>NC_142249.1:33017553-35485887 GCF_052056855.1 Sturnus vulgaris
ACAAAGGGATTGACAATACATTCACGTGCTTCTCTAAGGTGATATTAATGTTACTGGTACTAAGAAGGTAGTAAGAGTGAAATTCCCCTGAGACAGTAACCTGAATCCAAGTATCCATGACACATTCTGTTCTTCTAATGAAGCAGTTGATTAATGCATTTAGGAGTGCCAGCTCTGCTTTCTTGTCATATGAAGCCCTGTCTCAGGGACACCCATGTAGTCCCCTAATTGCTATAAAATCTCTGTTTGCCAGGATTAATTTAGAGCTCTCTCTCTCTGTTAGAAGGTAGGCACAAACCCAGGCAGGAGCTAATTACCCTCTCTTTCCTCAGGCTGGCTGTAAGCTCACCATGGTCTTCTTTCAGTACTGCATCATGTCTAACTACAGCTGGCTCCTCGTGGAAGGACTGTACCTCCACACCCTCCTGGTGATTTCTTTCTTCTCGGAAAGGAAGTTCCTCTGGTGGTTCATTGCCCTCGGATGGGGTACTGGCTCTCCCTTCAGTGACAATAACTGGGTTTTTTCTGCCTTTGGGATGGATTTGTGAAGCAGTAACTGGTTTTTCTGATTGCAGGTGCCCCAACGGTGTTTGTGGCTGCATGGGCAACTGCTAGGCAACTCCATGAAAATATTGGGTAAGTGGTATGGAGTGGGGGAAGCTGGCATGCCAGGGAGAGCATGCAGCCCCTGTGCAGGCTGTTCCATGGGGTCCTGCTCATTTCTAATTTCTGGGAACAAGTAAATCAATCAACATCCTGCTGTGGTGGGAGCCTGGATCCTAGTGTGGGTGTGAGTAGAGGTACAGCTGAGCAACATGAGAAAAAGCTTCTGATTCCTTTTGAGCATTTTCAAGGGTAGGTGGTAGCCTTAAGGTATGAATTCACACCACGATGTTTTCAGTTTCTGTTTTTAACTTTCTGAACAGTGAAACTTTGTTTCTTTCTTTTCTCCCTTTCAAAATTTTGAACAGTGTTTGTACTTTAAGGAAAGGACCTATCTCTGTCCAGTGCAAGTGGGCAGTTTTCTGTCAGACATGTACCAGTCAGTGAGAACAGGAAATTAGCTTTGTAGAAAAGAAAATAGGGGCCTCTCTAAGGTGTAAAACAGACTAAACTTGTTTGAAAATATACCAGTGTTTTGATAACTGACTGCACGTTCTCATCTATTTTTACAGGTGTTGGGACATTAACACTGATGCCAATACCTGGTGGATCATTAGAGGCCCCATAGTTTTGTCTATTTTTGTAAGTCTTTTCTGAGGCAAGCAAATTCAAACTGTATTTTCAAATACTGTGAAGTCAGAGCTCATCTACTCAACATGCTTTAGAAGTGTGTTAATGAACTGATCTTAGGCATGTGTCTGAACCGGTGTGACCCATGAGTTACTGCTTAAGCAACTTTTGCTCAGCAGGACTTAGTCAGTAACTAATGCCCCAAAGCTAAATTCACAAGGAAAGCCAGAATGTCCTCCCAAGAAGCAGGAGCCTGAAGAAGATCAGGTTTCCACATCCTGTTGATTTCACATGAACTTGGCTGTTCTGTGGAAGCTTGTTTTGGACTGTTTCAAGGAAAGCTCTGGAGGAGAAATGAGTGGCTGTACATTTCAGTACACTTACTTTTGTGTCTGCTGGTCAATGCCTCTCTCAGCAAAGCCAAAACCAACTTGCCTTACATGACCACGGGCTTTTGTTTTCAGGAATGAAAACAGCTCACAGGCTGCACGCACCACAAATTAGTGGACAGCACCAAGGAACTGCTCAGTGAATTAAGGCACAGGCATTGAAACTCAGTGTGAGCCTGCTCAGTGCAAGGCAGTAGTGATGACACGAGCAGTTTGGTGTGTATAATACTCAGCACCTGTGTTTTGAGCATTTTCTGGTACTCTTCAGAGCCTTAGGTACCATGAGGCTGGAACTTCTTGGAACTATGCTTGGCACAGTTGCTCTGCCCGATGAAGATGCTCTGGGTCAGACCATGCTGCAATTATGTCAGAAACCCTAGCCCAGAAATGTGAACTGCTGGTTACTCTTAAGTAACCTGCTGACACTCCAGTAGAGACCCCAAGGGCTGGTTGAGGTTTTCACGTTTCCAGTAAGAACCATTTTGTTTGCAAAACAGAAACCGCAACACTTGCACACTTCTTGGAAACCCAGACAGCAGAGGTGGTGGGTTAAAGTTCTGCTCCTATTGACCAGTGAGCAATCCTGCATCCCCACAAGACAAGCAGCAGACCGCATAAGCAATTTGGGATCAACTTAATGAGGCCGTGGCATTTATTTTTCTGTATGAAACAACCCTCATGCTAGGAGCCACTTAGCAATACATAAAAGACAAAAAGACCCAGGCATTCTGCAGGACAAAAAGCACAATCTTAATTTATCTTTCTGTAGCCCCCACCCACTATTGCCTTCCAAGTGTCCTCAGAATGCTGATCCTTCCTTCTTTAGCTACTGAAGGCAGAAGCCGCCTGCATGACTGCAGGTTTTCCCCAAAAGAGTCTTTACTCAAGCCCATAACCAAACAAACAGCCAGATCTCAAGAACTCAGATCTAATCTCTGTATTCCTCACAGCCTTCAGCGGTTCAAAGGGCAGAAAATCAGCACCGATAAACACCTTTGTGCTCCCAGGCTCATTCCTGCGCTGCCTGCGGCAATTCCTCCAGGCAGAAATCCCGACGCTCTCCCTCCCTTGTGGTTCTTATCAGTAAAAGTCCTGCTCAGCCTACACGACTCTTCCCTGGCCTAATGAGTTAAAAATCCCAGAACACCCAGACCTGAACCTCTTTTGCTCCCCACCACCCCTGAAGTATTTCTTTTCTTCATGCTCTCCACCTCTAGCTCTTCCCAGCTCTACTCCTTTCCTCCTCCCTCCCCAGCTTCCCCAAACTTCCAGGCTCCCTCAGTAGCCACAGCTGCTCCGTTTCCACCCAGTAACTTTAAAGAGATCAGGGTCTTGCTGTGTCTGTCCCATCTCCAGGAGACCCGGTTCTTCTAGGGAGACCCACCACCCCAGAGCGCTGCTCCAATGCCCATCATGGGCATTGCAGAGGATGCACCTCTGCAGTGGTGTTTCCCGGCTCAGGGAAAGGTTAAGGGTTCAGGGTGTTACAGAAGGGGCACAGGTCTGCAGGCTGTGCGAGCCAAGGGCTGCTCAGCCCCGGGTCGCTCCCCACGGGGTACGAGGCAGGGGACAGACAGACAGACAGACAGACAGACACGCTCAGGCGGCTCTGCCTCCCCTGCAGCTCTCGCTCTACGCCTGAGGGTCAAACGAGCAGAAACAGCTATTGCTTCATCTGCAACCAAACTGGGCAGATCAGCATTTTTATCTGATATCCACCCTTCGAGAGGGGGAAAATGCAAAAGGAAGGACTCCAGTGTCGACTCTCTCCTCTCCCCACTTTTAACTACTTTGCCTCGTGATCCCAAACCACATGGAGTGTTTTTGGCAGGGAACAAAGAGCATTTGTAGTCCTAAGTACCAGATGAGCTCCAATGCTGCCCCTTTGCTGGCATCCAAAGTGGGGCCAGACTGTGCTAAGGCTGTCAGAACCCCACAGGCAGATGGGACCAGAATAATGCTCCTGGTTTCCTCACCCTGTGGTGATTTGCCTGAATAACAAGACCTGACCATCTCTATAACTAAAGCTGCATCAAACCAGCAAGGAAAGCAGCCAGCATCCAAGCCCAGGGTGGCCAAGTAGCCTGGAGAAGCGGGAACAGAGACTGGGATGGGAACATGGACACAGGCAGGCCAGCCCCAATCCCTCTATTCTTTCTGCTTGGTCCAAACCCCCCAGAGTGGCTCTGCTACCTGCCAGTTACATAAGTGGATACTGGGTTTATTGTTTGGTGGGTTGCTTTTGAATTCTTACTTTGATCTTTTATTTTTCAGATTAATTTCATTCTCTTTGTCAACATTTTAAGAATCCTGATGCGGAAGCTCAGCTCCCCTGAAAAACGGAGCAATGATTTCAACCAATACAAGTATGTCCCTTACATCTCTTATTCAAGGACACCTGAGCATTTCTTGCTCCTTCTACACCAGCTTTTCCTTCTGTTTCGTTCTCAGGAGACTTGCAAAGTCAACACTCCTCCTCATCCCTCTCTTTGGGGTCCACTATATCATCTTTGCTTTTTTCCCTGAGGATGCAAGCAGTGGCACAATGGAAATTCAGCTGTTTTTTGAATTGGCTCTTGGATCATTCCAGGTAATACTTGACAAGCTATTATTTCTTTAAAATAAGGAAAAGAGGTAGAACATACAACTGTAACAGACTCGAGTTTCCAATGGCAAAGCCAAGCTGTCTGATTTCCCTTGAGATGCCTCATCCCCATTCAAAAGCTGAAACTGCAGTCCTGTGACCATGGTTCTTTTATCTTTTAGGGCTTTGTTGTGGCTGTACTTTATTGTTTTCTTAACGGTGAGGTGAGTTTTGTGTGTATAACATTCTTTTTTATTGCTGGAGCATGCCTCATTAATCAGTGGGATACATCCCCCAATGAATTACACCTTTTGTCTGAGGGCTTTCTTCCCAGCTACCTAACATCACTCATGAAATTCCTCCTAGACCTGGCAAGCCTAGGTAATTGTATGCCAGATGCAAACTTCACCTCTCAACTACTGTAACCCTTTAATAAATCAGATAACATTATTACTGCCTGGGAACTGAGGGTGGGAGCACCATCCTTCACACAGTCACACTGACAGCCGACTGGTTCTGACATATGATACCATTATCTGCCATCCCATCCATGGCTCTTTTATTTACTCAGTCCTTAGGAGGGAATTTATCAAAAGCTATACCCAGTCCAAGTTTATTAGGATTCTTATAAAGTAAGGCTTTTGGCAGAGGGATTGTTTCCTTTGTAGTTGCATGACAACTCCCAGGCTTCTGGGCTAGAATTTGCACCCTAAAATGTTGCTGCTGCTAGAGGTGGAGGGGAACATACAAACCTAGAAGATCTA
Source organism: Sturnus vulgaris (assembly GCF_052056855.1). Lineage (NCBI taxonomy): Eukaryota > Metazoa > Chordata > Aves > Passeriformes > Sturnidae > Sturnus > Sturnus vulgaris. Next base: position 33,022,524 of record NC_142249.1, read on the forward strand.
AAGCTAATAGCTAATTGGAAGGACAAAAAAAAAGCAAACCAGTGCCTAAGAAAAAGTCACTTTGAAATGAAGGAAGGTTTTGAAATACTCTGACTGATCTTTCAACGGGGCTCAGAAAAAAGGGTTTTGAAAATAAAATCTGCCTTTTTTTTTTTTTAACCTTAGAGTGCAAAAATATCCTGGTTTTATATCTAAAATTAAAATTATGGAAAAATCTAAACCAAACACTTCCTAAGGCCAGCTAGATTCAATGAACAGTTTCACCTGCAATTACATATACAGTTGTGTGGCTGCAACAGCAGTATCACTAGAAGTGTCAAGAAACACGTCCTGCCTTAACCCCTTAAAATAGGATTTAAATAAATAAGCCCAAACCTTGGCAAAATGAACCCTCTCTCATTTTCCTGTTACACTGCTCCCTGCAGTGCAGGGTTCCAACATAAACTAGCTGAACTAAGTATTTTGTGACCTTTCTACCTAGGTTCAGCTGGAAGTTCAGAGGAAATGGAGGCAGTGGCATTTAAGCAAACATTGGCGTCAGCATCTCAGCACCTCGGCAAGTAACGGAGGGAGCGGCTTGACTCAAGAGATGCAGATAGTGAGGTCCAGCCCACAGGAGCACAGGAGAGGAACCCTCCAAGGGTCAAGTGTGCTTTAACCCTGTGCACCTGAGGGTACCTCCTCAGATACACATGGCTGAGTCCCACAGACTGAGCTGGGAGTCTTGTGTCCATATCCAAAGTGGGACTCGGCTGTAGATCAGCGGTTCTTGGAGCACATCTGTTCGTGTATATCCTGTGCAGCACCATGGTTAGTTTGCAAAGCAGAATGGGCCAAAATATTATGCTCTTCCTTGAGTTTCTGGCAACAATAATTTGTTTTTTCTTTCCACACCTGCTGCTAGTTCTACCTTAAATGTGACCTTCCATTTTCCATGTTGCTCTCCCACACGTTCCAGGCTAAATCAGGCTGGTGATTTTTTGATGTTCTCTATTTCTTCTGCTGCAGAAGCTGGGAGGACATTAAATTTTGTATGATGAAGGTTACATGACATCCTCCATGGGTTTGAAATGCAAAATTAATTAATCCCTAAATTTTATCAAGGTTCAAAGCCTTTCTGTTGTGGTGATGGATACTGAGAACATAAGGCACAGCTGAGCTCCAGTTTCCTCTCTGACTGCATAGCTATTGCTCCAGGGACAGTGGCAGGTTCAGACAGGTTTTTGCCATTGCCTCTTTTAACAGTGGAGACCTTGGAAACAACAGTGGTCCAATTTGGATATTTGTATAATTTTGAAATGGTAAAAAAGCTATAACAACATATTCCAAAGGTGACTATAAAAACTTCAGTAAGATAGCTCATCCCTGTTGTGTCTGTACCTCTGAGACTTGACCAGCTTGTATTTGAAGGGAAGAAATGAAAGCTCTTGAGACATCTAAAGCTCAGTTGAAGCTATCTGGTGAAAAGCAATACCATAGTGGCTACCAAAAATCTCTTTAGAGTTCACAGTCCCTCAGTGTACTGAAATCTGCAAGGCTGTGCACTGTAATACGCTGTCAAAAAGTATCTGAGCTATCACAGCTTTATACTCTTAAGGATATAATTAAGCAATTTTTCCTGTTTGGAATGAGAAAGGGATAAAATAATTCATCTGACAAAGTAAATCAAATCTCCTACTTGATTTTGTATCCAGATTTCCCTAGTTGGGGTGATTTTTGGCTGGGTTTCTTCAAGGGCAAACATAATTGAACCAAAAGCAAATGGTGTTTATTACTTCTCCCTCCTCCCGATCACCTACAAGACATTGGCAAAACATGCATGGCATGTCAAATACTGCCTAAGCAGCATTCCCTAACCCCCTCTGCCAAAACTGCTCCAACAACCTTTTAATCACACCAAATTCCTACTTGGTAGGCCTCTGCCATTTTATCAGAAGACAAACATGCAGAGAAGTTCAAAGGATACGTTCAAGCTTAAATTACCCGTACCAAAGCAGGTTTTTGAGTTCTGTTTGGAACTCTGAGATTCAGGAAAAAAAAATCTTTTTTTTCACTTGCAGTGCTGACAGTACCCTCACCCTCATTGATGCAGCAGGTGGGAGCACAGGGAGAGGAAGGACACTCAGCAGCAGGGAAAGCTCCATGGTGGCTCCAGCCTGCCCTGCCTGGTTGGCTTTCTTGGCTCATGCAGGTCACCCAGCAGTAGGAGAGTTGAACCTCGTTAGGACCAGGAAAAAATTTACAAGATGTAAAGCTGTAAAATGGCAAGCGTTTCAAGGAATTACTTGAAACTTCTATTTTTGGAAATGACAAGATTTCAAGTTTGTTTTGTCCTTTAAAAATCAGCCAAAACAAGTGGCAGGGAGAACAGAAGGAGGATCAGTCCCATGACCAAAGGAGAAGTGAAAGCCTCTCCATGAAGGTTGGAAGGAAAGATCTCACTTTTTGCTGACTCACCCAGGCCAAGCAGAGCCTCTGAACTTCTCGGGGGTTTACTCTGTCCCAGTGCATTTAGCAAGTCAGATACTTCCGAAAAAATGGAACCTTAATTTTCTCTCTGACCTACGAATGAGACCAAGAAGGATGAAACAACTTGTACGTGTCCTCTCTGAGAATTAAACATTCATCCTTCTAGCCAAAGCAGCTGTTTGTTTTAAAGGCAAGTGCCTCCTTCCAGCAGAAATGAAGAAATACAGATTCAGAGATATAATAACATGTAATTAATTAGATCTGATGCAATTATTGGCTCTCACACAAGCCAGTGTAAGAGCTCAGCCCTGCAGTGCACAGTGCTCCAGATCAGCACAAAATTAGGAAGAGCCCAGGCTGAGCATGATACCTATTTGTACAGGGACATACCATATGCCTCAGAACAAAATGCTGCTGGTTTTTATATTTTCGAACCCCCAGTTCTAGCATAAATTGTTGCTTTACGTGGCCATTTTGGTTTTACTTGTCTTGCCTCAAATAACCAAGAAAAAGGAATTATTCCCAGATTCTGTATAATATGTTCACTTCAGGCATCATGTACAGCCTTATTTGTATGAAGAGCTGCGGCTCCATAAAAACTCCTGGATGTCAGCTGGCATTTGGAGTCCTCAGCTCTTGGGGAAGAGCACATCCACTCGGGAAGATACCAGAAGCAGGCAGCCCCTGGAGTTATGATGCTGTGACCTTGCCCTGGTTTCTGCTGGGCGTAGGAAGCTGCTGCCAAACACCACCACAGGGGAATGGGTTCTTACCTCTCCCATCTCCCGGGCAGGCACTGCAAAGGCTCCCTCCACTACTGAGATCTTGCCTGTTTAGCTGTGCTGGAGGATATTAGAGAAAAGAGCTACTTAGCTATGGGGACATTGACATGTTTATAAGCAGATGAAGAGGAACAGGAAAGCAGATGTCAGCGAGCAATGCGAAAGCAGGAGATGAAGGCACAGAGGGTGAAGACAAACTCCATATTCATAGAGCCCAGCCACTTCCCTTTCAGTGCACTTGCTCCTGGGTATTCAATGTAAAGCAGGTGGCTTTACCAGTAAATAGGACCTGAGTACCACCTTTCACACAAGTAGTTATCACTGATGTTCAGGGACACTGGTGACAGCCTCTGGCTATTCGGCCCAGGTGCCCTGAGGAGCCAGTTGTCCTGCGAGCCAGCACGGCAGGCAGCAGCTCCAGCACCCTGAGCAGCAGCAGCCTAACAGCTAATGAATTTAAGAGGAAATCATTAATGGATTTTTCTCTCTAACACGGCAAGAAGGAAGTTCCTAGCAAAACTGTCAGAAGCAAAAACCGATAGTTGTGCCGTGAATAATTACATTGTGCAACGTCTGGGTGCAGGGGAGCTGGGATGGGCTGTATTCAGGCAACACCCCTTCCAGGACACTGCCTGGGGCACACCTTGTTTTCATCCAGAAATTAGGCTTTTCTTGCATGTGCCAGCTGACTTAAATGTTGAGAAGAAGGGCCATTATCAGCTTACAATAGGCTTCAGCAGAGTCAAAGAGAAAGCAGGTGAGGACAGTCATGTAATACATCTTTATAATCACCTTTCTGTGGCTTGCAAAAGCAAGGAAGGCTCAACCCCATTCCTGGTGTACCTACAAGCATATGAACATACTGGAGATTTAAAATCAAAATAACGTGCTCTAGGGGATCCTGCTGGAGCAAGGATGCCGGACTAGATGACCTCCAGTGTACCCTTCCAACCTTAACTATTCAATGATTCTGGAAAAATACAGTCCAGGCAGGATACTTCCCTAGCTAGCATGCCCTGTGTCAACATTTCCTTATTCTTATCCACAGGCAATGGCTTGTGTACAAGTGTCCAATTAAAGTTAGTTACTAAGTCTAAACGGCTCATTAACAAGAAGTAATGTTCATTACCCTGCTTTTAAGAGATGTTAAACTGAGACAGACCAACTACCTCTCATGTTGGAAAGGGAACACCAGGTGCTAATTAACTTGAGATTACATAAACTAATTCAGTAGTGTAGCAGGGAAGCTATTTTCTTGACATTTAACTAAACCTGCTAATACAGTGAGTTCTGACAAAAACACATAAATACATTTGTACTCAGATACCATTTCTTGCAGGCTAAGCAATCAGAGCTGAGGAAAAGAGCAAGGATGGTTCAGACACGGGGTGCAGTGTGGGAACAGGAAGGTGAAGGACACAGGAAAGAGCTCTTTAGCTGGTAAACACAGCACATGCAACAGCAGGAAATCATTAAAGCGCCTACAAGGTTATCTCAAATTCCCACGAAGCAACACAGCTGACTGGCCCTGGCCCTCTTGTTTTGCAAGACAAGAAAGCAGTGCTGGCTTCTTGGGCTGGTGCAGACACAGGGGAGGGAAAAGGAGAGGAGAGCATGTGGTGGCTTCAGTTCCCTTGGCCAGAGCTTGGCAGAACACCAAGAAGTCATTTCTTCATCAGTTTAGCTGGGTAAACACGCAGAATGGTGCCTGGGAGATTATGTAAAAACCTGCACGTCCCCTTAAATCTGCACCCCAATATAAAAAGACAAAAAGAGTGAACTACAGTTCTTATTTCAAATCAATTTATTTAACAAACTTTAGGAATATTGCTTGACACTTCCACATGCTTCAGAAAATGAACAGTGACCCACTGCTGCACAACTTGCTCTATATAAGGATGTCTCCAAGACAATCAACTCTGTTTTGTAATATTTAGCTGTCAAAATGCATATTTTCCCAGCATAATTGAGCAGTACTACACATAAAAACAGTTGGGGAAGAAAAGTTACTCTGTTTTCCCTAGAGGATTCCCTACCCCCAACAAAAGGCTTCTTTCTTCAGCTAGCAGAGGGCATCCTAAAAATCATTACCAATTGCACCATGTCTAGGGTGAACTCAATGGCCAATTGTCCGGTCTCCCTCTAACCCAAGTGGGAGGCACCAGCCTGGAACCTGGTCTGGCCATGGCTGCCTTCCAAGGAAAGGGATGGAAGCACAGCCTCTCACCAGCTTGAGGGAATGTACACACAAGTGATTTCCAAGTCTGGATGGCACCAAAATGTCACTCTGAAGTTACATTCTTGTTTCTAGACAAGACACAGATACCCTTACTTGTAGGGGAACTGTTCTGCATGGCATGGGTACCTCAACTTTATCATTGGTTAGTTAAGATACACCTGGTAACACCAAAGTGCAGCAGTTTGGGACCAGGCCTTGCAGGGTCTCTTTGGCTTAAATGGCTCTGCTAAAGCCAAGAGCACCAGGTCACACAAGCATCTGCAAATTCAGCCCAGCAGAATGTGTTCAACAGTGCCATTCAACAAATCAAAAGCACCTTCACAGACACAGTCACAATGCAGTTTTCCAGAGACAAGTTAAGGGCACAAGTCCTTGATCTTGAGAACAGGCCAAGAAACCCCATGAAAGCCCCAAACAACACAAGAGCTTCAGGAGCTGTGTGGGTAGCACAGCTCTGCATCATCTTGACAGAAAGACGAGCAGATTTATGTGCAAAAGTACAACTGGCACTGTCCAGAACAAGCCAAGTCTGAACCTGCATTGCCAAACGGGCTTAGGAGTGTTGTCTTAAGTTACAGAAGTCCAACAAGGAATGGAGACTGTCCTCCTGAAAGCAAGTGAGTCCACAGGAGCACACTCATCAAAGCGTAGCACATTCAGATCAGGCACAGCTTAATATTCTTAGCTTTCAAAGACAAAGCTGTTTACTCATGGCTCACCTGCACAAGCTTTTTGCCCTCTGTGCTATGATGCATTTGTTTCAAGTGAAAAACTATGTCAAACTTGTTGCACAGGAAACTAGAACCTTGCTCAACAAAGTATAGGGATGAAACATACAGAAACATTTGTTCTAAAACAAGGATATAAGCAGCTTTACCGGTGGATGCAATGCAAACAGTAAACCAGAAAACCCGAAATACTCTGAAGACATTTTTAACTGTGAGGCACCGAGTGCTGCATGTTGGACAAGGAGAACACATGTAGGACAATCTACTCTACAAATGAGGTCTTCTCTCCTTTTACATAAGACACCATGTAAAGCTGTAGCAATTTTAGAGATCTTGACTCAGACATTGGCAGAAGGAAGACCAGCCTTAGTATAATAATTTTGGCCAGGTCTCTCAACACTTCTACCAGCGGTGACAGATTAGAGCTGCACCCATCAGCCCCTCCTTAGGCAATCACGGGCTGCTTCTCCTCCCAGGCTCACTGTTAGTCAGAGGAAGAAAAGGACTTGATCTGATCAGGAGGATCTAGGGCTTTCTCCTCTCCAAAAGAAATTCTACAGGAGACTCAGCTACAGGATAAGTAGATTTCCCACCACCTCAGTGGAAACTGTGATAACCAAAACACATCCCAGAAGCTGTGGTGGTCTCTGCATGGTCTGGCCAGCCACAACACCCCATAAAGCCTCCACAGAGCTTGCCCCTCTTGCCCCAAAGGAAAAAACCCCAAAACAATGCCCTATTACCGTAAACTTTGCAAGGGTTATGAGAGAGCCAGTTTGGTTGACCAGTTGGCAAATGTCCTTCAGGGATGGCAGGAGAGTGGTGGCACTGGGGAGAGGCCACAAACACAGGGATATGCACTGCTGCTTGAGGAAAGGATCACACCCCTTCCCTGTACATCTGCATCACTCAACACCTACCCCTGGCCCCAGGTCAGCACCTCTGTCTGAAGTATCCCCAAAAAACTGACCAAGAAAAGAACAGATAAAGGGAATGTGCCAGAAGGAAACAAAACCTGTGACCAGATCAAGTTCTGTTTGCCTTCTCTTTTGAAAGCAAAATGAAGGAGTAAGATCCAGTGAAGATTTTCAATACTCCACACCAGTGAGCATGGTCAGGCAGAAATCATCTGTCCCATGAGACACACCAAAGTTGTATCACACTCTTCATAGGCTGAGAACATGGGGAAAACACAGCAACACCAAACCCACAGCAGTACAGGTATTGTGTAAGCCTCAGATGAACATGTGGGATAGATTGCAGTCTTCCAAATCTGCACGTTTAACAGGACACCTTCTGCTTTAATCCACTCCCCCAGAAAACCACATTGCAGTAGCAGCCAGTCCCAGTCTCTGCCTGGCTGGTGTTGCACAGCCCTCCATGCTGACCAGTGGGTGGGTACGTCTTCTAAAGGCATCAAGACTGACTCATGCTTCTCCTCCTTGCACACAAATTAACACAGGGCATCCTTTTCAAACTTCATTAGACTCTCTTTTTTTCCAGTCTAATTGGCAAAGCTGATTACACAAAGGCAGAGGTACATCCTTTGTGCCTAGATTTTGCCTACCCCATTCCTGAGGTGTGTGAGGCTGTTGATGTGAAGTCCACTGATTCCGTTGAGGAAGAAGAGAAAGGCAGCAATGAACTCACACCAGTATGTCAGCGTGAAGCCTGTGAAGGTGAGGTGATCCTTCACCAGGATGGAGAAGCTCAGAACACCAGTGGCTGACAGCAAAAAAGAGATGAGGATGAGAACGGAACCCATTGCCCATTTCCGCCTGGCATTGGCATCATCGCAGACTTGGGACACCATCAGCAGCTCCAACCCAAATATGGCAACCACAACAGCAAAGGACACCATGCTCCTGATGGGAATCACCCCCACGCTCAGCCCCTCCACCTGGGCCAGGCTGAGGTCTGTGACACACTTCAGGACACTGTCATTGCTAACGGTGCAGAAGTGCCACAGTCCAAAGAGCTGCCCCCTCGCAAAGAGCCAGCGGCCATCGCAGATGGAGATGGACGACAAGACCACGGCTATCGCCACGCACAGGATGATCAGGCTCCTGATGAGCGTCTCAAAGAAGGATTTCTGTGGTCTCCGGTGTGCCAGCAGGTGCTGTGTCTGAAAGGAGAGAGTGAGGAAAAAACAGAGTTAGCAGCACTACTTCAGGGTGAAATGAAGTCAGAGGGACAAAGCTGTGGGATTCAGTATTTGAAAATATTTACTTGCGCACATCAAACCCCTTCTCGCAGAGGAAGGCGGTACACAGGAGAAAGGAAGGGTGGGTGAAGTTCTCCCAGTTCCCTGGCTGCACAAACAATGCTTCCACGTCAAGGCTGGAACCGAGATCACAAAATCTCTCGGCTGAACCAGGTCCCTGCCCCATGGGCTTGCGGCAGAGCCTCCAGCTGTGGCAGGGCTGGAAGAAGCCACCGGCCCCTGGGAGGATGGAGTTGGGACGGGGGAGGCTGCAGCAGAGGGTTGGAGGGACTCCTAGCTCTCAGCACTGCCCTCCTAAGCTGCAGCCAGCCGGTCTCTCCTCCTCCGGCCGGCAGCAGCAGCGACCTCGGTCCTCACCCCAGGGTCGCACGGCTCAGCTACCCCGGGGCTTGGGGAGGAGGGGAATCTTCGGCTGCAGCCCCCGCAGAGCCGCGTGGGCAACACACTTCCCTTCCTCACTGAAACCCTCCAAGTGACACGAAATGTGATGGAAAGTCGGGCCAAGAGCCCCCAGCCCCCGCGGAGAGCCACGTGCGGCGGGGAGGGGGGAGCCGCTGCCCCGGGGGAGCCGCCGCCGGCCGGAGAAGGCGGGAAAGGGAATCCGGCCGGCTGCGCCCCGCTGCTCCGGGAAGGCTGGGAGCGACCCCGGCCGCGCAGGGACGGGCTGAGGCTGCAGCCCCGCGGCGGGAGGGAAGGAGGGAGCGGCGGACGTACCTGCACCCCGATGGCCGTCATGGTGCCGGCAGCGCCGAGAGACGCGGGCGGGCTGCGGCCGCCGCTCTTTATCTCCCCGGAGGGCGGAGGGCAGCGGGCAGTCCCCCCGCCCGCCACGCCCGCGGGGCCGGGGCACCCTCCGGGCCCCCCCGCGGCTGAGTCAGCAGCGCGGCCCCGACGGGCGGAGCCGGGCCCGGCCGGGCCGAACCGAACCGAACCGAACCGAGCTGAGCCGAGCGGGGCTGCGCCCCCAGAGCCCGGCACCGCGCGGGGCCAGCCCTGCTCTGTCCCGGGGCACGTACTCGCCCAAGGCCCCTGTAGAGCACGGCTGCCGGGCAGGAGGTGCTCTGGGCGGTGGCGATGCCGCTCGCCGCGCTGTCCCCTCCGTGTCCCCGTGTGTCACCGGCTGCCGGAGGGCTCGAGGTGTGTTCCTGCCGCCAGGAACAGCTCGTGGTGTAGCGCCGGTGCCAAGTGCTGGTGGACGGGGAGGTTGCCCCAGCCCTGCCCGCTCTCCCGGGACACCGCAGGAGCTCCCGGGAGAGTCTCTGGGGCTGTAGCGATGGGCTGCAGTGACGCGCAGCCCCGGAGACGCCCGTGGGTACAGGAACACCCGGTCCTGCCGTGCCGCCCGGTCCCCGCCGTGTCTGCGCCCGTGTTTGCGCTCCCGAAGCCGCTCGGCGCCGGCTCCGTGCAGCGATGGCCTCGCACCTTGGGCTGTGTGCGCGCTCTTATCTCTTACCAGACTGCTCTACCTTACCTATCTCTACCTGTACTGTCAGCAAAAACCTCTCTGCTCATAAAGCTTTACACCTGGGTTCTTTTTCTCACTCATGTTTTGCCATCCTCTAATGAATTACTGACTGCTCTAGTTTTTTTTTTTTTTTTTTTTTTTTGTCTGAAACAGCTTTTGAAAAGCCTAAGAAAGCTGGGTGTTGCTGTGTCATCAGAAACTCTTGTTTTACTGCCAAATTCTGATTTTGACTCCAGCAGAGTCTGAGGTCCAGTGAACAGCCCCACGGGTCATTGTTCTGGGCCTCCCTCATATTCACAGGGGTAAGAATTTGACCATTCCCTTTCTAGCCAAAAGGAGTTGGAAGGATCTCTCTCCAATACGGGGTGGTAGAAGTTATTGTTATTTTACCTTTCTTGAAGCTTCCACTTCTGAACTAATCCTCTGTCTACACAGATTGTCTCATTATTTTAATCTCTGTGCAATTTCATAAGGGTTTACTTCCTTTAAAACACCATTTATGTCTGCTGTGATCTGTCTGAGGGTGTTTTCCGTAGCGCTATTTCTTGCAAGAGTGAGTGTTCTGAACATTTACTTTTGTTTTCATACTTTCAAATTTAATGATAAATGCTGACCTTTTTATATCTCTCCTCCTGCAGAATCTTTTGTGTAAATGTTTCTCTACAATGATGTTATATGAGTATATATGATGTTAGATTATATGTACATATCAAATGAGTATATGATGTTAGATTTTCTCCTTTTGCAACCCAGGGAAATCTTGGCAAGGTCTGTTGTTAAAACTTACTTTGTGGGTTTGTGGTCAGCAACATATTTTGTTTTCTAAATGTGCTATCCAAGCTAGAAAACTTGATGCTTTTCACATCCCTTTCATCTTAGCTTTACAAGTTGATAGAAGATCTTTATGAACATCCTGGACTCTTTTTTCCACAGGTTAAACAGCATTTCTGCATTGCATTGTGCAGACTGATGACATGTATTTGCTCTTATACCGTTCCACTTCAAAGTTCCAAGTGCAACTATATATATGCATTTTTGGCTCAAAAAGCAGAAACAGGTCTTGTCTTATTTGTTGCATGAACTGAATAAATGCTGCTTGCATGTAACCATGCTGAGCAAATGCAGACTTGGACCAGACAAAATATAGCAGCTCTTATCTGGCTCAATCCTGCAAAGCATTAGGCAATTTGGCCCACAATTAGCAAAATCATTAAGCATAGATCTGCATTTAAAACATCTGAGTCATCCTAACGACTTCAGCAGTTAAAAATCTTAACTTTAATGGTGAGGGATATTCTGCTGGGCAAGATAATATTTTTTTCTGTAAAAGCCCATGGTAAGGCTCATATTCGTGAACACATGCATAAAAAGCTTTGATGAATGAGGAAATTAAAGTGGTTACTTTTGAAACCAAAACTGCTCCCCTGTCATACGGATTCTTCAGTAAATATATATTTATGTGCCAAGCCTGTTCTTTGAAGAAAAAGGGTGGTTGGGGATGGTACTTTTTCTGCAAATGAGAATTCGCTTTAATGTTTTGTATTTAATTTAGTTCCCCCAAATATAGACGAGAATGAAACTGGACCTGGAATTATAATCAGCATTGAATAAGCACTTTCAGAATCATTTTCCTGAAGTCACCCTGAGAGTACGATTGTAACAGTGAGTGCTTCATTTCTGTGCCTGCCTGGCTGGAGATACCTTCTGGTAAAGCTATCTGTGTTTAGAAAGCCTGTGAGAACTCTGCACCTTTTTCAAACCTAATGAGTTTATCTTCATTTCTCATTACAAAACAAGCCAAACATACTATGTGACTTTAAAACAAAAAAGTGGGAAAATGCCTCTACACTATTTTTGAAAACCGTATGTGAATATATTTCTTTTTTATTTTACAATAAAAGAACTCAGTGCCGTAAAAGAAAAAAGCATCTTTTGTCTGAAAAATACATTAGCTATGTAATAACAACAGAGTAAAGGACCTTTAAAGCACTCTAGAAGTATTTTTGGTTGTGTTACTGCAGAGTTCTTGGTATATTGCCAGTTTCATTATTTTGTTTAGAAAGTCCCTTTTCTCTATTGTTTAAGTAGGCATTTCATATCCTATCCCTGGAGAGAAAGTTTTCAGGGAAATGTGTTCATAAATAATGGAAATTACCAGAGACTCTTGTACAAAACAGAAATAGGTTCATCTGGTACCCTGGGAAGTTTAACACTGAAGTTTCAGTTTTTCTCCTGCAGAAGCTTGGAGAAGGTTCTGAGCATCATCAGGGGCTTAGGGAACAGTTGAGTGAAATCACTTAGAGGTGAAGCAGAACACAATGACTGAGGCATCACCAGTCCTGCTTCATCTGGTCTTGAAGCCAGTTACTTCTGTAAATGCATTTTTCTGTTTAATAAAATTCTTTCTGATCACATCTTTAATTCTTGACATAGCAACTCACCTGATGAGGCATTTAAACCTTCATTTGTATCAGATCCACAGTTACAGATATGTCTACAGAGAGAAGTGGACCTGATCTTTGAGACAAATGTATCTTGAGTATCTTGCAGACTGAGACTTTGGGAGGTGTTCAAGGTCTGCATGGGGGGAAAAATGTTGCTATTTTTTTATATCTTCCCAAAGCAGTGAGCATGTAGAAAATGTTATGAGAAAGAAAGAAGAGGCTGTCTCCTGTCACTGCCTTCTCTTTTTCCTGGTCGTAGACTGAAAATCCAGGTTGAAGAAGCTGCATTCAGCTCAGGCTGGGTTCAGCCTAGCTGGGCCAAAACAGAGCTTCTGGAATGGGGCAAAAAGTCAGCAAGTTGCTGGCAAGCTGCTCAAGCCCAGCAGCTTCTGGGAACACAGGCAGTCATCCTAGGTGAATTGTGCCCCAGGCAGCAGCATATAGAACAAAAGGGGCTTTGGGTTGTGCCAAGGCCCACACAGCTCAGACCAGCCCCTTATCACAACTACTTTACCTCAGGATTTTCCTCCCGTTGCTGCAAGTTATTGCAGCCAAGTGGACAAACTCATCCTGGCATGTAAAAGGACATAAAGAAGAGAAAACTCCTAGGCCAGATGGTTTCACTTTGCCTCCTGCCTGGACACCTCTTCTGTGCCACCGGAAGGCAGACTGGCCACCAGACAGGGGCTACCACATGTCCCTGCAGCCCCAGGCTCCTGCACTCACTGCTGGCCATGCACAAGAGGCCTGGGCTGCTGCACGTGGTGATAATATCCAGCAATACCCACCACCAAGGTCTAGGTCCTATTGCCTACTCACATCAAACAAAACTTGCTGAGGGACTCAGAGCTGGGATAGAAACTGATAATATGCTGATAATATGGGAATCCATTACAGTGATTTTATCCCCCACCTCAGTTAAGTCTAAGAGAGATTTTAAGCAGGACAGGCTTAAAGGAATAGATATTGTACCTCAGAAAGAATTGTGTTTTTACTTCTGTTCAGTTTTTGGAGCTATCTCAGCATCACATTGCAGAGATCCAACACTGGGTGCTCACTCATTCTGCTTCAGATTCAGCCTTTTTCAGGGACCTCTGGCAATAGTTACACTGGCTTAGGATATAGCTCAAAATATTTGCATCTGACCATTCTGACAATTCTGCTTTGAAATACACATTCAATAAAAAACCCACACAAACGACGCCCCCAAAAAACAACCAAAAAACACCACACCTTAAGTCTTTTAGCACTACTAGAAAAATTTGGGTCCTTATTTCAATACTACATAAGTTGGGGGAAATAATTCAGTTTGTCAGCTGTCACATACATATTTTTTTCTCAGTAAAAAGTTGGATCAATGGATTTAAAAATAACAAGTATATTAAACTGGTGAGTCCATCTCTCAGATTCAGAACTTACTCAAAGGAGCAGCGTTTGTTAGGAGGAGATGACACCATTACCTCAGCCTTCTGGGGAACACAATACAAGTTGGTGCCTTGCACATTTTGGTGGGGACAAACAAGGTATTTGCCTGGCTGTGTTGACCAAGTAATGTAGTTGCTTTTCTTTCCAAGGTGTGGAAAGAAAGTGTGTGGTAATGCTTCTTTTGATGCAGCTCATAAATGTACGTGTACTGGGAGTAACTGGGAATGAAAGTTAAAAGATCACTGCAGACAAGCTCCCTGTGAATTCTGTATTCTAAAGATAACACAGCTAAGCTGTGTTTACTTTCAAAAAGTTGTAACTTTCACAGATACTCTGATTCCGGAAGGAATACAAGCTCGTTCTATGAATGATGAAGACTCATCTAAAATGGATTGATAATATTTGCACTTTAAGTTAGCAGCTGAAGATTGGCTAATTCATAGTTTGGAAGGTACTTCATAGACTTGTGGGGAGGAGAAAAATTAGATTCTGTTTTCATTCTATTAACTTTTACCATTCTGAATTTATTCCTGTGAATGCCCTCAAATGACTTATTTAAATGTAGTATCAACTTGTCTTACTTCTACACAGCTTTATTAACTCGGAAGACTGTGTAACCTGTTTCTGGGGTGAGAGCTGTGGTATTTAGAAAACTGCCCCAACTAAGACACACTTTCTTTTTTGTCTCCCCAATTTATAATCAATCTCACAAGATGGCTTAGATGGGCAGTCACTCCAAGTAGCATTGCCAAATACTGTTTGCTCTGAACACTCAGGGGGAAGAGCAAATATTTTGAACAGCAGTAAATGCAATTGTCATTTATTTTTAGCAGTATCATCAAGGTCAAGTAAGTTCAAAGGCTAAAATGCTTCCAACATAAAACAGGATCACACCAGATGAATACTGAAGAATTTTGAGTCAGTTGCACACTGCAGTCAGCCTTGGAGGGCATTTTAACCAAACTGAAAAATTTACTTCACAGGGTTGAAAACTCTGTTATGAGCCTTAAGCAACACACCAATACTGATTTGTTAAATCTGTGCTAGGAGTGTTGCACATTCACATTTGTTAAAAGCAAGCAAAACCCATCAGAAAGAGATTTCCAAGGAAAACATCATCCCCTTTCTTATCTCTAGCTCGGTGGGTGCCAATTAGCTCTGTTTTGCTCTGTGCAGGAGCTAATCATAGAAGCGTGATGGAAGGAACACTGTCTTATCACACGCAGGAGTTAACATTTATTATTGCCATATCCAAAGTCCAGGTTCCGTCCTGCACCCTGCAAACTCAGCACAGCAGAGCAGAGCGTGTGTGTGCCAGCTGGCCTCTGACCTCCTGTGTGCTGGGCTGCCTTCAGCGCACGTCTCTGCCTCTCCTGCTTCCCAAGCTCTGAGGATCAGGATGTTGCTGGCCTTTCTTTGATCTACCAGAGGAAATAGCAGCAACTCCCTGAGCGGGTGTCTGAACAATCCCTTGTTTTGCAGCACTGCCCAGCCATCAAAAGCATCTGATCCTCTACCAGAAGTACCTTAGTGCATGCAGAGCAATGGCTCTGGATTATGTTCTGGTTTGAGGCTTACTGCTTCTGTTTCTAATCTCAAGGCTTATACAATAATGGTTGTCTTACCACCTTATTAGTTTAATAAAAGCAATTACCTCTACCTACAAATCTGTTTGTAGATGCCCTTAAACCACCATTGCCCCGGTGTCACTGCTGCCCAAGTGTTATTTATGCAGTCCAGGTGCCTCACACACCTTACCTGTGAGCACTAGGCCACAGGTCACCAGGTCAGCAATATTTTCAGGCAGCCCAGTATCCTTACACATTTACAGACATTTATCCTGCTGCTAGACAACCACAAGCCCCTGAGCTTAGTCTATTTCAACTCCCAGTCTATTTCAACTCAACAATTACTGCCCTTCCAGCCAAATTCTGTGTTACTGCTTCTTCTGTCACCAACACTTTGTGAAGTCACTAACCGCCCACCTTTGCTTCTGGCTTTGTGCCTTTTGTAGCTACTTACTGCAGAGCTATTTCCACATCTTGAATTTTTCAGCTTGCTTCTGAAAGACACAGCTAATTGTCAAAGAGCAAGCTAAATAGTAAGACCACTGATGTTACTTTCTCAAGGATGGTGAAGCTGCAAGCAGAAAGGTGTTACTACAGTAAAAAATTAAGTATCCAAATAAAGACGTACAAGGTAGAGTTGTCAGTCACTTGTATTACCTGGCAAGTAGCATTATTTGTAAGACTGGCTAAGAGCAAACCTTCTCCGGGATAAGCACTTTGTACAAAGTGATGCTTTTCTAATGCTAGAGGTATGGGAAAGGAGATCAGCACTGTAACAATTAATTGTCACAGAGGAAACTAATCCAAATGAGAACTGGGATATAGAACTTGCTACTCCCAGCCCATCCGTTAGACCCAACTCCACTACTTTAGCAGTCAGAAATTCTGACTATACCTGTTATGACAGAAAAAATGCTGGCAAAGCACAGTGTGCTCACAGTGCATCAGCTGCCAACAAACGAGCAGTGTGGGAGCATTTGCCGGTGTGAGCTCTTTTCTGGTAAAGGTTGGCAGAATCCTTCAACGATAACCAGCTTCATGAAATACAGCTGCCAAGATGGAGCTGTAGATGTGGAATTTAGGGCTAGAGGAGAGGTAAAAGCACTTCTTATCGTGAACATCTGCTCTTACCCCTCTCTTGCAAAGTGAATTTAATTATGACAATCTCAAGTAACAGATACAAGAGCAGGTAAAAAAAGCCCCAAATGCTTATTTTACTTACCCAGAAGAACAAGGATAAACAAGAATAAACTTTGCCTTTTTGTTCTTTTTTTTCCTCTTTATCCTAACACATTTTAAAGGACAAAAAGCAGTAAAGGGCGAAGTTACAATTTTTGAAAGCCTGTGAAGCAATCTCTAAATCTACTACTCACCACATATAACTAGCTACAAAACTGTATTTACCTAGACAGATACATGATAGTTTTCATCCCTATGTAGTTCTAGAAATCTATTGCTTATCTGAAGAGTGCTTGAAATCCTCACCTATTCAGATCCTAATCAGTACAGCACTATATAAGTATACTGTATAAGGTTGTGATTACATTCTCAAATGTTCTATCCTGGAATAGTTCAATGTCACATTTTCAAAGCAAAATCTTCCCTTTCCATCATCAGCAGCTCCAAGACACTACACTAGGCAGACTAAAACAATTAGCCTATTGGAGATGGTCACAACTGTGTGTTTTGTAATTGAACTTTTGCTGATGATCACTGTAAGTCTCTCTTCCAGCAGTCTTGCCAGTGTTCAGCCAGTCTTTATGTGACTCACCCCTCACTGCAGCCAATTGCATGGCAACGTCAAGTTGATTCTCTTTTACAGCCTCAAGAGAATAAACTCCACGGCCTGTGCAACCTTTCCTTTCCCAGGGAAGGCTTTGTGTTCAGCATTTGCCTTTTCTCTAGAAGCCCAACACTGCTGTTGGGAAATAACATGTCCCAGAAGTGTTTTATGAAAGATGATTTGGCAGCTGTTGACTAAGTCTCTGAAAGCTCCGGGTAACAAGTATCAAGCACCTTGTTCTTAGCATTGCCTTTTCCAGATAAGCTCTGTGGTGCTCCAGCTTCTGTGGGCTGCCACTTACCTGCCTGGGAAGGAGTGGTTCGGGCAGGATCCGCAGTGCCCGAACGCAGGTGACCGACCCCCTCTAGTGGCACAAGGGCAGGGGAGGCGGCTCTGCTCGGCAGCCGGAACGCGGCAGCTGCGGGACGAGCCCACAGCAACACTCAGGGATGACCAGCACAACAGCTAAAGTACCAAATGCACTTTAATGAGTTCCAGATTTTGTTCCCAGAAGGAATTTATACCGTGTCAGTACATTAGGCAGGTACATAATTTCTCCTGAACTACAGGCATGAGGAGAACCGGCTATGACATATTAGGTATCTAAGGTTACTCTTAGAAACCAGTTTTCCACATTATTAGAAATAAGGCAGGTTGCAGGCGTGCATGTAGCTGATTTATTCAGTCCTCAGATGCCATATTTGCCCTTTAGTTCTTCCACTTTTGCTATGTAAGCTTTCATTGCATCTTCTTTGGACATTCCTGAAGGACAGAACACAGGAAGCAGTCAGATACCTTTCACAGATGGAGATGCCTTTTTCAAGTCACAATTCCTCGCAATAGCCTGTGCCACCAGAGAGAAAAGGGGCCAGGAAGGTCACTTGGCTGAGAATCCACTGCCAAAGTTTTAAACAAATGTGTTCCCCGTCAGTCATGGAAAAACTATTTCCAAGCAAAGCTGTTTTTGCACAGATGGCAACAGAGCAGTGTATGAGTTTTATTAATGTCACTGACAATTACTACAGGAAAGCTATTCCTTAAAACGCCAGAAAAAAAGACCCATTGTCGACCACTTGTTTGGCTCCTCATTTAGAGCTGGGAGCTCAGTTGTTTCCTCCAAAGCTTTCCTAACTGTAAGGATGCTCAACAGCTGGAGGGAGAGCTCAGTCTTCGGAGTACCAGGCTGGGAACAGGGAAACACATTTAGATTTCTGCTGCTGTTATTGTTCTTCTTTATTTAACATCTTAGGCCAGCTGGGCATTTTGCACCCTAATTCCCTTTCACTTCGGACATATTTTTCAGGATTATTTCTGACTTGCAGAGGTAATTAAATTTTATTATCATGGCATTCTGAACTTCTAGAACTCTTGTATTAAAAAGCTACACTATTCTGTTTCTTGCTGAACTACATGTGTCTTTCAGACTAGTTTGCCAGTAGTAATTGTATTCATTTCTTTAATCAGACACTTACCTTTCAGTGCACTCCAGGCATCCCACTTTGCTTTGCCTTTGAAGTCCAGCATACCAGGGCGCTCTGAGAGAGACAGGATAAGCAGCAGGATTAGTTTGTGTGATCTGGCTGTAGGTAATACCCACTTGAAGGCTTAGCTAGCTCCTAAGGGTGACTAAATACAATGGCTCATCTCTGCAGCTGTTATTTGCTAACCTGTAGCCAGCAGATCACCTCAGGGGAATATGTTACACCATGGTTGGTGACAGAAGAAACACTCCTTCAAATTCCTTTGAGACAGCAGCATCTGAGCAGAAGAGCACCAACTACTGTGATTTGGTTTAGTTGTACTTTCTGAAGAGCCTGCTGTCACATAAGAGCTATCCAATTAAAGAAGAAAGGCTCTAAAGTAAAGCAGAAATACCCTGAGGTCCATTACAGGCAGAGACATGAAAACAGCCAGCTGTTTCTAGTAACACAGAACTCAGTATCATCAAGTTAGTGCTGTATTTCTAACCTATAGTTCTGCATCTGCATTTGGAAACCTTGGAAATCTGACTCACTTCACTGTAGGCTGTAGTGTGGCCAAGTAGAAAGTGTATCAAGCTTCGTGTCAAGTCCCCTTTGTGGTTTTACTTCCTCTCTCTCACTCTCTGTAAAGATAATTCTTCGAACTCACAAATGGAACTGGGCAGTATCCACAGAACACCCTTGTACAGCTCCCATGGCACAGTGACCTGCAGCTCCAGTTGGCAGCTCCCCTTCTCTCCAGCACAAATCCCACCAGTCACCCTCCCACAGGCTGCTTCTCTGGCCAACTCACGTTGGCTGCTGCTTCACAGGAGTGCAGACACTTGCAGGAATGGTGGCACATTCACAGCTCTGCAGCACTGTTTCACCCCGTCAAGCACTAATAATGCTGATGTCCAGCCACACCAAAAGGATCACATCTTAAACCCAAAATCACTTCTTTTCTCCCTCATGCTGCCAGCTTTGGAAAAAGGAGATTAAATTACCATTTCCTGTACACTTCACTGCCAGCTTTTAAATCAATAGACGCTCAATGAACTTTGCCAGCTACTAGGTTAGGAGGCCAGCACTCCAAAGAAATGACCTTTTCCCTTTCTAATTCTAGCTACTCCAGAGTTACACAAGGTCGATAGAGACATGCTTCACTTTAAATGTTATTCCAAAGGTTGAGCTGCCATAGACAGCACTGTAGTGAGAGAACTGGCCAGAAACATTTTGCACTGTGTACTTGCAGACATATTTCTGGTACAGTCTTTCTGAAGTATATTTAATTGCAGGTCCTATAAAAGTTTTCTCCTATTCTTCTGGTTTTGCTTTCCAGTATTATTTTTAGCAGCGAATCCAGTCTAAATAAACTGCATGTGTCATCCCCTCCAGTGTTGTGATTCCACCCTTGTATCGTTTGCCTTACTGTATAACCCAGAAGTGTTTGCATTAAAGCAGCGCTCCTCAGCCTGAGCAGCCACTTATAGACAGAGGTCTCCAAAAATCCCAATCCCAACAAAGCATTCTCAGGCCCTCACTGCACGGCACAGACGGCGGCAGCCGGGTTAATCTAAAAACCACGAATTGCACAAAGCCTTATCGGGTCAGCCTGTGCCCTCCCGCACACAAATCCGTGCCAAGTCGGCACTGAGTCACTTTGGCTGAGGGAAGCGCAACGGGGGAGAGATTTTGCTTCAGGAAGCGTCTCCAGCGCCGCCGGCGGGGGCAGCCGGGGCGGTACCCACCCGTGTTCACGTCGCCCACCGTGGCCTGTTTGTAGTGGCTGTAGATTTCCAGCATCTCCTGGTCCGTGGGCTGCGACTTCAGCTGCTTCACCTCCTCGGCAGCTTTCTGGAACGCGGCCTGGGGGAAAGGCGGCAGCGGGTGAGTGAGGGGAAGGTACCCGGAGTCCCTGGAGCCCCCAGCTCCCCCTGGCTCCCCACAGCCCCCCGCACCTCGGTCATTGCGACGAACACAGCACGGTCCCGACCCCGCCGCTTCTGCCTCACCGCCCCCGCCGCGCGCCCGCCTCACCCCTCGCCAGACCGGCCGCCGGCCAATCGCAGCGCCTCGGGCACGGCGAGCACCAATCAGCGCGGGCCGGGGGCGGGCGCAGGGCGGGCGCGGAGCCAATACGGAGGCCGTGAGGGTGCCTCCCATTCATCAGGGCATGAAGAGAAACAACGGCGGGGGCGGGGCGGAGGCGGGGCGGAGGCGGGGCGGGACAGAGCTCTCGCAGCCAATCCCGCGTCTCAGAGGTGCCACCGGAAGGACGCGATTGGCAGAGCGGGCAGGGCGGGACCCGGAAGTGGCGGCGGAGAGCGGTACCGGGCGCAGGCGGGCGGGCGACGGGGTGAGGCTGAGAGTTCTTAATGGGGCTGGTGCTGCTGCGGGTCCGGGGAGGATTCTCTCTCCCAGAGGAATGGGCCGCCAGTGTCTCCCACCTGCCTTCCTGTTCCCGTGGGGGTGCGGGGTAGCACATGGTCTCAGCCCAACGTGCGATCGGTTTGAGGAGTAAATGTGAAAATTGGCGATTTCTGATTGAGCTCTCGATTCTGGTTGCCACAGTGTTTTAACATGCTGCTTAGGAGCAAGTGAGTTGAGTGCTGTGCCCTTTACTGCACCCCTCCAAGTCACCAGGCCATGTGGAATAGCACCAAGGGAACATCCATCTTGGCTGTTTAGTATAAATTATTTCCAGGTGCAAAGCATGCTTTAAAATTGATTGGCACGTGTTACTTGTGTGGTGTGTGACACACACATCTCATTTAAAATGAAATTGCAACTCGGGGGGTTATTAACCAAGGTGGTGTAAAAACAAGTTGCAAATAGTACTTGATGAAAATATTGCTAGTTTACTTTGCCAGGCTATGGCCGGGACAAATACAGCCAAGGTTGGGATGCACCTGCATGATGGTGGGGCACTTAAATAACCCTACAGCAAAAAAAAAGGGAAAAAAAAGACCCCAAAACCAGACACACAAAAAAGAACATAAGGGGTGAATAGGTGAAAGGTTCCCTCTCAGGACTGGAGGTGGTGGCTGATCTCAGCCTGCTCAGGGGTGGGAGGTGCAAAGGTCGTGCTGATGTTGGAGCACATGGCTGCAGTCCTTGCTCATTGCTGCAGCAGCTATGGCACTTCAGCACGTGGACAGAAAGCTGAGGGACGCCCAGCGCCAAAATCAGAGAAGTTTGTCAAAGTAGAAAAGAGCTTATTTTCCTGTGGAGAGAAAAAACCCAATGGAACAATACATGGGCTTGTCTGAAGAGGGTTTTGGGTTGACAAGGCCACTCTGTTTTAGGCTCTGCTCTCTAGTATAAGCCCACAGAGCCATTCTAGAGACCGACTATTATAAATTAAATCCCATAATTATGCATCAGGAAAATTACTTGCCTGTGTATGTGGGGGTGGTTTTTCAGTTGCCCTGGGGAGGTGAAAATGAGTATTGTGTAACAGCTTAGGCATTTTTCAGAGTATTACACTCTCTACAACATAAGTATGTTAAAAAAAGTCTTTGGGTTTGTTTGTATTAGGACATTCTTCTAGAACATAGGGTTAGTCGCCCAGCAGGTAAAGTCTTCAGTCACTTAAAACCTACACAACACACTTGCATTTATCCATAGCACTTTTGAATGTTTAGTAGGGAGTCTGGTGTGGCATTACACAGCTCAGATACTGGAGTGTGTGGTGTGCAATGTCAGTAATGCCCTGTTTGTGTTAAGACCCTGTTACTGCCCCAGTAACAGGAATCATAAAGTGAAATCCTGAAAGGCACAATGCTGTTGGTTGGATTTCTCACCACGTTTTATTCTTTGCTTGAAGCCCACCTACACCTCGTTTTCCAGCCATGCTCATGAGCAGAGGAAAGGCAATAATTCCTCCCTTTAATGTTTCCCAGGTTATTCAGAGTTAATTCTCATGTCAGCAGGAAGCTCGACCGTCACAGTTCGTCTTGTCCGCTCTTTTGAGCACCGCAATTTCAGGCCCGTGGTGTACCATGGAGTTCCCCTGGATCAGACAGTGAAGGACTTCATGGCTTTTGTGCGGAAGGGTAAGATGGGGAGGGCTCATTCCTTCCCTTCAGTCCCCAATGTTGCTGTCCCTGCACAAGAAGGTGGAAGGGAGCAAACGAATGGGAATTCTGTGGCTTTGATAGAGATGCCAAATTTGTGTTTACATGACCTGTGTGCTTTCCTTCCTTGGATGAAAGGTCAGGAGTTAATAAGAGCTTCCATGGTTGGTGTGCCATGCTTGAATTTGGATGGACTGCTCCCCCTGCCCAAATCCCCACATTTAGTCCAAAAGAAACAAACAAGGGCATTGCTGCATTTGGCTCAGTACCTCAGGCTCCTTGAGTGGTGCTGTCAGGCAAATACTCATAAATTATTAGGAATAAATTAATAGAATTTAAAAAGTCTTTGATCCTAACTACACAAGTATGTGGAATGTGGGAATGCAAGTCTGTTTGCTATTTGTGAGAAGAGAGAATCTTAAAAATTTGTTTTTGACACTGTGTGGTCTCACTGTGCATGTTTGTTTCTGAGTTTCTGTCTCCATCTTGAGCTCTGTGGTGCAGATTTGTTTATCTGTGGGCTTTCTCTTTTAGAAGCCTGGTTGAAAATGACAGTGAATCTAAAAGTTAAGTACTGCAGACCAGCCCACACAGTGACTTGGTAACTAGGGTGTTACCCTTGATCCTGCAGGTGTATTTCCACACACCTCAGTGGAGACATGCAAAGGGTACAAAATAACATAATTTGTTTTTTTTTTGCATTAAGTCAGTTTAAACAAGTCTTGAGCTGTTATAGATGACAACATTTGAGCAACTCCTAGGACATTGCCCTGGGACTCATGAGTGTCTTGTATTTGGCAATTTCCATACTTCTAAACAGTGATAGACATGGCAAGATCTTAGGATACTTTTGGAAAACTGCAGGCATTTTCAGAACATATGGCACAGCTGCTGTTATGAACAAGAAAATAAAAACCAATGCTATGAAACTTGCTTTTGATGTGTGCAGTATTGCAGCTCACTGTTATTTGAGACAAAGTTAATGTTTTGAATGAGACTTTTTAGAACCTCGTTCCACAGGAGTCCAAAAGCCCTGTTCCTTCCTTTATTTTAATCTGTTTTGAAGAGGCAGTTTAAGATAAGTGGTTAAATTACTGAAGAAATCATGGCTGTGTCCTGCAAGCAGCTAAAGAGTTAATTTTCTACACCTTGGCTTCCTTTTCATGGCTGGTTCTCATGGCATGTACCAAACGGTTCAGTTCTGAATAACAGTTGTCAGCTGTTTGTGTAAAGAGAGATGCTGGGCAAGCCATTAAAAGGATGTTCCTGGCAGAATTCTGAAGGATCAGACTCTCTTGATCATACCCCAATTGTACTGACTCACTGTCCTCATGGGGTGTTTTGTTCAGAGGGACTTCATGCTAAAATGAAGTTATTCACATATGGAGTCACTACAGAATCTGAGCCAAAGGCTGTGTTTCAGCATTTGATGCTCAAACAAGTTTCCTATGTTGCAGATTTTTTTTGATGTAAAGGCTGCCCAGGGGATTCATACTTGGTCCAATAATGGAAAATGAAGTATTGGAAATAATTTAAAATGAGAATTTTGTTTTAACTTTGTGCTTTTATATTAATAGATGTGTCTTCAAGAGCAGGACTTCCTCCTCCTTTTAAAAATTACAAGTATGGTAGGTGTTTTTTATTTTTCTTGTTGTAATTACTATCAAATGACCACATAATATTTTACACCAGCATTTATACAACTTAAAAGATAACTGCTGTACAATACAAATGTTGGTACCAGTGCCTGCAGACATTTGCAACTCTATCCAGCTATTGTAGCTGGGGTTATGCCACTGGGATCTTGTCTGCAGAATTTGACCATTATTCTGAAGATCTGTTTTAATCTTTGAATTAGGCTGTATGGTTTACATTATTTGCTACTGAGAACTGATGGGTTTTGACATAAATTTTTTATTACTTTTATAGGTGCTTTTTAACTCTGTCTGTACCCTAATGAGCAGCTTGTGATCTCAAAACACTGAAATAGTAGTTCTCTGTGTACTTATGTTCTTCAATATCTATTTGCTTATGGTGAAACAGAAGGCAAGAAGGAGAAAATGCTTAAGACGTATACACTTGAATAGCTTACACAATATAAGAGAAACAGGGGAACTTTGCTCCAAGTAGATATGAAAGCTCTTAAGTACAGGCTGGTGGTGTGAAATAGCATGATGTGAAATTTAAACTGACATTATCCTCTAATGTAAAGCTATATGTATATTTCCTTTTTTGTGCAAATTGGCCTGAACATGTCCAATTCATCCCTTTGGGACAGAGAAAACTTTTTAAATAGACTGTTACTTCCTTTCTTGGAGTTTGTAAACTCGGATATCAGTCACATGTCTTTTCCTAAACTTGGCAATTCTCAAAGTTCCCTTGGAGTTTCCCTGCAAGTGATCCTCTGTCTCCTATGTTCTTAGAGTTGACAAACTCCTTCCTCTGTGGTGATTCAAAGAACTAAGCAAGAAATCTGCTTAATGCATGTGAAGGGTAATAAACTCTATTTGCCTATTAAAAAAAAAAAAAAAGAAGGATTTCATTTTGTGCTCCTGCTGATGGTGAAACAGAGAGTGCAAATTGGAGCCAGAAAAAGTTAGGGATTAAGACTGATGATGCATCAGTGGCAGGGATTTGAATGTTTTTATTATTTTTAATGTGTTGCTTAAGGTCTTAACATGTAAGTGTAAGTTGGAATCTGGAGGTGCCCTTCACCCCATCTGTGGCTTTGGTAGTTTGAGGGGCTCCTGTCTAGAACTGCTGCTCTCAGTTATATCCCTGGTGCTGCTATCCCAGCTGCTAGTTCTTTCAGCACCTGAAGATCAGTTTAGCTTTTCCCAAGACAGATCTGGTGGCTGAGGGCCTGATTATTCCATGTAGGACTGAGCATAACTTTAAAACCTGTTGCACCAGTTGCTGGATCTTCACCCTTGCTGTGATGGTGCTAACTGCAGGAAAATTTTCACACAGGAAAATCAAAGCCAGGTTACTCACCTTCCCCTCTGGCTGTGAATCATCCAGGTTCGTGTTTTTGGCATCTCTGCTGTCTCTACAGTGCTCTGCCGTCCTTCTTATGTTTTTGTGAGGAAAGGGCAGTGAGACTTCTGCATATATAGTGCCAGTAAGAGCCATACTTTTTCTCCTGGTTTTTTGGCAGTGCCAGAAATCTCAGATGTGGTTGTCTCTCACCTTGCCTGTTTCAGCTTCCTTCCCTGTAGAATTCAGCACCACTTTGTTTTAGCATCATATATAATGCCCTCACATTTATGCTCCTGTATTAGTGCTCCAATTCACATCTCAAAGCTTCTGACTTCCATTTTCTTTTCATTTCTTTGTATGGATTATTCTTGTTCTTGGTCTAGAACTTTTATGAGTCAATCTTATTACCTTGTCATTGCCATATTTTCACTGATGTTGGCAGTCTGGGTGGCAACTTGTTCCATAAGCTGCTGCTTAGTTTTATTTCTCTCATCCATGAATGTGGAACAGTATGGCAGGTAGCTCATAAAATCACTTAGAAAGTGGTTTTCTTGTGAAAGTGGTAAACTCATCAGTTGTCATGATAGATCTATTATCAGAAAAGGCAAGATAAAAAACTGGCAGTATGATTGAGTAGGACAAAATGGGGATGAAATAGCAAAGGCCAGTCAGAGGACTTACCTTATGAGAAGAGACTATAGTTTCATCTCTGTAAAAGAGTTAATGAAGCCATTTAATAGCTCTGATGAACCCATGGTAAATGCCGGGTGCCAGTAGTGGAGTTCTCAGCATGTAAAACTGAGACAATATTTCAGGGCATGAATGGACAAAGACTACAGAAAGAGAATGTATCCAAGTAGACAGAGAAGCCTAAAACTAACAGGCACAGGTTGGGTTTATTTGCTGTAGCAGAAAGGTTACATGATTGCAGTATATTTTTTCTGTGATTGCTTGGTCTTTTTGTAATGTTTCTGTGCAAGATGGATCCTGATAATTGCAATTTAGTGTCTGTCTTGCTTCTAATACCTCAGATATTCCAACATCCCAAGGCTGCCTTCTCAGTGACCTCTGCAGTGAGAGTACAGAGTACTTCTTACCTTATGTAATGTTTTAAATAGTGTTCAAAATGAGCCAGAATGGTATGGAAACAAACCTCTGAGTGAGAATGTGATCTCTGTTATTCTGAACATCTGAATACTTGCTCCTGGTAATTTGAAAGTTGGTCTAGCCAATAGTTAACTTTGCTGCATCCTTCTCTTACCAGACTATTTCATCATGTAATGTTCACTCAATGCACGAAACTAAACTAGAACAGGAAATAAGTAGACAAGCAGAACTGGTTTTTCTTCTTTGCTGGGAAGGGATTGATGTGTTACTCCAAATGTGTTCAAACACAGAGTCTTCAGAGTTCAATCTTTTTTTTTTTTTTTTTTTTTTTTTAACGTCTCATGGCTTTAAGCCATTCTCTCTGGATCTTTGCACTCATCCAGTTGCTTTAGTGACTGTGTTATTTTCCCGTTTTTCCCTTCTGTTAGCAAAGCCCTGCCTTTGTTGCCAAAAGAAAGTGGTACTTTAAAAAAAGTTCCTATAAGCACTTCACTGCACAAACGAAAGATAAAAGTTATTGAAGAAGGTGTAGCATTAAAGAGAAGAGGCTGTAGATGTTTATGTAAAATGTAGATGTTTATGCAAAATCAACTTGCTTAACGAAATTTCTACTGTGGATGGTGGGTGTTGTATTCACGAGAAGGAGAATTTCAAGGGATGATCTGAAGTGATCAGGTTACTATGTCTAATCACTTGCTGCCTGTCAACTTACCTGTAGCAGTTGACAGTGCATAAATGCTGTTGGTCCTGCCCCAATTGCATGTGTAAAACCTATTAAGTTAAAACACTCTAAGTGGCATTTAAATTGATGTGTTTTGACTGGCAATTGAGATGGTCATTAGTTGGTTATTGTAATTCAGCCAGCAGACAGAAGCCCAGTAGGATGTGGTACCTTAATGTTGCATTGACTGTGGCTGCAGGACTTTGAGATTAAGATGTTTTCTCCTCTTTCAGGTTGAATACACAAAATTATTAATAACAAAAGATTCTGAAGCTTCCCCCCTTGTTTGTTTGTCTTTCCCCAAGTACAGCTTTCAGTGTTGTCTGCTTATTAAGCCTTATTTTAGAAAAACACTGTTTTTTCTTTCAGATACAATGAAGATTATTCACCAAGCACACAAATCTAAGGTAAGATTATTAGCTGTGTTCTTCCCCTTTTGCATGCTTTGATGCAGGCAGATCTCTGCACTGTCAAACAAGACAGGAGCAGAGGAAATCAGTAAATTTTTCTTATCTTTGTATTCTGGTTCTCTGATTTGTAGACTGGTGAGCTTGTAGTGAGTTTGGAAGATGATGACAAACTGATTTTGAAGGAAGACAGCACACTGAAAGCAGCTGGAGTAGGTAGGAGTACATTTGTATTGACTGAAGATGCTGTTCCTTGTGGTAGCATTAAACTGATAACTGGCTGATTATGTTTGGACAGGCTGCTGAAAAGTAAATGCTATTTCTGATGCTCTTTACACGACTTGATAATTATTCAGGAAAGCATTATTCAAATCATTGGTCTGAGGGCAGCAGGTATCTGCATTCCAAATGTTCAGAATGCAAATTGTGATTTTTAGAGGGTATGCTTATAATTCTGCTGAGAGTAATTTTAAATGATTGACAGATAGGTTATTAGTACCGTGTCTGCTTAGTCTTATCAGTAACATTTAAACTGATGTTTTGGTTAGAAATGTAAGTAGTGGAACCAGCATGGAATAATGAAATAAGATTAGATTTGTTTAATGTGCAGCATACAGTGCCTGATAGTCAGATTGCTCAGGAAAGCCTGAGCAGTATCATTTAGAGAATGTGCTGAACATAGCAAAGAGTTGAAACTTGACCTGATTTCTCACATTTTGACAGGAGACTACATATAGGGCATGTCTTTTGGTAATAATGTAAAGAAATGTCTGTCATGATAAAATTGATGGTCCCTGGATGTCCTTTGGGCTTCTCATAAATGTGGCTAAATGACTTTGTGGCAGCAGGGCACTTAAGGGATGTGGTTGCATTCCACCTTGATATGGACGTTTGCTCATTGGAATCTGATTTGCCTGGCTGGAAAGCTTTAACTGCCTGTGCTCTAAGTGCAGGGGCTTCACAGAGGAGGCTCCCTCCTGCTCCTGCTGCTCACTGATTGCTCCCCAGCTACTGAATGGGATTTCTTTCTCGTAGGTTATTTGGCTCTCCTGTTTCCTGCGATTTATTTTCTGGGTTTAAGTGAACTTGGGATGTCTCTTCAATGTTACTATCTGGTGTGAGCTACAACTGGTCCCAATATATCTTTCCTTAAAGGTCTTTGAGTGTTCCTGTAATATGAATCATAGTTTTTTCTACACCAGATCTTTTTTGTCTGCAGGGGGTAGGGGGGAAGCGAGGATTACTGGCAGCCAAGCCTTGCAGATTTGTAATTTAGTTAGCAGAAAATTCGTTTAACCATGATCTCTATCTATGTAAGGCATAAGAGGCAGTACAGTTCAGGAGAGGGACTGATGAGAGTGCCAAATGTTGAATTAGAAATAACAAAGCTGTCTTCTTTCAAAAAGGTATGGATAAGTATTTGTATATATTATCTCTTTGAAATTGGGTTTGTAGCTACAGCAGTGAAACAGTTGGATGTGATCTCAAAAAAGGTCGTTCATTTAGGGCAGAAAATGATTTAAAGCTGCTTTTTTTTCTTTTTTTCGGAATAACAGCAGTTATTAGTCATTAATATATTTGTGATAGAAGAGGAAAACCCTTTTTTAAAATATGCAATGTGCCTTTATGTTATTTTGAATTTGGATATGTTCCAGTGTATCTTGATGTGAAAATTAGCTAAGTTAGGAGTGGGGTCTTTGTAGTAAAATCTTGAAGATTTTTCCTTTCTCCTTCAACAAGAAGTAGAAAGGAGTAAGCCAAGGAAGTGGTATCATGTATCATGTACCACTGGTCCTCATTTTGTACAAAATGATAATTTTGTACATTTTCTTTGAATCAGTAAGAAAATTTGAAATCTCCTATTGAGATATGAATTTTTTCCAACCTCTAGTCTGGACAAGACTTACTAGAATAAAACAATCAGAATCACCATTAGAAAATCTGGGAAATTCTGATACATGCAGAACATTTTTCCTAAGCTGCAGTTGATTGCCCTTGGCACTATACAGGGTTGGGCTAGAGAGTTATAAATTATGAGGACATTAGAGAAGTATCCTCAGGAAAGCCTCTGTAGTAGTGATTATTATTACAGTTATTATCCAGTCAGCAAAGTTAATCCTTGCTTTTTTTTTTTTTTTTTTTTTCTGGAAGGGTGTATGTTAATAAAGTGTTCAATATTCATTACAAATAGTCTTGTCTGTTTTCTAGTTGAGATTCTAAAATCCCTTCTACTCTTTTTTTTTTTTTTTTACAAGACAGGCAGACTTCATTAACTTGAGGTTTAATTTAAAAAATGAATGTGGAATTTATTGGCTCAGCACCTTAAAGAATTCCATGTTTAATAATTGTGAAGGCATTCCATCAGATTTGTCTCTGTTCTGAATTAGTAATGTTGCTGACTTATTGTTTTAGAAGAGGAAGTCCTTGACCTACTGGGTTGAAAGAATTGTGACTGTTCTGAACCTTTGTGGGTCCTTTAGCTCTGCCATATCCCCAGTGAATAATTAGAGGTATTTGAAGGTATTGCTGGAGAAGCCAATTTGTGTCTTTCACTTTGCATATTGTGGAAGCCTCATGAATTAATCATCAGCAGGGCAAAAAATTAACTTCTTCAGACACATATTTTGATGGGTCATGAGGGAGAATGTAAAGTGATCTGTAAAATATTCTACTGATCCTCTAAGTATTAAATTATTATACCTACAGGCTAATTTAATGGAGAAAAAGAAGTTTCTTTCTCCCTTTCCTGACAGAAAAATGCACAAAAAAGAATGTATCACGCTTCATTACTTTCCTAGCATTTGAAGGTGTTAGAAATGCAATCACTTAATTTGCTGAATGCTTATACAAACAATTCTGAAGATTGTGTTAAACAAATCTTGAGGGTTCTTATGTACATATTTATTTCTATACATTCATGTTCTTGGTGGTTTTGTTTATTTGTGTTGCTTTTTAATGAGGTTAAGTGACACCTTTAATACTGGCAACCTTTTTCAAAAATATGATGAGGAAGAAAAAGAAAGTGTGTGCTGATTTATAATTGTCTTTGACCATGAAGCTGCTAATTGTCTTCTAAGATTCTAAATAGCTGGCTGTTGGTGGTTCATTTACTAGTGTGCTAAATATTTAATTTTTTATTCGTTCTAGCAAATGAGACGGAATTAGCATTCTTCTGTGAGGAAGATTACAGGAACTACAGAGCTAATCCTGTTTCGGCCTGGTGAAGATCCCAAGAGATTGTTTTGTTTTCCCATACCTGTTGTAAATTTTCCTTATTCTGCTTAATGAGATTTTTCTTAAAGATCAATAAATCCTAGAGGATTTCTTTGCAAACAGTGCAATTCCCTTCCTATAGAAATTAATTTCTGTCAATATTCTAAGGCTGAGAGAAGAAAAACTGGGGGACATAAATGACTTTTTTCTTCCTCCCTTTTCTTTTTGCTGTGCTTGGCTCTTGAGCCTCAGTGCTATCCCTGACCCATGACACACGTTCTTGGTGTGATCCCACAGCAGACAGGAACTGCATGTGGAAATTACAGAATGCACAGGAAGATCCCATCACAGTACTAACTTCTAATGAAAATGAAGTGAAACCTCCTTCAAGTGAAATAAAATGTTTTATGACCAAATCACTGGGTATTTTAAAGAACTTGAGAAGAGAATCTCTGTGTTTCTAGTCACAGCTTTACTTCTCTCATTTTATGTTTGGTCTCTTTTGTTTAAATAGTGCAGACTGGCCAGTGTTTCATGCTTTTCAGCGGTGAATGCTTTCCATTATCCTCTCTTCCAGCCCTCTTTAGCATGCTGAAAGGCACAAATGTCTGTTGGGAGGCTTTTGTGTCCAGGGACCAGCTCATTTCTAGCCTTACTTCATGGAGACACCTTCACACAGGGGTAGCAGCTCAAGTTCTGCCAGGACATCAGTGTGCCTAAGTAGGAATTGGGCATTTTGCCAAGGGGAGTGAAAGTTCATGGTTTCAGTTTTAAGAATAAAACCTGAATGATTGCATTTTTTGAGAGAAGAGGCCCAGTCTGTGAGCCACATGTCTTCAAGACTGGAATAGATTCCTTTATGCTTTCCATGAGCCAAACTCTCTGTTGCTATGTGTTTGTTCTTGGTAATGCTGGGCTTTCCTACTACATGAACCAAATTAAGAATAATAGAAAATAATCATGCATCCAATAAAGTACCTTTAGGTAGATATCACTTATGAAATGCTTTGTAGGGAGCACCAACATGGGATGCTGTGCCTTTAAGCCTCCCTTCACTGAAACAGGAATGATGCTGGCTCTCTGCCTTAGCAGGGTTTTTGGGCACAGGCTCTGCTGAATTGAATGAGACTTCATGTGCAATTGTATTAGACCTACACATCTACACTGAGCTCTGGGTGAGAGCTGACAATGCTATATCCATGAGACTTTCTGGAGGAGTAACCCTGCCATTTCCTAGAGCTTTGATTATTGTTTTTATTGACATGTGTGGTTTCCAAAGTATCTAAGTAAAATTTCCCTTTATTTTAGATGTGAGGCCAAAGAACCCTCTGTGTATTGCTCCCACCTCATATTCCTCATCCTTCCTGACAGCTCTGTGGTTTAGGCTGTTTTACTCACCAACAGCTTTGCTTCAGAGTTTTATTCTCTAGTGAAAGAGCTCTACCACTTCTCAACTGTGATTAAATTATTGTATCTTTATCTTGTAAGGAGGAGTCCTGTGTCACTGAAGTCACCTCTGTTCTGGGATGTAGATGTTATGCGTGCCCTGATGAATTTATGAGGAGAATTTACCTCTTACCTTCTCATTCTGTCCAGGCAGCCTCCCTGTTGCTGGTACCTGCTCCCCAAACATGGGCCCATGTTCAGCTGCCTTCTTACACAGTCTTTCATATTTGCAGATTTCTGTGGTTTGCAGATTTTTGTGCTCATCTTCTCAGACAGTTCAAGCTGATGCATTGCACTCCAGACTGTCTCATCTTTGTTCAGCCAGATTTACAATAATGAAGGTAACTTTGTAAGAAGAGAGAGTGTACCAGAGACATCAGTGTATGAGGCTGGCCTGCCAAGGCATCTGAATGGTGTCTGTGCAGACTCCCAGACTGAGCAAGAACTGCCATTCTTTTCCTCCTGTTCTGGGGATTTGAATTTGGTCTCCAGCCCTTTCAGACAGATTTGGATTAGTTTTGTGATCCCCTTTCTCTAAAGCATTTGTGTTTGAAAGAGACCCCACATTTTAACAATGATCCTTTCTGGGCTTGTACAGTTCCAAACTTGCAGTGTCACATCGAGTGTGGTACAGTGGAAGAGCAATTCTACAGCATCAGTGAGAGAAACTGTAAATGTTCTGCAAATATTCAAGAATGATGTGACTGGCACTCCAGATTAACTTATCTTTCTAAGGGAAGAGTTAAACTACTGCTTTGTGAGCTCAGTTTGCTCTGGCAATGGCACTTCAT
Organism: Sturnus vulgaris; assembly: GCF_052056855.1. Classification (NCBI taxonomy): domain Eukaryota; kingdom Metazoa; phylum Chordata; class Aves; order Passeriformes; family Sturnidae; genus Sturnus; species Sturnus vulgaris. The sequence goes on from NC_142249.1 coordinate 33,055,854, forward strand.
TGGCTTCTTTCTCCAGCAGCACAGTGGAGCCTTTTGTAATGCTCTCAATGGCCATACTTGTAAACTGGTTTCTTCCTGAAGTGTTTTTCTACTGTGTATTTTTTTGTTTGTTTTATGGTGTTTTGTTTTTTGGTTTTTTTTGGTTGGTTTGTTTGTTTGTTTGTTTTTAATAGGACTTTCAGTAATGCTTCTTTCAAGTAAACCCCACAAAACCACAGATAATAACTGAAAACTTGTTAGGAAAGATGCTGTTCCAACATTTTTTTGGTGGGATATGGTACAGCCTTGTATCAAAGTAGGTTTTATTCCAGGATTGTTGAGTACTGAATGAAATCTCTGAACACTGGCTAATGAATTAGTAAAGACTGAGATATCTTTGCCCATGTTGTTTTGACATCCTCTTTCTGTTGAAGGAAATCATAGAGCTGGTACTGTTTGTTATCCTGGCAGAAATCATGAACTACATTGGTTTACAGCTGCTTTTAATCAAAGGTGTTGTGGGGTAAGTCATGCTGCTTTGCCAGTGGTCTTAGGCATTGTGGGGTTAATAAGGATTTGTGTTATAGTGGGATGTTCTTGGAACTGTTTATCATTTTTTTGTTGAACAAAAGCAAATTTATCCTGGCTCATAACACTGTAGCAGGGAAAGGCAGTCAAACTGGAACCCTGGGATAGTGTGTCAGGCTTAGCTATTTCTTTAAGAAAAAAAAATCACTTCAGAGAGACTGGAGGTGTGAAAGCATTGCTATTGAAGAAGAGAGAAAAATTGGAAAGGAATTATCATAAATAGTTTGAAGAGGTAACAGTGCAACTGAATAAACAGCAAAATCTGCATGTACAACACTCTTGGTGCAGAGATATCAGAGCAGTGCTGTTTTCTATAGAACTAAAGGTATAAAAATGGTGCTTTCTAGTAATTTTGGAATTGAATTAATGAACTGCTCCAACAGGCATCTTGGTTTTTTCTGTCTTTGTCACTTTATACTTTCTGCATCCAACAGTTTTAATTATTTTTCTGCCCAGAGGTAGTTATGTTGCCTTTTGAAGAAGCAAAGTTAAGAAAAATCTGCTGACATGGACAGCTAAGTGGACCAGTGGCATAAAGGAGAACTCAAAGATCTGATAAGCACCACGTTTAGAGTTAACTGCTTTATCTGATGTAAACATTGTCACTTAAAGGTGATTCAGAAATATATTGTAAGCTGTGGTGTTTCTCTTTCACTCCCTGGCAGTATTTAACATCCTCTGACAGATCACTTATTTAAAAATGAGCCTGCAAGTAACAGTCCAAGAGTTCTCACAGCCATGATGAGACATCCATGGACCCTGTCCTTGGAAGCTGATAGTTACAGAAATCCTGAGTGTCCAAAGATCAAGAAGCTAAAACTAGAACATAGATGCTCACTCTTGGTCTCCTGTGATGATAGGATCCCAGATACAGAGCAGGAATGACTGGAGGCATTACAAATGCCTAAGTCCAACACACACTTTTGTTTATTGAAGAGTTTGGACTGAGCTTAGGCTTCCTGGTTGGCACCTGATCCCTCTTCCATTGCTTCCTTTCCATAGAACTACTTGGCACAGCTTTGCAAGTGATTAATGAGTCAAGAAACACCCAGCAGACAACTTTTGTTGCTTTTCATTTTATCAGGATATTGACTTTTCTCTACTCCCCATTTCCTATTGAGTCAGAGAAACAGACACAGCTTCGAACGTTTCCCCAACCACTTCCCTTTGCTTCTTGCTGCCACTTCTGCTGATTTGCAGTGCTTTAATGGTGAGGTTTGCACCTCATCTGATATGCAATAGCCGCATTTCCTGTGACAGTGAATGTACATTTAAAAAAAATTTCTTCGTGCAAAAATATGCTTTGAAATGGAGACATATTACACTGTAACTGATAGTGCACAACAAAGACTCTTTTCTTGCTTCGCACAGGACAGCACTGTTTACCAGTCAGTGGAAACAAAAATGTTTTTGTCATAATGCTTTGCATGTTGCAAGGAAATGAAAGAGTTACGTCAGGAAAGCAGGGGGAAAAAAAAAAAAAGGGCAGTGAAAAGCCAAGACCTATTGCCATGAACTCTGCCTGCAGTGAAAGCCACCAGATGTCAGCACAGCCTGTTCTTTGCTTCTCCAGAGCCTCTATAAGCCAAGAGATGTGTCATGTTTATGGAAGGTGCTTATCTGTGAACTGGTTTACCCTGTGAAGTCTCTACTAGGGTTCTGGTGATGAAAGCTGAGTCTTTCTTTGCAGAAAGTATTTCTTTTTATATTAAAATCAAAAAGCGGCAAATTGAACTGGTTTCAGTGCTTAAATTCCTCTTGTTAGAGAGCATCCTTTGTGGAGCCAGTTCCCAGCGTATCTAAATCTTTGCATGCTGTGAGGAGGCATTTGCAAAACATTCATTTGAAGAATTGTCTGGAAAAGATCAGTGTTAATTTGCTGAGGTTTTGTAAAGTAGATTTTAAGTATGCCTATTTCTTTTAAACACAAGGAAAACCATCTGGAACAGACACACACGCAAAGCAGAGCAAAACATCTTCAGCAACACAGCTTAAACACACAACAAATGTATCCTCCATGCTTCTGACCCTAAGCTCCCACTATTTCCTCCTTGTAGTGCAAGGGCTAAGGAGAATCTGGTGCTGCATCCTCTGGGCCGTGCTTCCTGAGCTGGGATGAGCTGAGGTGGAATATGAATTTTGGAGCTCAAACCCAAGCACTGTGCACAGCTTTATGCTGTCAGTGATTAGAGCATGCATAGATATTGCCTGGTTGAAAGGCTAGATTTGAATTTTTGCACAAGGACAAGGTGTGACAGAGCTTTCTGCTCAGATTCCCATCACTTTTCTTGCAGCAGCTTGCAAGTGCCAGGGAGGTGTTGAAGAGAGGGAAGTTAAAGTGGCAGGTAGAGCCTTGGTGATGTAAATATTCCTTCCTCCTGTTTTGGGCTGCCTGTTTAGTTCCTTTTTTCTAGCCTCATCACACTGGTGTCGTGTTAGGGGTTTGACACAGCTTGCTGTGTATGGGAACTTCTCAATTCCAAACTACCACTAGAACTCTCAAACACTGGTCACATCTGGAGGTGATGCAAGGGAAATTGCAGCCCAGTCTTGGGCTGTGTGCAGGGGAAGACAGTGGTGTGCAGGTTGTTTGGGAGGTGTTATTCTGGCTTCTGTCCCTTCTGCACAGCACTGAGTTCTGCTTTGCAGGGGACCAGGACCTTGTCTGGAAGCTTGGCATGCGTGGCAGGTAGATGAGAGGAGAAGTGGGTGTTTAAGGTGGTGAGGCAGTGGGACAGAGGATGGGGCACTGGGCTTTTATGTCCCTGTAGATGTGGTATTTTTGATCAGATATGGATTGTAACTTCTGTTTGTTACCATCCTCTCCCTCTAATACCAAGAGATTCATTCCTTTGTAGTGGGACAGAAGTAGATAGCCAGGAGAGTGGGAATTTCACTTGGTAGTGAGTACATTAAAGGGCTCAGTGGGACAGATTAATGTAAGAATTTACCTTTGTCTGTCCATTCCTGCTCTCTGGCAGGTGACTTACAGTGTTGTGTACCAGGAATGTCTGTACTGAATGTGAGTACTGCTGCTGTCTGCTCTCATTCCACACCTGAGAAGGTTTAATTCTGCTCTCTAACCTACAGCACAAGGAACATATTCTTTAGAACAGTTTGGGAAGCCCCTTTTCTTCAGTGAGCTGGGATTTTTAAAATGTTGGTCTGATTTCAACACTACTTTGAAGTCACATCTTTGCCTCTCTGCTGGCATTTGCATGTTGGTCTCTTCCTTCAAGTTACCAGTGACAGGACAAGAGGAAAAGTCCTCAAGTTGTGCCAGAGGAGGTTTAGACTGGATATTTGGAAATATTTATTCACCAAAAGGGTTGTGAAACATTGGAACAGGCTGCCCTGGGAAATGGAGTCACCAACCCTGGAGGGCTTTACAAGGCTTGTATGTGTGGCACTTGGGGACGTGTTTGAGTGATGGGCTTGGTAGTGCTGGGATAACAGTTGGACTCGATGATCCTAAAGGTCTTTTTCTGTGCTTCTATCATTATGTCCATCCTCTTGGAGGGCATCAGCTGGCTTTGGAGTCAAAGAACAATCTAGCCATGATAGCTTTGTATCCCAGCAGTTACCATGATGGCCATTTCTTCCCAACTATTCCCCTGCCTCATCCCTCCCAAATCAAATACAACTGGTTTTGCAGAACACAGACTTGAATCTTGCACAGGTGCAAGATTCTTGTTTTCTAGGGTGCTGAACGAGACAGCTACTTTGAAAGCAGACATCTGGCTGCAGACAGCTCTTTAGGGCAGCAGGCTGGCATGCAGCAGCTGAAGGTAGCTAATTGCAGATCAGATTTGGGACGCAGGTAACAAGATAACTAACCAGCTGAACAGCAGCTGTAGTGCATCCTCCAGTGTTGAGATTTCTAAATCTAAAGCAGATTATCTTTCTGGGAGGATGCACTTGTGCCACTTTAGGTCTTTGAAAGGTTTCAGTAATACTATGGCTTGTGGTATGTGATCCTCCTGACTGGCCCCAGACAATGCTTATTTTTAGTCTTTGATTATGGACGTCCTGTACATGCTCTGCTAACAAGAACTGTCTCTAATCATAGATGGTATCTGAGTATGCTGTGCTCAGCTTTAAAATGTGTGTGGTTCTCACACACGCACAAAAAAAACCCCTTGTGCCGAAATTCTGCAAAGCTGATGCTGCTTATTAAGGCACAATAAATAGATGAAAGAAAACTGTCCTAGTGTAACATCTCATTCCTCAAAACCAAGGCACAGTCTGCAAATCCAGCTAGCTCAGTGTGTGAAATTTAGAGCTCAAGAATAACAGCAGGTTTTGTTGCTGATTGTAGCTGTGCTGGCCATCTTGGAGATACTGGAGGAAATATATTGCACAGAAGTGCTGAAGCAAGTGCATCCCCCTAAAGTTTTAACTACAGTTTGATGTATTCCTTTGTGAGTAAATCCCTTAAGAGCAAGAAACCAATTGCACTGTTTAAAGCCTTGTATTATAAAACTGAAGGAGTGAGAGAACTGTACCTGCAGAGGTTAATCTTCAGTCAGGAATTTAAATGAACTCATTAAAATCAACTTACAAATTAGCTCATTAAAATGCAATACTGCAGATCCAGAAGTTGGTTGATCTGGCATGCCACTTGTATGAAAAAGTGACTTAAGAAGCAGAGAACAAATTTACAGTATTAAAACTCCATCTTTCTTTGCAGTCCCCCATCTGGAACTCCTTCTTCCTTGAACTCTGTATCAACAGCACTTTCTATTTAGTGAATTAAGCTTGTTTGATCCTGTGCTACAAGTGCTGTGTAATATCAGTAGCCCCCTGTAATGAAATATATGTCTGTACACACTTGTGCCCTCTCACACACATAGGAACTCTGTAATTGAGCCCTGGCACCATGGGTCACAGCAATGATCATTTTATTACCTCGATAATGAGATTCTACAAGCTGCTGGCTGTAGTGAGTTTTATTTCTTAGTGGTTAAATTCTAGATAATCACACTACTCTGCTACTGCCATTAAAGTAATGTTTTTTGGGAGGGGAAGATGGGAAAAAAGACTCACACGAGTTCTGATATAATTATGTAGACCTGTTCAGAATATCTTTATATAACTAGAGGCCAGTGATTAAAACTGGCCTTACTCTTACAGCTTTTCATTTGGTTCTTACATATCCCAGAGGCACATAGGCAGTACAGAAAATAAAAATACAAAGATTTTTACATTCAAGCTATATATTCTGCAAGAAGATGTATATATATATATATATATATATTTGTGTGTGTGTACATATATACAGAGAGAGAAAAACTTCAAGTACAAAACCAGTTAAATGGTAAATTTTAAGCCAATTTCACTGAATGTCCTATGCACATCAAAAATGCTTAGCAAAAAGATAATTGAAAACTTCCTTAGTTTCATTTTCAGCATTCCAGAATCAGAAGAAATTACTCAAACTGCTGTGTCACATGTTTTAAGGACCAGATGCATACAGAGGGCTGTGAAATATTATGTGAAATTATGTGAAATGCTGCCCTGCATTTATAAGAATTGGTTTTGGTTTTCAAAAGGGATGGTGGGAGGCTGGCCAGTCTGTTGGCACAGGCATTACCTGGAGACAGCTGACCAGCTTTTTTTTTTAGATGCTTTAGAGCTGCAGTAGCTGTGGGGATTTTGAGCTGGCTTGTCTGTCCCTTTGGGCTTGTGTCCATGTGAAAGGCACCACGCTGACTCACTGACTCCCCTTCTGCTCATGGAAACTGTCCCTTTGCCATGGGAAAGGGTTTGCAGGCGTGGAAGTCATGTAAGCCAAGCGAGGGTGCAAACCTTCTGCTGGGCAGAAAGGTGAGTCTTTGACCTTGCAGTGACCCAAAATAAACCATTCTTTTCTCCTTGAAGACAAAGCTTGTGAGCCTGTGAAATGCTCTTTCCCTGCCTCCTAATATTTTTGACTGCCAGACAGTAGTCTTGCCTAAAGATGTGAAAAGAAACCTATTTGGGAAAAAAGGGCTTTGAAATATACCATAAAGAGAGTAAACTGATGCTTTTTTGTTGTCTTTGCCTGATGATGAAATGGAAAAGATAACTAAAAAACCAGGTTGAATCCAGTCTTCCCTCAAGAATGAGTTAAACTGGAGTGGGTGGAATTATATTCAAGTGAAACTGTCTCAAATCCATGTGGAAACTTAACTTATCATCTAACCAGAAGTAAATAGCTGGGTCATCAGTCTCCTTGGAGAGTGATTAGGTCAGGTGCCAATCTGGGCTAAGTTCTGGAGGTGGATGGGGAAGCCTAATAAACTCAGCTTGCTGAGGGAAACAGTGGTAAAAAATCTTCAACATGTTGTCCAAATCCCATCAAAACAGCAACAAAAAAATCACCTGATTATGAAATCCAGGCTTTCCCCTCAAGTCAGATTATTTTTATTTAGCAAGAAGAAGCAGCATTTGGAGACTTTACTGTAAATGTTAGGCAAGAACTAACACTCAATATCATCACTGGCCACATGAGTAATATTTGGAGAGTATTACTCACTGTAGTTACTTGAGGCTAAACAGGGAATTCTTATGAGTCTCTGTCTGTGTAGAACTCTTCCAGGTTATGGGAGCAATGTTGGCTTGTAGAAGGGCTTATGTGCCCCAAAGCTGATAATTCCCCCTGCCCTTTATATTAACTGCTCTGGTAATAAGTACTTCCTTGTCCCTCAAGCTGTGCCTCATTTGGTGCTGACAGCTCTTGTTTCTCAAAGCAATACTAAAAAATGAGTGTCTTTTCCTTAACTGTAGGAAAATGAGGCTATTCCAGGCATGTCATTGTACCTGACCTTACTGAGGTAGTCTTCTTGTGTCATCCCGATTGCTTGCTTTTAAATGACCTTTAGTGAATGCCTGTCCATTCACTGTTTGGTAATTTGAATGTCCAAAACCTAATGAATTATTCTGATAAAGAGGAAGAACTTCATAGAAAGCAACAGGTGAAACGTGAAATTAGGACAGAAATCTTTGTCCTGTGCCTTGTCCACAGTGGGTGTGAAGTCAGAAGAGCATTTCATACCTGCTTTGTGATCTAGCAAGTGACTTTTTAAGGTGTAAGGCAATGAAGGACTGTACCCAAAATGTACAACTGCCATGTTTTCATGTTGTGGTTGAGACTTGATGATCCCTTTGCAGGACTGTTCAAAGATCTTATTATTGCTAGTGAAACCAGTGGGTTTAGAGCTGTTGTTTTGTTTGCTTAAATGGGAATGTTCAGGTGACAGCGATTTCTAAAAGCTTCACCCTATTATTTGATGTAAGGCCAGCTGGAAGGCCTTGGTTTTCTCCATGTAATTTTGTGAAGCAGCAGGCCTTTCCAATAATTATCCTCGCTCTATTTCCATCAAATACTGCTTGAAACGTTGGCTCAGTGTAACAGAGAACATGCAGCAGTAGCTGTCATCTCAGAGCCAGCAGTGCAGACCAGACGTCTGGTATTAGGGATGTCTCTCTCTCTCAAATGCTTTTATACTGCTGGTAAAGGTGCTTTATTTCCTCAGCTTATAAACATGCATCAGGCACTGCTTCCAGGACCAGAAGTGCTGTCTGTATTTGAGAGAACAGGGATACTGGGCTTACTGTCAGATTTGATGTTTTTAGTAAAATCTGCTGTCACAATAAGATGAATTTAGCTGTTCTGACTTGTCCGCAGAGTTCACTGAGGAGAACAAAACCAACAGCAATTGATCTTTGTAAACCTCACTGCCTTGATTGATCCATACACTCAAGAGGCAGGGTATCTTTGCAGTCATAAACCCCAGAAAATCTGTGCAACCTCGTGTTAAAAAAAAGGCATTATGAGAGCAGCTAGGAAAGCAACCGAGAAGTACTGGTTTGGGGAGCTGCCAGCCAGCACATCAAGTGACTGATCTGACTAACAGAGTCCATCAGTTTCCTGTGTATGTTAGTGCTGCTAGCTCGGCTCTCACAGTCATTTTTAAGGCAATAATTGTCCTAGCAAATCAGCAATACAATTTCACTACTACTGCCTAACCTAGTTTGATGGCCATCCATTTTCTAAAGTCACCAAATTTTATTTTTTTTTATCCACAATACCATTGTACCAAAACATACATATATTTAAGAAAAAGAAACATCTTTATAGAAATGTTGATAGTGCTTAGAAATCCTCAAAGCTGGGGCTGTCAGACATTACTGGAGGTCTCCCCGCTTGAAAACTCCCCCGTTGCGCTGGGCAGAACAAATTTGACGTATCTGCCCTTCTCCCAGCCCCTCCTGATTCGCAGAAGTCTGTGCTGGATGCAGGGCAAACTGAAGATGACTTTGGCTATGATCACAGTGCATGGGACGAGCAGTGTGAGGGTGTAGGTGGGGGGCAGGTAGAATTTGTACTGATTCTCATCAAAGGCCCTCGACCAGCCGTAGGTGAGTGTGTGCAGAGTGCTGACCACCAAGGCAACAAATCCGAGGGAGGACTAAAAGGAAAAGAAACACACACCAGTTAGAAAAGTACCGGGTGCCTGGCTGTCTTCCTGTATTTTTGACACTATTTTCTAAGTGTACATGACACAGAGAAAGCAATGTGTATTCCTGTGTTTCCTGGACAGAATAAAACATGGCTGGAAACCTTTCCTGGGTAGTGTGGCAGACTGTGTTTTCTTTGTCTAATCAGAGGTTAAGTGTGACATTAGAAGCTCAGCAGGAATTTCACAGAAGTTGCTGCAAACTCAGCAGAGAGGAGAGCTCCTGCATCCTGTGAAGCATCCCCAGTCCCTGCTGAGCAGTGGGCACAGGCAGCTCCCAAGGGCTGCTCCCGAGCTGAGGCTCCCAGCTCTGCTCCTGCCAGTCCCTGGCTGGCTCAGGCTTCTGACCAGCAGGATGAAGCATCAGTGATGTGGCTCTGGACCACAGCTGGCACTGCTGGAAGTGGGTGAAGCCACAGCTCCACACAGAGCAAAGACATCTGCAGGTGGCTGGAGTCATCTACAGGAAAATGAGATTGTGCAGGCAGAAGTGCTCTGTTCTGAGGTGAGCAACAGCCCTCAAGGGCTGTCTTAGGGATCTGTGTTGGTTCAAAGGCTGTGTGATAGGCTAAGCCCTTGGAATGGGGAGTCAAGAGCCCTTTATCCACTCAGGGAGGCAGCAAGAACACAGCCCCTGTTCTACAGGCAAGAACTTCCCCCATTTTCAGCTGGGATTGTGCTCTAAGCACCCACAGAGAGAACATCTGAGTACTTCCAGCTCCCTCTGAGGGTTGCTCTCAAAGACAGGTTTTAAACTCTTTCCCTCACTGATGGTTTCCTGCCAGCATCAGAGGTGGTGGCTCCCAGAGCCTGCTGGCACTCAGCAGCACTGGGCACTCGCTGTGTTGTCCTTTGTACACACCTTTGCTGCTGTGTTTTCAGAGAAAAGCACAGGTGTAGCATCTTGCTCTGCTGCCCTACTTTGAAATGCTTGGTCTAAGCCTGAAATAACAACCAAATTTCAAGATGCCTAGACATGGAAAATTTTGATGCTTATGTCTCTAACTTAGGGAAGAAAGCCTTTAAAAGCCAAAATATGTGTCTTGGTGCAGAAGAAGCACGGTCTTCTTGAAGATAAGTCCAGGAAAGAGGACGTGGCAGGGAAATAAGCAAACAAGGCAAGATGGGAGGAAGGACTCATCATCTTTTGAAAAAACAGTTTCAGCCAAAGAATTACTCAATTCATAGCTTCCCCTTCTATATTTGATTGCTGAGAAACAATTAAAAAGCCCAGACAACTTTTAAAAATATACCACGTAACAATGTGACAAGGTGACAAACCATCACAGGCACTCTGTGACTGACCCACCTGTGTGTGGATGGCAGGGATGAAACAGAAAGGCTAACTGGCAGCAAACACATGGCAGCAAACACATGGCTAAGGCGCTGGTGGCTGGAGACAGGGCTGGCAGCAGCAATGGGCTGCTGCACTGTTAAAGGAGGAGCTGATGGCGTGAGCACAGGGGGGTCCCAGTGGTGATGCACCCACCAGACAGCTGGATAAGGCAGGTCTGGAAGCGCACAAAACTCAAAAGTTTTGCTGATTGTAGCTCAGCTCGGTGTTTACAGCTCAATATAGACTCAGTGTAGTACAATGCAGAGCCTGCTGAGCACCCTAGGGGGCCGATTTGCCAAAGTGCTTAGCCCTGATACCACTCTTTTGCTCTCATTGATCCTCTCTATGCAGTTTCTGGCTATGAAATATTTCTGGGTTTTGTTTTAAACAGTGGAAAAGTGTTTTTTTGTACTGTCACAACATAGGGAATGTGGGGCCAGCAGCCCTGTAGGGTGTTAGAGCTCTCTGAAAGATGTTGTATGAAGACAGTATCTTCTTGATGCAGGCTTTGTGTGTATTTTCTATTCTGCATTAACTCTTTTAGCCTCATTTTCTTGGTGTCTGCAGGCTCCCTCCAATCACATGTAGCTCATTTAGAAGTGCTTGGGCAGCACTGAAAGCAAAGAGCCCCTTCCTGACCCAGATCTGTTTCTGACTTGTGCAGCCATCAGTACTATGAAATTATTATCTCAGTGGAAGCAGCTCTGGCCCCTCTCACTGCCTCGACAGGAGGGTTAGGAAAGGTCTGATTACAGATTCTTTACATCTTATGCTACATGAACTATGAAAGAAAACAGGTCAATTCAACCTTCAAATTCCAGGAGGGCTTCTCAGGATAGGAAGGTAAAGGCAATCATACACATTTTTACTTCTCAGGCAATTAGAGTTGATTTGTAAATCACTGGGGAACATTAAAAATGTCTCCTATAAGTTGAATTACATACAAATCATTCCTGTTAACCTGTGTTTCGATCCTGTACACTTTCTGTTAAAACTAGACACACAAGGGAACTGTGCATCCAATTTAACTGTATTTAATTGAAATTTGTGTATGTGCAGGAGCTAATGTGAAAATTAACCTTTTTTCCTATAATTTTGGCAACAATACAAATGGGATTTTCCACCTGTCAGGCAACAGATGTGTATTTCAACACTGTGGCAGTATATGGCACTAATACAGGTGTACACACTGGCTGCTGGAAAATGTCAGATTTGGGAAGCTCTGGGTGAGGAGGGGACTAAAGTGATTCCTGAATTTGCCTCACATGTGGCTTTTGCTACAGCATCTCTCAAACACCATCCGGTTCAACTGACATGGGAACAAACCGCTGCATTTTCTGGAAGGCATCTGGCTGGGGTGCACTCTGAATTTCACCTCTTTTATGCTGCAGAAGTGCTAGAAATCCCAAATATTTGAGAAAGCAGCATCATGCCTCACCCCCTGTATTTACACTGTGCCACTGTGCATTAATTCAGGGAGGCTCACACAGAGCTATGTGAATGTAACCTCTGAGCCTGGAAGCAGTAGCTGTAGCTGCTCTTTTAATTTCCTCAAGAAAGGCACCATCGACTTATTGAGGAGTAAATAATTTAAAAGATCCTTCATTAAAAAAAAAAAAAAAAGGAAGCTAACATGCCAGGAAATCTGTAACCTTCTCTTTTCACATGGTATTTCCACAGTAAGGCACAATACCAGCCGTGCCTCTCCTGCATGTGATCAGCTGGGAGCTGGTGTCACACTGTCACACCTTATTCCATGCAGACAGAAATAGGTGTGAGTATCTTTCCATGAACTGAGCCAGCCAGTTCCCATGAGGGGCAGCCAAGAGCTATTTTGGAACCGACCATCACGGATTTGTCTGGTCCCAGTGCTGACATGCCCTTAGAAAGGCTCGGGAAGGCGTCCCAAAGGGCAGGTGGGACAGTCGTGTTACACGCACTACCTGCCACGACAACGTGTGTGTTACATGACACAACGCCAGCACCCTCCAGGACAGCTACCAGGCTGCCTGGGGAGCCAAAGGGAAATGCAGGGGGTTTCAAAGCCTCCTCCAGGCTGCAAGGGGATACTTCCCTTCGTTTGGGATTCCTGGTATGACATGCATAAGTCAGGACTGATTTATCCAGTGTCCCAGCAGCTGCAGCTCTCTCCTGAGACATGGTGGTGAGAATTAATATGCTCCCATTGTCCAGTCTGAAACAGAGGTTTAAAGCCAGGTCTCCCTTTTCCTCCAGGGATGATCTCTTGGGGTCAAGCTCTCCTGGTGCAGCTCTTCTACTCAGTGTAAATAATTACTGGCTAGCCCACAGCAAGAGGGGAAAGAAGACAAACTGGATTGCTCGTTTGGTGATCTGGGCACTCGCGGGAGAAGCAGGGGAGCAGACTTCAAACTCCTGCTCTAATGAATACTGAATTATTTATACACCACTGAAGAGCTTCAGCAGAGCTTAACAGAGGTTGGATGATAGATATTCACCTCTGCATCCCTGAACTCTGCCCTCCCCTTTGGAAGGGTTAGGTGTGTGCCAGTGGGGTGCAAAGGGAGGGGAAGGGGGTCCTGGGAGGGCTCACACATGTTGGGTGCCACAGGGGTTACTGCAGTGGGACACAAAGCCTGGTGCATGCTAAGCAGCCCTGGTGTAGGAAGCACAAGCAACAAGGGGTTTTCAGGGCTGTAGGATATGAATGTGACATAGTGAATGGAATCTGCCCTCAAAATCAGCTCTTTTGTGCAGAGGATACTTGAAAAATTAATTCTCTGCTATCTCTGTTTATTTGCCCTAAGCCTGGTTCCAAATGTATCCCTGAAAAAGCTGCAGCCACTGAATATGGTGTCTGTGAACATCCCATGGGGTAGACTCAGGCCACCAAGGGAATTTGGCCCTTGGGAGCTTGGCCATCACTGCAAGTGGGAGGAGGGCTCCTAAACCACTGGGGAAAAACTACATTACTAATTCAGCTTTTGGAATCAGACATGGCCTTTTCATTGAAATCATACCCAGTTCTCTGTGCTGTGTGGGCTCTGGCAGTTTACAGACCACTCTAAGCCTTTTTGAACTTGTCTCTTGAACATGTGGGTGCATGCAGGCTCTGCCAAACCTGTCTTTCCCCTGCACTGTCCTCCCACGTGCTCTCCTTTTCAGCAGCTCGCTCTCCCTGAGCAGCAAGGGCAGATCTGTGTCCTGTAGCCAGCTGTCTCCACAGCAGTTCCCTGCCTGCCCTGCACAGCCTGGTACTCCCTGCAGCAGCTCTGCTGCTGCTGATCCACATGTGGATGCCTGTGATACCTTGCATTTTCCCTTCTCCTGAGAAAAGCACCTTCCTTAGATAGGACAAGCCCTGTGTGAGAGCAGCACACCCCGGGACACACCACAGCCCTCTGCCCCTCTGCCTCTGGGTCTCTCCTCCTGGATGAGGTGTCTGTGGCTCTGGGGTGCACAGAGAGGTTTTGCTGCTTGCAGCTGCCCTGCCAGAGCAGGATGTGCTGGGAAAGCAGGTCAGCCCCTGCCCTGTCTGTGTGAGGGCCTGACTGATTCTGCAGAATCACTCTCTGGCATCAGCAAATGTCAACTTTACCTGAATGAAACTGAATTCCCTCCAGTTGAGAGAGTTTGCGATGGATGGAAGTGAAGTGATGGCAAGTAACGACAGCAAGCCCAGGGCAATTATTCCAACAGAGATATAAATCTCCATCCTCCAGACTTCCTCCTCTACCCAGATTGTCATCTTCTTCTCCACAGCCTGGCATGACAATGAAGGTTTGTTAAAACGGGGTGCTTAGGGACAGAGGAACTGAATTTTATCTGTTTTGGTTTTGGAAGCAGGTTTCCTGGATGAGCACTGGGTCCTATTCACACCTCCGGCATTATTTGCCTGTTAGGGAGATGTGGAAATGCTCTCTTATCCCAAAGCCATTTGGCCAAAGCTAGACCTGATTTGAAGCCTGCTGGGAAGAACTGCTGACTGCTCTCAGTTCCCATGCCTGTAACCACAGCAGCAAGCCCCAAAGTCACATTTGGAAAGATAATTACAATGAGAACTCAGCTTAAAGCCATGAAAACAAATACTGATGCTTGAATATGCAGTAGTCTCCTAATACCCTTTGTTTTAAGTGCATTTAAGGGGGAAATTGTTCATGCTAATGGAAGGGAAGATGGGTTTTATACTGCATGGAAAGAGGAACATTTAGAACTGTCCTCTTTAGCCCATTAAATGGGTTTAATTTACTAAACAAAGATGTTGCTAGAAAACAGGAGGCATAGGGGAAATGAACACAGGATGCTTGCCTGAGATTAATGTGCAACTGTGGCAATTGAGAAGAACCTGCTCAAGGCTGGAGCTGAGCAGCTGGGAATGGTGTTTGATGGATGCTCTGAACAGGCACTGCTGCCAAAACCAGACATCCTGCTCCCCTCTGCCCCCACAGCCCCTTCCCTCCTTTTTGGGGCAAATATTTGGAATCACTTGAACAAATACCCCATCACAGAAAGCAAGAGTGGTTGTGTGGGGTAATTCTTTTATCAAATTCCCCCCTCAGCTGCATGAAGCTTGTGCCATTCCAGGAGGGAGCAGTGTGGAGCAGTGAGAAGTAGGGGCAGCAAAGAACAAATCCCATCCTCCCATGGTACTGGAGTTACAAAGCTGGCTGGACTGCCTGAAGGCAGCAATCTCACACTGGATAAACACTGGTGAGAGTGTCCATAAAGCAATAAAGTCCTTTTCCATTTCCTTGTTCTTATATAACCGGTTCTTCACCACCATTTTGTTAAACTCCTGCAGGCACACTGTGGTGAGGACACACAGCCTTCTCTGGGTTATGACTTGGTTACTCCAGCAGGCACAGTTATGAACATCAGCGTGAACAAACAGGGATCTCCCAAGATTTTGGGAGCTGAAGGGAACTCTGCTCCTCCTACTACTGGGTTTCCCCTATCCTAGAATTTTTCCTGCCTCTGCCCTGGTCTCAGACACACCAGTGCCAGGCAAGGCTGGTTTCCAAGGCTTGTCAGTGTTTCTGGGGAGCAATAGCAGAGGGGGTTGATCCTAGGCCCTCTGTAAAAGCAGAGGGAGCTGTGTATCCAGGGAGATGGCAGGTCCTCAGCACAGATATTGAAACCCTAGTCCCTGAAAATTTTAAACTTTCTGTACTAACGAGCACTGACCCGCAGAAAAAAGGTGAGTGCTCAGTCAGTGGCGTGTGGCTGACCTGTGGGGAAGTGCTCCTAGTGCTTTTTTCCCACTGTCCCACACCTGCTTTGGAAAATGAACGAAAAAGCCAAGCTATTAAGCCCACCACCCAGCATCTGTGTGAGCTTATAAGATTCCTGCAGGTGCTGAGCTGAGGAGCACTCGTTACCTGCTTGACGGCCGTCTCGATTAACAGGTAGCGGTGGGAGCGGCGCATGGGCAGGCACAGGCTGTACACAGCGTGCAGGGCTGCACAGAAGAAGCTCAGGAGACCAATCTGCTTCCTGTGCTGGAGCCACTGGTCCAGCCAATCTGGGAAGCGCCTGTACTTGGTGCCATAGTAGAGTTGGGAGCAGGCTGCCAGCACCCCGGGCAGGTAGACCAGAGAGAGCATGACGTAGGACACGCAGGGCAGAGTGGTGTTCACCACCTCGATGGGGATCTTGTACAGCTTGTTCTTCTGCTCCCTGATGTAAGGGTGGATGACCTGCCGGATCAGGTTGTAGGTGAAGAAGCAAAGAAAAAGCCCCAGAGCCAAAAAGATGGGGATTTTCCAGGCTGGCAAGAGGCGCAGGGGAATGTTCTCGATCTCACGGGCTGATGACATGCAGCCCATGTCCACAGGGGTGAATCCCATGACTTGGGCAATTTCTGCTACGGTGCGCTTGGCTTCTTGGTTATTTGAGCAGATCAGAACCTGCAACAAGCAGAAATACACGCATAGGGCAAAGAAATCAGGCTGCTGGGATCAAGTGCGTGGGGAGGATTCTGTGTCACAGGGAGCCTACGTTATTCCACTGAGCACCACGATTCCTGGCAGGCTTTTTGACAGGGATTTACCATGGCTGCCAAAGACCTCTCTCCTGGACAGATTTCCTTTCATGCATGCACTGCCAGTTTGTTTTACTGGCTCTGTTTAAATAAACAGACAACTAAATAATACTTTTCACTTAGGCAGATGCTCCTAAGACTACAAAGTGTGAACTGAGTGAAGGTACTTCATGTCTGGACAAAGAAAGGCAGAAGCTAAGGGGTGGTCTCTGGATGCCACAGCCAGCACTCAGGACTCCTTCTGTTGGAGCCTAAGGCCATTTGCTGTTGCTTCCAGACTTCAGCTGCTGAAACAGCTGGGATTTAGCCCTTGCTGGAAGAAAACAATACCTGCTTATTTCCATCCCTGGCACCCGACTGCAGCGTCCACGCAGAAACCACATTAAACCCCTTTACCACGGTGCAGGCTGGGAACAGGGAGGCCAAGTACTCGGCGTTGGATTCCTTGTGATGGTTGATCTCGGTGTTGTTGCTAACATCCACCAGGATCTTGCCCACCAGCACATCAGCCAGGTCACAGAGGGTGGAGTAATGTTCCCTGAAAATCGCCACAAAGATGACATCCGCCTTCTTCACCGCCTCTGCCTGGAAGGTGACCTCTGCTGCAGCAGGGAACAGGCTGGCTTTCCGCTTGGGGTTGCGGCTGCCGACCACCACCTTGAGCCCGGAGCAGACGAGGCGCAGGGCGAGGGAGCGCGCAAAGTCCCCGCTGCCCAGCACCCCCACGGGGCGCCCGGCCGGCGCCGGGGGGCTGCAGTCACCCTCCGTGCTCCCGTGGCCCAGCAGAGGTTTGGCCATGTCTCCTCCGGACATCCTGGCAGGAAGAACAAGGAGAAATGCAAGTTCACTGTGGAGCTCTCGCAGAGAGCTAGATCACATCTGAGGTGACAGGGAAAAATACACTTAGAACGCCTGGTTTTGGTCCCAATAGCCAAACCCACCAGGAAATGTGCAGTAATGTACAGGCGCCACTGGAGGGGCACAAACCACCATGCTGGGTTGGAAGGTGAAGGCTTTTGCAGAGGTTTCCCAGGGTTTTGTGATCCAACACCTGCTGGATGCACTCATCCATCCTCTGCTGTCCTTCTTGCTGGCACTCTGCACTGCAAAGCCAGGCCAACACTAACAGCAATCAGGACCAGAAACTCTCAGAGTCCCATGGAGTTACCAGATATCTCCTAAAGAAGGGGTCCATGGAGATCCCTGAGACTACATTTGGAAAAGCTGGAGGGGTGCTTCTGATTAGCCAGAGCAGAATCAAGGCAGAAAGTCAAATTGAAATGAAAGTGTCCTAAAAGTGGTAAACGAAGAGTTGCAGCCCTTGCCTGTTCCAATATTTGGGTCTGGCAAGCACTGTTTGCTTCAGCTCTTTAATGAGTAATGAGAACTTACTCGTGACATTTAAAAATATATTAACATGATGGGATTTGCTCATGAAAGATCTTGATGAGCTTTACAAACATTAATGAATTTTGCCCTGTAACAGATTAGATATTGAGGGCATGGAGAGGTTTTAAGCAGATCAATAAATTCACAGGCAGCACAGCAGCTGAACCTGGAGGTCAGAATAAACTTGAGCAGGGAACTGCCAGACTGCTCATGGGCTATGTCAGTGCCTCAAATCTGCCTCCCAACTTAAAGAACAGCAAATCTACCCTGAAGGAACAGCAAATTCACGAGGGTGAGATTTTAAAAGGGCTCAGAAAGGCAGCCCATGGAACTTACACACCAGGACATCTGGCTTTTGTATTGGCACACTGCTAGAGATTATAATAAAGACCATAATTAATGGACTTGTGATATACTGGGGATGGAGACAAATTGGCTTTGGTGGAGTGCAGTCTTGCCTTGTACCCGGTCAAGTTCTTCCAAAGTGAAAATGACCATTTGGATAGGGTAACCTGGTCCCTGGCATAGGTGTGTTTTTCATAGACTTTTGGAAGTGTCCTTCACCCAAGGCTCTTCTGGGATTGGCACAGTAGTGGTGCAAAGAGGAAGGGCACTTCTGCATGAATAGTTACCAATGGGAAACAAAGAATGAGAAGAAATAAATTATTTTCATAATGGGAATAGGTTGCCAAGGGATTTCCCTGAGGATTTATGCTGTTCAACATGCTCATAAGTGATCTGGGAAAGGGAGTGAATATTGAGAAGATGGAACTCGTGCATAGTGATCACAGAATCATAGAATGGCTCAGGTTGGAAGGGACTGAAAGATCATCTACTTCCACCCCCTTGCCATGGCCAAGGACACCTTCTACTAGACCAGGCTGATCAAAGCCCTATCCAACCTGGTCCTGAACACCTCCAGGGATGCAACCTGTTCCCTGCCTCACCATCCTTATACTAAAGAATTTCTTCCTAATATCTACTCAAAATCATTTAGGACAGTCAATCTTTCTTGTGAAGAATCTGTAAAAGGATCTCCTCATTCGAAGTGCCTGAGCACCAAAATTCACTACAGAGATAAGAGAGACGTGGCAAAAGCTGCCTGTGGGCATAAACTCCCGATATCATATATACACTTTAATGAGCTGTACATTTGTTAAAACCACTCTGAAAAATGATCAAAATGTCACATTACTATTAAAACACCAACCTGGTAGTCCCTGGCAGACAAACATCAAGCACAGCCAAGTTACTGGAGGAGATCTCTCACACAGCAACCATGATCTCAATCCTGCTCCTCTCTGAAAGCCTGCAAAACACCTTCAGCAGATGGACTTTGAAACTATAATTTACTGTCCTGGGTAGAAACCCATCATGGTTTCAGTGACAATACTGTTTCTATGGCAGAGGTCTGTCTGCCCTCCTTGCCTCTCACCAAGCACCACCTTGTTCCAGAGACCAGAATGTGTGCTCATGAAGAAGTGCTGCTGGGAAAACAAGTGCCAAAGAAGTGCATGGTGACTTCTTCCCCTTAAAAACACATGTGCACTGTATAAATACAGACATCACACAGCACACTGTGGTTCTGCTTATTCCACTGCAAAAAAAAAAAAAAGTGAGAGGGATGACTTTCAGATCTCTGTCTGCAGAGATGCTGCTTTTTTTTTTTTTTTCTGGCACTTTCTTATCAGCAGCTTTATCACACACTCAGTGCTTTACTTTTTAGAAACCTTATTGCTTTACCTAAATTTATTTATGTCCAGAACTATTTGTTCTAGGGCTAATGCTATTGTTCAGAACAATTAGCTTGCTCTGCCATACCCCCCTCCCCTTTTCCACCACCTGTGCACACAAAATATTACCCCAAAATAAAAAACCACATCTCTGGTGTTCAGCCACTGAGGGAAAAATCAGCATTCAGGGTGACAAAGTGATTGTTACCCACAGACTCATTTAATAATCGATTTAAGGCACCTCAAGAGTTCTCTCTGTGGTCCCATTGGGATGTAAATGTTGCTGCAAGCAATTTTTCTTACAGTGTGTTTCCTCTGTCCTGCAGCTGCCACTGAACATGTAGAGAGATGTTGGCAATGTTTGGAGATAAACATCTTTGCTGTCTCCAGTTATTTTGATTAAAGGGATGACAGAATTAAACAGCCTTTGAAGTCAGCAGGATAGTTACAAAGTAAGAAGACTCAAAATCTTTTCTGTGAATTTTGGTGTGATTATTTCAGTCATACACTGCCTGGTGGGGCTTTGGAGCAGGACTCATCCCTGCTGCCAGCCCTTGGTGGGATGGTCCCTGGTGCTGGCTGCTGCCTGTGAGTTGCATTGCTGTCATTGCCATGCACTGAAATCCTCCTGAGAAAGGAGGGGAACATTCATCTTTCAGCATAAGCACATTTCACTGAGACAAACACTGTGGTATCTGCCTAACAGATGCCTGGCAATGAACTGTCTGATTAGGCAACAGCTTTTTGTCACTTCTGTATCTCTGGAGAGCACACAGACCCCCTGCCTCCTGCCACCATCCCTGACTTACTGTGTCCACGCTGCTTTTTCTGCACCTATGGACAACATGCCACCTGCTTGAAACTCTCCCTCCCAAAGATAATTGACCACAGCAAGGCCAACCCATCCAGAGTCAGTGCAAAGCACCATGGCCAGGATGCTGCAGAGTCACTCAGAGGCAGAGGAGGTCACAAGTGAATATCATGGCACTTAGACACATCTTTAGCATCTCCAGACTTAGATAAACCCCATTTATTGATCTTCCTTATCAAGTAAACTGTGCCCCTGTGAGTTATAGCACGTGCAATTCAAGGTGGTCAGTTTCTTAACAAGGAAGCTACAAGATGATTAAAGCACAGCCCAACTGGAATAAACAAACTCCAATTCTAACTGGGCAGCAGTTTCATAACTAAAATACCGAATGCAATGTACAGCTGTCCTTCAGCTTGGCTGCTAATGGCACCCTTCCATCACTGCTGTGTCCAGCTGTAGCACACTTGTTCCCATGTGCAGTTCAGCAACTGCACTGCCACTACTGCTATTAATTGCAGGGTAATAGCAGTGATGGGCAGTGAGCAAGATGGAGAGCTCCCCTCTGCTGGGCACTCAACAAAAACTGTCCAGAAGGCAACTTCTGCCCCAAGGAGTGGAATCAGACAGACAGCAGCTGCATGAAACGAAGCAGTCAAATCTCTGTTGCCCAGGCAAAGGGAGGGAGGGTTTCTCACAGAAGAAAACCAGGGATAATTCTACATATTTTGCACCTGAGGCTTGGCAGAGGCTGTTAGCTTAGGCTTGGTGCCAGGCAAACAAGGTTTCTCTGCCTGTGCCCACACTGAGAAGCCTCATTCAGGCTCTGCAGCAGGACAGCTGTTCTGGATGGAGCTGGGCTGCAGGAGCCCACTCAGGTGTCCCTGGGCTCACAGCAGAGTCAATCTGCCGAGCAGATCATCCCCTGCAGCTACTGGGGAACGGGCACATTTGTTATCCTCTTTCAACAGGCGAGGGGGGAGGAGATACTAACAATGATGGGACTCCAGAAAGTTTGTCTGGGATGACCCAGATACCTTTGACCACGTCTTTAACAATGAGACCATCTTTTGGGGCCCCTTTCACATCCTCTGGTGCAGGAGGATAGCCTAGCTGGTTCCTGTAATTCATGTTTAAGTTGCATACCCTGAAGAAGGATGGACCTGTGGTGGCAAGGCATGAGCTTTGCTTCATTTCTGG
Source organism: Sturnus vulgaris (assembly GCF_052056855.1). Taxonomy (NCBI): domain Eukaryota; kingdom Metazoa; phylum Chordata; class Aves; order Passeriformes; family Sturnidae; genus Sturnus; species Sturnus vulgaris. The sequence goes on from NC_142249.1 coordinate 33,077,407, forward strand.
ACAAAAAATAAATCAAGATTCATTTCAATGCCCTGGTATTCAGATTTATCAGATAAAAGACAAGTTAGTTTTACCATAATTCTAATAAAAAGGCAGTGTTTTAAACATATCAAACTGTGCTGAGGAATATGGCAGAGCTCCAATGAATGTCCTGTCCAGTGAAACCAAACTGGTTCCTATTTGCACAGAAACTCATCTTTGTGCTCAGCCTCACATACTCAGTCTGCACCACCTTGGCTAAAACAATTGCTTTTGTGTCTTCCCCTAAAGTCAGTGTTTGTTTAGACCGACCACAACTGAGTCTCCATAAGCTGTGGATTCAACCCGTGCAGATCATCAAAGAGGCTCCTCTGTCCTTCAGCTTCTGCTTGGGTGCTACTCGAGATAAAGCACATGGTTATTACACACATTCCTTAACAAGCACATGGGTTGAAAGACCAGCAAGGCACATGAGGAGTCAAATGATGCAGCAGAGGCTTTGGTCAGGTCATTGCAGAGGAAAGTCTTGATTTCTGCACTGGGAAGGTCCCTTTGGGCCCTGCCAGTCATGGCTGGCACGAGAATGGTCCCACAAACACACACACTCCAGGGCCAGGGGTGATCTCTGCCCCCAGGGGACTTACAGTCTGCATGGAGAGACCTTTGAACCATGAAGCCAAAGCCCTCCAGCCTCTGTTTGCAGAGCATCTCTTGCTGTGTTAACCCTCCATAAGCCCCAGCTGGGGAGGAGCATTCAGCACGTGAAGCATAGCACTCAGGTCTTGCTGTGAGCAGAAATACTCTTTTTCTTTGTGCTGCCACCATTTTATTTCTGGGGAAAATCAAATGTTTAAGTCTCTTTCCCACACACAGAGCATCCCTCCCAGGAGCACAGCAAGGGCCATGAGCCTGAACTTGTTGGAACTGGAACAGATTTAAGTAATAAAAGAGCTTATCCAAAGCTTCTTTAATCTCAGCTCTGGTGCACATTTCTGGAGACCTTTCAGTCCTGCCCAGGCTGACTGGAAATGACTTCCCCAGCTCTGCCTGCAAGAGAGAGTCAGGGAAACCAAGTTTGCTGCCCTTTTGCATGCCCCTTTTGTTCTTTCTCCTTCCAAAGCAGAGTTATCTCCCAAATGGCGCAAACCAGGAACTGGCAAAGGATGTAAATCACCCTTCCAGAAAAGCCATATTGCAAACCCACCTGGGCTGCCAGCCAGGACGTGAGAATGAGGAAATGCTGGAGCTGGGCTGTCCCTGCTGTGTCCTTCAGCCCGTTCACCTGCAGGGACACGGGACAGGGACTGGGGGCTGTGAACTCCATGCCCTGTGCTGGGCAGGTGGGACAGGGACCTGCGGGAGGGGACCTGCTCTGCCCCGAGCTGGCATCACTGGATGCACTGGGGACACATCTGCTGTACCCCCAAGGACTGCTGTGACCCCACAACCTGTGGGGTTGCTGTGACCCCACTCCTGCTGTGGGGCTCCAAGAGCTGCCACATGTCCCCCTGCAACTTTTCTCCACCCTGATGCACTTCGCATTCACAGGTCCTCATCCCTCCTCCTGCCCCAGGGCAGCTCTTTATCTGATTACCTAATTTATCAGGTATTTATCTGCTAAAACCACTTCCATAAGCTCCTGCAGAGCCCTGCTTTCTCTCCTCTTTATCTCTCAATCCAGTTAACCTTATCCCTTCCTCTTTTACCCGTAAAGGACATGGCAAATGTTTTGCCTTCTCCTCTGCAGACAGACTCGTTCTGTATTTGGAGAACAGGTTTCACATCTCCCTTCGGTTTTTCCTGCACAAGTGAAACCCAACTCTTCCATCAGAGCTGTTTTTTACCGAATGTCCAACAACTCAGCCTCTATTCCTTGTTCTCACTTTTCTTGGAGGATGCCCAGAACTGCATTTTCCAACGGAGCTCCTAAAAGGCACCACCTAGAGCAGAGATGCTGCTTCCTCAATGCACCACTTCTCTTTCCTCATCCCAAGAAGACTGTTTGCTTTTGCACAACTGTGTGTGCCCCTGTTGACTCATGGGGCACAGTGTCCCTGTCCTCTGGCTCCCCGTGGCCACTGGCTGGCTGGTCGCTCACCTGGTGTCCAGGCGGTCAGTCAGTCATACCATACAGGACAGGACACATGCCCTGGTTTTTTAAATCAGCTCTCCAGCCTGTCACAAACTTCAATTTTTAGTCTCTTCTCTACAATGTTTCCAGTCCCTCCTAGCTCAGTGTCACCTAGAAATTCAGTATGTGCCTCCCTTCTCCATCACACACTAATGAAAACACGGGCTGACAGGCACTGACCCTCCCAACTCCAAACACCCTCTGGTTTATACACTGAAAAATACTGAGAATGTTGTTTTTGGAAACCAGCAATGAAGCCTAAGGCATGTCCATGTCCCTGACCACAAGATGTTCTTCACCAGGACCAAAATTCCAAAATATATTTCAGAACAGGGGAAAGTAGAGGAGAAAGGGCGACCAGAATTTCCCACAGGACAAAATAACCAATTTTTCCCACACAAGCTCAGACATTTTGGCTACAGTTCTATAGAACTACACCAGCCTGTGATCACTTTGCAGGGACAGTTTCCCTCCCCAAGGATAAACCCTGCATTTTAATGCTGAGCAGGAAAACTACCTATCTATGATAAACAACTGGAAAACAAACCTTTGGCCTGTTTTCATCAAAACCATGTACTTTAAAGCACAGTTACCAACAGGTTCTGCCACAGATATCCTCAAACTTTCCCCCCCCAAATTTGCCTCCATTTTCAGTACCACTTCTCTGCAGCAAAGTCCTTGTCTGAACAACTTCCTCTGCTCTCCTGCAAAAACATCTTGCTGCCTGTGCCCACTATGTTGATAGAGTAATGAGAAGCCTGAGGAAGACCTACCCTGTAATAAAACATCATGAAATGGAAATCTGAAAGTCTGGGAAATCCTGAGGTTTCACTGTAAGACCGTGGAAGGCACAGACCTGAAGCAAGACAGAGTTTGCTAGAGCAGTGCTGATGCTGACACAGCACACAGGAGCTTATCTGGCTGATGTGACTGAATGAGAAGGTTATTTTCTCAGCTTAGCATCTCACAGTTCTTAAATGACATAAAGGAGTGGTTTACAACAAACACTGTAGTTAAGTCTTGTATGGCTTCACTTGTTTTATTTTGGGGTCTTCATTCTTTTGCTGCTCTTACCAAGTTAACAATTACTGACTCACCTATTTCTGAGCCTTCCCCTCCCCAGGTGCGAGAAGAGCAGGAAAGCAACCCAAAACCTGGATGGTGGAAGCTTCTCAGGTAGATCTAGTAATTCCCTGCAGCCAGACACCATGGGTGGAGGTGTTTCTGTCTAAAATGAGCTGAGGATTCCATCCTTCTCCAGGCATACAAAGATGGCAGGACCTGACTGCAGCAGTCACCACAGGGAGCTGGCAGGCTCCATTTGTTTCTTTCCAGGAAAGGCATGGAAGAATTGTGCTGTGTGTGCATGGAAATATTTGTATTGGCTATTTCCGTGCTGTCAGAAGGGTCTCCAAGATCAGCACTCTCCTGCCTTTCTCATTTTACTTCACCCAGTCACTCAGAAGATGTACAGGACCTCACAGGGAGAAGATGGCCTGGGAGACAGTGTGGGGTGGAAGGAAGACACAGCCTATGGCAGAGGGCCAGCCCATCCCCTGCTGATGTGTTTTTCCCCCTTCACCGAGCCCAGGCATGACACACAGTACAGAGGTAGTTCTGAGCAAGCCCTGAATAAGCACAGTGGTGAAAACAAGAAAGGCAAGGAATGTAGGGCCATGTACTGCCTCTTCTGATTTTCCCAGCAGCTCCTGGGAAGCTCCTGGGAGAGAGGCAAACACAACTGGCTGACCAGGTAGTTATCTTTGGGGATCCAGATGGGTGGGAGAGAGATGCACTTTGCTGGAAATCAACTCAGCAGCATTCTGCCTTCCCTTTCTTCTCACACCGTTTGCCTTCAGTCCAGCATCCTGCACAGCAGATCCAGCTTGCTTCACCTTTTCCCCTCCTCTGCCAGGGGTCTTTCAGGTCAGCCCAGAGAGACAAAAAGGTGCAATGTGAACAACATGCCTCCCCCCAGGCCCAATGAGTTAGCCAGACCCACGTGTGCAGGACAAGTACAAACACCGTGTATTTCACCACTGTGCCAAGCTGCACTGGCACAGGTTCTGTCCTGTATCTAACCCCAGCATAAGAAGGATGTGAGTGAGTCCAAAGAAGGGTCACAGAGATGCTCAGAAGGCTGAGCTCCTGTTAAGACAGGCTGAGAGAGCTGGGGTTGTTCAGCCTGGAGAAGAGAAGGCACTGGGAAGACCTTAGAGCACCTCCCAGTACCTGAAGAGAGCTGGAGAGGGACTTTTCACAAGGGCTGTACTGGTAGGACAATGGGGAATGTCCTTATGGTGAAGGAGGGCAGGTTTATATTAGATATAAGGAAGAAATTCTTCACTATGAGGGTGGTGAGGCACTGGGACAGATTACCCAGAGAAGCTGTGGATGACCCAACCCTGGAAGTGCTCAGGATCAGGCTGGACCAAGTTTTGAGCAATGTGGCCTAGTGGAAGGTACCCTTGACCATGGTGGGAGCTGGAATGAGATGATCTTTAAGGTCCCTTCCAAACCAAACCACTGTGTAGCTTTATGACCTATTGGTGCTTGCACATGATCAGCAGTTGATATCAGCCTCCTTCAGTGGTGGACATGTTACCTACAGACCCTGATTCTTGAAGCCTACATCCCATGGGGTGCTCCTAGAACATTTTTTCCAAAGACTACAGTGGTGTATTCATACTAGATAGAAATGCACGTGTTGCCCCAACCAAGGCTTTAGAGAGACTCACTGAAAATCTGAGAACCTGGAAAAAGGATGGGAAGAATTTCTGTCTCCATATCTTAAACCCCAGGATACTTTCAAAATGTTTAGGCCCCAGAGTATGTAAAGGCTTTTGGAAATATGTTGGAAGCTTACATGTGATTGATGTACTTTCAGAAGCTTTTTACTTTCAGTTAAGTGACAGTTCACTTAAACTTTGATGAAGATGGGAAGCTGCTTAATCCACTGTAGGTTTTCATAGAAAAACCTATGGAGCAGCAGTAAATTCAAATTTGAAAATAGCATTTTCTTCCATTATGATGTTCACAAAAAGCTAACTCTAATCAATGATAGTAAACTTATAGATAACAAATTCGTGTGCTTTAATTCCTAGTGTGTGACATTTCTTATCACAGCTGCCACTGCCTTTCCCACCTCTCATGAGAGCTGGCATGGCTGGCCTACTTCTTCCATCACTGGAAAAAATGTGTTTCCCCTGAATCTAAACCTGCTTCTATTTATGGATGTGATGTTACAAGGTCATAGTCAAAGCATAGTTCTTAACAATAAAAAGCAAAACAACCCTGAAACAAAAATAAAGAGCAAAATAAACAACAAAAAATTATTATGCCATCAAAGAGCATGTTTTCCTGGGGTTTGATGTAGTTTTGTTAAACACAGACTTGTTGAGTCATCAACATTTTCTCCTTTATAATCACAGAGGAAATCAAATATGTGCAGTGACTGTGGCATCTTATATTACTGTACATTTGTTTCATAGCAAATGTGATTTTAGAAGAAGAGAAAATGAAAGCTTGATGCAGCATTTAAATCTTATTAGTCCTGCATCTCCTCAGCCCACAGGAGTATTGATGCTGTAGGCGACAGCCTTCCTCTCCTGCTGTCTCTCAGTTTTGGTTTCTTGCCACAAGAGGCAATTCTCTATGGGTTAGTTTTATTTAGACTACTCTGATGGAAATGATTGGGGGTCCTCTGTACCCCTCTGTCCAGCTCAGGCATTATGAACACAAACACTCCCCCAAGCTCCCCAGTGTCCATCTGTCATGGGCAGATGTCACACCCTGCACAGGGCCACAGGACAGGGACAGTCCCACCCCAGCTTCCACCACCTGTGGGATGTTCCTACTACAAAGTCACCTCTACAGTTCCTTCACAGCTTCCATCCCTTATTACTCTTACAAGGATCAAATGCTGCAGTTCCCCCCAAAAAGCATCCAATCTTTGTAGCTTTTACAAGTCCCTACATCGGGACCCACAGCTGCTCCCTGCTTGCCTCTGAGGGATCCTGGGCCCTGGCCAAGATTTTCCCCAAGTTTTTTTTTTAATATCTCGGTGCTGATTGCTCCCTGGCATGGAAAAAGCCACTCATCTCCTCAAAGCATTTAGCAAGCTGAGAATGAAAAGTGAAACCTAAGCGCCTAGTGCTGCTCCCTGAGGAGCACAGCCTGAACGTCCGTCCATCCATCCATCCATCCATCCATCCATCCATCCATCCATCCATCCATCCTCGCTGCGCTCACTCGGAACAGCGAAGCCGACCCGCTCCGTTCCGTGGGGTGTGTTCCCGGTGCCAGGGAGTTTCCCGCACCCGCACGGATGTGTCCAGCAGCCACGGGAAGGAAAGCGCTTCCCGCGGGCACCCCGCACCGCGGAGCTGCCGGGGACGAGCATCCCACCGCCCTCTCCCCAGTGACCGCCGGACCGAGACACACCGGCCCCCGCGGAAATCTCCGCCCGGGACCCGGCCCCAGCATCAACACCGAGGCGGCTGTGTCCGAAATCGCCCCGGGGGCCGGGAGCCGCTGCCCGAGCGCAGGGCCGCGGGCAGGAGCAGGAGCAGCCCCAGCCCCGCCGCGGGGATCCCGGGCCGGGGGTGCGGCGGAACGGGGGCCGGGACCCAGGGCTGACCCGGGATCTTCCCCTGGCCAGGGCAGCCCTGGAGCCGAGCCGAGCCGAGCCGAGCCGAGCCGAGCCGAGCCGAGCCGAGCCGAGCCGAGCCGAGCCGAGCCGAGCCGAGCCTCCCCCGCCCCGCCCCGCACGCCCGGCGCGGGCGGTTCGAGCCCCGGTCGCGGCTCCGGCCGTGCCCGTGCCCGTGCCCGTGCCCGTGCCCGTGCCCGTGCCCCGCCGTGCCCGTCCCCCCGCGCTCCTCACCTCTGCGGCGGCGGGAGGGCGAGCGGCGCCGGCCGGGAGCGCGGAGCACGGAGCACGGAGCACGGAGCCGTGATGTCAGGCCGCGGGCCCCGCCCTCCTGCCCATGTGCCCGACGGCACCGCTCTGCTCGGCTCGGCACAGCCTGGCCCAGCACGGCTCGGCACAGCCCGGCTCAGGGTGAGAGCCCAGCCCCGTCCCCGCAGTGCTGCCCGGGCGTCACTGCCGTGGTCAGGTTAAACACGCGGGCAGGACGGCATCGCTGCCCGGCCAGCCATTTCCATTACGGACAGGAGTCGAAGCAGACCTTAATTCTCTGTTTATAAACGCATTTCAGAGCCAGCCGGTGTCTCATTGTAATGGGCGGGTGCGGCTTGTTGCGCTCTGCCACTGCTATCAGGGGCCGCGCACTTGTTCTGAAAAGCTGTGCCGCGAGGCGTGGAGCAGATAATGATTCTTCCCCCACGCTGGGAAAGAGTTGTCCTGCTGCAAACACCCCGTCACTGCCGCACGGCCCCGCTCCGACACACCGCAGGCAGCGCGCTCCCGAAGCTGGCACTAAAGGCAGGCTGCAGGCAAAAGCACGGGCAAACCCACACGGACTTGAAAACAAATCCCTCTGGAGCTTTGGTTTGCTCACTCAGTAGGGGAGAGGAGTACGGAGGGAAGGGATTGTCTCATCCACCCCCGAATCGTGGGGACATGGTGGCAGTGTGTGTTTGAAGCCCTCGCAGAGGGATGTGCAGCCCCTCTGAGCCCAGCCTTAAGTGCTTCACCGCTCCTACAGTCAGGAGGGTTTTCCTAACCTTTGCCAATTGCCCTCTGTGTCCTCCTTGCACATGGGATATGTCTTCCTGGGATGAAACAAGTCCCATTTTTTTCCTCTCTCCTGGGCAGGCTGTGATTTTGACTGTCTCAGCCCGTTCTCACCGCTGTCGTGTGCAGATGTCCCCCCTCTCCAGTCTCTGTGCTGCCTGCAAATGGGCCCAGATTCCAGCCAGGACTGTCCCAGCTTGCACGGGTACTCACTACCTCTCACATCCATGGGGTGGGAGGTACAGAAACCTGCAGATATGGGGAGGCTTCAGCAAAGATGTGAGATTGCTGGAGAAAGTTCCTGTTGGTGACTCCCAATGGCTGGATGCTGGATAAGAGAGAGCTCCAGAGGCTTGGGATGTTCAAGCTGCAAACTTTGAGATGCTGTGAGTTCCCTGGGTATTGGACAATACTGGAGAGGTGTGAAAACCTACTGACATGGTTAGGAGAAGGAGGATCATTGGGTAGCTGTACTTTTGCACAGGCCATCTGTGACTAAATGCATATGGAAGAATGAGATTACTCCTTAGCCCCTTCTAGCCTGCAGTGGCCCCTGCCTCCCCATGCCTATCATGGTGATAATTTATATGCCATGATCAGCTCTTTGTGGAGACTGAAGGACAGAAATCGTTGAACTCTCCTGCACCTGCTGTTTCTTGTTACCTGCTCTCCCACATTATGTAAAGGACAAATTTTGCTTTTAAATTCGTTTACAGAATCCATAGTCATTGCCTTGGTCATTGCAATTCGTATTACAGATTCCTCTTTGCTCTCTCAGGTCTCTGCACTGTGTAGGTCTCTTCCTGTACCTGTTTCCCTGCCTGGGGCAAGGCTGCTGCCATGGCAGTATGATTCTGTGAGTAATGACCAACCCTCTGGAAGTGCTGAAATCTACTTCTCCTTTTTTAGATTGCACTTCTTTTTTTGTAAATTAACAAACTTTTCGCTGAAACACCTTCTGCTTTTCCACCTTTATGCCACGGAGAAGTGCCTCAGAATGAACACCAATTTTATACCTGTTTTCTCAAATCTGTGGCTAGCCCTGTCCAGGCCACCTATTTGCTGGACAGTTTGAGTCCTGCAGCTCCATTTTTTCTGCAGCAGAAAGCCTCCCCAGCTCCCAGACTTTGACTGGCTTTATTGGTTGCTCAAAAGATTCCCTTGGGAACCATGTTTCTGATGAGAGATCTGATATGGGCTTGCAAATTGGCTTAGTTTCTCTTCTACCCAGAGAGACCCAATGTGCCAGCGTTGTGCTGAACTTGGCCAGTGTTTCTGGGTGTATTTCTGGTTTTTTCCCCTTTTTCCTTGCTGGTCCTGAGCAAGGTGTTTTCTCTGTGTCATCTGGACTGTTCTTCTCCCAGCAATCCTCTTTCCTGGCCCATCACTCGCTGGTCAGAGCTGCAGCTCTCTGTCAGCACCATCTGTGTCCCTGTGCCCAGCTGGCTGTGTCCTGCTGTCCCCTCAGCCGCGATGCCACCTGCACCCTCTCCTCCCTGTCCTTCCCCTCCATGGGGACAAGGAATTGCCTTGGACCTGCTCGGGGCTGGGGCTGCCAGGCTCCTCCAGTGCCCGTGTGCTGGCACAATGTGAGAAGATGAACCTCGACAGCTCCTGGCTGCCCGGCTTGGGAGCCATGGGGAGTCCCCACCTCCCACGCTGTTTTTGGGGGGCTGGAGCCATCCAAGGTGACAGTGTGGAGTGTGCACCAGGCCAGCTCAGCTCCTGCCCCACACCCAATCAATAGGGGGGTGACCCAGGGCATGCCCAGGCTTTACTGTGCTGAGACAAAAGGCAGTGTTCCCTGAGCCTCCCTGCGCCCCTTCTCCCTTGCCAGCTCCCTTGGGTTCATCATGTGCCAGCCCAAGGGCTGCTCTGCACCCAGAGGTCATTGGGGATGCAGAAGTGCTGGGCAGCGCTGGCTGCACCTGAGCAGGTGCTGTGAGAAAAGCAGAGTTTGGGGACACTGCCTCACGCTGCCCCTGGCAATGTCACAGCAAGGGAATGGCTCAGCTTCCCCCTGAAATCCAGGGACAGTAAATGGCAAACTTACCGCTGGAAAACCAAACCTAGTTGGCGGGGCAGTCAGTAAATGCAGCTCCTCCTCTGGCTGTCCCAAAGCTGTGTTTTGGGCTGGAATCTGCTTTCTTAGGGCCCAGTGGTACCGTTTGGGTTGGGAAATTGGGTTATCAGCACAACAGGGTTCTGTCTGCTCTGGACTGGCACATGGCCCGGGGCTGCTGAAAATGCCAAGCTCAGAAAGGAGCCAAGAGGCTGGATGTACAATGTACATGTACAATGGAGGTGGAGTGTGGAGATAACATCTGGTTAATTATTGCCAGCAAGCCGAGACCAGGAGTTTGTTTGGCACGGTTGTGAAATAGAGAGCTTGTGTAGGGGAATGAGCTAGGGACTGTAAAAGTAGGATGTGGGGAGCTGTGCTGGCTCTGTGAAGTCAGAGCTGGGCACACAGTGGCTTTGTTGTGTGAAGAAATGGTAGCCCATGCTGTCACTTGACCTTGCCTGGGGTTACCCAGGAGGACTGGGAGTGATGCTGACATCTGACAGCTCTGGCTGAATCCTCATGGAAGTGCCAGGAGGGAGCAGGCAGAGGGGAAGCAGCCTGGGAGTAGTTTCCAGGCATGACAAAGCACTGCTGTGTCCCTCCCAGAGTATCCCAGGTGGGGAGAGTTGGGCTGTACCCCCAAAACCCTTCTCCCACCTGAGGGCTGTGTGGGGGCAGTGGTGGCTGTGTGCTGCTAAGAGTCTGGTCAGTAGCCACACCAATCCCACCATCGGCTGCATGTCTCCTGCTGGTGATCCAGAAATGCCAATGAAATGCTTGTTTTTTTGACTGGCCTTTAGAGGTGAGCTGTAGCTGAGCGCGGGTGACTGCACAGCCGTGCCAGACACTTCAGCCCCATCATCCTCCTTGCCACTGCCTTGCCACAATCGTGCTTGCCTGGGTGCTCAGCAGGATGTCTGGGCTCAAGGTGTCCATGCAGGGCTTGTGCACACCTGGGCTACCCTGGATACAGCTTCTGGATGTCCCCCATTGTCCCCCTCCCGCCTGGCGTCAGGCAGCATTCCCCTGGGGAAGCACGGTTAACGTGGCGCTACCAGAAAACGCCTTCCTGCTACTAATCAGCTCCCGACAGGTTATCGCTCTCTCAACTGCCTGGCTTTTCGGGGAAAAGTGTCATTTATCGGCCCTTCACCGAGGAGACCTGCTAGAGATGCTCCCGCCGGGCTCCGCTCCGCCTGTCATGCAGGCGCCATCTGTAGGAAAAGGAGAAAACAGACCAAAAGTCAAGAAAGGTGCATGTAGAAATTCAGTTTCTCTCTGGGAGAACTGTTTAATCCAAGACAAAACTGCTCTGGGGCACGGCTCTAGGGCTCGTGGTTTGGGTACTTGCAGCAGAATTCACTGTTGGGAAACAAAAAAGAGATGCCCCGAACTGGAGCACAGCTTTTCCAGAATGGGTCTCGATTTTTTTTTGATCTAAAAATAGACTTTGACATAAAAAATAATTTCCAGGCATCTCCTTGATAACATTGCCGGGGCTGGATTTGATTGATTAGCTGTATGGGTTAATTGCATTATGCTACCTTCTGCTCCGGTGGGTGACAGATGCTCCTGATTTGAGCACTGAGGTCATGCCATCATCTGAGGCTTTACTTACAGCTGGAAACCTCTCTGTGCCATCCATACACGTGCAGTTGACATCATGGAAGCATTCACTTTGGTCATATTGCATAGTTTTGCCACAAATCCCATACTACTGTTGTCATCTTGTAAGAGACACATAAGGTCTGGTCCATAACAATAATTTCCTTTGGAAAAAAAAATAATGATTTTATACCAGTCTTGCTATTTTTGTGCAGCTTGACTCCTTGACTTCCCTTTCCCATGTAGGGAGGTGATGAATATAAATGCTGGGTATTTTTTATCTGCTGAATTCCTGCAGGCAGGCAGGCACTGTTCCCCCTGCCATGGATACACGGCTGCACAGCCCTGTGTGTGGTTGAGGCATGTCACCCTCTGGTCTTTCCCCTTCATCCCTCAAAATATCAGGAACTGATACAGGGATGAACAGGGATGCTGCAGTGTGAGGGATGTCACTCACATCCTGGGGGTCCAGTGGCTTCACCCTGCCAGGGACTGCACAAGCATCATTGCCCTTTGCCTAGAGCAGAACCTTAATTCATCTCCACTTTCACAGATAAAAGCCGGGATTAATTAAAGAAGAGAATAGAAACCACTTTGATTTCCAGAACACCGGAAACTCCTAATTATCACAGCTCCCAAAAGCACTGCTATAATTAAGGGGCTCTCACTGTTGCCACTGCAGACCCAATTTTAGCAGAGATTTACAAGTGGCACCTACATTCTTTGCTTTTGGTGAAGTACAGCAACTGAAGGCATGATTTCTGGCTCCAGGTGCATCCCTTAAATCATCCGGAACACCATTGAAGCAGCATCTAATTCCCTCATGGATTTCTTATTAAAAAACCAGAGTCCCCAATGGCAGTGTGCTACAGACAGCGTCTGCTCTCCAATTATAGTCTGATTATACAAAATAATAAAACCGGGGGCCTTTTTTTTCTTTGCCTGCTGGTCTTTCCATCTTCAAAATACACTTGGGGGCTGTTTCTTCCTTTTTTACCATAACCAGCATTTATTAGTATTTTATTAGTATTTAAAAAAGGCGGTGGAAACTGAATTTCTCACCTGATCTCTGGTCCTCTGGTCCCTGTAACCTTTCCAGAAGCACTGAAGGCATCATTATGACACTCATGGTGAAGCAGCCAGACTTTGCTATAGCATGAAAGCAGCAAAACACCCCTAATGCAATAACTGAGTAAATCCCACAGGAGGATTTTCCCTGCAAATGCCAGGTCTCGTGCTACTGGGCAGGACAGGAGTGCCTTTTGCACTCTTGTGTCAGAGAAATGGTCAGGTAAAGATGTAGCTGATAATACACATCACCTCTGTGTGCAGAGGTTTATCCTTGGGCTGCTGTGGCTTTCCCATCTTTATCCTGAAGTGGGGTAGGTTTAGATTAGATATTAGGAAGAAATTCTTTACCACATGTGAGGGTGTAGAGGCACTGGAACAGATTGCCTGGAGAAGCTGTAGATGCTCCATCACTGGAAGTGTTCAAGGCCAGGATGGATGGGGCTCTGAACCAGCTGATATAGTGGAAGGTGCCCTGCCCATGGCAGGGAGTTTGAAACAAGATGATCTTTAAAGTCCCATCCAACCCAAGCCATTCCGTGATTTTGTCTTCTATGACCTATTCACTAAGTGTTGTCTGAAGTCTGCCCACTGCCAACAGTTTTCTTGATGAATGTCAGCTTCACCACCAAGGTGGTTCTTCTGCTCCCTGGGTGCTTCACAGCTGTGCACAAAACTGTCCTAAAAATTCTCCATTCTTTTGTCAGCTGCTTTCCCTGTCTGTTGAGTGGCCCTGGTTCTGCCCAGGTCTCCCCATCCTCACCAGGAGGTTCTGTCTGACTGCAGAGGGCTCGTGGGACTTCAGAGCTGGGGCATGGCTTGCAGGGGGGATGGGTTTGGGTCCAATACTGGGCAGTGATCTGTGCTCGTGTGTCTGGAGTGCTGAGCTGCAATGCACTGAATATCAGACACGTGGAATCAGCAGTCTGACTTGGTTTGAGCTCTCCCAGGTACTTGTAACCCGTGTTTAACACCATGCTTTCCATGGTGTTAAACACTTCCTTTTCCTCCAACACTTCCTTTTCTCCCTTTAGAAGGGGTAAATGCATAAAGGCTGTGCTTTGAAGGGGTACTTTAAAAAGCAGAGGGATGTTCCTTGACCTCTAACAACAAGGTTTTCCACCTCCACCTGCTGATGCAGGAGCCTGTCCCTGCAGGCTTGCTGCTCTGTGACTGAGTTTCCTCCCTGACCATGGGGAGCACAAGCATCCTGACATCAAGCAGAGGCAGATGGCCTGTAAAAAAACATGTTTTCCCTCCCAGCAGTGTTGTTTTAGTAAGCCGTCACTTCTGTATGGGCAATGCAAACATGATCCCATTGCTGGAAATTGGTTTTGTTAAGCAAAATGTTACCAGCTTGGGGAAAAAAAAAAAGGAAAAAGAAAGAAGGAAAGTAAGAGGAACAAATGCAAAATTTGCCTGTATTAGAGATGCAGGGAAGCATTGGAACTTAGGGGGAGCACAGACAATTGAATTTAATTGAAAAATATGATTAACTAGAATGAGACTTGAATATGAAGATCTAATATGAATTAAAGAAACAAGCTGATTGCCTGAAGAAAGAAGTTCAAGAATTAAAAATTTTTATATAATATACGTTCCAGTATAATGGGTTCCAGCTATGCTTATATAGGATAGCTCATAAAAAAATCCCCAACTCCATCCTCAAAGTGGTTTTTATCATTGAAAGTATATATTTTTTTTTTGAGATGGTCACAGGGAAATGGGGCTCTTACTTGATCTCATGGGCTTAGGGGAGATTTGAGCTATGCATGGTAAATGGGAGAGATCCAAGCTTGATCCTTGACTTAGAGCATCATCCAGCATCATCTCAGGTCTGGTAGCAAGGCTTACTGCTCCCACCTTACAGGGAGGGGAACAAAACACAAACCGTGGGAGCAAACCAAGGGCCAGTGGCAAGTGGACCCTTGCCTTGGGAAGGACAGTGGAAGGAACATTTCCAGGATTGTCAAAGCCTGGTGCAAGTGGCTCTGAGCAGAAGCCCCAGGGGCAGGCAGTGCTGGCAGCTCATGTGCAGTGGTCATTGCCAGGCTCTGCTCCCACACCAACTTCTGAAAGCAAAATCAACAAGAAAATAGTTTTAGGGAAAATGAATAGTCTGTATTCACAGCACAAACAAGAAAATTACATACCAGCAAGTAGCACAAATGGGAAAAATAAGAGCTTAATTTACAGTATTTTTGTGTAGTTATAAGCATCTTTATTCCAAGGCACTTCTCCTTAAAGCAGCAAAACTGTTTAGTGCATCCCCCCGCAGCTTTTTTAATTTCCACTTGGATGCTACACCCTCTGCCACAGCATTTCCAGCCACCACCATCCTCCTCCTCACTGAACAGTCCCACTGGCCATGGTGACAGCGCTATGGCCATGTCCCCCTGCTCCCCATAGGCAGGCGGGATCTGTCCTCTGTGGGATGGGTCATCTGGGAGCTCATGGGAGGCCATGGCCTGGCTCTGTGCTGGGAGCAGCTGGGTGAGCCAGCAAAGGTCACTTCCACGTCACCCTGTGGCATGGCTGGCCAGGAGAAAGCTGCAGGCACAGCGTGGCACAGAGCCCGGCCAAGGGGCTATCAGAGCCCTCACCCTGGGGGTGGGGATGGGGGAGAGGGAGGGGCTTCAGGAGGATGGAGAATTTTTTGGACTCTTTTTTGGACTCTTTCCAGATGATAGTTTTGATATTTTGTTGTCTCTTGAGGAATTTGAAGTAGGAATAAATGCAGCGTCAGTGCTCATTTGCACTGGCTGTCACTGCCAGACTCGGGGCTGACCTGAGCGTGCTTTTAATGCATATTTAATGGGTACAGTGGTCCCTCATCCCCACCTTTAGCTGCTGCACATCTGCACTTTGACACCACACACCTGAGCTGATCACAGTGCATCCACTGCCTGCCCCTCCTCGCCCATCCCTGCCCTGTGCTTCATTCTCAGCCTCCTCTCACCTCCTCCTGCCCCACAGCTTCTGCTCCATCCCAAGGAAACACAGACAGGGATGTATTTCCTCCAGTGCTCCATGGAAGAACATGAGCAGGGTAGTGCACATCCTGTAAGCTGGTCTGGTAGCACATCCCAGAGCACGTGATAACCTGCCCCACACCCCAGGGATTACCCCACATATCCTCTGCCCCAATATTGCATGAGGATCTCATTTCTGAGCAAAATCCAGCTGTGGTTTCATTAAAGAGGCTCCTGCTCCTTGTGCTCAATATTTAATTTAGCACAAGCGTGTGCGTGTTGGGTTCAGGGTGTTGATTAAGCATGACTTGAGATAGAGGGAAATTAGTAATATGGGAAAGTGCAGTCAGTATTTCATGGCAAAGAGTAATTGAGCTAACAGTTGACATATGGAGTTGTGTGGGCAAACTAATTAAATTTTACATCTTCCCAAGCATTTGTGAGTTTTATAAGCGTTTGATTTATATATTAATTAAACCTCAGAGTGAAATAAAGAGGACACAACCATTTATACTGCAAATGTGTCCATCAAGAGGAAGGGCTTTAATGTGTTTTCAAGCAGATGCTGAAGTACCTCTGTGAGTTCCCAGCTCAGCTCGGTGGTGACATCCCCTATGGTGTCTCTTCCTCCTCTTCATTATCAGGAAAAAGCTCTTTTGATATCCCCCTGATGGGCTGTAGAGCTCAGGTTTCCCACTGATCTGGGTGCTTTGCAAGTAGCTAGTGAGAAAGCTATTACATGATTTAAATATTTTTTTTACCCATTAGTAAGGCACTAGAGGTAGCTATGGCATGTCCTGGTATGATCTTGCTGAGATTTTCTGGAGTTGTCTTATTTGCATTATTTCATACTTGAAGGAACTTGCATTGTGTTTGTTTGCAGATGGACAGAAGCACATGTGGAGCCTTCATGGTGATCAGCATCGTTTTCAGCCTGGTTGATGCTCTGTGGAAAGGAGTCCCTGAAGTTTTAGGATCAGTTGTGCTCCTTGGGGTTTGCACCCTGCAGCCATTGCTGCAGCTGGGAGGAGATGGTATTTGGGTTCAGTGACAGTGAGGAGTCCTAAAATGAGCAGCCCTGGCCCTGATTTTTCTTTTAGGCTGTCGTGCACTCCCCACTATTGACACATCTCTCTGGAGGCCAGCACACATCTCACAGGTCTGTTTGGGTGAGCTGGCAGGCCAGGGCTGGGCTGATGTTGGGGCAGTCCTGGGAAGTGCAGGGCTGGCTGGGGGCTTCTGGCTGTGCTGGGATGAGCTGAGAGCCTTTGTGGAGCAGGGGCACTGAGTTTTGTTCCAGGGCTGAGTTCCAGAGCTTGGGCTGCTCCTGCTCAGGGCAGTCTGGCTTATTTCTTCTGTGAGTGTCCCTGCTCCTCTCCAGAGCTGCTTCTGTTAAGCCTCCCAACTGCCCTTACTGCCATGTACATTTTATTCCCAGGGGTTATGATGCCTGTAAACCCCTCTGATTCCAAAATAAATAAAATGAAGAAATGTTTCTATTCTGCTCTGCAATGATGCTTCCCTAGCAGCACATGTGATGGGCCATGCCATAGCACTTTCATCCATTTCTATATCCTAGCTCTGAAATTCTGGTGATGCTAAAAATAAATCTACCTTTTATATTCCCTATTATTGATGCGTTATTTTTTCCTCTTTTGAATGTGGAAACAGGAGCTGTTTATGTCAGTAGTGATATAGGATTCAGAAAACATTAGGTTTTGATAGGAAAGTGGAATTAAAGCTAAAACATGGGTATTAAAACTCCCTTGAATTTAGTAAATTATTCAGATATGTAACATATTCAAATCTACAAATGCTGTGAAATAGATGGTAGCTATATTAAGAGTCATTCTGTGTGCCACCTCGCTGTCCCACCTGGCCTCTGGGGACTCCATCAGTCTTGTCATGATTCCTGTTCACAGTGTCAGTGACTAATACATTGGCCCACTGGAGAGGAGGAATTACAAAAACTTAGTGTTTATGTGCAGTTAGATGCTGTGGGGACAGGAGTAACTAGGACCAGGTTGGAATGAAAATGGGAGGAAAGGAAGAGCTGGTGCTCAGCATCAACTACTTTTAAGAATTGGTGCTTTGTAGAGCATCTTCCCCAGGAACCTTGAGAGAAGGAAGATGCAAAAGGCTCCATGTCACATGGCACAGGGGGTCGTGGTGCCTCCTGCAATCTTGCAATCTTGCATTGCAAGCAACATCTCAAACCCTGGAAAAATGCAGTCCACTGCCAAATATATCCTGTGGGCTCTGCCCTGGCTCTGAAGAAGCATTCACTGTGTGAGAAGCAAACATCTGTTGAAGCCTATGCCTGCCTGCCTGGATGTGACTGAAAGGTATTCTTGGTGCAGGGGCAACCTTATGGAAATCAAAGCTACCTGGGAGCTCACTGTCTGGGATGAAAATCAGATTCTGCTACAGGCACATGCTGGTGTTTGGAGAAGACCAGGGGCTAATTCACCACCAGTGATTAAACATCCATCATTAAATAGTTGACAGCAACTGTAGCAGGACTCGGGGTATTGATCGTTGAAAAATCTTGGGGCAAACATGCTTTTGCTAAGGATAAATCACCTGTGGTCAAACAGACCAGCACTGCTTTACCACATGGGATTTCAAGAATATTCAGCAGCAAACTGACCAACATCTTTCCCCCCCAGTTCAGCTTGACTACTAATACACCCCAGAGCAGCTCACATCTCTCTACACAATATTACATTTCACTGGCATTTTTGCTCTAATGTTGGAGTGTGATGTGCCACCAGTTTGTGCATTCCTCATCCACGAATCCGTGTAGCTAATACATGTGGTACCTCAGTTTTGCTAGCAGTGCCAATACATTAAGCCTAGGAATGCAACCAGCACAGAGTGAATTTTATTTTCATATGATATTGGGACCTGCAGATCTCTTCTTTGTATGGTAATAAACTAGAATATTAGAATAGAGTGCTTTGGAAACAGCCATGTGCTGTGTGATGGAGGGGCAGATCACCTCAGAAAGGTCTAACTTGATGTGCTGGAGAAAGAAATTGTCCTAAATGGTCATGTAGTCCATGGGGGCTTTTGTGTAATGTCACCTGTAGAATCAATAACCAACCTGTGGGACTAAATAGGTGAAGCAATGTAAAATCTAAGCAGCCTCTCTCTTCTGCTGCCACTGATTTTGAACAGGCACATGCAAGGCTGTTCTTGGATGTCCTGCACAAGTGCTGTTTGTCCTGCTGTAGCAGGTACCCAGGCCAGTGCTGCAGCTCTTCCCAGGACTGGGGCTCTGAAGGAGGTGGGAATGTCCATCCTGGGACCTCTCTGCTCCTCAGCATCCCTCAGCCCTGGTGGCATTGCTTGACTTTCTCTGCATAGTCCCTATGCCCCTAGCTGCTTTCAGAGTACAGGGGACTGGAAGAGTTGCTCCAAAATAACACATAAATAGGAAGTGAAAGGTCAAGACTTCCTACAGAATAATCTTGCCCAGAGCATCAGAAAACATAAGAGATGAAAAGAGATAAAGACTCAGATGGTGATCAGCCACTGATCAGCTCCAGGTAGCTCAGCCCTGGCCCTGGGCAGCCTTCTGGTTTCTGTTTCCTCTCTGGTTTTTGCAAACTGTCCTGTCAGACCTCACTTACTGAGAAGACCCATATGCAGTTTTTAAGACGCTGTTGGCTGCTCCCTGTTCCTCCTCCATCCTAATGTGAAATCTGTCATTGCACTCTATCAGGGTGCTTTTCTGCCTACATCCTGTGTGAGCTCCCGATTGCTATTGATAGGCAGAAAAGCCACGACAATCTTGAGGAAATTTGTGATCTGGTCCTGGCATATTTGACAGATAACACTCCAAATACAAATGTCAAAACGCATTTAGGTTTTTTCCCTTTTCTAACTTGCCCTGAAGAAAATGCAAACACTTTTTGACAGAATCAGTTCAGGAGCCTCCTCTAAGCCTGGCCCTGAGTGTTAGAAGAATCTGCCTCTTAAAGCCATATAGATCCACTGCTGCTGTATAAAAAAATATTCTTTACCCTGAGGCAGAATTACTTAAGAAAATCCTGACGTGATTAGACACCACTCTTTTCTGAGAGAAGAGTAACTATACTATTAAAGGATAACTGAGATGCTGCATAAACTGACAGAATTTAAATTACTCAATGTCGCAGTTTTGAAACGTCATTTGGCATGAGGGCACAAGGAAGGACTTGAATATTTTCTGGCTACCACTGTGCAGCTATTCTGTATCCTGAATATGATCTGCTGGAAGCACCTGCAGGTGCTGCCACCGCTCTCCACCTGCTGACATGAGGTATATTTGGGCTCTGGGTTTGTAAAATTTATAAATGCAGGCTTGAACAATTTATAACAATTAATAAATAAACAGCTAGCAACTTTTGCATATGCTTTAGCATGCAGGAAATCCTCTTGCCTTAAATCAGTGTAATGATGTCAGTTAAACAATTACCTTGCTTGTAGTGCCTAAGAGCCTGGCCCCACCACTCTGTTAAATGATACAGTTTAAACACAAAGCCAGAATCTATATTTATATGCAAATATCATCAAGTTCAAGCTTAAATCACAGTATTTTTGAAGTCAAGATCATGTGTTAAATAATACTCCATGCCTGTATGTAATTATATATCAGTAGTGTAAAACCCTTCAGACTTCAACCCTGAACCACAGCAGGCAGAAGGGCTGAGCCCAAAGCACGTGGATAACCACAGCCCCCCTGGCTGGTATAGATTTTAGGGGGCAGTATGAGTATTTTGTGTTAGCTCAGAGCTCGGATGCAACCAGCTTTGATAGCTCTTGGGAATATGTGTGATTAACCAGCCCAGCCACAATATGTCACCAGCACTCCACACAAACAGCTCTGCTACTGCTGGAGAGCAGAGAGGGAAAACATCACATCCTGCAGCCAGGGGAGGAAAAAATAGCATGAAAGGACAGGGAAGAAACTTGAGAGGAAGGTGACAAGGGACAAAATGGAGATTCCTGGAAAAATGATTATAGGGAAAGTGAGGTCAGCAGCAGATTAGGTGGAGCTGCATGAATATGAGAGTAGCTGTCCTGGTCCCTGGGATACTCTGACACCTTTAAGTTGCAGTTGCAGGCTGTAACTAAAAAGCACCCATTCCTTCAACTTTACTTTCCATTTTGAAGGATTGTTTTTCCTCCTGACTGTATTAAACCTTGCCTGTTGTGAACTGAAACCACTCAGTACACTGATTCTCATTCCCAGTGCTCCTCTCCTCTCCTCTCCTCTCCTCTCCTCTCCTCTCCTCTCCTCTCCTCTCCTCTCCTCTCCTCTCCTCTCCTCTCCTCTCCTCTCCTCTCCTCGGGGGCTGAAAGCCATGCTCAGCACCAAGCACTGGGTATTACCAATAAAAAAGCTGTGTCAGAAATAAAATGCATGAGAATAATGGAGCTTCAGCAGCTACATGCAAGTTTAAAGAAAACACATCCCGATGCAATGAGCGTAGAGCCCTGGTAGAGCATGACCTTTGTCAGGGCTAGTAATCATTCCTGGCAGTGTTTGCTCATGAGGATTAGGAAATGTGTGCAGCCCATTAACCTGTGCCACTCAGGATCCCCATGGCTGAGCATCAGAAGCACAGAGTGACTGAAACAGCCCTTCCAGCTCTCAGCTCCCTGTGCTGGGTCTCACAGCACTAATGGGGACCAGAGAATTCACTCGAGATCCCCTGGGTTTGGAATGGAAGGGATTCAGTGCAGCCCTATCCAGCCCCATCCTTCCCTTCATCATGGTTGTGGCAAACCCATCAGGCCATGTTGCTGCTTGGTGCCAGGGGAGTTGGTCAGTCCTTCTGCAGACACCTGGAGATTTGGGGAGCCCAGCTCTGTGTGTTTGCATGAGCACTGTACCTGCAAGCAAGCATAATGTATTCAGAAGCAGAAAAGAGGATGTATGTCTTAATGGATTTTCTGTCTTTTTGCTATTGGGTTAGAGTTTAAGGATCTTTAACTCCCAATGTATAGGATAATATGCAGTTCACCTATAGATGTGCATTAGTGTGTTTCAAATATACCACTTGGTGCCTTTCTATGGGGAGCAAAGCTGCAGGGAGGGAGGAGGAAACCATTTTGGTCAGACACTTAAAAGCTTAAATCAGTTTGCCTGGCACTATGTGGGTTTGGGGATGCTGAGGAAGTAGAGGTGTGATGTTAAAGTACAATATTCAGCAGGTGTAATACCAGGGTTGTCTCACTGGGAAGAGACAACCCTGTCAGTCCACCCCAGCTGGGATGCAGTTCCTCTGGTCAAGCCCCAGGAAACCCAGCAGCAAGGCTGGGGTCTCTGTAGCTGGAGGTGAAGGCTCAGCCAACCAAATTTATCATGCAGAATAGCCTGAGATGTGTAAAGATGTGTTCTGGCTCTATTTTTGTATAAAACTTTTTTTCTTTAATGTGAGTTACATAGTAAAAATATTTACCAGATAAGTGGTGGACACAGGAGATAAAAACATACAGAATATTCATGCTAAGGTGATGCTAAGCACCTGATTTAAAGGCTTGGTGTCTGAGTCTGTCTACAAGTGACCGAGATGCTCCCCCAGAGCATAGCAGTGTTGTGGGTGCTCTGAACCCGCCTTTTCCCTCTCACTCTGCAGAAACACTGGCTGTATGTGACCCCTGGAAGGAAGAAGGTCTCGTCCGTGGTATCCAGGTGGATGCCCTGGTTTCACAGTTCCTGAACTATTTTTAGTTGTGTGCACTCACCGTGATCCGCAGCCCTGCAGGCTGCCTGCTGTGCTGGCTCTGTTGGTGGCAGTGTGACAGGGTGTCTGACATGGGCTCGGGGGGGCTCCACGCTGCCCTGTGGGGCCATCAGCCCGGGAGCAAAGCCAGCTTCTGGCTGACACTGCCAGAGAGGTAAAACCACGGCTTTATGCAATGCTGTGTGCAGCGTGCCCGGGCCAATTAACTTGGAAAAGGATTACTGGTATGCCACTGGGATGCATCTGTGACAACTTCAACCTCTGATGGCCACTGTGTAAGGCAGTGCTGATGCTAATATGCAAACCATCCCAAATTGTCAATGAATTAAAAAAAAACCCAAACAAACTAGGAGCAGGAACTTCCTAAGGGTGATTAAAACATTTAAGTCAGCATTAATTCAAGGCTGACAACTCTTATGGGCACCAGGGAGAAGGAGAGGAGGATTTGGGGGCAGGGTCCGTGCAGTGGGGACATGGGGTGGGAATGGCCGTGGTGCAGGAGGCACAGATTGATCAGGAGACCCTGGAGGATATCGCTGTGCTAAAGCAAAGTGCAAGGCAGAGATGAAGAAAGGGAACTGACAAATTTGAAGTGCTTTGTTTCTGTTTTTGTATCTGTGTTGAGGAGGGGTTGTGCAGCTCAGCTCTCACTGCAGAGCTGTCGCTCAAAGCGAGCCTGGAGCAGCTCAGTGTGCGCTGCTGCTGCCAGCCTTCGGACACGTCACGCTCTCCTGAGCAGCCACACAGGGGTTTTGCTTGCTTAAAACAGTGTTCAAGTCCAGGGGAAGTTCTCCTGTGCTGGCTCCACAGCAGGATTCTGTCTTTCTGTGGCACCTTGCAACCACTGCTGGTGGATTGTTTAGCTGTGCCCAGCTCCCTCTCACCTGCGGCAATGTTCTGTGTGATCCTTGTCCCTCCGTCCCCTCACTGACAACCGGTGTACCAGCGGGCAAAAATACGGGGGCATTTGGACCATAAAACTTTTGGATTTTTCCTCTTGAGGATCCTCGTGTCAGTTTTGTCCCAGCTCTGTCTTGTGTCTGCCTGACTGTGGGGCTGAGCATGACCTTGTGGAACTAAAGCTGAAGTGTCACGGTCCCTGCCTTAACTGAGGCAGGTTCCTGCCTTGGCTTTGTGTCCTATTCAACACTGCCCAGATCCCAAACTCTGTGTGACGAGTAAGGATGGGACTGAACCAACCAAGAGGTCTCCACACTCCATCAGGGTGTCAGCAAGCAAGCAAGGCATCATATAGGACTGGGAGCAGAGCACTGGGGACAAGATGGACTTGATGTGAGGACCTGGTCTCACATCCTTGTAACAGCTGAACTTCAGTGTTACACTGTGCTGTACACAACTGCTCTGTCAGAGCAACAAGAAAAGCCCACTAGATCCTTTCAGTACCTTTGTTCTACATATTTTGCTGTTAATTGGGAGAGGAATTGAGGTGGGATTTCGTGGTGGCTCTGCAGGCTCAGCAATGCTGTATCTGCAGCAAAAAGCCCCTTCCATCCCCATGTGGGGCTGTACCACTGTGCCAGCTGCAATCCACAAGCAATTAAGACTGCTTAGTAAGGCAGACAAATCACTTATTCCATTTTCCACCCTCTCCTTTTCCATTTTTATATCTGTTGAGCAGGCAAACACAGTTTTTGCAGAAGTCCTGAAAGGGAATTTTAAAAGCCATCCTCCCGTCCTATTTGTTTAAATGTGTTTGTAGTGAGATTCTGTCAGTGCTGGCAAACTCAGAGGATGAGAATCCTCCAGGGATTTCCCCTAAATGACACTTTCAAAGTCAGATCTGCATATGCACTGCATCAGACACCATTTAGACAGCGCATGTAAGATCCCAGTTAAAAGAATCACATTTGCTAATATTTTGGCTCTGTTATTCTGGGTCCGTGTGCATTATAGAAGAGGCAGACATAACCATGTTGCAGAGTTTGATGGGATAATGGCAAAGGGAGAACAGACGAGTTCAGAGAGATGGGAGATGCTTAGGTGGTTTTGTAGGACAAGGTAGGATTTGCAGGGCATCATTCAAAATAATTGTGAAAAGTATAACTGAAATGGTGGAAGCAGAACAAATCTGAATGTGCTTTTTTTGTGGCAAAGCACTATTTTCAGCTAACATTGATTTGATTTGATAGGGAGTTTCAGTGGAGTGAAGAATAAATGAAATATGAGCATTGCTTTCAGATTTCCCTGTGATACAGAGTGATGTAGAAATTAACCTTACCCTGTTATAAGTGTTACAGACTGTGATGTCTAGTTAAGATGTCTAAACATGGCAAGATTAAGGTTTTCACTGGATTATAACTTTACTAAACATTACCTCTTTTGATGGAAGTTTTTCAGCCTGTCGTTGGTATAAACAAGGTAATTTTATATTTGCTTATATGTAACAATGCAAATTTTCAGGAATAGAGAATAGAATTATTCTTGGGAATAAATTTAGAGAAATGCAGGTAATTAATCCACATTATAGAAGTGGCTATGGATGTTTTGCCAGAAGAAACTCCATGCTTTGGAGTGGCAGCTCCAAATTTGACTGCAGGGATGCTCTCCAGGTGGTATCGCCCCCATTTACTACCCCAGACTGGGTGAAGTGATAGAATTCCAATTCTCCTGCTGCAATCTGCCCCCGTCCTGAACTCTCCCTGACCCATGGAACTAGGAAGTTTCTCATCAGGAAAGTTTAAAAATCCTTTGCTTTTAAAAATCAGAGGAAAAGACACAGTGCTTCACTTCAAACTCATTTCCAGGGGCAAGGTCTCCAAAGGCCAGCGACTCTACCCAGTGCCATTTGATTTCCTCCTACATTAGCACTGCACGCTGGGATTTGGGCTGATGTTCAAGTTTCTTTTCCAAGACACCAGCCTTGCTTGGTGCTGTTTTGCCTGTTTTTGGGATGCAGGCTGGGCAGCCAGGGGCAGTGGGGAGCCAGCCCTAGGTCTTCTCTGCCAGCCATGCAGCAGTGACTTTAGGGAGAAGCTGAAGCCGATTGAGGTGGTGTTGGACACCACCAGAGCAAGGTTTGCTGAAGCTCATTTAATGTTACCTCCAGTTAGTAACCCCAGCTGACCTCAGGGGGTGTTTTGAGGTTGCATTCATTAGAGTCTGTAAGAAATTAAGATGCTTCAGCTGTGGAAAAATACAGGACGAAATTTGTGCAGGATTTAGATGCACTGATAGAGAACAGAAGCTGGTTTTCCAATGGATTTGCACATTTTTCTCCCTCCATCCACCTCCTCCCTGTGCACTGCAAACCCCACCCTGTGTGTGACACTCCTGGTGGCTCAAAGTGGCCTACTTGGCGGGCCTGTCCTGCCAGAGATGGTGTAGCCCTTAGGGACACTGTCTCCTTCACCAAAGCACTGATTTGTGCCTCTGATTTTTCATGACATTTGTAGGAATGCAATTTTTTGAAAGTCTTTGTCACAGTTGGGTTGAAGCTGTGATATGGGCCTTACCCACTGATGGAGAGACAGTGTGGTTACTCAAGTGTCACCCCTTTTTTAGTAACCTGGATAAATATCCTCCTCACCACCAAGGAGTAAAATCCATCTGGTCCTGAGGGGCTCAGGGAAGCCTCAGGGAGCCCTGCATCTTCCTCCTTGCAGGCAGGCAAGAATGGAAGAGTGTTACTTTGATGTATATTTAATGTAACATATACAACAGTAAGCAGGAAAATTGCAAATTTTTTAATGTCCTTAATTACATTTTTAGCTTCGCATTCTCTTGCTCATTCTTAGCATCACTTCGAGGTCAACTGATACCACCACAGTGCTGGTGCCCATTCAATAGAGTCATGCAGATGATTTGGGATTGGGCCCAGTGACTTAAAATAATTTTACTCCTGATGTAAGAAAGAGCAGAATAGAGCAGTGAAAGTTTATAAATAACAAGAGCTGGATTTTGACTAAATCTATAGTATTTTTTCTGGCATTCACCTTGCATATATTAAGACATTTCCATAAATAAAAAGGAAACTTAATAAGCCTCAGAAAGGTTAGACTGTTTCCATTGGATTTTATGCCTGTTGCATAAATCCTACCCAAGTAATTCCATACTTTGTGTGGACACAATTTTTTACAGTATAAATTCCATTAACACATTCATGCTATATGTGCCATATATTAAAACAAGCCGCCTCCTGCTCTCCCAGTAAATCACTAGCATCCATGCCTGCTTCCCAATTCCATCAGCATGGATCTGCAGTGTGGTGGTGAGAGATCCTGTATGGAGCCTCAGGGCTGCAAAACTTGTCTGGGCTGCATCCCTGGCTGTAGTGAGCTTTTCCATGATAAAGCATTACAACCTTGCTGTGATCCCATGATAAAGAGGATAAGCCCATTGCATTGGCTTCTCTCTTCTCTTCTCTTCTCTTCTCTTCTCTTCTCTTCTCTTCTCTTCTCTTCTCTTCTCTTCTCTTCTCTTCTCTTCTCTTCTCTTCTCTTCTCTTCTCTTCTCTTCTCTTCTCTTCTCTTCTTTCTCTTCTCTTCTCTTTTCAGAAATGTTGAAGTTGACACTAATAACCTGGCATGCAAAGAATTGCTTTAATTTCCAGATGTTTTGAATATCCTGAGAATTTGTAAAAGAAAATTATCCTCTTTATCCTAATCAAAAGTAATTAAAAGCACACTTAAATAGAGCACAAATCTGTGCTTAATTCCAAATGTTTTGCACGTATAAACAACAGGAGTTGTTACTAACTCTTCAGCTCCAGAAGCAACAGCAGAGCCTGCGTTTTGCTGTCACAGGTGCTTTGCAAACATACAGTCACAGACTTTCTGGCTGGAATACTTTACCTTGGTAATGGCCTGTGCAGATCAAAACTCCATAGAATAAGATGATTTCATTGCTTGCCACAACTAGTGCCATGATTTAGCACTTCTAAAAATTGGTTTACTCTGCACAGCAGGAGCGGTGTAAAATGCCACAGTCTCAGTTACTTTGCCTTGCAGCCTTGGAGTTGATGCATTTTACTCATTCATTTCACATAACTATATCCTTGCCATTTTTCCTTGCTTTGGACAGAGCTCTTGGCTTTCAGACAATTCCTGCAGACCCTGCAGCAGTTGTGGCACCATAAGATGTGTCACTCAGACTGGGAGCAGTCAGGTTTGAAAACCAAGGAGCTGCCTGACTCGCATCCGAGCTGGGGCAGGCAGTGAGTGAGCAGACAGCAAGAGGGATGCAGACAGACCAAGTCTTTTAGACTTAAGCAAGGCTTAATGCAGTTAAAACCAAGCCTCAGATGTGGCTCTTGATAATGCTGGTAATAACTACCTTTTCGAGACTTCTAGAAAGGAGTGGTCATCTCCTTTTGTGATGAAACAGGTGTGCAGAATGAATGCTCATTTTCACAGATGCAAAGTATGATAAAGAAGGAGTTGGTATATCCTTTTGGGGTAAAAAAAAATAGATTGTTAATTTCTTGGGACAGGATCCATCTTTAATTTCTGATGTTGCCTTCACTCTGCACAAAAGAGTGCCAATTCATAACAAGCTTCTTGGCAGCTACCAAACCATGCAACACTCATGTAATATTGGAATAAATGACAGCCAGCACATGCATCTGGGTCTGGTACTACTTAGATCACTAGTAAAGGCATTGATGATGGTTTTGGGAACACTTATTAAACTTACAAGCACATGGTGACAGCTGACAGGCTGAAGGAGAGGCTGAGAAGTCCAAATAATTGTGGCAAATCATGAATTGCGTGAGTAAACCAGAATGTCATTCAGATCAAAAGATGTGAATCATCAGAGAAAGTCCAGGGGGAGCAGTGGGAACGGACAGAACTCTAGGGAAAAAAAAGGGATGAAGAAATGTGGAATGGACTGAGCATTTGGAGTATGGACAGGGAAGCAAGGTAGCAACTGTGTCAAGTGTGTGAAAGGGTGTCACAGAGAGGGAAGGAATCACTTGCTTTCTCTGTCCGTGGTGGATAAGAATAGGAATTAGAGGCTTAAACTGCCTCTAATAGCAGAGAAATTAAGGTCAGATCCTTATGCAATTTTTTTTTGGTGTATGGTAGAGATTATGAAGCATTGCATCAGATTTCTTGAGGAGGTTAAGATGTTTCTATCCCTGGAGAGATTTCCATGTGTTAAACATTGATCATGACAGAAAGTGGTGGAGTACCCACTTTCTGGAAATGTCATTGACTTTCTGCTACTGGGAATTACAAGAAGCTGACTTTGCAATCAGGCAGTGCAAAAAAATAAATTTAAATTTAGGTTTAGATCTCAGGTGTGGCAGATTTCTTTTGTGAACCTACCCAGAGAGACAGTAGTGTCTCAGAAGCCACCTGAACCTAGGAATCTGCTTTCAAGGTGGCTTGTTTCTGTGTCCTAGGAATTATTGGATTTTCAGAGAAATTAGTGTCTGTAGTCACTGTTTGAGGTCACCATTGAGGACCCATTCTCAGACAGAATTTTGGGTGATGTGGAATTAGATCCATAGCAGTAAACTTTGTATTGGTGACAATATGTGGCCAGACATCTGTGATGTTACCTTTTCTTCTAGCAGGAGCTAAACCAGATGGATTTAACATTTGCTATGTACAGCTTTGTCTACAGAGCACAGTTACAAGAGCCAGTGGGCTTCAGACCTACCACACAGGGTGGGCACTTCTGGCTCACAGAAGTCCATTAACTCACACCAAGCTTTTATTCCACACCACGTGAGGTGTGGAGAAGGGCTTGCAGCCCTGCTGCCCTTGCAGGAAGGTGACCAGCCGTTCCTTCTGTCGTTGCCTCTCGTTCTCCTGTGTCCCTGTGCTCTGCAATTGGCCCTGCTTGCTCAGGAAGAGATGGCTGGAGGTGAGCACTTGGGGAGGGCTCTCCTCCTCCTTCCACCTGTTTTTCATTCCTTGACTCACTGGCTCTAAGCCGTAAGCAGTGACGTGACAGCTGAGTCACGGACACACCACCTGGATGCTGTCAGCATCAATCTCTCTTATAAGGATCATAGAAGAACAAATAGAGAAGACTCTTAGGGCTTCTCATTCGTCTTCCTGCCAGCGGGGCACCGAGCCCTGCAGTGCTGTCTCTGGCTTTGCCCAGTCTTGCTCTCAAAGTCCCAAACAGTGGGATTCCACTGCCCTTCCCCAGGAGCTGCCCTGTGATTCAATAAACATCATTACCAAGGAGAGTGCTGCTTTTCTGTGATTATTATTTACCCTAAGTGTTCCTAATGTGAGCAAATAGCTTCTTACTGATATCCACACTAGAGGATTTTTTTGTTTTCTTGTGAAGTTTTTTTTCGTTTTCTTGTGAAGAAATTCAGTAAAGTTGCAAAATCGGAGATGAAATGTTTTATTTGTGTTCTGTTTAACAGTTTTAAGAATGTCCCTGCTGCATGCATTGTTGTACACAGTGGATGCGAAAACCCAGAGATGCAGCCCTATGCCCTGAAGAGCTTACACTTTTCATTTAAGCAAGATACAGTGACTGAGAATGACAAGTAACGAGAAGGCAGGACAAGAGTCATACGAGAAAGGTCAGGATATTTCTAAATAAAACCTATTGTCATGCTTTTAATTTGGATTTATACTGAAGACATCATGTATGGCTACATATTTTTGAGACAATTTCACCGTGTTTTAATCAAACACTTTTAATCTCACAAAGTCATCTTGCCTACTTTGGTTTGGTGCTTATTTAAAGCTTCATTTTTATAGAAATTTATGTTTTTCTCTCACAGTTACTCCTTCAGCTTGGCAGGGTTTTGCAAAAACCGTTGTCACAGTTAGTCTGGTTATTAATTCCCTGAGTGTCTCAGAGGTGCAGGAGGTTTTCTGGCTGATCCATGCTACTGGACTGCTTCTCCTTGACCTTTGTCTCCAGCTCTGTCTCCTCTCTGCAACACCCCAAATTGCCCTTACCCCAGAGGTGACAGTCAAACCTCTTCATGTGTTTGCCTGAGAGTAACAAAGCACCTTCTCTGTGCACAGACCTTACAGAGCAGCAGTGGCTCCTCTCCTGGGCACCAATAAACCAGAGCAGAGCATCAGGGAGCCAAACCATCTGCCCCACCTCCCCCATATGCCCTCCCCAGCTTTTACACCCCACTCACTGTGAGGAGGTATAAAGCCAATTCCTGCCATCCTTAGCTTTGGATTTCCAATCCACACGCCTTCCTCTTCATGCTACTTGATCAGCAGAGGAGCACCTTTAATTTTGGGGGATGCAGGGTAAAAGTCTATCATGGAACTCAGTGTTATTCCAACAGATGTCCATTCAATGCCATCTGTCCCACCTGTGGCTTTGGCTATTATTTCTCACTAATTTTAATCTTGTCTTCGCCTTAAGGGGACAAATTCTTTCTGGTACCTGACTGCAGGCTTAGCAAACTCCCTGAGGGAAGCCCAAATGCATTTCAAAAGCATTTTTAATGTGTGTCTTTCATCCTGGTGAAACCAGCTGTCCATGCACATCAATTCCCTGCAGCAATTTTTCCTTTCATGGAATAGAAATATTCAGCCTCATGGTGGGGTATGGAAATTTTGCTGAATTGAGACAAGGGGTCTGCATAAATGGACTGAATTTAGTACTCTGACTTTCCAGCCTCCCTCTTAACTCTTCTGAAGGAAGTCATGAAGGCTTGAGAGCTGAATCCTGCTGGGAATTTCAGAGGGCTTGGAACAGTGATGGGTGATTTTCAGCCGGAGAACCTGCCAGGGGTTTGTTTTTATGCACACAGACTTTGCTGATCAGCTTGGCCAAGTGCACACCTTGTACTCAGAAGGCGAGGGGAGGATCTCTTTCTTCTACTAGACCTCCCAAATCACGTTAAAAAATTATGCTTAACTATTACTTAATTATTTCTATTTTGTGTGGAAGGCTTTAGCTCAATTAAAAACACAGACGCTTATTTGTATAGATAGTGCAGAGTTATTTCAGCAGTCACCCTGGAAAAGCATCAGTTATCTATGGAGACAAATTGAACAAGACTAATCTAGGGCCAACCTGTTTCTCCTCAAGCAGTTTGTAAACACATACTGAGAAGCAGAGAATTAGGAAAGAGTTGAACTTGCTGTGACCTGGATTTAGCTGGTTAGGGGCAAACTTCATTTTAATTTATTGTTTCTAAGCAAGACTTCATTCAAAGCTGATGTTTGACAGGTAGTGATGCTCATATCCTGCTGTTTCTTCAGGACAGTTTTGTTTATCTCTAAACCTACTTTACACCCAGCTGATGACCTGCTCTGGGAGCAGGGAGCTCCCTTGATGTTCCTTCCACCACCTCGGCTGCTGGGGCCAGGTATCAGCTGCTGCTCACCATAGAGCTCCTAACAGTTTCCTGGGCACAGGAGAAGCCACATATTCTTGGACCAGGCATCTTCAGCACCAACTTTAGTCATTGTCTGAGGCTGCTCTGTTCTCACAGAATTTATCTAATCTTTGATGCATTCACTTCAGGGTGTGACCCTGCTGTGAGAGAAGGCAAGGGCAAAAGTTCCAGTGGGACAAAAGTGGGAAGCAAGGTTCATTTGCTCTGATTGATTTTTTTTTCCAGAAAATACAGGCTGATTTCTTCTGAGTTTTGTGAACAGTATCTATTTTGGGAATATGAAGGCATTTGGCTCTCACTGCTCCTCTCCACACCTTTTGGTATTTCTCCAAGCAGTGCCCTGAAGGCAGCTCTGGGGTTTGAAAGCTGCTCTCTTGTAAACACTCAAAGGTATTTGTCCAACAGAGGGAGAGCCAGCTTCCCTGTACAGCAAGTGGATGTGGCAAAATGCAAATAGCAGCAGTTCACAGGGATCGATACATCAACAAAGCCCATGCAGCTGCAGTGTCTGTTTGGGTGGTGTGGAAGCTTCTCCTTGTGCAGGATCTTTAATGGGCACTGTGCTGATACCAGGGGATGATTCTGGCTATATGGACAGAAATTCATGCATTGCTACAGCAGCTCAAGTGCCTCTGGGCTATTGCGATTCTACTTTACAGACAGTCACATAAGACCAGCTCCCCTCCTTTTTCTATATAATAAAATGCTTTTGCTGCTGTGCAGGACCTCATGAACTCACGGGGTCCATCAAATGGGAGTAAATTGAGCTTTGTGCTCTTAAAACAAGTCCTGTTGGAAACTGTGGCATAGGTCATAAAGAAATGCACAATATTTGTGGGGAATGATGGCTGCTAATACAATAAACCTAGCCATTTCTAAACTTTTCCCCTCCATTAAGCAAAAATAATCAGTGTCATTACATTTTATATTTCGTGAATGAAAATAATATTATATACATTCTGAACATTAACAGATTTGAATTTGCTTTTAGCAAGAAATGTGTAAGGACTATATGTATTATGTTTTACTAGCTGTTGAATACACCAAGTTCCAGATAGTTAATTTTGGCAATGAGAAATATCTTGTGATGTGATAAAGGCAATGAATGAAGCACTTCAGAGGATCAGAGTGTAATGCTATCCATAACTTTCATCAATTATGAGAAAAGACAGCAAAACAAAGCTATACACTGGGATGGATGAGGGTGCTGTGCCTTTACTCAAAGTAATCTTGATTCCAGCTTCTTAAAAGTATTTTACCATGGCTCAGGAAGTCCTTAAGCCATTGGTTGGTGGAGATTAAGGGGAAATAACAGGGAACTATGAGCATAGACTTGCTTTGATCTTGACATTTTTGCTAAATAGGGTACCTGAACCAGTACAGCTCTTACATTTTCAACTTAATGGCCAAATCAAAAAAGTTGCTAAAAGAAGGAATTAAAGCAGAATAGAAACATCTAAATCCAGTATTGAAATTAAAAGTCTCTCTCAGCTCCAGTCCAATCCTAACTCAGGAGGTAACTACCTTCAGTCTCCAAGAACTTCAAACACAACACAAGCACAACAGTCACCTTGCACCTGTGCCTGGAACCTCAGTGGGTCTGCATCCTGCTGCATCCTGCCAGGGTTACAGATGGTTCAGCTCTTGTTGGACTTGGAGCAAACCACATGCTTGAGTTCATGAGCTCAGTTTGTGCTGAGGACGTGCAGCTGAGAAGGTGAAAAAACCAAAGTAAACTTTCTGAGAGAAAGGAAAGCAAGTGCAGAAGAGTCTTTAGTTCAGCAGTTGGGATTGATCTTTCAGGAACAGGAATTTTGTCCTCCTGGCTGGAATTCACAAACAGTTTCTGGAGGAAGACTGAAACTCCAGATCAGGTAGATGCTCTCACCACTAAACTAAAAATTAGACTCACCTTTGATCTTCCTCTTATAGCTCAATGAATCTTTAATTCTTTTTATGCAAACAAGAACAGGTTCAGCATAAGGGCATACAGTGCTCTCCTCTGCTCTCTCCATCTTCCCCGGGTATCTTGCACCCTGGAAGATTTTTGTAGTTCCCCAGGGAACACAGGTTGGTATTTCTCAGGCAGCAAATCAAGCTGAACCCAGATCTCCTTCTTGTCACCCTGCTGACAACCCCCCTGAGAAATACAGATGGCCAGCTGCAGCCTGCAGGAGCGTCCTGTGTTTGCTTCTGGATGGACAGACTGCCCATATCCTGAAAGGTGGCTCAGCCCCAGTGACAGGCATGGTTTGAAAGCTCATCCCTGAGCTCCTCCAGTCATCAGATTGGTTTTTTTTCTGTCTCTTGGGAGAGAGCATTTTACAGCAGAATAGATCCTAGAGAACAAGCTGAAGAAAATCCAACTCACAACACCCAACATCTGGAAGTCTGAGACTATGCTCCTGGAAGACCGGAAAGAGTTTTAAAAACATCTTCCAAATCTAGTAAATGGTGAAGCACTGGAAGAAACATCAACCTCCCAGGCTGGTGTCCTCATCACTGCTTTGTATGAATGTAAGTGCATGCAATACTTGTGAGAAGCTCCATCCAGCAGACACTCTGGAATGACTGTGGGAAGTGGATCTGATGGAACACAATATCTCTTCAAGGCTACTAGCAACCTGAGGTGGGTGGGTGACTGTCCCTTGAAGCAGAAATTAAGGAATGGAAATGCTTGTGCCCCTGGAAATTAGGAGCTTCAATGCAAAGTGTCTGGGTTCTTTGCCTGTACAAATTTGGGAATGGTGTCTGAACCACCAAGTGCTTCCCTGATCAGTCAGGTTCCTATGTCCTTATACCACACAAAAGAAGTTTCAAGTTAGATCCATACAAGCTTTTAGGTGCTTAACCATTGTTTTGGCCAACAACAGCAATCACCTAAGCTCCTGCTCAGCCAACATCTAGTGCCGAGGTCCAGACAGCCTTTGTGTTTCACCAGGGCTGCCCTGTGGGTGCCTTATTCCTCTTTGGGCACACCCAGAGGCACCTGAGTCTTGCCAGCCCTCAGCAGCCAGCAATGGAACACCAGCCTGGCTCACTTTTTGAACGATGTGAAGTGCCTGATTCTCAGAGGGGCTTTGGGACTTGTCACCCCAATTGAAGAAAGGTACCTCCCTGCAGGGCTGGCAGGACCTCAAACACTGCCTCAGCTGACGTGGTAATTCCTGGCTCCTTGTGCTGCTGTGGTGCATCCCATTTCATATGGAAAGCAGGCTCCCAGCAGTGTAGTTGCAGCCTGTATCAAAACTGTAACCTAAGTGCTGCCACGTACCTTTTTGTAACTGTGTTCCAAATTACCAGTGTAGGTTCGGTAAATGGTACCAGCTGCCTCAAGGATCACAAGTGCTACGTCTTGGGGCACAAGATGCATTGCAGTAACTCCAGGTCTCCAGGAATATAGATCCAACTGGAATTATACATTAAAGTCACATTGTGTTTACCTTAAAGCAATTTGATGAGGGATTAACTAGGTGATCAGTCCATCTCACCACATCACAGAGGAGTAATTCAATTATTCCCAAACAAAATTGCTAGAATTTGACACCTAATCTAACTGCTGATATCTCTGTAATCTTTTCTTCCTACTTACACAAAAGCTCAACCCTTCTTATTAAGAACAATGCCGATTTTATTCTGCAGAAAGTTAGGATATATTTCTTCTTCTTCATCTGTCCTTGTTGATGTATGGGAATAACAGACCCCGCCACATAAAATTATTCTGGTTTTGCAGAAGGGGCTGGTGAGCCTTTATTTGGAATATAGTTCCCAGTACCAGTCACCTCATTAGAGAAGTGAGTTGCTGCAAATTGGGACGTTGCAACAGAGTCCAAATGATGCAAGAACTTAATTATTCAGAAAAGGTTTAGAAAAGCTACGGTGTGGCTTCTGCCTTTGGAAAACAGGAGATTAAAAAGCCACTTTAGGGGAGCTTGCAGAGCTCTGGGGGAATAGCAAGGATCCACATACACGGGAAGAACAGAGCGAATCACAAATACCAGAACAAAAGGGAAATTAACAGAGGCTTAAGTAGGGATGAGCAGCAAAGCATTGTAATTTATTTGTGAATTTATTTGTATTTAGCACAGTTAGTATATGGAAAATTATACTAAGGCTGGAACAGAAACAACTATTAGAAATAATTTTACAAGACTTTAGACACGTGTAGGGGTTTAAAATAACTCTGTGGGATGCAACTCATAATTCAGAGGAGCGGAAAAGGATTTACGTCTTTCTCATAATCTCGTCTCTTAAAACATTTAGCTTCATTGTGCTAAGAAATAGACATAGTTACTTTAATGTGACTATCCATACAATTCTCAGGGAAAGGTTTCATTTACAAAATTAATTTCCCTTCCAGCTTCAAGTATACAGGTATGGGTGAAAATAATCAGAGACATTCGAAAGGACAGGGCTGAACCCTGATCTCAGCAACAGCAGCGCAAAGCCCGAATAACTCCAAGAAAATTTCTGGATGCACGCAGGGATGTAACTGGGATGAGATCTGAAGCGCTGCACTCCAGACAGCAAAACCTTAAATTTCAAGAAAAACTATCAAAAGAGTCCCAAGTCCTTTTAGGGCATTTCCACAGTTCTTGGAAGAAGCCTGTGCGTTCCTATTTGCATACGATGCCTCCAGGCCATCAGCTTCAGCAGATCTGGATCAGACTGGGCGGCTCGCTCCTTCGACCTGCAGCTCTGCCGGCTTTAAGACCAAACAGGCTGCGCTCAGCTCTGGCGAGCCCGCGGGGAATTCACCCTTCTTACGCAGCGTGGGACACCGGATTGTTGCCCTGAGGCAACCCGTGTAATCCCTGTATCTCTCTTTTCTTTCCTTCCAGGACGGGTGCTTAAACTCGTAGACACGTGGGTGAGATCCCAACTTTCTCTGCAGGGGAGATCTCCGCAGGCAGTTTACGATGCCAGAGCTCCCGCTGTGCTACCACCGTTTACTGGGAAAATCACAAGCAATTAATCACAGTTTTCTCGCGGGAAAACCCACTTGATTTGGACCCGTCATTACGCAGGGAAACTACAGAATACCGTGCTGTAACCTAACCTGAACTCTGCTAAAGGCGTTTCTTCCTAGGGCTCTCCTTCCACTTGGCAAGCCCTGCCTGCCTTTGGAAAACCGGGAAGGGTGTAACGGGCTCTGGTTAGACTTGGATGTGCAGAAGATCAAGATGCACCCGCGATGTTGTCCCGCCCGTCTTTGGGCCGCCGAGGCAGGACGCGGGGAGCCTGAGGAAGCCGCGGGGACCGCTCTGAGGTGACCTGCTGCCTGGCCGGGGCTTTCCCCGGCCTCTCCCGCAGAAAGCTGTGCGTGCCGGCGGCGGCAGGGAGCTCATCCCGGCAGGACCGGGGCTCCGGCCGCCGTCCGGGCATCGCGCAGGGGCCGTCCCGCTGCGGGCAGAGGGATGGAGGGACGAAGGGATGCAAAGATGCGGGGAGGAAGCAGTTCAGGTGGCAGGTGAACGGGACAACGCGATGCGTCCCCGACCGTCCCGGTTTCAGCGGAGCGCAGTTTGGGCGGCACCCGCAGTGACTCGGCCGGTGCCGGCGGGGCGGGCGCGGTCCCCCCCCCACCCCGCATCCCGAGTGCCCGGGGACGTGCGGGACACCCCTCCGCCTCTCCTCTCCCCTCCCCTCCCTCCGCCCGCCCCGCCCGGGGGCCGCGCCGCCACCGGCGCTGTGCACAGAGAGCGGGCGGGCGGGCGCTGCCAGACGGGCGCCCCGCGGACCGCAACGACGGCGGCGCCCCGGAGCCCCCCAGGCGGCTCCGCCCCGGCCCCCCGCAGGTGGGTCCGCCCTGCCCGCGCCCCCCACGTCGGGGCGGCGACGGGGGCGGGAGAGCCCGTCCCCCCACGCGGGACCGAGGGGTAGAGCCGGGCTCCCGCTCGCCGAGGCGACGCCCCCGCGCCCGCCCAGCCCCGGCGGGCGGACGGGGCGCTGCGTCCCCTCGGAGCGGAGCGGGGCGGCTCTCGGCGGCTCTCGGCATGGCGGGGCTCCCGGCCGGCCGGCGGGCGGGCTGAGGCGGGGGCCGGGCGGGGAGGCGCCGGCGGCGGGGTCTCACCGCCTCTTCTTACCGTCCCCCGCAGGGAGCGGCCGGCCCCCCGCGCCACCATTGCCTCGCACGGCAAGGAGGACCTGCTCGCCGCCGCCGCCCGGCTCTGGCAGCGGAGGAGGCGGCTGCTGGCCGCCGCCGGGCTCGCCCTGGCCATGGCCGTCGCGCTGCTGGTCGCCGTGCCCCTGCTGCTGCTGCAAGCGCCCGCCGACACCGGCGCCCACTACGAGATGATGGGCACCTGCCGCATGATCTGCGACCCGTACAGCGGCGGCCGGCCGCCCGGCCCCGGCAGCACCGCCGCCGTGGAGGCCCTGCAGGACCTGGGCGCCAACCCCCCGCCGCCCTTCGTGCAGGGACCCAAGGGAGAACCGGGCCGGCCGGGCAAGCCGGGCCCCCGCGGGCCGCCCGGGGAGCCGGGTCCGCCGGGTCCGCGGGGCCCGCCGGGGGAGCGGGGCGACGCGGGGAAGCCGGGGCTGCCCGGGCTGGCGCTGGCGGGCACGGGCGGCGGCGGGAGCGGCGGCGGGGCGGCGGCGGGCGGCGATGCTGCGGGCGGGCTGAGCGCCGCCTTCAGCGGGCCGCGCATCGCTTTCTACGTGGGGCTCAAGAGCCCCCACGAGGGTTATGAGGTCCTCAAGTTCGACGACGTGGTCACCAACCTGGGCAACCACTACGACCCGGCCAGCGGCAAGTTCACCTGCCAGGTGCGCGGCATCTACTTCTTCACCTACCACATCCTCATGCGCGGCGGCGACGGCACCAGCATGTGGGCCGACCTCTGCAAGAACGGCCAGGTGGGTTCCGCCGCTCCCCCGCGCGTCCTCCCCGCCCGTTCCCCTCCCACCGTTCCCGTCCCGGGCACCGGCCGCCGCCGCCGCTCACGGGAGAAGAGCCAGCGGGAGCATCCTTCGCGCCGTCGGGCCGGGGGTGCACCTCTAGAGCCGCGACAAATTCCCAACTCCCGGCTTGCAAACTTTCCTGCCGGGTTGGCGAGAAGGAGAAGCGAGGACAGGGGCGGGAGAGAGGACACGGCGTAGTGGAGGGGTTGGGAAAGAGGGACTCGGGACATTGATGGAGGGGCTGAGAAAGAGGGGCTGGGAGGACTGGGAAAGGTGTGGTGGGGGACTGATGGGGGCTGCGGAAGAGTGACTCGGGCGGCTAATAGGGATGCTGGCCAGGAGGGGCAGGGGGGCTGATGTTCCCAGCGGCTGTGTTGGCAGGTGCGGGCCAGTGCCATCGCCCAAGACGCAGACCAGAACTACGACTATGCCAGCAACAGCGTGGTGCTGCACCTGGACTCCGGCGACGAAGTGTACGTCAAGCTGGATGGAGGCAAAGCACACGGAGGCAACAACAATAAGTACAGCACTTTCTCTGGCTTTCTTTTATACCCTGATTAACACACGAGCGACACGACACAACTGGCCCTGCCACTGATGCACATGGGGCTATTTGGCAATTCCATTCTCCATCGTGCTGCTGTTCCTGCTGGTGTCCACTGTCTCCACAGGTCACTTTAGCTTCATTATCAGTTTGTATGTTTTTATTTTCACCCTTGTGGAAACGAAATAGAAATGAAACAAAGTGAACCCCTTCCTTACTCTCCTCCACTTCTTCTGACCCCCACTCTCCCTTTGTCTGCCTGAGTGTTTCGTGTGTCACATGAGGAACTTGGCAGCTTGAAACTCTCAAGTGGTTCCAGGAGGGTGTAAAAGAGCCCAGAGTTTGGACTGTGTCACACACGGAATTTGAGCAGGTCACATTTTTTTCATCAATAAGTATTAATGACGATGATGAATTTTCAGCTCAACTATTCACAAAGTGGGACTGGATCATAACTGTTTTTTCCTCTGCTGCTTTGTATGGGGTCAAGTGTAAACTTTTCTTTCTGTGCAATGCAATGCTCGTGTGAATGGTGGTGTCATTAACGTCAAACCTATTTCTGTCTGCAAAAGAATTTGGTCATTGACCACAGTCACCCAAATACCACATTAAATTATGTTTTTAGACAATGCCTTCTTGCTTTCTGTCTCTTCCAGTGCTACAAAGGAGCACTGTGGTGGTGCCACAGGAGGGTGGGAAGTAAACGTCACTTCAGTCCCTTAGGTTTATAGTAATATTTAAAGTTAGGATGGGGTTCCTTGCCTAGGTCTTGAATGTAGTTCAAGTGAGCTGGAAAGAAGTAGAGAGATAGGAAAAAAACTTCACCTTTATGCAATTTTGTGAAAAGAAGGCACACAGTTGCCAAGAGGTGAAAGTGGGGGTGTGGAGTGAATCTCCTAAACAGATTTACTGGGTTAAAACCTTATCCAGAGGTTAAGTGAAGTACAGGAAAAGCAGTTTAATCACTGATTATGGAAAGCCATGTTTCTATAACATGCTTGACAAATGTTAAGAAGGTAGCAGGAGAGAGAGTTTGTTTAAACCCTTGCACTTGCAGTGTGTGTATGGGTTGGAAACCACACCTGACTGGAGGTGGGCTGGGTGGGAAAGCTTGCTCAGGACTGATGGATTCAGACCATTTTGAAGGGTTTTCCCCGATGGTCCTCTGTAAATCCCAGCCACCCTTGGTCTTTTTCAAAATGCACAGGTGCATCAGTAGTGCATGTGGTTCTGAGCCTTTGGTGGAGGAGGTGTATTTTTCATCATCACCTCATTTTTCATCATTTACCCTTCTCAGTTAGGGTAAGTAGGGACTGCTGAAGCTAAAAGAGCTAAATTGATTTACAAAAGCACTTGCTTTCATTTTACAGTCCTGTCTTTTAATTTTCCCTCCTGAAGGTCTTACCTCCCTGTTAGCTCTCTGCCCTTTGCAGCGTTAGTGCAGTTGCACAAATAAGAGAGGCAGGGGCTGGTCTGAGACAGCTCTGCCAAGGCTGGAGTTTTGCCCCTGCCCTGATGTTGCAGGAGGAAAGGGAGCCACAGTCAGATGGACTTGTTCCAGCCCCACTTTGGGGCAGCCCCATGATGACCAAGTTCTTAGAGTCACTCCTGTCTCCTATGTAGTCCTCAGTGGGTACTGTCTTCTTGTTGGCTGGAAGAGGAGAGAGGAGAGTCAGAGGGAGAAAGCCATCTTCCACCCCGTCCTCTAACAACCCCTGCTGAGGGAAGCAGAGTTCATAACCAGGTACACGTGTTAGACACTTATCAATCTCTTATGTCTTGTCGATTTGTACTATTTAGAATATGATTAAAACCAGTGTCTGAGACCATCCAAATGAAGTATAATTGCTATGGATCCTCAATTCCCACCGGATCCGTAATCCTTTTTGACTATTCCTCCCCCCTCCTTCAATGAAATGGAGCTTAGACACAAAGCCCTTGGTTTAAATTTCAAAAAATTAAAATTGACATGCAGCAGCATTAGCAGGAGCCAGGAGGAATTCTAAGGAGGTGCCTGGGCTCTGCTTTATCCTTTGCATTAAGAAGCAATTTGTACTTCTAACAAAGACCCAACTGTTCCCCCTTGGCAAAAGGGCAATGAAGATGCCTTGCAAGGGAATTGCTGTTCACAATACTTAAACAAATTTGAATCTTAGATTTTTAAATCTGTATTCCCTGGTGGAGCCTGCTCCTCTCAATTCAAATGCAGGGCTGGTGGTGTGTGCCTGCCAAGGTGTCAGTAGCTAAGCGGATGATGGATTGATGAGGCAATGGGAAGACACAGGCTCACAGTGGCAGTTTGCCCCGACAGTGATCTATGTATCTGCACATTATCAATGTCATGAGGAGGCTTGAACCACCCTCGCTAGATGTCTCATTTTCCACTTATCTCTTATGTACTAATTATCAAGCTGGATTATTCCCCAGGATAGAAACAAAAAAAAAATTGCTCATCGCCACTCCACTGACAGTTTACACAATCGATAGAATGAACGTCTCCCTCAGCTGCTCACAGGCTTTTTTGTTTCCTCTCCTCATTGCAGGGTCTTCCGAGATTGCCTCTGTGGGGGGTTGATGGCTCTCACCCAGCATCTGTGACTGTGCTGCTTGGACAGGCTCCTCTGTCCCAGTCATCTTGGTGGTAGCTCAGTGTGTGGGTTGTGTTTTTTTCCTGAAGTAACATAGGGAAAAGCAATTGGGAGATGAAAAACTTCAGTGCTCAGTGGTGCAGTTATCCAGAAAAGCAGAGGCAGCACTGCAGATGGGGACGGTGGTCTCTGTGCTGCCAGTGGCTGTGGGTGAGAGCAGGGTCACACCCAGTCCAGCAAACAGCCTGAGGTGGCTTTGTAACCCTCTGCGCTTCAACTGAGCCTTCCTGCCCTTGAGAATGTTCTGCGGGTTCTGCACTTTTCATGTCACAAAGAGAAGGTGTTGTTTGTAAGAGGTGTACCCTGGTCCCCTGGTTTGGATGGGAAGAGGAGAATTAAAGTGTACTCAAGAGACTGGCTTCAGCTTTCCCTGGGACTGGCTTTCCCAAATGATACTGCATCTCACACATTAGCCAGTGTCTGCTCTGGAGATCTGGCCCCCTCAGAGGTGTTATTTACGTGGTGAGTTAAGCAAATGCTTTTAGGAACTGGACGTGACCAGGTGTGATGTGAATAGGAAAAGTCGCCAGAAAGGAGTGGAAGAGTGGAGTTTTAGACAAAAGATGCTCTCTGTTTCTGTGCCCAGCCATGTGCTTAAGTTAAAATCATAATACAAAACTTAAGATTAAAACAAAAAATAAAGGACAGGTGTTCATGCTTTCAAAGTAACTTAGATACTGCAGCAGGAAATCCTTGACCTTAGTGCTACCAGTGTTCACCTTGACCCTTACCCTGTCAGTACTGGCTATGGAAGGGAGCAGGGAGATGTTGAAGCACACAAACATGGTGAAAGGGGAAATGGGGATGCTGCTGAGAGCCCTGAGGGGTTGCCAGCCCCCCAGGTCTGTAGTTGTTCCTTGCATGAAGGTGTTCAAGTTACTCTGCTTTTCCACAAGACAGTGCATTTGTGGCTGGGCACTTGTTTTCTTCTGTCTTGGCTTTCATTGGTTTGGGAAACTCCTGGCAAGTCTCTAGGGAGATGGGTGAGGAAGCCCTGCTTTGTCTGGGGTAAGAGGGTGAGCTGCTAGTGATGAGTTTTCTCCAGCCAGGGTACGGAGCTGAGGATCCGTGCTGCAACAGCAGCTGGTGCACCGTGCCAGGTCTGGTGCCTCTGTGTTTTCCAGGATCTCAGCTTACAGATTTCCTCCTTGATGCTCATGCCCTTGTGGAGCAGGGCCTGGGTCAGTGGGGCTCCCTGTCTTGCAGCAGCAGGAACAGTCTCATGTTGGGTTCTCCTCTTTCCTTTTTGCTGTAAGAAGAGCAAAGTGTTGCTTTTTGTGCCTTGTGTCTTTACACACATGCATTGAACCATGCATTGGTCTTTGTCTTGCTGCTTTTGAAATTCACTCTGGGCATTTTTCTTGGTGATTTAATGCTTATTTCTTTATTTGGCTCCTTCAGTGTTTCACAGTGCCTGGACAGGTTTAATTTGTGAACTCAAAAAGTATGGAGGATGAGTTTTGGTGGATGCTCATGTGTTCTTCTTCTGTTTATGCCACAGCCTAATTATGTTAAAGGGTTTGTGACAATAGAAGCAAAATGGCATATAAATCTATTTCAAACCTGTGTTAAATACGTTTTTTGTAACATGCTGTTTTTTTCCCTTTTTGTGATTGGACTGAACTCTGGGAAAAAATCCTGGTAAAATCATGTGTCTTAGTATTGTCTCTGGGATAAAGAAGCCTGTCAG
Organism: Sturnus vulgaris; assembly: GCF_052056855.1. NCBI lineage: Eukaryota > Metazoa > Chordata > Aves > Passeriformes > Sturnidae > Sturnus > Sturnus vulgaris. The sequence continues at coordinate 33,120,748 of NC_142249.1, forward strand.
AATAAAATAAAGACTAACTGAATCGTCACTGACTTTGAGACTGCAAGAAGTTTTGTCCTTTTTACTGTGAAAGCCTACATGATGCAGAGACTTGGAAGATTAATTACAGACAAGAGAGGTAAATTGTTACTGTGTGCACACACTGTTTTGGGTGAGAGCCTGCTCTCAGCTAGTTGCACGTTTAGTGGCAGAAGGAAGTTCAGCTTGTTTATAAACTGCAGGTAATGTGCAAATGGGGACCCATTTCTCTAGACCAAGCCCGTGCCAGTTCAGAAGTGAATCCCTTGGTCCCAGAGCAGGTGCCACAGCAGCAGTAGAGGAGATACTTCACTCTTTCTTGAGTCCACTTGCTCTTGAATGAGCTTCAATTTTGAAGGTTATGGGGGCATTCAGCAGGAGCATGAAAGACCAAAGGGGCTGAGCTCCTGATTCCTCTCTGTTTGGGACCAGTTTGTTAATTGCCTCAGTGGTAAGTTACAAAGAGGCCAGTAAAGGGCAAGGCTTGTTCCCTGGATCAGCCAGGGGAATGGGGGCATTTGCTCCCGGGTAGGTGAGAGGCTGAGGCTGGGGTGGGACTTGGTGTTCTAGGCTTGAACATATATTGATATCCCCCTTCTTTTCCCCCTGCATTTCAGGCTGAAGCCTTGAGAGCTGGTGCTTTCAGGTGAAAAGTTGAAGGGTGCCAAGCCACTGTTGTGTCCTGGCCCCTGCCATTGAGTGCTCAGCAGGATCTCTCAAGGTTTTGCAGAGCATAATTCAGAGGGAGCTATGAGTGATGGTCCAGTTTCCTTGCAGAAAAAGCAACAAATGCCCACAAATTGGATCCTTCCAATTATAAAGTAGCCTGAATTAACCATTCAGCTGTGTGGCACAGCTCTCTCTATATTCTGATAAATGGGAGTAGATTTTCTTCTCCAGAGCTGATGGCATATCCCTCTCTCTGTGCATTTGCTCCCATTTTGTTTTCTTTTGGCATGAACTAGGGTAGAAACAGAAAAGGCCTGCTTGATCTCTATGATCTGCTGCCCTATTAATGCGGGATTATTTCCTCCAGTGCTCTGTGAGCACGGTGACACAGAGAGCATGGCTTGCCTGCAGCCTTTGACTGTGCTCCCCCCAGCGAGGGCACATTCACATGATCCTGGCTCTCCATTTCGCTTGCAGCTGCCAGATCATGTCTAGAAAAACAAACAAAAAAAGTATCCAGCCCCAGTCTTGAATGCAGCTGAAGTGTTTTCTTGGTGACATTTCTCTGTCAACAGATTGCTTATCACTTAAGTGTTGCGTTGTGATCCCCATCCCAAAGAGGAGAGATCTGCTGCTGAGAACGGGGGGGAGGAATGCCCAGGAGAATAACTTGTTTGAAAATGTGAGCACGGGCTTTATGAATGATGATTCTTTGTTGGATCTTAGCTCTAAGGTGCAATTTTGGTGGTATGATAATGCAGAAAATGTTTTGAGTCCTTGGGGAGGAAGCTGCTTTTCAGGTGGTGTCTTGCTCTTCCCTCATTATTGTAATGCTGTTCCTGAAGCTTTGTGTCAGTCATCCCGTGCTGCAGCATGTGAATGCTGGGGGTGATGGAGATCAGATCCAGGTGGATCTCTCTGTTTTGTTTTGGTATACAGTTGAATTCTTGACATTTGCTTCCTGTTCTTCTAGCACCTTATTTTTCATGGAGCTTTGCTGCTTGGGAGCTGGGAGCCCAAGGGCCAAAGTTTGCTTCCAGGTACACTTACCTAATTTTTTTCACAGTGGAGTCAGAATCAATCCTTAAGTACATTGCATGTATCTTCCCTCGGATTGCCACTGTGGCAACTGGTTAAGTAGTGTTTGGGGATGTAAGGTGAATCTCAGTTTTTGTGCCCTAGAGGTGGAAATGGTGCAGGTCCATTTTTTTGTCATTCCCAGTGTCATTATGTAAATGCTTTTCACACAAAAACACCCTGAGAGGGCAGGGCAGCTCCTTCTGCTGAAGTCTAGCAACCTGCTGAGGAAAGAGAGGTGTCAAATACCTTTGAAGCTCAGCTCCTCCAAGCCCCTGCTGAGTGCATCACTGCAGCTGAGAGAGCTCGGATCGTAAACTTCAGCCTCCCCTCTCAAAAGGCAAAGCATCCTTGAGGAGCAACACTGCTGCTATTTATCAATTTGTGTGAGAATGAAGCCTGAATACTATTAGAGCTGAAACACTAATTAAGCCAATAAATTCCTTTGTCTTTTTGGGTGTGTTTGCAATTAATATGCAAAATCCCATTGATTCCAGCAAGTCCATAATTCACGGTGCAGTGTTATTACATATTGACGGCATACCCTGTGAAACATCCAAAAGACACTGCTGTGCATAGTAAGAATCCTGCTGTGATCCCAGGTAGTGTTACAGGCTGGGTGAGTCATGGCACTCCACCAGGTTCTTCCAAAAGCTTGGCTGTCAGTGGAGGGGGTAGCAAGACCATACAGAAATGTGTCTCTGCTGAGCATATGCTGTCTCTCAAGGGCTATTTGCACTTTATATTGCTTTCAGAATCACAGTGAAAAAAAAGGAAAGCTGTTCCAGCTGATCTTAAAAGAAAGGCTGAAACTTATGCAAATAGATCATAAAGGAAATATGTATTTTGATCCAAGCAAGGCAGTTCTTTAAAGCTGCCTTTGCTTTAATTTGCATCTGATGGGGCAATAAAATAATCTTTCCTCAAGGTTTGTTCAAAGCTATGGAAGGCTTCTGGGAGAGGGAACACTTTCTCTCCTCCAGAGGAACATTGTTTTGGCATCCTAGGACAGAACAAGAGTCCTTGACCACTGAATCCTGTGGTGACTCTCTGTCTAGACCTGCCTTTTGCAGCACCAGAATAAGAGCTGCCCAAATATTTTTCAGCATCATTCCCTAAAGCAGCAAAATCAGGAGGACATTGTAAGGAATGATTGGCTCTTAGTCTCAGAATATTTAATTGAGAGGGCTGCCTACCTGAGGCTTTGTTGCTGTTTTTTCTTACATGTGGGCTCCTTTGCACCCCCAGGTCTGTGGCAGCTCTGCTCTCAAGGTGGAAGGGCTCAAGAGAAGGGGTGTGGTTGGTTAGAGTAGGTACTCTCCTTCATGGGGTTGGTCTGATCCCCATCGAAGCAGGTGGGCAGGTGCTTGGTGGCTTTGGTGAAGCAGGAACCTGGTTAAGATTAATCTTGGGCTGGGGTTTTGTGGTTGTGATCTTTTTTTTGCTGTTTTCAGTTCTCAGGAAATTATTTGATTTTGTCTTGGCATAATCAATAAACCTCTGTATTGATATGTGCAGCCTCTGGAGCAGAGCATGGCACAGATGTGCTTTTAATTCAGAACAGCACAAATCAAATACACAGTTGTTGAATTAATTTGTGGTTGGTGTTTTCTGATAACTGCAATTCAGATTTGCTCTTCCTGTTCCCACTTCCATCATTCCAAAGGCAAAAAAAAAAAGAGAAAAAAGAAAAAAAAAAGGAAAAAAGGCAGTCAGAGTAAAACCGAAGCAATTGTAGATGCATTTGATCCCCATGTATGCAGAGGTCATATGACAGCTTTAGAGAGTGGAAGATGAACAATATACAGGACACTAGCTCTGATTTCAAAGATAGCATGTTTGATTTCAGGCACAACGATAAAGCAGAATTCTTGATAGCTTGTCCAAGCTAATTTTCTTCTGAGTTAGTGCACTAACTACCTACCTAACCACAAGCTGTCCTTTTGCTTTTTCTTTTCTATTGCTGGACTAATAGGACTGCCAAGCTTTACTTTCTAGATGGGTCTTAAATGGGAAGCAGTTTGTTTCATGGAAGAAAAATGCTTGGGGAATCAATTTATGCCAGCTTGTAGCCACCGGAAACCTCTGTGCTTCAGCAGACTTTAAATTGAAAAATAGAGCTTGCTCTTCATACTAGATTTCTCAAACTACTTACTCCAAGCAATAGAGAAGCAAACTTGTCAGGTAGGCAGGGATTTTCTGAGGTATCTATCTGTGTTTATCACTTGATTCACTTCTGGAAATCTCCAAGTGAAATACAGGAGCCTGAATTGCTTAAGAAGGTCAAACGAGGTGAATATAATAGTCCCCTCTGGCCTAAAAAAATCCATTAATTGTGCTGTCAAATGGAAGTATGGACAATGGCAGAGCTGACTTTTAAAAAATTTGTCTTAGCTGTTACAAACTGGTGGTGGGAGGGAGTGAAGTGAGAGGAGTGAAATGATTTTGGGGTAGGATTGAGCAATCGCTTCTGTCTGCAAAATGAGGTCCATTCCTGTCCTCAGACCTTTCTACAAGGCACAAATACAAGGGCAAGTCTTCTAGGAGCAGAGTGGCCTGGTGATTTCCCATGTGTTTCCCTGCAGGCTTCTCTGTGGGTGCAATTCCTTAGGCAAGCATCAGAGTTGGCATCAGGTAATGCAGAGAAAAACTGTGGATTTAACAGATGTGAATGTGTCTTCTTCCTTTCTCTCTTTTCTTCCTCATAAATAAGAAAATTATCTGCAATTGTAGCAAATGACATTCAAAACTAGTGTGGAAATATTATAAATATTGATCATATGATTGTTGAGTACAGTGAACTCAAATCCCTCTGGGTATTGTGCCAGGAGACCAGTTATGGATGCTACATTGCAGTGTTGTGTGGGACAAAGTGTGTCCTGTGCTCTGCTCTGGTCAGTGCCATCATTAGTACTGGGATTCATTAAGTAGAAACCTGTTTGTTAAATTTGCAGATTGCATAGAGGCAGGGAAAACAATTAACCTCAAAGTGGCTTTGACAAAACAGAGGAAATAGATGTAAAAATACCAGGAGAGAATTAAAGAGATGCAAGTTACCTCTACCTGGAGGCAGTACATGGCATGGACATGTGCTGGAAAGTCAGAAGGGATGGTCCTTAATGACAAGAGAGGAAGGAAAATGTGTTACTGAGATAATTTTGGTTAAGAGAGAGTGAGGGCCTTGAGATGTACTAGCAAGGTCAAACAGAAAGGGAAATTTTTGGATGATGAGGCAGGGGAGCAGGTTGCCTGGGAAGGCTGTGGGTCTCTGGCACAGAAGGACTCTAAGAGTGCTCCAGACATCCATCAGACCTGGCTGTAAGGTACTTGTCTTGGAGTGGGGAGCTGAGCCAGGCTCCTCAGACCATATGCACTATTGATTTTCCATCACCCTTCCTTTCTCCGTGGATCTGCAGAGATATATACACCCATCTGCCTGCCTGTAATAAAGCCCTCGAAAAATGAAGTCTGGTGTGTTTCTGTGCCCCCAGCAATGCTGTCTCTGCACACCAGAGTGACTCCATCTCTGTTAGGTCCATTTTGGAGGAGCAGGTGGAGGTACCTGGGGTGATGGTGTGTGGGCAAGGTGATGCTGGAGGAAGGACTCTTGCAGGGAGTGAGTTCCTAGAGCTAAGCTCTGTTATCATAGCTCCAGACTGCCAGAACTCATGATGTCCAGGATCCCCCCAAGTCCTGCTGAATGACTGTGCAAAGGTGTTACCACAGTGGGTGCTCTTCTGGAATAGCTTCTACAAATCTGCCCACATTGTTTCTGCATCTGAGCACGTCATTTTTGCATCTGTGGTAAGAAGATGGAAATATGGACCTGCTGATCAGCAGCCATCCAACACTCAGGTGCTTTTGAAGTTCATGAATAAGAGAAACTTAAATACCTCTGAGCTCCAGGAGTGCTGTGTGTATGTACCTGATGCACCAGCACACAGCTCCATTCACCCCAAGCAGGACTGAACACTCAGTTTTTTTACCATAATGTCTCACACCAAGTGAGAATGTCTCTGAATTTTTTACTGTTTTTTTTTTAAATTTGAATATTTTGCAGATTATATGTTGAAAACAACCAGCATAACCTGAAGTATTTTCCTATGTACCTCGCCGTTGATAACTGTGAGTGATGCAGAGGTTTATCACAAAGCTCTGTATCCCTGCCACTTAATTTTCCTGATCCTGTAGCCCCTTTGTTCAGCATCTCTGGCTTTGTGGGGGCTTTCTAAGGTTTCCTCTTCAAGTCCTAATGCACTTCCAGGTGTATCAATCCTACATGTGGAAAATACAGTGTTCACTGAAAAGAAACTTTGAGATGCAAAAGGAAAGGGGATGGCATAGTCTGGGTACCCTGCTTGTGGATTTTTTTGGTTTTCCCTCCTATCAACTCAGATTACCAAATGAAAAAATTATAATTTTTTTTTCTAAAGAAAAAAGAAACCGCACTGTAAAAAACATTCTTGCTTTTCAAGTCTCAGCCTTAGTTTGCTTTGATTTCATTCACAAGGATGTGACTACCCTTGTTTCCATCCCGGGCCAGAGCTGCTTTGTTAAAGCCTCTGCAGGACAGGGTTTACAGTGGCTGTGCTGACTCACACTTCACTGGGAATCACAAACAGTGACTCCTGTGATGCATCAGCTGCCACCAGACCCCTGGCAGCCAGGCAGGGCAGATCCCAGCCCTGGCAGGGCTGAACCCCCTGCAGGAGCAGGAGGATGCAGTGCCATCAGCCACTGCTGCCCTGGAGTTGGGCTGAGCCAGCATCACACAGTGGGGCAGCAGTGGGATGTGTGACAGAGACTGAGATCACTGGGAAGTGAAATCAGATTCAATTGCATTAGAAATTCATGTCAGATAAAGCCAGCGGAGGTGCTGCAGAACTATACATACATCTGCTTAATATATTTATTACAAAGCCCTCCCTGATTGATTCTGGGCTTAAATTAAAAAAAAAAAAAAGTTTATTTTTCCTCTTCTCTGTTACTCATCTGGTAGTTTTGCAATATTTAGCTCTTCCTCACTGTTTGATTGGATTTGTGAACCTCCCAGTTGTGTCAATAAAGCGATCAACAGAGAGATGGAGTTAGACCTGGCACAGGGAAGTAGCGTGGCAGATTTTCCTGCTCCTACACACCTCAGGTCTGGTGTCACTGGCAGTCACCAAAAGCAGGCTGGACTGACCTGTGAGCAGCTCATCTGTGCAGCCCAATAGTTACACTGGTATTAAAATCTGGCATTAGCAGTGTAGGTTGGAGTGTACTTCAAGGCTGCTTGACTTGCCATATGCCAGCAGAGTACAGGTGTAAAAGCAATCTCCAGCCATGCCTGCTTTCTGTGCCCAGCAGAGCATTCCTCCTCCAGCCTCTCTCTGGGGTGTTGTCCTGCCTTACTCCTGGCTCACAGGGACTGCATTTATTTTGGTGATAGCAGCATGTAGGGCTGTAGAGCTATTTGTGCCTCATGGAGTTATCTGGACTTTATTCAAAGGCTGCAGGAACACAATCCTGAGTAATGTGTTTTAGGGGACCCTGCCTGAGCAGGGAGGTTGGACAAGATAACCTCCAGTGGTCCTCTCCAGCCATGATTGTTCTGTGATTCTGTGACTTTCCACCTCTATAACTGAAGTAGACCATGACCCATATGTGTCTCTGGGAAGACAAATCACCCTTCTTTGGGGGGATTATTCATCTCACCTCCTCCAGCACACACTTTGTCCTCTGTGCTCTGGTGTCTGTGAAAACATGGCTGGAGCAGGGGTGCCCAGCTCAGTGCCATCACCCAGACCACAAGCTAAATGTTGTATTTCCAATGCTCCTTGGTCTCATCTTGCTGGGACCTGGCTTGGACCTGCTGAGCCTGCTGTGGTGACTTTGTATGGTTTCCTCCATGAGTTCATCTGCTTCCCAAATTGTGTGCAAGGCTGGTGTCCACACCACCATGCTGCAGTGATGAGTGGTCTGTGCTGTGCACAGCAGCTCCTCTTGCTTTCTATCTGAGCTGCCATCCCATCACTTCCTTGGCCGTGTCCCTTCTTCAGTCTGCTGGGACATGGCTGCTCCCTCTGGGCTTTCCCACCTTTCTCATGCTCTCCCCTTTCAGCTCCTATGGAAAAAAGGGAATCTAAGCATGGACCCAGAGAGCAATACAGGTCACTGTGCTCTGTGTTGGGGTCCCTGTGCTGCAGTCCATGCTTTGCTGCAGGTGGCCAAGCTCTGTCTTTGCAAATACTACAGTGCCTCTGAAAAACACGTGTCTGGAATAGAGAAGTGAGTGTCTTCAGCATCAAATAACCTCTCTGCAAATTTGCATGTTTTGGTGCAGTCTGTGCCACCTGGGAGCAGCCACAGGGGTAGGATCTCCATGGGATGATTTTATTTTAGCCTGTGTAGGCAGTGGGAGTCCATGTAGCCAGAGGATGAAGAAGTGAGGCTGTGCTTCACAGAGGGTGAAACCTTGGCAGAGCTCCCACCTTCTTCAAAAGGGGTCTGTGTGGTCTGCTGATTAAAATTATTTTAATGCAAATCAACATTAGCCTGTTCCACATTGCATGGAGCAAGGAGGGAGAAGAAAGAGAATGGTTTGACATGGTTCTTTTAGCCTTCTAATTCTCAAATTATGGTGCAGAGTGAGGAAACTTCTGCTAATATCAACCCTCGAGGTAAAGCCTTTTCAAAATATTCCTGGTAAATTTTTAGCCAATTAAACTAAACCAGAAAAAGCCCATCCCTATATTCAGCAGTTACACTTCATGAAGGGTATCTCTCAGGTGTAATTTCATCCTTGATGTCACCCAAAAATTAGACATATAAAAAACATATCAAAATTGAGGCAAACCAGTGTAATCTGGAGAGATTAGAGCTGGAAAGGTCTGTCAGCTGTAAAACATCAGAGTGCAAAGCAAACAATGGTCTGTGTGTAAGGAACACTGATGAACATATGTGGGGATGGGGAAGAGCAGTGCATCAAGCATTGCCTGCTGATGCAGACACCCACCAGGCTGGCTTGTGTAGTGGTTTGTGCACACACTGACTGGGCTCAGTGGTTTTGCCCCCAACTGCTGTCTCAGAGGAAATCTTCATGCTGCCTCTGCCAAAGCTTAGTGGACAAAAACTGGAGGAATGATGCATGGTCAGTGTGAGAGCAAAGAGTGTTATATTATCTTCTATTTCTTGTTCTACCTGCACCTGAATGTTAATTTTTGCTTTCTCTTCAAGGGAAGCTGCTAAATGCAAATTACCTCTCCACCACCAGAGAAGCCGATAAGGTGATGATAAAAAATATTCAGAATAAATGATGCTAAGCACTGCATTATTCTACAGAGAGCAGGGGAAGGCAGAGGGCAGTGTAAATATCCTTTATGTACATCCCTATGTAATCCCAGTGGTGTAGTGCAGGAGAGGAGACAGAGCCTTGGGGTTCACCTAGGCACTTATATAAAATAAGATGCAGCAGCAGTGTGTGCTAGAGCTAAGCCATAATTAAACACCCCCAGGTAGTTTAAATGAGATGTGCAAGTTTAGAAGATAGTTTTTAGCGGATCATGTCATCATCTGACTGGCAGAGAAAACAAACAGCTGTACTTTCCACCACTGTTGTTTGCACAATGAGCATCGAGGGTGTGTTGGCTGTGGGTCCAGAAGTGTGCTGTGCTTGTGCAAGGATGTCAGAGAGTTTCAAGCTGGTGCCTTCTGCTCTCCTTCCCTGTCCTGGTGGGTGTAACTCACCCCTTGCTCTCCCTCCATCCAGGCAGGGTGCCAGAGGGCAGCTGGGGCTGTGGTCCAGAGCACCTTCACTCACCAGCCACGTTCCTCTCCTGATGGGGGCTGGCACTTGGCAAAGAGCAGCCAGACAAAGCCTGACACCTGAAGTTGCTCTCACTGTCACGGCAAGGATGCTGGAGCTGAAGGTTGAGGTGCAACTGCCTGATGGATATCAGGGCTTGGCGATTGTGAGCAGCTGAACCAGGGTGTTCTAGAAAGCAACTGTCCCATCAGCTGGGAATTCACCCCTCTGCTGTTGAATTGAAAAGACAAATATGTTCACTTGAACCTCCAGGAAGGTGATTTCCTCAAGGCCTGAGCCCCTGGAGCTCATTGGATCCAGACTTTGAATTGTTACAATAATGATAGGATTTGCACATGGTTACCACCCATCAGGTGTGAAGAAGAAACTTCCAGCTGAAGGGGCAGCTGCCTTTCTGCCCAGCCTGTCAGAGCTGTTAATTTGCTCCATCTTAATCACAGGGAGCTCCTTGAGCATTTCCAAGGAGAGTATCTGATGAGAATGTGCATAAGGCTCTGGAATTCAGTTTCAAGCCAAAAACGAAGAAAGAAAAGTTTATCTCCAGCACTGTAAGCTCCTGGTAAGACTCAAAATGGCTAAACACCATGTGGAAGTGCTGGCAGCCTATTCCAAACATATTGAAGCCTGCCTTTTTGCTCCAGCAAGGAACAGGAGACCAGTCCTGTTGGTGCCCATCCCCTGTGCACTACTGGGGTGCTGCACTGGTGCTGACCTGCTGGGACCTCACAGAGTTTGGGACAATAGACTTCGGCAGGGTTATGCTCATTATTTTTACAACCTTGAAGAAATAAGCAATTCCTCTGTAGGATCATTGTGTTTTCCTCATCCAGTCTTCTGCAGAGCCCCTGCAATGGAAACCTGCAGAACAAGAGGCACCCCCTGATGTCACCTGGCCTCTTGTTCTGCAGGTTTCTGCTGCAGGGACTCTGCAGAAGGTGGGATGGGGAAATGCAGGATCTGTCCAGCAGTCAGCTTCCTGATGTGGCAGCAGTACCCTTGGTGCTGGGGGAGATCGTCCTTGCCTGCGGAGACAGGAAAGAAAAAAGCCTCTGTTCCCAAGGGCGGTGCTGGAGATGCCGGCCAGAGTTAGGACTGGCTTGATGGCTCCTGACTGTAGCAGGACAGGAGCCTGGAGGTGGTTTAACTGTGCCTTTGCCGTTGCCATGGTGGTTTCTTTGTGTTTCTGGGGGTGTTGTGAATTAAGGGATGCTGTTAGGGTGCCAGGTGGGGTGGTCGGGTGAGCTCATTGCATCGCAGCCCTGTGACTGCAGGGGTTGTGCCTCCCTGCCTTGGAGCTTTGCTTCAATATTTACAGAACACATTGGCACATGTTTAAAAAGCTTCAGCTGGAATGAGCAAGACCAAACACTGCTGTGGGAATGTCACTGTGTCCCTTTTTAGAGACTGTGTGGGGGGCTGGTTGTGGGGCTCTTTTGGGAGGACGGTGGTTTGAAGGGAAGCTGAGTCTGTAACAATGGATGAACTTTTGCACAGACAGATGTGGGGGATATGGAAGGGAAGGGATGCTCAGGTCTGTGGTAGTAGAGTGGAACATGAAGCCAAGACCCAGCTTGAAAGGCTGTATAAGAGATATCCCAAAGAAAGCAAAGACTGGTTTGAGATAGAAAGTGAATTAGCATTGGGTCTTCCAAGGAGTTTTTAGAGACACAGCAGTGCACCCTGACTGGGAATAGCCCTGTCCTGCCCAAGGGGGTTATCCAAGGGAACCCTCAGACCCACCTTGCAATAATTCCTTGGTCCCAAAACACTTGCTTCCCAGCATAATCATTGTCATGATTATTCCATGCTGGGAAGGCTTGATTTTCCTAGGCATTAAACAGACAGACGAGTAAAGGGTGGTGTCAGCTAAACACTTCCAAAAGATGCTATGGATATTTTAATGTTGCTGTGGACTTGTTTTCCCACTTTCTCTAAAAACCAGTGTGAGGTGCATATAGATGCACAGTGTTTAATGTCTCTTCAGAGAGGGAAAGGGAGTAGAGCATCACTTTGCTATTCATTTCCAAAGGCAGGATGTACAAACAATATCAATATTTATTAAACAGCTTTGTTTATCCCAGGTTTGTAACAAAGAAAGTGACTTAGATTGTGGTGTTTGTCCTCTTTTCAGTGTCCTATTCATCACCTGGGTTTACAGGTTTTTCTTAACGCATATATTATTTCCCTATTTTGAAGACAACTTTATCCCAAATATATTAAAAAGGGGAAGTGGCACTTGATTTTTGGTTGCCTCAGTGGTTATATCATTTATGCTTTTAAGAGTCCCTGTCTGTGATAGACAGCAGCTCTCACTACCCAGGCTTACAACAGAAGCTTTGTTGCCTGGTTTTGCCCTTCCACTCTTCCTTCCTTCCCCTCAGCTGCTTTAAATAAACAGGGAAGTTTTAAGTTCAATGAGACCAGTAAATTTACAAAATCTCCTCCTATGAATGGCTTATTTTTTCACTTCATCTTAAATCTGATTTCAAGTGACATCAAGAAGAAGAAAAATATTCAAAAACCCCCAAAGCCCACTTAGAGCATTGTGAAAGTGTCCAGCCAGCAGTTTCCACAGCAGCAGCTTTGCTGGAGGCTGTTTGCTGTGCCCCTTGCTGGGCACATGGAGAGTGCAAAGAGGGATTTCTAAACATCTCCTGCACTACAGAGGTGAGAATTTAGATATTCAGTATTTTTTAAAGATGCAAAAAGCCTCTCTCATGCATGGGGACTCTGCCACTGCTTGTTGCATCCTTACACGAGACAGAAACACACTGTAAGGCACAGTGCTGCTGCCTCTGAAAGATCAGGACTGTTACCAGCTGCTCCCTTTAAATTAATTTTCCCAAAGTCAGTCACAACATGAGCAGAGCGATGATCCTGATGACACTTCCCGAACAATTAGCACCGGGAGCGAGGGGCACCAGAGGACTCACGCCATGTTCTGTGCTGTGTGTCTTTAGTATAAATAGCCTAGCTGGAGGATCTTTTGCCCAAAATTATGATGAAAGGGTGATTTTATGTTAATTCAGCCTGTCAGTTGTGTTTGAAACCAGGGACACCAGAGCTTTCTGCTCTGCTTCGATCAGGAGCTCTGGACTGATTAATCTGAACATTGGGAGACAGGAGGGGTGTTCATAGCTGGCAGGTGGGCACGAAGGTCCTGGGGTGGGCAGTGTTGGGCAGGGAGCTCCTGTGTACTTCACAAACTGCCTGCTGTGTCCTCTTGCATGAGGAGAGGCCATGCTCTGCACATGTGGATAAATCTGGAATAAGGAGCACTCCTTTGGGACTGTGGGGGCAGTGACCTTGTGATGAGGCATCAAGGGAGACCACAGGGCTGTCCCATCAGGAAAGGTCCAGGATTGCAGCCAGTGGTGCAGGGGCTTTGCACTACTTAATTAGGGGTTTGTTATCAGTCTCGTGTGTTTTCCCTTAGAGCCAGGATTAACAAAAACATGACTGAAACAGTTTTTCTTGTGTTCAGGCTTGGATGTTTATTATATCTTATCAGAAGGTACAGAAAGTATGACAGCACTTCAAGCTCCTTGATAGAAGCAGGGAAAATGGCTACAGAGGCAGCTGCTACAAGGTCTTTTAAGGCTAAGCCGTCTAATAGAGAATTAACACCTATATTATTTATACTTTTGACCCAATAACTAGATTCCTATGATCCTTAGAGTGACACTAACTGACCAACTAGAAACTACTACTTGAAAACCCTGAACAAGTAGGAAGAAGAAAAATGAACCAAGAAAGAGACACTATCCACAATCCACCATATTGTTTCATACCTATTACTATACTATTAAAACCTCAAATTTAAAACCCATCACTCTGTGAAAGAACACAGTTCTAATTCACTACACACTTGTGATTTCTACTTCACTACTTATATTTAGAAGCCATCTCCAAGGCTTTAGGTCAAAAGCAGGGGGTCTGTGCCTGAAAGCACAGAAAGTTCAAAAACTTCAGATTTCTGGGTTCCAATACAGGATGACCTACCAGCTGGGTTCAAATGCTCAGCAACAGCCTGGCTCTGGCTCTTACTGCTGACAAGCCCAGCAGTGCCTCTGGTTTGCTGAGCTTGACCTCCAGGTGCTCTGTAGGGCAGGTTGGCAGCCACAGTGACCTGCTGCTGCTCCTAGAGGAGCTGTGTTTGCAAGAGGACACTTGGTCATCACAGATCTCATTCCTGCACTGCTTTCCACAGGCAGAAGTCTGTGGAAAGGATGTAAAGCCCTTGGGATGGAAAATACTACTTACAGTGCCAGGAGTTTGCTGAGTCCTTGGCAGAGGTATGGTCCTTACTACATAAGAATTAGCACCCAGCCAAAATGACTCAGACTAAAACTCCTTCAGAAAGTCCCTCAGTAGATGGTTTTATTCTCATTCCCTTTCTGTATTTTGGTCAGCTGTGGGCCAGTGGAAGGAGAGAGGTAAAAGTGTGTAAACCAGTGGGAACATCACCATGCCCAAGGCAACGTGAACAAACTTCAGAGGAGGCATGAGAAAAGTGCCAAAAGTGGCATGAGCAGAGATCCACAGTGATTTGTGTTAATTAGCTAATGAGCAGTCTGCTGGAGACACCCAGACTTACAGACCCCTCAGCCTTTACCTTGTAGAAAGACCAGTTGCAGTGTTGAGGTCAAGAGCCAGGGTCCACCCTAAGTGGTGGCAGCATACTTAGAGAAAGATCCCAAAGACTAAAAAGACTGATAGCAAAGGCTGGTGGAAAGGCAGCCTTTCTCACCTGCTTGCAAGGCCTGTGGAGCTTTTGCTCGAGTCACTCTAGTGGGGAGAACATATATGAATGTAGAAATTGGCTGTGGTGTGTTGGAGCTCAGCTCTTCCCATCAATGGGGGCTCCTGGCTCATGCTTTTAAGGCATCTGGTCCCTCCAGCTCGTCTTTTCAACTTTAATAAGAGATGTGCATGTGCTTCCCCTTCCCCCCAATGCGTTACATTTTCAGATAAAATTTAAAAGTAACCTCTTTAATATTGAATTATTCCTGATCTCTATTGTCACTTCTAGCTGATTAGTTTAAGGACTGTGCTTGGTTTGTTTAATAACCTCTTGACACTAAACAAACAATCCTGAAAAGGGAACAATTTGCAAAACAGAAGGAAAACAAATAGCCTACAAGGGCATCCTCTTCAAAATAGAAAGACTGATTACATTAAAATGGCAAAATAATTCCGGACATTAAAAGAATGTATATAGATATTGGCTTATCTATATTCAAGGAAGATTTGAAAACACCGCAAAGTTAAAGTTTTCATTAGCAGTACAGTGAAATCTCTCAATTAGAATTCCTGAAGCATATTAAATGGTATTTAGTTTCTAACTCAATGCATCATTTTCTGTTAAATAATTGATCGTGGTGCAGAGATTGTGTTTGTGTAGTTTAAGAAAGCGATTAGAGCAAAGAACATTTGGTAGGAAAGTTGCATTGATAACTGCGACACTACCCCAGCCCTGCTGTGGAGGTGCTCTCACAGCAGGGCTGGCCACTGAGGTGGGCAGGTGTTGGGCCTGAAGGGATTTGGGGCAATAAAAGCTGTACTGGACCACAGGGAACTCGTCTTGAACACACTGAGGAGAGCTGGGTGCCTTCAGGGACCCAAACTGCCCAGGGGTGAGATGCAGATGGGAGGAGGGAGAGCCCCTCACCCCAAAACCACACTGCTGAACGGAGCAGAGGGTAAAAGGCTGAGACTCCAGAGATGCTGAGAGAAGACCTAGTAAGGAGCAATAGGAGTCCTGGCAATGAAGTGTAATGAGGTTAGCCTAGAGAACAAAACCATCACTAGGCTCTGGCACCTCTGTGACCAGTGCCTGAACCTCAGGGCTGTTATTTTTCTGTGTGACATTAATTTACCCTCTACCCACTAGGTCCCTGCACTAGAGGAATACTGTGATGTTACACCTCTCTGTTGCCACAGCACAAAAGACTCTGTCTCCAGAGGTGTGCACTTAAATAATATTTTGAAATGCTTATTTCAGCCTATCCCTGAGCTGTGTTTGGACTAGGAAGGGTTTAATCTTCCTTTGTGGCTCTGCCATGACTGGCATGGTGCGATTGCAGCCACATGGAAGGTTCTGGTGGAATTCCCACTTGTCTGAGGTTGAACCCAAGGTTTCTGTTGTGCCTTTTATGTGGACAGGTCTCCTTGGAAACTTGCTGCCTGGGCGAGCAAAGCCATCTTCTGGGCTGCCCAAACACCACCCAGTTCTTCAGGGCTTCACCCCATTTTATGAGGTATTTAGGCTGATTGAATGGCACAACACAAAGCCAATAATGTCTAACCACCAAGACTTTGGGTAGCTTCTCCCCCCGCTCAAGTTTTTAATTTTGATTTGCTTATATTCTTTAATGAGATGCAATTACAGTTTCAGTGTAGTAGGTAGGAGGCTTTATATTTGTACTGCTTTGTAGTAAAGACATAATTACTGCGTTTATGAATCAAATCCCTTTATGTATCATAAATACTTATTAAAACAGCCACTGGCAATTTTACCTCAACATGTTTCTTCATGAAGTAGGATTTATTGCCTATATAAAAATGCCAGTCTTCCCTGGATCTCCCTCCCCTGCAATTGCTTGGCTTGCAGAATCCCCGTGCCTGGTTCAGAGTGGTTCAGAAGGTGAGACATTGTACATTAAATAGCTGTGTGCGTGCGTGTAGAGCTCGCGTGCCCTGAAGACACCTTCGTGATTGCTGCTTGTGATACCTCCTGCCTGTCTCGCTCAGAGTGCTGGGAGCAGACAGTAGTAGATGTCATCTTCATCTCTGCCAAGTTTGGGGCTGACTTGGCTGTAGCCTGAGCTGTACCACCTCAGCCACAGCAGAAGTGTTTGCCCAGTCTGTTCTGTGCACTGGGCAGGGACAAGTGGATTGATGCTTCAGAGGAAATGTCTCCATAAGTCTTTAAATTCTTCAGTTTTGTACAGAAAGGTGGGTTTCATGCAACTGGAGAAAGTTTCCCTTCAAATACAATTTTTTCCAAATTCAACTGTTGTTTCACATTCTCTTCTTAACCTCTGACTGGTTAAGTGAAGTGTCTGCCCTGTCTATAGGGGGAAAAAAAGGATGGGGTGAGAGGTGGGAACACACAGAGTAGAAATCTGGGAAAGACTTGAACATGGTGAATTGTTTGACACTTCAGAGGCTGCTGGCAGAAGGAACATTTGATTCATGGACTATTCAAACAGTAGGAAAGGCAGCTTTGATTTCTGTAGACAAAAGTTCAGAGTCCCAAACAGTTTAAAAGGAAGGCTGGCAAGGCAAAATCCTGCAAGGTGTTGCCAGGAAGTTCGTGCCAGATTAACCTGATTTGTGTTTCCTTGGCTAAGTTAACAAACACCTTCAACACAAGGGCAGTAAATCTCCTCCCTGAAAATGTAGTCTTGAGAAAGTACTTTACAAGAAGTCATTGGTGAAACTAGAAAAATTGTTTCTCAACAGATGAACAAATAAGGTTGATAGGGAATTCATTTACAGGCAGACAGCAGCAAGCAAGGAACTTAAACGTTTCCCTCAAAGAGAGGTCTTGGGACAGACTTTCTTTGAGGACATAAGGACATTTCTTTAATGACCCAAAAAGCCCACATTTTCTTTATTTCATTAGCCATTGTGATACTTTCAGGAGATCTGGTCAGTGGAGAGCAGAATCACACTTTTTTTTTTTTCTTTTATTTTTTTTTTTCTTTACCCCTAAGAAGCAGCAGAAACGGAATGAAATGTGAGAAATGCAAAGTCCTAGTGAGGACAGCCACCCTCTTTGGCCCAGTTATCAGAAAGGCAGCAGTAACCCAAGGATGGCACAGTCTTTCCCTGGATACAGTAAAATGAGATATCATTACCAGCACACAAGGTCTGTACAAGTCCTTGCCTGGAATACTGCATATGTGGGTCACACATCCTCAAGAAAAATGAATTTAGCCTGGAATTGAGAGAAAGACCGATAGAAATAGTGCAGAGGGGAGAGCTTATCCTGCAGAGGAGGCTGGGAGTGCTCAGTGAGCAGGGACAGGAGCTCTTGTCTTCGGGTGCCCTCTCTGACAAAGACATGGGGGTGCAGAAGGAACTGTTTGAGTTAACAGGACAATGCTGGGTAAGAAAAAAAGATGGATGTAACATCCTATAACTATAACCATGAAGAATGGGGGGGAGGGTCAAGATTTTCTACCTACCAGCAAAAGAGCTGGGTCAGCTCCTGAAAGGACGTGAGGAAGGGCACAAAGAGCTGCTGGCTTACCAACAGGGCGTGTAACTCAGACACATCTAATAGCAGGGGACAGTAATCCTGGGCATCCCTTTGGTCACCAAGTCACTCTTAATGAGCCCCTTTGTGCTCAGTCCTTCAAGAGCCAACACATGCAATTTAGGCGCACTGTGAAGGTCCTAACGTGCCTGCCCTAATTTATCCGGTGGCTGTTGCTCCTTTTTCATCAATAAGGAATAATGACACAATGAGGCCCTGTAGTAGGATCATTAATTAGAAGAATTTTCACCTTTCAATTAACAAAAGCAAAACAAATGCGTCCTGGATCCTTTTGCTGCAGTCCCTGGGGAAGGGAAAGGCAATCACCCCACGCAGGTAGGGCAGCAGGGGAGTTTCATTGAGCAACAAGAGGTGCAGTCTCCGGAGCTGATTGATTGGCCCAGGAAGCTCGTTTAACCTGATATCTATCTTCAAGACTAATCAGGCGCGATGAATAAAAAAGAAGGCGTCAAGCTCCTCAGGAAGGGAAGGCTGGTGGCTGATAAACAGATAATTACACAAAGCAAAGCTGTCACAACAATATATGTGTTTTAGCAAGAAGTGACCTCGAGATGTGGGAAGCACAGAAGAGTTGCAACCTCACCATCATCCAGGAGTGAGGGGAATGAAGGCAGATTTACCACATGGCAAATGGGGCTGGCATCTGTCACAGGAGATGTGCAGAATCTCTGGATCTGCTTCAGCAAGCCTTAGTGCAGCCAGTAGGTGGTTGATGCTCAAGCATTTCATCTGCAGTGTGTTTTTTCATAGAATCACTGGTTTGGGGAGGAAGGGACCTTGAAGACCGTCTCATTCCAATCCCCCTTTCATGGGCAGGGATGCCACCTGCTAGACCATGATGCTTAGGGCCCCATCCAACTTGGCCTTGGACACTTCCAGAACTCCTCTGGGCAACCTGTTCCTGTGCCTCAGCACCCTCACACTGAAAATTTCTTCGTAGTATTTAATCTAAAACTTTCTCCCCTTGAACTAACACTGTCTGCCTGTGTAAAAAGCTGCTCTCCCTTTTTTATAACAGCCTCCTTTAGGTACTGGAAGGTGTTCTAAGGTCTCCCCGGAGCTGTCTCTTCTCCAGGCTGAACATGCCAGCTCTCTCAGCCAGTCTCTGTAGCAGAGATGCTCCAGCCCCCTGGGCATCTCCATGACCTCCTCTGTCTTCAGTCCAACAATTCCAGGTCTTTCCTGGGCTCAGGACCCCAGACCTGGATGCAGTGCTCTGGGTGGATGTATCACAGGACCTGGCAAACTCCGGAACCATTGGATGGACCCGACTGGGACATCTGCAAAGGGCAAAGATGGGTTGCACTGTCCCGGGGAGTTGCCAGCACTCCGTGCTTTCACCCCGTGCTGTTCCTCAGGGGTACGGGGAAACCTCAGCGGGATCCCTTTGGGCATCCTTCGGGGAAATGCACACCCGGGGAGGCAGAGGCTGCTGGAGCTGGTGACTGCTGCACTTTTCCAGAGCTGTGCTCTCTCACAGGGGACAGACCCCGGCTCTCCCGGCCCGGGGAAGCCTCCGCCGAGGGGTCCCGAGGGTGCCAGTAGCGCCGGGAGCCGCACCCAGCCGAGCTGTCCGCTGCCCTCCTCTCTCCACAGGGTGGCAATGCTGCCTTCGGCTCCAGAGCCCGGCCCGGCGCTCGCCACCGCCCGCAGAGCCGCCGCAGCCCCGGCCGGGGACAGCGACATGGGGACAGCGACATGGGGACAGTCCGGGGGACAGCGCTGGGGACAGCGACATGGTGACAGCGACATGGGGACAGCGACATGGGGACAGCGACATGGGGACAGTCCGGGGGACAGCGCTGGGGACAGCGACATGGGGACAGCGACATGGGCACAGCATCACCTGCCCGATACCGGCACCTCCAGCTTGGTGCCTTTTCAGCATCATGGCTCCTTGCCCACATCCGCACGCTGGGGTGGCTTTTGGTCCATGCCTGGCCATGCTCCCCTCTCTCAGTGCCCATCTCCCCGGGTTTCCACCAGCACACACCGGGTGGAAGATGTCCATGGTTGGGATGTCTCTGGGGCAGTTCAAGACCTGTGTAAAATCCCCATCACACGCTTGGAAGGCAGCAAGATACTGGTGTTTAATTGGGCTTTGTGACTACGTGCGTGGCTGTAATTCCAGGTTCTCCCCTGCAGAAAGCTGCCGAGTGGCAACAGAAGGAGCTGCTGAATAGCAGACATTAAGCAGATAAACATTAAAATTGTGATGTAAAGGTAAGCACTGGAAAGGCAGGTTCTAAGGAGAGGAGAAGCTCAGGGAAAGAATTGAAATGAATTCCTCTGAAGCAGCTGCAACCATTTGTTTATTACAAATCACACTCATAAGAGGATGATGTGGCCAGGCACAAGCTCACACCACTCCCATGGCCGAAGGTGAAGCTGTAGGACAGGCACAATCCCTCTGTGAGCTGAGCAGAGCACTGTCCCCTGGTGAACAGCTGGAGCCCAGGCCAGCGAGCAGGGCTGGGACCCCCCAGTGCTCCCATCCTCATGGCTCAGGAGCAGCTGTGCCCTGGGAAGGCGTCCCCCAGGCTGTTCTTTCTTATAACTGGATATTTGCAATATGCCAGCCCAAACAGCAGAGGCAGGTGTTGTATTTTAAGGCATGCAGGAGGATGAGTAAGTTGTGTACATAATTGTTCTCAAGACTGAAGTAAAAATTCAAACCCATCTCCATTTCTGCCACAACAGGAGAGCCCAGAAATGTCCTCTAACGATGTCATGTGTCAGAATTTCTTAATGACACTTTACCCTCTGATTTCTGTTTAATTTGGTCCCTCTCCTTCTGAAGATCACTCTCTTTTTACATCCCTCCAAATAAAGGGCGTTTAGTTAGCAGGAAGAAAAGATTGCCATTGAAGAACTAAGAAAAGCACTGGATTAATTCTCCGCCTGCAGCTAAACTGAGAGTTCGTCTCCTAATAGGCCATTTCAAAGCAGTTAGATTTACTCTTTTAGACTAACCATACTGTCTGAACAATATTTTATGCCTGTGTTAAAATATAATAGGCTAGAGAGACAACTCAAATGTCAAGAGTAGATAGTGCTGTCAAAGTAATTTGTCTTGGGTAATAGATAGAGTGACATGACTTTGAAACATTCTGAGAAAGAAATCATTCTACATTTGAATGGATTGTTTCTTTCCCTTTAAAAAAGCCAAGGCTGTATTATTTAAATCGTGTCTATCAGGAAGTCTTTATTTTCTGTGAAAATAACATTGGTATTTCCAATGATGGGGACATGGCACAATGGGACTTTGCAGTGTTTGACAGGGGAATTAGGTGATGTGAGCATGATGCTCCCAGAGCATCCTCAGACCACCCCTCATGGAACCTTGGATATTTGGGGAAATTTGGAAATGGATTAAAAAATTAAACCCAGTGCTCAGGGAGGCAGCAAAATGCAACAGAGTTCAGGGGAGATGCCATTCAGCCAAGGTGTTTCGAGGTCCCCTAAGGAGTATGACACTGGCAGTTTTTCTTCTCCAGCATTAACCATTTAGATCAAAAATGCTACTAAATTGCAGGGGTAATTGTTTGTCACAGGTCTTCCCACAGCAGAAATGTTATTCTTACTGTTTATAGATTTTTAAAGCTTTCGTCAACTTCCTCATAGGCAGTTCAGTGAATACATTTATACTTAAGGGATATGGACGACCTATTATCTAGTCTTGTCATTTGTCCAAATGTTCTGGAAGAAAGGCATAACTTAGTTCTTTGCTAAGAAAGTCTGTGTGAGGACTTAGAAAAAGTCAGAAAAGTCTTAAGAGAATTCATTGTCTTGTGTTAAAAAGATGAAAAGGAAGTTGGTAGGGTCTTATTTGGCAGGATACAGACTAAGTAAGATTTTCAATGTTTATTTAGTCCCTTCACACCACTGTGCCAGGTAAAAGAATGGCTGAGAAAGGAGCCAAGAACGTTTATATTCCCTTTAAAGTCTATTTCCACTGCAGGTATAAATATAACCAGCTAGCACAGCTGACAATCACCATGTTTGTCATCTTCCCTAGCACTTCATTGTGCTCTCCTGGGCTCATGCTGGGCTCTCTCAAGGCTGAGGGGGTTCTTCTGGGGCAAGGGTAGGGTCAGGGTATTATCCATCCATGGGGTTGGGGATTGGTCCTGCCCTGGGATCAGAATCTGGGGCCATCTCAGTCATGCCCAGAATGGGAAACCTCTTTGAAGGCACATAAAAGCCTACAGGTCATAACAAAATAACCAAATGACGTGTAAATACTTCCTTCACCAGGAAAAGAGGCATCTCATTTGGAAATGGGTCCATACAAACTCAGTGTTGAATGCTGTAGAAATGCACTTGTCATTTTGACTGCCTGATGGCAGCATGATGTTTGGATGGGGACCAGCTTCCCCAGGCAGGGAGGTGTCCACAGGGCTGAGCTCCAATTCATTGGTGCCTCCCCCTTGGCAAAATGTTTGCAAAGCATCCAACACTAACAGCACATTTTATTCCCCACCTCCCACACACACAGGTGTAAATGACCACCAAAAACCATGGGGCTGTAGCAATAAATGGCCTCATTTGAAGGTTTCCCAGGAACTTTCCATAGGAACGTAGACAGCCAGCCTGGACATCCTTGTTTTATGGAGGAGCAGACTGGAGCCTGGAGAGAGGCTTGTCCTGTTGGATTTAGAAGCAGTCTGTGGGAACAGGGTGTAGGTGCAGCTAGGGAGTCTCATGTTTTAGTGACAGCACTGACACTTGTGGGCAAAATGTCCCTTTCCAATCACTATTTTACTGTCACTTGAAGTCATTTCTATTCAAGGCATGTTATTAGCAAATCTTTGGGGAACCTCTTGAGATTTTTGTTGATAACTAAAAGAAACTCCTTTATGTTCGTAATGATGAAACAAAGCATCAAGTCATTCGAGTTGATTTTACCCAAGACATTTCCTGAATTATTGCTCTCTCACAGCTGTCATGGGCTTGAAGCTTTCAAAAACCCATTTTGTTTCTGCTCGTAGCCCTTTCATCGTCAAAGGCTGGTGCTGTACCCCTGGGTTTGCTTGTGCAGCTCAAAGAGGAGCGAGAGATGCAGCTCCTCAAAGTTAAACAAAAATTCCTCACGGTTAATGAACTTGTCTAATTTTATGCAGAAAATGCTCCTGTCTTTCCTTTTAAAACTCACTCCAAATTCCAGGTTGATACCAATGGGGATAGTTTAAAAAGCATCTCAGACTTGGATGCAACTCCCTTTGACTTTCAGCCAGACCTATACACTCTTAAACACTTTCGGGGGGGAAGATTTTCAGCTGTCAAAGTCTTTTAGGCAGCATCACAAACCCACCTGGCTTCTCTTCAGAATTGTGGCCAGCCAGGAAAAATCAATGACTCTCTACTTAGCTGTGTAAATCCAATTTACTGTAATTACCCATGTAAGAAAACGATATGGCTCTACTTTAAGGTTCTCCAAAGTTGCTTTATGATCTTCCCGTAGTATTTTATCAATGTTGTGCTATTTTTTTCTTCCGCACCTCGATCAGTGAGTGAATAAGAAACTAAAAAAACCCAACAAATAGCCCATATACAAAAAGACAAATACTGTCCCTAAAATGATTAAATTCCTTTACAGGTGAGTGGGTAGAAGTGCTCTTGCCTAGTCTGAAATCAAGTTGACCTAAATTATACAGTATAGATTATTGCATTTAGAATAATAATGGTGTGCTGGATATAGTGGAGTGATTTTAAACCAAGGGCGTACAGCCTTTGCTGAGATCCAGATGGGTTTCTTAATCTGATTTATGATGCAAAATTTAGGTCAGGTGGATTGATTCTTAATAGAGATATAATGAATCAAAATTTCTAGAATGGCTTTATTTTGCACAGAGGTGTCAACAAGCTGTACTTCTCTATTTGTGCACTTGGCGTGTAATGATTCTCTTGCAAAAATCATAATCCATCAAGTCTTCCATTCAAGAATATCAATCAGTGCCAGGAACAAGACTATTTTAGCCAGGAGTTCTCAGTCATTTTGTTTTCCTCTTCATGAGCACATAAGGTGCTGTGATATTTAAATTGTGTTTTGACATGTAATCATTAAATGTTTGAAAATGTCTCACTCAGTTTTTGTTGCCTCATCCATTTGTTTACACTGAGTCCTTGTTTTGCCATTGTTCCTGGTGTTTTTAGCATACAATACCCATATTGTTGCCTTTAATAGCTGGAGGCAGAGCCATCTCAGTTTTCTGAAAAGAAATTTGGTTTTAGTATTAGAAGGCTAAAATTAAAATTAATTATATATCGATTTCTGCTATAACAGAACAGAATGCTATAACTTTCCAAACCTTTCCCTTAACATAACCTATCTTTGACATAACAAGCCAACATCAAGATGATCATCATAAAACTTGTGACATAAAGAAGAACATAGATCTGTGGGAGCTTCTTGCTAAGATTATGTCCTATGTGTTTTCCTGTGTTATGCTTTATTTTTTTTTTTGACAGAGTGAAAGCAAAATTACATGATTTGGCCACTGTAATTTCTAACCTTCTGACAGTGTTCATTTGCTGGGCAGCTTTCTGGCTACATGTGAGGATCTGATACCAGGGTTTGGGTTGGAAATGCAGCAAATTCCTTACACTCAATAGTAGTTCTGGGCAGGGCTGGGTGTGATGAGGTATAATTATGTACTATTAGTAGATGTACAGGCATGGCATTATTTATTATGGTTGGAATTGCTATAAACAACAACAGATACTTCTTTCTATTTTTGCTGAAACAATGTGAAATGTTTAAGCCAAGACAACAGCCTGGTGCAGCAAGGAGCTATGGAGTCACCCATGGAGAAGCAAAGCCTTCCCTAAAGAGTGGGACTAAGCATCCACATTATTTTTTAATTTGGTCATTGAGTTATGAAAATCAATTTAAAAGAAGATTAAGGTGGAGACCTCTAGAAAGCATGTTGAACTGGTGTCTGGAAATGGCATTAATACTTACTGTGCTCCTGAGAGTGTGGTGCTGTTAAAAAACCCCACTAATGGTATGGCAAAGGTTGTTCATTTGCTAGTTTCAGACAAAATTCAGCTCAGTGGTGTGATCACTAATGTCCTGTTGCAGCCTCCACAGGCTATCAGCCTCTTCCCTGAAGCATCCTCTGGCATTACACAGATGGTCAGGGACTAAGTGAGGGCTGGAGGTGATCTTCATATCTCTTTTCCCCGCGTGAGAAAATTGCTATTTGCAGAATGATTACAGACCCTGGGGTACAGGAGAGCCCCATCTCCATTTCCCTGTGTGGAAGCATCAATGGAAGTGCAGCTTTCCCAACGGAACCCTCCCATTTAACCAGGCTGAAAACAATGGGCTGCTGTACCAAGAGCTATTTGCCACGCTGGATGCAGGCAGCTATGGGTGGCTTCTAAAATGTTTCTATCTTTATTGCAACCCCCCCCCCCCACAAATCCAACATCCCAGCCTTGTGGACACGCTCAGACCTATCCCCCTGCAGCACGTGGCAGCCTGAGATGCTGCTCGCCTCCAGCCTTCCTGCACATCACTCTTCTTTCCCTCCCCC
Source organism: Sturnus vulgaris (assembly GCF_052056855.1). Classification (NCBI taxonomy): domain Eukaryota; kingdom Metazoa; phylum Chordata; class Aves; order Passeriformes; family Sturnidae; genus Sturnus; species Sturnus vulgaris. The sequence continues at coordinate 33,146,147 of NC_142249.1, forward strand.
CTCATCTCTTGTAATTCTGGTGTGTAACCGAGAAAATTATACCTCATTTCTTCCTTGGTGTAAATTGATGCAGCTGCCTTGGAGTCGGAGGGGCTGTGCCAGATTGTACCAGCCGTGAGCTTGGCTGGGAGCCAGCGCTTGGCACAAACTTGCTGAGAGCTGTGTACAAACAAGGCTTGTCACTATGTATGTTATTGCCCTTTTGTTTAGGATATAAATATGTCCCATATATGCCAGCAAGCCTCTCATTTGCTATTTCAATGGAGAATCCTGTAAAACAGCTGTCATGCTGTCTCCTGTCAAATCAGTTACAGATGCATGTGTCCTTCCCCATAATAAACAGGTATGAAATTGTCTTTATGCACTGCGCCAGCCCTTGTCACCAGGAATGCAAACGAGGGAAGCCTGGAAAAAAAGAATAGCCCTGAAACCCAGTGCTCTGATGGGGTACCATGAAAGTTACTTAGACCTCTTCAAAGAGACTTACAAGCAGAAAATTTTGGGACGTGAAGTAATGAACTAATGCTGATGGGTGTAGAAAAATGGGGTGAAGTCCTTGCTAATCCACAAGGTTGCCTTTCTACACTAGTTGTAGGTGCACAGTGACAAAGCAGCCCTTGTCCTGGCCCAGGCTGGAGTGGAACACTGGGGAGTGCTCCTTCCTGCATCCAGCAAGATGGAGCATGCTTTGAGAATAGCTGCATGCACAAGAATGTTCCACTCTATAATAGAAGGAAAGGAGATGGGCAGGATTTCAGCAGTGTTGTCTCCTATGACTCCTGGACCCATTACATACATTGCTATTGTGAGGGGTGGCTGCTAATTTTTGACTGTTTTTGTCACTGGGTGGTTTTGTGTGAGAGCAGGCCACCAGACCTCCAGCTCTGAGGAGCATCAAGTATGTCGAAACATGTTGAGGTCCTTGATGGAAAATTGTGCCCCACCCTGTCCTTGCCACCGGCCAGCATCAGTTTGGGAAGACCTGAGCAAGCACAGGTCATGTGTCTGAGTGCCCAGCTTTTCTCTGACCAGAGTTTGATAAAAACCCCAACGTGACATGTGTCAGAAGCCACTCAAGCACTGACTTGGTCTTACACTCAGTGCTACCCATGGGAGAGCTGGTCTTCAATATGAATGGGAAATTAAGCTTAGTTTATAATTTCTGAACCCTTTTGCCTCTACACTTAAATCCTACCTTGTACACCAAGTATTTTGTGGCAAATCTTCAGTTTTTGATGAAGTGCTTCTTTCCCAGTGGCTGACATTGGTCCTTCATATGAATTAAATGTCAGATTGTGAAAATCTCCCATGCACAAATAGAGATAATGAGGCAAATTTGCAGGGATGAAGATCTGGCCCATACATTTTATTCACGTTTTCTTAGGCCATATCTCTGAGGTGGATAATCATGAAGCTGACAGCACCAAATAAATTGCCTATTAGCTATTAGTATCTTGTTTCATGCAATAACAGTCAAATCTGCTTACATCTGACAGCAGCGTGTGAAGGTTTGGGAAGTTTGGGGTATCCATCAGGGAGAATGTTTTGCAAGGACTCAACAGGTCAAAACCAAGTAGTTGGGGGTCACACACTGACAGCTGGGGTGAGGAGCCTCTCAAGGCAAGGCTTGAATGTTGACATTGTTCTTCACACTGAGCATGAAGAGAGCAATGTCTTACAGCTCAGAGAATCTGCAGCTGATGAATTACCCATCTCCTCCCCACTTCAGCAATGTGCTGTTAAAATCAAAAGACTTACGAAATTGTGTTTGCACCTGAGCCAAGCATGTTGAAACTGTGATGTACTACCAGGACCATTGGTCATACAACAATTAGTGAAGTGCTCCAGGGCATGGCTCACCACATGCAAGTCAAACCTCTGAGACAGGATTTTAAACAGGGATGCTGAAAACACAAGTCCAAGGAGAAGCCAGAGCAAGAATGACTGCTCTGGAGAGTATGTCTAAGGTTTTTTACAAGAAAATATAAATTTGAAGAGATTTCATTGAGGATTGAAATGTCACTGGAAATCATAGAATCACAGAATCACAGAATGGTTTGGATTGGAAGGGACCAACAGGGAGGAGAAACTACTGTCCCTGGCCACTCACTTTCCTGCTGGCAGTGGGCAGAGGTGTGTCCCACTTTGTCCCCAGTAGCTCAGGTGACAGGTTGCCTTTCCTTACCAGCTTCATGTTGGCTGACACGTTCAAAGAGCCCAACCCTGCTGCTTGAATTTTTGCTGCCCACTTCAGACAGACCTTTGGCAAAGGCACATGGCTGTTGATAATATCCTGCTCAGCTGCAGTTAGCTCTGCTCTCTTAATTTTACTTCTGTGAGGTCACTTTATCACTCCATATTGCAGCCATCCAAGGCACCATGTCTATCAAACTCGCTTTTATTAGGCAGGCCAGACTTGATCTAATAGGCGTGGGTTGAAGGCGTTAGCCTGATATATTCATTTTGACACTCCACACTAATCCAGGAGAATCTCAGTGCAGGAGTTTGGGGAGAGCATTGTCAAAATGACACGGTTCTTGCCAAGGAAGGCTGCAAGCTCTGAAGTCCCCAAATTGTACCGAGGAAGTACGTGGTGATACCTGCTGACATTTTGTACAACTGCAGACAAAAATAGCTGTCCTGGTAGAGGAGGACGGGGGAGTTGGTCAGGACTTACAGCTGAAGGGCAAAGGCAGCAGAAATAAAATAAAATATCTTCAGACCAGGGAGCTTTCACCCTTCTTTGGGATGCTTTGCATGCTGGTGGTGGCAGAAACAGGGTGTCTCAGCATTTCTTTGTATAGTTGGGTGAACACAGACATCTGTTAGGAACAATCAGTGCTTCCTGATGCCAGGAAAACTTGCATTATTGTGCCTTCTGCAAGGACTTGGGACAAGGCTGTCTGGCAGGTCCATGCTGCACCTTCTCATCCCTTCTTGCTCCTCCTGTCCCAGGGGATCCCTGGTCTCTGTGGCAGCTTGGTGCACGTCCTGGCATCCACCACTGAGCAGTGTGCCCTGCTGCTGGGTACCACAGTGTTACAGCTGTGTATCAGCACAATTGCTGCTTTGCTTTTGCTTGGAGGTTGCTGAGGGTCAGAGGGCTTTGGAGGGGAATGGTTTTATTTCACCAGACTCATGTCCAAGCTGATGTGGGACTGGCTGCCTTTTTCTAAAGAGTGCAGTGGAGCAAAGCCTCTGAGCACCACTGTTGATGAAGCAACCGGCTTTAAAATTATGTTCTGGATGTATAAAATCCCAGGAAGTGGTAGCACATCTCTGAAGGGATCATGATTGTGTCAGCTGTAGTAGTGTGTCCAAGTTTATTGGACTAACACTAAGATTTAATATTTTTCTAACTTTCCCTGAGATTCTTTCCCTTCTTCTGAAATATTGCAGTGGGTGAGATAAGGTCCAAGCAGTTCAGCTGAGCTCTTCTGAGCCTTGTAGAGGGCTGAATACCCAGTGTTCTAGCACCCTGGCTCTGCAGGGCAGATCCATCTGCTCCTCACAACTCTTTGGGGAAGGACAGTGCTCCCAAGGACCAGTGGTAAAGGGGTGGTGCCATCCCTTCTGGACCATCCTTGCTGTTATTCCATATTTATGTCAGAGCTCCATACAGCTTTACCCTTGTACCCCTTCTCTTCTCCCTCTACTTCTCTTCAGGTTTGCTCATCTGCAAACTTCAGAGAAAGTTGGCACCTCGTGTTCCAGCATTGCTTTCCCAAATCAATCACAGCCTGTCTTTTTGACATGTCCTAGTGGATGTCTGGTTGCCAGCTCAAGCCCTTTGCATCCAGGCTATGCCCATGCCCTACATGCTATTTCTGTGCAGCAGCTACAGGCAGCCACCTCTCCATCAGCCTCTAGTGTTACATCTTTCCTCCAGCTTCCCCTGCACCCACCTTTCTCCTTGCCAGACAAATGCAGCTTGATGAGCCATGGAGTTTCCTTTTCCAGTTGTCAGTGGCCATCTCTTCCCTTCTGTAAATCTCCCTGTTCCTCCATGTTCTTCAGTAGCTCCTTCTTCAGATGGTCCCCGTCCAAAATAATCCCTTGATGGTGACCCAAGGTGATGGAATCATGGAATCATTAACATTGGAAAAGACCTCAAAAGCACCAAGTCCAACCATTTACCTCACACTCAGTGCCATCACTGAGTATGGGTGCTTCAGCCCTTGCTCTCACCCTGGTTGTCTGTAGCTGTCTCTGGTCTTGGGCTGGAAATCTCTTTTTAGTCAGTGCTTGCTAAGAGTTTGGCATGGGAAGCTCCTCATTTCTGACCTAAAACTAACACATCAAACTACAGCTTTGATTACAAGTATAAAAATACCCCTCCTATGCCCCAAGAGCAAAGGGTTGGTCTGCATCTTTCCCAGCAGCTGAAAGGAGGGTAAAATAGTCTTTTTTTTGAGCAATTTGGGGTGTGTGAGTGCAGGAGAGCTGAGCTCCAGGATGTCCCTCCTGGCAGCTGCCTGGGTTGCTCTCAGGCTTGGGAAACTCCACCAGGGCAGGTCCAGACCTGCATCTCACCCCCAGAGTGAACAGAGGGGATTTAATCCATCACTGGCTGGGAAAGAAGAGGAATTCAGGGAAGGAATCAGGAGGCGAAACAGTTTCCAAAACATGTTTTGGAAATTTGCAGGAGTTTGATGCTCGTGTAAGAGTATTTTCATTTTGTGCAGACTGCTAGGACAGGATAATTAGCTAATTAGCTAAACATAATGTCTAAGTCTTTTTTTAATCTTTATGCCAACTTTATTTTTAAACTCTCTCCCCTCTAGCCAAAAATCCAGCTGTTTCTCAAAATCTTGTTGTGATTAATCTTGATCCTCATTGTAATCAAGAACAAAAATCCCCTTCATTACACTGTGGCCAAAGTTTCTGCTAAGAGGATTTTGGTCAATGTTTTTTCAAATTGCACATTTAAATAAACATGAGTTTTTATTTTAAACAGTAATTTGGGCAGAAAGTAATCCTATTTAAAATATTATTTCTGCAGATGTACCATTTACAAAATCCTTTGTGGAAGGATCATTCTTGATTTAAAAAAAATAATTATTCTGATTTAAACAAAAGAGCCTGAAGATAAACTGGAATTTTACTGCGAATGTTTTATATAAAAGCAAAGACTTGCCCTCACCAAATGCTTCCAAACTTAAACAAAGCAAGCTCAAAATTCAGCACAAAAATAGGTTTTTGCTCCTGTTTGTTTTGACTCTCTTTCTGGTTGATTTATTACCCTCGGCACCCCGCAGCACCATCTGAGCAGTCTTTCATCACTCTGCTCTTTTCTTTCGGACATGATGAAACTTTCTGGCTCCTTGCTGTCCTCCCAGCAGTGATGAACATGGAGCAGGCTCCCAGCCCTGCTGCCAAACACCCACCTTCAACGCTCCTCTTTGCTCTCATCTTGCTTCTGCCAGCAATTTGGGTTGCACTGGTGTGTGCCTGGGAGGATGGGAGATGGCCAGGAGGAAAAAAAAAAAAAGACAATTAATTAAGTCAATTAATTCATTAAAGGTTAGTCCATGCACCAGACCTTTCTTTCTGCTTACATACCAGTTTATTAAAAAAAAATAAAGGAGAGGGCTTCTAGGTGCAGTGTCCACTGAAACATGGGTTGTTTGGGTCCTGGGTGAACAAAGGCTGCTTTTAATAATGTAGTTTAGGTATGTTGTATTCACCCCACCTGGTGATTTCTACCTTCATTTTTCACCTCTCACCCAGGAGTTGCAGACTCAGAGTCCAAGGTATTTGCTAGCCCATTAAGTCATTCTTAAACACCAAACCCCATGGTTTTTGGTTTTTTTGTCCAGCTTCATGGTGATTGTTTAGTCCCATCTTGTCAATTCAAAGCTGCTGGAGCTGGCACCAAGGTGCAGGACCAGAGGTGTGCCCATGCAGGACAGCTGTGCTTGCTGAGCCTTGGGGGTGAGCACTGGGTGGGGGACAGCTGGGGGTGGCATCACTTACTGCCAACTATCACGTGTGGAAAATTAGAAATACACGCTCAGGCATATTTGTGTATGCACATTCCTGATGTCTGGATGGGTCCTTCATGAGACCTGCCATAGATGCTCCAGCCTGGAAGTGCCACAGGTCATCAAATGTTAGGCCTTTCCCTGTTTTTCCTTTGAGGCAGCCTGGTCTGCCAATGGCTCAGTATGGTCGATTCTCCCGTTAATGAGGTTATAATTAGGCAGGGCTAGTTAGGAAATGTTTTTTCCAGTCCATCAAACATACTGAAATCTTAAGCATTGCCCCATCCAGCAGTGGCTTAAGCAGGGGAGGTTACAAATTTGGTTTAATTAGCATTTTTGGGGTGTTTTTAAAAAAAATTAATGGTGGCAGTCCCACCTCAGACTCCCCAAAATGCCCACAGCCATGATGTCTGCCCGTGTCTGCCAAAAGAGACCTTGGGCAAGGCAGAGGCAGACACTGGGGGAGTGGCTGGAGAGAAGATTCTGCAGCAAAACCCTCATCATAGGTTGAGTCACCATGAGGTGCTGAGACACTGGCAAAGAGAGCAGCTAATCCTAAAAGCCTGGAAATGTGAGCTCAGCAGACGGCACAGCTTTACAAATCACAGATTAAAAATCTCTCTCCCAGAAGAACATTCCCTCTGTACGTGTTTTCTGGAGGCAGGATGGCATCTAACCTGATTTTGGAATGGTTTGTTTTGGCAATATGAGGTCTCATTTCCACCCATCAGCCGCCAACACTTGAGTATGTAAATTATAGGGTATAAATTAAATTAGTATCGTGAAGTTCAAAGGCATGTATTGGGTATTGCATCATCTAATACTGAGATCTTGCAAGCTACTGAGTGATCCAGATAACTGAGTCCACACAAAGGCTGTGTTTTTGTAGCCTGTAGTGACCCAAACAGCACTTTTTCTAATCCAGCCCAGTGTCACTGAAATTATGACAGTGCGTGTGGCTTGAAAAAATTAAAACCTACACATGAAACCAACAAACTTTTAACTGCAACCCCAGCTTCATGCCTCTACTGATTCCAGTGAAGCCAAGAGCATCATTCATCCATCAGGAGAGATACAGAGAAGGGTAAGGGATGACCAAGGGCATGCAAGAGTTTCCATATGACAAACACTAAACAGATTGGGACTTTTCCTCTTGGAAAATAAATTACTCTGAGGGAGATGAGCTAGAAGCTGTGATATCTTGAAGGTGATGGATGGAGTGACCAGGGATTATTCACCGTGTTGTTGAACACAAGTATTCACTGGTGACCAGCAGGTTCAAAGGAAACACAAAGAAATGCTTCCCAGTGCTTCCTCACCTGATTACACTGAGCCCCCATCTGCCTCCAGAAACTTTTTTGTCTCAAGTGGTCAGTCAAGTATTTTTTCTTTTGTTTTCAGAGAGAATAGAAGGAGCTGCTCTGTAAAGGGAGAGGTCTTGGTTTAACAAGAAGACATTGCATAACGGGTACTTAAAAATATGTAAGCCACCAAAATCTTCATCTTCTGACTCTGCCCCTCACTAATGTGTTAGTCCAAAAGGAAAGTGGGCAACTCTAGCACTCAGAAAGCAGCAACACCTGGTGCCTTTCACCGTGTCACTTGCCAGTCTGGAGCAATCAGTCAACTGCTTAATAAGCAAAACTCTTGAAGCCTTTGGAGGTATTTTTCTTTGTTGTTATGAAAAGGTGACACACACAGCTAAGCAGCACTGGCTCGCATTGTGCTGCTTTATATGAATGCACATAACCACCTGCGACCTGCCAGCCCCTCGTTTGTCAACGGGGAGCAATCATTCAGCCACTTAGCAATTGCCAGGAGACATGCTCTGGAGCTTTCCAACTGAAAATTAAAAAACAGCACTTCGGTGAGTGATTGCAATTCCCTGAAAAAGCATCCTGGAATCTTAAAAATATCCCTGAATTTTTGTATATATCTGTAAATAATTGTCGGTTGATTTCTTCCATTTCTCAGCAAGCTGGGTTAATTCTTTAATGAATGGTCATTAGGGATTTAGGAGACAAATGAGTCATTCATTAGCTCGGTGTCCAAACTAATGAGCAATAAATGCTTATGAAAGACATGATTTACTTAGTATTCAGAATCTGTGTCATGTTGTGGTACCTGATGAAGATGCTAAGAAGCGAAGCTGACCCATGCCTGCAGCCTGCTCTGCAGGACCACACAGATGCCGAGTTTGGGGAGCTCCTGGGAAGTCAGCAGCCTTTCTATTACTAACAAGGTTTAGCTTAGACAGCTGGGACTAAGTTTTCTCCTAATGTGAAGTGTTTTCCTAGAGGCTGAGTCCAGGAGGATGGTTCCTGCCTATGTCAGGTCACATATCTGAGATCTTCAATACACATATGGAACTACCATGGGCTGTATGTCCTTGTCCCAAAACCATTTTTGGACATTTTTTGGTACTGTCCAGACAAGCAACCCAATAACTGAGAAGAGAGCCTGGCTGTGCTGCTGCCCCCATCACCACTCTGTTTTGTCTGTGATCTTTCAAGAAAGCTTTCCACCCACCCAGCCTTTCTTTCCCACAGTTGAGAGGAGTTGTTGTAATAGTGCAGAGCAAAATGCCAGAAGTAGTGAGAAAAAAGAATCACAGAGGGTGCATAAGTTACAGCTGGTCCTGAGAAAAATTTGCTCTGCATCCTTTTTGATGTAAACCAGGAGACACAAGCTGGTAGCTGCTGCACATTCCACAGGTCAGGAGTTCTAACACCTGCAGCTTCTTAAGGTAGGTAAAACTGGATTGCAGATGACCCTAGTCCCCAGTCCAGGCTCATAAAACCTGCTGGTGCCATGTGGAGGGTGACTCTCACCCCAGTAGGAGAGGCTTTGTGGTCAGGGAGCAGCACATGTCATGGGTGCTTATTTTGGAAAAGGAGCTCCTGATTTGGTGTGTGTTGGTGCTCACTAATAAACCTGGTGGAGTTGCTCTCAGGTGGCTCCTCTGATGGCAAGCAGACATTTTGTGGACCAGACAGATCAACTCCTTTTCCTCCTTTTCTTAAAAACGAAAAGATCATCAACCCCCTTGGTGTCTGGTGGGGTATGAGTCTGTGCATCTGTCCCATGATATTTCCACTGCTATCCTTCAAAGTTCTGAAAGCCTGGCTTTTAATTAAGACATTTTTAGAAGACAGATGTCATTGAAGTGTGCTGAAGGAGACAATTAAAATATCTGAAAATTAATTCAAAATAAAAGGAACACTTCAGATGTATGATTTTTGGTCCAGGGGTCCTCTGGGGCACAACTAATTACTGCAGAGACTAGAGGCAAGACTGAGGTGAGTTCATTTTGCTCCTCAACAAGCTCCACTGTGTCCCTGATGAGAACAGGGAGTCCTCAGGCATGTGCTGCACATCACTGGTGCTGCCCAGGGCTGGGAATGGAGATGGGAAACAGCCCCACCTCATCTTTGCAGCACTATCATCCCTGTGAGGGGTTTGGAGTTGTTGCCAGCAGAAACGAAGTAGACAGGTGACCTCTGTGTCACCTCCGTGAGGCTGCCTGCAGACCTCAAGCAGGGTTTGGGGGGTCTGGTGTGGGCAGGAATTTGTGGCTGCCCATTTGCCTTCATTAGCAGGCTCAAGGTGGCTTCTCCAAACTCCAGTGTCTGGAGAAGGATCACTGAAGAGGCCAAAGGTTTTTCTGGCTTGGTCATGTCAAATCTCAGCTTCTGGAGACTCAGATCTTTGGGTCATAAGTAGCAAAGAACTGCATGTGTGGGATAGAGTGATTTGTCCCTGCAGACATGGTTTAACTGGCCTGATGAGCTGTGCTGGGCTCTCTGAGCTGGCCCTTCCTGCTCCAGAGATGTTGAGTTAATCTTGTCTGTCATGGTGGAGTGGCTCAGGTCTCATCCAGGAGCAAAGAACCATACATTTAAATAAGAAAACCAATTTGTGCCTTTGTGAAACATCAGCACAGCTCAATTTATGCCATTTAAGAAAGGCATTTGCTGTTTCCTTGCATAAGCAGCAGCAGCAGAGGTAATGCATTCTCTCTTGCTGTTTTTCGAAGGAGGTTGTAGCCCTTTTTAATGTGTGACCTTCAAGCTCCACAGAAAACTTACAAAATGAAAAGCACCTGTGAGTAATCCTGTTTGTAGTCAATATAGCTGCATTCTGCAGAGGCTGGGTATAAGTTTCTCACCTCAGAATAACAGGTAATAAACTAAGGGTGGGTTTTTAAACTTTTAATGAATGGATTATCTGGCATTCAAAAATCCTCCCTTAAGCCTAGACTCTGAGTTACACTATTGCAAGAAATGTTTTTAATTTAATTGAAGAGTGGTTCTTAAAGACTTGGCTCTGGCCATGGTGGGTGCCTTTTGTCACAAAGCCAGACCTTGGTGATGCTGTTTACCTGTGAGGTTATGTGGGAGGGAAAAACCTGGTGTGCAGAGTGGGCTGCAATGCCCGTGTCCTTTGCAAATGCTTCTCATTAATTTACCAATGAATGAGAAAGTGGGGAAAGAATGGGCATTTTTCATGTTTTCCTGCTGCTTCAGTCAACTCTCTCTGCAAGAAAATCTTTTTCTCAGCAGCTTATAGAAGTTCATAAACAATAAGTGTCAGAAAAGTAAGTTTTTTTGGCAGGGGCTGCAGCTGCTCAGCCTTGGCAGGTGACCTCCAAGGCTTTGGGACTGGGGTTCAGCAGGATGTTTGTCCCATGCAGTGCTGGGTGATCAGCATGGATAATTAAAGAGGTGTTCAGGTCTCTTGGTGATTAAAGAGGATTTCTGTACTTGCCCACCAGAGAATTGATTCCAAACCTTGGCCTCTCTCTGGACAAAAGGGTTAGCAGATCTATTGCTTTTCATGTATTTTTTTAGTATGGGTGGGGGGGATTGTGAGCTGACCTGGCCTGCTCACTCTGCAACATAAGACTACAAAAACTCTATATTTCTTCTAGCAAACAGCAATTGCAACTTCATTTTTAGCATCTGCATAGTCAAAGCAGCTGGGAGCAGGCAAATGAATCCTGGAAGGGGAATGGGTCTCCTTGACGAGTGTAGCTGGGCACTCCCTTGAAAACTGAGACTGATTTGGCTGAGTTATGAGCCTTGCAAAGCTACAATTTATTTGTGTGTTGAATATGACTGTACACCCACCCAGAGGAGAGGCTGGCTGTCCTATGCCCACGCTGGGGCTGAGGGAGACTCCTGTAGGGACATGACTCATCACTCACAGGGCTTCCAAAATCTCTGTGTCAGTCAAGTAGTGGCTGCAGCCTGGTGCACTGATCTGCCTGAAAAGGGGTGAAACAAGTTCAGGCTTCCCTCTGTTTTGGAGAGACCAGGCTTCAATTGCAAGGAAGTAACTTTTTTCCATTAAGCCACAGATCTAAATAACTTTCATCCTTCTATTTGCCTTTATATATTAGGAATACTCTTCATCTCTCACCTGATCACTAGACCAGCTGTCCCTGTTGCACAGTCATAAAGCAAGAGCACACCCCAAGCCCTTGGCAGAAAATGGGAGTGCTGAAACAGCTTGAGCCATGAAGCTCCTGAAGGCTGGGGTTGCCCCATTTATGTTCAGCATTTAAAGCTAAGCTGCAGAACATTTTGAAGAATGGTTTTCAGGATGCTTTCTTGGGAGGACAGAGAACAATATGTGCTTCTGCAGCATGGCCCAGAGTCAGATCTCTGTATGCTGCCCATTTCTTGGGCCAGGACTGATTTCAGAGTCCTCTAATGGTTGTTCTAGTTCAGTGGTTAGGAGGTAGGAGGACAGGGCACAGGCCAAGAATAGGATGAGTTATTGATCTGTGATGGGCAAGATGTGTCATTTTGATCCATCCTTAAAACCAACCTAACAACCCAATGAAGCAAACAAAACCAAACTTGCAAAATGATGTCCTTCAGCAGTGGCTAAACCAGCAGCCTCACTGGTGGGCTTAGGGCGTGCTGTGCTGGTTTTGCATTGGAAAAAAGTGATTGGTATATTTTTGTTGTTTTCAGAATGCTTGGCTTGATTAAAATCACACTGCAGTTGGGATTGTTTCTCCTGTCCTATAACAGGTCGATCTTGAAGTGAACAGCATGACTCCAGAGTGCAGAGTCATTCAATTTTGAAAAGGGAGGTGAGAATGGGAAATTATCAGATTGATTCTTGGGTGCATTGAAATATTTTAAAAATTTAAATTTAAACAAACACTTTTCTTTAATATTTCTATAGTTGAAGGTATAAACCCTATGTACAATTTTTTTGAATTGCCAGGAAAAAAAAATCTCATTGCCCAAAAATTAATTTTTCCTGAAGATGCCATTATCACATTTTCCACCCTGCCAACAAGCAAACGAGTATTCTCCTCTCTAGGCGAGGACAGTAAGATGCCTCAAAGGTTTTTATTAAAACTTTGAGTCAAAGTAGTTTTCAAAGTTGCAGAAGGTCTTTATTTATGGAAAATTCAAGTCAAGAGAAAACTAAAATTTTTGGAAGATGAGAGAAATTATAGGAATTTGGAAAAAGATCTTTCAAGTTTCAAAAGTGGTCTCTTTTTAATAAACACCAGTTAAAAAGCCACTCAAAAAACCCCTGAAAAACCAGTACAAAGCAAGGGCTCTATTTCAAGGCCTGCCAAGGCAAATACAGCTTCAAGGCTTTGTCTTTGCTTCCTGAAGGCTTTTCTCACCTGCTCTGCTTTTTGCAGAAGCTGCTTCCAAGGGCTTTGGCCATCTGGAAAGACTGTAGAGGAAGTTTATGGAGGAAGATAAGGCTTAGGTGCCTGTACTCTCACCAGAATCATCTGCCTCTTTTAAATGGGGTCTCCTGGGACCTAAGAGGTCCCACCTGTGGGTGAGTTTTGGGCCATATGCTTCCCCTTTTGGGGAAGGATTCATGGGAAAGCCAGTTTCCTCTCTTTCAGTGTCTGTTAACTGCAGGAATCCAGGCTTCCTCCTGCCTCGGATGGGTGAATAGCTGGCTTTAATTTTGTCAGTATCTCATATTAACAAATTAAATGTGCCATAGATGGGTGAGAAGTGGAAAACCCAGCACTTTCAGAGGATGAATCAGGACCATATTCTTGTGCCAAGAGGACCACCCTGGCAATAAGGATATTTCAATCATGTCACAGGCATCCAGGGGTAATCACAAAACATGGGGCAGGTCTTCTCTCTTATTTGGGGTGAAATAGCCCAGCTTCTGTCTGTGGGATCAGCAGGGCACTTGGGGTGCTGAGATCATGTGAATACCCCACAGTGCATTGCAATCTTTGCAATGGCACCAGGAGGATTCCACTGCTAAAAAAATATGACATCTTCCAAAAAATTGAGGATTTGTGTCTTTATGCTGGGTTTTTCTAACATGCCTGCAGTGAAATTGGTCATGGCTCCCAAGGCAAGGAGAGCATGTCATAAAGTCCCAGCCTTGCTGGCAGCAGGATTTGGCTCTAAGAGTTTGGAAGCAGTGACAAGGCTCATTGATGTCAGTGGTACTGGATCAGGGTGTCCTGTGGCTCTCCCACTGAGGGCAGGAATGCCTCCTGGAGCAGCAGTGCTCACAGTCATCAGTGGAGGTGCAAGTCTTCTCTGTGTTAGGCTGTCAGGCCAGAGGGAAGCTCATATTTGCTCAAAGCTCAGCCAGATATTCTTGGTACAGGTAAAACTTAAATAAAAATAAATTTAAGCATCACCTGCTTTAAACTTGCGCAAGGCAAAAACCTGGTCAATATTAATCAATGGGTAGGTGTTAATTAACGTCTTGTTTCTCAAGCCAAACACCATCAAGCTGGTAAACCACTTTTAACCTCACTTCCAGGTAAATTATGTTTAGTTGCCCTTTTACCTGCTGTGCTTTGTGTATAAATGAGCAGCAGCTCCCGGCAGACTCCAGCGAAAGGTTAGAGCCGCGCACAGCATCCGGGATGAACGTTTGGGATCCTCTCCGTGCAGACAAGCGCGGCAGCAAAGAACACTTGGGTTTGATTAATTGGGACAAATCCTACTTTGATGGGAGTCCAGAAGGTACAGGGGCAAAAGCAGTTGTTAATCACTGTGGCTGCAGCTCGGTGTTGTGTGGTCCAGCGTGGGAAATATTGTTGTGACATCAATATGCATCTTTGGGATGGATGATGCGTAATCCGTGAGATGCTTAAAGATACGCAGGAGAAAGTGGGAGAGTAACAAGGGGCCAGACCCTCATTTAAAATCTTTTCAGCTTGTGGATTGTCAAAATATCTCAGAAGGATTTTGGCAGCTTTGTCACTTCCCCTCCCCTGGTGCTCAGCTGTTATTTAATTATTAACATGTGTGGCTCGAGGTTGTCTCGGCAGGTGGAAGAAAAGTCTCTGTTGAAAGTGATGGGAGCAGACTTAAAAATCTCAGCCTCATGGTTGTCGTGTAGGACCTTTTGGAATAGTACAAGAAGATAAATATCATGAAAAGCTGGATCCAAAATCTGTCAAAGTCAGTGGAGCATTTCCATCACTTTGGTTAGCTCCAGGCTGATCCCCGAGAGTACTGATGAAAGAGGGGAGTGGAGAGATGTGGGAGCAATCCCAGCCAGCCTCTACTCCTGTGGATCATGTTCATTGCCCAACACTGCTCTACTAATTGCAGATTTGCCTTCATGCTTTTTGCCCCACTCTGGGGGACTCACCAGTCCCTATGTCTTCTTCAGCAATGTTACAGACCCCTTCCCAAGCCACAGCCTCCAGCCAAAAGCTGCCCCTTGCCAGAGACTTCTCCTGCTGCAGTAATGCCTCTCAGGCTGTGATTTTAATGATGTTTTGACTACTGCTTGCAGGAGCAGCAGTATATGGGTTCACACCAGCCAAAGAGCATGTCTTCCTTCACCGAGGGAATGGGAAAGACTTTTTCAGCATCTGCCTTTAGAAGTGCCAGCAAATTCTTATTAGTGCAGACAAGATCTGGGGAGAGGTTCCCTCCCTGGATGACATTTTTGGCAGTTCTCTGAATATTTTCCCCTTCTGCTATGAACATGGCATTGGAGATGTCTCGACCATCAGCATTTCAAACAGAAATCTCTCTCGTTGTGATTGGCGCACTTTACAACCTTCTCATCTGTAAAACATTTCCCCCTCTAATTTTGGAAGCAAAACTACTGAGGCAATTAAGTCTCCCCATTTAGCTTTTCTAGTTTTCTGTGCTCTTTCAGTTTTATCTAAGTCTCAGCAGAAGGTGCTGTATTCCAGCAAACAAGGCAGAAGGAGCTCGTTAGGTGTGTTTGTGCACTGGGCGATGTATTTGTTAGAAAAAGCAGTTTATGCTTCTAAGGATAACAGAGATGCATCTGTGCATTCATTCAGCAGCAGCATAAACATGCACCTCACGTTCAGTAGTGGTGGCAATTGAGCAGTGAGGGAGGGGAAGCAGACCCCAGGGAAAACTCCCCAAAATGGTACATTTATGCCTTATTAGTCTTTTCACTTGCCAGCCTTTTTTTTCACACTGATGTGGCAAGGGTGAAAAAAATCCCCAACAAACCAGCTCAGGAGAACACTGCAAAATTTCCTGCTCTTCCTTTAATTTCAAAACAATATCCTCATTGTATTTACATCTGTACTCAGTAAAATGTATTGCCAGCTTTCCAGTATTCCCTGCCAGTCTGTTGCTAATCCCCCCCTTTTCGTGTTTTCCCAATGACAGATGGTCACCATTGACAAAGTTTCTAGAAATTAGCTGGGATGCTCAGAAGTGCTTATTGGCAGGGTGGGTACAGGGACATTAGGATTAAATTGGTTTCAGTGTGGCACCCCACAGAGCTGGGTGGGCTGAACTCCTTTTTTGGCCACTTCTGCCTGGGATAGATGAGGCTGCTTTCCTCATGTTTGGGACCACCTCTAAATTACTGTGGATTGATATGCAAACTTGGTGAAATCTTTAACAGTCTCTTTCCCTGGAAATGGTAATATTTTTGCTTTTTGTTTTGGTAAGAAAACAGAAGAAAAATTGCATTTTGGCTTAATCTCAAGTTTTTGGGCTTTTTCTAAGCTTGCAAAAAGAGTCTCTTACTGCTGCAGTTCTCATATCTGCTGTGCCAAGATTTTTTAGATTTCATATTGTTGGAAAAGATACCAAGTTTAAATTTTTTTTATATAACTTTAGTCAGGGATTTTGTTTGCCTTTGCCCCGGGGCAAAAAGGAATTTTAAGTTTCTTTTCAAAGTACTGTTTCATCACTCAAGGCAGTGATGAGCTTAACATCTCAGCAGACTGGGAGTAGCACAGAAAATACACAAAAGATAATGACCATCAATGACCACCAGCTCCAAACTCTGACCATGACCCTGGCATGGTCAGAGACTCCTGGTTGGAAAAGAGGGATGAGAGAACCAAGAATGAGAACCTAATAAACATTGAAGGCAAAGAGATTGATAACCAATAGGAAACCAAATACTAAGAACTGTGTAACTTGGGACCAATGAACATTGAACCAATGAATTTCTGTGGGTTTAGATTGTATAATTATCCAAAAAATCCGGTTAAAATCCATGTTGTCATAGAATGAATTTCTCTGCACAACCCGGGATATCTGTAGGTGAAATGATTTCTGTTGCACATCCTGGCCAGAATGAAGTAATCCTTGATTCTTCAAAATGTTGTTGGAGAGTTTTTGTTTTTCCCACAGTTTTGGTCACAATATGAGGTTTCTTTTTTCCTCAATTTGACTCGATTGTGCTTACAAATACTTCTGAAGCCCAGACTCTAATTTATAATCCTTAACTCCCTGAAAATATCCCTTTGTTTTCATAATAATATGAGGTTTGATGTTCTGTTGGAGGTTCTCTGCAATTTTGCTCTTTCCTATGGAGTCAGTTTAGACTTTCTTTTCCTCTGACCATTTTGAAAGCTGGATGTTCCCCTCATCTTTGAAGTTCTCTTTTTCCATCCAGGTACTGATCATATTGCCTGCCAGGTAACTCTCTCAGCCATCCTCAAAAGGCAGATGGGATGGCTCAGACCCAGTATTTACATATTTGACTTATTCCAGTTTACCTGAAATGCTGCTGCCAGGACAAACACTCTCCTGCTGCATCAAGCGCACAAAGGAAGAAAAGTGTTTGAGCTCCTTTCAGCTATATGCACTTAATCTGTGCTTTTAATGGAGAATAAGTTCTTTGATTTGCAGCCATTTTTCCCTTGACTGATAGCCTGCAATAACTTGGGTGGTCCTCTCTCAGACTGCTCATTCCTCCTGATTTTAGAGAGAATTGTAATGCTCAAGCTTGCTGAAAATTACTCAGTAAGGGATTTTACATGTTCACCTCACTCAGGAAAAATAACTGTGGGTATAAACGGTTTTGACCTCGACAGAGTTGAGTTCATTTACACCAGCTGAGCACCTTACTGAGCCTATCCAAACCTGGCAGTGATCTCTTCCTTTTTCAGCTGTGATTAAAATATTTTCTGTCTTTACCAACCTTAAAGGCCTTAGAGCCTGCTCCCTGCTCGTGCCTCAATGTGTCGTCTGCTAACACTGCTTTAGTTGTTTGTCATGCAAGACAGACGAGTTTGGGTTTCTTACAATTCAACCAGACTTTTACTGATTAACAGTATCAGTGTTTTCAAATACTGCCAGCTACCATGATCTTGTTTGAAAAGAATTGAGTATTTGGAAACTAAATGGCAGAAATATGAACAGAGCAGTACATACAGGTCTGAAAACAGATTTAAAGCCTTTGAAACAGTACATGAGTTTTCTCCCTTAATGTGAAAATGATGGCTATCATCTGGTTTGTAAATTCATATCAGATGAACATCTTGGAACAGTTAGAGCTAACGAGCAGAAGACATACAACTGAATAGAAGGGAAAAACTAAAGCTACCCTCTAAAGGTAAGGGAAGGGATTCACAAATACTTCATTAGATAGGCTCTGGTATTTGATGTTAGCTGGGGAACAAGCCCTTCTACAATGGAGAAGGAGTTTCTCCTCTCCAAATATGGGAACCACAATTTGAAAAAGATATTAAACTGTTAGACAATATCCAAAGGAGGGCAACAAATATGGTGAAGGGCCTTGAGGGGAAGCTCTGTGAGGAGCAGCTGAGGTCACTTGGTCTGTTCAGCCTGGAGAGGAGGAGACTGAGGGGAGATCTCATCATGATCTACAAGAGAGCATTGTGAGGGAAGGACGAGGGGCAGGCACTGATCTCTGCTTTGTGGTGACCAGTGAAAGGACCTGAGGGAATGACATGAAACTGTGTCAGAGGGGCTTATTTGGACATTAGGAAAAGGCTCTTCTCCCAGAGGGTGCTTGGGTTCTGGAAGCACCAAGCCTGCCAGAGCTCAAGAAGCACTTGGATAATGCTCTCAGGCACATGGTATGATCTTTGGGGTGGTCCTGTGCAGGGCCAGCAGCTGGACTTCCATGAGCCCTGTGGGTCTCTTCCAACTCAGGATATTCCGATTCTATGAAATACATCTCTTTAAAATAATTTGGATGAAAGCTCTACACAACTCACTTCTATGCTTATACTTCAACAAAACTTTAGCTTTCCAACTTTGTGTCTCTGTTGCCAGAACCCATTTCATCACTTCACATTAAGTGAAGGAATCAGGATCCTTGAGAGTTCGATGGCAGAGACATGAAAGGTGTCTTGGGACTACATCCATCATAATAGGGCAAGCAGCAATAATTAGGGTTAAACTGCAGAAGTGTCAAGGTGGGAGAGAGCTGGAATCAGAGGTGTTAATGAGATGCTGTTGTCGGCAGTTTTATAATGCCTTTGTGGCATGAGATTGAAAATTACTGCACCTTCTAATAATCAGTGCAGCTCGATTTAAAATGCCTTGTTTAAATAACCATTTTGGAAGGAGTCCCTGCTGTTTTCTGCACTAGACAACTTTAGGATTCCTAGCCTTAGGCATGCTTTTCCTGGTTGCCCAGGCATTTGAGGAAGGACTCACTATTCCTGCCAGGTGTCTCACCTTCCTCCCAGGCTGCTGGGCAGCACACACCACCCACCATCGAGTCCAAGAGCAGACTCACCAGGAGCTAAGCAGTGTTTTAGAGGGCTGGGCAAAATAAAAAAAAATATCAAAATAGGGCTGAATTATCATTAGAAACAAATCCATGTATTTTCCCAGTTATCAACAGAGTGATGTTGATTTATACCAGCTGCAGATGTGACCTAGGTCACAGCTCTCTGCTTCATGCTGGCTGATGCTTGGAGCCTTCAGCTGAAGTCTCATGGCTCAGGACCCCTCATTGAGCTGGGCCCCACATGTTTACTGAGGACTGTACATTTTATCCTCATCCTCAGTGTGTGAGCCTGTCCCAATGGGTCACAGCACGTCTCCCCTGAGCAGGTCACAACTGACATGCTGGCCTGTAATGGGAAGTGGCACTGTGCATTCGGGAGCAACAAAAGGAAAATGTTGAAAAAGTGACTTTTTTTCTCATTTCCCAATCTATAATGTGTAAAGTCAGAATGTGCCAGAACACTATGTCCAGAAAAGAGCTTCTTCTGCCGTCTTCATGCCAGCTTGCACGAGGGGTCTCAAAAAGGCTTCTAAAGCAAATAAGCTGGAAGCAGGGGACTTCCTCACTCTTAATCTTACAGTCTTGAAGTAAAAACACAGGAGAAGCAAAGGGTGTTCTTCTTTCTCTCATCTACCCCTTAACCACAGCCAGATCCATTTATAGTCTTGTGCAGCTCTTTCAGTCTGGATGAAATCAGTGGATTTTCAGACACAGGGTATTTCCCTTCCCTGCAGCATTGCTGTAGGATTCTGTCCCTGCTTGTTACTGGAGAAATTTTATAGCCCTGCAAGTTGAGTCAACAGTCTTTACCCATGTGTGGAAAAAAACACTCTTGTTCTTTTAGCCCTGGGATCCTCATCTCTCAGCCCCGGGTAATTTGGATTAGCTGTTACTCATGCAAACAGTGCCACTTTAGTTTAGTCTGATCTCTTTTCCACCCAGAAAAGAGTTTGAGGGCCTCAGAAGTGTGATGAGAGCCTTTCACTCCCAACGAGCTCCTTCTATCTGTACTCTGTAGAGTCAAACATTTCCTTTAAAATCAGAGCAACTGCAAAAGCTCAGTCCCAGTGTTCACACGAGCCACAGCTACTATGGCAAAAGCCTTCCAGAAATACCCTTTCAGATGCTGAGCAGAAATAAAACTATCAAGGTCACCTCCAGTTTGATCTTGGCATGTGCTGCACATTCCTGCTTTCTCTAAACTCTGTCAAGGGCATTAGCATCCCTTTAGAGGTGTGCTGCTTGCTTGGAACAGTAAGTAACTCTTCCAAAACCTGGTTGTGGGCTTGTCCCTGACAGGTGGGATGAATTGTGTTAAGGAAAACTTATTTTATCTCTTAAGCCTTGTCTGAGTGGACTTCAGCCAAGAGCATTCAGTGGCTCAAGGACCTCAGCAGGGTCCTGGTGTCCCAGCACAGGTTAGGAGTGGAGTCACTGGGAGAGAGCTGGAACATTAATTAATAACGGAAGAATATGGTGGGTTTTTAAGGAGTACAATGCTTTCTCTGCTTTCAGAAAACTTTGAACCAAGGTAAGACACCTTCCTAGAAAAAAAAGCTGAAGTTTCAAAATGATTTAGAAATCCCTGGTGGAGTTTTTCTGCCCTGCACCATGCAGAAGATCAGATGGGATTATTACAGTGGTCCTGCTGGCCTTAACATCTGTGAAAGTTTGCTGCAGTTCCTTTGAATAGTTACTCTGCTTAGTAGGAGGTGACTTATTTTTTTTTCCTGTTGGCATGTTATCAGAGGAGATCACACTAATTGTGTATTTATCTAGAATTACAGTTATGAATCTGCTCTAATAAGGCACTAATTCATATCTTGAGTGATTTATGGCCTGAGTCTGAAAGCCCTCTGAATCCCTTGGCTCCACTGGGATTTCCTAAGGCAAGGTCATTGCAGAATTGTGCTTCCTTTTGCTGCTGATACCCTGATGGTGTGGAACCAGCACCTTCACAGCTCCACTGATTTGTTAGCATTTATGCAAAACATCACAAGTGGAATAAATGCAATTTGTATCTATTTTATGATTCACCTTATTTAACAGCTCCCAAAGTCCTCTCCAGCCTTCCTCTGCTGGGGTACCTCGGTGACTTGGGAGGAGTTTTAGGAGGCAATTCTTCTTCACTCTGGAACTTCTGAGGTTAAAATTCATTTAGCTCCAACAAAGGAAAGTAATGAGCGTTTAGAGTCCCTGTGAAGTAGTTTTAACCTAGGACTCAAAAGACAAAGACCGCTGTTGAATAGCAATGTTTATTTAGCATTTTAACATTTAAATCTTTCTCTGTTTGGATGTGTCTTTCCTTTTGAACTGGAAGCATAAGTTTCTCTGTTTGCCTGCAAAACTTTTTTTTCATCTCACACTGAATCCCCAGAAAATCCTTAAATATTCTTGTAAATCTCAAAGATACTAAGGAGTTAGCCCCCCCTTCCTCCCCATTTAGACCTTTGAAGGCTGGTGTGACTAGAATGATTTTGGAGTTATAGTTCAGAGTCGGAATAAAAAATGAAGGGAAGCACTTTGCAATACCATAGCCTGTACAATAACTAATTACTTATAGATTTTAGGTCACATTTGAAAAAGACAAATACTGAAATAAATGGATAATCACTTGGAGCTACCATTAAGAGTTTGTTTAAGCACTTTGGGTTAAAATCAGCTCGGTGTCACAGCAGAGCAGCTGGCTGCATCAGTGCATGATCCAGCTTTGTGCCAGCATCTGTGAGACCCAAACTGGCTCCTTTACAGGGTCAGAAACATTTTCAGTTTGAGCTTGTGTACTGCATTAGGTGGTTGGTTGGGCTGTTGCTGGACCACGCTGGTGGGAAGAGTTAACCAAGCAAAACCTGACCTGCTCTGACACCAAGTGAGACAGAAAAAAAGTCTTAGGACTTGAGAACAGATGCTACCCTCCACTGTGATGTTTAACAGAAAAAACGAGGAAATGTGCTGGCAGATTTGTGGAGATGTGATCTAAAACATCAGAAGACGTCAGAAGAGAGGGATGAAAATACAATTATTGACCTATACATGATGTGATGAGTTTAAGCTTTAGATGTAGCCTGCATGCATATTAAAGTTGTTACCTGTCATATGAATGTAATGCAGAAAATTAATTCCTTTATTGCATATTTTAATATGATGTCTTAAATGCATCAATTGCCTTTTTTTACCTTTGCAGCTGGAATCATCTATAATTTTGCTAAGGGAGTGTGTTATGATGCGTTCAGCATAACTTCAGACTTTGGAACCCTGGAGAACTGGCTTTTAGCTGGTAAATATTTTGCTCTTCAGCTTCTCTCCCTTCCCATGGGGCCTGAGATGGGAAACCTCCCTTCGGTTGCTTCCCTGTGAATTTTGGAAAATCCTTCCAGCCACACACATATCCCACAATGTCTGGCTGTTCCCTATTCCTTCAGAGATGACAGAAGGCTTTCTCCACAAAAAGGAGAAAGCTCTCAGCTTGGCACCAGATAGCCCCTATGAAATGTTCAACTCCTCGGAAAGGAAGTGTCAGATATATTGGAAATACTGTTTTAGGGCTCCAGAAAAGATTTGTGTCCTCAAGGGTCTTTGTTAACTTACCTCATAAACACATGTGAGCCAGCAAGATGGGGCAAAACTACCCAAAAGACCCCAATTCATCCCAAATCTCTTCAGATCACGAGGAACGGTCAGGGGCAGGGATGGGAGCATTTGGAAATAACATCATTCCTAAGGGAAACTGTTCCATTTTAATTAATTGTATCCCTTTTATCCATGACAGTGTAATTGCATTTTGCTTAACTAAGTCTTTTTAATTGGTGCTGGGCATGAATGATAAGCAAGGCTGTCCCACTCCTTGTTAGCTGTCCCAGGCAGTTCTTTTAGGGCACTGCAGGATGGTTGGGAGACTTTGAAGCTGGGGTGGAATAGCTGGAGCTGGGCATTTGGGAGGGAGAGGCTGTGGCCCTGAGAACTACAAATCTCAGGGCTACCCCTTTCTGTAGATGCAAAAGGATTTTTTGTTGCTCACCAACCATCCCATGGTGACTTGTGACACTCTTCCTGCCCCAGTGGAACTTCTCTTAGACTGGAGAAGTGAACATGTGGGGCATGAATGCCCTCCAAACCGGCTGCATAGGGATCCCAGTGCTGAGCTTCAGGCTCCAAATGCCACTGCTGGGACTCGTGTCCTGCCCTCCCAGGGGTGAGGCTGGAGATGGCTGTGCAGCTCTCCCTCCTCTGCCCCTCCAAGGGGACACCTCTGACATGCTGGCATAATCTGAGCGGTTGCCTTAAAAATCATGTTTCTAGCTATTAAAGAGTGGGGAGCAAGACCTGTACAAGTGTCACAGCTGCCTGACAGTGTCTCACAAACCATCAGGCACAAGAGGCTGCATAACAAAGACCTAAATCCATCCGCTCTTATTTCACGAAGTCTCTTTCTTGGATGACT
Organism: Sturnus vulgaris; assembly: GCF_052056855.1. Lineage (NCBI taxonomy): Eukaryota > Metazoa > Chordata > Aves > Passeriformes > Sturnidae > Sturnus > Sturnus vulgaris. The sequence continues at coordinate 33,169,541 of NC_142249.1, forward strand.
GGTTGACCCCTGCTGCAGCTACTGAGGACTGAAACTACCACAGCCTGCCTCATTCCCTCAATCCAAGCACCCCACTCTCAGGTTTTGGTCTCACTGTGTGTGCTATCAGGTGTTCAGCATTATAAAACATATTTTTATCCTTCCCTACAACACAGGTGGGACATCACAGGCACCCTCTGGATGCATCACCAGGCCTTCATGACCACCACTGCCCTCCCACTCCTGGGATCATAGAATCATGGAATGATTTGAGTTGGAAAGGACCTTAAAGGTTATCTAGTTTCGACCCCCTGGGCAGGGACAGTTTTTGCTAGACCAAGTTGTTCAAAGCCCCATCCAACATGGCCTTGAACACTTTCAGAGATGGAGCATCCACAGCTGCTCTGGGCAACCTGTGCCAGTGCCTCACTACCCCCACAGCAAAGAATTTCACCCTGATATATAATCTAAACCTACTCTCTTTTAGTTTGAAGCTATTCCCCCTTGTCCTAACCCTACATGCCCTTGACAAATCCCTCTCCAGCTCTCCTGCAGGTATTTGGAAGGTGCTCTGAGGGCTCTCTCTTCTCCAGACTGAACAGCCCCGACTCTCTCAGCCTGTGTTCTTAGCTAGGAGAGGTGCTCCAGCCCTCTGAGCATCTTTGCAGCCCCCTCCGGGCGGGGTCTCACGGGAGCGGAGCAGGGAGGGATGCGCAGGATCCCCGGCTCTCGGTGGGAGAAGGCAGCGGGGACGAGGGGCAGGGACAGGGGCAAGGACAGGGACAGGGGATGATGCCCGACTCTCTCGCAGCGGCTCCGCGGAGCGGCGGCGGCCCTTGAGCTCCCCTTAGTGCCCGCAAGGAGCATTTGAGACGAGCGGTGGATGGGAGCGATGCCGGGGGGATGGAGGCCGATGGGTCCAGGCCCGGTGCATCCCGCTGGTCCCACCGCGCCCGTGGCAGCCCGTCGGGATTTGTCCAGCGCTTGTCCTTGCACGGAGACCTTTATTTATTGAACGTAAATTGCATCCACGGCATGGGATCCAGGAAAGACCAGTTCAATATTTTCTCCCTAATATCGACAGGTGTGCGTGTATAATTTTGTTTCCTTATCTGTTCGAGCATTTTGTTTATTTCTTTATTTCTTTTTAACGCCAGTCGATAGCTTATTCATGCTTTGCTGTATTTTTTTTTATTTGTCATCATTTTGCTTTACTGGAGCGTCTAATTTCTAAAGGCATGAAAAGCTTAGCTTTATACACAAGGTAAGTAAGGGGTATTGTTCCAGCTTAGGAAATGCTGACAGAAGGCAAGGAACTTAGCTAAAGTCAAAAACAAGTAGTATGCTGAACCAGGGTAGTATGGCACCAGGATCCCAGGCACTTATTTTTGCACTTTAATGTGTGATCAGCATCACTACTGAAGAATATTTATATTTGCATGCCAGAGAGATCATCTGATGATTTCTGAGCATCTGCTCTCTTGGGTGCATGCATTTCCCTGGGGATTTTAAGCTCAGGTTCGCAACTGTACCTTGATGAAGATGGACGAGCCAGCTCAGCTGCAGTAAGTGCAGATTTCTGCACACTGATCCTATTCTCTTACTGCACTAAGCTAACATGGACCATCTCTTCCCCTGTGGACTTCGAGGTCACACACTTGTGAGCTCCTGCAGATAAGCTGATGTCAGGTGGCTGAAAAAGCTGTGAACTGGCTCACATGCCTGAGCTCCAATTGTTTTCTGACAGCTGGGATGTTTCAGGTTACCTGTGGGTCGTGCAACTGTTATTGATTTGTGGAAAATTCAACTTTCTTTGTCAATATTTCTATGACCTGGTAAAGAGGCACAAAAGCACAGCCTGACGAAATTGGGTTTGCATTGTGAAGAGGAGCTCCATGGGGAGCAGAGGCAGCTCCCAGGACAGACTCAGTGTCCCATCAAGCACACTCCACCCCAGCATCCTCGCCGTGGTTGCAGTTATGTGAGCCCCAGTCGCGCTTGCTACAGTCTGTAATTGTAATTTCACTCCCCTGGCAATTTACGTCATCAAGCCAAATTTGTCCGGTACCTTTGGAAAAACAAACAAAAAAACAAACAAAGAAAAACCTATTGGATGGGAGAAAGAGGAATATGCTTTTCTATTCTAAAGGGAGCCCTGTGGATAGTGGGTGTGTGTTGGGTTGTGTGTTGGCTTGTTGGAAATCAAGCGTTCGGGCACGGTTCAAGCAGCAGGTGACACGGAGCTGCCTCATCCCAAGAGGAACGAGCTGCCCTGTTGAGGAGATCACTGGCTGCTCGTGTAGGTGACCTTGCTGTGGTGCTTTCTGGGTGTGTGTGACCCTCCTGCCAGGCCTGGAGAGGTGTAGAAGCTGTGGACTCACCTGCCGTGGCTGTGAAGGAAGAGACGGCGCGCTGGAATCCCAACATTCGGCAGACTACGGTGGCCTCTCGTGTGGTCCAGCCATCATCACATATTGTTCCCCAGACCCCTTGGTGGAAGATTTCCACTCGGCCCCTCCTGTCTCCTCCCACGATTCGTACAAAATTACCAAGGCCAGCTGACAGTTCAGAGGAGAAGAAAATAACACTATGGGTCATACAAGCATAAGGAAGAAAACATTGACAGACAGAAGCAGTGACCACCCAAAGCAGAGGGATGTTCCCATCTCCAGGGTGGGACCAGAGGTCATTGGTAGCTCAAATCCAAACAATTCAAGAGCTCCACCCCCTGCATTTGGAGACACCAGGGTGCAGCTCAGAGCCCAGACTCCTGTTAGGTGTGTGTGGGTTAACCAGTCTGAGCAGAGGGGTATTTTGGTCCTGATCTCAGGTAACTGTGATTCCAGAAGGCAAGTGAGAGAAGAAGTAAAAGTCCAGTACCTTGTCCTTTTTCACCTTTGCTCCCTTTCTCTCCTTTGGAACCTGTTCCAAATCAGAAAAGCAAACATTTGACAGTTGTTTGTGGAAAGATCTGGTTATTATCTAGTTCTGAATATTTGTGTGAGTTAGAGATGTGCAGACTCCTCCCCTTGTAGAAAATGAACTGACTAAATGAACTGACTAAATGAACTGACTAAGGGTATGTAATAGAAACATGGCAGGAAAAGCAGGATAACATACAGCAAAATATTTCCAATGTGTGACCTAAGAAAAGGGCCACTTTCGAAATCCCATATATTCATTCACTTGTGGGAAATACAGCTCATTCCCACTGTTACCTGTAAAATGATGTCTCTGATAGACTTCAGGATCTCCAGAAGCAGAAATGGTATCTCTGAAAGTACTTGCAGAAGACCTGCATCCTGGGATTTGATCTCCAGGGAGAGCACAAAGGTGCTCTCAGCAGTCCTTCACATTTCTGGGGAGCATCTTGGTCTTGAGGGTAGGAGCTCTTTCCCCCAGAGCTACCTCCAGAAAGTACTCATTGTTGTCTCCTTGTGGGGACCAGGAGATGAGATGCACCCAGAGGACAGTCTTTGGCCTGGAGCAGCCCAGTTACACTTCTTCCATCTTCCAGATGCAAAGCTCCAGAGGAGGAGTGCATGGTAGAGCCCCATACAGAATCTAGTTTATTTTATTTCTGAGGATTCTTGTACTATTCTGTGTGAACAATTAAAATAAAAAAGCATCTGGAGCACTGTTTGCTTCCCATGGGCTTTTGTAACATCGGGGGGGGGTTTTTGTTTTGTTTTGTTTTTGTTTTCTTTCTTTCTTTCTTTTTTGTTTGTTTTTTTTGTTTGTTTTACTATAGATCTTATATTTTTTTGAAACACTCTGTGATTGGAAGGGAAGGGGGTTAAGGATGGAGAGTAGCTATAGTGTTGGCCCTTTTGAACAACTTTATGTCCTATAGTTAGCAAGGTGTAGTTAAATAGCCTCACTGTTAGGTGTTTCCCATAACTTCACTATTCCATGTTCCTGACTGCTGTGTGTACATGGGATTTATCTCAGGGCGTCTCTGATGTCTCTGAACAAAGCAAAGAGGAACATGGGTTGTTCCAGTTTTCTGTGAAATCAGGGATTTGAGAAAATCTAATGCCTCTGTGTACTTGCATGTCTTTTAGCACACCTCCCAGGGTGTACAATTGACCCCCTGCACATTCCTCTGCTGGGGAGGCTGATCTGTCTGTTGAGTTCCTGCAAGCCAGCTCTGAAAACACACCCCAGAGCAGCTTATGTTGGTCTGTGATCTACAAATCCAAATGTGCCATCAGCTCCACAGACCCTGTGGCAGAGCCTTACCAGAAAATCCAGTGTCTCCCTTGGCTCCTTTTTGTCCTGGCTCTCCCTTCTGACCCCGAGGGCCATAATCCCCCTTGGCTCCTTTCTGACCTCCTGAGCCTGGGCTGCCTGGGTGGAAAGCAAAAACGTCATTGCCTTTGTCCCTTCCCAGGGAAAGGACATGACAAACATTTCACATCGATGCAGAACACTGGAATGTGGCACCTTTGCATCATCAGAATAAATAATTCTATGAGAGTTTACCTGGTAGGCCCCGGTCTCCCTTTGTTCCCATTTGCCCTGGAGGTCCTAAGATCATAAAAACAAACAAACAAACAAACAAACAAACAAACATTTATAAGACTGATGTTTATACATTTATAAAAGCTTTGCAAATTAGTATTTACAATTGATTTTAACTCATCTAGTTTTGGTGTACACTATAAGCATCTATTTCTGAATCAGGTGCAGACCATGTCAAAAAGAAAATACAAGCAGTGGAGAAACATCTTCTCCTGAAATTAATCTTAAACTGCTTCTTTGTTTGTGCCTTTTCATTTCATACAAAAATTCAGGCACCATCACCCCCTCAGGCATATTACAGATGGCAGAAACATCCCTCTAGTGAGTAGTCAGCCCACAGCAGAGCCTGAGGAGTGCCATGGCATCCTGGCATGCATTGGGGGTCTGAGAAGAAGACTCAAGAGATCTCCTCTGGGTGGTGTAGTTCCCTTTCTGGTGTCTGCATGATGTCTGTTGTTGACCCAAAACCTGTTTTATTCTCCTTTACCTGCTATTCCTCGTTCTCCCTGATCACCTTTGAGTCCAGCAATGCCTTGTGCTCCTAAAATCAAAAAGAAATCAGTAAGGGTGAAGCCATCACACAAAGTGAGGCCAGAGTAGGAGGTCAGTGAGTTACAGGTTGGGGCAGGGCTGTACCTGGGCTACCTTGGGGGCCCTGCTCCCCCTTCTCCCCTTTCTGACCAGGTCCGCCATCAAGACCAGGACTTCCAGGAGGTCCACGTTGTCCATTTGCACCTTGAGGTTGAGTGAAAGCAGCACAAATGAAGTGTAACACAACACATGAAGGAGAGAAAAGGACAGACAGCTCTATCACCAGCCCTTGCACACTGTGTTGAGCCTATGAAGACAAAACAAACACTGTTTGTCTCCAAATTGCAATCCTGGCAGTGCTAATCTTAGCAATGCAGTGAGGGATGATCTGGAGTGAAAGGCTGCATGGAACCAGGTCCTGGCTGACTGCCAGACGTGAAATGCACAAGTTCTTTCCTAAAAGAGCAGCCAATTTCTGCCCTTGTGTGTGCACACATCTCAGTAAGGAGGGCACAGCCCTTCTTTCCCTCTGAGGCTCCTGCACAGGGAGTGGGGCCCAGAAGAGAGAGCCAAGGCTGCTGGATGAGTTTGGATGACATTGAAATGTTGGCATGGTTTCTTCATCTAATCATCATCTTCTCTTAGCCATGCTGGGATCTAAACCAGCTGCAGTTTTCCTTGTAATGAAACACCATATAAAAGAGATCAGTCTTATATCTCCAGAAGAAGCTGCACTTTCTGTACTGCTCACCTGCCTCTCCTTTCGGCCCAGGAGGTCCAGGCTTCCCGGGGCTACCTGTAATGACACCCTGGCATCAGTGCACAGGAGCTCAGCCAGCCCCTCAGCTGGGGCAGCCCTGTGCCCTGTCACACTGTGTCCTCTGCACTCACCTTCGAAACCTGGCGTTCCTGGGAACCCTTGCATTCCCTTAAGACCCACAGGTCCCTGGGGCCCAGGGTCTCCCTTATTGCCCATATCACCTTTCTGTCCTTGGGGACCTATGAAACAGCACAGCACACATATGTAAATTTAAAAAACCAGATTTGTTGTCTCTGCAGCCTGTAGAGTGCCTGTCTGGGCAGATCAGTACAAGGTTTGGCTCTCTTCCAGAGAGTTCTCTCATCTCCCCTTAACCTTCTCTTCTCTGAATGGGTGATCAGCTTGCTCCAAAAGAGTTGAATTACTTGAAAGTGCCTCTTTTGAAGACTTCTCCTTCATCTTTCTGCTCTAGAATTATCCCAAAGTCCTTGCCTTTTGGTATTCCTCCTACAATAAGTCTTCCCTTCTGGAGCATCTTGTGCTAATGAGAGAATTGGGGCATTCAGGATCTGGTGGAAGATCTGAGGAAGCTCTTATCAAACCTGTCCAGCTGTGCTCCCTGCTCTGCACCACACATTACCTGCTTTCTTTTCCTCTCCTGCTTTCAGCCCGTGTCAGACCACTGAGCAACAGCAATCCATAATGCATGTTACATGGGAGAAACATTGCATAACTCTTCTACTCCAGGTGTATAAAGCCAGGCTTATGTAAGATACAAAGCTCTCAGAAAGATGTTCCACTAAAATGAGGACTACTATCCACATGCTTGTGCATGTAAATGATATTGTATTATTTTATACCATGGAAATCCTACTGCAAACATCACTGCTTTAATCTAGAGTAGGCTGATAATTGAATATCTGTGGCTTTCATTAGACAAAGGTCACTCTGTGAAGAGACTTCCGTGGTGCAGAGTCAACATTTTGCATGGCTCCTTCCCCCAGCCCTCCTCTGGGAAATTTGCTGAAGCATGACATGAAATTAAACCCCTTCACATCAGGTCAAGTGTCCTGTTTATCAGGCTCCCTCACTGACTGGCAAACCATGCTCAGGGCTGCTTGGATTTTTATGAGTACTCTCCATATGACCTATGGAGACTTCTTCTGGTGTTTTATGTAGAACGAGTTTAAAAAGAAATATGTGTAAGAACATTAAAAATGTTGAGGTAGTGAAGAAGTCTTACCTGGAAGCCCAATCTCTCCTTTTTCTCCTCTTGCTCCTGGAACACCACTTGGGCCAGGAGGACCAGGAAGTCCTCTGCTCCCCATCTCACCCTTGGGTCCCTGTACACCTGCAAGGACAACAGCATTTTTCTGATGCTTCATGAGGTGCCATGTGTAGCCAGTGCCAGCAGCAGGACACCCACCACAGCTGCGAGCATGAGCTAAACTCCACTCTCTGTGCACTTGAGAGTGGTGCTGGTGACAGTGGGATCTTGGCCCACTGTGACTGTTGCACACTGACTTTTAAAATAAGATTTTTTTCCAGCTACGTTTTGCTTTTGCTCACATTAGCTTTACATAGGCTTATTTCCTTCAACTCCAATGACATTCTTACTCACTTACACCTCGGCTGAGGACAAGATTGCTCATAAAATCATCCATAAAGCCACTTTATGTTCAACCACAGAAATAATTCAGGCATCAGAAAAGCCTTACCTTGGTCTCCCTTTGTCCCTGGTGGTCCCCGTAACCCTGGGATATAAAATACATATATCAGCTGACACACATCATCTATTCACAGTAATGGCTAAGAAGAAGAGACAAATTTTTTAATCATCCTTTGCTCACACAATTTCTGTCACCAGTGAGGCCAATCTTCAGCTGGCAGGGACCAGCACAACCACTTGAGTGAAGTCCTTGGAGCTCAGCTGAGTGCTCAGCTGGGCAGGGGCCAGCTTGTCTTCCTGCCAAGCCCAGCTCTTGGGGACCATTGGGGAGATCTTTCGTGAAAACTCACTGAATGATTGGGCTCTGATGTGTAATAACACTGCTTGGCAGGAGGTGCTGTTTCAATGTTGTAAGTGCAGCCAGGAAGATATGAAAACACAACTTTAATTTTTTTTTCCTTCAGAAAATCTCATCAGTGTAGCCAAGAAGTAGGGATGGATGAGTTTCAGACCTGACCTAGCAAGGGTTGCATCTTAGGTCATCATCACAGGATCATAGAAACTGTTGCCTGGTCCAACCTCTGCTCAAAGTGGAGCCAGTGTTAGATCAGGACTTGCTGCATCCTCACAGTCTGGAGATGTTCACCTCCTATGGCAGGTGTAGTTCTACCCCAACCCCGAGGTACCCAGGGCAGCAGCCTGTGCATGGCTGTGGAGGGCAGAACTTGCACCCAGCTCATTCCTGAGTCTGTGCCAATGTTTTCCCTAGGGACAGGGTGGGCATTGACCTCTCCTCAGAGGGAGCATTTGGGCTAGCCACGGCTCCTGGAAGATCAGTGGAAAGGTGCAGCAGCTCTCCTCATGACCAGGGTGTTGGGTGTCTGCACACTGGGTAGGGTCTGGCTCTGGAGACTGAAATCCCAAATCCTCACCTAAGGTCTCTTAGATGAAATAAGAGGAAGAGAGAAGTTGTGGCTCATTTACCAACATACCTGGTGGACCAGGATCTCCTTTGCTTCCAGGAGGCCCTGAAATAAATAATGGATATTTTTCAGTAGTCAGCAGTCAGTGAGGAACACAGCAGTATGGGATTGACAGGCTTGAGGTGTGGGCTGGAGACACCACCCTTTTGGAGGGCAGCTAGAGTCCAAATCTGCAAGTCACAGGAGGGAGGAGGAGCCCAGAGCTGCATGTGCAGCTGCCAGGGGATCTGGGGGTTTCCACAGGGCAGTGCTCCAGCTCCTGTAGGTTCTCCCTGATCTGGAGTTTACTGGGCATGGGGGGGCATCACTAACTGACAGGAAGATTAAATCTTGCCCCAGTTATTGGATCATCCAAACTGGCTTTTCACCCTTGCTAGTGATGCAAAGGAACCAGGTCTTCCCACTGCAGAGCCAGTATGGAGAGCCATACCTGCAGCCAGGGTGATGTTGTTCATCCTCATCATCAGTTTGGCATTGTTGCTTTTAATTATGGTGATTTCCTCTTCTAAGCTTCTCCTCCAATTTTCTTCATGTCTCATGAGAAAGCTCTTCTGAGCAGAGCTTCTTGACAAGGCCAGATTGTTGGCAAAGGAGCTCTGCAGAATCTCGTCTGTATAGGAGGCATTTTGCCCTTGAAGTTTCAATATCTCTCTCTGCATCTTAAATACTGAGGAAACAAAAAGCCCATGCAATGAATATTCACTGCCCAGTCTGGCTGGGAAATGTTTGGCAGAGCAGCTCCTCAGCATCTGGGGCGGGGAGGGGGGACACCGGGGCATAAAGACCACCCCTGTTTGACCCGGGGAGGGGTTTCCATGTGCCAGTCCTTGCTGCAGCCAGGAGTGCAGCTGGGAGAGCTTGTTTGCAAATGCAAAGCACACACTCCCCGGCTGGGGGAATTGTTCCCTGCAGCGGCTGCTCTGCCTGGCCGTGTGCGGAGGAGCCTCAGAGGTTCCAGATCTGTGTGCTCGTTCCCTCTTGCCCGTGTCCCCAGGAGCACTCAGCATAGCCCTGGCGAGGTTGTTGTTACCTTTGTACATCAGCAGCCCCTGGCCGGCCGTCAGCAGCAGCAGGTAGGTGCTGAGAGCTGTCCAAACACAGCATCTGGACGCCTTCTTCTGGCCCCGAGGCTCTAAAAACCAAGAGATGAAGGGTGGACACTCTCCCACATCTCTCCCCTTCAAGCTTTGCCTTCTGAGGCTTGGCCATGATGCTTTCCAGCAGCTTTCCAGCAGTGTGGAGCAGTGAGGTCTCCCTGTGAGAGTGCTCATCCTGCCAGCGAGCATCCTGCCTTCCTCTGCTCCAGGCTCTGCTTGGCCATCTTTTCCTCAGCTAATTTATCTAGCTCAGTTCCATCCAGACTTAACCCAGCCTATAACAGTGTGAGTGTGGTGGTTTTCCCCTTTCTGCATCAATAAACTCCCTGTTTCCATTGCTTTTAGGCTGCCATTCAGTGTGCTGCTTAAAGCAATTCCCTCTCCATCCAGAGCACTGCATACATGTGATTCCAACAGCAATGCATGTATGCATCAAAGTAAATGAAAAATAAATCATAAACTGAACTGCAGGACAAATTGAAACAAGTCATAAGATGTAAAACCAATCATTACCAGCAAATGTAAAAGAAATAAATGGCTTTGTTGAATTTTGGCCTTCAGGGAGAAAAAAAGTATTTTAGAAGTATTGGTAATTATGTCAAACATTCAGTAAGTTACTCTCAATTGAGGTTTTTGCTTTTTTTCAAAGTAATGTAATCAGGAGTTTAAAGTCTTAATTTTAAAGAAAGTACAGTATTTTAATTGGTTTTACAATAGAATGGCTTAGTCAGCAATGAAGCTTTTATATTCAGCAAAAATTAATAAACTTACATTTTTTAATTGAGTCTGCTGACTTTAGTATCTTAACTACTATGCATGAAAGTCTTACTCAAGAAAATTAGACATTTTCTAAGACAGGAAAATAACTAATTTTTTTCTGATGCTCAGAATCAGCTTTTGGCAAGAAAGGGTAGTGTGACATATTTCTACTTTTAAATAGAAGTTAATTTACTAGCAAAATCACTGCAAAAAGCATTTAATATGCAATATTTCATTTTCATGTGTTGTTTTAGACCGGATAAAATCAATATAAATCAATTGAATAAAGAAAACCTTACCACTTATCTGAAAGGTTGTGATAGCAGGTGAGGCAAACCCAATCTTTTCTGAAACACTGAAAGAGTTCATATCACTCGAATTTCCATCTTCCCTATACTTGTCTTTAAGTTTCATGACAAATTTCTTGTGGCTAACCTAAAGCCTTGTCAGATTATAAAAACAATAAAGAACTGGAGGCACTTCCTCTCTGCCTCCTGATTTGATATGCTTTCTGATATGCATTTCCTATCTGCTCAGCCTTTATAGACTACTGAGAACTCTGATGTGGTAATTTGAACAGTTCCTCAAAAAATCCCACAGCTAAGATGTTGAGCTGCTCTCGTGTTGGAGTCCAGGGAGCCTTGGGCAGGATCCTGAAGGATCTTCAACGTGGAGTTATTCAGCATCTCTGCATTGTGGTGGAGTTAGGCGTGAGATGGACATATTGTTTCCAACACAAGTAAACCTCCTCAGGTAGCCAAGAAGATTCCATGTTCAATGTTAGCTTGGCAATCCCTCTCCGGGGAGGGGAGGCTGAGGACTTTGTCCTAGTGAAACACACAGTAATGTGCACCAAGGTGACACCTCAGTGACCCTGTGTGACTCAAGTTCAGGGAGGCAAAGAATCAGGAGGAGTTGTAGAAACAAGCAAATGATGGTGGGATGGGGAAGCTGAAACCCAAATGGGTTTGGGATGATATGGAGAAGAGACACTTGTAGCCTCCTTGACAGGGTCTTTCCAGCCCCTGCTTCCTCCCTGATGCGTTTTTCACGTCCATGGACACAATTCCTACTTCTTCACCATTTCTTTGCCCTCATCCTGCCAATCCCCCATCCTGTAGAGACCTTGCCATGGCATTTGACATCTCCATTTGTGTGGACTTGATTTTGGTTTTGCAAAGCAGAGTGACTCACCCAAGCCTGCAGGCAGGAGCCGTCGGTAGGAGCTGGGCAGAGCCCTCCTCATCCACGCTGCCACCACCACGTCCTGCCCTCTCCGAGGTGCAAGGCTGTCACTGTCACACGGTGACAGTGTGGTGCTGGCCTGCAGGTCTGTGCTCATCCCTGGGGCTGCTGGATCTGTGCTCATCCCTGGGGCTGCTGGCTCCTCGCTGCTTTGCTTGGCCATGGAATGAAGTGTGGCAAACCTTCAGGTAGGGACGAGCTGGAGACCCACACCCTGACAGTGCAGAGTGATGCCCTCTGTTCTGCACCTGCTGTACAAATTTCTGAAAGGCTTAAACCACGAATGTGTGGGGATTTCTGAATCCACTTCTGTGTTCTCCTTTCAAATGTGCTTGTGCAGCTGTGACCTGGTTTGTCCCCAGCAGGAAGGAAAAGGAATCCTCCATTTTTAAACATTGCTAGGAATTGGGATAATTTGCTTGCTTGTGAAGGTCTCAGATATCCCTGTGAATTAGGGAGGTCTTACCCGATTACCACCGATCAGCTGAGCCACATAAACGCCTGTGCATCCTCTCCCATCATGGCATCACCTCCTTACTGGAGTAAGGGCTCATATCCAGCCCATTTCTGATGGTTCTGGTGGTTCAGCTGACCACTCAGCACAAGCCTGGAGCCGTCTACTCTTGCTGGGTGATGAGCTGGGAATGACTGCACTTGTGCTGCCAAGTGGATGTTTATAGGGATGGATTTGATTCAGGTGCATTCAGGGAGCAGATTTACAGCAGAGAGGCTTTTAATAAAGCTTCTAGTCAAACCCATTTTATTCCAAAGTATTAAAAATAAGCTGGCAGATAGAGTTCTAAAAAGCCTGCCTAAAGACAAAAGTTGCAATGAGGTCTTTGTGCCCTCCTTCCCTGAGAGAGAAGCTCAGGGACAAGTTTTCACATGATTCATGGTCATGCTGTGACCATGCCACTCTCAGGGGCCCAGCTGGCATGGGTGTAAAAACAAGGATAGACTCCATTGATTTTAACAGCCCTGAACTGCAGTGCTTCAGGTTTTGAAGTCCAGTTCTCCACTTTTGGGAGGAAAGTCATGATCCCTCTGACTGCAGTCGTCTACCCAGCCAGTCAAACCTTTATTTCTATTTGATGCAGCCCATGCAGCTCTGCCAGCTGCCCCATTCTCATTGCTCATTGCTAGGTGAGCATCTAGGGGCCTGGGAGGTTGTGGTGCACTTCTATCTGGATGTGCCTCTGCAAACAGGCAGCAGTTTTCCCAGTGCACGTGGTGCTGAGGGTCTGGGCCACACCCTGGTGCTAGAAACCATGTCCCAACATGCTGGCTCAGCCTCTGTGTGTTCTCCCGTCCTGCTTTCTGCTGTCTTTCATTTCTCACTGTACCGTCAATGACTGTAGCAATAGGTCGACTCTGATTTTGCAATCAGGGAAAAAAAAGAAAAGAAACTGCTGATTCAGTGCAGTCTCCCTAGGTTGATGTTTCGCTGAAGCAATGGGGTTATTAATAGAACAACAGATTCCAGCTCATTATGGGACACGTACACTGGGCACCAGCCTTATCCTTTGAGATATTATTCCTGTAAGAAAGCCCTGGTCTCTCTCCTCCTGCTGATCCTCCTGCCTCCCCTAACATGTTCTGCTGACACTCAAGGAAGAGCTTGTAGTCCTCCAGCTCATCCCTTTCCTTCCTACATTCATGCAGAAGATGCTCCTCATGTTCTCACTCTAAATGTGCACCAAGATGTGAACCAAGTTTTATAAACTGACCACAGCTGCCTCAAAGTCACGGGCCTGGGGGAACTGTTGGTGGTGGAAAAAGGAAGTGGCCTGGAAGTGCTGGTGGAGCAAAAAGTCCCTGGCCCTACCCACTACCTTTCTCATCTCCTTCCATCACTGTTGTCCACTGCAGGCATGTGCCACTACCGAGAGCTAATGACAAAGAGAAGGGATGCAACACCAAACTCCAGCCTGGCAATAGCTAAACACATCAACAGCTTCCCAGCAGTGATTCTGCCAAGGAGCTTGGGCAGACATCAGCCTCCTCAGTATGGCTATTTATCCTGAAAGAACTGAAGCTGCAGTTCTTTAAAGACTTTTTTTCCCCCCAAGTGAGAAGACATCCTAGCTTAGAGGTGTTTCTCCATTTGTCTGCAAGATGGTAATTTTTCCAAACTCATCTGTTTGATTGCAGACTGTCTTAGTCATAAATGTGCAGCATTCAGGAGGCTTTCATTCCTCTCCAAGGAAGAGGGAATAAAGAGTGTGTGGCACAAACAAGCCCTATATTGGGTAGCTGGGGCAGGAGCCTCCACCATTTCTGTTGTTGCCTCCAGGCTGAAGTGAGGGTTGCAGCCAGGAAAGGGGACAGTCTGCCCCTTATCCTGATACCTGCACTCATGTTTCTGAAGATGGGCTTCAAAACATCAAAAAGTAATCCTGCCACAGACCACACTGCTCTGCCACAGAAAAAACAAGTACCTATGGTTTGACCTGTGGTATATCCCATACATGTCCACCACAAAGCCAGCAATGACCACAGCTGTACAACTGCCTCATCATAACCTTTCTAGTAGACTAGCTTGGTTCTTTTTTTTTTTTTTTTTCTTATTTTACCTGATTTTTCAGTCTTTTGTCTTTTTGCAATGAACAAGTTTGGTGAATTTTGACATACCAGTTTTTGTGGTGGATTTACTCCAGCCATCTTCCAAATGTCTCAGTCTTCTTATCTAAAGGATGGGGAGAAAATAGAAGGTGATAAGGCTCGTGAATTGATATAATTACAGTTTAATAGGGAAAACAAAAGATGCACTTGCAAGCAAAGCAGAAAGAGGAACTCATTCTCTACTTCCCATCAGCAGGCAGATAGGAAATTGCTTCCTGGTAATCAGGGCCTCAGCATGTGTGATGGCTGTTTGGGCTGACAAATAACACAAACCACAAACATCTCCCCTTTGCCTTCCTTCCCTGAACCTCCAATCTCTGAGTTTGACGTCATATGGTGCAAAATATCCCTGGGGTTGGTTTGGGTCACAACCCTGGCTGTGTCCCTTCCCAGTCTCTGGCCCATCCCCACCCTGCTCCCAGGCTCAATGCTGTACCAGTTCTGCTCACCAATAACCAAAGCATCTGTGTTAGCAGCACTGGCTTAACCCCAAATCCAAGGCAGACCCCCATCCTGTGTTGGGCTGCTGTGGAGGGTGATACCTCCATCCCCATCTGACACAGTACAGCTCTCCAGTGGGACAGTGCTTGTGCTAAAATGCCTTGTTCTCCCCAAGGACGGAGCAAGGACTTTGATGTCCATGGACCTCAGGAGGCACTGCTGAATCCAGGGGCAGCCAAAACAGGTTGTGGCTGATGTGCCCACCAGCAGATTATGGAGGTACCAGGTCTGGGATCTCCCTTGTGAGTGTCCCATGGACTGCCCTGGTTAGCATCCCCTGAAAAAAAGTGTATCCAGCTCTAAGTGCAAGAAATAGTGCATTAAATGGAGATTTTCTGTGCAGAAGAGAGACTGGGGCCAACACGCAAGTTCTAATGCCAGGGCATTAAAACAAACCTTGAGTCTGGACCCATACGGGAGCAGAGGCCTTGTTGAGAAGCCCCCCACATCCCTGCATACCCAGACCTGTGCTCGGGGGGTCTGGCTGCTGCAGTAGCACCTGGGTACTTCTGGGACCGTGGAGAAGCACTTGTGCTAAAGCAATAAAACCCCCAGCACTGCCTGGCTGACATTTCTCCTTTCTAGCTTGATGTGTTGCTTGGCTTTGTTGTAGAGATTGAAAACAGATTTTCTTTCCCTTCTATGAGTTATGTTAATTTGTGTTTCATCAGAACTTGCCTCTTCTCCTCCTTTCCTTTTTTTTTCCCCCCCTTTAGGCTGGATCCAGCTGCACCATGAATTCAAGGAACCACCTGCAAAATATTTTAATGACTTCAACCTGTTCTTTGAGGTGAATTAATACCAGGGCAGCCTCTGCAGCACAGTGAAATAGTCAGGCTTGGCTAAGCAGGCCACCCTCAAAGCCAAAAAATATGTTCTGCAAGGCCAATGTGCCTGACAGGCAAGTTTGTTTTTAAGGTCTTCGTACATCTTCCTCCTAACCTCGAAGGCTGTTGTCCCTTATTCAGGTAAGAGCTGATCCCAAGGACTGGATGAGACAGGCTAAGAAACAGGAGGGATAATGAGACATCAAAAAGCCAGTCACATGGAGGGCATGGTAGATCTGTTAATGGTCTGCCACAAACAGCACAAATAAACCTGAAGGGAGGCATCTCCCAGGGCTTGCTCTGCATTCAGCAACTCAGTTCTGTAGGGAGAAATCAGCTGCTCCCTAGAGCTCCTCTTTTTTGGATTGCTTTGGTTCATCACATGCTTTCCACAAGGCCAAAAAGATTTCTCTAAGCACAGCTCTCAGTGTAGCCACATTCACACTTTCCTCCATCTCCTGGGCTTTTAAAATTCAAGGATCATTTTTAGTTTGCTAAGCAGCTATTGCCCATATCAAATGATGCTGCAGGTGCTGTTGTGGTCCTTTCTGCCCCACAGAAGGTCCTTAACTTGCTCTGGTGTTTTTTTTCAGGAAAGTCTCTGGGATTATGTGAGGCTCATGGTCATTGTATTTTTAGATATTAAACTAGTCAGGTAGACAGCACATTGTTCAGAAGGACATTCTTAAAGAGGTTTATTATTGAGTATTGTCCTTGCACTGGGGCACATCCCAATTAATTGCCTGCTCATCAATGTGTTACTGTGCATTTATCTCAGGGTAAACATATTAAGGAGCTAATACTTGGGCTTCCACTAAAGGACACCACAGGATGATTTGTCTCTGATGAGGTTTCTGGCACAAATTCCCATGTCCTGAATGCTACTGGCAAACACTTCAGCTTGAAAAGCCATTAACCTGTAACCACCCCATGCCCCTTATTCAATGAATGTGGAGAGCAAACATGTGTGTGAGCAGCTTTATACACAGACTTGAAACCATCCCTGACAGCAGTCCATACAAAATTAACTCAAAGCAACTGTCCAGTAAAACATGTGTGCAGTGCTAGGCATAAAAGCTCAGACCCTGAAAATGCTCCAGCCTTCCCTGCCTCTCAGTTTTCTACTGTCCCTAGAGAGCAACAGCCAGCCCTGCTGCTCAAATCATCTCTGTAATTGCTGTGGTGACACTGGGTGCTTCAGAGACCCGAAGTCATGACTTTTCCCCTTGAATTTCCTTCCTTCATCTCCTGCCCTCTATTCTGACGTGCCTTTGCTGTCCTCTCGTACACCTTCCCTGGGCGCTGACACGACAGCGCAGCTCCTGTCTGCTCGGAGCAGCGCTGCACAAAGCCTCCATTCCCTTTTGGTGACTCTCCTGCTTGCCTGTGACAGCCACGTGTGCCTGAGCTTGCTCAATCTCCTGCTAGGAAGTGATAAGCTCGGGTGTGAAACTCCCAGCATCAGCACATGGGAGGGAAAGTGGCAGAAAAGGGAAAGGTGCCTTTTTTGGGAGCTTCATTGCCATCCTCCAAGGCACAGAGAAACCAGAGTCAGTTTGCAGTCACTGCACTGCTCCCCACATCTCACCTTTAGACCAGTAGGGGTTGTTTTCCCTTAACTAGAGCCAACAACTGATTGCTGCTTTTCCATTGTGGTCTTTAGCAATGATAACTAATGCTTAATTTATTCTTTTGATTCTCCACTGTTTCTCAGCGTGAAGGTGTTTGTCTCAGGAGGTGTCTCAGGGAAAGGGAACAAGAAACTGGTGAAAGATGGCAGGAGTGGGTTGAGGCACCCATCAAGGTGGAGCAGAGTCCCTCATCAGGGCAGTGAGGGGCTGGGACAGGGCAGTGCCGTGGGTGCAGCTGGCTTAGTGTCAGTCCCATGGGGCTGGGAAGGGACTGGTGTCTCTGGGGCCAGGTGTAAGGCTTGCCCCTGTCCACTCCTAATGCACCACCCATGTCTTAGGGCTAGAGTGTGTGTGAAACCTTTGGACTCACCCTGTGCTTGAAAGGCAGGTTTCACTGCTGCTTCTTTCCCATGCAGAAACAAAAGCAAACCCTGGTTCAGTGCTCTCCTTGGAGCATCTCCCAAAGTGGGCTAGCGCTAGTTGCAGGAGTGACTTAAGATAAAAAGAGTTA
This sequence comes from Sturnus vulgaris, assembly GCF_052056855.1. Taxonomy (NCBI): domain Eukaryota; kingdom Metazoa; phylum Chordata; class Aves; order Passeriformes; family Sturnidae; genus Sturnus; species Sturnus vulgaris. Next base: position 33,187,180 of record NC_142249.1, read on the forward strand.
AAAAAATTACATATTGTTTTCATGCTTTCAGATGCTTTATTTCTTTTTAAGAAACTGTGCAAGTGTCCAGATGCTTGGAGAACTACACGATGCTCAGATCTTGCCAGTGGCTAACTTGCCTGAGGTGTGGGCATGTCTTGCTAGGGAAAAAAAGTAGTTTTGTACTGACCTTTGGGCTCTCTGCCTCTTTCCATAATCAACACACACCTTATTTTGGTAGCTAGCTGGGAATTCCCTTTCTCCTGCTCCTCTGGCAATGACAGATCAAGCACAGCTGAATTGCTTTGATCACTTTGATGAATAAAACTAGAATTTGCCCCACAGCCTTGACTCTTGCCTAATTCCAACCTCTTCCATTGAACTGGTATTTTTTAATTTTTTTTTTCTTTTTTTTTTCTTCACCAAAATAACTGGAAGCAGTGGGCCTCTAGGATTCTCACATTTGAGTAAAGCTGGAGTCTTCAACACTATTAATTCAGGAGTACTGCTGATCTCACATGCCTGTGAGTGTTTGAGCAGAGTTTTGACAGAAACCTGACAGAAATCAGGCTCTTCTCAGTGGTGCCAAGCAATAGGACAAGAGGCAATGGGCAGAAACTGATGCACAGGAAGTTTCACCTGAAGATGAGGAAGAACTTAACTGTGCAGGTGACCATACACTGGAACAGGTTGTTTAGACAGGGTGTGGAATCTCCCTGACTGGAGATATTCCAGAACCATCTGGATGCAATCCTGTGCCATGTGCCAGATGAATGACCCTGCTTCAGCAAGGAGGCTGGGCCAGATGATTCTCTGTGGCGCCTTCCAACCTTCCCCATTCTGTGATTCTGTAAAAAAGGGGTTTGCATGCCTTCCATGTCCCCTGCATGTTGCCTGGGAAAATAGATCCATGTGGCAACAGTGGGATGTGGCAGTGCTGGAGCAAGGCATAACCAAGTACCATTGAAGGCTGGTTGAATACAGAGATGATAATCACCAAAAAAAAAGTATGGTTCTTAATAAATTCCCTCTGTTGTAACCACCAGGGAACCTGGCAGAAGGCACAACTTTAGCTAAACCAAACATTGAAACCACGCATGTATATATAAAAAAAGAGGGGAGGAAAGGGAGAAATCAGTTAGAAATAAGCTTTCATTATTGGCCAAATATTTAACTCTAGCTCAATAAAATAGTAACATTGGCTTGCTGTCATTTGATTTTATTAATGAGTTGGATATCTTTAGTTCAATACAGCATTCTTGATGGCATTGAGAAATTCTGTGTGGAAGCCACTGATTTACATTCACCGTTGTGTTGAAATGAGCTGAGCTGGTGAAAATGCCCCCACTATAGGTTGACTAACCTTCCCAAGGTGTGTGCAGATTTAGGGCCTCACTCAGGAGCTTTGAACCAGCTGCTTTTGGGATGTTATCAGGCTTTGGGTGAGGCAGGACCAGGGAAAGCCATGAAAGGACCTTCAGTCGTGGTGATGCAGCAGAGCATTTCTGTGTCTGCTGCTGCTCAGTGGGGCAGGGGAGCTGGAGAACATTGGCTAGCACAGCCCTGGAGCTGTGATGGTCCCCAGTGTCTCCCTTAAAGCCACCTCCTCCATAATGTTGGGGCCACAGAAGGACAGGACTGGTACCTCAGACACCCTTTCATTGTCAGTGAAGCTCCAGCAGAAGCTCTGGCTGACTCCCCACTCAGGTTTTGGGGCTGAAATCCAGGGGTTGTGGGTGTGCATGGGGACAGCTCTGTTTCCCAAAGGTGGATAAGTGAGGTCAGCCCAAACAGCTAAGCCAGGCAGCCTGGCTCCTGGCTTCCCCAGCCACATCTGAAAGGCTCCTGCAAAGACCTTGTGATTGAGGCTTCAATACTCTCTCCTTGCCAAAAATATTACAAAGGCATGGTAAGACATTAGAGCTATGGGTGTCAATAAAGTATGTGACAATTACAGTGGATTTCTGGTTTTCCTAATTTCTTTAATCAAGTTGCACCAAGCAAGCAAGCTGGGAACAACTTTCCTTGCACTGTAAGTGCATAGCTGAGTGAATTGGACCAAGGTGCCACATGTTAATCATTATGGGGTTTTGTCTGCACAACATTAGTCTTGCACTGATCTCCTTATGAAATCATACCTTTCCCATTAAGTGCAGTTTGAGCTTTGAAAGGGAATTCAGACTGACTTGGCATGAGCCTTTGTACAGGGCTAAGGAAACCTGGGAGAGATGGCCCTGCTTTAGGTAATGAAAAAGAAAATTAACCTGACTTCTCTTCTGTGGTCCATTGAAAAGTCTCTGTGTAAGGAGTGTGGATTGATGGAGAGGTCTGAGGTGGGAAGAATATTAAAAAAGATGTCAACATGCCAATAAATGTGTGTGCCAGAAATAAATGCATTATATCTTAGTCCATGAGAACAAGCTAAAGAAAGGTGTTATTTTAGGGAGAGAGACAGTCTGGTAGCTCACATCATTATAGAAAAAAAATGATCAAAGCAAAAATGAGCTCAAATTTCCAACTGTCATCTCACCTTCAGAGTTCATTCCCTCAAGCAGCCAAGGGCTGGATATTTGATGAAAAAGATCCAGAGGGGATCTCAAAGCTACAGAGTCTCTGGGGTATATATTTTTCTTTAACTGTCCTCTGCTTTCCCTCCATAGGTTACCTGAAACTCGGGATCAGAAGTGGCCTTTGAGGATTTGTCCCAAAACATTTCTCCAGAACAAAAGGAAGACTAGCAAAATCCTAAAGCAAAGTGAAACGAAAGTGGATCAAGGTCATAGATTTCATTCTCCAGCTTGAGTGCATGATAGATCCAGACTAATGACAAGCAGATGGAAATTTAGGCACTGGTCTAAGTTGGCTGCCTTTTGCAACAGCAGTAGGGCTTGGTCTGTAGTGCAGCGTGTTTCTGGTGGAGGCAAGCTGGCTGGGGAACGAAAATCACTGCACCTCCTCATGGAAAGCTGCGCCAAGAAAGCTTTTGTTTTAGATAGTGTTTTGTCAGCCTAGCAACATTGTTGGTAGAGATGATACAGCCCTGCTGGCAAGAACACCATCAACTGGTACATGCAGAGGCCTGGTGTGATGTCTCCAGTAGCATGGCCATACCAGGAGGTGATTTCTCATGCCAGCAAGCTCTTCCTTGGTGGTCTGCATGGGGACCCTGAAGCTGGGAGTTAGCCTGAGCAGCTGGAAGCAGGAGGAGGGAAAACCCACACTGTCCTTGTGTCTCAGCTCTGAGCCCTGGTACCAACACAGGCAGTGGGGCAAGAGATGGGGTCTTTTGTCTGGTTTGTCATAGATAAAGCCCTCAGCAAGGATAAGTCCTAATGCTTTTTGGCATGTGAATAATATCCCTGGAAAGCTCTCTAGGAGTGGCCCATCAAGGGAAGGGGACAACAATCAGCAGCTCATGGTCAATGCTGTGTTGTGTAGCCTCCACTCAAAGTTCAAGTTCACAGTGTACCAATAAAGGTCTCTGAGATTCTTTTGTCACACAGAAAAAAAAATAAAAAGGAGAAATATTTTTAAAAGCCCATGTAGAGATATCTCCTGTCCTAAGAAATAAAAACATCCCTGGCCTGTGGCAGTTCCCTAGGCTGGCAGCAAGCTCACATTACTTAATTATGATATGTTGCATATACCAACTAGCAGGGGACAAGCCCCCTCCTTTATTCTCACAGTCTGGCGTGGCTGTGTCTGCCTTGCAGCTGTTCAGGGCACATATATCAACATGTCTCAGCATCCCAGAGCAAGCAGAGGTGCTGGAGATGCAGCCCTGGAGAGAGAAGCTGCAATGAGGAAGACCTAATTTTACCCTGAACAGAGCAAAATTGTCTTCTTCCTTTCACAGGCTGATTTCCTTCTCTTAAAATACAAGTTTGGTTATAGTTCTTTGTAAGGTATTTCCCCTAAAAGCACCAGCTGGCCTTTTTTCTCCACTCCAGCTCTTCCCTGTAGCCATCCTGCAGCAGTACAGGGAGGACCAGCTGCTGTATTACCAGCAGCAGGACTCTGTGGACAGTGAGGGAAAAAATGCTGGGAAACGTCAACACCTCTGAGAAATCTGGTCTTGTGCATCCAGGAACACAATCCCGTTCTCCTGCATTTATTTTTCCCAGTGAAAGGTTCAATTATACCTCCCATCTCTGTCCTGGGCTGAAGACAGAACAGAAAATCTCAAAATAAAAAATAAGATTTAAAAATACAATTATTTTTATAAAATACAGAGTATTTAGGGAAGAAAAAGAAGTGCCTTGTACAGACTGCTGAATCACCCAGTGCTGCAGGGAAAAGCCCAGGAATGGGACTCTCAAGGCTGTGGTACCCAGAGCCATGGTTGTGCCAGGCAGAACCAGGGAAGATGCAGGTCTGGAGCACGTGGATAAAAACCCGACTGGGGAGCCCAGAAATGAGAGTTTGCCAGTGTTCCTCCTGGCTTTCATTAAGCTTATTGTCATTTTGGTCAACTCCCACTCCCCTTCCCTCCCTCTCTCTGTCTTTTTGCCCTGAAAGTCTGTTCAGCAGATTGTTCCCAGCTCTCAAAGATCAAATTTTAATTAAAATCATTCAGTGGTTTTGAATGACTAATGACCTCTTATCAGGTATTGTGCTACAAATAACAGGCAAATGACCTTCCCTCCCACTCTTCAGTAATACACTTATTTTTTTTATACTGCCTTCCCTGCCAAGACTCTTCTTGCCTCAAAATAACGTGAGAATTGAAAACCTCCTTGAAATACATTCTAGTTCAGTACAAAGGGCACAAAGAGGCCCATGGATGAAGATGCACCGTTATAGGCCATCTTGAAAAATCTGGCTATGGAGGGATAGAGCTTATAACCCAATTTTCTGCAAAGAAAATGTGAGTCCTATTGGATTTCTAACACCAAGATCTGTCTCATGGGAATTTCTGTCCATCATTGGATGACAAGTGTCAGATGCTGGCCAGGTAAGTGGGGCTCAGGTTTAAGTATCCTTCAGTCCTCCATAGATAACCAATAAGGCAATAGGATAAAAATGTTTCTACTAGAGCTTCAGAAAGGACAAGGATTCAGGATGAAAACAAATCGGTAAAAATTCCATTTTGCTTATATTCCTAGCTTTCTCCTTGTTTAGCTGCTAAAGGTTTTGATAGAGGACAAAAACCTCTGTGATCACTGTCCTGAGCCCCTGAGCCTCATGTGAGGAAGAAAAAGCTGAGATGATCAGAGGTCATTGGTGTGGCCTTTGCTAAAGTGTTGGGATCTGTCAGAAAAATGATACTGAGAAGTAAGAAGAAGAAGAAGAAAAATCCAGAAAACACAGTTTCTTTTCCCAGTGGCAGTTCTCTTTTTGAGGTGTGGGCTGGGTGTGCTACCTCCGGGTAAGTGGCTCTGAGCTGCTTGGCAGCACTTTGCTGTTGGGAGCAATTAAACCTCGTATTCCTTCTGTGCTCCTGTGCTCCCTCTCATCCATCAGTGCCGGAGATGAAAGTTTGATGAAGTTTTGGTGAGTATCCAAGAGCTGAGCTGGGAGCACAGGACACCCCTGCCAGGCTCCCAGAGCAGCAGCTGCTCTGGAATGATGTTTTGATGTTTCCCTGGGGAAGTCCATCACACAGGTTTCCAAATCTGCGGGTACATAAGACCTCCTTGCTACAAATTTGCAGTGCTGTGATGATAAGAAATGAAAATAAACTAGTAGGATTGTTGAACAATAATTTTTTGTCTTCTTGAAGCTGTCTCATAATCGCAAACCAAAACCAAAACCAGGTGAGTTCATTGCATACCTCCTCCCTTGCGAATGACTCTCTCTCAACACCAGTCACAGCTTTGGGCCATAGGTGACAACTCGGGCTTGTTTTCAAGTGTTTTCCTTGATGCAAAGTGTTCAGACTTGCGATTTTGTGTCCTTTTGGTCAAACTCAGACACAGGCCCATGTTAAATTCAGACATTGTTCAAAGCACTGGCCAGAGCAGTCTCTAACTGTGGCTTAGCTCTGTCCCACTCTGAGCTGAAGGACAGCTGAATTTGCCATTGCTTTTCACCAGATCTTTATCTCTTTCTCTATTAAATTCTCAGCCTGCCCTGTACACGCAGCAGCCATGCTGCCATTTGCTCTGGGTTTATGGCTTGAAGCTGTGGCTTTTTCCTGATGCACCTCCAGCTCAAGGTGAGACACCCCAACACAGAGGATGGAGACATCCAGGGGCTTGGATTTTCCCTGCGTGAAGGCACAAAGCCAAGGTGGACCTGACGATGTTAGACACAGGGGTATGGTGGATATTTTAGGGGAAAATGACAATTTTTTGAGCAGTGTTTTTGCTGCAGGGGTGCTGCTTACACTCACCCACCTGCTGGTGCTGTGTGGACGCAAGGAGGAAGCTCAGCAAACCAACCATGTGCCCTCTGGTTTCTTGGTCAGCCCAGCTGCAAGGTAGTTCCACCAATTCATGTTCTGCTTCGTGCCAGTGGGCAGTGCTGACACATTTCCATTATTGATTCTCTGTGCATTTGACAATAAAGCATCCACAGGGCAGCTCTAAGCAGGGGAGCAATAACTGAGCTTCCATAATAATGACAAGATCCCCGCAGTGGCCATTACACAGGCAGGTTTGTTCTGCCCTCAGCATCTGACCAAGCCAGTAGCAAAGTCCTACCTCTCCTATCTGGTTTCCTCAGAGATTTGCTCACATTGCCAGATAGCCCTGGGCTGGTGGAAAATGAACTGCTGGGGTCTACAGAAGCCCCAGGTCTCTGGGAGTGGTGAGCTACAGCACTGTGGCCACTCATGGTAATACCTGGCCTTGGGTAGGACAAGACTTCCCAGGATGGGGATCCTTTCAGGCAGGTGGAGCTAGGTCTGCCAGTGCTCCCCAACCTTGGCAGGACTGAGGGTGTCCTTTCTTTGGATGAACTCATGGGATCCCCTCCTGAACAGAAATTTCAGCTGAAAAAGCACCTTTGATTTTCCTGATCTATATGAATTATCTGAGATAGTTTTACAGTAGTGTAGCAAAGAAATTCCAGCTCCTGCCAAAGACATTAACTCCATCCATGACTGTAGTGTTTCATACCACACAAGTGAGAGAAAGAACAGAGAGATAAAGAATAAAGTGCTGCGAACAATGCTTCATCTGGGAATGGACAGCCCCAAAGATAAAGCAGCCACAGATGAGCACCTTCATCTCCACAGCTATGTGAAGATAAAATTGCATGAAGAAATGAATTTGAGTGTAACTTTTCTGTTATGTCCCAAAAATAAACCCCCCAAAATTATGGACACTTTGTTCCTGTGAAAATACTCATGACCCTTCCTCATTCATCCAATTCACTTGTTCTTGCTGTGGCCAAGCTATAACTCCACTCACTTCCTCTAAGCAGAGCAGTGCCTTCCTCTTCTGTCAAATATCAGCTGCCAGCTCTGCATTTGGGTTAAAAATGGCAGGGACAGTAGTAAATTATTGCAGAACTCCTCCACTTTCTTTTCCTGCAGCTTCAACCTGTGAATCTGTGGAACATGTCCTAGAGTTCCTGCAAGACAACTAAACAAAGACAGTGAGTGGTCAGAAGGTTGAAACACCACTTCTCACCAGGAGGTGTGGTAAGAAAACCTACTTATTTAGAAGAACAAATCCTGTAATTTTCCAAGCCCTATTCAGTCCAGTTCATCCTCTCCTTTGACTGCAGTATGTGAGTGAACACTTTGGCTCAAATGTTCTAAAGCCTTACTTAGCCCACTGCCCTGCTTGAGGTTTGCCAAAAAAGTGATTGCCTATGGAAGAGCAGAAAAAAGAGACATAAGAACATATTTATGATGTTTCCCAATAGTTTTCTGAGTCTACAGTCATTCTCAGCTCAGGGACTCCCTGAAATGACTGGATGTTACTTCCAGGTAGTTGTTGTTTCTTGGTATATTTCTTCCTTTCAATAAACTCATGGTGGCATTTGCCATCTACTTCCTCTGACAAAGCAGTCCCAGCCAGTTGCCCCAGGATGCTGCTATCCCCATGACTCTGGGCTGCCCAGCTGCTCCATGAAGGTTTGAGGGGCTGTTTTCACTGTTTCTGACCCTGCTTTAATACTGAAATTAAATCAGTTGGTTAAGCAGAGCTGTGTGTTCATGTTTACCCACACATCTTTTCTGAGGTGTCCAAGGTTGATGCTGGACTGAGGGTTTAGAAAAGGCCATGCCACATGTTGTGTAAAGTTCCTGTTAGCCTCATTAAGACAGGATCAAGACTTAGGGCTTTCCCCCACCCACTCCTAGTCCAGCAAGAGGCAGCTCTGTACAGAGGTAAAACACTTCAGACAAAACCTGAGACTCTTCCTGCAGGCAGAGGGACAAGGAGCTAGGATGTTCAGAGTAGAGGGGGCTCCTGGGAATCAAAGTGGGAAAAGGTTGGGGCAAAGTAGGAACTAATAGAATTGAAAGAAGAGGCTGAGACACCTCTAATGGTGTCAGAAAAGCTCCAAGAACCACATGTAAATTGGTGATGACTAGGGGAAACTCCCCCCAGACACAGAGAATTTCTCTGCCAAGCTTCATCCCTGGTGATATGAAAGCAAGACCTGCAGGAAGGAAATGCTGAAAGCACAAAGGCAAAAAGTATTGGTCTGGGAGGGTCTTAGGATTATTTCTGATGTGTGTTTATGCTATGTGTTCTTAAATCTCAGAGGCTTCCAGCCCTCCATGGATAACCTGTCCTAATGTGTAATTACCTTCATGGTCAGAAAGGGTACATTTTTTTCTCCCAAGTGCCTACTAAGAAGCTCTGTTGCTAAACATTCAGCTAATTCCTTTCTGTCCTCCCCTTGGTGACTATGGAGAGCAATTAACTGCTGCTCTCTTCATAATAACCTCTTGCATATTTGAAGACTATAATCAAGATCCCAGATCTCTTTTCTAGTAGTTCAAACACTTTGTTAACTGCAAGAAGTATCACAGCTATTGTTTGCACATATTCATTATGTCAGAGGCCCCATTCCCAGCTGGTGGGAAGGATCACTCTCACCCAGGCTGAAACGTTCTGCAGGCAGATCAGTTTGGCAGGTGCTGTCAGCAGAACTCACAGGCACAGCCCTGAGCCTGCCACACTTTTGCTGGCACCCCTGGCAGCAGGAGTTTTGGAGTTTTGGAGCAGTAAGAGGTGGTCAATGTGCAGGAGGGAAATGCCTCTGTGTTGCCCACTGACTGCACGCTGCCCTGCAAGTCTGGGTTCTAAAACTCGTGTTTTAAAGTTTTTAAGGAGCCATCATCCACTTCCTCGGTGCAGGAATTGCTCTCACTGTGGCATCTGCCTCTGGAAAACAAGTAATACTGAGTGGGAGCACAGAGTACTGAGCTTTCCAGCCTAGCTGAGCCTCTAGAGGAAGAGGCTTCCTTAATTACTTGAAATCCATCACTGTTCTTTGACGGTGGTGTCACCTTGCTCTTGCACGGAAAAAAAAAAAAGAGGCACATCAGATTTCCCCTCTCTCCACAGCATTGCTGTGTCTTGCAGGCTCAGCCCAGCCTCAGGAGCAGCCTTGGTGCTCGCTCTCCAGGTGACAGAAAAGACTGGGGATCCCATGACCAAACCACACTTGCACCAGTGTTTTCTAAAACATTTAATGCCGGATTATGTATGAGATACAATGTGGAGTAACTTGCTGGGACGTGAAGCAAGTTCTGCAGGGCTAAGAATACGTTGCTCAGTGTACCTTACCTTGCCTAATACTGGCTTTTGGCTGTTAGAAACTTCATCTTAGACGGCGATGGATGTGATTAGCCCGGCCTGGAGCCGCTGCCATTCAGCATTGCAGCATCCCCACCTTGTGGTGTGCGCAGGAGCCTCTCCCCAGGCTGCGGGGACACCCGGCCACCGGCTGCTGTGAGCTCCCCTCGAGCCCTGGCTAAGCATCCATCGCAAGAGATACACAAGCGTGTGCCCTGCCTCTTCTTCTAGAGAGGCGCTAAAAGGTATGGTGAAAGTCCTGGAGAGATGGGGAAAGGTTTTTACGAGTTTGTTTTGTTTATTGTGTGTGTGATATTGCTTAAATCTCTCCTTCTGGAAAGATGAAACCTTTGGTTGTGATACCTAAATATCTACCATGTTAATTCAAAATATCACTATAGATTTCACAGGGGTGTTACACAGCTAGCCAGTACCTTCTCCTTTGCTGCTTATGCAAGAAAGGCTCTCAGAGGTGATGTGGGCTTTACTGAGACAATATTTTGCAAGCAAAGGAAATGTAGCCATTTGTGAATCCTCAGTTAGTGCTGTGAGTAGACACTGGTCTTCAGGAAAAAAAACAGGTATTTCTAAATCATAGTGATTACCAATTGGCTCTGTGAAGTAATCCATCATCTGCAGTAAGGTGAGAGTGTTCCTAGAGAGGTGGTGGATGTCCCGTGCCTGGAAACATTCAAGGTCAAGTTGGATTCAGCTCTGAGCAATCTGATCTAGTTCAAGATGTCCCTGCCCATTGCAGGAGGATTGGACTAGATGACTTTTAAAAGGTCCTTTCCAACTCAAATGATTCTGTGATTCTGTGATCTCCTTTTAGGAATAACAACTCAGAGTAAACTCAATATTTTTGTCAAAAATCTGGATATTCTTCAGTCTCTGAGAGCATCTGGGTGAGGATGACTTGAACCTGATATCTTCATTCCCAGGTTTCATCCTGTGACCTCCCTGGCATGTGCCCTGTGACCAAGGGGACAGAAAATGCTCAGCACCTCCTGGCAGAAGGAGAAACTGGGCACGGTGGAAACATGAGTGGGAACACAGCATCTTCCTGCCCTGTGTTATGATGAAGCAACTTGAGTCCTTTTTTCTTTGAGCAAAGGCGACACAATATTGTATCTTGTAAAAATAAATACATTTCTGCACACACTGAGTATAAAACATCCAGGTGGACGCCTGGTACCCCAGGGCTGCATTTTCTACAGTGCTCTCCAGCATTCTCCAAGCAAGAGGAACGATTTATAAAAGTATAAAGCCATGGGTGAGTTTGACTAGCTCAGAGTCTCTTTTGCTCCTGCACTTCTTCGCCGTGTGCCAAGGAGTGAAGACTATTCACATCTGCTGAACGGAGGAGCTGATGGCTGGAAGGATCAGGAGGCGACCTCCTCCGTTCCAGCTCCCTTCTGTGGCAAAGAGATGACGATCTGCAGGGTCTCTCTTAAAAGGCTTTTCTCCAGGCTCGCTAACTTTGCAACCTGCTGATGAGTTAATGTGAAACAGAGCCCTGGAAAATGCCGGGAGCGAGAAGAGCAAAGCAGCCCGGGGTGTGGGGTGGATAAATCACGGCTCGCCGGCCGGGAGGGCACTCGCCGGGCTGCGGAGCCATAAAGGCTGAGCTCGCTCCATCCGCCCCAGCCGCTCGCCGGGCTGCTCCGGAGCTGCTTGACAGAGCTCTGCCTTACAAGCCCGCTCTTCAAAGCATTCCTGTCTTTACTGTCGAACGCACCAAATGTCTCCCACAGCTGTTTAGTTGGTTTGTGAGCCTTGTTAAGTGCCGGGTTTATCATAGCTTTCCCAAGGAATGCGCGCTCCCAACAAGTAGCTGAAAGATATTATCTGGTTCAGCCAGCTGAGGAGCTCAGGCTCCTTGGAGACTAGCTGAGAGTGCACAGCTAATTTCTTTACTGGACAGTTGATATTTTTAATTGAGCTTGAGTGTTCTTTGGTCTATATTCTGCTGAGAAGAGAGGTTTGGGGAGAGGGTCTCAGCATCATCAACCTCATATGGTGGAAAAGCACTAAGTGTTGCTTGGGGAGCTACTCGGGTAGCTTTTCAAACATGCAGCCTTTAATCAGTATGTTTATACTTATAGTACCATAAAGAAATAGCCACCACCTAAGTCTTGTCCACCTGCAGCTGGCAGAGCCTCTGCCCAGACTGATCTAATGTTTCCTGCACCTTGCATCCTCTTGATAGTATAAGCCAGAAAAATATTCCTTCAGTGGCCAAGCCTGCATCCATACCATGATTGGTTTTCCTATCAGAGCAGTATCCAGTCATGCCCACCCTGGGGTCTGCAGCCCACTCTGGGATTTATATCCCAACATGCTTCCCTGTGGATTAAACCTTGCCAAGCTACTGGATATTAAAGTTCCCTCAACAGCATTAAGCAACTCTAAGCTTTCTTTGAAGTTCACTTTAAACATCTCTCAAAGCCATAATGGGTAATGTGAAGGTGAGATATATAATGGTCACAATAACCTTATAAAGCACACAGAGAGACAGCCAAAGTACCTGAGTTCTGTGGAGCACCAAGCTGCTGAGTAAATGGGCTTAAGGGCCTGCCTCTCTCATTTGCTTGTTCAGCTGATTGATGTGACCATAAGCTCCCCATCTGCAAGATCTCTGGGCTCTTCATAATCTAGTTTTGTCCATGACATACAGTTAATGTTATTAATTATTGTCTCTCTCCTCTCCGTGGAGAGCAGTGTTCTCCGAGTCAGAGCAGAGAGCCCCTTCCGTCACTGCTGCACATTGGGCAGAAGCAGAGTAAAGCAGGGAAGAGAAATATTAGGGACAAACATGCCAAAATGGGGGTTCCTGTACTTTTTCAACTGATAGGAGGAGCCTTGCAGAAAAATACTGTGTGGCCTTGGATGGAGGATACAGGACAGAAACTAAGCAGTGATTTAAAATTCTTCGCTGAAGGATGATAAAATTACAGTATGCAATGAAAACATGGAAAAGTACCAACTATAAACTAGGAAATCCTGCAAAACAGATCGTGAGACAATAACTGTGCTTTGAAAGTGATGATGCAAAGTTCAGATTGTACAGCACATTACTATTTGCAGTACTGTCTTCATGTTTCTAACGTGAAATTTAGATTCAGAAACATAGATTTGCATAAACTACATGAACTGAAGCAAACTTAAAAGATAGCCTGAAGAACTGAATGGCAATCCAAACTAAGACCATACTGAACTCCATCTGAAAGGAAAGTGTGAGAGTTCAAGGGACAGGGACACACACTTGATTTTCAGCAAAAAGAAAAAAAATGTTTTAAACATGTAGATATTCCAAAATATATTCTCTGATCATGCTTTTTCTCATTTCTCCTTGGCATTGAGTGTTGGTGGATGGCAAACAGACACCAGTTAAGGCAAGATGCTGTTTTGGTGGCAGTGTAGGGTTGGACATTGCCCCCAGCCTAACCCTGCACCCAGTCTTGCCAACCAAGATGGACATCTTCCTGCAAGAGGGGTTGTGAAACTGATGGCATTATGATTTGACCTGGGATGGCATCATAGGCACCAAAAGTTTCTCGTGGGGTTAAAATTAATCTTTCCTCCTAGTTAAGTCAGGTTTAAGTCACAGCATGAACCACCTTAAATGAAAGAGAGTTGTTGCTAGGATTTTTTTTAATGTATGGATCAAAATAAGAGGAATTGAACTGGTTTTGATAGCTATTGAATTTTTCACATCATCCTAAAATTTGCTAGAATTACAGAAATATTTAGCCGTACTTTCAGTGGTCCTTGCAAGCAATTCTCTTGTCATTAAAAGGGAACTACACTCACTAAGTCCACTCTGCTGGTCATGTCCTACACAGATCCTGTCTCTGAAACCCATGGAACAAATTCTTCCTTGGCATAAGAATTACAGAAAGAATAATTTGGATTTGATGAGTCAAAAGTTTACCCAGCATCAGACTGGGCTGACAGTTTCATTTCAGCAAACCAAGATTATTTTGGATATCTATTAAAATGGACTGACTGGTATTCCTGCTCCCATGTATACACAAACATACCAGACAATAATCTCCTTAACAACCCACAGATGAATTCCTTAGCTTATGAATCTGCCAGAAAACACATAATTTTCCCCATCAAGGAATGTTGCTTGGCACATCTTTAATATATCACTTACACAGCCCTCAATCAACCTAAATGATTCATCTAGCAACGTCTTAGGCGATGCTTTACATGATTGAATGGTTTATCCTCACTGAAAAAGCACACACCATTCAGTCCCATGTATCAGCTGTAAAAGTTATTAATAACCAGGAATTACATAGATAAGAGTCATGAGGCCAGCTTTAGCCTGGGTGACAGCAGCTGGCCCACTTTGAGCCCCATCAGTAAAAATCAGCCAGAATTTGTACCCGTGGGAAGAGATCAGAGGCTTGGACTCTCAACACCAACCCATGCATCATATTTTATGTTGTGTTTTACAGTTTATCAGCCTTCAGATTAAGATTTATTAGTGTTGCCTTGCTGTTTAGTAGTTGTAACTCGTGACATGCTTGGTGCTTAGCAGAGTCTGTGATGGAGGGGCTGGTTCTCACATTGGGCATTGCAGCAAACTACAAACCCATGCAGGAAAACCACCTCAAACAGCAAGGCAGGGACAGCAGCTCTCTCTCTCTGTCTTCTTCAAGGGGTTCCTTACATATGTAAGAGGCCAGGAGTAATTTTCATGTCTGGTGTGGACCTGCTCACAGCTGTGGATGAAGGGATCTGTGTCCTGGCCTCTCCTGGGTGTGAGAGGCTGTGTTATGGGCTTGGTCAGCTCTTGGATGGAGACGCTGATGATTAGCTCAAGGACAGAGCACAGCAAGCTGTCTGAGTCAGCACAGCCAGCACATTGTCCTGGGCACTTGGGAAGTCATTTTTCATCTGTGGTATCTTCTCTCCTCCAGGACTGGATGAATTACACAAGGTTCCTTGGACACCAGACAGGCAAAGTGGAGTTAGAGCACCATGTGATCTCAGCTACAGTTCCCAGCCTAGCGTCCTGGTGTTGTGCACAGACGTGGTAACCTGGCTCCTTTCCTGCTTGAAAACATTTGTTTGGACTTTCTGAGACTTTCTCAACATTGTGGCCCCCCGCCATAGGGTGTTATATGGCTTTAGATAAGAAATCTCCATAAAACTGTAAGCAATGTGTCTTCTGCAGTAAATCTTTCTTCTTAGTCAACAGTGAAGCAGTCACATTATGTTTCCTTATTTTGCAGTCCACCTGTTGCAAGGAAAGTGCCAAGAAAATTATACACCAGTGGGAAAGTATAGATTGCATAGATGGCTTGGGCCCAACAAGAGTCAGTGTGACTATGGGATACACAATTGAAATCACTCTCATCTATGAAGCTTTCTTTGTGCAATAGGAAGGGAATCCCTGGCTAAATGGAGACAAGCAATCTGCTGGCTCAGACACTGTAGCTGTAGCTGCTGTCTCCCCACAGAAAGGAGGAGGATTAACTGGGTGTTGGACAGACAGATCCTGCATAGTGTGGCACCACAACAATCCTTGTGTGCCCGAGGCGTGAGGAACAGCCTTCATCTCCTTGCCTGAACCTGGCTGCTCCCTCCTGTGCTCTGTGGCCATGAGTGAGGAGTTGGCTGGCAACAGTGCATGTGCTCAGGGGTGCAGGGCTGCCCATGCTTGCTAGAACAAGCCACCCTGGTAGACAAAATGATGGGCTTGTTGTCTAAATAAGAGGTTTACAAGAAGAGATCTGCTGACACTGGGTGGTTTAAAGGACCTTTCTTTATCTTCTGAATAATTACTGCTAATTCATTACTTTTGAAAATATTTTATAAGTCCTTTTTCACTGCAGTCTGGGACGACTGTGCTTCCACATCACCATCTGTGCAGTCAGCATGTGGATGGATGGGACCTACACAGTCATGGATTCAACTCCCATATTTGCTTCCTACCATCCTTTTTCTGAAAAAGATCGTCTTTCACACCCCAGTGGGATATATCTCTCCTACTTCAGCTGAGAAAGTGTTCCTGGAAATCTTTGCTGCAAAGGCTGGAGAGGACCCTCCTGCCTGCAGTACACAGGGATTCAAACCATCCCTCAGCTTCTGCCATGTGCCAACAGTGTCCTTCCCCTGCTTCTCACAGAATTGCTTTTGGTTTTTATTTCTCTTTGTAGCACTGTCACCCAATAAAATAATAGAAAAACCCCCAAAACCAAAAACCCAGCAACCTGGGCTTCATTAGCTCCGGGGTACCAGTTCTGGGTGGTGCCCTGGGGACGAACAGCCCACGCCTGGGAGGACTCTCACACCAGTGGCACCTCTGCAGCTCTGGTGCTTACACCCATAACCTAACCTGAGCTATATGTGAGAGGCAGTCACACAGTGTTGAAAATACACATCGAGGGCTAAAAAAAAAAAAAACTCAGTCAGGGTGCAAACAGCAAGAACAGCAAGCAGCCTGGGAAGTGATTTTCAGCAGTCCAACCCTGCAGGAAGAGCAGCGTGCTGAGATGTGGAGTAGCTCAGCTGTGATAGCTGGTGAGAGCCACAAGATGTCTCTGGAAACCAGCATTTGGACAAAAAAGAGGCATTAATAACCCCAGAAAAGGGGCCGGGCTGTTTCCATCTGCAGTGAGCCCTGAGCCCTGGGATATGTGCTGCTCTGAGCCTCCACTGGGAGCTCAGTGGCAGGGACAGCCCTGCTCACTGGAGATCTCTCTCCACAACAGTTTATTCCAGGTGAGAATTTGGCCCATGAGGTTGCACACTTGGCACTTCCTTAACGCATGGATGAGAACTGTGGATGCGCAAATTACTTTGAATCAAAAACTGCCCTGACTTCTGAAGTCATGGACAAACAGCAAAGAGTGCACATCGGAAACCAGATTAAAGAATTATCGCAGTGCAGCAGAAAACAGTAAAAATGGGGGCAGTCCTCTCTGGTAGCCTTTCTGCTACGTGTTTCTTGCACACCAGGGTAGTGTCTGCACAGCTTTGGATCCCTTGCAGCAGAGCCTGCAGTTGATGGGATCTCTCCCTTTCTGCTTTAGGGTCCTGCTTCTGCTGCAGGTCACTCCCCAGAGAGCTAAAGGAGATACTTTCAGCTTCTGAGATGTTTCTTATAAGCAGCATTGGCCTGGGTTTATAACCTCCACACTTGTCAACTCCTGTGGGGTTTCACTACCTGCACCGTCACCCCCAGGGATTGATGAGCACAGAAAAAATCCCACTGTGGCACACCCACAGACAGACACTATGGGAATGAACTCCCTGTCTCTGACACAGGGAAAAATCCTGCTGAACGTGACTCAGAGCTCTGCAGAACGCCTGCAGGTTCTGATCCTGCATCCATGTCACTCACTCAGGGAACTCCTCTCCCTTTCACCAGCTCCTCTTGGCTTCCTAGTAAACAGCTATAGAATTGCAGGGTGGAAAAGGCCCATATAAGTGTAAAGTTGTTATTAAGAAATAGGCAAAGCACAGTAACTAGTGACTCACAAGGTTTAATGTGAGCAAACAAAGCTATCCTTCAATGGACCACATAGAGAGACAGCAATTATTGTAAACTGGAAAACCTCTTTAAGATCCAACTAAAAATGTGTGGCAAATAAAATCCATTGCCCACCAGGCTCAATGATTATAACTATCATTTGTTTTAGGATTTGTTTTTCCTCTTACAGATCGTAAGACAGTCATTTAAACTAATAATAAGCGAGTTATGAGGATAATGGGATTTTTAATGAGTTGTTTCTGGTTGGGGGTTGCCTTTACAGAAACTCATCCACTACATTGCAAATGCCAGTATTTAGCGCTGAGAGATGTGGTGAAAAGTCGATTAGTCTAAATCTGCTTTAACTGGAGGACCAAACTTTGTTCTTGCAGCATGTTTAAGAAAACTCCCCCAGGACTGTACTATCATTATATCACTTTACTTGAAACACATACATTTGGACAGAGAAGAATGAGAAAAAAAAAAAAAAAGATGTAGTCAATATCCCTGGCGTGATCAGACAAAGAAGAAAAGAATTAAAGATGATGCTGACAAAGTCTTTCCCTTCATTGTACAGAGTGGGAACTTGGAGTTGTCCTTACTAATACACTTGTGTAGTATTTAGACAATTTGAAGTTTTATTGTGGAAGATCACTAAGATTGAACGGGACATTTCTTGATGACATTCAGCTTGACTTCTACCTCCTGGTTTGTCTGAGATGACTGCTTTTTTTGGTCAGAAAGCACCAATTTCCCTCCAAAGCATGCTGTAACTCAGAAGCAGAGGACCTGTTCCTGAATTGCTACCCATGCAAAAAAATGCTTGCCCCAAAGGACCAAAATCCCACAGCACATTTAATTTCCTGCATGAAAAAAAAAGCTGTGGTCCTTCATTTGAGATCTGTGTCTCCCATGAAGTCTGGGCTGAGGCCTCAGGCGACTGAAGGATGTTGTGTATTCAGCTAAAAGAACCCACCCCAACCCACAACCACCCTTCCCACAGCCACGGCTTTGTGCAAAATGACAGAGAGGGTAAAACGGCGAATGCGAAATCTCCTGAGTGAAAAGGAATTAGTAAAACCCCATATTCATGAAATATTGAGAGCTAATTATATGTGCATCGGAAACCTCTGGGGGAAGGGAGATGGAGGCCTTTCATTAGACGGTAACTGGAACTTTTTCATCATTTGTCTAGCTCAGGAATGTAAGGCTGCTGTCTGGAGAGGGATGTGGGATTTGGCTGCAGGGCTAGGTGTGCAGGTGAAGTGCCATGCTAGCGAGTATTTCTATTGTGCTCTGGCACATCTTGGAAAAGGGTCTTAGCTGTAGCAGGTCGGTGGGGCTGGGTGCTCCAACATCTCGGTGATCCCACACGATCTCTTCACTCAGATGCACTGTGAGGAATTGTTCCCAAATAATATTTTCATCTTCCTCTCACACAGTCCTCCAAACGGGTCCAAAGTCCTATCCCTCACTAGAAACCTGGTCACGGTTTCTCCTCGAGGGTGGAAACCCCAGTCTACAGGTTATCTCCAGAAAGTTCAATTTCCTTGCTTTTGACTTGGTCTCTGCTTTTGCAGCCGAAACGAGCTGCTGGTTATTGCCACTGCACCATCGGCCAAATTCAAGACCAAGATCAGAACCGGTGCAGACGAGGGCAGGTTTTTGTGGTGGAGCCAGAGAGAAGCATATCGTAAAAGCATTATGCCCGCTGCTTGGCCGGCAATGCGGGCAGGGGACGTGAAGTGTAAAAGTGGGGAAATTTATCGCTCGAAGTTTTGCGGCCACTTTAGCCACAAGGATGCTCGGGGAAACCAATCCCAGATCTCCCTTCTGCCCCCGTCTCCCTGCTGCCAGACCTCCTGCAGCTCTCCTGCAGCTGAGTTTATTTTCCCCTCGTGGTCTCCTGGCGATCTCGGCCAGGAGAGACGCGTGTCCCTCCCCGCGCAGGGCAGCAGTCTCCCGGCGGGGAGTGCCGGGTCAAGCCGCCTCCCTGCAGCAGCTCCTGCACAAGCCGCTGCTCGGGGCCGTGCCCGGGGCCCCGCTGAGCCCGGCCGGCTCCGCGGAGCCCCCGCACCCGCGGAGCCCCCGCACCCGCGGAGCTGCTCCCGGAGCTCCCGCGGCGGCGGCGGCGCGCCCCGGCCCTCGGCACATAAATCAGCATTAAACCCATTCCCCCCTCTGATCCCCGGTGCCACCATCTATTACTCCCCCAGTGCGTTTTCTATCACCTTTTGTTAGAATTACACAGCCGGAAACTTAATTTACCCCGAGCTTTAAAGACAAATAAACCCCGCAGGCCGGTGGCCCAGCGATATGCCTGTTTACTCGCGCGATCCGTAGATTATTATGAATTGTTGTGATTTTCAAGCTGCTGCTGGTTTAAATACCTTCTCGGCTACTCTTCCCGGCTGGAAAAAATAATAAAAATTCCACCCACTCTTCCCGAGCAAGGGCCAAGGAGCAGGAGACCATCTCACTTACTGTGAGCTTTATTTACTTTTGCTATTATTGTTATTATTATTATTATTGAAATTTGGACCTAGCGAGGTTTTCAATTGCTGAAATAATTGCTTGGGAGAAAGGTTGCTTAATCTGTTCATACATTATTGACTCGGGCTCCAATATTTGGCTTGCTGCTTTTTATCACAGGAAGATCACGTACGAGTGTCTTTTGCATAACAATTTTTAAAGAGGACACATCCTTATATCAAAAGTGGACGTGACTTGAATTTTGCCGGCGTTTGTCCCTAAAATGACCCAATTCCGGTTACTGCCACTGGGCAGCAGTAACATTGCATCATTTCTCCAGGCAATAGACTTATTTTGCTTTACTCTCTGCCCCTCTCCCTGTCTCCCACCCCCAAGCCAACACGTACTTTTAAAGCTGATTATTTTGTCTTGTTGCATTTTAGCACTACATACACTGTTTTCTCTCCCTGGGAACGGATGAGCAGAGAGGAGCAAGCCCAGCTCGTGGGAGCCACACGGATAATTAAAGCCGAAAGTTCCCAGGCAAGGCAGAAATAGTGCCTTCAACGAAATTTTGTTGTGAGACGCTGCAAAGAGCGCCCAGCACCGGTGTCAGCGCCTCCAACCACCTCCTCGACCATCATTTCCCCGACTAGGACCAAAAGAGCTCCCCTCTCCCCTGCTTTTTCCCATCGAAATGGTGCTGCTTCCCAGCCACACTGGTCAAGTTAGTTCCGGAACAAAGGATGACAAAAACACAAAGGATTCTCTTCCCCCTCCCCTCCCTCCTCACCTCCCCTTTCTCCCCTTCCCAACTTCCCCGGTGCCTGCACACCGGCCCGGGGCAGGCCGGGACCCTCCCACCCGGAGTCGCCTCCCGGGTCCGGGGCCCGTCTCGCAGCTACGGCCCGGCCCTGGGGGTGTGAAGTGACAGAAGGGGGAGCGAAATATCGTGGAGAGGGGCATGGGGCTCGGTTCTTCTCCAAAGCAGTGACAGAAAGAGAGCCCTGAGCCGTCTGCCGACCGGAAGAGGAGAATTGGTGACATGCATGTCCCCCGACACCAGTGCTGTCGTTTGGACCTCGGGGTAAAAAACCTAAAGAACACCAGATCTTTGCAGGAGAACCCCAGCCTTCCCTGCAGGCAGGCGCTAGGGAAGGGGTGTGCACCTGAGAGCCGAGGAGAGGACCCCGTGAGGGACCATTCCTCCATCCCTAGAGTTGAGCAAACTTTCCGCGGCTGCGGACCCTTTGCTCTCGGGCAGGGGACGGGCTCGGGGTTGGCAGGAGGAGCCCCTCGAGGCGGCCCTGGGGCGGAAGGGGAACCCGGGGAGTAGCAATGGAGAGAGGTCGTGCCCGTGTGCAACCTCTGAGCGAACAGCTACAGCCATTTGCACACGCGTGTGTGCGATGCAATATTCCCCACACGCCCGCTGCACCCGCGTTCAACTGCACAAATGCACCCGCAAACCCTCGCAGGCAAATACACGCGCGGGGTGTGCAGAAGGGCTGGGAGACACGGCGGGGCTGCGTGGAGCTGGACGCAGGCAGCCTCTGCCCCTACAGCCAGGGAGGGCAGCGGGTGCGCGGCGTGGGCGCCAGTCCCGCGTGTGCCCCTTTGTCACCTAAATATCCCGAATTCGGTGAAGGGAAAAGCTTCACTGCAACGAAGACGCAGCCCTGCATCCACTAGAGCTGGGAAAAGTCTCAGGGGTGTCGTTCCCAACGCGGGGCTCCGGCATCCTGACCGGGCAGGGAGCCCCCCCTTCCCCGGGCCAGGACATCCCCTCCGCCCGCCAGAGCCCCGCGGAGCCGCCCCGGCCCCGGCCCCGGCCCCGCCGCCTCCCGCGGGGTCGGGCGGCGAAAGTTTTCCCGTCTCTTCCCTGGGCTCCACGGCTCCCGGAGCCGAGAGGAAAGCAGGGCGAGACATAGGTGGGAAGAGCTGGAGGAAATTGAAAACATATTTCTAAAATGTAAACGGGTCCGAGCCAGCCCGACCGGGTGTGCCGGTGACGAAGAGCACGGCGGGACCCGGAGCAGGACCGGCCCGGCAGAGACCCCAAACCCTCCACGGAGCTTTCAGCCCCTATTGGAAAAGTCTTTAGCGAAGGGACAGGGGTATCTGTCCCGAAGCGGAGTAAAGCAGCGCTCAGAAACATCCACTGTAACTTAAACCAGATTGTCAGGGAGCAGCCGAGGCCGGAGGCAGCCGCCGGAGCTGCTCGCCGGGTGAGAGGATGCCGCTGCCCTTCTCGGATCCTCCCCCGGCCAGCTAGCGAGGAACATCTCCGGGAGCTGGGACTTTTTAAGACAGCAAATCCAGGTGACTTGTGCTGCTCGCAGCGAGGTAGGGTGGGCTGCAGATGTGGGTGGGAGGCGGGAGGGGGCTTGGGAAGCAAATGGGAAGGGGTTTGCAGCCAGGCCACTGGAAAGCAGCAAGCTCTTTTCTTTTCTTTTCTTTCTTTTCTTTTCTTTTCTTTTCTTTTCTTTTCTTTTCTTTTCTTTTCTTTTCTTTTCTTTTCTTTTCTTTTCTTTTCTTTTCTTTTCTTTTCTTTTCTTTTCTTTTCTTTTCTTTTCTTTTCTTTTCTTTTCTTTTCTTTTCTTTTCTTTTCTTTTCTTTTCTTTTCTTTTCTTTTCTTTTCTTTTCTTTTCTTTTCTTCTTCTCTTTTCCTTGTCTTTTCTCCTTTCCTCGTATTTTCTCCTTTTTTTCTCTTATTTTCTTTCCCTTCTTATTATTTTCTCTTCCCCCTCTCTCTTGTTTCCTTTCCTTTCCTTCCTCTTGCTTATTTTCTTAATTTTCCTTCTATTTTTCTCGGTCACCTTACTATTTTCTCTACCTTTTCAGGTTTCTTTTTCTTTCTTTCTTTCTTTCTTTCTTTCTTTCTTTCTTTCTTTCTTTCTTTCTTTCTTTCTTTCTTTCTTTCTTTCTTTCTTTCTTTCTTTCTTTCTTTCTTTCTTTCTTTCTTTCTTTCTTTCTTTCTTTCTTTCTTTCTTTCTTTCTTTCTTTCTTTCTTTCTTTCTTTCTTTCTTTCTTTCTTTCTCTCTCTCTCTCTTTCTTTCTTTCTTTCTTTCTTTCTTTCTTTCTTTCTCTCTCTTTCTCTCTCTCTCTCTTTACTTCTTTTTTAATTCTCCTTTTTCGTATTTTTGTTCTGTTTTTTCCCTTTTTCTGATCAATTTTTATTTCCCTTTTTGTTTGTTCTTTTATTTCTCCTTCCCCCGGCTTTTTTTTTTTCCTCGTAGGAAAAGAAACAAACCAATAATACCGCTAAGAATAAGAAAGATAGTTTTCTCTTCCCCCCTCAGAAACTTCTGCAGCGTGTTTTCGTCTCCATCCCACTTGGGAAGGGAGGACAGACAATGAAGTAAATAAAATTAAATCTTTGCTACAGTTCCCGGTGACTTGAGAGCCGGGCTGCATTGCTGGGGCGGGGGTGGTCCTGGATAGTAATTGATTCATAACTCTACACCAGGACACCAGGGCACAACATCCCCGGCTCCCCGGGAACATCTCGGGGGAGCGGGGCGGCCGCTGCCCGCCCGGCCCGGGGTGCGGGGCTGCGGCATCTCGGCCGCGCCGAGTCTCCCCGCAGCCCGGCCCTCCTCTTCATAAAAAACATCCCTTCCTCTCTCCCCACTCCCCGCGTTGCTACCAGGAGAGATTTTGACTCTCAGAGATATAAACCTGTGCCCCGAAAAAAGTTTCGAGCGGAGCTGCCTTCAGTACCTATTTACCAACGAATTACACCGCTATTATTGCTTTCAATGAAGACTGAATCCCCAAGCGATAATTGAATTAGTCTATTGAAGAGACTGTCAGGTACAATGACGTGGTATATCCCGCGCCTTTCCCAGGGTCTATAGGCTTTGGGGACCCGGAATGTATAGTCTGACCTTACAGCTCATAATAATAATGCTGCACTTGTAGCAGAAATCTATTCGTATTCACTTTTAACAAAACCTCTGGTCAGCCAGTCCCTGTAGGAAGGATGAAATCTATTGTATTAGAACAACTCATTTATGTCCTTCAGCAAAGGCCCCAATGAAATCTGATCTAGACGTAGAAATAGGATTACCACAGCGTATATTAACCACGTTTCTATACTTCCTCTTTCCTATAAGGACGCCGAGAAAACAAAAATGCAAAGGATTTTTGATCTAATTTTAACTTTATTTTTATTTTCAATTTTAAAACTTCCTTCCTTTGGCGGCCTTCCTCAAAAAGAAGAAAAAGAGAAGATGAGAAGAAAATAAAAAAAAATCCAACTCAAAATAGAAGCAAATACAACGAAATCGGAGAAAATATTTTGCCTGGTTTCCGAAGAGACTGCGGGCGGCGCGGGCTGGCAGGGTGCGGCGGGAGCAGCGCGGCCGCTCTCGGCACACCCGACGGCGGGCACCGGCCGTCCCAGCCTGGCTCCCGGCTCCGCCAGCCCTCGGCTGCACTCCGCCCCCGGGGCTGGATGTCCTCCCGCCCCAAGCCGGGATGGCTGGGCTGACCCAAGCCCCAGCGCCCAGAGCCGGTGGGGACACCAACCTGCGAGAGACTCAGACGGCGCCGCGGCACTTCCGAGGGGCAGGAGAGCGGCAGCACG
The DNA here is from genome assembly GCF_052056855.1 of Sturnus vulgaris. Classification (NCBI taxonomy): domain Eukaryota; kingdom Metazoa; phylum Chordata; class Aves; order Passeriformes; family Sturnidae; genus Sturnus; species Sturnus vulgaris. The sequence continues at coordinate 33,211,415 of NC_142249.1, forward strand.
GCCCCGGCCCCGCAGCACTTTCGGGGGAGCCCTGGGTGTCCCGGCCCCTCTGGATGAGCCGATGGCTGCGCGGGAGCGGCCCCCCCTCCACAGCAGCGTGCGCGGGGCTCCGCTGGACCGGGACCCCCACGGGCGCCCCGAAACCCAGCGGCACCCTCAAGTTACAGAGGGAACTTTTTCCTAAGAAGAGATTTTTTCTTAAGCTTTCGTCCTTAAGCCACCGTGTGTAGACATATTACCCCGATTACTGTAACTACCTGCGAGCCGGGGAGTAATATTTATCTATTTAGATAGGAAGGGTCGAGATGGAAAAAATATCCAGCCTGGAAATATACATCGTCTTTTCCTTTAACCCCTCCTCATTCATCCAGTCGATCCCCCACCCCCTTCGTACACAAACCTACTCAATTTATAGAGAAGCCTTTACTATCCAGAACAGTTTCTAGAAGAAGGGAAGACTCCAGAAGACTCCAGATGAAATAATCCCCCTCCCTACACACACACGTATACACAAACACACACACACACACACACACACACGCATGCACATAGACACACTTCCCTCCGGGCGTGCTCAGGAAGGCAAATTAAATAGTTAAAGGCTTCGATTTCTCTCTCTCTCCCTTTTGTTACCCAATTTTGGAACATTTAAGGATGGGTGTGTGTATTGTATTCAATAATAAAAGCTATAGGGCCGCCAGGACATTTATCATCCTATTACTGTAACAAATCCGGGCTCCCAATACATGAAAGGTAAAATGAATTACCGACGTTAAGCCGTCAATAAAGTCATTTCTGTAAATGGTGTCTCCGAAGGACTGCAGCATTATTCAACTAGCTTTATCAGCAGCTGGGAAATTACGTGAAGAAGCTCGCAGCGTGTAATATGGCCCTGCTTACTTTGATTAAGCGTCTTGCCAGGGAATAGTGACAGTGCTTTTGACCAGGTTTTATTCGCCGTCCTGTGATGAACGCCAAGCTGATCAGGCGGAATGAAGAGTAATTAAAACCTATAAATTATCTTTTGCAGCCCTTCTCAAGGCGTCTCTTGCAGGAGAGATAAGGCAGCGAGCCCCCATTTACAGCTCTGAAAGGGACCGCGGCTCACAAAGGCTACGTGGCTAAATGGGATATTGATAGTGTCCTAATTAGAATTTAATTAAGTACCCACGCTCGCTTTTGGGATAAAGATTTCAATTTTGCTAACTTAAATATAAATAAACCCAATTTCGGTGCGAGTAAATGATATGATATTGTGAATGCAGGGGGGGTTTAACATTCATTTAATTGCGGATGAAGCTCTTGATTCCAGGGCTGATTGTATTCTGCCAGCTATTATTTTAGGGGATTATTGTGTGGCTGGAGGTAACAATTCGGTAATGTTTCTCCGGTACAGAAAATAACCGAATGTGCCTCGGAGGTGCGGACACACACACGCCTCATGGGCACCCGGGGACCAGCTGACAGACCCCCAGAAATGTCTCCTTCGATTCCCGGTGCCGGTCGCCCCCCGAACGCGGAGCCACGAGCCGGGCCGCTTCCCCGGGGCTGCTCCCGGGGATGGAAGAGCGCCCAGCCGGTGCAGCACGGCGGGGCGAGGCAGGGGAGCCTCGCTGCTGCCGGCACCGCAGCTCAGCCCGCAAGGAACCGCCGAGATGTGGACACACAGGAATAGAGCTATAGGTGTATTTTGGGCCCGCACCCGTGCACATATAGGATCCATAGGTGGCGGCACGTGACGCCTTTGGAGAGGCGCGGAGAGCTGCGCGGGGGCCCGCGGCCTCCCCGGACCCACCGCCACCCGGCCGCCGTTTTGGGGAGGGGGTAAATGGGGGGATTCGGTTACGTCAGGATGAGAAAACGCCCGGAATTGCCCTTCCCGCAGCTCCGGGACTCTGCCGCGGGCAGGAGAGCGGCTCCAGCCGGAGCAGGTGCCTACGGCCGGCCGGGAAGCGCCGCTGCTCCGGGCACCTAGCCCGCCCGGACCTCCTCCGCTGTGTAAAATGTGGGGTGTCGTGGGACCCCCATCTCCAATGCTCCTCCGTGTGAGCACCTTACCGCAGCGACTCGGCTCCCGCGGCCATGAGCGCTTGGGGCCGGGGCAGCAGACTCCGGCTGCGGCAGAGCCGCCCTCGCTCTGCCGCTTGGCTGCTGCCCCAGCGGTCCAGCAAAAACAGAACTGGGACCAGGGTGTTTTTGTTTATTTTCTGCAAATTCATTTTTAGACTGTTGCATCAATCCTGAAAAAGTAGCTTTTTCTTCCCATCCCTTAAAATCCTTAAATTTTTCGTCTGCCTCAACACACGTCCCGAAGTGCTCGTTCCCTGCCGGGCAGAAAAACCAAAACAAAACCAAACAAGAATACTAGGGAAAAAAAAAAAGCAACAAACCGAAACCAAACAAATAAGCAAACATCAAAAAGCAGACGATGAAATATGATACGAGTTCAGCTGTGAGCTGGAGCTGATCTGTTTCGTATTCCGAAAAAAACCCTCAAACCCAGCAAAGTCACAAGCCAGAGAGAGGGTTCGGCCGTGAGACCAGCTTGTCCCGGCAGTGCCTCCTGCCTTTATTGCTACTTATTGTTATTATCATTATTATTATTACTGCAATTTTTTATTCCTCAAAACCAAAAAGATGTGATTCCGGGGAGCTTCCACCCGGCTCGCCATCTCGCCGCGCTGCCCAAAGCCGCCGCGGGAGAACAGAAAGCAAAAAAGAAAAAGAGGGGAAAAGCGCACAGATTTGGGGGGAGGGGGTGTTTATTATCGCTGGGGCAACAGGAAAGCGGCCGATGAGCAAATCTCCGCCACCCGCGGAGGACACGGCGTGGCTGGAAGTTGTTGTTTGCGGGGCCAGTCGGGGGTCGGTGGGAGGGGGGGTCCCGGTTCACGCGCGTGGGCGCGGTGCGGTGCCCCCGCCCCGTCGCGGCGCTGCCGCTGCCGCCCGTCCCGTCCCGCCCGGTGCCGTCCGCCCCGTCCGGTCCCCTCGCGGTATTTATGGCGGCGGCACGGCGGGCGCCCATTGGGCGCGGCGCGGGGTGTCAGCGGCGGCGGCGCCGCGCCATTGGCCGCCCCCACGTGCGGGGCCACCTCACGTGCTTCCGGTGCGAGTGAAAAAAGTGTGGCTGAGGGATTTTTTAGGGAGAGTTTGGTGCACGGACCGGCGCTGTCAGAGATTGGGCCTTTTTTTTTTTTTTTTTTTTTTAAAAAAAAAAAAGGAAAAAAAAAAGAATTTAAAAAAAAAAACTAATCGGGCGCGGGCGGCGCAGCACCGGGCTGGCGGGGACGGGCTCCGGCAGCCCGCGGCGTGGGCAGAGCGGACCGTGACAGCGGGGCAGCGCGGAGCCGCCGCGGCGGCGGCGGGGAGATGGGCAGATCGTGACGGGTTTTCGGGGGGCGGGTTTTTTGGGGGGGCCGTGGTGCAGCCGCACACCTTTTTGGGTTTGGTCTTTTTTTTTTTTTTTTTTTTTTTTTTTTTTTTTTTTTTTTTTTTTGGTATTTTTTTTTTTCTTTTGGTGGTGGAAATATAAGCTGATCGGGAGAAGGGGGAGAGAAGCCCTCGAGTATCTCCCAGGTTTTGGATCCATCCGTGAGAGGGAGAGAAAAAAAATCTCAGCTCCAGCCCAACAAGTGGATTTTAATATTTTTTCTTTTTTTTTTCCTTTTTTTTTTTTTTTTTTTTTTAATTTTTCCTCCCCCTTTTCCACCCCGCCACCCACCGTCAAAGTGGGGTGGGCGTAAAGTGGGTGGGTGGGGGGGAAAAGAGGCAGCGATCTCCGTGGCGGGGACTGAGCATGGAAGAGCCGCCGGAGGGGCACGGCCACCGAGACGCGGCGCCCGGCCCGGCGAGCAGCAGCAGCGGCAGCGATGGCGAGAGCGTGCCCGTGTCCCCCAGCCCCGCGCCCGCCTCCCCCGCCGCGCCCTGCCCCCTGCCCCTGCCCCGCCGCCGCCACCCGCCGCCCCCGCCGCCGCCCCCGCCGCCCCACCGCACCACCAACTTTTTCATCGACAACATCCTGAGGCCGGACTTCGGCTGCAAGAAGGAGCCGCCCGCGCCGGCCGGCGGCGGAGGAGGAGGAGGTAGCCGGGAACGGGACGGAGACCGGGGGCAGAGCTCAGGTAGAGAAAACGTCAACCCGCTGCTGGCCCGGCCGCCCAACCCGCCCGCCCTCCTCTGCCCGGACTCGAACTGCCGTCCCGACGGCTCCGCGCCGCCGCCGCCCGCCGCCGCCGCCGCCAAAGCCAGTCCCGCCGCGGCGGCAGCGGCGGCGGCGTCGGGGGCGGCCAAGCCCCCCACCGACGGGGGCGAGACTCACCCGGCGAAGTACGGGGAGCACGGCAGCCCCGCCATCCTCCTCATGGGCTCTAATAATGGAGGACCTGTTATAAAGCCCGACTCGCAACAGCCGCTGGTGTGGCCTGCCTGGGTCTACTGCACTAGGTATTCAGACAGACCGTCCTCGGGTAAGGAACCGCGGCGCATCTGGGAGCTGTTAAATCGTGACAAGGTCGCCCCCCCCCACCCCCCCTTCTCCTTTCCCTCTTCCCCCCTTGGCTTTGGCTCCCGGCTTGTTGAGGACCTCGCGTGGGGGGGAGGGCGGCCTGGGTCACCCGGGGCGAGAGGAAACGCTTCCCCCCCACCGCCACCAACCCTCCTTCCTCCTCCGAGTCTCCCAAATTTGAATGTGACGCCGGGCCCCGATTCGGCAGCGGTTCGATGCGGAGAGCCGGTGGGAGCGACCCCTTCCCGCGCCCCCCGCCCGCCCCGCCCGCCGCAGCCCCGGGTGTTCGTAGCGCGGTGGCGCGGGGTGAGAGCGTTGCGAGAAAAAGGCAGCGGGGTCGGCCGCTGCCTTGTTCTGAGGCTTCTTCTCCGCTTCTTTTATTTTTTTTTCCTGGGTGCTGCTGGAGGAGCGAGGGGGCGAAGACCCGAGCCACATGTTGAGCGGCTGCTGGCTGTGCGGGGGGAGGAGGTAGTGTTTTCTTGGAGGCGAAGGAAAAAGGGCTTTTTAGAAGGTGGCGGAGGGGCTGTTTACCGAGGCCTCTGCAGCGAGCCAGGCAGGCCCTTAGGCCGCGCATTGCCGCCGGAGCTGGTGCTCCCTGCTGCCGTTTGGGGCCCAGCTCCAGGATGGGGATATGCCTCTGCCCGAGGTCCTCCCCGTGGGAGTCGCCGCTTCGGCCCTCCCGGCTCTCTTTTGCCGCCCCTTCTACGTCTTTGCATTCCCCAGGTCCCCTCAGGCACCCCTTTATTTATCACCGTTACTTTCTGGTTTTTATTGCCTTTTTTTCTGAAAGAAGCAGAGGACGAGGAGATGGGGTTCCCCCATGGCACCTCCAGGCAGCAGCCAGGGATCGGCCAGCGCGGCGCGGGGTCGGGCTGGGCTCCCCTGTGCCTGCCCGGGGCCGCTCGGGTGCGCGGGGAAGGCGGAACTGCCCGGCCCCGGCCCCGCTCCGCACTGCCCGGCCTGGTGCTCCTCGCCGGCCGTCAGTGCGGCCGAGCCGTCTCCATCCCCCGTTATTGACACGTCCAGCGACTTCAAACTCAGAAAAGCCTCTTTGATTGACTGGGGTGATTGATGGGGTGATAGAGCTGTCAGACGGCACGGCCTCGCTCCCGGCCGGCCCGGCCGCGGGTGTTATGCTGCCGATTCCCAGGTCCACCGAGCGCCCGGCATTCTGCACTTGCGCTTTAATTTCCTTTCCTCCCCTTTCTTCGGGCAAAGGATCATTTCTGCATGTCCTCCTCCCCGACGCTCCCTGCTCGCTGCAACCCAGAGGGGAGAAGGGCGAGGGGAGACTGGCTCGGCTCGGCCGCTCTCTTTGTTGTGCTCGTAGCTGTCCGCCGGCCCCGGCTGCTTCTCTCGGCTCCGGGGACGAGCGGGCTGCGGCGGTCGGAGGCGCCAGCACCCCGCTGCAAGGTGCCAGGACTCAGCGATTCACTCCCCGCGCCCTCCATCCCCCGCCGGTCCAGCACGGGAGCATCCCGCTGGGCCCCGTCCCTCTCCCCACCGGGCCTCGTCTCTCTCCCCGCCGACAGCCGCTGCCGAGCCGGGGGGAATCCCCCCGTTCCGGGTAATAACTGCACCGGGAGAGGAGCTTTCGGCCTACTCGGCGGCAGGGAGGCCTCACCGGCTTCGGCTCCGGCTGCTGCTGGCGGGGGGCTGCGGGCCTGGGACCGCCCGCCGAGCCCGGCAGCTGTCGGGGAATTTTCGTAGATCCCATTCTTCACGGTTCCCTCCCCGCTCCTCTTCCCCATGGCTGGGCCAGGCCGGCGGGCAGAGGACCGGGTTTACCCCCTCCTCGGCTAGGTACTGCCCTCAGGATGCGCCCCGGGACCCGGTGGCTTTCCCGGCTAGCTGTGCCGCACTGCAGCTGGCCCCTTTGCGGCCTGGATGTGGAGAAGCGGAGCTCTGCTTTTGGCTGGGCTTCGCGGAGGGAGCTGCGAGCGGGGCCGTAGGTCCCCGGCAGGGATCGGCCGCCGGAGAACCCAGGCGACCCGGGCGGTGGCAGCCGAGAAGGGTGCCCTAGGACTGGGCTGGCCTTGCGGAGAGGGTCGTTGTCCCCCGAAAGGAGACCAAGGAAGCCTTCTGCCAGTCCGCTGCTGGCGGCCGCTCCCCGGTGCCTGGCAGCAGGGACATTTGGTCCCCGCGCTGCCCGGTGGAGCCGCTGCCCGGCCGGCGGGCCCCAGTCCCGGGCCATGCAGAAGGAAAGCAGCTCGGCCCGGCAGGGCGGGCGGAGCGGCGCCCCGACGTGTGCCAGGGCGGGGGGCGAGCAGGGCTCCGCTCCCCTCGCCGGCGGGGCCGGCTCGGCGGGGCCGGGGCGGCGGGTGATGCGCGGGCGCGCTCGGCCCCGGCCTCCCCGTTCCTTCCCCATCCTTCCCTCCGCCGTGCCGGGGCGGCGATGCCGGGGTTGAGGGGCTGGGGGGGACACACGGAACCAGCAGAAATTCACCCGTCGGCCATTTTTCCGCGGCCGGCGGGGCGGGGGCAGCGGTCGGTCTGTCGGCCGGTCGGTCGGTCGGTCGGCGGCGCGGCCCTGCCCAGCGGCGTGTGTGTGCCCTGCCCGCAGGCCCCCGCACCAGGAAGCTGAAGAAGAAGAAGACGGAGAAGGAGGACAAGCGGCCGCGGACGGCGTTCACGGCCGAGCAGCTGCAGCGGCTGAAGGCGGAGTTCCAGGCGAACCGGTACATCACGGAGCAGCGGCGGCAGAGCCTGGCCCAGGAGCTCAGTCTTAACGAGTCCCAGATCAAGATCTGGTTCCAGAACAAACGGGCCAAAATCAAGAAGGCGACCGGCATCAAGAACGGGCTGGCGCTGCACCTCATGGCCCAGGGACTCTACAACCACTCCACAACCACGGTGCAGGACAAAGAGGAGAGCGAGTGAGGCGGGCGGCCCCAGCCCAGCCCTGCGCCGCGGCGCCGGCCCGCCGGCCGGGAGGCGGACAGGTGCGATTTAAAAGCAGATCTATTGTCTATCCATAGTATAAGGACTCCGATTAAGAAAAAAAAAATAAATATGAACACTTAAGAAAAATTATCTCTATATAGCCAAACAGCATATGACCTTGTATATATTTAATTTCAGGTAAGAAATATGTGTAGCGATCTCTATTTGCTGGACAGTTTCTCTCTTCCCTTCTCTCTGTTTCTCCTTTCTTTTGTTCGTTTGTTCGTTTTGTTTGCTTTCCTTTTTTCTTCCGCCCCGATGTCCGTTGCTCCTGTTTTACAGTAAATGTCAGACTTTTCTCATCCGTCGTTTGATCTTATTTTATTTTTTCTTTGTGTGTGTGTGAATTTCTGTCTCTCTCTTTTTTTTTTTCCCGAGGAAAAAAAAAAATTCTGATCCACAGACTGCGAGACTGAACCCGCCGCTACAAGCCAAAGATTTTATTATGTTCAGAAATCTGTAGTCTGAAATAAAGTGTAGACTGTGTTCAGGATCCAGGCTGGCTGTAATTCTTTATTTTAGTGTATGGATGTTTGCATATATATAAATATAATTACATATATAAATATAATAAATAAATGTATATATACATACACCATACGCTGTGTGCATAGTGCCATTTCGATGGCATATTTAGGTTTTGTTTTCGATAGATGCAGCAATTTTTAAACTGCTCATCCCTTGTTAAGAGCCCTTATACCTTCGATTTTTTAAAAACTATTTTAAATTTTTCTACTCTTTAAAAATAATTAATTGTCTTTGCAATTGCAGTCATGCCTCACCTCCCGCATCTTCCTTTTTAACCAGAAATTAAAACCACCTCGTAATAATGGTGATAATATATCACGAGTTCCCGCTGAAAAATTGCCTGAAACTGTCTGGACATTTAAGGCTCAGGGCTGTATTGGATGTATTTGTCTGACAGCTCCTTGCCTCTCTCCGAGAGGATCTGTTCCCACGCTGTTTCCAGCGGGTACCTCTCCCGAGGGTCGGACCGGAGCGATCGGCACTCGGCGCCGGGCTCTGCGCGCCGCTCCCGGGAGCGCTCCGGGCGCCGGTCCCTGCGCTCCGCTCCCTCTCGCAGGGCTCGGGCTCGCATTTGCTGTGTGCGTGGGATGCGCGGGGTGGCGAGGGGCCGGCGGCACGGCGGGGTTCCCGGCTGCGGCCCCCGCTCCGCTTTTCTACCCACCCAATCGGTTAAAAGCCGGCCTGTCCAGTCTCGGGTCGGCTTTCTTCGCCGCCGGCCCGGGGACACCGATGGGCCGGGACCGGGCCGTGACCATGGCCTCGTCCTCGAGCAGTCGAGGACCACCAGGCCTGAGCCCACGCGGGCCTTGCGTGGGGCCCCACCGAGCCGAGGGCAGGCGACGGGACTCCTCGCTGCCTCTGATGAAACCGGGCGCCGAGGCAGGTGGAGAGCCGCCTGTCCCCCTCGACCAGGCTGTCTGTCTGCTTTCCTTCTCCTCTTTCTGCTCCTCTCTATCCCTGCCCTAGACCCGCAGCCGGCAGGGCGAAGAGGACAAGTGAGCAGAGCTGGAGCCGGGGGACCCTTTCTTCTGCATCTGCCCGGAGGATGGGGCAATGCCGAGGCCATGCCCAGGTCAGTGGGACCGGGGGACGGAAGGGGGAAAGCAGCAGCACTCGCTGTCGGCGTACCCTGCAGCTCCCCCCTCCGCGTCTCATCGGAGGCATTAGGGAGTTTCCATCTATTTGAGAAGGGGAGCAGTGGGGAAACGGGAGATGGCTTCTGCCATTTTCATGCTTTTTAACTCTTCCTGCTTAGAGCTGCAGTTTGCTATCACCGTCCGAGGATGGAGGCGCAGGCTGGGGAGAGAGCTCCCTGCCCTCCGTGCCTGCTGCCGGTGGGACTGGACCCCTCCTACACCTCATCCCACTCCATCCTACTCCAGCGTATCCCACCCCATCCCCGCCCAGCCCAGCCCGCCTCTGCCCGCCGAGGGCTCTTCTCTCTGCAGGCCGAGGAGCCGGGAATACTCAGAGGGCTTAAATAAATGTTGTACAGCGCCATCTAAAGTTGTGCATTTCTTTCTCCTTTTTTTTTTTCTTTTCTTTTCTTTTTTTTTTTTTTTTTTTTTTTTTTTTTTTCCAATGGGATTGGAACATGAACTCAAATCTTCTGCACTGAGGAAAATAAAGCCGTCCTTCAAAGTGCGAGCTCCACCGCTCGCGGGGAAAGCGGTCGGCGAGAGCCCGGACCGGCAGGGGCAGCTGCAGAGTTCGGGGGTTGCATTCAGATTTCCCCCGAGCCCCTCCTTCACTTGCCTCTGTCAGAGGGACACAGAGAGATTGCTCCCCTACTCCTGCCCTCTCCAGTCGCAGTTCAATCCTCTGCCTTTGCCATACACTCCGTCTTGCACTCCTCTGGAGCTGTACAGGCGAAAAATGGCATTTCTCCTTAAAAATCGAGTAACGATCCTCCCCAAGAGCATTCCCGGGCCGGATCTGGCCCGGATCTGCCGAGGGTAGAGGGCACCGACCCGCTTCGCTTCCCCTGTCCGCGGGACATGGGTGATGCTCAGGCTGGCTCTCGGCATGGGTCGAGCAGGGCTGTCGGACCCCCTGCCGCCCCCCGTCCCGTCGACAGACCCCGGGACCTGCTGCCTACCTGCAGCCGGGAGCCGGCTCCGGGGCGCTGGGGTTGCCCGAAGGCTTGGAGGGCTCCACAGGAGGAGGAAGATGAAGAAGGGTTTCCTCAGCTGCTGGTTGTCCAGCCAAACTCAGTTGAGCCGGACAACTCAGGAATAAAGCCGACGAGGGAAATACAGGGCAGATTAAAGGAATCCTAAAGAGGATTATTTAAACAAATCAGACTTTTTAATGTAATTACGCTTTTAGGATTTCTCATGGAGAGCAGCTGAGCGGGGCATATTGGTGAATCAGTGCAGGCCTGCGCGGTCCAGGTCTGTCCTCGCTGGCTCCACGAGTGACCTTGGTCCCCTGTGGGTGCCGAGGGCAAACAGGCCCGCGGGGAATCCTCTCCGGCAGTCGGGTGGGGGTGGGAAGAGCTTCACCCGAGGCTCAGCACCAGCCCGAGCTGAGAAATAAGAGCGGAAGGCGCAACATCCTCCCCATAGGAAAGGGACCAGGTGCGCGCGGAGCGGCGGGGGAGGCGAGGGACACGCACCGGGCCCCCGGCCGGGGAGGAATGCTGGGGGCTGGACGGACGGATGGGATTCGGGAGCCCAAGTCCCAGGAGGAGCACCCGCTAGCCCAGGCGGAAAAGCCCTGGAGGCAAATCGCTATTCTCCCCCTCCTTCCTGCATGCCTCGGGGGTCTGTTCCCCCACACCCCGACTCTGGGGAGGCAGCCGCGCTTGTGTGGGATGTGAGTATCAGTCAACACCCAACAGACAACCCTCAGCACCCCCGCCCTCCCTCCGCTGGTGGAAGGGACGCACCGACCCTTATTTCTCCGTCCAAGGCACCCCTTGAATTGGGTACCATCGTTCCAGGCCCCCGGCCCTGGCCCGACGACCACCCCCCGGGAGGGCGCGGCCCGGCGGCCTCCTGATTTGCATATGCAAATGAGTCACGGAGGAGGAGGGGAAGGCCACGCGTGGTCCCCCCCGTCGGTTCCCTCCGGCCGAGGCGCAGATCCCGCTGCCTCCTGTCACGGAGCTTGTTCCTTTGTGCCGCCTTTCGAGGAATCAAAGCAGACACGGTTGTGACACGTAGCCCGGAGGGTCAGAGGTCAGATTTCACAATCCCAATTACAATGATTTCTAATGATGTTTATCTTGCGGGTTCCGACGGCTGGGAGCTTTACAAGAGAGCTCCGCTCCCCTCCCCTCTGCTTGGAGGGCCGTGGGTGCGGGGGGCTCTCGCCTCGACTCCGGCCGGGGGCAGATGCGCTTCCCCCGGGCACGGAGCACCTCGCCGAAGGGCGCTGGGAGCTGGACGACGGTGCCGGGCGTCGGGCCTCAGGGGTCCGGCCCCGGCCCCGGGCTCCCTCCGTACTTCCCTGCGGTGTTCGAAGCCACGCCGGGATTAAGCGAGTGAATACCACAGTGGTTTACAGTGAATATTGCCAAGCATTCACCTCTCCCTCCCCGTCGGGTAAGGTCCGAGGCAGCGCTAGCAAGTGACTGAGCTGAGTTAGGAGCTCTGCTCGTCGATCATTTGTTCGGAGTGGGTCGCGGCTGTGGGGCTACAGGGACCGGTCTTGTCCCGGTTGCCCTCCCGCCCCTGAGCCGCTCAGCCGCGTCCGAAGCCGCCGGTGGAGTCCCGGGGAGAGGTGGCGGGCGGTCCCTGCGGGGAGCTCCCTCCGAGCCCGGAGAGGGTCCTGGCAGCGGGGAGCACGGCCCAGAACACCCCCCAGGCCCAGGGCTCCGACTTCTTGTCGGCGAAACCAGTTCGATGTAACTTTTATTCTGTTTTACAAGAAATAAACGCAGAGCGGCGGTCGGATCAAAACACAACTCCAACGGTTTCCGATTAAATCTAAAACCGTTTTGAAAAAGCTTTGTCGAATGGCCAAGGGCTGAAACTTTGAGCAAAGGTAATAAATTATGAGTAAAAAAAAAATCTTAACTTTTCTTCTGTTGGGGAGTTGGACACGTAGCACCCGAGCCCCAGCCTCGGGCTGGCTGTTGACAGAAGCGCGCAAGGTGCATCTTTATGCTCTACATCAAATGCCTTTGACACAGACTTAAAAAAGTCTATGTAAAGCAGCTAATGGTGCTCGCTCTTCCGGCTGAGTAAGTCGGGGAACCAGATTTTGCTGGAAGTAGAAGTCCTTTGCTCTGAGAACTGATCTTTACTACATCAGGTGAGCTATCCTTACATTAAAAAGACTTTTCTTGTTTGTTCTTGGCCGTTTGATCAGTTTGGAAATAACGAAGATGCGAATAAAAACTTTGGTATCTGCGGCAGCAGCAGAGCCGTCGAGGGGGTTAAGGAGGCAAGGGACTGCGGAACCCAAGGTGCTGCGGGCCTGGGCCGGGCTGATGCCGGTGCTGGCTGTGCAGACGTGCGGGGTCGTGGGGGCGGACACTGGGAGCAGCCCCGCTCTGCCCCGGGCTCTGCCTCAGGGCTCGGCTCGAGTACGGGAAAGAGCCGCTGCTCCAGGGAGATGCGGGGATACAGTCGGGCTAGGGCACTTTTTGGTGATTTTTTTTCCCCTTTGTTTTCGTGTTTTTCTTTTTTTTTTTTCTTTCTTTTTTTTTTTTTTTTTTTTTTTTTTTTTTTTTCTTGTTTGTTTTTCTCATCCTCGGATGTGCTCGAGGATATGTGTGTCCTCGGATGTGCCTCGGCTGTGTCCACCGAGCTCGGGGACCAGCGGGGTCACGGCAGAGGTGAAGGCAGCCCCGAGGCCGGGCGCTGCCGGGGTACCACGGGCGCTGCTCTGCCTCGGCGCGGGTGGGGTGTGGGGACGGGCTGTGCTGGCAGTGCGGCCGGTCCCTGTCCGTCGTGCCTCCCAGTGCCGGCAGAGACGCTCCCCGCCCTCTCCCCGGCGCCTCTATTTGCGAGGACACGCTGCCACTCGAGAAAACACCTCAGGGACCCGAGAAACTGGTGGTAACGGGGCATTTCTATCTCCTATCCCTTTCTTTGGTTGCTAGATGGAAAGGACACCCCACTTGTTACCCTGCCCCAGTCCATCCCAGGCTCCCCCCGGCGGGGAGCGAGGCTCGGGGACCCTGTGGGGACATCGGCTCTCTCAGGAGTCCCCTCACGTCCCCTCACTCCAACAGACCTCTTAAGAAATAGGTGGAGGAGGAGCTGCACCTGCGCGGCCTCGCCGGGCCCAGGAGAGACTGGGGGAGAAGTTGAGCTTAAACATCAAAATTTGGAGCAAATGCAGCCAATGAGGACTGTACTCTGGTGGGTGCCTTCAGTTATGAAAAGATTGAAGACGGCATGGGAAATAATATTAACTTTAGGATCAGCCCCATTTTTTTCCTTCCAGAGAACAATGCGTGCCTTATCTCCCTCTGAATAAATAAATCATAATTGCCCGACAGTTACCCGTCACAATAAACTTGACCAGATCTTCGAACAATTAGTTACGCGTTCTCTCTGCTCTGGTAAAAGTCTTGTTAAATGTGATGAATGTTAAAATAAGCTACCCTTGAATGTACTTTCCAAGATCTTTATTGGAAAAGTACAAGTATGTAAGCCTCTTAAGGAGACTATAATGAAAGAGGGTGACTGGTAAAAGATAAGACTAGAGATAGCACTAGATATTCAGGTACAAATGAGATACTGATTGGATCATGCCTTTTTAATGGGATTTGATACATTCCTTCTGCCCCTTAAAAAAATTAAAAAAGGTATACCCTTTTCCTTCAGGAGCCAAGCACTGACTCTAGCAGCAGTTTTGCTGGAGAGCACTGTCAACTTGGCTCTTTTCATGGGCAGCTTCAGCTGCCTAGAATATTGCCTCGGAGTATCACACCTCAGTTATTGCAATACTCTTCTCCTGCAGGGCTGCTGCAGCAGTACCTGGACCCCAGCTGAGAAGGTGCTTCCCATTAAGCCAGGCTGGGGCAAGCCCATACTGTCCCTCAACCCTTAGGAGACAACAGTCAGTGGTTTGGATAGAAGAGGGAGGCTTGCAAGATGTGAGGCTTCCCTGGCTTCCCTAGTAGAAAGTGAGTGGAAAGTGTTTTGAAGCCTTCTGACTCTGGCCCCCATCCATCAGATGCCCACAAGAGCCCGGGCCAGCTTTGCAATAGGGACATCTCTGGAGTCTGCCCCTAAGACAGGGATTTGCAAGGCAAGAGCAGAGCAGCAGACTTGAGCACCTGCACACAAACAGCCCCAAGAGCTGGCCCCAGATATATCCTTCTGGCTAAGGAGCCAAGGTAGACCTTGGCACATCTGAGGACCTTTAATTGGATTAGAGAAACGACCAATATTTTTTTTGTTGTTCCCAAGAAAGGTCTGATTTTTTGTTTGGGATCACTCCATTTGTGTGTTTCGTTATTAACCTGGCTGTACCTGTGTGATGGGTCTTTGGCTGGAAGCACTGGTCCTCCCTTGAGCAAAACAAGGAGAAGCTGCACTGAGGCTCCTCTCTGCAGGTGGTGGAATCAGGGTCAGGCCGTGGAGAGGGCAGAGCAATTTCTTTCTGTCCCTGTTGGTGTAGAGAAGGGCACTGAGAATTTCACCTGGGCCAGGCAAGGCTCCTGGGCCACCTACACACCAGGAGATCACACAAGGAAATTCCTTGTGCGTTTTCCAGCTACACCCTTTGCGCAGTGATGGATGTCTGGGTGCAGCCCATGTCTGGACATTTATAGCACTGTGTGATCTCCATTCTACTGGAGGAGCTGGTGAAGGTCCATCACTGGAAAAGAAGGTAGGGAATTTCATGGTGGAGGTTCATAACTATGAGCAAGAATGGATGTTAGAGTAGCAACCTACTGGTTTCACTTGCAGCCTTTCACTTCTATAGGTCTTTTTATATGCAGGGTCATATATTTAGAGTGGATTTCTGGATTAATGTAAGGTTGTTTGAGGCTCCCTCCCTTAAGTAAAAACACACGAGACCCTTGCTTTCTTGTGGAAATGAACATAAATATGGATCCATTTCTGTAGTGGTTTAACATGCAGCTGAATTTACCCCAGAATGTCTGTTACAGGATGCATCATATAAATATATAATGAGTCACATTTTAGATACTGATCATGTCCTCCATAGATAATAATATCAGTTGGAGGTTATTACAGGTTCTGTGATGTAGCTGTTTCATATTTGACTTTTTAAAATATGTTCCACTTACTTGTAGACCACACAAGCTCTGTGGAGGACACCTGGTATCTATTAGATTGTTTCAGTCCGTGGAACAAAGCTAATCTGATATGACTAGGGAAGTTGGGAGTTTTGCCATTGATTTCAATGGCAGCAGGATGGGACTCAGAAGGCTGAACTGTAAAAACACAATTCCATATGATTTTATTCATATCTAGCCTGTCAGGAATAAAACCCCAGCAGCCAGAGGTCAGGGGAGCTGCACTGTGCTAAATTGCACGCGTGCAGGATTGCAAGCACAGACAAACCATCTGCACGTGTGGATTTGCAGCTTTCACCTGAGGTTTAATTTATAAATGAGCATCAGCTCAGCCTGAGCTATAACAATAGACTAGTGCCCTGAATATTGCTGTAGGTGGGATAAATCTTGGCAAAAATAACAGGCACCTAGCAATGCCAGAAGAAAGTAGAACATTCTTCTTTGCATATTGTAGCTTTCTGAATATCCAGGAGATGGTACAATTACTGTTCCTAGTGCCAAGCACCTACTCCTCCCATCTGAGGACATTCCTGAGTGCTGATTCCAGCAGGATTACTGAGCTCTTGTAAACTGGCTGTGCAGTGTGGTCAGTCACAAGTCAGCAGCAAGCTCTAACCTCCCAGGGACTTCAGTAGCAAAGATGAAAGATTTTTCCACAAAAGAGTGAAACCCAGGGTGTTGTAGAAAGCTTCAGGGTCCTGCAGATCCTCTTTAATTCACTAACTCTTGACCGCTGCCCTGAAATTCCTGAATGCTCCTCTTGCTGCTCCCCAAATCCATCACAGAATTGGTTTGAAGACAGTGTCCTGAATGGAGAGTTGGTTTAAAGTGGTTTAGCCCTGCTGGTTCCACTGCTGTGTGATGAGGTGGGTGCAGACAGCACAGGTTCCCTTCCCTTCCACGCTGGCTTACACCAGCTCCGGATTAGTCCCTGCAGTGCTGATGCTGAGTGAAGAGCACCCAGCTCTGCCTTTCAGGAAGGCTTATACCTCTGCTGAATGTTTTTGTACTTGGATACACATTGCTCAGTCAGTGGGTTTTACTACTCTGAGCCTGCAAAGCTTGAAAAGTTACTTGTAAGCTTTATTTAAAATTACAGCAGCTTGTCACACTTCAAGCTCTTCTTTATATCCAATAAATTATTAGAAATTATTTATGAGGACACGTAAATGATTGAACATGAGTGACATCACTATTGTTATTAATGCATATCAGGGGCCCCATTTGGTTGTGATTTTGTTTATTTTTTAAGGATTCCTTTATTTTGGATTCTTCCTAAATCCAGACTTGTAGCAGTAGTGACTGAGAATGGGACTTACCATTTTTTTATGTGTGGCAAAATCATCCCTGAAATCAC
Source organism: Sturnus vulgaris (assembly GCF_052056855.1). Classification (NCBI taxonomy): domain Eukaryota; kingdom Metazoa; phylum Chordata; class Aves; order Passeriformes; family Sturnidae; genus Sturnus; species Sturnus vulgaris. The sequence goes on from NC_142249.1 coordinate 33,227,975, forward strand.
CAGGAATTTTGTGTGTATGAAGCTAAAAGTAAATCAGGGCTTCAAGATCTGTTTCCAAGTGATTCAAAAGAGTTAAGGTTTTTATTTAATTTGGATGGAGTGAACTTGAAGGGAAAGCTCAAGCATTAGAAATAAATATGGCTCTTCCCTCTGCATTGAATGGAAGAAGATGGACTTGGAGACAACTTCATGATACATCTGACCCAACCCTTTGCATCACATAGAGTAAAGGTTGTACTAATCCAGCCCTAAACTCCATTTTTATCTTATGCATCTCTACTGGTGCCCCAATTAGCTCAATAGGCATTATTGTGTTTGCCAGGAAAGCTGTCATCAACTGTACCACTGCAATTATTTTTATGTTCCCGTTTCTGCAAAGTTTCTTTCATTTAGAAGAAGTCACAAGAAAATGTTTGTGTGTTAAATGGATTTTCTGATCAGATAGATTAAAAAAAATATGGTGGTGTAGGAATTCCAGTAGCTCTTTAATATTTAGTTAAATAATAGAATTAACTTGGTTCTAATTTTTGTCAGTGCTAAAGCATGCATTGAATGGCAAATGATTTAGAATGGTTTCTGGGTAAACTAAGACAAGTACTAGAACAGACTTGCATACCAAATTTATTAGAAATCCTTCTTTTGAACTATATTTTGGGTAGGAGAGTATAAAATTAATCCAATTTAAGTTTATGTAAGTGTAGCAAACTAATTACAAATTCACAAAATTAATTGCCAGAGAGTTACTGAAATTGTTACATGACTACTTTAAATAGTCCTGGAAGGAAGAAAATTCTCTAAAGCCAGAGATCAGAGCTGCACCAATTTTCAGCAGTGCACAGGTCCTGAGAGTACAAAGCCATCCCCAGAGCCAGCCCTAATTCAGAATAACTACAGCTCCTGCATTCCTGGCACACCACAGCAAAAGACAATAAATGGAGTCAGGTTTTGTCCGGTCCAGTCAGCCCTCGCTACTGTGCTCAATGGTTTGCTTCAGTAGAATGCAGGACTGGACTCAATATGTGCCTGCTTTTTTTTTTTTTTTTTTTTTTTTCTTTCTTTATCCTGCCCCTCTGTCCCCCCCTTTTCTTTCTAAATGTATGTAGAAAGAAAAAGTCCCTCCACAGTTTTCAGGATCAGCCCCTCCCAAATTGCATCTTACGGTGCCTGTTGGCTGCACTGCACATTCCCCACCATAAATACATCCTAAGCACATAAGGAGCAGAGGGTGCAATATTGGTGAAAGGGACATTACAGGAGAAAAGCTGAAAACCTCAGGGCCTGATCCTGACCCCTTTGAACTAAATAGGAGCTGTTGCATAGGCTTCAGTGGGAGCAAGCTCGTGTGCTCTACGTGCAGAAGCATTAAACTTAAAAGCAAGCTGTTTAAAAGGCTGCATTGTTTCTTGCTTGTACTGATAGTTTCTCATGTAAAGTTCTATATATTCTTTCACAATAAATACATGAAACAGTTAATCCAATGTTATATTGTTCAGTAATATTTTACTTGCAAATGACCATCATTTCTTCTCTGCTCTGTTTGTTCTTCTGAATGTCTGTTTTATATTCTGGAAATAGAAGAGCTGTTCTTTTAATGCCCATTTCTTTCTGATGATAATCGTTCTTTCTGGCAAATGCTGTGACTTGCAGCTAGTCTATATTTTCGATCAGTAAATATTGAACCACAATGGCAAGGAAGGTCTGAGCTATGATACAGCTAAAACAAACAAATAGAAAGCAGCCCACTTTGTTTTGGGCTATATTTCTATTATTTTCTGGATGGATGTACCATCCTCTAAGGTAGTTCTAAAATATTGGTTACCTTGTCCTGGAAGGAATGTAAGCCAGACTGTTTTTGGCTAGTAGCTGCAGTGGGGAGGACAGGAGCCTTGTGGGTCTGTGGCTAATACCCTGCCTGCTGTCTGCCTGCCCCGTGGGGCAAATGGCAGGGTCCTGGGGGTGGCTTCGTGAAGACATCGGGGTGGTGGCCCAAGGGGTGATGCTGGGCATCCCCCAGCACCTGTAGCATGAGGCTGGCACCGAAAGTGGGGTTCTGCCACGAGCTTTTGGGGTTGAAGGGAAGGCAGTGCCCGAGGTCTGGGGCAAGGCAGACCCTGCTGCAGGCTCGGTGCTGGGGTAATCCCCTTCTCCTGGCGATGCCCAATCGCAAAGACAACCAGCGGGCCAAATCCCCGGCCCGTACCAAAGCAAAATGCCATTGACTTTAATGAGCGTTTGCAGGCAGGTTTCAGATAAGTCAATGTGGACTTTTGTCTGCGTGAGGACTGAAGGATTTGGCCTACGGTCTTTTACAGTATGAAGTTAATCAACATGCGGGAAATTCCCACACCCTGTAAAGGGCTCTATTGTACCTCTGCTCGATAGAAATCTCTGTTTAATCACTGGATTCTCTGCTAAAAAGCTGTGGGTATGATATGAACCAAAGTAACTCCAAGTCAGTTAACAGGATCTTCCCAGGAATGTATCAAAAAAAAGCTCCCACAAAAAAAAGGAACCTGGATAATTCAATGGGAGCCAGTGGGGAAGTACCCGCTCCTGCCCTCATTAACATCAATGAGAGCTTCTCCATTGATGAAGCCCATTCAGTGGAAGAGGAACTAGGCTTTACAGTAGCACTTTAAATTATATTCAAAGGTCACTTAAATTATATGGTCACTTTAAAACTGCTCTCCAGAAACCTGAGTAATATTCAGTTATGCTGGGCACTTGCCTGAAAGTGTCAATTAGGATCTCTTTGGATACATTCACTTTTGAAAAAGCCAGTTGGCATCAGCAGCTTGTTGTAGGAGCTGCTGCAGTCTAAGGTGTTAAAATGAAGCATTTGTTTTTGAAATGACCTATAAAGCCTGTCAGCATTTGCAATCCAGGTTGTGAGTGGCTGTGCAAGGCAGACTGTTTGATGTCCAGGCGGATAGTTTGTGACCTTGGGCAGGGTCCAAGTTTTTCAGGGAGCTGAAATTATCACTGGACAGTATAGAAATACAAGCATTTGGCAACATGAAGTATAGATAGAGACACCATCCTATAAATAATCTATTCCTCCTTCAGTTATATGGGATCCTGGAAACAATATTCTCTATTATGAATGAAAAGTGTCGAAGAATAGGCTAGAAAATGTGATCACAGCCAAATGGCTTACCTGCCAACACAGGCACAGCCTGCCCTCTAAGTTAGCTGTGCTTCCCCTGTCTGGCATAATATCTACCAGAAGCAATAAACAGTCTAAATAAAGCATTAATTCTCAGCCTTATCACTCACAGATCCATTATACCTTCATATAATTTGCTAATATTTATCTAGATGAACTAAATGTTACTGAAAATTTAAAGGTGGTAAACATGCTGTCTGTTGAATTATTCTGCGTGTGCTGGGGAAGTAGCTCATGGCAGAATTGAATTATTTAATATTATTTTCCAGTATCATGTAGACTAAGTATAAGCTTCATTTTTGGATTATGATTTGTATTATGAAATGCTTATCAAGTGTTTTCCAAAGATTAGTTTGGTTTTAATTAAATAAACCTTTCTCAGGAGAAAGCTCCCAACTACTCTTCGTACCCAGAGGCTACCGTACTTGTTGTTTTTAATTATTTTTCACTGTTACCCAAACTGCTTTGGGTACTCCTGCCCAATTAAATCACAGACATGGGCTTCTTATACACAATATGTTTAATATTTAATTTTAATTAAATTAATTAAATTGTTTATTTAATTTTATGTGCATTATTGTGCGTGAAGCAATGCAAAATTTATGATAGGAAGAATTTGTGGGAGCTTTCAAACAAGCTAATTACTGAGGTAAAAAGAGACTTCTCTCTTTCTAGGGAATAGGCATTCGACCATAAGGAGATAACAGAAGTTGTTTGGATAAAATAATAGGTGGTTGCACAGCATTAAGAATTATTTGTTTTACCTTACTTTATCTTGTAACCATTACTTGATCATATTATAATAGATTTGACAACAGCCTTCTCCTGTAGTTGTTGCAGGCAGGTAATCAAGTATTTATCAGGGTAAATAAACCTAAAGCTACAATATAAATGTGCTGGTAACATTAAAAATCAGCTACTCATGTGCCACAGATGCACATTTTTGATTACACCCTGAATGTTTTTTCTTCCAACAGACAAATTTATCTTCTAGTAATCTTTACAAGAGCCTGCCATTTAGTAGAAGGAGTAGCAAATAAAAAAAATACTCGTTTTTTTTACTAGTGCAGGTTATTTGTTGCGACTTTTTTTTAAATGAAGATTTCTTTCTCATCTGAAAAGGCACAATGTTTTTGATGCTGTTTTAATCTGGTGGTGCACTGTTTTGAGAAGGCTGCTGATGCAGCATAGACAGAAAGCTGTTTTGCATGACCCTGATGCACGCTATTTCGGCAGGACGTTAATAAGCAAGAAAAGCATGTTTGTAACGTTAGTTTTTATGATTTGTATAAAGGCAGCTCAAAAGGCTCTTTTGTACCCCTGCAGAGGCTGTGGGGACCCATCCCATCCAAAGCTCTCTGGATTCAGTGTGGGTCTTTTTGGAAGAGGTGCTGCTGATTTCTTAACCCTGGAAGAGGCAAACCTATGGCTGTGCCACAGCTGCATTCATCAGGGGCACAGCTCTGGCGAGGAGAGAGCAGGATCAGGCCAACAGGGTGGGAAAGGGTGCTGGAAATGCAAAGCAGGCTCGTGGGGAGAGCAGCCCTGCCTGGGTGCAGCTGCGAGCACGATCGTCCCGGCTGAGGGAGATGCAGGTTCTTACGGAAAAATAAATAAAGGGAAGTTTTTTTGCTTCCCCCACCGCCCTCTTCCTGCCCCGTGGAAATGCAGAATGCATTTTGTGAGCTCCAAACATCTGCAAAGTCACGATGGGCATTTTCCCTTTCCTTGTTTATGGGTTAAAAGGGAGTTCATAGCGAAATAGAACATGCTACTTCTCTGAGTATTGTGACAATTAAAACAAATATAAATAAATGCATTCACAGGAATTACTCATATAATAATTAACAACTCCTCAGCCCCAAGAGCAGAACAGCTAAAAACAATTTTTCTTGAATGTTAGAGATATTCATAGAGCAATAGTTTTATTTCAGCAGATTAAATAGTATCATAAAAGTAGCTGATGATGCAGTAAATTAAAAATCAGACTGGGGTCGACTTCACAGCAGCTTTTTTTAGTCTAATACAATTACCCATTACTGGCTAAACATTAGTTTTAAATCAACAGCAGTTGTCACAAAGAATTTTCTCTTAAAATTATTACTAGAAGAATTTAAAATGAGAGCAATATTACCAGATACACAAGGCCTGAAGAGATCTTAATACTGAAGGAACACACATCATAAAGACTCATCTAGATATAATTTTTCCCCTGCAGTCTCTATTCCTGCACAGAGCCAGGCAGAGCGATGCCTACTCCTCCCCAGTGTACAGGCACACACCGGGAGAGAAATCCACTTGAATTCAGCGAGGTTCAGCCTCACCTCGGAGTGGTTGGACTTAAAGGAGAGCTGTGAATAAGGAGGGAGGCTGGGGCCAAGCCCTGTGCAGCAGCTCTGTGGCCCTCGGGGGTCTCTGCCTGCCCCTGAGTGTTCGGTGCCACTTTGGATTTCCACACACTCAAGTGTACACGGCGGTGCTATGGAAGCGAAAGCGCCCAATTATTTCCAGCCCCTTCTCAAGATAATTCTGTGCAGTATCGGAAAACTCTGAAGTTCAAAGCTTTTGCATGCTAATGGGAAGAGGGTTTATGTCATGAATAAAATGGGAAAGGGCCACATGATGCTGGAGCCTGTTGGTGGGGAGAGGGGGGAGATTCGGGGTCCATGTGCACGTCCCCGTAACCAGTACCAACACAGCACTCAGATCGCCCCCATTCCCAGCTGCTGCCACAAGAATGGGTGCAAAACAGGCATTTTAGGCTGCCTGCTTTTCCTTCTCTTCTCAGGAAGACCTGGATTCTGAGAGAAGACTGGAGAAACAACAAGTGTGTCAAGTCAAAGCGGCATATTCAGAGCAGGACATTTCACAAGTGTAAATAAATTATTTTACCAGCCACAAAGACACACAGATGCTCTTCTGTGTGCTCCCGTGCTTGCAATAAGGCGGGGAGAGGCTCGGATATAAGGTTCATGATGTAAATCAGGGCAGGCAACTGCAAGGAAGAAGTAGCTATATGATTTACAGAGTAAATTACTGGCTTCACTAGATTTCATTATCTTCACCAAACTGTTCTTTATATTTCAGTGTGTTTATATTTTATTCAGGGATCTTTTCAGGGCAGGAGGCTGAGCATGCACACCGTCGCCATTTCCTGAGATGCGTGCAGGGTTCCAGGAGTTATTTATAAAGGCAAACTTTGACTTTTATAGGCAGGGCGAGATTATTTTCCCTAGCTAAATATATGTTTTAGTAAGTGTGCTAAAGGTACTTTAATATATGTGCCTGTTATCTGATGAGCTTACTGCAACAGCTGCTGTTTATCCATGACGGCATACTGCTCTAAGATTGATGGGTGGAGGACTCATAGGAGCCAGCTCCGGGGAGACCCTGCCCTGGCACCCCAGGCTTTCCCAGCTGCTGCCCCATACATGGCCAGCACAGCAAACACAGGCGTCTGTCCATGGGCACCATAGGACCACACTGCTCTGCTGTGGCTGTCCTCAACCAAAATGGAGCTGAGAGAGCTGTGGGAACCCTTTCTGGCTGATCCCAACATAATTGCTTTTTGCATGGGGTCCCAAAGGGAGCTGGTGATGGAGGGAGGTAGGAAGCAATGGGAAGATATATGCTGAGGTCTCCCTAGACTCAGAATTTGAATAGAGGCCACACAAGAAAGGAGGCGAGGCAAAGGGAACATGAGAGGGAGGAAGGTTTGACGGCTAAAATCTGAACTGGTCACTGTTTACTGCTGGGACAGCTCATTTCTCTGTGATGGTCACTCCTGTGCTGATGCTGTGTTTAATTTCTTTTTAGTGCATCACTGGCCATTTTCCTTCCCTTTGTCCATGGCATCTGCTGCATTGTTACCTCACTTCACTTTCCGCAAGAGAGATCCTTTGCCCCTGGCAGTGCCCGTTCCCCAGGCTCTCCTGCACCTACAGCTTCACTCCCACACCTCTGGTCACTGAGGGGGTCATCTCCTGCAGCAGGAGCCATCCAAGGGACAGGGTGAACTTCCAGGCCTGTGCCTTGTTTCATGACGCCTTCCTTTCCCTTCCTTGTGCTCAGGGACCAGAACTTCCCTGGTGACATGAGGAGGAGGATGAAGGCAGACATCCTGGTGGTGGGGTGTCATGAGACACAGGCAGTTATTTCCTGCCACACCTTATGAGGGTGGATAACTTTTGTGTGACTTAGTATCTGAATCAGGAGGTCTTAAGGAAGGGTAAGCTTGACTTGACAGAGCAAAACATCTCCAGTTGTGCTGTTCAGAGCCGTCACAGGAGCCTCATCAGCTCCAGCATGCCATCCCAAACCGTGTGGTCAAAGCTGTGTGATGTACCAGGCATATGGTTTATATTATTATTTAACAGAAAGTAAACAAGAAAAGAGAAAATAGAAAATAAAAATTTAGTGTTTGTATAGAAAAATCTATTTGATCACCATATTTTTAAGAAAAAAACCTTAAAATCTGTTTTAGAACAGCATTCTGGAGTTCAAAACACCATGGATTTAGAGGGTACAAGTCTCCCCTTTCTAGCTCTGTATCTCTCTGTCCAGAAGGTAATCTTCATCCCAAGTACTTCAGTGCATTTTGTAGCATATTTATCATTACAGGTGTTTGATGAAGTAGAGCAATTTAATTATTCCCATTTTTCAGCAGTGGAGCTGAGGAATAGGAGAGCTAAATGATTTGCTTAAAGTAGTACAAGAAACCTGTGGCAGAGAAAGGCTCTGCCCTGGGGCTTTCCTGCAAGACATTATTAAGACTCAACTTCAAACATGGGACATTTTGATACATAAAAATCTGGCTACTGCTCTAGGATTGAGTTTTACCTTGGCTGAAGCCTCAGCTTCAGGCCAGCATGTTGTGTGGTGGTTGAGTGCAAATTTGTTATTCTTGAGGAAAAAAACCAAAACCTCTTGAAAAAGAAGTAGAGGCTGAGATTAGTCAGAAACTGAGGAAATTGATGGGAAGGAGTCAGAAGCTCCTGATGGTTTTATTTCCTCCCTGTGCAAGCAGAGCTTGTGAAATATACCACATGAGGTTACCTACACGTGTGTACACGTTTGCCAGTGTGTGTGTGCTGCTCACACACGTTGTGTTTCTGTTCGTGTTTTTGATCTATTTAAACGTTTTGGGCACACTGTTTATATTCCCAGCAACAAATAAAATGTCGCCCCATAGGCAGAAGTCTTGCACTCCGGGTTTGAGTCTAGAAGTAATTTTCTTTTGTTCACAGTGGAGTTATTAAGCTCTTGCAATACGGGTTTACAGCCCAAGCACTGACAGACTTAATTTCAAGAGCAATGTGATTAGGGCAAGGCACAAGGTAGTGCTGTACCAGTGCTTACCTTTATTAGCTGTGACAGTGGTGTAAGTTCAGCCAGCTGAGGGAAAAAACAAAACTAAGGCAAACAAACAAACCTCCTCCAGCAGCAGACAACTTTGGCTTTTGGAGGCGTGCTTTAGGGGACTTGTGATGCCAAGCAAATTCCAAACGGGGGGAGACTCAGGGGTGCTTTTGCTAATATTTATTTTATGACACATTATAACTACTGTGTGTTACTGTTGCTATGAACCCTTGGGAAATAAAACTGGGAGCTGTGCTGTGGTGAACCTAATAGTGCACAACTTTATTAAACATGGAAGCCAATGTACACGGCACGGGCAGGAGCCATCGGTCCCAGCTGAAGGCAGGCAGTGGTGTGGCCAGGAACTCTGCCCAGCACCTCCATATCCTCCTTGCAGGGCCAGGCTGTGCTGCTCCCACGGGTCCTGCTTTGCACCTGCTCGTGTCCACCGAAAACAGCCGAAATGTCACCGTGCCAATATTAGCTGCACACAGGGAGCTGCACCCCGATCAGCTGGAGAGCCGAGATTACTCACGGATATTGCTCTGAGGAAAGCTGCACAGGGGAAGGAAAATGAAAGAAAAACAACATTCTCTATAAAATTCTCTGGCAGCATTAATCAGCTGCATGTTTGGCTCCCAGTTATTTGCCTGGCTCTTGCTCCAGGTTGTGTTTCTGCTTTGGTATCATGAGGCTGCCAAGGCTGCTTGGTGGGCACCTCTTCACAGACACCGGTGGTGGGGAAGGGATTGCAAACATGAAACTCGCCTTCAAAACATCCTTCATTTTTTTTATGAGATGGCAAACCTCAAATCTAATGAGTTTGTACAGTTTGAACACTAATCTCATTAAAATGCTCTTTTCCATTTCTTTTGGATCAAACCCTGCTATAGTCCTTCCCTAAATATTAATCATTTGTCTGTTGGGACCATGTTCATTTTCCATTTTCTTCTTCTACCAGCATTTTTAGGGACTGAATAATTGCTCTCTGGAAACAATTATAAACCCAGTTAACTCTTCCCTTTCTCATCTTCTCTTCCAAGTGCACTACATTGCACTACATACCCAGTGTCCTGGTTTTAAGGGACATATGGATAGGGTTCCTTATTCTTTCTTTCTTTGGGGATTGAGGGCTTGTGTGAAAAAAGAAGAAAAAAAGAGGAAGGTAAATCAATAACTTTTTCAACTCTTTTGAATTCAGTGGCTTTTTTGTCAGTTTCCATGAGACCCTGGATAGAGAAATGTAAGGCAAAAGTAAACACTGAGTGGCTGGTTGGACTGGTGGGCTTGTGCTGATACTTGTTTCTAGGCAGGTACTTGAAGAGTACCTAACAAAATTTTGAATCAAATGCACGGCCAGAAGGAGAAGGTGTAAACTCCATATTTCTGTCTTTAATTTTCAGCTCTGATACAGACATATTTTCCTACAGTTACAAGAGAACAGCAATATGAGGAATGATTTGGTGGAAGAGGTCTTTGCCTGAGTGATACTAAGAATATCTTGCTAAAAGATAATGGTTTATTCTTTTCTCTTCACTGTGGCAAAGGCACGTGGTATTTGTAAAAGTGTGGAGTTAAATGCCCAAAGTGAGGAAGTGTGTAGCAAAAAGCAGTCTGAAGTTTCTGGCTCTTCAGGGGTCAGACCTTAGAAGCCAAAACTCAGATCCAATAAAGGGAATTAGGAATTTCAATACTAATGAACTATTGTGGGACACAACAGTTGGCTCCGGGGGTCCTGCTATCCTAGGGCATCAAAGGATGTTATAAAGCTACTGCTTTAGTTTGTTGCCCCATTAGGAGAAGGATATCTTTGCACTGACAGAACCTTCTTTTGATATTTTGATTAAAATTTATGAAGTTCTGTAATCATCTCTTCTTTCCACTCATTGCCATTATGGTCCCTAAATGCCCTCGTCTGTGATTTTCCCCTTCTCAAAACTTTTTGCGGTATTCAGATCATCTCTGTCTGACAAAGTGGGAGGACAGAACATTTGTGAAGGCACTCCAGCTCCTAATTGGAGTGATAGTAGCACAAAGGGCTCTGGAAACAATACCTTGTGCTTAGGAACGAGGCCAAGAAGGACTGCCGTGCCCTTCAGCAGAGTGTCAGCCAAGTTGTGAATAGCACAAGGGCTGTGAGCAGTAAACAACCTGGCTCATCAAGGCTCTTCACAAACAGTGACAGTTGAGCTTCTCTTACTGTGGGGATTTTTCCAATTACTGTCCTGACAGGATCATTCAGCACCACACTGGCTTTTGCTTTCTTTCTGGAAGTGGAATAAGTTCTTGAAGATCAAATGCAATCTTTGCTGCCATTTCGGACTGTGGGTCCTGCAGGAGGCCAGGCAATACTTGGGACACTGAGAGTCCTCTGAGCTCTGGGCAGGTATCGTGCAGGACCCAACACTTGCCAGCAACTCAAGAGTTTTTTGGAAAGAAGCAGTTGTTAAAGTCTTTCTAACCAACTTTTTCTATCTCCTTGAAAAGTCTCAGCTTTAAGGAAGACTTTTGAGAAGATTGTAGCAAAATAATTGGATAGCTTTTGACTCTGCTTCGTTTCTCCCTGCCACTGACAGGCTAACCTGAACTGTAATGGTGATACAGAGCTGCTCTTGCATGCTGAACTCCTCTTCAGTCTATATGGCATTTTTGGCCAGCATGGCAGAAATTGGTTCTAAGATTGAAACGTGACTGGACATGTCACCCTCAGCTTCACCACAGTGAATGCGATCAGCTCATGGCAGCAAAATGTGGTGCTGGATACACAGACACAGGTAGAAGGGGTGGTAGATGGACTTGTCTGTGTGGGTAGACCCAGGGGAGGTTGTTGCAGCTCGAATGAAGACTTTGACCTGGTCTCTTTTCTTGCTTAGGTGACACTGTTTAGGGGACACAGAAGAGGTTTTGGGCTTTTGAAGTATCCATCTGTTCTTGTTACTTGTGCATGGCAAGCACCCTGTTATTCATCACACCTTGCCTTGATTGCCTATATATTTGTCCCCTTAAAAAGAGAATTTTTATGTGGATCAATCTTTTCATGTCTCCAGGGTTTGTGAAGAATGTGTGATGTGCTGGCCTAGCCAATAACATTTCATGCAGAAAGTACTGCACTGGCTCTTGGCAGTGCAATTTGAAAAGCTGAAGTATGGTAGTGTGTGTGGTCCAGTCTTCAGCTACACAAGAGATCTGGTCTTTTGTCTGGTAGCTGAGGAAACCTGATGGATTTGGTCAAAATGCTTTGATGAGGTACAGTTGGGTAACAGGACCCTCTATTAGGAAGTGTTGGCATGAGAGTTAATATTCCCCTAGATGTTGCAACATCTGTCTTCAGTTGCCTGAAGTCTCCCAAATCTACCAGTGTGACAAGGGCGGTGTGGGCACAGCCTGAGGACCCTGGGGACAAGGGGGTGGACAATTTATCTCTGCAGAAGGCAGCACTGAGAAACCGTTTGAGGAGGTTACAGATGTCAGCAGGTATAGTCCTGAGCCTGTCCTGTAACAGGAAAAACATTTTCAAAATCAGCTGTCTCACTTCAGGCTTCAAGCCTGTTTTGCTGTAGTTGTCTATCTAACAGATTTTGTAATGATTCTGTGTTTATGTGTTGGACTTGGAGAACATTGTCTCCACTGGTATGTGTCTCCAGAGCTGCTGAGACAGTACTTTTATTTGCTCTGCATCATTTCATTGCATCAATTCCTGTTGATACTTTCTCTTCATCTCCATGAACAGTGACTTTTTGGTCCCACATTTCCATCCTTTTCAACCATTTTTGCTGGAAGAATCAACAGTCATCTCTTGAAACTCTCCAAATTCTATGTATCTCATCTAGTACAGCCTGAATGCTCCTGGGAAACCAGGGCCAACAGTACAGGTTCTCATATCCAAAAAAGTGCCTTTTATATTGTATCAATTTAATATTAAAGATAAATTAAAACTTGACATTCTTGTTTACAATTTGGGGTTTTTTCAGGCCCCTTTAGATTTCTTGTTTGCCTAAATGGAATGATTTCATGGCTGTGAAATAAAACAATAGGTAGTGTTGATGCCATATATTATGAAATAGGTCTTCGTGGATCATGTTTTGGGAGTATTTACATGTCTGTATCCATGCAGACTTTAACTTCTCTGCAAGACTTAGAAGATCCCAAATGTTGGTTGTGCACACATAATAACTTATTCATAACTTCTTTATATGCCACTGTTCTTCCTCATAAATAAACTAATAAAACTCATTATAGAAATCAAAGCTAGCTAATACAATATATCTGATGGACAGCTGTCTCTGGATGCATGAATTATAATTACATGAAGCAAGATGGTCTTATTATGCCAGGATATCTCTGCTCTGAATAAATTTCTATTACGGGTGTGTAATCTTTTGACTCAGGCCAGATGATAGGAGCTTGCCCAAGTAAGTCCCTTACAGTATTACTATTGAGCTGTGCTTTCACTTGTGGAATTACAATTAGATAAGTGGTGCTGGAAGTTGTGTCTTGGAGGAACAGTGGCCTGGGAGAGGTGGAAGGCTGGGAGGAGCAAGAAGCCTTTATCATCTGAGCTGGTCTTACCACTCCAGCCTGCTTTCAGGCTATAACTTAATGCCATACCCTGATTTAGATGTAGCACTTGTCAGCCAAGAATAAGACTATAAGACACAGACATTCGAGGACTTGACCCATACTTTATTGTGAATACGTGATTGAGCTGACAGACAGACAGAGACAGCCACTAGTGTGAGAAAGAGAATTTGTTCTGCCATGTAAGATTTCAAAATATCTTAAACTCAGATCTGTATTTTAAGCTTAGACCAGTCTTACTGGATTTCTCAATACTATTTCATGAGCTGAGTGATTTTTCTAAACTTATTTCTTTACCGTATTTTCTTCTGTACTTTTCTAATAAAAATGGCAGCATCTGTTTTTGAGACACCAATGGGACACTCTTTATTTCAAGTGATTTTTCTCCTCACGTCTCCAGTATTCACATCAATGAGAACAAACTGATGCTGAATGTTGAAGCCACAAACCTTTAATGGATCCCTTTGCTCTAAATTTAAGATGAGGCATTTACATGGCAGCAATGCAATACTGGGTTTCTGCTTAGGCTGAGCTGCAAAGGAAAGGAGTGAAAAAGGGCAAACCCTCCATGCATACTCTCATTTCTCTCCCTGAAGGTGCTCTGACCCTTCTCCAAGAAGCTGAGGTACCACTGCTGGCTTGAGAGATCTGGAAAAAGAGTTTTTGTCCTCAAGAAACATAGGGAACACTTACAAATAGGAAACTTCCTTTGAAGAGAGGGAGTTTCCTAATTGCTATGCCTGACCTATCAGGAAAGGTGTAGCACATCAGGTCAGTCAGTTCTGTTCTCCTCCTGATCTGCTGCAGATGAGAGAGCAATGGAGAATCACAGCTGTTACAGGACAGAGCAAGAGCAACCCGGGAGGTTGTCTCAGGTATTGGGCAGAAACAAGAATAACCAAAGGACTTGTGAAGTACCTAGAAAATAAAACAAAGCAGCAAAAAAAATCCTGTTTCTTTACCTTTAAGATGCATTAAAAGAAAAATAAAACAATGTCGCTCCAATGCTTATTACTCAAAGATGGATAATCAATTTTATATTTAGAGACAATGAAGGCATCATATGTACAGTGAGAAACCTGTCCCTGTATTTATTATATGTAAGTTTCGATTTAAGCTACTTCTGCTTCACAAAAGTACTTAATATCAACAAGAGTACTATTTACACTGATTTTTTAATTAAAGGAATGTAGTCATCTTTTATGCTTGCAGTTTGCCTGCAAGCAGATTTTTTCCCCTTCAAATTCATTCTGTCAAAATGGTTAGACAAATTGTTTCTGGAAATGTATTTGAATTATGGATGATTTGTGAGTCGTCCATAGGAAGCTATTTGCTGTAGCTAAAAGTTATGAATATACCTAAACTTGTCTTCTGAGCTGCTTGTGTTACCAAAGGATAGGAATCAGTGTTTTGAAAAAGGTGCTTCATCCTCCGAGGATGAAGAAGATGTGAATTCCTTTGGATGTACCTTTCTATTATCTATGGAAAAACTCTTGCAGACCTGGAGCCTAAAATTTTGGTGGTTAAAGATATCTGAGATATTTTGTGACTGGTCACATTAATTCAGACACAGTTTTTGGTCTCAACAAACTGATGCAGTATTTATGAACCTTGCTGCTTCTGTCCCAGGCAAATTTCAACTCTTGACAAAACAGTTTTCAGCTTTAGGTCAAAATTCACTGCTTGGGAGCATTTGTATGGAAACATCCTAGGAAGCCTCAGTTGTGGAAAGGAAAGATAAAAGAACCTTTGGCCCGGTTTCTAGTTTGGTGCTAGGTTTGTGAACTGTCTTATGGACTTTAGCAATTCAGAGGAAATATGATTTTGGTATTGAAGGACAGCAGTGCTATTCAGTGTTGCTGTGGGCAGTGTGGGCCTTGTGACAAGAAATTACAAAAATGAAAATAAGAATAAATACAAAAATAAAAGGAAATTTCCGAATTCTGTCTGGGGTTGGAAACATTAATACTTCACAAGCATGATTGTTTTGTTGAGAAAAAAAAAAGAAGAAAAAAGAATCTAAGTTGTCGTGGTAGGTGAAATACTCAAAAGAGCTTAGGGGAATGAAATGGGGACAGCTCCTCAGCCTAGGGTGGCAGCCAGGTGTCCCCCATGTCCTCTGGAGCACCTCACCCCTACAAGGGTACTGCTCCCCTGCCAGGGATTTCATTAACACAGGAAGGGTGAGGAAATGGGCTGATGGCTGTGATACCTCAGGACATCTTCACCAGCATCCTTGTTTGTGCAGGGATGTATCTGAGCCACCATGTAAAGCACAGAAAAAGAGAAGGTGTTTTACATGCTTTTAAACACAGGGACTACTGATACTGTCACTGCCTGGGTTTGCCTACAAACAACGCACCCAGCTGAGTAATTTATTCTCAGTGTATAATCTTTGACGGCTGGAAAGCAGAAAAGCTGTTCAGTACATTTGGAAATGACTGCAGCTACAAGGTGAGGGAGCAGTACTTAATATCTATTTTGAAACCAATACTGGAGGCACCTGATAAACTGCCAGAAGATGGGGTTTGTAACACACAGAAAGCTAAAATTTGAAGAACTAACAAACACTGAAGCCACTCATAGGAGGATATAAAATGCTGTGAAGTCTGGACTCAATTTATTTTGTCCTTATAAAATGCAGTTGTTTAAATCTCATGCAGTTGTTTAAAGTCTCAACCAGTGAAGACTGAAAATTTCACAAGAGTGGGCATTTTTGAGTGGATCCTCCTTCAAGGGTATTGCAGTATATGGGACACCTGTGCTCTGATTCAGTCCACCGTGAAAGGAGCACAAAACACCAAAGGAGCAATGATAAAAACAAACAAGAAATCAAAATTTTTTAAGCCTCAGAATTATCTGTGTCTGGTTATGGTTGAAGCCTTTGTTGGTGTTGCCAAGACTCCTTCTCTTATTTACTATTTCACTTTGGAAACAGAGAGAAAGGATTAAAATGATAACATTTAAAAAGGGCATCAATACACAGCAATATATTCCTACTGATCCCCAGGTTTTTGTGTCTCATCACTAAAATGCATCAGGGCCTACAGAAGGACTCCTGTAGATTTTTGATTTCCCTTTATCCCGAGGGATATCCCCATATCCAAGGCTATGTGCCGTGGCCTGGTGGGTGCCATGAGGGCTGAGAGTGGCCCAGAATGACCTGGTGCAGCAATGTCATCTCCACAGGTGTCCCCAGGAACCGTGCAGCCATGTGGGGCCAGAACCTGGTGGTTTTTACAGTGACAGTCTTGAGCAGCAGGAAGGAAAGGCACAGAGAGGAAGTTTATTATCAGACTAGAGCTTGATCTTGACCCTAATCTCTGGAGTTTAAAGGTCACCCAGCAATGGACAGAGTCTAAGGAAGCTGAAAGGTGAGGATAGGTATAAGATTATAATAGGTGTGGAAACAAATAGAACTTTTTCTCAGCTACCAGTTGTACTGCTCCAAGGAATAATGAAGTAAAAGGTCTAAGAGTGCTGTTTTATAGTTGATAGGAAAGACCTGGATGTACAGATAGGTATTTATAAGTCAAAGGCAATAATTTTACTGTAGTGGAAACAAGAAGTGAGACTTTTACTGCTGCACCACAGTCCAGGCTACAGTCAGCTGCCTTGGGAAGGATCTTTATGGTGTTAATATAATCTGGGCAACCCCTGCCCACATGAAATCAGATGTACAGCAGCTTGTTGCATCTCCAGCCTGGTTTTGATGACATCCAAAAACAGGGGCAGGACTTCTCTGGATGAGGTATCATCTAACCCCATAACCAGGGATTGTCTCTGTCCAGAAGCACTCATGTTAAACCAGCCCCACCAACCCCTTCATCCACATGTCAGTCCCTGCCATGCTGCCATTGGTGTCTATAGGAGACTATTCATGAAATTCACCATGCATTCAAGCACTTGTAACATCTTTTATTAATATGAACAGCTGCAAAATTCAGACAGAAGAAGCAAATGAGTGAGGGGTAAGAGTAAAAAGGAAATTACGATAGCAAGCAGACAGCTGTGAAGACTAGCAATGTGCCCAGCTGATGGTATTGCAACCAGAATTTTAAAAATGTGTAATAGGAGATAAATAAACTGATAAACAAAATCGATCTCAGAAGGCCACATGGGAAAGATGCACAGTCTTGATTACCTAATTACAGAAAGGATATTGCAGAAATGGAAATAGTACAACAAATTCCCATAATGACTTGGAGACTGGAGACTCCAAAATGCTGAGTGAAACTAGGTCTGTATCCCTCACAAAGAGAAAAGATTGAGAGGGGACCTGGTGGAGCTGCCAAGGGCTCTGGGGGGAACTGCAGGGAGCAGTGCTGCAGTTATTAGAGCTAATGTCAAATATGAGGACAAGGGACACGGCTCCAGCGAGGTCTTGCACTGTACAAATGTAATACATTTTTTTTTTCCAGAGGGTATATATTATAAGCTACCAGATGCTGCTCTAGAAGCAACTGATCTGACCAGATTTCAAATAGAGCAAGAAGCATATGGAGAGAGAGGGGGAGAAAAACAGTATATTATGGAGAACAACTGTTAACTGGAGGAAAGGATAGGCCTAGCTGGGCTTCCTGGCCTCCTGCCATCTTAAGATTTTCTTATGTCCCTGTGTAATCTTCTGACTTTTGATTTAGATGTTTCCTAAAAATGTGGCCCAGTGGTTGGTACATACTAGGCATTAGCCCAAGAAAAGAATGAAAAAAAAAATGCACTGTATCTCATTAAAGAATTTTTAAAGGGAGACTTTGAGGCGCCATTTGCTTCTTGTTACTCATCTTTGCAAATGTCTCTTGTCTTCCCAGGCTCTGCCCTGATGTGCTGGCGTTAGCAGCCTGTGGATTTCTGAGCTCTGCTGAAACGGGGTTTCAGAGCGGCCAGCCTAAGCCGGTGAAGCAGGGATGGCAGCGTGGAGCAGAGGAGGAAGACAAAAATCAGATCAAGTGAAGTAAACGATACAAGGTCTTTGCGTGCACATAAACAGTATCAGGTGAAAAAATGCTGTCTGGTAGTGGCTTTTCAGGCTGCTGTTGGGAATAAGGATCACGCCTATATTTGAAATATTTACGGTTCAATTAACAGCATTTGTTTCCATAAAATATTTTAAAAGAGAACAGTATTTATCTTTAATTATTTTTCATTTTCTTCGATGAAAGATTCCAATATAGATATTGCTGTAGGCACAGGGGGCACTGAACATCAAGAGGTGGATTCCGTAAACAATTTTTCTCAAAGCACTACAAAGTTTAAATATTAATTTGTCCATAATTGGCAAAGAAGCAATTAAAAATGCTATGAAGCTGACTTTCTGCCTCCTTTACTTTCTCCTCCCTTTTCATTTAACCACAGTATAGAAAGTAGATGTAAAACAATAGGACCCTGAGCTGTATGGCATTCTAAGCCTAGCTTGCCTTAAAGCTACAATATGGATTTAATTTATATGCAAATGTAAGCAATAAAAAGCCAGACACTGTAGAAATTATAGTATTTTTCATAGATGCTTCAGCACCGGCACACAAGCCAGCAGTGATTTCAAACAAGGAGCTAATTATTACTGGTCACTAAGCTACCTTTTTCTTTTAATATCTCTCTTTCTTTCTTCAACTCCCCCCCTGTTTTTTTAACAATGAGTAAATTATTTTCTTGAGCGAGAAGAGGGGGGGAGAGAGAGAGAGAGAGAGAAAGAAACTCGAATATTGGGGGTGAGTGAATGAAAACAGCCAGAAATATCTCCTGTGAGATTCAACATCAGGATAATTTCACAGTCTCGCTTTTTGACTGCTGTGTCCTGAAGCTGACCAGCACCATGCAAGGCTGATCAAAGGCCATCGGAAACATCAAGTAAGCCTAAATGGGGCTAAAGTATGCTAATAGAGAAGCTAAATGTACTTTAATCCTGTTATAATACAAGGTAACTTAGAGGCAGTGAAGGGCCTTGTTGCTTTTCCCTACTGGGTCCAGGACCCCTGCAAATCTTGAATAGAAGTTGCTTCCTATTCTTCGCGGGCCGGGGTATGGCTTTCTCAGATGCACACACAGTCCCCTCCTCCTCCGTTTACTAAGTGTCAACAGTCGGCTGAGCAAGACTTCTCCGCTCCTTAGATCAGCACCCTGTGACCTTCCACATTTAAGCACAGACCATTAAGCTAAGCTTTCCAGCTGTTGCCTGAATTATGAGGGATTTTTTTTTTTTTTTTCCTTCCCGAGGAGGGCAGAGCTTAGAGGAACACAAGGCAACAGTTTTATATTATGGACCCACTGCCACCCAACTTGCTATGCAGAGCGATGTGCTTTCCGCAGGGCTGCGGCAGACGGGTGACGCTCGCTGAAAACAGGGGCTTGCTTTGAAGTGATTCAGGCTCTGGGTTGTCCAGCTTCAGCATCATTGTGCTCGCTTGGGGAAATGTAATCTAATTTTAGGAAGAGGAGGAAACAAAGTAAACGTGACTGAACTGCGCTGCACTGTATGCACGGTCTGGGACGGCGTTCCCGGGAATATCCGCGCTCCCCGCACAACTTTCTTGTTAATTTACCTTCATTTTTAGACATCAATTTCAGTGCATTCTACCCAAGAGAGGAAGAAAAGGGTGGTAGCTCTGCCTGTGAAATGATATGCTTTAGTGGATGCCCCAAACTAACTACTGCTTGCAAACCCTAGATTAAAAAAGAAGACTGATGTAATTTTAAAGCCAGCCAACTGCCTTAGTGACTGTATCAGAAGATTAAAAACAAAGGTTTCATTGAAGCACTACCTCCCACTGTGCAGCTGAAAGTCTCATGGCTGAGGCAAATGGTCCTAAATATCTTTCTGTTAAGTACAAATTACATACTGGATATATTAAGTTGTAATGGTGCATTTTTCAAGAGTTGCTTTTCTTGTGTGAGAGCATCAGTAAAGGCTCAAAAAATGCTGACTGTATGGCACATGGAAACAAAAAGGAATCTGCCTTTCATAAAAAATGTTCGGTTCGTATCAAGTCCTCTTTTTCCTCCATCTCTCCCCATCCCCCAGTTAAGGCTGGAGTTTCAAATGCCAGAATCAGTATGTACAGTAAGTCCTTTTGAAATCCATGGCAGAGAAATAGTATCCTGGCCTAGAAAAGTATTATCTGCACTTACATTCCTAAGCCTTACCCCTCTGTGTTAGTGCTGATAGGAGTCCTTCAGATCAGCTGAAATATAACTGAATAAAGATGCTCCAGAAATCATCTTTTAAATGTGGAATTATCTTTCATTTACATAGGCAACATCCCTTAACTCAGCACATGTGCTATAATGCTTCATGCAATAGAAACATTCGTATAAAACTTAATGATTAGCATTCATTCTGCTCCCAAATGATCAATAAAAGGCTAAGTTAATACACAACGTGTAAAGGAGTCTGCCAGTGTGCATAAACTTGCATTACTGTGTGGGATGTAGGTACATCACGATTGTGGGAGCAGAGGAAGAGAGCAGCGTCCCACCTGGGGAAGGGACAGTGGCACCAGGGAACAAGGGACAGTGTCCCTGCCACTGGCTGTGTGCCCAGCCAGCCCTGGGATGTCGTGTGTCACACACCCAGCACCACCCGTGCAAACATCCATGTGCACCGACACACACACAGTTACAGCAGGTAAAAAATAGGACCAAGCAGGCAAATACAAATAAAAAAAACATCTATAACATCCTCTCTTTGCATTACCAGTGAAGACCCACTTGTGAGTGATTTCTCTACAGAAATCATTTGCAACTACTAAATCAGATAGAAGTAGCATGGATGGGAACTGTGGATGGAAGTTAAACTAACAGAGTGGTGCACCTTTGCCCAGACACCTTTATGTTGATCTTGTACAAGTGGTTTATTCCAGAAAATAAACTCTGTAGGATTTGAGAGAATGTATCTGGGCAGTACAGAGTTAATATCAGCAAAGTGTTTTTGGCAGGGACAGGCTTAGCTTCTGCTGAAATATTTGAATTCTAATCTGCTCCTATTTAACACTGTTGGGAATAACATTCTCATTTTTAGGTGTTTATCTACCTATTTATTCACCATTCACGTACATTGTTTGTCTGTCCTTCCCTTACAAGATTAACTGAATTGCAGTTGTGTTTTAATTATCAACAAATTTTGAACTGAAAAGTATTTGCATGACTCTGTTCAGTTCAGCTGTAATTTTCTGGATTTGTTTTTAATTAACAGAGGTCCTTCCCAACACATATGAAGCTTGATGGAAATCTTTTTGTTCATTCGAACACCCATACACTGCTTTTGCCACGCATTATCTTTCTTATTTCTCCATCACTCTTTAAAAATTAAAAACTTAAAAAAAATTAAATGATTAACTGAAAGTGGGCAGTTTCAGTCCACAAGAGCTCCAGTGACAGCTTTTGAAATTGTTAAAAGGTTACTAATTCAGAAATACCGTGTGAAAAGACTTAAGAGATTTCCCACCTAAATTTCATTCAAAATATAGGTGTAAATCTTTTTTTTCAGGTGCTCATAATTTACAAGATAATGGCCATTTGAGGTCATGTGTGACTGCTCAAATATGTTTCAACTAAAATGCAAAATATTTATTTATTATTTTGATTTATTTAGCTTCTAAAATATCAGAATCTCTATTGCTACCATAAGAAAACACCATAGCATGAATACAAAGGAGCCACAAAAAACAGACCAACATGAGCTATATGTTAACAGCAATGGTGAATTGACATGCACAGCTTGTTTTGCTCTTTTGCATTTTTTGTAACCCTTTGCATCATCTATGTTTATCATCAAAATGTCTGTTTCTTCATCAAGCATTTATAATTTTGTCAAGACAGATGATTAATATTTTGTGTAGTTATTTCCAGACCTGGCAGCTAATGTCTCTTTCCCATATAGAGAATTATCAGAGGCTCTGGCAAGGGCAGAAGCCACTGCAAGTGCAACTCTGTGGCAGCAGGAGAGGTTATGAACACATCTGAGAGTCTGGAATTGTTAGAGCACGTAGCAAAGCTGGGAACATGACTCAGTCATTAGTTATCTGTAAATTATCTTCATTTTTTAACAGAGATGGGGCAGGTGCACTGCCCATGCAGTCCAATCTCTAGGGAATACATACAAGCAGATTCTGTGTGGAAGATACAGTATTTACTGATAGCTATGTTTTCCCCACACTAAATGTTTTCATCTTGAAAATTTAATAAACATATAAAGAAGAGTCGAGATGAGGCTGGGGCAAAAATCCCACTTGTGTTGTGAATTAGAGTGTAGAACACTGAGTTTTGGTTCCAAATCTTTTGTCCCACCAAATTTCCCAGACTAGTTTTAAGCTTATTTGGCCTTCCTGCCTCCAAGAAGATAAGGCTGAAAGGTTGGCAAATCCTCCTCCTGTTCTAGTATCCAGATTTGAACAGATTCAATGCTGTTGCAGAAATGCAGTTCTGCATGCGGTGCTGCATGGGATTTTGGAAGCTTTATTAAGACATCCCTCTTCTGAAATGAAAAAAAAAAATGGAGAAGAAAACCACTTGGTAACACTAGGTGAGTTTCTTACCTGTGCTATGAACTGGGAGTTGAGCTGCAATGTTTACAGTTTAGATGTGTGGCAAATTCTGGGAGGAAGCCACAGCTGACTGTTTTTCTGAATCATGCTTGGCCCCAAGTCTGAGATGAAGAAAGAGTCAATATATATTTGCCTGTGGAGTAGCTAATTAGAACAATTAATCTGAGAACCAGAACAAGCTGTGAGACCATGAGCTGATTCAGGCACGCCCTCTACTAACTTAAATTTTGATCAATGTTTAAGCCACCATGGGAAGGACTGGGGTGATGAGGCCCAGTGGCTGCGATTCAGGTTCACCACCCGTGCCCCTGTTGCTGTGACAGGCGCTGGGACCTCGGGCAAGGCGTTTTCCTCTTGTCTCTGAAACAGGCCAATGATATTCACTGCCTTGTCGAGCTTTGTGGATACAAGCAGCATGTTCTGAATGAAATGTTAAGTACATCTCAAAGCCAGCCAAGACAAGAACTGCATTTTTCTTCCCAATATCTATTAGCTCAGAGCAACGGAAGAATCCCACTTGCCATCAGCTCCCTGTTCTTGTTTGAAGATTTGGAGCTAGCCAGATCATATCCATCAGATATTTGCTTTCAGGGTCGCATGAAAGTAGAGTGAAAGAAAGATCTTTTGTGGGGATGACATGCTTGGAAATATACTTGTCCAAAGCAAACAGCTCTTGCTCTTTCTCCAGCTAATTCACTGAAAAGATACTATTTTAGTCAAGAAAATGGTATAAATTCTCCTCCTCTTAGGCAGGATGGTGGCAGGTTTCCCATGTAGATTTGTGGAAGGTACAATTTTGACAGGAGCATCTGGCTCCTTTGTGAGCTTCACAAGGAATTGTGTGGCAGTGGCTTTAGGTCGGCCTCTGGTTGAGCCATGTGGGCAGCCCTTTGACATGTCTGTGCTGCTTTTCCTGCTGCACTCTGTTTTGTTTTGACTCCCTTTTGAGCTTCCTAAATATGCAGCCTTGCTCTGCAGATTCCCTGGGACAGTTTCATTCATGGGTCCTGACAAGGACTGAGGTTTTGCCAGGGCTCATGGATCCATTCTTACAGTGGTGCTGTGTGTTACATTAGCCGACAGCTGCTTTTGGCAAGGTTTTTTTTGGTTTTTTTTTTTTTTTTTCAGAAATCCTCTTAGAGAAGGGAGAAGAGTGATCTCTGGGTAGCGGAGCTTTCAGTTCTTAGAATAAACCATGCCAGGTTGTTTAAGAATTTAAAAGCAATTGTGAGCTTTCCTAGTACAATGATATGTAGTGTGGTCCTTCTGCCCTCTTTAAGCAACTGATGCCTGCCTTTTATCTTCTAGGTGTATTTACAGTAAAAAAAAATTTTTTTAAAAATCCGAATTTATTTTCTTGTGTGCAGTGTGACCTGAAAATGTGGTTTTAGCCTTATTTACATGAATGCAATCGGAGCAGATGCTTTGTCATCAAGAATGTGCCAGCTTGTTGCATTTGGCATAGAAAAATGGTCCAGGGGTGCAGAGTACCTTGACTTCTCCTCCCCAGATCCTCTGGGAGGTTTGGGCACCATGCTCCAGACATGTGCTGTTGTGCCTGACATTGAGTGACCAGGAAGTGACCACTGTGAGTGACTGGAAGGTGACCATCAGCTGTGCTGCTGTTGGGTTTGTCCAGCCTTAGGTGTGGGAGCAAGGAGATGGGCAGGTAGGGAAGCAGCAGCTGGGAACTGCCAAGCTCTGTTCTTGCTTTGCAAAAGGCATGGCAAAGAGGGTCCCTGTCTCCTCCTGGTGAACCATTTCCTGAGGCCAGCAGGAAGGGATGCCTGTTAACTCCATTCCTTGCCACACAGGGCTGGGTGGGGTGTGAGCCCAGGGCATGGCTCTGCTGTGAGCAGTTCATCATGGAGATGTGTGCTGTGCCATACAGACTGAAATCACCAAAAATGTGTTCAGGAGAGATCTCTTGGCTGAGAGAGTATATAGTGAGCAGGGAGGATCGAGTAATTTGCAACTGCATGTCTGGACAAATTTGATGGCATTGGGAACAGTTCACAAATAAGGAAGCTGAGCTGTTTTAGAACAAAGTAGTCCATGTTTATCCAAATTAGGAAAAAGCTTGGCTAAATCAGGGCTTAAAGAGGAGCCCATGGCTGAAGGATATTTAAAGAGGTCATCTGGAGTCCATGGCATTGCTGCAGAGAGTGTGCTGGCTTTCCTTGGCATGAAAAGCCATAGAGACACAATACAAATGCAGAAAAAGAGGGTGTGTGTGTGCGAGATAAGATGGAGGGAGAAGCCTGTGTCTAGCAAATTACAACATTATCAGAAACATCAAAAACATTACAATGCTATTGAGAAATCCAAAATAATACACTAGGGAAGGTGCCAGCCCAGGTACAGTGTATCTGATCTTGCAATGCCAGTGGAAAGGAAGAACAAAGCAACTGATTCATTTGCAGCAAATAAGTTGAAGGAAGAGATAGTTCCATGAAGGAAAAAGGAAATTTCCATGAAGAGCCTTTCCATGTGCTGACAAGATTCCCCAAATGATGCTTTATCAACTAAGCATCTCCAAAGCCATCACAGCTGTTTCTCTACAGAGCAGAACCACTGCTGGTGCATGATACATGCAGCAGAGTGTGCCAGCATGACCAGCAATGGAAATGTTATCAGGGAAATGGAGCTGCTCCTCCACCCCTTGGTTCCCTCCCACCAGTGGAGAGTTTGATTTCACATTGCTTTTGCTTTCTAAATTGGTCTAACTAATGTAATCAGACAGAAACATCCTGTTCCAATGTCACTAATGCCTTCCAAACTAGATGGCCTAATTAAGGTCACTAATTCCATTGTCTAAGACAATTTCTTGAGAGATATCTAAGTGGATACTAGAATAGGTCATATTATTACATAAAATTAGCAGAGAAAAGTGTAAGAAAACACCCATGTCAACTTGAAAAAAGGACTTTGGGTCTTCAAAATTTAAAGACAACAAAAACATAATTACAAATGATGAAGAGTGAAGTGAGAACAGAGAAAACCTATTCCCAGAACTGAACCTTTTGCCAGACTCAAGACCTGTGGGCAATTCAAAGATTTGAAAAGTAACACTGCAGGGCCAAGTGAATAAATATGATGATGCTCTTTTTTTTAACTGTTTTGGAGCCTACATCTGGCTGCTAGAAGATAAAGCAGATCAAAGGAATAGTCCTGATTTGTATTAATGGACTACAATGGAGGCAGTGTGCAGTCACTCCCTAAGCTAATTCACTTGCCCCAAGATGTGCTTTGCAAAAGGAAGAAGAAACCTGTGGTGGGATCTCTGAGGCTGCTGTTAAACCACCATAAAGCTCAATGGCCAGAGGGAAAGTAAAGTCTGATGAATACTTGACATCTGCTGTTGAATTATTTTGGTTGGAATCAGCTGGGAATATCATCTTCACCTTTGCCAAAGCAGGAGCCATCTCAGACACAAAGCTACCAGGAAATCATGCTGGGATAAAAAATATTCAGACTAAGCAGAAGTCTCAGCAGTAGAAAGACCTCACCTTACAAAACCCTCAGACATGCTACCTGAACTTTTATGAGCTCACACAGAGAGGTGATGGCTGAAGTGGCTGTGCTGTAGTTTAGAGTTATGTGAGTGATGTCTGGCCAAGGGCTGCTCCTTGGGCTGCTGCTGTCTGTGGTTGATGTCTGGTAGGGCATGGCAGGGCAGGAGAGCCTGCTGAAGCATAAACTCCCTTGATCATGTCCAGTCTGCCTTGGTCCCTGGCAGAAATAGGAGTTGTGGATGCAGGAGATCTTCAGGAATGTTTGCTGACCTGGGAGGAAGGAGTGTGCTCAGGATGTCCCATGGGAGTCCATCTAGTACTGGCCATCTGGTTTGGAAAGGCAAAAGACGTGTGGGACTTCAATCCCACAAGCTGAAAACTTTCATTGAGAAACATGGGAATGAAGACAAACAGGGCAAGATATGCAAGAGGACATAAGTACAGCTAATAATTTCTGTAAGGCTAATATTTTTTACTCCATCATGTTTGAAATAGTAAAGATAGCATGTATCTCTGTTATCTAGTATTTAGCAGCATTTATTTTGATAAGAACAATATGTATTAAGGTTTGAATAACATCAATTCAAGATAGGGAAACTGAAAATATGCAAACATTTCTTGACCATTTCACAAGCACAGCTTCATCTTTGTCCCACATGCAAGACCAGGTTTCAAACTAAATTAATCCTTAGTGTACAGCTATGATTCCTCTCATGCCTACATTCACCATCATGGTGAGATTTATGGATGCAAATAAACAGAAGAACAGCCAGTGAAATGCCTGGTAATGAAAGTGGGTGTGGAGGTGACCCAAGACAGAGGACTTTTGGCCACCAGGAGGATTTCATGGTATCATTGGCCACACTTGCAGTTTGCTTCCAGTTTATAGCTTCCAAAGTAGCTATATTTCAATCCCTTAATTTGTCCAAGTTAGTCATGCAAAACCATAAATTGAATCTCTGGACATTTGCAGTGAAATCTGTCCTCTCTCTGAACTCAAAAAGCAATTTTTGACATATCATATTACAGCCAGCCTTGAGATAGGTACCTGGTTAGTATAGAGTATTGAATATCCAGCACATTCTGAATATATGTTAATGGTAAACTGGCTAATTTAATTTCCTTCTGTAGGTGTGTAACTCTGGCTACCTTGATAAAGTTTTAACACTAGTGCAGAAGTTAGAAACAGACAACAGTGCTGAGATCAGTATCAGTTAGATTTTCTCAAAATACATCTAACTAGGAGTGGTAGGAATGGCTTCCAGGGATAATGAACTATATAATCCATGGTCCTCATTTTGCTAAGAAAGTTAATACCAAAGTTGTGTTAACATTGAGGATTTTTTGCAAGAACACGGTATTGTGAATAACTCTATGATTTATATTTTAACTGAATGGGTAGATATTACTTGTGAGTAATGCTCAGGATTGAGTCTTTGTGCAGTTATTTTATAAAATTTTGTATTCCTTGCATAAAGCTCACTAATTCATCATCTTTTGCTGTAAGAATTTCATGTCAGCTACACCAAAAAAGTATTACCAGAAACATCACTTCCATCTATACAACACAGGACAAAAGTTTTCTCTTTATTGCCAAAAGGATATACAAAGGGAAAAAATATAGGAAGTTTTATGAACAGATCAGAGAAAAGGCCAACAGTCCCTCCTAACCCCAAATGTCTCAGATCATGTGGTTCTCTGGGCCTTAAACATTTCAATATAACTTATTAAAAAGCAACTGCAGTCTTAAGTATTTCTTTGGCTTTCACTAAATTCCAGCATATGCCAAATAACACAGCACTTTATTTTCATCACAAAGCACCCTAAAATTTGAGCTCATTTTTACCTTGCAAAACTGCCAAAGATGCTTTGAAGCATTCATCTCATAACTGTGACTGACCCTTTTCTCCAATTATGTCATAAGAAAAACTTCTGAGAGCATTTAAAAACATCTTCAGACTTTATAGATGCTCTTTGCACCTACAAGACCCAGCCAGGAATAGTCTCACAGTCCCAGTGTGTGTCAGTAGCTTTATTTTACATTAAGATTTTTCATCAGTCAATCAGTCTGGTAAGTGAAAATGTGCTGGTTTGTATCCGTGAATGTAGACATGATTTTTAGCAAATCTGAGACCACTCTTGCCAATAGCCCCGTTAAATTGTTTTTATCAGTCTGGTTGACTGGAATGTTCGAGTATTTACAATAGACTCAAGAGTATTAGGCTGAAAGTCTGTCTAATGTACTACCAAATTAGACATGGCTAAGCAGTTGTGTAGCAGTTTTCAGCTGCATACTCCAGAACAAAAAACTAAAGTGCCATGAAAAAACTCTAAAAATACATTTTAATTGAGAATCTTTAGGACTTTCTCCTCCCTTTTGCTTCCTGAGGGTGCTCTGAGAAAACAGAGAACCAAGCTATAAGTCTTGTGGAGTGCTGTGCTCATCTTAAATCTTTCTTTGGAGGCTGAGCTGCTTTTGGCAACCTAGTACTTACTGAGGAATGAGTAGCTGGGCTATTCCTGTGGCTTGCTGCTGTGCTGCAGTGGTGGCTTGTTCATGGCTCATCCATCCCCTTGGTGTTGAAGGCACACATCTGGTCCTGCACACTGTGTTTGTCATTTATCCTCCCGTAACAGGATGTCTCCCAGAAGCAACCGAGGAAAAAGTTAAGCTGGAATGGGGAAAATAGTTAAACATGTGCATTAATCTGGTAGGGAAAAAACCCTTAACAACATTTAAACGGGAAAAGACCCTATGGTGGTTAAATAGAACATTGCAAATGATTGAAACTGGAGGAACAAAGGAGCAACCAGGTGTACAGATTGGTCAAATGATGTAAGAAAAGACTGAGTCAGAAATGGGGTTTAACCTCTGGAATTTGTTGGGTTTACCATTACAACATGTTTACACAAGACAGTTGGAAATTAAGAAAATGTTTAACTAAAAAGCCAAAGAGATATTTGGGATTAACTCCAGATATATACATATACATACATACATATATATGTATATATACACAGACACAGAGACACACATATATTCATGATTCACTTCTGGAATGAGAAATTTCTTTTTCCCTTCAGTCTAGGGTATAATCTAAGGGAAAAGCCCCCTCATTCCAGGCCAGGACAAACACCTTGCTATTGTCCCAAAACATCTCCATTTGCACACTCGGGTGCACAGAGCTGCTCTGCAGCTGGGGCAGTGCTGGTGGCACTGGAGGAGTCAGAGCTACATGTGGTTTCCATTACCTCACCTAAGGTGCTGCTTTAATTAGTAGTGTAAATTAGCATAGCTTTTAATCTCCTCTTCTGTCTTTCTTTAGAGCTATATTCACTTTTGCTTCCATCCCAGTTTCATCTTTGAGCTCTGACTTGCACTCAGAGAGGAAATGTCAGCTGTCAGCTCGGTTTACAGACTTGGATGAGGGTTTGGAAGAAAGGGACTCCCCAGAAGACTATGTGGCCTTGCTGTAATAATATTAAACCTCTTGGTCAAGTGACTACACTGGACACTCGATTTATTGATAGTTTGAGGAGAGAGAAGGAAGGATCATGTCTACTTTTGCCTACGACCTGGCTGTGGGCCATTTGCCCAGAAC
Organism: Sturnus vulgaris; assembly: GCF_052056855.1. Lineage (NCBI taxonomy): Eukaryota > Metazoa > Chordata > Aves > Passeriformes > Sturnidae > Sturnus > Sturnus vulgaris. The sequence continues at coordinate 33,257,733 of NC_142249.1, forward strand.
TTGGCAGGAGGAGCCCAGATTCTGACCAGTTTGACTCTTGCAGCCATTTCTCACAGTGATTAGACTGAACCCAGTCTGGTGAGGAAACAGAGAGATTTTAGGAGGGCCTGCACTTGTTCAGGGGCAGGGGCTGTGCAGGAGGCACAGGGCAGGCCTTGGGCAGCTCTTCACACAGAGAAGCATCACACCACTCAATTGCATCTTGCATCAGTTTGCAATTAGCTTGTGTGTAAAATTTCACTCATCAACACTGCCTAGCTTGAGATCTGGCATGACTGGACTCTTTCTTTTCTTAGCTCTTGCAGAGACTGCTCGTGAAATGCTGGAGCTGGAGCTCCTGCAGTGCAAGAATGGGAGCTTTTCCCTGTTTTCTATGGAGTCAGGAATTTTCTCTGCCTGGCACCTGGGTGTTGGTGATGCTGACAGCCAGAGCACAGTGCTGCTGTTAATGTGGTGGGTGGGAGGAGATGTGTGGGAGCTGCCTGGCATTTTTGTGCTGCAGGTGGTGCTTTATTCTGGGCGCTGTTTGCTGCCTTTTGGTTTTCTTTTGTTTACATCAAGTCTTCATGAAAGGGTGAGGTGCTCTCACGTAGAGCAAGCAAAAGAAACATAAACATACACACATAAAAGTTGGAAGAAATATGGGCATGTACTTAGGAGGCCTGAAGCCATCAGGGGTTTGCTCCACTGGTTGGCTCTCCTGGGGAAAGATATTTACAGAGAGAGAAGACCTCCCCAGACCTCCCATCAGAGCCCTCAGCCCCGTGCCTTCCTCTTTATCTGCACACTCCATCGTGCCATCAGGAGCTGGAGCACACCAGGCTCTCCCAATCCATTCAGATGCTGACCATGGAGTCCAAATCCCATAGAACTCATCTGAATCCCACAGACCTCATCTGAATCCAGCACTGCAGCTTTCTCCGTTGTTTTTGCCATCATTTTAGCAAGAAACAGAGCCAAGTAATCCTCGAGGTGATACCACCCCACATATGCTGTTCATTGAGGTGATTGCTAGCCAGAATATGATAGAAATTCATTTAGAAATGCTTTGAGTAAATACAAGTAATTTTTCTTCCAATTGTGCTGGTACTGAGAGGGTGTTTGCGTTACAGAGGTGTTGGAATCTCTGTCCTGAAGGACATGTGCATCTGTAGAAACTGAACTTTGGACTCAGCAGTTTACAGAATGAAATTTGTCTCTATTGATGCAAATACCTGCAACAGCCATGCTGAGCTCATCAGTGTGGGGCTAGAACAGCCCCATGAAACTCATCTGTCTGGTCATAACTGAGCTAATAGATTTTTGCTAATTTGTAGGAGATAAAAATGTAGAAGAAAAAGAAAAGAATATCCCCAAATGACAAGTTATATAGTAATAATAATGAATAACTTTAGGGAAATGGTGATCTGTTCATGGAAGAACCGTGAGAAGAAAAACAAGCTAAATTAGTCAGATGATTTATTCATTGTGAATGATTCACTCCATTACTGGCTGCTTCCTCCACAGGCCATAGGAGCTAATATATAAACTGATAGAGGAAGGGTGGGATCGATAGAGAGCAACCTCTCCCTCCTCTCCAGGGAAAATAGGTCACCTATCCCTGTTATGCTGCTCTCTGGGCACTGGGCACATCTCAATAGACTGAGCATTCATTTCCAGCTAATGAAGTTTGGGTTTTTCAGAGCAAAATTTTCCTGAGGGGTGTTTTTTTTTTTTTTCCTTCAGCTCTCAAGCCCGTGCTCGCAGTTTGGCCGGCTCCCTTCCCCCGTCCTGACAGCTCTCATTGTTCCCAGATGATGGCTGTTTGCTGGCCTGTGCAAAAAAAAAAAAAAAAAAAAAAAAGAGATTTTGTGGTCTAAATGCAGCGTCCTTTGCACAGTTGATGCTGTTGAGGAAGGAAACCTCCTGGCACCCTTGGGATTTGCTCTGCCTGCTCCTCAGGTGAAGCAGGCTGGAGTGAACCTCTGGGTGTGACAGGCTGTGGGATGCTCTGCAGGCTCACTGGGGCTCCCTGTGTGGCCACAGTGACTTACACCCCGTGCCTGTGGGATGTGGATTTTCCTCCTTGCTCCACATCCCATGCCAGCCCAGCCCCACCGCAGGCACCGGGAAGCCCAGCAGGGAGATGCACCATGCCTGTGCAGGAGGGTACTGATCTGCAGAAAGCTGCCATGCTGGGAAACATTCCTCAGGCCCCTTCGAGCTCCTAATAAGCAATAATATTCTCTGTGGCGACGCCTCTGCTGAATTTTCTCGTACCCAGCACAACCCACTGTTTATCATGTGACTATTTATAAACTGCTGCTGAAGCTTCATAAATGCTTTTTGCTCCTCGCACAAACTGGAGCTGAGCAGCTGGAAACTGTGTTGCAAGCACAGCCTGAGCTGAGCCTGGAACACAGAAATTGTGCACAAAACTCCTGTGGATGGTATTTATTAGAGAGCTGCTGGAGAAGAGTTGCCAGCTCTGGATACTGAATGCATTGAAAACTTGGGAGTGTGGGGTTTACTTGCCAGTTCTTTAATTAATTACAGAGGGCAAACAATTAGGGGAAGAGGCTGCTGCTGGAGTACCTGACTCACAGGACAGCTCATGTGCTGATGGAGATGTTTGCTTGTGTGCTGCTGGCCTGAGCTGCTCCCCTGCCGTGACTGCTCCGTGGTCCACAGGAGGTCAGACCCCTGTGTCCAGCCTTGAGCACTCAAATCAAAGCCCCCAAAGCAATGGGCACATCAGGCAGCAGCTGTTTCAAGCAGGGAGCTGAGGAGAAGATGGGGCAATACCCCTGGCAGCTCTTCCTCCACGCACCCCAAAGGGAGTTTTGCAATGTTGCACAGTCCTGGTGGATTTGTTTGTAGGTAAATGTCGGCCTTCAGGATTCCTGATGGTTTCTGAGCAATACGCAGAAAAAAATCCCCAAAACCTAAAAGAGTACAAAACAATTTAGTGTATATTTACAATAAGTGGTTGTGGACAAACAACTCTGTTTTTGCAGGTGTAAGAGCTTTTTCATCTGAAGAAAATAATTTTAAAGATTCTGTTAAAAAAAAAAAAAAAAAGAAGAAAGAAAGAATAAAGGAATGGAAACACTGCAATTATTTTGTAGATGACCACAGCTTTCCAGTCAGCTCTGGTGTTTATACAACAAAGAGTCTCACAGGTTCTGGAGAAAACTGAAGACCCAGCTCTGCAGGAATCTGAGGGGAGAGTGTGTCGTGTGAAAACATTGGTCATGAGGTCAGATCTTCAGTGCCAATGTTGTGCAAACACACAACTGCATTTGATGGCCACACCTCAGCCACTAGAGAACACTTGTCACTCTTAAGCCATGATTCAACCTGAGTTTGATTCTAGAGACCCAGGGTAGGTGTTCTAAAACCTGTTGCTGAAATTCAGGATAAAGGAGTCATCTGTTACAAGGAGATTGAATCATGCCCAATTTGAATGAGATCCAGACCCAAACCAAAAACCTAACTGCAGTTAGGCAAATGCCTGAATTTAGTGGCCAATATCACATTCAAACTGAAAAGATTTCTGCAAATTACTCAAAATATACTCCAGCAATCTGTGTAATAAAATATAATCACTCCATGCTAATTTGGTTCAAACTGCAAAGAAACAAGCAAACCAAAGGCAGAATCAACAATACACATCAGGCTTTGGTATTGCTTAGGTTTAACCAAATTGTGAATATGTAGTTAAATAAAGGAGATATCAGTCACAAGGTGCACTGAGCCCAAATATGGACTAGCACAACTCGCAGCCAGCTCTTCAAGTCCCAGAACTCCACTTGCCAACACACAGTGGCTTGGTCTGAGTGTTCACCATGGTATTGAGTCTCCCCAGGCTTGCAGGGAAGAGGAAGAAGCAGGAAAATGCTTAATATATGTGATTTTTTTCCTGCATTTTTTTCCATCTTTTTTTTTTAAACCAGATGTAGAATAAGGTTATGCATGGGAAGAATATGAATATGCAGTCATAATACATGACAATGCAGCAGAATCCTGGACTCTGTCAATTACTGTGGCACCTTATATTTTTATTTTGTTCCTTTGGGGAAATATATCATTCAAGTAAAAAAAATCATTTGGACAATGCAACTACGCAGAGAATATCCAATGCATGGAGACACTCCTTTGCAGTGAGCTGCACATGGGGTGATATGGAAAATGTAAGGAAACTGAGGGAAAACTTCCTGGTCTAATTGGTGATACAGTGCTGCCAAAAGGGTGTCCCCTCTAGAGCACACTTGTTGCTGCAAGTCACCTTCAGAGCTCCCTTGAAGTGACAAGGGACACAGCTGACTCCTTTTGTAGTAGAAGTATTCTGAAGAAGTGGGAAAAACTCCATCACAGCAGCCAAAACTGACTTGGGCAGCAGAAAGATTAACACCTAGAGCAGGAGCTGCTTGGGAATATATGAGGCAGGGCTGAAAATCACTTCCAAATGATTTTGTTCAAGACAAGAAGAGCTGCCCAGTAACATGCCCTAGACAACCTTGGATTGTTCAGAGTGAACTGTTTTTCAAAGGCAGGCATGAGCCAAAGAATTACATTTTGCTCAGCTGGCAATGACTTCAAAATCAAGATTGATTTATTTTGAATTGTGCGGTTAGAGATTTTTGAGCAAGTTGGGGAAAAATCAGGAGCTGGCTTGTTAAATGCTCATTAGCCCAAACACAGGCAGGGAAAGGAGGCCTCGATTCCCTCCTCTCCCTGGGGGGACATGGACCTCTGGGCTTTGTTCCTGGGGGAGGTTCTGAGGCTGGGACAGGGCTGCTTCCCGGGACCACTTCCCACCTCTAGAAGTGGGAGCTGCACGGGGGCCTTGTGCAGCCCCTTCACTGTGCACACATAATTCTGCAGTGGGGATGGGAACTTGTGGATGAGATTTGCTTTGAACAGAATACTGAGCCAATTTTTTAACAGTGGGAAAAAATCTCCAAGTAATGGGATATTAGGCTTAAGTATTTCAATTGAGGTAGATGACACTTTTCTTCTTCAGCCAGCACTGCCAAGGAAGGATCAGTCCATTCCCATAATTCCTTTAACCATATTGGCCTTCCGTCTCCATTTACCTTCATATCTTTTTATTAAAAAATAGGCATGGTAATAACTTTTGCATTGGGAGATATGCATGAATAGTGAATTATTGACTATAATATTGCATGATCATCTAAATCTGTCCAAGTTTTCAGAACTCGGTATCCAGGTCTGTATGCAACATGTCAGTTATTTTGCCCTGTAAGTATCTACTTTTTTTTTCTCCTTTGGGCTTGTACAATATATTATTAAAAATTTTGAAGGAAATTAATCTGGTTTTCAGGTAATAAATTAAATAGACATCACTCTGGAGAAAAAGTAGTGCATTATTTTAACTGCAAAATAAATCACAATGAAGATGACGTGTTTTCAGGCATGAGGACCAGTCAGTGTATATAAAAGTATACCCAATCTTTTAATTATATCTAGGCTTTGAGTAATCATTTCTTTAATAGCAATCAAAATGTTTCCACACGGAGAAAGGCTTTCACCTTTTAAAGAATGTTTTCCTTTGCAAATCTAGGTGACCATCTATTATCCTAGGATAATCGATGGAAAATGAGTGGTGGTGGCAGGGGCTGCGGGTGAGGGTCGGGCTGGGCAGCTCTTTGCAGAGGAGGTGAAGTTTCCCTTGTCTCCTTTGCATATTCATGTGGTGGACCTGGCTGTTAATTCACAGTTTTGCTTTGCTTTCTTAACAGATTTCACTGGGTAAATTATGTGGAAATATTGGTAGCAGTGTATAAAACATATATCTAATTCTCTCATAATAAATTAAAATTCCTTTAAGAGCCACAATGTTTTGTCATTTTCAAAAAAAGACTCAAAGGTAAATGTTGATTTTAATATGGTTGTAGCTATTCCCTCATAAGTTTAGTGGTTAGAATACCAGTCAATGAATACTTATGAGCTATTGATTAAAAAAAGTAGCTGCAGAGCTTGTGGGGCAGGATATGCCTTGCATTTGGGAAACTGTATAGACATCTTTATATTAAATGTATCCACAGCACCGCAAAAGATCCTGCTGGAACTGTAAATTGTAACCCTCTAGCAAAAGTTTAATGTTTGTTTAAAGGGGGCAGCTTTCTATTACATTGTTTGAACAGATCTCCTCAGACAATGATCATAACCTCGTTCCCTTCCCCTTCACACGCAGGTTGTGATATCTATACTCTCCTTATCATATGTGACTTCACTTTTATGAGCTGTCTCTGGCTCTCACCTGATTTTATGCTTGAAGCCAAGGGGGATAACGTGGAGCCCTGAACAAAACGACAGCCTCAGATTTTTTGAGAACTACTTGCAACAGCTAAACCCTGGGCGGGGAGATGAGATTTTTTTATTATTATTTATTTATTTATTTATTTATTTATTTATTTATTTATTTATTTATTTATTTATTTTTTATGCTACCCCGGCGGGCGGAGGGGAGAGCCGGGAGGTCCCCGCTCGGTGTCAGCGCTGCCGGCGCTGGTGCGGGGTCCGGCTGCGGTCATCGGGGCTGCGCTGTCCCTGTCCCTTTTCCCGGGTGGCCGTGGCTCTGCCCTGTCCCTTTTCCCTGGTTGCTGTGGCACTGAACTGTCCCTTGTCCCGTATCCCGGGTTGCTGTGGCACTGCCTTGTCCCTGTCCTTTTTCCCGGGTTGCTGTGGCACTGCGCTGTCCCGTGTCCCCTGTCCTGGGTGGCCGTGGCACTGCCCTGTCCCTGTCCCTTATCCCGGGTGTCCGTGGTGTCGCGGGGGTGTCTCGGTGTCGCGGGGCTGTCGCGGTGTGGCGGGGCTGGCTCTGGCTCCGGGCTCCCGGTCCCCTCTCCCCCAGCCCGGGCAGCCGCGTCCTGCCGGGGAGAGCCGCGCTCCACACAGACCTGCTCGCACACAGGGGCAGATTTCCCCATGCACAAATATCGGTGCACGCTGATTTTTCATGCATAATTTAGGATCTAGGATCTCTGTTTTTTGTGGTTTGTGGGTTTTCCTTTCTTTCCTTTTTTTATTTTTTTTTTTGTTTAATTGTCATTGACAATTAAACCTTTTAGACAAAACCTTTTAGATCTGTTATTGCCTATAACTTCAGCATTTTGTGTAAAGGAGGTTGAAATCTGCGTCTAAACTATACATATTACCAAAGACGAGCCTGCCAAAATAATTCATCAAAAAGTTCAGACATTAAGTTGGTCACTGAATAGCTGTTCCAGCCTGTGTGAAACAGCTGCTATCCACTATGTGACTAAGAATAAAAAAATGTCTCCATCATGAAAAACAAATTTTAATACCTAAGCTATTAAAAATTAATAATGCTATCCTTTAAAAATGATTAGAAATGTATGAGCGGGTTTTTACAGAAAGCATATTTGGACAAGAAGAAATGGCTCAGCAAGGAGGTAAAAAAGATCTCAGTCTGTACATCTCTGTGTGCATGGGAAAGGCACGTAGGATCTGGCTCCCAAGCCCAGCAATTCCCTCTCACTCGCTGCGTTTGGTGAACCTGCAAGGGCAGCAATAACAGTTCTGTACTTCAGAGACTTCAAATCCTCTTCTATCTGGGTTCTCGTGCTGCGCTCTCATCACTGGGGTTTTGCACCTAGGAAGGGCTAATAGGTACTAATTATGATTATAGCAGCAGCTATTTTTGCTATACTTAGTATGGTCCCATATGCTTAGGATTCTAGAAGACAAAGGGGACAAATTGAATGATTTTGGATGTGAAATTCATTTGCAGTGCTTTAATTCCTTAATCTAAGACTAAAGAGTGCATTGGATATGCTGGCCTAAGAGTGAATGTGCACTGAGCCTCCTGGGATTTTGTTTTATGTAAACTGGCCCCCAAAAGTTCAGAAAACAGTAGAAACAAGATTTTTATTTTGTGCCCCCTCCCACCATTTTTTTTTGTTTGTTTTGCAGAGGAATAAAATATAATTTTGCTGTAATTGGCAATGTGTTCTATAAACATAGGAAACTGAAGGGCATGCATAACATTGTTGGAGATTTGAAAAATGCACACAGTAATGAAGAATGAAATTCTCCTCTGAAATAATTCCATTGATTTCAGTGGAATTAGGCCAGTAGGAAATTTGATCCTTAACAAGCTTGTTCAAATTCTACTGAAGTTTCATGCTGGAACATCTTCACAAACATCTAGGCTGATTTAAAAATGAAAAATTTATTAATTTGATTAAAATGCTTATATGCTGTTCTTTCAGGACATATATTTTTGTGGGTTCCATAAAGAATTTAATATAAATTCTTGAAAATTCTTTGACAATTTTCTAAAGGCACATAAATGAGAAAGTAATGCTGCCTCAAGCACAAAAAGAAATTAATTAAAAATTTAGAATTAATGTGACGTGACTAATTCCAAATTAAGGCATACTTATAAAAATATTTTGCCAGGGTAAAACTAAGCTAAGGTTCCATACTTATGCAGAGTTTCAAATTTTTTCTCTATGGCTCTCTTTTTTTTTTTCTTTTTTTCTTTTAAATATTTTTTCTTTTCTTTTCTTTTTTTTTTTTTTTTTTTTCCCCTGCAGGCTTGAGCATAATCGTATAATACCAATAAATGAAAAATATGCATTGAGGGAATCAATATACTAATTGTATGACTTTTTTGTACAAGGTTCGTCTTGTGATAACAAATTAATTTATGTTTTACTTAACATAAAATTTTCTTTAGCCTTAATTCAGAAGTAAATTGCTCTTTTATGATTTAGGATTTTGTTTTTAAATAATTAACAGAGAAAAAGGAACTTCAAAATTGTTCAATTAATTTAATAACCATAGCTTTTGAGGTATAAATGCAACCATTTGTTCCATTCAAGCAATAAAATTAACAATAAGAATAGAGTGTGAAATAGATTTTAGTATATATGTCTCAACCGAGGGACATGCCATCCTCACTGCAGCAGGGAAGCGCTCACACTTCCAAAGACTAACTAAATCCCAGGAACATTCAGGTTTCCTCAAAAGCCTCTGTTACTGAGCAATAATTTAAATTACAAGTAGCTATTAAAAAATAGCAAATTAAATGTGGAGAACCCTCCACTTACACAGGAGGGGAAGAGGTTTTTAAAATTTCCTTTCCTAAAACAGATTTTGTTTTTTATTTACCTTCCCCTTGTTCCTCCATAGAGTTCCTATGGAATACATGCATCACAGCTACTTAAAAGTTCGACAGTGAGAGCACAAATGTCAAGTAAAGGACATTATTCAGCATGAAACATCTGCACCAAGTTGTGGAATAATGGTAATACTATAAGGAATAAGCTGAGCAAAAATTCCTGTGTCTAATATTGTTACACAATTTTATATGATAAATAGCCAGAACAAATGCTCGTCAGAATTATGTTTTTGTTCTATCTTATTCTGCAAAACTAATTTGTGAATGACCCCAAAGATAGATGATTTGTTAATTTGCAGATGTCTCTTCACTCTCCTCTCTGTCTCTGGCTGTTTCAGGAGATTATGCATTTACTGACTCTATGTGCATGTATAAAATATCTCTCTCTTAGGCATTTCTCAATCACTCATCGTACCATGTTTGAGTGCTAAATAATTGTATTAGGCACTCAGATGCCCACCCACAAATGTGAGATACATATACATATCTGCTAGCTAGACATTCAATTAAATATGTATTGTAAAAGGCATAAGTGATTTCAAAGATTTGAAGACAACCGTGATGACAGTATATATTACTGTTAAATTCACCAAGGCACATCTGCAAAACAGACTAGGGACTTATCTGTAAATCTTCTCTAGGAAGCTGAAGGTAAACATTATTTGTTTGCCAGAACAGTGTGGAAAAAATATTTATGATTTCAAGAAATAGTTGGTGAAACCTTTGCTAAGGGAGTAGCAGTCCATTTGCTTTTTAAATGAATTCATCTCAAGTAATCAGGATTTAGTTAAATGGACTAATGCCACTGAACGTTTCAGTCTGTCATTTGGGGTGTGAACACTGGCACTCAGAGGATACCTTTTAAGCACAATACATTTATGAACTCATTTCTTTTTCCCTGAGGATTAAAAAAATAATTTTTATGCACAGTATCAGTGGCCTTCTTTAATAATTTCCTCACTGCCGCAGCTCACCTTTAGAAAAGATGGAGAGTTTAACCACATATGGTAAAAGTTTTAGCCCTGGGGGGTTTATTATAGCAATATTCCTTTTCAGTGCACTGTCCACCATAACGGGTCTTAACACTTCCTCACAGAGAAGCACAAAAATGAAACAAGCTATGTTTAGCAGAATTTTTACATACCATAATCTCTTTACCATGGTCAGGCAAGGCTGGAATTTTCAAGATGATCTCTTATGGCACAAATCCATTGCAGGACAGAGCTGATTTACAGCTTAGCACCATTCTCCACTCTTCACTGAGAGTAAGTTAAATGACCCAAGAATAACATTAATATGTACTATAACTAGATAGAATGGTGGTCTAAAGGGTGGTCTAAGGCATTATCTTTCACCCAAGGAAACTCAAGCTCATATATTGCCCAGAAATACTAATAAGGGTCAAGTATCATTACTATTTTAAGAGGTTGACAATGCAGTGAGTTATGGGGTATGATAGTAAAGCAGGGCTCTTCTCCTGCCTTCTATCAGCCCTCTTGTCTCCCCTCTGAAATGTTTTGAGCAAATCTTGGCTAAATTCAGACTCATTATCTTCCATGCTCTTTCATGGCTAACCTGGTTTAAAAATACCTGCTGACAATTTTTTTTTGCTGGTTGGGCCAATACGTTTAACCTCAGCTGAGTTCCAGAGTAAACTTTTTCTTCCTTTTCTCCCTTTCATTAGGGAAGTAATTTAGAAAAAAAAAAATCCCCACAAAAACAATGTGGAAGAAACCGAAGTGCAATTTTAAGATCAAATTAGGAGGGGCATTAAAATTTTTCCCCAGTAAAAAGAAAGGTCTGACAAAACAGTAAATAGAAAAGTAAGATGTTGAAATTATTTTAAGACAGATGCCTTTTTAAACTGTATTAAGAACACCTATCATGGAGCCTGATTCCAGCAGTTCCTCACACAGGAGGTATTTTATCTTCACAACATCTGGCACTGTCAAGGAGGTACAGTTGTAGACCTTACCAGATGCAGACACTCCATACATAAAAGTACACTAACAAATCATACCATTAATAGCAGCACAACACAAGTGTTTCTTATACATCCATGAAGAGAACTATTCCATGGTTATGGGAAAGTTTAAAGAAAAAAAAAAGCCTCAAAAAACCCCAACAACCCCTAACAGAAATTTCTTGTAATTCCTAAAACATAAAAATAACTCAGAGAGCTTTATTTTCAGCTTTTCTTATAGATGACTGACAAGAAGGCTTTTTTTCTTCAGGGTGAAAAACTCCTTGTCCCATAAATCTGTGTGGTTGACATATCTAGGTAAATTTGTATCCTTGCTCAAAGGGATCACTGGTTTTATTCTCTATGGATTTTTCACTCACTCTGTTGTGGAAAGTGAGTTGAGGCAGAGAAAAAATTGCTTGATATTTGAAGGAAGGTTTACATTATTTTATATCATCCACACTGCTCTGTTGACACTTGGTTTCTTTTATGAACTGTTTAAAACATGATACTATACTACATAAACCTTGCCCATTTTTGAATATGTAGTTTGTTCCATACCCTGAAGGTCTTGAGCTCGATATTCCTCTCATGTCCTCGTCTGTTAGTTGGACATAACTATATTAATCCCCAAATAAAACATGAAGGCATTTGGAAGTTATATATTGCATTTATATAAAACATATGCTATGTTTCCTACTTTACTATTATATTTATTTATTTATTTTTCAATCAAGGTGTTTCTGATAGTCTCTTAGTATAAACGAGCAGTACTCCGTGTTTCAAATAAGACGCCCTTGAAAGCAAATCTGAACATCAGTGGCATTAGGATAATTGCCAAAACCCAAGGATTCAGTTTGCATGTGTCACTTGATCCTTCCCCTTTATATTTCACCATCAGTAATCAATAACCCATAGGACTCATCATTACAATGAATAGGACTTACAAGATAGGTAGAACTTATTTTTTCTGATCTCTTTTTCCTCTGGCAAATAATGTCTCCACCCTTTTATTAAATGGTTAAGTAAAATAAATAGGTCTCAGTGAAACAATCTTTTAAGATCAAAGCGCTGCTCCATGTTTTGTACAATATTATCATAACAAAATGCACAGAACAGCAGCGAGCTGCAGTCCCAGTGAATTGTTTTAGTATATATGATACCACTCTTCTCAAAGCTGGAGCCATAATATGTTGTCAGGACCGTGTTTTCTATTTCTGCAACACGCTTTAAAATTTAATTTTCTCCAAAATGCGGGCTGCTTCTTGGAACTTGAAGTGATTTTAAGTGCCTGTGCTGTGTTATGACAGCGGTGATGGTGGTGGTGCACACTTGGCAGAGGGATTAGATATGGGTCAAATGTTTAACCATCTGGATTTGCTATGAGCTAAACCTTATTTTTGATACCTCTGTTTAGACGAAGTGGAAAGCGATTCCTCCTTCGCCCTTTCCAAACTTTTCCTTCTCCTCTGCGGGCTGGTGTGGCCGTGGAGCCGCACTTCTCCTACCACCCTGTGGCAATCGCATGCCATGACACACGCCAGCCCAGCCCGGGCTGCTGGCAGCGAGCTCCAGCCATCGACAGAGATATTTGTCTTCTGGTGATTAATTCTAGGAACAATTAACTTCGTTTCCTTTTTTTTTTTTTTTTTTTTTTTTTTTTTTTTTTTTTTTTTTTTTTTTTTTCTCTCAATGCAAATAATACAGGCGTAAGTGCAGAGTGATAAGATGAGAGTAAATCTGTAAAAGAGTTTACTACTGCTAAACTCTTTTTGGATGTGTAACTTGAACTGTATTAAAATAACTTTTAAATGCTGGAAGGGATAAACTTTGCTTCTGTGTCTGAGCTATTCGTGTATTGTAGAGATAGAAGATCTTGAAGAAAATATCCAGGCGGTATTTTAGACACATCTATTTGCTTACTTAACGTATCAGGAGATGATGAATGCAAGAAGTTATTGATCAAAAAGAGAAAGGTTAATACAATTAAAATTTTCTCACTGCATGCACATTTCACAAATTCTCTGCATTTTATATGTAGCAGATGGTGTTCAAACAAATCAAGAAGCTGAAGCTAAAAAAACCACCTCAATGGAGAAACTCATATATTTCTTCAAACGATAAGATGAACTGCAGATGTTTGTTGAAGAGTACTGCTGACGCAGGCGACCTAAGAAGCAAATGCTTAAAAAGAAGAGTCCAGTTGTGTTTAGCACTGGCCAACCACTCTAGCTGTCACTGTGTGATTTATGAAGCTTGCTTGCTAGATTTTATGTCGACAGAGAAATTGCGATTAAAAAAAGCCTGACTGGTTATGTATGCTAACAGGGATGGTGGCAGAGCTCTAGCTGCAGCATACCTTACACCCCTCTTGCAAGTCTAGCTTTTCTGGGCAGACAAGGATATTTAAGCAGCATAACTCACTTCCATCAATCTTTCAGAGTTTTGACCAACGTGCTTTCATGCTTCTGCATTTTGTCCACATGGTTCTCGGTAGTGCTGCTAGAATACTGTGCTTATCTGACACCTGCAGTCAAATTAATCCCAAGTTAAGCCTGACAAAGTCACTAAAAGGAAAACAGTTGTCTGTTTAAGAACTTGGGAATCAGACACAAAACCAGCTGCTTGATACGTGCTTAAAAATCATTAGCAAGCACTTAAAAATTAATTTCAAGATTATGCTTGATAATATTTACAAAACCTGCAATTAACTCAGTGTTTTACTGGGAAAAAGTCGCACCCTTATCTATGAGTCTTTCTACACAGAAAATCACATGTTCTTAGGACTTGTTGCAACTTGGCTGTAAATATTTACTTTAGACAGCAGTTTAGCAGTACACAATGTTGCAGCCCAAAAGCAAATATTTCATACCAAGTCTCAAATATATGGATTTTCCCATTTTTAAATGATTCAGGCAGCCTTTCCCCTCCCTTAGAACTGCTAACTCAATCTATAAACATAAATACAGCATTTCAGAGGAGAAAGGATACAAATCACACATCAGTGCAGTAGTCCTCAGGGAGTTTATTATGGGGTAATTGGACCAAACGAGGGCCAACTTTTGGCCTGATTTACAGTCTCAACAAAGCTATTGACATCAGCAGAGGTCTAAGGCAAGGAAGAATTTGTCTTTGAGGGGTGGGAAAGACTTTTAAATTATTCCAGCTTAGACTCCCTAGGCTACCTTCTGCTCTGAAGGGGCACCATTATAAATGTGACTTGCAAGCCACTCAACTTGCTGGCTGTGCATGGGTGTAACTCAGAGCAAGGCTTTGTCTCCTCAGCAATGCTTACTCATCAATTCTGAATTTTGGCTTCTCCAAACACTTATAACCCTCCACAGATATTGCATAACATCACTTAGCATGTGTGGTTTTCTTATACAATTCCTTAGGCTGGTTGCAAAGCAGAGCTCCAGGCTAGAGGCCAAGTCACACGGGGTATGAGCAGCTCCACAAATAACCACCATTCAGGTTTGTTAACTGCAAGGAGCTCTCGAAGGAAACCGTCAAATTAAGGATAACAAAGTAAGTAACCAGCTTGTGTTGTTGCAGTTTTGTTATACTCTTGCTAGGATTGCTCATGTTCTGCGGGGTTAGGAACAGGGTGTGGGGACAGGTTCATGAGGCAACTGGGATGGAACCAGCAGCAGTGATGAAGGGCTCCACCATGCCCATGTTACAGTGGAGGAGCATTTTGTAAGGTTTGCACAGGAATTTTGTGCCATCAATGAACATTCCCTCTGCTACAGCTGGAACTGGAAGTGACCCAGAGTAAGTGTTCCATAGGCCATGGCAAATTGCTTGGAGATTTCAATGCATGTGACCATGTAATTATATCATACATATCTTCTAAATCACTGGTTTTGTGGCCCCAGAATGGTTGCCAGAGACTAAAGGGCAGCAGTGTCTTCATCTCAGGGTTGATATGAGGTAACAAGGGGCATGAGGTCTCTTTTTCAGATTAGTGTCTCTGAACTTGCAGCTAGAATTTTTCTCATTTATTTTTGTGCCTTAGTTTGCCATGGTATTTCTTCTAGTAGCTGCTCAGCTTCTGTGATTTTCACCGAATTTTCCGTGGAAACAAACATTGACAGTTGAGGCTGAGTCAGACTGTGGTTTTCCAGCCACGGAGTTTATGAATGTGCCTAATGACTCAGTTTTCTGCAGTTCTAGAGCAGTGTGCAATCAGAAATAAAAGAGATGTTTACAGTGTAGTTATGGTTATTGTCAAACACGGGAAATATTTGCAAACATGCCTTAAAATCCCAAGGAAGGTGCCTGGATCTACTCTGTGGGTGGGCTGTGTCTGTATGTTACCACTATGCAATAAGGCAGGTTTGTACTCAGCTTTTTTGGATGCTGTGGGAGCCATTGTGTGCTGGACTGGCTGCAGAGAATTAAATCTAGTACGCAATGGGACTCTCCTACCTGCTTTATGATAGATTTTACATCCAGTTATATGCCAGAATTAATTCAAAAAGATGCTGCATAGGACAGGGTTGGAATTTCTGCCCTGTGCACTTACACTGCTGCCTGCCTGGAGATTTTCCTTTGCTTTAGTGCGACCACTTGGGAATATCTTTGTGCCTCATCCTCCACCTCCTCAGGACAAAAGATTTCTTTCAGTTTTCTGTTTGCATAAGACTTCAGAA
Source organism: Sturnus vulgaris (assembly GCF_052056855.1). Classification (NCBI taxonomy): domain Eukaryota; kingdom Metazoa; phylum Chordata; class Aves; order Passeriformes; family Sturnidae; genus Sturnus; species Sturnus vulgaris. Next base: position 33,273,505 of record NC_142249.1, read on the forward strand.
AAAGGGACACCAGTCCATTTAGAAGAAGAACCTTCAGTTTTCCCAAGGGTATGGGTGATGTTATTGCCAGGACATACCGTAGTACCAGACAGGTATAAAAATCACCTCCAAGGAACACAAAATATGCAAAAGGGACTTAGATACAGCTACAGCTGCCAGTACACTTTGCCCTTTCCTTCTTTCTTTGCTGAAGGATGTTATGCCAAGTTGCTTTCCTGCCTGAGACAATGTAAACACTTGTCTTCCACTTACTTCTGTGGGGCATGCACGAGGCAGAATCTGACTTTACAAGCTCTTACCATCCTTGGTAATGTCATTCCTTTGATAAGGCACAATATTATATACCTTTCTGCATTTCACATGTCATTAGATCTTTGATCGTGAAAAGTCATAAATATAAATAAAGTATTATACTATCCCAGCAAGCTGCAAAAGCATCTGTTTAGTCCCTGAAAGTGCTTGCTGAACAAACAGTGCTGTGAAATCATTGTTGGCAATGCCTGTGTTATTCTTGCTCCTGATAAATGCACTATTGAAATAAACCGGCTCACCCAGCATTAATGATCATTTGATTAAAGAAAACTTTCTAGTTAACATTTTGTAACAATGTAATAAGTAACTTTCAATTAAATTTTTCTATATGTGGGGAAAATGTGTAATGAATAAATCAGTAAAGACCACATAATGGAAGCCTATTAGCAGGGTGAATATATTCTTGTAACTCAAATTTCTATACCACTTTAGTATTATCTTCTATCAGAAGAGAAGGTACAATTACCAATTTTATCTTATCTTAGACTTATTATTAAAGAGTAGTAAAGGAAACTTCATTCCAGAAGCTATAATGTGATTTTTGATTAATGGTGGGATTTTTATGTGACAAGAATATTTCTCCTAGGCAAAGTAGGCACTTGTATCTTGCCTGAACTGACTTGTTTCTGGCAGGCTTTTCACTGACAGAAAGTTTTGCTTCTCTATAGATACATGCATTTTTCTGTAGGTATAGCAGATTTAGGTGTACAGGATCTAATGCAATCTCAACTTAATCTATACTACATGAAAGGGGTTAAGCCTTTACTTCACATTTTAATCCATTTAACAAGCCTCACTAAGCAATAAACACCTTCCACTTTATCTTATGAAATGTCAAAGTTGTAAAGTGAAAGGTTACAAATATGAACAAAATTCATCATCACTTGAAGTGTTGCGAGTAGATGTCACACTTGTAGGTAGGTGCAATGGTTATTGTTACTGGAAGCTATGTGTAAATAATGATGGCCAATGGGATGTCCAAGAAATTATTTGAAATACATGGAAAAGGGTATGCATTCAAAGTTTGAGACTACTTTACTACTTTCAACTAGATTTGCTTTTCATAGATTCTCTTTAGTTCCAAGTATTACTTTGATTTCTCTTTCAATATATTTTTTTTTCCTGGACTTGCATCTTCTTTCATATAAATACACGTGAATGTGTAAATTTATATACATGAGTGGATATATGTGCTTGTGTCAACTGTCCTGGTTTCATCTGACATAAAGTTAATTTTCTTCCTAGTAGCTGGTATAGGGCTGTGTTTTGGATTTAGTACAAGAACAATGTTGATAATACAATGATATTTCATTTCTGAGTAGTGTTTATACCAAGTTATTTTCTCCTCCATCCTGCTGTGGAGGGGTGAGTGAACAAGCAGCTGTGGGGTGCTTAGTTGCTGACTGAGGTTAAACCACATTAATATATAAATATACACTCATATATATATATTTAATAGAGCATATGGACAGGTATTTAGGTGATAACTCCAGGCTGGCTCATGTCTGACAAGTCCACCAATAAACTGACACTGACTGGCATATTCTTCTTTGCTTTCCTTGCAATTTTTTAATCTCTATTGCCAATATAAATTTCATAGGTCATTGAAAATGCATAGTGTCCTGATGCATGGTGCTGCTGTATTGAATAGAACGTTTCAAATTTTATGCAATTCAGTGGGTATTATTCCAGGGAAAATAAGTGTTTGTGTCAGATGAGGCATACATGCAATTCATGGATTCCTTTAAATTGTTAGAAATGGGTGTTTTTACTGATCCCTTCAAATACCAGTGGGTTTGCTTTGGAGTGGGACTTCTAAACAGTTTTAACAAGCTGGTTGTTTTCCCTCCCTTGAAAATAAAGAGGCAATCAGAGTCATGTTCACATTCTTCATTCAATAAACTGGAAGAGTCAAAACCATTAAGCCTGTGCAACCAAATGTCTGTTTCTGCCAAGCTGTATGGAAGCAATATCTTTTCAGGTTGTACCCAAATTGGCTAAGTGAACATGGCCAGCAGCATTTCAACATCTGTGTTACTGCACATAAACCTGACCGTGATTCACTGGCTGCTCCTGCTGCGTTCTCCACGGTATCTGTAAATATGCACAACATATGAAACACCTCTGTAAAGCCTCTTCCAGCTTGGAGACCTTCTTCTGCCACAAAAAAAACCCCAACCCTGCTGTTGTTTCAGGTACAAATGGGCCACCAGTATATTTTCCAGGGCAACCACAGGACTTATGAACTCCAAGTTTGCAGCAACACTACAGAGCCAGTACAGATTTTATCCATCCCCTCTAAAACTAGAAGAAAAAAAAGTGGGCCTTTGAATTAACCTTACATTAGTACAAAAAAGATGATGGCATAATTTTAAATGTGTGTTATCTTGCATGAAATTTAATGCCTATGCAGAATAATTTCCAGTTTCCCCTGCCGCTAATCTCTGAACAAATACAAACAAAAAACAGTAGCAGGTCAGAGCCCCCATAATTTATTCATTTTCCCTTCCACTGAAATATTTTACAGTCCTCCATTTATTTGCAATTTTTTGTTCTAAAACAGAAATCCCCTTGAGATCTGGCATCTTGTTTGCAAGAGCGTCTGCAGGGAAAACAAGGCTGATGGCAGCTGCGAGAACAAAAAAGGCTAAAACGAAATGGGATATGACATCTTCAGTTGTTGTATGGATGCCTGCAAACAGATTTAATGGGAGGCGCTCATTTTTACTCTAAAACCTCACAAATGGTTTTTCATCAGTGTTTGCTCCTGTATCTCTGTTTTTTTGGCCCCTCTTTTTCCCTCTGGTGCATTCTGCCCTTTATGACTCTGCCCCACCCCAGGCTGGTGCCTCTGCCCTGCTTGTGATCCAAGCTGATGAACTGTGATTCTGTGCAATACCCAGGCAAGATAGGTATCCCCTCAGTCACAGGCATAAATTACACAGAGGGCAGGCTTTTTCTGGTTTCAGGGTTTCATAGGGGAAGGGGAGCAATGATTATGATCTTTTAATTAACATAGCGTGAAACAAAGGTGTTTGTTCTGGGGTTGACAAAACAGATTCAGAATCAAACCTGAGTTAATAGAATTTTAGACTTGGAGTTTGAGAGGAAGGAACATCCAGTGGGGTCATATTGTCCAAAGTCCCTGCTCAGGGGATTGCAATACAAAGGAAAGGATTTAGACACCTGTACCAAATGCTACTGAGTTTCACTGTTCATCTGGCAGCTCAGGAACTAGACTCTCTCCTTTGCCACTTCAATTTCACAGAAAGTCTTTGCCAAAAAAATCATCTTCATAAAAATGAGGACCCACAACCCTTTGCATCTTTTCAGTATCTTTCAATACTGTCATTAATGTTCAAATTTTCAACAAACTATCACTTTAATGAGGTTAGAAAATAAAAGCTGAAGGGTATTGCAGTCCCCTGGTTCAGACTGTACCTCTTCCCTGTGTGCACAGGACCTCACACACCTGTGGGATGGCAGAAAAACCCTACAACAGCCAAAAGTAATAACATGAGATTTCAGAATAAACTGCAAAGGCAGAACAAACCATAAGGCCTGTGAACTATTACACTGGGTGTGATCCTCCTCTAACTTTCAACTGGTGTAAATCAATTTACAATTGATGTAGGACTGATATAGACCTGATGTGGCATAGATTAAACCCCAATTGAAATCAATGGAGTTAGGCAGGTATAAAACTTGAGGCAAAGGAGTGGAGAACTAATCTGATTATCTCAGAGTTATGAAAACATCATTTATTTTCAGAATTGACATACTTTGTGGTTTCTGCTGCTTGACTCTCCAAACATTCCCTTATACTGAAAGTGCACTTGAAAACTTTAAAGATTTATTGCACAACCCTCAGTTTGGGTAGGTAATTAATTGTGATGACTATTTATTTTGGAGCTGCTTTTGTGTATTTTTGGAGAAAGAAGGAAGTTTGTTGCCAGGCAAGAAGGAATCTTTGTTTTCCTTCTTATAATTTGTGGCTGTGTCAGTGGCTGACACATGAAGTTATAGGAATAGCTGCAATTGCTTTTTTTCTTTGTGAAAATGAACCGAGCATTTCCTAGTCCTCAGTTTTTTGTTATTTTTTTTTGCCTCCCAAGACTTTGGCATCTGTTGCTGTCAGATAATTTGTGGCACGGCCCACTTGACCCTTGGTTCATAGGTCGTCAGAATCTATATGAAGGGGGTTATTCTCTGCTATTGTTGAGCAAGGGATTTACATCCTAACTCGTATTAATGCTTGTAAATCTCTCATGCATCATTGACAAGAGGAGGCCTAAATTACAATCATATTTGCTTATGAATACTACCAGAGCACTGACACAATCCAAACAGCCATGGAAATGGAATATTTGAGGAAGATGAAGTTTCAAGTGAAGTCTAGCAGGAATCTGAACCTGCAAACTTTGCAGGAGTGCAACTAGTTAGATACTTAGATATACATTGCTAATTGTTGGAAAAGAAGCAAAATGTTTAGGAGAGGTGTTGCAGCCTTGTGGCAACCAAGTCACACAGTGGAGACGCAGCTGCCTGAGCAGGCAGAGGGAACTGCACTTGCTGGCATCAGGCAGAGAGCTCTGGGAGGAACTCATCACCACAGGCAGTTAAGCTTTCTTATGGCTTAAGAAACAGAGCAATGTGAAATCAAATACTCTTATAAACACTACAAACAAGCGTGTTGCCGTCCACTCTCTAAGATCTATTTTTTATTGTAACCATCTCCATCTTGGTGTCAGGCATTTGAAGTAAACCAGATATTTATTTAGAAAATCATAGGGAAAACTCCTTTCTTTTTGACTAACGCTTTTAAGAATGTCACTGGCAATCGATATTCCTTTGAGGAGAAATCCTTGAGTAAGATGTGCATTTCCTCAAACAAGAACAAATCCTGTGATGAATTCTGTGTGCCTTGCCTTTATTCAGTTAACATTAAATCCACACTCATCTTGAATCCTTAGAGTCTGTATTGAGGAAGGAGTTCAAAATTTGGATAACAAATTGATTGTGTGTGATTTAATGACCTTAAATGCAGAAGAGTTCTTGGTAACCATGGAAAAATTATCCCAACACATAACACTCCAGAATTCAATCTAAAGTCAAAATAGTTTTGCTAATTCTGCAGATAATGCTATATACTTGTCTTCCAATTGTCAAAAGTGAAAATCAAAGACAGTGCAGTCAGTTAATCTGCAATTAAAAACAGTGTATGCTTGCATATTCAATGATAAAATTAAGATATCTAATGACTGAACAAATCAGAAGAGAACTCCCAATTTTATCTCTGATTTTACCTTGTCGGGACTTTTTACTGCTTTTTTCACCCTGTAGGAGCACATCTGCACATAGTCTACACTTCCCCAGATGCAATATAAAGGACATTTTCCCCAGGTTGCTAAATCGAGGGACTGAGGGCCTGAAGCAGAAGTCGCCACTCATCCAAGGGGTCCCTCTGGCTCACAGGAGCTGGGGCTGCTGCATCAGTCCATTCTCTGTCACTGCAGCCATTGCCACAAAGGTTACAAGTTCAAAAATGGAACAAATTTGAATAAGTTCTTCTTCCTGGAAGCAGCAGTGTGTTATTTTAAAATCTTTCACAACAGTTTTCTCATGTTCCTAAAAAATATTTTTCATTATTATTGAAGAAGCTGAAATATTATATAAAAATTATTCACAATTTTCAGTTATTTATGAACAATTTTTTTTCCTTTCTTAGATATTCATGAATATTTGCCAAGAAATTTTTGACAGCTTGGTGTCCTTTAACTTAGGACCTATTTTTTTTCAGTTCAGATGTTCATTATCTGGATGTTCCAGAGAAAAAAAACCAGATGCACCTTTTCATGTGAGGAGAAAAGACTGTTTCCACACTGGTTATCTCATCTAATTCTTAATGAATGATGAACACATGATAAATTTTATGCTATCTACAGGGTGAGAGATGTACGTGCCTATACATAATATATCCTCTATCATGGATACATTATTAAGTCAGTATAATCACAAGGAACAAAAAAGGGATATTAAAGAAACACTTATAAATTAAATGCTGACAAAGATGTGTATGTGGGTTTAAGGCTGTCCATTTTATGGATATTATGTCTCATCATTTAAACTCCAGGTTAAATATCAGAACAAATCACTCTTTTGCAGGAAATAATAGAAAAACAAAGAAATGTAACTTAAGCACAATTCAATTAGATGCAAGGGAATTGAGCACCTCAATTCTTAATGAAATTAATGATCTTTTATAATCACAAATGGCCAGACCTTAATTTTACTTGCTATTTAAAAGATGACACCTAGAGTAAAGTCGTGTCCCATAAACCATTAAGTGTCTCTGGGATTCAGGAAAGACTGTCCCTTCCTGGATTAGTAAGAGAGTGTCTTGACACACCTTTAATACTTCCAATACCAAGACAGCTCAATTATGACTGCAAGATTTTGATTAAAAGGTAAGTGGAGCATCCCAAAGCCAAATGAGATCAAGCAAAGGGCACTCATTAGCTGCAGTGGAATATGGCATCTGCCTAAAAGTCTCATCAACAGCCATTGTCTTATGCAGTTACTTTGAATTTTTATGGACTTGGTTATAGATAAGTCCAGAATAACAGAGGAGTGATTTTAAAATTATGTTAATCCTAGTTAAATATTAAAAAAGTTTTTCCTTATGTTAAGCAAAACCCACATCTCCATGTAATCTCTTTACTTTTTGTTAACTGTCTGTAGAATATCTTATTTTATTCCTTTCCCCAGATATCTTTTATCAGTTTTATGCCTATTATCTCACTCATTTAAGGGTTTATCAGAAATAATTTGAAATAATACATTTTAATAATCTGCTCAAATTTTATTCAAAACAGAAATCTTTCCACCAACAACTGAGTTAGGATTAACTTCCCAAAAAAATTACGGTCACAATAGAGAGAGATAATCTTCCACTATCAGAGAAATATCTGAGAAATAATAGTCTGAGAAACTTAATAAGTTGGGAAAGTCACCCCAAATTTTAGTTACTGAAGTTGGGAGGTCAGGGATTCTTGTCCAATATAGGATTGCACACAAGGAAGAGGTCAAGTATCCTGGGATTTTGGTTTCACCAAATAAATATAGACTGACTCGTGGCATTGACTTCCAAGCTTGTACAAATAGATGTGAAATGAAAAAGTGAATGAAGCAATATTAGAAATGTCAGTGTACCAGGGCCTGAACAATAGCAGTATTTCGGCAAAACTTCTACCATATTTTGCAAATTCTGTAAGTTTTCTGAGCTGAGCAATAATGACTATTTCTTCATAACCCCTCATTATAACTTTCCTACAAATAGTTATTGACAGTAAAGTCATTATCCCAAACTTCTGGAATACAAAAAATAATAGATATTGAGAGACTTTTGTTCTTTCCGTGTGACCATCATATCATAACCAGATGGTAAATTACTGCATTTTTCCTCCTAAAGAGCTGGGAAGATGTAGCCCATACTGACTTAATCTGGGCTTGATGAAGTGGTTTGTATTTGAGATAACAAGATTAGATTATCACAGTTTATTAGTTTAAAGTCTTTCTGACAGAGCCTTGTGTTACCTGGTATTAAACCATGAATCATCTCTGCGTGCATTCCACGGGCCAAGTTCTCCCCTGGCATAAAGTGACACAACTCCACTGATGTCCTCAGAGCTGCCCTTGCCAAGCCCAGCTGAGGATCTGGCCCTTATCACACAATAAGTTATTGAAATGTCAGTCTTTAGAGAACTCAGCAGCTTGATCTACCTCACCAGTCCTGGTTAGTCATGCCCTGGGGGTAGCCCTGGTAATCTCCATTCAATCTGTACTTCTGGAATGGAACTGTTTGGAAATAATTCTTTCAGCTGCACACCTTTCTTTTGGGAACTTTGCCAAGAGGTTTCTTGCTCTGTTTTGAAATAAAGACTCACATCTCTACTGAGATTTTGGCTCTATTCCCTGTTGCAGAATTTTCAGTAAGTTATTAGGTGCATCATTACCCCATTTCATTTCCTGGCTGTTCTGACTACCATCCTCATACTTTTACACTGAATCCACCAAGATCTTTTCCTTAGCCCTCTCCCTGAGTGTCTGATCGAAATCCCACTGAACTCCATTTAAAGTTTCCCAGCAAACTTTCTCAGACTCCTAGGAGAAAATAAAGAAAGATATCTAAAGTTTTTGATAATGAAATCTTTTATGCCACAGGTTGAGATGCTGGAGTGGAGCACAGAGAAGCAACAGGGAGATGAGATTTTCACTACTGAAATGTCTTCTACAGGTTTTCCTCTGCCTCTGTACCTGCAGGAAGAAAATCTCTTGGAAAGCACCTAGTCATGGACTTTTTGTTTCCATGTGACCATTCTGCTTCCTGCTGAAAATGAACAACTGACTTCACTGGAAACTTTCACTGGAAACTTTCTACTTGCTCAGGTTCATGATTTTCAAGCAGAGAGAAGATTCTGAAGATGTGAAATAACTATTTGTGGGTCTCTAAGTTTACTGTATGTCTCTGCAGTTCTTCCACGATATACCAGTGGGGTATAATAATGATTCCTTCATTCTCTATGCTCAGTCTCATAGGGTGCCTTGTTAGGATCAAGAGCAGGAGAAAAGATTAACATGCAGACAGGTTTCCCTGAATAATGCACATGGTTCATCCTTAGGGTTCAAGCAGCTGGCTTAAAAAAAGAGAGATTTTTCTAGAGAGGAGGAAAAACTGAATGCAACAGGAGCATCTTCCACCCAAATTTGCATACTTTTGAAGTATGACAAAGTCTAATCTTCCTGAACACACAAATATCAAATAGTAGGAGATTTCTCCTTCACCCATAGCTCCACCCCACACCTTGAACTCTGGTAAATAATCTCTCTCTTTCTGGGATTCTGCCTCATGTCTCTATGTCCTGTGCTTCCCTCTCCTCACTCTACCAAATATTCCTCAATGTCCAGGCACTTGCCTGTGCTGTTTGGGTGATGACATGTTGCTTGGCTTTGATTTGGAGACTGCTATAGTTTCATAAGTGACTGTAAGTGCTTCTTTTCAGCTCTCTGGAATGAAGGGCAGCTGTTACACCTTGTGCCTCAATAACATTTTGTCCAGCCAACACCAGCCTCTTCATCACCTCACTGAGCCAGCACTGGTTCTGAGCACTCTGTTGGCTTGTCCTCTGGACTCTAACATCCTTCTGAGTCTGCTGTTTTACTCTTCTCCCACTGCTCTGGTACTTCCTTCATCTCAAACAGACACAAAAATACTCATGAACAATGTCACTGAAATCCCCTGCAATGCTTGCTTTTCCTTCAGGTCTTGAAACCTGACTGTATTTGGGATGGACATTACTGATGTTTCAGCTGTTTGCTTCCATTCTACCACTTGTATTAATAATTTCAAGTAGTTTTAACTCCCACAAACCCACTTGATTTTTTTTCAGTTTCTTTGCTTGTACAGACTGACATCTTGGATGCCTGCTGTGACACCCAGTGATTTCTCTGAAGCTATTCTCCTCACTGCTAATGGTCTGCAATAGAGAACCTCTCAAAACAGAAGAAGGCAAAAAAAGCACCCATAAGAATTGTGTGTTTGGTCCTGAAGCAGAAGATTAGGAACAAAAGTTGGTTGAGCTTTTTGGCTCTGACTTGACAGGGAACTATTAGAAGGCACATCAGAGAAGGAAGAGATGACTGGGAGAAGATTCCTAGAACAGTAGAAGAATTCCTACTCTACAATCTCTTTTTAGGGGAACAGCACTAGCTCTTCAAAGAAAGGAATGGTTCTGCTGTCAAGTGTTTCAGAATATTAATTATCCAGTTTTTGCCAAGTGTTTGGAAAGAGAACTGTGGAATAGTTTGGGTTGGAGAGACCTTTAAAGGTCATCTAGTCCAAGCCCCCCACTCTGAGCAGGGGCTTCTGTAATTCCAACGGGTTGTTCAGACTCCTGTCCAACCTCGCCTTTAACATTTCCAGGGATGAGGCTTCTGCCACTGCCAGAGACTCAGCTTTGGTAAATAACTTTGGAATCCTCTCCCTGAACTTTGCTCCTATCTAGACTTTAAAATCTCAGCAGAGATTTTAAAAGATTTCTTCAGAAAAGTATCAGAAACAGTTTCAATTCAGTGCTGGGAAATGAGACAGTCTGCACTAACAGATTTAATATTAATCTTGTCACATACTAGGTTGCCCTATTGATCTTTGATCTGCTCTCACAAAAAGCATCCTATCGAGTTTCTGCTGAAATCTCTTGAATGCTCAGCAGCACGACCATGCAGAGGAATATACCAAACAGGAAATTATTTTTCCCCAAAATTTTGCACTGTTTACAGATAAAATGGCAAACTGCAGTAAAATATATGCTTATGAGCACATTGGATTGTATGTTTACAAAAATATTAATCTAAGAAACTTTATATTTGAAATTTCTGAATATTAAAACATGAATACATTTTTGTTATCTGTGTGAACTCAACTTTGCTTGAAATGCTATTAAAGCTTCAGACTATTTAAATAATAATATTTTGTATGTCTAGAAAGCCTTCCAGACTTCATGAGGGCTTTTTTCAGGCTCTTCATAGACATTATTAAAGCTGTGACAAACTCTGTGTTCTTGGTGCTATTTACACCTATTTAATACTGCCTCACATGCTACTTCTAAGTTTAAACAGCAAATCAGTAACAAAACCAGTGTCAGAATTGGGATTATCAGAGCTCCTGAGACCTGCCTGAGCTATTGGGTATTGTCTTCCACCAGACCATACTATCAGTTATAGGAAATAACTTTTGATTGCTCAGAGAACCATCCAAGTACAGTTACTATTAACACTTATCAAAAAAGGCTGTGTGAACCAGACTGAAAGAAAAAACCCAAACTTGTAAATGTGCTATTGACAGGCAATTTCATTAAATCTGGTTTCACTTTATTTAGGTTATATATATTCCATTTCATAAAAACCTTATCGTAAAGATCTAAATCTGTGAAGAAAGACATTAAGCAATTCTTTATTATCTCTGCTGGTCCATTAAAATAAATCACATCTGTCCCTTCCCCTATTATTCCAGGGAGTGCAAGGGCTGATGTATTTTGGCATAATTGCTTTGGCATCCCAGGTTTATTCTGTCACTGCAGTTGTGCAAGTGCAATATTAAAGGAGTAATCATCTTTTTTCTGTATGGCACATCACCACAGTATATAAGCAATATACAGTCTGCAGATTTTGTAATATATAAACTTTTCAAAATTTTATTGGCAATTTTTTTGATAAAGACACATGTCAGACTGCACCCAGTTTATTCATACAGGTGTTCTCTGGATTCCTAATTTATTAACAATGATCATTTGTTACACTGACAACTTAGAAAAACAGATTACTTAGAAGTTATGATGGGGTAATTCCGCTTCTTGGAGCCTCTGTAATGAATCACCATTTTCCCTCCCTCCCTTGACCTAATTTCAAAATCATATACCTGTGTAAAATATTGTGATGAGAATTGTGTCTAATTATCTTCTAAATTTTTCTTTTAATTGCTAGAAGGATAGCCATTCTTGAATAAGGGAGGTATTCATGATGTAATAGTGTTAGAGAGTCCTTGAAATCTAGATTAATTATTAGTTGTGTGGACTTCTGAGAGTTTTTGATGTATTCATTTGCATTCACAAAGATGGCTTTTTAATTAAAGAGAGTTTTTGAACTTATACAAATGAGCCTTTTGCAAATGTCCCTAGAAACGTGGAAAGTGTTAAAAGCGAGAAGAATCGAAATTTTCCTGAACCATTACCTCCTGCTGCAAACACTGAATGACCAAAAGCATTTGGAACTCCAGACCTCGTGCCAGCAGCTCTAGTGGATCTCCAAGACCAAGTAGAATTATAAAAGCCTGTGCTCTGTTTCAAATACCACAGAAATGGTTCTGTACAAAAGAGCAATGTCAGAATATCTGATTTCCATTTCAGCTTCCATCGCAGCATATGTTTCTACCTTTACCTGCATGCTTATTTTTTCCTCTTTAGAAATTAGATCCTCTTTCCCAAGGACTCCAGTGTTAAATGTTTCCTCATTGTAACTCTTATGATCCCTTGTTGCCACCTCAGACTTCTGGTTTTTCTTTCTTTCTTTCTCTTTGTTCGAGATCAAGAGAACAAACCGAAAGCTTTCAGTCTCCAGGTCTGTTTCACAGATTTATAAATGGTACCATATTTCCTGTATTACTGCCATTCAGTTCTTAATGCAGCCTAACATCTAATTTACAATTTTGACTGCTGCTACATATTGAATTTGAGCAGATGTCTTTACTGAGCTGTCCATAGTGATGCCTAAATCATTTTTCTCAGAAGTTCACAGCAAATTTGGATCTCAGAGGAGTGAATACACAGTTTAATTTGTACCTTCTAAAGTAAATTATTTTGTAAGGAAGTGGAATCTCATCTGACAGAATACTGTCTGATCTCCTCATTTTTGTGAGATCTACCAGAACCACTCATACACCTCTGCCAGGGCTGGCTGCCTAATTTCAGTTTTCAGCATGAGCATAACACCAGCCCCTTACACAATTGTGGTTCTGTTCCAGAACTGTGCCATGGTGAGACTGGGGACCTTTAGACCTCCTCCATGCTCTTGTCTCCTTCACAGCTCCCACTCACACACAAAACTACAATCCAGATTTAGAGGTGTCTTTAATTTGGTCTTGTGATGATTTTTTAAAGTCTGGATCACAGATATCCACTGATCTTCCCATGTCTCCTCTTGTTTAAGTCTTTGTAAGGCAATAAAACACATTTATTTGCATCTATTTCTTCCTATGCTTTTCTTGAATATAAAGTAGTTCAGGGTGCCCATTATTATCTTCATAACTTTTTTGGTGTGTTTAACCTGGCTATTATATTATTTCTAGCAAAAAGTATATACTCTACAGATATAGTACATACTACAATATAGTGTAATGGCCAGCACTAGCTACCTGGCCAAATATACTATATCCACTTAGAGCACATCTATTTCATGTTTCATTTTCAGGAGAATTAATGTTTGATCTAAATTTCCCTAAAACAAAGTAAATATTTGACAGGATCAGGGCTATTTTATTATTTTTACTGTTGTTCATGTTTTCAGGTCTTTTGTCTCTGATGCTGTCTAAACTTGATGATGTGCAAGGTACAGGGTAATGTTGGTATTAATCTTTCAATTTGTTGGAAAATAACATTAAATGCCACTCTGGTTCCCATTCCTCTTCTATGTTTATTGATGTTTTCATTTTTGAGTGTGCTCCTTTTCTGTTCTGAGGCACTCAGATAATTAATTTCAGCATCTGGTTACTTGTTTTTCCAATCTCTTGCAGTTCTCAGACATGGAACCATATATTCCCATCTTCCAGAAACTTTTCCTTCTTTGCTTCACTTGGGGAAAAGTTTAATTTTCAAATTATATTTTCTGTTGCTTGAATAGCTAGTTGCAACTTGGATTTTGACTTTTTCTTCCCTGGTAGTTTTCCTGCTCTGTAATTGTGTTTGGTAGTAAAATATGAACACTATTCATGGTTCTGTCAGTATTTCTTTAAACACATTCCATGTTGATTTCCTTCCCTGAATTTTCCCTTTAGTATATTTCTACAGAAATAAGGAGTGTATTTTTTTTCTTCCCTCTCACATACATACATATCTAGGTGTCTATTGCTCAAAAGCCAAATTGTCCTTATTCATACCATGACCACGGTGGTATTTAAGGTCTTCTACCTTGTACCAGCTCCAGCCCTGCAGCACAGGGTTTGTTCTGAGCAGCACCTCTCATCACCCAGCTATTCCTTTCCCTGACCATCTGCTAAGCCATGACACACAAAGGCATTTGTTCTTCACCAAATTTTTTGTTGTCCTCCTCCCAGTGTTTTCCAGTGGCCTGCTGCATTCGAATTGTTTCTATTGCAGTTTCTGCTGCTCTTGGTGTTGCTGTGAAATGGGAATTTTACCTGTGAGGTTTCTGCATTAAGGTCTGCATGAAGACCTTGATACCCCCTGAAGTTCTCCTTGAAAAACAAGAGGAAGAAAAACACACATCTGAATGAATATTTAATAGCTGGAGAGTCAGGTCCCAGGAGATGAGACCCGGAGGTTCAAGTTGTGATTGTGTCTGCTTTTGAGGGGCTCCTTGAACCTGAACTTCTGACAGCTGGGTGAAAGCTGCAGTCAACAGACTTGTGGAGTCTGTCTTAAAGCTGCTTCTCTTTTTTGGAATAACAGTAAAGATTATTATTACAAAATGTGAGGGCGTTAATGATCACTAGTGCCATCACTAATTTATCCTTCTCACTTTCTTTGAAAACTTTATTCAAATTAGTATTTTTCTGTGAAAGATTTTGCTTTCTCTAAGACAGACTCAAGTGGGAATAGTAGAGAGTCTAAAAATTCCCCCATATATGCAGTTCCATTGAGCCATTTTCTTTTAACCTTCACTGGTGAATATCTGCACTTAGGTTCAGAAAATATTTTACTTTCCTGTTGGGTTGCAGACATTTACCCATCCCTGATCTGAAATATAGATTTTGCTCATATACTTAGACCCACAGTTAGTGCTGAACCGAATTCCTTGATCTAGTACTTTTATTATGTATAGAATTCATCTGGTTTTAACATTTCCTCGAATCTTTGGTTTAAATAAATCTTCCCAAAATATTCATGATCTTCCTTGAAGGCAGTCTGTTTTCATGTTGCTTAAAATGTAAACCATCCGTGCAATGCACGGATACAAACCTCCAGGCAATTCATTTTCTAATTTGTTTTCTCCCGCATTGGAAACACAAGAACATGTACTTCATTTACATCTATTATTACTATATTATAGATATTGTTACTATTATTAACATTATTATTATTATTTACTCTGGGGGTGCAATGTACCCTCAGGCAGATACATTGTAAATTGAAACCAGATGTCCAACGAGTTGATGGCACAGAGATATCCAAGCAGGACTGAAATCTTTTCCTAAAATTCACAATGCTCTAGAGAAACTAACGTGAGTCTGTGTGACAAACAGGGAACAGATCACGGCAAGACTGAAATAATGTCACAGATCACCTTGTGTTTACAAAAAACTCCCACTTTTCAGAGTTTTAAGTTTGGTCTTCAAACACAAAGTGAAAAAATAACAAAATTAGGGAAGAGGCTATAGTAAGATTAGAAAATAGGGAAGGTACATTCGGAAGCCATTAACAACCCAATGCTACTAACTAAAGCTAGCTTTAAGATAGTCCCTCCTGGGAGGATACTTCAAAGATCCTCGAATAAAAAAGGCAATTTATTGGCTAAGTGATCTTCTTAGAGGCCCCAAATTTCCTACCCAGCCCATTTGTTTTTCATTCCTCTTAAATTTTAAAGTCACCTTTGCAACCGCTCAAGATCTTTAAGGAATTTTTTTTAGAAATCGCACTAATTGGCCTATTTTTACTCCCCTCTCTTTGCCCTCAAAGACTACTAAGCTTGGTGCCTAAAAATAAGTCGGAGAGAGCTGGAGCCGGTGCTCTCCAGGTGGGTATCAGCAGGAGAGTTCGCTCTCCACGCCGCGCTCCGTGCGCTCCCCGGCGGGTTTAACCATCGCAGCATCAGCGCAGCGAGCGAGTGAATGTAGGGCACAACCCGCCCTGCTGCGGCTATTTCCTACCGGGACCGGCGCTCCGCTCTCCCTCCGGCCCCCCTCGACTGCCACAGTCGGAAATGCTGCAGCAGACCGAGGGAGAACTGTTTGGAAAGATAAGGATTTGACAGGAAGGTCTCACAGATTATATGTATATGTATATGTATATGTATATGTAGATGTAGATGTAGATGTAGATGTAGATGTAGATGTAGATGTAGATGTAGATGTAGATGTATATGATGTAGATGTAGATGTAGATGTTTATGTAGATGTTTATGTTTATATGTATACGTATATGTATATGTGTATGTATATGTGTATATGTATGTGTGATATCTACGTGTAACAGAAAGATCTCTGAATGCAGAATCTGAAGAAGGAATAGAAATGACAGCAAGTTTTGATAGAGAAGAAAAGAATTGCTGAGCCAGTCTCTCTGGATAGCTAAGAATGGGTATGTTAGTATGTGAGTTGGAAGGGGCTTTTATGGCTCTGAGCAAAGGATGAATCCACCTCAAACAAAATATGTTTTTACCGAGCAAAAAGATTTTCACAGGCAAACAAAAATGCCTTGTTGCAAGTAGAAAGGAAGATTTCAAAATTTTCCACTGTGAGAAAGCTGAAAAACAACTTTTAGCTTAAACTGTAACATACTAACTTTTTTGTGATTGGAAAATAGTAACATGAATATGGTGATGTTAATAGTTATGATAGGCTATAGCTAATAGTGAAAGTATTGATTGGTTGTTATGTTTTAAGATGCTCTGTAACCAGAACTAGAGAAGCTTCAGACGAACCCACAGCTGTGTCTGAAAGGGCTGTGTGCTGGGCTCTTGTCACCCACGACCCGTGAATTGCTGTATCATTTGGATATAATAAAGAACATTTTAAAGAGCCTGAAGCCTCGCATCCCTCGTTTCGGCTCTTACAGAGAACTGAACCAATCTCCCCCCAAAGCTCTCACTGAGAGCCGGGGGCGAATGGCAGCGTTTGACACCTAAAGACTGGCGTTGTTTTGTGTTTCCATTACAAACAAAGTCACAGAAAGTGCAGAATCTGGAAAGACAGACCTATAACCACGAAGAGATGTGTGATCCCAACAAGCTATTCTCACGTGCCTCTTCAAATGATGTTTTAATTTTCTGCAGCACACTCCAAAATATTGCGACCAGTACTTAATGTGACGAGTTTTATCACATGAAGGCAAGGGACGCCCCCGTGCTTGGACATTGAGAGATACCCAAGCAGCCAATGTGCTGGGTTAGCTGCAGTGAATCCTGCAGTGCTCTGCTCCCCTGCCACAGTCACAGCCTCTGCTGGTGGGGCTGTGGTGATTTTCTGCCTTCCCTACGTGGCCTTGAACATGTAGGAGGCAAAAAAAAGCCATAATCTCAAGACCTCCAGCTGGCAAGGAGGTGAGAAGCTTTACCCAGTAAAAAAATTAAGTATGTGCTTAATATTAAATCTGTGAATCTCACTAAATTTGCATGTGTTAAATGGTGACATTTTTATAGGACCATAGAGCACACTTATAAGATGAAAGCTCTCAGCATAAATACAGACTCCTGTTATTCATGGCACTCATTTGCCCATATTTGTTAGAACAGAAAATGAAGAAAAGTGTTAATTGAACTGTTTGAAATTGTTGTTTAACACTACAAGCTGCTAGGACATACAAGCAGGCTAGACTTGAATAATTTTCATTTCAAGATGAAAATACATACAAATATCTGAGAGACAGAAATGTAAATCAGGATATTAGGGCAATATTTTACTTTTGGAATTTTGAGTAGATGCTGAAGTTGGCAGGGAATAAAGAGTTCACCACCTGCCTTTCACCTATATAACACTGTTTTTATTCGCATCAGATCCTTCTGATGAGCAGGGAGGAATGGGTTATTAAAATATCCAACCAGTATTTTCAGTAAGTACCTGACAAAAAGGGGATTTAGACAAGAGAAGCCAAGACAGTTATAGAGTTATGGCAGACAGAAGAGGCAGCAAAGTGTCGAATCTTTTGTGGATTAAGCCCAAATTATTTCCCAGACATTAAAAGATATTTTCTGACTTTTCCGTGCAACATCTGTAATCTCTTGTATTTATTTGTACATTCATGAACTGCTGGAGCCCCCTGTGGCTGCTGATACCTGCAACTCAGGGGCCACAGGGTCTTGCACATCCCCATAGAGGTTGGGAATACCCCAGAGACAGAAAATTCGGTCCCACTTGACATCTTTTAGCCCAAGTTCCACAGCCTATCTCCTCTTGCAGGTGACTGAGGAGGGAAAGCAGGATCAGAACCAGTGTTGTGTCTCCTAATACCTGTCTACGAAAAAGAATTTAAATGACATTTGAAATGAAGAAGAAAAAGATCCCACTTGTCTAGTTTGTGCTTTTCCCCATGCTCTTCCTCATGTTTAATTTTTAGTCATTTGCACTCTGATAGAGATCAAAGAGTTCTGTCAAAATACAGTTTGCACTGAAGTAGGTATTTTGCAAACATACAGGGAGATATTTTTCTCCCCTGGTGTATCAAAATTTAAAACTAGTCTGAAATGACTTGTGAAAGGAGTGATTCCTACAGACTTCTGCTTCTTGATTGCTTGCATTTTAAAAACGAATTACAGTAAAATATTCTATTTTCATTTTATGTGTCTATAAAGTGAATCCTATAACCCTTGACTTGCAGAGAAGTCTAGCAGCAACAAGCAAACATAGGAATGATAATTCATAAGCTGTTACAGAAATAATTAGTGAGCAGGTTCCAAAGATCTGAGCTGACATTGCATGACAAGGTGTTATTTTCCTCCTAGAAGGCATTTTATGTCAGATAAACAATCAGTAGACTTTAATAATTTTATCTGAATGAAGTGAGAAAATAAGTTCAAGATTTTTTAGGAGACCACATGAAAACTCTACATGTAAAAATCAAGGGATTGCTTAAAACACACAGGAATGGAGTCGTCGTGTATATTTCTCTGTTATTTTATCTGCATGAAGGGAAGATCACTTGCAGGTTGGCAGCAAGGAATTATAACCTCAGGAGAAGGGAATCTCTCATCCCCCAACCGAAGAGAAATATAATCTGATATATTAGCACTTCAAGTCTCCCTGTTTTCTAAACAAGTTCAGGTGCTTCCTGTGATTTTAATATGGAAAAGATTAATCCAATAGGTACATTTTAAGACCAAATTAACGTTGGCTTTCCAAGCTGAAAGGAGGACCTATTTCTGTTAGGACAGCCATGTGCAACACCAATAAAAGATTTTAGAGATGCTGTTTGTCCATTTACGAAAACCAAACAAGCACATGACCAAAGGGACTCTGTTCTCTCTAAAAGATTTTTCTGTCCAAATTATTCTTCTGTTTGCATCTAAGATCACCCTTGAGCCACTTTCCCCTCCGCTTCTGAGAGATGCTGCCTCAAACCTCCACCATTGGAGAGGCCCACGAGTCAGAGCAAGATTCTGTCTCCCCTCTCCTGTCCCTGACCTCAACCCCTTTGCAGGGACAGCGAGCAGGATGGCCCCACCAGCAGCTGGGTATTGTCCTGGCACAGCCACGAGCAGCACATGTGCTCCTGCAGGCAGCACACTGGGAATCCCCAGCAGCCCCAGCCCCCCAGAAACCACCACATCCTCCCCTCCTTGTTGTGGCCATTCCTCCTCGAGAGCTCACACTTATCCCTCACAAGCACATTTGCCACTTCAAATCTGTCTTCCCACAGGACTCTTTGCTTTATCATAACAATCTGTTAGCATTTGCTGGACTGCCACATATTGTCCAGGCCCTTTTATGCAGGCTGGGGAAAAAAAACCCTCTACCTTTCCATTTCAGATCCTTATTTCTCTGTCTTCAAAAATTCCCCAAGAGATTGTTGCTTTTATTGCTGCTGCATATTTTTATCTTGCCCATTTATACTCAACAAATTGCTGCCCCCTCCCCATGCCACCTGTTCTCACCTCTGGCCAGCACTTCCTTTAGTTTTTAATTACCATTTCACTTACCTGTTATGACTCTATGCAGAATCACTGACACTAGAAAACACGCTGCACGTTGCTCTCTTGTCATTGAGATGCTGGCTAGACTGGTTGTTGTCTTGGCCATGGGGACAGGATTCCACTCAGAGACCCTAAGCAATTATCTTTCTTCTTCCCCTCTGAGGTTGGAGCATAGTATTGGTAATTAAATTCATACTTCTGTTTGTTGTGGTTTTTTCTTATATGTTCCCATTTCCCAGAAACCTTAGGCAAAGGATTTTCTGCCGGGATGAGGAAGAAGGATCTGAGGTTGGTTTGGCTTAACTCTGGAATACAATCTGGATTTAACAGTTACATGGTGAATCATTATGTATTTTTATTTTTCATAAAAAAAAAAAAAAAAAAAAAAAAAAAAAAAAAAAAAAAAAAAAAAAAAAAGCCCTAGATGTTTTGCTGAGCAGTTGAGAATTTATTAGGTCACATCCACAGTTTGCTACACTGGAACCTGCCTGGAATGTTTTTTCTTTCAAGGCAAGATATTCAAAGGTTAAAAATGAACTCTGGGCTAAAACCATCAAGAAGTGGACAGGAGGAAGGGAAATCCCCTGGGATGGGTCCCCTTGGCTGGAATCACTAGCTCTGTTTTCCACTCAGCCAGCCGGGTGCTCTTCTCTCTTTTGCATTTCTGGGCCTTGTTTGCTGCCACACACTACAAACCCCAAGCAAACAAATCTCTCTCAGTATTTCAGGTCATTGCCAAGCTCTCGTGCTGTGAGCTGCCAACCCCTATCTGAGTTCTCAACTGCACAGGCCCTCTTCTTCCTGCCAGACCACTTTTTTTCTAAACAGACGTGCCATCTCCCTCCACCACTTCCCAATTTGTTTGTCTCCAAAGCTATTCATTATTTCCCCATTTCATTTCACTGCAGAAGTCCAATCCAAGGCCCATTGAAATGTTTCCATCAGCTTCAATGGGATTTGAATCAGACCCAACATCTTTGTCTCTTTCAGGCATCCTTACTTGCCTCTGGGTCAATATTTCTTCTCTTTTTGCAAGGCCTCTTTTTCCCTCCCCTTTTCATTCAGCAATATGGAATATACTATGGAATTTCCTCTCTCCTGCACAGCCCACCCATGCTGGCAAAGATATCTGACATTCAGTGAGACAGAGGAGCTGGAAGATGGTGTAGAAATTGCAGTGCATGAACCTTGGCTGGAGGTAGAACTGCCTTTCAAAAGGTTTGATATTTTCAATTTACTTTTAAGATGGCTCTCATTTTTTGGCAATACTTCTTGGGTTTTGCCACAGTTTTGTGTAGATTAAACAATTATCAGCTGCATAGAAGATGCAAACCAGGCAAACGGTGCATTAGGTTGCTGCTGAAGGATGAAAGTTTCCCAGGTATGCTGGAGAAGAGGACAGCCTTGGATGGTGTACATCTCCACTGTAATCAAAAGGACTTTGAAGATTTACAGCAGGCAAGTATTTGTCCCCGAAAATACAAATCCAAATCAATAAAATATGATACAACCTTTGAAAAAAGAAACCCCATTTGCAGTCATAGATTTCAGCTCACACTGTTGTTTGTTTGTTTGTTTGTTTCCCTGAATTACACAAAAGACTGTTACATCTCTTTTAGCAGAGTAACACTCCAGATGCATGAACTGGTTCTGGCCTGCCTTCATAAAACAAAATTAAGAATTTTCACTTCTGCTAAATGCCTTTTTCCTACCACAGACATTTCCCCCCCACATGGAAGGCTTACCTACCTTTCAAGTATCCTCCCTGCTACAGCTGTTTGTTATCTTTTAGTGGCAGCTAAAGCCTTTGTGTTTATCTTTGGCACGATCATTTCCCCCTACCCTGTGCTGACAGCCCTGGGCATTGCTCAGGTCCAAGCCCATGTCCCACCCCTCTCCGGGCAGGGATGAGCTTTGCTGGGAGCTGGGACAGGCTGGGTGTACTCGTACCTTGAGCAGCCAGGAGAGAACATCCAAGAGCAAACCTCACCCCTTTTGCAATGCATTTTCTCTGGTCTGAGAGGTGGAGCTGGTATTTTCCCATGGCACGGGCGCTGATATTTTGAAGTTTTAATTTCATCATTCCTGCAAATACTGGGATTGTCTGGGATGCAGTAAACACCCTCCGAGTGTGACTGCTCCAAGCCCCATTGAAATCAGCAGGAGTCTTTCTGAACTATTGAATTGCAGACTTTCCTCGGGGTTGTGTACAATGCCACAGACTTAATTACCATGTTCCTGGCTGGATAAATATGCAAATGGACTTTTCAGCTGGAGGGCCTTAAAATACAGGTTGGCCACATGGCAACTAATGACTTGATTTGGGCAATGCAAACATTTGCCAGCCAAAGGCCTCCTCCTATTCCCATGGAAGCAAAAGGCACAATTATTACCAGCTCCAGGGAAAGCACGACTCAGATGCCTTCTTTAAATAGTGGTCTATGTTCCCAAGCATCTCAAATCTGTCAGCAGCTTTTCCTCAGCCTCTCCTTCTTCTCCTCTCCCTGATCTGCTGTGATAAGAAAATGTTCACGACACAGATTTTATCATAAAGGGTAGAGATTTATGCATCTGCAGGTTTCACAGCTGCAGGGCAGGCATCTTGATGCAAAAGCAGCTCCAGCTATATTCAACACATGGGTTGTTTTCACAAAGAAGTGGGAGCCTTTCCCCAGAAGGAGGAAACCAGCATCTTAAATTTACCAAAACAACCACTCTCCTCAGCAGCAGCTGCACCACACACTTTCTCTTAAGGTGCTGAGCAGGAATTCAGGCTCTCTCAAATCATTAAAGCTTATTTGTATGGCTGATGGTGAAAGGCAAGAGAAGATTGAGCCCTGTAAAGCTTGGCTTGCTGACTCAGCTCCATGGGGCTCCAAGGCCAGCTGTAAACAGACTTGGTAAATCAGCTTCTGTTATGGGATAAAAACATCTGCTGGGACTGATGTCCCTAATAACTCACAATTCCCATACTGCATTTATTGGCATTCATAGTCTATTTTTGACTTTTTTTTTTCTTCCTATCAGAGAGCTGCAACGAATAAAGCAGCATTTCAGTCATATGCTTTTGAGAAGGTTCTTGTGCAGAGACACAAACCGTGACTGGTACATTGCTCAAGGATCTCAGTCCAGAATTTTTCAACAGTGCTAGAAGGCCTGGAGTGAGTGCCAGTAATGGATTCACACCTGAAGCCTGAGGGGCACCACAGCACAGAGAGGTACAGTGAAATAGCAGGAGAAATTAGGATAAAAGGCCATTTCTTCACTGCTGCCATGAAGGTTTTGCTGTGATGTGATGAAGGAGTGGGACAGCTGAAGGAGTGGCAGTGAGAGGTGGGTGACAGGAATTCCTGGGAATCACACTTATCTGGAAGAAAACGCTGATGGGACAGTGTCTGCCAGCTTGTCACCAAGAGCTGTGCAGTGTTCTGTGCCAAGACACAAGGCAGAATATTTAAATTCACCCAGGATTACTGTGTTATAATAAACTGTATAAGGTGTAACCTGCAGTTCTAAATATCCAATTTTGTGCTGGGACTTTGTATCTTGTTTTTCTGAGTGCCTGCAATCAAACACTGATCTTTCCTTTGGCAGAAAAATATTTGGACAATTAAATATGAAAGCCAATGATACCATTTTTTAACATGAAATGAAATACTGTGACCAGAAGGTTGAAAAGGGCAGAAGTTTATAGTGCTGCTCCATTCATGCCTGAGAATCAGCTATTAAGGGATCATAATAAAATACAGAAAAATAAGTTATTTGTAAGTTGCCTCTTAAATTACTCCAATTTATGTCAGCAAAGACATCTAAAATAGAGGTTTGAAAACATGAGAGCAACAGTATTACAGCAACCATGCAGTGTGCATTCCAAAGAAATGACAAAGCCTTGCTTTGTATATGACACCACAGAAATACCCTGGGAAAGGAGGAAGGTTCAGTGGGCAGAGCAACAGACAATATGAAGTGATCCAGAAAAGCTACCAATTGATTTCTACCAATTCTGCTTTCCCCCCCTCTGTGTATTTACTCCAAAGCAGCTCAAAACACTAATCAAACAGAGGGGCATTGATAAGCAGAGGTTGATGACAAACAAGGGAAAAAAATATTAGACACATATAGAGATTAAAGGGAGTCAACAGTCTAAGTGTAAAGTAATAATGTGTTTTCACGTGTGTGCTAGTATGAATGTATATGTAAGTGTGCAGACATGTTTGTGTATTTGGGCAGTGATTGAAAATATTAAAAAATAAATCTATTATTGCCTCTTTAATATTACATTTGTAAAAAAAATATCAAGCATTGCTGTGCCTAAGTACTTGGATTATTAATTCAGAATCTAAAAAATGCAGTATCCATGAAAGTATAACTCTTTCCTTGACAATGCTATTGAGAATTAATTGATATTTACAGAAGAAAAGAGTTTTAGATGATCATAAGAGAATCATGTAATTTATATTCTGTCAATGAGAAGACAAGGAGAGGAAAGCTCAAGGTAGTTAGTGCTGGTGAAAGTTTGTTTTATTTTTGTGAAGCTGTTGAGAACCGTACAGGGTGCCTGCCATGCATTAACCTGTTTGGATGAAGATTCACAGCAGGTTGCTTCAGTATATTGGTGTCCTCTGCAAATCATCTGGACAGCTGGGACCATGAAATTTACCCAGATCCAAAAAAAGTTGACCCTCACCAAACCTCGCTGCCCTCTAAGGCCATATGTGCAGACCACTTCACATTTTGCACTTGTTTTGCCACTGTGGAATGACAAAAATGCTCTTGTCAAGTGGACATGAGATTTTCAGGTCCTTCCACACAGAAAACATGTCAGCAAAACTTGTCAGATGTTTTTTAACTACAGCATTATAGACACATTCTCCCTTTGTTTTTAGTGTCATCTTCTGTACCATGAAATAAATGAATAAAGAAAAGAAAAAAGCCTGTTTGACTCAATTTTGTGCTCCTGAACCAAGTATAATCCCATCAGTTTGGTTCCATCATTTGCAGTAAACTATTCACTAATCTAAGACAGGTGCCCCTGGGTGTTAACATTTAGTCTCCTAGTAGAAAAGTGGGTGCAAAGTTAAACCACATGTTCTACTTATAAATAAGTGAGGTGTGATTAGGCAAAGTCTTTAAAACATGGGCTCAGACACACACACACACACACACATGCACATGCACACAGGGTTTGCAAGGAAAAGATGATGACACTTGCAGGCTGTGTTGTGCAGTTATGGTCTGGACTTAACTCTTTTCCAGGTGGATCACTCTGTAGAAATCTGAGGGGCAGAAGGTTATGTTGAGCTCATTACTGCAGACAGCTTTTAAAACAAAAGCGATAATATGGACATTCCTGGGATGGTGTGTTTCATTAATATTTGCCCACTGCTAGGCTCTGTGAAGAATTTTGCTTATAGGAAACCTTGCAGCTTCTTAGAGTGTTATCTGTACAAAGAATAGATAAGCATGTCCATTTAAAAATATGTGTAAAACTGCTTTAATTTTCATGAGCAACTTCCAATCAGCTGAATTTTATTGATAGGAGGAATAAGTCTAGAAAAAGTCCACCAACTCTCTAAAAATTGCTTTTAATGTCATTTCGGGTGGCAATGAATGCCTAAAACCTGGAGCAAAGACTGCAGCAACCCAGAAATTCAAGAACTGTGCTCTCTGTTTACTCCTTCTTGTACAAAATGATTGTCAAAAGTTTTCAGTTCTGATTTCTGCTTTATTTTCTCAAGAGGATTAAAGCTGTTACTGTGTGGGTGAGTTACAGAGCAGTCGAGACTTCTGGCCACAATGTCACAGTGCAACAATAACCTGCTTCCAAAATACAGAGGGGACAGAAAACTCGCCTTGGCTTTGAATTAATTATTGAATAGAGTCTGATATTATTTGAAGAAGCAAAGCACAGGAAACTTTATCAATTATTTCTGTAAGAATGCATTTGAGGCTCAAGTTGCAAAAGTTTAGGAAGAGGTTTGGAAAGAAGAAGTTTTTTAAAAAAATTGAAAACATTTATTGCAGTACTGCTGGTAGCTTTAAAGTCTGAACCATCATAGATCTAAATGTCTTCAAACGTTGGCAAAAGAGCAATGGAAAATTAATGATGCACTATTTCAACAGAGATGTTCACATCATCCGTTATTTGAGGATCACAGCATTCCAGAGAAATGAATAGCTTATCCCCATTCTACAGACAACCAGACAGGGAATTTCCGTGGCTCACCTACAACCACTCAGCCTCGTGGTGACACTGCTGTGGGTAGAGCAGCTTAATATCTGCTTTCATGTCTACCTAGATGAATTCTAGGCACACAAAGAGCTACTGCAGCATATCGTAGGCTTTCCAGTGCTGAATTATTTACATCTGTGCTTGAAGCCTTGTTTCAGAATAAAGCTATTAAAATTTAAATGTTCCCTCACTCTACAAAATTGAGTACTAAAACTGTACTCTTTAGGTATAAAGAGAAACTTCACTTATTTTTGAACTCAATCCACTTTCTTATAATGTCTTATTACAAAACAAGAGAGAGTTTGATCTAGGAAAGGAGATGAAGTTGTTTTTATTGGTAGTGAATATAAATATGCTTTATGAATAACTAAGATATTAAAAAAGGAAGATTTTAATGATACTATACCAGATGTAACATGGCAGTAACATGCCTCTGTAAAGCCTTACAGCTGATGTAGGAAGCAAAATAAAATTGTTAAATCAAATTTGTGAAATGAAAATTGACTAAAACGGATCATTTTCAGAATTAATTTTCATTCCAAATTGGAAACATATTTTCTTTTGCTTCAAATCTGACAAACACCTACTGGAAAGTCGAGCCATCTCATGAAATTCAAATGTAGTCATCACTACTTATCCATCCTCACTAAGTACACCTAAGACCTTGGAGCACAGGCGCACCTCTGCTTGCCAAAAGAAATATTTCTCCCTCCCTAAATGAGGAGACTGCAGTGCTCTGCAGTTCAGATTATTGCCACCTCCCTCCACTGTGCTGAAAAGGAGCTGGAGTGGACCACAAGGCTCTGTAAGAGAGAGAAATTAATTCCAAGAGCGTAAATGAAGCCTAAACAAGACCTACGAAATATATATCTATTACAGATGGGTGGGGTTTTTTTCCAGTACAGTTTCGGATTTTCACCCCTCTCCTCCTCCTATCACATGTTGCTTGTTTTAGTGGTTGGCAGGAGGGAGGGGGAGAGGAACTAGCAACATGTGTGCCTATCATCACCCTGACCACTGTGCTTGTACATCTAACTCAGTCCCCTGTGCTTTGGCTGCTTTCTGTCTTTATCCTGCTCCATCCTGCGTGTGGAAAGCTGCACACACGATGCTCACAGCAGAGAACCCTCTCACTCTTTCCCTGGGAGAGGTTTGTCCTGCCAATAGTCTGGTGCGAGAAGAACAGACTAAAGTAATCTTCTGTCTCCTTCAACAAACCAACAGCTGCTCCTTCTGGCACACCAGAACAAGAGATATCTCTCCTAGGACACAGGGTTTTGGAGACGCAGTAGAAGGAAAGAAGGTGAAAGCATAGGAAAGAGCAGGGTTGGGAGATAGATTTTCTGCCTCTTGCAGCTTTCTTCTCTATTGACAAAAAAGTGTGGTGGGGGAAGTGTTAAAGTGCCTGGTGCCTTTCCTTGGGATCAGGCTGCCAGCTGCCCAGGAGGCACCCACATCAAACATTCTCCCTCCCACCCGGGCCCCAAGAGTGAAGTGAGCTCCAGGAATTTTTGTTGCAACCAAAACGCGTCTTATCGCAACTGTGTAACACCACACGACAAGGTGGATCCATGGAACAACACAAGAAATGTTAAAATGAAAGTAATTATCTGTTTCACTGAGGCTAAACTGATGGAGTCCTCCCTTGCATTCTAACTTAGTAAAAACCATCTGCTTGTACATCCTGCACCAAGGTGCCCATATTAAATGGGCCAAGGATCAGTAATAGGCAGGTCCTCTAAATTTCACTGTAAATGTACAATTAATATGTTCTAGGGATATTTCCACTGAGCATGAAGAAACATCTTCTTAAGCAATGCTAGTAATTGTTGAGATTACTAAAAAATTTCCAATTTGTCTCATTAACAATAAAAAAATGGATGTTTATCTAAGTATTTAATCAAAATTAGTGAAAAGAAATGTGAGAAAAACAAGAGCTAAGTCAAAAGTTTTCAATTTTTAATTTCTATTAAAAAAATAAAAGAAGACTACTGATATAGATAGCCATTAACAGACCCCTGGTTCCCTGCTCTGATTTTCCTGTCTTCTAATAATCTACAAATTTTATCAAGGTATGCATCAGCACCTTCTGTGTGAGGACCTGAGAGATCTTTCCTGGTAAGTTCATTAAGAATTGTGTAACTGGCCAGATGTCTGGTTCACAACAGAGAATATAAGAATGTTTGTGCTACATGGCATGGGGTTACTTAATTGACACACATTTCAGTAAATCCAACACAAGCTGTATGCACAGGAACAAAAGGCCCGGATCACCAACAGAAAAACTCGAAGAATGCAGGTTCAGTGGAAAAGTCTTTCAAACAATGAAAAATAATTAATTTTCCAGAATATAAGCTGTAAGTGTAGAAACATAGCTAAGATGTCAACATGGTTAGAGAGGGTGAAAAGAGGTGGAGTTGGAATTACTGCATAGGGCAATCATCTGAGGACCTCCCTCCACAGGGAACAATGAGGCAATTGTTGATGTCTACCTTCATGAGCTCCAAGAGTTTTGCCACTGAAACCCTCAGGAGCTGAATTAAGTGCAGAGTGAATACACAGGGCCGTGGAGAGTTTAGGAGAGATGCAGAGGACTCATCATCCCAGCCATTCCTGAAATTAGACCACAAATGTTTTATTACCTGAGAGACTGAAACTCAAGCATAACACATGCAGCCATCCTGGCTGTGTACAAGCTTAGGCAGAGAAACAAAGCTGACTGAAGGGTTCAGCCAGAGAGGGCTAACATTTATACCTGGTTAGCAAACTGCTGGCAGATGTCAAGAAGAAACATGAGTTTATCTTTAAATGAAAAATAAAATACACTGATGGGGACTGCCCATGCGTGTGAGGAACCCTCCTTTACTGAGCTCAGGCTGATCTAGTCCAGCATTTTGACTTCCACAGCCCAGAGTGAAACCACAGGGTTCTGATGCCATAGCTATTACATAAAGACCCTATTCCTATAGCACTATAAATGCAAATGATTGTGAAAGGATACTCAGTGAGGTTCAGTAATAATTCAAATCACAAATCCTTTTGCCATGCAACTCATATAATATGATATTTTTTATGGAAGCTCTTCTGCCCCTCCAGAAGGCATTAAATTGTTATTCATATTTCAGATTAAAAAACTCAGGAAGAGCATTAAAAGACAGGCAGAGATAGCAAGATAGATCCAAGGCATGTGTATATGCCTCATGCCTTCTACAGCAAGTACTCCTGCTCTAGAAATATAAAAAGGAAGTCAACTGAACAGCATGAAAATGGATGTAAACACGGAATTAAAGAGATCAATCTCCAGAAGTACAATAGCATTTTTAAGGGAAGGGTGTGTAATTTGAACAAACACAGCTGAAGGCAAGAATTAGCACCATATGCATAATCACATAAATCAAGATAAATAAGATTGGTAGAATTACACATGATGCTTTTTTGCTCTGAAGAACAGTGAAATAGATAAACAAGGATGTCTCAGGCTTAGCAGGAATTGCTATGCTGAGTGGCAGCCTTGGTAGGCTGCTAGTGCTTTTAAAATGCATTACTAAAGAAAATAATCATGGTACAAGAATCAGAGCTACTGAAACTTGGGCTGCAAAGCTCCACTGATAGCCAGCAACATATGCAGGTGCAAGGGGAGACATGTTACTCTTAAACAGCTCATTCATTTTAAGTCTCAGTTCATTTGCTACTGAAAATATGAAAGCAGAATGCTGGAGAGAAAAAAAATTCTGTTAATGTGTGCATACCAGCTCTCCAACAAGCAGTCATATTTTAAAATCTTATTCATGTGGTTGTAAAGGTGGTGAAGTTTTGTTTTGGATCCTTCACTGGCCTAATGTGGTTTGATTTTTTTTTAATGGGTTGGTTAATTTATTCCTAAAAAAGTGTATTTTTATGCAGCTCTTGATCCTGAATTTGACCTAACGAACCCAGAAGCATTAGAAAAACCCAAAGTGAGGTCAGTCATTAATATTAAAATGCAGAGTCCAGCAAATTCAGAAAGAAGCTGATATATTCAGAAATGAATATATCAAGCTCTGCCACTGAAGAGGAACTGAGCCTCAGATAAAGTGTGCTGGGGCTCTGGGCCATCGTTGTGAGCATTGTGGTGCAACAGGAGCAGTTCTGCAGAGAGCAACACTTGGCTATCAGTGAACATCAGGTGACTGAGAAGTTTCTTTTTCACCATTTCTGTGAGCTGAATGTCCACCACCACAGGGCTGTAACTGCAATTAGTGATTGGAGTCCTTCAATTTAGCTCCTCCCAGCAGAATTCCAGTTTAAGTCCTCAGGACTGCTCCAGGCTGACCTGAAGCACAGGAGGTGAGGACAACCAGATTTACTTCCAGCACATACTCTGGGAATACTGAAGAGAGGAGCAGTCCTGTGAGCATACAGAGCCACAAAACAGAAAACAAAGTCTGCAAGCTTTTCTTTGAAGTCCCAGATTAATTTCTTTCACTCTGAAGTTGTGGATAATGGACAATTGGAAAGATTGAGAGCATCTAGGTAGGAATGTTATAATAATGTCTCTTCCATGTGGCTAATGAGAAAAGACATATGAAAAGATGTGTAAAGCATAAGAGTTAAGGGCAGAACACTGTTGACACATAAATCTGAACTGATTTGGCTTTGGTTAAGTCTCCTCCAGCTGTCACAGAACAGCTGCTCTTCAGCATGACTGTATTTTCTACTTCTGGTTTTTTTTTTTCCAAGTGTAATACCATTAACTCAGAAATGTTTCAATTATTCTAGAAAAACACATGTCTCACACTCATTAAGGAAATTGCTGGGACTTTTTAAAGCTACAGTTGACTCTTTAGAAGGAGCTGCCTACAGCATTATTAAATGCTTTCTTGCACCCTGGTGTTTTTGATAGGAATCAAGATATTGTTCCTGTGAAGTTAAACCAAGAAAACTTTGCTTTTGTCACCTTTAGCAGTTTTCAGAGGTCAACTGCTTCAAGCTACAGTGCAAGAGCCTCCTTGCAGCTCTGGGCTGGGGCTGGAGGAGCCTGGGGTTGGTACGGAGGAGCTCCTTCCGTGTCTCACTTCCCTGCAATTGTCAGAAATAAAAGGAGAAAAGGAAAGAAAAGACGCAGGAGTGCAGAGATAAGAGGCAGAGCTCAGCTTTTCTTTGATCTCCTTCTCCGTTGCAGGCAGAGGAGATCAAAGCAAAGAGGCATAACACAAAGCACGTGAGACGGGCTTGCCTGTAAGAGGTTGTCACTTGGAGTGCCTTGGCTCTGCCTTTGGGACCGTGGCTGCTTGGGAACACCACATCTCCTGGAGTGGGAGCTGCAGCAGCTGGGACAGAGGGTAGGGGATTTATTTTGCCTGTGCAGCAGCCTTTCCTCCAGCCAACCTTGCAGCTCACCAGTGGGCACCAGCGTGAGCGCGACCTTCGCCACGCAGCTCTGTCGGGATTAGGCTCAGTTTACACGAGCCTAACTCAGCCCAGCCCACTCCTGGAAGGTCTTTCTGGAGTGGAAATATCCTTCCATTGTACTGGAAAAGCGACTTGTGACAACAAAACTCCGCTGTTGATGCTATAACTTTTCTCTGGCTTGCCAAACTAAGTCGGGTGGAAATGGCAATAGGCTGATTTTTACCAGTTTATCTGCAACAACATTCAAAGCTTTTGCTTGTGCCAGCCACGGATCACACTTCATTCTATCCTTGAATGACACAATTATGCCAGAAAAGTCTGCTGTGCAGGCTTAAGAGGGAAAATGTGGTTCCATTTCATCACATTGGAGTTTTCTCATTAAACTTATTTGGACTGGGATTAGGCTATTAGAGAAAATTTAACCCCAAATGATTGGAATGGAGAGAAAACCAAATTAAAATATTCTCATATGCTACAAAGGAAACAGCCCCCAAAGAAATTATAGAAAATATAAAAATGTATAGATTTATGGGGGGAAAGAGGTAAAATGGTAGAAGAATTCAGGAAGATATCCTAGTTGAAATAGCACAACCTGAAGCTAAAAAAAAGGAAAAAAAAAAGAAAAAAGAAAAAAAAAAGAAAAAATAGATTAAAAATATTTGAAGTACTTTCTACTCAAACAATACTTCTTTTATTGTGAGGACCTGCACTATTCATGTATAATAATCCATAAATTAGAGTTAATAGGCTTGTTTTACGGTTGTACCACTTAGATTTTAACAAGACACTGTTGCTAATATAAATAAGTTTCAAGGTGAAAATGATATCATTGGACCTGAGTTATATATATATGTTTATTTATTTTGAATGTATAAGTAATCAGTCTGGGCTTTCTTTGTATGCTTGACTCTAAAGTATTTGTACGACTCCAGAACCCTTGGTAATTTTTGTTATTAATTGAATCAGCTCTTTTTAACTCTTTTTGTTTCCCCTCAAACTTTGCTTTGCCTTGAATTTTCTAGCTTTTTGAAGATGCTGAGTGCTCCCTAGCACTGGCTGATAGAAAGGGGATGAAAAACAAAGAGAGTTCTGTAGACACAGAGTGCCTGCAGTTGGGGTGGCAGAGCAGTCTGGGAGCACTCAGGAGGCCCCAGGGGATGGCTCCACCAGGCATTTATTGCTTTACTTGTACCTCCTCCTTCCCCACCATCTAGAGCTATCACTCTCCTTCATTCCATGTCTCTCTGTTGCCTTTTGATAACTTCTCTTCCTGCCTTCATTTTCTCAACTCTTTACCCTTTCTTGTTTCTAACCACACTTTCTTGTGGTTTCTCCACAACTGCTCCCATCTTCTCACACTAGGGTAACCTCACTCAGCTTGACTCTTTCTTCCAGTCTTCCAGAATTTGGGATTTGGACTGTTTATAATTCAACAATCCTGTCTTAGCTCAGGTCTCAAATTATTTTCACTAGCATTCTTCAGTTACTCAGCCTAGACTGGACCAGAATGATAGATTTACCCTCGAGGGTGGGAGAGGAAGGACCTCCCTGCACATTCACATTCTTACTCTCCTGTCTCGTCTCTTTTTCTCACCCTTTGCCTTAACTCTTGTTTTGTTACCCTCATGTTAAGGCAACATAGATCCAACCCTTCTCCTCTCCCATCCAGCTTCTGCCATGACCTTTTTCTGTGTTGACAATGCTGGTTTCTTGTGTTTGGCCACCAGACCTCTGGCACACCTATGCTGGACTCTCAGGTATCATGTGCTTGTCTTGAACTCCAGGGTGTTTAATATTTTTGACAAATCAGTCCCATAATGGAAGGAATTGGACATGCAGCTGAAGCATCCTTTGGCTGGACAAGTTAATCCTTAATACTATAGAAATGAAATATACAGTGAACTCAGATAACATATTGGTCAAATAGAATAAAAAACAACCAGAGCTGGAAAGAAATAAATCCAAGCAGTGGAAGCCTTGTGTATTATGGAGCTATTTAGACACTGTGTTGATTTTTCAAAGAGTATAAACTAGCAGCCCTTTTGGCATTGAAACGTTTTAAGTAGCTTTTTATATGACAGGACCATGAGATATTCATTTGTCTGCGGCAGGCTGAAGGAAGGAATGACTGGATCTCCCAGACAGGAAGATATAAACAGACCTTGAAGAGGTCAGATGAATTCATGTTTCATAACAGCCTGAAGGGAGCTGTTGCAGAGAGGTTAAAGCTGGTTAAGCATTTTTCCCTATGGATCCAGAAGCAGAAGCTTAATCCTCACTCCAGACTCGTGTTGAAGGTTTTGCTAATCAACCCAGATGTAAATGGCAGTTTGGTACTTTGGGCCAAGCAGGCACAGGCAGCTGGACAGTGCTAGCTGCACCACTGCTGGTATGCTACCTTTGACTTAGCTAGCCTGGTAGGTTTATGTTGGGCAACTGAAAAGAGAAAAGCAGCTCTGAAGCCTCCATGTCATTATCCAGCCCTCCATGGGATTGCTGTGCTTGGGGTCTCAGCAAAGCAAAGGACATGCAATGCTTTAGAGTCTAATCAACTTTTCTCCTGGCTGGGGCGCATTTCCCTGGTGCATATTTTAATCATTCCAGTTTGGTGAGTGATGAAACAATAGATTTTTTTTTCTAGAATTTATTGTAGTTTGGAAAAGAAAGGATGGTCAACAGTCAGACTGCCAATACTCATAACAAATCAAATCCACATTTTGGCTTAACGTTTGAAAATATTTAGGAATACTAGTTTTTTGCCTCTTAACTCTATAAGAGGTTTCTAAAGAGCAAAAGAAAACTAACTTATCTTATGATGCCAGCAAGCAATTGTAACAAATCTTGTCTTGCACAAATACGCTTTCTGTTTTGCTTCCCAGGACTACTTCAGAGTTTTTCCAACACAGGGGTTTTATCTGTGAAGCAGAAAATACAGACTATTTTGTGGTGGGAAACATGTTAAAGTCAAGCAGCTGTGGCAATTTGAGACTATTTTCAAACACAGTCATCTTGCTGCTGCCTGTGCAGTTCAACACATTTGACAATTTAAAGTTCCCTGCTCAACTGACTGCAATTTGCTTCCTTCTCAGCATCAGCATGATGGGCTGGAAACCACCTATTGCAAAGTCTACAACACAAAGTGATGCTAAGGGCTCAGGCTGGGAGAAGAAATGAATTCCTTGTCATGCAAATGCCTCCTGAAAGTCGTAGTTCATCTAAACTAGCCTACTAATTATTACCACCACTTGATTTTTGACTTTGATATTGCATATGCAGCTCAAACTACAGGCAAGTTCAGTAGCCGTACAGTGGCTGATAAACTTGTAAATGTGTGCACCAAATTTGGGAAAAAAATTAGGTAGTTTCATTGATACTTTCTGTGCATCTGCAGTCCTTATGTTTGTGTTAAAACTGGACTCCAGGCTAAAAGATGAGCATGAAAGGAAATAATTATAAATTATCTGCATAAAATCTGCAACAAATTACCTATAAAACTATAACTATCTAAACAGGATGACATTTACTTTATAGGTTCATGACTTCCTTTCTTTAAAGTTAGCTAAGAAGAGAGCAAAGTAATTACAGTTCGCTTTTGATTGATTAAACATGACATATATGCTAATATGAAAGTAACTTCTGTCCTTTGTTACCCAAGCTTCTGGTTTAAAGCAATTTTGAAGATAACAGATATAATCTCACCAGTGCTGCCATTTCTAACGTATATGCCAAGAAAGTAATTCCTCTGCCTTTTTTCTCCAACAGAGAAAGCATATTTTATCCTTCATGTTTCAAATTTCGGATACAGAAGTCAGATGATATTACAGCCATAAATCCTCCGTTTCTTTGGCATTATATATCAGGAAAGCTCTGTGCCACCAGTAGAATAAATAATTCTGCCTTTTCACAAAGGTTGCCCACTGATTTGAGGGAGATTATTTGAATGAATAAGGTTGATGGAATATAATCCAGCAGGAAAAAAAGAAACACCAGCTAAATTTCACATGAAAGTACTAGACACAGCAACAGTGTCCCTCAGATTCACCTTTACATAATTCTGGCTTGAGTATTAAGAGACTCTCATAACAATTGAGGTTTATGGAACTCAGCTTCCATAAAGTTTTTTGCTTCATAGTTTTTGCCTAAAATTAGTTTTATCTGTCCTCTAATTCCTTGCCCAGATGCCTTTATGCTGTTGTTTCATTTCAATGTCAGCATAACACTTATATTTATGGTGTGGATGTATGCTCTCTTTGCCACCTCTTCTGTAAAAGGCACAGATTCAATTCCCCAAATTCTCTGAGGCTCTCTTTACAGGATGGATCCTCAGCTCTCTCATCATCTGCTAGTGTCCCTTCTTTTCATCCTCTGGTTCCATTCTGCCTTTTCTGTTGAAACCAGAACACAGCATGACATTCCAGCTGTGGTCACACTACTATGAACAAAAATGAGCTTCAAACTCTCTGAACTTAGCAGAGATGTCCCAAAAATACATTCACCAAATAGATGTACCTTTCTTTTCCCAACACTGCATCATATTACATACTTAAATTAAACCCAGTGGACCAAATTCCTCTCTGGATTAAGTTTAGTAATATCTGTGGAGTCCGGTGAGAGAGAATTTGGACCAATAGCTATTAAAATTTCCAGTTCCCTCCCTGAAGCAATGCTCTTTGACTGATATTAATATTCCCCTTCAGCTTATTAACGACATGGAGAAACTTGGGAGGAAAGTGATCCCAGTATTCAGTTTCCTTAAGTCTTCAAGCAGACACAGTGCTCTGGCAGAGGTCTGTCCCTATTCTATCCCACCCTCCCATTCCCCCTACCACGAAGGCACCTGACATTCAGGTTAATGCTAAGGTTGCAGCAGGTGGCTGCCATGGAGGGAAAAGGGATTCTCTAGGAATATTGGTTTTGGAGATGATGATCCTCAAGGAATAGTACAGCAGGATGTCAGAGATTATTTTATGACTCGGATCATATACAAGATGTAACATGGACAAAATTTGCAGTGGGAGGGCAGCATGGCCTGGGGATGGAATGAAGGGAAGGGAGGAAGAAGAGGGGATGTGGTAGGGAGGAGGGGGTCTTTCACAGGGCAGGAACTCGCCTTTGCTTCCAGAGAAACCATAATGTGCAACTCCAGAAGTACAAATCCCAAGTTCTTATAAAGTAGGTGAATAATTTGAAGAATAATCACAGAATCACAGAATACTCTGAGCTGGGAGGGACCCACAGGTATCATCAAAACCAGCTCTTAAGTGGATGACCCATATAGGGATCAAACACACAACTTTGGTGCTATTAACAACATGCTCTAACCAGCTGGGGTACCCAGCAATCAAATATCTTTGGTTTTTAATGATATTTATAAATTTAAACAAACAGAGACTAGGTTTGAGCACAGCCCTTCACAAGATATTTCACACACACTCTCTTGGAGGTATCAGAGCAGCTTGCAGTATTTTTGCCTAAAGGCAAGGACAGGATACACGAGGGTTTTCTATTTGGTTCCTTCCTGCTGTATTTCTGTTTTTCTTGGCTGGCTCTCTACTAGCACTGCCATGGTTTTGTGCTTGGTGTGTTACACCCGAGGGGTACAGCAAAGATGCAGCCTAAATTCATTGCCTGGAGAGCTGCAAACTGCTGAAAAAGGCTTCCAAGGAATAAAAGCCTGAGGCTTGAAGTAGTCTTCTACTGGAAAAGTAGAATGGAGGTTGATAATAAAATTTTAGAAACAAAGAATATGGTAGCAAAAGACAAAGCCAAAAAATTTCAGTTTCCATATTCTGCCTATTCTTTCTTAAAGTATAAGCACAAATCACATAAAATAAATTAGTATTACCCAAACTGCACTATTCACATGGCACTTAGATTTGACAACAAAGGGGGAAACTTTCATAAATAAGAAGAAAATGTTATATTTCTTTTTGTAGATGATCTACCTTATATAATTGTTACAATCTGTAACACTTAAACACTTAGAAATGGCACTGTAGTAATAGTGCCACAGAACTGCAGTGCTAGGTCCTTGACTTTTGTACAGTATTGTATCTCTCAGGTCTCTCTTGGCACAGTGCTAATTTACACTAGTTAAAGATCCAGACCAGAGCAGTTTTCAGGAGGAGATGACGGATTCATGAAGTCTAAGTGACTGAATACAGAAGTAATTCATTAGCTCCATGCTATATTTGAAAGCTTGACCAGAGTTGACTGCAAAGTACAGCATATGTAGGCTGAAAAAAAAAAAAGAAATTAAAAGACGGAATAAAATTTAGGAAAACCCATTCCTAATTTGACTTGACTTTAATAACAGATCTGCAACTTAATTTATTTTGGCGTGACTTGAAGTAGTGCAAGAGGAAGAAATGGAAGAGCAACATTCCTGCACTGACTATGCATTATGGTTTTCTGGAAGAAATGTATTGCATACCAAGTTTGCTTTTCTTATATATTCTCCAGATAAACTGCCTCTGTCTAGTGCACTGTTTTTCAGCTAAGCTCATCTCTGCTGCAGAAAACACAGCTGTTTTCTACGTTTCTATTTTGAGTTTAGCTGTAGGTCCTTTTGACCATTAATAGCATGGAGTGAGTCCTGTGGGAAAATAAAAACTATAAGAACCATGAAGTGTGAGTTTATTTTGATTCCAGTCCAGGGATACCTGAATCCTACAAGTTTCTGCTTTTCCAGTCTACATTTAGATTGATATTGTTGCTTTAAATATAAGGTCTTAATTATTACATAACTACCTAAACGAATAGTACATTAAATGATATTTCCTTGTTATAACATCTCCAGGTTTCTGGAAATCATTGATTAATTTACTGAACAATTTGCTTAGCTCCTCCCTTCTCCATCCACGTCTGCACTGGTGAAACATCACTTAACTCATTTTCAGCTTGTTCTTTAGGAGCACCCACAAAAG
Organism: Sturnus vulgaris; assembly: GCF_052056855.1. Lineage (NCBI taxonomy): Eukaryota > Metazoa > Chordata > Aves > Passeriformes > Sturnidae > Sturnus > Sturnus vulgaris. Next base: position 33,312,001 of record NC_142249.1, read on the forward strand.
GAGTTCAGAAGTGACCCACTGTGAAGTGCTCACAGTAGATGAGGTGCCAGGTTTTGATCTTTGAAATTATTTCATCTCTTTATGTTTGGCTACTCCTCAATAATATCTTCAGAACACTGTCAAAGGTGTTTTAAATTATTTTTTTCTTTGTGAACACTGTGCCTGAAAAGCTCTAATACAGTAAGGAGGTATGTTTTTCTTTGCCAAGTAGACACTGTCCTTATTCTACTGTGATTCTCATTTATTTATTTTTGTTTCACAATACCCCTGGCATTAAGAAAAGAAATTGGTGTTCAATTCCCAGGATCATCTGTAGTTCTCTTATTAAAGATAGTCACTGGTGATCAGGCACAGTAGTTGATTTTAATGAGCCTGAATTTTAGGGCTTTGAGGAGTTCAACCATTTCATTCTTAAGCTCCTCTGCAAGTCCTGGAAATACACTCTCCCATTTCAATAGCTGGTGGTTCTCTAATTCTTTCCTTCTGTTCGAGTATGTCCTCTGTTGCTATTGAAGCTTCTGGCAGTACCTGATCTTTATTTCCAGAAAGGAGAAAATGTCTCACAAACATTGTCTGTGGTAAAGACAAAGGCAAATAAATAATTTAATTTTTCTGCATCGTCTATGTAGTCTTTAATTGCTCTCATTAATCCCTGGTAGTCCAACAGACATACAATTTTTTCAATGACTTTCTGGGCAATCTATCAAATCACACTCAAATGTCACTTTAGTTAAGACACACATTGTGATTTGATGTATGTCTTCACATTTTTCATAAGTAACTCACTGCAATCTAGGTAAATAATTTTGCATAGACAATTCATAAGTGATATTTAACTTGAAGACAGAGCAGGCCCAGTTGTCTCTTGTCACAAATACGTTGAGATTTTCTTGCAATTAGCAATCCCAAATGTTTTTCAGATGGTGACTTCAAGGCTTTTTGTGGCCATGGGCAGACTTTATTTAGTTTTCCAGGCAGGAAAAGGAGGGATGTGAAGAGGGTGACCCCCTGTCCTGCTGGCACCACTGGTGGATCTCTCACCAGGGCTGAGCCCAATCTCCTCTGCCTTGGGTCCCAGCATCACGTCCATGGATCACTAGCAGAATCTGACAACGTGGCCATGTACTTCTCCAAGGCAACTCTTTTGGCAAAATGAGATGAAAACAAGTTACATTGCTTCTCAATAAGTGATAAAATGTTTTTTCCCCTAGACAATTGTTAAGTATTTGTAGGCAGCACGGGAAAAAATGGAACAAAATGACTATGCTCTAACTGTGTAGTCATAAATTACATGAAGTACATTTCATTATAAAGCACTACATTTTTTCTAAATCTTTATGAATTCTCTCCATTTACCCTGGGGGGTTGTAATGTAAACTGACATCTTATTCTCTGCTCAAAAAAATCACTAGTATTCTCTTAGAATGTTTTGCCTATAATTGCGAACAAGGAAATAACAGCAACAGAACATACAAGAGAAAAGAGTATTTCTTTCTTTAAGGGAAAGTGTAACATCTGTATGGAAAAACTGAAAATGTTCAAGCATCCTATGTACAGAAATAATGACAACCATGCACCTATCTCTTTAGTTCTGTGAAAAGGAATAGATGATTATTCTTGATATATAACTCCCTTAAAGAATGAAGAATATGCTAGAAGCATTAACTAATTGCTATTTCATATATGATCTGTATTATTGCTATGATTTATATTGCCTGACAAAGAAATAACACTCTCATTTTCTTTAGCTTGAATCATTTTGAAGAATTTTCATATTTTCTTTACATATCTACCAGTTAAACAGCTCAAAGCAAGTTTTCTCCACTCCCAGTTTTGAATAGCACAGAATACTGGCTTTGTACCCTTGGGCTACTTGGATTTAATATCAAATTCTTACCTTGCACAAGGTCAGAGAAAAAAATAAAGCTTATAAAATTGGACTCATATGAAGAATGAGTTTCTATCTTTTAATACTACCAAACAATCTGCAAATTATTTAAATTAAGACAACCAGCGCTCCAACATCTGCAAGCAAAATGCTTAAACGCCAAATGCAACTTTACTGGCATAAGAAAATAATAAGTGGAGTTCAATTTGTGTCAGCATAGCTCAGGAAAATAAGATATCATGTCTTGCTGTCTGCTTGATGTCAACTTCTCAGATTCAAACCCTAATGCCTCATCTTAGGCTGTCCTTACTGGAGGCTGCCAAATAGCAAGGTTCAGCCAGAGTTCATGCAGCTACTACAAAATAGGGTTTTTTTTCCTTCTCCTTTTTCAATCATTATGAACCTTCTGCTTTATATTGTACACACTTGATTATATCTATCCTTGAAATGTATACAACTCTATTAGCCTCTTCTCCTATTCTTTTAACATACTGTAAATTCCTTTCTGTGCCTAGTTTGTTTTATGACTTACAGAATTAGGCTTTTAAACTTTCACTGCACAGAGAAGATTGAGTTGTGCAATTGGCTACAAGGAGAAAACAAAGGAATGGGAATTTATATTAATACAAAAAAGGAAAAAAAGTACAAATATTTTTTCTACTAAAATATTAGTTACCATCATAACCAGTTCTCAAAACAGCTGAAAGTGACTTCTTCTTAGAAAGGGAAGATTAGCAGCTCTCTAAAATGCACATTATTGTTAATTCTAAGAAGCTTAAATCCCCTTCTGCCTAAAATCTCATCTCTCATTGATATTGATATTTCAAATGAGACCTCATGCAAGCTTAAAATGAGCAATTTAGATGGATTCATTTTCTCAAATTAGTTTAAATTGGCTGCATATAAAATTACCCTAAATGGAAGTTGTGGGACAGATAAGCCAATAATTTTATGATAATATATATAGTTTAATACTGTCAAAGTTTGCAATAGCATTTCAGAGAACTCAGCAAAGCCTGTTGGAATCTGCTTCAGGTGGAAAAAGCCCAAACAAAACACAACACATGTGGGCTGGAGCATTAAAGTCATGATATTACCAACACATATATTTCGAAGATAACCTGATCCGTCTGCAAAACAGTGATTGAAATTTTCTGAACACTTTAATCATAATAATATGCAGAAACACAGATGAATCTATACACATATGGAAACACAGAGTGTAAGAAATTTCAGTTTGTCACAGTGCTGCGAACAGCAGAGTTTCAATAATTTTAAATTAGCTGGTGAGAAGTTAAGAAAATCAGGTGCCTTAATACCTTCTGAAATATGAAGAAGGTTTAAAAACAAAAGTTTGGCTCAGTTATATTCTCTTCCATTTCTGACTTGGTCTCCTACTTGAAGGGAAACAAGTTTCTTCACTTAGGCCCATTCATTGCAAACTTATCTGGTATGAATTACTGGAACAGATTTGCAATATTCAATGTCTGAACAGATGAAACACTTTAATACCTTAGATGGCTCGTTTCTGGAATCAGCTGGAGTGGCATATTCCCTAAACTTTAAAAATATTTTTTACAAAATTCAAAGGCAGTCAAGATTAAAATTCCCAAATGTGTATTCTGGATGGCCTCCAAAAACATTCAGTCATTATTGGATATTGTCTTGATTAAAATTCCTGTTGGTTTGTTCTATGGTTAAAGAGTAATCTTGTATCTTAGCTTTTGGAATGTATTCCTATCATGTGACATCTATGAAGTCCGAATTAATATAAAGAGATCTTTCTCACTACCCAGCATGGGAAAAGGTTTAAAACGTTCAGATTTCAGCATAAAAGCACTTCACAGAATGTGTTTTGCACTAAAATTACCATCTATATACTTCAAAATTTCCTTCAGGAATACTGAAAAATTAATTTCTAAAGATTTTCTAGAAACCTTGTCAAAGCAGTATCAGTGAGAATAATGTGTGTATTAGCCAGAAATTACACCAAGAATTATTTATTTTCTCCTTTGTAGCTAACCTTTACACAGACTCCTCATTTTTTTGTAAAGAAGCTAGAGCCATTCCTGACTTAGCTCAACTGAATCACTTTTCATAGTCTTTTAAAACTTTAAAAAAAAACCCAAAAACTAGATATGCTCCCATTCTCAGAACTTTGTCCCACTGATTCTGGGACTCCAAAGCTAAAATACTCACTTCTGACCAACCTGTGATTTTCCCACTCTATAAAGCCATGTGAGTTTCTCTTTCCAGTTTTTATCTACCTTGAGACAAAAAGCAGGAAATTTTCCCCCATGACCCCAGGACACCACTGAGCACAAGTCACTCAGAGGAGGAAAAAGCAAATCAGAGATTTTGCTCATTTTGTCATTCTCACAACTAAAACTATGCTTTTAAGTAGTATTTAACTATTAAGGTGCTATTTAAGAATTTTAACCTGTTCCTTGTTCATCCTGGATAGGTCCCCCTCCATTAACTAATTGCAGAGGAATCTTCACCCTAAATCTCTGATAATTCTTGATATGCTGCTGGGAGGTGTGGTTTTCAGATCTCCTAGAAACAGTAGAAGAAAAAAAAATCCATTTTGGATTCTATGAAGCTGCCCATGAGGAAGTTTCATCAATACTCACTATGACAAGATAGCAGTCAGTTTTTAAAACAGTGTTTTCCTCCCCAAAGTCTTTAACTTATAATTCCCCAACCAGATTTCCAGGTCAAAATGACATCTACTTTAGAATTGCTTCCACACAGAAATTCGAAGAAAAATTGTTGTAGGATAGGAAAGGGAAAAAAGAAACACCTTCCAGCATCCCCAAGGAACAGTTTTAGATACATAGACAGCCTGAAGTAATTGACTTGTATGACAAGTTACCTTAAAACTGCAATAATCATACTGGAGGGAATCAGAATTAGAATTAATCTCTGAATCTGTCTACAGAAAATTTGACTTGATCCACAACATGAATAATACTCTGGTGAGAAGAAGTTCTTATATTGTCTGTTATTTTTCCATGGAAGGACATAAACCAATGCAAATGCATTCTTCCATGGTGCTTAGAGTTGCCCAAATTTTTTGGGAAACCACCTTGTGCCCTCCTTGTGTGTTACTGTTCCTACAAGTAACTGTTAGTACCATGAGGGATGGGTAGATGCTTTCTTGAGATGAGTATTTTATGTTTTATGCATATATATATATATATATATATATATATATATATACACACATACATATATAAGTATGATATATCATATAATATATGATACAATATCAAAAGATGGTTTTGAAATTTGGGTTTCATGCAATCATTTTATTTTTTTCCCCAGAGATATCTACAGAGCAAAATGCAGAACACGTGGAAATCACAAGCTGTGTAAATTACTCTTACCTTGCTTCAGCTGTCCTTAAATTTAATGTGCATCCATTTGTCACTCTAAAATGTGATTTGTATATGCCAGAAAAAAACTGAGAGACAGCAAGTATGTCAAATTCTATACTTTATAATCTTCTCCTCCTCCCCCTTTATGTTTTGAGGTTGTCTCTTGTCTAGTCTGTCTGCCTATTTATCTAATTACAGCGCTCTCTTTTTTGACCAGAATGTCATGGAAGGCATAATGCCCTAGAGGAGTTTTCCCATTTCTAAAATGTCATGTTCTCAAGGTGAAAGCTCTCAGAGTTTGAGCAGGTAGGACTCTCATTTGAGAGGGACGAGGGCTGGATGAAGGAGACAGAATTCCCTCCTCAGCTTTGAAATAGAGACAAGACACTGGGCTATGATGGGCCAGCCTACCAGCTGTAGGCATTTATTTCCATGTTTTCAATTTATGGGGATTTTAGGCATCTTTCATGATTTTCTGACTTACCCAGATCATAGTATGGTAAGAATATCACCCCTGATGCCTTCTGCATTTTAGAGTGAGACTAACCACACGTCCTTCAGTGTGTGGACAGTCAACACTCACCAGCAGTTCCCTGCTTAATAGAGTTTACACCTGGCCAGGAGCATCTACATCAGCACAAATACATGTGGGGTAGCTAAGGAGGAGATCTGTTTTTCAGTAGACATTGAAACTGGAAGAGTAGAGAGTATCTGGCAGTTTATAAGTTATCCTAATAATTTAGGTGTCTGACTTTCAGCACCTCTGTTTCAACTGTAGATTCAGGTTACTCATTTAAACCATGGTTATTCATGCAAGTTAATTTTATTGACTTCAGTATAATATTTCTGTAAGTAAGATTTTCAACAGGCTGCTTTTTTTTTAAAGTATTTTTCTTTATAGTTTGAAGGCATTTTTAACACATTTTGGATCTGCCTTTTCATGTATGACTGATGATTGCTCTTTTTACTGCTAAGTATTTCATGGTTCCTGAGTGACATAGCTTTGACAGGACAAAAGATTTTTAGTGTGGCAGTGAACAGATAGCAGTGGCTGAGAGCTCTTTTTAGCTTTGTTTGTGTCCTGGCTTTCCCTCCTTAACAATTCACAGATCTGTGATAGCTATTATTGTTTCGATCTGGTTGCTATTCTGTTGTATTTACACTGAATCTACAATTAGTAAAGCAGTCAAGCCTTTGTTTTAAATATTGCTCCCTTCAGGCTTCATTGAGATGAAATGTTATGTTCCAGCTACAGGAGCAGCAGCTGGTGCACTAGTGCAGAGAAAGTGGAGGCACTCCAAAAGAAAGCTAGGAGTGTAAAATAGTGCTGGCAGATAAGGACACCAGGATGACGACACTGGATCAAAATGTGTAACCAAACTTTGAGCATCTGGTTTTAACTGAGGCAAGGAGATTCCACAACTTCCTCGTGCACTTTATGAAGAACCACTTCCTTCTATTTCTTTTTGAAGCTGCTACTTGCTGGCTTCCTAAGGTGCCTTGGAAAAGACAGTGTGCAGCTCTCATCAGCTTATCCAGCCCAGGTCTCCATGAGTTTATGGATCTCCTCAGTCATAGTTTTTTTCAGATTAACAATCCTTTCTCTAGGCATTCCGTAAGTCTGATAGTTGCTAACGTCCTCTGAACTTTCTCCAGTTCTAGAATAAACTTTCTTTAAATGAAAGGACTGGGGATTAGGGGCCATAGTTACATAAAATATTCCCAGTGTGTGAGCACAGTGGATGCACAGAGGCATCATGACGACACAGGTCTCATGGTCTTTTCCTTTCCAAACAATTCCTAGCATTTAGATTGCTTTTTGGCCTCTCATTTTTAATGATAAGTGAGAGTCCACCAGTGATTTTACGTGGCCAAGAGTATATTTTCCCAAGCATACATCACTTCACACTTATTTACAATGAATGTAACCCACAGACTTAGAGCATTCAGCCACTCAATATTGAAGCTCCTTGTGAATAAATCACTCTTGTGCTAGTGACACACTACACTAGAATAGTTCTCTTTTACACCTTCTCTATGCACCTTAAAATGAACTTTCTTCTCAGTGGTACATGCAGGTGTGCTACTCCTATCCAAAGGATTTTCTCCACTGAATAATTCATTTTACTGGAAAAAACATCTCAACACAGTAAAATACTACTTTGAGTTTCTGTTCTGAATTTTATTCTTTTCTCTGGTCTACACAGAATAGTTTGGTTCAATTGTTTTTAACAATTGAACCAAATATTGTGGAGACTGTTAGTTGGGTTCTCCAGACACTCTTGTGATGAATAAAATAAAGAAACAACAAAATAGATTACTGTGACAAAGCAGTCACTTCTTATAAGTACTTTGCCACTAATATTAGGAATGTATTTGTGTAATTTCAGCTGTTGCTAAGGTAAAAAGAGTTCTGAATTTTTTTTTTTTTAAAGTGAAGATTAAGCACTCTGTCTACATTTGATTCTCATTTCATCTTCTCCATATTTTCTATTTCTTTCCTTGGAAGCCAGCCAGCAAGTCAGCTCCATATAACAACCTTCTTCCTTCCAGGCCTCTAAAAGTATTTGGTTTGACAAAAAATGCTAATGGTGCCTATTACACTGGCCATTCTGTGTCCCTCCTTCCTCTGCATTTTCTGTTCAGGTTGTGTGTTTGGGTTACTATTATGTGTTTGTACAAAGCTTGGCACAGCACCATCCTATACTTGCACAGATGTTTAGGTACTGCATTGAAGAATATCAGTCATTGCAATAACTATTGATCCATTTTGCTATAAATTATTTAATTCAAATAATACAGCATTAAAATTACATGTATGCCAAATATAAATGGTTTAATTAAACCTTCATATTGTAAAGGCTTTGAAGTTTTAAGTAAAAACCCCTAACTTCAAAAGGCTTCCAAGTTTGCAGGGGATCTGCTTGAGTTTCTCTTGCAGAACAGGATCAAAATTTAGAGACAAAATTTGACATTATCCAACTAGAATTCTGGGTGTGCTTTTCAGTCATTTATTCAAAATTATTCAATACATGGAGCTGCACATGCAAACCTACAAACTTCTAATTGTTTTTAAGAAACACAGGCTTGAGAGATTTCTTGCACCTTTCTGCTGTGTCCCACATGGAATGGCAGATCCATAGATCCCACTCAAATGGTAGATGACCACTGGAAATGTAAATTTACCTCTTCCTGGGCCCACTCACTCTGTGGGCAGTTTCACACCAGCCTTTAAGCAATAACTCTTGAAAGGCCTGATACTTGTAAGTGAAATAATTGCTTTGAAATTTTGATTAGCCCATGATGTTCCACATGGAAAGAAAACACTAACTAGCTCGCAAAGATGGTCTCCCCTATTGACTCTGAAATTTATAGTATGACATAGTAAAAATCACTGTACATGCTCTCAACTGCTCTCCATATGCTGTCACTTGGTAAGACAAAAAGAGAACCAGGTCACTTTCTTTACTCGTACAACTTGTAAGCAGTATTGGTGCTGATCCCATATTTATAAATCTTTGACTAGTTTGAATCTATTCTGCAGACTTGGTCTCTGTACATCTCTGTCAATTTAGTTCTTTTACAGTCATATTTTTAAAGCATGCCTCATTTATAAATCCTGCATTTATCACCCTCTGTTCAGCTAAGCTGGGCTACATTTCCACTTTCAAATCCTGTGTGATCACTTTAAAAATGAATTAAAAAGAAAATAATTACTTTTTAAAGCATGTGTGCTTGGAATTCTCTTTGGATTAAGACTGTTTTTGAAGCAATATTTCTCACCAAAGACATAAAAATTATGCACTTCTTTTCAGAAGTACATTCAATGAATATTATATATGCATTTTCATTGAACAGTCAGTTTGCCATGTGAGTTTTGTGGACAAGAAGGATAAAAGCTCAGATTCAGAGCTCTTACAAGCCTTAAAAATATACTTGAGGTACATAAAAAGATGCCTCAATACAAGATGATAGTACATCTGGAAAAAATTTTAAAGTAACATCCTTAAAGATGAAAAACCAAGAAAAAATTTAAATAAAATATCCAATTTCTTAAATATACTTACAGTTCCACATCTATAATAGCTACAAAATATATAAGCAGGAAGAACTAAAAAAGAGTGCTGAAATTGTAGATAAAATTTTGGTGTTCTGAATTACTATTTGAATTTATGAGGTTCTTAACCTGTATTGCTCTAAACAGAAGTACCTGTAGGTTTAAAATATTCACTAAATATGTTTTCTTCTGCAATTTTTTCACTTTTGAACCATTGAAATGAATAGAAAATAAATAAAACTATCATTATATAGTAAGAAGGCCAGGAAGACTACTCTAAAATATGCAGAGGACACTCATTATATCCATTTTGTCTAGATTGCAGGTAGTGAGAAGTGCAGAGAATCCCCATGAAGGTCTGAGAAGTTTCTAATTCACTGCTCCTGCAGTTCCTCTTGTTTGCTGCTCGTGGCAGGCAGCTCTGGAAGCCCTGGACCCTTATTGTGCTTTCTCTACTGGGGATACTTCCATGAGAGAAGGGTGCTCCAGTGCAGAAATCCCATAAAAACCCCACTGCATTAACCTTCTGAAGGCTACCCTCCCAAAGCACTGCTGGGGAAATCTCTGCAGCTTGCAGTGATTCTGTTCAGCTGTATGGAGAATCCGGGCTCATCTTTTCCTGAAATGCTCCCAAAAATGCACCATCCCATTGGTTTTCATCCTCTGGGATGGAGCCAGCTTATGGGAGCAGCTCATCAGCTCCTTTCCAGCCCTATTCCTCCTCTGCTTCTGCATCTCTTGAACAGTTGGATGCTTAGGGATTCCTAAGTATTGACAACAAACTCAAAAGTGGGTTCGTGAAGAGGACCTTTGCCGACAGACTTACAGATGGTGTTAGGACAAAAAATGATGGAAGTAATTTTCTTCAGGGAAGTAAACAAAAATTTCTCTCAGTCCTGAAAACTTTTCAACTGTTCTCTCTGCAAAAACTCCACTACTTCAATCCCAGAAGGTTATTTGGAGAAGACAGAGCAAATTGAATTCAAAACTCTGCTGTGTTGCAAAACTCGGACCCAGAATTTTTGAAATTCTCAAATTTCCCAACACTTTTTTTCCAAGGAGGTCTTAGACAACATTAAACTTCAAAAACACCAAAACCAAACCCACAACCTTTTGTGTGTGAGCACTAACATGACACAGATGCAACTGCTGGAAAAGTCAGCATTTTCCAAAGACACTCCACAGTGACCGTAGCTCATTTCTGTGCTAAGTGTACTGGGGTAAACACTGGAACATCACATTTCCCTGGCTTAACTTAGCAGCCACTGTTTTTCAGGAATGAATGAGCTAGAAATAAGTTTCTTTTTGTACTATCATACTGTAGTATTCACACAAGTTGGAACATTTCCTAATTTCTGCCTAATATCCAACAGCAACAATACAGATCAAAGATAATGCATACAAATTTGATATTTACAGTGCCTCCCTGCCTAGGAAGAAGAGGAAAAATGATATGACTGTGTATAAACAAGAGTTATGGCATTCTCAAGGATCGACTACCCAAATAGTCAACATGTGCACAGATATAAGTTTAATAGCTACTTATTAAAAGATGCAATAAAATTTGAGAGTGTACTGGCAGTAAATAGATTAAAGATCCATTAATCTATCTTCAGGAGAAAAAATCATATGCAGGCATGATTAGATAGCACACATATCCATGTATCATTTTCTAAGAACTGCAGTTAGGTTTTAATCATGCACCATACTTACTTCCATTAAAATATCTGTTCTGTGTAAATGAACAGCAGGAAGTAATAAACACCCAGTCCAAACAGTGTTTTGATATCAAAATGTGGGTGACTGATAGTTGAAAAACACATTTGCCAGACTCTGCAAATAAACACCAAAATATGAACTGACAATTGGGAAGCAGAGACATTCGATACCTTTAATGTATGTCAGCAGGATGCCTGATGCTAGAAACCCAAATGAAGTGTTTGCTGGTGCTTAAGACAAATACTGTCTCATCATCAGAGTATCAAGGTAGAGAAATACTCAGGAAGAAGATCAAAAGAAAGCAGTGGATTAAGGCTATAATCAGAGCACTAAAATCAATGTTGACGAGAATTGAAGTTGGCTACAGTTCGAGTTCATGTTAGGCAGATGTTTATCATTTTGCCTTTCTCTCACTGGTGCTAAACAACAAAGCAAGAAGGAAAACCAGAAGAAATAATCAGAGAAAAAACTCAAGAGGAATCTTCTCTGGAAGATCAGGTAAGAGCCAAACTCTTCACATTGGGGCAAAAGTTCCAATCCTGTGGAAACAGAGCTTGCTGTGAGAAAAAACCACCAGGCCAGTCTTCCACGTGGTGTGGAAGACTGACAACAACACTTCCCTTTACTAAAGGAGAGAAAAAGACACCTTAAAAACTTATTTGCTACCTGCAGCGTGGGGATCTACTACACACACAGAGCAGGAATGCAAAAATATTTTTAACTCATGCCAAATCACATTCCATTCTGAGCTGTGACACGATCATCAGATTTGTTCCAAGGAGAACAATTTACATTAAGTAAACAAGTTCCTTAATGCTGTTGAGGGAGAGCTATCCTTCAGGGCATCATGGTAGGAATAAAATGCTCATATGGAGTGAGGATTGTTTGGTTCAGTTTCAGCAATATCCTGCTAAGTAGCATTCCCTGAAGATCCCTTAGTAGGACTTGCCTTGAACTCACTTATTGTGACCAACCTTATGCTCTGAGATTACTTTATATTTTTAATATTCCGTTTATGGACTACATAAAGAATTGCTTTCCAGGTGCTAAAATTTCCCTCAGCAGTCTGAATTCCTTCGAGAACATATTTGTTTTTATTGACTTTCCATTCTAGTAACTTTCTAGCCTAGAAATTAATCGTTGTCATGTCAGCATGTGTGCCTTTGGCTACAGGTAAACCCTACTGTGTATGGGAGAGATACCAGATCCTATAGATTTATATGGTGCCATCACAAAAATATGTAAATGATGGTTAAGGCCTCTGTAGAGACTGGCAAGTTTCAAAAGGACCTTGTGCATGAAAAATAAATGTATATAATTAGTACCCTAGATTTGCTAGACCAGTCATTATGTACTCCTGCCTGCTTGAACCTCTGCTGTACAAAAGAACTTCCAAAGGCTTCTCCTGGCAGCTCTCTGTCCTGGGAAGGGCTGGCACAAAGAGGACCCCCATTCTCACTGGTCTCAGCCTGGTAGGATCTGGCCCTAGGTCTGCCCACTCCTCTGCACTCTCCCATTTTACAGGGAAATGAAACTTCATGCAGTGCTCTGCTAATACTGGTTTGACCCCTTTACACTCCATGTACAGTTAATTTAAAGTCTGAAACAGCTCTGACAGATATTTTCTTGAACGCATATAATTATGTTTTAAATTCTTCCATTGCAGTACATGTTCTCACTGGGGTCCCACAAATCATCTGATCAGTTCTGGGGTCATGATTAGGATCTTTCACAGGAGTGGACTCAAACGCAGGGAGAAAAATAAAATGGCACACATTTTTTTTGCCAGCATATTAAAAACAACTTTCTTTCTCCCTTTTTCCACTTTTTTATTTCTAAAAGTACATTTAAAGCCTGTGATTCTCACTGGAGAAAAACAAATATGAAAACCTTATATTCTGATTTAGTGCATGTGAAACTAAAAGTTTACTATATTTGAACTAAAACCAGGAAATCCATTAGTATTAGTGGTACCAGCTGTTCTTTATATTAGGCCAAACTCTGCAAGGGGACACTGAAAGTCCTTCATTTCAAGGTCAACACAGAATGGATAACTTTTATTTTAAGTGAGAGAAACAAAGAATAAAGAAATGTCTCAGAGAAGCAAAGTGCTGGGCTTATAGCTCTTTCTGTAAGACAAGCCATTTTTAATGGATTTGAAGAACTCATGGAGCAGGACTGCAGAACTCTTTTGGAAATTATGCTGGCTCTGTGTCTCAATTGACTTCTACCCTGCAAGGACATCTGAGTAAAGTAGGGAAAACTTGAACTTGCAATTTTCTAAATGTTACCTTCTCTCATACACAGTACTCTCTGGTCTCTGTCCTACACACTCTTTTAACCAAGTTTTTTTTGTTTTGTTTTGGGTTTTTATGTTGTTGGTTTTTTTTTGGGGGGGGGGGAGGGTATTTTTTTTTGTTGTTGTTGTTGCGGGTTTTTTTCCTGAAAAAAGAATAAAAACCTTGATATAGGGTAATTTCCAACATGAAGAAGCATCAATGAAGAAGCCAGCAATCTCACCTTCCATTGAGAAGGCAACACACAGAAAAAGCTGGTAGTTAAAAACCTGTGCCTGTTTCAGTGACAGTTTCAGTGACTTGCAAATTCAGTCTGAGAAGTAAAACTCATCTTTTCAGAGTTTGTATTCAATGTCCTACTTCAACAGGTACAAGTAAGTAGTGCCTGCAGATTTTGAGCCCTGAAGAACTGGGAGTTGGATTTAGTGTACTAATTCAACCTTGGCTCCTCTAATTTGTTTTCTTCTCCACTGATATGTTGAGAAAACTCAACTGATTAATTGCAAGAAAGATTAAAGTCACTTCACTTCCCATTTGCTTTAAATGTCTGCTACTAAATAGTGCTGATAAGAGAGATACAGCTTAAAGCAGCATTCAGATAGCTAACATGTTGTGTTACCTCCAGAAGCTCACACTGTGGTGTCTTTATTTACATTTTGCAGCAAGTTTCCAATTCAACACAGTAATAAATGTGCAGGAGTAAAAGTCACAGAAGGGAAGGAAAATCTTGGCATCCAACTTTACAACTTGAACAGCACAGTGATAAATAATATCTTCTCTTCTCTGCAACTTGAATATTGCACCCATTTTCCTGAAGTCCCTCCTCATAAATAAATAAATAGTTGAAATAAAATCTCTTGGTGTTATTTTGTACCAAAAATTCATGAAGATTCAGGGCATGTCTACATGTGCTTGACACATTTCACATGTGTAATTTATGCACTCCCACAGTACTGGGGCAGAGCACATCCATGTGTTTCACACATGGACTGTGCAGTCCATATTAGCTATGGTCCATCTGGGTGCACCACGTGGGCAGGCTGCAATGAATGGTTGTTTGTTGAGCTTTTAAGCTTGGTAACAGTGAAAAATCCTACAGGAGGCTTTATTCCTAGAGGCTGTGGGCAAGACTTCTAAGCAGAGTACCTGGAGGTAGCTCTACCTTGCTGTGTCTGTGCTTCAGATGCTCTGTGAGTGTCACTTCCCCAGGAGTCCTTTTCTGGCAATATGCTCACTCTTCAGACTATAATTGATTAATGGGTGGGCAAATGTCAGAGGTCATGAACAGAAAGAGGGGGGAGAGCCTGCCCTGTGAGTCCCAGTGTGCAAACAGGTTTTGCTCTGAGAAGGAGCAAAATGTTTTATCATAGGACAGAAAGGACACTGAGAGCTTTTCTGAACCTTTCCCCACCCTAAGGCAAGATCAGTGACCCTTTTGCAGTTCTTAATGATGTTTATCTAGCCTGCTTTTAGAGATCTCCCACAAGGGAAAAGCCAGCCTCCATGTGCTTTGTTATCCTTAGTGTTCCAAAGGTTTTGCTGACACCTATCTATATAACTAAAATATAAATCCATTAGTGCTTGTCTTGAAGACTGTACTCCTGTCACTTGTTCAGTCCTCCTTTCTGACTAAACCACCTCACACCTTTCTAGACTGTGCTTTTCTGCTTCTCACTAGGAGTTATGTGAATACCTCATTTATTTTGATTTCTTATGAGAATATCACAGAAGCCATGTAAAAACTGTCACTAGAATTAAAGTATGTAAGAACAATCTCTTCTCTCTGCACACAGGCTGCTGTTCTGTCGCAGAAAGCAGCTGGCTTGTGATATGTCATACAATATATTCTATGTGCTGCATGGGATCCTATTCACTTTGCTATATTCCAAGTTCTTTCCTGAAATATATGTTTGAAGAACGATTTTGTTCCAGCATTATTCCAGGAATTCATGTTAATTTGGCCGGACTATAATGTTCCAGACTCTTTTTTTGGGGAAGGGGTTATAGGCAGGTCACAGGCTGTTTTGTTATATATTTTGCTTGCAGTAAAACATTTGCACTGTGTTTTCCATGATGTTCTCACAGTGAGGCTAAGGAAAAAGATAAACAAATTTGCAGATTTTTAGGAATTTAAATTTATAGGAATAATCCTCTTGCACTTAGTGTATGTGTCATAAAGACTACTCCTGATTTAAGATTTTTGAAGGCATAATTGTCACTTCTGTAGGGCAAATACATTCTGTACTTGGGGTGCAACTAATGAAGCATTGCTTAGGAAGTCTGACAAAAATGAATTCCAACTCTTTTTCAGCATCTGAAGCCATAGTTATGAATCTCTTCTAAGTTTTTTAAATAAGAGATATTTCCATAAAATGTAGGGAGAAACCATCACCACAACGCATCTCTCCACAGAGGAGATAAGAAACATGAAAATATCAGAAGAGCAAAATTCCTGTAAATTAACAGGTTCTAAATGAGGAACAAATTTTAAAGAAGTGAAATAAAATATATTTCTTTGGTAGTATTCATTGTTTCATCATCTATTTGTGTCTTTTCTGTTACAAAGCACTTGAAAAATCTGTGTTCCAAGATAAGCTCTTTGTAATGACTTACCATGATAATCCACCTAAGGATGTAAATTACTGGGGAGAACAGGAGAGAATTCTAACAGATTTCAGACTCAGTATGTTTGGCAGACTTATAAACAAGGTCTGTAATTTCTATGCACCTCTCCAACTTTCTTCTAAGCTTACCTAGTAATAATGTAATCTGTGATTTGAATGTCATGGCATCCTTCTCCAAAGCTAGTATGTACTTTAGTAAGAGGGGTAAGCTGATTAAATCCTACACCTGAAGGAAAATAAAGACACAAACTTGTGAACAGATTCAAGGACTGTAAGCTCTGTAATGAAAATATTAAGCACCAGACAACACTATCTAACAGCTTTGGCAAGATATAGTCTATGCCAATAGGAATGCTTCTTCAGGTGAAATTTCTATTGCCTTTCCACAGTCCCCTGTCAGTAACCTTGGTTAGTCCTGGACTATTTTTAGTACTGTTTTTTTTTCCTATTTAATTGCAACAGTTGCTCAGGCAAATTGATCTGTGTGATTTACTTGAAACAACTGGCCTACACTATAATAGCAGTTTGATAAACTTCAAAAACGTCTATGGAGATCTTTGACGTCTCTTCTTGAATTTGAAAGACAAATGTGAGTAAATGAAGATGAAACAAGTTATAAGAATAGGGCTTTGCTTTAAATAATTATGAGCCACACTAAGAAGCCCTTAATATTACCAATCATTCAAGAATAAATATGGGAAGAAATTATCTTCAGATAATTTGTATCACAGTAGTCTCTGCACTAAGGTTAGGTATATTCAGTTACAAGAGTCCAGGTACTATTTGCCTATATTTCTTTAAGTTAAAAATAACAACAAAAAAAAATTTATACCAGCTAGAAATCACCTATGTGATCAGTAAAACACATGTTCTATACAAGTTGATTCACTTAGACCATTCCGAAAATCCTACCTTGCAGGTGTTGCAGCATTCCAAAACCAAAAAGGCTCCTTATCTTGGCATAGAAACTTAATGGCTGGAAGGGATTTTGCTAATTATTTCTTCTAGTTTTGAGAGAAATACTATATAAGGTCTCCTATTCCCTTCTTCAGCTTCATAACTTCTTTGTACTGATCGATTATTTTTTTGGAAAGATACTCAGTTTGGATCTAAAGAGGGATAAATTAGGAAGTGCTTTTAATTCTA
This sequence comes from Sturnus vulgaris, assembly GCF_052056855.1. Lineage (NCBI taxonomy): Eukaryota > Metazoa > Chordata > Aves > Passeriformes > Sturnidae > Sturnus > Sturnus vulgaris. Next base: position 33,329,112 of record NC_142249.1, read on the forward strand.
GACTGCATTTCTAGAATTTCTGCATTTCACAAACCAGACCTTGCAGTGTGGGTTTTTTTGCAGTGCAGTTGTACAACAAGGAATAACTGTCCATAATAAAAAAACCTCCAATATTTTGAAATAAGTTCTCTTAACCTATTTAACTCTTTTGGAAGCATCCCCACCTTCACAGCAAATTACATAAAAACCTCATGAGTATAGAGTACATTGTAAACAGTCTCAGTATTTGTCACCATAAAGAATTTCATGGTGACACCTATCTGAAGGTGAAAGATGGGATACAGATAGTGGGGCTGATCAGTGAAGAAAAGCTCTTTTAGTCTTTGTAGGTTATGGAAGAGTCTATCATTAATGCTGTACCATGAGTTTGGGAACATTTGAGGTCATCTGCCAAAACATTGCTTAAAAAGTTTATCATGACAAACTCCTGGAGCAAAGGGATAAGTTGTGGTTAGTTTTATAGAAAATTTGGTCTAATTCCTCTGGAAAAAGACCCCAAACACTAGTATATTGAGTGGTATACTGAAAGATATTTATAGCTGTTATCAAATGGATCTTTATCTATAAACAATTACAGGTTTACTGAAAAATAATGAGAAACATTCTTTCAAATTCAGCTGAAGAAACAGCTACATGCTCTCTCATATACTGATAGTTCAAACAAAACTTTTGGTGTTGGGTTGCATGATAAAGACACATACCTAATCCCCTGAAAAAAATTCTGAAAGACTGATGAGGAGGCTGGTGAATCCATTCTTTTTAACTGCAATTATCTGAGCATGTGGGGGAAAGAGAGGGAGAAATAGTCAGCAAGAGAAGTAGGTTCAATGATTGTCAGGGGAAGGAGCAGGGAGACAGGGCTCCTTGGACAGTGAATTAATCAGAAATGTAGGTTTACAGGTTTCTGATCAAGCAAATTGCCTTCTACTGAGGGTCCTTTTGCAATTAGGAATATTTTGACACCATCCCTGTAAATAAAGGAGACTGCATGGAAGATGGGTGGGTTTTCTTCATTGTTTGCAAGGGAATAATCCTGCTTCTTCATTTCAGTCGTGATTTGTGGGAGGAAGATGTTACCGAGAACTTCCTACCCACTTTCTCTCAGGCCATCATTTTGTGACCACAAAGAAGGAATCCTGTTATCTTACAGCATTAATGCTGGGTCATGGAAAGCTAATTTGAGAACTGCAGAGACAGCATGTGCCTTTCCAAGGGAGCATGAGATTATGGTGGGTACAATATACCAGATAAAAATGTTGGTATAATGCTTTAGGTGCCAAGCCAGCCTGCTGCCTCTGCCCTTCAAGGCGACATGGACACAAACTCTGCTTGCCTGTGTTAAATTTTATTGGGAGTCTTTCAGCAACTTCACTTCTGATATGATTCAGATGATGCCAAGAGTTATCTCAAGATCTGGGTTTTTTGCTTGGTTGGCATTTGGAATAAGATCATCCAATACAGACTTTGCAATAGACAGTTCAGATAAACTGGGGTGTCAGCAACTTACTAACAGCTCTTTACTCTGCATTTTACTTAAATTTACAAGCTTCATTTCTGCACCTGGCTTGCTGCTGTCAACCCTTCTCTCTTCTCTTTCTCCTCAGTAATGTCTCTTGCTGGCCCATGTAACCGTGGGCAAGCAACAGATGCCTTACTACTTGTTAACAAGAGCTAGCAAATGACATATTTTCCAAGTGAAGTCGGTGGAAATCCCCTGTCAGCTGTGAATTGTACTATTTAAATTATACTGCTGTGCTGACAGATTCAGATTTGCTACTAACCATGATTGCAAGAAAAATCCAGGTATGGCAGAAAATTATTTCTTACAAGCAAAGCTTTACCTTGCAACAACTACAGAGGAAGACTTTCAGCTCTGTGAGTTAAAGATTTCAGTGGCATTTCACTTAATCGTTATTATTATCCATTTGCAGAAACTGTGAGTGGATTCAGACTTTCCACACTGCCCATGAACTAACCAGAGGAAGTTCTCATGGCTTGTGTTTTGGCCTCTGGTTTTACTTTATGAATTTTTATGTAATGATTAGGGTTCAGGTTTTTCTCACATGTCTGGATATTTCTCCCCAGGTCAAGGGGCAGCCCAGTACAGGGTGGTTGCTGTTCATGGAGGGTGGCAGAGCCATCAGGCTCTGGGAAACCAATTCAGCATCCACAGCCTGAGGTGTTGAAACAGAAGTCATCAGCCGGAGTGGTTAACAGGCAACTGTTCCAACCCACTGGCTTCAGGGCAGGAGACAAGATATTCCTCTCCAAAAATCCCTGTTAGGTGGGAGATGTGTGTATCCACCCCTTCAGCACCAGCTCATGGGTACATAATATCTTTAGGCCCTCTCTGCCATATCAGAGGAGGTGGAGGCTGCCGAGCAAGGCCAAAGGGTGGGGATGAAGGAGGGACTTTAGGGGGATATTGTGGGTGCTGGTAAGTTTGGTCCTCTAAGACCTGCAGTTAAAGTCCAGTATGAAACTGGAAGATTTTCCAGCTGTATTGTCCTGCCCCTCACACCAACATCTTGATCCCAGTTTGCCCACTGACTTTAGTGTTCTTTGGAGCCTTCAGGCTGTCGTGGCTGCCTGGGGAGAAAGGCAGAGCTAAACCAACCCCAGTCCCTGGCTCGCAGGCTGCCAGATTTTGTTCCTCAATACAGTGAGTACGGAGTGGGGAGAAATAATCTTTGTGCTTAGGCTGTGTGTGCATATTTGGGGTGTCCTGAGTGCTGCTGGCTGGTGGGAGTGCAGAGCCAGGCTCTGGCAGCTGCAGACTCTTGGTGGTCTGAATTGCTCATTACCCTCCTGAACTCCGGTGCGATAGCAGCCTCTTAATCTTGGGCGCTGCAGTTGGCAGTCGGAACAGGGCCCTTATATCCTGCAGCTTAAGCAAAGACTGTAAGAATGAAAAGTGGTATAATGTAATCCACAAAGAGGGAATAGGAACAAATATTTGGGAATCAATCTTCTTTATTTCGTAAGCAGTATCCAGTAACCAAGAGGAGCTCAGCAAAAACTGACCGTGGAAACACCCGGAGAAATGCTTAGTACTTGACCATAATTTAATTAGCTCTCAATAGCTTCCAGGAAAAAAAAAAATCTCTAAACCTGCGTATATTTAAGATAAGCCTTTTGTTTCATTTGTAACCCACAGACTGACAAGGAATTTAGGTCCCTTCCCCCTTCTCAGACTCCATCCTCTTTTTATTTTGTTCTCCATGTTACAGAACTTGATTTTTTTTCCCTGCAGTACTTTTCTTTGACCTCATTCCCCCCTCCAAGTAACTCTATCCTGTGCTGCTATGTTCATGCCCAGCCACAGCTTTACAGATGGCTTAATTATTTTCTTTTCTCAAAGAAAATTCAATCTGATCCCCAATACGCATAGGATAAAATAAAATGAATCAGCTGGGAAGCTGCATTATAAAGGGGGAGGGGTAAAAGAAGTTATGTAAAATTTCATGTCGCTGTCAGACTGTTTTCATAGAATTTGTGTTTGAGATTAAATTAAATCTCTAAAACTGCTTTGATAGCTTCATACTTAGGGTGAAATGAAGCAGATGCATTTTACCCCAATACCATGCTTCTCATCTCCCCTTGCAGAGAGAGAATGAGCTGCTTTGTGGAACAGTTCTATATACTTACAGTATTAAGCAATTCTTCTTTTCCCCTGGCATTGGTATTCTTTTATTCAATTTATCTGTACTATAGCTTGGATAATATTTACCAGATGTTAAATAAATAATTTAAGATAACAGAGTCCTGCATGACAGTTGTAGCATTTTGGGTCACCTTTTTATTCAATTTTTTTAAAAAATCACTTCAGTTCAAGATTTCAATATAGTTCAACTCAGTGGTGACACTTAATACTTTTTCCTCTCCTTTAATTTGAGAGCAGTGTTCCTCAAATAGTTCATTTGCCATATTGTTTTTATCTTTAACAAGATAAAATAGACGTAGTGGGTTTACTATTTCAGCCTGATGCCGACAAATATGAAACCAAAGAATATGAAGAGCCAATGTTTTGTAAAAGCCAGTGTTATATAATGAAACCAAATGCACGGTTTGGAATTTAGAAAGAAATCCTAGTGTGAAGATAAAAGGACATGAAAGATAGTAAATGCTGAAATGATACACCACATAATGGTATACTGTCAAGAAAGAAAGATAACATGATAACTTACAGAGCCATCTCAAAGCCTACATTGGTACTTGACCTATAGTTTGCAAGGAAACAATCTTTTTGTTTCATCTGGCTCATATTAAAAATAGGAAAAACAAAACCCTGATTTTTTTCCACTCTCACACATATGGTTCAAAATCCATGCAATTTTTAACTGTCTAAAATTCTTTTAAGCAATTTAAGACAGAAAGAATTATTAAATCACTTTTCCATTTCATTTGATGAAAAACTGCACCGCCGCCGTTGGTCTCTGTACTATCAATTTTAAAGCTCGTAGGGCTCCAATTGGTCCTGTGTGCAATCCATCATGAGTGGCACCAGATTTGTATTGCCCAAGTTGGGTGCTGCTGAAGATAGAACTGAATAAAACCTAGCCCAATGTGCAAGTTAACTTTGAGCAACACTTAAAAGCCTTCCCTGCTCCAGCTCTCTCCAGGTTTTGAAAAGTGACAGTTTCCCAATTCTTTCTTAAAGACTTTTCAAAGCTTAACAAGTTCTGCTGTCCTCAGTCCACCTGCACTCTGGGAGCTGCTCTCCTCCTCACCTCTCTGCAGGACTGAGGAGCTAAAAACCTATCTAAGAAATTCACGTTCTTATAAGAAGAGAAACAGAAACCTATCAACCCAAATAATCTGGTTTCCAGAAATGACAGGTTAAAATACCATTAGATTGAAGTCAACCTTTCATCTATTCTATGTATACAGTTTTAAACAGCTGTACTCTGCACAGAAATGCTCACAGGTCTGCACTGCAGCTGGGAGGGCTGGAAAATCTTTGGTAATAACTTTTTTTTTTAATAGAAAATTTGGGTTTAGATTAATTCAAATTCTTCTGGATGTTCTTATCTTCAATATTTTAGGAAGTATCCAAAAAGCGCAAGAAAGGGTCGAGGTGATTCTTTCTACCAGCTATGCTGAACTAACCCATGTCTCTCACCCAGCTTTTGGTTTTCAGCTGGAAAAAAATAATTTTCACTTTTTGAAAGCTAGAAAATCTTTATCTGGGATTATCAATTAATGGTCTTTAATCTTCAACATGACAAGTTTTTGAGAAAACAAAGCCTTATCTGTCCTGCAATTCAAGTCTATGGAACAAGCACTCTTGGAAGATGAACTTGTCCCAGTTTTTTTGACTATGATGTCCTTTTTCACTGCGACAATTCAGGGGGATTTTTCTCAGGAGCACTGTGGTTTTTTACTCTGTTATAGAACCTAGACCTGCCAAATTTTATAATCTTATCTCCCACTCTTCACAATAGCAAAAACAACCATATAACTTTGTAGACAGCACTCTTGAGCAAGTAGCTAGAAGAAAAGAAAAGCCATGATTTCTGAAAACAGCCTTTATACAGTGGGAGCTGAAGGTGCTTAAAGCTTTTTTAAGTTTTCGTAGTTTACCTGTGAATCCTATTTCCAAATGTTTTTAGTGACCCTACTACCAGAGAATATAAATCTGTACCCTAAAGAGATGACTTGCTTTTTCACTGGGATCATTGCCAGGGAATAGATTCAGCACAACGCTGAATTTCAAGGGCTAAACAATAACAGGTAATTGCTCACTTAATTGAGAATTATGTGTTTAGCTGGCAAACACAATATCTGAGGGCCCACTCACAGCTGTTTGCAGGTGTGCTTTGGTATTTACGTGCAGATATTCCTTGCTGTGGGGGCTGGCTGAGAGCTTCTAGCTGCTGCCTTGCTGTGCAGCTCAGGGTTCTTGGGAGGGAGGGAGTGCAGGAAGAGTTGCTCAGTGCTCATCGTTAAAGCAATTCAGGAAATAAAAGTGAGTGTCTCTCAGCACAATATATTCCTGGGAGCCTAATCTGAATGAGCAATTCATTGGCATGTTTCTATTTCCAGCAGGGGCTGTGCCAATTAAGAGGGCTGCATATAAACCCTTTTAGTGATGTACACTGGGAGGTAAAAATAATGATAAAATATGGGTTTATTTTTTTAGCTATTCCTTTAGTGATAGTGGGAATGGAGCCAAGCGAGCCTACTGCCCTCTTCTACAACAAGCTGTTTCCATAAGTATCTGGCCAGCTAAGAGATAAATTCTCTTTGCAAGTGCTAAGAAACTTGTTTCTTACTTCTTGTGCATCCAGATGGGAAAATAAATGTTCTACTGCAGCCAAGATTTGTTATTGCACTTGGAGAATTAAAGGAAAGCCTTGCATCTTTATAGTCAGAGTGTCTTTTTAGCTAAGCACCTATTGCTGGCTATGAGAAGATTAGGGGATGCTGAATTAATGTTATCTACAGTGTTTGGTCCCTTTATTATTTTAATATAAGTATGGGGTGGGAGAGGAAGCACACCTGAGAGAGTCTTGACACCTGAGTGTCAAGAGATTCTGCTCTGTTGAATCATGCAGGAAATAAAAAAAAGAGCTGCAAGGACCCCAGAGTCTTTGAGAGATGAAGAACTTTGGGATCCTATCTGGGTGACTTCAGTCAGAGCTATGAAACTCTGTTTTGTACATCCAGTTGTGGTTTTATGCTTTTTCTTTTACTACCTCATGGCTGCAGTGATGCCTTCACAGTAGCTCTGCTAATGCATGAGCCTTCAAGGGAGGATTTCATCCACAAAGTGGGGAGAAGCTCCTCCTGCCCTGGTAGGAGCAGGAATTTGTCCCCCAGTGAACAAGAGATAGGAGGTTAAAATCCAAAAACATTCCTATAAAGGGAACAGGGTACTTGGAGCTTTCCAGTGAGATCCTCCTGGGAGGCAGCAATTGCTCCCATGTCCCAGCACCCTGCTGTGCCACTGCCAGTGTTGGACTGATGGGTGGTGGGCACAGTGCAGACTCAATCATGATCATTTCTCAAGTCCAAGGCTCCCAGGAAAAAAAAAGAAATGTGGTGCAAAATGAACTTGAGATTTTTTTAGACACTTTTAGTATAAGAAAAACAAACAGATGATTTTCACACTTTGGTACAGTAAGTGACCCTCATTTAAAAACTTGCTCCCAGGACTTAATTCGAAGTTTCTTCTGTGCAAATTTAGGTGCCAAACTACATCAATATTTGATGTGTCTAGTAACAGAAGAGCAATGGAAAGGTGCAGAAAACATCTCCCATTCTCTGCCCTCCTAGCAGTTGTGTTAAAAAAAATACAGCCCTGGCTGGCTGGGATGTCACAAAAGCTTTTTTAGATGAAAACCTGAAAACTAGGAGAGATCTTTGATGTTGGTGTGTATCACAGATTAACTGGCAAGTGTGTTCCTTATAGCACTGAACAGGCCTGCCTTAAAAGTATTTCAAGAAACATTTTTTAAAAGTAGCAAGAGAGCAAACAAAGTAGTCTTTGGATGACCTCTTGTTTCTCTTGACTAGCAGTAGCATTCATTAATCTCCTGCATATGATAAAGTCAGCTGTTCAGCTGGCTCCCAGCAAACTAGACTCCTTTAATTGACAAAGCCCCTGCCATCTAAGAATTTGGTTCATTTTTTCACATCATGCTAAAAGACTAAATAAAATCCAATCTTCTGGAGCAATATTGAGATATTACATCCAGATGAAGGGTGGGTGTCATAAGAGAACAGGCTGCTAGCAATATTCTCTAGGCTTCTTGCCATCAGCTTGGGTTAAAGTAGTGAAGCTGAGGTAAAAAGTAAAGCACTTTTTATTCCTGCTGACATATTAAAAAAAAGGTATAGAGGGCACTTCATCAAGTCCTTTTGTTATATGATTATTGACCTGGGAGTTAAAGGTTTATTGTATTCCTTGCTTCCTAATACAACACTTGTTTCATCTTAGAAAATACTGTGTTTTATGTAGTAAATATACATGCTGTAGAATGAGAGGAGGGAAAAAAATTATTCAGATTCTTACTCAGATTGGATTCCAAATGTCCATGAATGTGTGTAATGGAAGGTGGAGATTTCATATTTCTCCCCTGCTAATTTCATCAGGTTGAGACTGCACTATCTGTTCTGCTTTTCAGAGTGTGTCAGCCCTGCCTGCAAAACCTTTTATTGTGTAATGGCAGAATGTGATCCTACTGTGCTGGGTTATTGAAATAAGAAGCAGAGTTACTACAGTCAAACATCCACGAACCCTTACACCAAACTGACAATAGCATTTACAGTTCCCTTCAACTGATGCAAAAACATTTACTCCATATGAAAGCTATAAGGCATTAAATGAGGAGCACATTGAAATGATGAGCTGCACAAAGCCTGCTGAACAACAACCTGAGGAGCTGGCACGGCTGGCTTCAGGGGCTGGGCAAAGGTGAGACAGCTTACACTGCCCAGCAAAACCCACTGCAATATGAATTTTTCCTGGTCAGCCCTGCAGCTGCAGGAAGCCGTGGTTTGGGTGAGTGCTGGACATCCTCTGGCCATGGGATGTGTATGACCATGAGAGCACACACACTATAGGGTGCAGCATAGCTCAGGGAACTGTTTTCCCTATTTATGAGCACAGTCTCATGAATAGCTGTCTACTTCTGTTCCTCTCCTCCCATTGTTATTCTGTTTTCTATTCTGCTCTTCCCCTCCCCACAGCACAGAGGGGACTTTCATAACACAAGAGATACCCAGGGAATACTGAAGCAATGGTAACTAAGGCACACCAGGGAAGTTGAGGGCAAACCCTGTACTGATGGCTATGTGCAGCAGAAATATTCCGTATATTGTTAGTTCCATCTCGCCCTGACCTTAATATTCCCTCCAGGGCTTTCTTCCCTGGCATACAGTGCAGCAAATACCTAGGGAATATAGAAAAAAAAAAAAAAAAAAAAAAAAGAGAGAGAGAAAATTATCTAGTTACCTAAGGCAACTGAAAAGTTTTAAAACTGCCCAGTGTAGTTGTGTTTCACAACTCCCATTTAACAGACAATGCCTGTCTCTCAAAATATCTGCTTGGAAATGTGGAGCCAACAGGGAAGTTGGAGTGCTCTGACTGTGTGTCCTGCCTGTATCCAATTAACAGCCAAACTATTTGAAAGGAAAGTGATCAAATGGAATGAACTAATTTAAAAAATATAAATGGACATAATGTTTTTACAATAGAGATTTATGTGTTTGCTGAAATGGGGTGATTTCCAAGCTTTTGAGAGCAAAGCCCATTCCCTTGGGAAAATAGAGACTTTTATTTATTATCGGTATTGGATTTGGGCCTTCTAGGCGCAGTGAGGGATGTTTTGCCATGTGTTGTACAAGTCCTTCTCAGAAAGAACTTGGAGCCCAAGTAGAAGGCATAAAGCAGGGGTTTATGGCAGGCTAAAAAGAAATAATGAGCTGCTCAATATCTCCAACTTAATGTCTCCAGCTTCACCTTCTGCCTTGAGTTCTACTCTTCCTGCACTGCCCTCCAGCAGATGCCCCATCCAGTCTTTGAAAATGATGAGATCTTCAAAATATGATTGCATTTCTTAATGCTGTAATAAATGACAAATTAGCTAGCAATGTCTCTGTTTGAAACAGCATGATTCTCGTTAGCTTCAGGATACACTTGGTAGAGAAATTCATGTGTCATGGATGTGGTTTCAGGCTCTCTGCAAATTCAAACCAACGTTGCTGAGCTGGTTACATTTGGGCCATGTCTCCAAGGGTGGTTTTTATTTTTTTTTTTCCCTGGAACTGGAACAGCTGTATTTTAAATGAAAGGCTAAGCCTCAGGAAAATTAATTAAGAAGTTGAGTCTTTACAGCCAACTGCATTGTATGTGTGTTCCTCATGCCAGTTACAGATACTGCATCTGGCAATAATTTGCACTCTCAACAATTCTATTTAATTTTAATTTAGCAAAATGATTGTGTTTCGCTACTAAAGTCATAAAACCAGATTAAAACATCAACCCAGTGAAATACATTTAAGTGTGTATTTAATTTTATGCATACTATTGTTTCTGGTGACTTCCATTTCTATGTTTCAAGCTAAGGACATACTTAAGCATTCTAACACTGATCTGATTTGACTATAGCACTGATTTATGATTTTGGTACTGACAACAGAGCCAATGGAATTTCATCAGCAGTGAATTTGACCCACTGCATTGAAAAAAGGTGAGAAAAGGTTTTCAGAATTCAAATAGACTCAAGACTTTCCAGTTCAGTCAAAAGATTGCCCAACATATGCCCCTCAGCAAACTTCTCTTGACTACTACTGTTCTTTTACTTTGCCCTCTTTTTGTGTTTCATCTTAGCTGAAAGGATGACCCAGACATCTTTCTGCTCGTGACAGAAATAAATTATAATGGAAACCATAAGGGAATAAGGGATATTTAAACATTTACAATCATGGGCGTGTGACAATGGGTACAAGTAACACTTTGCTATGGAGAAATGGCAACTCAGATGAAGTTATTCAAACAAAAATAAACCCCTAGACTCTTCCAGATTTTCAGAACCTATTTTTCTTGAGGTAGTCTGCAAAACTCTAGCTTCTGTTATGTTTCTTCCATATCCTATATAGCTATTGGAGAATAAGTCATAATTAAATATGTATAATAGGAAAACATCATGATACATACATATTCAGGAGCAAATGTTAATTGATGGGCATAAGGGAATTTCTAGTGCAGAATCTGACCCTCAGAGATGCTGTCTTTGAGAACTAGCTATCTAGATACTTATATTACTCCCAGCACTATGATATCTGGGGGCCTTGCAAACGTTAATGAACTTATCCTCACAACCACCTTGTGAGGCTGGGAAGTTTTAGCATCGACTTTAAGGGAGTACAACCAGGCCCTAGGCATGCAGTAGCAGCCACAGAGGAGCTCAGAAGGAATCATACTTGCTTCAAACAACATTAACTACTTGTTGGATAATAGCTGGGGATAATGGCACATACAGCGTCGAGTGGGTTGCCCCTCTCCCATAAATAATTTGGAGAAGAGAGCCTATGAAACTCCAGTGAGAGAGGTTTTGCAAGGAAGTGGGGGAAATAATACTGCTGAGCTATGGATTCCCTCCTCTCCTCCCCTTCCCATCACGAAAGCCTGATGGCTTTGAGTCATTTCAGTGGTAGAAATGTGAGTGTGCGCATGCGTGTGTGTGCGTGCGCATGTGGAATGAGCAATGAGGAATGGCCTCCAGAAGGGGAAAAACAGTTTCAGGCACTTTTCCTATAGCTGCAGACAGATAAATAGTGAAAATACAAAATTTATATTTTTGGCTTACTTTGTGTCCAGTTTCAGTCATATTGCCCACTGTGATGGCCATCAAACGGAAACCTTCTGTCAACTCCAGCTTGTGCAAGGGCTCGGCCTGTGCAAGTGCAGTAAGGAACCATCTTAAATTCCTGAGTGCAGCAACTCAGGTGGGAATTGCACAGTCAGTTTTGGTCATTTTTCTTTATCAGAAGGTCACATATCCCATACAGGTGTGGCATACTGTTTGAAGGCAAAATGACTTTTGCACATATCCCGTTCACCTTTTGGAATGTAATTTAAGAAGGGACCTTTTGTAAGGCACAGCATATATTTGGGCACAAAGGAGGAAGCAGCCTGACAAACTGAACAAAGCAGAGACATTTTCTCTCTCTCCTGAATGTAAAAACAGGGAAAGTGCAAAGCACAAGCATGCTTCATAAATTCCAGCTGCTGTCACTCAGCGGTGGAGAGGAATACAGGGGAATATCTGTTACTTACAGGCACCACAACGGTGGGGTTTTGTCCCCCCCTTCCTGCAGCCCAAGGCAGATTTATATTTAACCCCACTTGCTGTAAAAAGCCAGTGGCCAAACTAATTTTGACTGCTCTGGGAACAAAATGTGAATCTGCAGTAAACAGCCTCAAAGCATGTTGGTGGGAGGAAATTCTCCAATGCTCTGCTTCTGCAAGATGGAAGCCTGGAGAGTTCCCAAATATCTAGATACATGTGCCCAGCTACTTCCCTGATATCCAGAGGAACTACTCCAACCTCCAAGGACATCTGATTGTGTCCTCACACTACAGAGAAATTCTCATTGCCCCTTTTTGTAATGTGAAAGTGCTATTCACCAGAAATTTGGTTGCTTGGGGCTTGGGGCACTGAGTGTTATAATCACAGTCTAATCAACAATGTAATTTCTACTCTACAAAACCATCATCCAAATGAATGTATTTCTCTATTTTTTAGTCAGAGCCTCTGAACGACTTTTCCCCTTATCTTTCTAGAATGGGAGATTTCAAGATATTTTCAGTGTATTACTTATATGCACAAAATATATTGTGTATATGTAGCAGAGAAGTGGGACAAAAGGAAGCTACTCTCCCCCTGAGTAGTCAGAAAATATACTGAGGTTCAGCAGAGAGCAAAACATTGCATTTGAGTTTTTCTTGTCAGGGAGGAGAAAGTTGCAGCTAACACATAGGGCAGATGTACTTTTCCTGTGAGCTGTGTTGTACAATTCCTTAAGGCTCTTTATTGTTTTTTGGTTAATATAAACCCTTTCACTCACTGCAGTTGGAGTTGCATTGTGGAAAATTGTGGAAAATGACAGCATAGGCTAACAGCAGAAAATTTGACAATCTGGCTTGATTAGCTTTCGTTGAGCTTTGCAGCACATACCTCTCTATGTGTCTCATGAAGCTGCTCCTTAAGTGAGGAGGAATTATTGCTTGCTCTTCCTTATGTGCTTTCCTAGGCATAAAGAAAGGAGTGAGGACAATAGTCTCTGTACTGGGATCTGGCAAAAGGGTAGTTAGAAAATATGCTAGTTATATGATTTTTTAAATAAAAGAATAAATTCTGTTTTTGTGGGAATGTTTCCATGATTCTGAGACTATTGGTTAGAGAATATTACTTCAATTTTTAATCTTTCTGGGACAGGAACTTCTCTTGCCTTTAATGACTGTACAACATCTAACACAAGAGAGTGTCTGGTTTCAGGTGAAGGAAAAAAATCTATTGTTAATGAACAGGAAAAAAATAAGACAACATTCATAGCTCTGAAGTCAGAGGAAAAAAAATACACAAAATACTATTCTATGTGCTCAAAGAAAAAAAATTTGGAACCTTGTTTAAAGAATTATTAAAAAAAAATACTCAATATTTATGAAGCATTTTAGGGTATTTCTAAGGGGAGATGGTTGCATAACCAAAAAAGTGCTACAGACTAGCAGTCTGTATATTTAAAGATAAACCAGAAACTTACATTTCTTAACTCTTTGATGAAAACCAAAATATTGTCCATTGTTATTGCATTTCCCTGAATCAAACATTTTTGCCACTGTTTAGCACATCCCAAATAGCAGCCCCTGTTAGATTGGAATGCTCAGTCTGGAAGTTTATTTATCAGAGGCACGTTGCTAAAACAAAATCTGAGTGAAGGTCTGATGATTTCAACATTGGATTAAATCAACCATTAGCTCCTACAGAAGTGGAAAGGCAAACTCTGTCTCAGTTAAATACATGAAAGCATATTGCCATATTTTTCTGCAATGGATTTGTGATTTATTATACTCTTTGCAGTTGAGAGAAAGAAGGTTTTAGTTCACACTGACTTAAAGCCCTAGAGTAGAAAATGTTAATGAACATGCACACAAGTTTTGCTTGCAAAGTTGTGTTGTGTTGTGTTAGGTGGTTTGAAATTAAACTAAATCTCTACCCAGATTAATATGGTAAAAGTGAGCTGGCTCAAAACATAACACAGACTCATTTAATTCATAACAAAGGGTTCACATTAGCTCTGGCTGGTTTTTGTTTTCTTTGAAAAAAATGCAGTTTTAGCAATACTGAAGTGCTTTCTAAATTCATTGTAGCTTTGCCAAATTGTCTGGAACAAAACCATGATGTTGAAAATGCTGTAATGTTTTATTTCATCATTTTAAAACCAGAATGCTTGAAATCTAAATGATTTTTTGTTTTGAAATTTCCTTTCATACACTTAAAAAGTAAAGCTGCTTTAAAAGCTTCTTGAATTTGGAAGGATTTGTTCAAAGTGAAACACTTTTTGATTCTGCAAAACTGTGGGGACATTTAATTCCTCAGGCTTTAATGAGAATTGAATTCTCCATTTAGAGGAGAAAAGGTGTGTTTCTTGCTAGCATTAGCATGAAAAGCCCTAATAAAGATAAGCTGTTTCCTAGGAACAACTGTCAGCAAGTCCAAATAAAGACAATGTAAGACCCTAGGATTCATCTTGACCTGCAAATCTACACAAAAACTGTCCTCAATGGGATTTGAACTTCTGTCTTTTATAGCTGTCTTTTCCTTCAGAAGGACTAGGCTATATGAAATAAATACTTTGTTTTATTTTGTTCTGTTTTAAAGTACTGGATTAAATACAAAAAATCATCTTTAAATCCAGATTTGGAATCTTTAAAGTCTGAAGCCAGAGATAGATATTATTTCCATTAACTAAAACCTTCCCTGCTTATTCAAGCCCCATTTTTCTCTCCCCCTTCCTCTGTCAGTATAAGATTACCAACAGTTTTATAAGCCCCTGTTTCCTCCTCTTCTATATCATGCTGTGCTTTTCCTCTTCATTTACAGCATGGCAGCATTTTTTTTTACCACATAGGGCATGTCTTCATCTCCATCTCCATTTTTGTTCTCCATTTGGGACGCTATTTAACTTAATAATGCCACTCTATAAGCATGGTGAGATGCATACCTCAGAAGAGCACTCGTACTTTCAGGTAATAGAATTTCTTACTTATTCTTTCACCTTCTCCCAGAAATGAAAATGTATTGATGAGGCATTCCAGTAGTCTGCCCATCTTTTGCATATACCACCAACGTGTCAGCTTCACCACAGAGGGACCGACAGCTATAAATCCATTATCTGTTCTGAAAAGGGAGGGAATGGGACTAAAACCTTGGAAAAACAGATCAAGGCTGGGCAAGGTTTTGATGATTACAGTTGTGAAAATGTCTGAAGGATATAGAGACCAGGGCTGCATTTACAATCTCAGCAAAAATAAGAGGCATTCAGCCAGATCTTTGGTTGATGTAAATCTGCACAATGTACAAAAATCATTAACACAGGGAAGGAGCTGGCCAAGTGCCTTCTGCTTGAGGCATAACATTCATGATTTAGCAATCTGTGCTCTGAGTGATGGATCTGGGCTGATATTCACCAGGTGAGAATCCAAACCCTCATCTTAAAATCAAGATTGCTATTGCATACCTTAAGTAAATTCTGTGCAGTTGTTTCTTGGAAAAACCCAACCAGTTATTGTTTATTATTATTTCACTTTTGCCTCAAATTGAAGTGTATAAATCTGCCTGCTTACCCTGGCCTCTGCTTTCAGAAAGCTCACTGCAGTAGTTATCTGTTGCCTTCTTGAATTGCTGTTTGATATTTTATTGGCCACCCAGAAGGGTAATAGAGCAAATAACATGCTGATGTTAAAACACAGCTAGGGAAGAACATCTTGGTGTGTGTATGTGTCTGGGGGTGCACATGGGTGCTTGTTTACAGGAAAACCTTTGCAGGGAGAATATTAAGCACAACTGGACCTAAAAAGTTTCACTGTTTTCTTCCACAGACTGTATTCATCCTGAATTAAAGCAAAAATCCCCAGCTTGGAAAAAGGCTGCTAACATTCCATTCAGAAACTCAAATCTTCATATTTTCAAAGAGCCCAGTCTCCCTGCATCCTTCAGATGTTCAGCAAAAAGTGACACTAATGTCACCTGGACCAAGCAGCATCAGGTTCCAGCCTGCGTCGTAAAAAAAATTCTGCTGATGACCAGGGCATGGACTCAGAAAAATTCTTCCTTGGTTTGGGCAATATTTCTTTGGACCTAACACCGTGAGCTTCACAATTTCAATTAAATATCACCATTTTTATTGTGACTGCGTCATCAGATGGTTTCTGACCAGCCTTTCTTACAGCCAAACTCCACATCTGACAAGCTCTGGCTGTTTTTCACAGCACATTTTAAGTTCCTTTGCCCCTACAAAGAGATATGGCATCATCCTCAAATAAGCTTTACTTAGAAATATTTCCAACAAAACATCACGGTCTACCAATGGTTTAATTCTCACTCAAATTTGTATGAAACTTCACATATCAAAAACCTCCACAAATTTTAGCATATGTAGTCAAGTGTTAACTGTGCATAGGAGGCATATGAAAGCATTCTGGTTTAATTTGAAATTTGCTCTGTTCAGGATCATCTGGACTTTAAAATCTGGGATCACTTTGGGTGTTCCTCAGCTGAACCAGAGCCATGGGGAGCACAGAATAGTAGAGGCTGCTAATACAGAGCTTGTGAATATTCAGTGCACTTTAGCCTATGTCACTGGATTTAAAGGCAGTTTGTAAATCAACTTCCCGTTCTGTGACTTCCATTGCTGAGTCCTGGAGTTTAGTCTGGGCAAAACTTCCAAAAACAACAGATACCAGGGACTTATTTTTTGATATTTCAATGCTAAATAAGAGATGAAAATTAAATCTAAATGGTTTAAATTTTTTTTGCTGTGTATCTCAATGTACGGGCTGTGAACAAATGAGAGCAAGGGAGGCAAAATCAGACATTCAATGTATCAAATGTAATAAATCCTCTGAGGCTAATCAGCCTGCCTTCCCCCACTAACCTCAGCCCCACGCTATGCCAAATAGTGAAAGCAGATGTCTCATGAACAGGTAAAAAACAATCTGAATTCCCATTCCCCACAACTGAAACAAATGTTGGGTTTGGGGTTTTGATTTGGGAAGCTTCCAAACTGAACTGCATGAGACATTTCATCCAAAGCCCTTCAAAGAAACAGCCCAAAAAGAGGAATTCAATTTAGCTGGCACAAGGAGAGAAGATCTATTGTAATATGGAAGAAATTCAAACTCTATAGGAGAGCCAAATGACATTTCAGATTGCTGTGATTTATCTTGCCTTGCTTACCTATATTTCTTCAAAACAGCAAGCTAACAAACCCAGTTATAATGCTTAATACACAGAAATCCTCCCATTTCTCTTTTACCCTCTAATTTTCTTTAAGGAATTGCAACCAAAAATGCTCCATCTTTGGTCTTAGAAAACAAAATATTTTCTCTAGAGTATGCTATGATCTTCAAGTTATTACTCTTGGCATCAATCTGTGCATGAAGAACATATCTCTAAGGTGCTTCACTCCTTGAGATAATGTAAACGAAATAAGAAAGATATTATATTGGAGTGGCTGAGGCAAGAAGTCTTTGGGTCAATATGTGTGTATTGCAGGTTTATTTTCTTGACTAAATATTTCAGGAGCCTACAAGTACGATTTACATCCATCACTGAGGGTGACTGGGGTAACCTTGTGCCCTGACCCACAGGCTGGTTAGCTGGTTTGAGACAAGCCAAGTTCTGCAGGCAGGAGCTGACACTATCACTGAAACTAAAAACCTTGTGCCTGCTTACACAGGCAGTGAAACAGGAATTGTAATTTCTCTGCAGCCTCTACTCCAGATCAGATCTTGGTTCTGTGCTTGGTGTGGGCAGCACCTTTTTCCCCTTGCAGACCACGGGAAGATGTGTGTAAACTGGTGCTTGTGTCTCTCCTCTGGCAGTATCTGGAAGAGCAAAGCCATCAGGTGAGGCCACTTTTCTCTGTCTGAATTTTACATTTCTTAAAAGCGCTTTTGGATCCCAATCATGCTTCCAGATAAATAATGTATTAAACATGAGAGCAATGTGGCTGGACAAAGCTCGAGGTGAAGATTGTACCATTTCCAGCCCCTTGCAGGACTGTGGAGCCTCAACACAATATTAAGAGTTTTGCAATGACATGTTGGAGGTTTTTTCGGAAAATGGCTTCGGAGGATGCCTTTTTTTCCTTTCTTTTTCTTCTAATACTTGTACCACTGAAACAGCCCTCATTGCTCGAGCTGGTCTCATGTCTGCATCTGTACAATTGTCTCTACAATGCCTTCTGTTGTTTGGGGATCTGCAGGGGAGATAACTAGCAGGAAAGGAATCTGTTCTCAGTGGGTCTTTGTGAGAGTTTTGATGCAACCTTTAGCTAATTAGTTTCATTTAATATAAATTCTCATGGCTGAAGTTCTCAAGAGACAGGAGGACTGTTCTATGAAAGGAAGAACTCTTATCCTTAGCAACACTTTTGTACTCACTATCTTCTTGGGGGAAAAGGGGTAAGAGGTTGGCTTTGAGAAGCCTCTATTGCCAGAGCAGAGTTGGAGGGTTGGGTTTTGTGCAGTCACTCCTGTGTGATATAAGAAAGTAGTTTCTAAACCATGTACTCTCATAAAATTCCTGTTTATTTGCAGAACAAAATTGAGTTACCCAAATAGGTGGAGACTCCACCTAATTCAACTGATGGTGCATCATCGTAAACCTTCAAAGTCTTAATGAGCATAACATGGCTATGAAATGTTTCTCTCTTTCATGGCTTTCTTTGAGCACAGTCCTTGCAGCCAAGGAACGGGTCCTGAAATGAAGGCAGTCTTGGTCTGAAGCCCTGAGTAGCCTGCAGCAGTCACAGGAGCTCAGGAGTGTTTCTGTAGTGCCTGTGCTGCCCAGCCTGGGATCCTCTGCGTCAGGATTCAGGCAAGCCCTGCAAGGACATGTTTATGTAGTATAGGTAAAGGGAAAACAGAGAACCACATTCCTGTCTGATGCTCAGAATATAAATCTGTCAGAGGAGCCTTCGGAAGAGATTTTGGCCGGGGAGTAATGAAGTGAAGGAACTGTAGGTGAGTACAGATGACTTAGTAAACTAACATAATGGCTGATGGGGGAATTAGCAGCACTGAGGAAACTTGGAGTGAAACATGCCCTGAACTTTCTCTGTGACTGTGCCACTCAAGTTCACTGAAATCGAGAATTTCCTCAGAATTAATGGAGATACTGTAGAGAAAATCAAGTCTTGCTTTTTGACATTTTTTCCGTCACTTGCAAAGCTCTTTCCCTGTTGCTTCCCCCGGCTTTAGATGAACTGAGAATTGTGCTGCTTGAGAGTTTGCACAGTGCCCCAAATGCCACTGAGATGGGGTGGGAAAGGGCTGAAAAAATAGCCAGGCTCTTTCTATTGAAATTCAGTCTTAAAAGGCAAGCAGTGCTCAACAAAACCTGTGTCAGTTTGGAAAGCCAGAGCTTAAAACAGGAACAGGTTCTTTTTCTACTGCAAGTTCTCCACTCCAGAAGAGATCTGTGATTTATTTGATTTAAAGTAAAGCTGGATTTATTTAGTTAAAAAGGAACCTGATTTGTTACTGGTGAGATGATAACCTTTATGACCTTAAAATAAATGGAAAAAAGATGGCAAAAGTGTCATTCTGCTTCATAAAGCCTGAGCATCTTAGGCTGATACAGAGAGCAACACAGAGGAAAATATTCTGCCTTTTGTATTACACTGCTCAAACATTTTCAAATAATCAAGCAAAATCAAAAAATGAACAATGTCATTGTGAGAAATAACACTGTGATATAATTTTATTTTTGAGTGTTTGTTTATTTCTCCCAACCACTTTTTAAATCTCATCTCCATGTATTTTCATTCCTCCTTTCCTTTATTTTCACTCATTTCCTTAATCCTTTGCCAACTGAGTCCCTCTGTTAATTTTCCTGCTCCTTTACTCTTATTAATTCTCCCCACCCAACTGTTGCCTGGGTTAACTATTCTGGTAAGGCAATAGGATTGGAAAAGCCAGCACTTATTTTGAGAAGACCTTATGGGGAAAGAGGATTCATACTGCAATCTCAGGTGAGGGTCTAAACATTTCCCAAATTCTCTGACCCCTAAATATGAATATCATTTGACTTTGAATAATGAGCTATTCGTTCATCTCTATATAAAACTTCATGTATCCTGACAGTTCCCTATTGCCTCCCTGTCTGAAGTGGCTCAGGAGTATAAATTATTCTAGCGAAGGTTGGCAGTAATTTATGCTCAATAAATTGACTATAGATCTGCTTGTTTCAGTAGGTAGCATGGGAAGGACTTATACATTTTGCTAAATTCCCTCATTTGTTCTCGGACAGACTACTCGCCGTCCTGGGGCTGATCATGAGTCCCAAACCTCTGTGATAGGCAGGCACTCTTATGCCTTCAGTAAAACTACTCCCGTGGCAAGTCACTGGTGTGAGGAAAAGGGACCTAGGATGGCCACTGGAAAGTCACTGGCAAAACAGTGTGGAAAGTGGAGGTCATATTTTGCAATATATGTAAAGGGCCACTAATGAAACAGCAAAGGCTGTTGTTAAAAAAATCCCAGTCACTTTAACCAGCAGAAATTTATTGTTTCTTTTTAGGCTGAGTTTTCCCACGAGAGCATGAAACAGCCCATGTAGTCTTTTGTTTCCTTTTTTTTTTGTCTTTCTCTCTCTCTCTCTCTTTTTTTTTTTTTTTTTTTTTTTTTTTTTTTTTTTTTTTTTTTTTTTTAATGTAAAATGGACTAGTTCCTTTGTAGGAATTTGCAGAAAAGGGTGATACAATCCTTTTGTCCAAGATGCAAAAAGCAGAAAGTAATTCATCACCTTTCAAGTACAATTTATTATGGGTCAGGGAGAAAGGTTTCACTCATGATCATTAGGTTTCAGCGGTGCAGATGCTGGACATGATGAACCAATGAGGCTTATCAGGTGTGATAATCAAAACAGATTTTCTTTTGTATCTGCTGTCTCTCTCCCTTAGAGATATCTAGGTTTTGGACACTGACTACGATTTCATAGATGCAGACATAGTCCTTTATTGTTCTGTGTGGAAATTATCACCTGATATTTTAAATTAGAGTGATGGAAATGAACACCATGCCTGAAGTTTGATGCAAGTTTTGAACCTGCCTTCCTGTGCCCCGTGGGAGCAGCAAGGGCAGATGCTCCTACCTGGCACAGGCACAGGCACTGCTCATCTCGGTCCACGAGTGCCTAGAGCAGCAGCTTTGTGGAGCAGGCACATTCATTCCATGGCCCGTGTGTGCTCAGGCTGCTCTCCTGGCATAAAATGTATGCACAGAAACTTAGGGCCAGATCCTGCTGTGAGCACTGCCCAGGCAGATCCCTGTGCAGAGGATTTGTCACTGTGGACGAAAGTCTTTGTGTGGCTGCAGAGATCTGTCTGCAAGTAAAAATCTGGCTTAGGGTAATCAACATAATTAAAGGGCCAACCTTGCACTGTGGTGTTATTCTGGCTCCACGGATTCACTGCAAATGTGTCTGATGAATTCAGGAAATCAACAGCACCACGTCTTCCATCCAGCTACCCATGTAATTCAGCTTTTCTTTGCAGTTATAGAAACTTTTCTATCAGCATTGCATGTCTGCTTCACTCCTCTACAGCTTCCCAGCATTATGAGGTGATCATACATTGAGAAATGGGAAACAAAATGCACATGGAGGGGGTTTGCTGACAATGTACTTTCAATGCTTGTCAGTCCTATAAACGGAGGCACCAGGCTCCAGGTACCTCACCCAGCCCAGATCACACTGGAGCAGAGGCAGAAACAGATTCTCTGACACCTGAGAGCCAAACTCTACACATTGGTGTTGAAGCCTCTGATTTTCCCTGAAGGCAAACTGCTGCACTAGATACCTCTGTGCATCTGTATCACTGACTGTCAAATATTTTCCAGTGAGGATTGAGTTTAAATATCTATACACATATATATACTAGAAAGACACACATATATATACACGTATGCACCTAGATCTATGTATTCTTGTACAAAATTATCTACGTTTTACAAAGCTGCCTGTGGTTGCAATAACTGAGGATTCATGAGCCATGTTCTAAATGTTGGCACAATCCTGGTCTTATGGGATATCAAATAAATTGTGATTGCAAAGCCTGATAGGACAACAAAAATTCTCTCCTCTCCTCTCCTCTCCTCTCCTCTCCTCTCCTCTCCTCTCCTCTCCTCTCCTCTCCTCTCCTCTCCTCTCCTCTCCTCTCCTCTCCTCTCCTCTCCTCTCCTCTCCTCTCCTCTCCTCTCCTCTCCTCTCCTCTCCTCTCCTCTCCTCTCCTCTCCTCTCCTCTCCTCTCCTCTCCTCTCCTCTCCTCTCCTCTCCTCTCCTCTCCTCTCCTCTCCTCTCCTCTCCTCTCCTCTCCTCTCCTCTCCTCTCCTCTCCTCTAATTCTTTTTCTCTCTTTTGTTTCCTTTGTAAACTTCTGAGTCCAAATATAACTCAGGTAACTGCTCTTGGGAGTACTTCTAAGTGCCTAAGATTTACCAGATCTGGAGTGTGTAGGGCCTAAATTCAATGTCTTCTCTAAGAGCTAATCCCATATGTACAGAGATACCCTTGTGCAGACAGTGCTGTGCCCACTGAGCCACACCAGAAGATCTCACTTTACTCCCTAGATCATCTTCACTCATATTTTTTACATAGTAGTTCAAAGTCAGTGATTCTTTGACATTTCCTCCTGATCATTATCTTTTTTTTTTTTTTGGTGCCTTTAATTGTAAAACAAGCATCAACATGTTTTGGTTAGTTGTTCTTTTTTTTTTTTTTTCCCCAAATAGTTGGCAAGTGACTTTTATAAAGAATTATATAAATTACTTCAATGAATGGACAATGAGACTGAGGAAATGTTTTGTCAGGAAAAGGGGGAAGGGAAGAAGAAAGATAAGTTGCTGTCCCTCGAACTCTATATCAGATAAGGATGCTTCCTAAGGAAAAAAAACAACCTAAATTGTAACAGGAGTAGAAGTATTATATATTTAATTGCAGCAGCTACTGGTCTTTCATGATGAGAACCTCTAATCAAGGGCTTTGATTATAAGGGACACAGTTGAGATAAATATCTTATTCAACATTTTGAAAAGAAAAATTCCTCAACCTGGTCTTTTAAGAATATATTAGGCACTGCAAACTACAACTGTGTTGTGAATCAAGCCTACCCTTTAATGAGGATATCTTTTGCTTTGTTTACCTAAAATGTGACATAGTGTCCAGTCTATGGAAAAATTGCTTCATCCAGACACTGATACAGGAAAATACTTTAGTAAACAGCAAATGAGACATGCACTAAATGCATTGCTGAAATTGACCCACCAAGCCAGGGCCCTATGCCTTCAGTGGAAAAATTCCCTTGAGCCACACCACAAGGATATTTCCCAACTCTTAACAGTAAGTGAGACTGGCATAGCCTTCTTCAAGCTTCCTTTCTTTTCTTGTTAGCTTTATCTCTTTTTAAACTGAAGATTTTATTCTGTAACTTCACAAGACATGTAAATTGTTTCATTCAAGCAGTATGTGGGTTTGTTCATATGAATAGGCTTGTGGAAGTTGTTAAAAATTTATGGTATTCTCACAGAGATTGGCAAAGTCAGTAAGACCATAAGAAATTTGTTATGCTTCTAGTACAAGGGTTCTCCACCCTGGCTGCTGTCCATATGTGGTATTTTAAAATGTTGCAACATAGAGTTCTCTTTCAATGGTTTGATGGCTTTTTTCTTTTTGGGAGATGTTTGGGGATTTTTAGAAAAAGGCAAAACAAAATACATATTTGAGAACAAATCAAAACAAAGTTGGACTCCATAATTACTCTACATGGTCTCTTTAAAAAGTATGAAAAAACCTCTACACTGTGATCAGTATAACCACCTAAACTTTATATTAAAGAATAATTATCCATTTATCATTTATTTTGTCATCCTTATCCATGCCTAGATGTGAAGCCTTCGATCACATCCGCTTTCTCTGCCAACCAGCTGCAAATTGAAGAGTTTGGCCTTTTGTCAGAACTTTTAAAATCAGCTTCATTTTCTTTTACCCAAATCCACATGGGCAGTTTTGGGATGCCCAGTCTGGGCACTGAGTAGCTTACTCCTTATTCTGCCTCATGACAACCAGGCTTCTACTGCTCTATGATTTGTGCCCAAGTGTTGAAAGGGGCTTGTGCCTAAGTGATGAAAGAAATGTGCAGGGGCCTGAATGAAACCAGCTCAGCACAAGGTAAACACTGGAAATTCCAAACAGAAGAGCACAAGTGAAGCATTGCACAGCTGTAAAGCTGACCTGCAGTCAGAAGATGAATTGCTTCCACTCGGGATCTGATGCAGACTGAGTGAGTTCAATGGGACCCTTTACAGTGGAAATTAATTCTGGGCTTCCTTGAATTCAGGAGGTGACTGGATCTTACCACACCTCTCTTCCTTATGAATGAGAATTCAGGATGGTTCCTTCTGCTTTTACTATCTTTTCCTGTCCATCTCTTAGAGCTTAGAAGGCAGTTGTTTCCTAGACCATTAAAGTTCACAGAGTTAAACCCAGAGCTGACGTTATGCTTTGGCTTTGCATGAATGTGCAGCTGTAGTTAGTAACACACTGACTCAACAGATCCATTCAATATGAGCACTCATTTAAATTGGGCCATATCTACTGAATTTCCTGATAAAAATATGTTTTTACTACTGTACTTAGCATAGCACAGCCCAGCTAATGGAGAGGGAGCAAGACTCTCTTCCATCATCATCAAAAGTCTGCTCCAGCTGCCCAGTCCCTGCTACAGGTGATGAAGTGTGAATCAGACAGGGTGCAGCTCAACTTTCACGTGCAGGATTAGCTGGCAGCATTGCTGGATAGAAAAATAATCTTTTCACCATTAAAATACACAAATTTGATCTGGAGTCAAAGGTGCACCCTACAATGCCATTCTTCAGAGTGGCCTTTTAGCAAAGAAGCACACTCGAGCCCATTTCCTACTACTTAATGGAAGAGCAATTACTCTACTTCTCTGTTAATACTTTTTTCCCCCAGTTTGTTGATAATTCTAGGACTGTTACACTGACTTCTTTCTTTCCTCCCCTCTAGTTATCCACTGCAAAAAAACCCTGAAAGCCAATTTCTCAACATAGAACACCACTTGTTGATTTGCCTGCATTAAACGTTCAATGCAAACTTAAACTATAAAAATATTACTCCTTCTCTTTAACTTCAAGGGTGATTTCTCATTCAGTTGCAAAAAAGAGGAGAAAATGAAAGAATCTGTTTGAAAGAAACATCTCAATACAGTGGGCCAAATTCTAGTGTCAGTTCTGCAAAATCATCAAATCTGGGTCTAGCAAAAAATAAATCAAGAATATGTTTAATTATTAGCACATGAACAATTCTTTTTGTCCTCACTGGAAGGGCTGTATGATATAAATATGCTCATGGGAACACCAGTACTTCCAATTTAGCTGCAAGCCTTTGTGTCTGGCTGGAAAGTAGTCAGCACTTGAAAGATTAAAATTCAGAAAAGATGTTGAGCACCTAAGTCTTCCTGAAGAAAACATCTTCCTGGAGAAACACTGATTCCAATGTTGTTGTTTTTCTGGGTTTTTTAGTTTTGTTTTGTTTTGTTTTTTAATCCTGGGGCTTTTATCCAAGGGTTTTAAATACTCTTTAGAATCAGATTTAAACTTTTAAATCTAAAGTATGGGCCTTGAGCCGATTTTGCTTCTCACTAGTCTAAGTAACTAAAGCTAGAAAATCAGCCTCAGACTCTTTTTGCATTGTTCACATAGCAAAGAAGAATGGTCTTCATGGGACAAAAACCAACCAAAAGCATCTTAATTCTGACACAGCTATTTTATTCTTTTGTGAGGAAAGAAATTCAGACCTAATTCTGATTTTGAATACGAATCTGCACATCACAGCGTAGCTGTGGATAGAAGCTGATTTTTACCAGAGAAACGTCACATCTCTGAAAACTGCGAGTGTTAAACCAGAAGAATGTTAGCAAACTAGGAACAACTATTTCATAACCTTGAAGTTCAAAAAGAAAAATTCCTAGAGCCCTCTTCATAGCATTTTATGTGGTTAAACATTGTGCAGGGAAGACAGGGCTTCTCTTATGTAGTTAATGAACTTTCTCTCAATTTTCAACTCATTTGCCTAAGCTTCTCATTTCCTTAACTTTTTTTCTTTTTTGTCTCTGTGTCAGTATTTCTTGCTGCTACCCACTTATATTTTGTCTCTATATAAATATTTCTTGCTGCTACCCACTTATATTTTATTTCTGTGGTTCACCATGCTTCGTGGTGACACAAGTGCTTCATGTGCTCCTATTCTATGGCCAGCTAAAATACAGATGTTTTGATAAAATAGTTGGGAATTTTTTGAGGAAAAAACCAACACCCCACGTCCTCTAACTCAAGCTGTAGTGAGTCTTTCTCACCATAGCTACATTACTTGAGATAAAACTTTTTCATTGAGATCCTTATACATGAGTCTGATCTCTTGTTTGAAGGCAGCCTAACTATTCCAGCAGACTGGGTTTCTCTAAGCCACAATTCAAGATTTCTGTTTCTTCCTCCACCTCACTGGCCACAGAAGACTTGAAGAAAACGAGCCAGTAAATACCCCCAAAGAAGTAAATTTCCCAAACCAGCATGGTAATGGTACTCAAAATCAAATAAAGTTTTACAGTAAGCAGAGTTCTAAATTAATGACAATTCTTGAAGATTACCCAGAGACTTGCTGTTATGGGTTGTAAACAGAAGTTGGACAGACACTGCACTGACAGGAGATACTATAAATCCCTTGTGATATATAAGTAACAGACCCCCTCTGTAAGGTTAACATTTAGAGGTAAATCTGCACCAAACCTCTGGGCCTTTTGTATCCCAGAATTTGTGGGATATGCACCAGGATATATTAGAGAAAGTTTATTATAAGAAGTCTTGAGTTTTTTAAAAACGAAATTCCTTCTACAGCTCTAAAATTTACTCTTCCTCTGAATACCAGAGCTTAATGTGCTTATTCAGTCTAGAAGAAATGTATGACTCACATAAGGAAATACCTTCTGGCACAGAGCATAATCATTGCAGTGAAGCCACTGAAACAAGGGATGACTGAGCTGGCCTGAAATCACAGAACAAACACTTCATAAGCAACAAGAGTATGTTGTAAGCTCTTATTCCAGGTTGTCTTGAACTGATATGGACATGTCAGGAATATCAGCTGGAATTACTGGAGGCTGAACATGGTAGAGCATGAGTTTGATCTGACGTACTAAGGTGCATGCTCTAAGCTTAATAAAAAACAACACTTAGCCACCACTGCAAAAGAATATTTTACAGGTTTTTCTCAGGAATAATTTTTACCAATAAATATATGCCCTTTTCATCAAGTTTGTGAGGACAAATAAAACAAAAATATTTTCTGATAAAGTGCCCAGATTATGCAAAGGTTGGTGGAATAGTTAATACTGTAAGAAGGAGATGGTCACTTAGAGGAATCAACCCTAGGGAAATCCAAATAAACCTCATGTCAACAGATCCAAAGGCAAGAACAGACATTCAAGGACAAGAACTGACGGCCTTGTTTTTAGAAAGAAGGACCAGTATCCTGGAAACTGGGGATTCTGAGAAGTTTCTTGATAAAAACATATTAGCAACTGCACCAGGGCTGGTGCCATCCTGGGGTGAGTAAGATAACAACAGTCAGGAGAAGGCTGTGCTTTTTTGCAGTGATTAGATCTTTTACATGCAGATGTAAAACATTTTAACTAGAAAGACATTGCTATAGGACCGACAAAATATTGCCTCATGCCTTGCCTTTGGAGCCTATAGCTCCGTATTTTTCAAAGGATGTTATAAAATTAACTGGTTACAGAAGAAAGAGTTTAAAAATCTATTCAAGGCCTAGAGAAAATGCTGAGAGTCAACAACTTGAGCCACACTTTTAGGTATTATAATCACTTGGTCATAATACCTAAAATGCCTTTGGGGAAACTCAGGATTTACCACAAAAGGAAGAATGAAAGACTGATGATTTAAAAAGCATATCAGACAATACTACTATTAATAAAACTCTCCAAACAGACAAAACTTCTTGGCAGTGAGAGCCATGAGAACTGAGGGATTCTTCATTTCTTGATGTCTACAAAATAAAACTACATTCCATCCTCAAAATTATGCTCTGCCAAAAAAAAACGAAGAAAAAGTTTTCATCAGGCCCAAGTGATTGGTCTCAATGGAAGAGTAAATGGATGAAATTCACTTGAATGTGATACTCAGGAGAATAAACCAGGTCATTTAAAGGCACTTCTGCCCATAGCTCTGTGAATATTCATAAAAATCAGGATCTTGGAAATGCAGTCAAACTCTGCTTTGCCTTTGAGCTATGTGCACATATTTCTTGTGCACTAATTTAGAAAGTCTGAGCACAAATGAATCACCAAGTTTCCTCTGGTTTCCTAATACCATCCAAAACCTGTAGAGTCAGATCTGAACCAGCTCATTTTAATTTAAAATATATTTTTATTTCAGTCAATTTCAACAAGCTGTATGTAAGTTTGCAAACAAACTTGGTCTTGTCAAATTTTAGTATGTGCAATTTTCAAAGTGCTGCTTTTAATTGTATTTGCTGTCATCATGTCTTAAGGCTGGGAGCTGGACTTCTGGATACTATAATAATGCACACTATTATAAAAATAAAGAGCAAAATAGGAAGTTTTGGGTCACAGCTGCAGGGCTGTTGCCAAATCACTAACCTCCTCCTCCCCCCAAACAGCAATAAAAAATCATCTCCAGAGATTCCAGCACTGAAGGCAACAAAGTACAGTAGTTACATTTTGAGATGGAATCCAGAAACTGCCAAAATGAAGATATGCAGTCTCCACTTGGGAAGAGGCGCTGAAAGCCCAAGTACATAGCCTGACAAGTGAATCATGTCAACAAAAAGAAAGCAGCAAAAATCAACTTGTAGAAAGCATCTCTGTGTGTCAAATTGTTCAAAGCAGTGGACACATTGCTGAAATGAGTTCAGTAAAGATGAACATCTCATTGTAGCTTTCAGGAGTTGGAGCTGCATACCAGAAATGGAATGAAATTCCATATCCCTGTGCAGCTGGTAACATAGCAGGGATAAAATGTGGAAACACTGCCTGCATCGCATCCACATCCTCTGCACTCAGGGGAGAAGTCATGTTTGATATCCAAGGTAATTGTAATAAATATAAATATGTTTATTCTTAAAGGTGCACTTAAAGAGTCCGTATTATTCCCTAGGAAGTGAGAAGGATGCAGGCTGGGAAGAATGCAGACTGGTTGCTCTTGAGAATGGGTAGTGGGAAAGGCAGGCAGTTTTCCTAAAATTTCATTGCAGACTAGGATGATTTCTGCAAACCAATTTAGTTTGGTCACTTAATTACAAGGCACTATCAGTAATTCCTGTAAATTCCACATCCAGCCTGCTGCAAAAATCCTCCTTGTCTACCGACATGCAAGTTATTGGAACTTTAGGCAGCAGGACCTTATATTGAAAAATAAAAGTGATTCCTGGGATCTATTCCTTAACTTTCAGGATACTGGGTGTTGAAAAACTCTTTTAAACAGCTACTTTTTAGTTTAAAGGACATTTTCAGTGAATTAAAAAGCAGAGGAATCAGCTCTTAGTAATCTTGCACATTATCTAGTGGATGGCGAATGTATAATACATTTTCAACAAATTTTAAAGAATTTGCTATAAATAAATTACTGGTATTTGCTTTGAAAGGACATAGCATAAAGATTAATCCATTGGGTGACTGTGTTGCCTTTATTGGAATAACACAGAATTTGGTTTGTTTTCTTGCTTCACAAAAAGCTAGTTGAAAGGTCTGTAGAAGTGGAATACATCTGAAAAATACAACTAAGCCAAGATGTAGTAGCTACACAGATAAGACCAAGATGAGGCTGAACAGTGATTTAGAACAGTATTATTACTTATTGCTCACATGAATATTTTCACGTTTCAAATGTAACTCGAGCATTCAGCAGTGCTTGGATTACTGACCTAAGTGCTGCTAGTGATAATATGCCTGTTCCAGTGATATTTGCCCTCATATGATTTACTCTCATTCCGAATATTTCTGAGCTTTTATACCAAAATATGAGAATGCAGATTATAAGAAGTTATGTAAAAGGGGCTGATCAAATGACAAACAGTGTGGAAAAACATACTGAACCTTAAATTAATGGTATAAAAGTCAAAGATGAAACAGTCTCACATGAAAAACCAAATCAAACCACCAGCAAAGAGAAATATATTTATGTATTAGAGAAAAATAGTGCACCTAATTAAGCCCTTTTAATAATGGTTTTGCAAGTGAAAGGATAATTGTCTATAGTTTGTATATTCTGGAGTAATTTAATTTTGTGTGGTGCATTCAATGAGCAGCCCTAGAAACCATGGGAAGAGCCCTTCTGGTTCTGCCAGGGCACAGGAGACACGTCACGGTGGCAGGGAGCCCAGCAGAGGCTTTTCTGTGCACCAAGCAGCAGGAGCACCATGGGAGCACAGCCAGCTCCAACACGCTCTGATTCTGCTGAAGGAGTAGCAGCAAACGAGGGTTTGGTGCTCCCGTTATTCTCTCTCATTGCTCCACATGATGCAGTGGACGAAGTGTTCTGTTTTGTTGCAGTTGCATTTTAAATGTATATAAATACTGTCAGTGTCCGTGTCTCTGATTCATTCCATTTCTTCATCACGTGCCTGATGACATAAATAGTCCTGACTGAATCAACAGGATTATTTATCCTTTTAGAAGCAGGCACAGACTTAGTGCCTTCACCAAAATGAGATCCTGATTCCCAATATTTGTGCTTCAGTTATTTCCTTTGCCATTCTTTTCTCTCACTTTTTAAAAAAATTCAAATAAACTACATCTATGTAAAAAGGCGAATTACACTAATAAAATCTCTGTGCCCCAAAATGTTCAACTTTCTCACTCAGGATTCACCTTAACTCACATGAATAGTCCCATTTGACTCCAGCATTTTTAATGCAAGCAAGTAGGAACACAAAATGTGAGGCAGGGAAGCACACTCAGACCCTGTCATTTAGGCACTGACACTGATAGCTGACATGCTTCTGCAATAAGGAAACAAAACTTGTAAACAAAAAAGTAAACACTGCTCCATTTCCATAATTGGCTAAAAAGCTGGGTGCAAAAGGTCAAAATCTAGACAGAAAGAAGATTAATATTTTCTCTGTGTCCTTCTGTTGTCTGTATCACCTGGAGCAGGCAGACCTGGACTTTGTTACAGGTAAATAATTACAGTTGTATCTGCCATAAATATCCACTTGAAGGGGCTACTGCAAAAAAAATTGAGATTGTATCTCCAAGCAACTGTCAAATGGCTAGAATAAATTTAGAGGGCTTGAAATACTGATGTACACTTTCTATCATAGATATCTCTTGGTCTAGACTTTCAGGCTGCATTTTGACAGAACACATCAGATGACTGAGAAATTAGGGACTCAGGACCAAAAAAATTACATAGTGTTGGCACTTGTGGTTTGTGTCTTCCTTACCTGTGGTACTAGCAAACAGGAAGTCATTGCTTCACAGCAGACCCAGAAATATTAACAGGACATATCCTTTTGCATTTTAAACACAGAAAGCAATAAATCTTGGACCATGATGGCAAGCCTAAAGAGGTCACTGAGTAATGGTAAGCATAATATCTGTACTTTTCAGTGCTACAATAAATCTGACAGTGCTCTTTTTTAAAGTTGGGATGCTTCTGTACAGCCTGAAGATCAAAAGTTTCCTTGCCCCCCAAAAGGAAAAAAAAAAGAAAAAAAGCACACACATGCACTGCAATCACCTGTTTTTCATTTTACATATTTGGTGGAATAGAGAGTGAAAATAATACGCCTGTCTCTTTTAGTGTGGGTGATATTCTCATAAGCCCTGACTGAATGAGAAAAATCTGTCCCTTATTTAGAAGAATAGATAGGAAAGTCCTTCAGACTTTGAACTTCCTTGTGTATTTCCCCCCCTTTCCTACTTTCCCAAGCACACATTAAAATATCATTATGGGGGTTCCTTCTCAGACTGACCCAGAGGTTTGGATTTCAGTTTAGGTAATGACTCGAGTGCAGGTAGCACTGACCCCCCTGCAGCCATATCTGACCATACCTGTTTCCAGGGGTCATGCTATTCCTGCTCCAGAAAACTCCCCTCCATATTTCTTAGGTCAGATGAGATGTTCTTTGGGTTACAACCTAAGACATGAATACTACAGAGCCTCCAGCTTGGAAACCTTTTCCTTAATGTATAACATATGTAGAAATATACTATTCCTTGGAATAAACATCATGCAGACACATAACAGTTCTACTACACAGACCCATTTCCACCTGCACTTGCAATGCTGTTGCTGTCCCCACCAAGGCTGAACTTTTAGCAGCCAGGGAAAAAGGAAGTAAGAAATAGCATGCATTGAATTTTTTCTTTATTTGTGTGTATAATCATGGATCTCGCCGAACTCCAGAGACTCTTTCTTTATGCTAACTTCAAATATGAAGTATGTTACTAAAATAAAGAAGTGAATGGGTGGGAACTCTTTAAAAAGACAGACATATAACATCTTGTAATATACCCCTTTTCTCTTCACATTTGCCACTTGCCATGGCTCGTCCCTGAGCCATGACTTACCTAGCTTGCAAGTCAAGCCACGTGTTATTGCTTAGCAGACTGAGATAATCAAAGCAAAAATAACAGATCAGGATTATTTGGCAAGGCAATCTGAGGAATGAAGCATCACTGAGCTACCAACTGCAGTGGGCCAGGAGTAAGAGGACAAGAAACCCAGCAGCTGAAAGCCACTCTAGGTCCAGCTCTGTGCCCTGGTGCTGGGTGCTTGTCAGCATGTCTGAAGTAGAACTGCACCTGTGAGACTGAGGATGCATAAAGGTGTGGTAGAGAGTTCTGTCTGCCACCTTTATGTAAATTTGGGCACTGTTTATACTTGTTTATATTATTCTTTTCCCACTTTCTCTGTTATGGCAAACAGAAATCACTTGTAGGGAGCCATCAGGGTAAAAGGATCTCACCAGAGGAAGCCCCAGCATTTTGTTGTGGCTCATTTTTCACACTGATGTCAAAGCAAGCCTCTGAAGATTGCTGAGCAATGTGCCCTCCTCACTGTCCATGTTCCCCACAGACCAGTCATCACCTCGCCTACTCCGAAACATCTGCTTCTCCCACCTCTCTGCTAATGATACAAATGATATTTTTTCAATCTTCCAGCAATTATCTTGGCCCTTTTTTCTCATGTTACAATTTCAGTGCAGCAGGAGCTCCCTGGGAACAACTACTGTGCCACTAAATCTGTCCTCGTGACACTTTACTGTCTGCAGATGGTGTGAGATTGACTTTGCTTTCCAAAGAGAGAATTTAATCCTTGGTAAATTGTTTTGATTGCATGTGTGAAGTACATCTATTATCCTATAACTAAGGATAGAGTGTAGATTTATATATTGCCTGAATTTATGGCCTGTGTTCACAACTGGACATTAACAAAATATTGTAATAATACTTGCTTTGACTCTGGTCAAATAACTCCTTCAAAGCATACTGGTATTAAGGGAAATATTCCCATGAGATCACATGAGCTGAGTAGATTCTTGACCAGATTTGTAATCTAATTTGCTATGAATTTTTATGCATATGAATTTAGGTTGACTGAGTTTGTACATTACACTTTTGTCCCTGTAAAACAAAGGGACAGCTCTTTCTTTCACAAAGTGGTGATTGTGTCTCTAAAACCTCGTGAAGTGCAAGACTGTGGAATCTGAAATCAGATGTTTAGAGGTTCCTGAGTCAGGTAGAAAGTTTTGCAGCTCAGTTTGCATTGCATTTTGGAAAGGGCATGATTAATTCAGTCCAGGACTACAATGAAGGTTAGTAACCTGAAAATACATGAATTATTCCAAACCCCCTGAACTCTATTATTCAGGAATGTCTCTAAGTAGTAGATGTAAACAAGCTAACAGGCTCTCTTTCCCCTCTCTCTTACCATGAGTGATATGCCAGTATAATGCATAAATACCAGTGTAGCACAAGTTAAAAACAGGCCCAGCTGCAGCTCTTTATTTAGATTTGCTAGGCAGCAAGGTGGCAGATTTAATTCTATCACCAACAGCCAGGCTTATAGAATGGAGGCAAGGAAAATCAACTGAAATATACATAAGATCAAGCCACTGTTTAAATGCTGTTTCTGTGTTGTTTTCCAATTCAGAAA
Source organism: Sturnus vulgaris (assembly GCF_052056855.1). NCBI lineage: Eukaryota > Metazoa > Chordata > Aves > Passeriformes > Sturnidae > Sturnus > Sturnus vulgaris. The sequence goes on from NC_142249.1 coordinate 33,363,117, forward strand.
GCTAGGAGTCCTTTAAAGGGATTTAGATCTTTATGTAAGAAATGCGGAGAGCAAAGGAAGGCTCTGTCAAAACGTGCAGCTGATGTAGGTCATTAGCACCCATGGACATGTAAATGTCAACAGGTTATCAAATTACATATCTAAATTCTGCCCGAGGGTAGTATGTTAGCAACAGAATTATACTAGGCCAAAGTAAATCTATCTATATATAAGTATTTTTTGACACTGGGCATGCTTTTCTAAAACAAACACTTTACAAAGCCAATTTTGGTTTGTACACAGAAGTTTTCCATTGTAGGACAAAGACAGCACACAGCCTGAGAGCGCCCTTTGAACATTGCTGTCCTTACCTGGATTTGCAGAGCTGCCTGTAATAGCACTTTGCAAACAAGTTCTTACGACAAGAGCTTTTAGAAGTCACATAGGGATGCTCACCCAGAACTCCAAAACACTTTGTCATAGTGAGTTGTACTATTTTACAAGGCAGAAACTAATGGAAATAAAATTCGAGACCCATACCTATAATTGTACAGTAAGTTGATAACTGAACTTGGAAAAAGTCTCATTCCCAATTTGGGGCTGTTTGACAAGCTCCCTGTGAAGGGAAGAAAATTTTTGTTTCTGCACTGGCCAAACTTTCTGTATTTGAATAGCTACTAAATATACTTAGGAGAAAGCTGGCAAAAATACAAACACTGAAGTGGTCACTATCTAGTGCACTCAAATAAATACTATTCCTGTTCAGTAAATTAGCACATTTATGAGTTATATACTTTGTCAGCACTTTTTCTTAGCGTGCGAAGACCAGATTTCCACTACATCATTCAGACGTTAGCAGGGAACAAAATTAAACCCTCAGTGTTTTCAGCACTGTACAACCTGCAAAGTCATTTTTCAATGCACTTAACAGGTTATCTTGGAAAAGTCTAATAAATGGTGAGCATTGCCTCTGACTTTCCCTTAGTAGAACTCATTGTTCATCTAATTTTTGCAACAGATTTCCTACCTCGTTTAAAACTCCAGCTAGAAGTGCTTTCCTGTTACATATTGCAAACAGACATATACAGTGACTCAGAAGCTTGGATCGGGTTGTGTAGTCAATATAGCTTTTGGCAAAAGACTGGGAAGCCTTTTTCTGGCTGAAAGCTAAGAATGATAAAAATAGATCCTGATTTTACAGTCACAGTGACAAACTGGCTTCCAAAAGCTTCACAACAGCACAAAGGGAGCAAACTGGCAAAAGGGAAGTGAGCTGGAAAGATATATATTTTTCCCCAACAAGACTCAAATTCACCATCTTTTGTGGTTTACAATGATCTTATATCATCTCACATGGCATGTGCTGCACAATGACAACCCCGAAGTCAGCTTAGCTTGCAAGCAGCCATTCTCTTCCAAAGCTTTTCTGTGAGCTCAACACATTTAATTCACATTCACTTACAGAGCTTATACAACCCTATAAAATAACCAAGTCTCCTGAATCATCTCTTACCTACAAGATATAATTTTATTCTATTTCATATGATTTCATTATCTTATTTTTGTCACTTGATCTCATTTTTCTTGGGGTTCTAAAGGATTTAACAACGAATGATAAGAATGAGATTATCAGCACACAAATAGACAATAATTAAATGTCAGTCATGTCTGTGACAGAGCAAATGCAATTCTGTATCTCACTACTTTTGGTGCTGGCTAGTGCAATACTCATTAAATATTTTTACCGTTAATGCTGATAGTTTTGCAGTTATTTCAAACAGATGAAATACATTTAGCTTACCTACCCTTCATTCTTCCTCTTCTGCAAATAACTTTTTTCCAGTGAAAGATTAGCATAGTTGGTACCAGGAATTTCAAATGGGATTGTTTATGCATCAAAGAGTAAGTATTAATAACAAAAATGCACTCACAGTATGATTTCTTTGTGATGATTAGAATATAAATTGTTGGTTCTATATATACAGACACACACACTCACTGAATTATGTGCCTCGCCATGGTATGTCTCTTGCATTCCTCTAACATCTGATAGTCAGATGCCATGTCACACACTAACTTGTCAACTGCTTTTATCACTAAAAACTTTGTGGTGTTGCAGGGGCTGACAACCCAGCACACTCAGAATCCACCTGAAAACACATCACCCAGAGAAATATTTTGCACTCATAGGGGTGAGGGGGAAGGAGGCAGCTTCTGCCCCAAGATCAAGCAAGCAAAGGCATTAACTTCAAGCAGAAAGTAATTCTCTTGTTGTTGATGATGAGAGGTACATGCTAAGCAATAAATTAAGTGAGCACAGTCAGTGGTGGACAGAAATTCCTTTCTGCAGGCTCCGCTCCACCACGTATGAGTTATGGGATCATCTCTAACTTGTGAAAATAACTCACATATCACACTCTCCCCATTGCTATGCTTCTTGCTACTCCTGCCTGAGGAGCTGGTGCAAAAGCATTGGAGCTGGACAAGGATGGAGCAGTCTGAGACTCCATTTAGCAAAAGAGTTCTATGGCAACTCTATCAGGCTCGTGAAGTGTCAGAGGGTGAAGGGCCAGACTCTGCCTCTCCAACTGTGCTCTGTCATTCCTGCCCTTCAGCTAAGGGCAAGATGCTCCTGAGCACAGCAGCACATGGTTTTACAGGACTGGGGAGGTGCTGAACCACACCTGCTGTGGCCCTTGTCCAAATTCCCACCGACCTTTGGAGGAAAAGAGATTTTCCCAGGAATACAGCGAGCAAAAACAGCCAGACAAACAAGCAGCTGACCGTGAAAACTGTGGGAATAAATAACACAGTGTTAAGCACAGGCTAGGCTAAGCATGTGAACCTCCAGTCAAAGTTCTGACCTCAGCTTTTGCAGACATACCCAGGCTCACTTTAATTGCCTGGTTTGCAGGCTGGAAGAGAAGCAGCTGCTGCAGCACAGAGCAGGTTGCAAACACCCCATGACTGGGCAGCACGGAGCTCTGTGCTGCTGTGCCTGGGTCAGACCTGCTCTCCAGGCAAAACAAACCTACCTGTCCCATTCCAAATTAAACAGCTGAAACAGAGCAGCAAGGAACTGCACTGAAAGGGAAACTGTCCCTCTGGACTTGGTAATGTGGGCAACTGCCCCTGTGTCCCCACCATGGCTGGGCTGGCTTTGATCACTTGTGCTGCTATTCAGCAGCTCCAGCAGCCAGTGTATAATGTCCTTCTCACTCCTTTAATAGGAAAGGGCTGCCTTTATCCACAAGGCAGAATCATGCTTATTATCATGTTAATTAATACATTTCTAATGAGAAGCCGTTTCTCCAGTTTATACAGAGCCAAAGTGAAAATTGAAATGATTTTGCTAATTTAAAAAGAAATTATTTAAAAAATAAGCAAGGAAAAAACTTCAAAGAGACAAACAAAAGGAAAAATACTGGCGCTAATGAAATGTTGGTTAATTATCCTTTTGTTCACCCTTTTATATCTTTCCCCCATTCTTAATTGTCTCATCTAATTAGATTATAACTATTTACAACAGGAATTATATTCTACTCTGCATTGCATATGGGGTCTTCATAATATAATGCAAACATAATCTACTAATAATAATTAATGAAGAACTTTCTTTTGCAGTGTGAGTTTTTTGCCTAGCATGGGTATAGCATTCAAGTGTAACTGTTTTTTGGGCTTGGCTTTATCAATGATAAAGGAAAAGAACTTGAGATTTTGCAGACTTGGTTATTTTCACTCATCCTGTGCCTGGCCAGCTTCCTGATGCTCTGGATCACTGTTCTGAGGCCTAAGATCATCACTGGAAAGCAATTATTCCCTGTAGGTTGGTGCTCTTTGGTATTTGCTGAAGGGAACATGATGCATTAGGCAGAAATAGCTGTCACCTTTAGGAAGACTGCTCCTTTCCTTTCTGAGACTGTCCAAGAAAAGGTTGGTCTGCCTGGTTTCAACATCACCAATACCTGTTTAGGGTCCAAGAGAACAACGAAGCTACTGCATTGGTGGTGGTGCTGAAGTGCAATGCATGGGGTCCTCTGCATTGTTGCAGCTTCTTCTAGGAAGGTCAGCAGTCCCTCCCCAGTCCTCAGAATCCTCCCTCAGGGCATGTCTGTCGCATAGTATCCTTGTGAAGTAACTGCATAAATTATTATTTTTCGTTATAGTAGGACAGGAATGCTTCAGGAGAGGCTGAGGGCTCACTGAGATTGTGGCTCCACACACTCTAGAGCTAACAGAAGGCAGATAACAACATTTCCCTTCTGCCACCTGTTAATCTTTTTAACAGATGCAGAACTGGAGAATGGAGAGATTAAAAGCCCTGGCACAGGAAGCCATATTTTTTCAAGACAGTGCTTAAACACATGCTTCTGTAAGCACAGGCTTCTGTCCCAGTGAAGTTGAGCATGTGCTTATAAAGTTTTCTGATCCGGGATCTAAGTTACTCTTTCAGAGTCATAAAAGCAGTGGAACAAGCTGGCCCCAAAATCCCCAGTTCACATGGTAGCCTTGGTCAAATCTTCACAGAGTCTGTTTCCAAAACTGTAGCTCTGGAGAGCACTGATAACCCCTTTGGCTCTCCAGCTGGAGGCTGCAGCCAGATCTTTGTGTTATTTAGTTAGAAAGGTTGCTTCAGATTTGGGTACAAGTTCAGGATACAAAATCAAGTAAAGGTAAAAAAATTAGAAAGAGGAACAATAAGCTTTACAATTCAAGTCTCCCAGAGTTTAACCTGCTTTAAATAAGAAAACAGTGGCATTTACTTGTGTTCAGAATGTAAGTCAGAAGAGAATCAGATCCATCAACAGCTACAATACAGTACAAACTTTTGTGGTACTTCTACACATTTTAGTATTGCTTATTTAATTTATTTATTTACAATGAAAATGATAAAACTTTCAGGGTTGAATACTAAATCTGTGTGATGTTGTTGGCTTAGGAGGCAAAATATTGCTTGTGAAGCTGAGAAAGGCAGTCTTGACATAAACTGAAAGTAGGGAGATGTTTACCCAAAACTTCTTTAATCTTGGCCAACACCCTTAATCGTGCTGTGCCTCAGTATTCCTGAGTATTCCTTGTCCCATTCATGTGTTCAGGAAAATTATCCTCTCCTTCCCAGGCATTGATTGTCTCGCCTACTTCAACTTAGTTTTAGAATCACAAGGTTAATGCCCTAAGTACCACAATCCCCTTCTTACCGATCTCAAATTAACCTCTTGCAGAATGGCCCCTACTCCAGCTCTCCAGAGATCTGGAAGCTCATAACAGCTGCATGTGAAATCATCCAGAAAATTCTGGATAGTTCCCATAAAAGCTTGTCCTACAGGCTCTTGTACTATGATAAACAACTAATGCACACATTTCAGGTACTATAAAAATAATGCAAAAACCTTCCTATGCAGCTACAAAGAGATTTTAAACTGAGATAGGGAATGCCATGGCTTGTACCTCGGCCCTTCCAGATGTGCTGCCTTGTTCTCTGCTACTCACACGTGCAGAGGGGAGACCTCCACGCCTCCTTGATGGTTTATTTCTCTTTCTCTGGTGCAGATGGTGTCTGGAGGGTGTTTGCCACTCTGCCCTCCACAAAAGTGATGTTGCATTTGCAGGGGACTTTCATTTACCACTGTTGTAAGTTTAGCAGAAAATTACTTTCACCTTTATTTCCATAAAGCTTTCGTATATCATGGTATGTACACTTGAAAAATTACAAGCAGTAAGCAAATTTTTAGATGAACCTTCACCTCAGCACTGGAAAAATGAAACTGATGATGTGAAAGGTAAAGTGTCAAACAGCACAGTAAGGGAAAAACACTTCAGTTACCAAACAAATATTCTTTAGGTCCTTATTCCATTAAAACTTGTATCTGCTTTCATAGAGGATGTTTTGCTATAACTTGCAAATTCCTCATTTTTCAAAGAAAGCTTCATATAACCTGCCTATTTGGCCTTTGTTAGTCATGCTGCAAAAATTTAGAAGCTTTGAAGATTGTCTTAACTAAATAGAGCCACAAGAACAACAATGCACTTTCTTCCAGTCACTGATCAGGCTTCTAAAGAGTAACTAATAATGTGGATTTTAAAGTGCAAAAGGCAACACGAAAATATTTAATAGCAGAACTAACAGCATAGCATACCTTCTGCAGAAACCTGTCTGCTTTACTTTCCTTTTATCAATATTGCCAAGAAAGTAAATTTGTCACTGTACAGTTGAGAATCTCTCAAAGATCTACTTTAATGTTTCACGCTACGTTTGCAAAACAAGAGTAATAAAAATAATGACACCATTATTACTCTTCCCTCTTTGTTTTCAGTTCATCACTTGCATATTTGAATAATGAATTATATTCACATTATCTCTACACATTTGCTCTTGACTTCCTCTGCTGGCTGAAAGTAAAGCTATTATCCAGTTGTCAGCTCTGAAGAGCCATTCAACAAAGCAGCCAATGGTCTGACATATAGATATACTACTATGCAAAATTATCTAGAGTACAATTTCAAGCTATATATGAGAAAATTACCAGCCAGCATAAAAATGAATCTTCAGCTAAGGTGAAATATTAAAGATTTCGTCAGGGCCACTTTAGAACATAAATAAGTAGACAACAGAATTAGTTGTGAATTAGGCACAAAAGGCTAATTAACAGTATTGTATCATCTTGATTGACTCAAAGTCTATTAAATCACTATTTTATTGTCTGAATCTCTGAACCTTACAGGAAAAATAGAACCTTCTTCTATTAAGAGGCCCCTCTTCATTCTCAGATCTGCAGCTTTTGACTGAATTTCATTAAGACTAATTCCAGTAACCAATACTTTGCACAAGTAATTTCCTGATAAAAGAATGATTGTTTGCACCATTCGATTTATACAGCTTTTTTTATTAAGTGCCATGCTAAATTACAAACAAATCATATAAAACAAAACCCACACAATTTTCCTGTAGTGTCACATTAATGTAATTATAAATATAACTGGAGCTCCAGATGAAGTCAGACTTTCATGATGCAGTGGAGGAGCAAACACGGCTTAGCAGCAAACATTCTCAAGGGCAAAGACTTTCTTCTCTTCGTGCTCAAGTGTTTTTGTCAGGAAAGAATAACTGAGGTTGGGAAGGTGAGGAGGTGCCCTCTACCAGACAGAAAGTGATGTCCCCAGGATGACATTAAACAAACAGGTACAAGAACAGACAGGAAACCAGAGCAAGATACTGTGCTTGCTTTGAAGAACTGTCTAAGAGAAGAGCAGCTACTGACTCTGTGGTCAGCTTTTATTCTTCTGAATCAGCTGCCTCAATCCCTTTTATACCCATTGGACCTGCTCCTGTTGGCAGCCCTGTATTGGAAATGATCTTAAGACTTTAGAAAGGGAAGAGAAAAAACCTCAACTCATCTTCATTCCCATACAAGATGAAAATAACTGGTTCTCTATAAAGTGTGCAAAATATGTCCCGTGGATCTCCTTTGGGGGTGTCTTGAAGCGCATCAACTTATATTGAAATTTAGAGAGGGCTGCGATGATTTGAAATGTGTTTTCATGGGTTACAGCGTCTGAAAATTTATATCTAGAAGAATTTTAGCGCTTTACTAACACTGTTTCATCTCACTATCACTTAGTGTAACTTAAGACTGTAATTGCCTCCCTTTAGCACTGACGTGTAAGCAAGCAGAAGAAATGATTTACCTAAGAACACAGAATGAGGATAATCACTCTTCCAAAAATCTCAAACACATCCTCATTCTCTTCCTGGAACTCTTATTCTTATGGGGTTAGAGGACAGTAGCCATTCCTGGATATCCAGCAGGCTGGCAATAGTAACAGTACCTCTTTTTGGTCAGTGGACATCAGCAAGTCCTGGACAGAGGAACATCTTCTACATATCAATTGTATGGTGCAGGCAAGGGAGTTGGACACGTTCATGAACGTGCCAAGAAATGTCAACACATGCACAATAACCCCGACATGCCCGGCTTACTGCACACTGGGAATCCATCTCATAATGCATGCATGCATATTTCTGCCTGGGAAATCATGGATGGCAGCATGGCAACCCTACACAGAAAGTCCTCTTTGAAAGCCATGCTCTCCAGCCAATGTTTAATTCATTAGGTCAGCCTTCCTTAATCAGTGATCAGAACTGTTTAGTTCATGATACATTAGGAGAAAGTCTAAGACACTCCTTCCAAAAAACCCAAATGTGCTAATTCACACGTTAAAAAGAAGGAAACCAGATGAAGGGTAATGGAGTAACATTCAAAGTTTATCTCAGTTATTGTTTGTAAATGAAAATCACTCTGGCAACACAATTTTCATTGTGGACTTTGCTTTTTAGCTATAATATGTGACTAAATGAACAATAGAAGTTGAATAAAATTAGATCATCCTGATTCTACTCTGCTGATTTGCTATGAACCACGGCACTGTCCACTGGCAGAAACTGAAGGCTCTGTAGTTGGCTGAAGCCTGCTCTCTCTCCCTCAGTGATCCCTTAAGGGAGCTCTTCCATCTCCATCCTGTCCTGAAATCTCTGCTGTGCAGATGGTTAGACTACACAAACCCTGCCCCACACTACATGGTCACTCGGGCATGGCTTGCTTGTTTCTCCAGCAGCATCTTTGTCCTTTTGAGGAGTCCAAATGTGCTGATGTGTGCACACAGATGGGTAAGAAACAGAGCAAGCACTTCTGCTGACTTGGAAACATTAATCGAAGTTGGTTGGGATTTCCCCTATCTAACTTCTGCACTGTGCTGACCTATCCAGATAGCTCATACAGGGTGAAACCTTCCACATCTTCAGCAAAAAGCACCCTGGAAACATCTTTTTCTAGACAGAAGAGGCAGTGAGACAGTTAACTCAGCTGTAGTCACTTACAGCACAGATTTCTTGAGTTAGAGGAGAAAATCCCACACCTAGAACCTACCTGTTGCTACTTACACTTAGATAAATTCTCAGATGTCCTTGGCACTGAGATAGAGGAGCTCTAGTATTGATTCTCTGCCTTCAAGGTTGTGAAAAAAGAGAGCTAAGAGCAGTCAGGGGATGAAGTACTATAAGAAGAGGCTACCTGAGATTTGGGGCTTGTCTGGGAGCTAAAAGGTTTATTTCCAAGTCTGCCTCACCACAGCCTTTCTTCAAGCATCCTTGGCCATGTCACTTAATTCCTTCTTCTTGGTTCCCAGCCTGCAAAGTGAAAGCATTTAACTATTTCACATGTATGTTAGCAGAAAAAAATGTAGGGAAATATGAAGAGCCCTGATGATATAATAATGAGAATCAGACAAATGCCACTGATGTGGGAAAGAAAGAGGTTCAAAGGACATCAGAGCTATGCAGTCACATCAGAAATTAGAATATGCACATTTTAAGTTTCAAAGGAAGCGCTTTGGGTCATTGACTATATATCATCCTACTTTGTAAACATTTTTCCTTATATAAATATTAAAATGTATTCCCACCATAATATAATGTTTCTTATATTAAGGAGTATTACTTTGTTCTCCTCATGGCTAAGAGGATTTGCTGTAATATTTAATTAAATAAAACAGAAGATTTCATGATTAAAAAAGAAATAAGATACAATTAATAAAAAAATCTCAGACATACAGTAACAAAGTAGGGACATATTTTCATTTAGATAGACGTGACAAGACTTAAATTCAGCTTGTTTGACAGTAATAGATGCAATGTGCCTATAAATTTTAAATGGACAAACAATTTTTGTTACAGCTATCTTTGGCAGTCCAGAAGTATTGAACGCTACCTTGACTACCTAGGAACATGAAATATGAACATTTTGTCCCACTTTTCTCCCTTTCTAGTTATTTCATTGCTGATGAGGTCATCTGAGCCAGTTATTCTTCATCCAGATCCCAGTTTTATCCAGAACATATGCAGCCAGAAAGATGCATTTTAGTACAAAAATCACAACACAGGTAACAGGGTTCTGGTAGCTCAAACCTTTCCAAAGAATGTCTTCAGCCAAATCAACAGTACAAAGTCATTAGTCTGAATTTTTCTCTAGATATTGGCAGGTGGCAATGTTCTTTATTAAACTTCTGTATCAACAAGTGAATACTTCTCTGAAGATATATTATTTTTAATTTAGTGCTACAAGAAAAATCATGGGTCTCATATTGAACAAAGCAAGTATTTTCATATTATTTTTCTTGTTTGGCTGTTTTTTTCAGTCAGTAAATCTAACCCCAAAGCAAACAAACAAAATCTCTAGGCTTTCCAGAAAATGCAAACAGTGATACTCACACTACCTAGGATAAAGCTGGTAGTTACTGACACTTGCACTTCCCTAAATAATCCCCTTTCTTGTCTTTTGTGATAAAGCAAGATGCAGAGTCACGGGAAGTGGTAAATGATGGAATTTGTACAAAACACCCTGCAGCAGCCCAAACCCCAGGTTTATTATTGTTACATCTATTTCTTTCGTCAGTGTAGTATGGGGTGGTTTCAAGCAAAGTCCAGGGCCCTGTTGAGTTAAATCCTGTATGGATCAAGAGACTGCCCAAGGAAGCTTCTGGCAGGGCTAGGAGCTGACCTCTATTCCCACACCTTCCCCAGGAACTCTCTTTTCTCTTCTTCTTGCATATTTTATACAGGAGTCACTCAGAACAGACCTCAGGCTCCATTTACAAGGAGAATTATGTTTGCTACCTGTAGTTTCTCATTCATTCTCAGCTTTTATCTGGAATCTGTCCTCTGTTTCCTTGCTTATGTCTGTACCTAAACCTAGGATATTATTAGTCCTGGGGACAATTTCAAGCCTGCTTGTCCTTGAAGACAATCCACATGAGGACTGGGGCTGGCCACAAACACTCTGCTTGTAGGGTGTGCACCCAGAGAGTCTCTTCCACCAGGTCTGACAGAGACTTGCTTTCTCAGAGCTTGCTTTTCTCCCTAGAGACATTTTTTTTTGAAGTCTAATCTCTTAGATATTGTAAGGGATCAATTCTGCAAAACTAAAAAATTGAACAGTCTTGTCCTGGGTCCTGAAAGTGGACCTTGGTCCTGCATTTATTTATATAATCATTGTGTGGCTCTCCTGTTGGTTTCTCCAATAACCAGACATATAAAAATGTAAATGGGTATTGATATGCTGGAGTGGTGCATCACCAGCAATCACATGCACTTCTGGCTAAATTATACCACATATTCTCAGAATATTAAATACTCACTCCACATACACCACTACTTATCTAATACCCTATTTACCAAAAATACCCAGCAGTTAAAAGCAAGTGCTTTTATAGTAAAAGACTTCTTAAATCTTACATTGCCTATAAAACAATGCACACACACATGGGCACCCATTTTACCAAGTCTAAGCTCAGGTCCCTTGTTTCCAGACCCAGAGGATTTTACCTCTTGTTAACAATCCCCTACAGTGGATTAGCTTTCTAAGCTAAAAGACACATGGTACCTACTCTTGATCAAGGCTGGTGACAAAAATTCCCATTTCTATGCACAAAAGTATGACCTATACCCGGCATGAGCAAAAGCAGACTCAAGTACTGAACCTCAACATAAAAAATTTGTAAATAACCTTGCTTTACTCTGATTCAAGTTCTTCCAGTGTAGCTGGCATTTGGAGTTTCAGGAATATTTGATTATATAGAAAGCCTTAAGGGGCAATAACAAGCCGGTTTCTGAGCTAATAGGAGAGAAAAGAATATGAGATTACAATCTAAAAATTAAATAGAGGGTCATTCTTTTTAATGACTAATAACTCTCAAAGAATTTAAGTTTCAATTAAATTCTGACTCCAAAGGTATTTATGTAGTCATGAAACTATTTTTAAATATTTCACATTCAGAGTGCTCCAGATTCCTTAGTGGTTCTGGATAATATCAGACATCATTATGATATCTGAGCAATCTTGCAGAAACTCTTCTTTTGCTTTTAACCTCTTGTTCAAAAGAGTTTTTTGGGTTTTTTCCTATTGATGACTTTGGAGTTTTTAATGATTTCCTAGAAAATGATGAACGTAGAACAAATAGTGCAAAATTTTGGCCAAACTGGTTATTTACAATTTTAACTACTGAATGAAAAGTGGATGTTTGGTGAGTAGAGTATTCAATTGGGAAAATACTGTAAGACAGGCAGCTAACAAGGCTTCAGGGAATTAAATACTGTCTGTCCTGGAACAAGAATTAAAAAAGGATTCTTTGCCCTTATATATCTAAAACGTTCTTTTCATATGATTGTGGAAAAAGGAAATAAGAAATGTGTCCCTTTTCATAAAGTGAAACACAACACAGCCCAATTTAAACACTGGGATAGGTCTAGAAATGCATAAATGTAATACAAGTCCAAGAAAATATTTGACAACATGCAGCCACACGATGCTCAGACGTCAAACTCAAACCTTTTCTCACATATTAAGTGCAGAGCTGTCACAGCTAACATCTTGCATTAATTGATATAAGCAGCTCAGAGGTTCCCAGGTTACAAAGAATTGTGATTTTCTTGGGGTAAAAAGAATCTAAACACCTTAAATTAGGATCCAGCTGATGCTGGAAGTGAGGGCAATGTCTCACCCCACTTGTGCCTGGAGCACTGGGGTTCTCCATGTAAGCAGAGGTTTCATCTCTCCAGTCTGAGAGAAGTGACTTGCTCAGCTCAAGGCATGAATTTCTGTTTCAGCAATGACCCCAAGTGGACTGAACTTCCCACTCTACTGGTGCAGCTCACCTCCAGATTACCTTGGATTTCTTCTATTCTTGCTGGAACTTTAAGTGACTAGGTTACCTGGCATTATGTCTTCCTCTTAAAGACTAAACCACAGAATATTTACAACAAGGTCTTCCATTCCAGTCCAGACTGTGCTCAAACAATGGGGACATTTTTTGTCTGCTGGCTGATGGATGCAACATATCAGGTGATTACAGGGTTCTCTTCCCAGGATAAGAAGGGAATAATTCTCTTCCCTGCTGAACAACCAAAAATTAAGCTGGGGGAACCCTAATGTTGGAAGGATTTTGCTGAACAGAGATGACTTCTAAAGTTATCTTACAACCTGGGCTGGCATCCCTGGTCTGGCAGCAAACAGCACATGGGTGAAGTTCTCATTTCTCACAGCCCAATGCCCTGATGTGCTGCTCTGTCCTTTTAGGACATCCTTGTGATGAAGGTATTGCTGCTGCAGCCATTGGAGACTTGACTTAGAAATATGGGGTCTTGTAAGAGGTCAGAAAATAACTCCTTCTCCTCATTTTTGTTTGCTGCTTTGTTTTCAGGATGAATTCCTGTAGTTTTTGTAGCTTTTGAATTTTAATGTCACATTTTTGGAGTGGATGAAAACCAAATAATTAATGCGCATTCCTATTTTCATGAAAGCACATAATTTCTTATCCAATCTCAGGAAAATTATAATAAGAATAAACCCCACAATTATAGAAAAATCAATTTGAATCAAGAATATAACTTGTTCTAGTCCCACTAGAACTAGTCTCAAGCATAATGAGATTTTTTGTCTGACTCTGGTAAAACTCTGGACTAGATATCTTTGCTGTGTAGTCAGTATTTCAGATCATACCCAGCATGTTAAAGAGAGAAGGCAGCATATATTTTCTGCTAGAAAAATTCATAAAGGAATCTCTGTAATTATTTTAAGAATCTGTAGTTCAGAATTTGTGTCTAACAAAATTATAAAGGGAAAAGATGCACAGGAAATTAAAAATAACTTCCTCCTGTTTCATTGAGGTATATTGGGCTAGATACCATAAATTTTTACAGCAAAGGCTTCCTAAATCCAGTGAGCAAGAAAGAAGAAAGGACATTTTTAATTATTTCATTTTATGTGTATATTTATATATATACACATATATATATAACTTGTCCATTTTACCAAATGGGAATTGGAGATCAGTCTGAGGTGCTACTTAATAAAGGATGAGGCTAGGTGTTAAAATTTCAGCTAGAGGAAAAAAGCAGTGTGATGCCCCATGGAATATTTGGCTCTCAGGGAAACACCCTTGAGAGTTGAGCGCTTGGTCCTTTGGAGAGTCAAGGGACACACAGCACAGTCAGTGGTTGTCTTAAATGTAAAATATTCCCTCCAGCCTGCTGCAAAGAGCTTCATCCCCTTGGCCTCAAGCTGGGATTTCTCCTGAACACAGACGTGTGCCCTCTGTGCCAGAAACCGAGAGGGGATTAAAACCCCCGGTTGGAGGAAGCCCTGCACCTCGCCTGCCTTTAGGGTCTTGTCTTGACTCCTTCCTCAAGAAATGAGAGTCCCAGGTTTGGATTTTTTTTTTTTTTTTTGCTGTCAAAGATTGCTGTATTGAAATGTCCACTGCCCTGGACACCACTCTCCATCATGTCAGGGCTGCAGCACCCAGCTTGGGATAAAGTGCCAAGAGCAGCTGGGTGCTGACAGAGCGAGGAGGTGCTGGGGAAAGGGTTCTCAGGTTCACAACTGTGTTTATCCTGCAGATTACTAAGTGCCACAGTAAGGATCTAGACCTGTCAACCCTCAGGAAGAAACCCAAAGCAGTCCTCAGTGATAATCTCACAGGCACTCAGAGAGCCCATAGCAAAATTGGCAACTAAATGGGAGTGCCTCAGCTCTGCTCTCACAGTCCCCTACTGCCTCCTCTCACTGGGGACACGCTGATAATGGGACATCACAGTCCAGCTTTGCATCTTGAAACTCAAAATAGGACATCCAGAATCCATGGATTAAAAAATATTTATAAGGGTACAAGGTGAGCAGAAAGACTAAAGCTCTCTGTTCAATAGATTAAGCAACATCATCCTCAGCTGGCATACACGGGCATAACCATTTATACCAGTGAAGAGCTAGCAGGATTTGATTTTTTTCTAAGAAAGAAACTGCAGTTGAAGTAAAAATCCAGTTAGTTTAAAAAAAGCAAACTTGATAGTATTTCTTCTTTTAAAGCGGCTTGTGATTTTTTGTTGTGAATGTGATGCAACACAGCAGGAGAAATAACAATTATGTCTAACACACATGCACAGGTTACATACACACAATATACACATATATTAACATAGCTCCATTTTCTTAATTCCCTACAAATTAAAGTGACAAGCTAGATGTTAGTCCTTACTGAATTAATCCTGTCTGAATAGCATTAGTGTCATCCTCACTATACACCAGTAACTACTAGGCTATAAAATTTATGATATAACATTCGGAATTAATCTGCAAATATATACTAATTCACACTGACCTTTTTTCAAGCTGAGGCCTTTTTAGCACTCACAGTAGGTTTAACATTGCCCTACTGAGTGTTATTACGAAGCAGTCAATGGTTCTCCATAATTACATCATGCAAATGACATTTGCTTTTTTGTTTGAGCTTATTCCCTCCGATGTTTCCTTCTTTTATCACACTCTTCACACATCTGTGTCCCTGAAATGGCACGGTAAACTCCTCCTCTTTTGGTCCCCAAGTTGCTTTTTCTGTCTTCCCTGGCTGTCACGCAGACACCGCCAGCAGTTTGGGCTGGTGACACATCCCTGTGACATAGGTTATGTCGCCAGCTGGCTGGAACAGGTGTACACTGATTTTACCATCAAATGGCAGCACGCACTTGGCTTCCTACCAGCGCACAGGCATGAAAAACCTGTTCCCTTAAAATTTCTCCCAAGATTGATGGGCTGTTCTTTGACACAGCATCCACCAACAATTTCAATTCCCAGATTGTTTCTCACCATTTGGGCTCGTTTGACAACGGCAGCAATGGAAAGTCGTGGAGAACTTCTTGTTAGTGGAGACAAATTACTCAGTCTTTTCCTCTCTTCAGCACAAAAAAAAAAAGTACAACTTTGGCTGAAGCAGCATGAATACCCAATTGAAATTACACCTGATCGTGCATTTTAGAAAATAATTGATGCAAAATAGGAAGTAATATTGTGTAAAATTCCCATCAAAAAGGCAAGAGAGGTAACAATAATTCTGAATATCTAACTGTTTAATCCAACCAAGCTAAATCAAGGCCAGGATATGCACCAATAGCTGGATGTGGTCCCAGGTGTGTCCTGAGAGCCGTGTTAGTGAAACCTTGGATCAGCTGAGGATACAAGGCAGAGACCAAACACAGCAGCTGATGATCCTCATCTCTCCAGTATCAGCTACTGTGACAGTGCACTTAGGATAGTGCAGGGCTCACCTCAGCTCTAAAGTACATTTTGGAGGCTGAGATCATCTTCTTATTCTGTTCCCAGAGTAATAAGTGATGCTCTGATTAATTCTGTGACAGAAAATAATCTAATACTAAAAATATCTCAACTTCCATTAAGCCAGTTCTGCAGTCTTTAAAAATCCAAGGCAATTATACGAGGTTATACCTGACAGTACATCTTGATTTGTGGATACTTTGGGAGACCCTTGTTCTTCACAGCTGAGGAATTACACTTTCCATTAAAAGCCACTGCTTATATTATCTTGTTAGGGCATCCCACAGTAAACACTGGATGGCAAAGCAGACTTTTTAATGACAACTAATCAGAAGGTCAATGACTGCAAGTCACAACTAAAGTACTCAAGTTAATAAGACAATGTTATTTTAGCCTAAAACTAGCTGAAAAGCAGGGGTGCAGGAGGGAAGTAATGCACAGTTCAGCTGTCCCTGCTCTTAATATTTCTTTTCCCATCAGCATGATTTTCAAATCCGTTTTCCACAGCACCATTTTTTTATGTTAAAATTTTCCCAGGGAAATTCCATACATCACATTCCTAGCAAACTGCTTATCAAATAAAATTACTTGACATTGTATTCATTAGAACTATAAAGAGACTTCCTTAAAAGGCTTTTCTATTTAAAAAAAAAAAGTGTTTGTTTGTCTTAAGTATTTAAGCCTCTGTTCTGATACACAGCATAATAGGGCTGGTGCCATGGTAACTATGTGTGGCTTTTTAATTGAACAGCTGACTTCCAGGACTGAGAATTGCTACCTGCTTCCCTGCTTTCCACAATTTACCGAGGCTCTATCCCAAAGAAAAGCAATGAGTTAGGGGCTGTTAGCTTGTGTGGACTTCACAGCTATGTTTTCTCCATGCAGGAGGTGTACTTCATACAGAAAAGGTCTGCAAAAGCTGCCATAGTGCACACACATCCAGTGACAATAA
Organism: Sturnus vulgaris; assembly: GCF_052056855.1. NCBI lineage: Eukaryota > Metazoa > Chordata > Aves > Passeriformes > Sturnidae > Sturnus > Sturnus vulgaris. Next base: position 33,380,205 of record NC_142249.1, read on the forward strand.
TTTTATCTGAAATCAGCTTACAATTGCCTTTTTTTTTTAATGCTTGGTCTGATATTAAGGACAGGAGAGATCTGAAAGAGCTCATTAAATCCATATGTACACCTAGTATAGGAAAAAGTCTATGTATTATTATATGTTATGTATAATTGTACTATAAAGAAGACTTTTTCCTCCAAGTCGCTAATTGGGATGCAAAAGTGGTTATTTTAAGCTTTACAAAAGAGTTCTTTGCATAATAGAGTGGCTGTTTCGTGCAGCTCCTATGATAAAATTCTCACCAGTCTTAAAATGACAGATGTAATATTACCTTTAATAAGTGTCTACCGATGCATGCAAATTGAATTAAATAGTGGGAGTACAAATTTGTCCGATAATTAAGATAAAAATTCATGTCAGCTTAAGCCCTGATGTATATTAGTAACCCTGTATACTTCTTTTTCTGCATTCTCTATCAATTACTTTTAGTGTCCAACTCTTGATTACTGTAAGATGCAGTCCTTTAAAAATTTATAAATGCTCTGTAGAAAGTATTAAACAAACAAAAGGCTGCTTTTTAAAGCACCTTCAATAAAAAAATATTATAACTTTGTAACCAGAGAGCCTTACAAACTGCTCAAAGTTCAATATAACTCACATTGAAATAATTCCTGTCAGAGCATAATAGAAATGGGAAATAATAGGTATAGATACAATAATAAATAGCGTGAGCAGCAAGCAATGTCTCCAACCTGTGAAAATGGTCACTGTTTTGGAAAAGATCTCTGTTGCATGTCAGAACAAAATTCTACCACTAGCCCAATTTTTCCACAAGCCAGTTATGAAATTTAGCTATTTGGTGTTCGTGTTAGTCTCTCTTTGAAGAGATACCTGGAACTGGAAATTCAACATTTTTATAGTTAAGAAATTCACCTAGGACATGAAACAGGCAGCTCAGGTGCTTGAACCTGGGTTTAAACAATTCTTGTAAATGTCCCAAGTTATGAGCTCCTCTTGGATAATGCTTTATGTGCTTTCATTTTTGACCTTAGATGCTTTCTTTGACGCGATGCACCTTATAAAAATGTTATTTAAATGGCTACAACCCCTCATAAGTTGTAATTACAATAAAATGTTTTTCAACCAAACCCTATAAAATCTCTAGTAAAAAAATTCCATATCAGTTGTTGGCATAAATGGATGCACTAAAATTGCCTGGAATATGAATTTACATTTTATACATTTTGAATCAGGAGTTTCTTAACTAAAATATTTCTGTTACAGTAATGACACATCCTTAAAGAAAACCAGAGTCTGGGGTCATTTGAGGCTACTCATTGTGCTGAAGAAGGAAATTCATGCTTGGCATGAAACAGTGATCTTCAAGATAAAGAATTCAAATTCAGAACACTAAAAGCTTGATACATATTTTGCAAATGAGAAAAAATTGGAACTTTATTTTTCGTGAGGATATAGAGCCAAGGTTCCCATATCTCAATGTTGCTGATGTTCAAGGCTAAGCTCTGGAGAAAAAGTCCATATTTGCTTTGCTGATGCAGTGAGGTGTCCCACGAGGAGAACCCACCCACTCATTCCAGACTGATGGAAGTCACCTCAAATTAGCTGGTGTTCCAAGTATTGTAACATTTGAAGCAAGATATAGGAACAAGACTGGATTTGGATCTTGGATTCATAATGTATCCACAACTTATGTTAGTACTCCTTGAGCACCAAGTAACAAAAAATGTGGCTTTGGATAAATTTATCATGGGTTTAGTTCCTTTTTGCGTATGATTCAACCTGCATGTAATCTCCAGGGATGGCTAAACACCTCTAATGAACTTTGCAGACATGTAGTGAAGTTAAATATCTGTGAAAAAGAAATATCATCTGGCCTGAAAATCCAGTCTCTTTTGTTTGACTACTTTGCTATTACTAAAAAAAAAAAAAAAAAGCAGTCAGTTGTCATATATGCTTACAGGCCATATAGGTAGAAGAAGCACTTTTAAAGTGAAAAACCAAACCAAGCCAGAAACACTGGAGGGACAATTCAGAATGACTTAGACCCACCCTCTGAGTGGGAGCTGAAGCCCACCCTTCTGCTCCAGGCTTACAGCAGAACTCAAAATAATTTCAGACAGGTGTGCATAACACTGCAGCACAGAGCAGCAACCACCTCTGGCCTCGATGTTGCACTGAAGACACATTTTTTTTTCTTTTCAGGCTCCTGCCTGACCTGCTGAAATCTCTGACTGTGCTCCTAGACACATCCTTGTTATTTCTTTGCCCATCTATAAAATGGAAATAATAGCAGTAGGGATGTAATGAGGTTAAATGCGTAAAAGATAATGAGGTGCTCAGACACAATGGTAATGTGAGCATTGTGAGTAAGCTTTGCTTAGGTTTGTGCACGTTAATAACAGTGTTCATTCTGTCTCGGCTATAACACTGTACTTGGCAACAATTTAAGTATTATAAAGAGTCATACTGTATAATGAGTGAGATTACAGAGCTGAATGGATTGGGAAGCCAGGACTGGCCTAATAGAGCAAATAGCACAGAGCCTGTCATTAACCCTCATCCACCTTTCCTGCCACACCCAGCAGAGTGGGTGCTGCACCCAGCCGGACAGCATGTGCCCAGCCAGCCTCTGCTCCCCCTCCATCCTCAACAGCTGCAAGGTGAGAGGCTGCATCCATGACCAGCAGAAGTGGGTGAGAATACAGTTAAAATATTGGTCTGACTTTATTTAAACCAAGGTAAAATGCTGTCCAGGATATTTAAATATATTGATGGAGGGGTGGGGGTCGGGGGAGGTAGAATCACGTCCCATGCTAACAGATCTCTCCTGAAAGAAAGGGCCCTGGAAGGGGACCTCAAAACCATTCCTGAAAATGTTCGAATACCGTATTTTTCAGTCTTCTGACACTAAATAATATTTTCTATATTCTCACAGTCAGTAGACATAAAATGAGAGAAACAAGATAGGATTTATGACTGTTTGAAGTTTCAGGAGTGAGCTTGAGCTTTACTTTACTCTTTGCTACCCTGTGAGGAGATCCAGGCTCAGCCACTAGAATCCATCCAAGGTTAAAATCACTTTGCAATGACAAAAAGTGCTTCAGGTAGGTGTTGCAGTAAGGAGACTCAGAATCACTTCCACTGTAACTGTGCCAATAATAGTGAAGTGACTGCCTAATTTAATGCAATCCTGATGCCTCTTGACATATGTGTTGATTCAGTCAGATGCTTGGTGAATTTTTCTGGTTTGTCCATTGATTGCTCCAATGGTCTCCATAAAATGTGAGGGAGAGACAAAACAACAATGGCACAAGGGCAGTGCAAGAAGCCAACAAGCCATAGTCACCAGTGCAACAAATGACCACAGCAGGTGTTGTAAAGAGGTTCCTCAGCCAGAAGGAGCTCAGCCATCACCTTATTCAAGGGCTGAAGCAAGACTTTTGGGAATATGGAGATCTCACTACCCTTTCCCGAAAAAGGCCAGAAAAATACCTCTTCTGGGTCTACAACCTTCTGTTCAGCATTTCTACAAGGGGCTACATAGGACAATATACAAAAGAAGTGCTGCCTTCTCTACAAGGCACCAACATCTGTGAGGAGAGATGCTTTTAAATGAGTAGATGTTTTTAAATGAATTGAGTACAGAGAGACTGAGTTTTCTCCCTCCCTGACTGTGTGAGGAATAAAGTCACTGGAAGGAGCAGCCCAAGGTTGTTCCTGGTGTTATGCTCTCTATTGCCTTTCATTGACTGCAGCAGAAGCTCTGCCTAATGACACTGTGATGAATTTGTCCTATCTGCTGTACACATAACAGAGGAGGGTTTAGTACAGATTGCTGTGCCATGGTCTCTTCTCTGTAATCCTCACAACTAGGGTCCATCAAATGGGAATTGATGGCAAGGATCAACCTAAGATTTAACATCCTGGTCTTTGCTGGGCTTCTTCCCTTTTTTTAAAATTTATTTAATGTAGTGTGGTTGGTGAGTTAATATACACAGCTATTCAGAACTACAAATGACTATTTATCCTGCAGCCAGCTAAAAAGGTTCAAACTATATCACAAATGAGGGCACACCAGGAAAATGGCTAACTGTGGTCTTTAATTTGTAAATAATGATTTTAGACCATGACCCTTAATAGGACACTGTCACTTGTGCTGTGATTTATGTCTAGTGTGATGACATCAGTACCAATACTGCTGATAAAAGAACACTTATATTGAAGCAAACAGGATGATGAATGGAGTACAAGTCTACTTACTCATTTCATTACTGACTCTTCTGTTCACCACAGAGCTAATGTAGCGAGTCATTGTCTGCCTTGGGAGTATTTTGCAGGTTGAATTTAATGGCAGAAGTGTGTGATATGTACTTCAGTCCTAATGCTTGAGATGGCACAATCATAGATTTAAAAAAAAATGTGCATGTGTTCAATAGTTTATGTATGAAACAGAAAATAACTTTATGTCAAGTTAAACAGAAAACAGTTAGAAAGTACTTTGCTTATTTTTCTTGCAGATTTTCCAAGGTTTATGAGAGCACTTAATTCCCCAAGAAGTTAAATTTCTGCATGTGTTTTACAGAGTGGACAAAATTAGCAAGTAACAAAACCAGCACGGTTAAGTATTACACACACACTTTTTAAAGGTGCAGAGTATTATTTTTTTTTGTAACTTGCCACTGCAAATGCAGAAGCACTAACATATAGCCACCTTTAAATGCTTTCATTAGCAAACATTTGATACTGAAGCTGAAGTAAAGGATGTAAATGTTAACATTAACCTTAATCAGACCTATTTCCTAAGATATAAATACTATACTAATGAAAGAGACTGCCAGCATAATCAGGAGGGCAAAGAATTCCCTTAGGACTCTTCAAGCATGTGTATGTCACCAATAATTCTGCTAACCTTTGAGTGCTAGTGACTTTGAATGTAGAGAAGGGGAGGTAAATGCAGTTTTATTAGTGCAGTTTTATTGCTATGGCCAGCTGCACTCTTTTCTCTATAAAAGGTAATTACTACCAATAGTAACAAGCTAATTGATTGCTAATTAAATCAATTGGCACACTAACCGCTGTCAGAAAGTGACAGATTAGCTGGTCACATGACAGTGTGTTAGTAATGAAAAGTGGACATGGTCTGAGTGTGATTGACACAGCAGATGAAAAGTGATTTGGGATCTCCTAGGTGGTCATGAAGAGGGCATGGAAAACATGATTGATTCAATGGTGACTGTCAGGGAGGAAATGAGAATTGAATGGGATTCAGTGTTGCCCTGGAACCTCACCACATGATGCTCCAAGTTTTTTCACATGTAAATAAGCTAGACAGGGCTTTCTGGCAAATGAAAGGCAGGATGGGGGAGGAAAAATGGGAGGAACAGAAAGTGAAAGTCAGATCAACAAAACTCAGAAACTTCAGTTTGCTTTGTAAAGGGGAAATAAACCCCCAAATTTTTCAGCAACTAAGGATATGCCCGGATCTCTTATTTTCATTAATTGTGAAGGTTTATGAATTAATTTAGGAAGTCCTTCATAAAAAATAGAACTAATTTTTGAGCATGTTGCTTTATTTTGCAAGAAGTCTATATGTAACAAAGGAGAGGAAGATTTAAAGAGCTTTATGCTATTAATATTGCCCTGACACAGACAAGTACATATACAATTATCTATATCTGCCTCTCTCTGTCTCTTTTAGACATTTATATAAATATATAGCAAGCTCAGTGTCACAAAACTGAATTGATTTCCTAAAGATTAAAACCTCGTATCTAATATTTAGCCTGCTTTTATCTCTCAAACTTAGTGTAATAAAATAGTCACTCTCTCGAAGCCCAATCTTTTAAAATGAAATGGAAAAATGTTAAATTTTTTTGCTGGAAGACATTCCATACTTGCTATATTGTTATTACCATCAAACTTGAGTAAGTGTTCCTGAAACACCAAAATTTTTATATAGTCTTTGAATAAGAAATAGTCAGTTAATTCTGAGCATAATAACATGTTAATAAATGAGTTAATACTCAGTGGCTCCTAACAAATGCTGACATTTAACTGTAACTGTGAAGGTATTATGCAGATATTTCTGAAATGAAGACAATTATTATTGTTTTATTAACATCTAAGATGGTATGAGCCAGGGCTTGTGTGCTTTATTCATCCTTTCTGAAGAAAACTGGCACTGCTAAGGACAAGTGCTGTTTGGCAATGCACCCAAACCAACTCTCCCTGAGGGTGTTCCCTTCTAGTAGAATCCAGACCCAGTGGCGTTGCACAAGATGTGTGGACACAGTCATTAAAACCCACCACGTTTTTAAAAGGAAATGAGAGTCTGGCCTCATCTCCTTTCTCATACTGCCCTACTTAACTGCTTTCAGGATGGTGTGGGAAAGAGGTGCCACTGGTTATGAATGATTTTACTTTCTCTAATAAAGAAAAGAATTCAAAATAAAGATACACCTCTTTCTTTTGAATGCCATAGCAGCTTGTGAAGACATTGAATGAGGCCATGACTGAGTGGGAAGAGACATTTACACCATCCAGAGAGTTCTGCTTTGGCTAACTGGTGCCAAGTGGGATTAGAAGGGTGCAGGTGATTTTTTGTGCCTCGGTTTTTGGACAGACTGTTCACCAGTGCACAACAATATCATTTCATTACAGTGAGTGGTGCAATCAAGATCAAGAGAGTAAAAGGCAAAGTGCATGTTCAAGTTTTTCCTCACCTAATTCCTGGTGAGTCTCCTGTGGCTGCCACTTTATCATCTTAATTTTGCTTCTTTTCTTCCTTGTTTTTTTGTTTTTAAATGGATGTATCCTGGCATCTCTTCTGTCATGTAGGTACTACTCGAGAGAAAGAAGAGGACTTTCATTCACAAGAATTACAATTTGTTTAATCCAAACAAGCCAATAACTCTCAGTTAATTTCTTTGTCAGACATGAAAATTAAAGCAAACAGAAAAATACTGGGAAGAATTCTATCCATAAAAATTATCCTATCACTTTAATGTTATGCCTGAATCATGAGTTTTTACATAAAATTATGCTCCAGATTGTGCTGTAGCCTTAGAGGACCAATAAGCACCATCCTTGGTTAGGTAAAGCACACGTTGTATGAATATAACAGTATGTGGCCAGAACATATTATGGGATCATTACTTCCTCTCAGTATTTCTCTTTTAATTCCAGTTTATAGATTATGAAGGATCTTTTCTATCAAAGAACTTTCTACTAGGCTGAGTATAAATGGCGGGATTATTTCTTGATATTAACTTTTTTCAGGGATGTAAATTCTTGCTCTTACAAATTATCTTTGCACTTTCATATGTCTATTCTTTAACCACTTACAAAAATGAAGGTAAAGTTCATGCACACAAGTTATTAGAGACTAATTTTTCCAAATACTCTTATTCATGAAGCATTTATTTCATCAAGTTTCAGCCAAGTCTTTAGACCTATAAACAAGAACGGGCATTACGTATAGTGATGTGTTTTGTCATTTATCTCATCTCGTGAACCAAAGCCCAGAAGTTATGAAATACATCCAGCAAAAAAATCACGCAAACCTTTTGGCACTGAATTTCAAGCCAGACTAAGTTCTAAGCATGGTAGAAATCAGTAATGAGTCATAAAAATCTTCTCTTGAACAGCAAGGTATTACAAAACACTCTGGAAGTTCCACAGAGAGCATTGGAATATATTTCTCAACTTCATAATGTGTATTTTTGTATTTTAAGGTGGACAATTAAAATTTCTTTTCTTATACTGATGGCTTTTCCCCACCTAATCACAACACAGTTACTGCAGACAAAATTACCAGTCACACTCTGGATTTGATCTGCTTCATTTGAGCACAGCTAAAATCCAAAATAAAAAACTGCCCATGTTCCTACCTCAAAAAAACCACAGACTTATGAGTCAAGTCACGCAGATGGAGGGAGAAGTCCTTTTGTGTTTTCTATTCAATCAGCTCCTTACTCTGGGTTGTGTGTATCAAGCCCTGCATGTGAGTGTGGCTCACAAGGCTCCCACCACGTGCTCAGGCAGGATGATGTCCAGGGTGGCAGTGAGGTCTGGAACCACATTCCCAAGGGAAACCTCCTCCTCTGCAGGTAGACCCTGGCTGGGTACCAGCCTCGTGCCAGATGTGCAGAGGTTCCTCTCTATTCCCATCTTCCCACAGGTTCCAGGTGGGATTATCCAGCAACGCTTGGGGCCCAACTGCTGATCAGGCAATGTGTGTGTGTCCAGCTTGAAAAACACACCTGAGCCTGTCGTTGTGTGCTTGCAATCAAATTGCATATTTGGCATGGTGACCAGTGTCCTAGATCTTATTCCACCAGCTCTCTTGGAACAGCCAGGACAGTGATTTACACACCCAAACATGAAATCAGGCTCTCCAGGTAAGTAAATGAGCATGAGACCCTTAACCCTACCTATTTACTCAAAATCCCAAGTGAAAGTTTGTCTGTGACTTGAGTGAGAAGTCATGTTTCTTAAAATTTATTCCAGTATTTAGAGTCATCTTTCCTCATGGTTAATTTGATTGCTGTACTGGAAGAAGCTGCGACAAGAATTCTGCCTTTCAGTGTGTTGTAAATATATCATATTTCAATGAACTAGCAAGGAGTGGGAGGGAAAAATATTATCCCAGCTTGACATGCTACCTCACTGATAGAAATAAAATTGAGTTAAACTTGTGTAGATTCCACTAAGCTGCCATTGATAAGATAAAACTAACCCACTTGTGGCTGGGTTATTTTAGGCCACAGAGCTCATTCTCCATAACAACAACAAAAAAGCAAACCACAACAACAACAACAACAAACTCACTGAAAAAATGCAAACTTAAAAGATATTTAAATAAACATAGTAATATCTAAAAACTTAAGGGATTTTTGTCAACATGGTATCTGCTTGTCTATTCCACACATCTAACTGTCCTCTTCTGTCACTTATAAGCAATGGCTTGTCTAGTTGAGTACTTAGGAAAGATAAAACAAATCCATTAATGGTGAGAAGTCAATACAACATAAATTAAAGCATGTCAAAACCCCATGTACACTCTCTCAGCTAAAGGGGCTGTAGATCAAGTGAAGCCTTCATACCCAGATTAAGCACCTTAACCTATGCACATTGACATCATAAGTTTTCTTTACTTGACGGGTTTTTTTTGAGCATCCACAAACAGACAAGTTGTCTTCAGCTCCCATGCAATAGGGAAAACAAATCCTAGGATTTATATCAAAGACTTTAATGAAGCCCCACACCTGATATCCTTGATACTTTTAGTGACAAAATTCCCATTGATTTCAATGAAGTCATGTCTTTTATCTCAAACTATTTGAGTTTATTTTAGCAGAAAGTAGTCTGAGGCACTGCCAGACTTTATTTACTATGCATTGTTCAGCATGAAAAGAAGGAAATAGTCTGACCTTGTTTATCTGTTTATCATCAACAGAACAGAAATATATTCTGACACCCAGCCATAATTTTGGGTCTAGTCTTATTTTAGTGTGAGTTCTTAAAGAGACAAGAGTTAGTGCTGCCTGGGCATCATTTAACATACTAAAACCATATGAAATGCCTGTGTCTGCTGGGTGAATCCCAAAGGATAACATTATGGATAGGTGGAGCTTCAATGTCTCTCTTATTCACTCTCAACCTGCTTTGAATTCTGCCATTTGCTCCCTGTTGTGAAATTCAGTTTTTTTCTTTTTTTGGACCTGTTCCAAAACTCATTAAAGTCAATGTGAATTTAAATGAATGGACTTTGCATCATGATTTTAATTAAAGCCTTTTACAAGCCCAGCCCTCTGAATGTTTCACCCTTGCTGAAACACTCTTATCTTTCCTTTTTCTGCTATTAATGACACCAATCCTACCCACCCCAGCACAGCCTGTTCAAAGACGACTTTTTCAATTACCATCAACTGCCATCTCTATGCTAATAATTCACTGATCTACATCTCTCTAGACCTGTCTCTGTGTGCAAATTAAGGTCTTGGTCTGCCTCTTTAGCATCCTCTGGTATTTAGCTATCACCTAAAACTAAGCAGGGTGAAAACATAATTCTAACCTTTCCTTCCAAGATTTCTCTTTCTCTAAGAAATATCACCATCATATCTGCTTCAAATTTGGTGCTAACTTTGACTCATGTCAATCCCCAGATTTTTGGATGCCTGTTTTGCCAGACCTGGCTGGTCTAACATCTCTGAAATATGGAATCACTCCAAGTGACTTGAGTTCTCATCATCTTGCCTCTCAATTAATGCCACAATATTTTCTCAGGCTCAAAAGGGTAAATACTTATTGTGCTTATATCCAGTAAGAATGCTACCAAAAAACCCCTTTTTTCCCTAGTCTGTTGCTTTGACTGTGCCTTTCCATCTTGAATAACATATGAACTGCACTTCACTTTCCAAGCCCTTCACACACTCCTGTCAGTACATCTACCTGAGTTCACATCTCAATTCCTTTATAAACTCTTCATCAAGGCTTTTTTGTTCTTTTGCTTTTGCATAATTGGAAAGTGCTCGCCACCGACATGCACAGAGGTATCTCATTGTTCCAGCAGGACTTATTTTTCCAGGGAAAAAAAAAGCAATAGAGAGTGGTCAGACTGCTTATCATTCCTATAAGAAGTGTTTCATTGCTTCTTCTTACTCCCTGTATGAAAGTATCCACTTGCTGTCTCTTCTTGCATAGCTGGATCTTTGAACAGTCTCTGCTTTTTACTTTTTCACTCATGCAACCTCCAAGCAAAAAGGTCATTAGACACTGTGATAATATTGACCTGTAGGAATGTTTGTTAAGATTTTGAAAAGGTCAGAAAGCACATGATAGAAAAAACCATATTTTTGGTGTTTTAAATCATTGGCCCAATGACTAAATGTGAGTAATATTTAAAAGTAAAACAAATAAAGGAACATTTGTATAGTATGATGAGTCCCTGTTCCTTTGGGTACCCAGGTACAGCTAAAAACCTGAATCATCTCACCACTGAAAAGCACAAGTTTTTGATGCCAGTCTTTTATGGCAAAGGACATGAGAATGAACAAAATGTTTGCTTAATGTAACTTCTGTGGGAAAATTATTTATAAAAATTCACTCTGTAGTCCACATTTACATAAGACTTTGTTTGGTGCCTGGTCTGTGAGGCACCAAAACATGGCCAGTTTTATGTCCCAATACACCCTCTGGTCCACACTGAAGGGGTACCACATGATAATTTTAGGGATATCACTGCCATCACCTTTTGCTGCCCCACATTATTGCTTTTTTCTGCTCCAGGCCCTGCACTACTGTGGTTCTGCCTTGTCTGCAGACAGGACCAGACCAGACTCCATGCTGTACCTCCTTTCTGATCTCAGGGTGCTCCTCTAGCAAAGAGGGTAAAACTCTGTGTTAATCTGGCCTTTCTCTGTGTTTGTCACTGTGACAGCACAACAACATAATCCTGTACATTACAGGTACTGGCACACAGAGGTCATAGGGCAACAGCTCCCACAGTGCTTCCCTTCCCACTCAAGCTTTTGGAGAGGAGAGGTCCCAGAGAAGCAGAGTCACTTCTATGAACTGCTTTTTTCTTTAAGGGAAACAACCTGGTGAGGAGGAGTGGAATTGGCATTTCTAATGACAGAAAATGAAATTGTCTCCTCTGCTCAATCCTTATCAATATCTAATTTCCTTGTAGTAAGTACTTGAGGTGTTTTTTCTATTAGGGGCACAGTAGGGAAATGTGCTGTGGTGAGGTTAACATATTGGCTTGTAAACAAATTTCACCATTAAGTACTTGCACCAAAACTGCTTTGACAACTTACTTTGCAAGTGACAAATTGAGACTAGAAGAGGATCTATTTAAAAATAATTCCACTCTGAAATGAATTGGAAAATGCAGATACAGGTTGTAAAAACATCAATGTTCACTTTTTATCCTCTCCAACATCTCAGTCAGAAGTTCCCTGGGCTATCTAACATATTCCTTATCTTCTCAGTTCCTCATCTTCCTTCACTGATACATTGCAGTTTCTTCTTTGTGGTCTCTCGAACACAGAATTCAGCCTTCAAGACATGGGAACACAGATCTATACAAGAGTATAAATATGTTTTTTCTTTTGTTCTCTCTTCTGTCTCTAATAACTTTTCACATTCTACTTTCTCTTCTAATATCAGAAGACTATATTAGTGGTTCCTTTTTATGTGCTGCAGCTGATTCTGAGAGAAGAGTAAGAAATGGTATGAAGGGTATTGCTGCAGGCAGGTCAGTCCAACCTTGGAATTGTTGGGATATATGAGTAGGGACTGAGAGCTCAGACACTTTAATGACAGGCACAGGGGGAAGTCCAGATTGGAATAGAACAGATATAAAAGCAAAATGTAATTAGGGATTATAGCAGAAAAGGACAATTACATTTTTGTACTTTCCAATGAAGACAGGAAAAATAGCAAGGGTTAGTTCCAGGCATAGAATGAACAACTGAGAATCCATGCAGCAGCTCTGCCAGCCCTGCTCTGCTGTATCCTTCCCTCTGCCACTGCTGGGCACCCCCTGGGCATCCTCTGCATTTGTGCCAGATACAGTCATGGGTTTATGACACAGACAAAAACTCCTGCCAAGAATCTAATGCTCGAAGAAGGTCCCAGGACAGTTTTTAAAATTAGATTTCCAACAATAAAAGGTTGAGGGTGTAAATCCACAGGAAGTACTTACTGCAGACTTTTAATGAAAGTACAACACATCAAGTTCACTAGAGATAACTAGATTCAATGCTTGGGCTAAAAAGTCCATCATTCATCCTAGGAAGCACACTGCAGACAAATCTATTCATTCTCAGGATGGAAACATGCAGAAGACAATTTGGTGAAAGCTGTGTTTGAAAGGGGTTTGGACTGCTTTGGGCTGAGGGGAATTGGAGGAATTCTGTTATTTAGACAACTATTGGCAAGTTCCATTTGGGAGAGGGCATCTGTTTTTGTTTTGAACCCAGAATTCTTTGGCCTAATAGCTGCAATACATCCTATTTGCTATAGAGTGATTTGAACAGATTGAGATAGTCTAAAAGTCAGGATGACTGCAGCTTGACGGTGAACAAAAGACTTCCAAATATATGTCCTAAAGTCCTAATCTCCATAGATATGGATTTACAGACTCCAGTGACTGGAGTCAGAAAATTAACTCTTTAAATTTTTTTTTCTTCATTTAAGCTAAGCACTTTAGTTTTATTAGCCTTCTATAGCTAGGTAAGTGCTAGACTCCTGAAAAGCACCAGGCATTTTAAAATATATTAGAGCAAACATATTAGCTTCTGAAAAATCTAGTTTTCAACATCTACTTCCATCAGTGTACTGGATTTGCATGGCAAGGTTTTGGAAGTGAGGATGGACTCAGGGGTGTCTTCTGTGAAAAGCTGCCAAAAGTTTCCCTGTGTCTGATGGAGCCAATGCCAGCTGGCTCCAGGACAGACCCACTGATGGTCAAGGCCAAGCTCATCAGCAGTGGTGGCAGGACCTCTGGGAAAACATATTTAGGAAGGGGAAAAAACCTTGCAGCCCATGGTGAGGGCCCCTGCAGTCCATGGAAGTCCACAGGGAAACAGATAATTCCTGGCAGTCCTTGGAGAACCCTAGACCAGGGCTCCTGTTGGAGAAGTTGTTGGAGGAATGTATCCTCTGGGATGTTTCCCATGCTGGAGCAGGGGCAAAGTCCTCACCCCGAGGAGGAAGGAGCAGCAGAGATAACATGTGATAAGCTGACCTCACCTTATTCCCCACTTCCTATCTCTCTCTACAGCTGTGGGAAGGAGGATGAGAAACTTGGAAGTAAAGAACAGGAAGAAGGAAGAGGAAGGGGGAAAGTTGTTTTTAAAATTTGGTTTCCTTTCTGGTTATCCTACACTACTAGATCAGTAATAAACTGAACTGGTTTCCCCACTCTGAGTCTGGTTTGCCCATAATGACCAGTCTGGTGGCAATTGGTGAGTTATCACTCCCAGCTGTATTTTGACCCAGGAACCTTTTGTTATATTCTCTCCCCCTTGCCCAGGTGAGATTGGAAGTGATAGACTGACTTTGGTGGGTAAATGGTATCCAGACAGAGTCAACCCACCACAATCAGCCTCCATCTGCATGGCACTTCATATCAGAGATAAATTCTTCTTGCACAGAGAGAGATTGGCCTTAAACAATGAAGTCTGTAAAAGGAGAGAGCACAGATTTTTGGAAAGCATCCAGAGAAGATGCTGAGCCTTTGTCCAAGAAGTGAGATATGAAAGAGTAATTTCTCTCCTCTGCTTGGCAGGATTCAAACCAACATTGCTGCCCAGCTACTAACTTTTGACTTAAACCACCAGAAAAAACTTTTCAAAAACAATCTTGGGATGAATTGACCAGGGACAGAGCATGCAATAGTGAATAGACAGGTAACTTTTCCCAGTCTGTTATGAGAAAGTCAACTCTATTATTTGGAATGGGTTATTAAGAAGTTTGTTCAGTAATAGAACAAATTCTCTCTTGCAATCTTACACTAACTTTCCTTATACCTTTTCATTTTGCCACTCCTTATTCCTGCTATTTCTTTAATTTCTACTAATTCTTTTCTCTAAAGAAATTTGTCTCCTCTAAATGGCTTTAGTACAGCTCCTTTAACATTATTAATCCTTAGGATTTTTACAGTTAGCCTGTATTAATGTAGATCATCCAAGGCAGGGTCATCTTTTGATGACAGGGAAGTTGTAATGATCAAGAAGAGACTACAGCTGGCCTGGCATTAACAAGGGGGTCAAAGATTAGAAACTCATTACCAGATGGTTAGGGAGCTTCTCTTGATTGTAACATTCAAGCCCCAAATAGTGATATTTATTATCCTTTGATGTTGGAGAACAATCAATAACATTTGCTTATTGGTTATCTACCAAGATTGAGAAGTTTCCATTCATAAGGGATAATGAATCACACACTGAAGAAGTCCCTCTCCCCTGTGAGTATAATTAAATATTGCATTAGCTGATCAATAACAACTAGATTTAGAGGGGGTACAGGACACTATGCCATTAGCCTGTTGACAGGAGCAGTTCAGTTCTTTAAAATTTGTCTTTGAGAAAAGATAGAAAGATGGTCAGGATTCTCCAAAGCATCAATCTGCATACTTTTCTTAAAGACCTTTTTTAAATAGGGAATTGAGTCATTTGTCAGCATCCAACTGGCTGAAATAATTGCTTTTTAACAAGAACTAAATGCCAACTCTTATTTTGAAATCCTTGCTCTATCTGAACATATATTAGGAAAAGAAAGGAAAAACTGAAATTGTCAGTAAAAACAAAAATTAAATTTCACTTTGTGCCCCCAGGAGAGTCCTCTTCAGCACAGAGGGGACTTGCACCTGCTCTGAGCACTGCCAGCAGCACCAATGCTCTGTACACCCCAGAAAGGACACTCAGTCTGGGGCATTTTTGTTCCCACAGGGACGGAAATGGGGGCTTACTTTGCCTGGTGGAAATTGCCCACATGGACCCCCTACATTCCTTGGTCTTCTGAATTATGAATAACTTTACTTTCCAGTGTAGACTGGGTCATTAGCTTTTTTGATGACCTAATCAATTAGCAAGTCACTGCCATTATACCAGGAAAACACCACCCTCTGCTGAAGTGGTTTTAAAAGTAAGCTTGAAAGTTTATTGATTTGACTTCCCATGTTAAGGTCTTTTCTCGTTTTTGAATCTCTGGTGTCCATTTTCACCCTCTTTGTGCCCACAGCACAGTGCTTTGTAACTTCCTTTCCCAGACAGACCCAAAAATCTCTTCCTGTAAACTTCCTCAGGTTATTACTGAAGATATAGCTGAGCAAGATAACCCAACAATTTTCTTAACTGAGGACTGCATGTTGCTCAGTGAAGTAAATAGGAGATTAATTTGGCTGGCAGGGAATAGTAAGATCCTGGAGGCAGTTATAAATCTTAAATTTTTTTTTTGAACTTCATATTTGATTTAGAGCCTTATAAAAGTATTTTGCTTTTAGAAATGCAAGTATGCTCCTATACTGAAAACAGAAAAGCCATTTAGTGCATTGCCTTGCTCAGCTACAAATATTCATCAAAAGTATCACCTTCCTCTCTTCTTGCATCTCATAGTCTACTGATAGACAAATGGTTTGTCCCTCCCCTCAAGTCTTATCTGCTGCTTCTGTGCACTACAGTCAAAAGATAAGATTTAGTATCACAGTTGCATAGTAATTTAATAAGCAGACCTTGGAGAACAAGTAAAAAAAAAAGAAAGAAATGCTAAAATATTGCTCAGAAAGAGAAACTGATGGAGCTGTTCACAAAAAAATAATAAAAAATCAGGCTGGGAGCCCTGAGGAGTGATACAGACTGAAGACAATGGAGCTTCTGAATGCTAACACAGCAGACTCCCCAAACAGCTTAGGATCCCCCACTTCAGGGGTCCTTAAATTTTCACTGTTAAGGGAAGTATTTTTGCAAGCTGTGGACTCCTCAGCCTGTATAACTCTCCTCAAAGTGGGCATCACTACTGACAGTGTACCCAGTGGTGTAAATTAAAGACAATCCTTGGATGATGACTCCCAGAATGACTTGACATCGCACCAAAGAACATGGTCCTCTAAGATGTCTAAACCGGTGCCCCCTCTCCAATCCCAGAACAGGTCTGTGTGGTGGTGACCTGCCTCCCCAGTGGAGCATTTTCAACTTATTTTTACCTCTATAGTACCCTGGAAAAGTGCAGCTGTTGGTCTTGGTGAGGATTATTAGTGTAATTTACAGCAGGCAGAATTCATATGACTGTTGCATCTCCAAGCTACAAACCAAAGGAAACCAAGACTTTCTAAGCACCAGACCCTCTCCTCATCTTGATCTCTTTTTTTTTGCCTGAAATATGGTCCCTACAACTCCCTTTGTTCACACAACCTCCCTTCTTCCTCCAAGACATCCTTGGGACTGCATTGTAGCAGATTAAAGAGGAATCACATGGAAACAAGCCATAAAACATTGAACACCTCAGTCTGGACGTGCCAATGCACCACAAGAGCTGTTTTCTCTCCCTGGTCTGAGGATCTGAGCTGGCTGCTGGAGGACAGGACAGCACTGCTCTTTGTTTTTCCTGTGTTTCACTTCAGCCATCACCTCAAGCACTGATGCCTTTTCCTGCTGTTTGGTGGCTTCTTCTTGATTAAGGAGTAGAAACCCAAAAACTCTTGTTCAACCTGAAGTTTCATTTGTGCTTTATACTTCACACTCTCAGGGCACATTCTGATTTTCCCTACCTTTGGTCCCCAAGTACTGCAGAAGAAAAAAATGCGTTTTCAAATACAGACTTTTACTTAATACAATGTTGTCAGCATGAGCAATACACTGTGAAACACACCATAATTCATCACCAGTATTAGCCAAAGATAAGCCTAAAGTGCCAACTATGAAACTGAAATAACCTGAGGTACAACTGCTTTTAGTTGTCTGATTACAATTCAGCTTTTTTTAGAAAACTTAAAAGAATTGATAAAAATCTCATTTTGGGCATCAGAAGCAAAGGGTATGCCTGCTCACAGCTCCAGGGTTTCATAGATGACGTTTGTGCAGATGATTGTCTTCTACATAAAATGATGAAATTAATGTTTTTTTCACCCACAGGTAGAAAAAATCAATTTAAAAAGAAACATAATCTTTTGTTATTTAAAAGTAATATATATAAGTGCTCATCATAAAATGAGGCTAAAAGCAGTTGAAAACTTTAAGAATATCCTTCCCATATATAAATGGGTGGATTTAAGTAATTAAAATCTAGATATACAATAAATTTCTATAATTTTGTAAATAATTTGCAGTAATGTTTTTTCTCTCATTCAGAACACAGTTCATTTTGACACACTAATTAATTCCTTACAAGATGCAAGTGGTATTATAAAGCCATTAGAATTTGTTAGTAACAAATAAAAAAAAGGAATTAAAATTCAACGTGTATAAATTTAATGTAATACATTGAGAGTCCTCTTTGCATATAGCCTGTATTTTTTGATTTACTGGGATTAGAGGATCAGATCATAAATTTTATATTTTCATTATGGTTTTCTTTCAGGATTATTATGGTTTCTTTTGCTGCTTCCTTGCTTTCAGGGCATCTTCAGTACAACTGGGTGGGGAAAACAAAGGAATAAACCTTATCAGTTATTTAAGCTGATATCTTGCACTACCACTGAAGAGATATTTTGATGATATAGTTTTCATTACTAAAATGCTATAGCATAATAAATTAATTCTATGTTGTGCACTTATCTATTAGACACATTACTACAGAAAAATAAAAATGTTAATTATTCATTATCATCTCTCTGATTATTTGTTGTGGCTGATAATTACATTGAATGTATTTTATATCAGTAATAACCTTCTGTCTACATTTACAACATATCATATCTGGGGGGCTTGTCAAGCTTTTTCCCAAAGCCTTTTCTTTATTAAGACACAGACCTCATGAGTACATAACCTTTATGTTGAAGGCTGATTTTCCTCTTTCATATAAAGAACAAATATTATAGATTAATTAATCCAATGTGATTATAATTTAATCACCCTTCTTCTGCAGTCACAAGGGGCTTGGTTATTATTCAGTGGCTCATTCATATTGTTATGGAGAATAAATGCAGTCATAAAAATATTTGTGTGTCACTTAATTCATACAAATAAGCTGGGCTCAAAATCAGCAAACAAAACCCACCAATTTTCTTTCTTCTAAACCACAGAAGCTTTGTGGTCTCACAGGCTCTTACTTTCCACCTCTCAGCCATTTGCATCTGTTCAGTGTCTTGCTGTAAAGCCTCCGTTTCCAAGTGGAGCAATACACACTGTTCCCTTTCCAAACAATAATTAACTTCATTTTTTAAGAGGCTGACTCAAAATTGAAGTGTGGATCCTGTGCACACCTGACCAAATGCTGCTTGCCCCAGCCCATTTTTAAAGCAATGACTTATGCATTCCACTCATGTCTGGCCTATTCCACTTGATTTTATTGTCAGAGAAATGATTACTTATTAATCTAACTTTTCTAACATTTGCTTTTATGCCATTTCCTTAAAGTGTAGCCTGGATCATATTCCTATCACCTTGGAAATCCTCTTGGATTATTTCTATATCAAATTCTATGAGCTCTTTGAAGGCTGAATCCTCTCAACATTTATTTTAGAAGGACAGGGAAAAAAAAGAAGAAATTTCTTTTCATGAGACCTTTGAACAAAGTGCAATTTGAAAATGTGAATGAAATTACTGTTTAATAAAAAATGAATATTTGAGCTACTTGACCTTGGGACAATGTTGTTTCATTAAATTAATCAATTTTAAGCTTTTACTGGACTTCAAGAAACTAAGGTAATAATTCACAAATGCATTAGATGGAAGCAAATTAGCAATACAAATCTTTCTCTTCTGTTGTATCTAAGAAGTCAAGAAAGAATCAAGTACTAAATAAATATGACCAGCTGAAATAAACTGATCAATAAAAATGCAGTCATATCAGAATGGAGCTTAAATGCAGGAGAAGCACAGAAATTAAATTAATTGTATGAATATGACATGGAGAAAGGCTTGAATCTGTGCAACAAAATAGGCAGCAGCCTTATGGCTGGTTAATGATCAGAATCAGGTATTTTTAAAGGAAACAGTAAATTTCCATTAGGCCAAATTCCACTGTACATTTCAAATCTACCCTTCCATAATTTCAAAACTCTACTTGCATTACCACGATTTTATCTTGCACTAATATGAAAATCCAGGAGACTCTTCAAATGTGAGAAAAGTGTATTTTTTTGAATGTGCTTATACCAACTTCTTCACAAAAAGCTTTTGTAGGAAAGCCTAGGTATGGTTGGGGTTGTTGAGTTCAGCAACCCAACAGGGGTGAGGCTGTTTCAGCTCCATGCTCAGGCTTGTTCTTCCCTGAACTATCTTGATCCTGGATGCTACCTCATAAACAAAACTTTATTTTTCCTTTTTCTAACAAATTTTTAACACTGTGAAAAGAACTTCCATATGGTGGAGTTCTCTTGGTACAAATTGATTTTTCCTCCAGTTTTCTTCTGTGCCAGTGGGATACAAGTGTGAGCTCTCAAGGAGCTGGGACATGATCTGATCATTTAACATGTAAAGAATATTGAAACTGGAGAATCTGGCCTGGGACTTTCCAAACCCTTCATTGCCTCAATATAAAAATTACATGGGTGGTCCTCCTTCTTCTGCTCTATCCCAAGCCCTGGAATCAGCCAAGAAGCATTTCTCCAGTTGCATCTGTGGTTTTAGACACGTTAACAGATTAGATGAGCAGTTTTGCACAACCAGTTACACAGGTATCCTAAATACCAAACAATAGCTTCAAATAAACTCAGCTGATCTCAGATCATGTATGATATGCAAAAGTTATGTTTACAAGAACTTTCCAGACATGATCAGAAGTGAGTTATAAACCTAAACCTAGATGGGCTAGAAGCCAAGTTGGAAAGATCAGAAGACAGAATCAGTGGAAAAGTAAGATTACTGTGTTTGAGTGTTGTATAGACAAGACTCTCGTTACCTGGGTTTACTGCTGGAGACAGTGGCTCACATCTACTGTGAAATGTAGATGATACCTTTCTTTATGGTGTTTTGCAACAGATTTTGGAACGCTGTTTTTGAACACAGAGTGCAATAGCATGTCCTTGAACTCTTACTTCAGTTGGTGCACAGAGAATTGCAGGAAGCACCATCTCTGTCCTGTCCTTTTACACATCTGTTAGTGCTTGTTTTTAACACGTCTTTTTAACATGATCAATAGTCTCCATTTGTGACCTATAGATCCCAAACCTGCTCCAATTTCTCATTATGTTCACCAGCTAGTTTTAAATAGATTGCAAAGGACAAGCCTGGGATTGGGTATCAACTCCGAAACAAACCTGAAATCTCAACAGGTTTGGGAATTCAGCAGCTCAACACAACTTATACTCTTTGTTCTGTTATTATTCTTTGCATGCTGGATACCTGGCACACTGGGCAGAAAACATGGCTATTTATGTAACACTAACAATACAACAGCAATCATGTCATACTGCACCTGTAATTGTCCTACACAACCTGCAAACCAAATAAAATTTCTTCACCTCACAGACTTCTTGTACTAGACATGACAATATGGTTGTAGACAAGTCAATTATCTTTCAATCTCTTTTCCTTAATGTCTGATCTGTAATATGAGTACACAATTTCTATACCAAAAACAAGACAAATTCAGAGTCTCAGGCTCCAGTGCATAATTCTAAGTGCCTGTGCAAGTTATTTTCATTAAATATTCCCTCTCAAATAGGAATGCATCAGATGATTGCAAACCATTTTGGTCCAGGTTCCAGGAGAAAAGAATCTATCTGTGAAACTGAGAGCTGTGAACATGCAAGCCAAGAAAAGTAGCTTGTGTGTGTGAAAATGAAAACCACATCTGACACAAAAACATAATTTTATCATCATCCTTCATACATCTCTCTTTCCTCCTGCTGCTCAGCCACATCCAGTGACACACCCATGCTCAGGATGCAGACTCTATAGTCTTTAGGGTAGATTTGTTTGCCTTCAATGGAGCTACATCAGGTGCTATGGTGGCATGCTCTAAATCAGCAATTGTGCAAAGAATGAAAATATTGTTTACAGACAGTGAGAACAGTTTTTTGCTCTACTTCATGGCATAGCAGAATGTGAAAGCAGTCCATGGGATCCCAGTGATCTGAGAGGGCACCACAGTGGAGGAATTTAGATTCAGATGCATTATTTTTCTCTATCATTAGTATCATAGCCTGCTGGCCCAGCCCAGTCTCATTTTATATCTGCAGCCTGGGAAGATCACAGCTTGGGATGACATGGCTGTAAGGAAAGTTGTGTTGCTTGTCAAGCATAGTTTCTTTTAAGCCACCAGTCTGAGAAATGTTTGCTGGTGAACATGTTTACACAGCTCTTCCCCTTTCAACATAAAAGCTGTTGTGATGGTACAAAAACAGTGGTAAAAATGAGGTCCCCATGAAGACAAGTGGTGGCCATTGTAATAAGTGTTTTGCAGCTACAGAGCCTTTCATCTAAGGATTTCAAATTCCTTGCAAAGATTGATTAATTAAGGCTCACGGTGAGAGTTCTGTGAATCATCAAACCACAAGCATTTCACACCTCACTGACTTGCAACTCAGAGAAGCTCTTGATGAACATGAGCTAAGCTCCATGAGACTTGAGGGAACCTAGATCAACTCCAGTGGGTTGGAGCTAAAGTCATTTTTCAGATGTGTAAATTTAAAGGGAAGCCAGGTGAGCAATCCAGAGCACTTCGTTAAGAAGCACAGTGAGTGAACCTTGGGAAAAGCCTCCTCCTAGATACTTAAACTGCTGCAGTCTGGAAGCTGGGAAGGTGCTAGCAAAATCAGTAGTGATCTCCCATGGAGAATGGAGAAGAAACCTTTATTTTAAAAGCTTGGTGTCATTTAACTGGTACTTATTTACCTCAATGCAAAGTTGAATGTCTCTTCCTCTTCTTTTTGCAGCACTACTTTTGTAGCCGTTGTCCTTAAGCCAAAGCAATGTCAGACCAAGGAGGACATTAATAATGGGCCAGTCTCTCTCCTGCATGTTGGATGACTTGCACAGCACCTGAGGCCTCCTAGTAGCTCTTCCATCAGCCCATTCCTTCCCACTGGCACCATTGCATCACCTCTCTGGCTGTGTACCTCTCTGGAAGCTATTCGTTTCATTCTCAAGAACATTTACAGTACTATAACTACAGACATTTAAAATCCTGATTAGTATTTTCTCTGTCTTAAGTGCTGTTATAAAATATTCCCTGGTCATGCACAGCTTATAAAGAATGTTTTATACACAAGAATGTAGGCGCCTATTTTTTTTTAGTTAAAAGTAATGATTTGGTTAGTCATATTTTACAGCTGCTAATTACACTACAAATGCCATAACCTGTCTGAATTGTAACTGCTCAGTAAAAGGTTTTGTTTTGTTTAAGAGATGCTAAGTAATGCAGTGTAATACAACACATGTCAGGCCAATATATTATAAAATTTAAATATTATGTATATACACATATTGACACACTTCGTTCTTTCTGTTATTCTTGGCTGAGGAGATCAATTCCATTTGAAAGTAAACCATTTCTTGATTTTCTCCAAACTTTGAGCTTTCTCTGTTGTTTATTTGGATGTAAGTTGAGCAGAACTGTGCAAATTGTGGTGTGAGAAGACCATTGAGCCTGCTGTTGATTTTAATGACAATACAGTGACCTGTTGGAATACCAAAAGAATGGGAACTACATGAAATCTGTGTGACTCCTTTGACTGAGACCTTTCCTGGCATATATCTGGCACAGACACATTGCATACACACACTGGAAATATGTTTAGCTCCCCATTATTCTACTGCAGACTTGCAGAGAAATGCAAACCCTTGTCTTTTCAACCATTGCTTCATCTTCCTTTCATTTACAAAAGGTTGACCTTGGCAGCACAGAGCACATCACAGCTTGGGCACTCTGACTTCTGTAGAAGCAGCTCTGTCCCAGATGAGCTCAGCTTACCTGGCCTCAAGTTAACTTTGTTCTATCCCCCCAAGCCCAGGAGCAAGGCTCTATCCCTCCATCCTTGGTCCCTTCCCCATCAGCAGACCAGACCAAGTTGAGCAGATGGCCACAGCCAGTGGCTGAATCAACCCCTGGGATTCTTTTTTACTCTCTTCTGGTTTCTTTAGTCTTACTTTCAATGTCCCCTTTGGAGAATCCTTCAGATCTTATTCCCCAGACCCTTTCTTGGTTGTCTTCTCCTGCAGGCAACTCCAGCAACAAAACAAGAATTGTAGCTTCAGCAGCAGTTCAGCAGCTGAACAGAGGAATTAGGTTCAATTACCATGAGTTAATTGAAGCAGTGTGTCTTTGTAGACAGAGAACTGCACTAAAGGGTCAGTGTTTCACCCCCATCCACCACTGCTCTCACTGGTCAACTTCAGGCATATCACCTCACCCTCCAGTGGTTCAGTATCAACTCCTTGTATAATTCACTAAGAATGATGATGAAAAGGTCTAGATATTATTAATTATAGCAGGAACCCAAGAGGTAGGGAACGTTTGCTTTCATAAAATGCTTTAGCAAATAATTCATTACAGATACAGCTGTGAGCTCACCTATATTATTCCAGAATCCAGAAAAAAACCTTGTTTTTAAGTCATTTTCATTCAGGAGAGATGAGCAAGCAGAGATAATAATGAAACATACCAAAGTCATAAATTACTCTGTGAGTCTCATATAAGCTGTTTTCAAGACATTAAGAAGTACAAAAGAAATAGTATAAGAAAAGAAAGTTGTAGTAACAGCACAAAGAAGAAAAAAAACACCAAATACCTTGCCAGTTCAACACTCTAAATACATTCCCTTTTTTCTTATGCATTTCCTTCACTTGAAGGCTCTCCAGAATATATGGTAGTAGCCAAAGTCACACAAAGCTTGTGAATATCCTGAATGAAGACTTTTTGAAATCACATGAAGGACTTGGAAAGAAAGTCTCAGGTCTCTGTAGAAGAGTAGAGAAAATTCAATTTTTTTTTCATATAGAACCAGAAGCCCAAATTAGCATTCATGCCAAAACCTATCATCAAAGATTACAGTGTGATGTGAAGTTGTTCTTTTCCTTAGAAAGCAGACCACAGCTAAGTTACATGCTGTCAGACAGTTTTAAGAAGAGGCATTTTAGGTGATTTAGGTGATTTTAGGGAAGGAAGGAAGAGTTCACACTTTCGACAAAGCTACAGTGGCTTCTATTCTGGCTAGGTGGATCAGAACTATCTTGTCAGGATTTCCAAGGCTCTTCTCCTGGGAGGGAATTTTGATTTCAAAACAAAATTAAAGACACATGTACTGCTTGCCTAGAAGAGATATCAAAGAGCAAAATATCCTATTTTCACCAATACACACATAGACAGTGACCACCACCATAGCCAGTGCTGACTCAGACTAGCAGGGTCTGGCAGAATTGCCTTTATGTGCAGAAGAAAGGTCCCAAAACCACTGTGCCAGTGCTGCAGAATCAGTTCAGCCTACACGGGCACAGTGAAATGCAATGCCACTCTTCTGTCCTGTACACCAGATTAGCCAGCTCTCAGGAGCTGAGTTTACTGTCAGTGACTCCAGGACAGAGTGGGGTCAGTTGTTCCAGCCCCTCTTGCTCAGTTCCATCTGATCTCTGCATGTAGGATCCCTCACTAAAGGCTGCTGCTGCAGAAAGGTGGATGAGCTCTTACAGAGCAAGTGCCTCTGCTGTGTGGAAAGAACCCCTTGCTTTTACCAGACACACCAGATTCTTTGCTGGTCCAGCACCCATGGATCTCATGGAGTGATGCCAAGGGCTAGTTTGCTCTTGCTCAGTTTCATCAAATTCTGCTTTGTGGGGAGGAATGTTGCCCACGCTGCTGAGAACTACTTGGGTCTTCAGCATCTGTGGGAGATTATTTCAGAGCGTATCTTGTTCTGTTTTTAAGATGTTCAGCTGCAACAAAACATTGTTAGTGTCTGTGGTGGATGGAAAACCTGCAAAGCAAAAGCATTTTCTCCTGCTCACCTTCTTTCCCAAATTTCAATGAAAAGCAGAAATCAAATTTCCTTTGTTTAGAATTTTCTCCTTTGTCCTGTTTCTTGTTTACATACAGTGACACAGTTCCTACTGCCTTTAACAGGAATATTATCTCCAAACAAACTGGAAGAAAAGGTCCAATATTAGGCCTCTTAAGAAAGCAGGCCATTCTGGGAACCATAAACTCCCAAAGGCAGCTCTGCCCAGTAAACTCAGTAATTTTCCAAGAAGGTTGCAAATAATCTTTGCCCCATGAATTCAGACAATTTTTGAACTCCAGCTATCATCCACTTATCCCCAGCAGACATCAGAAAAGTTGGTATTTAGTTGGAATTACATCTTGACATTATTCAGAGGTTTTAAAATGTCAGAATTGTTTTCGATAAAAGCTCCTCTCCAGTTTAGTTAGCAGGTCCCTCAAAATTGTCAAGGAGCAGTTGCACTTGAATCCTTTGCAGTGCTGTCAGCAATATTAGCAAACACTGAGGAAACAGGATATTTTGCATTATTAAGGCAGAAGACAAAGAGATTGTTGATCATAGTAAGAAAATCATGCATGTATAAATGATTACTTTGTCTATATTTCCTCTCAGGCAATAGCTGATGCAGAGACAATCAGATATTTGCAAGATACAAGGCAGATATTCAATATAATTAAAATAAATATTCCCCAAAATATATCAAAATCCAAGCAAGGTCCCCATACAGACAGATAACTGTATTCCTTTGTTACTAAGGTCCCTTGATTTAGGGTCTCAGAAGAGGGAATTAACTTCTTATCACAGGATAATTTTTCTTTACTTACTCCTATCAACTATGAGACATAAAAACAGAAACTCTCTTAGGTGAGAGAACTCAGAATTTTTGAAATGAGGTATATTTGGTGTTTGCTGAAAACCAACCTTATTTAAAATACTTGATGGACAATGGTTGTAATGATTGAAAGAAGGCTTTTCCAACACTTCTGGATATGATTATCCCCACATTTCAGCCCTTGGAGCTGTCATGCAGACAGGCTCCCAGCTGGTTCCTCCACATCCCAGGCTGAGAGCATTGCACTGGAGTTACTTATATAGGTAAGAAGTTATTTAAATAAATAAATGATAAGGAGGCACCCTTTGCAGCTATGATATGGACAGAAGTATTGTGGCAGAAAGCAGTGAAAACTTTGCACCATAAATACAGCCATGAATGAATATTTCATCAGCCTAGATGCATTTTTTAAGAGAGAAAAACACAGAAAAAGAAATTCTGTGGGGTCAAATTCATGGCTGGTGTAAGTCAAGATATTCCCCGGACTGCAAATGGAGTTTACACACAATTTACACCAGATGGGAGCCTGACTTTACAAAGCAGTGGCTGGAGGCTGAATGATATTCTTGAAAGTTGCAAAGTCTTGGATTATGAAATCTCTCTCAATATATTTCCATTGCAACTCCTTCCAGTATAATTTGCTCACAGCGGTCTGAATGCAGAAGAAACATCTATTTCATTATCTCAAATAGTTTAAAAATGCTTTTTAAAAATTCCATTAT
This sequence comes from Sturnus vulgaris, assembly GCF_052056855.1. NCBI lineage: Eukaryota > Metazoa > Chordata > Aves > Passeriformes > Sturnidae > Sturnus > Sturnus vulgaris. Next base: position 33,407,362 of record NC_142249.1, read on the forward strand.
TTGCACAGTGTAAGGACACCAATGTACCCTAACAACTGTTTGACCTGAATATATTAAAAATATTGTAATGTTTTGCTACATATCCCAAGGTAAAAAAAAAAAAAATAAAAAAATCAGGGTATGGCTTATTAGTTTTCTCTTCGCTGCTTCTTATAAAGGTTTATTTGACAGGGCATAAGATAGTGGTAAAATCCTAAGGTAAAGGTTAAACTCTGTTTTATTATGTTTACAGGATTTAAAGGGTAAATCAGGAAGTGCTTATTTAACATCAAGTGAAAGTGGTGGATTAGTAACCAGACCGAGACTTAAAAGCATCCTTAATCCTTAAGATCTCTGAGGGTGAAAGGTCACTCTTTAACACCAGGTTGTGTAAAGAATGAAGCAGACAGAAGCTTCTGTTTCATCATTGCCCAGTTAATCCACTGAGGAAATGAGCAGCATTGGTTTTTTGCTAGGTAAACTCCTCCTAAAACCAAGGAAACAGAGGAAAGCCTGAACAGGAAATAATTAAAGTAGGTTTATTTCATGAATACAGTAGAGCAGCATAGAAGATATTTTAAACTGTTTTTAAAATTCCACTTCTGTGACTGTTAATTGTCTGCCTTGATTACATTTTCATTGCTCCTTATTTTCATTATCCTTTTAATGATTAAATTAATGGCCAGTATTTTATGTGGAGAGAGAAGCAGAACAAGACAAACATTTTCAGAGGCACAATGGGTCACTTCAACAGTTTATGTTTTGTATTTTTTGGTATCTTATGGATAAGAGCGCACAAATGGGGCTCATAAATACCCTATCTCTTCTAAACTTATGAGTTCTGAAAAAATAATTAAATGCATTAAATGTTACCACAGTGATGCGTGTCAAGGAAATAGGTGCAGGGAAATATTGTTTGTAACATTTGTATAGTTTGTAACATTTCTCCTCTTTAATCTCTACTAAGAGGTAAGAGGCAGGTGTTAACTAGTTATTTCAGCTGAGATGAAAATGGGGTTTGAAGTTCCCAGTAACTGGAATGAAACATAACTCAAAGCTTTTCTCTGCAAATGCAATATAAAGTATAGAGAAAATGTTTAGAGCTCAATAGTTAGTAAATATACCCACTTCTAGTACAGACAAGTCTTAACTTTTCTTTTCTTTTTGAACAATCAGTATGAAAAGACAAAGCTCTCACATATTTCAGCTTCTAGGGAAAGAGTATTTTCAATACTAGCAGCCTTTCAATATTTATATTGAGCTTGCCTTTATTAAATCACTGGTGAAAAATAAGAGGATTCACCCAAGCTGGAGTTTCATCATATAAAACAGCACAGACATTTATCTCATAAAATTGCAGAAGTGTAGCTCCATGTAGACTGATGGAACTGAGCTGCATTTGGCATTAGGATCTCATTTTCTTGCCTAAGGTGTTTATGACGCATACAGTTGCTAATAGCTTATGCAGTTCATTTTTTACAGAATCTGTGGTTTAAGCATAATGCTTAGTACTCCTGAAATGTCACTTTTCTTTTTTAAAAATGTTTGAGTGTTTAATATGAATTATGAAGAGCGCTTAGTTGCACATATTTGAGACCTGCCTCAAATTTTTCACAGTATTCATCCCTACCTTTGCACTTCCATTTTATCAAAACATTTTTGTAATTAAGCAAAAAATAAAATAAAAAAAATCACATTTAGTAAACTAAAATGAATGTTTTTGTTCTTTGGGGCTACTTTCCAACAGGTATGCATACTCAGAGCAGCAGTACAGAGCTGAAATAGCCCTTCCATGATCAGAGGGATCAAATGTAGAAGAAAGCATTCTTTAATGCAAATAAAAGGGTTGAAAAGCTCATATATAATTTCTCCTATCTCCCTGGATATTTTTAGTTTGATTTCCTAAACAAGAGATATTTATGTGATTGAATCACCTACCTGTCCTTATTGCTTCTTGTAGTTTTCAACCCAATGCCCACTTCTAAATGTATTTGACAAATTCACAGTAATCCCAAACTTCCTAATCAAGCTCCTAGAATTTTGTGAGAGGATACTACTTCATAGAGGGCAGAGATACTAAATTACTCAACTCATGGAAAAATTGAATCAAGAGCTTTTGAGAGTTCACAGAGAGGAGAAACCTCTGAAATGCCTGAGTTGTGAGGAAAAATTCAAAACAGAGCTGGCAGACACAGCAAAGCGGGGTTCGTTAGTTGTGGAGCTCATAAAAGTGTCTGTTTTGTTTACTGAGATACCACGACTTGCCAGCCCATCCACACACAAACACATTCAGCAGCCGTGGTGCTCAGCACAGAGCTGCAAACCCAGCTGGGACACCCTGACCACAGACATCACAAAACATAAACTGTTTTTGGGTGAATGTTCGTTTTCCAGGTGAGGGATGACTGATGGTTTCGAAGATGCTGCTCCAAAGTGGTATTAGGAGGAAACTATTTATATGCTGTGAAGTATTTAATTAAAAAAAGAAAAAAAAAGCAATTTTGGAAAACAGGAATACTATTAATTTTTCTGAATAAAACAGATTGTGGAGAGAACTAAAATAATTTTAGGGCAGGTTGTTTGGTTATTTTGGTTTTTTTTCAGAATTAGCAGCATTTAGCATATATGTGCTACCTGACATCCTGAAAAGCCTTTGCAAATGCTCATAATAAATTCTAGTACTCCTGAGGGCTGAAGTCTCCAAACCACTGCTATGGTAAAACTTAGTAAAGGAGGAGCAAACTAACGAAAAAGGCTTAAAGCACCAACTTCCATTGCCTGAATTCTCACACAGATCACAGGGCAATAATGTCTCTTCATTTAAATTTAAATCACAAAACCAGACTCTTGCCTGATCCTCCCTACATTCACAATAAGAATGGGAAATGAAACATATTTTCAGAAATATTTAGTTTGTTGTCAGCCAGCTTTGAGGCAAAAATCTTGAATCCTTTTGACCTGATTCATTTTTGCTAAATTAAATAAAAAAATAAATCCAAGCTGCACAATGAATTACATCAGAACCCAGCAGACAAGGAAACAAATAATTCTGCAGAGTCTCTCTGCTTTAACTAGGTGAGAATCAAGAAAATCCCAGCACTACCTCCATACTAGAAGCAGGCATGTACAATATTACTTGTCTTGTGTTTATAAATATTCCAAAAACAAATTGTGAGAAAAATACTTCACAAACATTCATCAAAGGAACTTGGTTTTGGCTGTGTCTTCCTTGTTTTTCTTTAATTTACCCTAATATTAACCCAAGAATATAATATCGTTTGTTGGTAGTATAATATAGCAAAATCAGCCAATACCATGTTTCCCAAATATCAGACTTCCAGACAGGTATAATAACAAAGTGAATTTCAGTGTCAGTTCATGCTTACCATTGTTCATGGTTTATATGTTTCAGCAGAAAATCAGTTTAAATTTGCAATAAAAAATAATTTTATATTATATTCTACTAATAAATAAGTTGTCATTCGTAAGTAATAGTTCAGAACACAAAACATATACTGGGAAATTATTCCGTTATTTTTATGTGATTTGTAGCATTGTTTATGCAACTCAAACAATAGGACACCAATGTGTTTTATAAATTAATGATCAACATGAATCAAGAAACCAATATACTGTTTTAATTTACTTTAATTAATAATGGAGAATATTCACAAAGATCACATAAAAAGACTGCACAGAAATCCAAAACTAATGGTTCAGAAACAAAATCAGTAGAACTTTGGGATCTTGAAAGACAGCAAGTATGTAAGAAAAATTAAAGATGAGATAAGAGTTATTCACTTTAACAATTCTTATATCAATATATTTTCTGAGTTCTGCTCTACAATTTACATAAGCAAGAGCTAATTTAGGGAATCAAGAATTGAAGGGATGAGAATATATTTCTCATACCAAATAAATTGTTAAAAGACATAAATGCAGTCCCCAGAAAAGATGTTCTTGTTACACTTCAAAGAAACCCAAACAAAATTAAAAATAATTGGAAGCCAAATACAAATGACCAGCATCTGGGTTATCTGTAATAACTAACCAAGAAAAATGTGCTGCCTCTCATCCTGTTTTTGAAGATGCAAAGTGAGAAACAAAACCACAGTATTACAACAGAATTAATTTATCCCCAAGCACTTTTTCCAAATGTAATGACACTGCTCAAAGCAATGCACCCTGCAACCACGGATGCAGACAAGCACCTACTGCACCCACTGGTACATTTTCAAGGGCCCAAATTCCAGTTCGAGTGAGGGTCCCCCACCAGCCATCCATGCCAGCCCCCCACTTGTGCCTCCAAACCCACACGGAGCCCCATTAAAATTTATGGAGCTCCATATGGATGTACATGTCTGCCCAGGTAAATCACTGCCGAGCTTAGGACTGTAATTATCATTATTAGGAGTGTCTAGTACATTTTATATGCTAGCAAAATCCACCAAGTCTGCTGACAACAAAGGGAGGGCTTTGCAGTGCCATATGTGGTTTGTCTGAAGGGCTCTTCAGAGTCTGCTCCTTCATTTCTGCTGCAGTCAACACTCCCCCTGAATTTGCCAGTGTCTCTGAAGCTCAGGTATCACTGATATAACACTAGATGCAAATAATGAAAACTGATCTTTTTTTTTTCATAATTGCTTCCAGTCAAATAGGAGTGGAAAGATAAAAAATAATAATTTGCTAATACAGGAAAATAGTTAGAGGGAAAAAACCCACCCTGTTATTAATTTGAATAGAATTACTGGAAAAAATAAATCTTTATGTCCTTTATAAAAATAAAAAAAAATCATCTCCCTTGCTATTCAAAGTCTCTAATTTTGGTTGTCTTAATGTATTTCTCATGTAAGTCATAAAGTATGATTTTTATGTTTATTATGGTTTACACACAAAATTATATCCAAAAAGCTTTATAGCTACTAAAGTATGACATCCCTTACTCCACCACACCCTAATAGTGAGGACAATAATTCACTCATAAAGATTGATAGCTGGCATTTGTCTTCAAGTTGTCCAATGAATGCATGAGAATTAAAATAAAATTATCTTCTCACCAAAGGAGTTAGTTATCCCTGCAGGCCAGGGCTGAGGTGGAGTTATGATGAATCACGCATTGGGAGGATCTCTAGCTTTCAATGAAATTAGTAACTTCCTTGCAAATTAATTTAATTACACCTAACAAAAATCTCTGTTCACAAAACACACATCTTTGGAGGTCTAAAAATAGAAGATGTGCTACTGCTGTCAATAGAAATTTCTGAATTTTCCTCTCTTTCCCATACATACATACACACTGTCTTGGATGGAGGGAGGAGGAAACAGTGTTTCTAGAAGAGCCAAAATAGAAGTTTTTCCACGACTTCTCAACTGCCAGCTGGTTTCTCAGCATGTATGAATTCATAGAGTGCCTTCAGCTTGAATAAAGCTACACTGAGTCATCCTGATGTGGGGCCTGACCAAAAGTCTAGGCTTCTCCTAATAAAAACAGCGAATTAGAAATTTTGAAACAATTTGGCTCCAAGCAATGTTTCTTACAGGTACAATTTATGAGAACAATAAGAAATACTGGAAATTTTAATTCAAGAATTCATTAGCAGTAATCATGGTCTTTTCTTCTTTTTCCACTGAAACCATAAAAGCCAAGTCTGCTTGAATGAAAAAAAAAAAAAAAAAAAAAATCTTCCCCATTTCTGAAGTCTGCATTTGCAGCAAGTCTTGACATCGTCTGCAGAAGAGGTCTTTGAGAAAAAAAATCTTGAATGGCTGCTTCTGGTTTAATGTGAATTTTGGGCATATCCAGTATAACCTTCCCTTTGTCCAAATTGAGTTCCTAGACTACAGATTTTGCCCATTTTCACTGCATCAGGTCACAGCTGCTACAGCAGTGCCAGTGGCTCCTTCCCTGACACCTCTCACGTGGGGGTAGGGAGGACATTGCCTTGTTCCAACAGTTGTGTTGCAACCTTGATTAGCCACGGAAATGTCTCAATGGGGACAATCTCTGAGCCCTGTTTGTCACGGGCAGCTTTGCTCTGAACTGTAGCCAAATCTCACCTGGCCAGCACCTTCCATTGTATCAAACACAGTGTTATGGCAAAGGCCTAAGACCAGTGCCAAATAATGAGTTATAAAATATTCAACATGAAGAAATAGTTCATTTATCTCCCCACATCTGAGACTTGATGAACACTGGTGAGTATTGTCTGGACAGACAAACTTACAAATGGATAAAAAACAGAAATATATGCAAGAATATATTGTTGAGAATTATTGTGCTTATAAAAATACATATTTTCTGAAAAAGGCCCAGTTCCCATGCTGTAATGCACCTATGATTATCTGCAAGGAATTCAGAAATGCTTGCTCTAAAAAGTATGGCTTATCTATAATTTAAACAGAAGGAGACTTTCCTTTAGGCAACACAGATTTCGTGACACATGAATGAGCAGCTCTGGCTGTGTCTGATAGTTTACCACCAGTACTGGAGCCTTTGCAGCTCCAGTAAATTAGAGAAGGTTTTCATTTACAATACTCAGAGGAAAACAATACTATTTTTGCAAAGGTAGCCTGGCAGTTTTGTGCTAGTCACTGGCAGATAAGCTCTGCTTCCTTCTTCCCTAGATGGGATGCCACTACCTGAAGAGATGGGGAAGGAGAGGCACAGTGCTGAGCATGGAGTCACTCTGCAAGCACAGGGCTGAATCACAAGATAAGCTGCAAAACCTCAGGAAATCCTTGTCTTGTTCCAGGGCCAACCTCACCTCACAAGTTAAACATACCCCTCACTTTTTTACAAAGCGCCCAAGACATGAAGCACTGGCAGTACTCAGAGGTGGCACCGAGGTAATTTAACAACATCATCAAACCATGAGAGTTAGAATTTGATTTATAATGATGACTAACCCAATAAAATGGGAAAGCAAGTCAATACGCAGGCTCAGAGACTTCTCCAATTTTTTTACCCCCTAGAACTTTGATGATGCAGTCATCATGAAGCATTCCAGACATGTCATGCTCGGTGGAAACTATGGAACAATAAAGCCTCACGTGTATCCTTGCAGAGATAGGTCATTCTCCATTAGGGCTGTATAAACCTATTCACAAGATCAGCTTTTTTGTGGTAGCAATGAAAGGAGAGGGGAAAAACCCTCAACCTCTTGATCGCAGCAGGTAGGAAAACCGTTCTTATTAAGGAAGATATTTTTACTTGGAAGTGGTAAATTTTCAGGTGGAACAAAAAAAAAATCTCAAAACCCAAGAGTTCAAATCCCTGTAAATTGACATTGCTATGCTGATTTATGCCCATTGAGAGTTGTCCCTTCATAATTTGTTCCAGGTTGGAATTTTACTATGGAGAAATATGCACATTCTTGTAAAGTCATGGAAAAATACATCCAACTAAAAAGGTAGTTTCCATGTAGTTCTATTTTTGATCACTTTAGATATTTTAGGCTGTCTTGCAATCATCCTATTTATGGGATCAAAAAGAAGTAACCCAGATATGGGAATAAAGTTAGTAAAGTCATTGGTCCAGACAGGACTCGGGCTGCTAAGTACATGATGATTGATATTGGACACATTTCTTTCTTGGCAGGGAGTTTTGGCTTTCAGCTACACTGTGCTGACATCAAGCACATTAAAAGTGAACCCAAATATCTGCTGAAATTCATGGAGATGTTGAAACACTTTCAACTCTGAAGCCAAGGATGTGTCAGCTGAGGAAGCTGAAGTCTACCTTCGACTTTTTCATTCTAATTTGGGGAAGAAATGCTCAGCAAACTTGTCAAGTCTAAGCAAGCTCTTTTACAACCCACTTCTCTATTTTCTTGTGGCAGTAGTCCACCAGCAACAATCTTCATAAAAGCAGTAGAAAGGTCAACTGTTGCATGTGTTTGACAGCCCTGGATACAGTCCCAATGCACAAAAGTGGGTTCAGAACCCTAATCTATATTTCACTTTCTATATCAGGCAAAGAAGACAAGTTTTAGGCTCATCTTTTGCTGAGGCAAGTGATTTCCAGAGAGAGTCCTCTCGCTCAAGAAACGTATTACAGAACAGAAGCATACTTATTATCTTTAGACAGTCTCTCCTCTCTTTCAGGGCTCTGTAACTTCCTATTCTCACTTCTTTCATGTATTTTCTGCTTTCCCATCCCCTCCTAGTGCTGCTGGATTCAAATGCTGATCAGGCCCCCTCAATGGGCCACTGCCCCACGAGCTGTATCAGGAGCTCCCTTAGAGAAAACCTGGGGAATACCTGGAAGGTTTCAGATCAAAAAAACACAAGTCATGATGTGTTTGTGCTGCTTAACCAAAAACTGTTTTCAGGTTGTAACTGGTTGCTCAGTTTGGCACCTGTGGTAACACAGATTGCTCAGTTTAATTATTTTTCTCTTTTGTGTGCAGGTTGCATGCAGGAGTTCTGCTGTCTTCCATTACTTCAAAGGCTGTCAGGATTTCAATAACTTTTAAAATGAACCCACACAAATTTTTAAGGCATTATCTTTCCAAGATCCAGCAGAGTAATTCCACCTTAATGGACAGTTTCATATACACTGGAACTATGATAAAGCCAAGTGCTTTTCCCAGTAAATGTCTCTCTGGAGTGGCCTAGCATTAGTATGGTTTTTGTGTAGGCACTTTGTGTGTTTAATATTGGGGTTTTTTAACCTAATTAATCATTTATACATTGCCTTTACCTGAGTGTCCTGCATTTTAATTTTACAATGAATAGTTTGTTCAGTAATTTGTTGTTTTTCTTTTTGACCACACCATGGTTCATATTTTAAATAGTTATTAAAACAGGTTGAAAAAACAGTTACAGAACAAGTTTGAAATGATGAGCATGCTGATTCAATTACATTTTCAGATTTAAAAAATATTTTGGAGGAGAACCACATTAATTTTTTTTTTCCCTCTGTATGGATGGGATTTCAGACATTCTTTCAAAGCTGACAGTCAGACACAGACACTAATAGGGCATTGCAGCCAGGTCTGTGGTACATCCTGCTGGATATCCATTGAGCTACCTCAGGGATGAGAGCCAGGTTTGCAGCAAGAGCTCCCCAGTGTGCTCTCATCTCTTGTTTCCTGGGGAGCTTGAGGTAGCACTGAGCCCCCAGTTCCAAGCTGACAGGTCCATGCAGGAGCATCTCCTCTGGAAACACAATTCCGTTTCTAATTCAGATGTGTAAATTTAATTTCAAAAATAATACTTTTTTTCAGCTATTTAAACATTTCACTTTTATACTTCCATTAGAATTTGAAACAAGAGTAAAGATTATTGAAGCAATTGTAGTTTTGGGGGATTTTTTTTTAAAACGAAGTCTCTCAGAGAGGAAATAAAATTAACGAATAAATTTTTAGAATAGAGTACTATTTAAAGGCATTTTGTGTTGACCTTTCACATAAAACATTTTATGCTGTAAAAAGAGCAGAAGTAGCCTAAGCATCCTAAGCAGGGGTGCTAGCCCTCATTTAGAAGCTATTCAAACAGCAAAGTAAAATTATTTGAAAAATAAATTTAAAGAATCTCATCCATTTCACACTGGTAAGAGACAATATCCATGTAGTAAATATCCAAGATAAGAAAGTTTTGCTTGTGCTGTGAGACAGGAAAAACCTGAAAACAAGAAGTATTTTGTGTAGCAAAAACTTGAGAATAGCATTATTGTTCATACACTTTTTTCTTTTTCTTTTTTTATTTAAAATCAGCAAAAGGCTTTATTGCTTTTCTGAAGACCAGCCAATTTACACCAGGAAAGAAACACATATTGACGTTATTGTCAGAAAATGGGCAGAATCAAGCAGGTTTCAGCTAACTAATGGAAACGTTTCCAGGCACATAAAGAATACAGCACGTGTGAATTAAGACATGTACTAAGAAGAATGGAAATAGGCACTGAAAGAGAAGACGTTGTTTAATGGGTTGTGTAATCTGATAGTTGACATCATGTGATCCAGAAGCTGGACTTTGCAAGGTTAAGATATCAGTTTAAGAAAGCAGAATGAAGAGAATATTATAAATAGTATCTAATGATGATGCCTACAGTGAATAGCTAAAGGTAACTTTCAAGGAAGGAGCTCTCAAGATTTCATTTCTAATGCTGGATGTGAGATGAACCCCACCCCCCCAGGGAAACATTTTTTTTGAGTTATACATCTGCACTCTGTGCAGATAAAGACAGAAAGAAAAGAGTGCTGGAAACTCAGAAGTCCATTTTGCTGAAGTAAAGAGTTTTCCTAAAGCCAACCAGAATCTCTGAAGCCTTTTCTGGTAGGATAAGCAAGCACAGTTAGGTCTTACCTGAACTAATCGGCTGCCAATTATTTTATAGTGGGAATGAGGAGAATATAAATATTTTTGAGCTAAATGTTCCTTCTGTGACCTTAGAAATTCTCTGCAGAGTAGTTTAGTTCCAGATTACCAGTTTCTCTGAAAAAGACACCTGACCCCAGCTCAATCATTTGACATAAAACTGTTACCAACAGAAGACCCCTGTCTCAGTCTCAGGTCTTGATCAAGTCAGACTTGGATAGAAGAGAATGATTTCCTAGACATTGGAACATTTCTGAAGCTATATGATTCATCCTGCACATCTGGCAGTCCCAAACACAGAATTAACTAACAGCAGGAGGCTTTTGGAGCTGATTTCATCCTGTTATTATTTTTTGTTGTTACATCTCATCCTCTTCCCCTTCCTTTTCATGACCACCATTCAGGTTACAGCCTTTCAGAACAGAAAATGGAGGTCTTTTATACGAAAACAGAAGTTTTATATTTACTGTCCTGAACACAAAAAATAAAAGCTGCAATATTGATCTGAGTTAGAGTTGACCAGTATCTACTTAAAAGTTACATGGCTATTAGTTCTGATATAGAACTAGATTGTCTCTTAAAATGAAACAAGATTAACAGATAACGAAAACCACAGTTAGCTGAAGTCTAACAAACTCCAAGGTACAAGACCAACAACTGAGTCTCATCAGCCCTCCTCATCATGTGCCCTTGTTGTCTCTAAGAAAAGAGTTAAGATGTTTTCTGTGGAGAACCAAATTTTTTAGCAAGATCTAAAGACACTTGGTCCAGTAGCTGGAGCACTTGGTAGTCACCAGGTGGGAAAGAGCTCAGCCTTGCTGATCTCACACACCCTCAATGCCCACAAGTGGCCAGGACACAGGTCCCACTCACATTTGCTCTGCTCTGTCATTTTGTGGGAAAATAACAGTGATCCAGTGACAGTGACCCAGTGACAGTGACCCCTTCTGTGGTCTACAATGCTGTGATCTCTGTGTTTCCTTTGCTGATCCATATCCGGGAACTCCATCCACAGTGAGAATATCTCAGCACCCCGTTTAATTTGACAATGGCCTTGACTGGAAATATGAAATTACATATCACAAGAGAGACCAGGCTTGTGAGGGTTGTATACAATAAAAAACAGGATATGGAATAAACCTACACTTTGACAAAATAAATTGATAATAATAAAAAACTCTACAACTAGGACAAGTTGAATCTATCAGTAAACCTTCGTGCACTGTAAACTGATACATGCATATGCTGAAACTAATTTTCTGTTCCTTTAACCTCATCCCTTCCTTTCAATACAGATATTGCTGCTTTGTGACTCAGTCTGAATCACAAGTTTCAGCTTGAGGATGACTCTGTACAAACAATTGAAGAAATTAATGCACCTCCAACCACAAGCTGTTATTTAGTTGTGCAGACCATATCTGCTGGTATAAAATGTCATCTGTCCATGCTGGCTATGCAGCATGGCACTACAAAGGACATGGTGGGATGACAGCTGAGGTCATGGCACAGACAGGCTGGTCCTGCCTGCACCAGGGAAAAAAAAGGGGTTTTAAAGAGCAGAGTATGGCTTGGGTGGGGCATGGAGGGAAAGAGAATCAGCCACAAGCTGCTGCCAGCCCTTGGAGTCAGAGCTCTGGGAGAGCAGGGGGAACGATCCTGCAGCAGTCCTTGCTGCAGCCCTCCCCTACTCCCCAGCTCTCCCTCCTGGCACTCCCTGGGCTCCCAAGAGATGCAAAAGAGGAAAATCCATCTCATTGATCTCTCTCCTCACAGCTCCTACAGCTGTCTGCTCCCCCAAACATCTGCCCATCTGTAGATATCCAGAACTGGTCTTCAGAAGAGCCCATACAGTCAAATAAAAAAGCAAGCTAAAACAAAGATAGCGTTTATATTTAAGTAAACATATATAACATATATAACATATAACATTCTTTCAGGTAGACTACATATCTGTATCAGGCCATGGTTGGTTCTTACCCTATTTTTGTACCTACTAATTGATCAAGGATTAGATTAATCGGTTGAAGATTAGATTGTTATGTCGGTTTAAAAAAAAAATTAGGATTGATTGAAAATGTATACCTGAGCAGAAAATTTCTCTATATGAAATTAATAGTGTACCAGCATAATTAGGCATTATTTCAACAAAAACAAAGATTTTTATGCCTACAGCTTGCCATCCAATTTATTTTTCTTATAGTTCTTCGTAAGTAGTTTCTTTAGTCTAACAGTGTTCATGGGAAAGAGAAGCAGCAGAAGAATCAGAATAGCAAGGTGCAATAAAGAAAAATAAATTAAACTAAAAAATAAGACTTTTATCTTCCCAGCCACTTATCTTTCTGAGATGCTGAAAACCTGACTACTGTTGTGATGACTTTATGGCAGAAGAGGCACAGAACAGCATAGATTGAAACATAAAGTCACTTGCATTTTACATATATTATTTTTTTTTTTTTTTTTTTTTTGCCACTATGGTCTTGTAACTCCCACTGCCACAAACTTTCACTTACCCAAATTAGGGTTTACAGGGGTAGGAAATATCTCGTCTTTGTTCTCTGGTTTCTGCTGAACCATTTCACATTTCCCTCCTGTTCTCTTTCCTGCCATTCCCAAAGGACAACCCTGGACCAGATGTGAATGAAGCAAGTCACAAACATGACCATAAATACTTCACCATGCAAATGCAATTTCTTCTGTCACATATAACAAAATGCTGTACATGTCAGGCTGCTTATTCACACTCCAGCTTGCAACTAATCAGCACTAATCAGAGCGATCAGGTTCACACTTCACTGAGCTTTCCCAGATTTATGCAGCAGAGGACTTGGATTTCATCACTCAGGATGGGAGCACATGGAGGCTGGTGCACAGGGAACAGCCGGCCCTCTGCTTCTCTTTGGAGAAAGAGAATCTAAGGCAAACTTCAAAACAAGATCAAATTGATTCCTGATGCCATCTTTTCCTCTTCAGCCAGTGAAGGATCCAGAAAATAAAGAAGCACCACTCTTCATCACTTTCACATGATGAGTGGAGCAACAACATAACCTTACCTGAAGCTAACACATACTCTATGCAAAAATTATTTGGTTTTGATAAATCTCTTGCAAGACTTTGATCTTCAGGTCTCATGAGTCATATTACAGAGGAATTTACTGTACTTAATTTAGAAATAATTTGAAAAGGTCTATGGCATTCATTTCTCTCTATGAAGAAAGATCTCTAAATGAAAGAAACTAAACCCAGCAAACGGTGTGTGAACTAAATGCATAAGATTATTTGCTTAACATTGAAAAAAAGTATTGAAGTATAAAAAAAAACCCACTTAAATTTCCTTGCTTTGAGCAGCCATCAGGTAGAAAAGATACATAATTAGAGTTTTTAAAGGTTTTGAGTGGAGAATTGATAAAGAAAATTGTTGGAAATGATGAATGGCCCAGAGGCTTGGAGACTTTAGTAACTTTCACATATGGTTTACTCTGCTTTAGAAATCAACTGGCAGACTTAGTATGAGATCAACCACTTTCACCTCTATTATAATTAATTATTCATCTCATCTACCTGTAAGAACTGCAAATTTTGGCATTTCATCAAAATACCCTTGTAGGTAACAACAACTGAAAAAAAGTGTTCAAATATAACTGGTAACCACTTCTGGGGGAGCCGAGTTAAAAACCTGACTCAGAGTGTTAAAAATGCCCTCTCTGTTTATTTATTTCCAAGTAATGAACAGAAATACTAAAATAACATTTGCTTTCAATTTCAGTTTCCCTTTAGAAAATTTGTATAAACAGAATTTCATCATTTTTTTGGCATTTTATTCAATAAAATCGCCTATTTTTGGTGGGGAAAGGGGACCACACTGGAAGTCATTAATCTTTAAATGTAAGTCAAAAAATCCACATAATCTAGAAATGAGAATCATTCCTGTGCCTAATAAAAATATCCCAGACCTGTATATGGATTAGTGTCTTGTAACTAGAATTCATTTATATATGTTAACTAACACCATCTTTCTCATGATCCTTGGGTGATTCTTACATCTTTATTGAGCCATGATAATGATAAAATTGCCAATCTTCCTTCAAAAAGTTCAGCATACATTACTGAACGTGCAGACGTGTTACTGCACTTATGGTAAATCTCTATGAGAAGTATTAACAGGGATCTTAGCTGTACTTAAGCAGAAATAGATTTATCAAACATTTACCATCAGGTGCACAGGTTCTGACATCAGAATTGTTTAACTCCACTACTGCCCACTTACATTCTTCTACAAGTTGCTACAAAGGACCATGATATATTAAGTTTTTCATTTTGAGGATGAGAATTTCTGCTTTGAGGTGAGAGGAAAAACCCAAAACAAAGAGAACCAGAATACATGTCAAGTTTCAAAAGTAAATGACATCGCATGCACATAGGTCTTTTCAGTTAAGCAGAGTTTTCTATTATACCATTCAATCTTATGGGATCAAATACCAAAGTGAAAACAGCAATTTTAATACAGAAAAATGGAGCATTTCTGTGGCAAGATATTTGTCTGTAGCAAAATGCTCACTTTCAGTATTCCTTTTTTTAATTTAGATCCCGAAGCCACAGACGAATTTAACCTTCAGCAAATTAGCAACTTCCAATGGGAAAAGAGGCTGTCTGGAACACAGATGCTTTTCAGAGCTGACCAAACTGATCATCATTGCCATGGTCACAAGCTACTGATTTCCTAAGGAAACTGTCAGTGACTTAATGCTGAGGATTTACAGGAGGACAGGAGTGGGGCACCATGAGACATGATAAGAACAAGACTCATCTCTTCCATACACTCTCAAGCCCCACTGGGAGCTGGGAGCAGACAGTCCCAGGTGAAAGCAAAAGAAATCAGGTGAATAACTTCAAGGTTGCCAGGAGACTACACAGATACACAGGTCATTTGCTAGTTCATTAACAAATAGAGGTTAATTAGGAAAAGCGGGTGTGTATTCCACATTGAAGCCCCCCGTGCTGACCCAAACCCAAGGGAGCATTTGCTCTTCAATAGAGATATAATCCAGATCATCCTAAAAGCTTTTCTTGTACCCCACAGCCCCTGCACAGGTCCTGTCAGCTGGATGAGCTACCTCAAAACATAGAGGATCCGTCCTCAGCAGCATTTCCTGCTTCATCCCCTCTCTGATCAGAGTCTGTCCATCTGAATCCTTTTGAGGCTCATTGAGGCAAGGGGCCACAGCAGTGATAGCAGCCATGGACCATGGGAGAGGAGAGAACTTTACTACCTCCCAAAAAAATCCTCACCTCTTATACAAGTCAGTATGGGCTGGCCCCATCCATCCACTGCTCAGACTGATGGGTGCCTTACTATTCTCAAGCTGGTCACATAATAATGTTCTGAAATTATGTGAGTAAAGTGTGAGGAGGCCTCTTTCATTTACCCAGGTCTTTCATCATCAGAGATACCTGGACTCCCTCCTGGATCATCACAACTTGGCTCTGACAGCCCCTGGCAGAGACTCAGCCTCCCTGGAATTAACCACTAATAAAGCATCATCTGCTCTCACACCTCCACAAGGCAGAATGGCTCTGGTTCCCCTTATATCGACTAACCCTGCTAATGACCCCCTGCTAATGATCTTTGCCAATGACCCTTGGAGATATAAGCTAATGATATCTCCCAAGGAGTTGTAATTGAACTGCACCTTCTGCTCATTAAAGGCCAAAGTCCGCTAACTTTACTGCTCTTAGGTAGAGCCTCGGTCTCTCCTCCCTCTCTGGAATTATCAGGACAACTTGTGAAAAAAAGCACATTACATAAGGAGGTGGCAGAAGTGGCAGCTACAGGGTGAACAGAGATTATATTTTTCCACCTGTGGCGCTTTCAAGAGGTTTATTTCATCATGAGGAAGTGATGAGCTGAGCAACTAGGGCAGGACAGGCCTGAGCTGGGTATGTGCTCTATCAAAAAGGTCTTGTGATGCAATCTGAGATGCCCCTCTTTTTATCAATTTAGATTCTCCAGCTGAGGATAACATCTCATGAAAAAGTGTGTTACTTTCTGAACAGGAGATGCAATCAGTAATTAACTTCTGAGCTAAAATATATAAAGAAGTAAACTAGATGTATAAGATAACAGAGAATCGTCTTGGTGGAGCAGATATTTGTTGGTATTTCATATGCTTAAAAACCCCTTACAAGCCCCAATGACTTAGTTTTTTAACCATTAGGAAGAGATTGACACTGAGAGGATATTTGGGGAAGAGCCAATACATTACAATCAAATAGTAAAACCATCCAAAGTCTCATTGAGAGCACCACAATAACGATGTTTTTTTCCCAATCCAGGTGACTTTCAGCATACCTCCTGATAAATATCCTGTCTTTTGGCTCTCTGGTGGATTTAGCCTGTGCCTGTGGGTGCTGCTGGAGCAGGGCAAGGTGCCTGGGAGGGTGTTACCCCTGGAGCCATCAGTTAAACTGAGCAGAGTCCATCAGGCAGAGCCCTGAGCTGCTGCTGTCCGCACTGAGATCATCACAGTGCCCTAAAGCCACTCTGTTAACAGCTGGGCAGATGTTGGCCTCCAACACTCCCTGTGCCTGCTTTTAGCAGCAGCATCCAGGGGTTTGTATGAATGAGGGGACACTTCTGCCTTGGAGCAGGAGTTGCTTAAAATGACTCTTAAACTTGAAGTAACAAGAGAGTAAGTTTGATCCCTCTGCACAAGGAACCCCCACTCGTGCTTTGCTAATGATGAGGTGTGTGAGGAAGAGTCTTCTTCCCACCTGCTGTTTAATGGAATGAAAAACACAGCGTCTAAAGCACTCAGAAACAGAAGGCATTTTTGCACACATCCACTTTAGTCCAAGTTCTGACAGTTTCGCTCAATTTTCCTTGTGCCTTTCTGATCCTGATAGCTCACGTGACCAGGACTTTTCCATAGCTTAGCTGTATAAATGAGAAAATGAGAACACAGGAGGTTCTAGTCTCCAAAGACAGACATGGCTGGCCAACCACACATATAGGATATTAATATAGAGAAAGCAACAATGTTTATTTCAAAATGTATAAGGAGGCCAGAGCAGGGAGGGGGGAAAGAGACTCAGAAAGCACAGAAAACAGATATTTATTGTGCTTCCTCACCATAAACATTCCAGCAGCTCTGCCCTGGGATCCTAGCACCATTATACAGCTAATATTGCTTGATTACCCATGCACCACCACAGCTTCAGCCTCCCAAGGACTGAAATCGAGTTTTCTATTCTTAGCTCGTGGTAATTTAAGCTCATTATGGAGGTGCTTGTATTCCATGAGCACAAGAGATAAAGGAAGCAATATAACTTTAATGAACAGCTGAAATAGCAACCACAGCAGGCTTGGTAGGCAAAAAAAAAAAAATCTTTTCTCTGATGTTGTCTTGATTTCTGTCCCACAGGTCTTAGCAGTTAGTGCTCTATGTATGTTTTATGAAGATATTCATACACACACATGCTTAATGGAAACAAATATGACATCCTACTTAATAACACACCAGCCTGAGAGGAAGAACCACTCAAATAATGGAAAAGGAAGAAAGGAAAAGTGTTAACCTAGATTCAGTAAAAATAATAATAGTAAATATAATGCATTTAAAATAACACTCAGCTTAAGTTAGGTAAACCAGATGTTTCCTTCTTACTTAAGTAAATGTCTAATGATTCTCACCTAGACTGAAGCAAATGGACGGATGCAGATGCCACTCTCAGCAGCAGTAAGTGGAGGGACAAATGTAAAGCATTCTGGGTTCTCTTTGATAAATGTTTCTGCACCCCAGATTATTGATTGGGTGCTGCTTTTCTTTCAGTGCTATTTGTTAAGGCTCTCATCAAATCCTGTGGTCAAATCCTGCAGCCCCTTGCAGGCAGCATTGTGTCTGTGGAGTGAAGAGCTCAGAGAGACCCTGAGGTGGGGAGACCCCCCAGGTTTGGAGTTAGGATCTATGGAAACCATCATCTTTCAGCAAGGGTGGCAACTAAAGGACCACTTCACAAAAACAGCCCGTGGGTGAGTATCTACCTGCATCTAGGGCTCCTCCTCACTCTGTGCCTGCCATGCACTACAAAAAGACATTTACCTCCAGAAGTGAAAGAAAAGACTTGAAGGCAGCTGTGGAAGAGACCTGCCTTCTTCTCTGCATTAAAATTTGTCCTTCTAACTATTTGAGTTCCTATCTCATAAAATAATCACACAAGAATGTTCAGAAGCTAGCATAACTAGTATAACAGAATCTGGTATACTTTTAAATCAATTTGGAAATTAAATTTGGTCTAGTAGTTTCAAAACAGAGCCATTCTTCATTAACTTATTTTTCCCTAACAAAATAATTTTCTGTGTTTTTCACATGGTTTTCAATTTTCTTTTGGCACACACTCATCATTCCTTCCAATGAGGAAAGCACAGAGGAAGGAAGAGTGAGGAGAGAAAACATCTGCTTAGAATAAAGGAGAAAAAAACCGCCCAACCCTTTGACTATTAAGACTTCATGTTTTCAAAGTAAAGGGAATAAAAGCTATGTGTGAAAAGCTTCTGACATTGGTACATTCATAAAAACATTCATAAACATTCATAAAATGTTTAATCATAATTATTGCCAGAACCTTCTCACAATAACTACCTGTACAACACCTCTGAAAAATCTCTGTGCAGAGTCAAGGTGAAATTTATCTCACGGGCTACTTTCCCCCTCCTATTTGGAAGGAGGATTCCTACATGACTGTACATGGACACTTGACTTCTGTAGCACCTGGTAATTATCACAGCAGTAATTTGGAGTGTATTTATTATCAACCTTATGCAACATTTAAGTTCACATCTTCAAATTAAGCTGGAATTAGATTTTAAAAAAAACCCCACAAAACGAAATCCAATCCCGGTATATTTCTGGTTGAAAATATGCTAAAGGCAGTAATGTTTCAGCATTTATCTGAAAAGGTTTTGTTTTTCCACTGAAAAGAGAAAAGAAGGAACATTTGGGGCAAATATTCTTCACAATAACAGCAACAAAGTTGGTTTTGAAATATCCTGCTCTGTGTTGGAAAAGTTATGATGGAGGGTTTATTGTCAGCTTTTCTGTTCACCCATATTCCTCATCCGTGCAGGGAATTTCACTGGTGTCAGTAGAAACGTAGGCTTGAGCCCAGCAACACCCAGATTAACACCTGAAGATGACACCTGGAGCCTTTTCTAAGAAGTGTCATTGCTTTTCAAAAATGTGAGGGTTTTTTTTCTGCCTAAATTGACACTGAAGATTTAGTTGGGGTGGGGAAGGCAAAAATTGGAAGCAGCTGTAAAATGATAACAGTAAGGATCCACTTTAGCCCTTAGGATCCACTGTACTGAATACACTTTAAAAGTTTCATTTCTGCCACTCCATGAATGGAGACAATGAGATGAATCCATAAAAACAAATGTGTGGACAAATATTTTCTGTACTTGTCTTCCACTTGGTGGTCTGACATCTGAGAGACATAGGAAATTATTTCCATATAATAGAGGAGATGTGCACACAGTTCCCTGGCACATGACCTGGAGGTTTCTCTGCCACTGGGTAGAGTTTTCCAGGGAGCAGCTGTTGCACCACAGAACTGGATCATAAAATATTCCTCCTGCCCCAATTATCTTCTCTCTGGAGAAAAGTCAGAGGATTCCACCAAGAACCAGAGCAACCATCAAATTGCAGGGCTTGGGATTTTTAACATCCCAGGAGGACTTTTGTCATACCTACAGCAGAATTGTCATCTTGAACAATCTTTAGAAACACAGCAGCTGAAGGCAGCAGTGGTAACAGGCCAGGAATCCAGAGACAACTCTACAAACCTACCATGATTCCCAAGTGTGTGTCCAAAAGAGAATTAAGCTGCTGACTCCTCTTTTGGAGGCTTTCTGACAATAGGGATTTACAGCAATCTCAGGTACAGTATAAGATCCACTCAACATGACTGTATCCTTGTTAGTCTTCAGAGGCAATGTCTCAAGGACTGTCCCATGTTCCTGAGCCACAACCAGCCCCTGACTGGACAGTCAGTTCAGTCAAACCTCATAATTTTCTTCTCTGAACAGGAACGAAACACTAAGCATTTGGTTCATTTCTTTCTCTGTGGCTTGGAGACCTAATGCTGAGATGACCACAGTGGTAAGAGCTTGCACTCAGACCACTCAAACCCACACCCAAGTCACTGTTTTCCTTTGAGTTCCCAAACTACCTCACAGGGGTAAGTGGTGGATTGGCTCCCCAGCCTGGTCCCTGTCTTATCTCATTCCATGTTTGCTCCTGTGAATGAAATCCAGACACAGGTGAGAGCTGAATCCAAGTTCCTTGTCATGACCCAACTCACACTCGTGCTCCCAAGCAAGTTCACTGCTTTATTCTGCTCCAAATTTCAAGCCTTCCTCATAAAATACCTTCACTTAAGGTAATCAGACTGCATTTGCAAGCCATTAGAAAGGTCAGTGACACATATTAAAAAAGCTATTTTTGAATGTCTGGCTCCACACTTTATCTCTTGAAATTCCCTTCATGGCTTTCTATGGCTCGAATCAAACTTCCATTGATTTCCTCAAGAATTGGATCAGGCCTTCTGCAGTGCTTGCCAAAACAAAAAAGCAGAATGCAGTAAATGTATGCATCAGGAGAACTCAAATAAAGCCTGGCTAGAAAAAAATATTGTTCTACTCTGAAGACTGTCTCTGTCAGTGTGGTTGTGCCTTTCCTTAGCTGACTCTTAATCATTTCCTTATCATCAGCGCCAAGTTTAATATTTTAAAATTTGGACTTTTTTCATGTGCTATAACCCTCTAAAATCAGCCTGGGATTAGGAGAGGAAGCAGGGTCTTGTGGTTAAGACAATGGACTATCATTCATTCCCATTTCTGCCACAAACACCCACCACTGACCTTCAGCAAGTTGCTTTGGGAGTGATTTTCAAAAGCACTCATCTTTGGCCTGACTCTGCTTCCTAAGAGCTAAGTGGAAACAGAAATTTACATTAATAGCAAGAGAGATGGGTTAGACCTAAGTGTCACAGAATAAACTGTTTTCCTTCCTAATTTCCTTCCATTTTAGTAGTATTAATCCTCCTTACACATCAAATCCTTTAAAAGTGGAAACCTCAGCATGAAGACACTCCTATACAGGGATTGTGCCATGTCTGGTCTAATAAAGGCTCTGTCTTGACAGAGTCCTTAAGCTGAGACCAGAGCAAGGGTCCACCTTGACTGTAATTTTGCTTCTCTGGACTATGAAGTTCAGATACAAACATAATAATGGAGCATGTTAAGAGAGGTCCTTCCCCAAATCTTTTATCAATATGTTAGTTAAGAAATTATTATAATAATCATAATGAAAGTCAACAAATCATTTAGTGCAGTGCCAAAAATGTCATCTAGCTTATATGTTCCTGTCTATATTAGGAGGAAAAAAAAAAAAGAAGTTTTTTTATTATATGGCTAAATACACATGCTAAATAAGTTATAATTTTTCAGCCATACAGGAACTTTAGTAAAATATTGAGGAGTTAATAACTCCAACGATATCCTGCAGTCCCATTAATTTATCCATGGGCAAATGACTTATTTTCTCAGCAAAAACGTTTTCTTCTTTCCCTTTTCCCCAGTTTCATCTAGATAGCTGTAAGGGCTCTGGGGTGGTGACTGACTTTCTGTCATTGTTCCTGCAAGGCTTCCCAGTGTGGTCCCTGATCCTGAAAGACATTTCCAGATGCAACTGCAGTGCAAACAAAGGGGTGGTTACTCTGAATATATTCCATATAAAGCAATTATAAGAAAACCTTCTATCTAGGATAGAGCACCATGGGCACTAGAAAAAGTGGATATGCTTCTGTTAAACCAGCTTGGAGGAAGTCCATTAAAAAAAATTAGTTGTCTTTTTCTGTTTTAAGTTTACCAAGAATTGGAACTAAACACATGCCATCTGAAGAAATCCCTTTCTCCCTCCAGCCATCACACTGAACTGAAATAAAACAGATGTGCTCAAATAAAAAAATCTGCGCTTACTTGTTAGCTTTTTCCTTGCCCTTACTACCAACACATATGACTTGCACCAACACAGGTAAAAGCAAGAAGTATTCCTCAGAAAAGCAAGAAGTATTCCTCAGAAGTTTCCCATTGCTGTATTCTGCCAATACCTGCTGTGATTCCATTCCTATAAATAATGGGTTTCTTCTGTTATATCGTCAGATCCCAGCTGCACAAAAGCCAAACTCAAAACTCAGACATTCTTACAGATTTGAAAAAAAATCCCTAAAAACCAAGCCCCTAGATCAGAAACAAACACATACAAATTCAACCAGAGATGAATATTTTCAAGATTCATGGTCAGTTAATGATTATTGTATGAAGACAAAAACATAGTCCTTTAAAAATTATCAGTTTTGATATAGGTGAATAAAGTATTGTTTAAAACTTCATTCAAATATCCTTTCAGAAATAAGTTCTCAGGATGGGGTTTCATAGTTTCACCATTACATTAAGAAAAATAAGTTGTTTGTAGAACACTGTGCAGTTCATAAGTTACCAGTTATAAACTAATCCTCGATATCCAGTCCAAATCCTAAGGGAAGCTTCAAGGCAGCCACTTCTTTTTGGCAATACAGTGATGAAAGATATATTGTTGAAAACCATAAAGCCTTGGGAAAAAAAATTTAGCAAACTATCTACATAGGAATGAAATGTTGAGAGTTTGGCTCATCAGCTGGGGCTTTCTGGAGAAGGAGGGGCTGCAAATATTTTTGTACAGGATAGCAAAACAGTCTTGAAAACAAAGATAAATGCTGCAAGTGAGTTATTGAAAATGTTTTCTTGTATATCACAGAGATTTGCTTCCCAGGCATCTGTGGGTGAAGACTGGATGTTAAATGACTATAAAATGTCCTTTTGTAAGTCTTTCAGAGACATTATCACCCCAAATGAAGATTGCATTCAGAAGACATACCTATGGGTATACATTTACAAATTCCAGAGAACTCCTATTCACAAGGACCCTTCACTTTCACACTTGGTTGTACACGTGCAGCATGTATGTGACACTGCACAAGCACCCACTGTCCCTTCCTGTGACAGTCTGGGTGAGCACAGAGGAATATTGCTTTTCCAGAACACAGAGAATTAGCAGAGGATTGCACCAGAACCAGCTGCCTCTACTCTAATTTCTTATCCAAGCAGAGCTCTGGCCACAATAAAGCCTGCAGGATTTAGTGGAGCAAGGTAGAATGTCCTTCTGCATCAGCAGTAGGAAAAGCCAAGGCATTTTAATGAGAGCATTTCAATGGACACACAGGACATTTTACAAACCAGTAAAAGTTTCCCAAACATCAGGAACGGTAGTAAAACAAAACTTCTGTACTAGATGAAAAAGTTTTAATTGCTCTCTCTGATGCTAGGAAATAACTGTGAAAAAACTGTGACGCCCTTCATGCAGCCAAGCCATGGAGCCATCAGGCCCTTAGTCAGCCTGAGCCTCTCCTTTCTGCCAAAGCTCTGTACAGCCATTCACTCACCTGATCAGCCTGGGAATGCTGCCATGGGCTGTCCTTTGGGGGTGCAGAACGGTGTCTATAGTGCTGCTGAGAACAGCCAGGCACCCACTTTATGGACTGGGTCTCTGGAGAGCTCTCAGGCACCAGTCCACACACACAGACCTCCCTGCCTGGGCTCATTCCACAGACACAGCCCTCCCTGCTGGAACATCCCACCAGCAGATGCACCATGGACAGGCCTACAGGTGGCTGGTGACTTTATTTTCCAGCAGAGCAGACCAAGTCAATGTGCCCCTGGTGAGGATGTACTCACTGTGGCTGGAGGCTTCTGGGTGCTGCTATAATGCAAAAGGTCAGATCAACTAAGATTGACTTTGCATAGGAATAATATAAGTGACATGAAATTTTCATTTCCATGTCACTTCCATTATTCCTATGCAATAGGAATAATGCATCAGCTAGGCATCAGAGGGAAAGAAACCAAAACCCTGGAGCTGAGCAGTCCCAGAAGCTGGACAACCTGGAGTCAGATCTGAAGTTTATGGCAGTGTGGGTTACACATTACTTACACAAGATGATTTATTTTTAATTGCAGACTAATTAATGGAAAGACTTCAGAAAGCATTTGATACTTTTGGCAAAATCCTGGTTCCACTGAAGCCAATGACAAATTGCCCGTGAGATTTCAATGGGACCATGTTTTAAGGCTTTGTTCCTCCCATCTCCAAAAAGTAGCCCTTTTGCCAACATTGGGTTGTTATTGAAAAGAGACATTATTAACAGAAGAATCTTATGTTCATCAAATGATTGCACTGAGTAAAGTTTGATAAAGTTCAGTGGCCACATCCTTCTGAACATGTACTCAGTGGCAGTTTGAAACATATGTTTTTTATAAATTTCTCATTCAGAAACAAAGACTGACAGTAAACCCCAAAAGCTTTGATATTTATATAAATTGCTAAATGGTTGCACTGGAAAGTACATTTCAATTAATGTGTCACAGAGCATCACAGCTGTTTTAAAGTTTGCCGACCCAACAGCTTCTATAGCTCTGTGCAAGGAGCTTGGGTTTTCTCTAAATCTGTGATATGGAAAACAGTTTCCTTCCACAAGTGCTCTCCAACAAGTGGTTTTTTCTAGGTCAGCTGATTTCCCTCAGAACATGCAATAACATTAGTATTATTTTCACCCTATTACCTATTTCAAAGATATGCCTATATTCCCTCTTGGGTTTTATGTGAGCCCTTTATTCCAGTAAAACCCTTTAGTGAGACTTTATAGAGATTAACTACTAACCAAACACAACTTTGCCCATTTGTGTGTTAGCTTTTTTGTTTCTTATGTACTCTGCTGCCGCCTCTAGGACAACATTGTAAAACTAGGTTTTGTTCTACAGCAAGCAGAGACTTAAGTTACTTTTATATGTCAAATAATTCTACAGGAGAAAAATTAACACTTCTAGCTGGATTTTTTCTAATTTGGGAAATTAAAATGAAGAAGTGATGACAAGTATCAAGATCAGTTGAAAAACAGGTCTTCCCAGCAAAGACACAATTGTCCTGTTTTAGTTCACTGCCTTTCCTAGATTTAGTGAATCTATTCAGCTCTTGGTTCTGTGAGCAAATAAGAAAAATCTCTTTAAAACTGACCTAACTTTTAATTTTTACACAGATTCAAGAGTCAAGTAGATTAGTAAGTATAAAATACCCCTTAAATGTCAGAAACTATCTGTGAGCTGGGAACCAGACAATGCACTTTGGTTCCAAACCTTTTGCTCTTCAAGGAATACATCAAAGTGCATTGACCAGCTCACATCCCAAAGGGTTCTTATGTTCATGGAGAGATTACAGTGTATTTCCTGATATTGATTGGACTGGCCTGGGGCTTGGTAATCTCAGAGAGGAAGAATGGTTGTCCTTGAGCAGGAGCAAAGCAGTTTGTGTCACGCAGTGCTCCTGTCTGCACAGGTGACCTGGAGCAGATCTTGATGGGCAGGAATCAGTGGTTAATATGTGCCTCTGCCAGTGTATCTTTGCTGGCAGATGTCAGTCATGCTGCTTCTCGGGAGACCCAAGACAAAGAGAATTGGATAAACAATAAGGCAAAGCTATAGAAAGGTCAATCTGGACTTGGAATCAGCCAGCAGAGAGCTCATGCTACACATGCAATTCTCATTTCTCTGCAGTATTTAAGTAAAATAACTACCACTCCCTACAAAAGCCACTTCCTGCTTGAGATTGTCCTCTCCTTGGCCCCACTTGGCTACTGAAGGGCTTCACTCACCTGCTTGGCTGCTCTTGGCTAGCTGGACATATCCAAGGCAATGTGATCTTTTTTCCCTTGACTTCAGAAACAAGATGGATTTTACCTTCATATTATAACACATAATTGGCCAAATGATATGCAAAATTGACTAAGAGGGGGAAAAAACCCCACTGCTTACTGTTTTTTGGAGGCTTCTTATTCACAGATGTAAATCTACTAAATTCACACTCATGATCGAATTGACATTTCTGTCTCCCTTCCCCCAAAGTCACAGCCAGCTACAGCTCCTGCAGAACACCATTACCATATTAATACACCCTATATTGACTCCTTGGCGAAAAACAGCCGCTAATTAGTAAAATTGACTGAAATGGAAACACAGTTTCTCTCACCTGCTCACGCTTCACTCACCAGTCCCTTTGCCCTTCAGATGCTGATATTCTCCTGAATGCTCACTTTGTCTTCACAGTGCTCCTTGCAGCCCCTGTGACCCTCTGCATAGACTTCCAAATCTGCCTAAGGCTCTCAGGTGTTCCTCTTATCCCATGTACCTGCCACTGCCATTCTGTTCATTCGGTAGTGACACGTAGTTTTTTTTCTTTTAACTGTTGATCCTGCATGTTAGCTGATCTCAAATTAGGCTGTGGCCAAAGCCTACTGAAGGAATAGCATGGACTGATCCAAACCTTCATGATCCCTGGGGTTTTGGATCACTCTCTTACAGATTCACAAGGGCAGCCTGCCTTGCTCATGTGGGAAACAAGTTAAAATATGGACCACCCCAACTAAAATGAAGGTCCCAAGGAAGGCATTGGGTGTTTTGCTGTAGAATTTATTTAGGTCAAAATCCCATTGTCCTCAGCTTCCCACAGGCAAGCTGTGCATTTATTGTACAGAAAGCAGGATTACTGATTTGCTGCTGTAAGTAGGATTTCCCCATGGAAAACAAATCATCTATTGAATCCAACTTCCCTCAACATTAAAACCAGAAACATGTATAAATCATGTTAGCTGAAAATGTGTGGAACACCTTCAGGGTTTTTTTTCCTTCTTATCCAGCAAATATTTCCTATGTACTTTGGTCTTACTTGATAAATGCTAATGCCCTCCATTTAAAACTGAAAAAATTGCAACCAATGGTTATGGAAAGTTATGCCAGAACTTGGTGTCTTGCAGTCACTCCACAATAAGCCATTGCTTATGGTGCTATGTTTTGTTTCCGTTTTCATTATTATTTTAAAGGAGGTAATTATTTCTGAAGTCATATGGAAAAAGTTTGATTAAAAATATACAAATGAATATATTCCCAAATAATGATCCGTTCTGAATAGGGGCAGGTCTATTTTGGCTTGGGTGTTTTATTTATTTATTTTATTTTAAAACTAAGGTTTGTTCCTTCAGAGTTTTCCCATTACACTGAATAGTTATATATGAGTAGTATGAAAAATGAAATTTGGCAGAAGCAGTTTAAGAAAAAGAAATCTCCACAGGAACCTGGATACAGATCTACAATTGCTGAAAATGATGAATGCAAACCAGCACTCTTCAACTGATAGCCTTTGAAAAATATACTGGAGAAGAGTTAGCTCTAAAAGTGTTTCATGCATGAAAAATACATTTTCCCTTATTTAAAAAGGATTTTCAAATCCAGTCTTTAGTCATCTTCTTACACTTTTACCTACTTGTAATGATTATTATTATTACTCTGTTTTTGTACATAGGCTTTAAAGAAACTTAATATATATAGTAATATAAATGCACAATGAGAAAAAAGTCGCCTCCAGCTCTATTCCCAAATCTAACACAGGAAAAAGCAACCCAATGGCCTCTTTCAACACATGAAGAGGGAAAGATGTAGGGAGCAGAGGAGGCAAAAAGGAGCCAGGATTCTTTGGTCAGATTTTGTTCATTCATTTCTGAAATGGGAATAGAAACAACTTGCATCCCCTGGGTATTGCTAAAGACTTAATTATTTTTTTTAATGATGTTTCAATTATACTTGCATGAAACGATAACTGCATATTGCCACACACATACAATTATTCATTTGTAGTCCAGTAACACATTTCCAGTGTAGTCTTATCCTCTGAGAAATTATAGACCCCACCCTACAGAGATTACAAAAATAATAATTCATTATTGTTTAAAAGTAAGATAATCATATCTACCAGATGGGCAATTTGTAAGAAGCTATTTGTTGCTTTTGGTGCAGGAATACTTGGATTTATACATACACACATCCAGTTTGTGCCAGGTGCCAGTAGATGGAGCTAAAGAATACAGGCACCTTTGCAGGTTTGGAGGGTCAATGGAAGAGAGAAAATTCCCTTCTGCTTTGCAACTTGTACCAGGATATGAGCACAGCTCAGATAACACTCAGCCTGGACTTGCAGTCTCGCCCTGATTCCATTGCCAAGCTTGCTCCCAGTTCCCAGCTGCACTGGAGCACCAGCACTGCCAGAAAGTCTTTGGTCACTGCACACCCTGCAAGGCTCTGTCAATCTTCATCTTTGTCTTGATTGCTGTGGTCAAAAAAATCCCGTGAAGAAAACTCTGGGATTTTACATACTTCTTTAAAAATTTATTTGAAAATTTAGTTGTTTCCAGTGAATTTTGTCAAGGGATTCCTAAATTCTGGTTTGGTTATCTCTGAGCAATGTGCTTAGCTAATGTTGCCTCTTTCCTTAGTGATGACCAGAAACTCATCTCTTCTCATACATAACCATTCTGTGAAGCTTTTAGATCAGTGGACCTCAATAAATCAAGAACTGATACCAAATAGATAAGTTCTAGAGCTGTGCAGGGCAGTGATCTCCCTCCCTTCCTGCTTACCCTTCATCAGGTGCTGATATCTTTCTGTTCCTGTAACATCCACATTGGACAAAAAGCTGTAGGACCTTTTTCAAAGGAGAAACCTGAACTGAAGACCCTGTCATTCAAATGCAAGCCTTCATGTGTAGTTGAGGTTCCTCCTTTTCTTCGAATTTTCTGCAAATAATATTCATAAATAGAGAATACTTCTAGAAGAGAGCAACGTGTGGCTGCTGAGTTAAGATATTGCTCACTTAGTAAATCCTTACTTTACAAACAAAAGTGCATTCAAAACGACTTTAGAAGAAATTTGCTGAAACTCTGTCTTTCACAGCTCTCAAGATCTGGCTCAACAAACATCTTCCAACAGAAGCTGTTACTTGATGTATCAGCAGCTTTCCCCACCGTGATGAGCGACACGGTTCAGATTTTAAAAGGACAGCTATTTTTCTCCAAATCATCTCGTTCATCCTAGGTTCCCCTTGATATAATAAGTGAAATTTAGCAGAACAAGGAAGAAAAACTTCTCCACATCTCAGAGCTCTGCTGGTGCTGGGGATGGAATTAGAGGCTGTTGGAGCCACAGTGGCCCTGCAGAGCTTGGGGGATTGGAGAGCTGCCTCAGTGCTGCTGGGAGCAGGCTGGAGCCAGGTCTCAGTTGCCTGAGGTTGTTTGAAACAAAACCAATGCTAATTTTCAGTTTTGCTTGGGGTGATTTTCTTTACCTTTACTCATCCTCTCAGAGATAAATAAATGCATGCCAACTGCTGGGCCTTGTACCCATGGTGAAGGTTTCTGCCCCTGGAGTCAGACTGTGGCCATGCACAAATTAATGTGAAATCCAGCACAAGAGAAAGGAAGGAAGTCAGCACCTGCAGAGTGGGCAATGTGGTGGTTGGAGAGGATTATCCATCACACCCACAAATGGTTCTGATAGCTGTGAAAAGAGCCCCCCACCCATGGGCAGTTCTTCCCTTCTCATCATCCTTTTTGCCTACCCTGAGTGTCTGCCTGCTCAGCTACACAAATTGGTTTTGTCTAACCTGGCAGCTGAATAAGGGCATGAAGCTTAAGTGGAGAATTTTTAACAGGCATTTTTAGACAGATTGCTTCAGGACTTTGGGGGTAAACTCCCCTGGCATTAGAGGCATGAAAATTTCTGTTGCTGCTCCATATGCTGCTATGTGCTGACCCAGCTGATTATTCTTCACAGACTGCATAAACTAAGAGTTTATTTATAGCTACATAAATACATAAAAACTTCAGTGGGTTTACCCAGGCCATCAGTAACTGCTAAAGGAGGAAATGCAACTTTTTCCAGAGGCAGGTCCTAGGCCACATAGGTCTTTAAAGGCCAAAACCCAGTGTGAGAAAACTGCAGGCCATTAGGACAGAGCTTTTGGAGCAACAGGTGCTAAAAGATGAAGGGACAGTACAGTAAGGGCAGTACCTGCCCTGTAAGTGGTGTAACTTGTTTGCCAATTAGAATTGAAAGCCAGTACTCCCACATTTTACTTTGGGCACCAAAAATTACAAGGAAGAGAATGGAAAAAATAAGGTTGGGTCAACAATATCTTTCAATGAGATGGTCCTTTCATCCCTCTCTCTGGGAATGTATGTTGAGAAACACTTTTCTTCTTTCCATAGTAATGCCTCAAAGAGATAATTAAGTGACATCCTGGTAACTGCTTATGACTTGAGAGGAAAATTTTGAATGCTGGCACATGGTACACACTTTACTGTGGCAATTGTGCAAGCTCAGATTTATTGGGACAGTTCCTCGTATCAGTCCAAAGACTGTCACATCCCGTTTTCACTAGTGTCATGTAATTAATCTTCCCTTGACTTAGAGTCAGACCTCATCATTCTAAATACCATAATAGATTTTTAAATGAGAACATTAATAACAAGGTCTCTCTATTATTTACCTTGGCTGGAGTAATGAAACCCAAAAAGGAGATGGCTACTCCCAAGGGCTGGCGAGGAGAGGCGTAAGAAGGAAATGAAGGTTGTTGACCTTCCTGCAGAAGGGCCCAGGGAAGGGGTATGATTTGCAGAGCTTCAGTTCATCACTGAAAAAGAGGTTGTTGTTGTAATTTCTATTAAGTACTTTGGAAGCACTTCCATACGGAGGTGATGAGGGCCATAGGCATACTTAGATAGTTCTATTAAACAATAAATCATAAAGGTATAATATGCCAGTCTTTTTTAAAATAAAGAGAGCTATGTTTAAGTGGAATGTCTTCTGCCAGTAATAGGACTTAATAGTTTATTTAAATTTGACAGTATGAGAATGCTGAGCAAGATTTTTGCAAATCAACTTCAGTTTTTGTGTTGTATTACAAGAATTTAAGTAAAAAGCCAGAGGCACCAATTCCATCCAAACAGACTTTGGTAAGCTGGGAGAGTATAAGATACTTTACATTCCATGCCAGTATCCCTACTCTTTCTGAGATGTATGTAAAATGCAGATATTTCTATAGATATGGGAACATAATACACAAGGCAATGAAATTGTGACACCTCATTCACATACCAAATAAGAACAGAAGCAGCACAGTATCAATCCAGCTGCATGACAAGAGCTGTGAAGAGAGTAAAATGGTAGAAAAACCACAACCTTTTATAAAGGACAGGGTTAAAACTAGACTCTCATACTACCTTTCTGCCTCTACACTCCATTAAAATGGAAGGGCTAATAAGAAATGCATTTCAGAGTTCAGTCACAATTATACAAACCCTACTGAGGACATGGAGTGAATGCAGATTATCACAATTTCAAGAAATCAATGGATTTTTCAGGGAAATGCAGGAATGGTGCACAACTAGAGGCTAGATGCTGTGACTGGTGGAGAAAGTTATTCACCAGCTGTTCTCTGAAAGGCTTCAAACCCATTCCAGAGCAAGGAATGGCAAGTGGAGGGGATTGGGCATCTTCTGCCATAATTTTCACTCTTTTTAGCACTTCACTGCCCTTCACTAGCCAAGGTGATGTTATGCAGCTGGAAACTCAGGACTTGAGCCAGGTTTGTTTGTACATTAGCCAGGGTTGGAATACCCTCCCTGTGAGCTGTGACCAAACACCAGGGGTGAAATCCTGGTGAAGAGCTTTAAAAAAAAAGTGGAATCACAGCATGGTAAATATCCACAACTACAGGTTGAAATGGTCAGAAACAGCAGAAGTACTACTCAGGGGTCAAGATCCATTGAGGAAAGGTGCCTGGAACACATTGGAAAACATTCAGTGCTCCTGCTTATAGCTCAAAGCCTACAGAGATATGTAATAAAAATTGGCCTCAAGGAGCTTATAGTGCAAATGCTGGAGTGAAGCAAGAATTTCGATAAACAGAGTTAAGCCCAGCTCACAAGGAAGTGTTCTGACTAGAGTCATCAGCAAGGAAAACCTGGGAATACAGGCATTGCAGTCATATACTCAGATACCTGGAGTCTCCAAATAGTATGAGAGATTTAGAAAATGTTTTCAGGACAATGTGCTGGTCTTGATTACTATTTAGAGGTGAATTCTCCAGACAAGGTAGAAAATACCCTAGTGTTTCAGTGTTGTACACATTTTCCAACCTCTCTATTTTTGTTTTGTGCCATCTCTTTTAATAACAATGACAGCAGTGCCACAGCAGGGATAATCAGAAAAGGGGACATGAAATATGGTCAGTCAGAGTGACACACTTTACTTTTATTATTTCAAATGACAAATTTGATTTGAGAGCTTTTGGGGGATACTATTCTTAATTTATAACAAAAGATGTTGAAATTGATGAATGCCATAGATCATGTATTCCAGAATGGCACCTTGAAATGTTAAAAGCATTAATCTAAAATGATATGCTATATCCAGAAACTGAAATGGGTTAGTATGACTTTTGTTCCATCCAAAAATTCCTTGAATGAAATCCACCACAGGACAATACAGCTTTCTAAAAGTTTCTTGTCTCAAATTTAATGTAATTTCAAAGTTATTTCCCAATTGTTCTGTAACTTGCAAACAGCAATTAACAGAAACAGATCTTTATAATCATATCGTCATCATTATAATATCCTTTTCCATGGCATATTTTCTCTGATGATTTCTAAATCACTTTGTAAATCAGAAAGTGGCATAGTCAAACGTGCTGCCTGTTCATGACAGCAACAAAAGGAAAGGAACTTGCTGAAAACAGCTATTTGGTTTTGTGTCTGCTGACCTAAAACAACAATCCATGAAACAGAGTAAAGGAAATGAACATAAAACAGTCAGGACAGGACTGCCCAGAATCACTTGATTATCCCAGGCTCTGTAGGGGTGGGAGATACTGATAGGAAGAGAGATATTTACTATCATATTCTCTTAAAGGCACCCAGACACCCTTGTAATGTCATGGATAAATGTATGAGATACCCATAACTCAAGGGTCACAAGCTGTCCTAAGGAATTTCCAGTTTAAACAGAATTGACAGCCAGAGAGTAGGAAAGGAGGAATATTATCATATCCGGTCGTACATAAGATTTTGAAGCACTTACAGATTATGTGCAATCAGGCTCATCCCTATCATTGGGGGGAGATCAGGGGTATTTTAGCTCCCTTGTGTCACACATGCCCCTGTGTCACACGTGGTGATGCTACTGTGACAATATCCCTCTCTGTCCAGTAGCAGAGGGAGTCTGTGGCCCTGAGAAAATAATCCATCTTCAATGCCCAAAGCACTGAATGGATTCAGACAAAGCAAAAAAAATTCCCCTGCTTCTGTGATCCAGCTTCTACTATAACAAATATTCACTGTATCTTTGGCTGCTACAGGGGAACAGACACACAGGTCAGAGACCAGCTCTGGAGAAAAATACACCACCTGTGAGTGCAGTAACTTTACTGTCAGTGTTACAGCTCCCCCTGAACTCTCTAAGAGTTGTGGGTATATTCCTGTGCAGCCTTTTTTTCTGCTCAAAGTTCCAGTGAAGTCAATAGCAAATGCTGTTAGGATTCAGAACCAGGACCATGTGCTTTGAATGGTTCCTGACAGATTTGTCCTCAGTAGCACTAATTACTCATCTCTTTTCACTGTAAAAAATGGGGTTTAAAGCATCCTGAAAGCTTTCTGAACATACATGTGTAATACCCAAGGCTCTGCCCTTCAAGACTTACATGCCCATAAAGTATATATCAAATAGCTACAACCTTGAGGACACACCAATGTACAATATTTTGTTCTTGCTGCCTCTTCCCCGCTACTCTTCACAAAAGTTTTGCACCCTGATCTTCGGGCTTCTTTAGCAGGAAAAATGGGTGGCAAAGCCTAGAGCAAGAAGCAAAGGAGTGGGCCTGTAATAGTGATTTAATGAATGCCAAAAGTGATCCCTTGCTATGTGAGCTAATTTATCATGCCAACAAGACCAGGAGTGGCTGTAGCAGGGGTACAGCTCTGAGGCTGCAAAACCAATCTTTTTGCCAAATTCCCCAAAGGAAAAAGAGAAAAGAGCAGCTCTGTTTAACGGATCATGATAAGTCACAATTGTCATTACTGAATTTCAGGGCAACATGCTTTATTTAGCTCTTTAACCTTGGCCTATTTGTTATCAGCACAGTTGAGAATAGTTTGTATTCATTAGAAGACTTGTTTATTTTGTAACATAATCCTTTTCTTTGTTAACATGAAAGCACAGCAGATGAAACACAGTTCATCCAGGTCTGCAATGTTGTTTCATAAAAAATGTCTCATGATAAATGATTGCCAGGATTAGATTTTATGACATAGATTCATAAGAAATTTCAGTCTTGTTCCCATATGATTCTTAAATAATAGGAAACATGCAAAACCTACTTAAAAGTGCAATTCCCGGTCATTCAGTAAATGCTCCTTTCTTGCATATTTCTGGGCAGCATAAGAGATGTTTATATATTTTCTGGATTTATTAAGCTTGGAAGAATTCATTTGAGCATGTCAACTTTCTCCTGTAATTTGGACACAGATTTTTACCTGCATTCCCTTAGAATCATTAAACTAAAAAAATCCAAAACCAAAAGGTAAACGTGTTTTTGCTCCTCACTCATCTTGCTCACACACAGGTTCAGGAAAGACTTCAGCACACAGATGAGAGAGAAAATTACACTAGAACAGGTGGCTGCTGTTTTATGGTACCAGTCTTGCATTTCCATAAGCAGGTTACAAGTCCTGCTTCCATCCTCAGGTATTCAGGTCACAAACACAGAGAAAAAGAAAATTCGCACAAATTTTATTCTCCCCTCCCAAAATGCCAGCTTCTCTGAGCTTCAAGGTAGGCTAGAAGTGGAAGTACAGGGGAAACAAGGTTTCTAGTCGTCTTGAAAATGTATATTTAGATGACTTCTTCAGTCTGCCCTTGAGCAGACACATTTATCAAGTGGAAAATGTCTCCTCAGACAAACTAGATGTAATACCAATAGGAAACATCAGAATGTCTGTCAAGAGCATTGCACTTGCTTGGGGCCATGTTAGTAAAGGAATGTTAACTCTTGGAATATAGGATCATGGGGATTTAATGCAGCTTCAGACACAGAGAACCTAATTTCATTGTTAAGCACTCGAATTTCTTTTAAAAGTGGTGTTGCTCTCTATTTGCATTTGAGAAACTGATGGGGTTTTCCTGTCACTTTCTTGCTGTGGCTCTTTATAGTTAGCAGAGGCAGATCAGGAGTAGCCACTCCACACCTTGAGCAGGTTTTATCCTCTGAGTTTTTGCCCTCCTTTCTTTATGCTTATCTGTGCAGAGGAGGTGATACATTTATATTTCAAAATCCTTCTCAAGTATGGAGATTGGTGGATACTTGTCCTCTGAGTAGAAGTAAGGACAGACCAAGAAACCTCTAGCACAGGGTGCTGAGCACATTTTATATTAAATAAGAAAGAGGTATCTCTTAGAGTGTGAGAAAAAAATCTGCAATGTTCATATTAAAGGTGAACTTCTGAACCTGAAGTGCTCATGGCAGGAATATCTTGTTCACCTATTCCTCTCCAGGAATGGTTTCCATAAAGCTTTATGATGGAACACATAGTAAACAGAAACAATCTTCATCATTCACAATCATTTAATCATGCTCACAGCACACACTTCATCTCAGCTGCCCTCTGGATTTTGGGTTTCTCTCCCTCCCATCCACTGGGCAGAGATAAACTTAGGTGGGCTTTGATGTGTTTGGACTTCTGCTTCTAAAAGAGGGAAGGGAAAAGTACTTGAAACAAAGGGATTTCTGTTTCAGCAACAAAAATACCACATGTGTGGTCAGGCTATTGAGTCTTTTTCGAGACAGGAAAAGTAGGATTCAACTTACAGATTTAAGATGGTTTATTATACAGATGAAACAATAATGTAGCTCTTGGTACTACAAGATACCAGGTAAATTTCCTAAAAGGTGGTTGGATTAACCTGAGTATGGAGCCAGTGGCTCACTGCACAGACTGGTTTCAGTCTGTGAGGGTCTATGTGAGACCAAAAGCTCATTTCAACCATTCTTCTACATAAAAAGGTCTTGATTCCAGCAGGATTTGGATTCCACAAGAGGAGCCTTCTGGGGCTATAACCACACTTAAGGATCTCTGGAAATGCCTTTTGGGTATCCTTTGTGCTTCTGGAAACCCAATGCCGTGGAGAGATGTCCCGAAGTTTTGTTCTTTAAAGGAGAGCATAGCTGTGGTTGGTGGAGGGCTGGCAGGCCCAAGGCTGGGTGAAGCACAGTGGCTTCTCTGGCCTGTGGCACACAAGGGAGCGTTTGTGTGTCCCCACTGCTGTCTCCTGACACTGGACAGAGCCCTGACCTGGAGCGCTGGCCCTGGCTGTCTGGAGGCTGGAGCACATCTCTGTGACACCACGAGAAGCTTTAACCAGGCTGCCTCAGGAGCCAGAGAGATGTTTTTCACAGAGCATCCTACACCCACCTCTGGGACAAAAGGATGCATGATCCTCAAGAGGAGTGATTTATGTGCTGCACATAAAGAGCTATAGTAAAAACCTGGCTTCCTGCTAGGATGGCACCCACTTCTGAATTTATCCAAGACCAGCATTGTTTCCATTACACAAAACTCTAGATTCAGCATCATTGAACAAAGAGCAACTTCAGAATGAAAATTAACTTTGCATTGGAAACTCGAATGTGCACTGTTATGCCTAGGAGCCTCCCCTTTCTCCCTATGTATTTCAACAAGTTGATCTGTTTTCAAGCAACAGAGATCTAAATGGGTCACTGTTTATTTGTAAATATCAGGTCTGCCCTTCTGCCTCTTGTGTTAAAAACGATGTTTGTTCCGGGGTTACAGCTTTTTTTCTGGATGCCACAAATTAGCAGCTATCCTTAATTCCATCACTTCCTAAAGACTCAAGTTTTTGTTGCTTTTCTGTTTGGTTGGTGGGGTTTTGGGTTCTTTTTGTTTATTTGGTTTTCTTGAAGTTGTTGTTTTGGGGGTTTTTTTGAGCTACAATGCATCTGAATACTACAGTGGCATCTCTAAAATTAAAAAAAAAGAAAAAAAATATAAAACCGTGTTACATATTTGGAGGAATTTATGCATAGAAAAGAAAAAAGAATTTAAAAGTCTCCTCTTCAAAATTACTTTTTGTACCATGAAGCAAACCTGGCAATCATTAAATATAAAATGAGAGAATTATTTAAACCAGAGAGCTTGGCAAAACCTATAGAATCTTCTTCCTGTTGTCATTCTGCCTATATTTATCATTACAGACCACAGCATTTTAAAAAAACTCCTTTTTTCCCTTCATTTTCTGAAGTGCATCCAATGTCTCCTCATGTGAGAGAAGAACTATGAACTGTCCAGCATCTCTCTTTTTTACATCTGGTAGCCCAACCATGGTTAGGCAGTTTAGGCAGGGTAAAACCAGTATTCTGGGAAAGGATCAGGTCATCTGACTATACACAAAGCAATCAGGCAGCACCAGCAAAGCCAAGGGTTTCCCTGGGGTTTCAGGTTTACTGTGGATAGGTGCAGAAACATGGGAGGGAAGTCTGGTCTTCCCAGAAAACACTGGCCCTGTACCACCAAGCTACTGCTCACAGCATCGCAGACCTTGGCTCCAATTCCACATGGGAGAGAGGTTTTTTGGGAAAAAAACAACTATCCAAACAAAAAAACCCTGCACAGCTCACTCCCACTAGATAACATAAGCCCAGGACTGCCTAGCTTCTTATAAGGACACTAAAAAACCCCAGACAAATACATAAAGTTATTACTGGAATTGAATTACTGACTCATTTAAGGGCATTCTTCCCTCTAAGACAGTTCAAGCAACATGCAAGTTCAAGGAAGGAGGTAATGAAATCAGGGAGTGATAATGCACATCAGATTAAATGTGTGGTTAAGGGAAAATGCAGAAACCAGAAAGAAAATCAAACAGAATTCTGGGATGTGTGACAAAAGCAACAGCTCCTTTTCTTATATGGACACAAAGCTGCTTTTAGGATATTATGTATGACTTGAGGCCTGGATGATATGGAGAGAATGATCAGACACTTCTTTCTGCTAAACCTCAAGCATTACTTCCCTGAAGCTCTTGAGAGAATGAGAAAAATAAGTCCAAGTGTTTGAAATTTAAGAAAGTTTGGTCAAATATACTGTTCCTCTGTCCTTCTCTTGGGACTCAACATCTTGTGATAGGCACTTCTGATGTAGTGATCACAGAGATCACACACAGTGAGAGAATTTAAGATGTAGGGTTTAGATATCCCCTATATTTCTACTCCCAAAGCCCTTAACAAAGAAAAGAGGCATTAGCAACCAATAGTATTGAAATGTAGACTGAGTTCAGCCTGGGAACTTCCACCACCATCTCTAGATTCAGCTACTGTTAAGGAGGCACAAAACCTACCTCCAGCACACAAAAAACAAAGAAGAAAAGAGAGTAAGAATTTTAGCTCTGAAAGACCTGGAACATTTAATTCTTGGAGCAAGGAGAAGAAAGAAAAATAAATTAGTTGGTGGCTGATTTTGTAACAAATGATGGCACTATGAGCCAAGCAAGAGCTGCTCATCACCTCCCAGGTGTCACAGCTTGGTGTCCCTCCCACCCCTCCCTCTCAGTAAGCCATTTCCCAAGAGACCCCACAGTGCCTATCATGTGCTAGGTCAAAACAAAAAATATGGACAATAATGGCCCATAAAGAGCACAGGGGCATGAAGCATCCAAACCACATCTGCCTCAAAATACTATGGCTTGACCAGATACTTGATTGCATCAAACTACTTCCAATTCAATATTTCAACTCAATGCATTCAGAGTTTTAGATGTGGGTCAGTTGTATTAGGAATTACACGTTTTATAAAAGTTTCTTCCACTGAAAACAAAAGATTAGCAACAGTAAGAGTTTTCCCCCAGCTAAAATTATCAGTTTTGCAAAAGTTGGATATTGCCAGAAGGTTTTTGAGAGCTTGTCAGTCATAAAATAGAAAACAAAGGGTCATATAACCATACCAACAAAGAGGTCCAAGGTGCAATTATTAGGGCTGCTGACCTCTTCTTCACCCTTTGCCTGCATAAGGGGAAGATGAATGCCACTTACTGCTCTAAAGGGAGAGGTCAGGCTGTACTTGGCCTGAGAATAGACCAATCAGGACATCATCTGCATTGAAACTTGGGAAAAGAAACCGAACCCAATAAAGCTGAAGTAACATGACAGCTTGAAAGTCATAATGAGATTGACAATGAACAATCAAAGCAAAGTATCTGTTTTTTTCCTCTGCTACAACGCTCATTTCTATTTTACTGGCTATCCCAGGCTGTCTTTTTTTCCCAGCTCATTGCTTTGATACCTTCTTCTGCTTCCCACTAATTTGACCCATGCCAAGCCCTATGAGCAAATTAGCAAAGGCTGCCTTAACTTGAGGTGAAATACTAGGTCTTACTCTTTGCAAAACCAGTAGCAAGCTTGACTTTGACATGTTTAACTGCTTTGAAGACTGCACCGTAAGACAGGAAATGCAGGGCAAGACAGGAATGTTATAGCAGTGGTGTGTAGCCCCTGAATCCACAGTTCCTTGGTAGTTCCCCCAATAAACATCCGTGTTGTGTGATGTGTGTCCCCAGAGTTAAATACTGAGAGGAGCTCCCAGCCCAGCAGCGAGCCTCCAGTGCTGTGCCAGCTTGTTGGAACTCTGAGACTTCAGCAGAGAATAGGAATCCAAGTGGAGAGAATCCTGCTGACCTGGGCCCTGCTCATCCTGCTCACAAACTGCTCTGGGGACATTTTTAGGCTGACAGTGTCTGCACTTGTTTTCATTTGCCTGCCATAATCTCCTCCCCAGCAGATAAGCTATGGCATGAGGGAAATGAATGACACTAAGACACACGTTTGAGTCGTTGGGGTTCCCTCCACTTTTCCTCTTCCTGCTCTCATCTCCCTCTTGTCTGCATTAATTTGGCTAGAATTAGAGAGTTCACTTTAGTTAATCACTCAGAACACTGGTGACAGTGAGTGCAGCTGTCATTTCAGAACATGACAATTCACTCCCACAATACAAAATAAAGATTAAAAAAAAAACCAAACCAAAACAAATCAATCAAACAAACAAACAAACCAAACAAACAAAACCAACAAAAACCAAAACCCCAAGAAACCAAAACACCTCACTCCCAAATCACCCAGCATCACTCAAGGAGTGGTCCCAAACACAAGTCCAGATAATACCAGAGGGTATCTGCTGTCCAGCACCCCTCCATGCTTCCAGCCATCAGGAAAGAAGATGCTGATGTGTCACCTAGCAGAATCATCTCATAAACCTCTTCTACCATTTCTTTTGGTGATGGTGGTGATGACTTTGCTGGGGAAGAGGGAACAGTTTTGCTTATTTTATTTTTCAGTGTCTATGGAGCTTTTTGCTCTTTTTACCTCTGTGATAAACAGAGCTTTTGACTTCTGCAGCTATTTTGCAATAAATGAAATGCAAAATGTCTTTTGGCAGGCAGTCACTTTGGATTTTTCCGATATCTATTAGCACTCCAGAATATTTGAGTGGTCTCTCCCCAGTTAGTTTAGCATATGCTAAGCAAAATTTTCCTGCATGGTGTTTTTTGCCTATCATTTGTCATCTGCAAATAGAGTAAGAAAGAATCAACTTCCTGAAAACAGCAGTACTTTCTGTATAGTGACCGGTGTTGCTAAAAGTACATGGCAATAAACAAATGAAGTATAGCCTGATAATCTGGGCTGAGAATCTCTTCAATTCCAATGATGCTTTCACCAACCCTTTTCTGCAGACCTTGGTTATCTGAGAAACCCAGTGAAAGCCATGAGGAACCTCACCTGGACACGGACCTGAATTCTGCCTCTACACAGCATGTTGTGCATTTGAACTGGTGCAGCTCAGAGTGGGCTCATGGAGAGCCCAACAGAATCAGCTACTGGGGAGAAGAAAAATGGGCTTTTTGCATTTCTTAATTCCCACTTGTTTTAGCTACAAGCATGCTAAGTTGCAATGATGAAGAGATGCTCCCAGGCTCCAGAGAAAGTGAGGTCATCACAGCACCACCAAGTCCTTCAGGAGCTCCCCACAAGGACACAGCCCTCCTCAACTGCTCTGCAGAGGGCTAAATCTGTTTGTCACGGGCCAGAAGTTTGTCTCCATTCCCAATATGTAAAGTAAGGATAATACTATTTATCCCATGGGGAAGTTCTGGGGGCTTAGGTAATGTGTATACGTGGCTTTCGAAATATAATCCGCTCCAAGGTCAGCCCCGCGCTTGTCTCACGGAGCTGTTCGCGTGTGCGCTGCAGAGGGAGCCCCGATGTCACCGCGGCGGTGCCCGTCCCCTGCCAGGAGCCAGCCCGTAGCCAGCGGATAACGGGAAGAGGCGATCGGAGGGCTTCCACCGCAGCGATAACGCGTGTCTGTGACTCGCTGTGTGCCGAGCAGCCACCGCAGCCCGGCAATGGGGAAGGCGTGAATCAGATGCGTGCTGGCAATGGGCGGCTGGTGCGGGCGCCCCGATAAGGTGAGGCGCACATCCCGGTGATTAGCTGGGTCGGTACTGAAGAACATTAGGAATTCACTTCTGCCGCTCTGATTGGTAATTAAGTGACTCGTCTACTGGCCGACAGTCCTGTATGCTTCCCCAGGCAGTTGTTAGTTCTTCGAAAACCACTCCTGACAAAATGAGGTTTGCCCTTGGTACACAGATAATGAGACTCGGCTTGACAGGTGTGGCGCGATTAGAGCGCGGCTCTGCCGCTACAGCCACTCGTGGTAAACACACTCATTACAGCCCGCCGGTCCCCGGAGGCAAAGCATGTTTGACATTATTAATTGGCTTTTCTGTATAAGGAGTCAAATAGATGAAAAGGTTTATCAAGCTGAAATAATTAATTTTGCCTGAATTCGCTGACAGTTCAGTTCTCCCGCAAAAGACCATTTTAAGGGTTTGGTGTCTTTTTTTTTTTTCCCCTTTTTTTTTTTTTTTTTTTTTTTTGTTGAATTTCGAAGTTCAAAAGACATAATAGTGGCGAAAGTGGAGCTTTTTAGTAAATTATAATTAAAGGGAATTTAATTAATTTAGACCTGAAAAAAGGGTGCGTGGGGGGGGGAAAACTCCTATCTTTGTCTATACAGAGGTGTAGATGGTAGAACATATCATGGCTTAATAATGCATTAATTTTAATCTAATCAAACTATAATAAAAGAGGTAATTATGTTTAAAAATTATCATGCTCCAATATTGGTATATTTAAACACTTAATACTTACGCTGCTTCCAGTTAGTAAAAGTTGTAATTGTTGCGCTCAAATTTAGCTTATTTAATGATAGAGCTTATATTCATGAGGTTAATTGAATAAATCATTGTAATAACTCATGGTAAAACTGTGATTATCTATTAGGTTCTAATTTTTCTTTCAAAGGAGAAAAAAAAACCACTCAGAAACTATTTTTCCTGGTTTCTCTTCCCAAAAGGCAGCAGATATTCTTCTCAAAAAACTTGAAGCTAGCATTTAATTTAAAAAACCCAAAACATATTTCCCGTACACTTTTCAAATTACACATTCTGCAGTTTATTTAGCCTTTTCAAAGCATGCCAAGATCATTTAGCAAATGTTTTAAGCCTTCCACACGAAACCATCCAGATATTTTGTAATTATGTGTATCAGTCTATTTACAAGCCTTTCTGAATTAATGAAAAATTTTCCCTTTAAAGTACAAAGCCATAGGATTTGAAAGTACAGGAAAGTGACTGTAATATGGAAGTAAAAAAGAAACAGACAACCTGGGAAGAACAAGTTGTTCAACAGTTCCTTTTGCACAGTTGCTTTTTAATATATCTCCTGATGCATTTATTTGGAGATTTTAAAAGGACACTCATGTTTTAAAAATCCTTTTGACCTCCTCTGACAGATATGTGTGCATACCACTGAGCAAAGCAATGTAAAAACTTTTCCAGTAAACCAGTGGTTTTGCTGAAGTCTCAGTGGCCCATGACCATCAGGCCATTTCATATATAGAGCATGGACCATTCCAGAACAAAATGTTTCAAAACAGCAACAAGTGAGTTCTTCTACATTTAAAGCTGATCCCCTACTATCAAACACTCCAGAATTTGTTCAAGAATGTTATAATCCATCAATATCTATTTGTCCCTGTTACACAGAGAAATTTAGGAAGCCTTGATTATTTAACTACCAGAGCCTGAGGATCCACAAATAACACGTAAGTGCCAGCATGTCAATATTTTTGTTATTGGTCAAGAATATTTGAAAATTTTATAGTCTCTCATTTCCATATAAGTGTATTTTTAAGACACTGATATGAATGTAGAAAGCCAGTATTACATCTGTAACAGTGAAAGGACAGCCACCAGTCAGTTTTCATGGAGGAGAATACAATTTCCCCTGGAGAGAGCAGCAGATGGGCTCCTGGGGGGCCTCACAGACCTTGGTGTGACCCACCCGTCCTTGTGGACCCACAGGGGCAGTAGGAAATACAGGGAAAG
The DNA here is from genome assembly GCF_052056855.1 of Sturnus vulgaris. Lineage (NCBI taxonomy): Eukaryota > Metazoa > Chordata > Aves > Passeriformes > Sturnidae > Sturnus > Sturnus vulgaris. Next base: position 33,451,205 of record NC_142249.1, read on the forward strand.
AGGGGAAAGCAGAGGCACCTACTTAAAATTCACCCCCAGAATAAGAAACCTAGAAGCCCTGCACAGTAGCAAATTGCAATATTTACCAACAACTTAGCATTTGGTTCCAGAAATGTCATCCTCCAAAAATGCAAACATCTGTGTACTCACAGTGGAATAGTCAGCATCAAAGGGATAAGAAAATAAGACCATTCATTAACAGCATCACTTTCTCCCTTTGCCACATTTAATGATACTTATCATATTTTATACTTGCATGTACTATATTAAACTTACTAATTGGCTACATAATAAAGCTCAAAAGACATTATGTATAAGTAACTGGAGAACTGAAAATCAGGAGAGAGGAACAGAAGTGATGGGTATGAGCTAATCTCTGCTTATTGACCAAGATTCTGAAGATTTTAGTTGGCATTTGCCATAAGTAGCTTTAATTCTTGTGTCTTGCAGAAATGAATTCATATGCTAATTCTAAAAGTAATTTATTTGGGATTTGTAATGACTTATCTCACACTAATAAATCCTGTCTTAAAAAATCTGGCAAAAACCCCCACACACGACTAAAGTAAAGACTCCAACACCACAAAACACATTGTTGTGCTGACAGATTTTATAGTTCTATATCTTGTAATTCTGGGTTTCAACAATTTTGTTTGATAAAATTCTCCCACCTAGAAGGATTCTGTGTCAATGTGGTCAGTAGAAGAATATCCTGGGGGAAAGCACATCTGCCCAGCACCTCCCTTTCATTCATTAACCCACCAGGGGCTAACACTAATTAGATCAGGCTGCTCATTTTAAGCTGATAATTGATTTAAATAGGTTGCTCATTTAAAATAGAATAAAAACCTGCTAAACATTTGGTGCTTGGGTTTTTTTCATCTGCAACTTTCAATTGCTTGTGCAATGTAGCATAAAATGTAGAGGTCTCCCTTTGCTAAAAAGGCCATAAAATTAATTACAATGAATATGAATTGTGTAGGGTGAGGGGGTGGAGGAAAATGAGTGCTGGAGTTAACTACTGATGACTAACTAAGAATCACAAGCAATAGAGCTTGTTTCTTGTCAGCAGAATTTTTAAAGTAACTTGGATAGCTGAACCATTCAGTTTTACAGTCTTTTATCCCAGAAGAAGAGTTTAGCAGATCCAGAGATGCTTCTCACATTTTCTAAACTGCCATTGCTGATTGCAAAAACATTATCACATAGTGCTAGTGGTTTGTATTGTCTCAATTAATTAATTTCCTAAATTAATTAATATCTCAGCCTCTGTCCAAGCATATAAATACGAAGTCTTCATTTTATTGTTAGGAAAGTATCAATCCTCAGCCAATGTAAAAATATTCACTGAAGTTGCCCATCAAAAAACTTTGGTTACATGTGTCCATAATTTACCAGCCGTTTCTTGCAAATATAAATAAATCATGACCTTTTCAGCCAACTATAACTATGTTTGTTTGTACAAGGCTCAGACTTCAGCCCAGGATAATACTCAGAATCTGCTGTTTATTTACCTGCCTAAGAGTCAGTATCTGCAAGCTGGCAGGCACACGCGTGAGACAAAAAAGTAACAGCAGGTACTGCTGAAACTAGGCTGAAATAGGAACTCCTGACAAAGCTGCAGGATTACCAGAGGACAGAAATAAAAGCGACTGCGAGATGTAGATTGTCAGCAGTGCTGTTTTATTTTTAATCCTGCTTAATCAAACCAAGTCCCTGCCACTCCATCTGTTGCTGCGGCACGGCATCACGCCCCGGTCGGGGCAGTCACCTCCACACCGCTGGCACCGCATTGTACCCCTTATAAATCACCTTCTTCCTCCTGTTTCCAACAAATTCAGCCAGAGATCCAGACTCTGCAGTTCGGTGGGGTTCAAGGACTCTCTGCCTTGAAAAACTATTCAAGAGCACTCACTAGTGGCTGCAAATGAAAACAGCGCCCTGGCAGGGCATCACCCAGCCCGCTGCCTTCGTGCCTCTTGAAGTCCTAGCGAAGGCAGCAAGAAGACAATAAACACCCTTTCAATAATTCTACATTCAGGCACCAGATCATTTTCTCAGTTAATGGAAAATATTATATACCAGTGAGCAGTTTTTTAAGGCAACCAGTTGTGAAATACGTTGAAAACAATACCAGTTGCTCGATCACTATCAAGGATATTGCTTGATCAATATCAAGGAAGATAATTCAATTGCTTACATTTTGCACGAATACTTGAATTTCTCTGTTCAGTTTTGAACAAAAGCCCATTTTAACAAAGCATGGTTTTTTTTAAAAGAAAGATGCTAATTTATTCCCTTGTATTTCAATTTGTCACTGAGCACGTGCTTCTTGTGTTCTCCTGTTAGGTGCACTAGTATCTAAGCATGCAGCACAAGAAAATGCATGTGAGCAATCAGCTGAATTGACAGTGAGCTGTCACAGGAGCACACAAATGGGACAAACTTGGTGGCCATACCACGGCAGAGCACCTGGTTTGGCTACACTGAAACTGCCAGTGGCAGAAGGACTCTTGAAGGCAGACAACCAGGGAACCAGGTAAAGCTGTGGTGACCAGAGCAGATGATTACACAAAGTTTAGCCACCACACCTCTCAAAATGGCAGTACCTTGTGTTGGTCACCCATGGATGTGGGTGAGGACTGGCATCCTGGAGCCCTGGGGTTGTGACAGCCACCAGGAGCCGGGAGAGTGGCACAGCGAGAGGCTCCTGCTCGGGGATGGGTAACGCTGCCTTGCCAAGGGCCTTGGGCTCCCCTCTGAACCACAGGGCTGTGGAGGAACAGATTGCCAGCTAATATGGAAAGCTGCCTGCTTCCTAGATTAACGATGAGGTAATTTGGAATTTACATATGTGTGGAGAGGGACTGTTTTGATCCCAAGGTAGTGTCTCTGTGATACAATAACGCGGGCGATAGAGAAGAGGTGAAGCAAGGAGGCCAGATAAGAGGGAAGCAAAGTGTCTCTGGTGCCAGCACCAAGGAGAGACCTAACAAAGCACCAGGCCCAGCCCGGCACTGAGTAGCAGCGTGGCTGGAACAAAAGAGATGTGGCTGAGCTGGGAGAAAGCGAGTGCACAGCGAGGAACATCGCAAAGGTCAGTGAAGCGGTTTGCACAGCTGTGCTTCCAAGTGGGCTCCTCTCGCCCCAAGCCCTGGCCCCTGGCATTTCAGTAGCTGAAAACCAGGCTCTGCTGCTGCCTTTTCACTGCCCTCTACACTGCCCAGTGGCACTGGGATCTGAGAGCTTTCAGCTGGGGGAGGCTTAATGCACTTGACTCCTCTTAGCCCTGTGTTTGAGAAGCTTTGACATGTTTGCTCCCATCGCAGCCAGTTGGATGTGACTCCTCAGGTCTGAGTCAGGACTCAGAGAGGCAAAAGGATTTTCCTGTGATGGCATGGGCAGTTGGCAGCAGAGCAGGGAATTGCTGCTGACCCCAGGCAAACGTTCTGAGCAACACAGTGTCCTCCCCTAGTACAGGGCTGGGGCTGGAAACAGAGCAAACAGGCTCACATTCATCCACTAAACCCTCAGTGGTGAGACAAGAGCCGATGGCAGAAAAGCAACCAGCTGCACAGAGAGAACACAGCATTATTCCTGAAAACCAGTGTACAAAAAAATGCATAATTTTAATACTAGTTGATTTGGGGGAAGGAAGCTTGAAACACCAAAATCTCTCTGTTAACATCTGGATTGAGATTCGTATCATCTATCCTGTTTGGAACAGCAAAGAAAATTGCACTACAGAATTAAAGTAAAAAAGCCCCAAGTTCTTCTGCATCACATATGACCTAAGCAGAAAGATAAGTGGGAATAACTTAAACTCTAAGACACCAGTTCTTCCCCATTCAAAAATCTGGCATGCTGAACTTGCCAATGGGAAGCATCTTCTGCCACTATACGTCCAGAGATGTATGTATAAGTGAAGGCCAGTGTACTTATTAAAATAACAACAGCAACAACAAAAACAACACCACAAAACAACAACAACAATAATAATATTGTGGGATAAAATGGAGTGCCAGAATAGCCAGTCATCCAATCTGTACCTCACCTCCTATTTTTTCATTATTTCCCCTTTTTTTAAAAAACTGTTTACCCTGTTTTGTTGTCTTCTTTTTCTATTTGGTACATTTCAATGTCTGGCATTTTTTTTAAGAATACTTTTCCTTAATGTATCTTTTAATTTTGCTGCCATTTCTCTCCTCTCTCTACACAAGGCTTCATCTTGAGATGCAATTTCTTAAGCTTTCAATTCTCCCTAAAATAATTTTCTCTACAACTTCTGTTTCCATCTTCCTAGATAATTTTTCTTAGTCTTATTTCTATTTTTGTTGTTACTCAAAGTTTAATAATAATAATAATTACAACACTAATAATACATTTCTAGCTCCTTCAATTTCTGCTGCTAACTAAAACTGTTATTATGTCCCTTTCATTATGCCATTTCCTGAAGACCATTTGAAAACAAAACTCCACTTGTCTTCAGGGGGGCTGGACTTTCCTTCCATGTTTTCCTTCTACAGTGTTGGGACAGATGGGGACACATCAGCTGGGGAACTGATAAATCTTTCTGTGCTTCCATGGGGAAACAATCCAGATTTCTGGGAAACTGAATCAGTTAGAAAATCCTGAGTATCCTCTCAAGTTTAGGATATCCATTAACAGTCCTAGAAATAGGCTTCTGCCTGGATCACTGCTGTAGTTACTGAGGTTCAGTAAAGACTACCGGAGATGATGTTTACCACCAAATCCTCAAAGTTATTTCAGGCACAGATTTGGAAGAAGGTTGCCTGGCTTGGAATCTCCCTTGCACTAAGATCTGGTGTCTTCTTGAGAGGAGGTAAGAAGACGAGTGTTAGGCAGAATTTTACTAACACTGCTTTGGATAGAAATCAAGGACTGAGGATTTTTAAATGTTTCTCAATCACAGTTCTTAGACTCAAGAGCACTTAGACTGTGTATCTAAAAGATTGTTCCTTTCTGTTTCCTCTTTATTCAAAAAGGAAGAAATTATGAGGAGTTCAACTTTCTGATTGCTTGTTTGTTTTTTACTTTTCATCCTGGAGGATTTAAATCACCTGAATTTCGGGGGCCAGCTCAGCAGAAACACACAACAGGAGCAGTGTGCTCGCAAGCAGACTGTGCAAACGTTTCTTTTGTGGTGTGTTTTCTTTTGTATCGCTGTAGTCAGCGACTGCTCTGGATCCCATCCTAGGACACAAGCCAAGAATGAGAAATAAGGCTGCAAGCGAGACAACAATTCACAACCACAGTATTGTTTGACTTGGAATACTCACCGGGGTAAAACCTACAACAGGAATACAAGATGCTTTAAGTAGCAGATGCTGATTTTAATCTTTCTGGTAGTTAGAGAGCCCACCTCGCCCAGCCCACCTCGCCAGGAGGGACCTGGCAGAGGGATTTCTTCCCGGCTATGTCAGCGAGGACATGACAGCAGGAGCAAGAGTTGTGAAGCACCCAGGGTGATCAGCAGTGTTAGGAAGCATATGAATGTAGGCTTTGTTAGAGAAAAGGACTGTGCTATCAGCAAAACTAAGCAGCAGTAGATGAAGATGGATGGTCAAAATGGGGAAAATATACCTGTGTTTAGTCTCTAGGAGTTTCTAGCCAAAAACACAACAGCCTTTGAGCATACACATTGCATGAGAAGGCAAAGATAAAACTGTTTTGGTACTATATGGAAACAAAAACCACAGGCAAAGGAAAACAGACACTGGGGATTTTATTCTGCTTAAGGAGGGATTATATAATTAAAAACTGCTGCAAAATTCCAGCATCAGAGTAGGATGCGAGAGCAACAGGTAGCAACCAACACCCCTGCTATGAAGTAGTATAACAGTTTTAGAAACATGTAGCCTGGATTTTAGAGTAAATTAGTGTAATGCAAAGCAAATGCTTAAAGGACACTCCATTTTACAATGCAGCTTTAAAATTACTTAGGAGGCATTATGGTAAAATAATTGAGAATATATAACAAATTACTGTACAGGATGATAGAAATGCACTAATTTCCAGAGCTATTGTTGTTTGAGCTGTTCAGAAAATGTTGACAAAAATAAATTTTGATGAAAGAGAAAACCTCTCTCAGAACACTTTGCAATTTCCTAATCCAGCCCACACTCCCAGTTCCTGTCTGTCTTTGAGAATGCTCTGGGTGGGATCCAAAGCCTGTGAAAGCAATGGACAGGATCCCACTGGCATTCAGCAGGTGGGACATGAATGCCAAGCCAGTGTCAGGATGCCTCTTGAAAGCCATATCTCTCACTGCAGATCCCAAACATTACATCTAGGCCTGCAATAATCCTCTGTTATGCAAGCTACAATGGCTTTGGGTGTTATATGTTCACACTTGCTAGTGAAAATGAAATGGCAAATAGTAAATTTGTAAGGATGGCAATTACAAAATGAAAATAGCCCAGGCATATTCATTGGGAAAGTTATGTATTGCACTTTCCAAGAAGGGAATGCAATTTTTCCTATTCAGGAAAGCCCAGAGCTATCAGCTCAAGCAGTACCTGTACCCTGGCCCTGCATCAACTGCAGTTTTACTGTCAGAGGGAGGCTGAAGCTCTCCAAGCTCAGATCCACAGGCTGTGCAGAGGCTCCCACATCCCACAGTGCATCCAGAGCTGTGAGCACGGGCGATCACCTCTGTTCAGCACCAGCCCTCCAGTCTGCTTCAGTGTGAGCTGCAGAGCCACTGCTCACCCAGCACGGCTGGGCTCTCCCATTTCCCCCTGAAATTCGGGGGAAATGAAGCAAAGCAGGAAGAGCAATGTACAAGTCCTAGAGGAAAATGTTACAATTGCAAACCAGAGCTAGAAGGGAAAGGTGCAAGTGTCTCCTCACCTAACCTGTGCAGGCAATCCAGCCAGTTCTCTGGCACCTCCATGGCTATGCTGCTTTCCAGAGGTAGCCAGTCTTTTGTCTCAGATGAAATTTATTTGTGTGGAAGGACAAAATTACCACTAATGGCAATGGAGTGCTAAAAGCAAGATTTACAAAAAGACCCCAAACAATTAACAAAAAAACCCCCAACAAAAACAGCAACAGCAACAGCAACAACAACAACAAACAAAACAAAACAAAAAAATAATTATGGAAAAAGGTTACAATTAGCTATTTTTTCTGCAAATTAAAGGCTTACAAGCAGAAGAGGTTGAGGACATGAACGACTCCTTGACTGCTCTTTGACTGAACACCATCCCAGGTGCGCAAAACAGACACAGAAAAATGAAATGCCAAGGAAGTGAAAAAATGGAGAAAACTCAAATTAACATCATCTGCCATAAGCAGATTTTTAACCAGCCCCTTTTCTAAAACCAGTGATCCAAAGCAAGAAGTCACATAAGCTGTGGGTGAAGGAAATGGCACAGGTTTTCTGTCTCCTGGTTTGTCATGAGGTCTGACAGCAACTGGATGAGATTTTTTTCAGGTTTCTGCCATGTTTGGGCTCTCAGGTGTCCTGCTATCACCCTGAAGCCATTCTCCCTACCAGTGCCTTCTTGAGACATTTTTTCCCTATCAAGCTACATGTTTTTCCTGATTTTCATGGAATATTTGCAGTATTTATCCACTCTCAGATTTATTAAAATGGATCAGATTTAGAAACTGTTGCTGAAGACATGATATAAATTCCCATAAGTAAATGCAGACATGAATATTTGTCTACAGGGTTTGTTGTTGTTGTTGTTTTGTTTTATTGTGGGGGTTTTTGTTGTTGTGAGGGAATCAGCTTAAAATATTATTTGGCAGAATGAGATTTCCCTCCATCAGTCACAGTGAACAAGTTCTCCTATTTCATTCATAGTTCCAGGAAATAATAATAATTTTAGTAGGAAAGTTAATCTATCAGGATTATGATGTTCAAAATGAACTGCAAAGAGAAGTAGAGAATCATAAATGATAAATACATGTAAACTAATTGCTGGTTTTATTTTACCAAGCTACAGAAATGTAAAATACTCAGCTCCAGGGATTCTAAACGGATTGAACAATATTTATTTAAAGGAAATCTTTCATTTGTTTTATTCCAAGATAATGAGTAAGTGCCCCCAGGACAGTTTTGAAAGGAGATAATGCACCTCAAAAGCCGATTTCCTTTTTCTGGCAACATATTCTAACTGTAAAAGCGCTTGGATTAAGTAACTACACTGGCTGGCTGTCAATGCTGCAAAGCAACTTTTCAAAGCCACCTTAGTTGTGCTGTTATCCACAGCTATCTTTCAGTATTCAAAACTGTCAGGTATATTTTCTTCTCATGTGAAAACACAATTTCCTCTTCAAACTTCAAATGCAACCTAGAGAGCAACCAGCCCAGCAGCTGAGGAATCCTGAAATTTGTTCTCCTTAAAGCCTTGTCAGCTCCTTGTGCCTTCCAGCACTCTCTGTGGGGATGATATGGGGCATCCAGATCATCACAAAAATATCAGTGATCTGGCCCTTTCTGCTGGAGGGTAAGAGCACATCTAAGTGTTCATGGAGGCTGTAAGCAAGCTGAAGAGTGATTTCTTTTCTTTCAATTTGAGGTGTATAACGGAATCAGAGGCTCAGAGCTTGCCGAGTATGAATGGGAGGGGAGCTCCCAGGCAACTCGGGGATCTTAGGAAATTACCTGAACAGACATGCAGAGGAATTTTTACATTGCCACAAACCCCCCCCAGAGAAAGTAGGATTGTAACAAAGGAGGATACAAACAGTCTCAGGATAACTGAATGCTGCTCCTGTTAGGGCACTGTTTTTTTGGGTTAAGGACAAAATTAAGCTCAGATGTTAGTTAGGTGTCTAAATAAAAACAGAAAAGACAAATAAGAAGATTCAAAAACCAAAGGCTTATTGTAAGGTCTGGAATCTAAAATTTACACACAGCAGGATGAAACCCAATCTTTTAAGTCCATTTTACTTATCAAATATTTTCTTTGTGCATGCAGCACACAGATGACCATGGCTGGCTGGTGTCTCTACACCTGTTAACATTTCTGTACAATGAAAGGAACAAAAAACGCCCAGCCAAAGGGAGGAGGCAATATGAGCAAGTGGATTAACAAAGAACTGGTGATAGATATGGGTTTGCACATGTCTCTGCCTTGCTGAATGATGGCAAACCAAACTCCTGCTGCTTTAGATCCCTGGCTAAGCTGGGTAGTGAGCCTTGAGGGCTTCAGACTGGAATTTCTGACCTGCTGTGAAACCAGACACTGCTGCAGCTACTGCAAACCAGGAGCTTCAGCAGTGACCTTCAGCAAAGAGCTCTGTGCAATAACTGCACAGACAGATGTTGCAGTCTCCCCTTCACCCCAGCCTGAGGATGGTGTATTTCCCACCAAACTTTGAATCCTAAAGAAGCCCACCTGGCAGCAGGATGGGCCATAACTGACAAATATTGTCCCAGGTTCCTGTAAGGAGAGAGGTGAAAAGGGTACACTTAGGATAACTGCAAAATTTTGGTTGCCCCAGTTGCAGAGCTGTGTTTCACATTGCCCCAGGAAAACCATGGAGTATTCCAATTCTCCTAGCAGCCCAATTACAAAGACAGGGAAAATGTTGGGGAAAACACCCAGCTTTGTGTTTGCAGTCTTCCCAAAGAGAGAGCAGACCATTGATTTGGTTCAGTAAAACCTTGTAAAACCTTGAGTAGAAATACCAAGTCCTGCACAGTCAATATTGCTGCTCATGGAATCCTCACAGATATTTGTGTCTCTCCAAGTTTCACTTCAGTGCAAAGTCAGAGAAAACTCTCCATGGTGGCCAGTTCAGAACAGAAAAGCAAAGCAGTTCTCTAAGGTTTGGGTGTGTTTGCACCTCTATAGAAATAGAACTGTCAGTGAGATTGCCAAAAAACAGGGAATCAAAATACTTTGCTGCTTTTACAGGCATCAATAGCCCTTGTTATGTAATGAAATTCAAAATCTAATTATGGTTATCTAGTATATAGTACAAAAATATTATCTCTTTATATATACATGGCCCTAAAAAGAGCCTTTTGCTAGTATGCCTTAGTTTCATTGAATGTGTTGATGTTTATAGCTTACTTTTCAAATCACCTTCAGGAGAGAGAAAACACACAAGTGCCTTAAGAAATGTTGATTTATGAACTATACTGGTCTTTATTCTTCTTGTAAACCTGGGTGGAAAATTGATCAGTTATAAGCCTGCTATAGATCTCACAGGTTTGCAAGATATATTATTGTATTTCAAGATTATCTGATATTGCAAAAGATTTTTTTCCCCTTATTTTTTTCTTTACCATGGTCATACATTTTCCTGTCTCAATTTTTTTTCTACTCTTGTTAGAGTTAGGGAAGCTATCAGAAAATAAAAATAAAGAGGAAGAAATCATCCTAGATTTGGGCCACCCCAGGTTTTCCCAATCCATCATAATGTGGGTTTTATTTCATACCCCACTGAGGTGGAATTCATAGAATGTTTCTTGAATTACCATGAAGCAGTCTTATAAGACAATTGCTGTCTTTTTTTTTCCCCTCCTTTTGCTTCACTCTGCTTTTGACAGCTGTTGGCATTTATTATATAACCAATGGAACCAGCATTAATTTTCAGTAGGCTACAGACCAGTTAAACTTTAAAGTAATATGTACAGAATAGGACTGCTCAAATGTAGGTTATTCATCTTGCAGAAAACAAAAATATTTCAAATTTTTTTAAAATCAAATTTGGGCAGACAGGTAAAATATGAGAATTTTATCAAAAATTTCCAAAATTAATGCTTTTACAATGTTAGCATAATAAGAAAATGTTGACATTTTTATGAGACAAAAAAGTCACTTACAGAAATAACAGTTTTGATAACTCAAAATCCAACACTGTTCCTCTAGCTCTTTTGTTTGGGGTAATATCAAGGAGCTCTTTGAAGTATTCCCCAGATGTCACTCACCTTAAGAATCTCCCAAATACTGAAGTTTATTGGTAAGACACTACCATTAAACATTACTACATATTCCAATGTAAATTATATCCTGGGTCACTTATATTTTTATTATTTACTCTAAAAACTCATACAGATCCTGACCGTGTAAAAAATTATTTTGCAGGCGTAGAATCTTGGTTTCTTTCACTGGAGTCTCCATTGAGAGACATCTTCTGGAAAAGGAAGACTTCATCATTAACACAGATGTTACAATGTGGACTGGAAACTGGAGTATGGACTGAGACAGGTTAGGAGAAAAGCTTCAATTAATCCTCACATTAATCACACCTAAAGATATCCATCAGTGATCCCAGCATACACCTGAACCAACTTTTTAGCTATAGATGGAATGGCTGCTCTGCATATGTCAGTCTTATTAGTCTTATGGGCCTTTTTTTTTTTTTTTTTTTTTTGGGTAGACAGTGATTCAGTAATTTTCTTCTCAAATTCAAACCTCTCCTGGAGAAGTCACTGAACATGTACAGTTGAAGAAAATACATGAGAAGAAATCTCGTGTGCTGAGGTTTTGTATTCCCATGTAAAATTTAGTACAGTCATTTATTGCATGAGATAAGGATGGCCAGATGGACCACAGATCCAACCCAGCTGGTTCTATTCTTGTTGCCACCTTTCTATCAACAATGTGATAATTATGCACTCTAAATAAAAAATATCTTTGAAGAATTCCTTAATCAAGAACTTTGCTGTTACAGCCTGCTGGAAACATTCTTCTCCTTGACATGAGCAAGTTTAAGTGAACAACACCATGATTTGTTAGGTGGGAGAAGCTGTATGACAAAACACTTCAGAGAAGCAATGCTTTTTGCCAAGCAGCTGAAACTGTTTTGTTGATAAATGTTCATGTCTGATACTATTAATACTGTCACAGAGGTAAAGTTTGATCTCCTGACAAAACCTCTTGTAGCTGTCTCTTAATCTATTTAGTAATCAATATTAACACTCTCAAATGTCTCAAAACGTTCCTTTCAGCTTGTTTGTTTCAGTATATGCTATGTACACACACACATATTTCACTCCATACATTCATCCTGTATGTCAACATATATTTCACTCCAAGTGATAATATACATTTTCTTTAGTAACTGCAATAACCTGGGATGTAAGAGAAAGATGAACACCCAGATAACCCGGCAAAGAGTACAGTATTAAAGATTTGGAAAACAGGAGAGGTGGCTGCTTACACAAGCAGTTCACACCAGCTTTGGGCTCCATCAGGACCTCAGGATAGTCTGGCATTTTTGTTTGCTGCCTTAGGAACCTGTTTGGCTTTGTAACCTCCACTCTGCCTGACCCCAGCAGGAATGGGCAGTGCTCAGTTGGTGATGGAGGAGAGCCCACCCCTCTTGTGAGTGAGCTTGTCACACCTCAGGCCTTTAGGCAGACAAGTAGTAAAAGATGCAGTTCCATGGTGAACAATAGATGGTTTGCCTATTCGAGCTGTCTCATAATATTTAAAATAAGCTGTGATGATGCATAAACCCAAATACTAGATGGGCTCTCACACCTAATCACTCCACTCTGAATGCTAGTGAAGAAGTGCTTTCCAGATTAACCACACCAGACATGTTGACTCCTTCACGGTGACACAGATTCCATTTTTCTTTTAAACACAGATTTCCTTAAGATCATCAGAATTTCAAACTTAAAAGAAAATTAGCACATGTCTTGGCTTAACTGAGACCTGGAAGCATAGAATGGTTATTTCTTGGAGTCGAAATGAGCATAACTTTGCAAAGCTGGAATTTTCACAAGCAGACACTGCATTTTAATAATTTATCTTCTCAGAGGAGCATATTGTACCTTGAAATAAAGCCCGAAAGGTTTTTTGCCCTGTAGGGAATGCAGCTACAACAAAAGAAAACTGAAAGCCATTTGGCTGCTTGTGACCAACTCAGAGTCAGAATTGGCCAAATTCCACACACGAGCAGGGACACAAACACACAGCGGCTGCAACCAGATCCAGTGCCAAATTGCAACCATATTTATAATCCTTTCAAAACACTTGGGTCCATTTTTGTGGGAACAACAAACGTATAAATAATGACAACCCAGTGTTTCCTTTCGGAAGTGAAGTGTCCTCTCCCCCACACCCCCAATAAAGGCAGTCATGTTGCATTTCCTGCTACTCATAACACCAGCTGTTAACATTTGTAGTTTCTTGTGAAGATTTTTTAAGAATAAACATGATAAAAATAAGAACACTGAAAGTTGTTACATATATCATATCTTCTGATTGAATCTAAGAAAAAGACATGGACAAATGTTTTTCATAATTTAAATTATACCTGTTCTTGTAAAGCTATTGTTTCAACATCAGAAAACTGGTTTGGTCTTTAATATGCATTCAAATTGCATTTGGTGGCAGCACAGAGTGAGATTTTGTTCCTATGCTATGGGGTTATTAGACTTGTAAGGACAACAAAGAATCTTTCTTGACACTCAGACACTATTGTAAAGTACAAATTATTTTCTGTTGATACTAACATCTCATAATACCAACAGTATATTCATCTATGTTCATGCATATATTTATATATATTTATATATTTCACATTTATACATAACCAGGTTTGAGGACAGACCATTAGTTAGTGACATCAGACAAGAATATTTAAAGTTTATACCACATTACACTCTCTCCTTTACTGTTGTGTGGTGCTGAAATTTAAAATTTTCTATTTGAAACTCTGTTTGAAGAGATTTCCATCATTCTAAAGTTCCAAAAGACCAGCTCCCTCCATTGTCTGCTCTAACCAATTCATCCTCAGAGGATAAATCCCACATGATCCAATAATAATATTTCTAACAGCACCAACATCCCAGATTGAAAGTTGTTTTCTTATCTGAAGTAGCAATTATTTATTGAAGACACTGATGTAGCAAATAAAAGAAGGAGGCAATATTTTACACTGAAATAGAGGGCAAAAGGAAGGGAGAAGGGTTATTCCCTGCAACTGGGCAAATGTGGGCTGCACTGTGCCATTTCAATTCTGAAACATGAAGCAGAGCTGCAGTACAACGACATTAGTAGCTTTCATATGATAATTGGTATAGAAGAGAAGGTTGTTTCTGGGTGGAGCAGTAGCCAAGTTCACTGAACCTAGCACACCATTCAATCAACCATGGAAAAAACAATGGGAGATAGAGATGGGGGAGACTTTTATTTTGACTGGGTAGCAGACGTGAAGGCAGGGGGTGAGTATAGGGAGGGGAAAGTATGCAAAAGTGAGATTTTGAGATAGCTAAATATTTGAAATGTCTCTGAATGCACATATATTATTTACAGCTATAAAATAACAATGATTCCTGTATTGACATACAGGGTGGCAAACCGAGCAAATGCAGATTTAGATGGGACGTTTAACATATGAAATAATGAAAGAGGATGGTGGCAGTCTGCCAAGTCTCCCCCTCCCCACAGCTCCTCTCCCCAGTCATTGACTTTCAAAGAGGAAAAGATTTCATACAACAAAATCTACCCTGGCTTCCAGGAGATGCAATGAGAAGGGATTTACACTTAGCTTCTAAATAGTCCCAAATAAATTCAAGTTTCAAAGAGTTCCTTGCACTAAATGTCTTTTTAGCTTGGTGGGACAGGCATAAAAGTTGGGATTTTCCTGCCTATGTCTTTTAGGTAGGACTTTTCACCCCTTTTATTTGCTGTCTTTTGGCATCGTTTTATATTTATTTTAAAATAAAAGCTACAAAAGGCAACTCTGTTTTCATGGAAAATGCTAGCAGTATCAATTTCAGCTCATTTCCAGAAGAATAATCTTTGTTCTTGTCAATTCAACCAAGATAGTTTTCTGGCTTCTACACAGCAATTTACTAATTAATGACAAATTAAATATTGTTCTATATGAAGATGACTTCAGAGGTGGTGCATAAAGTTTGGGATTCCTGGAATATCTTCAGACTGGCTACAGTCACTTTGCATAAAAATATGTCTGTAAAAATCATGGGAGGTTTTGTGCTACCCAGCCCAAAATAAATCCTCCTGATGCATAAGCATGTTTCCTTTACTCACATAGACATTGACATTTGATTCAACACTCTTGGTGCACCTGAAGACATGTTTTTAATGCAAACCCACAGAGACAGCATATTAACACTTTGCTCTTTGGAAAAAAATCATTCAGGCTGCTCTGAGAAATGCAAGCCACACCAAGGAAATGCATTGCTTTACAGCATGGCTTCATTTGCAAGGAGTGTGGGGAGGGTTCACCCCTCAGGTGAAACCCTCTCAGGGTTTCTCACCAGAGGCATCATTTCCAAGCACTCAGGAGGGGTTTCATTTTCATCTCACTGAAATGATGAGGTAGCTTTGCTTGACTTTATCCTTGCTGTGATACTGTGCTTGTGAAAGATTCCTGGAATTCCCACTGTGAACTGCCCCACAGACCCACAAGGTCATTCCAAGATGCCCTGGCCTTTTCTCCAGCAGCATCAACCTCCCTTAAGCCCAGCCACGCCAGCAGAGTTCCAGCACTTCTGGTAGGGTGGGGACACAAAGCACCTCAAGGAGCTGCAAACCTGCACTGTGTCCTACACCAAAAATTCAGACATCACCTGGTGTGTATCAGATGCCTGATGCAGGGCCAGTAGCCTTGTATCTTGATGCACACTGCATTCCCACACTGGATTTACTGGAATATCTATCAGAAGATCAGGAATTTGTCTATTTTTACATATATACCAGAAAGGACTGTAAGACTGTAGGGTGGCAGAAGGGACACTGTAGGGGAAAGAGGCATGGCTGAAGACTTTGTACATGAACCAAAGGCTGACTACTTGGTCTAAAGCAATTTTGGTTGCATCTCAGCTGCTTTGTACCACTACAAATTTCCTACCTAGCCTTCCTTAGGTGTTAAACAACCAACCCCAAGAGCCTGTTTTCTCCAGTGGTAGATGGTGAGGCATGCTGAGCTAACCTCCCCAGACTTGAGGAAATGTGCAATAAGGCAGGAAAGATTTAGTTTTCAAAATAAATTGAATGTTTGATCACAAGTTAGCATTCTGCAAAGCCGTGTGCTGTTACTATAACAAGTTCTTAAAACTAGAGCTAGCTAATAAAAGAATTTTATTGATTGTCATGCCACATCAGATCAGAAATTCATTTAGTGTTTTATTGCATTCTAGCACCAGATGTTTCAGAGGAAGGTGTGAAATTCCCATAACAGAGAATTATGCAATAACTTGCTTATGAGGGAATCTTCTTTCCAAAGCCCAATGATAATGGTGAGCATTATTGTTCTTCTTCCTATGCACTGTCTTCCTGTTTCAAGGCATCACAGCTTTTCTTGCCACATACAACCAGTGAGTCTTCCAGCCATTGTTATGTTTTTCTAATGTTGCCCATATGCAACGAATTCCACAAGTTAATATATGTACAAATGATATTTCAATCATTTTCTGCTCTTTAAAAAAAAAAAGGCATATCTTTATTCATGACCAAAAACCCCTATCCTGCACTAATCCTTATTGAGGATTCTTTCTTATGCTTCTCTCACAGTTTCCTTTTCTAAATACAAAATTCAGTAGCAATGAAGATAGTAAATAACAAAATGAGCCATGCACATGCAGCCCTTGGTCTCTCTATATTTTTCTGTGATAGGTAAGAAAAATAACAATGTATTTGAATTTATTTCTGTGAAAGTTTATGCTCAGTTTTGTTCAGAAGCTTTTAATATAGCTAAGCAATGCAAGTAATTTGAGATTTTTGAGTATGTGAAGAGGAATGTAAAGAATATGTGTGTTCATATGTAAAGAAAAAAGTTCATAAAAAGGAAGTCAGATACAAAATCAAAATAAAAACTCTGCAACTATTCTGAAAATCTACTAAAACATAGTTTTCATAAACTTTCCTGACAGAGCTCCCTTCCAAGGAAGTTAATGAAACTGAACCCAAAGCAGATGGGAATACAATCAAGAAAAATTCATTTTCCAATTCTATTCAGTTGCTGTTAGATTTCTCCACTCATCTACTTTCAGATTCCTCATCTGTTTTATGAGTTGCTGCTACTTACTCTTCCTATAGTGAAAGATCAATACATTCATATTTTCAAAGTATTTTCAAATCTCTGAGTGAAAGCAGCAACTATATCAAATTCATTTTGTGTTTATAAAAAAAAAAAAAGAAACTTAAAAGTTACTTCAGTGAAGGCTTCAGAATCCAGATCAATACAGAACTGAGAACTGAATATAGAGAATTCAAATATGTTCATATTGCTCAGGTTGGCTCTAAGCCAATAAAGCACAGGTGTGTGCCAAGTTTTACACACTGTGAGCAGTGCCTGTGACATCCAAGACACTACTCAGCCTTAAGTGCTTCACTGGCTTGGGACCTTGTTGACATGCAGCAGAAAGGGAAGTGCCACAACCATTAGGATACACAGGAATCCAATGGATCTCCCTGTAAAGTCTATTTTTATTGTTCCAACTATCTTTTCTATAAGCAAAGATGCTTAATTTGCTAGCTTTCTTAAAGACAGATGTTATTCCTTTCAGCAGCATTGACATCCTCAAAATAAATCAGTACATTTTTAAATGTAGGCCAGGAGAAATTATTTCAGAATTAAAAGCCCAAATCTCTCTCTCTCTCTCTCTCTCTAAAGTAAATGAAAGGCAATGGTATTTGGCTCATATTTAAAAATTTTATTCAGTTTAGATAGGCACAAGGAGAAACTTTGCACAGCAAAGCTTTCCAGGGCTACTGAA
The DNA here is from genome assembly GCF_052056855.1 of Sturnus vulgaris. Taxonomy (NCBI): domain Eukaryota; kingdom Metazoa; phylum Chordata; class Aves; order Passeriformes; family Sturnidae; genus Sturnus; species Sturnus vulgaris. The sequence continues at coordinate 33,468,891 of NC_142249.1, forward strand.
ATCCTACCTTTGGCTCTTTCATACAGGATATGAGCAAGCAGCACTCGAACAAGCAAGTTCATTAAGGATTTCAGAAATGCATTTCTGTCCTTTTGGAAGATGAGTACAAACTAAATAAGGAGCTAACCTTGCTGACAGATACTTTTTATCAGTTTATCAGCTCATTTAGGTTCACGTTCTGGTTCTCTTAACTCATAGAAATTTGGGAGTTTGTGCATCTCTGCCTGAATGTATTAGGTACCACTTTACAGTACAGGAAATTAGATTTCCATAAGGGCAGTAGCTCGCATTTCATAGAATCATGGAATACCCTGAGCTGGAAGGGACCCACAAGAATCATTGCAATCCATCTCCTTTATTACATTGCTTCCCACAGGCCATGGGTGGGGTAAGTCTGTATTAGTATTTTAGTGGGATCTAGGAACTTTAAAAGGAAGTTTTTTAATCATAGTGACTTACCACACCTTAATTCACAACACAGAGTAAACTCTGAGGGCACAAACAGGTTCTTTTTTAGATGAGGCTTGTGTGGTAAAAACACTGCAGAGGTCAGCTCACACCCTCCAGGCACCAATGGCCTCAAACTGGACTTAGTCCAGAGATAAAAGCTCAAAAATTCTTACCTGTACAAAACGTTTTTTTCTTCTTTCATGCAGGTCTGAGAGGACAATGCAGACATTCAACCCAATATCATTCTGCTCTCTCCTGTCCAGCTCTTGCACCTTGCAGTAGGGAAATTCCATTTCACACACATGGATGGGATTCATAGGCAAACCCATGTGAATACATTTTCCTGGGCTTTGTGACACAGCATGGCAATGAAGTTCTTTAAGGTGATCCTGGCACACACATCCCATGCTGTACTTGTGGAGTGATGCACCCTCAGTTTGCCTCATCCTTAGTTCCACAAAAGCCTTAGAAGCTCTGGAAAACAAAGCAGAATTATGTTTGCATAAGGCATTATGCTCTATTCAGTATCATATTCATTTCTATTTACATGAAAATTTAAGTGCTGCAGCACTTAAAATATCATACTTCCACTAAGAGCTTTATCCTACTGTTTTGTTTTAAATTAGAATATGAACACAACTAAGCCAAAACAAAGAATTTTTTCCCCCTGCACACAACCATGAAAATATTTATACTGTGAGAGCAGGGTTCTGTTCAAATACAAAAATTAACCTGAGGGCATTTGCAGTAAAAATGTGTCTTTTATAATTATTCCCTTGTGTTAGAACAATCCTGGTCAGTCAAGAATCAGTCTGGCTGCAGATTCCTCTCTCTCATGTGAGGTTGAGTGGAAAAGCAAAGATGAAAGCAAGGAAGAGGTTGTATAATTCCTCTTGCAGTCATTTCTTTCTCTGACTAGAATATGATTAAAGATATCTCATGTAAACTGGGAATAGGCAACACTTCCTAGCAGCTATTTCAAATTCTGCCCTTGAGGATTATATAATAATAAAAAAATCCTCATTCTTACACAGCATTTTTCATCCACAGATTTCAGACATGCCTTGTCTCACTACTGGGGCACCCCACACTCATGTGGAAAAGTTTTTCTCCCTTTGCTTGCTGGCACCCCTGAATGGCTGGAGGAGCATTGAGGGGAGATGTTGCATGGCTGGGTAGGATCAGAGAAGGTGCCAGGAGAGACTTTTCACTGTCATCTGCCACAGCACCTGGCTCTGTGCTGGCTGGGCTGTGGTGAATCCTGGGGAAGGCTGCCCTGAGCAGGGAACATGCTGGAGCATCACAGAACTACAGGGTTCTTTTCATCTCAGAAATGCTCCCTGGATCACTGTTCTCACTTTATTACAGCTACAGCAGTGACTACTGCAGTCTCCAAGACAGAAATATTTTCTTCATCATATTATAGTGCAATTCCTTTTTCATCTGTCTTCTTCACTTCTAAATCAATTCTCACTCAATGTATTCTTTGTTTCATTAACTGATGGTTGTAAGGACTCTCAGTGTTGCATAGTTAATAACTTTTCTGTAGCTTGACTTTTTCCATCAGTTCACATTTCCAAACCAATTAATTCCTTGTTGTTTTCCAATGGTTATTAAAAGGTAGAAAAATCCAGTTTAACCCAGTCTACCGTCTGAGGGATGCATCTATATGCTAATTACTTTTCCAGTTTGCTAGCAGGAAACTCTGCATGATAGAAAGGACCATTTTCTAAAATTATCAAGGGCCAGACTTTTAGAGGTAGTTAGGTGCTTAAAGATGAAGAAGTGCCTAGTGGGGTTTTTAGAAGTGCCTAGAGATTTAAATCCTATTGAAATCAGTGTGATTGAATTAGAGGACTGAATACTTTAAAAGCCAGGCTCCACAAGATGCAAAAAGAGGGTTTCATAAAAACCCACAGTATTTAAAAAAATATTTAGTCATATAATGAGGAAGTTAAATATTTGAAAGAGCAAAATTATATTTTTTTCTTTAGTTAATTAAATTTTAGGTTAATCAGTAGGATTATTCAATTCATGGTGCATTCAGCCAAGTGACTTCAGCTAACCAAAAAAAACCCCTTGAAAAGATCTCATTATAGCCATTTTTGGAAGATAAACCTTTTCCTCTTTTGTTTGTTTCATAAACAGTGCTGCATTAATTCTCAGAAACGATAATAACCTCTGAGATAAATAAATTGGTATTGTTTTCCTCTTTCACCAGAACAACTACAAAATATATTTTCAGCTGAACTTCACCCAGTTGTTTATTTATAAATATACTCAATTTGCTCCAATGACTCATTTCAGTGTAAGAGGCTGCAGGGCTGAGCTCACAGCCAAGGGTCTCGCCCGTTCTCATCCCTTAATTGAAAAGGTGCTCTCAGCACTTGCTCTGGCAGCTTTTATCTGTCCATTCTGCTCCTGCACCACCAACATCAGACAGTCAAAAAACAGCTTAAAATCCCTTTTTAGAAGGACCCTGATAGCACAGGGGAGGAATGGTTTGCAGGTGGCCTGAATTCTGTTGGGCTCAGGTGAATTCAGGATTTGTACACAAACCATTGGATCTCAGCAGAAGACAGAAATATAGGTTACTCCCAACACCAACCAACTAATAAATAACATGACTTTGAAGGTTAATTCTCCCAGGTGCACCGAGGGATTGTCTTCCCTCACTTTTAATGCCCTTAAAAACTGGGTTATGGGTGAAGTTTGAAGGAGAGTCTCCATAAGAGTTTTGAAGTCACATATAGCCAAGAGTCCTAAAACCTGAAAGGTATAGATCTTAAATTAAGCTATAAATAGCAAGATACTTTCTGATCTTTCTGGGAAATATAGTTTGGCTAATTTTAGAAACGGTGAGCAAAGTGCAGGCTTGCTAAAGGTGAGATCATCTCTCAAAGAAATTTGGTTGTACCTGAACAAGTCACCTGAACAAGTTCTCCTGTTCTCTACAGCATGAAGAATTTTAAAATAATATTAACAATTTAGGATAGGCGTCATTGCCAAGATAGTAAAATAAGATTTATGGCCTCAATATCTGCCTTGATTTCACTCAGGACACAATGACCATGCATCTCTTAAGACTATCATTTCATTGCATCAGGAGTACAGCTAAGTAAAAACACAAGAAAAATTTTATTTCAGAAGAATCGTTCACTGCTGGTTTATCTGATTTGTCCCTTAATCCACAACTTGTATTTATTTCTTCCTTAGAAATATTGCAAAATTGCTTAAGGACAGGATGGCTCAAGGTCTGGTAATGGGATTTTTAGCCTTTCACATTCAGCTCATTTATCTGAGCATGGGTAGGTCTTTAGGTCAGTGAGTTGTTACCTGCTGACTCTTGGCCAGTGGCCTCTGAAAGAAATGAATGACCAACTTTCACACGGTGAACAATTGTCTACCCAAAAGTTATGCCAAAAGGGGACAATAACAGAAAAAATAACATAGCTACACAAGAGTAGAGCCAAAATTTCTTTATGAGCAAAAAATAGGGTTTTTTTCCCCTGACACTTTGGAATTATGCTGGTAAGGAGATCTGAGTAATCCAGCAGCTTCTCTTCTGCTTAGAGATATATTTTAGTGACCTTCACATTGAATCATATTTCTCTTGGACTAGCTCAGTACTTTTTGTGGGCAATAGATTTGGAAAAAATAGGAATTCCCAATCTTTGAAAAAAAAACCCTTTCATCCTTATGAAATAAAACTTTGAAACATCAGTAAAATTCAATATTGTGCCTAAGAAACACTTAACACTGTAATAAAACGAGAAAATAATAGGATATATATAAACACACTCACAAAAATAGCTGAATATGATCTTAAATTAAGGATGGAAAAAAAGAAAGCAATAAAGCCAGAATGGTACAAAAGAAGAAAGCTCAGGCAAGATATTTACTTTCGGTTAGAACTCCTTGGCTTATTTGTCCCATTAAGAGTGTTCTGAACTGCTCTTCCAGGTATAGACCTTGAAAGGAAAATGTGGGCAGGGTCAAAACTGAGGTGGGACTCCAGGAGTTCCCCTGGGTGAGATTTCTAGCTGCAAGTTCTACTTTTTGCTTTTTATTCAGTTTTGTCCTTCCCACTCCACAAAAATACCTACACAGTTTGGTCTGATCTAGAGCTTTCCAAAAGAAATTGCATTTCATTATTTATGCTATTTCATCAGGTCTAGGCTCTATCCAACACTCTAACAAATAAATGCATCTGTTACATTTAACAGGTTTAAATTAAAATTTACATTTAACTGCAGCTGAAAACAGTCTTTCCATTTAGAGGCTGGTTTTAGCCTCTAAAGATCACTACAGACCACAGAGATCACTTGGTGTATGACTCTTTCGCTCACTTCTCATTGTTCTACAGATGTGAATTAGATAATCTCTAATGATCCAATTGGTTTACATATTTAAATTAAAGTTATCTGATATTTAGTTGAAGTTTGATGCTTCTGTTTCAGACCTCAAAAAGGCCTCAAATGTGTCTTTTTTTTTCCCAGAAATATATTGTCTATATATTTCTGCAAGTCTATATAAAATATACATCTAGATTATCACATCTGTATCAATGCCAGTAAAAAAAAAAAATAATTCACAAGTACTTGTTTGATCATTCTTCAACTGTAATTAGAGTTAATCATATGCAAACTTGATTGACAATTTCATGTGTAAATTTGGTATGATTTGGTCTATATGTGCATTTGTTTATACAAAAACACCTAAAATTCATGCCTTCTGTGAATACAATAGAATAATAAAAAGATTTACTGCATATCACACCACTTTGTGTCCCGGATATTGCAGTGTGCTAATTATTCAGTGTACTCAGACAGTGTTCTAGGAGACTGAATGTTAAACCTTTAGTATCATCCATGATACAAGGCAATATTTCGTTAGATATGTTAGTATTTCTTTTGATTCACTAGAAGAGTTAGAAGCACAGAATAACTTGACTGGAGGCTCAACTAGTCAAAAATTCTCCCATTTTCTGGAAAAGTATAATGGATATAACTGTGAGCTGACTGCATGAAGATGCTGTAGATGTATCATGATGCAAGGAAAACAAAACAGAGAATGTGAGAATCCAGTCCTGTGTCATTTACAGTGTTAGGATAAAGACAATCTGTAGCAGTTTTTGTCATAGACTCCCGTAATCTACATCACTAAAATTCCCTGTGCCCCAGAAACTTCTGTTTGTTTATGTTACACCAATTCAGTTCAGCACATTCAGCTAAACTGAAGCAACCCCAATTTAAATTTAAATAATAGCGTTCATGTTGAGATGGAGTTCAGTAGTTCCATAGTTCTAAAATGATATTTCAAGCTAACCCACTGAAGTTCTATTGTATAGTGGTAAGAAAAATTACCTAGCTGTTATCTTGCGCTTACACAGAGTATTGCATCTCAGAAGGTAAAGGCCTCAGACCAAAGCTGTGCAGGAGTTGAGGCAGTTCCCTGGTAAATTAGGCAATTATTTCCTATTAGCAAGCCCTGAGTAAAGCTCAGTGAATAATTTGCTGACACAAGCTCAGCATTTGGCACAGGGATTGCAAGGTGGTGTGCAGGTGGAAGGCAGTGCCCCTGCCAGCAGTTCCTGGGCTCTCTTCTGGCATCTGCTCATTCTCCCCATTCTGAGAACAGCTCAAACCCATCAGATGAGCAGGATGTCTGTGTCACTGCACGTCTGCTTGGCCACAACACAACTTCCAGATCTGCTGTGCCTAGGGGTTAACTTCATCCTGTAAGCCACAACATTCCCAGCATCCATGAACAGCTACAAAGAGAAACTGCTAAAATCTGCAGAGCCGTCGGCCTCTTTTAAGTGGAAACCCCCTTTGCTGTAAGTGCACAGAGCATGGCTTTAGGCTCAAAGTGGATGTTTTCATTTGCATTGAACAGCCTCTGCTGAGGCACTGGTGACACCGAGGTCAGTGATGTGCATCCCAGGCGGAAGTGCTGTGGTAGATCCAACGCCTGCCGCAAGCCGATCACACTCGCGTGGGCCTCAGGTGAGAGAAAAGCCAATTTAACAGTATTTCAGCAATGGGACATCAGAGCAAATCCGTGTGTGCTGCTGAACGGCCAAGCCAACAACAAGTCATGCTCCGGGTGGGGTAAGCGTGTGGGTGGGGATGAGAGAGAATAGGTCTTTGTCAGACAGCACACCAGGGCTCCAGATCAAAACATTCTTCAGCCTCGGAGGGGATTCATCATCCAAAGTTCGATGCAAGCCTGAATCTCATTGCTACTCCTCTCAACACACTGAGCTAAATCAAATTCCCATGTGCGAGACTGAAACGTGAATCCCAATTGCAGAGCTTGGCCCCATCTCTAATTGTAATATTATCAGTAGCAAGCTTTCCAAGGAAAAGTGAGGGGGCATCACACATCTAACATCGTGCACATAAAATATGCTGGACCAAATTCTTGCATTTACGTTTTGCTATCGAAGCCTCCAGAATAATGTTGATTTAAGCAGTAGGAGCTCTGTGCCTATGTCTCCCTGTGATATGCATGTTGTCCCTGTGCCAAAGCCAGAAATGAAGTCTTAGGGTTATCAAGGCAGAGGAAACTATTGAACTCAAGGGAGATTGGGAAAGACTCGAATCCTAGTGTTTTGACTAGGATTTATTTCACAGTAATGGAGGCATTAATGATTTTTCACACAAAGGCAAGGCTAGGCAGAATATACCAGTGTGCATGTGTGTGAAGGAGGAGAAGGGTAGAGGTAAATGTGAGTGGCTTTGCACTAAAATTAAATCTGGCTTTTCCATAAAACAGATGTTATGATACCCTTTAAAAAAATAATTAAATTAACAGCAAACAGAAATGTTCAGGAGAAGGAATTTGGGGTTGGGATTTTGGCATTAGTAATTCCCTATACTTAATCCATAAAAGTTTTCTTTTATGTTTACAGAAGGGGGTTAAAAAAAGAAGCAAGTCTGTTACTAAAGAATTTTAAGATACAGTGGAGATGTGAAAGGCACAGAAGATTTTCATTTCCTGTGTTATAGGGTGCAAATAATATCAGTATGAAAAACCTGGCAGGAAGATTTAAGATAGCAGTTTTTACATTGATAAGTATTTGTTCATTTCCTGACAACAAAAAATATAAATCTCTTCAGAAATTAAATACCCTGGCTTGTTGAAGCACTTTTGTGACGTTCTGTGGTAGACTGGCTTCCTTTCATTGGAAATCCACAGCTAGAATAATAATCACAGCATCAGTTATTATACTTGTATCAGTTCTGTGCTGCAAGAGGCTAATACAGTGTATGGCCGAATTCTCCTACTTTTGTGTCACTTATTTTCTCTGTGGGCCAGATTTGCATTTTAATGGAAGTAGTTTATAGACTTCTTTGCTGCCTTCATAGTGCCACAAGTGGCATCATTAAGTGAGTTAAGCCGGATTAATGCTGATAGTAAAGTCAGATAATACAATAACAGAGGCCTTCATTTCCATTTGGATTAGGTGAAGAGAGCAGGCCTGTCTGGTGCAGGGTGATAATTTGTAAGCGCGATATGTTGTACTTGAGAGGATAAGATTAAATTTAGTGGGTTTAACTGTCATCCCAGTAAGTCAATTACTTCATCTTTTCAGGCTTTGAATTTATTTTATAAATAAAATAAATGGAATATTGAGCTGCTCCACAACCATTTCGAGCTTCCATGAAGAAGAATTACACATGCTGGGCCAAAAAAAAAAAAAAAAAAGGCAAGAAAGGGGAGGGGAGAAAGGGCTTCTGATTCGGCTTCACAAGCAAAGTACAAACTGCATTCAAGTGCCATCATGGCAACAGCTCGGGAATATTGTCCGTTTCTCATATCACAAGCATGACAGATTCCATTGTGACTTTAGTTTATTCATAATAGGAAATATTTGTGTTGTGCCTGGCCTTTTCTATTTATATCTATTAGATTGAAGAAGGAATACACTAAAATACTGATCACTGCTATCATTTAACTCTTTTACTTTTTTCCTCTGCTTGCCATCTCCTCTGTATTTCATGCTTGCACCTTGCTGCTAAGGGAGTCTCAAACAGATAAAAATAAATGAGAATTTGTTGAATTTTGATTTATGTCAGATAAACCCTTTTTTAATTTGTCTGGCTTCTCTCCCCCTCTTCATCTCCACCCTTATTTGGACACCAAATCCCTGCAATACTATTTCTTGGGCACAGAAAGTTTGAAAGCTTTCTGTAAATTAGATACAGATAGATAAGCACCAACATCTTCATTTCCATCCACAGACCCAGAACACAGGTGATGTCAAGGGATTCTAAGCATATCATCAAGAGAGTGCCCATGCAAAGCAAGAGATGATTTCAGAAGCCCCCCCAAACTCCAGATCCTTTCACAACATCCTTTCCAAATAATTTTCTCCTGTGATTCCTGCTGTGGGGTATTATCACTTGCAAGAGAAAAAAAGCCTCAGCTAGTTTCTTTTAAGCTTTTGATAAAGCTCAGCACTGCAATGAACTGAAGTTTTCAGGTCTTATATGGCAAGGTACCAGGCACCCTCATCTCCAACTGATGCTGAGAAGGAGCTGGCAGTAATCTCCTGAAAAAGGGAGGGGGAAAGGATGGAGCTAAAGGCTAAGGCAAGTTCTTTTCATTCCCATGTGAATGCTTGGCACATGGACCACCAGCTAATTCAGTCAGATGACCATCTTAAGAGCCTGGAATTAAAGGGCACTTTACAGAAGGACCCATCGTAGGAACCCTGATACCCAAAAAAGTTAAAGCACCTCTAGAAAGACAAGAGCAATGGACAAATTCAGACAGGCTTGCCTAGGACATGCCTTTTTATTTTCCTGCATCTCTCACACTTGGCACCTGTCCAGTTTCACTGGGCACTGCAAGGTGAAAGGCACCCTTCTGAGCTGAGGGGGTAGGATGAGAACATGCTCTGACACTTTGTGCCAAGGAGCAATTGTCTTCCACACAATTAGGCTGACCCAAACCATAAGCAAATATCTATTTGCAATGGGGGCTTATGGCATGTTTGACTCCCTTTTATGCTAATAGAGATAGCAACAGAGATATCACTTCCCAAAAGTCAGAGGAGTCACTCAACAACCAAACTTCTAAGGCAAAGAGCGGGGTCTTTGCATGACACAAAGTTATATGAAATAAAATAGGATGCAGGATCAAATGACAGGACATATATCTTAAGCAGAGGACACCATCTAACAGTGATTCCTCTGCATTTTGGAGATATTCCACAAAAAATGCTGTTCCTTGAAAAGTGTTAAATAATACAATTTCATAATTTCATGACATAATTTGATGGTCAGTTTGAGTTTTCAGGTATCTTAAAATCTAACAAACCTCTTTAAATTTTCCTTAGAGGATGACATTTACATCTTCCCATCTTTTGTTGTTGAACCATTTCTGTAATTACTTATATAGGGACACTAAATGACTTTAATATTCACAGGGTTGATTTGCTGATATATATGGAGTTTATAATCAAAATCCCAGTCCTGAGTGTTCTTACAGATATCAGTGTCCCATTTTCTCTCAAATTAGCAATGTCATGCAAGTTTTGAGAGGCTGTGATTAAAACCTCAACAGAGCAGAAAACCCCCAGCCTCATTCTGCTCAAAAATGAGTCTTCCCTTAGCTTTAACACTGGGGATTTTTTCCTTCTTGCATCTGAGTGTTGTGACTATGATCCAAATTATGCCTTTTTTTGGACACAGGGATGCCATGGGGTTTTTATGTGCAGATGTCAATATGGCAGAATTTGACCAGCTTGACTTTAATCTGCCCTGATTTGTCACACAGTTCAGCCAATTGAGTTCCTTAGATGGTATGGAAAATTGGTGCTGTTTTTCTCCAGAATGCCTGTTCACACACTAGCACAGTGCACAGACAGTCAAGTGTGCAGTAAATGAAAAGCACAATAGCTCAGTGGGTTTGCCACAACCAGCAGGGCTATTGCCCCTAGTTACTAAGTTAGCTGAGCTATTTCAGGGAAATTAGACTGTATGGCAAAATTAGGTACCTCGATGTCTTTTCTGCTGTGCTACCTGAGCATCTCACAGTGCTTAGTGTTAACAACTAATGTGTGAAATAGGGCAATATTAGCTTTCATTTTCCAGGAAGTGTCACAAAAAGAGATAAGTGCAGGCTTAAAGGTACTCAAGATGTTAAAAAATACAGAGAAATAAGTATTAACTAGTTTATAAGCCTTCTTTCCCGACCTTTCCCCTTTTCTCTTCCAAGGACTCAACTGACCTGATTGGACTGGGATGTAAATCCCCCAGGACACACCTGCTTTATATCTTTTGCTATTTAAATATTTTTTTTCAATCAGTTTTTAGGTAATATTAACAGGCAGAAGCCCTTATGGCCAAAGAAGCCCCTCAGTCACTGTATGATGTTACTGTTGGGAGAGTTGAGCAGAAGGTCTGTGACAGGGTCTCTGAGGAAAGAGGCATTTCTACTGAGACCAGCAAGGCTAAAATCCATTCAATATTCTGTTTGATGAGCAGCTCAGTCCAAAACCTTGGCAAGCTTCCACTTATCTGAAAAGAAAGGAGAAATGCGTGGAAAGCCTTTGCCATGCAGGAATCCAAATGGGCTGGCATTGTCACGATGAGCACTGAGGTACAAAGTCAAAGCGGTTGTTCCAGTGCACATGGGATCCTTAGGGCCAGCTGTCACCCCACCTTATGCAAGTTTTATGGTGACATAAAGTCTCTGAGGCTGATGAATTTGCTTCAGGCCGGTTATTTAAGGTATTTGAAATTTATGTCTGCACGTCATACAGGACTGGTGGAATTAATACTTATCCAGAGCATATAGCAGTATTATAGAAGTCCTCTAAGTGCCAAACATGGCTGTACTTGAAATTGTTTTTATCTGATAAAGGAGAGCTTTGTTCATATTGGTATCAGAGGCAGAAGTCTGTTTATTTGTTATCCATCAGTTGCCTTAGAGTGTTTTAGGAGGGACAGAAGCGAGGACAGAAATCAAGCTGAAAGAACTGCAGCAGGATCTTGACTTGACTTCATATAACTCTGTGTGAGCTATTAAATTTAATTAATATTAAATGGTGTGACAGGGAAGGTTTACCCATGCCAGCCTTCAAATAAACCAGCCCTTTTTTTACTGTTTTGGTTCTGCCAAGTGCAGGAGGTTTACTAAGCTTGTATTAGACGGCTTTGACAAAGAGTTCAAAACGATTTAAAATCTCCTGGACACTTGATAAAGAAATATGATTTAAAATGCCATAAAAAGTATGGAAAAGCTGAAATTAAAGACCTGTGCCAGCCAGTCGCAAAAGAATTTCTACCCATGAGATCATGTTATCCCATTCAGAGTACAGAACAGAGGGAAAGTTTAGGAATTCAAATCCTTTTGAACATGATACTGTAGCTGCAACAGCAGGGCCGGATTTATGGATTTGTAGAGTAGTTAACACCCTTTTGTGTTTACCAAAGTTTATGTCTTGTACATTAGGTCAAGATGCCCAGAATAGAACAGTCTGGTTTTATCAGGCAGTTATTAAAATGCTGCATAAATCCATTTTAGTCATTGCAGGGAAGATCCTTTGTCACTAACAGCAGCTCCTAACAACTGTTGAGTTAAAGTCAGGTGCTTCCAGACTGAAAACCTCTCGTTTCCAAGACTGAAATAAAGCAGGTATGGCAGAAAGGAGAATAATCATAGGCTGGTAAGAACATGAATCTAGCTGGGATATGCTGTCCTTCAAGGCTGGTGTCAGGAAGCCACTGAACAGCTCTGAAAACACAGGAGGGACCAGCCCTCAGAAAGCAGTGCAGGGGTTAGAGAGGGTAAAAAAGAGCTTTTAAGCAGCTGCAGCCAGCTATCCCAGGATCGTCTATATACTGCATACATGTGAGGTGTTGGCAGTAACATTTGAGTCTACAGGGGCTACCACTAAACACATGATTTACGTGAGCATCATCTCTTTTTTCTCTTCTTCAATCTCTCTTTTGACATATATTCTCATCTCAATATGCAGAATATACCAGTTTTAGAGGAAGAATGGGAAGAATTCTTCCAAAGAAAGAGGAATGAATGGGCGTGAAGTGAGTATCATAGTGTGATTTTCATGTCAGGGAGGGTCAGTGATGGGATGAGCAGGAGGAGTGTATGCAGCTGCATTAATTCTGCATCCAGCTAACTCAATCCCCATCTTGCATCTAAGAAAAACCTACTTGCCAGAAGGAAAACAGTTCAGTACATCCAACTGCCTACTGAGGAAGCTAATGGAGCATTTTATGGATGAAAAAAGAGTGCAGCAAGCTCAGCTCAATAAAGATGGGTTGAACTCTAGAAGAGAAATTAATGAAAATATACAGTAATAGGACTGAATATTATACAACAGTCCATTTGTGCAGATTTGGGTGGAGAAAATAATATTATGATGTTCCATGAGTATGTGACCCCTTATCTAGTGACTATACCATGAGACACGTGTACAATGTTAGTTTTACATTTGAATGTGCTGCCTTTTCCTTTGCATCTTATAGTTTTCAAAGGTAGAGCCATGACTTTTCTGACTATACCTCCGTGTGGAGAATTTTTAAGCTTAATATTATCTTTCCATGGGAATGGAAGAACGCCCATATGTACCTCACAACATTTTCACATGCTTCACTGCAGATAAAAGAAACTATTTCAGAAGGTGCTGCTACTTTAAGGATTGACTTGTCACCTGTTAAAATTATATCTGTCAGCAGGCTGAGATTTAGAGAAACTTTGGACTGCAAGTACATGGATTGACATTTATGTGTTGGTCTGGATAATTTTATCATGTTCTACATGCCTGGCGTCAATTTAACCAATTCTTAAATTCTGTATCACACTTTTTTTATAAGATTTTATTTTTTAATAAAGAAGGTTAAGGTAATTTACTCACCATGCTTATTATATATGAAGTTGTTGAAATAATGAAATTATTAAATTGAATTCAGCATTGTCTTTATTGGTTTGAAGGTTACATTCATAAGCTTTGTTTGTTTTAATAAGTTTATTGTACAGTCTTAGGCATATGTTATTATGCAGGGATGGATATGCTTTGAATATTTTTGTAATTGTGGGTAGTATAAAAGTCATTTTCTGTTAGATTGCACAAATCCATTACATTAGTAGAAAGATACATTATTGTAATAGGATTAATGTGCAACACATAAACATGATCAGTAATATTCTTTTTGATAAATTATCTCATTTTAATGACTTGGAATGTAGAGAGATTTCAGGATAGTTCCATCTTTGATTTGCATAATTGTATTACAGACAGACAAATTGCATTATATTCTTCATTAACAATAGATGGCTTGTATAACTATTGTATTTTTGAAGGCACTGCTTTTATGTTCATCCTGTAATTTGTCATTTTATGACACCACTGTTTAGCTTAGTTTGGAGAGAATAGAAGCTAAAAGATTATTTGATTTTAGCTGAGTGCAGTAATATCTTTGCGTTCAACAGTAATGCAGTGAGCTATTGTTTGTTTTAACAAATTATCATCCACAGCTAAAGTTAGTTAAAAATATTCTTCTCATTTGTGGCAGATCCCACATTTATGGCATTTCACTGCAAAGTGTCAGCACTTGTAAATGAACTTCAGTGTAAAAACACAACATAAAATTAAATTAGATCCATCAGAATGTTTTCTCCTTCTCTACTTGGGCTCACTCTCTCTTTTTCTCCTTTGCACATGCACACACACACAAACACGTGGTCTGTCTTGCTCTCACTGGGTTCTTTAGGGTTTCATAATTCCATAGACTAAATAGATCTGCTGAATTGTAAATGATATCATGAAATGTATAATTCATTTTTTCAATGGCAAATCCTCCTCTTTTAAGATCACGTGTTTTCTCCATGGAAAGTTAAATATTCTCAGATATGTTTTAGGATAAATTATTTTTAAATTTTTGTCTAACCAAACCATGTTCAATCATTTTTGACTGCTAAGAGCACCAGTAAATTAAAAATTAGTAGCTTGAGACAGGTTTGCACTCCTACCATATCAAAACCAACTTCTTATTTTAGAAAATCTAAGAGTTGCACCCAATTGGGGCATCTAGAGCCCTGTGATTCTTGAAAAAGAAATTGGCTTTAGAAAGAAATTATTATGGCCAAATCAAAAACAGATACCTATGATTGATGATTCCCTATCTAAATGCAAGCCAGAATTCGGGTCTAGCTCACTGAAGTTTAATATGTTATGAAAAATTTTAAAAATCTGAGCCAATATTCTTGTAATTTGATCCTAAATTTAGGCTGTTAATTTACATTCTGATCCTATAAGAGCATACTTATTATTGCATGAAATGGGTGGTTCTAACAATGCTGATGCAACAAATCTCAAATGAAATCGTGACTCTATAAAACGAGTAGGAGTGCAGTTGTAAGTCTCTAGAGTCCAGGATTTCACCCTTGTCATTCATCTACTCACACCTGAGCGCTGACCTCCCTAATAATGTTGGGGGTTTTTAATACATTAACCATTGAAAATAAACTTTATAGCTGAGAAAAAGAGAAGGAATCTGGACCAAAAGTACATATTCCTTTAGCAGCTTGAATACGTGATTACAACGGTTTGGAGGCTTTTAACTTCTTATATTTTATAAATATTTTTGTCAAAATGAGCCAAAAATAAAAAATCCTTATCTTGGATTTTTTAATTCTTCCAGAGAAGAAATATATAGTAAGTTAATAAAACACAAATTCTCACATTTTTTTAGAACACTGTACAACTTCTATAGAATAAAAAGGAAAAAAACTGGTACAACAGGGTGGAATACATATAGCTGAGTGTATTCATGGTGAAATGAAGAAAATTCTGGACTTACCTTGACTTATTTGGACTATATTTTTAAAGCTTATTCCTTTTAGTTTTCTCAAAATATCTTTCATGGAAGCGGTATCTGCCCACTCCCATGCTGAAAGTGTTATTGGATATTATTCCAAAAGGCAGAAGGTTAATATTTCACTATCTGTCTTCTTGGAATCTCTTTGAATGTCTCCACTTTGGCAAAAGGTTTTGGTAAAACCTTAGTTCTCCAGTAAGGGAGGATAAACATGATCTGCACCATCACATGGCTTCCATGATACTGAATTAAGAGAGAGAAAGAGAGAGATTACTGAGATTAAGAGTTAATGAACTCTGCATATGCAAGGACAGTTTCTGGAATATATCAGATTCAGAGACTGCTTGCAGAAAATTCCCAAACACAAAATAGAACTACATTTCCAAGCCATTTGTGACCATCCAATGACCAAGCAGTGTGAACATTTACACGAGCTCTGTCAAAAGTCATCGTCAAGAATGTTTCAGCACTGATATCTACAGCTGACCTCCTCAGCCCACCCAGCACTGTACATTGCTGATGTGTCAGTCTGAGAGGGTTTTATGCCTCCTGACACCTTGGATCAAACATGGAGACACCCTGGTTTTGCCCAGTTCCCATTTTTTGTGTTTTGTAAATGTTCACATTGCAAGGCAATTGAGATCTAGTATCATACATATTTAATGCTCCAAAGGACTCCAGGAAATATATTTTTGCTACTTATACTAAATAGCCAGAAGTCTCACAAAACAAGTAATGTGAAAAATGAGCTTATGCTGTTATTTACCATCACAATAACTCCTCTAATCAAATATCCACAGGCCGCACTTTCTCAAAAGCACAATTCTATAGCTTGTTTAAGTAGGACAAAGCAATCACATCCTCATCAGTTGCATTTACCGTGGCTCACTGTCACATATTCTCTTCCAAATTTACCTTTGTGTTCTCCAGATGGAAAGCCAGAGCACTCTGAATGAAGTTTCACTCACCAAAACTGGTCCATGTGACCATATCACATGGGATAAACTGGGCTTGGAAAGGAGTCTGGGGAGGCTTGAGTCCAGGCCACCACTGACTCATCCTCTGATGCAAGACAAGCCCATTCTGCTTTTATGCCTGCTTTTGTTGTTCATTCTCTCCATTAAGATGCCCTAGAGCAGGTTTTCCTTCCTGCATCATTTAACCATGGATATTAGAAAGATAAAGAGGGACAAATATTTTAAGATGCATATTTACTCTTCAATTAGCTGCTTTCCATGGTCTAACTCTTATTAATGTGTGTGGAGGAAGTTCCCTCAGAGAGGACATATTACAACACCAGTGATTTTAAGTCTTGGAAGTTTTCCTTGTCCACCAGGAGAATAATTATAAGTATCAACAGAAATAAAAGCTGTCACATGTAAAAATATATCAAGCTAGAAGGAAAAAACCCTAAACAAGCAAGCATCACCTTTTGTAAACGTTTCCCTTAAAATAATTCTTCTCTCTTTTTTTCTCCCCTTAAGAGATTCCTTTGAAGAGAAAAACCGGATGCATATGCTGTATTGTCCATGTGGAAACTAAACATAACCCCCTTCAGGAATTAATAAGATTAAGTTACACTTCAGTGGGAAATGAGTGTACATAAATTAATGAAAATTTCCTGTGGATGGTGGCAAAGAAAGCTACTCACTGTGCCAGTGAACTGATGTAAACTGACATTTTGTGATGAGAATTACTGAAGAAGAATTAATAGGACCTATCTACTGCCTATGACAGGATATAGGAAACCTCAAGTGTCCCCTACGAGTCAATGTTTTCATCATGTCCATAAATGAACTAATGGGTATGCTCTGATGCTTTCTGCCTCAGACATAAGGTAAGGATTTTTTCAGATGTAAAAATGTCTCTTTCAGGCAATCACATCAATGTTTGCTTAAAGGTATGTGTGTGCTTAAATGCTTCTCTGATACTTGGCATCAAAAATTGACCAACATCTGCTATTGTCTTACATGCACTTCACTGCAGGAGAGCACCAGCTCCTATCAAGTCACCAGTCATTAGAAATTCTCTTCTCCTTGGACATCTTATTAATGGTTCCATCTCTCATTCCCTTTCAGAGACATGAAGGTCACAACAGAGAAATGCTAATGTCTTCTAGGCCCTACATATTCTCTCATTTCAGGCTCACCATCAACCAGAAGATACATGGAAATTCATCTAATCCTATTACTGTGAGGTTACTTAATTCTTTCAGTCTGAGCATCAACTCTTGATTTTGATATTGATAGCAAGGATGTTTTTGAGACACATTTTTAAAGCTGGTTCTTGGAGAAAGAGATATGTCCCAAGGCAGTATTGGACATCTCTTCTGTAGGTCATTACATACAGATCTGGGAAAATCAGATTTCCTTCTCTTTCGTCTTCTACCTGGTATTTTTGTTTGCCATTGAAGAGTCATTTTAAATGCTGTTCTTTGGATACAAGCTGTATCTCGGCATCTTAAGTTAAATATTCATCTCGTTAGATTTATTCTTTCAGGAATCCACGAAGGAAAGGGTATTTGTATTTTCTGCAAGGTGTCAAATTTATTAATGTATTATTTATTGCACTTTACAGTATTAAAGAAGATATCTTCCAATATTACCATAGGGATCCATCCTATTTATTTATTGAACTTTCCTTGCTCTTAGAAAGCAATTTCCATCATTTCCATGTGCTTATTTTTATTCTATTATCCCTAGTTATGTTGTAGCAAGGATCACTAACTACTAATTTATTTTGATTGTTAAAGCTAACCCAATCACGTTTGATCAAATAGTCAAAATCTTTTTAAGATTCCCAAGTCTGAAGCTATGTTTGGTGTTTCCACATTTATTGCAGTTGTTGAAGCTTGCAATGCTTTTAAAAATCTCCTTTGTGATGTGCTACTGTTATGCAGAGTTTAAATATCTCACCACCAAGTGAAGTGTTTTGTACTCTAGAGAAGAATCTTAAAGATACAGAAATATATCACTGCCCACCTATTTGCCCCATGGTGCCCTATAAAGTGTCCAGTCACTTTAGGCAAATGGAATGATGAATGTTAAAGGACTTAAGTGCATTTAAAATTCAGTGCTGAAAAAAAATTGTTTATAACTCTGGGAAACAGGAAGAACTTCTGTTGTTCCCTTCAAAAGTTGTGTTACACACAGAGATCAAAATAAAAGAAAACCTCGAAAATGCTTAGGTAGTGGCATCCTACAGGGAATAAATATAACCACAAGAACAATAGGTATTTTTTCAGACCTCCCATTAGAACTAATACTTAGCTCTAGATGAAACACAGAGCAGATTCTGGGAATCCGAAAATGAGCTCCCCAAAAAGCCCAAATGCTCACAGTATTCATGTTTCCCTTTTACCCACCAAAACAAACACCCCATAGACTTAAAAGCAATGGGTTTATTTCATATAACAGTAAATAGCCTTCTAGGGTCAATATATTAGTTTTCCTCTAGATATACAGTTTCAATAGCAAGCGATGCATGAAGTCTGTTAAGCCTTTTGAATTGTCTATCAGTTCTGGGAATTATAGATTTTAACCCATATAGATACTTGGCTCAACCACAAAATGAAAAATCATTAAGAAAAAAGCACTGTATATTATTACTCCAATATGTACTTGTGATTCAGAATTGGCATTTCAATACACAAACAAAATTCCTAGAATCATCCAGCTAAATGCAAATGGGTTCCATAAATACTTTAAATAATAGAACAAAAGAAAGCTAATCAGAATTTACTACTCATCCAAGTGTATACAGCTTTTTCTATTACACATACATAAACACTCTTTGCACTCCTACAGTTGATTGAATCAAAACATGAGAAGATCTGAAAACACTTTTGTAGTTTTCTTAAAGTTCTACTACTACTGTAATAGGTTCCCTGGTAGTGCACAGGCCATACTCTATAAATAAATGTGTGTTTCATTTTCAAATGGAATTTCATTAATCAAACCACAGTAATAGTAGAGTATTTAAAACACATTTCTCTAAAGAGGGGGTAGAACATGCCAGCAAACTACTGATACAGTTATGTTGCACAATGATTTAAACCATCTGAGGAGATGGCCTTCTGCCTTCGGATTTCATGACAGTCTGGGCTTGAACTTCTTCCCTCTTTAGAAGCTCCCAAAACAACCCCAACACTGTAATGAACTTTGAATCTCCCCTTGCTGGAGTCAAATGTCAAATTCCTCTCCTCATTTCATTCACAGGGAAATTCAAGAGAGAAGTAGGTTATTGCAGAAGGGCCGTGTCTGTGAGTCAAACCAAAGGCATTCAGATGACAGTGGGCTACCTCTAATAAAAATATCTTCAGATATATATAATGGGTTCTCTGACTATATACAGCTTTTCACCTGGAATTGGAAAAGTACTTTATGAATGAAGAAATAGAAATACTGGTAAGAGAATGAGATTGAAATATCATCCAATTGCTGGGCTGGGAACAAAGAGAAAATATCCAGTGTCCAAAACCTTTGTCTCTGCCTTCAGAGAGTAACAATGGGGAGCCAGTGGCTTGGTCCCCAGATGTTTTCTCACGTGAATATACTGCAACAGCAGCACTAAATGTTTCATGGATAAAGATAGGTTGTACGTGAAGTTTTTAGATAAAGTGTGGATAGCCAGAGCTCAGCTGCACAATGACTATCCTACTTCCCAGGAATACCTATGGATCCATTGTTTAGAGCCACAGAATAGAATCAAAGAGTCTTTTGGGTTAGAAAAGACTTTTAAGATCACTGAGTCCAACCATTAACCCAGCACTGACAAGTCCATCACTAGATAAAAATCCACATTATCCATTTAAACCAACTAGAACTTGCTATCAGCTTCATATTTTGGTCCTTAATGTACAGGGCTGTAGGTAGAGAGAGGAAAGGTTCAATAGACACAATTACTTCCCTAAGAATCTCAGTGGATTTCAGGCAGAACAATAAAAAACTAAATTAACTTATTCATTTTTATCACCTGATGAGCATAATTAGCAAACAGTGCATAATGACAGCAAATAATGGCTCTCTTTCCCCCCTATTAAGATAGCTTAATGACTGTATTTTCCCACAGTCTTAAAGCTGTGCTGTATTTACCAGCTGTACTCACCTGAAAATGTTTTGTCTGTCAATATTGAAGTTAACAAAATGCTTAACTACAGCACATAATGATACTGACACAAAACAGCATTTACACTGATCATGGAGGCTTTTGCAGGTCTCACTGTGCTGAATCCTCTGCGACAGCAACTCAGAAAAGAAACATGACATAGCAAAATTTAATCATTCACTTCATCTTCCCCAGATGATGACTAACAAGCAACCTTCATTTGTGATGTGCTTCTTGCCTTTATGAGTTTCACTATCCATGTATGAATCCCAGAACAGCCATCTTGAGAAACATGATGGTAGGACTGCATTTTAATATCAGTACTTTAACATAGAGCTGCAGGATCCAGGTACCCTTTGGTAGCACTGAACCATCCCTTTGGGTTTCAAGGTTGGGGTTAAGGTTATCGAGCTGACTTGCTCTATCCTTGCACTGAGAGACCTTGCACTTAAGCCTTGGGAAATGGCTTTGCTGAATTTTCTAGTGTTGAAATCAGCTTTTTGCAACACGAACAAGATGCAAAATGTCTTGTTCAATGACAGAGTTTTCATGCTGTATCTTCAGCAGCAAGTGACACTGATTGCATTGGCAGCTATTGCTATCTACCACCAGACAGAACAAAATCAAACTAATTTGGATGGACTATAAAATATACCTCTCCTCAGGCACAGTCTTGCAAGACCCCCGGAGACTGAACTCCCATTGATTTCCCTTGACTTAAAAGGCACAAATGATTCGCATGACCAGATCCAGAATGGATAAAGATGGAGAACAGCAGTGATTCTGATATCATCCTAAAAGCCTCTCTGACCCTCACTGTACGAGCCATCCTTTGATTCATCTGTCACAGCAGTATCTAACAGAAGTATTTACTTTTGAGGATCTTCCCAGCTTATCGTATTTTACCTACTGATTCCAAGCCACAGCCTAAATGTCAACTTCTGTCTCTTCTGGATGTCTGTATTCCTCCAACATCTTGTTGTCACATGAAATGATCAGAGGGATCTCTTAGTTCCCCTTTTCTCTATGGACATTGCCCAGCATGACAATAATCTCTAAGCAATACTCTGTGACCAATTAAAATGAAAAATAGACAAGAGAAAAACCTAAAGAAAAGAAAAAGTATTATTCTTCCTTCTCAAATCAAAGTTTAATCTATCTGGGAAATAAAAATAATATTACATCTGACAGTCCTACCCTAATTGATTATCTTGTGAGATTTAACACTGACTTTAACAATATATCAATGCTATAATTTTTTGTTTCCATTTTATTTGATTTACTGGTAACAGACATTAGGAAAAACCCTGCAGCTTTACATAAAGACAGCATGTGGCACTTTATCACCTAGATGCTGACTATGATGGTAGACGTTCTGAGACTTCTAAATTCTGTGTTATTCACACAGTTGTATTACCTGGGTGTATCATGAATATATTATTATGCTGCTAGATGCGTGGCTTTGCTGATTAGAAGATGCTTTTCTCATGCCAGGGGAATATAGGAGAAAAAATGTAAGCTAGATGCCAGTCTTGAAAAAAGTGAAAACGTTTGGGATTTTTTTTGTTATTGCTCTGTTTCGCTTTCTGTTCCTTCTGCAGAGGAAGAATTTTCTCCAGTAATGCTTCTTCCAAAGTAGTTCAGGTGGGCCCACAGGCCCACAGCTCCCCACATGATCCATGCAGTTATTAATTAGCTTCTTTACAAGAATCTATGACTGAGTTCTCACTCTATCTAACAAGATCCAGGTAAAGAAGCTTATTTAGCAGCAGAGGATAATTCAGGGAAGAAGCTCAGAAGACCTCAGTCCTTCAGAAACTGGATATTAAACTAAGAAATAATCTGACAACAAACCTTGTCAAAACTAAGCTCATGCAACTTGAAGGATCTATCTACAGTCATCCTTTTCCTCAGAACTAGAGAAAATCCTCATGGCTTCTGGACCAAGTTTTTCTGGGCTCACTGAAAACCAGGAGTGTGAGTATCTATTGCAAGATTTGAAATGTACCTCGGGTACAAAGGAGAGACTGGAAGAATGAAGGACAACCCTGCATATGTAAATATACACTTGCAAACACACACAAGAGCCTACTAATACTATAAATGTTATATAATATGCTGGCACTTGTTCAAAACTTTGAGGCATTGGCATTATTTTAATCATTTTTCCTATTGAAGTAAAGAAACTGCATGTATAATTAAACAGTTGTATTGTAGAAATAACCATGTAATGACATAGTTAGAAATTCTTGGGTTTTCATGGTAATATCAAATATAATTACCATGTAATCTGCAGAAAACAAACAAGGCTGTAATTATTCTATAATCCAATTAATTACAGGATAGCAGATTGGTTATTTCTTCCCAATGAAACATACAAGCAAAGGAAATTAACTGGTAAAGAAAAGTTGTTTTTCCCTTTAAGAAACATATTTAATGAAAAAAAAGTTTTATTACAATTTCATGTCAAAGGACAAAAATGCACCTCTCTGACCAAACCCTGCAGTCTATAATCTGGCATTATTCCATCAGCAGAAATACTTTCTTCACTGTTTTTTTTTTTTTTTTTAGCTGTTAGAACTGTAACCCTTCCATTGCAGTAATACCATAGATTTGTATGATTCTATAGGAAGATACTGAATTAAAAGCATAGAAAAAGGAAGTCTTAAAAGTATTCCCAAAATAGGCATTATGTGGGTTTGGAAGCCTAAGCTTCCTCATGCCACTTCCTGCAGTCATAAGGATGAACTGACTGTGTCTGTTCCATCCTCTGCCCTGACAGCAACCAAATCATGTCCCTGACTTGGGCTGAGACTGGTTCCTTTCATTTTAGCAAAGTACCCACTAAAATGGCCAGAGAGTCCTTTTGGTTTTCCCACAACTGAAACAATTACTTCTACCCCAAAAAACAGTTTGAGGTCACATCATCCCCTTGACAGCAATGAAATATTTCTGCAAACTGTATTTAGGGTATTTTGTGACCTCACCCACATTCCCAGTTCTATAATTCCAGTTAGTTTAATCTTCTGATTTTTTTTTAATAATCTTGTGAAGCATACCACAGAAATCTGGCAGTAAATCAATGCAAGGCTGTGCTGCATGTGCAAAGGGAGAGCTGAATGCAGCAGCTCCCACCCATTCCTGCTGTAACTCTGAATGACTGTACAGTCAAAACATCTATGTCTAGCTTGAAGCTGCCTAAAGAGCTCGACTACTGTATAATCAAAAATATTATGTTCCTTTATATATTATTTAAGGACACTTTTGAAAAGGCTTTTGATTCTGTTAGCTGTTTCCACCAACCTGCTTCTGCTCCAGGTATTTATTGTAGCCCGCTAGCACTTCCAGACTACTTAAACCCCAGCCTTGTGATGACAAGGTCAGGTCCTAAGCCAGCAATGCTCCACTTCTCTGGGCTGTGTAAGGGTGTACATAAAGACAAAGTCACCAAAACTCACGATATTGTCCTCAAGTTCTTTCCTGCTCTGTTCCTTTGCTTCAGAAATTTAATTGCTACAACATCAGAGGCATATTTACACTTTGTCCCAACAGGCACTCAATACCTGGGGACAGCCCCTGGACCCAACACCCTTAGTCTGTAGGTGTGGACAAACATCCTTGGGTGCATGATGCAGTTTTGTGCAGTGTCACACTCTGCTTCCTGCTGCAATACTTGATAAGCACCATTAGACTGGTAGGCCACTAAAGAAAGGTCCAAACTTCTTTAATTCACCATGCAAGAAAAACCAGTCACAGAATTCAGTGGCAATTGGACTTATATAATTACTGAGTTACAAATAAACATTTTTCCCTACTCCTCCCTGCCCAGCTTCCTCTGATCTCCTTTTTTTAACCTTGCACCACTCTAATACTCAGTGTTTAGTTGTTAATCCTTTTGAGAACAAGATGAAAAGTGGTGCAGTAAAGCAATGTTTGAGGGCATGCAAACAATTCTACTTCTGCTCTTAGCAGGCGCTATTTCTATTTCCGGAAATTGTTGAAAGCTCTTCAAAATATGAATAGATGGAGAATACTCTTTCTGTTCTCTTTCCTCATACACAACACCTTCTTCATGAACAATAGATTCCACACTAAAGGAGTCCTGGGGATGAGGTTGTCACTTAGAAAATTTGGGCCCTTCTCATTAGATATTAAAAAAAGCTCAAGACAACTCTTCTATTTTGATGCAAATATAATTATGAATGTATGTAATGTTTTATGCACATTCATTTTAGAGCATGAAACGTATACACCACTTGAATGAATTAGGACAATAGAGTTCTGTCTCCTACAATATAAGTGTGAATTTCTGGGGAGGGGGGATAGGAAGAAGCAAATTTCAAGGGTCACACATTGCTGTAATGTTTTTTTTCCTATTTGCCTCCTGAGAAAAGTTTAGAAGATTAAAGGGAGGGGAGGCTGTTACACAGCAGTAGTTCTAAAAGGGAAATGCTTACACCAGTGCATTAGACAGTCTGGCAGACTTACACTTACTTTTGCCCCAGGTTTTGAATTTAGGATATTCAATTTTGGGTGAAGTACATCAGCCTGGATGTGCAGAGTTGATTTTTTTTGTCCCCTTGGTCACACTCTTGCAATCAGGGAATCACACCATTTCAGGATTAGTGGTAAGATCCATTCCTGCTTTCAGATCACAAGTCCTCTGGTGAATGGCTTGTCAGAGTAGAGAAGGAATCTCTGCCTTTTGCATGCTTCTTTTTCCCTTTTCTCCTCAGGGAATTAACCTTATACAATTATGTCACGTCTGAATGCTCCCTCACCCTTTCATTTCACAAATGATTTTTGAGCCTACCAGGCAATGCCAGCCAAATTTGAGAGAAAGGTAAGTATTGAGTCTCAACAAATTTCCTAAAATTTCTATTCTATTCAATTCTAAATATAACAGCTGTGAAGGGTGAGAGATTGTACTGGTGCCCCTATGGAAGGTAAGATACAGCTTGAACTTATTTTCTATTAGTCATGGGAGAAGCCATATGGGCAAGAGACATTGTGAGTACCAGGGATGGAAAACCACTGGATAGGTCTCACATCAGTGAGCAAAACTGCAGTGCACAGCCCCACAGGGAAGCAGGTTTCATTGATTCCACTTGCACCACAGCTTCCTGATTCCTGATGTAGCACAGGGTTTAGTCTGACGCAAAAATCTCTGAAAAAATCCTCTTAGTATTACTGGAGCACATGGACTGATGCACTGAAAGCACTGTCAAATAACACTAGAACAACATCATGGTGACAAAATCAAGCTCTAAATAAATTTGGAATGGCATAGACATACAATGATACCAGTATGCAGGGAAGGGCTTCAGTTTAATTCAATAAATCATTTTACTTCCTTGTTTGATATGGCCCTGCACTAGAATTTGGATCCATGCATTCATGCATCCATCCATTCATCCACCCATCCATCCATTCATCCACCCATCCATCCATCCATCCATCCATCCATCCATCCATCCATCCATCCATCCATTCATCCATCCATCCAAGGCTTGTCTTCTTTTAGCTCTGTGTCTTTGTTGCACTCTCTAGAGTAACCAGCAGCTTCACAAACATAGAGCCCGTGGCATTCCATAGCACCTTGCAGGACAGATGTTACTATCCCCATTTTACAGCTGCAGGGACAAGGCACAGAGCAGCCAGCACCAATCCCAGGCATCTGAAATCAGCTTATTTGGGGGTTTTGGGTCTTCTCATTGAGTATCCAGCACTGTCACAGCATTTTCTACATTCAAATCACAGCTCAAGTTGACTCCTGCTACAGCTGTAAGAACTCAATATCCTGATAAATTTGGCTACAGATAAACTGCACTGGACACTCAGAACATGAGAAACTCACACAAATGGCCCAGCTGTACCAATTCTGAGGATCTGCCCAGTTTTATAAGGCAACAGAGATGTAATCCAGCTCACTTAATCACAGGACGTGGCTTTTTCTACTTTTGCCCCGTTGCCTCTGTCATTTGCCTTCCAGCATTGGAAAAAAAATGGGGTGAGGTTGTGCACAGAGAATAGCTTCATGGATTGCACTGTACTAACTCACTCCCAGGGCTTGGAATAGTAAATAAACCAGAGTTTTGGTGAAGGATGGTGAAAACTTCCTCATCTGAAATATTTTAAGGACACATCACTATTCAGGTGAACAAAGCTGCACATCATTGCAATACAGCGTTACTGCATGTATGTACTTCTTAAGGAGGTAAAATCTGATTTGCTTTGCCACTGAAAATGAATATTCATGTTTAGCATGAAATAATGATTTTTAAACTCTGTGCAACAAACCCCCAAAATCTTGATGACAGGAGCACTTATTGCTCTGCTAATTGAATAATGTGAATTAGTGAGAATGGTATTCCACTGCACAGTGTCTGCTCATGTGATTAAAGACTTTGTAGTGCAGACAGCCCTATTAATACCATGTAAGCAGAACAAACTCTGACTTTTTATTATTAAAATTTCTTTTTTCAATATAGTTTCTGGGTGGAACTGAGAATAAAAAATTAAATTATCTCCACCTCTATCTTTCTCCACACTTCTATCATGTAAAATAGCATTGACCCCATCCAAGGTCAGCAGGAGGGTTCAAACAACAGATATTTTACTTTTTTCCTCCAACTGTTGACAGCTGAGGACTTTAAAAGTCTCTGAAAGCCATTGCACAGACCTTGGTTAGCCAATGCAAGCACTGAACTCTGCAGGAAAAGTGTGGAGGATTGGGTGTTCGTTCCTTCGCTTATTTAGAGTGAAACCTTGATGAAGATGCAGTTCAGGAAAGATTGGTCAGAATATTGTTAGGACTCACTGAACTCAGTGCTTAGCATGTGCTAATGTGCTTTGACTAATGAACTTCTGATTAGCAGTATTGGGCTCAAACTACAGCCTGAAATATCTCTCAGCCTGACTAAAAGTCACAATCCTCTGAACCTCTTGTTCCCTAAATGTCATGGTTATGACTCTTAGGGGGATGAAAATAATATTCTCAGCAGATCTGACTTTCTAATAAAGTATCAACCAGGTGAGTTTTGTTCTTATGTTTTTAGTTTGGATATTCATTTTCTATCTTCACTGAGGACTTCTGTAGAGAAGCCAAGTTAAAGATGCATTTTGGATTCAGTGAAGTCTTAATTCAAATGGCATCTGCATGTGCATAACCTTCAATTTTTTGAACAGCATTTGTTTTTGTCATGGGGAGCACATGTACACACTGCTGAGGGGACAAAGCAAGAGAAAAATTGGTTCAATACTGTTGAATTATTCTGAATCGAAATGTAACATTAAAATGCATTCCTATGTCATGCAAGTAAAGCACATGTCCTGACTTTCAGGAAAAGAATAAGGAAAGGGAAGATAAAAGACATTAATAGAAGGGTGTAATAATAAACCCAAAGCAACAGAAAGCAAACAACTGCCTGCAAGTGGCTCCTTCAGAGCCATTCTAACCCTTTTTGCCAAAGCATCCTATCAGAGATCCTTAATTGATGGTTTATCGACAGCACAAGCAGTAATGGCTCCTTTGGAGCTGTTACACTCAGTGCTGTTAGTGTCTGTTTAAGGAGCTTTAATCTGCCAATTATTGACATGACAGAAAGTAATGACTCCTTGGAAACCATTATGTTGCATTATGTCAGGGCAAGTTTTTCAGCTGGCATAAAGCAGTACTCTGTGTAACTCTGTGCTTTAAGGAGGAGTAAGAGTGCTGTAGAGAACACCAAGAAATACGGCAGCACTGCAGCGCCAGAACTTCAAAATCAATACTATAGGCAGCAAAATGTCCACCAATGGATTGCAATAATTCATGTTCTATCCAGTTTAATCTGCCTGTATAATGAAAACAAAATAATAACTCCAAAGGAATGATTAGTGTGTATTGGGTTCAATTCAGGTGTGGAAGCCAAAAAAAAAAAAAAAGTCTAATATTTATTTTTATTTGAGAGGTAAGTGCTTCATGCCTAAAGCTCCTGAGCAAGCACAGTGATACTTAAAATGCCCATCACTTCTCAGAATGAGATACAGAATAGCTGCTTTCCAACACCACAGCATGGGAGGTGCTCGGGGTCGAGACTTAGATGCAGGAGAATGTTTTCAACACTCCTTCAGTGATGTCAGTGCCAGCGTCCAGGTGGAAGGCCAAGCACACACTCAGAGGCTCTTTCACTGTAACTATTCTGGTATCTCCTACTGCACTGTTGTTTGGCCAGCACAGCCGTGCCTGTGTCAGGAGATTTTGCCAGCATATTTATACTGGCCACAAACTGCACTTTGCAAAGCCCTTCACCAACCTGGTGAAGATCTGTGCATCTGCAGTGTGGTCCCACCTTCCTTCCCCAAGTCTTGCATTCCCATCTTCTCCCTTGGGACAGCTTCAATGATCATTCATTTGGCTGTGAGCAAAAAATTATCATTTGAGGGCAGGGGTTGTGCATGTGTGTGTATGAGAGATTTCTTTTGTGCTGGATCAGCTCACTGGTGCAGCCAACTGCACAGCTGTGCCCTGTTAAAGCTAACACAGAGGAGGAAGGATCACACATCAGGACCCCAGGCTTTCTTTGGCTTAAACAGTTCCACAAACCACACTCTTTGAGTGGTACATCAGTGATATCTCATCCAGCATAAAGATCACTGGTACAAAGTCATCAGAAGTGACAGCTTTGGCCTAACAGAGAAAGTCTATCCAGGCTTTGGTGTTTCACACCACAAAATGTTTGATTCAGTACTAGAAAGAAAACTTATTATATCATTGAACTGTGGCCTCAGCCTGTACCCCAAACCACTTCCAGTTTGAAGAGGCAACTACAAAAAAGGCTGGAAGAAAGGATGCATTATCCACCCACTTTGAGTGGAAGATGTAAGGTCAAGTGACCTGACCAAAACTGCACGTCAACTCTATGGCTGAGTGGGGAATTTAATCTGGATTTTCCAAATATCGCTTTGATGTCTTAACCATAAAACCATCCTTCCTCACGCTTATGCATTTTCTTTTCATTCCAGAGACAGCAAACTACAAGGCAGGATTTTTCAAAAAAAGCCTTATCCTTTTGAAGTGCCACAAAACATGTTTGAAAAATCTGACCTTCCTGCAAATGCTAAAGGGGAAAGTGAAAAGTCTGTCTCAATTTACATATGCAATGCATTTGAAAATCAACACAGAAGAGTTGCTTTAATGATTTGCTGCTTAGGTAAAACTTTGAAGATGACCAAAATTTGGAAGTCATAGAGCAAATACAGGCAAAGTAGAAAGTATTCTGCTGTCTTCCATTTCTTGTCAAATATGCTTAAAAAGAAGATCCAATACCTAATACTTGAGTATTTAAAAAGTAGCAGAGTTTTCTGGGTTTCAAAGTATTAGCTTTTCTTATAGTGAGGAAAAATAATTGTAATTGTGATGTAAAATTTTCTTTTCTGATACAATTTTCTATTGGCAAAACTACCATTTTGTACAAAATAAGGTTATTCTAATGAATCTGTTCAATCTAATCTTTATAATCATGGTATTTCCAAGGAAGAAAATTAATTGGACGAAGTTAAATATCCCCTTTTCATGTCAACAAAATTGGTTTTTCTGGGGATTAAAGGATTAACGTGGTGTTAAATCCCTAAAGAGGTTAAAAACACTTTATTATTCATCACAAAACACAAAGATCAGACTGTTATTTTGTTCTTATGTCACTGTCATTTCTTTGGAAGAAGAAAAAAAAGGACAGGAAAACACTAACAATTTAAAGACCAACTCATGCATAATTTTTAGAAGACTGTTGAAATTAGCAAACTTTTTTTAAATCACAAATTATCAATTAATTTAAACAATAAATATCTGCAGGTTTTTTGGGTTGTATTAAATGTATCTGTAGATTAGGAACAGGTGATAATACAGAATGAAGATTAAGTTCTTCATTGATATGTTAGAATATCAGGTAACTCCAAAAGTATTCCCAAATTAATCTTCTCTTTAAGTTATCTTTTTTAAAGCTATAGAAGGAAGAAAATGGTCCATTAGCTCTGTGTTGAGAAGGAATTCTCACTGAGGGGGAAGTTCTTTAAGTAGAAGAATTAATCCTCACAAAACACTTCCTTCATAATTCTGGGTCTGATCTTATTAAAGTCAGTGAGAGTCTTTCCAATATCTTCAGTGAGCAATGGAACAAGTCCTAAGAACTGTGCTTGGTAAACACCATTAAAACCTACGTTTTTCTAATCTGCTACAGAAGCAAAACTTTGCACTAAGATGTTGGTTTGTTTGACATCCTTTATTAAATTTAAATCGATAAAATACTGCTTGTGTTAACAGCTTCTCTTACCATCCTTTTGCCACTCCTACTTTGGCCAAGTGAGTAACTCAGAGTTTAACAGTGCCAAAAGTGAGATCAGTGTATGGATTTCCTGGTGGAATTCAAAGATAAAATCCTAAGGACTGTGAAATGGAAATGTGGCTTTAAAAGACTGAGATTCATGGTGTCCTGTCACAGCCAGCAATATTAGTCAGTGGGCCAGGCATATCTGTAGAAAGGCTTGCATTTTCTAAGTGCTCCTAGTGCAAGAATAGATTCCCCAGACACAAACCACCTGCATCTGCCACTAACCTCACCCCAAAAAACAAAGTTCAAAATGTCTGTTTCCACCAGCTCAACACATACCATGGAAGAAGTTTGCAATTTGGAAGCTGCTTCACAAAAACTTCACTGGCTCAAGTGAAGTATCACTTCATGTGACACTAACTAGCAGCATCTGGAAGAATTCTCTTCAATCCAATCTGCCTATTAACAGTGATCCACACTGCAGGGAGCAGGGAGAGGAGGTGCATGTTTGTAGGCATGCCTGCTGAAACACAACACAGAGCCAGCTCTGTCTTCTGATTCCTTCTTTGCTGGGGAAGGTCTGGAGAAGGTTCTTGGACATTGAGGAATGCCTACATGGGAAAAGTATAAAGAACCTAAACAGGTTGATATTTGTTATCTGTTGCACTGAGGCTTTGGCTTAGCATTACTCCACTAACAAGACACAGGGCTGGAATCCTTGGCACCAATACAACACTCTTGAAAAAAAAGTGCTTTACAGCAGTACTTTAGCTTCTGTGGATTTGCCCCAGCATCTAATCTGAATTGCATGATACAGACTCTAAACCCCCCAATGTTTTACTGCTCACACAGGCTCAGACAAGGTGTAAGTGCAAGCCAAAATATACCAGAACCCAGTTGCATAACGGGCATTTTAGACAAGAATTAACACTGCCTATAGGGAGAGCATCAGAGAACTCTGGGGGTACAAGATGGGGGGAAGAGAATGTTTTCAAAGAGAGATAGAGAATCAGAGAGACATGGGAAGGTTGTTCCAGACGGCAGGAGCTGCAGAGTAGCTTGCTCAGAGGTGCTTAGTCTCTAACTGAATGCCCTGTGGTTAAATCTCCATCAGTATTTTGGATACAAAACCAAAATCTTACACTATGGTTTCCTCCCAGACCTTGCTGTTGCTGTGAAAGTGTCCCAGTCCCATTTCCTCAGCTGATGTCACTCTGATTAAAGCAGTAAATTCCAAAATCTCCCACTGCTCAAGCTCTTTTCTAACCTCAGAGTCCAACTCAGCCAGCCTCATGCTGCCACCTCCTCTACAGAGGTTTTAGTTCAGGCTTCAGCTAGTGAAAAAGGAATGTCAAAGTACAAATAACTGAGAAATGAAAAACTAGTGCCAAAATATCGCAAGAGAGCTGATCTTGGAGCATTTCCAAGTTGAACCAGAACAGGAAATTCTGAAAGCATCATAATAGATATTTTCTTGGTATCTCCTGCCAAACTTTGGCAGTCCAGTAAGTAGGAATAAATTGACAAACTGAGAGCTTATCCACTGAATGCAAGCTTTGACCCATGTTAGTTGTACCCATCTTTAGTCAAAACTCAACTCCACAAAACCCCTGGGGTTTCTTCCAGTCCTGCTGCTTTGATGTCTGTATAAGGAAGATTTATACTTGCAGCTTTTGGAGCATCTCACATGGTTCAATTTTCAGCATTGAAAACCAACATCTTTTCCTAATTCACACCACATTTATTATAATAATATAGATATGATATATATATTATATACATAACATATTAGACATATTATTATATAATATACTATACTATATAAATTAGGAAATCTTCTGTGCTCCTACTCCACTGCAGAAGAAAGTCTTTTCCACATCTATCCCAGCAACAAACACTGTCTCTACAGCTTTGTTTCAGGAGACTGATAGCTAAAAGAAAGGGATGAGGCTCCATGGAAACTTCCCTTGTGCTGTCCATTGTCATCAACTGGGTAAGTGCTGAATCCCTGGCAGGATGTTGAAACAGATGCTGACTATCCCCCCCTCACACAACATACATTTTGAACAAGGTAATTTCAATATTCACACCTTTTAAAGAAGCAGGATGATATTAGAGTGAAGCAGAGAGTAAAACCACTGATGTGTATTGAAGGTAATGCACATTCTTTGGCTCTTTGTTGTGCTCAGCAGGTGGTAATCAATGACCTGATAAGATTAGTGAGACCTTTAACATTTCAGAAAGGAGTTTAGGAGCCATGAAAAAGTCTTAAAATTGACGAGTATTGCAGCAAGCTCACCCAGGGCAAGAGCATATTGCACTCATCTTTTGTTTATCTCATCCCTGACAGCAGATATCAAACTTGTAATGCATTTTATAAAAATAATAACACATGAAGACAATACTCCTACAATCCTTTTCTTTTTGGCTAACGATGGATACTCTCTTTAAATCAAAAACTATCTGGACTTGCAATGTAGAAAAATAGAAAGCCAAAAAGTTGTCACTTGCTTTTAAAGATGTGCTGGGTTCACCTAGAAGCACTGATTTCATAGCAAAGAATAACCACTTACGAAAGAGAGAAGAAATTTTGAGGGCAAATATGTTTGCTGGTGTATTAATGACAGCAATATTCTGCAATGATGATGGCCCCTGTAGTTTTCTCAAATTAATCTATGGATCAGCTGGACAATCATGCTGATTTTTCCAAAAGGTAGTGAGCCCTGGACACAGTGACCCCTTTCACTTTTCTCAGTTGCTATCTCCCAGAAAAAGGCACATTGGAAATAATTCAGTACTACTTTTCCTGGCAAACAATTCTCTTCAGTGCTACAGGAATAATATATGAGTATGAATAGAAAGAAAGTAATTTTTCTGTCTGGAAACTTAAAATAATTGTATGGGGTCACCTGTTTTTTATAGCTGCTTTGTGTGAGCTTGGAGTGCACCAATTTCAGACTAAAAGTCTGACAGTGAAGCTGGTTTGAGATTTCATCAGGATTCAGAGCTCCAAATGTCTAACTAATGACTCTTAGCTCATATAACCAACATTTGCCGTTATTGATGAGATTTGATCTCACTACATACATTTCTGTGTTGAGACAAAAACAGTTGCCAGCACAAAATGCATATCAGCTCCTGTCAGCTGAATTTGGGATATGTCCTGCTTCGGACCATAAAGGGTGAGGGCTTTACAGACACATTACAGCCCACATTTCTTTAATTTTGGGTTTGTTTCTAACAATACACATTGCATGAAATAACTGGAAATGCACAAGTAAGGGGACAGAAATTAAAAATTCCACTGAGGTTAATCAAATGATACTGATTCATATAATTATAAGCCAAAGACTTCAGCAGGCCATCATGTCAGTACAGTCTCCATCCTCATCAACCTAGGAGTATCCAATTGCTGGAGCAGGTGCTTCTGATACAATAGTTCCAGTCACCTTCAGGTATTCATTAAATAATGAAAAAAAGCTGTATTTAATGAGAAACACCTCCTTTATGTGTTTGTGATACATGACACAAAGTCAAGTTTTGTGTGGTAATGGGAATCTGGCCTTTTATTAGATTCTATTTCTGTAATTGAAATCCACTGCCTTGCATTTTTAATCAGGATGTTCATGTGTGTGGTGTTGTTTAGTTCTCCTGCATCTAACAGGTTATACTGAAATCTAGGATTTGGAAATTACACAGGAATGTAAAGGAATAAGAGCCAATGATGGTTGAAAACCATTTTTGTTTGTGTGAATATTAAATATGGAGAATTGTTAAAGAGGAGGTAGATGCAGGCTTTATTCTAGCAAACTTTATCGTCTGTAAGTCTAATTTGGGGAAATTTTCTCAGAAAGACGAGAAGAATGTAGCTTTTCTGTCTAATTTGTGCAGAATCAGCTTCCAGCCACCTGGAGTTAAGATGGTGGATATGGTTACGCCTCTGGTATGTGACAGGATGTTTGAGGAAAAGGGAGTGTATTTGAAACCTCAAAATGGGACAGAAAATAAAGACAGACTGCAAGATCAGGACTGAATTATTAAGTGACATGAATGCAAAAAACAACACTTTTGGGAGATTTAGATAAAAATAAGATTTGGACTCTGTGCCGTTTTAAATTGCATTATTGGCCTTTTCCCCAGCAAATAACCCAGAAAAACCTCACTTAGTTTGCCAGAACTCTGGGATGATTCTCTACATGAAAGTAAAGGCTTCTCAAAAGAGAGAGAAGACTTCTCACAAGAGAATAGGCTGCTTCCTTCAGAATTAGGCCCTTTGATTTATTTTTCCTTTCTCACATAGCCACAATGAAACCACCTCAGTTCCTGGCCAAATATTGGACAGATAAAAGCAGGTCCCAGACCAACATTTCCACTACCAAATGAGGTAAATCTGATTCTTAAGTCTAGCTTCCGATCTGAATTACCCTAAAACGAAGCTGTTAAATGACAAGGCAGCCAGCTCAGACAGGGATTTTGCAGCTCTGCAGGCTGTTTGCTTCACTGCAGCCACACTGCCTGCACAGACCTTTGCATTAGCTGCAAACACAAGCTTCAGGTGGGCCCTGTTCCAGACATGTGGTGAAGGCACACTGTGTTTTGAAGCAGCTGGACAGAGCATTATGCATATATAAATATATATATAATTTTATCAGCATTATTCCTGGAGCAGCAAGACACAAACACTTATTCTTGTCCTTTAACAAGATTCTCACCTTTGCCCTGAGTCCTGTGCTGCTCCAGTGGGACTGAAACCCTCAGAGAAGCTCCACAGTTTAATGCTGGTGTTGATGTATCACTGCTGCACTCCAACGCCACTTTGCCATCTCCACCTTTTTTTAACCATGATTTCTTTGGGAAGGAGGGAATGGACAGAGCCCTTCAGCTGTCATGAGCTGCAAGACATCTAAGATGATGCACTCTGTATCATTCCATGTCACCACAAAGAAGGCAGAGAACAGCAGGGCTCAGCAGACACATGGCAGACACAAAATATCCTCTCTCTGCCCTGAAGAGGTTCACAAATTCATGCAGATCAAGCTTCAACCAGGAAGGACTCAGGGTCTTTGGAAACACCTGAGAGGCTGACAGGTGTCAGGGTGTATTCAAGGATCATGTGCTCGGAAGGTGAATGGGACAATACCTCTGCCTCTCCCTGGCATACTCTCAGTCATGGCTCTGCAATGCACAGCTCCAATGTTTATCAGCAATTGGGACATGAAGGGAAAAAATTTAATTGGTTTCAAAAGTCCTTGAATCTGGG
Source organism: Sturnus vulgaris (assembly GCF_052056855.1). Taxonomy (NCBI): domain Eukaryota; kingdom Metazoa; phylum Chordata; class Aves; order Passeriformes; family Sturnidae; genus Sturnus; species Sturnus vulgaris. The sequence goes on from NC_142249.1 coordinate 33,504,875, forward strand.
TCATAATATGCAACTGAACTTTGGAGTAAAATCCTTAGGGCAGGAACATCAAATTTTATTAACCTGACAGTCACTTAAACCTCTACTCAGAGCATTATAGAATGATCAATGTGAAGATCTGAGCAGTGCAGAACTCTGCCTTTGAACATCCTATCTCCGGCCGTGGCTCACCTGAATTAAAGGTGTAACAGAGCCAAAACTTGGTCATATTAACAGATCCCAGGCATCACAGCTCTGCCTGACCACAAAAACACCCCAAACAATTATAGAAGGGAAAAGATCTTGCAGGGTTACACATAGGATGATAAAACTGGTCAGATCTTCCACACTCTTGTCTTTGCCCTGCTCAGAAGAGGTTTTGGGGAGCATCTCTGTAGTGCAGAAGGGAAAATGGACCTGGAAGGCAAAGGAACAGAACCTTCTTCTGTGCCAGCTCATGGCAATCAGGGATAGCACAATTTTCTTGAGGAGCTCTCCTGCTTACAGAGGTGTGCCTTTTATTAGAGGTTGAATTGTGAGCCTCCAAACTATTAGACAATTCTATCAAACCCACCCTCTGTCAGGTTTGCCTGGAGAATCGAACAGAACAGCAGTGACAGCAGTGGTCCTGACACCATCCCAGCAATGAGAATTGTCTTGCTGAGCCTATGTACCTTGCAATTTTATCATGTACAATATAAGCTACTTAAATTTGAATTTAAATTATTGCATTTTAAATGTAAAAAAATTGTTAATTTGCCTGCTATTTTAATATTTTCCATTTAGGAAATTACATATAAATCTAAAAGAAGCCCCTCTGATAAAATCAGCTTTGATACTGATCCGTAGATTTAAAGCTATAAAGTGTTTTGTTGTCCAAGGAGAAATCATTATTCCAGCCAAGACTCAATAAATTTCTATGTTGTAGTTCCTAAAATATTTTCCTGGAATTTATGGCATCATTGGAACTTATTCCTTACATTTTTTAAACACATAACTGTATTATTTTGCCAGTAATTTTATGCTTTGCACTAAATCACTGGGTTATGAATGTTCCCATTCTTTTTAGACTTTGGCTTTTGTAAATCAAATTAATCATAATTTAGAAGTACATAAACTTGATAGGACATTTTTATAACTTTGTTGAGCATTTCAAACTGAGTGTACACAAAACCCATTAAAATAAGAAAATATCTTGAATCAATATTATTTGAGTTCATTTATCAGCAGTATAGAATAAATCACAGTTTCTAGAATCTGATTTAGGCCACTCTGTAGCTCCTGTGACAGCCACAAATCACATGCACACATACAGATTTCCTTACATCTCCCCAGTCTCCTCTGCAAAGAAATCTGTTTTCTTTCTGTCCACTCAGCCTTCTCAATTCTCATTCTTTCTGCACTCTGAGCCTTTGTTTTGTAATAAAACAATACACTCCACTACTTATAAGAGAGCATCAAGAATTAAGAAGTCTGTGTACTCCTTTGGTGTTGCCCTAGAATTATCTTTCCATACAAGATATAACTTTCTCTTTCTCCACCTTCTGCAGCTGTAAAATGCCAAATGTCTGCAGCCAAAGAGAGGCAGAGATTTATTAACCTGCCTAAGCCAGACTTTGAGAACTGCAGAGGAAATTTCTGCCGAGCAGATGCTGCACGGAAGGCATTTGCAACACCTAAAATTGACTTAGCTTTCCTTTTTAAGGGACTGAGCAGCCTGTAGGACCTAGTGCAGCTCCCAGTTCTGCTGCTAATGTTATTTCAATGATAGCTCTTGCTTATCCTCATTGGCAGAGTTTCAATACACTCACCAAAGAAATTGCAGCCATCAGGAGGAACAGGTAACAGCTTAGAGAGGGCTTGTTTTAAACACAGGGGGCAAGTCCCATCAGGCAAAACAGCTGCCAGTGAGGTGCTGCAGATGCTGTCCACAAAAATGGACTCATGAACTATATTGGTCCAGTCTGATCTCCTCTGATTTCTAGCAATAGTCTATTTTTGATCCTTGTAAAACTCACACAAACACACTCTGATGAAGTTCACAAGTGCCCTGAAATTCCTATAGTCTGTCTTGCCCTTTTCGATGAGCAGCTGATTTGTCAGCATGTGTTCCACAGAGCTGCTGCTGTCCCAAGAAACATTATGATCCAAAGTTAATTTGATGACTGGACTATAAAACCTGAAAAGAAGGATTTGTGTAGCATACACTGAGAGACTTATGACAAGGACAACACAGCAGCAGCTGGTGTGATAAAACTTATACTGAAAGATTGTTTGAAGGGATAGAACAATTCAAGTAATTTACCTGACAACAAAAAATGTGGTTTACAGCTGTACATCTCAGTGGTCTGCTTTCAAATCAAAACCCAGATAAAACAGTGAGAAATAAGTATATATTCATTGTATAATTCATAAAATTTATAAAATATATAAATGCACAAATAAATAAATATGTCATTTCTATTGTGATATTTGTATATGAGTAATTATGTGACTTTTTATTCAGACCATTCAAGGAAGAAAGTCAGAATGGTAGTTCCAGAGTGAGAGTCTTCATATACTGAGCTTATCACACAGGATTGTCAAAACCAGGCTTGGTATGGATTATCAAAGGGTTTGCAGAGCAGCACTGGAAACGTCCCCAGGAATGCCATGTCTGGGGCATGGCCCCATCTAGGCGAGGTCCCAGGGCAGTTTCCTTGGGGGGCAGGTCCCAGAAGGGAGCAGGACACCTGGTAGCAACAGCACGTGCAGAATCAGGACCAGCAAGAGCTGTGAGCTTTTGTTAAACCTGACAGTTTAACCTACTGCTGAAAAAGGAATTTATGGACTTCTAGTCTTGATTTAAATCATTGATTTATTACTTTCATTCTATCATGAACTTTTCCCAGTGAAAGTCTTTGTGTTAACAACTCCACTTTTCTTACCTGGATTTCTTAGTGGAGATTCCCTACGTGAAGCATTAACATGGCTCTTTATCCAAAACCCAATTTTGCCAGTGCTTTATAGTCACATGAGGCATTTCCAACATAGGGTAAATTTTTTCAGAAAAAATAATATATGAATCAGGAAATGTAGTGTTGTGACCATGTATAGAAATATTTGAAAAATTCAGATCAAATTCAGCAAATAATTTGAAAACAACAAAATGGAATAGACAAATAATGGCTACATATTTTACTCAAATATGTGATAAATGAAACTTTTGATCTGCTGATGTCATATTATTGCCTTATCTCATGGATTAGCTACTTTATTAAAGAAATATTTTAATGATATTTTATGAATAAAATCAAAATAATGACGTTGCTTATATTAAAGGCTGTTGAACTCAAAAAATCATCTTAAGCAATTCCACGAAAGAAAGAATTTTTAAAAGACTATGGGGAGTGATAGTGGACCATGATCCCCTCAATCAACTATTTTGATTTGGTGATTTAATAGGAGGGAATAAAAGGCCTTTTACCCATCTCATTACTACTCCAGACCTTCCCTTGGTACTGAACTGTGAAATCAAGAATGAGCAACCATCACAATTGACACTGGCACAGCAATTCACTAGGAAAGTGTGTGAAGATCTCATCTAAGGTACACATTGAATCAGATTTAAAAACCCAACAACACAACATTAAGGTTTAAACTAAAGTTTTGTCCTCATGCAAGTAGTACCACATATTTCAACTACCTACAATATGTTAGAAAAATTATTGCATTGTGAGACTGCATATAATGATGTGCAATATCTGGAATGAGGTGCAGGAAATTTCAGGAACATTCATTTTATCACTGCTTCATAGGATGCCCCAAGAAGAGACATGAATGGAAACCTGAGAGCAGATAGGTGCATGAAAAATGGACCTCTTTCCCTTCCTGTTCAGAAATCCTGGAGCACTGGTTCCTCACTGCACCACAACTGCTCCTGACTAATAGCAGTAAGCAAAAGAGATACTGAATAGAAGAACAATTTTTAGTGGCTTGGTATTATCAGAGTTACAGCTGCTTAGTCTAGCGTAAAAAACCTCAATCCTATGAAATTTCTTTTTCTCACACTCCTAGAAGAGAGATGTCTCATGCCACAAAGGCACTGCACTGCCTGCAGCACAGCTATTAGCACACATTTGGATATCCTGCCTGCATTCTTCTTAGAATGCTCCACAACCAATTTATTCACTGGTTTTTAGAAATTCATGAAAGCACAAATGAAAAAAGGGCAAACAAAAATACAGGACTTTATGACATTTGAAAAAATCAAGGCACCAGTAAAGATGTCCATACATAATCATGTAGTCCATGCTGTGTATGGTTTGCCAAACTATCAGCAGCACATAAATATGAGGGGAATCTTATGTTCTTCACAGCATCACACACTAACTCCTTACATTCTTAAAACAGACCATAAAAGGGATCTTGCACTCTTTCTCTGCATTACGAGCATTTAATCCAGCATAGGTGGTATTTGGAATATAATCCAAAGGATCTGCCTTTGCAATCCTTCAGTTTACCCACTACTGAAACTCATTCCACCACCAAAACTCCCATAAATCTAATTACCAATGTGCAGACTCTACTCAGCTAAGAAGGCAGGTATGTCTGGCAGAAGAATGATAACTGTGAAGAGAGAGAAATAAACTTTATCCAAGCGACTGACAATGATTTGTCAAGCTTACCCAAGCCTTGCACTCACTCAGTGGTAGGAAGCAGCTAGACAGATCTTAGACTGAATCCAGCCCTTATTCTGCTCTTAGGTTATCCAATATGTTATACCTTGAAAACAACGCTTATGTAAGTGAAGTTACAGAGGACTCATATTTCATATGTAGAGAAACAGCTGCTTTTTTAATTTAAAAAAACTAAATTAAATCATAACTTAAAAGCTATGTTCCGTCATCTGTAGGACATGCCAAATCATATGCCTGAAATATAAAACTGATGCTGAAATTCTGGTAATATTTAACATGTTCTTTATGAAGAAAACATTCTTCTTGAGCTCGGAAACTGACTGAACAATAGCAGCTTTAGGACCTCCAAAGCCGAAGGCGCACAGAGGTTATGAGAATGTGTCTGCCCAAAACTACAAATCAAAAGAGTAACAACAATACCATATGTTACAGAACATAAAGTATCCTTCACAAACACTATAAAACCCCCACATATCTCTGCCTTGAGAGTCCCACTGGCCAGTGGAAGGTTGTGTTTCATTATGCTATCACCATATAAGAACAATTTTTCTCCATTTTTAATGGCATGCCGAAAACCTAGTGGTACCACTGAATGACCTTAGGAGGGGTAAGATTAAGTAGTAGTGACAGAAGATTGTCTTTGGCCTAGTACTTTTTAAAAATGCAGAAGCTGATTTCATAGAGAGTGGCTCCAGCTGTCTTTAAACTGCAGCCAAAAATGGTCTCTACTCATGTTAGTTTGGGGATTTTTTTGCGTTTTTTTGTTTTTTGTTTTTTGTTTTTTTTTTTGGTGGTTTATTTTTGTTTTTGTTTTTGTTGGGTTTGGTTTGTTTGTTTAGTCTATTTTTAATTTAGGGAAGGTGTATGGCTTTGTCTACCCCCACAAGATTCTTTTTTTATTGGAGCACTTCTCTTCACACAAAAGTACTGCAGGTCCCTCTGCTCTAAGGCATTACAAAATGTAAAGAAATGGAAACATCTAGACGGGCACAGAGACCCTGCACCCAAACAGTGAGGGGAAAAAATTAGTGACACTCTTTGCTCCAGTTGCACAGAGCCCGAAGGCTCTCACTTCATCAGCAGGAAGTTTGCCCTGGAATGCCACCATTTCTTCTGGTAATAGATTATTTCTTCTCTTGCTTGCAAGAGAGAGGCATGCCTTCAAGCATCTGCAGGGCACAGATGTACCAGAGCTGGCCTGGTTCTGCTCCACTAAAGGCACAGAGGTCTTGGTCAGTCTTTCAGCACAGACTCCTGCAGCAATGGGACCTTTATGAAACCCTGAAGTAAAAGCAGTGAAGATATTCCTGCAGTCCATTTAGGATCCCTCTAAAATCAAAGGATTAAGATATACATCAGTCCCAGGAGAAAGCACAAAGAGGCACAGATGAGGTCAAGCTTTGAGCTGTAAGGTGTCTGCCCCTGGGGCCTGGGGTAAAGTGTGCACACATGCAGCTCTTTGCTGAAGGTCACCTCTCTTCTGAGAAATATAAGCATAAAACTATCTTTAGGTTCAATAAACATAAACATGAAGCATAATCTTTATCAATAGCACACACCCCAGTTTTAGGAAGTATCTGGAATACTCTTAAACGGCTTTTTAACTAGAAGATAATGAATAACAAAACTGTCAGCTTCTCTTTCCTGTATTGATTTGAGAGAGATTTTCCTTACTCTATTAAAATTGCCTTTTCAGATTCCCAGCAGGAACATTCAATCTTGCTCAGCAGAACTTAATCACAGCCCATGTCTGGTTTACATGGAAGCTTGGGTAGACCCTTTCAATATGGCTATGAAAATAAAAATTCCCAGATTGCCTGTACAAACACTCCAGTCACATACTAACTTGTGGATTCCTCTGTATACTTTGTCTCATCTAAAGAAAAATTACACAAAGATAAAATGGAAAAAGTTTATAACTACATGAAAGAAAAAAACAGAGAACTCTTCTCAGATCTTCCAGTAGGAGTAAGGCTAGAAGAGGCATTTATAGGTATTCTCTGTACTCAACTCTTACATCTATTCTTGGACTTAGCAAAATAGAAAATTACAACTTTGAGCAATTATCAGTAATTAAAGGTATTATAAGTGTTGTAGGTGCTAGAGAGGAAAGCTTTGCTGTACCCATTTGGAGATGTTTTAGATCTGGGACATAGACTGTAGATGGGAAACACTGCTCAGGTTTCCCTGCATAACTGAAGATTTGAAAGGAAATTTCTGTAAAGTTCAGCCAAGCCCAGCACTCCTCATACCCAGAGCAAAACCACTGAACAACGTCCCCTTTCTTTGCCTCGTGCCACATGAACAGACTTATCCATAGACAGGGCTGAGGAGAGACAGTGACAAGAAATCCTTCCAGGCTGGGACTTAAATCTTGAATTTCTGATTGAACTGCAGATTACTGTGGCCATATGCTGCCTTTCCACACCAGGTGGAATACACTTTATCAGATCTGCCACTGCCAAGACAGCTATCATTTTACACTTTTAAAAGATTTATGCCCCAATTGTCTTCTTTCTGTCAGACAGAGGGCTTGTCTATGTGGGAAATTTGCTGTGCAGTAAGCTAAGCCACATGCTTTTCCACAGTAATGCTCTGAATGTACACTTCCAGGGAAGAGTATTGTTACGTGGGTGGTTTTTCTTTGAGGCACTCTGACAGAATATATGGTTGGAAATTGGTGCAGAGAAATTATGTAAAATTCACAGCCTCCCATGCCACAAGATGGCTTTCTCTGGTGAAAGTTGGTGTAAACAAGCTCCCATAAAACTAGCTGAGGGAAAAAAACGGTATTAATATCCAGCCTCCCTCTTCACTGCTTTTCACCTCTCCCTGTGAAGGCTCTAGAGCTTTCCTAAGTGCAACTCCTTCACAAGTCTGGCAGACCTGAGGCTTATTGCTGTGGCCTGTAGTCAGACAAAGCAAAAGAAAGATATTTCAGCATTAATGGAGCTGAAGCCCTTTGGGTCTGCAAGCAAAAGAGGAGAGAGAGTGAGTCCAAAAACTCTGGCTGGGCTTTTCCATTGGAAGAAAGCATTTCCACCACAATAATGGGCTCACTCATTCCTGCCACATGGGTATAATATAAATATAAATGATACAAATAATGTCATACTTGGGAGAGACTCTGCATGGAGCGAAAGAGCGAGGCCAGATGCAAGACGGCCGCTCATGGCTGTGAGGGATGTGAGGGATGTGAGGCGATGTGAGAGATGTGAGGGGATGTGAGGGATGTGAGAGATGTGAGGGGTGTGAGGGATGTGAGGGGATGTGAGGGATGTGAGGGATGTGAGGGATGTGAGGGGATGTGAGGGATGTGAGGGATGTGAGGGATGTGAGGGGATGTGAGGGATGTGGGGGGATGTGAGGGATGTGAGGGATGTGGGGGATGTGAGAGATGTGAGGGATGTGAGAGATGTGAGGGGTGTGAGGGGCTCAGGCCATGGCAGCTCTGCTGACCCACACTGCCCTTATGCTGTGGGGTCTGTGAAAGCCATCCTGGACAGCTGCTGACTTTAACTTCTTCTGCTTCTTCTAATGTTTAAGTGTCCTTTTCCCTGCACGTTGACATCTGAGCAGTATTTATCCCTTATTTATCCCTTTCACAGAGTGATTCTCTCATCCCAGAGCTTCCCTCTGGAGTAATTCCAAGTAATTCAACCCAAGGCTATTTGCTTTCTTGTGCAAACCTTGCAGAGCAAGAGGCATCCCAGGACAGACAGTGCAGCTTTCATGAGGGAAGCGTGGTGAAGTCTCTGCTCCTATCGAGGCTGACATGAAGTGCCACAGCCAGAGCCGGGGCCCAGCAACCCCAGAGATCCATCACCCAGAGCAATAGCACAGTTCTGCCCCGTCATGGCCAGACAAGCCCTTGGGAACCATCTTCTTGTGCTTGCAGCTGAAAAGTGGGTAGTTCGTGAGAAAAAGAATCCCATCCCTCATTCCAGCTAACTGCATAAAGAAAAGCAAGGGCTAGGATGGGCAGATTTATCATGGAGAACACCCACATCCATTTAGTTCCAGTAAGAGGTAATTCTGAGTGTTCACTAGAAGTATTGCACTATCACATTTATGGCAGTGCCACATGTGGAGAGCACGAGGTGTTGCTGTGCCAGGTACTGTACATTATTATTATTTGTACTAGCACCATGCCAGGAGCCAGGTGCCGTACAACATAAACCAAAAAGTAATTCTCTTCTGCAGACAGGTTACAGAATAATAGCAAAGGTGACCATCCCTGACCTGGACAGCTTAGTCTAGATCGGGACAAAAGAGAACACACATCAGATAGCAGCAGGATTAAATAAAATATTTGTTTTCTTCACAGATAGGGTCTTTGTCTAACTGGAGTGAGGATTGCAACACTTAGAGGAAGCCAGAAGGAGAGAACAGACACCTTTATCACACCGTGTTTGTTCAAGGTCCTTTTTGAAACATTTTATCAGAGATATCAAATTGCTGAGAGAAAACTGCTTGGAAGTTGTGAAATTTTAGTCCTGCAAGTGACTAGAAATGACCACGAGACACGGAAAAATTAGACACAGGGATTTTACTCTGAGTCAGTGCTTCATTTGCAAACACATATGCAAAGCATTGCCTTGCTCACATGCTGAAAAAGCAATTATAAATATCTCTTCAAACCTAGTAGTTTTTTCTTCTGCAGGTGAAGACTGAAGAACACATCCTTGAGCAGAGAGGTTCTCACTGCACTTGTGTGTGAGGTCAGGCCTCAACACTGTCTGGTAGCTTCTCCGTGGAAATAGACCTTTAAATCCTTTAAAAAAACGGGATTTTTGATGCTAAACTCATAGTTCTTATCTGTGGCCTGAAAGTTAGGGGGAAAAAAAGAATTCCAAATCAACATACTAAGTTAGAGCTCCGTTTTTATGTCAAAACTGTAGTTTTTCGAGTGTCCTTACACCAATCGTTTTCACATGCTGCAGCCAAGTGAGATCTAAATTTTAAAAAGAGCAAAACAAGAGGAAAAAAGGTAAATATTGGCATTTTTAATGGGAAGAATGTTGCTGTGATGCTGCATACTGCTTCAGTCATGGGTGGAAAGCTAATCTGGGTTAAATGGCAACTTGCTTATTCAGGGACACCATCAAGCTGGTAGACCTGGAAGAGATGACACAGGAGAAAAAATTAAAGACTTGATTTATCTTTTTATTTTTCTTGGGTATGCAAATTTCAGATTTTAAAGATTGAAATTATAGTGGTGTTTCAAGAAAATAAGCAACAAAGTGTGAGATGGATTGTAACATGATTTATAAATTCTTTGCCATAAAGAATTGCTGCCTCCTTCACAACTGGAAGGCAACATTCAAAGTATCCAAGATAATGTCATCAAAACTTTGGACTTTATGGGTAAATTATATTATTTGCATTTTGTTAAGAAGATGCTTTAAGGATCTTCCTTAAGAATGAGAGTCTTCATGATACAGGTTTTCAAAGGAAAGCTGTAGCAAAGAAAAAATATATTCCTTTTTTTTTTTTTTTTAAATATAGAAAGCATTCCAAAAATTTCATCAAAATACCCCTAACATTCATAATAAAATATGCATGAAACATCAACATTTGTTTCAGCTTTTCAGACCATGTTACACCATATTCACCAGGAAATCTGAGTAAAAAACCAGCAGAAATGCTTATAAAGACCTTTATAAAAATCTGTTTAGCATGTCTTCCTTTTGATTTGGCTGAATGCAAAAGGGAAGTTTGAGAAATTTGAGGTTAGGGCAAACATGCCCTAGGAAAATCCATTCCAAGCCGTTTCCAGATGCCCCTGGGTTTTGCTACATTCCCTCCCCCAGCTGCCTTCATCTTGGTGCTCATTGTCATGTATCTCAACCCCACACGCAGGGTCCGAACCAATGAACTGCAGTTTCACCATTGTCCCTATAAGGTGACGGATCACAGTCCTAGCCTTTTACCTGCCTAATCCTTTCTCACAGAGGGATGCCCCTAATTCTAATTAACTGAGTGCCTTTGGGTCCCTAATCTATTCAAAATCCTTTTCAAAATTTGTACTGATAAAAGTGCCAGGGAAAGTATGTATGTGCCAAGATCCTACACGGAAAACAGAAGAATTTTCTTACCCAGACATAGTCTTTGTGAGTGTTTCTTGACATGTGTGAATCTTGCACTTTTAGTATAGAAACTGATGGGTTATTTGACAACAGAAGGTCCCCCTGAAAGAGTCCAGGGCTGGTTTGAAGATGATGAAGGCATTCTGTGGCTAAAATAAAAATATTTTCTAAGGCAGGGTGAAAAAAACATAGACTAAAACTTCTCTTTGCTGAAAGAGAGATTCAGAGGTGGTTTTAGGCTGGATGTAGAGGCTGGCATTGATGATGATCTAAGCAGCAAAAAAAAAAGGACCACAAGGAGAGTATTTAAAAGACAGGCTCTCCCAGACAAGCCTTCATGTATCATCACTTGGCACAATACTATCAAAGTTTTGAGATATCAAAGCACACCCCTCCAGGGCTGGGCATCCTGGCTGGGCAGCATTAGGGATCTTCAACACTCAGCAGGAACCTGGTTGGAGTTAGTTCTGTGTGCCTTGGGAGGAGACAGCCAAACCAATGCCACTCCTATGACAGTCCCACGCTCTCTGAAGGACATCCTTCAGAAGCTTCAGAAGCTGTACTTGAGGAAAATTAACCAGCTATCCAAATTTATTCCTCTTTAAAAATGTATTTTACAGCTCCTGGAGCTAGATCTTGACATGTTTACTCCTGGGATCTTGCCCTACAAGAAGTTCCACATAAAGCGCTGTTCCTAGTAACAATAGATACAAGAATGTGGCTGAGAATGAAACGTATGAAGCAACTTCTATTTCCTGGTGGATTTCATAATTGGTGAAAATAACATTAACAAAATACAGCTCCTCCCTCCCCCAGTGATTCTTCCTCTGCTTGCTGAATATTGTGGGTTTACCAAAGCCTCTGCAAGCTGAATGAGAGCCCTGGCCTCTCGAGAGTCTCCCAAATCAACAAAATGCCTCCTCCTAATTCTTTCTCTGTTAGAATTTGTTTTGCATGGAATTTATTTGCCCGTTTTGCATGAGCTGTTTGGCTGTAATCTCAGCAGCATGCAGCCTTGCCAGATTTCAGAAAGATGAGCAAACTTCTGAATCTGATAGCGACTTCAACAGAATACCAAAAAGGGGCTTCTTTGTTCTCCATAAACAGACTATTTACTTTGATCTGGCAAAATGAATTAATGAAAGGAAATTACACCTTCCAATTTCGTGTGTTCAGGAGAAAGAGAAGTAAGTTTAATTTGGTTTGTCTTTTTTTTTTTTCCTCTCTTCCTTTTTCTAAGGATGGAGTAGGCTAAGGGCATCCTTTCCAAAGTACAGCGCTCTCAGAAACAGACAAATCTTTTCTCTGGTAAAAAGTCTCCTCAAAACACTGTAAGGCCCATGTATATGCAAGCAGTTCAGAGTTATTACAAATCTAAAATAGGAAGCTATTCACTTGATCTTTTGGTTCAATCCTATTAGGACCCCCCTGGAGCTCTAAATGGATACCAGCCTGTCACAGGCCTGTTGCTGTGACGACCCAGCCTTTACAGAACAAGAAAAAGAAATGATAGTGATTGGCAGACCTTCCTTGCCCTGGTATGTAACACAAAGGGAGACAAAATGAAGAGGAAGTCAGACTGTTATTATAGGTTTGATGCTTCTTAACCTTACAGCACCTTACACCTGGTAAGTGTCACCCTGCAAACTTAAACCCTCAGCAGAGCACTGTTACATTTCAGTATCAGATGGGAAGAGCTAAGTCAGGCATTAATTTATCCATCCTCTTGTTTCAGCTGATTGAAATGCAAACAGCATTTCAGCAAAACTGTGTTAGCAGAGAAGAAATAAACACGGAGGGCCAAGCCTGCTCGCCTAGCCCTCTGCAGTGATTTTAGGGGTATAAAACCTGTAGGTTGAGCAGGATTCAGGCCAGAGCATAAATGAATGAGTGGCCAGCAAAGCAAGGACTGCAAGAGGGAACTGTCTACAGCCCCTATTCGCCCTGCATGACAGAGGAAAGAATTTGATAAATTCTACCATATGGTGCCATACTGTATCTTGCTAGCTATAAATAATAGTCTTTCTGTTCCTGGTTTTCTTTAGCTTTCCTTGGTAGCTGTGACAGATTTTCAGCAATGGGTATAAAAAAAGTGCAAAATGCAGTCTCTCCATCTTGGTATTTTTTTTAAACCAGATTAAAGAAAGACAAAAAAAAGATCCAAAGAAAAGAATAAAATAGGAAACTTTCCATTAGCTTAGCAACATGAAAATCCAAATAAAGTCATCATGATGTTATAATATTGTACATTTAATTGTTGCTATCAAGAGCTGTCAATGAAAATGATTGCTTAAGAGTGACAGATATACACCTGCATCCACACTGCTGGAGCTATATCTCTATTTTAGGCATATTTTTCCTAAACTTAGTTATAATTTTTTTTTGCTATCACATAAGAATCTTGAAAAAATCCCAGGAGCCAAATACTTTTCTCATAGCACCACAGAGAAAGTCCATGTAAAACGTTTACATTTTCATTCTTTTCCAGGTTCTCTTAAAAGCAACAAAGTTTTTACTCAGAAACTTTCGAACAGTATTTCTGACATTTGTGGTACAACCTTGTCTTTCAGAGTGTCACTAAACAAATGTTTGCTTGAGTAGTCAGATGAAATCCAATAAACCATGATCCTTAATGATGGTATAAAAGTTTGCTGCATTAGCGTGCTTGAAAAATGACATTCTCTAAAGATAATAAGGGAAGGTTAAATTAGCAAGAACAGAAAATCTGGCTATATTTTGAAAAGGTTTTTTAATACTCTAAGTCAGAGTTCAAAACATTCATTTTCTTGAATAAGCAAAGCTGATCTTTTAAAGGTCTGTAGAAAAGCACTTACTCTTCAAAATCAATTCAAAACAATAGCCCAGACTCTTGGCTGACATGGGCCAATGTGGCTTCACTTCACTGCAGTGAAGTCACACTGATGTAAAGCAATAGAAATACTGATACAACAGTCTAAAAGCTTTTTTTTACTTAAAATTTAAAATAATATGTAATTGAGTCTTTTGGATGATGCTTTGGGTGTTTACATTTACAGCTGTGCACCATTCTTCCTCCCAAACCCCTCACTTCCAAAGTGACACCCACTTCCAAAGCAAAATGCAAAATAAATATGTGTTATTCTGAAGATAAGGATTAAAAAACCTGTCCAATATTTCCCAGAATTTTAAAAAGCAAGGAAGTCAGCACAAATTTAATCCTATAGTTTCTTTAATCTTCATACAACTTAATTTCCTCCACATCTTAAAAAAGTTTTATAAATGTGTTGAATGAAGATATGCTTCTAACAACATATAGAAGAACTCTGCATTCATAAAAACAACAGAAGTTTCTGTATCTGGAACATATCTAGCGTTTACCTGAAAAAAAGATTAAAAAATTAAATAAGTAAAAAAACTATATCTCATTTTGTCCTGGAGAAAGCATGGAATATAATGCTTTTTGTATACTGGCAATCGAAACTATCCTGCAACAGACTTTGTTAATCACTGCCAATTGAGACGCTTAAGTGAATGCTGCTTTTACAGACCCTTGTTCTTCTTAAAAAATCCCAAAACAAACAAAAGCAAAACCAAAAAACCAAATCAGAACTTTTAGGAACAATAAACTGAGTCTATTTTTTATTTTCTGATAAGCTGAATTCATGCCTATATAATCTTTTTTTTTCACAATGTAAAATGAGTTTTCACATGGCAGCTTTGTAATCACTGAGATTTTTAAAATGAAATAAACACTTCAGTTTGCCTGAAACTGACCTGTTTCTTTTTCTCATGTTTCAGAAATTCAGCAATTAAGCCATTTTTGTCACAAAGAAAAATTATTAGTTTTGCTATATTGCCACCAAAAGCCATCTAATATATTTAAAAATCCATATCACTAAAATACAATATTCCAGTAAGGAGAAAGGGGAAATGTTTGGCAGTTTCCATTTAAAATAAGAGATTACTGATAACACAATTTCACTACATACTTTTTAATTTATTTTTTAAAATTTGTACACATGGTTTTTATGGTTTGTGAAAACCTATTTATTTATTTTTTTACCACTTTAAATTTATTTTTAGCATCATTTAATGAAAAAGTTTAAAAAATAAAGAAGGAATTGAGCCAGATGGCAAAAGCAAGCACAAGGAATCTAAAATCGGATCACATTTTTGCCTGCATTCTGCACCTCAAGAATCACTTGTCCTGTAAATATAATGACTTTAGGAGTCATTTGCTAATAGTTTTATTTGATTACCCTTATTGCAGCGTAACAACAGCAGCTCGCAGTGTAAAGTTCCCCTGCATTTGCTTCTTTTCTCACAGTTACCCCTGCCAGCCTAGAATACCAACCAAGACACCAGAGTTAGAAGCGTGATGAGAGGGCGAATCCTGTGGTGTTTTTCCTGGGCAGTGCGAGCCCAGGAAAAGCCGGAGCGCTGTTCCCGGCACAGGGAGGTTTGTCCCTGCCCGCGGGATGCGCAGGGGCTGGGCACCACCTCCTGGTGCGCTGGGGAACAGCCGGAGCTCGGCTCTCCCATCCCTTCCCGATCCTGCTTTTCTCTCCTTTCACCGCTTTTTACCCCTATTTCTTTTTCCATCCCTTCTTTAAAACTTAGGGGCCAATAGCGCCAGAATCGCTTATGCTGCCCTGCTGTCCCCAGACCCCTAAAGCACAGGGGTGAAGCAGAGGGGTTTTACATCCCCTCTTCCTGCCCATCTCAAAGAACACCTCTGTGGGTAAAGCCAGCACTTTACACAGGTCCTAGTCTGGGAAGCGTGGGGATCCTGGAGGCATAGAAACCCCCCAAGCCTGCAAGGAGAGGTACACTCTGGGCTGACAGTGCTGGTGGCATTGCCACCGGCTGGCAGCTCCAGGCAGGATCGTTTGCACGGGGCCTTTGTCACAGCTCTGTCCCCTCAGCCACCACTGCTCTCAAGCTTTCATCAACCTGACCAGAAGGTTCCAGAAAAACCCTCAAGGATCTGGTCTGAGGGCTTTCAAAAATGAGGAGAAATATTCCTGAAGGTTCTAGCAGGCTCTGAGTCAGGCCCAGAGCTCATACACTCATAAACTCCCGGGGTAAGACCACTCTTGGAACAGACTAGTCCTACCACCTCTTATGATCATTGAACAGCATTCGGGATAGGTCTGTGGGTTTCTGACAGAAAAGGGATTAAACAGAGAAAAAGACTCTGTTTAAAAAACTCTTGAACTGGATCCTTGTCTCTTACATTGGCAGAGCCACTGTGTGATGGGGATTTGGCCCCATAAGTGTAGTAAACAGTTTAGAGCAAAACAAAAGAGATAATAAAGGGGTTTCATCATCTGCTTGGCTTTGCAATTCTAGCTTTAAACAAAACAAGACACTACCACTATAATACCAGAAAAATAAATGCTTTTCTTTCTTAGGTTCATAAAACACTCATTACCCATAATTAATCATAATGACACACTGTATTCAGGCCTCTAGCTAGGTTCTGGCTGGAAGCGTAAAGAATTGGCTTCTCACAGCCTCCAGTGCTTTAGCCAGTGTGTTCTTCAGGATGCAAAATTGATTATCCAAAATAGAAATCTCTTCGTTTCCTTTGTTTTTGTTGTGTTGAAAAACCTATTACTTAGTTGTTAAGTCTCTGCATTTCCTATGTCCCTGAACAACTGGCTATTTAACTCCACTGAAGTTAATAGGTTTGCACTGTAGTGAAGGTAACCTAGCACCTACAAAGTCATTAAAAGCTTAATCAAAGATTGACCAGAACTTGGCCAGATTCTCACTTAGGACTTTGGGCCCCTACTGAATTTGTTAATAAATTATGTATGTCTTAATACTGTTTGCTGACAACAGACCCCAGGATATAATATATGATATTGATTGTAATGCAACATCTCCTTGTCAAAACAGCAGTTGATACTATTTCTAAATATGATTCTAAAATTTAAGGCAAAATAACCCACAACATAAACAGTTTAATAATAAATTTTCAAGGTATGTTATAAAAAATACAAAAAAAAATCTTTGATTCTAAAATAAGAGTGCGAAGAGAAAGCAAATGTTGTATATCCATCACCCCAGCCAACTGTGACACTTAAACTAAGAGTACAATTCTGCTGGAGAGATTTTCTTCACTCTCACATCACTTACGGGGAACTCTGATAACAGGAGGTCAGTGCTTGACCAAAGTCTATTTAGCCAGCAGTGTTCCACTCATTTCAACATACAGGTCTAAACAGACCAGCTCCCAGGAGACACCATACCTATAGGCTTCCCCCAGGATATCAGCTCAGTAACAGAAAAACACCCACTGGCTTTTGGAGTAATTCCTACTTCCTTCCCCTCTTTCTTCCTCACAAAGCATGGATACCTGTACCAGCTTGCTCATGCCAATAGCTCCTTTTCCCTCATCTGCCTAGCCAGCCTGGCCAAGACAAGTTTTGGGTTTCCTGGACATGAACCAGGTTATTTTCCTAAACTCAGGGAACTGAACAGACAATAGATGCTGACGTCCTAAAGCATTTTACTTCTTTTTTTTTCAAATGTGACCACAAAGTGTGTTCAGTGTTGCAGAAGTAACCGCTCCTACCTGCTCCTCAACAGGGCATTTTCACAACACAAACAAGGGACCTCCTTCTGACACACTTCAGAAAACGGGTTTGCTTAGGCAAAGGTAGCAAACCTACACCAACATTCCTGAGTCTGAGAGGACATCATCCTGTGATTTCCACATAGAGATGGTCCTCAGAGTTTAATTCCTATAGTTTTTGATGAGTGTGCAAAGGCCATGTGAAGAATTGTGAAAGACTGTGGGTTTAGTTTAGAAATCTAAAACAGAAAAATTCCAAAGGAAAATTCTCAATAAAACTTGGTGAGCCAGACTGCTCCCCTTCTGCTGGGCTTAGTGCAGTGGTAAGGCTGTCACTTGTGGATCCCTAACACATCCCCATGGGCTGCTCCAGCTTTCACCAGATGGCAGTGGTGCCTCAGGGACTACCCATCAGATGAGGTTAACAGCAGGCTCTCCTCCCCCCTCCTGGCACGACTACCAAATGGGGGGCTTTGGGGAGCAAACCTTCTCTATCCTGTTCAAGATTCCCCCATTTCTTATGGTATCTGCAGCAAGATGTTAGAGAAAATCTCTAAAGCCACAGAAGTACCTGAACAATGAGAACAACACTAAAAAATAGGTAGTCCTGGAAGTTCCTGTATCTACATCTACAGACTTCTGTGAAACTCCATAGATCCCTTCTGTTACTAAACTAAAAACGACATTTTTATATGTCCTTTTATAAGTCAGATGGAATCAGAGCTTATAGATTCGGTTGTGCCACAAGCCCTGTGTTTGAGCTAAGTCATCTAACCTTTCCATTTTTCAGTCTGAATGATGAGCACAGTAATCCTCTTTCAAATAATATATGACGGGTTTTAATTCAGTTGTCATCTGCAAAGTGCTCATAGTGACAAATATCATGGAAATATCTATCTAAATGTTTGTATAGGTGTACAGTTCTGAAGCATAGGGAATATTTATACTCATGACTGTGGAAACACACTGAAGTTTCCAGCAGAAGATTTTCATCCACCTCTCCTCCCAGCCTTTCCGTTACTCCTGTCACACTCCACACTTATTCATAAACTCTTACTTATTTTGTTTACGATTATTAGCCTGTCATTTCTCCCATACAGAAAAGCCATTTCGCTGGTTTGGATTCTCACTTTTCTCCATTGGTTAGAGTTTGGGACAGAATTTTTTAGAGCTATGGACAGATTTTTCAGGACATGTGGGGGAACCCTAGAGAAAACTATCAGTAAGTGTATGGATTCTGCCAGAAGTGAGAGTCCAGCTGGGGGTTGCACCCAGCTTAGTTGTCACAGATGGCTTGGGAAATAGTACCTCAACAAAAACACAGAGGGACACATATTTTCCTAAGGAAGTTGCCTCTTACCATCCAGTGGACCATGAGATCAGGCAGGTGTCATACAAATCTCATCTGGTCAAGAGTAATGATCTATACATGAATAACTATTGAGACACATACGTGTGTATAAGAGTACACATACAGGCTCTATGCGCACCCAGCTGAAGTACAAATGTGATCTGCCACAAGAGTCTTCTTTGAACTACAGACCTAGGAAATGCTGATGTGTTTCCATGCTTGCATAAGATAATTGCACTGTTACGAGAAATAATGGCTAAGTGGCATTTTCAGCTTCTTTAAGTTGCAGAAGGTGGGCAGGGAATTGCCTGTGGCATGTGGGCTGAAACCTGGTACCACTTGAACTCCCCTGAGATGTGAGAAACAATGTATTATCCTCCGTGATGTGAAATATGTTCTGAGGCACAGGAGAAGTCTTGTCTGTTACAGGGAGGCACAAAGCAAATGGAAAGTGTAGTGGCTGTGTTTTTATGCTGAATTTATATTCTTGAAATGCTGAGTTTTGAGCCGCAGCTCCATCTCCACCTCACCACAACCCTGCAGCTGTGCAGATGTACAAGCTGTACTGCACGAGCAAGGAAGAGACACATTTTTAATAAGTTGTTCTGACATTTCTACGCGATGGCATTTGTATTTATTACAGCAGACCATCACTGTGCACATTGCAAATCAATACAGTGAATGTGAAGGCGTTCGTAGCACTCAGAGCCTTGTCCATTACTGTACTATCCAGTTGTTTACAGTGCAGTAATGAGGCACTTGTAGGCCTCACTCAAATATGGCTTTCATTCCCCAGCACGATCAAATGCCAACATGCTGTACAATGCTTCCTTTGTGGATCAGGTACAGACTGATTTAGCCTCGGATAACACTACGGTAGTCAACAGGGATGTAGTTCACTCACATCATCAGGTAAAGATAAAATAAGTCAAAATCTCAGAACCACGCACTTTCCAGAATTAGGGAACTTTTGGCTCTGATCCCTTTCTATCAGGAAGAAAAATTTAAAGAGAAAGGGAACACAAGGAGAAGGGGGTATGGAGACAGGAAAAATATGCCATTTCAGCCATGCATTGGCAGTTTCCATATTACAAGTCATGAGCACAGCTCAAAAAAACATTTCACAGCATCTTTGGCCAAGACAAAGCCTGAGCAAATGTCTGTATTTCATTTTCTAGTATTACAGACTGAGTCTGCATCAGACAAACTGAAGAGACACTCACTGATTCACTTTGCCATGTCCCCTGTCCCTTCACATGTCCTAGGTGTGGCCTGTTGAGTGTTCATTTAGCAAATATTCTGAAAATCTGTACTTCATCTCTATGGAAACAAGTAAATATTAAGTTAAGAATTTATTATTATTATTGTTATTAATGATAATTTTTATCATTTTTGTTGGTTTTACATCAGAAACACTAACGCTGTGAAAGGCTGTGAAAAGCAGAATAATTTCATTCCATGTTTCCAGGAAGGAGGAGACACATTCTGAATATGACTTTTTGTTCTCTTCTCACCAGCAAGACAAAGGGTTTATAGCAGGTAGGATGTTTGAGCAGCAACAATCTGGTGTTGCAGTGAAAAACTTAAAGCTCAAAGAGCTGGTTTGCTTGCAGACCAGAGAGATTTCAATGAGATGCCAGGGGCAGCACTGACTTATTTAAAATAGGACTTTGTCCTTCTCTCAAGCGTCTTCAATGACCATATTAAAAGTAAAAATTCCTGGTGGGGAAGAAGAATAGATGAAATACAGGTATTTTGACTTCTCTCATTTTGTCCCTAAAGACTCACAAATTTCTTCAAAATCTCCTACCTGTACTTCCTGTCTTCAAATCTCACATTTGTTCCTCTTTACTGTTTTTCAATTATTTTTTACCATCTTTCTTCCCTTTTTCCAGTCTCTCTTTTCCTGCCAAGGATTTCCCTTTGCACATCTCCCTTAGCTCATTTCTGTCACACCCAGCTGCTCCAGTGGCCCTTCCCTATTGGACATTTCTCTACTCCCAACCCTTCGTTCTCTCCCTGCAGCAGCAGGTTCATTATCCTGCTGTGCCTAACCCAAACCCAAACTTTGACAGTGCCCAGCTCTGGTGCAGGGCTGGTTCAGATGGAGCAGCCTAGGCAGGCTGTACCAGCAGCTGCTCACAGATGTGGCTCAGGAACTGAGCCAGACTGATCTACCCAAGTGCAGAACAGGAATGGCTACACCTGGATCAGGGCTCTGGTGTTTGAGGAGGGCCAGCAGCTAGAGCTGTGGAGTATTGTAAATATTGCTGTCTTGCAGAGCACAGAGGGTGAAGACAAGACTCACCTGAACACCAACACACTGAGCAGGAGCTACAGCAGTGAGGCTACAGCATCAGTGACAGCTTCTCCCAGTGAATGACATGACTGTCCCCATATCAGCTCCTTGTCCCAAAACAAAGTATTCCTCAGAAGTCAATAACTAGGCAGGGTACTTTGTCAAATTGTTATAGAATACTTACAAGGAATTGTTGCTTTATCTGTAATTACTCTGTTTACTTGCCTTAACACTTTTCTGGATTTATTTGCTAATCCACAAATTACAGTAAATCATTTAATTTAGCCGGTTAAACAAGATGTGGGTTTGGAATCCCTTACATTTTTTAGACATGAACAATCCATAAAATTTACATTTTATTCAGCAGCTCCTAATGAGCTGATTGTAATTGGTGTCTCAAGCGAAACTTATTTCCACCACTGAAAAAGCTGATTTCTGAGTGTGATGAGTTGGTGCATCAGATGGGATGCAGCAAGTCCTCCAGCTGATGGGTTCCCCTGCTACATCCATCCTGACCTGGCATGGCCACCTCAGGAGGAGCATTACTGCTGTAGAGCTGTGCTACTCTGTTTCAAAAATCCACACTTCTCTAGTGTGTACAAATAACAAACTCCCTCGCTACTGCTCCAAAAATATTTAACAGTAGTGGCTCCAGGGATGATTCACATTATTGAAATGTAATTAGTCCTATAAGAAGTGTAGGAGCATTTACTAGTCTATTATATTAGCATAAAGAATAATTACAGTGCAGGGGCTTTTTTTTTAACACAGTTTTAGAAGTACATATTTCACACTGTCAGCACAGGGAAAGGCAGGGAGACTTGGTAAGCCCACAGACAAGTGTGTATTTGAGTCATGAGAAGAAGAAAATATCCAAGGTCTATAAGTAACCTGAAAAAAGGACAAATGTACTGCAGCAACTCAACAAAGTGCTTAGCCTAATCCTTATAAATATGCACCACATGTATCTTTTATAACTGTTATGTTTTGCAGTATGTAGGCAATAGTTGGTATTGGAGGCTTTGTCAGCTATGCTTCAGTGCATTCATAAAAGCCCCTTCCTTTTAAAGAAAGAGGATTTCATAGTAATGGGCAAAATTGTAAGTGCTGTCAATGGCTACATTTCATCTCATTGATTTACACTGTGTAGGATGATTGCCTGATCTGAATCACATCTGCTGAAGATGTGCTGCATTCGGTGCAAAACAACTGGAGTTCACAAAAGAGATGAACAGGCAAAATCTGCTAATTCTTGGTGTGATGATTGTCCGTGGAACAGGGCTTACACTGAGGTGATCTCAACACTGCAACAATGAGGGGAAACTAGCAAATGATGTCTCCAGATGCTGTCTGAAATCTGTCTGGGGCCAAAATACACCTACTTAATTAGTGGGTGTTCAGTTTTGGTGCACAACATTGTTGAAAAGAGGCCTTGGGCTGGGACAACCACTAACTACAGCTAAGAGGGCATTTCAAGATGGAACAGGAAGATTGGGATGGTTGGCACTGTTAGCAAAACACTACCAAAGCCTATGTTTGCTGGGGCTTGTTCTTGCTCTGGTTGGATGGTCTGCAAGGTGGAGGAAGCCTTGGGTGGGTTACAGCCTGAACTATGTGAGCAAAGTTGCTGGTGCAGCAAGGTGGCTGTTTTGCACAGAGTGATAAGCTAGGTGTGTCACACACCTCACCTGGACTTTGTTATGGTCTTAATGACAAGAAATAACACCCTGAACTGTGCCAACAGCACTAAATCAAAACACAGAGTTTTGGTTTGCTTTGCACTTCACAGCAGAGATCAGATGCAAACCCCACATTTTCTCTCCCAGCCTATTTCATATTAGTCCCCAAAAACTATGTTTCTATTCCGCTAATAGATGAAATAAGGGCATAGTCTAGACATTATAAAAGCAGTTTAATTTTTATTTTCTCTCTCAAACATGGATTCAGTCTGTGAACTCAGGTGTAATAAATGCACACCTCTTGCCCCAAACTGCAACAGCAGGGCAAGCACAGAGTGAGTTTTTTTATCACTTGTAATAGCTTAAAATTTAGAGTTTAGAGATGGGCAGATTATTTGAAGTGTGCACTTCACAACAAACTTTCCTCAAATCAGAAACATCATAAAAACAGAAGTCAAAATACTTTCAGCAAAACTGAAACCTTTCAAGTGTAGAAGAGACTTGAAAAAGTTTCCTGGATTTAAAATACAGGCTCCAAGCCCAGGCAGACAAAAGGTTAACTCAGAGCACAGCAGCACAGGACAAAGGAGCCTGAGCAAGGTCAGAGGAAGGTAAAACCTCTATGCAGCACAGCAGAGAGCCATGCTGAGTTTGAGTCCCAGAGGCAATACAGATGCACCAGTGCACATGTTAATAAGCTTCATCTCAGCAAAAACTATTAGCATGGGCACAGCCTCCTGCTGCACCAATTATTCAGCTTTGAGTGCTAGTTTAGTTTCTTCAAGGTGCTCCACTGCAAACAACAGCCGTGCCCTCTGCTCCCCTGCCCTACCCAGCTCCTTTGTAAGCAAATAAATCTGTGGTATGTAAAATTAAAAAAAAAGAAAAGGACAAGGCTGAGTTGTGGCTGGGCCAGTGTTTCCTTTGAGGAGTGCAGAGCTATAAGTCTGTTTGAGAAGGTCCCCTTGACACACTGAGGAGGATTGGGAATATTTGCAGGACTTTTGAAGCACAGAGCCCAGGCTGGCTGGAGCAGGGGTCTGGCAGCCAGCAGAGACTGCTCACCTTTACTCTCACCCTGCCATAAGTGGTCTGCCCTGGCTGACATTGGGTTTCCTCTGTGTGCTGAGTGTCTTAGAACCAGGACCTGCCATATCTGGCATATCTGGCAGCAGCTCTGTGGCTGTCATTGGTCACTGCCTCAGAAATTAATTTGCCTCATTTGAGGCAGCTGCTGCTTGGGCTCAAACAGAGCAAGGCTTACTTTGGGTCACATCTGCTCCAGAAATGGTTTGGCTGAACTGGCTATTTCAATGTGCTTCCCATGTTTCTGCCCTCTCTGTTAGATCTTTGATGGTGTCAACCCAGGGATTTATTTTAAGATTCTGGAAGTCCCCATAGAGAGGGATGACTTCCAATGGGGACGGTGCCCCATGGCCCAGGATATTGGCTTGGGGTTTGAGTGACCCTCTCCAAACCCAGACTGCTCCACTGCTCCATGGAAGTCACCAGAAAGCTAAGAGAGGCAGCCAGGGAAGAAGATAAATTCTGAAGCCAAAGAAAATAAAGCTTTAATCATAATTATAAGGTTATTTTATGATATCACAAGGAATTATCAGGAACTTTCCATTGTCTTTCTCTTCAGACCTATTTTAACTGAGCTAACTTCAGCTGAGTTTTCTGTGAAATATAAGGCTTGCTTGGGGGACAATTATCTCCCCTTGATGTGTTTTTATGCCGGTATGATTGATATATATACCAGCCTTAACTTCTTAACAGGGCTTTTGGCACAGTTCAGGGAGCAATTCTCCTGGTCCCACTCAACTTACATTTAAATGTAATAGCCACTACTAAGGGCTCTTTCTTGCACAAAGGGCCAGATGCAGGTCTTAGATGCCTGAAATTAGATTTTGGTGCTGAAACTTAGATCCTCTTGAAGGTTTTGCAAAGCCTCTGAAGTTTGTGTACTGAGAGGTGTGGGAGCAGCAAGAATAGCAAATTTTTATTGCATTGGAAAGACTGGGAGGCTTAGGTAGCAGGTAAGTCCACAAATGACATTTCATCAAAAGACACTGTGAGCTCATCCTGTCTCTGCCACCATGTATTTCATCCTGCCATAAACAGAAAAGCTTCTGTACTTCAGAAGGGAAAGCAAGCCTTTTAGCCCAGTTAGCCCTAGAAGGGCACACTGTGGCATTAGGATCAGCACAGAGACTGAACATGAAACAAGAGGTGCAACTCTTCCTGTTGTGAGGCACTGTGACTGACATCCAGCTTGCATCCTTGCCTGTATCTGTATCTATGACCAGGCCTCATAGGCCTGGACCATTTCCAGGTTACTTGGCCACAGCTGTGCTGCTCTTCTTTCCTTCCTTTGTCATTCTGGGTCCATCTACGTCCTCCAACTAAAATACTCCAGTCTGTGACAATTTCCTGAATATGTTGTTTGGACTTGTAGTTTTTAATTCAACTGACTATGAGCTTCCTACCAGCAGGCTAAGCACCATCACACATTTTTCATTAATAAACTTGACCAATATCACTTAAGAGTCTTAAAAACTGTTGATTCTAATCCTCTCTCGCTTCCTCCACAGTCTGGTGACTGATCATTGCTGGCCTTGAGGAAGCTTTGGTCTGCAAGAACAACATGGAAACTGCTAGATATTGAAAAGAGCAGTGAGGAGACAAGAAAAAAAATTGATAGGAGAAAAGAATGCTAGTCTAATAACTAGAGTACTAATAAACTGGGTACAGCATTCAGGGACTGGGTGCCAATTTCTACTCTCAGCTACCCACTTTATTATGTCCTCAGGAAAGGCACTTTGGATCCCAGCATCTGAAGGCCTTGGGCATTTCATGAGCATTCACACCTCAGTTTCCTTTCTCTAAATGAATAATACTGCTTTCTTACCCCTCAAGCAACTTGCAGGAATAAATACTTCAAAGTTTGTCAGGACCATGGGTATGGGTTAATGCACACCAGCAAATACGCCTGGGGCTCTTCTTGTTTGAAAAGCCCGTGTGCCATCAATGTCATATGGGCAGTGTATTTGTGAGCCCAGCTGGGCCTGGGGGGGCCATGCAGACACTGGCAGCGTGTTTGGGGGAGCTGTGCCATGACAGGGCAGATTTACACCTTGGCTGCCTCCACAGTAACGTCCTTGTGCACACAAGTCCTCCCCGTACCTGCAATGTTCACTGTGGGGATGTGCTATTAATTCACATCCCAGCCTTGTGTGCAGTAATTTTTAATAATTCCATGAGAATGGAAATTTAAGGCAGGGCAAACATTAAGGCCAGCTGGAGCAAAAGTATGGTGGGAAAGGAGGGTTGTCTACCACTTTTCCACTACCACTGAAGGACTAGCAAAGACTCCCGTAGTCCCTTCAGTATTCTGTGCTCCCTGTGCCTGAATATGTTGAGAAATCAAATCTTTTGAGAGAAACTTTCAAGAGTCAGTGTAGACAATGTGGAAAAAGATGGAAGGATTTGGTTTGTCCTGGCTTTTTAACACAGACCGAGCTGAAGTTCACCGCAGAATTGAGCGGTTTGTGCTCGTGGACTCGCACAGCAGCACAAGGTTGGAGGGAGAGAAATGAGGGCCTGTAAGGAGGAGATGCAGAACCAGAGCAGGCCAGGAGAAATGAGTCTTAGGCAAAAAGAGAAAGTGGGCATGCCTGCTGTGAGTGAGTGTGCAGCTGTGGAGAGGGGCATGTGTGAGACAGAAAGTAGATGAGAGACCTGCCAGTGGCAAGTGTGAAGATGAACACCCAGTAGTGACAATGATGTTTGGGGCAATCAATGATGCTTGATGCATGGAGGACAGGATAGATGTCATTATTCTACAAAACCGTACACAAGCAAAAACAAAGCCATCTTTTTTAAATGAAAATGAAAGAGAAATGACAGGTGAAAAGCAAAATATTTGTGAGATGATTTAAACAAAGAGGAGTAAATCCAAAGAATATATTTTTTCTCAACCAATATGATGTACGGTATAGTTTACAAGAGAAGAAAGAAAAAAATCAATCTGTGGCAATATCTGATGTACCTCTGTGTAATAAACTGTTCTGCAATTATATGAACAAGGTGGTGGTGGTGACGAGAGGTAGGGGATTTTTGTGTCTCCAAATGTGCTGGGTTTGTATCATCCTGTCACTGGTTGTTCAATATTGTGATACCGGACAATCTCCAGTGTTTTTCCCAGTAGGTCAGTGAACTTATTTTCTTATCAAGCCTTAAGGCAGGTGCAGACATGAGGAAGGCATTTGCCTTTGTTTTTCTCCTTCAGCCCAGCCCAGCAGCTCCTTAGTATGCGTGGCCAGCGATTCAACCACACAAGTTTCCTCCTCCCAGTATTTTCTTTATAAGGATTGCGGTGAAAAGCACAACGGGGAGAAGTTTCATCTCTCCCTGTAAATACGAATGAGGGAAGTGTCTAATAGCTGTTATAAAAGATGGCATTTTAATTACCACCTGTACTGCAGCAGACACATGCACACATCTGCACCTACACAGAGAAACACGCACACCCCACACTGCACCTCTCCCCCCTCTCCAGGATGAGGAAGGTCTCCTTCCTCCTCCAATCCCTTCTTCCCCTTTATGCAAGCCGGGGAACACGGGCTGATTGGAAAGGTCTCTTTCCTTGATAACAACAATTCAATGCACCTTGACATTTTAATAGCCTGCCGTCCTAGTGAACACAATCGAGCTGAGCAGTGAAGCAAAAATCATTAGGTAAGCAAGATAATCTAAACGAAAAATCAGCCTCAACTGGTTCCCACATCTGGGGCACATCTGGGCAGAGCCTACCCTTTCCTTCCTGCTTCTGAACAGCAATCCTCTCATGGGAAGGCTTGTCAGAGGAAAGAGGGGCGTCCACGGATTTATTGCCAGGGGAAATCCACCCTCTTCTGCCCCCCCACCCCTCCCACCTGCAAACCCCTTCCCTCTGCTCAGCCTTTCCATAGGAGTGAGATGCTGACTTTGCAAGCCATTCACTTTATGAATATGACCCTCAAAGGGAAGAAACCCTCTCACAAGCCCAGAACTATGTTATCATCGTTATTAAGGAGCTTAAAAAGGAGCTGGGAAGAGGAGACACCGGTGGAATTGCAGCCTGATTGTGATTGATGTGTTCCTATTAGCTCCTCACTGTTATCTCTCTGGATGGCAAGAACAGCCAGTGGCTTGTAACACAACAGATTACCTGAGTTTTCAGCCTTAGACGGATGTTTAAATAAAATATAGTCCCTTTTAGCGAGAAGCTCATTTTCTCTCCGAGGCTCCCAGACTATTTCATGTCAGCTGTGATTCGCTGTGACTGTCCTCAGTAAACATGTCTTATCATTAATAATTCTTTACAAGCACAATTTCATGGAGTCTTTTTGTATGCGTGCGTGGGGGGAGGAGGGGGCGTGCATGCGCAAATGTTGGTCTCAGCCTCATCTCGATACAGTTTGGGAACCCAAGGTGCTTCTCTTCAGAATTTCACCTGCCTTGCCAAAAATGATTGATTACCCCTAGCAGACTGGGTGTCCAGCTATACCCAACAAATGACTTTGGCCCCTAACAACAGGCCTTGGCCAGATAGAAATCAATATTTCACCATTAAAATCTATCAAAGAAGAGTTAAGGCACCATCTGTCCCTGCCGCCTTTCCATGGTGTGTGAACATTAAATCCGACACTTGTAGTACATGAGTAATCAATATATAGTAGTTCACAGATCATTTGTGGTCCCCTTTTAGCAGTGATGGATGCTTGGAATAGTTGTGATTCATTTTGTCACACCATTAAACAAGATTCTGTCCAGTTCCTTCCTGATTTCATTTAGAGGATCATTCTTCACAGTTCATAAGAGAGAAACGGTTTTACCAATCTGCTTCTATTTCAATAAGTCACTTTATAGAGATTTTGTGTCCTGCAGACTGTAAAAATTCTGGAGAGATAGTACAAACATACCTCTAAAACTATTCACTGCATGACATATGCATAAAGTGTGAAAAACTGAATGTAAATATGTTTACCTCTTTATCTACAAATATTGGTTTTAACCCTTCCCTTGCCACAGGGGACTTTAGGCAGAAGTGCTTGGAAACACAGCCTTGCCTCGGGCAGATACAGCCAAGTTTGGGAATGGGCTGTAATTAAAAGCATGAATAAAACAACTGCAAACTCAGTGATAGAGCTCTATTCCTGAAATTGAAATGGTGAGTTCTCAGTAAAATAAACACCTTTCTTAATTGCTTCTGCTGATATGCACCCAGCTTTTTCTGAATTGTTCATTCAGAACTGACAATAAATGTATAATTGCAAAGCATGTTTAAGTGGTTCCAAATAAATGGCCTTTTTTTTTTTTTAACTTTTCTTATAATTGCCATTATTATGCAGACTTCTTCCTTTTTGGAGGAGGGGAGAGAATTACATATTAATGTTCCGTAGATTATTAATCTCGTAAAAGACCTGCTCTTTCAGTCTCCAAATCGTTCAATCAGATCCTCAGACGATGCTATAATTGGGCATCATGATGGGGCTTCTCAGATTTAAACACTTTAGGAATTGGCCCTGTCTGGACTTCCCCTGGCTGCAGTAAGAGATCCAAATAATATAAGCAGCAGGCTTGGACGCAGAGATAAAATCAGAGGGAGCCCTGAGGATCTGTCAGAAGACATCTTCTAAAACCTGCATTGTGCTGCAATTTTCCTAATTAAAGGACATAAATAGCAGTGATTCATGCAAGAATCAGTGCTAGCCTGTCCTCCGTGGAGCGCTTGATGCAGTAATTTTTAATCAGGTTGGTCATTTATAACCCGTTCATTTTTAGGAATCCCATTTGGCTGCTGGAGTGCGCTGACTCACTAAACACAGGGCAGAGGGGGAGGAGGAGGAAGGCAAAAGCCTGTCCTTCGCTGGACCAAGTCCCACCAAAGCTTTCCTGGCAGCAGACCAGACCCCACAGACATTTAATGCAAGTGTTCCTGGAGGGAAAACATATTTGTTAGAGTGCAAACCACCTCGAAGTGTGTGGCTGTGTCCCAACAGTATGAGTGGCTCTGGGCAGATGGGAAGGGGCAGGAAGAGAAAGGAAGAGCCCTGTTCTCTTTAAGGAGATGACCAGAAGAAGAAAACAGAGTGAGCTGGTGAGTTCATGCTCATATGAGTAAAGGAACCAGTATATTAGTGATGAAATGGTACAGATGATTTGTGTTGGTAAGGCTGAGTCATTGGAGCAGAAATCCATAGTGAAGATGGAGGGGTGCAGGACGGGCCAGGCCTGGCTTTGTCACAGCTCCTGGGTGGCTGCACTCAGGTACATAAAATGGCTCCAGGCAGAAAAAATTGCCTTGGCTATACCAGGGCTGGTGTCCCAGGAAAACTGCCCATGGTTCCACACACAGCAGAGCAAGGGGGAGAGTGGGGGAGCTGTGCCCAGGAGCCCAGCTCTGAGACACAAGCCTCGGCTGCAGCTGTACCTTTAACTTCTTCCTTCATCACCTGCTAATTCCATAAACAGAGCTGTGCTCCTGGGAGATAAAAAATGCAAAGCATCATTGTTAAAAACAAGGTAGTTAAAAAACTAGGGGCAGAACTTCAGCACAAATCAAATATGCACCTAGATTTCAGTGAAGATGTTCTGATTTGCACACAATGTTCCGTATGCTTAGGATTACTGTACTTCAGAGAAAAAAAATGCCAAAATAATTACTGACTGTTTTCCAGAAAAAATCACATGGAATCATTGTATGGAAGCTGTTCCTAAATTCAACTCTCTGCCTAAAGCCCTGGAGCTGGAACTTGCTGAAGGTACCGAGGTCTTCCTGTTACCACTGAGAAATTCCTCAGGTTCAGTGCAGAAGTCAAAGAAAGAAAAGAGATTAAGAGAAGGAAATCGAGTAAGAAATCTGAGTTATTACCAGTAAAGACATTGGGAAAAGAATAAAAAATGAAAACATGCATCATCTTTACTCTCCAAATATTATGCAGAGCACCCCTCTTTGGCTGAACCTCTAATAGGTGTAAACAGATAAAGGTATTGATTTTTTTTGCTAATAAACTGCATAGCTCTGATTCCCTTATTATAAATCTTTTCCTAAGCACAAAAGTGAGCAAAGGGAGAGGGAAGGGGTTGTAGGGTAACAAGACTAATCAGGACTTCACCATCAAAGTAAATACATCCAATTAACAGCTATTAAAGAAGAATTTTATGGCACTGTGCACAGTGAAGGCCATTATATCCAGTGGAATTAATCTTAATTATTTGTACCTGTGTACATACATGCAAAGGAAAGCAACTCACATTAATCTACATTAAACTTAATACACAGTTGGTGTATTATCTTCTGAGTCAAAATTGACTGCTGGTTTCTGCATATGTATCTGTGGTACTATCTACAGTACATATGGGATGTCTAAGGGCAGAATTTGCTCCATATAGAACAACCCAACAGTTAAAATATTTTTCGTCATTTCTAAAAAGCAAAATTAAAAAAAAAATTAAAACCGCAAAACAAACAAACCCCTCCCCAAACCCAAACCCCAAACCTGATTTAGGCAGATATTATAATCTCAGCAGCTTTTCTTATAAAAAAATAAATAAAAAAGAGACACATAAAAAAAAAAAAGACCAGAAGAGGCTGTACAGATTTATTATCCAGCTTAAGGGGAAACCGAACAAATATAAATCTGTGGCTTTCTGAGGTTTAAATAACGGCAATTACTACCCCCAAAATATTGCATTTCATGCACTGTGGACAACGTTGTTAAAACCACCCACGATATTTTGGACTGTGGAGATTTTTTTCCAAGTTTTTACAGAAGCTGACAGTAAATTATGTTGGTTGTTTGTTCACTGGGTTTGCATTATTTGATAGGGCTGGCTGTGGAGGTCTGTGCTGTGGTAACAATAATGAATGGTGTACTTTTTGCTTTAAATCCCTGTCTAATGAATATAGACATAGGCAAGCAGCTACTTAGGATTCCAAAATATAACTAACCACAAAGCAGAGCTCCAGCTGGTCCTCCCTCCTACTGCATTGTTCAAGGGCATTTTCCTTATCAAAAATGGAATTTGAGTCCTAAGAAAGAAAAAGAGAAGCTGGTATCCATTGTGCCCAGCAAAAGCACTTGAGATGCGGTGGTGGTTGAGCACTGAACTGCTTAATGGTCTTATAAATGTTTACACTTAGCATGGGTTGTATCCAATTCACAGTATGCTAAATCCTGACTGTGCAGAAGTCAGTATGCCCCAGTCTGAGGCTGTGTCTCTGCTCAGGATCCCCAGAACATGTTACCTACTTTAGCTAACACAGATTAGTGCCTTGTCCTGTGTGAAAGCATAAGCACTGCATTTTAGTTATGTTTTTATAGATGTTATTAACTTTCAATAGCTATCAGGAGATTAAAATCTCATAGAGCCACTCTACAAAATATTTCTCTTAGGGCTAATCATAGCCAGCAGCAAGTTAGTGTCTTTCCATGCCAGCATTTGCAGCTGTGTCAAAATATGGATCAAAGTCCTATTATGCACTTCAGCTGTTATTAACAAGCATTTTGGGTTAACAATTGTAACTATGAACCTCTGGTAGTAAAACTGGCAGATTCATAAAGATTTAAAGAAAAGGCTTGATAATATCTCATGTTATTTTCACTCCTTCAGCAATGTTTAGTCTGCTCTTGAATGTTTTAGGAGCTGTTACATTTCACTCTATGCTACTTAAAAATTGATGCATGTTTCTCAGCTATTTAACCATTATGGCTGAAGTGATTTCTGCTGCCCAGGCTGCTCCTGGGGCTTGCTGCAAGTTACACCTGCACAGGATACTCAGCACTCCTGAACTGCTGTGCAGTCTGGCATTTTAACATGAAATCAAATTCTTATGTCAATCTTCGTTTTTGCACCGTCAGGGAATATCAAAAGGGGTGGTGTCACTGCATTTGCTTTAATTCAGATGCTTACTGAAGTCTGAAGTGACCATCCTCTCCTCTGCTTGTACAGCAAACCTGAGGCTTTTCCCCCAAGCCCACATCACTGTCCTGTCTTTGCACATTAACCATAAATCCAGAGATTATGTTGCCTTTGGGTTTCTCCATCAGGATGACAATATAAGCACCACAAACCAGAAAGTCTCCCAGCCCAGGGGCATCCAAGCAGCAAGGAAACGAAATGGAGAAGCTCCTGCAAAGGTGGGGAGTACAGAAGATTAATGGGAATGAAAGGAAACTAACTTAGAAGAAAAAACGGGAGAGTCACCTGCCAAAGACTGATGTGCTCAGAGTGACCTCAGTGACTCTTTTTGAGAGGATATTCGAAAATACACCATTTCCCATTGTAAAGTGGTAAGATCAGAGCCCTGATGCTCTTCAGAGAAATTCTGCATTGGGTAAGTTTGCAAGTTAAGACAATGTAGGTGGTAGTGAACTTTTAAGAAAGTCAATGATGAATCCATGATGAAAAGAAGGCTGAAGGCAGAAGTACAAATACCATCATTAGTTACATTCCTGAGGTCTGCAAAGTAATGTCTGTTCATGCAAAAAGTTGTTAGCAAGCCTCAAAACCACCAAATAAACAGGTGTGTGTGGAGAAAAGATTTGTATACAAAGCAGTGTCTTTGTGAGTAAAAAAAAAAAAAACAACAACAAAACCCACAAATGGATGTTTCTGAAAATATCTCAATCCTGAAAGATTAGCTTCAGCAGAAGTGTCACTGCAGAAACCATCTGCATATTGAAGAGGTTGCCTAGCAAGGTTTTTTCCCCCCTCATTATTATTTTCTACTTAGATTGCTAAGAAAAGATCTCTCAGGAGAAATAACAGTAGGATCTTAAAAATAGTTCTGAATATGCCATTAAAAATTCAACAGATATTGTCTAAGCCAATTCAGGTTGTTTTGAAGTCATCACATTAAATATGCTGAGATTCTCTGCTGAGCTTGGTTTTAAATCTAGCACCCACTAAAGTATTTCCTTGAATTAAATGGCCAAAGAGCAGTCAGTGACTGGGGAGCAGATTGAGGGTTTGAGGGCACCTGGACATCAGGGCACAGAGAGCAGGGTGCTTCCTCCTAATGGGATAAAACAGGATGAGGAATAGCTCTGAAACTAGTGAGGAGATCCATAGGAGTTACCATGAGGACAAGGAATTGCACTCTAACTAGAACAGCTGATTCAGGAGTACCATGAGAAACTCAGCAAGAAAAATGGAAAGGGAGTGAACCAAAACCTGATGTCTTCTATGCTTCTCCCCTGTACCGTTATATGTATTTTTATTCCTGTAGTGCCGTGTACAACCCACACTTGTTTGCTCCCAGAGCCATCATACCTGAAGAGTAGGATGTAGTACTCTTCTATGGTTCAGGTGTTTATATTTATATTATTTACCAAAGCAAATATTATTTTGATACATTTAGTGAGGAGGAATGTAGCAGGCAGAAACCTATGTTAAATTATGAATGTCTACATTTGGAGGAAAGTGAGTAAAATATTGACATTGGTTAAGAATTTTCCTAATTCATCTTAATGTGGAGACTATAAGTGGAAGTGGGTAAAACCTCAGCCCAAGTGAATCTAGTGGAAAACTACTGGACTCTTTAAAATACCCAGCAGAAACCATTATTTTAGGCGGATGGGAAACACTGTGAGGATTTATTGTGTCCTAAATTCTCCACCACTACAGCCTTCGAGCACATCTCAAGGAATATGAGTCATTGTTTCTCTTGACCTTCCTCTGGGGACAGCAGAGAATGCACCACAAAACGGCTCCTTTTGCCACCAGCTGTATTTTGGGGTGCAGGTCCTGTTAGCTCCGGGGAGAGGAAGGCAAGGTGGAGATGTCAGCACCTGGGAGGGCAGGAAATTGTGCATTTGGTTCTGTCCATCCTCAGAGGAGAATGTCAGCCTGGCACTGTGACCACCCGTCCTTGCAATGGGAGAGCCAGGAGGATGCCTGGAAATGAATTCCATCGTGCTGGAGGCATGGGGTGGGCAGGCAGTGCCTCTGTCTCCAGCCCTGTTGTGCACCCTGGTCTCAAGCACCACACACTTTAAAGTCTCAGACCTGTTCAAGGACGTCATTGGGTGAGTAAAACCCTTTGTGGTCCCACTCAATAATTCAGCTTCCATCAGTGCTGCTGATCTTGCCAGTGCAACAATACCAGCTACAGCATGCCAAAGCAATAAAATAGCTGTTTCCATGAGCAGCCCAATGTAATTTGAACTCTTCAGTTCTTTCCAGTTATTTACAAGCATTGTATGTCACAAACAGACCACCTCTTTTGTAATGTTCTTTAGGAAAGCTGTGTATTATATTGGCATAATAGTCTTCTTCAGGGAGAGCATTTTGTTTTAATAAAATGCGTGCCACCATATTTAATCAATCAGATTGATTGACACCAGCACTAGCTGCATCTCCCAGCAGATGCTGCTGCTACCTCATTCTTATTCCAGTTTCATTTCTCAATCAAATCCATGTGTAAAAAACATAATGTGCTGCCAACATAATGTAATAAAACTTCAACTGAAATGCACACCACCACGACTGAAACTGATAAGTCAAAGTATGGGGAAAGTTAACTTTAGCAAAATCATTTTTGACATGAAAATATTAAAGTTTTACAGTTCAGATATGCCTTGGCTAACCCTAACATAAATGCAAAAGTTTCTGGAGTGTTTATAAAAAAAAAAAAACTTATAGAAAGAAATTCTGCTAGAAGTTATTCAGCTGTTAGCTGGCTCCCAGCATTTTCTAATCTTCAGAGTTTGCTGGTGTCATTCCAGTTCCATTTAGGCCACCCAGGAGAGATGAATTATAACTTTTACCTGGACAGCTCAGGTGCCTGTGTGAGATGAACACTGGGTAGTGGTGATGCAAGGCTCAGTGCCAGAGGCTGAACCAGCAGGTTTGGAAGGCAAGGATTCCTACAAGCACAATGGAAACCCTGGCTGGGGGATGTCACACACAGCATGAAACTACTCTGAACTCTTTCAAAGTTCACCTTAAATACTCTGCACACCCCACATTACCCACAGGGCATGTGTGGGTCACAGGGCACATTCCTGAGGAATTTGCCTCTCCTGTACTCATAGAAGCTGGTTTCAGACACTGGAGTTGAGACCCCTCTTGATATAGGTGGTCCCTCATCCACCTGAGGAGGTTGCACCTCAGATCCCGAGGTCAAGCTTCATAGCAGTCCCCAAAGCCAGATGGGAATTAAAGCTAAGCATCTGATTGCTTGACAGATGTTGTGCTATGTGCATGATGTTTTCATGTGTAATTACTGAAGGAGGTATCAAAAGAGCTCCAGAACTGTTTTCTAAGGCCCCACAATAAATTACTTCCCCTTCACTTATTTTATATTTCTCCCAGTGATTATATGATAGGTAACACATGCCATGAATTTACATGCCACCAATTTCCATCCTTCTGTTAAAAAGGAGAACAGAGGTTTTAATCTGAAAAGGTGCCTGATGCTTCAGAACACCTTTTTTCCTTCACCGCTAATTTTCAAATTAAAAAGTTTCATTAGCTGCAGTCCTGCTGGACAGTGCTTTGGGCTCACACAAAGAAGGGGAGATTGGGAAATTTTAGGCTGCAAGGAGCTTGCCACAGATGACTTTTTCAGCCTCTTCTTTCAGCAAAATGCCCAAATGGTAACTATGGAAATAAAAATTACACTTGAAGAAATGGCAGTGTTGACATATTATCAACCTGTCCATTTTTATCTCGAGTGAAATCCAGCAGTGCTGGAGTCGCTGTCCCACCACTACCATCCCCCTCCTCCTGTGCATTCCCAGAGAGGAGCCAGGGCTCCCTGACTGCCAAAACCAGAAAAGACACATGGGCAGCCTGAAACTGATTCCAAAAAAGAGCCAAGGAAATGATTCAGCATTTGGAAAAAACCTGCTTTATGGTGCAAAGATCAGCCTATGTAATTCAGTAAAATGAAAATTCAGCAATAATTTTGTTATCACCTACACATAATATCAAGAGAGGTAATTCTGACAGCAGAGGGCTCTTTAAGCCAACAGGCTGAGGTACAGAAGGATCTGGTAGCTGCAAGCTCAAGCTAAACACATTTGGACTGAAAATAAGCTGAAATTTATTAGTGATGAAAAAAACTAATCCCTAGGACTTCCTTGCTTTAGAAATGAGTTGGATTCCACAGCAGCTGGAACTGTAGTTCCAGCTGGATTGTAAATATAATTTTCATTTAAATTAGATGTATTTTTTTTAGAGAAATAAACTTTTTTAAAATTGCATTTTTTATTATGACAAGCTACAGTAAAACCTAGGCCTATTGTTATCTTGGAATAATTTGGATATGTAAAATAACACACTGCATCTATGAAATAAAAGTGGCTTAAATTCCATAGTCATTGCTTTTTAGCATGTAGTCCAAGGAAGAAACCTGAACTTCTTAAAAGAGCCCAAGCTGCAAAAACTTGTCATAAAAACATGCAGTACACTGCCTGCATTTTTTTTTTAAGTTAAAAATCCTCAAAAGTTCATTGTTTTCTCCTAGTCCATTTCAGGATTGAGAACCCATTGGAAGGTGTCAGACAGATGTCTTTTTGTTCCCTCAAGAAACACAAGCCCTCTCCTTTTGATGGAGCATCCTGTGCTGAAGGATTTTCCCCGTGGAAAATCTTTCTGCCTCTTAGAGCTTCAGCACTGGCTCTGCAGCATTGAAGTGTCCAATGCTGAAAATCTAATCCCTGTTCATCAGATCCAGGTAGATATTTCCACCAGAAAAACAAAGAAAACTTCCCATTTTGGGAACAAAACACAGTAGAGCAGCTGATATATTGCATATTTGAGGAAAGGCAGACCCAGACAAAGCCAGGGCAGAGCTTTCTTGGAGATGGTACAGTGAAAACACTCCCACGTGGAAAAAAAGGAGAAACCTCTCCAAGAAGTTTTCCTCAGCACTGCTGCTGAAAGGAGTGTTGTGCTTCATATCACAAAGCACAGTGGCCAGGGCAGGGTTTTTCATGGCATCTCATGTGTGCCTCAAGCAGAATCTGGCTCAGCGTGGCTTCAGGAGACAGAACTGGTGGCCAGGTTCCATGGAAAAATGGCTCTATTAAAACATGGATGAGAAAGAAAACAGCAGCATGCTTTTCAACCCTAAGATATTTTGATTAAATTTCATCCACATCTGTACTAAGATTCTTTCTGGCACAGCCCTAGCAACGTCCTTCCAGGTTATAACATTTCATGTTATTCCAGATAGTACCAGTGGAGCTCAATTACATCCAGATCCACTACTGCCATTTTCTGATTAGCAAAACAGCCACTTATCTCAGAATCTGGGCATGTTTTTTCTCTTAGGAGTGGTAATTTGCACTGGAGACCATAAAGCCTTTCCCTCTGTTCCTGAATTCTCCTCTCAGAATCTTTTAGAACGAGGCACAGTCTGCCAATGTGTATGTGGAGGAGTTAAAGCCCAGAAGGTGAAGATCAGCAGCTGAAACATCAGTCTCTGGTGTCAGGTGGGATTGTCTGGGAAGCTGAGACATCGGTGTGAGGCTGGCAGGGAGGAAGGGCAGCTGGTGTGAGACCCCACATCTGCAGGGGAGAGCAGGGCTGGCCCATGGAGTGTGGGACACCTGAGCTAGAGCAGCTGAATCCCCTCCAAGGCGACTGAAACCTTCCCAAGCTCCCCTCCAGTATGACAACAACTCACACAGAGTGAGGCTGCTCTGCTGCAGCCTTCAGAGCAGGAGCTGGGCATGGCCCTGCTCACAGCTCAGAACCCTCCTTGCCCCAAAGTGCCTTTGGGACTGACAGACCTCAAAAGAGAGAGGGAGACTCTTTGCAGGAGGGACAGACAGTGCTTGTCTGAGCTGACACCCTGCAGGCTCTGCCCCTCCACACAAGGACATCTGTTTGACTAATACCTTTTCATGAATGTCTCTGTAAGCTTTTCTGGTTTTTGTTTAACACACAGTTCAAGCTTGTCAAAGGCCTGATCACTGAAGGGTATTTTTGTGTGTACCTTTGGCTCTGAACACTGGAGCCCATGAATTTCAGTCTTCACCACTACTATTTGTTGCTTCCTGATTTTTCTATGTACATATTTTTAATTAAGTTTCCCTTCTCCCTCACCCCGAACATAAATTCTTGGCATAAGTAAGTGGAACAGTGCTCCTCTCTTCCACAAGCATTTCAGTCCAG
Organism: Sturnus vulgaris; assembly: GCF_052056855.1. Classification (NCBI taxonomy): domain Eukaryota; kingdom Metazoa; phylum Chordata; class Aves; order Passeriformes; family Sturnidae; genus Sturnus; species Sturnus vulgaris. Next base: position 33,543,689 of record NC_142249.1, read on the forward strand.
AAGCAGAATGCACTACCAATTCAGAAGCAGTGTGCTACCACTGGGTCATGTTTTCTAGTGGAAGTGAGGATCTGTGCTCCAGATGCCTGCAGTCAAGGTGGAGAGGACACATTTTCCTGACTTCTGCTCCCTCTGGCTGCCTTTTCCTGCCATTCTCTAGTGCAAGGCCAGGAGTGTCGATTCCTTCTCCACAAGAGCCCAAGAGCTGTGATGCCATGATTCGACTCTGGATGACAGAGAGAAAAAAAATGAGGCACAGAAGTGGGTGATGAGCACAGAGGAAATGGTGCTACTGCTCCTCTCCCCATGGCCAGCCAGCACCATGATGCTCTGGCAGCTGCAGGCATTCCCAGCACAGGCTGCTACAAGGCTCCTGCCTTCTATTAGGTTTGGCCACCTTCCAGAATTTCCCTCAGGAATGCAACTGGAAGGAGGGAGACAGCAATTTTTAACACTTCATATTTCAGCCTGAATGGAGTGAAGCTTCAGTGGAGCAAAAACATGGAGGTTGAGCACCTCTGTAACCCAAGGGCTGCCTGCTCACCAAACACCACAATCCCAATGCCAGCCTTGTGAAAGAAAAGACAGAGGATAGTTGTGTGAGGGCACGTGTTGCAAAGCCTGGAAAAAAATATTTCATTGCACACCCTCCTCTGGTACCTGCCAGAGAAGTTAAAAAAAAAAAAAAATAAAAATCTGGTCATTAATGTTTGGAAAGTTTCAAATGTTTAAACTAATATAAATACTCTCAAATTTTGGAAACCTTTCAATTCCTGTTCAGCATCCGTGGCCCGACTCCATCTCTAATCAATTTGTTACTGCATAGACATTAAAAGTTCTGTCCTGTTCCATGTTGGGCTGCCTCCTTGGCACAGTGGGGTTTGCAGCAGGATTGCAGTGCCTTACACCCACGCTGTTCACCCGGAATTTGGCTACGGGGTTATTTACAGCCCTTCCCATCAAACGAGGCAGGGGGACAGCTGCCAGCTGTGCTGGTGGCTTTTGTGATGAGCAAACAGAATGCTCTGAATTTGGCTGGAAATGTATAATTCATTGCACTTAAAAAAATGAACATATCAGATGTGAGGCTCCTATTAAGTGCCCTGCTGCTTGGCTTGGGTTTCTCATCTGTGTGAAGAAGCTGCTGCAAGGCCCAGGACTATGGAGGAGCTGGGACAGCAGCTGTGCTGCAGTCACCCAGTTGGAAATTTGCTGGATTTGAGGCCAGTTTTACAATGACTTTGGCAAGTTATAGAGAGGAAGAAACTTCAGGATATGTGACCAACCCTGGGAATGTCCCACGGAGAAGCTCTTCAGATTTAGGTGCTGATGTTGAAATAAGTTGATGTCATGCCAATTTACTCTTTCCTAAATAACTCAAAGAACAGCTGAGTAGTACAGGAGAGGTCAGGGAACAGGATGTAAGACTGGAGTATCCATGGACAGATGTGCAGCCATCTTATACTGAAGATTTTTTGCACAAAAGGCTTTGTTTTCTCTCATTCATTCTCTCATTCAAGGCATCCTGATGTTTTTCTTGCTTCATCAGTTGTTATGGCTCATCATTCATACTGGCAGCCTGTTTGGGACTTATATATTCAGAAGAAAAGAAATGTAACAGAGCCATGATTTGGGTAAAATTATCTGTGCTAGGGTGGCATAAACCACAAGTTTTCCCATCTAGGATGGGAGAATATTTCGGCCAGCAGGCCTCTGTAACAAGTATGAGAACTTCCTTGCCACGGCATTACAACCTCTAGAATAACCCAAGTGATTTGATTTCTTTGCTCCACAAAAGAAACCATATGGACTGGGACTTGTTGAGAACCATTCAAAGGACTGATGTTATCCCAAAATTTGAGTAACATCTCCTGGAGAAAGTGAGGCAGAAGGATCAATGCTTAATCAAAGCCAGGTTTTCATTTGCTTGGACTAACAGCTAAGGAAACTGGGTTTAATTTCTTCTGTGAGAAAAGTGAGATAAATGATGTGTGTATGTGTCTCGGGTAAAATATTTGATCACTTACCTTCTTAGTCATCACTGGTCTTTAATCGCGCATTATGTAACATTACACCCAATACAGATTACATCGGCGCGAAAAATCACAACCATGCAGCCTGCAGAAACTAGAAAGTAATTTGTGTCCGGGAGGAAGGATGCTCTTTTCTGCACACTCCGTGTACAGCTCCATTTATCATCTGGGAGCAGAACTGCGCTCAGCTAAAGCCACATCAGACCAACCCTCCTGTTTGAGGCGCCTGTCCCAAGAGCAGCCAGACCCTACAACTTCCCCAGGGCAAAGGCCTCTGAAGCAATGCCAAATCAGTCAGCCCAAGCAGGTTTATAAGACCTTTTAAGCTCTTGGGCTCTGCTGTAGTGAAGTACAGCCTTTTCCAAACTACTTCTGTGACAATGCCATATTCAGAGACCCGCTGCACTTGCAGATTGAAGACAGATCTATTTGGTAATAACAAGAAAAAAAGCCTCCCAAAGCCAAACCCTCCAAACAACTTATTTCCTACTGAAGAAACTTCTCTGAGCCTATGAAACCTAACTACTCTTTGGCAAATCTTCCCAAACACAGCATGCAAAAGTAGTAATATTTTATGTTTCGATTACAGGACATTGTGGGCTGCTGCCATCTGCTATGAAAGGGACTTTCTGCTCCCTGAACATCCTGGCTGTAATTTGCACAATATTTGAGTTTCTGAGAGATACCAAGAGCTCCGCTACAGTGTGGATACTGATCAGCACTAACAGCACTTAAAAAATGGGAGAGGTGACTTGAGGGTGACAGTGGATTTTGGCACCTCGGAATTTTCCCCCAGGCAGTGGAAAATATTCCAGCAAGCACTAAACATGTAAGAAACTTTATCCAAAGCACACGCAGCCGCCATGGCAAAGTGAAAACATGAAGGAGTGCTTCATGCTATAACATCATCTCTCTTTTCCGGAGTTACAGTTGGGTTCAATTTTCTATTATTGCAGATCTTTGGAGTGGGACTTTTTGAAGGGCTCAGCCTTGGCCCAAATCCTCTCCCACTGGAAAACAATGAGCCCCCCGACCCCCTCGCTGCTTTAATGGCAGAAGAGCGCCGCCAGCACAGAGCGCTTCGGGAAATTCCTCTCCTCCACCCGCTCCCACACAATGGGTCAAATGTTCCATCCCTGTGTGAAGCCTGAATAAACAGGCATTGCACAAGGAATCGCCGTGGGGAAGTGCAGCTGCCGTGCCAAGGGCAGCCTGTGACTCCACAGTCCCTCAGCATTAACCATTACAGTTCATGGACCGGGATCCTTCCCTGGAATGCTGCTCCTGGGAGCCCGTGTTCCCCGAGCTGCCTCCTTGACTGATGCCTGTGAAGCTCTGCAAGTGGTGGCTGACAGGGCCAGGCTGGCCATGATGTGGTTCATACTTCCATATGCTCCCACAGATAACAAAGATGGTGATTTCTGACCTTGAGGGCTATTTGCTGTATGGTCAGTTTTAGTTCCCTGGTGACAAATTTTTATGCAAGTTTGTATTTTTGAAAATTGACCCATTTCATTCATTATTTAAAGAATAACATGCCCATAAATCGTCATGTAGGACCTTCAGAAGGAGAAGGATAATTCATTATTGAAGTGTCTGATCAAACTGTACCTACCACTCAAAGACAAACCAAACCTGGGGACATCTACTTGCCACGCTGCACCCAGGCATTTCTTGACAAACCCTGTCTGCCAGCTCAGCTCCACCCAGGCAGCAAAAACAACCTGTGCTGCAAGACCTGCAAAGTTCACCCACATTCTTCTCCTTGGGATTATGGCACAGCTAGGAATTATGGATGGAAATGTACAGGTCCACAGTGCATGGGAGCTTCACCACCCATGGACTGCCTTGCAGGAGAAGGTGGCATGAGGACTAAACAAAAGCTCAACAGTCTTGAGCCTGTGCCTTACCTGGGCTATTTCTGGTGTGGTTCATCAGTGCTTTTGCCCTAAATCTCAGGATGTGTTTCTATAGGCCAAAAGGAATAAATAGCTTTTCCTTCTGCATTAGGTAAAAAAGCACAGTAAATGGGCTCTCTCAGCTTACATTATTTGAGGATCTGTCTTATCATCTTCAACGCCAAGAGAGCTGAACATTTCCTATGACCCTTCTGCTGATGGCTACTGCAAAGGCATAAAGCACTTTCTCAGTCAGCCCTGTGCATAGTGTGCTCATTTGAGAGGTAAATAAAGAAGACATCACGGCTGGATGTGCGTTCTCTGCTAGCAATCAATGCACAGCATACACTTTTGATGAGGTTAGATAACAAGCATCACATGGAGACAGGAGCACTATGCACACACAACCTTTGGAATATATGTCAGCAATAAAATGATAACTACAAAGGCAAGCAGTAGCTACCCACTGTAGGATGTCTCATCTAGTTCAAGTTCAGCTGTTCAATACAAGCCCAACTCTGTGGAGTTTGATAAAAAGTCATCCTAAAACAACAACAAACCCCCTATACACTGCTCTGAAGTATTAGCACAAGGATATATCTTTGTTCACTGGGCTCTTTTTAATCTCGAAAAAGGAATTTCTTACATCAAAAATAGAGAATTCTTTCATGTCACTGTCAGCTCCGTAGCCCACCTAAAATTGCATTATTACCACTGACAGAAAGACAGGTGTTAACAGCTGGAGAGAAAACAAATGGAGAGCGCTGTGGCAAATTTTGAGGAGAAACAGATGTGTGAGCAACGCTGCCTTTGATATTTATTTTAATAGTGCTTCTCAAACGTGTTCAATATTTATGCAGCCACAGACTCAGCTTTCACTGGCACACGAGAGCCTGCATTATTCACCTCTGCCACCACCTCTTCCTTTCTTTTCCTCCCTCCCAACCATCATAAAAAAACAGCATCCGCAAATCTCCCAGGAAAAGCTGGCTTATTCCTCCTCCCCTCCCCCAGCATGAAATGGATAGAGTTTTTTAGCAGTGGGAGTTCAGTGTGATTAGTATGCTAATACGGGAGAGAGAAAAGGAAATGGAGATGAGAGATACGGTCCTTTAGCGAAGAAAAGCAGGAACAACTGAAAGGAGGATCTCTGCTAATCAATTAACCTACAATGGACCTAATGCCATAAGAAGCTATTGTGCATAAAGGGACAGAATTCTCGGTGACAGATGGCACTTGGGCTCATGATATTACAGGGCTGCTGCTTGAGAGCTTGTTTACCTCCCATACAGGGGTAAGCAATAAAGCAATAAAATTGCTTATTTATTTTAAAGAGAGAAGTTGAAATGCTTATTTACCAAATCAATCAAGGTTTACTAAGGCAGAACAGCCACAATCCTCATGGCCCTAAAATGCTGGATACTTCACTGATTTCAAATAGCAATTATCTATTGCAGTTTCTTGAACCCACTCTGACTGCAAAGAGACATTTAATTTGCAAATTTTGATGAAAATTGTCATTTTTTTAATTGCCTATTTCACCGATTTGAATTTTAAAACAAACTATTAACTAGAAGCTCATTTTTACTTGTCTTGGGCAAGCCCAGAAAAATATTTGTCAAGACCCAAGCCTGTCTGCTTAGCATTTGAGTTGAGAGATGCACAACTGCCTTCAAGTCAACATTAGCTGTGACAGAAGCAAGACTATTATTTAACAGTAGCTGAAAATGTCAAAAACAAGCGGCATTTGGCATTTTGACAAGACGGCGCTGAAAAGAAACTATTTTTTTTTCTCAACACTCAGATAACTGTAAATCAAAAGTGTACAATTACCACTTGGCTCAGAGTACTGCTTTGGTGGCTTTCTTTGAACCAGTGGGGAGAAGAAGAACAGACAGGTCTCCATCTTCTGCTTGCAGCCACCTTCAAGGTCCCACCACGGCCCACACTTCAAAAAATCCACGTTCTGCTCCCAGGAACGGAGGTGGCATCATCCAACAACTCACGTCAGACCTCAGGCATATCAGCATGATGAAGACATCCCAGAAGCTAAGGATATATGTAAATGCTCCAAGATGTATGTTTTAGGTATTAGCTGTCTACCAGAATAAATTCAGACTTTTTGGTTTTTTTTAAGTAGGTGCTGTGCCTGGGCATTAATCAGCATTTTTTACATTAGCAATTATAACAAAGGGTCAGCTGAATTAATTAAAAATAGTATTGCGTTGAAGAGAAGCCTCATACTGAAGAAGTATAGGAAAATTAGTATCTGAACCACTTTATTCTCACAGAGAGATTAAGCTGGAAGTCACTGTTTTAATCAACAACAAGATGAAACAGTGCTCATGGTAAACAATATTGTGAACCATCTCAGGGAAACAATGACATGGTGATAAGATACTGCCTTCAAGACTTTTAGATACCAGGATGAACAAGCCTTAATAATTTAAGAGATGCCAAAGTGATGCCCACCATTTATCTGGACTCAAGTAGAACAATTTTTCTGGCAAGGTTTCCAATCCATGAAGTCCCTTTAACATCAGTCAGCATTAGCTAGGGCATCAAATCCCACAAAGATCTGTCTTTAAAAGTGTCAGTCACCTGTTTCTGTCCTTCCTCAGTGAAATCTCATCGTGCACCTCAGAGCAGCTGTGCAAGAGACATCAGGAGTGTGTTGCACAGAGCCCTGCCGAGGTCCCATCCCTGTACCAGCTCCATGACCAACCTCACCACATCGCTCTGGGTTTCTTTAGTTACTGTGACCTTGGAAATCACAAATTACCGGGGTCTGACAGCTCAGCAAAGTGAAAGTACTCCATGAATAGGTGATTCAGGCGATGCCAGAAAGCACATACTGTGCCCCCAGCTTTGAAACTCCCCTGAAAGTTTGGGAGCTTCTGGTAGCAACTGGGTCCCTCTCCCTTGCAGAACACCTCTGGTGCCTGCATTGGGAATGCAGACCCTGCATACATAGGGGAACCTCTGCAATGATAGGGGAACCACTCCAGCCTCAATATTCTTATTTTATTGCCTGAGAACACATTAAAGGACCAAATTTGTCAAGCCACAGGCTCTGAGAGCAACACAGCCATCCTCATTTACCTGTGAGCTAATCCAGAGTGGTGAAACCTAGTGGGTTTTATATCCCAAAATACACTGCAACTCCAGAGACCTGTGGTGCAAAAAAGCACCCTGAATGGATGGGTCTGAAAAAACAACTCTCCCTCACACCTTCAAGTTTACTCTCAGCAAAGCTAGGGGTTGAATGCAAAAGCAACCTGTCATACTTCTCTTTGTCTTTTGGAACTTAAAGGTGTTTCTCCTTTGTAAACTTACATTTTTTTAAAAAATAAAAAAGCCCGTGTGTGTACTATACAAATACCACTGGTATTTGTCTTTGAGCTGGGCATTTTGACCTGACATCTAAACTGAATTCTCTTTTGTATCCAGCCAGCTTATCAAGTGACCCCCCCATCCTGCTCTTCTTCACTGTCCCAAAGTTCATCCCCTGTACCAGTGCAATGATCAAAGTCTGCAGAACTAACCTGGAAAAAAACACATTTCCAGGAATAGGTACGTACCTTCCTTTCCATTATTTCTTAACATTGCATCTCTACACTTATTACCTACATAATACTACATATCTAATGCTTCTTATACCACCTATCCCCACAGTGGACACATCACCTCATTGATTCATGTCCTTAAACCATCAGTCTTCAGGATCTTTCAATTCATCTTCTTCAAGCCACTACTCTGGCACCATTTTTGCATGATACACTGACTTGAGGAAACTGGTAGGTAAGAGGATCTGAAACCACACAAAGCAGTATTCTTTCACTCTCCTTAGTTTAATCAGAGCAGGCACAGACCCAACACAAAGCCTCAGCTGAATTTCCTACAGGCAAAATAGTGGACAAAAAAAAAAGGCAGGATTGTGGCAAGCATCTATGACAACAAGCTCATCAGTGGCCAACATTTTGTATTTGCATCATTATTAATCTGCTCTGCCAGATCTGATTCTTCTGAAGTGCTGATATCCCATATAAAAAGCACACACTGCAAATCACAGAGGAGGATGACAGTTTTCATCAGTGCTGAAAGAGAGGAGGGGAAGACAGACTCTGCGGTGTGCTGCTCTTACGTGTTGCACAATGCAGGAATTTTTTTGACCTGTATCAGATGAGAAAAGAAGTAAGGTCTAAACAACTTCATCCCTTTCAAACACAGTGGGCCAAATTCCCAACCAGCATGAAATGCTGCATATCCACTGAAACTGATGGAGTTTCGCCAGCCTGGCTGAGAACTTGGCTTTGCACGTCAGTTCATTCAGCAACGATTGCACTTGACGTGCAGCTCAGAACAAGCATTTGTTTTTAAACAGAAACAGTGGAGTCTTTCAGTATATCTCAGCCTATACATAGTCCTGGCTTCAAGTGCAGGATTAACTGTCCTTAGCTCAGGCTCCTATGTATTGTGCAAAGGAAGAGTAAGGAGGAGGAAGAAAGCATGCTCGTCTCTCTTTGGCACATTAGTGGCACGTCTCACCCCTTGAGACAAGAAGTGATGCTCTGCAGAGCAGGGCAACTTGGCTCTTTGTTGGAACCTTAATTAACACATGCACTTGATGTCCTTACAGGCATTGTGCATCCTTTCACCCCACCTGAACACCGTGGAGTCACATCCCTCACTTTACCTCAACATTACCAACCAGTGCCCTGGGCCAGACCAATAGTTTCTTACAAAGTTCACATGGAATGTGTCAATCTAAGCAAGAAGTTGCTAAAGCCACATGCCCATGAAAATTCTCCGGTGGCATAGCTAGGCTTACCTCAGGCATCCCTAGACACTGAGGGAATAACTGGCACATCTGGGATAGAGAAAAACAAGCCCAAACATATTCTGGTGATCACTGCCAACGAGGTGATGCCTTTGGAGAGCAGCTGAGAGCAGAACAAATCAACACAAATGTATCCGTAAGACTCCCCTTACCCTTGTTTTGAAACTCGGTACAGTCAGAATGATCAATTACTGTCCTTTTCCTTCTTGCAACATTATGGAAAATGCTGGAGGCTCACCTTGCATAATTTCTATATGGTAAATTAGGGTGCAACCCTATTACTCACAACTTTCCTTTTAGTGCAAACCTTTTTTCCCAATAATTCTGTGAAACAAACCTTGTTTACAGGTTTGATTACCAAAAACTATGAAATATCTATATGTTCGTCACAAGATGTACACTGAACTAATCAGAGAACAGAAACAGCAAAACTACATAATGAATTCAGACAGAGACATATTTATAAACATAGACTTTTCCTTCAATAAATATTTTGCCATATTTGTTTCAAAGGCACAATTTCAGAGAATTTCTACCAACAAAGTCATAAAAAGCAGATCTTATGGCTACGCTTGCCACTGCAAATGCTCTGTAATATGTGCACATATCCCCGCAGAACTAAAACAAAATAGGTGACCTCCTGCAGGGGTGGTTGACAAAGACAAGGCAGAACTGCTGCCAGTACAGAAAGTGAATCCTATGAACCTCAGTCTGGAAATGCTGCAGGTTGTGCATCTGACACAGATGTACAGGGCACACTGGACACAGAGCACTCAACCAGCTTGGCCTGAAGAAAATTAGTAGCTGTCCCTTTGCTTTACATTCCTTTTTGTTTCTATATATTGCCTCCTCTCTGCTACAGTGCTGGGCAGACTAAAAAAGTGTGGATGTGCAACAGGAGCTATTGAACTTCTGTGCTTCAGAACCAAAGAACGAGAAAGGAAAACCTCAAGAAAATGCCAAACTACATTTCAACCCGAATTTCAGCTCTCATCGGATCAAGAAATAACCCCTACTTCTTCCCCAGCACTGCTTTTAAACATTCAAAACACAAACTCCCAGTATGCTGCCTGAAAAGCCCAGGCATAAAGTTTATCCTTTAATTTGAGGCTTTGTCATTTGACTGGGGAAGGAGGTAATCAGGACAAGGCTCTGGACCATGCTGCTCAAAACATGACAACAGACACACCAAAAATCCAAGCTGACTGCCTGAAGCAATTAAAGAAGTGTTTACTATTCCATGACAGTTAACATGTTGGACTGACCTTTCATTTACTGTTTAGTGCTGAACATTAAGCTGCAAAATTACTCATGCTTTGCATTTAGTACTGGCATCAGAACTAACAGCATCAGATAGTTATTCCCATGGCAGGGCCCATGTTCCCTCTGCCCAGCTGTGCACGTACTTTCACCAGCACTGATCTGATCTAACATCACTTCCTCAGGTTCTGTTCACCTACTGCCATCAGGAATTATCAGTAACATTGCTCCAAAATGTAAAAAGCATAAGCAAAATGTCTGGTGATGCGAGGCGTAGAATTATGTTCCTTCCTTATGTAGCAGGAAAGAAAAAAAGGGAGGACTGGTGTATGCCCACAGGTCCCCGTGGCAGCTTCCAGCCAGATGGCAGCAGGGAAGTAAAGGAGCTGTGGAGAAGTTTCTTTGTTCACTCTCCTCCTAGCTGCTTACAGTGTTATAATGAGAGGCACAGGATGCATTTTTCAAGAGCCTGATAGCTCAGCATCAGGAATATTGGAATATTCCCTCATAACCCAAGTAACTTTCCATTCGACACCATCAGGCTGGAAGGACCTGGAATTTGCATTCTCTGAGGCTACAGATGGAAGGCAGAAGTTAAGTTTCCAGCAAAACACCTTTACTCGTATGCTTTTGGCTAATCTTAGTGCTTACTATCCAAAATTGTGGTTATTTTTACCCATGGCTGTAACCTGCCTGGTCAGATACGTGGCATGCCCAGGATGCTGCACTTTGACAGCGGAGTTAGGAATTTTGGGCCACAGGTCATCAACACAAACAGAACTTTTCCACTCATCCCCTGCACTCCTTCCAGCTTTCACCTGTGGTGCTGCCCTGCTGTGGGACTGCATCCCAAACCCCCATGTACCTCTCTTCCCACTCTTTCCTCACCTCTGCCTGGATGCTTTTCCATTACATTTCCAAACCTCTCTTTATCACATCTTTTCTGAGACAGTGATGGGCACAATGAATGCAGTCTGTGAATACCAAAGTAACATTCACTTCATATCCAGACCACAACATTAATAAATACAAATATATTATGAATTTCCCTGCCATTTGTGTCTTGGTTTTTTTCATATCCATAGTAGCTATTTATATCCAAATCTCTATTTTCTGTATTGTGAATGAAGTTATCTTATTCCCATTGCAGATTCAAATGAGTAGATTTTCCAAGGCTGCTCAGCATGGTAATTAAGATAGAATCACAGCTGATTTGATCTTCCCTGCTTCTTTTTCACTATTTTTATACAGATGTGCAATATGCCAGCTAAATGGTGAGAATTATTATGAGATTGCTGATAGAAGGTGACTCAGTGTATTTTAAATATCAATGTAATTTCTTAAAGAAAGAAGAAACCTATCAATCAAGGTTGCAATTGTGTTTAATGCACATTTTGCTTTTAACAGCAATTTGCCAGTTTAAACAGCATAGACTTTACAAGAGTTAATTGGTGAAGAGGTTTTTAAAGTTATATCTAAAATATACCTTATTCTTTATTGAACAACATTTTTAAGACAGCCTAATGTTATAACTACATGCTATACAGTAGTAGCATGTCCACACCACTAAAGTTAAGGCTGTGTCAGCATTGTCATCGTGGTTTGAACACATCAGCCATAAAACCACAGCAGTTTGAAACAACAGGACACCCACAATGTTATCCTGTATTGATGTTAGTCAAGTAAAAATAAAAACAGCAAGACACATATAATAAAGGACTCCACCCAAATTTATTTTGGATGATTGCTGCCTTTGCGCAACATGCTCAAAATTTCCAAAATGAAATTTAAAAGTCAGCGGACAGCACAGTCTAACCAGGTTTAGCTGAATCTGAGTGCAAAGTGCTGCAAAGTGGGTGCCACAGATGCACAAGAACCACTTCTCACATACTGCACATTTCAACACACACAAGGCTGCTTCTGTGTAAGTATTGAGACTGGCAGGTAACAGCAGTTCTACCACCAAGGGAGTAACAAAAACAACTCATCTTCAGTTGTACACACTCGTTGGTCATGATGAAACTACACTGTTCACCAAGTCAGCACACTGGCAACTGAGGTACAATGTTATTCCCTACAGCTAAGGTAAGAAACATCTGAATTTTTATGCCACTCATGCCCTGATAACTCTATAGGGACTTCTCACACTGTCCACCAAGCTGAAGCTATTTGTTGAAGTAAAGGTGGATGAGGTGAAATACTGTAAGACAGAGACTCGACAGCATCTTCAGCAAATTGCCAGCCTGCCTAAAGAAACTCACTCTACATTCCTGCCCAGCTTCTTGGTTTTGTTAATAAAATGTTTCTTATTGCCATATGGTTTGATTAAGAGAAAATCTCTGGTCAGGGATCTACTTAGCCATGTTCTGCCTCTGCTTAAAGCAAAGTGCCTCTGTAAGTGCTTTCCTGAATTATCATCCCAGGACAGTGGGCTGCAGGTGATGACACTTTGTGGAGCTGCAGAACCAAGTTCTTCATACATCTTATGATTATTTATTATTCTTACAAATTCCCATTCAAGAAATTTTCCTTTTGTGACCATGTATTTTGTTACAATGCTTTTGGAAGTGCTGATTCCACACTTTTCAGACTTGGAGGAAAGCAGGTAAGACTGAAAAAGTTGCCTAGTTCAAGCTTTGTGTACAACGCATTCACACAATTATTAACGAAAACTTGTCTAAACATCTATTTGTTCTTTGGACCAACTCCAGCCTCCCTAGGTGACTGCAACATGTCTTATAAACCTTTCATGGAAGACTTAAAAAATTGTACTTAAAGACAAAACAGGAAAACAAAAACATTTAAATATCATCAACAAAGACAGAAGAGGAAAACAAAGTAGAGACATCCCACGCCAAACTCACTGCAGGCACAGGTTAGCAGTGTCCTCTTGAAATCTGCTTTCTGCCTTCTGGCACTTCTTCTAGCTCACGGTGTTATAAGGGAGCTGCAAAGTCAAGAGAAAATTCCATGTATGCCCCCAAATATGGGTCACCCACTACAATCCTCCTTAAGAAGGGAACTGCTCAGCACACAGTCTATTTCAGCTCGCTGTCCTACCAGGCTGTCTGTCAAACAGGCTAAAAACATTTCTCTACCTCAGAAAACTGCTGCAAGAACAAATGCATTTATGGTTGCCTGGACACAGTAACAGCAATGAGGGCTCCATCAGTACCCAAAATACAGCCCTGCTGATCCCTGCCAACTGAGCAGGGGGTGGGCAAGGACCACCAAGAGTAACATTGGTAATGGAGGGCTTTATGACACTATATGGTAGTGGCTGATTTACTCCAGCAGAATTAAATTTTGCAATAAAAACTCCCTAAGTTGTTTTTCCTATCGACACAAATCAGCTTAAAGGATTGTACAAAAATGACCTGAACTGTATTCTGTTTTGCACACAAGCAGTTCCAGAATCTGTCCATGATTCACATAAATTCAAAACCAAACAGAGATGCTGGGCATACCAGGGGAAAATTAGCAAATAGTTTCCAGACTCAGTTTCCATTTCTGTGATACTGGGCACGCAGCAGAGATAAATGAAATGCTATGGCAATAACCCATGAAACCTGCATTGAGTTTCCTCACCTGTAATGTGAGTCAGAAGAATTATATACTGTGTTAATAGGCGTAAATCAGTTACTTATTGCATCAAAGTTCACCTGTAATCCATAAATTTCATATAGATATTATGGGCTATCATCATGGAAAGAGATCTTCATTGCTAAACATGAACCCCCTCTGTCTTTCACTAGCTGTTAAGAACAAATTCCTCAAAACTTTCAAGATAAAGTGAATGAAGAAGTTTCAGCTACAGAAACGTAGTGCAAAGGTTCAGTTTGGCACTGCAATATTACAGACATACAGGAATTCATGGTAAACTGTTTAGATTTGGAATAAAGAATCCTATAATTGAACCAATATTGTCAAATGTATTGCATACTATTGTAACTTCACAGTAATCAAAATCAGACATCAAGGTTTCTATAGAAGCAGCAATCACAGATTGCAGTAAAGTATACCACTTAAGGGAAAAAAATTGCATTTTGGCAATTTCAATAGTCAAGTGTTCCTTATGCTCCTCCAACAGTCATTTGTCAGACATTTTCCTGTTTCAAAGGTGCATATTGTTTCTTCTCAGTCCTCATGAGACTTCTCTGCAATGACTTTGCATTCATACTGAAAAACAGAAGTTGACAAAATAATATTAACATACATAACTAGTGAAAAATACTTAAAATAAGTGATTTTTCTACAAAATGGGTGATAAAATAACTCTTATTAAACTCCACCCAGATAAGTTTGATCTCCTTAAGTTCTGTGCACATACTGGTGGCTGCAATTTGCGTCCCATGAGCAGGTCAGGCTTTGGGGATGGCCTGATTTCTCCCCAAATACAGGAGCTCTTACTCAGCTCATGGTCCTGAAAGCATGTAATAGAGTGTACAGAGCAAAGCATGGGCGTGCTCTGATGTACAGTATGATCAGCTCACTAAGTACATCAATAAAAAATGATTGTTGGCTCCTACCCCACTGCATACCCTTGAGCCAAATAGCTGGCTGGTATATATGGAAGAAAAAATGATATGTACATTTAAACTTTTATTGGAAGGCAATCATCCCCCCTCCTCCAGACTCACCATTGCCAGCTGCCTGCCAATATTGCCCATTGTTATTCCACCAGCAAAAAATATACATGGCAACCAGGAACGGACATAGAGGAAGTCTGGGGATGTGTATCTGCAAAAGAAGGCACATTTTTGAGCTCAGCTGTGCAATACAGAGAGTCTTCCAATCACAAGACAAATTCACAATTATTAGGACATTTTAACGCAAAAAGATACACATTATAGAAATTTAATTTCTTGCAGCAAACAACAAAGGAGGCTTCTTATTGATTATAGCTGCATTTATTCAACCAAACAAAGTGTGTTACATCGTTGGCGAGGCAGCAATTTTATTTCAGTTAGCATTTCCAACACTTCTCACACACACGTAAGAGCTTTCATGAACAGTCCAATCTATGCTGTGCTCAAAATTAGGTGCTGACAGCTTTGAAAATCATGTCAAATTGTACCCCTTCAGTTACCCTGATTTAATGTTACAGCTTCAGAACATTATCATTTCACCTTAGGGGAGCAAATACTTACTGATAAACTCCATTGTACACCAGAAGCTGTGACACCAACGTGGCCAGGAAAGCAATTCCTACTCCAAGACCAAAACCACTTCGTGACCTATCAAAGGTCCACCATAGCCCAATGGACAGGGCTGCCAACGTGAGAGACAGCTGGATATTGTTGGCAAAATCCACCTTCTGAGCTGGCTGTTAAGGATAAGCTTAGAAATACCATGTACAACTATAAAGCAATTTTTATCATTCTGTTTCTATTTTGGAACAACAGAAAAAAAATACCATTAATACAAGCACAGTGCTACTGTATTGTCAGTATTTCAGGAAACTAAGAACTTATGACACTTCTTCAGATTTTAGGGTCTTTGCACGGTACACAACTGAAGAGCCTCTTCATCTACCAAACAATCAAGCATTTTATACAGACGCACAATGAACATGTTACTTCTCATCCTCACCTGGCCCTTTATTACACTCAATATGAAATCTTAAATCCAGCGTTAAATTTCTTCAACCGACAGGGATTTACAAAAACACCCTGTATTTATCACTTTTAATTGCAATTTCGTTTCAATTACATGATTTTACATGTTTTCAATTACATGATTGCATTCAACTCAATATTAAAATGCTGATGTGTTCTATAAATCAAAATGAAAATATTACTGGAAAGTGTTAATGCAAATCAACATTGAAAGTCAGTTTTGTCAGCTTGTGAAAGAATTGTGAAGTCACTTCAGATATCTTTGTGTGTTTCACATCCTTCAAAATGTTTTGGAAACACTAACTCATTCTCATTACTCCCGTTCAAAACAGGTAATTAAAGAGGGGCTTGTCATGTTTCATAGGCCTGAAAGCAAATTTATGGGATGACAGTATAAAAACCACTGTCCTATTTCCTCACAAAAATCTGGAGAGAGACCTAGTGGAAATGAGAAACAAGTTTGACTAACTGAAATAAATAATTACAGGATAAAAATCAATAGCTTCAGAAAAAGTGTCAAAGAAGACAGAACCCTCACCAAATCTGGCAATGTGCAAAACTGGCAACAGCTGAAGAGAAAGCAGTCTGGAGAGCTGTCAAGCAGGAAATACAGACAGTACATAACTGATGTCCTGGGATATGGGGAACAGCTGTTAGGGAACTGCAGAAAATTCGCTGTAAATTATCAGACCCGTGTAAAAAGGAGCTGTCAACTCTTATTTCTTAAAAGCAGCAAAATTGCCACAGGCTCACCCAACAGGTACAGGCCAGGTCAGTGAGAACCACAGCAGCACACGAGTGCATCTCTGGCAAGGAGAGTGAGGTTCGGGAGGGACAGTGGGAGTGACTCGGAACCTCGGCAGCTCCAGCTCATCCAACCATACAGGACAGCAGAGAAAACCACACAACAACAAAACCCATGAGGGGCCAGACAACCTCAGCGAGAATTCAGCCAGCTCTCCCACCTTTCACTTCATGTGCCCTCTCTTCCTGGGAATGAGGAGATTCAGTAGTACAAGAACAGAACTTCTAGCACCATTTTTGTGAACTGTGTTGGAGCTGACACAGATGGAGATGAGCGTCACAGAGATGATCAACTTTCTTTACAAGACCCCAGTTTTCACCAGCAGACCCTGGTTTTAGCTGACAGAGGAGGCACTAGGCATAACTGCAGAAAGCCTCTCAGACCCACAGCACTGCCAGAAAGATGCACCATGAGAGAAGCATCCAGTACATGAGAAAAGCATCCAGTCACCCAGTACTCTCCTGGCATCAAGGAAGGCATCCTTTGCAGAAAGGGGTAACAACATTTCCTGGCATTGTACAGTCCTGGGTATTCCAGGTCCTGAGTTTTCCCCACTCTCTGCAAAGTGCATGTGCTTCACTCATGACCTCAAGAGAGGGCCTCAAGCTCTTGGTATTAAGAGGTATGGTATTAAAAGGACATCAGCTTGCAGCAACCTAAAGCACTTTTCTATAATACCTACTACATTAATATCTTCCCACACTTTAATTATTCAAAGAAAATAAAGACTCTAAGTAAGAGAAAGCCCAAAATTGAGACATTCCTAATGAAAGTATTTTTCAGAAAAAGATGTGAAACTCATTAACTCCAAAACTGCTACTAGTTTGACACTAACACATATTCTGCATTTCCTCTGCAAAAACGCTGCCTGGTACACCTTTAACACCAATTCACCATGACTGACTGTGTGAGCTTTTTTCAAGAGGAAACCCATTTGTTGCCACCAATGTCATTTGATTATAGGATACAGCACTAGCATGGTTTATTCCCACAAAGACTGCTACACATCGCATTACACTGGACCATTCTCTCTTGAACTTATGTGGCTCTCCCAGATGTCTGTCCATGCAGGGGTACAATAATCCAATCACAGCTGTGGAGATAGCAAAGAAAAAAGGCTCTGAAGTTAAAGCACTGGCAACATTTAACTAGAATAAAGGCTATCTAGATTCTGACAATTACAGTCACTACTAAAACACAAATTTTAAGGATAAACAGCACAAAAATACACATTGTAAAAAAAGAGGAATTTCAAAGAGTTTCATTATTTAAAAAAGCCCTGTAAAGTTCAGCAGCATCTTCAGCTACTACAGCAGAAGTAGCAATACAGAGACAATTTGAACCAGGGGCAGAGGATGACAGAGCTCTCTCTCCTACACCAAAACCTGCACTGTAGTTCAGAAAGAGCATTAAGAGCTTACATGTTGGCACTTCCAAAAATCTCACACATCAAACATGTTTAAAATAACTGCAAAACCAACACACCACAGTAGTGGTGTTGCTTATAATATTAATATTTTGTGTTTTGTTTCGTCCTTGTTACAAGCAGGCTTTGTTTGATAATGTTTTTCTCTTCTTCAATGCTACTCTCAAGCTCACCCAGAAGACAGAAAGCCAAGAGTCCATGGTATCTGTTGAATACAGAAAGCAAACAGGAATTCCAGCCCCAGGGAATTGCAATGCTCTTTCAATATTTCTTCACAAATGTGTTCTCTACTCCAAGTGCAGCTAAAAAGACTTTTACCAACTCCACTAAGGAACAATAATGGTGCCTTAATGTTAGACTGTAGTGGTGTGAGCACAACAGAGCCTGAGCCATCAGTACAGACTCCAGTGCCTTCAGTCCAGCACACTGCTGGGGGTAACACTGCAAATGCTCTTTATTCTGCCACAGAGGAAACTGATCTCCAGGATTCAGGAAAATAAATCACCAGTAAAGCTGGAGCAGAAAAAAAACCTCCCTGAGCAATTTTCTTGCCAAAGGCCTTGGGCCAAACTCATGACTAATAACGGTGATGGATGAAAGGACTTCTCTGAATGCAGCCTCGATCACCACTGATTATAAATATGCAAAATACCTTTATTCTGTTCATAATAATAAACCATACTGCAGAGAAATGTTCACGTCAATTCCAGGAAGGCTTTGCAAGTACAAATGGTAAGAAAACGGGTGAATTATCAGCATTTACCACAGAGGTTCCCTGTATGTATGCCAGCAGAGAAGATAAGGAAAGAAAATGGAGAAGACTGATTATGAAAAAAAAACCCCTGAACACTTCAACAGGGGTGACTCCTGCTGGGAAAAGCCATTTAAGGCTGTAGTATCTCTAAATCAGCTTAAAATCAAGTACTAAAATCAAACAGTACCATTAGTAAAACAGTGATTCCATCTCAAAAGCAAATTTATTGACTCACATTAATACTCAGAATTGTGAGCTTCTCAATCTGATTAAAATTTGCCTCTAGGAAGATAACCCCTGTAAGAACAGATTCACCAAAGCAGAATCCTCCAGTACTGGCTGCTAAGAATATTCCCTTAGTAAAGCATGAAACTGACCCTAAGGACCAGTGATCTTCAGAGTCAGGTAGAAAGTCAAACTCCATCATGCCTGTAACATGGAATATACCTTGATACTTGAAAGGAGAAGAGAAAGGTTATTTCTTACTATCTACAGCAGTCAACTCACTTAAACTGGCTAGACACAGAGAATGATCAACTCTCTGCATGGCCATGGGAGAAATGGAGCATGTTCACATCATCTGAGATACCCAACTGCATGGAGGTCCTCTGTTCTGCACTGTGCCCCTACAGCTGCCAACTGCAGCCTGGCCTCAGCTCCCAGACACAGGCAGGGCTCCCAGCTCCACAAAAGGGAGTATTTCTCAAGGTGTTTGCTGTGCTTAACCAAGGCACTGTGTGCTGCACAGTCTGACACCACCAGGGTATTTTCAAGGGCTGTCTGGGAGCAAGCTCCTGTAATCCAACTCCAGGTCAGCAGCAGCAGCACCACCTCCTCACATCTGTTAAGTTCAAACCCAGCAGAAAAAAACAAAGCTTTGTTATGCTCTGTTAACAATATTACAGTAAGACAAGTTGGCAAAAACCTAATTCCTGGATGCATATTTGTGGAGAGATCATTGGGGAGATCAGAAGGATATCAGCAGCTAAACAAGGACAGTGATGCTGAAAGGGAATTTTTTATCTTCCCTACCTCTCACAGTTTCTTTCAGCTACCTAACTACATCAGCACACCAGGCATACACACACGACTGAACTTACCTGATGCTGTGCCACAGCAAGGTGGAACCCACCAAGCTGAGGAGAAGATGCTTGTGATCACGTCAGGAGGGAAGAGAGTAACGTTTCTCTGGATCTGAAGCAAGTTTAATACTAATGCAAGAAATACACCAATAAAAAACAGCACTACACCACGAATTACCAAATTCATGCCACGACTGGTTACAGATGAAATGTAGGGGCCACACTTTTTTGGTAAAGTTGGCATTGCATCATTTTCTGCCATGACTTCTTAAGTTACCAGAGGCATCCAAGAGGCCGACTGAGGATTCACTTGCAAACAATATTTGACTCTCTTCAATTAGGAGAAACCCAAACCCTGAAAAATATTAAAAATGAGTGAAAATTCAGATATAAGAAACACTACATGTATTTCTCTTAAGTTATTTGGAGATTGGGTTAAAAAACGCCTACTACATTTTTTTCAGTATTTTCTGAAGAGGCAATTTGATAGCAAAATCAATCACAGCTGCAAAAATGCCTTACAAAGGAATCGGGTTTCACAAATAGCTTTTTCTACTAGGAGACAGAGGAGTAAACACGTGGGATGGGACAACCAGGAATGTGAAAGTACATTCCAGGAAGTGAAGAAACAACACAGGTATCAGATGGAAGAAAGGCTTGCTTTGCAGTAAGAATAAATTGTCTGAAGCAACAACTGGAGGTTATATAATTCATCAGCAAGTAAACACAGCTCTCAATTCCAAGTCAGCCACAGAGGTTCAGAGATCTCTTTTCTCAAAGAAGCACCAAAAAACATTTCTCAACTGGAAAGTGAAATCTGAGAAGTAACTTTCAGACTGGAGTCAGAATTTCAGCAATCCTGCAGCACATATGTTTTGTAACCTCCAGAAAGAGCAAACAGCTCAGCAAACCAGAGCAGTACCTTCAACCCAGAGAAATATTTACCGAAGTAACACATAGGTCTGGTGAAAACTTCCATACATTACTACAAACTGTAATCAGGCACAGAAGCACCTGAGGGCAAAGGAAAAGGAGCTCCACCTGCCTTCACACTAGGAAGCCTCTGACATGAGTAACTGCCGGCACTACAGGAATGGCAGAGTTCCATCCCAATCCCTTTCTTAGAAAAAAACAAAACCTGTCCATCATGAGCCTTGTTATACATGGATTCAGTGCCACATTCATGTATAACAACGATTCTGATAGACAGCTTAGCCACCTGGAACTTCAGAAAAAAAGCCCCGACATTGTTTTTAAATTTGAAACTGCCAGCTGGTAGCAGCTTCTGTTAACTCTTATTTATGGCACATGGGGAGCCAAAACAGAACATGCATCCCCTTTCTTCTCAGCTCCAGCTGATCCCAAGGAAGCTCTCCAGAGATACAGCAGCAGAGTAGAAGACTCAGCATTCATTCGTTTCTGCTGACTGAAAGCCAAAAGAGAAGTTAAATATATCCAGGCTGGTTAAGACACTCCAGTCAACTCCACAGATGTGATGCCACACCATGGCATACTCCATCACAGGAAAAAAGTTTCAAAAGACAGGAAAAAAAAAAAAGGGAAAAAAGAAAAAAATTCTCTTAGTACAAAACTTCCCACTGGCAGTTTGGGGAAGCAACAGTGTCTTCCTAAGAACTCAGGCTCTCTTCTACACAGCCAATTCCCCAGGTTCCTTGTAATCATGAACACTTCTTGGGGGGAAAGAGAACCACCAAGATGTCAGGCTTCTTAGTCTGCTTCCTGCATCACACTGCCAGCCTTGATGTCTGTATCAAGGCTGGCACTGCAACACTTCCTTCAAGTAAAAAGGAGATGCTCCAGATTTTTCTGCCCTGCTCTGGATGGCACGCCACTGGAGCTTGGATCATACATTCAACCTTCAGCAAAGAAACCATGGAGTCACAAAAACATCACTATTTCAGCTGAGAGTCTCCCTTGTGTCCCTTGGGGCTTTGCCCACCAGGTGATCACCAGAATTAGCAGAATTTACAGGAGTCTTTTCAACACATTGGCATTGGAGGCTGTAGCTCCCAGTTACAAACTTGCAGGAATACTGTGCCTAACATGGGTTTTCAAACTGTTGTGTCCCTTCTCAGCTTTAGCTTGCCTAGGGAAATAAGCTAAGCTCTTAACTAACTCTTCACCATCCCAACAGCTTTTGGCATTTCCTGAAGTCTGCATAGCCCTTTTTTTAAATGCATGACCCAAGCTGATATATAAGAAAGTTCATGCTTTTACATCTTTTAGGTCAGCACACAGGATAACAGTTTATTTTGCCAGTCATAAAGTGGTTTGCTCATGTCCTGTGATCCTTTACTACATTCAAGTCACTCTTCTTTCCTGTCACTGAAGCCCTTGTTCACTGGTACCAGCTCCAGACCTTACACACTGCATTTCAGCCCTAAGGTATTATTCAATTCTGACACTCAACTTCAATCCATTTTTCCGGCAGGATCTCTCAGTCCTCTTTGGCCCTGTAAATGTTGCCAGCTTTGGGTCACCAGCAAGCATCTTACTGTACCCTATTTTGTGCATCAAGGTTATCAACAAAAACAGAACCATAGGATGTTTTGGGTTGGAAGAGACCTTAGAAATCACCTGGTTCCACCCCTCAAATACTGAGGGAGATCAGCTCAAGTTCTTGTCTGATGAAATCTATTAATAACTCCCCTGCATTGATTATTTCCGCATTTTACATTCTCTCTTGGTCTCTCCCTCACACAAGACTCTGCTTCTAAATTTTCAACTACAGAAACCTTCAGCCTAATTAAGAATCATCAGCTGTCCCACATAGCAATACTTAGGTAAACACTGATTGGCTCTTACTGGTTTGTCTCCTAGAAATGCTGGTGATCAAATAAAAGTCCAATTTTATTCTGGTATAAATTACTTTCAAATCATAAAACCTGCATTTGTGTAACTTCCACTTTTTTAATATGCCATTCAGCAAATACATATTTAATTCTGAAGGCTTATTTAGGTGCAACAGGAAGGAAATCACTTACTGCTTCTGCACAACCAGTGCAGGTGCAAGTTATTCAATATATGAACAACATCTTTTTATTAGCAGGCAAACAGCCTGACCACAGCAAGGGCACCTGGGTAGGTACATATTGACAGATGTCTATAAAAGTAATTCAAGGTCTGAAACTAGCATGATGCAGTCATTCGCACCTGGTTTCTCACCCTACACATATCATTCCTAGTTGTTTTATCGGTTTCTAGATTTTCCACTGACCCAAAGATGTTCTGGCATGCTACACAGCAACTGGGGAACAGAGCAAAGTGATCAGTGCTCAGAAAAGATTCTTCAATGCCCCAGACAGCCTACACTCACAATGCCCTGGCACAGCACAGATATATACTATCATCATCTTTTATGGAAATCAAATTACTCTCTAAAGATTCCAGTTCCTTCTGACTAGGAGGCCACTGTTCCTGCAGACAGCAGAGACTCTATCTCCTTTTAAGCCTTATGTTTTACTGCAAGGTTTCCTCTCAGATAGGAACAGATCACAACATATTGAACCAACAAGCCTTCTGAGCCTTCATTTCCTGGGAATGCACATTCCCAGCTGTAACACCGCACTGAAAGCTGCAGGCTTGGCACTGCCAGAGCCTCAGCTGCACTTCCTTCCTCGCTGGCAGGACTCGACCCAAGCTTTTCAACACACCGTGAACTGTACACGACTTGCAAGGCAGGCACACGGTGTCTGGCATTGCGCAAAAAGTTAACAAGTACATTATCACCCTAGACACTTTCAAACACTTAGTCACTTAACTGTCTCCTAAGGAGAAGATCCGTCCTGCTCCCCTGCGCTCTCCCTGCGCACCGGAGCGATTCACAACTTCTGACACCACACGGACACACCGGGAGCGGTGAGGCCGAGAACGAGGAGGTTTATTTGGCCAACACCACGCATGAGATGGCAAGGAACCATCCGTCTGCAGCGAGGCAACGCCAAAAGCAAAGCAAAGCAAAGCAAACCATCGCCGCTTGGGAATCGAGCGCGGGGGTTCTGTCCCAGACCCCGGCCCGGGGGAGCCCGGCCCAGCCCGGCTCGCCCTAAGGGGCCGCGGGCCCGGGAAGCCCCGCTGGGCACAGGCTGTCCCGGCTGCCAGGGAACAGCTCCACCGGCCTCTCCCTCCGTCGCCCCCAGGCCCCGAAGCACCGCCCGGGCCCGCGGGCAGCACAGGGCCGAGGGGTGCCGCTGCCCGCCCGGCTCGGCTCGTCCCGTCCCGTCACGTCCCATCCGATCCCGTCCTCCCGTCCCGCAGCTCCACAGCCCCGGCCCAGCCCGGCCCGGCCCCTCCGCAGCGCCGGGACTCACTCGGCCTCCGCCATGTTCCGCAGTCCCCGCCCCGCGCAGCCTCCGCAGCGCCGGCCGGGCCTCGGCCGAGCCGGGCAGGGCAGAGCGGGGGGAGCCGGGGATGCTCCGCCGGCCCCCGGCCCTCGGAGAGCCACGGAGAGCCCTTGGGTATCGCCGCTCCGCAGCGCGTCCAGAGGAGTGCCACGGCGTTTGCAAGAGGAACACTTCACTTCGAGTCCTGTGTGCAAATTGAAAGACGGGAAATTTGGGTTAGGTGTTAGAAAGAAGTTCTTTACTGTGAGTGGTGAGACACTGGAACAGTTGCCCAGGGTGTTGTGGATGCCCCAACCCTGGCAGTGTTCAAGGCCAGGTTGGATAAGGCCTTGGTCAGCCCAGTCTAGTGGGAGGTGTCCCTGCCCATGGCAGGGGCGTTAGGATTGGATGATCTTTAAGGTTCCTTCCAATTCTTTACATTGTGTGATACAGTAATTAAAAGAAAAGCTGGATGTGTTGGGCTGTTTGCCCCATGAGCACTGTCCCAGCTGGGCTGGGGGCAGTACCACAGCCTGTTCCACCTTCGCTCTGGGAATGAAGTCCTTGTCCCCATCTGAAGCTGCCAGCCCAGTTCCAGCCCTCCTGAGCACCTGATCCCACAAGGACTTTCCCATGAGCTTGACTTTATTGATTGAGGACAAAATTGCACATCTCCGTATTTCACAAGCTACGTTTTTACCTCCAGTTTGGGCCTTTTGGGGAAAATGTACAACATGAAGCAGAAAACAATTTGCTTTAGCCTGTCTTAGAGATGGTAAAGGCATCACAATGAAAACCACCATTTAGATACATGAGATGGAATATGTGAGAATAATGGTGTTACATTCATTTGTATATCATATATATTAATTGTAACATTATTTTCATTATTATCCTATTAATGAGCTCTTCCCTTTCTGACACTGATACTGAATACTATTTATTAAAAAGATTTGCACATTTCCCCCAAGCTTGGTATTTCACTGCAAAGACTTTGACAGAGCTTGCCATATTACGAGGTCTGCAGAGATTCAGATTGCCTGTCCCCTTACAGTTGCCAGAATAATGACTGGGTAGGATGGGATTTGTAGCAGTTTACTGTAGTGACATCTTTAGTGATAACTGTGGTTTCTTTGTGCTGGTAGGTTGTGACCAGCAGTGTCACCAAACATGTACAAAGTGAGAGGGAAGGATATGGGTCTATAATACACATGTTAGGAATGGAAAAGGGAGACATTTGCAGCAGCAGAAACCCATTGTGGTTTAGATGAGCAATAAATGAATTTTCAAATCGTTCAACTTCGGCTTTTGTCACACAGAAACAAAGTCTTTTTATTCTCAGTAATTCTGCTGAGCTGCCTGCCCTGTCTGTGGTTTAGGTGGTTATTTTGCTGTACTTGAATGCCAAATTCTGGATGAAGAAATAAAAAAGTTTATGAATAAAATATCTTTCCTTAACATCAGATAAATGCCTTTGGTCAGCCACAGGCCTGAAGCAGAACAAAGTGCCTTATCTGTTTGTGCTTTAAAGAGCAGGACCATCGGAAAGCCTGAAATCAGAAACTTTGGGAACATGAAGAGTGTGCTGTAGAGAGGAATGTATGGCATAAGTAGATGGAGACTGCCAGTGGTTGCTGGATCTTTCCTTCTCCAGACACATGTAAATATAGTCAGGTAATGACTTGTATACCAATTTGGTACTATAAAATCACAAGATCTTAATTCCTACCAAAAAAAAAGCAACCATATGACAAATATTAGCTATATTAATAGTAGCATATTAAAACTAATATATGAGAAAATAAATAACCAGTGTTGGTGTAAATCACTGCAACTCCAAGGACTTTATGGCATTGCCGACTCACAACATCTGAAGTCTCAGTCCTTACACCCATCTGATTGTCTTAGACACAATATCCTGTTGCACAAAAACAGGAGAAACATGAGGGAAAAGCATACAAAAATTTATCTGAATTGGAAATTGCCAAAATAAATGCATTATGAAATAGTTTTATAGAGAGAGGAGGCAGAGATATGACCTGCAGAGAAATGGCACTTGCTCTGAATTGACTGGAATTGCTATGAAATATCTTGGGAGAATCATCTCTTGGAAAGCAGCACAGAGTTGTTTCATTGCACTGGCTGCAGAAAAAATAATACAGAATGTTCTGAATTTAGTTTTGGGACATTGGTATTGCTCTGGATGTAATAAATTTGACAGTGAAAAACTTGGGGAAGTTCATACAAAGCAGAGGAACCTAAAGCAGTCATATACCTGTAGAAAAAGTGGAATTGCTCTCCTGTCCCTAACAGTGGCTTTTTAAAAGCTGTACTTTGTAAAGGCCTTCAGAGCTGCCTGAGATGCTGGTAGAGTGAGCCAAGGTCAGTTGGCTTGACTGGAGGTGTGTCCACAGCAGGACTATAAAGGAATGGTGAGAAGACAATGGGTACATGGACGGATGGGTGAGAAAGGGAAAAAGAAAATAAGAGAGTAAGTAGAAAAACTTAACCCAAGTCTTTTTGTGGTGAATCATGATAAAATATCAGGTGTTTCTGAGTCTGTATCATGTGTAACTTGGGAAAAGCCTATGTGCTTGGCAAGAAAAAGCACTTTATAGAAGTCTGGAGTTGATTCCTGGTAGGGCTTCCAGAATTTATATAAATAAAGGACAACATCAGGTTAAGAGTTTTTTGTTCTTTCCCAAGGCCTTCACTATGTCCAATAGTGGGGCAACCACAGAGTGCACTCAATGGAAGAAAACAATCTGTGTGGGAACCTTCTTCCCAGGGATTAGGCCAGGTTTGCTTTCTGTCAGGTGCATGAATGAATGTCCACAGAGCTCTTCAAGCACAGTCTGCAGATCCTAAATATCTATGACAGCCTTCTGCAGAAGCCTGTTTGTGTGCTGTGCTGAAGCATGGCCAATGACCAGCAGCAGTTTTGCAACAAAGAATGCCTGTCCCTCCCTCATTCCACACTGCAGACAACTATATCAAGTACTGCTTTTATCTGGGGCCTTTAGCTAGGATTGTAAAAAAAAAGATATTGTAAATTCTAAATATTCTGCAGGAATATAAATCTCTTCCAAAGTCTTTTTTGAAGTTCTCCATACACGGAGAAGCCTTCTGAAAGGCCTTCATAAATAAATAATAGAAGTGGGCACGTTTTCCAGAAATGCCTTTTATCTCACTAGCTGAGGGTGCTATTTTGTGTTTTATTATCTGCAAAAGGAGGTGCAGTAGCCACCCAGGTTAGCACACAGCTGGGTCACAGGCAGAGAGCAGCACGGCTGACAAGTCCTGCAGCACAGGAGCTTGTTAGGCACAAAGAGCAGCGTGCTGTGAACTACTCTGGGGTCTTGGCAACAGCGCAGTGAGCAGTGGACAAGTTCTATAAAATTGATTTTCCAATAGTGTTGGCATTTTAGAGAGGAAAGGGAAAAGAGGCAGCAGCAGTGTGAAGCCATCGGATCACAGGCACTCTCACGTATGGAAAGGGCTTGTGCTTATCTCAAGATAGCAACAGGATATGCAGTTTTAGGGCTGCTGTCAAAGGCATTTTTGTTTATTTATTTAGCCACTTGCAAAAGATGCTGGATTGTCAGCTCCAGGGGCTAAAGTCCTTTATTTATGTGCTGAAAGGTGCTGCATGGACGAATGCGGCCTGGGTTTCCCTGTGTCACTCTGCCAGCGTGGCTCAGCCCCGATCTGCTTTCCACACTCACTCAGTATCTGCTGAAATAGTCACCGAGGGAGTAAACACTGCCAGCCATGGCTGTGGTTTCTGAGATATGGAGTCCAGCCCAGTCAGAAGTTTGCCAACATAACCTCATTGAATCACATGCCAAAGAACCACAAACAGCTGGAGCATTGAAGGACTGTGACATTTAAACAAGATACTGAAAATACAAGTAATCATCATCATGTTAGAATGCATCCAAACGTGGAATTTAGAAATTAAAGACTTCCTACCATATTTTTATATAAACACACCAGGCAACATCTAGGTTCAAGGGACAGACTAAATAGCTGGGACACTGGTCTTCAGTGGAGTGTATTTTTCCCAGGAATAATTTTTTTTCAGTGGTGGCTTCTGGTGAGAAGCAAGGACAGTGTGGAGCCTGAAGGTACACAGGGAATGTACATGAATGCATTCTAGTCCTGTGAGTGCGTGCATCTGTCATAACCGTGTCACTTGCTAAGAGTCAAAATAAGGTCAGTGCAGATGAGTAAGTGTATGTAAAAAAGGACAGGGAGGAAAATTGTGTCAAATCAAGCTAAAAATAGATGGCTGAGTGGATGAGGAAAATGGCATAAGAAATGCAAACAGAAAAACTGCAGTCTGAGAATGAAAGCAGCCTTGCACAAGAAGGCTTTTCTGGGCTTGATTGAAAATATTCTAAATATATGTGTCATTGAAGTTAGAATGAAAATTAATATACTTGAGTTTGGAGCTTCACAATTTGTCCCCCCATGAAACTCAGATTCTCTCCCTTCCTACCTCCCTCCCTCCTTTTCCCTCTCTTTCTCCATGTCCTTTATGGCATCTCAGATCCAAAAGGAAGGAGAAGATTCTAGGAACTGCACTTGAAAGCTTCTGCCCAGGATCCCAGGGTTTTCTGTGGTCATTATCAGGCGATCAGAGTGACATTTTGCAATACTGTTGACTGAATTTATTTTAATTTGCACTATATTTGTAGAGATACAGACTTTCTACTTAGGCCTACAAAAAATATCAACAACTCATTTTAAATTATTGTGAGATAGGGCAATAACCCACCCTGTTTTGCCCTTCAGTGTAGAAAGGCAGAGTGTGAACCCTTCAGGCACACATCTTGGGGTGGTGCTGTGCAGGCTCAGGAGTGGGACTCAATGATCCTTGTGGGTTCCTTCCAACTCAGGGTATCCTATGAATCTATGAACAAGGCTACTCCTACAAGGTTTACAGTCCAGAGAGAGCAGCAGATTCCTCTGCAGGTGGTAGAAAGAAATAGCACACACAGAGTGTGATCCTTGTGCTCATTTGATGCATCTATTTTAAGTTTAAAAATTGTCTTCTGGAGAGGCCTGTTTCTTTCCTTCACCTGTTGCAAATGGAAAAGGTGCCAAACTTCATAGACATCTAACTTTTGGGCCTCAGAATAAGGAGATAATGATGTTATCCTGTGTAATTTGTTCAATAGCACAGGTTATCTGGGTCAGTGTTGAGGAATGTTTGTGTTGCAGCAGTCTCAGGAACTTCTGTCAGACAGCAATCACTGCTGGCATTGACAGTGCTGGGAAGGGCACATTACAGAGTAGTTTGAGAAATGTCTATTTCTCTTAGCCAACGGAAATCTGCAAATTTACTGTGACAATTCAAATATCACAAGTTCTCATTTCCAACAAATATTTCCATTTTGCAGCATTCAGCTTCCTCACAAATTTGACCTTTCCCTCAGAAAGCACAAGATGCAAATGCAAAAATAAAGGAACCAAGAGCTCACTTAGAAACACAATTTTCCATTAAAAGCAGTTTTAATGGAATATATTCCATCAGCTGGAGTTGGTTTTGACAGTCAGTAAGCAATTCTGGTGCCTAAACACAGCATTGATGGTCTGTCTTAGAAATGCTTTAAGGCATCCAGGACACCTGCATGGAGCTGGGGATGTGACAGACACCTGCAAGAGCCTTACCTTGGTGAGGCTGGACTGGGGCTGGGGAGGGACACTCCAGGGCATCTGGAATAGCATTTCACACCCTGTGGTTGCACAATTAGTCTCAGAATCTCTACAATTTCAGACAATAAAACATCCCATCTGATGCCATTACTAATGGGCTGTCAGAGCCTGATGAAGGAGAGGGAGCAGCGGCACAGTGCCCTTGAATCTCACCTAAATTCATGACACTCTTTTGGCCCCTTCTGGTTATTTTGCGCCAGAGCAGCCAGAAATTCCTGCGCTGGCAACTCCGTGCCGTGACCTCCAGCAGGTGCTGAGCTCTGGGAGCCAGCTCATCCACTGCCTCCACGCCAAGGGCTGGAGCAGGATGCAGGATGCAATGCAGCACTCACAGCAGGAGCCCGTGCTGTCCTGGGAGTACTCTGAGCACATGGCAGGCAGCCACAGCAAGCTCAGCAAGAAAAAAGTGAAGTCTGGTGTTGGGCAACTGGATTGTGCAAGGAACACCGGGATAAATGGAGCAGTGCCTTGAATCAACTCTGTGTAAGTCTCCCTGAAGCTACAAAAAGACAAGGAGGATTAATAATTGTCTGAGTTAGCATTATGATATATATATAATTTAAGTCTAAGGGTCACAGAGGCAACACTGGAGAGCCATGTGCTAGAGAAGGAAGACAGGAACATAACTGGTCCAGGCTGGCTGTGGCTCTGAGCAACCTGGCCCAGCGGAAGGTGTTCCTGCCCATGGAAGGGGGATTGGAAAGGGATGATTTTTAAGGTCCTTTCCAACCCAAACCATTCTGTGGTTCTATGGGAATATAGTATAAATGAAATTGGTATTGCAGAGTTCTCAGGCCTTTTCCTATTTCATAATTATATTACCATTTTGGAACTAATCACTGTGAAAAGATAAAGAATTGTCTCTTTATTCTGTAGTGACACACTAGTTGGTGTCAGCAAGGAATTGTTAGGCTGCCTTGGATTTCTGAGCTACTGCTTAAACTTGACCTTTTCTGATGAAAGCAGGGGCTTAGCCATGTTGTGCAAGATTTGATGTTACTACCAGAACACAGGGTATGAACCTTCTGAACTTATATTTTAATGCAATGGCAAGTGGATCTGTTAGCAGAATCAGTTACATTCTCTTCCACATCTTTCGAAGGTTTAATGAGGAAGATGTAAGAAGGTTTAATGAGGAAGCTTAAGAAGGTTTAATGAGGAAGATTTTTTTTAATTCTTATTTTTTAGTAGAATTATCACACACAAGTTGAGCTAAAGTACGCAGGACTTCAAAGGTACTGAAAAGTATGTGCCCATCTGTGTTGCTGATGTGGAACACTGAACTATGACCAGCTTAAACTGGCTGCTTGTCTTAGCCCTTTACTCCTACACTACACATTTTGAATGTGAATATCTGCTGCCATTGTAAATTTACCCCAGTGAAGAATCTGGCCTTCATGTTGCAGAGACAAAAATCTCAGTATGATATTTGTGTTTGGATTGTTCTTAGTAGGTTTTTTTGTTCTTTTTGCTCGAGTGATTCATTTATGAAACAAGATGATGAGATTCAGGTTTCTGATGGTCTTTCCATTACCCAAGAATTGAAGTACTCGGAGCAGGCCAGGACTCGTATAAAGATAAACAGACATACTCGAGGTGAACACAAACACTTTAAAAACAACTTGTGCCCTGTGCTATTTACCCTGCTGATCTTCTGCTGTGGATTTATGGCTGTTGTCACAGTACTTTCTTTTCTGGCCTTTTTCAGAAAAGAGCTTTTTCAAGAACTAAATTAATTAAATTCACAGAGTGTATAACTAAAAATATTGTCCATACAGATAGGCACATATATACATACATATACCTACAATTAGAAACCAGTTCTTCTGGAGATTTGATCTAAATCTGGCAGATTAGATTATCTGATAATTAGTTTGTTTTGAGTTTGGATCTGCAGGGCTGATGCTGGACTCCAGATAACATAATTACTTTGGGTAAGGCCACCAGCTTCTCGTATGTGAATCCTTAGAGTCTTACGAAGATCCATTCCAAACAAATTCAAAGCCATGTGTCAGTTGCCAGATATATTATTTTTAAAAAGAGAATTTCATGCACCAGTCTTTTTGAGAGTAATCTGCTTATACAATTTCTGGACTCTTAGATAATTTCCCTGCATTTGTGGTGCAGCAGAATCAAGACTGTGTTTTATTCCAGTTATGACATTTTAGCTATATATTATTAGAGACTTTAAAAGTAGTTTTACATGTTTGTAGCCAGAACATGGGCCAAAATGAGTAATGTTTTGCCATTTCTGCTGCTTCTGAAAAAGTGATCTTAACTTCAGAACCAGCAGTGATGTTACATCTTATACCTTCAGATGAAACTTGGTCTCTTGTGGCTGTGCTAGAAAACTGATATGTTTTCTGTTTGCTCTATAGGCAGAATTTCAGTCATCCTGGCTTTCTCTTTTTCTGCATAATAAGAAGTGTAATTCAGGGGGGGTTTTTCTTATTCATAAATAAGAAATCTCATCCTCATTTGGTGTAGAGCCACTTCAGATGCTTTACTAATATTTTATTGTCTGCCTCACTTAGAAATACACTGTCTACTAAGAAACACTGTGGCTTCCCTTAGATTGTTCTATTCATTTGATTCGAGTGGACAATAAAACATGCTTAATGACAGAGTGTCACTGATGACTAGAGAACTTTAAAGGAAAACCATTCTGCCTCCTGGTTTTTCATTGGTTTTCATATATCTGAATGTACCCTGCACACTCACACTGTATTTTAATGGCTTTGTTGATATATTTATGTTAATTTTTAGTGATTAAAAAATTAGAGGAAATAGGTACCCAGATGCTGAAGATTGATAAATAACCTGCTATTGAGAAATGTTGGTTACATGTATTTTTGGTAAATTATTCTGTAGTACTTGGAAAACATTGGAAAACTGAGGGAGGTCCTTTAGAAGGAAAAAAAAGTTCTATCTATCTATCTATATCTATATCTATATCTATATCTATATCTATATCTATCTATCTATATCTATATCTATCTATATCTATATCCATCTACTCTGGGCATAGATTAAAGAGATGACTGAGAAATTCCAATCTCTGGTTTGTATCAGGGGTGTGAGTTGGTGGAATACCTGGATTGGTAACAAATGACATTTCTTCCTCTCAGGTGGGAGTTTGCCATGTTTCAGAGCCTGGTACAAAGCCAGCATCTCTTGTGTTCCCTTTTGGCTCACACAGTGCACAGGTCTCGTGTGCTGCACAGGGATAAGGTGTTATTTACATTTGTTTTCCTTTTTTCACTCTTCCTAGTCAAGCAGAGGTGTAAGTGACTGTAATTCCTCTCTCCATTAACTAGATGTGACACTTCAGCAACTTTGTCTGACATACATCTGGTTTTCTGGAGCCCCTTATCCTGAGGGATCTACTGGACCTTCAGATGCCCTTCAGGTATTAGATACCCACTGTAAGATTTTTAAGGTAACTCAGGAGGTATTTCTTTCTTTCTGAAGTGCAGGTAGGGGATTTTTTCCCTGTTTATCACATATTCAGGCACTACAAGATGGATATGGTATAAAATAGAAATGCATTGGGAAGTAGCAATGATGGCAGCACAGGTGAGGCAATTAAATGAACAGTGTTGGAGAGGGGTGATACTGGATGCTCAGAATGTTACAGCTCTCCACCTTTTAAAATTACATACACTATTTACAACACCTCTTGGCTGAGTAAGAATTTATTTATGTTGCTGCATGTGTAGCTAAATGTTAACTATGATGTCATGCAGTTCTGCTCTGTCTCTGGGTGAGGTGTGAGTGGAAAGACGAACAGAACTTCCTTCTGTGACATTCCCATCTGCAGATACACATGAACTGATAGAAATAACCTTTTGTAATACCCACAATTTTCTGTAGTTCTAATTTTTATTGTGCCTGCTGCCTGAAAGATGATAAGACTTATTCATAAATTCACACTCCAGTGGTTTGATAAATATATAACAGTCTGAAAAGGAGTTTCCTGGTGCGGTGCATGTTATTTATCAGGTCTCAGTTTTCCTTGGGTTTGGCCCTAAGGTTTGTTGTTGGTTTTTTGTGGGGTTGTTTTTTGTTTTTTTTTTATTTTGACATTTTTGGCTGACTTCTCTTCCTACTAAGAGCCACAAGGAAAAATAGTCCTTGGGACAACTAAAACTAAATTCTTTGTGACAAAAAATATGTTTATATACCTTTATTATATTATCTCTCCCTCTCTATCTGATAAATGAGGAGGCGAGAATATTGTAAAGTGATATTCTATAGCAGGCACAACGCTTATCAGTTACTTTCCTTTGACCTTCTGCCTTAGAAAATTAATTCACTTGAGCTGTTCGTACACTAGAACATTAGGAAAAAAATAATGTTAGCACTGGTGAATATAATCTCTGCAGGAAAGCTGGGCAATTATTCAATGGTCTAATCTTATCTCTTGTTTCATTTTTATATGGCAAGTCTACATTTAAAGTATTAGATATACTGTGCTTCTGCTCAGTACCATCAAACCCCAGTAAATAAACGCTGCTAAGTGCCACCATGAGTGAAGGAGCTTATAATGAGAAGTGTGAGCAGCCCTGTGCACCATTCATCATTCTGTTCAGGCCCATATTGGGGCTCTTTTTATCAGCACTATTCGGAGCAGTGTCATCACCTCTGGTATAAATCTTCTGTCAGTGTCTGTCGTCCCCGTGCCCTATTAAACTCATGCTCTCACATAATCACTGAATGACCTTTGGATGTCTTTCATTAACCTCTGACCTGAACCCTGCTGCCTTCTTGTTGGTAGGTAAATCTATAACATGACATTTGCTTATGACTCAACCTTTATCCTTGCTTAATAGTTGTGCCTTTCAATTTTTTATTTTTTTTTGTTCTGGAGCAAAAAGATAGTTACAATCTTGAGGCACAGCTTGGATTTTAAAGGTTGGAACACAATATTCACCTAAGTGTCTCCTAATAGACTTTCTAATGTTTTTCCACAACTGCATATTGAATCTTATCAGTTGTAAACTGATGCAGGATGTTAGCCTCTCAAGTAATAATTTCATTTCTGATAGAAGTTTTCTTTCCCTCAGATATTTTCTTCTTGCTGTGTTTACCTAATCAGGGATTAAAGATTGATTTAATTCAAATTCAGTTGTGCAGCTGTGCCACAGCTTAGCCTAAAATTCCTGATCCTGCAGATGAGGATAGCTACTACACAGGAATAATGATAATAAAAATAAGGCAAGATTTTGTTCCCATGAGGACCAAGTGGGCTGGAAAGTAGTTCCTGCAGTGCTCTCTCTGTGTTGCCGATGTCTTACTGCAAAGCCTTGGTCAAGCTACTTGCTTTTCCTATGACTCATTTACCTCACTTGTAAAACGGGCCATGGTAAAACTGTGCCTGCAGAATAAAACATGAAAAATTGCTTCTATTTACCTCTTGTGTGCTCGGGAGCCAGGCTGATGCTCTTATTAACCCTGCTCAGCTAAGTGTGTGTTCAGAGTTGAAAGCACACTGAATTATATTTCTCCCCCTTCAGCCTTCTCTCCCCCCTGTGAATGAGCCTCTAGTTACTCTTAACTATAATTACTACCAATTAACTAAAATTCTTAGCAATTGTAGTGCTGCAAACCCATTGATGAAAGGGATTCCTGGCAGTGAACAGGAAAGGAAGCAATTGGGGTTTGTGCAGGCACTGGAATGAGGGGTTTGTGGAAAAGGAAGGAGTGGCTGCTGTTCCCTTGGCAAGGGTTGGAGGAACAGGCTCAGCCTCTGATAGGAAACGAGACAGGGAATGCATGTGGCATCAGAGAAGCTCAGGCAACATAAAATGTGAGTATTGAGGGTGAGTGAGATTGTGGGGAGAGAGCAGAGTGTGATGGAGGTCTGTCTGCAAGGTGCTGTGGTGCTGATCCAGTCTTTGGAGTGACCAGAAGAGCACAGGGCTTCCTGTGGGAAAAACAGGGTGAAAATATGAGTGAAGGTAGAAGGATGCTCTTGTAATTCTCTGCTAAAGTGCTGTAAATTATCCTGAAACAATGGTATAGAAATAGTAAAAAATTAGATGGCTTTATCTTCTGAATTTTATACATACATTTAATAGGAATATTTTAGCAGAATTGTGTATATATAAAAATTTCAACTAATTTATGTAATGGTGACAGTGTTTCCTGCTCCATATAATGCACACACACTCATTAAATCTGTCTTGATTTTGCTATGCAGAAAGCTAAAGCAAAATGCCAGCAGTTTGTTCCTGAAATTTTCTTTTACTGTATTCAGGAATGGCAAGCATGTTATGCTTCTCTTTCCTGTTTTGGTGTGAGGCTGTCTCCTCACAGCTGGAAGGCCCATCTCTTCTCAGCTTGTGATCAAGCACCATCAAAATGGAGACAATTTCAGGGAATCGGGAATGAACAGATAAGCAATTTGTCTCTTTTTCAACTTACAGTGTTTTGATCTAGCATTTCTCCCTGTTTTTATCAGTGTTGCCCTCATTTCTCCTTTTTCTCTCTCATTTTCTTCTATACTTGGGTTTGTGTTTTTTGATATCAAGGGCAAAAACCCCCAATGTTGATATTTTTCACTTCACAAAATACCTGGAAGAGGTTACAAAGGAAACTGTACCAAAGCCCAGCTGCCAGCAGATAGCCATCCCTGGTGTTGGCTGACAGCTGTAACTCCTCTGCCTCTCTGAAAAGAGAGGTTGTTCTTGGCACCAGCCATTTCCACTGGAAGGTGACAACTCCACATGTGCCTGGGACTGGTGTGCTCTGAATTACTCGGGCATTGTCTGAAGCAGCATCAGCCTCCTCGTGGTGTGTGGGCTCTGGATACAGGGAAGTGGCTGCAGAGGTGACAGTGGCAGTGTTTGCACAGAGCTCACTGTCACTCCTGGAGCTCAGGGTAAGCACTGAGGAGTGCAGTGGAGTTGGTGGTAAATCAAACCACGGGCTGGTGAGATGGCAGCTCCAAACCACAGTACACACAAATGTGCTGGCAGGAGGCTGTTGCTAGGTCCATCTGTTCTCGTTGGCGAAGGGAAGAAGCTGGGCAGCACACAATGTGGTACCAGCCCCTGGGCCATCAGGGCCTATTAATGGCCTTGGGACACTGACCCAAAGCCCTGCAGTGACAGCGAGGTAGGGACAGGGAGCAGGGAACCACAGAACATGTGATGGAAAGGTCATTTCCCTCATATGTGCCTAGTGCCAGTCTTCACTTGGGCCCAGCATCCCTGGCGGTGCCCATGCTGTGACCTGCTACCTGGGCACAGGTTTACTGGACAGGGATCTGTTATGTCAGGTTTCATTTGAGCTGCTATAACTCCAAATTATGGTAACACTAGTGACAATAGCAATGAGCTACAACAGTACTCTGGAGCTCTAGCTCTGGATCAGAATTATATTGTGCTAGGCACAGCAAAGCCCTTTCCATCACCACTGGAGAGTGGGGTGAATAAAATCACAAAAGGATGGGAATAGAATTAGAAAATAAAGGACTGCCTCTCTCTACTTTTTATGTGGATTTACAAATACATTTGGAAATGATTGTCAGGATTGAATTTGGCAAAATGTAGTTGAGAACTTCTGGGGAAAAAAATGTATTTTGAGGAGAAATGTATAAAATAAGTCTCTTAGACGGCTCAGTCCCACAAACCTGAGTGTGCTTTTGACCTGGCCATGGCTAAGCAGAAGATTTTCTGCTTTGATGACAATAACTGAGAGGATTTTGGATGACGGCAGCAAAGAAACACAAAGGAATGGTTAATTGTGTGACCCACAGGGAGCACTGGAAGACATTAATGGGAATAAAGAGGCCATATTTCCATAAGTGACCATTAGTCTTCTGCAAATGTTCCTTGAAATATAAAGGAATGATTTTCTCTCTCCAATTAATCATCCTAGAAATCCTCCTTCGTGTAATCTTGAAAACACGGGAGAGGACTTAGTATCAGTAAATGTTGCCAGATGTACAAAATGGCAGAGTAATGTGTTGTATAAAATGATTTTGGGTGGCAGAAACTGGATAGGAAGCCAAGAATACTGCACCAATATTTGAGCTTTTCTGTGAGAGGCGTTGCCAGCCTCGGGAGGGAGCACTGGATAATTTATAGGTTAACATTTTCTTTTTATGTGAATAGCATTTTTTCTCATTTATAGTTAATTAGGTTAAGCATGCATGGGGAGTGAGGGAGGAAAGACTTTCAGAGAGAATCTAAACGATTAGTAATTTGAATGAAGTAAAAGAATCTGCTAAAGGATGTAGCTGTGGAATTAAATATGTTGCTATAACAAGTGTAAGTATCAGATATGAATTGTAAAGGTTCTTACATTAATTATATCAGCAGCATAAAAAGAGGTAGAGCATATTTACAGATTTGGCACATGGATTCTTTTCCCAAGTAGCTGGTGTTTCATTTTACTGGAGGAAGAGAAACTATTTGTCCCACCATCTCACAGGTTTATATCTTTTGCACACATTTCTTGTCTCAGGGGTTTTGGTTCATGTGCAGGATCAGTTAAGGTGAATTACAAAGTAAAATGAACATTCCCTTAACCACTGAGTTTCTTCAAATCTTTTTTCCTATATAAAATCTTCTTGACACTTCCTGGTTGGATGAATATTTTTTTGGCAGATTTTGTGTGTCCATCTCTACTCAGGGACCAGAACAGTTTCATATAGGTCCCTCTAAAAATTTTGCACCATATCTAGTCTGGGACAGACTTTTATGCAGACGCTCAAATGGCTCAGGGTGTTGAAATCACCTGGGCTGCAGTTTGTTTACTGGTGCACAGACCTGTCAAATCCAGCATGTTGATGGTGAGGCTTACAGTGTGGGCTGGCATCTCCCACCATGACAGTGGTGCAGTTCTCCTTGGCAGCTCTGCATCACAGGCTCTGTCCCATCCTGATGTCCCATATCCCTGGGGGAGACTGGCTGGTTTCAGCCCCAAGCCTGGCTTTTCACTTTCTGCCTCTTTTGAGTGATCCAGAGCATAGATGCTATGGCCAGAGACAGGATTTTGTGTTCCAGGATATCTGTGATGAGCATTTTTACCTGGAATGCCTTCCACTGTGTAATTTTTGAAAATGCCTAAAACAACTTTTAACTAATTTTCAGTACTCTTAAATGTTGGGTGGAATTTTTAAATGTAAGCATTTAAGTTCAAATTTAAGCACTCTTGTCCAAAGGATCTGATGTACAAATTCTCCCAGCTGAAGAGTGTGCAGTACTTCTGATGACCATGCAGGACTTTGAGTTACATACTAAATATAGATTTAATAGTTTATTCCTTGACACCCAAATAATTCAAAAGGTGAATGATTTATGATTTCAAGAAACGAGTGATTATTTATACTGGAAAACACTGCCATTTTTATTGCACATGAGCAGTTCCACATGGAGAATTATTCAAAGTAGTTTTATATTTGTGCTGTGCCAATAAATGCCAGTTTCTTTTTCTAGACAAGGATCTTTAAAATATCCTGAAGGAATTGAATGCAGAGCCCCAGTGAAAGTCAGGGAGAGATAAGTGCTGAATTCCCTAATTTTAGAAGATCTCAGTGTTTATTGGCTTACCCCCAGCCGAGACAACATTTTAGGATAAATTTTGGGTTCTTCCAACATGACAAGTGTGGTGTTTAAATGCCCTGCCTTGGGTGACCCAGGGAAGCAAAAGGTGACACAGTAGAACAGAGGCACCTGACTCAGAGCCCATTCACCTCCTGAACCACAGGTTTTCTCTCACAAACCAAGGGGATTCTTCCACATGTGCAAGGGGAAATGTCAGACAAAACAGTTCAGCCAAGCTCATAGTGGGTTTGGATTAATGGGTTTTGGACAAGCAGCCCATGCTGAGGAGCAGAGCCCAGACCTTTGAGTTTGCTTCCTGGCTCACTGCACCTGTGCCTCTGGTGGCTCCTGGCAACTCCTTCAGCCTGAAAATCTGGGCAGAAATTACTTACTGAGTGGAGAATTAGTTAACTAACACTGTGCAAGAGCTCTGCCAGGGAGCTGCTCTGCCCTCAGTGGGAGAGTCTGAGACATGTGCTGTCTCCAGCCTCTTGCAAGGTAGGATTGAATGGCACCAGGGCTCATCTGTTGCTGCTGAGGTCATTGGGAGGTATTTTTTATTTTTTATGCACCCTTTAGCCCCTGTACTTGTCCAGGCAGCCCCATGGACTGAAGCTGACTGAGACTGGTGCAGTTTAGGCATTTTGAGCATCAACCAACTCCCACAGGGCAGCTCAAAGAAAGAGTT
Source organism: Sturnus vulgaris (assembly GCF_052056855.1). NCBI lineage: Eukaryota > Metazoa > Chordata > Aves > Passeriformes > Sturnidae > Sturnus > Sturnus vulgaris. Next base: position 33,583,711 of record NC_142249.1, read on the forward strand.
GCAGTGATCACTGCTGCCTGTGGAGCAGCAGCAGATCTGAAGGGCAGCATGAACTCTGCCACACTTGATTGCTGCACCTCTAAGGCATGTCCATAGATCTCCATGAAGAGATTCCAGCACAGTTAGAGTGTTAACAGGACTCTTCCCTTTGCCCCCGTGTTGGTTCCCATCTGTGGCAGGAATGGTCACAGGAGAAGGTCCAGGTGAGGAACCACAAGACTCTTTATTTTCCTGACATCCCTTCTGCTTAGAGTCAGGCCAGTTTTCAGGGGACAGCTTTGGATTAGACAGGTGGACTCTGCAACTGCTCCTTTATTTGTCCCAGCAGCATCAAATGTCTCCTTACTTCATCTGAGAGAAGAAGGAAGAGAGGTAGGCACATTTTATCAGTGGTAAAAATGGCAATATCCAAGGAGAGGGATCAAAGAGGGATAAGAAAAACTGGTGTGGCATCTCTTCAAGATATGGAGCACACCGCTGTCAGGTGAAATGCTTCTTCTTGGACCAATTGGTTTTCCCATCTTTGGAAATGGCTCCTTCCCTTGCACCTGGGCTTTGTCTCTTCTCCACTTCTATACTTGATCATCAAGGCAGAGGGAGGTGCTGGTGCACTAACAGTGCCTGGAGAACTGCAGCGTTCTGAATGGCTTTTGCTGTTTCCTTGTGGAATCTATCCTGGAGACTGTGCCAGTGGATGTTCCAAGGCTTGGCTTATAGTAACATTCCTTTGAGAAATAACGGTTTCACTGGGACAAGTTGCCAGTACATTAAAAATGTAAGAAGGACAGCATTTTTCATACAAACGCTTGCTGTCAGTATGGATAATGAGCTACGTGCTGCTGGTTTCCTTCTTGGGGTGGGAGACAAAGGAGAATGGACTTTGTGCTGAATGGAGGCTTGTGAGAAGCTGGTACTATTCAGTGATTCACGAGCAAGTTGCAGACATCAGGAGTAAAGGTTCGTTACATCTCTAATTTTTTTCTTCCTTTGGGCAGGTGGCCTAACAGCCCAACAGCTGATCCTACGTTTTAAATTTAATTTTAATTGAATGCACTGTTAGAGATGCCTTAAATTGACTCTTTTTGTTTGAATTTCCTAAGGGAGTTTGCCCCAAGACCTCTATCCTAGTGATAACTTATTCTGGCCAATGGAGCCAGTGTGTATTTATTGTACAGCTCACCGTCCTCTCTCCAGCTTCTGCTCCCACGAACATTGCAGTTGCTGATGACTAGAAAATTACTCAACTGTGAACTGTTTCACTGTCTGTCACTTTGCTCATTAGGGTAGTGAGAAAATGTATCTATGGCTCTGTCACACACAGCCCTCATTAGGTTAGCAGCACATTGAGATCATTGCCTTTTTTAAAGATGGCTGCAGGAAAATGGCTGGGTAGTTTGATGCTCCTCAGTAATAAGTGGAAGTAGCAAAACCAGCGCTCCCTGCATTCCCTTCTGAGATAATTGCATTGTTTGCAGAGCCTGATCAATGGAATGAAGTGATATTGCTGGGCAAGGCAGCATAATCCCACTTCTTACTCTGAGTGGAAAGGGCAGAAGGTGCTCAAGATAATTCAGTGTGCAAAAGAGATTGAGGACAAGGACACTCCAGTTTTTGCATCAGCTTCTCCTTGGGCCTGTTAAATTGGAGGAGCCCCACTGGTGTGTTATTATGTGTATCAGCATGAGCAGAGTTTAGGTCTATCAGCTACAGCTCCAACTGCAATGAGGAATACCAGGGGTTTCTCATTCCTACCTCCAGCAATTAGCCAAAGTAGCATTAATCAATATAGAACCATTATAGCCATTCCTAGAAGGCTGCATTTAGACACTCTCGCTGGAAAATCTGTGCTGTGCTTCTGCTGGAAAAGATGTGCTAAACGGCCATATGCCTTCTCTCTAATTAGTGCTTTCTTTCTAGTTTACTTCTTTTCCTAAGCAAAGAGTGCCACTAACTTCCACACTGGCATTTCCCCTGAAGTTGATCCATTGACTGTTACATGCTTTGGAAAGACAGGCAGCTGTTTACTCCAACCACCAGAGCAGTAAGACCTGCAGTAGGACCACAGTGTAGGATGAGACCATTGTATTGATGGGAACTTCTGCTTTGCTGCAAAGGGTGATTCTGGGAGCTGCAGTGCAGCCTCTTCTGCTGTGGTTTTGGTGGGTACAAAGTCTAGCTCACCATCCTACTAGATGCTGTTAGCCTTGGTAGGAGATGGTCTGCATGTCACTACAATTGCTCAGAAAAGTAATTTTACATGAGGAAATTCTTCTGTGCTTTCATTGTAAAGTATTTTGCTGGTGATTTGCTTCTATGTGGTGATCCCAAAAACCTGAAAAACAGTTCACACACAAACTTTTGCATCAACTGAATCTTGGTAGAAGTGTGTGGGGCAGTGTCTGGTCGCCCCACTGAACCTCCAGTTCTGATGATCCATCTCTATTCCACCACAGGAATGTTCATTAGAGGATCCGTGGTGTTCTGTAGCTGATTAGGTTCATAGCAGATATGTATCCTCTAGGGATAAGATGATGAAAAAAACTTAAGGCCTTTTTGCTTATTTAAAGTTGATATCCAACTGCAAGTTAAATTGGATATCAAGTACTTGACTTGCTCTGCATATATTCTCTTCAATTCCATATACATAGGATTCTTCTCATTATCCGCATTTACAAATTCAAAGGCAATTAGCCCTGAAATAGCTAGAAATGTAGAGAAAGAAATGTTTGAATTTTTTATTTCCCATAAAGTTCACATTTTCTTTTTCATTTAAGTGGAACTTTAATGTCTTTTGAAGAACGTAAGACGAGTGTAAAAAAAAAAAAAGAAAAAAAAAAGAAAGTCCCTCATGGGACAGGAGGCTGAAAAGGACCATTATCGTGAAACAGAATATTTTTTTGCTTCCTAGCTGCTGATTCAAATACTCTTTGAGAGGCTGAGTCTATACCCATATGTTGAGAGTTCTGGCACTGGGATGGCTGGGCTCTGGTGTTTGGGTTCTCCTGGCAGCTGAAGCTGGGCTGGGAGCAATGCTGGTTGTTTCTAGAGGCCAGCCTGATGTGTGTGCTCAGTACCAGCCTAGAGGGTCAGCACAAAGCACAGCCAAACCTGCAGCACCACACCATCTGCTCTGTCCAGCCTGTCCCTGCTGGGGGCTGACATTCAGCTGGCTCTACAATCCCCAGCAGGAGCTCAGATTGTTATCCAAGCCACGCTTTGGAGCTACCTGTGTTCAGTCAGAGCCTGAGTGGGTGTTAAGGAACGTGGGAGCAGAAGAAAGGGCTCAAACTCTCATTTAAGACATAATCCTGGTGTAGCCTATGTGAAATAGGCCACTCAGTTCCAAAGAATTGCTGTCCCTGTACTGCGAATGAGCAGACAGAGAAAGCTTGGCTCTCATGAACCCAGGCATAGGATAGGAGCCAATTTCCTGGATTTTTCCTTTGTGTCAGAATGGAACCAGGCTGGTGAACAGGAAAGCCTGAGCTGTGGCTGCAGTGCCTGGGTAGGGGGGCAGCTCTGGGGATCTGTCCCCAGCTCTCTGCCAGCACAACATTCCCTGCAGATCAGGCTGTCCATCCCTGCAGGTTTCACAGGGCTTGTCCCACCTGGCCACTGGGAATAATAGGTTCATGCTATGTGTTGATTTTGCAATTGTCTTCAATTTTACATTAGTATTTAAATTTCCTTCTCATACAAAACTTGTCTTCAGACACACCAGCTTTTCATGAAAGTAATTAATTTACAGCAATATTACTTAGTTCATCCACTGGCTGGTTGTGCCTTATTAGTGCTTAGGAACAAGACTGGGTTTTTTTTTCTTTCTGACAGGGATTCTTGGAGCCTCCATGAGCAATTAGTTTAAAAAAGCTGTCCTGGGGAGACAGAATTAGTACTAAAAAGGCGCAAGACCTAACCTGAAAATCTTCAAGATGTCTGCAATTTTGCTATTCTTTTTATTAATCAAAGGATATGTTATTAGCTAACAATCTTCCCAAAATATGGATCACCTATTAAAAAATAATAACTTTTAAAATGTTTACAAGTTAATTTTAAGAATTTTAATTTTAAGGAAAAATATAACATCATATTCCAAGAGACGTATGAGTATCCTGCTGAACAGATGATGCTTCAAGTGTTGTTGGGGTTTTTTGTAGAATGACATTTTTATAAAGAAACTTCCCAAAGAAGAATTACTGCAGGAGTTGACTTCCAAAGGACAGTTGGTGGCATCAGTTTCTTCTTTTTATTGGAGCTGGTGGGACCCAAGACTAGACTGTAGACTTTTTAACTTCTGTAAACTCTGCAATATCTGCTACAGTAGGAAAATAAATAACCAACAGCAATACATGAAGACATTATAGGTAACATGGCCTGAACTAGTACCTCACTAATGTGTACATAACCTGCTTTATAAAACCATATCTTATCCAGGCCAAGGACTTAATTATTATTGATTAGTTCTGCCCACTCTTCCAATATCAGTCATTATTGAAATAATCTCCGTATCCCTCATTAAACATGCATCTGTTTCCATGGGAATGCATTTTTAAATAAGAAGTGCTATTTGAATATTATTGGTTTCACTGGTTATTCAGGCACTTGGTACTGTGGTTGCCCAATCTGTCATAGTTAATCAACTCTCATCTCTTAACACTGGCTGCAGTTATCAATGAGTTGAGGATTAATATTCTGGGCGAAGCAGATGATAAATCATTTGTATATAATTAGTGTACAGCAAGGTTACAGCTGACATGAATTTTTATCTTAATTATGAGAGAAATTTGTTCCATTAATTTAATTTAGTTTGCATGAGTGGCTAGACACCTAACAAAGTTAATCTTACACCTGTCATTACAACAGTAAGGAGAGGCTCATTTTCAAGCTGTAGACACAAAAACTCTGGTATATAAGGATAATGTTGCTCATTCTGATGTGAAAATAGATGATCGTAGACAGAAGATACAGAACCTACTCTCTTTAAAGACTTCCCAAAGGATTTATGTGTGAATATTACAGGGATTCAAATCTGGTTGCTTCTGTACCGAGCAGAATAATTTTCCTTCATTCTCCTCCTGTACTTCATGAGAGAAGCATACAGTGCCTGCAAACAAAGACAAAGATTTTCCCTTTATTTTCATTTTAATTACTTTAACTATATACTTATAGTTAACATGTGACAATACCATAGCACTTGTATGACATAATATCTGCATTAATAGCTATGGGTGAGGAAATTGTGCTGTCTGCAATCCAGCCTTCATATTTATGTGAAAAAGAATTATTCATAACTTCATCTACTACACAAATGACAATTATGCAGGCATTTCTGAGGTTTCATCAGACTGAATAAACCTAAATTCTGTGTTAATTATCCAAGCAATTATCAAGTCTGATAAATCATACATGATTGATAGATAAGGTGGGGCTGTTTGGGTAACAGGATATGGTGTTAGTTATTTTGCTGATAATTAACCAAGCACTGAAATGAAAGAAGACTATTTGTGGCATCTCTTATAAAAATGTTTATCTTTATAGATTTGTTGATTATAGTTATTTTATTCTGGTAGGATGACATGGAAAAAGAAAAGCCAATACCTGAGTCTGTTTACAGCTAATGAGATGAGACTGAATACAGTGGAGAGAGAAATATAAGTGAAAATTGCATTCTGCACTAGCTCAAGTCCAAATACATATTTGTAATACAAGCCACAGTCTCCTTCACATTTGCAGCATAAAAATAACCCTCAAACAGAAACATTAATTGAACAGTAACTCAGATTAATGTTTTGTAATATTAGTTCACAATTATTACTCTCAGCTAAGGTCAAGAAGTATATAGTTGGATATTCACAAAGAAATGACTGATTTAAAAACAAAGAGCTCTAATGGAATTCAATAGTGCTTTTCAGTCATTCCAGTTGGCATCTCTATTACCTGAAATGATTCACAGTCCATTATGGGAGCTTCCATGCTAATAGAATGTCTATCTTCTGTAATACAGACACATCAGGGCACTAACTGAGAATCTGTCACAATGAATTTCATCTAGATTTCACTTCATCTCTTCATGGACTGTAAAATTTGCTCTTGTACAATGCCTAAATTTACTGTGGGTAATTGAGAGAGATCTATAGATGCAGCACACAGTAAAAAGCAGTTTTCCAAAGATCTATTGTAAATTGTGCAGATTTGGTTCAGCTGGGAAAAGATTATGAAATGCTGGACACCACTGGCTGCTAATTAAATGTTTTGGGTGAGCTCTGAAAATATTTTGAATGGATCACGGTGAATAGAAAACTGAAAACAGCAGCCTAGGTAAAATATCTCTCTTGCAGCTGCAAAAAAAAAAAAAAAAAGAAAAAAGAAAAATTAAAAAGCTTTTGAAATCCAAGAAACCCAAAGAAAGAGGTAGGAAAATGAGTAAAAGTAAGCTCCATTACCCCTTATAAGACTTATGGATCATATCAAGTAGACCTATGATATTTTTTATCTCTCTTGTGTTTACATAGTGCAAAGTGGGATATTATCCATTTAATCTGACTTCTTCTAGTTCTTTAGAAAATCCTTCTTAAATAAGGCAGGCAACTCCATTTGATTTTTGCAACTGAGACTATCCATCCTATATGAAAATGTTGCTATTAACTTCTCTGCATGGATTCTTGATAAAAAATTAAAATAACGTTTAATGCGCGACTCATTTTTTTCCCAGATGAATACTTGCTCCTCTGCTCATGAAATAGATATCCTGAGCATTTTCAACCATTTCTGTCTATTTTAAAAAATTTTAGTTATTTCCATTAATAGCTAAACAAAGTTATTGGTATCCTTACTGATCACAGACTTTAATATTTGTTAGCCAATTGCAATTGTGATATATTCTATAGCTTTTTCCTAAGCCACAAACAGAATAATAGCATCACGCTTCACTGCAAGTGAAGTGATCTCAGCCTTTACATTAGGAGAAAATCAGAATGGTATGACTGCAGTTCATTACTGAAATAGGTAACTGATGAACTGAAAAGACAAAGGGCATTGTTAAATGAAATGTCATTATTAGAGCTGCTCATGTTTAACAAATGTACTGTAAGTTAATTCAGTGGTGTTTTCTCCAAAGTTCTCTGTAGGACGTTCACCATTCATGCTTATGTCTTCACATTTTCAAAGTATTTTTATTTTCTTTGTGGAAATAAACATTAACTAAATCTTAAGTAAACACCAGTTAAACTGTTGTAAAAAAAGCTACATCAATTTTTATCCAAGGTTTACTTCCAGAGCTATGGTTCACCCAGTGTCTGAAAGACAAGCATTTTTTAACGTTTTTTAACGTTTATGTATATTATGTTTGAATAAATGCCTTGTTTTCTTTGAAGGAAAACAGAAGGTAAATACAGAATTTCATGGGAAAAAGATTTAGTCTTTAGGCTCCAATTCAGCAATTTGTGACTATGCAACAAAGCACTTTGGCACGTGTTTGATGTCAGGACCTGAAGCATCTGTTTTAATATGTTGCTGAATTGGGGCCTTAAAGCACAAGCAGAATCTTGGACCTTGTATTTTAAGAGCTGTGTAAAAGTGGTGTTCTGATATAAAATAAAAAACGTATCATACTTTCAGCATCTGTGGGAAACTGTTTGCATTGCCCCAAAGGTGATAAAAATAATTTATGGACTCAGTATTTTTCACAACAAGGAAATGACCTCAGCTTTGGCAATCTGAGGTAGTTAGTGAAGCTTTTCTGCTACATTTATAGATCTACTTGAGCTGCATATTCTTTGACCTGTATTTGCGATTTATTGGCAGATACATAAGTCACAGTGAATAACGTAAAAAGAAATTGATGCTCCGTGCATTTTGTGCATGGATTGACTGACAGATTATGAAGGGCTGCTTCTTCACAAGTGATTGAGACCTGTGCCCTTGCTTACTATAAATGTGTCTGCTGGGGTGTCATGTGAATTTTTTAACTAAAAGTTTTAATACAACAGGAAGATTAAAAGCATATTGAGACTATAGGATGTGTGAATATGAGCTTGAAAAGAGAATATATGTTATGGATGCCACAATAAGGCATCAAACCATCAAACTCCTGGGAGCAGCCCTCTCTTCTCTGAGCAGTTCCACTGGCCTGGCACCTCTCTTAAGAACAGGACTGCAGAGTCCCACTCTGTATTGCAGAGCATTAGTGATCCAAAAGAGCAGGGCAAGAAAGGTTCCTGTGGTTCCTCTCCTCCTGCTGTCCAAGTAGTGACACTCAGGTCAGCACGGAGAACAGCTGAGGCTTCACCCAGAGCTTGCTTTGTCTTGAATGAGTTCTGACATGAAGTTCTGGGCCCTCAAGGTACATATTCAAGGCACTCCTCAGTGCTTTGCATAGTCCTGCAGGATTGAGTAATTACCCCGGTATGTGAAGGAGGGAGAGTCCTCCTGGGTTTCCTCAGGTGGATCGAGCACTGAGCAGTAAATAGGGGAAATAGGTGCTCTATTTGATGGTCTAGCATCTGACTAGAAATCACAAACCCCACAAGCACAATTTTTTCATGACACTGCCATGGAACTAAGCTATTAATGACATTATGTAGATATCCCTAACATCTTTGCATCCCCTTTTCACTTCAGGTAAAGAACTTAGAAATTGCAATCAAATATCTGTACTGACAGCACCATCATTTGCCTGATAGAAATTGGAAAACAAACAGCCCTCTCTCCCATCCTGCCACCAGAAATGAGACTAATTTAAAGTGTAAGCTAAGACTGTAAAAGTTTACTCTCAATCTCTGTTTTTGTGGCCTTAATCACCCTTTCACACAGCTTTTTGGCAGCAACAAATAATTGGCAATATGAAAGTTTTAAAGGACCCCATGGTGCTGCATCTTCATTGTCTCAGAGGAAGCACAAGACACATAATAAAGAGTAAAAGTTTACTCACTTGAAAATGAGCTTCATCCTCATCTGTTCAGATGTGCATAGATTTTAAATGTATGAAAGAGGGATGTAAGAAAGAAATTATAACAGATTCTATCTGTTGTACTGTTTCTGTCACCAAAAAACATCGCAAAAAAAATAAACATGACTTGGACTACAAACAGCTATGGATGAATTAATATCTTCTGCCTCGTGAATGTGCTATGGGAGATCTCTGCATTGGAAATGAACCTTGCACTGTCTAAATATGCCCAGAGCCCTCTGAGCTATCTGCAGCAACACCAGCCACCAGGCAAAACCTATTTTCTCGATTTATTTCCACTCATTTCTTTAACTTCACTGCCATCTGCTGTTAAGGAAGAGAGCCTGGCCTGCAGACCTGGGAAATAGCTATCATGTGCCCAGGTATGGCTTGCCAAAGCACTTCCAATTCTTACACAATTTTACTGTGTTGTAAAGGACAGGAAGGAAATAGTTGTTAGTAAAGTTTGTGTTTTATGCATCCTTACCTCATCCAAGGGAGTGCTTTATCCCTGTCACACCTTGTGAAGATTCCAGCAACACCAACCTAAGTAATGCCACCATTCTTTAGGCACATTTTCCTTCTGCATCTTCCTCCCACTTTCGCTCATGTTCTTTTTGACAGCACTATTGCCCTGTGTTCCTTCAAATAGATCCTGAAAAATCTCATCTTTTCCACTCAGCTTAAAAGAACATAGAATAAGGGCTTGAAAAGTAATCAGCAATTATAACATCTCTCATTTTGTGCAGTGGAAGCACCACCAGTTTATCAGGCAGAGGGCACTGGAGCAGCTGGATCATCAGCTCTTGTCATTCCGTATGTCAGGAAGTTCCTTCTAGTCCAGTTACTTGACGCTGACATTTTCACTGGATCTAACAAATAACACTCAGTGTGGATAATGGGTTGCATCCAGAAAAAAAAATAAAAATTCACTCAACCAACTAAACAGCACCCACTCAAAAAAACCCCCCAGAAATACATATGTATATTTAGGCTATGAATTTGAAAAATAGTTTGCTTATGGAAAAAGATATCAAAAGTGGAAAATATTCTGCTACTGATGGGTGCAGTTAGAGATAGGAAGTCTGTAAAAGTATAGCATTTTCTATTCCTTCCTATGTATGTGTCTCCAGCTTTGACTGAATGACTTATTTATTTGACCTGATTCAATACAAAACAACAAAACTTTTCTTTGACCACAGCAGGCTTTGGATGAGACTGCCAGCAAAATTACAGCGGAAGATAAAGTGATATTTGAAGATTAACATAGATGTTGTGTTTAGACAGTTAATCTAATGGCCTTGAAAGGTAAATTATATTACAGTTATATACATATATTATGGACAGTACACTTTTACTCTGCAATGTCAAGAATAGGCTCTTGACAGTGGCAGTTTACTACTCGGGTATTAAATCTTTCCTCATGGCAATGCTTTCAATCTCCTTGCTTTTCTGATTTTTTTAAAAAATTTTAATTACTAAAAGGGCTGATAATCAGTACAGCTATAGAAAAAGCAAGATATACTCTATGTCCTCTTAAGTCCAAACAATAAAATTGCATTTCGGTCCTCATCTCAGAATCTCTGTTGCCATCAAAGCTAAGTTATGAACTATATGGTGGCAAAAATGTAGCTCAAGTTTCAGATAACTGTGTTAAGTGCAGACTGGCAGTTAGGAAAAGTTTATTCTGTCTTATAAATGGAGTTCATTGAAGAAGCATCAGAATGGAACACCAGCGTGCCAGTTCCTTAGTAGAACAACATCCCTCAGGGTAACAAGATGTATGTGAAAAAGTCATGTCCAGCATTTGGTAACCTGTTAGCACAGGAGTGTGTTCTAGTGGGCAGAATGCAGTGACAGTCAAACTCATGTCCAAATCTCCTGAAAAACCTAGTATGAGGCATGGAACAAAAGACCCTGAAAATGAAAGAGTTATATAAAACACTTTGCCAAAAAGTTGGACTAGAGTTGACCCTGGTCTAAGGTCAGAGATGTTGCTTTTTTTTCCTTTATGCTTTATTTCTCCATAAAATATTTAAAAAACTTGTTCTGACTCTAACCCTTTCCCATGCATTTCTTTGTTTCCTCAGTTTCTCCTGTGAAACAAATGGATGCTCTCCTGAGAACATCCACTCTTCTGCACAACCACCCAGCATATGTGGAGGCAGACTTCATGAAGTAAAATCTCTTCAGAACTGGCTCAACATTTGAAATTCTGTGTGTTGGCAAGTTCATGGAAAATTTCTGGTACTTGGGAGTTCTGACTTACTGCATGGCACAAAAGCCACTGCTGTCCTTCTCATTTTGGAACTCCCAGTTCAATTTGTCATTCTGAAAGCAGGCTGGGCTGTTCTGTCTCTCACAGATCAGCACAGATCTGGTTTCTCTGAGCCACTGTGAAACATGCTGCTTCACTTCATACACACTTCCAGAAATAAAGGGAGGTGAATCCTGATGTGATGTTCCGATAGAGCATATGCACTCAATTCATCCTACTTTCTAAATCAAAAAATTGCAGGATATTTTTTTGGCTGCACAAAGGGAAGAGTATAGTCAATGGATTGACTAGACGACAGCCAGTTAGGGAAGCAAAGACTGACAAAAAAGAAAATGCACTGTCAGATTTTTCTTTAAATCTGCAGTAAAAAGGGAACTGGGAGACAGTTTCAGGAGAAGAGATGAAGACAGAGAAGTGGCTTTAAGCTTAGTAGAACAGAACAGTAGGCAAGGTAAAAGGTTAATTATTCCTTTGGTGGAAGTTATAGTCCCTGAATTAATGGGAGCAACTTCATCTCCACCCTAGAAGCAGATCCTGGATTCAGTCATTTCTGCTCCCCATGGCTCATGCTCTGTGTGTGCTCACTGCTCAGCTTCCCACCAGCCCCTGGCTTCCCAAAGTGGGAGGAAGTAATTTCTGCTGAGTCCATCTGTAGGAAATGAAGAGTTTGGCATGGCTTTTTAGTTTAAAAAAAGTCTGAATAAGAGAAGCAACACATCTCTATAACCACAGTACATCACAGCCTGGAGTATGGTAAGTTGTCAGAACAGGGCCAAGAGATGGGAAGCTGGAAGAGGTTATATTCCCTCACAGAGACAGATTTAGGAAACAGGATGTAGCTGCATGTCTGCTTCTTATAGTGAGTAAAACTAACACGGATCCCAAGAAAGCAGCAGCAATGGGCAGCAGAGCTTGCTGGAGTTTTTTACACTTCCTTTGTGAGCTGTGGGTTTAACAGCCATTCCAAACAAACTATGCTGGACAGCACATGGCATACCCCATACAGGTGTTTGTGCAGCTGCAGGAACTTTCCTCCTAATTTCAAAAGTCATGGAAGTTACAAGGCATCCTTTTCCACCTTCTTTCTAGAAGACATAGTTTCTGATAAGAGGGCACTCTGGAGATAAGCAGTGTAACTCCAAACATATTACTTCCAGCCTCTGAAAATCACAGGGATATGAACTACTGGAGACAGTGCAGAAATTGCTAGGAGAATTCTACAACAAAAGACTTCATTAGCCTTGAACTGTAAAAAAATCCAACACAGTCACTGGAGTCAGCCATGCTGCTGCTTTTGAGGTGACTGATAAGAAAAATACTGACAATCTTAGAGGTAAATCTTTCTCCTGAGTGGCCCTGCATAAAGGATGCAAAGTTGCATAATAAGGCATTGACAAGTCTTATTTTTATTATAAGCCTTGCAATATTTGATGTTTGTTTATGGGAGCCCAGCTCCCAGAATCAAGGGACTAGGTGAAGGTCTCTGTTTTAATTAAGAAACAATGTCTTTTTTTTCAGAAGAGTTTTCAGCCCATTGTTGTGAGATGCTGGGATGAAGCACAACATATCATTTTCATTGTAATCATGAGATGCTCTGTGCTGACTTATTCAGACATGCTACTCAGTTTTATGCTAGGTGACATTCTGTTGATTGTCTTTACACTTTGGAGATGTAATGCTGTATTATTCTTACTAAATAAAAGATTAAATCAGTATTATGTAGACCAGATTCATGTGATAAATTAAAAATTTATTTGGTAATTACATGACCATTTTTTTCATGAATTACCTACTTGAGTTAATGGCAGTTAAAAACTTCCATGGTTTCAACATTTTTGACCTCTACTTGGTTTTTGGCAAGGTTCTCTGATGTTTAGGGGCTTTGCACAGCTTTTGAAGTGTGAGAGAATCAGTCTGCACAAACCCCAGCCTTAGAAAACCAGTTCTTTGCAGACTAAAATTCCAGAAATTGTTTTCTAAAGCTATTATAAACACTAACCGCTTTTATTAACTCCTAATGAAGCTCACATTAGCTTGCCCTTGAATTTTAATGAAATGGGTGCCATCAGCATTGAGAAGAACCCATTCAGAAAAATAACGTATTTTATTTGTTAGCATATTTGTGTTCTATTTGTGCTGAAATGAGCTATGATTTTCAAATAATAGGTTAAGATCCATCCTTTTTCCTTACCTCTGAATAGCTAGAACAGCAAAAGGTAATTTTTTTTTCTTAATTGCTTCTGTGGAAAATCTTTGAAAAGACAGGTCAGCCAAGTTTCTTGAACACTGTAAGAAAATACTTGGATCACACTCTGAAAAGCCTTGAACTGTCCAGTGCAATAAAACTTGGGACTGCATTTCATGGTGCCCATAAAACCTGCGCTAAAGCCTCCTAAAAAATGTCTCAGAACAATTCAGAAAATGTTTGACTCAAATTACAAGAACTCCGTGATTTAAGGGACAGAAGTAAGGTCACTGTCATCCCTGATTTGTTTTCAGGACGCTCACTCTTGTACTCCTCATGTATAAGTGAATAATGAATTAAAACATACTAAACCACATGGAGGCGGCTTTCCAGAGCACAGCCCGTACTCCGGGAATGCGTTTGAACACAGAACACAGCGGTGTGCCTGCTGTCACCAGAGGGGGCTCTTCCACCACTTGTCAAAGTGTCTGCCTGCGTGCGAGCAAGATTTGATTCTTTGAAAGACACGTGCTTCTACTGGCAGTTTTGGATTACGCCAGAATCCCCTGCTTAGAAGCAGTCTGAAGATGGAGGGAGCAATAGTGAATGGTAGCAAGGTTTGCTTTTTATTTAGGGTTAAGTTGTCGTCAGGCTAAAATTCCTAAAAAACATTGCTCAGTGGGACTGTTTCATTTCAAAAGGCACACATGTATAAATTACTGAAGTTACACTGGATATATATCCAAATGGTGCGCAGCCATTTGTTTTCTGCAGGCTATTTTCCTTTTTGCTTATCTCTGTCCAAGGTTACATTTCCAATGTTCACCTCAAATCTCTACAGTTCTGTCTTTTTTTTACCTCTGCACCACTGATATTTTATCTTGCTTCTATTACCACTTGTCTACCTTTTCAATTCTCTTTCAAACAGTCAACGTGGAAGAAGAAAAGCCAAAAACACTCCTCCATCTTAGAACATCATTCTCCTGGGAGTGAGGTGTACCTGTGAGAAATCTGTTACTGTTCCAGACTCTCTCACTCCATTGGGAAATTTACTGTTCATTCTTACAACTATTTTAAGTGAAGGATGTGTCATAGTATTATGGCATGTAGAAGGTAAAGTCTAAATCCATATATTTTGCCTAAGAATGCCACAGTGAAAATATACACCTCTCTGCCCTTCTGTAAGGATTTGTAAATCAGTAATCCAACGACCTGTAGTCTGTTATTCTTTGAATATCAAGTAAATCCTACTAGTGATCTTGTTTGGAGAAGTTTAGTTTTAACTTTCACAAATACATTATAACTACCTAGGCATTTTGTTTTCCAACAATTCCATATCAGATTTGCTCAGTCTAAATATAAAAATGAAGGAAAACATTTCTTCACGGTGTGAGCATCACAGAGCTGTGATCTGAAATTTAATATCCTGGCCCAAAACAAGGAGTCTGTGATGCACTTACAGTGCAAAGGTTCTCATTTTGTTTGTTCCTTCTCAGGTCGCAACTCAGTGAATCAGATTTAATTAGTTGTTCCATGGATGATACGTGAGTTAGAAAGACCTACTTCATTCTTCTGGAGATTAATTTCTTTTGAACACAACAGCTACAGACGACCTGAGACTTTCAGAAGAGAGGATGTACAAAGGCCCTGTCCCAGACAAACCTCTCTGTTGGGTGACTGCTCTGTGTCAAAATGTGCTGTGTCCTTGCCTGGACTTTGCAATGTGTACACACACAGAAACTGAGAAACTCCTCAGCAGCCTGATTTAAGAGGGCGCAGTATCATTCTCTGAAAATTCAGCCTCTCAAAAATTGAAATACCCAAAATGATTGGCTATTTGCATATCCTGACCACAGTCTTTGAGACATGTGATCCAAATCATGACGCTGCAGAAAGAGGAGTCTGGTAAAAATTTAGTATTTGTCAGATCCTTAGTTATAATACTCTCATTACTCTCCAGGCGGACTTTCAGACCTGGCACAGATGAAATTGTAGAGAGGACCAGCCACCAATTCTGTCAACTTCTGCCATGTAGACCATGAGAGAGTTGTGATTCTTTTTCTTACTACCATCTCAGTAGTTCTGCTATCAGATTACCTTTTCCTCTACAAATTCCACAGGCCATAAAGTATTTCCTTTTCCAAGTAAGTGAGCTAAAAATGTTCATATTGCCAATCTTACAAAACAATATTAAAAATGACACAGACATAATTTTCAAGAAAAAAATGTCTTCTTGTCTGCTTGTATGTTTTAAACTATAAAGTGCTGAAAATAGGAATTGTTCAGAGGAGCAACTTAACAGGACCTTGGCTAGAGTGGACCCTCTAAATGTCACCCGTGGGTACGACAGTGAGCATGTTTAAAACTCCACTATTTCCTCTTGTATGTGAATGCTGAAAGGGCACAATACCTTGCAGGTAATATAATCTGGTTTGATGGGATGCAATGGTCTGCTGCAACCCCTAGCACAGTGGCTACTGTAACAGGTCTGTGACTTTTTCATTTCACAGTGCACAGTCTCACTTCTACTGATAATAATTGGGAATTTGCAATTGCCCACTGAATAGTTCTCTGTTCCTACTATATCTCAGGAAAGAGATGAAGGGGAACTGAGTAACTGTAAGGAGATGGGATACGACCAAGACAATAAATTAAAGGAGTAAATGCATGCAGAGGAAAATACTTGTGCTGTAGACAGCAGTATGCTGATTCCAGAAACCTGGATGAAAACCTTCATCACAGGAATAATTTCATTAGAGATCAGGATGAAAGTGATCTCTGTACTGGGACTGCCAGGCAACGAAATGGGTTGAAAAAAGAGCCCATCCAAGATATAAGCCACAGAAAACAATGCAAAATCTGATACTGAGTTTGGAAGGCTTGGGCTTAGTTCCCCAAGTGGCTTCAGCTGCTCCTGTAAGTAGGAATCCAAGTGGGAAGATGCAGGCATGGTAGTACCAAAGTCCATGGCCTGATGCAACAACTGAGATCCTTTCCATTTACTCCGAGATTTGTCCATGACACTTTGTTTTGTGATATCCGTAAAAGATTGTTGCACACTAACAAGAAGATGCTGTACAAAGGACCATTGCACAGGAACTTATACGTACTTTATTTTATCTATCAGGCATAATGAAAATAAATCTCTTTTAGGCCTTCTCAGAATAGAGAGCATTGGAAAGTTACTTAAGTTACTTTGTTTATCTAACTGTGTCTGCTCTGCCAACAGTGCAGCCCTTGCTGTTGCTGTTACAGCTCCATCTCACATTTTTATTCTTATTACAAGAAGAAACAAATATGGGCTAAAAGATACAGTGAGACCTACCACTACGTTTTCAGTGGTGACTGAATTTAAAGTTGTCACAAGTCCAGGCTGAGCAGCAAAATGAATCAACAGCTATATAAAAAAATATTTAAAAATGAGGAAGCTTTTTACCTTAGCTTTGTGGGATCAAGATTAATGAAATAGAAAAATCAAGACAGGATTGTTGGAATCTTGCTGCACCAAGAACCAGAGCTCACTTACCTTCACAAATCAAAATAAAGTAGGGAAAGGGAAAACGAAAACTAAATTGAACCTGCTAAAGATTTGCAAGCACAAAATCTAAAAATCTGAAGGAAATGAGCTTTTTCTTTTTGAGATGGTATTCTTATTGGGACTCTCTTAAAAACTAATTATTATTTGATGTTTCTTCAAATACCACTACATCATTTGATGTGATGAAAGCTGATGTTTCTTCTCAACAGTTACCTTACAGCCCGCACTTGCTACTGCATCTGAAGGTTATTTACATCTCTTCCTAACACTCCTATTTCAACCCTTCTCTGTCCCTGCTTTTTGTGAACTTCAGTCTTCCTTGACATGGCAGTCAAATTAGAGCCATACAGTTCTCTGTGAGGAGAAGGCAGACAAAACACAAAAAGCCCATATTGCTGTGATGACCACATTAGCCTGGGGGCTGTGGAACAGTGTTCTGCAGCTCTAATTAAGATGTGGCCTATGGTTACACCAGTGCATGGCCTGAGCTGGTCTGGTCTATTTTTTCTATTATTATTATTATCAGTAGTAGTAGTAGTAGTAGTTACTGCTCTGTCAGGGCAGCAGTCAGAATGGGCTGGCTCATGTATGCTCTGCTCTCCATCTGCATCTCCAAAGGATGGGAATGCTGCACTTCTGTTCCTTCACCTTATTGAGATGCTTCCAGCCACAGCTGAGCGCAAAGTTGTTGGTTTTTTTTTAAATATTCTGTGTATGGTAAAGAGTCTGGAAACAGAATACCTGTGATAGACTTGAAAAGACACCCCTGACAGGTATGTCCAAAGCCTTCACCAAAGAATGATACCGATTAAATACTGCCATGGTTTGCTATCAGGTTGTTCAGCCCATCATATCCCTGTGCATTGGTGTGATTTTATTCACAAATCCAGCGTGTGTTGGCAACCAGCCTGGGCACGGCATCCAGGCCCCAGCACAGCCATCACTCTGCAGGGTGTGCTGCCAGAGCCGGCATGGGAGGCCAGGCTCCAGCACATCCACTGCCCACCAGGGCACGCTCAGACACAGCCCCATCACCTGCCATGGGCCAGAGCCAGCACAGATCGTGGGGGTTTCCTGCTGTGGGACTGGAGCACAAATCTGACAAGCAGCAGCCGAGGGATCGGGGAATGTTTAGCCTGGAGGAGGCTCAGGGGTGAATTTTTCACTCTCTACAATCCCTGGCCGGAGGGTGCAGCCAGGCAGGGGTCAGGCTCTGCTCCCAGGCAACCAGCGACAGCATGGGAGGACATAAGCTGTGCCAGGGGTGGTTTAGGTTGGGTATTAGCAAAAATTTCTTCACAGAAAGCATGCTTAAACATTGGAACGAGCTGCTTAGGGAAGTGGTGGAGCCACCGTCCCTGGAAGTGTTTAAGGAAAGCCTGGGCATGGCCCTTGGTGCCATGGTCCAATTGACATGGTGGAATTCGATGTTGGACCTGCTGATCTCAGAGGTATTTTCCAGCCTCATTGGTTCAGTGATTCTGTGACCTGTATGCAGGGGAGAAAAATCAGAACTAAACCCCACTTCAGCTGGTAGGTGACCAAAGGAAACACGGCTGGCAACGAGAAGTGTCAGCGCCCAGCGAGGCATGAGCGGCCGCGAGGCGCCTCGCAGACAGAGCACTCAGTAACTTGTCCTCCATGCTGGGGGAGGCCTCAGGACCCCTTGCAAAAGGCAAAAAAAAGGAGAAACCAGCGGCGGGCGAAGGGCAGCGCTGCACAGGGGAAGCGCCCGGGCCCGGCGGGGAGGAGCCGCGCTCTGAGGGGCCGCGGGCACGGGAGCACCCGGGGGCGCCCCCAAGGGCGCAGCCCGCGGGCGGGGCCGCGGCCGTTGCGCTCCGCGCAGCCGGTCAGTCACATGAGCCACCGCCCTCCTTCCCCGGCACCCCTCGGCCGCGAATGGCACGGCCCGGATGCGCTTGTACGCAAGGAGGGTGCGGCCGAACCATTGAGCGGGGGCGGGGGAACCCGGCAGCCGCCGGCCGGGAACACCCCTTCGCCGGGGCGCTGCGGCGGCGGGGAGCGGACGTGACAGCGGCGCGGCCGGCGGCGGAGGGCGATGGGGGTCCCGCGGGGACAGGAGCGCCAGGCCCCGCAGGAGGTACCGGAGCCGCGTCTCTCCCAGCCCCCCGTCCCCCGGGCGCTGCCGAGGCGCGGCCGCTGTTCCTCCGGCCCCGCTGCACCGGCGTCCCCGGGATCCCCGCCTGCTCCTTCCCCTGGTTGCCGGCCCTCGGCGGGAGCGCGGGGCTCGGTGCCGCGCAGCGGGCTGGGCGCGGGGGGCGCGGGGAGGCCTGTGGGGCTGCCGGCAGCGCTGTGTGAGTCACCTTCGGTGCACCATCGCCTTCCCGTGTCCCCTCTGCCAGCCCGGCTCGCCGGTTCCGCGGGAGGGAGCGGAGAGGAGCAGGGTGCCCGGAGGATTGGAGGTGGGAAGGGTGTGCAGGTGGGTGCCTGCAGCCCCTCGGGGCACACCTGGAGCCCTGTTACCGCCTCTCCGGCCTAGGGCCGACGTGTTCGGGAGCTCTGTGCCTCTAGGAAATCACGTATATCCCCGGAGCTGTGGGATTTCGTCCTGTAAGGTTGGCACAAAAACCTTGGGACGGGCTGGCTGTGCTGGTGAGGCTTTGGAGCACTGGGGCTGTCCGGGCTGCCCGTCACAGTTCACTTTTGTTACTGCTGTGCTTTGAAACTGCATTGCCCAAAAAGTGGAATTCCATGTGAGTGTCCCCTCCTGTTTTTGTACGAGGATTAGAGAAACGTGTCCTGGTTTTGGCTGGAACAGAGGTTACATTGAGGTGTGTGATTTTATGAACCCTGAAATTGAAAGAAATGTGTGAAATGGAGAATAAATTAACTGGCTTATGGCAACAGGACAATGTCAGCAGCTGGAAGCAAGCAAAGGTCCAGGAGTTTGAACAGCAAAAGCAGATTAAAGTATTTAACTGGTTGAAAATATGTGATGTTAAGTCCATGTAGAAATAAATGTGTTACCTGTTTCTTTAATGCCTTTCAAAAATTAACAACCAAGTTGCTAATGGAAGCCAGGTTTTCCCTGATATGTGCCAAGGTTAGGCTTGGAAAATACTTTTCAAATGAATGAGAAAAGGTGAATTAGTGTTTTGTTCTTTGTTTGTCAGGTTGAAACAAGAGAAGATGAGGAACAAAATATCAAGTTGGCTGAAATCTTGGAACTGTTGGTGGCTGCTGGGTATTTTCGAGCAAGAATCAAGGGGTTATCACCCTTTGACAAGGTGAAGCCAGTACAATATTTTTAAAACCCTCTTTTAAGTGTAAGAGATTTAGATGTTTTGCCACTTCGCTTAGCAGTTCTAGGTGACTTTATGAAAGACAGTTGCAATCTATGAGGCTTCCTTGTGTGAATAATTCTGCAAATGACCTAGTTTCAGACAGACAGGACCTCCTCAGTCTTGAAAGACGATTTTGTGCAGCAAGGCCTGTTTTAGAGGAGACAAATGGAAGCTAACTAACTGCTGTCTGCTTTTTTGTGGGTGCTATGGCCTGTGCTAGAGTTGTGTACAAGGAATTTTCCTTCCTCTCCCAACAGCATTTAGAATAGCTAGTCTTTGGATACTTGGAGATAGCATGGTAATTTTAAAAACAACATTGATGAGAAATGAGGAAGTGTCTGTGTAAGAATGGAACAGTTAGCCTGGTGAGATTATTTGGGGGCTGTTTTTACATATCTTTAGAATGTCATATTAATTAACCTTTCATTGTCCTAGACAGGAAGTGTGTGATACTGACAAGAGCAAAGTTCAGGTTGGAGAGAGATTTCTGAATTGCCTTAATGCTGATTCTGTGACAAATTCCTGAACCAAGGTTTGAAAACACAGAACTACAGCAGCCTTGAAATTGATTCTTCTGTTTTCTGCTCTTTGATCATAGCACAGCCTCACTTTGCAATGAAATTTTGTTTTATTCAAACTCGTTGGTATTGCTAATAGTCACGGCTCAGGAGTCTGTGCTCACAGAGTAGTTTCAAAGAGACTGCCATAGGATGTAACACTGTTGCATTTATGTGCAGAAATCACTTATAGTTACTTAAATACAATTGCGAAGTTACCGTGTCATGACAGTGCCCAACCTCACCGAAAAGAGCCTTGCAGCTGGAAATGGTCACGCTGCAAATGCAAAAGGGCTAGGGTTAGGTTATCAGTTCCAGAGGGGATTGTGAGAGGGCTAATGTGTCAGAAACCTTGTTAGAAACCAAGTTTCCTAATTTGCTGCATGATGTTGGCAAGTTGCTGCACATTTTAATCCCTTTTTCTGTTCTTTGCCTTTACATGCATTTAGGTTATCTTGCACATGTTTATGCAAAGTTGTCTTTAAATATTTATGTAAAGTTGATGAAATGGCTCAGGAGTTTAAATATGCCCATGTCAGAATAGGGCCTGAAATAGAGATTTCTGCAGAGCTGGGGATTTCCATTGCCATGTCTAGCACTTTGTGTTGCATGTATCAGCAAGCAAGAAATAAGAATAGCAAAGATGTACATAAAAAGGTAAATATAAGACTGCAATAATTATGATCCTTGATAAAACTTTGATATGGTCACTTTTTAGAGGTCATGACATTTAACATACTGTTGTGTTTTATCCTTGATTTGTGTTGTTTGGTTTTCTTTTTTCAATCTGAGAACTGTTTCAAAACTAATACATAAAGGTAAGGGAGGCATTTAGATTGTCAATAACTGCTGGGTTTGTTTCTGTCTTCTTTTAAATGTGTTTTGTGTGTAGTATTGTATGAGGTTGGTATGGTTATGTTATCTGAATCTGTCTTAGGCAGAAAGGATACTGAGGATAATGAGATTACTGAGATATAGTTTCTAAAATAAATAAAGCCTTGAAGATGTATTTGGGTTTACCTGTTCTGTTTAAAATGGCCCTGACCATGCTGTTGTTCCTTTGCCAGGTGGTGGGAGGCATGACGTGGTGTATCACTACCTGCAGCTTTGATATTGATGTGGATTTATTATTTCAGGAAAACTCTACTATTGGTCAAAAAATGTAAGTTGATTAAATGGCAAGTGGGGGATTTTTCTTCTTAGAAAATAAAAACTGGATGGGGAGGAGGAAGTTTACCTACTGTTTCTAAGAAAGAGTTTTAGTTCAAATTTCCTGCTTTTGAGGACTTAAATATTGCACAGGTTCCGGGGTTGCTCAGACTGTTGTTCCACAAATTCTAAATCCACAAAGAAGCTTATTTCAAAAAAGGCAGGGCTATTCCCTTTGGGTTGCCTTGTTCTTATATCTCTGCTAAGCACAGAAAGCATTTATGTGACTCCATACTGAACTGAATTGGGAACTGATCCAGATTAAAACCTAACCAAAAAAACACCAAAACCCAAACAATCCCAAAAGAAAAAAATAAAAGAGAAAATAGTTTTAACATGAATGAATTCCTGGATCCAGTTCTCTATGCAGCTGTACAGATGCTTGTGGTGGCACAAGGGGATGATGCAGAGGCCAAAGCAAAGGGCAGAGCGAGACCACGCTGCTGGAAACTGGAGAGCAACATTAGAAGACCTTCCCTGAGTTCCTTGTGTCTGCAGTTCTGCTGTGTAAATAACCTCTGACTCCCTTTTATGGTTCTGGGTTGGAATTGCAGGCATCAGCAAACAGAATTTAAAGCATGTCCCTGCTGCCAAAATAGTTACCTGCCCCAGACTGAGGAGGAGGATTTCCTTCCTCAGCGTGACCAAATGAGAACTTTTTGTTTTGATTCATTTCCTATGCATGGAATTTGCTCATAAGTCAGCTAATTCCTGTACCAGGGAGGTTACAGACATTGTTTATGCTGGGAAAGGGAACACATTCTAAACTCCATTATTTCTTAATGTGTATCTGTGATAAAAGAGCCATAATTTAAATTTGCAGGAAATAAGATTAGCCTGACAAGTTACAGTGGCATGAAGAGACTTATTTACTCAGTGTAGTTAAAAAGAATATCTTTCTGTGTTTTCTTGAAAGTCACAGAGCATTAGCAAGGCTTTTCAAAATAAATATTTGTGGTTTTTGCAATTGTATTTGGAGACGCTCTAATCATCATAGATAACTAACTACATAAAGCATTGCTGAGTCAGAGAATTAAGTAGAGACTAGGAGTGAAAATGGTAGTGGTAGTCTTTTCTCTTTGTTATCCTTAAGATCAACAGGTAGGAAATAGTTAAGTTGTTCTCAAAATGTTCTGTTATTATTCCAGCTGACTGGATGCAAAACTGGCAAAACAAAAACCAGGCTCCTCTCCCAAAACAGCAACAATGATTTATTTGTCAATCTAAAGTATTCAGAATCATAGGAACATAGGCTGTTTTGATGTTCCATGTAATGTTTGTGTTGGTAGAGGCTTAGGGCTTCTGTGGTGTTTTCAAGATAAAGAAAAGTTAAACTGTGTTTTCTCAGTATGAGATGGTGTTACACCATTGTGATAGTGTTACACCATTGTGATGGTGTCCTATTATTTAATTGCTGGGCTGAAATAAACATGGAAACATACATTAGAAGAGAATCTTGCATCTATTGGATAAATAGCTTTTGTTTTAATTGCATTTGCTTTGATTGTGCTTCGCTTCCCTTTAGGAAGTAAAATGTTTCCAGCTCTATTCCTAGATTTTGGTCATTGTCTCATATTTCTTAATCCCCTTTTGCTCTTCCAGGATCTTAGTTGTCCATTTGGACAGTACTAAATATCATTGAGGTCAGTACTGCACCAATTAGTTTTTTTCCTTCATGAGGAAATAGCTTTGATTTTCCAAGTAAAGTTTTCATCCTCGGTAGTTACACCTGCTTTAAAAATGTACTTGCCAACATTGACAGCAAAAAAAAAAAAAAAATCTTGCCCTAAAATTAGGTATTCAGTGGAAATAGGATGAATTTCTTGCAGATGGATCCCTTGTGGCAGGGTAATCCTTACGCTTAACCAGCTCTTACTGAGCTCTAGAAGGAGATTGCTGCCAGCAAATTCAGTTTTAGTCACTTAAAAACTATGTGAAGTGTACTGTGTATTCAGTTTTTAAGTGCAGTATGTATTTAAATTCATAAAGTTTCAGGGGTAACATCAAGATATATTTTGAGAGTTCTGCTAAATAAAGTTTTAAGTCCTTACATTTGATTCTGGACTTCCTTGGAATGTACATCTCTTACTTAATGTTACTCTTAAAGCTACTGTCTCTTCATGTTGAATGTACACTATAACATGTAAAGGTGTATCTAATATGGGTATTTTTCCAGACATGCAGGTCTTGAAGTTTGCTCTATTAGTTAAATGAATTTCCAAGGTAGGAGCCTATAAATGAGGCTTAATCACCTCTTCACAGACCGATGACATCAGTAGTATATCAATAGTCTGTTAAAGCTGTTTTGTAAATGAGGTTGATTGCTTTTCGTTATATACGGTGGTAGTCACTAGAGGGAATATTTGAACTACTGCGTTTGCAAAAATAATCTGTAATTTACAAAAGCGAATTGTAGAATGTATACATCTGTCTTTTTGTTGTTTTTATAACAGTGCTTTAACTGAAAAAATCGTGTCAGTATTACCAAAAATGAAGTGTCCACATCGTTTGGAACCACATCAGATCCAGGGGCTGGATTTCATTCACATATTTCCTGTTGTACAGGTAATAATTTCATGGTGTATTAATACTTTGCTGAAAAAGGCCATAAAACATGCATAAAAAACGGAACAAAGCTTTTAATTATTGTTTGGCTCTTTATTTAACTTCGGAATAAATAAACACAGAGAAGTAGTTTGAATTAATGTTTTTAAAGAATGAAGTGACATTATGGATGATAGAATTTTTAAGTATTGTTTGATCCACATTTAGAAAGTAAACAAACTCTCAGAATTCTTTGCAATGGAGTCAGATTGTGCCTATTGTGGAATGCCTGCTTAAAGAAACGGAAGTTTAATCTTCTTGTGGAATCTGATAGTGTGCTTTGACAGACTAGGAAACAGAACAAATACCTTACAGTCTGTGTTTAAGTTTATGGAGTAAGTTATGCAGATAGACCTTGAATCAGAAGGATAGAATAAGGCAAAAGCCACTGGGGTAATTTCTTTAAGCATAATTCATCCTTATTTCCTCTCACTTAAAAACTGTGCTCTGACAAGTGATCCCCTTACTGTGTATTTGTTGAGCACCATGAACTCACCATGTGCATTGGTCTCAAGTTGATTAAGATTTAAGCTAACACTTGATGTGTTCCAGTTACATGTGGTATTTTGAGAATCCTTGGCATGTTACCATTTTTTGATTTTCCTTTCATCTACACACAGAGAGGTATCTTTGACAGATAGGGAAAATGAAGATTGTTAAGCAAGCTTCTTTTCCATTAAATATCTCCTTACCTCATGCCTGTGAAGGAATTTAGCAAATAAGAATTTAATCTAAATTTCAATTTGTAAGAAGTGAGGAAAACTTCCTGGTGCTCTTTCCTGTCATCTTCTAGTTGGAGACTCCTGAGGAAAACCACACTTAACTGCACTTCCCACAGAACATTCTGTGGTATGTGCTACTCTTACACAGCTTTTAGGCTGTGATGATGCTGCTTAAGGTGGAAAGTCTGTATCTTACTAGTGTGAGTTTTTGCTTCTAAACCCTTATTTCCTACACAGGAAAAAAAAATAAAAAATTCAACCCAGGTGAGTTTCTTGCTCTGGTTACTTGATGGCAATGAATGGTTATATTTATCAAACACAAAGCTTCTTTAATAGGAAATATATTCCTTCTCCTGTAAAAACAAAGGCACTAGGTGTTCTTTTCTCTCACCTGCTTTATACCAAATCCTGGTTTGGGATATTACTTCTGGAAAGGAGAAATATTAATTCAAAACAGAGAGTTTGGGTTTCCCCAAGAGCAGTGACTCTCAGTATTTGTAGCTGGCCAGTAGGTGGTAGAGCTGACCCGTACTTGGTGATGAAGTCTTTTTTGATGGGTTTAGCTTTTTGTATGTAGAGGATCTTTGTTTAAAAATTGTGGCTTTCTGTCAGTGAAGTTCTGCCTGCTCCACATATTACAGGTTCCTCATTTCATCCCGGCCAAGACAGGCTTTCAAGAAAACTTGTTAGTATCACCAGAATACTGTGTTCTGAAAAAAACATGCAAAATATGAAATGCTGACTACACCATATAGGAATTATGTATTTGATAATGGCACTTTATTCAATGCCCTGTTAAACTCAAGATTCCACTTGCTATCTGTAAATCTCAAATCAGTTTCCAAATAATACAGAAGCTTGCTCTTAAGCCTGACATTATGTCCCATTAGGTCTTCCACTGTGCAACAATTTAGATGCATCCTTCCCTACAGGAAGAAGTCAAGCTGAGCTGGCTCACTGCCATAGACTGTAGCAGAACTTGAAAAAAAAAATTAAAAAGCAAATATTCCACTGGGCAGAAATGTCATTGTTCTTCCTAATAAATTCTGCATATGATCACAGGCAGAAGTATGTACACAGTCTTGTGTTGAGATGTGCTTGGTAATTAATAGTCTTCATTTTCATCTCTTGTTGTCATCATGTTCTCCTCACTTTCCAGGGGTTCATGGTTACAGCACAGGAAACAGTTGCTGGTTCAAACTTGGATCTCACAATTGATCTCATCTCTTCTTTAACCTCCTGCACAGGCTGTCAACAGCCTGCAAGATTTATCTTCTCCAACATTGTTTAAAATGTACTTCAATGTTTGTGGCTTTTTGTGTGGTCCTATAAATGTCAGAAGAAGCCTTTTTTCTTGCACAGGCATGTGGTTCTTCATGAACACTTCATAGGCTTGAATATACGTCTTTTCATGGTGGAGCTGTAGTCTTTTAAACCAGTAGGAGAATTTTGTAGAAGAGATATATGCACAGAAGAAGAAGAAATGTTTATAAAGTAGCAAATGTTTTTATAAGTTTATAAACTAGCACATATGGACACATTTTCTTAGGATTAGGCCAAAGAATTGCCCTGTTTACAAATAAATCACGTTATTTTTTCTGTGCTTAAAAATGTGCTTTTAGCTTTCATCATATATTAAAAAATTAGGCAGTAGTTTGGTGCTTGCTGCTATTATTCTTTTGTTTTCAGCTGATACTTTTTTTTTTTTTCAGTGGCTGGTGAAACGTGCAATAGAAACAAGGGAAGAAATGGGAGATTATGTCCGTTCTTACTCTATATCACAGTTTCAAAAAACTCACAGATTGCCAGAGGTAAGATCAAGGCAGTTCTTGTTTCTGTTATACTATATCAGATGTTCAGTTGCAGTACCAGTCTTACAGCTCTGAAATCCACACACTTTACCAGAGTTGCTTTTGCCATCATTTTATGAATGAGTTCTAAAGGAATACCCTACAAATTTATCTGGGAAAAAATCGAAGCATTATTGTAACACAGATTTTGTAGATTCTGGTTAACTTTTGCCTAATGATTTCCTTAATTTTTCTGCAGTATTTGGTATTTTTGTGTCATTCTCACGGTTCAGAAACACCCAGCATGCTGTGGAGAAGCTAATGTAGCTAATTTAGAATTATTCTGTCAATGTGTAATTTGGGGTTTCTTTCAGAGTGCTGAAAGTTAGCTTTTGTCTTCCTGTATCCAAAAAAAATCCCCAAATTTGTTTTTGAAAACTAGATTTGTAAAAAACTTCATTCAAAAACTGAACTGTTCCTTAGGAATGAGATGAAGTTTCCTTGGTAGAGGAGGAGATTGAATGAGCTTGGATATGTGCCTGTAGTGCAAAGCCATCAGTTCTGTTCATACATATCACAAGACAATTCCATTTTTAACATCAAGAACCCAAGTTTTGTCCTCTAGTAACAGGATTCAAGGTAGATGTCCCTAGTATTGGGATAAACAGATTTTTTTTAACTTGGGTTGGTTTTGATTTTGATTTTTTTAAAAATTACTGTCTTCAATGCTTAGAAACTTAAAAAAACAGTAGAGGAAACTTCTTTTTTCCACATCAAGTCTATTCCAGCTTCATTTCTTAATTGTGTAGTAAAGATTGGAGATCCCAGTAGTGGGCTGGGATTGCTTTTGTGTCAGGTTCTGCCTAAGCAGAGAGCAGCCAGGCTATTGATCTGGACACAGTTTTGATGACCTGTCTCCCATCTGAAGGCAGAAGTAAGTACTTTTCTGTGTTACAGCAAATCACTAACATTTCACCAAATCATTGGGCAACTCAGAAACTGTTTGACAGCCTTGTTTCACAGAATCATTAGAATGTTTGAGATTTAGTCACCATTCCTGGTATTTTTAGTTACCTCCACTGATGTCTTTCAGGATGAAGAATTCATGCAAAGAAAAGAGAAAGCACTCAAAACGGTTACTGATATCTTTGTAAGTATGTTAGACTTCTATTTTTTATGGCCAAGCAAGTGGTTTTAATAATGTAATGGAGGTGGTTAATTCTGTTTTATGCAGCCAGTCCCAGGTTTTCTCAAGAGAAGGTCCTAATTAAGTTACATGTTGATCTTCATTCTTGAGACAGGTCTTGAATGCCAATATATCAGATTATAGATGTGCACTGTATGAGGGGATAAACCATATCCACTGCTTGCATGGAGTGTGTGGAATCCCACACTGTCAAACAAAAGTCACAGGGTAGCTTACAGACTGTTAAACCCTCAGCAGACTTAAATGTGTATTTAAAGCTACCAGCAGTTGTTCTATTTGACTTGAAATTAATTAATATGGTGATGGTCTCAATTATCTGCATTTCAGAACTTGACATTTTTACTTCTTGTAATTAGTAGTGAAAGTACACACCCTAGTTCAGAAATGTTTTCTTCAAGTAGCAGATGTTGGTTGGGAAAGGTGGTCTCACCTGTGTTCTCCCTGTTCACATGTAAATCTTCAAACTCTTGGATAAACTGTATATATTTTTTGAAAGCTTGTTCATGAATGCTACAGAGAGTGGCACATAAAATATCTAGGCTCCCTCACTCTCATACCTGAATTCAGCTGTCTGGCTGGCAACTGAATTTTTTGTCCTTGCTTTCTAATTACCCTCTTTGCTTGGGACCATCAATTCCCCATTTCTGACTCAGAGTAGTTCGCTACTGGTTTGGGAGGTTTTTTTTTTGGACCATCTTGATAAATTCCAGGCCAACATTTGACAAGAGAGGAGAAATCTGGGTTTGCTTTGAATGGGATGTTTCCAAGGCTCTTCAATAGAAGGTGAAACCCTGCTCTCCTGAGAAAATCAGTGTTTTATCAGACATCTCTAGCCAGGCACCCTGAGCTCTTCATGCATAGATAGAGGTGCTCAGTGCAGCTGTAAGGAGCCAGATGAGAGGTTGTGAAATGGGCCAGACAAGTCACCTTACTCTTTTGACAGGTTTTGGAGAGGGGTAGTTGTTTTTCAGTACAAATGACCTGAGTGCTGCTGAGCCTTATATTAGTTATGTGGTTGAATTACAGCATGTGTTTGTAGAATAACATTGTAATGAAAATCTCCAGGTGATGACCAATGCAGCTCCCTTGTTAATGTATTTGAATAATTGTCCTTGCTTTGGAAATTTCAATTACAGTCTCTAAAGCATTGCTCCCCATGATTTGATTGGATTTTTGTAATTATTAGCAGACTTACAAAGAGTCTTTTACTCCAGCTAGAAACAGATGCCTTTGCAGTGAGACGTGTATTCTGTTTTGCAAGTTAGCTCACCCTCTACACAGGTATCATTGCATCA
The DNA here is from genome assembly GCF_052056855.1 of Sturnus vulgaris. Classification (NCBI taxonomy): domain Eukaryota; kingdom Metazoa; phylum Chordata; class Aves; order Passeriformes; family Sturnidae; genus Sturnus; species Sturnus vulgaris. Next base: position 33,613,348 of record NC_142249.1, read on the forward strand.
TTTATGCACCTGTAGAGCCCTTTAAACTGAAAGACAATGCAAACCTGTGTGAGAAAGCAAATTCCAAATGTATGTTCTATCAAGTAGCACTTGAAACTCATTTGGCTTCTGTTTATTTTCAATTTTCAGAATAATTGTCCTGATTTTCAAGTGTGCCCTTTACCTGCACTATCTTTAAATAACACTAAAGATTCTGTATCCAAGTGGCTGGTCTTGACCTTGTCACTGAAGAGGCAGAAACAAAATAATCACAATACTGTTATGGGACACCAGTACCTAAAATTTTCAGTGTAATTTAAAAAAATAAAGAGGATATTTGATTAACAGTGATGAAGGGTTGCCTTTGGTTACTGAGAACCAGAAGTGTTTGCAGGGCTTAATGTTTATATTCTTTTAATTGTATTCTGTCTTCTACCCTGTCTCACAGATCTGTAGTTTGTAGGTGCATCTTCATGGTACATGAAGTTTTTACATATGCTCATCATTGCTTAGAGTATCATTAGCCAAACATCTTTGCCTTAAATAGATGAGCTCTGTCAGGATCATGTCTTCTACAGCTGGCACCTGATCTTCTTAGGAAAAGATTAGTTCATGAGATCTCTTAAGGCATTTTGGCATGAGTGCAGTCTAGAACACACAGAATGAATTTTCAAGGCAGAATGTGCCCAAGCTTTCCTGTCTATCCATAGGAACTGAAAGGAGGAGAAGGTGGCCATTAGATGAAGGTTCTTTTGCAGGTCACCTTTAAATCATTGTGCATTGGAATTGGAAGAGAAATCTACTCTTCTAAAAGAGGACCAGCAAGTGTGAAAGATTGGTCAGTTGTGTGAATTCATGATTATAAATTAATCTAAGGACCTGCCCTTTTTCCTCAGGGGACAGGACACTGAGATTCATGGTCATGATCTCAAGGTTGGAAAAGGGAATGTTAAATATCATAGTGATGATATTTATGTATCAGTATAAATAGATATCAATAGTGATGGTCATTGGAATAAGGATTACTGCTACTGAAGGGTATTGTCTGGTGAACTGAGGTTATCTTGCAATGGTTTTCTTCAACCACTCAATTACCTGCTGCCAAGACTAATGTTTATGGCATGATGCTTACACTTCATATAGCACAGGTATAAAAAAGAATGTAATCATAAAAGCTGTAATTATTTTTATGATTTACATTGCCTTTTTTTAGATGTGAAACTGCATTTAGTGGGAGATCCTTGGTCATAAAAAGCTTTTTCATGTGACAGTCAAAAATGTAGCAAGATTGGATAGCTGCAAGCAAAGATGACAGAAATTAAGATTATAAATGAAGTAAAAATTGCAAAGGGCAACCAACAGATTCAGTAGAAGCTTGCCAAGGAATATTGTCAGTTTTCACTTATTTGAAATCTCCACTTTGGGATTACAACTTTGAAAAAGATGGAAAGCCATTTCAGTAGTGTTACGGTGCAGAAATTGTTTGTTGAAAATAATAGTTTGTGTGGTACAGAAAGCCAAATAAAAAAAAGGAATGTTTTCCCTTTTGTTTTTAAATTGGAAGCAGCTCTATCAGTACAAAATAGTAATTGTGAATTCTTGTTTTATTTGATGGATTGGATTACACTTGGATAGCAGGAGATTAGTCATTTTACTACCAAACTTCTTGAGACATTTTTGTTTCTTAAATGGTAATAAAATCTGCTTTAATTCCATTGTAACCTGTGATCATTGAATAAATAATAATTGCATTTAATTATCTAATCAGAGTTTAAAAACAGAATTAACTCACAAAGGAGGTAGCATTTCTAGACACTGGCATTAGTCAAATCATTTTAACAGATGTTGAGTGTGTTACTTTTTACTCTTCTTTCAAACATGGCAGAGGAGATGGTTGAGACATTGTTTCATGTTAAATATTCATTTATAATGTTTTTTAAACTTAGGTAATCTCTATAGCAAATTGCTTAGAAATTAATTCAGTAAGGTTTTATAACGTCATTCCAAAAAGAGAAAGTGGAGGATGTTTATTTGGGTAAGTATATTGAGTTGGAAAGCCAATAGTGTGTAGATAACAATTCCTAATTTATTTTAGAAAACTTTTACAAGCTCTGAACTCATTCACTGTCTTCACTGCAGGAGGTTTACAAACCCCAGAGAAAATACAAACGTCAGACAGGAGCTGAGGAACTGCTGGATGAGGAATCAAAGGTTCATGCTACACTTCTGGAATATGGCAGGTGAAAAGCTTCATTTGGCTCTCTCTGGGTTGTATAGTGTGTATTACAAGCAGTACAGATGAAATTTGGATTGTGGTAGGGTTTTTCCTACTACTTTAGAATTGAACTATTTCAGATTTACTCCTGTTTGGTTTCAGATTTTGTTTCCTTACCCTGTAAATTCTCTGGGGACTGGACAGTTCTCATATTTGTGAACCTGGGGAGACCAGGTTTTATGCTCCTTCTAGGGTGTGTTTTTTTAACATACTTGTTTTTTATAAAAATGACTTAAATACATCATCCTTCCAGGTAGTGTGTTATCAATCAATATTGGTTTTTTGCAAGCAATCCACTGAAAATTGGGAAAAAGGACCTGCTGTTGTTTCTTTTTCTAGTTTTCATGTGGTTGCTGCATCAGGGGGCTGAATCATGGTTGAATGTTTCGTCTTCTCACTTTCCTGCAAACTTTCATTCAGACACAAAGTTACCAAGGCTTTCACTTTTCCATTATCTCTGAAAGTCCCTCTGGTCTACTGAGAGCTCTCCAAACACATAGAAATGAACTTACAGAGCTTCTATTTCCAGTTTTCTTTTCATGGCTTAGTGGTAAGGACATCTTGTCTGCTGCCTGAGCTCTTAATACTTAACAAGTGCAGATGACATCTGAATTCCAATTTGTATCTTCTGGGGCTTCTTTTCCCCCAAAGCCATAGATTTTTTTATTTTTTTTGTTTTGAGTACTTTCCTGTTAACAGTAACATGGACTGTAGTGTAATAGCTCAGGATTAACTTTCAAATGGGAAGAGGGCATTGCTTTTTCCTTTCATGAGCTTTACATAACAGTATTTTATGGAAAGTCAAGATTTGCAAATCTTGATGGAAGGTATATGGAATATTCAGATGATGGATCTGAAACCATTCTGTAAATATGCTCCAGTACCTGCTTATTTAGTTTGCTTGAAACATTTCAAAACTAATTTGATCCTGGCTCTTGGTGCATATCTTATGGTGAAAATTGTGAAAGTAATAAACAACAGTATTTTTCTTTCATTTGTTCTTTTAGGAGATATGGATTTAGCAGACAAGCAGGAAAAACAGAACAGGTAAAAAATATATCGCTTCAAAATACTGAAATTGTGTGAAGAACTGCATTGTTGAAATGTTCATTACTGTTAAATCTTAAAAGAATACAGCAGAATAAACAGCTATAACTATTACTAACTGATCTTAAAAATGTCTAACTGGAACTAAAAATCTGCATGCCATTCCTTTTTAAAGGAATTCCTTCATCTCTGCATCTCTGCTCACAGATCACATTTTGCAAATTTTTTTTTTCTGTTTAAGAAAGAGAGTTTGGGCATGGTGTTTGTTTTGGTTTGACTTTTACTGTTAGGTAATGACCTATCTTTTGTGTTTAGTGTCACTTAACCGAATGTTCTATAATGTGATCATTAAAGGGTTTTTCTCTTTAAAAAAGCATTCAACTTGGTAAGAAATATTGTAGACATTTATTGCAAAACACTTTGTTTAATGTGATAGAGAAACCTGATGCCATAAATAAATCATTGTCCTTCTTGAAAATTAGCTTCCTTGCTGTGCTTTTGATGATTATGGAATCTTAAAATGTCCATAAAATGCAGGGTACGTGCAGTTTTATTATTTCAGTGCAGATATTAATTTGGCTACAAGTTTTTATTACAGACAGAGATAATGAAGATAATGCATTAAACATGTCACAGACTCAACAATACATTGAATAGATTAAAGTTGCACTTCTTCATTATCTCAATATTCCACATACAAATGTCACATTTAATTTTTTATAAATGGAGATATTTCCCAATCTAGGCATGCCTGTTTTCCCCTCAGAGTAACCACTAGTCGTGTTTACAGTTCATTTTATTTCTTCAAAAATTCTGTTGCCTTTGGGATGTTGTATGTTAGATGTTCATGGTGATTGTTGAGGAAGCTGAGTCTCCAGTAAGGCAGAAGTGGGCAGTGAAATATGTTAGTGGTGCAGTAGGGTGAAAAATTGAGTCTAGAAATTGAGTCTGGCTATTCCCAGTTCTCTTTACTTGGGTGGCACAAATTCTTCTCACTGAACCAGGCATGTTTGCACTTTTTATGTTGTTCATTTGTTACACCAATATTAAGTTACATAAACAATTTATGTAAAAAAAAATTCGGTCTTGTCCTGTGTGGTAGGCATCATATTCTGAACTGTCTCTTGAGGTTGGCAGCTCTCAGAAGGCTGTGGAATAAGGAATCTTTGGATCAGATAAGTCCATAAGAAGCCAGAGACACAGTTGGAATACTTGTGAGAAATCAGGAAGGCTTACATATCATTTGGCATGATTTGGAGGATGAGGATGTTTCAGTAGCTGAAATGTATTCATATAAATAGAACAGCTACATTCCAGTTTTCTCCTTGATGTCTTTCTTAACACTTTGGAATATTGAAACTAGGTATAAAAATATCTTAATTTTTCTTTAAAAGGCTGAAGATAAAAAAGCAGCTCTACCTCCAGGGCTTGCAGCAGCAGGGAAAGCTGAGCCTTGTGATGAAGTTGACCTTCAGGCTGCTGAAGAGGTGAGCCCCAGAAACAATGGGCATTGGAGTTACTGACTTGGGGATGAGCAGCAATTTTGATTGCCAAGTCGTTCTCCAAAAGAAGAAATATTTCCATGGTTAGTTGAAGTGAGAGTTGCTTCCCACAGGAGAATATGAAGCCTGAAATTGATGCACAAAATTAATGCTTGTTGATGTTTAATACCCAAAAACTCTTTTTATTTTCTTGAATCTGAGCATTTTTAAAAGCATTGATTTTTAGTTGGGATTATTCAGTAGGAGCTGAATAATATGAATGAATGTTTACTGTTACAGGAAACTTTCCAGAAATTTGGTAACTTAAGCCACCTCTTCTTTTCACAGACTTGGTGCCCTGTTACATGTTTTAAAATACACATAATATGATACTAATAATAGTATGTGTCCCTGGCAGAAGAACAGCTAAATAATAGAAGTTAAATTGTTATGTATAATTCTTCATATTTTGCTCTAGCTTCGCATTAAAACGCTGATGACTGGAATGGCTGCAATGGCAACTGAAGAGGTCAGTAGCATTTCAAACTGATACAGCTTCGTTTAAATTATGGTTGATTGTGGTAATTATTCTTAAAATGAGACTGCTGATTCAGGTCTGAAGACTTGGAATGATTGTGTTTAAATTTTCATAAGGAGAGTGCATTAAAAAATGGTTGAATTAGGAAGACAGTAAATTTTACAAGGCTTATTAGTTCATCATTTGCCTTGAAATTATAATGATAATATAAATAAATGCCTCTTTCAAATGGTTTCTACAAGAATTTCAGGGGAAAGGCATCACTCGGCAGCTTCCCAAGATGCACTATCTTAATTTTCATCTTGTGAGGTTATTCAGAGGATTACTGAAAAACTGTGCCTTTCAAGGTTCTTTTCAAAGCACTTATAAATAAACAACAAAATTAGTCTAAGACACAGAAAATACTGGATATGTATCTTCTTTTTTTAATTCATTGTATTTAATGATGTAATGGAACTTGAAGTCTGTTCTTTGATGTCTGAGTGAAAGGACTGGCAATAAATTCAGCTGTTAAACACTGTTTCTGTTTATGCTGGAGTCATGAAAGAAAAGGTAATAATTAGTCTAGTCTCAGAGTTATCTGAAATGCATTGTAGAATTCAGTTCTGTTTGAAAACTGGTTTTATACATACATGCATTTTAAAGGTGAATTCTTGTTACATACCTGCATGCTTAGAGGTTTATTAACCAAATGCAAAATTCAGTATAAAGATAAAAATTAATTTTCTGAAATATGAATGAAAATTTGCTAGAAGTATTTAAGTGAGAAATTTCTATCAGCAAAATTAGGATTGGGTGGTGGAATGTTTCCTGGACTTTTCTTATGATTAGAGATTTTTACTCGTGGTGCAAATTTCTGTCCAAAATTTGAACTTACTGGAAATTGTCATATAAAAGTACAGGGCAGTTCTAAAACTCCAAGCTTTTTCTTGATACAATTTCAGGGCAAACTGACAGCGAGCACAGTTGGCCAGATTGTTGGACTCCAGTCAGATGAGATCAAGCAAATTGTGTCTGAATATGCTGAGAAGGTAAGTGTGTTACCTGAGTGGTTTAAGCTCGTGGTGTTTGATAGCTTGTTAATTTAGGCTTGAAGCTGCCAACTTCATTGCAATGATTCTCTTGAAGCACACTTTTTAACACATGCTGTGGGCAGCAGAGCAGCCAGAGTTCAGGAAAGTACTTTAGAGAGACTTAAACATACCCAGATTTTGGTGTGATAGTCATGAATGCAATTCAGGGATATGTACTAATTTGGGTTTGAGCACCTGCCCAAATGCTTTCATGAATGAAGAGGGGCTGAGTTGTATCTATTCAAACGAGAGGCCTAAGTTCTTGATATGCCTTAAAATGTTCAATGTTAAGCACAGAAATACAGTTCTGTGGGCCTGCTCAGAGAAAAGTCTAGGCCTCCTCCACTGATTTCCAGATGTTTGTACTGGACTCCAGTTCTCAGTCATGCCCTGGATCTAAAGTTTTCAGTCTCATCTCATCAAACCCAAACCTTTGTTGCTTTGAGAAGTCAAAGCAATTAAATGTGTGTGTTTTCTCCAGTTCCTGTGTTCAGCTGTGATTGTTTTTTGCAGTAATGTGAAAAGAAAATCTGGCTCTTCAAGCAATTAATGCATACCATACATCACTGCCAGATATGAGTTATAGGTCGCTCTTACTTGTCCAATAGTCTTCTCATATTTTTTCCTTTTTGTTGACACATTTGAGGTATGGAGCTTTCCCATTTTAGAGATAAACCCTATAGCTCAACAGCAAATTCTTGGCCTTTCTTTATTATAAAAGATTGGAAGAAAAGAAGCCCAAGGGTCATATTTCAATGTTACATTTCCTCTGTTCTGAGAGAAGGGAGCAGGACCTTGACTATTATAGTAGAACAATGATTAATACTCTGAAAAGTAAGAACTGATTCAAGTCAAACCAAAAATAGATCACTTTTCAAATCTATGGGATGTGATTAAAAAAAAATTGAATTTCTGTGCACGTATGCATGCACCAGGAAAAGAATTAAGGATGTTATCAAAGAGTTTATCGAAGCATCAGCAATGTTTACATATAATTCTAATAGTCTTAGGCCCTGGTAATTGTACACAGCCTGAGAAACACAGCAGTGTTTACTTGTTTACAAGAGTCTGAATAGAATCCACAAGCCCAGGGAATATACCTGACAAGTCAAATTCTAGGTCTGATGTTGCCATGGGCCAGGACCTTTCTTACAAGAGGCATTTTTGCAGAAGATCAATGCTTAGGATTTTCTGCATTTGCCTCTCCATTCTGCTGCCATGTTTACCTGCTGGGTGAACTGGAGGAGGGATTGTAGTGTTGTTCCTCACCTTCTAAAAATACTGGCAGGGAATTACTAACAAGTAGCAAATTGATCATCTTTAAACAGTCAGAGCCATTAGTGATTGGTTCTTCCTCATTTTCAAAAAGCAAGCTGTAAAGTTCACTTCTTGAAATATGATCCACTTTTTTAATGACAAAGCTGTTCTATATGGATTTTTACTGTTTTTGCAAATATCAGTCTCAGACTACTTTAGCTCATGTTTCTTTTGCATTTCCATTTTTCTCCATTTGTATCTTATGCATGTAAGAGGCTAAATGTGTGGTGAGAAGCTTTTGCATTGCACAGTGTGATGAAGAAATGTGATTTGACTAAATAATGAGAGGAATAAGTAAGACTGAGTGTGTATTTGTTAAGTAATTCAGGGTCACAGGTCTTGCTTAGAGGCACTTCTTCCCTCCCTGACAAAAGGAAAGGAGAATTGTTGGGTTAAGTCATGAGGATTGGTATTTTCTTGCTGTGGATGTAAAAACATAACAGATCATTAAGTTGCTCTTCAATATGAATTACATAGAAAATGGAGAGGAGGAAGACAGGTTTTGCTTCTTATTTTCATTTAAAATTAAGCTGCTTACCCATCTGCCTAGAGTGGAACCAGGAGCAAATACGAGTGCAGAGTATATCACACTTCTTGTAACATTTTAGCTGATTATGCATTGTAGTAGTTGTCAACATTTGGTAATTATTCAAAAAGCACTTAGTATTTGACAGGCTGTAAATTAGCACTTGAGGTACTTGAAAATTAACTGGTTTTCTAATGAAATATTAGAAAATGGATTAAGTGAAAAAAAGAAGTCTGAGTGCATGAAGCAAATTACCAAAACAAATGGATTTAAGTATTAAAGTGAAGACTTTCAAAAGGTACAAATAATTTTTTGGCAAATAATCCCTTAGAGATCAAGATATCACTGGTTTTTAATGATTCTTTTGCCTACTGCAAATATACAATTTCTATAAGAATTGTTATTTTTGATAAAGAATGTTTCTGTCAGCTTTGCTTTCACAATTCAGAGAGAAGAGGAGACTGGATCCAGATTGCTCTCTCTATTATGCATTTATGAGACACTCTTGGCAATGCATGCTGGATTGAGTAGTTCTCAAAGGCTGCTGTCAGCCATACACGTGCACACACACAAAAAAGCCCCCAGGGTGGTAAAAGCATCTACCACATTGTGTATGTCATTGTCATTCAGCATGAATATGTATCCAAGCATCTATTTCAGAATACACGATTGTTCAAGGCTTCTGAAAATTCTGGAGCTACATATTGGGGTGTAGAACATCTCTGATTCAACCAGTTCAGTGAATACCACGACTGAGAGTGTTTTTAGTACTGTTGTATTTTTTCCATTGAAGAACTCTACCAGGTTTAACCATAATGCTGATGCAAAAAAAATTGTCTGCCTTCTAGTACATTGTAGTATTTTCCAGCTGTCCAAGGGCACCTGACTTCTTTAGCTTATTTTACTTGTAAATTTTGGAATATAATTCAGTTGTTCAGATGCTTCCTTATTTTGATGTGAGGTAAATCAGTAAATCACACAGTTCTTGATAAGGAATATCATAGGTGTGTCCCACTTTGGTACTTCCTGAGCTTCTGAAGAAGCAGAAGGCAAAGTTGTGAGGTTCAAAAGGCTGTTGTTACTGTTTTTTCAGCAATCTGAGCTTTCTGCTGAGGAACGACCAGAAAGACTTGGAGCTGCCCAGCAACACAGAAGGAAGGTGGCATCTCTCAACAAGCAGATTTTGCAAAAAAACAGACTCCTCGAAGAGGTAGGTATTGTGTGTGTAGTAAAGAAGAAAACATTGATAGAAGCTGTTAATCACAAATTTTTTGCCATCCAGAAAATACCTGTGAGCTATCTTCTGCACCAGCGATTTGTCATGCTGAACATTGATTTCTCTGAATGTCTTGCTTGCATTGACCTTGGATTGTGAGAACAGGTTGTGTTCTTGGGGGCAGTTAGCTCAGCCTTAATTTTGAGGAGGAACATGCTTTTGCCATTTTAACAGTTGAGGGCCCTTTAATTCTGTGCAGCTTGTTTGCAGTGCATAACAATCTCAGTGCTGTTTTTATATGAGGAAAAAATGTACTGACAGCTGTAAGCCAAATATAATCCTTTTATCACTTTACTAAAGTAAAAATTTCCTGGCTGAATTTTATTTAAAGCTTGCCAAAAGCAGCTTTTGAAATCAGTGACAGTCAAGAACCCCACCTTTTAAAAAATATTTATGGAGTTCTGGCTTCAATACTGCAGTAAGTTTTGGCAAGATTTCTCAATTCATGTCAGTTTTCATGAGATGTGGACTGCAGACATACATTTTTTTCAGTTAGTTAGAATAGAGTTTATTGGTGAACTATTGGTGAAAAATTATGAAAAACTCTGAAAAAGCTTTCTTATTATAAACTTGGCTGTGGAAAGGGAAGAGTGGAGCACTAAGTCACAGCTCTGTGTTGTGAACAGCAAACTAAAGCAGCATGAAATGAAGTGGAACTGAGCTACACGTGCATTTTTGTTTGCTCACTTTTGCTCCACTTTTGTAAACCATGTCCTATTTTTGTTCTTACCATTTGCAATGTTATCTTAGATCATAAGGAATTTAAAGAAGGATGTTCTTCTAAAATTAGCCTCTGTAAATTAATTGACGAGTGAAATACTTAATATTTTATTATAATACTTATTTTGCTAACTGCCTTATTAGACTTTCCGTAGTTACACAGAAGAAAACCATAAAGAACTTGGTTATTTGGTGTGGAAATGTCTGTGGTTTGGTGCCATGGTGCTTCTGTGCAAGTCTGGAATTGCCCTGACTTATTTGGAGAAGTATAAAATGGGACTCATTCTTAGCCTGGTGTGAAACTAGGCCAGTACAACCAGGCTAGAAAAGTTTAGCAATTTAGCAGAGATTCTGTCCAATAAGTCACCATTCTGTTGGCCTCTATTTTGTAAAAGCTATTGTTTATTCTGGGACTTTATACGCCTAAAAGATCAGGTGGTAAATGTTTACTGTCAGTAATTAAATATTCAGTCAGAATTCTTGCAGTCAGATGCAAGAGTAGCTGACAGGAAAAGAGTGTTTGTTATGCTTGGCCTGCTGTTTGACAGACAACCATTATGAACAGCTCAAATATTCTCTGTTCTCCATTACAGGTGTAATTAGTGTGAATATAGAATCCAACTCTTTTTTTTTTCTCTTTCGTAACAGTTGCAAGCTAAATGTGCTGATCTGCAGGCAAAATGTACCGAAGCAAAAAAGACATTAACAGAGGTAATTTTGGTTTTTTTCTGTGCTGTTTGTAGCTGAAACTTTTTGAGAAATTCTGTGTGTGACGGGATGTATTAAACAGTGAAGGTGTCTGTCAGCTTAACTCACTGATTTCATGGTGTGGGAAAGTCAATTTATTATTTATGAGTTTATTATCAATTTATTACTAATTGTAACCCTTAGGTTAAGAGTTACAGTGAGAAGCTGGACAAGGAATTGGCAGCCTTAGAAACAATAGAATCCCAAGCAGATTCTAGGTAAGTTTTGTCCTTTGTTACCTTTTAAATTATGAAAAATAATGTTTTTAAGATGAATTATTCAACGTTTTTTGCTTTTTCGACCTAAACAAATAACTAAAATTTAAAAATTTAATAATTCTCCAATTTGCTTTCCACAGACAGGGAAATATTACAATAGGATTCAGTCAGAATGAAAAGTGTCAGTCTGTAGTTCAAAATAAGGTGTTTAAAGCAGAAGAACCCCAGACATGTCTGACAAGTAGATGAGGCCTTCTTGATTTATTTTGTTCCTATTTGAAGCCTTCATCTCATTTAAATAGAAGTCTCTCAAAGCTTTCATTGTAATGAGATTAAAACATAGGAATGCCATCAGAATAACACACCCAGTGTAACACTCCATCTTTTTGACCTTGGTATATCAGTGCTGATATGTGGGGTTTTAATTTACCCAGGTTTTATTGTAAATTTATTTAGAACTAAGCTTTTTTTAATATATATTAATTCTCCATCTGTTTAAATTAGAAACTAAAAATCTAACATAGTTTACTGGATCTTCAAATTTAGCATATTGCAGAGTCTGCGAGCACTGGTGGCCATGAATGAAAACCTAAAAAGCCAGGAGCAAGAGTTCAAAGCACATTGTAGGGTAAGTTCCAATGTCTCCTAGAAGGATTCATATAAGACGTAGTAAAAAAGCACTTTACAGGTGTGTTGTTGTGCTGTGTGTCCCTGTCTGTCATCTGTCCCACACCCCCAGCCTCCAGGTTTATATTGAATATTAGCCCCTGGAGCAGGGAGGAGTGAGGAAGGATCCGAGTTGGTGTGGCTTCCTCAGTAGAGGACAGGTCCTAGACAGCACACCTGCCTTGTGCTGCTCAGAGCTGGGGCTCCTGTGGCTCCTCTCCCTCCCATTCCCATTCCCATTCTGCTCAAGTGTGTGAGGTTGGGCTGTACTGGACACCCGCCTGTGCTGTCACAGCCTGACATGGATCATCTCTCCTCTGACCTGAGGGGTGCCAAAGAGGAGGGGTCAGCAAGGCCCCAACCTTTGGAGCAAGCCACCAAAAGAGACAAGAAGGAGATGGAGCTGTTGCAGTTTTCAGAGCATGTTTGAGTTTTACTGCTTAAGTGCTGTTTGGTGTCTTGCTACTGCTGTGTTAATGGAGTGCCCAGAGATTGGATCAGAGAGAATTGTTTTCATCTCCTTCTGTTCAAACAATAGTGGATGGAATTTAATAGAATGAAAATAATTAGTGTTCTAAGGCCTAGACTCAGTATAGAACCTTGTTTTCCCACTCATACTCCTTTGGAAAGCTCTGAAGGATTGTACAGGAAACCTCCTTGCAAAGAACTTTAGGCTCATTCATTTCTCCAAATGCCATACATCACTTGCCCATGTCACACTGTTCTATTGTTGTTTTGCTTCTTCAGTTTCATTTTCCATGTCACTCATTACTTGTCTTAGCTGGATCTGGTATATTTGCAAGTAAGAAATAAATCTGTTCTAGTGTTTGATAAAACCAGACAGTTTAATGTAATGAATATTAATGTATGCCTTACCCTTAAGCAGGGAATGCTGTTTAATCTTCCAAATTTAAATATGTGTGTGTGGTCAGCTCTGGAATTTTGTTAGAAGTGTTTGTTGTCAAGATCCTTCTCTCCCCTCTTAAGAGAAGAGGTCTCAGTTTAAAAAAATCAACTTTTTGTTTGTTTTAAAGGAAGAAATGGAAAGACTACAACAAAATATTGAGAGTTTGAAAGCTGAAGCATTGGAAAATGGGGAAGAACAGGTAATAGCAAAAATCTAAGTCCTTATTTTCAAATTGCATTTTGAAATGTTTAAGTCTTTCTTTTAAGTCTTTGGGACATTTTTGTAAGCATGAAAGTATCTGCTGAAATATCTAAAAAGCTCTGTAAAGCCACAGTTCAGGCTAATAATCCTAGAAATACAGGAATCTGAAAACAGCAACAGCATTATCTGTTATTTTTGCAGAATCCATGGGGCTCTGCTCATAGATGCTTTTGTGCCTTTTACTTGTTTCTTTGTAGTACCAGAGAAGAGTCTCTGGGTGTTGTGCTAAGAGCTGTGCATATCTCTGACAGAAAGAGATCTTCCTCAGAAAGAATGTCTGGTTTGGTTGGTTTTTTATTAGAAGTGGAGTTATCTGAAGAATGAAAGCACGAGTTTTCAGTGGCTGGGTGCACTGCATGCAGTGAGCAGCTGTCAGAAGTTAGGCTTTAACACAAATGCATCCAGTCTGATGGCAATGAATAATGAATGAACAGAAAAGGAAGAGCTTCAATGACTCTACTTTCAGTGGGTAAACATTTGATGCATTCATGTCTCTGGAACAAGGCAGATTACAACTTCCATGATGCTGCTGTCCTCTACACAGCACGAAGAAATTGAAGTGCAAACCAAAATCTTAAATCTTTTAGCAAGAAAAAGTTACCTTGAAATCCACACTGCAGGAAGTCTAGAACACATGCTGTGTTCTGTTTAGGTGCCTTGTTTATTCCTAACCCCACCACTGAATCAAAGTATAAACACTCAGACAAGGAGTACTGACAATCTTTGGATTTGTATCTTCTTTTAAAGTGTGACTGTTGTAAAACAGTGCAAAAACTATTGATATTTTAAAAATCAAAATATCTAAAGTTAACAGCTATCTAAATGCCCTTGTTTACAGCACATGCTGTCAGGCTTTTAATACAGATAATGAACTATTATATTTAAAAACCCCAAACAACAAAGGGTGGTGTTATTGCGGGAGCCAAAGATAGGCGAAATCAGGAAGCAAACCCCATCTGCCCATTTTTACACTGCAGCTCTCATATGCTACTGTAATATACAATTATTTTGGATTCTCAACTTCCAGGAGCCAAATAAGATTATAGAACAGCAGTACAAAGCTGAGAAAGAGAAACTTCAGAAGATCCGCCTGCTACTGGTGAGTAACTCTTGGTGTTCTTACTTGTACGGAATTGTTGATGTTTGTCTTATCTTGTAACTTCTAATACTTTGTTTCATTGTTCTAATTTTAACAAGTCTTTTTGTCACAAATCAATTGAAAAAAAAAATTGATCCTCAGCCAATGCTTTTTGTTTTTAAAATCAATTATTTAATAACAAAGTATTGCTTGGGGGGCTTCATCCATTTTAAGAAGAGAACAAGAAGAGGCTTTGTTTTCTCCCCTCCTAACTTTCTATTCAGGCACGAAGAAACAGAGAAATAGCCATTTTACAACGCAAGATTGATGAAGTACCCAGCCGAGCTGAGCTCACACAGTATCAGAAGAGATTTATTGAACTTTACAGTCAGGGTATGTATATCAAGCAGGACCATCCTGCTGAAGGCTAAAGCCCTGAAAGGAGGGCAGTTGCATTGTAAGCATATGGCATGTAACAACAGCACCTACTAATTTGGTGGTATTTAAAAGGTTTTTGGTATTCATGTTACACATAATATTTTTGAGGTTTCTCGAGGCTGGGCTTTAAGAATTTTCCTGAAACTCAGTGTGCAAGATTTCTGGACTAAATTTTGTCTGTAGCAGAGCAGGTTCTGTCATTTAGGTTAATGACCAGTATGTTTTGAAAGTCCTTACTATACCATTTACAGATGAGGTTGCTGTAAGTTTGAATCGTGTTTAATTAATTTGCCTTACCATTAGATTGCTTTTATTGTTTCCACTGACATGCCATAACTGGTTCTGAACCAAAGAATGTCAAGAACTACAAAGTAAAAACAGTCATTTGAAGAGATTGGTTTCTTTCATTTTTTATTAACACAATCCTGCAATATCTTGGTAGGAGCAGAATACAAATTATCTTTAGCTGTTATGATCAGAAATTATAAAATAGGAAAAGGTGCAAATGGAATAAAATTTCAAAGTTGTTTCATTACACTGATAACAGACCAGTATGCTTACTGGTGTATATTTAACTAGCTTGTGTGTTAGTCTAAGGAAACCTAGCTAATGATTCAGAGATGCTCTGCATTTATTAAATGTGTGTGTGAACCAAGCTCTGGAAGGGTGAGCAGTTCCAAACTGGTTATCTGAGTGTGATCCAAATCCCTTGTCCTGGTGAGGCCTCTCCGTGGCACAGTCCTGTGCTGTCCTCCACGTGTATTGTCTAACTCAGTACATGGAATGGGTCCAGTACTTCTCTCCCCTCTGCTGTGCCATGCAGTTTATTTAATCAAGTCCAGCTATAACAAACTGTGTTGTTTTCCATTAAATTTTCTGCACGTTCTCTGTCATGTCTAATGCCAAGTCTCTGGTCAGTGCTACCTATTCAGAAGATGGAGCTTCCTTTATATCTCAAGTACAGAGTGACCAGCATCAAAGAGATTTGTGTAGCTTTGAATTTTATGGGAATGTTTTCCAAAGTACAAAGTGTGAGTAGTATCTCAGGATAACACACTGCTCAGTCATGGTTGGGAACCTGTGTGATACAGGCTAAGCTTCTAGAGAAATGAGATGGAACTCTCTAGACAGTTTTTCTGCGAATTGTGATATTTTTGGAGGTTTTTAGAGGCTTTTCATTTAGCCATATTCAGGTGACCTTCAGTTGCCAAAACATGGTTTTTTTTGAACTTTGCTTTAAGGGGTTAGAGGACAATCTTCAGCACTAACTTCAAACCTTAGTGATTTTGTGATTTTTTTGTACCAGAATCCTTTTCAATCACAATATTCAGTGTTTTGGTTTTGACCTAACTGAACCTCTTCCACTGAAAACATTCAAAAGAATCAATGAGCCATTTGGTTCCCTCTTCTCCCTTTGTCTGTTTTACTCTGCATGGGTTCTAGTGTGTGCCCATAAGGCAGTCTTGTGACTACCAGAGCTGCTGGAAGAACAGAAAGAGTTGTATGAAGGAAATGGTTTGGGAAGAGCCTCTTTCATTTGGCAGCAGTTCTGCAAATCCCAGACTAATGAGCATGATTTCACCAAGGTTTATCATTTTTAACCCATACATTTTTTTCAGCTTCTGGTTTCTAGGCAGAATTACTTTTGCTGCCTGTTGAACTCTTTCCTTGGGAGTCACAAATATATTGGATTTCCTTAGGCATTGAAGAACTAAAGACAAGGGGAACACTCAGCAGATTTGAGTATCATCTTGTAGGCCCAAGGGGAAGGCATGTCTGAGCCTTGCCTTCCCAGCTGAGCTCTGACCAACATCTGCCGGAACCACCTAAACCAGAAAGCATTATTTAGTTCTGCACCACGCATAGATTATAAAAAGATAAAAAGACTTTAAAACAGCAAAAGCTTTGTTGAGCATCTTGCACATGTGTAGCTTGACATTTATAGTCTAATGCACTTTTTTTCATACACTACTACCAAGATTATTTGCTCTTCCCTGTCGAGCCTTGCCCCTCCAAAACCACAGGCAAGGTCCCTGTGAGCAGCACAGCTGCCTGGGTGGTGTCAGGGTAAGGCCTGGGGAGGAAGCAGGAACAGGCAGCTGATGGTGCCAATGTGTGTTGGCAGAAAGGGCTGTCAGCAGTTGGGGCTTAATTTAGACACTGAGCTGTGTTGTTCTTGTTAGAGATGATAGCTGGAAACCCTGCTGAGAGAAACTCTGGAAGGATGTTCTCTCTGCATGTACATTAGTGTGTTCCATTATTGATAGTGGAAAATATGTTATATAAAGCCTACAGGGTATTTTTACAGATTCCATTTTACTTCATATTCTTTTATTATTCTACCCCCTTTTTTTGTTTGCAGTCTCAGCAACTCACAAAGAAACAAAGCAGTTTTTTACTCTTTATAATACACTGGATGATAAAAAAGTATATTTGGAAAAGGAGGTAAGGAAATTTTATTGCTATTTTGTAAGTATTTGGTCTGTGGGGAAGGAAATAAGTTTCTGCTTGGCTTTCACCATATTCAGTCCTAACAGAGTAGAGTTACTGGTCCTTGTAAACAAAAATGGAACAACTGATTGATAAGAATATTTGTAATCTTGGAGGGGAAATAGTCTGTGTTGTAAAAGAATTACTGTTAGTGCAGCATATTTAAACCACTCACTGTGTTCTTGAAACATGAGTAACATTTGATCAGCAAATATCTGTCTTGCTATCACAGCACCAAATCACCCTTTTTTCTCCTTTTAGTCAATACCTTTTATTATGAACTCAGACCACAGCAAATTCCACTGCTCTCAGGGTCTGAGCTGCCTACACTTAATTTGCTGGTGATTTTACTGGGTCAGAGGAGTAGTTTTGATGAAAGAATATTTTTCCCCTCTTCTTTCCCATATATATAGTGATCACTTCTTTTTTGGGCATAACTGAGTGATTTCAGTCTTCTTTTTTTGCAATGACAAGTGTCTGATTTCAGTAAAGATGAAGAAATAGGAGGAAACAGGAGGAGATAAAAATTATGACTTTAAAATACAAAAGGTTTTGATACCTCAGGTTTCTCTCTTTATTTGAATAAGAACAGATTAGTGGGTTTTGCATTACTTAGATATATTTCTTCAGTTTGTGAGACAAGCAGTGATCAAATTTCTGACTATGTAAAGACACTTTCCAGTGTCCTTTCACATCCTGTTTTGGAGATCAGGAGCAGCCATTTCCTTCCCTCAAGCAGCTGATTCTAATCCACATTAGGTAGTTTTCATTTTAAAAGTCATACACCATATTTAAAACAATGCATGAAGTAGAAGCTATATTATTTAACATTAGCTTCTCCCCTACATTAGCATTTAATACAGATGTATTTTTGGGGGGTTTTTGTTTTATCTTTGATTTCTGTTTTTTTGGTTTTTTTTTTTTTGAGGGAAAACCTTAAAATTTAAAAATTATACAGAGACTGGTTTTGAAATGGAGACATAAAAAGCAGATTATCGAGAATCTAGAAACTGATTATAAAACACATTTATTTCACTGTTGTATAAACTGAGAGTACACTTACCAAAATAATTCAATGCCTTTTGGGGGCTCACAGGAAGAATTCTGAATGTCTTCTAATGCCATCTTAACTTAGTTAAACGAATAATATCACTAAGATTTCCTTGAGATGCATTTAATATTAGAATCAAGGTTTCAGCAAGTAAATATTGTCTAATAGTGTATTAAAAATGTCTTTGGCATCTATGCCTCTCAAAGATTTCTGGAATATGCTTGCACTTTGTCTTGTTCCTGGGTTTTGGGGAGAATTTTTCCCGTTTTTACTCCCCAAACCAGCCTTTTGTAAAATACACCGAGCATCATTGCTTTGAAACAACAATAGTAAGAATTGTTGTACAGTTGAATTTTGGCTATGAGGGTTTTATTTCTGACACGAAAGATCTCTGTGATGATGGCTCATATTTAACCCTATTTTGAGAAAGATGCATTTTTTTGAAAGGCTTTAAAAGTATTTTCTTCCACAACGTTTTTCAGTGCTGGGGTGTGTATTCTGATTCACTGCAGTGTGACACATCCACACTCTCCCCATGCAGTGGTTGTGCAGCACTGCTGTGCAGGGTTACTTTTCCTGGCTTGAATGTGTTGTGGTATAAACTGTAATTATGTTCTCAAGCACAGGCTTAGTTGGAAGTATCTTGAGGCAGGGATGTGAACATGGCAAATATTGATGAGTAATGCGGTAATTTCTCTGCTGTAAATGACAGGAATTATTAAGCAATTTGGTTGCTTGGGAGTCTGCTCAGAATTTGTTTCAATTTTCCAAGAGAAGGTCAGGAATACCTGCAGATTCTGCCATGCCTGCTTGCTGGCTTATTGCTATCTCATTCAGGTGGAAGATTTTAGATTTAGAAGAGACAAGTTCAGCTTTCTGTGGCAGTGGGGCAGGTGATTCTGTTTGCAGCCCTTGGGTTTGCTTAGTGCAGAACTCTTCAAATACTCATCAAAAGGAGAAACTGCTCAGAAGGCTGAACCACAGGAGACTTGCAAGATGTATTCAAAGCTGAGAGAAAGGATCACATTAATTACCAGTTGTTGAATTTTAATGCTCTCAGCAATATGTTAAAAACAGGAAAAATCAAAGGCAGTTACATAGGATGTATTCCATATAGTTATATTAGTTGGGTGAATTTATACAAGCAGCAAAATATTCCTGGGATGCAGTTATAAATATTTATTTTTGTCTTCACTCAGTGCAATGCTACTGTCTTGTAAGAGAAGCC
The DNA here is from genome assembly GCF_052056855.1 of Sturnus vulgaris. Classification (NCBI taxonomy): domain Eukaryota; kingdom Metazoa; phylum Chordata; class Aves; order Passeriformes; family Sturnidae; genus Sturnus; species Sturnus vulgaris. The sequence goes on from NC_142249.1 coordinate 33,632,664, forward strand.
ACACCTCTGAAATGCCATTCTGTACTTTTTATAAGTTCACATTTCAGTATCCAGTAAAATTACCTAAGCAAAGTGAGTTATGATGCATGGCTGTAGGAAACCTGCAAACCTCATCTGCACAATGAAAGCAGTGCAGGAATTCACCTGCTGCTCCTGCACTGCTTGGAGAGTCTTCAGAGCCTTGTGTTAAAATAGCTCTTCAGAATCTGTTGAGGCAAAAGTGGTTTTTTCCTGTTTATTTGTGATGTGCTTGTGCACAGTCACTGTTGAACACTGGACCAACATCTGCAAGGTGCTTTTATGTCAAAATCCAACACATGTTGAACACATGGACAGCCCATTTTACTTTATTGCTTTAGTTTGGGAAGGCATCATGCTGGAAAACTCTCAGTGGTATAATCGAGGGCCAGTAAAATTAAAAATTTCAGTTGTGGTCCAACATTCTGCTTCTGACATTACACCAGTGGGATAGATTTTACTAAATCAAAAGGATTGTGATTTATCTTCTGAAAGAAAACTCATGGTGATTTTTGTACATCTGTCTGCTTTTGAGGACCTTATCTATATAGTAGCTTTTTTAAAAAACTAAAATTCATCTTACTGTCAGTGAAAACTCATACCAGAAAAGATAAATGTGTATCTTCTTAATTTTTTTGTTTTTAACTCACAGGTTAACTTACTGAATTCTATCTATGACAACTTCCACCAGTAAGTTATGGTTCTTTATCTCTTAATAGTTGCAAAGAGTGGTAGAGTTGGTTGGACAAGTTGGAGTGAGCATCAGTTATAGACTAAAAATTTCTCAGAAGATTTTACAGTCATAAACTGATTTATAGAATAGTTTATTAACTCTGTTTAAGCCAGTTTGGGGAATCATAGACTAGAAATTACGTAACCTTTATAGCCAACATATGTTTTTAATATCTGACTCTTTAGATGTGGAAATCCAGTCATAATTTTCCTGGAATTAATTTAAATATTTTCTTCCTTTTTGTGGAGTTGTGGTTATTATATTATGTACAAAACATTAGACTAGGACATATTTCAGACATGTTTATTATAAACTACCTCGGTAATTGAAGATTTTGATATAGTGTGGAGTCTAGGTAAAATTGTGGTTGTCTTGGAAGTTCATGGTGAAATATCAGTCCGTGAATCAGCCAGTGTTTATTTTTCTCTAATGATTTCGAGGTCTAAAATGACTTCTAGGCTTTCCCTATTACAATGTGGAATTATTTTGTACAACATTTGCTGTTCTCTTAGACCTCTATTCACCTTTTTACTATTCACAACAGAGGCTTTTCTTAAAAAATTATATTTTACTTTAGTTCTTAGCGGTTGATTTCTGTACAGCACATGAGAGCAAGGAACAGACTCGAGCTGACAGGGAGAACAGCTGTGATGGGCTCAGCTCTCTGTGCCCATCTCTGTGTTAGCTTACACCAGCCAAAGAGCTGCACTGTCAGTGGTACCAGTGATTAAAAGGATGAATTTTTACACATAACACTAAGCACTGAGAACTTTGGACATTAGTAGATGTGCAAGACAGCTGCAGCTGAGACACAGTGTCCCACATCCCTGTCAGGTGTTCCCTTTTCTTCTTTCCAGAGCCATGGCATCGTCTGGATCTCGGGAGCAGTTTCTGCGGCAGATGGAGCAGATTGTAGAAGGCATCAAACAGAATCGAATGAAGGTCTGACTCCTCTCACTTTCTTTGCTAGAACCTGGGAATTATCTCAGCAAAGCCTCTTGGATAATAGCTGTGCATAGAAAGATCCATTACATGTGGTGCAAATCAGGCAAGCAACTAACAAGTATTATTTCTTTTCACATTCGTCAGAAACTTCTCACCACTAAATGTCAATGAATAGAGTATGAAAGAGGTGTTATAACACCTCTGCCCTGACACGAATCTTATACCCCTCAACTTCATTACTGGCAGTGTAGTGATCTAAATGCCTGAGACAGCTGAATGCCACTGAAATCAGTGAGAACTCTTCCATTTGGACTGTGTGGGTGCAGTCAGACCTGTACCTCAGGCACGGTTTCTCAGACTGGAAGATGACTGAAGCTGCTTTCTGCTGCTGAAGAGGGTTGGCAGCACCTCAGAGTCCCAACCATCATGTACCCTCGTCCCAGTTGCACCTACAGTGCCACTGGTACTGAGACTTCAGCATTGGGCTTTTAATTTTTAAGAGTTGACCTAAACGTTCATTGCATTGCAAGCACGAGCCAGGGTATCACTTATGAAGTATCCATCTCCCCTTGTGTGTTATAGACAGTTATTCCTTAGGCAGTGTGTCCATGTGTATCCCATACATATTATCCCTTACTCCTCCTGCATATCAACAGATGGAGAAGAAGAAGCAAGAAAACAAAATGAGAAGAGACCAGTTGAATGATGAATACTTAGAGCTTCTAGAGAAACAGAGGCTTTACTTCAAAACAGTGAAAGAATTTAAAGAGGTAAGAAGATTTCTGCTATGTTCAACTGTTGTGTCCAGTGACCCATTTTGACGTGATTTGTGTATTAATGTATGCACGAGATTTCCTGATATGATGCTTATCACACCATGTTCATGATGTATCTTGGTCGTTTTCTCCATGTGAATCTTGGACTCTGAATTTGATTCTGGGAGTTCTTTCACTGTTAGATTGGCACCTGTCCATGTTACAGGGAGAGGTTATCAAACAAATGGTGTATTTCAGTTTTCAAGTGGAATCTCTTGAAGATCTGTGAGCAGTTAGGTATTGGAGCAAAGAAGAGTATGGAAATGAGTGTGAATAAGGTGGAAATGCAGGGTCTTGGTCATCAATCTTCAGGAAACAGCCTTGTTGCCTAATGACTGTGAAAGCACTGTATAACACTTCATTGATTTAGCCTTTCCCAAGCTTTTAATCATCATGGCTTCTGTTACTTGCAGTCTCTATGAGAATGAATGAATGAAAAGGAATGCTGCAAGGAAAATTGTCATTTGGCTTCATATGTTCAAGGAAAAACATCTTTGTGTAATTATTCCTGCTTTGTTCTCAGATAGTTCCTTCCAGTTTCAGACAGACTACTCTGGCAGAATGGCAGGGGCTGTTTGCATACTTGTCTGACATACAGAATTTTACATCCTACTTGCAGAATTTAGGTAGATTTATTTTTAGGTTTTTTACCTATTTTTCTTCCATTGCCATGTGAGGGAATTTCTGCTCAACTCTGCAACCCTTGAAAATAAAAAGTTGTGGTTGTGGTACTGAACACAGGTGTGCTTATGTAAATACATTTTCTGACTGAGAGATGTTCCCTGAGCACTGACTCTTGCAAACTGTCTTGTGAAGTTCCAGATCACCTACAAGTAATCTCCATTTCACATTTATTGTATTTATGAGTAAAATGGTGAATTTGCTTTAGCTACATGTAACAACTTCAGATGGGTGGTCAAGCAGTGTTCCTTCTGGCTTGTACATCATGAAGTTTAATGAATATTGCCATTGGAATAACATCATGGATCAATCAGAATTATCTTCAACTCATCATTCACTCCAGGCTGCTTTGGATTTTGGAGATGTTTCAAAATGAAAGAAAGGGTTTGGTTCTGTTGATGTGGAGATCCAGGTAGCAGAGTTAAGAGCAATTCCTCCTTACATGTTTGCTCTCTGTTCACAGGAATGCCGTAAGAATGAAATGCTGCTGTCCAAGCTGAAAGCCAGTTCTTCCTGAAGAACTCCAGCTGGGGAAACTTAAAGAAGATTGTTCAGTCCATTGAATCTCTTTTGTGAGGTGACAGTTATAACTGCAATGTAGATGTATATATATATAGATATATATAAAAAATATATATACACACAGCTGTAAAAGTCTGTTTTTTCCAGTATGTGTTCAGTTTACATTCCCTCATCACGTGGCTTTATTATTCATTATTGCCTCCACTACCCAGTAAAGAGTTAACACAGTACAGCAAAACAGAAATACTGCCTAATTTTATTTATTTGGGTTTGGGTTTTTTTTTTTCCTACAGTAAGGACAGTGGGAATGTTTATTTGGGTTTTAACACTGCATTAGGTTAAAATTCTGGAATAAGTTTACATGTACTGTGTAGTATGTCTACCACCCCATAGGATGAGCACTTCAGAATGCAGTAGTTTGTTAATTTTGGCCCAGAAAAACCCTACAGAATGAGATTCTTCAAACTCACTTTACCAGCTAATAACTTCACATTATTTTAGTTTACATTCTCGCCATAGATAGGATTCCAAAGGATAACGATTAATTTCTAATGACTAAGAAAATGAAAACTTACCTTGGATAATTCCTGGTGTAAAATTATAGATCTATATTTTTATAAAGTCTAGCTGTTGTATAAATTTCTTTGAAATTTCATTTTTATATATAGAGAGTGTGCTTGTTAAATTAATAGCTCCAGGAAAAAACACCTTAATACTAGGATCACCTTGTTATCCCTGGCTGGGATGAAAATCAAAGTCTGTCACCTGTAATATAGGAAGATAAAGATTGAGACATTCTGCTCTAATGAACTGATGCTCACTTTTGAAGACAACAACCTACTTACCCTGCTGAAGATTTGCTCTTGAAAGTTCAGAAACTTTGTGGGACACTTTCTGCAACATTTTTATATCTGTATATACAGTATTTTATAATTCAAACAGTTGCTTTTTGTACCTAACACCAGGATTTTGGACTGACTTCTTAATGTACCTGACATCTTCAGGAGAAGAAAACCCATGTTCCTTTTTCCCCACTGACACTGATGACAGTGCTGTTCGATTACTTTCTATGGTAGCAAATATAAAATAAAGAATGTTTGGAATCCAGTGACATTCTGCTATTGTGTTTTTAAGGTGGAACTTGCCTTAGAAGCTTTCCCAAGCTCTTGAATTACAAGTGCATTAAAAGATGAATCGTGTCCATAGTCAAATGAGTCACTGTTTTTGTCATGTCCTGTTCCTTCGGCACAAACAGAAAGAAAACTTTCCCACTGAGCCAGCTGGAACCTTGCTCCCACACTGCTTAGGGAGGGAACAGATCTGGGCTGCTCCTCTTGCATCTATTCAAAAAGTCAGTCTGCCCAGAGCTAGCAAAAGAACAAAGGCAAAATCAGATTCCAAGTCCCTTCCAAGAAGGAAACCTGCACTGAGTGCTGCTTGCAGACTTTCTGTAGTCAGCTTTGATATTAGAAGGCATTATTTCTACATACTTTGCCCTCTATAAAAACTGTAAGGCTCTTTCTAGTTTATAAATTAAGTAACTCAACTTTGGCAGCAAGAAGACCTGCTTGGGAATTCAGCCTGTGCTGTGTTTGTGTACCATGTAACTCTAAAAAAATAATTTGAATGGGCATTTCAATTTGGGATTTATCATTTTAATCACAATTGTTTTTTAGCATCAAGCAAAATTTCCTAGGTAGGGTAAATAATGAATTTGCATGTGGAATAAAGTATGTGATTATTTGTTCAGTATAATGTTTAAGTTTATGCTTGCCTGCTACAAATACAGTAACCTGGGAAGTTCCACAAGAAATATAAAAATGTGAGATCAGTTACTCTCACTAGGAGCTTGTGATTTTTGACTAAGATATAAATCTGAGTTTTCTGAAGATTCAGTGGTTGCTCACCAAGGATAAATCAGAGTCCAGATTGTAACTCTTTGTCTGCTGTAGATGGAGCCCAGGGCAGATGGGCTCTATCACTCGTGGTGTGAGGCCCGTGTGAAAAGGAGAAAGGAGGCTGGTGAGGGCGTGAAAGCAGTTCCATCAGCTCTTCCTTTCTTTCTGGCACAGGCTCCATATGTTGGGTGCCATTTCTCCTCACACCTGGGGAGGAACCAACAGCAAGGAGAATCTGCCTTAGTTCTCCATCTCAGCTGGTTGGAACTGAGACTTCCTCAGAATTTTTCTTCAGTATTGCTGGATTTCCTTGTTGAAAGAGAAAGGTCTTGCCCTGAATTTATTTGGTGTTACCAGGCTTGTAAAGTAACATTTACAGGACTTGCAACAAAATTTCATTTATTAGGGTTTTTAGCATTGTCTGCTTATGCTCATCTTCCACAGCCCTTTCATTGTTGCACATTCTGGGCTCCCACAGCACAGGTGCTGCAGGATGAAACAATGCCCTTCTGCTGAGCAATAGGCTCCAGTAAGTTTTTCTAGGAGCAAATTCAGTGTCAGGAAATAAAGTTTAAAACCAGTAGTCCACTGCTTACAAGCAGAGATGATTGGTGTACTCCAAACTGGCAGCTTTAACGGGGGAAATAAATGACCATAACGTCTAAGCTGTGCCAAATGATGTCCCTTTAGAATACCTGGTTTTTATTTTGTTTTCTGTTTGGATAGTCAAGATACTGTGCCATTTATCTTAGTTCACGTGGGAGCATGCAGCAGGTTAGGCAGCAATCACTGATAGCATATTTTCTTTGCCCCACAGTAAACTGTGATTAAAAACCTGAATTTTAAATCCTGAATCTGTGCTGCTGCTCTTCTAAATTCAGTCTGCATTTAGAGCCAGTGTGGGAAGTTGATTTTGCTAAGAGCTTTCTAAACGCACTGCACTGAAATGAAAGCTCTGCTTGCCTCTTGTTGCCTCTGGGTGTGTAGGGAGGCCGGCTGTGTGAGCCTGTCACTGTAACACTCACTGCTGGCACAGATGCTTGGGTGGGCAGAGTACTGGCTGCTTATCTTCAGAAATTCTCACAGCAGAATTCCAGAGGCCCAGCCTCGCCTCCTAAGCAAACTAAATTCATCCTTGCGGAGGAGGAGGAGAGCTGTGTCAGTGCCCTGCTGCAGCTACTGCACAGGGGCCTTGCAGCTCTGTGGTGTTCTCCCGAGTTCTAGAGGCCAAGAGATGGTAGAAGGTGCCTTCACAGCTTGTGTTGCTTCAGGGAAGGGTTCTGGAACTGGGGCCAGTTGGAATGTGCAGCTGGAGATCACTGCAGCTCCTGCAGCCAGATTGGGATGGGCCAGGGCACCAGGGCTGGCATTGGATTTGTGTGGTAGTAATGTCTTGGCTTACCAGGCTGAGGGAGTACAGGCAGTAAAATTTGTCCAAAGCAAGATTGTTAGAAACTTCAGGAGTGCCACATGCAGATGATTTGTATGCTTTTGAACACCAGCTCAAGATGACCTCTGCATTTCCTCCTTCCCTGTCATCTGTTGGGATTTTAAAGGTTTTAGAGCAGTGACTCTCTTACGTGAAAAAATTCAATTGACTTGAAAAATTTGTCAGTGGTTCTGAATGAGGCTGCATCTTTTAGCAACATTCAGTCTCTTACATATGTGCCTTCCTTCTCATTTAATTAAGCCTCCAAACACTGGTTTGAATGGTAGCTATTCCATATGCAGGCAAGTTGGGAGTCACAAGGGAAAGTTATTTAAATTGGCATTTAAGTCTGAGTCACTATCTAACAACTCTTTGAAATTCTAGGTTATTAAAACTTCTGAATTCCTACCGATGTTGAGAGAAGCATCCTCTGCAGTGGCTGCAGGCACAGCAGGTCACACTGGACTGTGACAGCACTGCAGATGTGAGGTACAGCCTGACCTCACCATACACTGTGCTCCTGAGATGCAGCCAAACTCCCTTAAGCTTCCTGGGACTCTGTCAGTAAAAAGCTGCCATGCTAGAAATATTCAGAGATGCCATCAGCTCTCCCACTCAGAGCAGGGGAGGAAGTGAAACCCACCAGAGAAACAAATATGGAGCAAGACAGACTTGGCAGTATGCAAGGAAATAGATTATTTATGTACATATTGTTGGATCAGGGGTGTTTGTCACATCTTGGGAAAATGATTGAAGGCTTGGCTTTGAGTCCCTTTGGGTTTTGAGGAAACACTTAGACCTGATGGCATCAACACCTTTGTTACAGTAGGAAGAAGCTGATGCCAGTGACAAAATTGTGGACATCACCCAGGTTGGGCGATGAGCACATTTATGGTGCAAGGGCCCCAGACACAGTGCAGGCACTCATCTACTATTGCCAAGCAGCCACATGTAGCTGCCAGCACACCTGGTGTGACTGAACATCCTGTTTGGTGTTTGCAACACAGATGCCTGCTCAGTTTTATGGTAGCATGAAATAACCATGCATACAGGAGGCGTTGGTGTCTATCTCGAGCTCATCCAGATTTTATGGAACAGGGAGAGTCTGAGCCTGGCAGAGTGGGAAAGGACAAAAGTGAAAAACCCTCACTAGATCCTCCTGTGCAAGCACTGAGAACACATTCTCAGGGGCTCTGAATAATACTATACCTGCCTCTTAAGTTTCATTTAACCCCAGGGGACACAGCTGACTCCTGTTTGACTAAGCCTGCCCATCATGCCCAGCTGCTTGCAGAGCACACAGCCCTGCAGTCCTGGCAGGGTGTGTTTCTGAGCTGCTTGGTCATCTACTTTAATTTCACATCAACTCAAGGCCTGATTGACTGCAGCCTGTTTATTCCCTTCCAAAATAAATCTGAAAACCGAAGCCAGCATCCTGCCCATATCACAGACATGTCAGTATTGCTCAATTAGCAGCTCCCACGAGTGCCTTTGCTAATGAGAGCGCTCCAGCAGTGCCCGGGGCTGGCTGGGCGGGATCAGCAGCATTGGGTGTGACAGTCACGGCACTGGACACACACAGCGCTTCCCTGGCAGACCTCAGCGTGGGATGGTTTGAAGAGCAGACAGGAGGCGTTCCCTGCTTCCACCTTCTTTGCCAAACACTGGCGTAGCACATATGTATTTCTAAGGGGTAACTGTAAACTCTCAGTAGGTTTACATCCAGACATCTTCCATCTTTTTCACTCCCTCAAGTAGCTCTTGTGCATGAAAACTGTACATATCACAGGCATGTTTCCCTCAAGAAATCTCTCTATTATGCAATAATCATTTTCTCCTCTGTTTCCTCTTTTATCTTTGCTTTACAAAAAGGTTCTTGAAGGCATTGTTGTAATTTTTGTTAAATGCTGTATAAATGAGAGGATTAAAGAAAGAATTTGAGTAGCCAAGCCAAAGGAAGATGCTTTTCCAGACAGGCGGGATGTTGCAGGAGCAGAGGGGACTTATTAATTCTGTGATGAAGAAAGGGATCCAGCACAGTACAAAAACTCCAATTAAGATGCCAACCATCAGAGCTGCTTTTTTCTCTTTCTGTTCTCTCCATGTTTCTCCATCTGTCTGGAAAGTGATAGCTGCACGACGAGCTGTAAACACCATCTGTGGTTCCTGCGAAGCTTCCTTCACCTCAAACAAAAGCAAACACAGTTTCTTACCACGACAGTTTGTTTGAGTGAAGTATTACTTTTAAATGACAGCACAACATCTGTGCACCTACCACAAAAGGCCTGAACTCCATTCCTTCCATGCTAAAAGAAAGAAAATGCCCCAGAGTGCCAAAGTTACCAGGCTTCTCATTACACTGGAAAATCTGCCAAGTGTAACTGACAAACAGGGCTAAATAAAGAGTACCTGGTACCATGTGTGCTGCGGGATTCTTTTTCAGTTTATTTTATTGTAAGCCTTCATACCTGGGGGAAATCAGGTTGTTAAGGCAAGTTAAAAAAGGCCTGTGCCTGCTGCCTATCCCAGCTCTCATGCTGCTACGTGGCCTTTAGACCTGCTCTAGGTGAACTGATTCAGCAGGGACCTTGGACCAGATCATCTCCAGAGGTCCCTTCCAAGTCCAACCATTCTGTTATTCTGAACTTTCTCAAAAAATACTCCATTGTCAGAAAAACATCATTTCAACTGGCCTTCAGTTCAAACTCTGGCTTCAGAAGAAGTTATACAAGAGAGAAAAAAATTTCAGCTACTCCAGGCTGTCGACAGTGCTTCTTGTCTTCTCACTGAGGGCAAGACATTGATCTCTGCAGTGAGTACAGCACAGTGCTCTGGGGCAAACAGCTTTTGGGCAGAAGTTATTCGTGTGCTTTGAGTTTGACCTGATGAAGACACTCCCTAGGGATTTTAATCTGAAGATTGAAGTGTCTGTGATACTAAAGTTCTTCTAGGTGCTACAGTTATGAACAGAGTGCAATAAAAGCAACAGTTTAAGGCTGTAAAATTTGCCTGAGTGAAAATTCACAGGCACTGCAAGACTTTGACAGCACTCCAGATATGGGTCATTGTTAAATTAGCTACATATTCCACATGCATGTGCTACCTCTGTAATAGATGGAGGGCCTCTCCTCAGTGTGAGCAAAGCAATTCAGACAATGAAGCACTGGCAGTGGCTGAACAATCACTCTTCAGGATGGATATTCCTGTCTGCACCCTCAGACACAAGACAGGGCTGCACAATATAAGAGCAGCAGATTATGGACACACGCAAATAATGGAGGAAAATGAAAATCACATCTGTTCTGACAATTAAAATGGGAACACCCCTCATGTAGCAAGGATCACACCATTTGTCTGCAGAAGGACTTACTCTGCATGTCCTTAATCACACTCTGCAAAAAGGGATGAATGTATGACATGAGGACAAATCTGTGACAAGCAACCCTGAAAGATTATGTCAGCCCTGAGGAATAGCTACGTAAGTGCCTCTTGGGAACAGCCATACAAAGGACTTCCTCACAAGCATCAGGCAGTTTGGTACTGTATTTAACCTTCAACTCTTGCTCAGAAGATAGAGCTTGCTGTGTACCATCATCAAATCAGAGCCTTCTGACTACTTCTGACTAGCATTTACTAGCAGTGACCCTTTTATCACCTAATTACATATTGTAAAAAAAAGTTATTTCATTTCCTTTGCTAGAAGATACCTCAGTCCTCAAATGTTTTTTCCACAATGAAGCCTGCATGTACAGCCTGGTCAAGCTCCTACTTAAGTCAGAGTTGTTTTTACAAACTTCACTGATTGTTATGTCAGGCCTCTGAATACAAAACAGTAAGTGAAAATAGATCATGGTACATTTTGTAAATTACTTGACAGAACTAAATGCAGCTCTAAATGTACCAAATCTGCAGTTCCCAGTGCCAGAACCAGAGGCTTTGCATGACTCCAGTTTCCAATGTAAGTCACAACAGCTGACCTTTATCCCTGTACCACAAAGAACAAGTATAGAACCTTTACCCCCATGCTGGGCTTACTGATGAACACTAGCAAGCAGGCTGTGACAGCAGAAGAGGTGGTCACAGACTGTAAATTAGAGCAGTCCATGGAGGTGCCCTGGGTTTTGCTGGAGCCATTTCTGCAGTGTTGCACACTGTTCTCACTCAGTGTCTAGCAGCACACTCTGCCTCGGGCACAGATTTCCTTCCATCTGCCCAGGCACTGCTCCAGGAGCTGCGAGTCAGGAGCACTGGGGAAATAGCTGGGATGAAAGGACTGCTACTCTGAGGCCAGAATTTAGTTCTGAACTCATGAAATCAGCTATTTCCAGGACTACAGGCTGTGAGAAGTGCAGAGATGACTGCTGTTCTATGAGAGCAATAAAGAGAGTAAATGAAGGAAATGAGCTCAAGTACAAATCCTTCTACAGTCACAAAGGAGTTTGGCTTTAGTTCCAGAATTTATTCTTCTCTACACTGATCAGCAGTTACAGTTCAATTCCCCTTCTCTTGTTTGTCTGTCCCCAGTAAATTACTACTCCCAAATAGCTACGTTTCCAGATCTGTATGTTCCCAATTCCTGTGTTCTTAGAATGCCACAGAAAACATGACACTAAGGAGCTTCTGACAAAATTCCTTAATTTAAAATGTTCCTTATAGCTTTAATGATTGTTATTACTGGTCCTTTGTGGCAGGTGCTCTGTGTATGTTTGTCCTGCACCTGCAGGGTCTGCAATAACAAAACAACAGTAAAGATGATAAACATCAAAGAAATCTCGCTTAATACCACAAATTCAGAGCTTTGCCTATCACAGTGTGCTTCAGCAAAGGTCATTACTGCCTCAGTGCAGCCCTGGCACGCTTCTTGCTCTTTGAACAAGAACACAAGAAACTAAATGCACAACAAAGGATCAAAACATAAATGTCTACACTCTCTTGGATGCTCCACCAACATGACAAACAGTTCATTTGACAGGGAGAAGAACACCGGCTTTCTGTCATAAGATTTTCTTCTGCTGTAAGCAGGACTAACTCTATTTCTCCCAGAAAATCACTACCCACTCCACATTGCTTCCTGCCTCATTCTTTTCTGGACATTTTTTGCAGCTCTTCTGAACAGCTGAACTTTGATTCCTGACCCATCTCTTCTACTTGTACAAAGGCAGAAATAAGAAATAAAAGGCCTGTGACCCCTTCAGAAAAGGAGAATCTGTTTTTTCTCCCACACTGTCCTGATTGGTTAAGTGAGTTGGAGAAGCTGAATGGGCCAAGGTGCAGAACAACACAGCACCTCTGGAGCCTGATGTTATCCAAAGTGGGAAGGACTCTCACAAAACTCTGAGGTTTGGATCATGCCTAATGTTTTTATAAACTATATAAGTACTTTGAGAGGGAAGAAAGAAAAACAACACAAAACAAACAAACAAAAAACCAAAACAACAACAAAAACAATAAAAACTCCATCAATCATCAACAGAACTTGATTTTTAACTCCTCATATGGAAATTTAAACCTGATTTTGCAATTGCTACATGTAAGACATTCAGATCTCATCATCCTTGGTTCTGCTGGGCTATCCCTATGCTACAAGGGATTTCATTGATTTAAGAGGGCACTATCCAGCAGTATCTGCTGTTTTTCAAGCAGTCTCATTTATTTCAATTGGACTGTTTAGAGAGAGAATTATTGCCTGCTGTCAACAAGGTGTGACAGAGCATAGCTCTCTGTCAGTGATGGTATGTCACTAGATTTTTAATGAGGGTCACCCACGTCAGTGTTGCCTGCAGAATTCACTTTTTTAGGGATTTTCATAATTGGCAAACAAACAATTATAAAAACACCAGCTTAATTTAGGATCCCAATTCGGCAATTATTTTATTTCAAAGGAAAGCAAAAAATCAAGTTCTCATTAAAACCTGAAGCATTCTCAGATCCCTCACTCAATTTTTTTCAAAGGTTTTGAAAAGTATTTTTCAAAAACACAAGTAAAATTTTAATCAAAGGATGACTCAGAATAGTTATTTTGTACCTATTCTATTCTGCAGCTCTCTAAGAGTGTAGGAACATAAGGTATGCATGCCAACTCCCAGTTTGAAAGAAATGCCCTTTCTCTGTGAAAAAAAACAAACCATTATATATATAAGTGGCAACCTGGAAAGGCTGGTGTCACCATTTTGGTGCCTGGCTCTGTTGGCTGACAAACATCAAGGTACCATCCTCACTGCTCCACTTGGTGCATTGATTTTTCCAAGGCATCCCTACTGGCATCTGAGTGCTATGAACTCAGACCTTTTCTGTCCTTAGACTTGCCAGAATTCACCAGCTGGTTTTACCTCAGGCCACGAACTGCAGCCCTGCTGTGAAGTTCCAATCCAGCATTCACTCCTGAGTGCAACACAGACGTCTCTCCCAGCAGGGATCACTGCTGTTATTGCTCACCTCCAGACTGGGAAGCACTGCCAGCCTTTGGCATCGTCTGCCAAAAAGCCCCACTAATATTCCTCACATCAACTGGTGCAGAGCACCCGGAGTGATAACTGACATAGATGCAGAGGGGAATTCACATCCAGAGTCACAGTGACAGAAGGAAAATACTGCCAGGCTGAGCACTGACAGGTGAGCATTCTCTGAGAATGGAGATGGAAGAAAGTAGAGGGAGGAGAGACATCAGGGGAGAAAGAAAGGGAAAATAAGAATGGTTTTATGGGCAAACCATGAGAAGCAGAACAGAATTTGCCCCATCAGAGAGAACAGAACTGATGCTGACAGCCTGATCACCCCTGCATGTGGAGAAGTAAAGCTTGGCAATGTTACCTTTGCATGTTAAAAAAATCAAGAGGGTTTTGCCAAAGAAAGTGGTGATGTGTGTGAAGATTCCCCTCCAGAATTCACTGGGAAACTGCTACTCTTCCTGTGGATGTGATGGATCCTACTACCACGAGCTTAAAAAGGATCGGGATAGCACTTGGTGAGTAAATCTCAGTATCTTAATTTAGAAAGAAAACAAGAAATGCATCCTGAATGCCAGCTCGCTTGATCCATGAGTTCATTTAAAGTACACATGTAAAGTACACATCAGCTCTTCCTTCTGGTGAGGAGTAAAGCTTGCATCTGAATCACAGAAGTCTTTTAATTTAAATCAACAAATGGAGCTACTGGGACAACAGAGGAAGTTGCCACTATACACCAACTGCAGGTTCAAGAATCCCTGTTAGGAGAAGTTCATATGTCAATCACACCAATATGAGAACGGAGACCTACTGGCTTGAGCATTTGCTGGTATTGCAATAACCCCTCCAAAACGGGTGTTTGGCTCACTCTGACAGAGCCTTTTTGTTAGTGCAGCCTAAACCAGCCCCCAGACTGGGTTGCATCAGCACAAATCACTTACCTGGCAGCCACGCTGGGCCCACACAGGGCTCTTGCAGACAGAACTGTGACAATGTGCAGCCAGACTCTGTCTTGCTAAAACTGTCATGTGATGTGTCTCTCCACTGACTTGAGCAGCAATGCCTCAGCTCATTTTGCTTCCCAGAATCTTAGATTCCAAACAACTAGTCCTGTATGGGCACGGGTGTATGTAAAAGATAGAGCATGCAAAACCACTACAAATAATCAGCTGGCTTGAAGAGATTATACATTAACTCCAGGCAATACTTCCATCATACTTAGAATAATTTGAAAGAAATTTGGTGCAAACTAGGGGCTGAATATCATAGGAAAAAAATGCCACTAGAAGAGACATTCTCAACTTTTCTAACAATTTTTTTGCTTTTTCATAGAAGATACCTTCATAAATCAATATATATTAAAAGTATCTTCAAGACATTATGATTCAAATCTGTGAGTCTAATCACACATTACTGCCAGTGCTGTTATCTCTTGCAAGAATCTGGGGACACAACGTACAGATTCTTACTTGTGACCTTAACAATGAGCTTCCTCGACTCCAAGTGCAGGGGAATGAGGCTCTGCAGGATTAGCCCCAGTGGAACAGAAACGTTCTCTGTAGGTATCTCTAACATCTACACATCATCTTTGGCTACTGGGGAGGGACTGGGCTTAGGAAGTGCAACATGCAATCACAAAAACATGAAGACTGGTAGGAGTGAGAGTAAAGTATGTGACAGAAAGCAGTGAAAGTTTACAGAGACCACAGTCAAGCACGGTGGAGGCATGGAATGAAAGAGAGCAGCATCATGCAGAGAGCCTGACTTATGGAGCACAAGGAGCCAACTCCAACCCTTCTGAAGGGACACAGCTTTCCTGCCAGCAAAGTGTATCCTCAAAATGAACAAGACCTCCCAAATGGCTAGGGCACTGCAGGATTACAGACAATCTTTGGGATAAAGAGAAGATGGTTTTGAAGCCAGCAGATAATTTTAAACCAGAAACGATTGCTCATTGCTTCAACACTATACAGTGAGCAGGGTTAAAAAAGCCCAAGCACATCCATCTATCTATCTATCTATCTATCTATCTATCTATCTATCTATCTATCATTTAGAGTAATTTGCTTACCAAAATCTATTCAGACATACAAAGTCTGTGCATTTATCTCGGTACAAGACCTGGGGATCTGTTTATGTCTTTTTTTTACCACATCAACGCTATAAAAGACATAAAGAGGGAAAAAAACAAACCCAAGGAACGGAAAATTCAGAACTAAGAGACAATTTTCAAATGTTTCTCCCGACTGGCAGTGAATACACCTGTCCCCTAATCTTATAACACACAAGGAAGAAATGAGAATAAAGCTTTTCTCCAGGAGCCACACTTTTTGACTGGCTAGTTACTGGTCACGTCCAGTCTGTGACAAAGTTAACCCCAGGGCACCTCGCAGCTGAGCCGAACCCACCATGGCAGGGGAGAGGGCCGGGAGCTGAGGAGAAGCAGAACCTGGAGGAGAAGCAGGGGCTCCCTCCCCTTGCCCAGCCTTACCTGGGCAGCCTCGGGCAGGGGCACCACGGCGTTCCTCCTGCGGCCCCCCATGTGGAACTTGGACGCCTTGTAGATCTTCCAGTAGACGAAGAGCACCACGCAGAGGGGCAGGTAGAACGCCCCGCCCGTGGAGACGATGGTGTAGGACGGGTCCTGGCTGAGCTGGCAGCGCTCCTGCTCGGGGCTGTAGGTCTCCCCCCAGCCCAGGAGCGGGGCCAGGGAGATGGCGGCGGAGAGCAGCCAGGTGAGAGCGATCATGACGTTGGAGATGCGGCGGCGGGCGAGCAGCGTGTACTGCAGCTGCCGGGTGATGGACCAGTAGCGGTCCAGGGCGATGGCCGTCACGTTCCAGATGCTGGCCGTGCAGCACAGCACGTCGAAGCACACCCACACGAGGCACAGCTCCCGGCCCAGCCGCCACCGCCGCCCGGCCGACAGCTCCTTCACCAGGCTCAGCGGCATCACCAGGGCCGCCACCAGCACGTCCGACACCGCCGTGGAGGCCACCAGGTTGTGGGGCACCCGGTGGAAGGCCTTCACTCGCAGGATGGTCGCCAGCACCAGCAGGTTCCAGAGGAAGGTGGCCACGGTCAGGAGCACCAGCAGGGTCAGGATGAGGACGGTGAAGATGGAGAAGGGCTCCCGGCCCCTCCAGGCGCTGCCGCCCACCGAGGAGGAGGCGTTGGCGTCCATGCTGCCGGACGAGGTGTTGGCGCCCATGCTGGGCTGGCACTGGCCCCGTGAGGAGCAGGGGCTCAGGCTCTCCGCCATGCCCGGGACCCCTCACCGCTCCCCCTTCCCAGGCAGCCGCCACCGTCCCCAGCCCCGCTGCCGGCGAGCGGGAGCCCCACACCGGGACGCGCCCCTCTCAGCGGCCGCCCGCCATGTGCCGCTGCGGCTCCCGGCCGCGCCCGCCGCTCCACACGCCCATCCCGGCCGGCTGGAGAAGGGAGGGAGGTTCGGCGGGACCGCGGCGAGGCTCCGGCACGGGCAGCGAGGGCGGGCGGGCGGCACCGGCGCTGCTGCCCCGCCCCAGCGGCCGCCTCGGGGGCGGCGGCGCGGCCGGTCCGTGAGGGGCGGCGGGAGGCGGCGCCTCCCCGGCTGCGGCCCGCGGGCCCGTGAGCGGAGCGACGGAGCCGCTGAACCGCCGGGGCTGGAAGGGACCTCCGGAGATCATCCCGTGCCACCGCCCTGCCCAGGCAGGGTCACCTCGGGCAGGTGTCACAGGAATGCGGGCAGGTGGGTTTGGAATGGCTCCGGAGAGGGAGACTCCACGCCCTCCCTGGGCAGCTTTTAGTGCGCTGCCACCCTCAGTGTAAAGAAGTTCTTCCTCACGTTGAGGTTAAACTTGTGTTTTAGTTTGTGTCCTGTCGTTGGGCACCACTGGAAAGAGTCTGGCACCATCCTCTTGGCACCCACCTTTTATTAATATGCATTAATGAGATCCCCTCTCAGTCTTCTCCAGACTAAACAGGCCCAGCTCTCCAAGTCTCTCCTCATAAGACAGATGCTCCAGACCCCTCATCACCTTTGTGGCCTCTGCTGGACCCTCTCCAGTAGCTCCTTGCCTTTCCTGTACAGAGGAGCCCAGATTTGGACGCAGTGCTGAGATGTGGTCTCTCCAGGGCCGAGCAGACAGCAATAGTCTGTGTCCCCACAGAGCCAGGTGGTGACGAGACACCCCCTTCTCCCCACGGACCCCACGAGGCTACAGGACACCCTCTTCCCTTCACAGCCCCTTCCTGCCATGTTCCCTCACTGCTCACACCAACCACTTCATTGCTCTTAAAATAAGCAATCAAATACGTGACCAAGTGCTTGGAGACTGACAATAGAATTAACAGTGAATACAAGGGAATGTCATGTTTCCATCTGGATGTTTGGTGCTTTGTGGAGCTTTTGAGAAGTCTGAGGGATGCAAAACACAAAGGGTGGAAAATAGCAATCTCTTGTAAGTCTAAATACTTTACATCTTCCTTTGCATCTGTTCTCACTTTACCATGTTGACCTGAGAACTGATGAGAAATTGACTTGTGGCAGAGGTGAGAAATTGCAAAGCATTTCCTAGTCCTCATCACTTTACCAAACATCACTTCAGGACTCTCTTTAACTGAATCTTTTCGGACTCAGTCTTGTCATAGCATTTCTTTCTGTCAGTCTGCAAGTTCTTAACTTGGCTGAACCCTCCCTGCATCCTTGAAATTCGTGTCCAAGCTCCCCTTTGCTCAGCTCTGCTGAGGAAGTGTCTGTCCTCCCCAGGGAGCAGCTGCCCAGGCCAGCTTTGTTACAGAACCATTTCCAAGCACTTCAAAGGACAGCACACAGCTTAGAAACAGTTCTGGAGGGTGATGATTCATCCAGATAGAACAGAGTTCCAACCCATTTTGTGAAATGATGCTGTATTTTTACAGCAAATATATAAAATTTAATATTACATTTTCCAGAAGTTTGTTTTTATCCGTTAGAGGCAGATTATTTTTAGACCATTATAAAGGGACTACACTGAACTTGACTTTACTTATTTTCCATTTTTGTTTAAGATTCAAAAGTGCTACAAAAGCTTCTAGCAGATGCAGTTTTATTCCATCCTCTTTCATAGAAAATCAGCCTTGTTTCTAAAGCATTTTTAAGAAAAGTCAGTTATATAAATCCTGCAATTAATTTGAGAAATATATAGACAATTTCAGCTCAAGACAATAAACAAACCTTCCAAAGTCCTTTGACAGCTGGTTCCATACTTTCACAATTGAAAATGTGATGGAGAATCTAGATGTCACATAGATGCCAGCTGCTATTGATTTTATCAGTAATAAAAACACAAGTGATTGCAACCACTCATAGAGGAGCCCAAAAAGCCCTGGGTATCTCTACATCTTTAGCTGACAGCCAGAATAGAAAGGAGAGTTTGGAAGTTTTGTAGCTGTTACACAAGATTTTGCAGAGCCTACAATTTTCCTTTTTTTTCTCTTTAAATTCTGACCAACTTGGAAAAAATAGTAGATGTTTTTTTTCAGTGTTGCAGCTTACAAAAATGTCTGGGAAAATGGACTGCTACTGAAGAGTATGCTAAGGTTTGGGGTTTTTTTTTGAAAAGTGAATGCAGTTCTTAAGCTGGATGACACCGATATAGCAAAGTGAATGTGTTTCTAGACAGGACCCCGATCTTCCATTTGTCTTCCCTTCTTCTAATGGCATCTTTCCTCTACCTCTCCCCACTCCATATCAAAAGTTTATCGTGGTGGTTAAGCGGAGAAAAAAAAAGTAATCTCTTCCCCACGTGGCTGTGCAGTAAAGAGATTTGACAGAAGCAACATCACAGTATTTATGACTTTGATGCAAGCCAGCAGATTTTTTAGCACTAAGAGCATTCCAGTTTAAGAGGCTGGATTCTTATTGTCAGGGCTTAACATCTTCTATAAATCTAAAAACATCAGACAAACAAACGTCTCAGAAAGTGTTGCATGAATTCTCCTGTCAGCTAAAATCCTGAGAAAAACAAGCTAATAGAGCAAAAGCCAGGAGCAGTGTTAGACTTTATTCTGTATGCTTTGCCCCTTGATTACAGGCTTTCAGCACTACTTTAATTCGAAAGAAACAATCAACCCACCTTCAAGGGCTAATAACTGGCTCTCTTCTGGGCTCTGTAAAATCCCTTCTAAGTTTTGAGCATTTGAAGTGATGGACAATGATCTCCTAAGCAGGGCAGTGGCTGAACTAAAACCAAGTCACAGACCTCTGCAGTATCCTGTCAACACCATGTCTTCCTTCACAGAGGGATCTCTACTAAAACATTATTTTTTAAAATCACATAGCCCTTCTCACCCTTCCTGTGAGTTGCCTTCCCTGAGCCTCAGGTCACTGGCTTGAAAGCAAATCATCAGAGCTTTCGTAGCTTACTTAAACTGAGCCGTCAAGTCATACATCAAACAGAAAGGCTGATTACTGCCAAAATATAAACATACTTCTTATTTACAGATCTCAGTACATAATATCTTACCCAGTTCTCAACTATTCTTGCTCTACAGTGTCAATCAAGGTGCCTTCTACCTGTGACATTCACCCTGAAAAATTTGATGGTAACACTTTCTGACCAGCGTTGTGCTTGTCTGTAACTTGGCAGCTTTATGGCACAGGAAACTCGGATCATGACAAGATTTTTCACAATTATGAGCAGTAACTCGGTGGCAGAGTGCTCCTTTATGGGCTCGTTCCAAGAACTGTCAAAAACATCTTCCAGTTCAAGCAGAACAGTTTTGATCACCCCCTTAAGTGGTTTAAAGAGTCCAATTTCTTTGTCAAGGTTCTCAGAGGAACAAAGCAATTTCTCAAGGCACACAGTATTAATCCCCAAGCGATTGGTCACTGTTATGAGACAAGCCTTGAGAGCAGCCTGATGGCTGAGGTCTATTAACTGCTCACAAGATTGATATCAGGGGAAGCTGCAAAGGAAACCTTAGATTTCCAGTCTGACAATCTTTTGCACTTCTTGCAATACCATGGTGGAATAGATGCTGCCCAATACACAGATACTTCATCAGAAGCTATTTTTCATTTACGATTTCATAAACCCATAAACTACATAAAAGCAAAAGGTAATTGCATCTGCACAAGACAGGAAGCTTTTAATTCCCACTTAGCTCATGAATTTCTCTTCTGCTTAATCAGGATATTAGAGCTGACTTTGTAGCTACTACAGGCAGGGTGGAGTCATTACACATCTATGTTTAAGTAAGTGTTAACTTTTTTTTTTCCTTCAGTGTAAGCTACTACTACTCTAGAGCAATACCATCCATCTTTGCATCTCTTCCAGAAATTTGCTTCAAGGATTTCTTTGTATTGGAAAAGTAGAAAAATACAACCTAAGTATCACTGGGAGGAGTTGTGCAGGTTCTTTGTCAGTTTTCCATGTATCAGATTTTAGAAGTGGCAGGAATTTTGATGCACTTTTAAGCCCAACCAGTTCTGGCCATGAGCACCTGGTCAGACAGGTGGTCATTGACTCCATATCCCTGTTCCAAACCAATACTCCACACTACTGCAGCCACTGCTTGTGCCCACATAACCACACTCTGATCTTCACAGTGGTTTACTGAAGCTTTGGTTACATCTCTTTCCCAGTAATTAATTTTGCAGTTCATCTAATGAGTCCCTCAGCGTTTCTTTTGCTTTAATGAAAGTTAATTCCCATACAGGAACGGCACAGCTGGCAGGTATAAACAGAAGCCTTAAACTGTATGATGATATAGATCTCAGAGAGAACTCCTAAGGTGTGCTATTAATAAAGACATGAAAATTACTTTGACATTATTATTTATAAATTTATAAGAAAACCCAGAATCGAAGATGAGAACTCAATGAGACAGGCATAATACTTAGCACTGCTTACACTTCAGAGATTTTGCTACTTCATTGCAAGCTTAGAAGCACAAGACATTCAAATTCTAGTAACAAAATTATTTTGATGTTAAAAGTCTTAAAAGCCCATTAAGGTCTAAAGTCAGCCATTTCTTAAGAGGGAAAATCAGACAATGCTCAGTTCTGAATGGTGAAAGCACTAGAAACAGAATGGTTGTATTATTTCACCCCATCTGCTTTCCTCAAGGATGAAAAGAAAGTCCACTGATTTTTTAGAAAACATTTCAATGCATGTATCAGTTTTAAATCTGACATGCTACCTCAGAAAGCATCAGAAATAACAGTCCAATTTATATTGGAATAACTGCTTATGCTTTTGTATTTGTAACTGCTCCTGGGTTACATTTTAAATGTAAATTAAAAGCTGTTTTACTGTAATCACACATGGCTCACATTTCTGGATTTTGTGACATTTTAGTCTTTCCTTGACACATGAACACTTTTTAAACACTTCTCACCACCACTGTAGCCTTGTAAGAGCAATTATCTACTGCTACAATGGCAGAGAGATAGAAATAATGTATGGAATACAATTATTTTTACCCAACTTGTGTATTCTTGTACTGAAACCTCCACATTTTCTCCTGTCTGTGTATTCCACCCTCTTCCATTTCAGTTTTTTATATTCCTCCTACAAAGTACCCTTCTAGTATATTTATACCCCATTTCATTTTTTCACTTATGGAGTCCCTCCACCCCACCAGTCCTGTGGCAGTATCTTTGACTTTGCTCATCGCTGATCTGATGTACATTGACTTGAAAGCAATGCACTTTTGAAATAACTACAGAACTTCTCATTGCACCAAGGTTATGAAACATCTTAAAAACACTTCCCGGGTTGAATGCTTTAATTTATGTAGTCTGCTTTCCTTAATTCTTTGCAGAGTACACTAGATGTCATCAGATTAATAAATTCACATTTAAACTGAACATGAATGAAAACCAAATATTTTACTATAGTGTTACCATTATATCACATTAAACAGCATTAATCCCATCTCAGAATTGATGCAAGAGATTTGTTTTATTTTGGACACTGTACTTACTATACAGATACCATGTCTGAAATTATTCACAAGCCCATACAGCCTTAGTTATTCATCCATGGTTCAGCTCGAAAGGAATCTTCCTATATTCTTCAGCATGTTTGATGGCCAAAGCAGAGTTCTTCAGCATTAAAATCCCTTGCAACGATTCATGTGAGCAAAACCTTTTAATCTCACAATGTCCTTATGTTGTTCACTCTTAACAACTTTCAGAGGTATGCATAGAAAGAAGGGTAAATGTAAAGCAA
Organism: Sturnus vulgaris; assembly: GCF_052056855.1. Taxonomy (NCBI): domain Eukaryota; kingdom Metazoa; phylum Chordata; class Aves; order Passeriformes; family Sturnidae; genus Sturnus; species Sturnus vulgaris. Next base: position 33,655,351 of record NC_142249.1, read on the forward strand.
ATTCTTCTATAAAAATCTAAACGTATTCTTCCTTTCTTTAATAAAAATCTCTGTAGTATTGCCTTAAGGAAATTCAAATGATCTTCTTCCTTACAACCAGCATGGCAAAATTCGCTGGCCATATTCTCCTTTAGCCTCAGTTCTGAAGAGTGTTCCTGAAGTGAAGAAGATGTTCCCAGAAAAGAAAAAAATCCTTAAAGAGACCTAAAAATGAGAAAGGAGCTGCTTAAACTGGAAGTAACTGCCAGATGGTTTTGATCAAGGTAGGCTGCTCCAAGGCCCCAAGGCATTTTAATGACTGTAATTAACGAGAAAACTGCCGATTGTCGGATTTCTTGCTGATGTGTTTGAAGATTTTTGCTTTGTGGACATTTTTTGTTTTCTGGTAGCCAAATCCTCCACCTCCACCTCTTTTCTGTAGTCTTCTGCCATGGTTGCTGTTCACATCTGAAATTTTATTGGTTAAGGAACTTTAAAAAGAGTAATTTGAAATACTGCATTTTGGGTTTACTAAGGGTTACTGGTGTGAGAAAAAATAATTACACAAAAAGCTGAGCTGCCTAATTACAGAGAAACCCAGAACTTTTTGCCTGTGGTTCTAAATACTTCTCCAGCTCCAGTCCAATTAAACTGTCCAATGTACTACTGCTTCAAATTCCACCCACTGTCAGGTTTGACACTAATTAGATGCATTCCTCTAGTTCCTGTTCTTGCTCCTCTATGGCAATATTCCATGACTGTGAAACTTAAGCAAGTACATTTCAATGAAAATAATTTTGCATGGAGAACAATACTTTGGAACATGGGTGCATTCCAGAATCTGCCTGACAGCAACTGAAGCCTGTAGAGCATGGCTAAAAGAGATGTTTGTAGGCATTTTTGCAATTGTCTTATTTGCAATAGTTACATTTTCTTTGATAAAGTACTGTTGGAGCATGATGCATTTTTATGACTATTAGCAGAAAAACTCCAACCCCAACAACAAAACAGCAGAACTTGAGGTACCATAGAAATTCAGCAAGTTGCACTGAACATTTATAATGCAGAAATTCAGCTTTGAAACACTGCAGTAAAAGGATACTGAGGTCAACAAACGGAGGAACTTTAAAACCAAATGAAAGGCTGACTTTGGGAAGATCCAAATTATTGACATCATAGATCTGCTTCAGAGAATGGGAGTCATAAGCTCTGATGTAAGCTTTGTAAGCCTCCTGGGCTGACTTGTGAAGGAAGTAGTTCTTCTCTATCAGTTTTTCCAGCTGGTGAGGAGAAAAGAAAACCATAATAAACATAAACAATTATAGCTGTTAAAAGTCTATACATTATATTCTGACATTTTTTAATGTGTGAATGGCAATGACATTCACTTCTCACTTCAGCAAAACCCTGTGACATCAAAGTGCACATACAGGTGTAAAAATGCTTTTATAAACAAGTAGAGGGACAAAAAAGCCTGAAGCTGAGTTACAGTACAAATAAAGCCTCAGCAATATGAAAATTTGTCCCAAGCAAGTTAATCGAGGACAATACACCTGCAGCCACACCATGAAACCATTTATATGAGAACTGCCAGCCTAACATCTGAACTGGGATTCCATGCAATTCCGTGCACAATCTGACTTATTATGGTGCCAATGCATTGTGAAATCAGCAGTATTAATTCTAAACCAAAAATGCAGATACATCAGGGTAGACTAAGACATTTTATTTGATATGGGCCATGTTCCCAATACTCATTAGATCCCAGTGTCTCATTTGATGTTAAATGTACATTAATTCAGTACTCTAAAAATAAGCTACATTAGGCGTCATTTCTTCCTGATTATGCTTAATTAGGAACCTCTGTCTGTAAGGACTGTCTTCACTGCTTCCTGTACTTGCTATTTCAAATTCAAGTTACTGCAAAGAAATTTTACAGAGCTCTTATAAAAATATTACAGAAGTAATCAACAACAGAAATTCATGTCTTCGGAATTATCTATGCTATTCCACTCAACTTTGTGTTCCTTGGCTATTTTTGTAGCACAAGAGCACAAAAGAAGGTTAGCTGATGCTGGGCTTTATTAACACCAGTTAATTAAATATGCACATGGGCTTATATACTAACATTCCTAAACAAGCAGACATATTTTTCAGTTGCATCATTACAGACTGCAACATTCTCCATGCAAATTATAATAAAGATATTCAAAGCAGTTGAAGTATAAAAACATGTCATACCTGAGACTGGATGTCTGAGATTTTTGACCAAGAAAATTCAAATTCACTTAGCGGTACCTTAAAAGCAAAAGAAGAAATGAACTATCAAGATTATTTACACTGTGTAAATGTAGTGAATGTGTTTAAGACCAAGGACAAATAGAAAACAATCTGCTACATAACAGTTTTTTAATACCACAGCTGTATCTGTAAAGTGCCTTTACATCAATATGACAGTGTTACCACTTCCTTTAAGCCAGAGTAATAGAGACACTCAGTCTGACATCATTTTTTACCACTTTTGCTTTAGAAGTTAAATCACTTTAGTTAGAAGTCACAAAACAAGTCCATACGGAGAGCAACCAAGAAATTCTGTGCAGTTCTATTAAAATTATTACCTTTAGAAGAAGACTGTGCTTCTTTTGGGATTAAACAAAATGAAACTGATCTTTGAAAAAACAAAACAAACCAACAGTTTTTGTCTTTAAAAACTGGATGTACAGTAAAAAAAGATAAATGTAGACAGAAGTTTACCCTGGCTTGTTTCAGATAACGAAGAAAGCCCAGTTCTTCTGGTCGTAAAATGAGCAGAGCATGTCCTCTACCATTTATTCCTCTGGCAGTCCTACCAACACGATGGATATATTCCTTTTGGAAAGAATAACAAGCAACAAGGTCAGGCAGTCTTAATAACCAACAAAAAATACACCAAAGTTAACCTCAATATAATATGATGCATCATTCACTATTTGGTAAGACTTTTTCTTGGCACTGACACATGGATAAGGGAAAACAAGTGCTGAAGGTGCAAAGCAACATCAGGTTGAGGCAGAGCCTGACTAAAGCATTTTATCTTTTACTGAAGAAAAAAAATCGTAGTCTGCAGTAGCTGCAAATTAAACCTTGATTTTGGAAGTTTTTCAATTTCCCTTTTTTACAGTACACTTTTTTTAAAAGTAAGAATATTATCTTTAAACAAAATGCAAATTTCAAGTGGAAAAGCTCAGGGATGCATTTGTAAACTCACTCCTCTTTGAGAAGTGTTTAGTTGTTTAGCTGATTAGATTTTAGTTTCACAGCACAAACAATATTTTAAAATGCAATTCTTAAGAAGGCAACAAAGGTCTTGGCTAGGAGCAGCATTTCTTAGGAGCTGGTGAAGGGCAGTGAAAGAAACCAGCAGCTGGATATGACTATGGCTGAACCCTGCCCTCTGTCAAGCAGCGGTTTCAGCTTTTCTCTGCAACTAAGTTTGTAGCCACAATATGATTTCGTGCTGTGACACTTGTCTATTTCCTTAACTTACCTTAGGATCATCTGGAGGGTCATATTGGACAATCCAGTCAACCTCAGGAATGTCCAATCCTCTGGCAGCCACATCAGTGCACAGCAGTATTCCAGACTCTGCATTACAGAACTGGAAAAACGTTGTAGTACGTTTGGTCTGTTTCTGCTTGCCCTGAAAGGAAACAAACATACTGGGGATGAAATATCAACTAAAGAAATAATTTGAGACATCTTTCCAAATAGTGGTCTTGTTCAGACCAAGCAGGACCATTTTGCAGTGAAGAAATAAAGAAAAAAATAAGGCACAGGGTTTCAAGAGGGGGCATCCCTCAGAGGTTACAGTGGATCTCCCAAAACATTAAAAATTACATAAACATTATTTTCATGAGCACAATATGCATGTTTCAATTTCAGAAAAAGGATATTTGAAAGTCTAGCAATATGTTAGACAGATTACAGGTTAAAAAAGCAAACAACCAAACAAAGCTGATATTTGTCACAGTTTTATCAAAGAATAGCAAGAAATTTCCCCCCAATACAAAATAAAAAAGGGCATTTCTGGTTAGTTGTAACTGTTTCATAGACTTTCAGTCAATTCTTTGTTCTAAACTGTGCATTTTTTGGTTTTGACAAAAATTTTCCAATACTCATCCAGATGGTAAGAATCCAAACATAACTCTGGCCTTAGGAAAAGCATCAAACACTTCAGGCATCAGACTGCATTTCTCTGACAAGAAATTCTCTCCACATATTGAATTTTAGTGCTTGTGAAAGGTAACTTCTTGGAAGAAAACAGAAATGTTGCTACACAGGGAGCACTACGTAATATCAGTGTTCAGCACTGGTTCAAAAAAATAGCAAGTCTGATTATTACTGAAGTGTCGTTGCATAATCTTTGCTTTATCTCCTTCCTCTACAGACTAATCAAGACCATCGTCAGTTTTGTGAGCAGGATGTCTGTTTATTAGAAACTAGACTGAAACAAACCAGACAAATGTAAAGCCAGTAACAGCTTACAAGCGTTATCAGAATAATTCAAAATAAATCAATGAAAAAGATACTTACATGAATGGCCAAAACAGGCAGGTCAATGTAGTTGAGTAATTCATAATGGTACTTCACTGACATACATGAAGAAAAAAATACCATCAGTTTCTTCTTCCGGTTCTTCTTGAGGAATGTGAAGAGCAAAAGGAATCTTTTTTCAGATGGACACACCACATAACCCTGCAAAAATTTTAAACATTGTTAAATAAAAGTAGTAAGGAGCAGAGTTGTGTTCCAGTAACACAGTAACATCAGGGAAGGGTTACTTTGTGAAAAAAACCCTACCAAATAGTTAAACAGTGAAGTACATCTGAAGCATGCCAAGTGAAAAAAAACACAGAGCTTGGTGTGCTCAGAGATCTCAACCCTCCCACTAACGTCTTACCTGTTCCAGACCATCTACTGTTGCTGTCTCCTTGTTATCATCAACCCCAACATACAGTGGCTCTTTCTTCAGAGAGATCTTTGCCAGATCTTCAACCTTTCTGGTTTGTGTGGCAGAGAAAAGCATCGTCTGTCTGCGCTCTGGAAAATATTTGAAAGATAGCCTCACTTTTTAAAGAAGAATTCAAATAGCAAGTCCATAAAATCTCTAACTGCATTTCCCTGGGCAAATCTTCCAATTAAATTCTAATTCAAACATACTGCTACTGACAAATAGAGAGGTCTAGCTGTATTATGGGATGTACACCATGTTTATTTCAGCTGTCCCCACCCCCCAAAATCCTAACCACTATGAAAATACATTGTTTTTTCTCTGTAAAAATGTTAATCATTTGCAATCCAATTTAGACACAAAACAACAACTTAAACAGAGAGCAATCTTCTAATTCTAAATTAATTTCCATAAATACTTCAATATATTTGTTAAAAACAATTCAAATTGTATTTAATACATCAATTACAAGGAACAGCTAAATGAAAAAATGGGAAATAAAAAATTTAAGGCAAATACTTAAACTTCTTCAAGATACTGGTCTTGAAGGTATCAAAAAAGACTGAACTGCAAGTCAGAAGACCTTTTTCCTTGCATTTAAAAATTATTAGGAAATAATTAGTTGCAGGAAATAAACAGGCAGAGAAAGATGAATGAGAAAATGGAGATGTTAAACTAAAGGGATTTTATATGAACAGAATTATATCTCTGAAGAGCATTTGAAAACTCTGTTCTTCAGATAAAATGCTGAAAAAGTAATATATACTGGCTAGCAGGAAAAAAAGGAAAACCACTAAGAAAGGAAAAAAACCCACTATGAAATTCATTTACAGAACTATAAAAATTAATGACTTCTCTTATAATTGAGTCAGAAAAAAGACAAAATGCTAGTCAAGTGATTTCCAGGAAAGAGATAATTTTTTTTTCTTACTTGGTAGAAGTTTTATGATCTGTTTCATTTCTTCTTCAAATCCAACCTCCAAGATTCGATCTGCTTCATCAATTACCAAACACTGCAAGTTCTTGTACATGAAACCTGGAGTGTTCTAGAAGATTAACAAACTCACAGTCAGACAGGGAAAGCAGTTTATAATGTTTTAATAACCAGATTAGACATCAATATTGTACCTACCTGCATATGATCCAGCAGTCTTCCTGGTGTTGCTACAATGATGTTGATTCCATTTCCAAGCTTCTGTGCTTCTGCTGATCTGTTACTGCCCCCCATGACCAGACCATAGGTGTGAACATGATGATTCATAAGTTCTTTAAGAACTCCGTAGGTTTGCATAGCCAGCTCTCGAGTAGGAGAAAGAATAATAACACCCGTTCCTAAAAAAGACATCAATCAGACAGGAGTCAGGTACAACTCATCCAAGCCCCTGAATGGCTGCTTTACAGAAAAATTCAGCTGTGAAATGAAAAGCCTTACCATTCCTAGGCATGAATTTCAGCTTGTAGATGAGTTCTACTGCAGGAATGAGAAATGCAAGTGTTTTTCCACTGCCTGTTTTTGCAGCTGCTAAAATATCCCTGTAAGTAGCAATGTTAGAAAAAGAAGTATTTAGCTGACCATATAAAGAGAAGAACAATCTCACTCTGATCCACGGTGACAATGTAAAAACCTACCATGGCTTAAAGAAGACCAGAGGAGTTGGTACTAGGAGCTTGCTGGCACAGGCAGGTCACAGCAATCGGTCACTGAAAGGCTGGAGGTCTTTTCCAGCCTTAACGATTCCATTATTTGATTTTGTGATATTATGATTCATGTATGCAGCTTGCCAGCAAAATTTACAAAACATCTGGGGTCATTAGAGTGACTAAAAAGCCCTATTTCTTACCTGCCTTCCAGAAGAGGCTTAATACTTTTATGCTGAATTTCAGTCATGTGTGTAAACCCCATGTCATTTATGCCTTTCAATGTATTCTCACTGACAGAACCAGCCAGGGAAGCAAAGGAATTGTCTTCAAAAGCACCTGAAATGAGGGGCAAAATGAAAAATATTTTAAATTATTTCTTCTACTTCCTCTGCCATCTGAGATTAACCAGTTCAAACTGACCTATACAAAAAAGAAAAATCAAAGGACTTCTTTTTATTCCATTCTTCCACAAAATCCAAAGACAGTGGCAAAAGACTGTATTAATAAGCTCATAAGAAAATTACACAGAGTTAATAAGAACGAAGATGAATGCAATGCTTCTGTCACATTTACTAGTTCTACACCTCCAGCTTGCTCTTCATGGACTTCCTTTACTGATAAGCATGTGCGTACACAGGTTTAAAAAACACTTTCACTAGTAATTGTAGGACCAACAGGTGTATATATAATGCAACTTTCCAAGAACAGGAGGTGAGTGAGAGCTGTACAGCTGCCAGTGTCACATCATGTATTCAAACACCTGACTCACAAAGATCACTTGAAAACTGCAACTTGCCCTGGAAGGAAAGTGCTAGACCTTGGGATTTTGCCAGTGCATGAAAAAGAGAACACAAGATACCTGTTACACCTAGTGGCAACCTGGGCACTTCATCCTCCTCCTCTTCCTCTTCTTTCTCTCCAGAGTCCTGCTTATCTCCATCTTCTACCTCTGCAGATTCATCCTCTTCTGTTTTCGCTTTTTTGGTTTCTGTATCTGAAATGTTATTTTACAGAAGACAAGGCAGTTAGAAATACAAAGGTAATGGTTATCATGAAAAGTTGTTCCAAAGACTGAATTTCCTTTAGTCTGTAAACTATGTAGAAAGATCGTTATTTCCCATGGGGTGGAAGGGGACTGGAGGAGAGACAAGGTTTTTGTGGAATCTTTTGTGGCACAGAGGAAAAAAAAAATCTCCAAGTTCCTTCCACACAGCCCATTTTGCATAGTGAAACAATGTAGCTTGATGTATATTGTGTGGAAGCAAGATAAACTGTCCTCAAACCAGTTACAAAATTCTTTCCCATCTGCAATGTAGATACGAAATTTCCCACACCTTTTGTGCTCAGGATATGTGAAAATTTCCATTTTAGGTACCTGAATCTTCAGAGACAAAAGCACATTGGCATAACCATGATGCATGTCCCAAAAATCAAATACACTTTTGAAGCTTCTATTCCTCATGCATGTCAATATGCGTCAATAGGTATCTATAAATCTATATATATAAAAACATATGCAAACCTAGCAATACTTGTGCAGTGCTTTTCGGGGGTTTTTTTGGTAGTTTTCCAGTGTACTTCAGTTTCATAATATATAAAGGTTGCCAAAGGCTGGGCATATTGCTAAAAAGCTGTATTGGCTGCATAGCCAAGTAGAGAGAGCTCTGAAATACAGGGCATGTATTTAAATAATAATAAAGCAAAACATCCAATCAACGTTACAAAGAAGGATCCTATGTAACAAATGAATTGCCTACTAGTGTGAATTACAAATTCAAATACCACAGCTGGAATGAAATGGGTAAAGCTTTAGAACCTCCGGTACTTTAAAACGCACACCTGACCGGCACATGGCATTTCAGACCTTCCCCGACTCGGCGGGAGCACTAAGGAGGCGCTTGTGGGGCCTCCCAGACTAACCCAGCCCTGGGAGACACACTGTCTTTGCTAAGAACACGCACCATCTCCCCCGTTGACCACTGCTTTTCTCTTTTTCTTCTTCTTTTTCTTCTTTTCCCCGCTGCGGGGTCCGGCTGCGTCCGCAGGCTCCGCTCCCTCCTCATCCGCTGCACCCACCTCTGGCACCGCCACCTCCTCCTCCTCCTCCGAGGGTCCCTGAGAAGCCGCCTCGCTCGGCGAGGGCACTGCGCGGCGGAGACAGAGACAGAAGGAGGACAGAGAGCACAAAGTTAATCACGGCTCTGCCGGCGCACAGCCAGGGAGAGGCTCCGCGGAGCCGCCGGCCCGTACCTGCCCCCTGGGCCGCCCGCAGCTTCAGATTGCGCTGCCGCAGCTTCAGGTTGCGCTTGTGGATCTTCCTGCGGAGCAGCCGCATGGGCAGGTTGCTGGCGGCAGCAGGCACCGACATCGCGGCAGCAGCGGGAACGCCGCGCTCCCGGCACACGTGGGGAGGCCGCGGCCGGAACCGCCGGACGCGCCGGAACCGCCGCCCGCCCCGCGGGGCCTCACGGGCACCGGGCAGCGCCCTCTGGGGGCCCGGCGGAGGCAGCGACACGCGGAGCCCGCCCTCGATCTCTGGCCCGATCCCAGCCCCTGTCCTTATCTGTTCGCTGAGGAGGGAGCTCGCCGTGTCCCACACAGACCCCCAGCCCCCAGCGTCGCAACAGCCGTCTGCCCAGTGGTGCTGCCTTCCACCCATGGTTACAAATGTTCAACGGGAGAAACAGACAGAATTAAAGAATCAGGTTGGAAAAGATCATCGAGTCCAACCTACGATCAAAATCACCACCTCACTACACCGTGGCACTGAGTGCCATGTCCAGGCTTTCCTTAAACACCTCCAGGGATGGTGACTCCAGCACCTCCCCGGGCAGTTCATTCCAACGTTTAATCATAATTTGTGAACAAATTCCTCCTAATATCCAACCTAAACATCCCCTGGTGCAGTTTGAGGCCATGTGCTCTGGTCCTGTCACTGTAGCCTGGGAGCAGAGCCCGACCCCCTGCTCCAGTCAGGGAGCTGTGGAGGATGTGGTTACTGCGCTGAAAAGAGAGAGAAAGGACAGCAACACACACGGAGCTCTTTGGGGGAAAAAGGCCAACTTTATTGTACGGACAGCCCGTATTTAAAGTATGTTACGTGCAGCTAGGACAGGACAGTAGTTAATTGGACAATTGGGAAAAACATCCTTGGGACAGTACCCCAGGATGTATCCCACGGGAAAGACACCAGGTGTTAATCTTTATTATGAATTCCACTTTGTTTTTCACCATGTTATCACCCTGGGAGACTCCTCCCTAACTGAAGCTGTAGCCAGGCTAAACACCCTCAGCTCCCTCAGCGCTGCTCATCAGACTCGTGCTCCAGCCCCTTCCCCAGCTCAGTGCCTTAGCCCGCACCCACTCCAGCCCCGCGGTGTCCGGGCACTGAGGGTCCCAGAGCTGCGCACAGCACTCGAGGTGTGGCATCACCAGTGCCCAATACAGGGGAAGGAAGAGTTCCTTCCCAGCTCCTTCCAAAGAGTGATTCCCGCAGGCGGACACTCGGCGCCCGCCGGCTGCTTCCCGACAGCAGAGGGCACAGGCAGCTCAGGGATGTGCCGCAGCTGAAACCAGAAACCAGAAACCAGCGCCTTCTGAGAGACCCGGGGCTACAAACCCAGTAAGCTTCAGCCCTAGATACAGAATAAACTGCGGAACTAATTCTGTATTAAGTAATTAAAGTAATTTTTCACCATCCGTAATTATTGTCTTGCACGGGTCGTTTGGATCGCCAGGATGAGAATTAAATTTATCTTGCCAGAGCTTCAGACTGTGAACCATGCCATCCTGTCTGGGCTTTCATAGACTGGATAACATGTCTGGCCACTGCTTTAATAAGCTGAATGGATTATTGCAATTTCCGTCAGCTGCATTTGAAACTAAACTGATCCGTCCTCAGCAAGAAAGGCTTTGGGTACAGACTCCAAACGAACTCAGTTTTACCTGCTTAATTTAAAGCAGGTGGAAGTTCCTTACTGCAGTTCAGTGTAATTTAGGTTCTGTGCATATTTTCTCCCTGGCTACCTTATATTGAATTTGCAGAATGTATTTTTAAGCAGACATGGGTTTGCTCTTCCTAGTCTGTACTGATTTATGAGGATGTGACAAGGTTTACTCTTTGGATCCAGATTTAACCTGGGCAATGCATCTTTCTGAAATGTAGTAATTGTGCAGATAAAATGTATAAAGATCTGGACAGCAGGGAGCTGACAGTATTACACTGAGGGAGGGCAAAGTTATGTCCTTTGGGCATGGCATGGTCTCCATGTTCCCGTCTTAACCAGCAGTGCTAGGATCTTTTTTTTTTTTTTTTCAGCCACATCATCACATCCCCAGCTCTGCCACGAATTGGGACTTGGAAACTCTGGTCAGGTGAAAAGCCTTTATAAAAGAACTCACCTCAGTGTCCATGCTGGGTTCTGGCTTACTTGGCAAGTCTTTATGAAATCACATTAATGTGGCACAAGGCCCACATTGACAAACTGTCCTGCAAGGTTATGTCAGATCCCACTGACCTGCTGTGTCTGTTGGCTACAATCAGCTTGGCACACAAGGAAAACTTTATAGACAAAAGATGGTCCATGCGTCTGTATACACGGATGTCAGAGCATTCTGTAAAAGAGTTCAGAAATAGCAGATATTTTTTAGGTGGCAAATTACCATGAGCTCCAAAATTGCTTTCTCTCAATACCTTGTAAAACATGTTAGTTAGAGTTAACAAACAAATGTGCTTCTCTGGAAATTTCAAAACATGTTTTTCAGCTTCCTTCTTTTAGCATTTATTTCTATTTCTTCAAGCTATTACTGTGGAAAACCATAAAAAAAAAAAAAGACTCAGAAGATAATAATGATAATATTATTGTGACAGGTCTAGACAGTAATTTAAACCACTAACTCCTGCTAATAGCTTTTCTCTGAATTTTGGCATTTCTTAGATAGTGTATGAATCCCCTCTAGTACAAGTGTCATTTTTGTCCAATACTTTCATTCCTAATTGCTTGAGTTATCAGGCAGTCATTACTAACAATAGGATTTTCTCAAATGGTTATTGAGTTGTTGTCAAAATGTCTCAAATTTTCTGCACATGATCTTGCAGGAAGGTTTATAGGGAAGTATGTTTTGTGTGAGTAAAACCTTTATGGAACTGAATAAGTCCATATGAGATGCTCTGAATTTATTTCTGAAGATTAATGTTTCTAATGGGCTGCCATTGTCAGTATTTTATCTCCCAGAGTTAATTAATCCTTAAATTCAAATTCAGAATATTTGTGCCTAGTTATCATAAACTAACTTGTGTTGATTAAAATGTAACATAGAAGTAGTCAATGCTTTCAGTTGTATCATTTCAAGTAGAAGGTGGTAATTTATACAAAAGGCTCCAAAATCCCATCTAGAAAATATAGTGAAACAAAAATGTGTAGTCATTTTTAAATACAGGATTTTGGGTACAGAGCTGAATTAAAGAAGACAACTTTTATTTTCAGAAATCAGAATTTCCAAAATAATGCTTTTTTGATGTCTTAGGTTGGACATGAAGAAAAGCAACACTGATGCAATTTATGAACATCTGCAGCATTCAGCTAAATGTCCTGAACTAGAAAACTAAAGCTTTTATTGCTTGCAGCCACAAACTGGAAAATTGTTCAGAGCTGTTTTTAATTTTTAGTAGATTATTATTTTCCATGTTAGAGCAAATTTATCTGTCAGATAGTAATACAAAAGGGTTTGGTTTAAAATGAGATTTTTAAAAAATGTGTCTACCCTACCAATCTGTGTACATATGCAAATGATGGATACAAAGATATCTGAAGAAATAATAAATTCTTTAATTTAGTGGAGATATTTAATTCTGAAATATGGACTTGGACAGAGAAAAATTACCCAAACCTGAACTGATAGAAATGGCATAGATACAGATATATTCAGATACATCACATAGAGAATTAATGTCTTGATTTATAGAACATGTCAATGTTAATGTGAGTTAGAAATTGCTGTTAATGTGAGTTAGAAATTGCAATTACAAATCATGTCTTTGTAGGGTATCACTGAACCTGTGAGGGAATTCAAAGTATGGCTTACAAGGAGAGTAAGGTATTCATGTTTGGAAAAAGCAAGGTAGGCTATCACAATGACATCTTTTTAGGGGTTTTGTTTGATACTGCTGTCAGAAAATGTCTCCCTTGTGCCATATGGGAGTCTGGTCTCAGTTATAATTGACATCAGCAGCACTTTGTGGACATGGCAATAAAGCTGGATTCAAATCACATCTGTGACTTTTTTAGGCAATTTCTCGTTCAGCCTGTATTTTACAGCTGGAACTGAAACCATTGCAAGTGTTCTAATGCATGATCTCCTCCTTGACACACAGAGGACCAAAGTCCAGGAAATGCCACCTTGTATGAAATGCTGGAGTTCTTCCTTGCAGTAAGAGATTATTTTATAATTATCACCTACACACTGCAAACAAAAAAATCTTCAGGAAAACAAGGTGTTATACACATTTTTATCCTCACAGAGGCAATGAGAGAACAAAAAATACATAATGCAAGAGAAGGGCACAGTTTGTAATGTATCACTGGCAGGCAGGATGGTACCATGAGGATAACTGGAGTGCAAAATTATGCATGGCACACAGTGAAGAGTTTAGATTATATTTTATTTTATTTTATTTATTTAATTTTATATTTATTTGCAGTTTGTGTCTGATATTTGCAATTTAAACTTACAAAATATTTTTGGGGTCCTCAGAAGCTGCTTTTCTGAATCAGATGAAATAATAATCAAATGTTTTCTGTTCTATTTTAGGAAGCTGTTTACAGTTGTTTGCTTCCCCTGTTCCACAAACCATAGCAGGTGTTGATAAATAGCCTGTTTTGCACATGATAGTAAGCTACAGCCACTTTAATTAAGACAACGTGTGAAGTCACAATATTATTTTTTTGCTTACAAAGATCCAATTTTTAACATTTTCCTGTTTTGAAAAAGTTTAGTGAAGGTTTCTCAAAATGCTGCAAAGGTTACAAGTGGGATCAAGTGATTTATTAGCAGATTAATCAAACTGCAAGTGTAGCAACTAGTTTATAACTTACAGACTGACAGGTTCATAACCCTTAAAATAATAATTTTCTCAGTCATAAAAGGCATTCCTTTTACAGTGCCCTCATTAATTTAAAGAATCGTAGTAAATATATTACTGTCTCCTATTCAGAAGGAGCATGCATTTTATATTGCTTTGTCATTTACAGATCTTCATTTAAAATAGCTCTGTTCAAACGATATAAAATCATGATTAAACTCAAAGAGAATATGAAACGTGATTCAGCAAGGGAAATATATAGGGTCAGCTAAAATTCTTTGCAGGTCTTTTGAAGATAAAATTTGAAGGTGAGGGATATTCTGTATATATATATATGTATATATATACAGAATATATATATATATTCTGTATATATATGTATATATAGTATAGCAGCTGGATGGAGGCTGATTAGTGGCAGTTTGTGGCTGGAATGAACACAAGATGTCACCCTCGCTGTGAGAGAACTCCAACACATAAATGCCTTTAGCTGAAGAGGAAAGAGAATAAGGATTGAGGGATTGAGATTACTTTATTATTATTATTATTTTAAGTTGTCTATCACATTTGTTCCTTCATTTACCTGTCCTGGAACACTGCTTCACTGCAAAATTTTTTCCACCTTGCTGAGTATTTATAAGAAAATTCTCTCAAGTCATTTATCAGTTTTTTAATTGCTTTTTAAAGTAGGTTCTGAAATTTGGAATCAGATTTTACTTCCTTGAGTAGTAACCCTATGTTTCTTATACAGTTGGTGAAAAAGATGATGGAGAACAAAGTGCCATATATTTCTGAATTTTCTTCAATAACATTAATTTTCATACATTTACTTGGAAGTCCTAAAGCTTATAGAAAGAAGGATGGAATGGTAACTATTGTGAAAAACTTTCAGATAACATAATGAGCTTCCTAAAATGTGTTAATCTTTTTGTGCTGAAGAGTAATATTGTCTGTATGTAACAGTTTGAAATTCCCTTTACCTTTATTCTAAACAATACAAAATTCCTCCTTTGAGGAAGAAGAGGCTTAAAATCTTGAATTAAACAAAACATTGATTAAACAATGGTATTAGCATTCTTCTAATGATAATTTAACTCCTTGAGCTCAGGCCTCTGAATTCAGTAATGCAGACAGCATGCCCAGGTTCAAAGTGTCATTTATGCTTTAAATGTTTGTTTCCTAGAAGACATCCCAAATGTGGGACTTGTGAGGACAGACCTCCATATCTTGTTGAGTTGCAGATGCTCCTGTTACTTTGAGTGGTTGTTCCCATTTTGTTTATGGCATCCACACAGTGGGAATATCTTCATCAGCAAGGTAAGGATAGCCATACTTCTCCACTCCCACTGCCTGCTTGTGTTTAGATTGCAAGGCCTTGAAGAAAGAGCTACTTACAAGAAGTAATTTGCATGGGACTTAAAGAAACAGAGTCTATATTGGACAGAGAAGGCCCATGGGTATCAGGAAGCTCTGGGCACTATTGTAATATTGATCAAACAAAATGCATTCTTAACCACCAAAATCTAAATATTCAAGTGCTAGTAAAATACTATTTTATTGCAAAATATGCATCTAGTGGGAACAAATTCTCATCAGCCTGAACAGAGGAGAAAACTAAATAGGGAACAGAGACCTTGTCAAATAATCTGTGGTACCTCCAGCTGGATGTCATTTTAGCCCATTCTTGAACACCTTAAAGAAAACATCAGAAGAGTTCATTCTCACATTTTCCTTGGAGTGGCTCATCCCTCCCTTGCCCAATATCATTATTATGCTTGTACATTCATAGTTTTACAGTAGTCTTCTGCTCTGCATAATTCTGCATGTCCTTAAACCCAGTGTAAGTCACTTCTACTTTTAAGTTTCTTTCAGATTGGCATTTAAAGGAGATTTAATATCTCTGAGAATGACAATGGTTGGTTCTTATCAACCATTATGTAATATTGCTTTTTTTGATTGAAAGTCAGCAGAAGATTGGAGAGTCAGCACTCCAGAAGGGAATGTTTAAGTAGCTTGTATTACTGGGCTCCCAGCTTTTATGGTCCAGGCCTTCATAAACTGTGTCAAGCTGTGATAGTTATAATTATTGCACACGTTGGCTTAACCTATATCGTGCAGTCATAATGCATTAGCCTTTCCAGCTTTCACTTGCCTGTCCTTTATTAACTGTGACATTTTCCCTTAAAGGTTCAGAGCAAGCATGACTTTATGATCAACCATAAGCTTTAACTAAACCGATTCTTTTTTCCCAAAGAAGACTGTTGTGGAAGAAGCCAGGAGATGGCAGTCTTTCTTAATGGATCATGGTTTAATCTGTTGGTGACTACAATTTCTGTTCTTGAGCTCCAGGATAGGCTAACATTTTAAAATGAGGTGAAGGAAGGGCCACATTTCTTATTTTGTTGGCATAGGAAGCCATTGCATGCTCTGGTATCTTCCACTTTTCTTTCAGTTGTCAGGTCTTAATGCAGTTTTCTTACCTGGCTTTTTCAACATACCTGAATTACAGTTCTCTGTTCCCTGGTAACACAGAGGAGAAGCCAGTGAGTAGCCAACCTTCCTGAGACTGTGCCCTTGATCTGAAGGCAGGCCATTTCACAGAAAACCAGCTTAGAAACAAAACTCAATTCATTCATGTATGTTTAATCAGCAAAAGAATAGTAACCCAGAGACTGTGTGGTCTGTCTTGCTGTTAACTTGTCCCTCAGTTTATGTATCACCATTCTTGGACAACTCTGTGCCTCCTCAGGGGATCAAGATGGTTTTAAATAGCTGTGATGCTTTTGATCTCTGTTATGTAATGTTACAAAAGGCAGTGTCACATCTGTTTATAAGCCAGTGGGATGACACTGTCCTGGTGTGTGATTGTCTGTTCTTACTGGAGAAATAATTACATCATGGCAGTATTCGATACCAGGTTATTTTGACCTATTGGCTGCAAGCACGAAGAAAAACTTCTTACCTGTCTCTATATTTTTCTGTAGAGTAAGCACCAGAAAGGGGCACAGGAGAGCACAAACGTGGCTTAAATTAAGTCTTTGTGTTTATTGACACAGTGCAACTCAAACAGAGCTTAGGAAAACCATGATCTGCCTTCAATTATTTACTAGAACCTGTGATAGGTTTAATTCTAACAAACTAATAACTTGTATCTCCCAAGTCATCATGGCCTTTGGACCCCCAAAGCTGCCTCTCAGCATTACCACTGCTTCCCTTAAACTGCAGTAAGATGTGTGGGAATGGCAAGTGTGGAAAAATCAAGAGCAGTTATTATTCATAACCACATCAGGCCCATACATTGTTTGGACCATCATTTTGTCTTTCATTGGGGCAAATTCTTGCTTTGCACTTTAAAAATAGTTCGATTTCTCTTAAACAACACATAACTGACTAATAGAAATATTGACAATAGTAAAATTGTAAATAGTAAAATAATACATTCTTTTAGACAGTGTTAACTAAGGGAAGCAGATATAGGAGTTAGCTAATGTTTATTAAGTATTCTAATTGCTACCTGCACTTGTTGCAGAACTCAGCAGAGGGAAAGTAATATATTGCTCCAAATGCCCAGCTATATTCTTACTCATCCTATTTGTCAGTAGTGTAAGGGAAAGGTTTTGGTTTTTCAAGTTAGTGATAACAGACTTCCAGGTCATGTTTTTGTGTCAAGGTCCTTAACCTTTCTTCTGCAGCTCACCTTCATTTTGGTGCTCAATGTCTTTGCATGGTTTTCCTGAGCATCCATGCCTGTAGACATCCTCCAGATGACTGGTTCTCCCAGCAGAGCCCTATTTTAACTTGGCATGCAGGAAGATGATCTGTTTACATCTGGAACCCAAATATCTGGAGTTGCCAGCATTCTGCAGGTGACAATTGTGTACATGGTAAAGAGTATCTGGATACAGGTTTGGAATACTGAAAATTTGGATACACTGAAAGTGTAAAACTCTTTGGTATGGCAAGGCTCCTTGATGTATGAATGCCATGGAGTGTATTTACCAACATTTGTTATTTTATCTGCGTCACAAAATATCAGAAAGAGTATATGACATTTCAGTTGCTAGGCAGCATCATGCTACAGGCCTCTAAAAGCCATGTCAAACATTTCACTTAATCATTTGCCAGAAATGTTTAAAAGCATAATGTCTCATTAATGATTATTCAATCATTGAGTCATTCAAAGAGATGTTCCATCTTGACTTTCATAGTGGTAAAACACAGACCATTTACCAGGTATGCAAGAATTAGAATTACAGAGCCTTATTGGAGGATATGCATGAATCAAAGAAGAAAGTTATGGTGTACAGCCTAGATTTTACACTCCCCCATTCTCTGACAGCTCCAAACATTCTCATTTAAATTGATAGGTGTAAAGAAACAACATTAATCATATAACCAAATTATTTCTGTGTTGGCCGTAGGACTGGAGCCCAGAAAATACAAGTGGAGCTTCTACCTTTGCCACAGACATCCTGCATGATTAGAATAAATAATTCATAGTCTCATTCCTGCCATCTAACCGTGGACAGTATCAGAAACCCTGCATTAAAGCCCTCACTTCAGGCAGTCCCAATGTCATGAGCCCCACAGTGCCTGTTTCTCTTCACTGGCTGTTGGGGTACAGAACAAACAGGCTCTGAGCAGCCCTTCCATGCAGTTTGGGAAATCATGCTGGATGTTTATCTGGGTTTGTAGGTTCTGAGTTTTACCTGGTTGAGTTGAAATGCTGTACTGCCCTGGAGTGTCACTCATGCCATTTGGATAGTGTTGAGTAACCATTGTGCCTACTTATCCATGAAACTATCAATCCTTGACTGGGGTCCAAGGCATATAGGGAATCCTGGACACTGTTAGAAACACAGTCTGGAGGGCTTTCCCATGTCCTTCTGCTAAGTCCTTGGCCTCTCAGGGATATGTTTTGGCAGTTCAGATTTAGGGCACACACAGATCTTGGGCTCCTCAGAACAGACATCCCCTTTGAAAACCATTTTCAGTTGTGTTCTATGTACATGATTTTGCAGTACTCTGACTCATTGTACAGCTATTTGTTGGTCACTTTGAGGCTTTCTCCAGAGTATGATTACTTGGGATAAGAATTTATCTGCAAAAGTAGAGACATTTGTGTTTCTGCCACAGAAATAGTGTTACTTTTTTATTCTGACAGAAGGTAAAACATTGAATAAGTCTGGCATGGGAGATGATGCTGAGAGACACTGGGACATGTATCAAATTGAATTCCCTGGCCAGCCTAACTTAAGTGCAGAATATTTACTTCCTCAAGGGAAGTTAAATCGCACCTCCACTGGGCACTTCTACACATTTACACCTTCTGCAACTTTACACCTTCTAGATAGTTAACTATCTTTAAGAATATAAACAAACTAATTGTAAATAATTTTTAATTACATGATTTCCAACATCATATTATCTTTCTTTTAAACAGCACAATTTTAGCAGTGACTCAGACCTGTAAAACAGCAGCTGTGGATCTGTTAATCTTTCCTTCATTATTATTGTGTGTTTTCATTGATTTAAAGACACATTCTTTGAGTTTCATACTCAAATCGTCTAGTAGATTAACACACACAATTTTAAGTGTGACTTGAAAGCTCCCAGTGTTTCCATCTGGCTTCTCTGATTTTGCCTTTCTATTGTAGCAGTGAAAGTACAGAATGAAGAACTGATCCTGCTTCAAAATTCTGCCTCCCTCTTGTTATATTGCACTAAATGGGAAAGTGTTTATAATTTCAGCATGTAATTTGCTGCTATTCTCAGTCAGCTTTAGCGATATAAGCAGTACTCAGTGTGTTTGAGAGATACACTTTCATCAGTAAAGAGCAGTCTGGTGAACTAACGTGAAGAACTGTAGAAAGATTAAGATTTTCCTATGCTATTGGAATGGAAATAGACCCTTGAGTAAAATATTTCAGGAAACAAATCCAGTAGGGTCCAATTTAAAGAGAAAGTACACTTACATGGATAAGTACAAGTTTCTGACTTTTCCTCTCTTTCAGAATTTCCCCCTAAGTTATAAAATAGGAATAATTACTTCAAGCAAATTTTTGTGATCATTTATTCTACCAGAATTTTCTGGAGTACATTTGCAGATCATGGATTATAGGAGCATTTCTCATTATCACTAATGAGAATTTCAATGCATGATATAATTTTACTGTGCTATTTTGTCTGACTTGTATTACACCTGTCAGTCTGCTTTCTCCTGCTATTTCATTAATATTTAAATATTAATATTTAAAGGTCAAGCTTAGCCTTCAGTGATATTAAAATATATTATTCTGTTTCGTCTGACTTTAGGAGAATATCTCTGGGACAGTTCTCAGCAGACAGGGAAAAAGGCAAATTGCCCTACACTTTGCTACCTTTTTAATCCAGGTTTTTTCTTCTCTTTCCGAAAGAAATTGAAGTTTCCATCTCAGAGGGGGAGGAGAGAGGTTTGTAAAGGAATGAAGTGTAATTCACAGTGCAGTCAATGGGATGAGGTGCCACTCTTCTTTGTGCCTGGAGAGCCTTGTAATAAAGCAGTTGCAGAACTGAAAGGCTTCACAGGTTGTTTGTCCAGTAGTTTCTCAGAGCACATCTCAACAATGCGGCATCCTGGAATAAAAGGAAATGTTATGTTTTTATTGCATTGATGTGGTAAAGGCAGTGCTCCAAATTTCACACAGATGTACAGATAGCTGAACTGTGTTTCAAATGTGGGATTTTGCATTTTGAGCAAAAATCGATTATCCCAAAAACTCCTTATCTGTGTAAAACTTTATGGCATCAGAACTGAAGGTTATAAGGCCAGGTTTACAAAGAATTATGAGTACAGGGTGTAAAGTCCATATAACAATGTTCACTCAAGACTATGCTAATGCTAATATTTTAACGTGGCTCAATCCCCCTGAAAACACCAAAGATATTATGAGGCCTTTATTTACTTGTTCTCTCCTAGATATTAGTCTGGTGCTGCTGAGAAGGTGGAAGAGGTCCTGCAAAGCATGGGATGAATATGCATAGATAATCTTCACTGCATCAAAGCTGCTTCTCCTGTGAATTTAGGGGATTTTGCCCTGAGGGAAAGGTGAACATTGAGCTGTGCATATGGTGTGTGTGTAGGCTGTTGCCTAGAGCCTGCACTTGCAGGAGTCCTTGCAATATTTGTTCATGTGCACACAAAAGTCTCAAAAAAGACCACGTAGATAAGAAGTCTTCTTGAGCTCAGCCACTGCTCCAAGAGCAAGTAGAATATGTGCCAGCAGACAGTTTAAATGTAGCATATCTGTCCTATCAACACTAGATATTGATGTAGTTGGACTTGTGCTAAGGGACATCGGGGATCCAGCTTTTCCCACTGTCTTCTTTCGGTACACATCAAGGGATTATGCTGATTTAAACCCAAATTGTGTCCACGCAATGTGGACACAGTAGTGGTTTGGACTGAGCACAAGTCTGAGCAGATGTTGGTTATAAATAGACACACCTCTGGTGCTGGGAAGCTGTGCAGCTTGACACATTTTATTGTAAAAGACTGTCAAGCAACAGGGAAACTATTTAGTCAAAGTGTCAAATCTCTACCATGGATGGGAAGAGAAACATAATTGTTCACTTCAGTGGAAATAATATCAATCTCCAAGTGCCTAACAGTGAATAATCCTGAGCTGCTATCCTAAACCTGCCCATGTAGTATTTCACTACTGCTGACTGTCAGGCTGTATTTCTTTTTTTACCATGGATCTACATATTGTGCCATGTTCTAATGTAAAGAGATCACAGTCTTTGAGCCTTTGAACATTTCCACTAATGCCTGGCTGTAAGATGGAAAATGAAAGTGTACTCTATTTCTTTTATCTGTGACTTTTTACCTAATCTGAACAAGTTTGAATGTAACTTTCCTTATCTGCAACAATCTGCAAGTTGGTGATTATAGCTGTTGCTATCAGACACAAAAGTAGAAATTGTAAATGTACATGCCTTTAATTGGAGAAATTATCTTCAGCTATATAGCTGTTTATCCAAACCCTAATGTAATTCTTACCAACCTGGAGCTATGTGCTTCTGAATGTCTGATGTAAATTACAATTAATTTTGTGACTCTCCTCAGCTTAATATCATTATTCAGTGTGATTTTCTGACCTAGGCTGGTGCTGGATAGTCAAATGTCCTTGCTGTGTTTCCAAACACCTCTTTTGGGACACAGAACAGCAATAAGAAAGTACAGGTGCAGACACATTGAAGGAAATCTTAAAAGTGGGATATGATAACAAGTCACTGATTTTTTATCACTTTTTGCATACTATCAAAGAATAAAAAAAGATTTTTAATATTTTTAATTTTTAATTTTTAATTTTAGGCTAAATCATTCTTCCTAAATTTAATAGTTGAATAATTCTTCTGGGAGGGTGTGTATGGGAGGGTGTGTATTCCTTTCTGCTGCCATAGAAACCGACCTTAACAAGAATGTTATAAGTAAAAAGAGCCCGCTTTGGTTTCATATTTATGTTGAATATGCATTGCTTTTTAAATAGAAAAAAAAGACAATTTCTCAAGCAGGTAGTCTGTCGATCCCGCTTAGATTTATCTGTATTTGCAGAAACAAGCTTAAGAAGTGATTTTTGTCTTAGTCCCTAAAGAGTCTGCAGAGGCAGCCTGAGCACCCCTAGAGATTTTTTGCTTTATAGTCAAAGCTCCCACTGCATCTCAGCACGGGCACAGCAGAGTGCATCTCTCCCCTTGCTGTGCCTTCATCCTTCATCTACCTGTCATGGACAGTGGGTTCTCATCATTTCAAGTATTTTTTGTAATAAATCAAACATTTTCTTAGAGTGAGACAGCTGACACAGCCACTTTCCTGTAGCTCAGTTCTGATATAAAAAGGAATGACTCAGGCTTTCCATAGAAAGGAGCTAGCTGGTGCTTTGATTGATGAGTGTCCATCTGACAGCAGTTATTTGCATTGTAAAGGAGTAAGTTTCACTGAAGTGCCACAAGTTAAAATCCTCACAATGAAGGCACTGAAATGACAAATTAAATGCTCCATCTATTGGCATGGAAATTTTGGAACATATCAATTGCTTCTTGTCATAAAAAAAAGGATTAACTAGTACATTTTGCAAAAATCATGTAAAAAATTGCAAAAAATTTCAGTTCATTTTAATGTTGAATCTACTTTTAAAAATCTCTCTTTTTTTTTTTTTTTTTTTTTAATGGCTGAAATTACCTTTTTGTCTTGGTGTGATTCTGTTCTATCTCTGTATTTCTAGAGGCAGCTTCAAAATATGCCAGATTTTTGGAGGCAAAACTCTGCAAACTAATGCAGCTATGAACTGAATTAGCAGCTGGTAGTATCTTTCCACACAT
This sequence comes from Sturnus vulgaris, assembly GCF_052056855.1. Classification (NCBI taxonomy): domain Eukaryota; kingdom Metazoa; phylum Chordata; class Aves; order Passeriformes; family Sturnidae; genus Sturnus; species Sturnus vulgaris. Next base: position 33,678,405 of record NC_142249.1, read on the forward strand.
TGTGTATGTTGTTTGTATATCTGCTTTTGGTGCACTGCAAAATTGCACATTACAGAAACTCCAGTGCTCTGTTTGTGCTTGACACTGGGGAGATGAGACTGGGCTGGACTGGGGACACAACTGTGGGAAATGAAGGTCCATCTGTTCTGCTCAGTGCAGCTGGACTTTTCCAGCCATTTATTTGGTTTATACTTTTTATTCCAGAGAGAATATATATAATGCCAACAGAGGTTAAAAAGGTTTTATGCCACTCACTCCTGCTGCTTCAGGAGGGACATCTGTCTGATTGCTGTAACTCTCCAGAATAAGCTGAAATGTTTATTTTAACATCTAAGAGTCAATCTGAGAGACAAGGCTGGGTAAGGCCCATTCTGGAAAGCTGTGGGAACATTCATATATACTTTTTTTTTTTTTTTGTGGGCCGTGTATAGTCCAGATGCACCATTGTAATGAGGAGACCTGGCAAAAAGCACATTTAGGAAGGATCCTACACTGTTGCTTGTCTGCTGTCAATCATACAGAACTTCCACAAGGATAAACAAGTAGATGAAAGCAGCCAGATCACAGCCTAGTTAGTTCTACATATTTTTTGCATATATAATGGAAGGCAGTCAGCCTCCCACAGGCTGGGTAATGACAGTGGCTGATTGTCAGTAGGTATAAAATACTGTGTCTGTTGCAAGAAATGTATAAATATATACTGCAGTCACAGCAGGATGAAACTAGCAACATTTTGTATGGAAATCTGCTGTTCATTTTTGTAGGGTCTGGGTCAGCCATCAAGGCTTTGTGAAGGATGTGCTGAAACTGGTTGTTCATGCTGCAAAAGAAAGTATTTCATGATAGCATGATAGTCTTGTCTTTTTTGCCATTGCTGGTTTCATTCCAGACGAAACAGCATTTCTTCTCTGACTGATCTTTGTGTTCTCACTTTCAAATACATACTTCTACCTTACAATGCACTATAGATCAAAAAGTATCTATGTAATGATTGTCTCTTCCTTTTCAACAAGGCTGCACTCAGAGTAATATTCACTGGCTAGCATGGCAAGAGACACCTCAGAATGATTTTTCACTGTTAGCACAGTGCCTGTGAGGTTTGCTCAGCCAATACCACAAAGAAAAACACTTCTTTCCTTGTCTCTCTTTAGCATCAGACCCATTTGCTAAGTCACAGCTGGGCAAATACACTGATAGCCAGGGTGTTCACACCGGGCACATCAGCACATCCTGCGACCTCCACAGCCTCCCCCTTGATGAGAGTGTGGTGCAAGAAAGAGCAAGCCAGTGTAAGCTTTATCTCTCTCTGCCTTTCTACATTGCAAGACTGTTCTCTCACAGAAAGGCATGGTTCAGTTCAAAGAAGAATTAAATGCACTCTCTGGGACTTTTCCAGGTGCTAATGGCTGGGGTGTGCCATAGGAGGTGGATGCCAGGATTGGGGTTTCTCAGGGAGAGGCAAAGTCAGGGGTGACACAAAGGCAGAATGTGGGAGAGGTAAAGAGGTGTTATATCCATTTTATCTCTTTGGTAAATGCGTGTATGACTCATGGGTTGGGAGTCTTTCCCGGCTCAGTGATACCACCTTCATTCAGAAGTAGCTTCAGGCAAACACAGGCAGACACCCATGGCATGGGGCTGCGGGATTAGTAGCTGTGGCTAACAGAATGGCTAACAAATGACTTTGGGGATGTAAGCTTGGGACAGGTGAAAATTAAATCAAAGTTATGTTATTTAAATTTATTCCCATTTCAAAAGTATGCTTGTCTATGTTATCATTCTACTTTTATTTGGAGCAATGAAGTTCATTAAGACAGTTGCTTAGGGTGCAAAATCAAGTATTTTGAGGCTGAAAATTGCCACATTTATGGTTGTCCATGCAACATTAACTATATGTCCACTGTCTTCAATTATAACATCCCATTTTATTTCTCTACAGTACTTGCCTTATTCAGTGTTCAGAAAGGGAAAGGAATCAGGGCAACTGAACTGGCCTTGACTAATTGCCTTGTGCCCAACTTTGCTCCTGATATTTCCCATTTCACTTGTTTTTTATTCAATTTATCAGCCACTTATTGTTAGTCTGATGACACTAGACTGCCCTTCCACCTGAAGACTTCAGGACCCTTGTAACTGATACATTACCTTTGCAAGCCTTCTCCAAATTAAATTCTTCATTTTATAAAGGCAGTTAGATGCAAAAAAATGAAATCATATACTTGGACCCACAGGCACCTAGACTCAGCCCAGAAATATAACCTAGATTTGTGGGCTCCTGACCTTCCATTATAATAACAAATCTCTTATGCCTAGTTATTGATTTTCAATACCCATGGGAATCAGAAATCTATGGTCCCTTATAATAGATCTACAATAAACTCCTGACATTATATTTTATAAAATTTCAGGTAGGGTATTTGAAACAGGTAGAAGTAATCAGTGAGGACCAGCTGTAGATGTATGTATAAATTGCTAAGTGACAAAATCTGAAATCTCTTGATTGAAATATATCCAGCAATATTAGTGAGAGAGGAGGCTTACGTGAAAATTATTTTTCTTTTCACAGAAACACCATGCAAAGCTACAAGTCGGAACTTTATCTAAACCCATATCTTCATCACAGTTCCATCTCTCTGCATTCTTCTGCAGTGAATGCACTTCCCATAAATCCATAAGAAGAACTTGTACTGTTAATCTCACCTACCAAATTTTGTGTGAGTCTGTGGAGGTGAAATTTGGATTGTGACTGCATTCTACCCCAGCAGGCAGCACAGCTGGTTGGGGTGGGACTGGGAAGGCTCCAGATAACAGGAATGCCAGAAGAGCAGAAGGAAATAGGTTGACAGTTCTATATGGGATGTTCATGGCAGAAGTCCAGGTGCTGTGCTAATCAAGGTGGATTTTTGCTTGAAAAGGTTAGTGTTTCATTAAAGGCATAAATTACTAAATTTTGGGCCCAGTTGAAAAAGCTTTAAGAGTGAAAATAAATACATGTAATCCTTAGAAAATACGTAATACAAATATATATAAAAAAATCTGATAGGACCAAAAAAACAAGGTCTGGCTCTGGGGTGCTGTTAAGACCTTGGATTATGTTTTTCACTAAAGAAAAGCTGGTGTTGCCTGAGGAGCAGAGAGAGAAGAGAACAATAGAAGAAGTCGTTCTGGCTGTAATGGAGGCTTGTTTACAGAGTGAAGGATATGTCTGTGTGGAATAAGGCTGCCAAAATTCCTGCCAAAGCATAATCACCAAAAATAATCATGCTGTGTCTTTGGTATTTTTAAGCCAATTTCTTTACTTAGCATGAAGTCTGCAAGGGGATATCCATTAACATGAAAACCTCCCATGTAATTTAAGAAATAATATTTGTCCTAATCCTTTTTTCCTTCTATCTCATCCCCCTCCCCATTCCTGTTTCATCTCTGCTGCAGAATGCTGTAGTTCTACAGAATACTGATGAGACCACACCAAGCCCAAGCCCAGCCACTCACTATTGACCAGCTAAGTTGGCACCATATCAACATTTAATACTTCTGACAGGGAGGAGATCGATGGAGAAGGCTAGTCATGATATTGAATTTTCTAGGGAAAATGGGACTTTGTTTCATTTTAGTTTGTTTTTTAATATATTTATTCAAGTCCTACCTGATTATATTCCCTCCTTACCATGGCAAAATCTTCCTGTGTTCAATCATCTCAATCTGTTTTCTGAAGATGCACATGCAGAGAGAAGCCAAGACCTTCTTTCAGCATGCAATGAGAGAGATTTATTGTTCATATTTCCTACTATTTCTGTCCACCTGTGTGCTTTAGTTGAAATGCTCTTTGATAAAAAAAAAAATTTTTAGATGAGACTAGCAGATTCAGAAAGGAAACCAAGGCAGAGAAATACCAGAATGGAGTGTCATTTTGTAATTCAATATTTGTACTATTTGAGACACGTATGTACTATATTTAAGTAAGATCAATCAGTACAGAATTGTTGTTGAGATCACACTAAAGCTAAGAGGAAAAACAGAGAGGCAGTGGTTGCTGTTAAGAAGAAACTGAGTACAAGTGTTTGCCTGTGGGGGAAGCAGCTCTTCAATGAAAAATATGGATGTATTAGAGGGAAAAAAGGTGATCTTTGGCTCTGAGAAACAAGTGCCAGAACTTAGGAGCTGTAAGTATAATCAATAACATGTAAGTGCTGGTATCTTTGAATTATGGAAGCTTTAAAATATATAAAATATGAGTTACAGTTTCTTTGTGCATTACCAAAGAGGCTGAACTCTTTCATAGACACATTACTTTGGAAAGAGCAATGGCATCCATTTTTTCAGGTACTTCTGTCTAATAACAGTCCCTAGACAGTAGAAACAGTCACACTAATGCACTGCAATATGAAGTATACTTCAAACCATTTCGCTGACTGCAGCTGTCAAACACAGCATCAAATGTGTCCTGCTAGTGGCATACACACATTTCTTAAATTCAATAATAGACATCTCACAATTTTGTTGAACTACCTCACTGAAAGATATGTAGACAATTAACCAAAATGGTAAATTCCATAACTGCAGAATGGTTGATGGTGGAAGGCAACTCAGGAAATAATCCAATCCAGCTGCCTTTCTGAAAGCAGAGGCAGCTAAAGCAGATTGCTCAGGATCCTCTCCAGTCAGGTTTGGAATAGCTCCAAGGATGGACACTTTACAGCCTCTCTGGGAAGCCTGTTCCACAGTATGGGAACTGTCTGAGTGAAAAAGCTTTCTCTTATTTATACATATGTTTGTGTTTCAGTTTGTGGCCACTGCCTCTTGTCTGATCACTGGGCACAGCTGAGAAGAGTCTGAGTCCACTTTTTTCACTCTCCCATCAGGAATTATTATGCATTGCTAAGACCACCCTGAGCATTCCTTTCTCCAGCCTGAACAGTCTCAGCTCTCTCAGCTTCTACTTGTAGCTAAAAGCCCTTAGTAGTCTTTGTGATGATTTGCTGGATCACCATATCACAGATTCAGAGCATCACGTGTGTGTCTGGAGAATACAGAGCTGGACACAGGACTCCAGATGTATCTCGTTGGGGTTGAGTAGAAGGGAACTATCACAATAAATCACAAGTATGCTCTGCCCAAAATATGAAGTATTGCAATCCAGCCTGTCAAGAGAACCCAAAATGTAATCCCCTGGTCTGGAAGGGCAAGAGTATGGCTTGTATCATTCCTTGTTTTTCATTACTGGTAACTCTGGTGTATGTTCCTCTGCAGCTGTAAGCATCTCTGAGCTTGGTAGGACATTTCATTATCAGAAATGTAGTTTTAGAATGAAATCCAAATAATTTATTTCAGAAAGTTCGCATTAGAGCAGATCTCTGTGTGCTGCCTAATGGCGGTGTGTGGCACTGGTCTGTTTGAGGTGGTTGAATTATGCTGAATCAATTCTTATCAGAATGAGATGAGAGTATCCACTCTATTCCTAAGTTTTATCATAATTTGTGTAGAGTTCCTCCAAATTAGAGAACAAGCAGATAGTTGCTTAAGCAATCTGAATTTCTACCTGAGAGGCAAACACTAAAACCAGATCATCTGTATCTGTTTGTATTTTCCCATTTCCCTGTGTTTTCCTGGGTTTTCCCTTTTCAAGGAAAGCTTAAATAGTGTGCATGACACTGCGGTGCAAAATGCTTCAGTTACTGCTGAATCAAAGCTACATTTAGCTCTGGCTGAAGCTTATGAAAAACAGTGTTTACCTTGATCTTTCTGCACTACTCACTCGCTGTGGCTGTGGCTGCTTTGCTTCCTGACAGATTTCTCACTAGTTGTGTAAGAAATCTATGGTAAATGATCTGCAGGGCTTTCCTTCTAGATCAGCAGTTTGCAAACACTCTTTCAAAAGTCAATTAAAATGTTCCATTTTCTCGTTGGCATGAGGCTAGTAAATGGAAGAATTTCAAGGCTTAATATGTCTCCCTCTCTCTCAGAAGCACTGCAGTTTGCGCAGCTGTGAGCAGAGGCGCTTTATCAGAGATTAGTTTGTTCAGATTTCCTCCTGAAAATTGTTAACAAAGATTCGATTACTGTTGTGGGGAAGGAAGCTAGAAAATAAAGACAATTTCTGGCTATTTGCTGAAGGAATCACTTAAAGTAATAGTATCACTTAAAGGCAGTTGGTACTGCTTTGGAAGTTCCTATTTGCTTAATTGCAATATTTTCCGATGTAGCATCAGGTAAAAATAGAATTCCAATATGCCCTGCACTTCAAGTTGTTTATGTCTTGTACAAGGTCTTATCTGTACTGTTTACAGGGTAGATCCAAAATGGGAGAGGGGTGTCTCTGCCTCTCTTCTGGAAGACAAATATTGCTCTGCTGGCAGTTCAGCACCCTGGAGAGGAAATGCTCCCTCTGCTCCCTGGGCCACAGTAGCTGTGGGACGCGTTTCACTCGCAGCCAACTTGTGTCACTGGAGGCCTCACAGCTCTACCTGTGCTGAACTGCACAGGTTTTCATCCACTCACAGCTTTGCTGTCAGAGCCATGGCTTCATCCAGCAGTAGTTATTGCTCTGTGCAGCTAATTCACGCTCAGTTAGTCACACTGCCCTTCAGCACACTAACTGTGCTTTTGCTGAAGAAAAAGTTTCATTGAATAGAAAAAAAGAAGTAACTTTTTGCTTTTGTCTGTCCCTCACTGCAAAGTTTGGGACTGCCTCCTGCTTACCCCAGCTCTATTCACCCAGATATCAATGATTTTCATATGGCCTTCCTCAGTTTTGATACGTTTCACCTCAGGTTGATTATGTTCAGCTTTGCACAGGTATCCCCTGGATTGTTTTCTCCATCAGAGGAATTGTCAAGCTCATCACTTCTTGCTGCTCTGTCTAAACTTGATAATTAGCTCTGCCCTAAGGGCTTGTGAGCCTGAGGAGCTCTGCATTGACCAAAGTGGGTTTGCTCGATAGGCTAAGTGTAAATTTTCTGAGTCTTTCCTGGTACCTACCCGGCCTAGCTTATCTTTGCATTGAGCTCACTCATCTATAATTAATACATGTCAGAAATAAATCTCTGCTATGAAATTTTCTTATGAGGATAAGTTCTTCCATGAAAATATTTATCAAGTTCTGCTCACCTTGACCATAGCAGTGAATTCCTTTGTTCAATTATTCACAGTCCTGCGAAGCACTCAAAGGTTCAAAAGCATTTTAATCAAGATTGGGTGGGATATGCCATAGGCTTTGTACTTTGAGTCTGTCTTCAGAAGAATTAAAGAATTTTTTTCACGGATGTGTTTTGAAGGCCTTATTTTAATTACTTGAAGAAGGCAAGTCAGTACTGCCTCAGAATTACTTCTAAATATGTGAAATTTTGGTGCAGGGATAATAATAACCTGACTTTTCCTACTGTGTTTAGTCTCTGCAGCTTTCATTAACTTCAGAGAGACTTGCAGTCACCTGTACTTCCAACCATAATTTTTCAAGCTTTCTTGACTCATCAGTGGCAGAGATGGGAGAATGAGTCATATTTTTTCATTAATGGCTGGTGATTTTGAATATATCCAGGCTTTAATTTCCAGAAATCTCACAAGAACCCTCTGCTTTTGCCTATCTTCCTCCCAGCCTCCCACCTAAACAACATGGTCAAAGATCTTGTTTTGAAAAGTCAGGCTTCTTTATTTTCAGGTTTCAGATTAAAACTGAAAATGCAAAGTTCTGAAAAGCACCTGTCACTCACAAACGTCCTGGAAATGACCCTTTTCATTTACTTTCATCTCCAGCATTCCTCACAATTCACTCTGCCAGTTCTGTGAAGCTGATTCTCGTGTTTTCATCCCATGCCGCTAAATTGAGAAGAATATTTCTATTGATTCTGAAAGCAGGAGGATTAAGCTCTAGTGCATGCTTTGCTCCATTGTACCAGGGAGTGCCTTATAACCAATTTATAATATATGCAGCAGTGGTTTTCTGAGTGCAGTTCCAATATCTAGCTGTTTACATCAAGGCTGACTTTCTGACACAGACATATTTGATTTTGTTATAAGTGATACAATCTTTATGGAAATTAAAATTAATGTATTTTTAATATCTATTGCACCTACCTTAGTAAAACTAATCAGTTTAAGAGGATCTCTCTGACTCATCTGAGCTGGGTACAGCTGACAGGCACCTGCTTTTGGCACAGGGATAGAGTCATGAGGTCATCTGGGTGATCCTCTTCTTCAGTCGCCTGTGCTTGGAGAGCTTGTGCTTACAGCTTTCAATATTCTGCCCACTGAAATAGTGTGATATTTGAAGAGCTACTCTCAAACCAATAGGATTAGGAGCAGTGCTTGCTGTTGTATATTTTCTATTAGACTGCTCACTGTGGTATTTCTCAGTTCTGAGTTTCTTCATGCCCAACAACTGAAGAAGCAAGAAATCACTCAGTCTAATGGTTATTTTCTGAGGGCTGTGGTAAAGGACCTTTTCTCAGTTTGATTATACTTAGCATTATATATTTAATCCAAGGAAAAATTCAACTACAACAATTCCTTGAGGTGAAATCAGGCTAAATCCGCTTAGACACAAAAATATGTTATTCTGTTTGCAAATATTTGGAAAAAAGAGATCTAGAAGTGTGAATCAGCAGTTGCTATTCTCTGTCTTGTACATGGATTGTCCATCACTGGTAGAGAGGACTGGAAGGTGCTGTTTCATCCTTGTTCCTTATGTTGTCTGTTCTCCCTAGTGCCACAGGTGTAAAATCCTGGGGAGCTGAGAGTCCAGGCTATGGCAATGAGCTTTGGAGGCCTGGGCCTGCCAGGGAGCACTGGATACCATTTCCTTGTAGCCAACAGGAATATTCCTCTGCTTCTTGGGAAAATGAGGCTATGTAAGGCATGCAGTCTTAAAAATGTAAATGTACAAATCCCTCAGCTCAGCCCTTGTTGTAATATTCTATGTCCAAGCAAGAACTGCCAATTTTCCCTGGCTTGGCATGGGGCTGTTGCATCACTGTTTTCCTCAAACATGTGCCTTTGGAGGCTCCCTCCTCCCAGATACATTCCTGTGCACCTAATTCATGGAAACACAGAGATCACAGGGCTCCTGCTTGCTCCTGGGTGTGACTTAGGCTGCCAGCCTGGCAGTCAAGCTGGTAAATATCAGTGGAAGTGAGAGAGCTGTGAGCTCTGCAGCTGCTGCCGTGGGCTTTACTCAGCATCCCACTTGCCAGGGTGTGCTGGTGCTGGTGATGCAAAGACCTGGTGTGGGCTACACCTGCAGACTCATTGCATCTGCACTGGGAGATGTTATCCTTTATTGAAAGCTGTGCTTGAGAAACAACGAATTAACTCCTAAAGCATATGGGATAAAATGGCAGAGATTGGTACTTTGGAAATGAGAGATTTATCTTGGTTTTGAAATGTTTAGTTCTTTATTTCTCCTTCTTACATTACACAAGGAGGAGAAAATAGGAAAATGATCAGAAAAGTTGCCTGAATATATTTTAATAATAATTTCAGCCTAAAAAGGGAAAAGTCATAATTTTGTTCAAGTAGTTCATCTCCATTCAGACAATACAGAGGTTATTGCAGAGCTCATGCCTTTGATTTCTTACTTTACTTTGGCTTGTGTACCAACCAATTCTTGTTAAATATTTATGGACAAGATTAAAGACTTTATAAAACTTAGCAGCTGGCAGCTGTCCTCGCCTAAAGGATAATGCAGAGTTTTCATTTTAATTGGATAAATGTGTGACTGAAATATGCAAACCCCAAGGGGAACACGAGAATTGAAATATGTAAAATATTTTTTTAAAGAAAATACTCTTTTACATTCTGTACTTTCCTTTTCTCTTAGTAGCTTTTATCTGAAGGTGAAATTGCCATTCTTTCCTGCTTCTTCCTTTTTAAACTTTTATTAAAAATTGGTTGGTTTTTGATTGTTTTCACCACTGAAGTTAAACTTTTCTGATGGCGTTCCTTCTGTTTGTTACAGGCTGGGCATGGTTTAATATGCCTGTATTCTTTCTTCTGAATATTTTCTTCTTTCCCTACACTATTTCCATTTTTTGTCCTTTTAATTAACGGCTCCTATTATGTTAATGGGAATTTTTGCATTCCCCCCCTTGAAGATTATCTATCAACACAATCTTATAGGCCAAGGAAGGTCTTCCACATTAGCTGCCTATGCACACACAGTCTCCTTCTGTCTGTCAATATTTCACATACACCCTGCGGCCCAGCTGAAAGAAAGGGCAGCTGTAGCTGAGCAAAAACTGAGGATTGTGTTTGAACCTCTTTTCCTTCTGGACCCATCGCTTCTACCTTTCTAAAACTGTTTTCTTCAGTGTCTTAAGCTGTCCTGTGGCTACTGAGGTCAGTAAGGCAGTGTTTGTCTCTGCATGAATGTCTGCATGGAGTGTGGCAATAAAACAATAACAGTTTCTTTCTTTACAAATTCATTATTTCTCAAAGATTGGAGAAGTAAGAGAATGGAGAATGGCCATTGGAGAATGGAGAATGTCCTCGACAGCAATCACTCTCTTAACACCCTCAGTGGATGTTGTCAGGGCCCATCAATTTCTAGAGGTCACATTCCTGTAGTAGTTCAGTTTCCAGCTCTTCCTTCTCTAATGATGGGTCTGTGTTTGTATCAACCTGCAGTTTTGTTCCTAAAGCCTGGGTCCCAACAGTGCTGGCCCAACAGTTTAGCTTAGCTTTGCCACTGAGTTATAGTGGCTTTAAAATTACTGCTCAGCACTTCATCCAGGACATTGTGACCTAATCTAAACCAGAATCTATTGTCCCCATCAATCCTGTGGGAGAAGCCAGACACTTCCTTGCAGAGCTCAGCAGGTGGAGAAGAGAGCACACAGGACAGGGAAAGAAAGGTGAAGAGTCTGTGGAGTGTCACCTGCATGGTGATTCTGAGGACTGTAAGTTGAATTTGCATTGCTCAGACGGAAATTAGGCAGGACTCTGGAACCGAAGTCTTTCTTCAGATGTGTCTTAAAATGACTCACCAAAGTTCATAGCTGAAGTCCTTATCAGTCCGTATGAAATTTGCTTAGTAAATAATAAATTGACATGTCCCTATGAGCCTTGATTTTTTACTTCCAGTATTACTTCTCTTTTCCCTCTTGGCCTTTCAAAGTATTGACATTTTAGATTTGACACATAAAGATGTCATTAAAATGACCTGCAAAAAGTAGGAGTCTTTGGGGCTGCATTGAAGCAGCTGCACCTTTGTGCATTTTTATGTTTTTTCTCATCTTCCAGCAACAAGAATTGGATGAGGAGTTTCTGAGTTTTATTTAAGGATGTAATGATTTCCCAGGCTTGTTTCCTAAAATGACATGGTTGCCTTGCATTTGTTAAGAAATGAGTACTGATAAGAGTATTATCATGAAGAAACATCTAATTAAAATACCTTTTTATTTGTTCTTTCATCTCATTGTAACAGATAACAAGAATCAACAGATGATATTATACTAATTATGATTTATTTTAATAAATGATATAAAAATTTTATAATATCTCCCCTAGTTCAATTTATATTCTTTGAATGCATGGGGACTCTTATTAGAAGGTGAGAACAACTTTAGCTGATCTTTTCGAAACAAAAAAACCTTTAAAATACTCTTATCCAGTGCTCTATTATTAGTGTATCTTTTTCCTCTTCTTAAATGTTGGGCTGGCATCTGTAATGCCAAAATTCTTAGTTGGATATGAGGATTTTCAATAGCTGTAAAAACAGCTCAGCCAGGGTTTACATATAACAGATCACAGTGGTCAGAGTGCACCAGGGAGCGTTTATCTGCCTTTTGTGCTCTGGGAGGAATACTGACCTCAGGGTTTAGAGGCACACCGGGGTTATGGCTTTCCCTTCTACAACAAAACTTTTAGACTTTTAAGAGTGGTACTTAAGTCCCCTTTCTGTCATCCTGCCTGGTATGTGGGCCAATAGTTTCCACATTCACCCATCTTTGTTTTAACTGTGATCAACTTCCACTCCACATGGAGATTCAGGCACAGAAACTTCTGGATTAACTCTTGTAAGGATTTAATGTCAGCCATTTCAAACAGAGACTCTTAGGATATTCATTAAATGGACATTATCTATGCAGATTAGATGCATTAATTGGCTGCACTATGTCTTACATAAACTCTGTTGATGGTATCTCTAATATCTTGTTTTTCATAAAAGGCCTGTCATGTTATCATAATTTTCCTACTTTGTGACCCAAGCACTGCTGAGAAGCATCCTCACACTGGTTTTCTTGTTTTCTAATGGAATTTCTGTGATTGAACAAATACATTGGGAAAAACAAAAAAAAGGAAGTAGGTTATACCCCTAATTTCTTAATCTCATAATCACATTAGTGCTACAAGTAATGTCATCCAGCAAGAGTCACACTTTACTCTGCTAATATACTTTCTGTGACAGGTCTGTGAAGAAGATAAGGGAGTTATGTCTACTGAAGTGAGGTTTCTCTTAACTCTTCTGGTTGTTGTTTTGGATATATGATACTTGGCAGTTTTACTGCTATCTCTCATCATATGATAAAAATGTTTGTTGTATGTAGCTTCTGCAACCTCTTAAATGCTAGACATCTCATCTAGATGTGACCATGTGATGAGAAAAGGGTACCAGAAGTAATATCTTGAAGCCCTTATGATGTTCCATTCTGGTTTTGTTCTGTTTGTCAGAGTTCTTGGGTTGTCCCTTCGTGTGAGAATGCAGGAATAGAAGGTAGAAATCCTTCCTATTGCATTTTGGGAGACTCCTTCACTGGGGTGCATGGACTAGAGAAGTGTTCATCTCAAGAATATCTAAGCCACTAAGTTTTGGATCATGCTTGTGGCATCACCACCCTCCACCCCCCACCTCTTTTTTTTTTTTTCCCCAACTCTTTTCTTTTGGAAGCTTTAAACATGAAAAGAATACGGAAAATGTTGAAAAATGCTGCTAAAAAGATTAAAACATTGGTGATTTTTTTTACATTCACTTGTGTCTAGTTTAGTGTTTACAATTCACATAAAGAGGAGGAGCTCTGCAAGACCAAGAGAAGCAAAGAAAAGCAGAATATTTGGTTACTTGGCAATGCTATAAAAACCCATTGGCTCTGTATAAGCCTTACATGAATTAAAAAGATTTACTGTTTACTTTGTTGCTGCAAGCAGAATCTCTGTATTTCTTTGACATACACGAGTTACACAAAGGACTGTAACACACTGATTAGCTGAAAATTGTAGTTAAGGGCTCCATGGAGAAATCTGTTTTGCTTGAGGATGCTTGAGAAAGGTGTATTGTAAAGGTCTCTGAGGTACACAGTTGGTAACTCACAATGAAAGGGATTTGTGGCTGCTTTGCAGCAAGAAGAGGTGATGCTGATTAACTGCAATTCCTCATGACCCAGCCTCTCTCCAAGGCCTCTGGTTAAGTCCCTGAAGGACATCAGTTTTATCCTGAGGGATGTCTTTGTTCCAATCCAGTTCTCCTGACTCATTAACTCAGCAGCTTGCAAGACTTGGTGCCAGCTTGTCAAGATCTAACAATAGATCATTTTCTGCCCTGCCACTGCCTCCCAGCTGGCATCTGTATCTGCACTTCCCATCTTGGCTGCACCCCACCTTTGCAAGCTGGCCTGTAGTTTCAGGGCTACTGAACAATACTCAAAGCAGGAAAGAAGTCCCTGGTACACAGCTTTTCCCCCACTTCCACCAGTTCTTCAAGGTGAGTTACAAGAAGTTTTTCAGAGATGAGCTGTCTGCGCGTGAATTGTCACCTCTGGGGACACCTCTTTGCGTTAGAGCAGGACTTGGGAGCTCTGTGAGCAAACCAGATCCAGAGCTCTGGTTTTGAGCTGTGCAGTGGAATGTACTTTGAAGAGAAAAATGCCAGCATTGCCTGGATGGGTTACATGCAACAGGGAATGACAGCATCCCCTCAACACAGGGAATCAAGGAAGGAAGTTGTGACCAAAGGGGAAGTAATGAAATATTAGAGAGATTTCTCATAAAAAAAAAAAAAAAAAAAAGAGTAAGGAAATAAAAATGCCAGTGAAAAAAATCGAAAAAGGTCGAGGAATGAGAATTTCAGAGCTGGCAGAAATATAACAAAGCCTCATAAGGAAATGCAGAACAGGGAGACAGAATTTCAATGAGATAGAAAAGCCCCCACATCTTGGGGAGCCTTTTTATCTGCCATACAACCTTCAGCCTACAAGAAAGCTCCCTACTGCTTAAAGGGGAGGCATTGGAGCTTACATGACCCACAGCAAGATTTCAATGAAATTGATAATAAGTAGGTCAAAGAAAAGAAAGTGGATTTTCTTTTGTCATTAAAATCCTTACAGATGTACTTTAGTTTTCTCCCAACTCTCAGCTTTTGCTTTTTTTCATTTTTACATTTAGGATTTAATTATCAGGCAAATGTAGCATATTTCTTTTTTACTGATCACTCGGATGGAAAAGCAGAACCTACTTTTTGACTTTCAAGATTTCACACTGAATCTCCCTTAGGGCTTAAGGAAACTTTAAAAAGTGATTACTTTTCTCTTCTCACCCTTCTTTCTTCCCCTACCCTGAAATTTCAGTAGGCTTTTGTCACTGTACATTCAGATTGAAAATGAAAAAAGCAATTAGAAGAAATACAGCATGTTCCCTTGGGTCCCCACAACCTTATTTATCTGTAGCCTTTGGCCTTAATAGCAGAAGCCCAATATCTTCTTTCTGCCACAGCTTCCAAGGATGCTTATGCATAATAGCACTGGCATGGGGAAACTTCTGAAATGAGCAAGGAACTATGACTAAAGACCCTCCTAAGGCATTGCCTTGAAAAGCAAGCTTAAGATGAAGTATCTAGTTATTCACAGTTGGAATACCAACACTTAAACTGTATAGCATGAATTAAAAAAATTTGGGTTTTTTTGTCAGAATATGTGGCTGTTGGACAGCTCAATTTTCGTTACTCCCAAGTAATGTTTTATGAGTATCTCATATTTCTTAAGTGGGCAGTAGAAAGTGTTCCAAGTGCTTTGAAGATTGAAAGAAAGATACAGTGTTAGTATCAAAGGCAATACCAACAAAAATAAACACAAGCAAACGGAAAACCACAAAGCCATTTTGGGCTTTGCACTACTGGACAGTTGTTTTACATCAGGGAATTTTTTGTCCTGAATGCTGAAATAAAACAAAAGAGTCAGTAGCAGACTGATGATGAGGCATTCTTTCTATGGACAGTAAAAGGCAGAAGCAGAAAACTGGAACTTGGAGTTAGATGTGTCTTGATCATCCCCCGAAGGATCTGTAGGGAAGAGTGTGGGACTTAGAGGACACTGTTTTTATCTGTTATCTCTCACTTGCTGGGAGCAATATGCCCAGTTCATGAATATTTCCAATTGTATTTCTCAGGTGTGCAATCCAGTGGGAATGTAGAGACTGAGAATGTGCTTCACCTTTTCCTCACTATCCTTGTCTGTTAGGATAAAGCAGAGGATGGTGAGATTTGATTTTCCCTCTTTTATGTCTCCTGGAGAAGACAAGGTCTGAGGAAAGCCACGAGCCACAGATGAGCAGAGCTGGAAGGGTTTATTCCCTGTTTTACCCTTTTGCATCCACCAGGGTTAGACTGTTATCTGGCATAACCAAAGCAAGGCTCTGGCAGTCCAGATGGAAGTTGGCTTCTTCTTGAATGTAAACTCTCAAAATAATTCACTGGCCATTAGGTAGCTTCTGAAGAAATCAGTTTTATGTAGAAATATCTTTGCCACGTGCTTGTCTCCTTGTAGGATTTATCCCTCTTTTTAATACTTAACTGGTGGCAGACTGAAAATGCATGCTATAGATTAAGCAGTTCAGTGATAGCTTTGAAGTCTACAAGGTAAAATTTGTCTTTCTTCATCGTCCATTCCAGATGAAGAAATTAGATTTTCTTCCTAATGATTCCTTGCTTTGTAATTTCTCTCTCTGACAGTCCAGATTCCCGATCAAGAGACAGACCAGTTCTATGTGGATGTGGAAGAGTTCCCTGTCCCAGAAACAGGAACAAAATAATTGCAAGGTGGAGAAAGCACCTTAAAATCTTAATTCATGGATTGGAATGCTAAAAGAGTTCTGAAAAGAACTATCATTATTTGTTTATAAGAAAGCCTGGCTGAATTTATATTTTGTGGCAGCTTGTCTGTTCACTCTTACCAGGTGATTTTTCTTGCACAATCTGACTGTGTTCCTAACCAGGGGTCCAAGGTGGTCTGGTACAGCCTTGAAGACCTTATTGCTGGACAGAATTGCTCTTGGCAGCTGCACTGGCTGTATTAGAGTTATTTGGGAAGGTCTGTGTGTGATATGTGCTAAGGTGCTGAGGTTCTTTGCAGATCTCCAGGGGGAACACTGTGTGATTTTATGGGATTGCTCAGCAGACCGTGTTCCTCAGTATAAACCTGGCAGCACTGTGGCTTGGGCACATGCCCTCACTGCTCCTCTTCCTCCCCAGCTGGACTGTCTGCCTGCAGGGCTTGGTCCCAGCCTGAAAGAGTTAGCAGGGCTGTTGAACTGACATTTATCCTCCCCCCAGGCAGTCAGGGAAGAGGCAGGGATGTGGTTATAGATTTTGTTTGCTGCTAGAGCACCGGCAGCTTGGCAGGAGATGAGGTCGGTATCAGGATCAGAGAGCTGTAAACCACCTGTCAGGAGGAAGAGGTAGGAGAGGGATTATGACTGTGATGAAGTGTGGATTATAACACTACCTGTTATTTGTGACTGTGCCTAATGACAGGATGCAGCTCTGTGAAGGCTAAAAAGAAAATATATAGCCAGGAATATATGCTGGGGTATATATCCTCACATTCTCTCTTCAAAATCATTGGCATGGGGGTGTCAGAAGACTTCATTTTAACCCAGCAGAGAGGCAGAGTTGCAGCTGGGTGATTCCCTTCCTCCTTGAGCGTCATATTTTTTGTTTTCCTGCAACAAATAAACCAGCAAAGTTAAGCAGGCTGGAGCTAATGAGAGGCTACTGGAAAGCAGCATGTGAATAATGTAAATGTCTTACTATGGTAAGATGATGTATTTTCATTAGGTTGGAGCAGCATTGACAGGGCAGCTGAAGGGCCCTTTGGCAATATGAAGGCTAATTACTTGCCATGAAGAAATGAAAACTTGTCAAGCGGGAGCTCTGTCATTGCTCAGTTCAATAAATCAAGGCAATAAATCATGCTCAAGAGTCCCTGTGCCATTTTAGGCTATCTGAAACGTGTGGGAGTGGAGAAACCAAACACTGAAACAAAGTGTCATTTCAAAAAGGAGCTGATTTTATCCAGTTTTTTGAAAAATTATAAACACATTTGGATTTTATTGGGACTTCTTGAGTAGTGCAT
Source organism: Sturnus vulgaris (assembly GCF_052056855.1). Taxonomy (NCBI): domain Eukaryota; kingdom Metazoa; phylum Chordata; class Aves; order Passeriformes; family Sturnidae; genus Sturnus; species Sturnus vulgaris. Next base: position 33,695,741 of record NC_142249.1, read on the forward strand.
ATACAAGGTGGAGGTGGGTGTGAAGGTGAAGAGGGTGTATCTCTAGATTAATATAAGGGGAAAATAGACATACAGTGAAAGAGGTTTCTGGTTTTCTTTGGTGCTCAGGATAAAAACTTTGAACATGCTACTTGGTTCTGGTTCCTCACTGTGTGCCCTCCAGATTAGCTGGTCAGGAGTGCTTTCAGAGGTACAAGCAGCACCTCTGGACAAACTGGTGATCAAGGGACAGTGGTGCCTCTGTTTTCTGATTGTCCTCTGGATCAGAGGACCATGGAATATCACTGAGCTGAGCACTGCTGTTCCAGCTCTGTTCCCAACATGGGGCAGCACTGCTGCTCTTGTGCTGTAAACTTTGGTAAAATGAAGGAAATAGCACGTGTCCAATTTCTAAACTTACCTGGAACTAAATATTAAGATGTTTCATAAAAATTAGTAGTTAAAACTTCTTTATTGTTGTTTTTATTATAAAAGAGGTTATCAAACCAGGATACCTAAATTAGCTTCACTAGTATCACAGAGCTGGATTAGATTAGACTAGAGGAAGTTTCTGTTAGTGCTCTGTGATTGTTCCATGATCTGATTTGCAATTTCCAATGTTCTCTGAGGAGATCTGAAGAAATCCTTTCTGATCTCTCTGAGGTGGTCAGCTTCTGTTGTGTCTACCTGTTAGTTTCTAATTGAAACAAACAATTCAAGAGTTCAAAGAGAAATGTTACTCTTGCTTGGTTTTGGCTTTTACTTTTATATTTGTTCTGAACAAATACCATATTGTGTATTGTTTTTCCTGTCAGTGATCACAACAAGTTAATTTCCTCAAAAATTCCGAGTGTAATTAGTATGTGGCACTCTTCTACTTCTGTCGTAATGTTTATTTATTTGCTTAAAAAATTTGTTATGGCTGGAGATGAGAGGATCTAGGATTGTAAAAGCTCTAGCTGTCAAAGCTGTAACAACATAGCTAAACATAGCTGTCAAACATAACTAAGATACAAGAAAAGTTTCTTTCTCCTTTTCCATTGATTTTAAAATATTATCAAAATTTTTTCTTTCCTACTGAAAATGATGTGACTGTTGAGATTCCCATTGTGTTTTTGTGGGAGGTATGATAGCTGACAAGTAAGATCTTTGTGTTGGGAAATGTCCACACAATTCCACACAATCCCATCTTCCTTCCTGGGTACAGGGGGTGCAGAGAATAAGCTGGACAAGAGGAATGCTGGTGACAGCAGTTGACATACAACTGGAAAGTAGGATCCCATGGAAAGGGGATCTGCATGGTGCAGAATAAACATCCAGAGGAGTTCATACATAAGGAAATACCCAACATACTGATAATGACCTGAGGGTAATATCAGAAAAATCTAGATCACAAGTATTACCTGAAATTTCTGAGATAAGACTTGATCCCTTTTTGTTTCTGGGACTAAAGGCTGAAGTGTTGTAACTAAATGCAATGTTAGAAGAAAAAACTTCTGCATTGAGGTTATTTTGCCAAGAGTAGCAAAATGTGGCCTGGAAGATGCATCCTGTTGGTCAGCTTTCAGTGTTTGGAATAAAAAGATTTCTGCTGCTGAGAGGAAAGCATAAAGGTGTTTTTGTAACTAGCACTACAGAATTGCAACAGAAGTGTTAGGTCTAATTTAGCCCTACTGTAAAAGTTGGAAGAATGACAGATGTTTTTGTGGAGATACGTTTAGTCTACTGTGATGCAACTGTAGTTGTGGAACAGGAAAAAAAATCCCTGGGAAATTCCCTTATCTTTACTGGGTAGCTCATTAAAATCTCATTAATGGAATAGTTCAAGTTTTGTCAAATTCCTTGAGGCAATTCTTTTTATGGAGATAGCAATTTTTTTGCTAGCAACTGAAAGGTGAATTACCCTTGGGTAAAGCATAGAAATACCCTAAGATCTTTTCACAGTGAAAAGACAGTATTGGTGATGAAGTTTCATTCTTTTCTCTTTTTCTTAAAATTAAATTGTAGGAAAGGAATTTTAAAAGCATTGGCATATATTATATTACAGAGAGTCCATCAGCAGTTCTATGATAAACTTCCATTTTTAGGTTGGGTTGTATAAAATCTCATTTTAGGCTGATAGTCAGCAGTAAAATAAGCTGGAAACCATGCTGCATAAGAGCTGTGGCATATTTATGTCATATTTCAAAATCACTTCTCAGAAATTGAAGTCTTGTATTTAGGTCATCAATAAGGTCTGACTGTAAGCCTTTTGTAACCAAAAACGATAGGTCCTAGCACAGGGAGCAAAAGCCTGATGGGCTGAGGCTAGAAAAGAGGACTTGCAGGATGCCATTTTCACAGGTATTTAAGCTCCTGACTCAGCTGAAAACAATGGGAGGCACCCATGTAAATACCTGTAGAGTACGGAGTGGCAGGCATGGCAAAGCTTGTGCTAATACGGATATCCCAGCGCCTGCAGGAGATTCAGCAATGCTGAGTTAAACGCAGGAAAAGGGGACCATAAGGCAAGCTGTTCCAAGTGGTGCCTGACCTAGATGGACACAGAATTTGGGTGTCTTTTAGTCTTGGACTCAGACCTAAAAAATTATTTGGGGAAGGGTTTCGTAAGGCTGTTAAGCCAATGTCTTAGTTCAAAATGTGTCTTCTGAACAGCATTTTTGCTTAGGGAGGTGCACTGGCTTTCTGTGGGATAAGGCCAGTGTCAGAGCAGGGTGTGTGAGAAGCACAGGAGGAGAAGGAGCTGGATTTTAACGATGAGACAGGAAAGCTGCAGTCCAGATTTACTCATAGGAGCCAGCACAGCTGCAGTGCTGCACTGTGTTTTGTGCCACCCAGTGCCTGAGACCTTCTCTTAGTATGTGACCTCACTTTCCAGTCAAGGAGGAAGAGAGGGCAGGAGCTCTGTGACCTCATGCACAAGCTGTACATGCCAGGAAATGTAGCTCAACAGATCTGCCTTTGCATGTTCAGGAATGTTTAAAGTGTTCTCCTCTTCCCAGGAGAGCACTGTAACCACTGGATTTCAGAGGTATCCTCCCTCTTAGCCTTCCCTGCTGAAGCCGTGTTGGTGTTCAGTGGAGCATTTGGTAGTGCTGAGGTGGTGATGGAGAGCAACCCTCTCCATCAGTGAGCTCTCTAACCCTGAGATGGGTAGGGGGAAGAAAAGGAAGAAAGTCTGAGGCAGTGCTCTGATCCAGCCTTTGAAATTCCCACTCTGAGCTACTTTTGCTCACTCAGGCTTTCACCTTGCATCTGGGACCACAAGTACTGCTTGAGATAAAAGACCTTGACATGTGAGCAAAGCTGTTCACTAGGAAACTTCAGAACCTCCCATTTGTTTCACAGGGGCCATCGTTCTGCTATAAAACAGTAATAAAGTAAAACCTGGATCGATTAGCTAAAGAAGAAAGATCTATTATCTCTGAGATGTTATTAATCCCAGCTCATCCAGTCTAAATATATTTCAAACTGATTAATATTCTGAGCTGTAGCTGTAGGGGCATTCTGTCCCCCTCTCAAGCTTTCCATTTATGAGCAGGCTAAATTTGCATCCACGGAGTGCAGCTTAAAGGCAGGTGATTTTTCAGTGTGAACAATTTTGTACCTAATTTGCATGCACAGCAGTGTACACAGCCCAGCCAGCCAATCAATGCTGATTACTGAGAAGCAGTATCTCCACAGATAACATCTGAAATCACTTTCACAAAAGAATTCTCAGGACTTCTTAACAAAATTTGCATAAAAGGCATTGTTTTCTCCTTCGTAGGCTATGTGTTAGCTAAATTTTTAATGTTGTGTGTTTGGTAGTCTCTGATGTGCAGGCATCCATCCACACACACAGTTCCCTCCAGCACACATCCTGGGAAGTTCAGGAGATCAGCAGGGCCCGTGTCTCTGGTCACTCTCAGTGGATGTAAGTGCAAATGCAGCAATGGCAATGAGACAGGAGCTGTTTTTCCATTGGAGGCTTTATTGATCCATCTGTAGAGAGAAGGTTTTAGAAGTCAATAACAGCCCCCCTTTTTATTTTTTGTTTGTTTGTTTTGTTTTGTCTTTGGTTTTGTTTTGGTTTTTTTTGAGCAAACAGGTCTGATCAAACAGTTGAGGAGGTAAAGTAGAGCAAGCTTTAGAAAATGTCTGGAAGAGAACTTAGGGTATGGGCCTTTCATTCTTTTGGGCAAGGTAGATTTGGGGAAGAGGTATCAGTTTTTCTGGGTTTTTTCCTCATAGGTGGTTCTAAAGTCCCTCAGTCCTTTGTGCCTTGTATCAAGAGAAGTTTTTTTCCCCCATTCTTGCTTGAGGAATATGAATGTATATTTATCAATAATTTTCATAACACATAATTTGATGCCTGGAGTGTGGATTGATGATTTCTCTTTGTGGTAAAAAAAAAAAAAAATAAAAAGGCACAAATACTTATCTTCTGCTCTTTACAAATCAGCTCACACATGTGTCTTGGGACCCCTCTAACCCTGCTGTGCCATATTTATGATTATTTTTATTCATTCAAGTAAGAGGTCCCAAGGAACTCTTTAGAAATATAAAGAAACAGTGGTCCTTGGGGATCTCACTGTCTAAAGCTGGCTGTGAGTCTTAACCTTCCATGCTTTTAAAAATATTTTGTTTCTTTCTGATCCAGAGTTGCAATCCAGAAAAAATTAGAAAAAAAGGCTTATAAATGATGTACGACAAATTTAATTTTGTGAAGTGCAATGTGTTCCCTGTGATCTCCAAGAGATTAGAACCAAAAGCCATGTAATTCTTCTCATTTTAGGTGAAAACTCACTTTCCAAAAAGCACCTGGGCTGCTGAGTAATTTGATCTTATGATTGCACACCTGTAAATATGGGTTTTGGTATTTTATTTAATACCATCATCTTGGAACAGAAAGCTTGTAATTTTTAAGATCAAAATTTTGTGACAGAGAAACTAGATCTATGAAATGCCAAGCACTGCCTTGACCCTGAATTCTTTGATTCACAGTGAGATTCATAATGCTTCTGGTTCCTTGGGAGCAATATTTTAAACGTTTCCAAGTTGAATGTACTCCAAAGTTGAAAAGTCTGACACAGGTTTCCAGTAGAAAAGCTTTATAAAATTTGCAAATCTGAGCCTTCACCATGACACAAAATTTTCTTTAGAACTAATTGTCCTTTTTCAACAGAAGTCTGTGTCATCACAAGGTTTTGACTGCTTGTAGTCATAACACTGTGAAAGGTGACAGACAGTAGTGTGGGAAATTACTTCTTTTAGAAAGAAATAGCATTTAAACTGAGCAGAAACCATTACAGCTGCATGAAAGAGTGCTCAGAATCTCTGAAAAGAAAGCCATTTGGGTTTAGGTTCTTCATTATCTTCCTGGCTGCAGCATTAGAAAAACGGCCAATGATTTCTAAAACACTGTGATTTTTATTCTGTTGTGGTCAATTATACTTCTTATTCTTTCTTTTTTTCTTTCCTTCTTTAATATTCAGACTCATTTATCTCTGACTCATGTCCAAATCCCTCATTATTTCATTGTCTGGCTTATTTCCAGAGCAGCATGGACTCACAAAACTTTGTGCTTCATGATGATACAAGGCAACTGTTAAATTCTAGTGCCTGGTAAAATAGCAGGTCAATGACAAAACTGCAATATATTAAATTACTTTTTGGTTTTATTCTTCTACAATGGCTCCCATGTTTGGAATACAATATTTTTAATATTAATAATGTTGCTACTTTTTAAAATGTATTGCGATTTTTATTCTGCAGAGAAAGGTCTGAAATCCTCATTGTCTCATTCCTTACTCCAAATAAGGGCAAATGATTCCTAGGAATCTGTCACTTGACCATGGAAATATTCTATTGTCTTAGCTATAATCAGGTGCTGCCTTCTGAAAATTCCTTTGCAAAGTATGTGGAATGCTGCATGGGGGGAATTGAACTGCAAAAAAACCCCTGTTCTGAAGTTTTAGGCAGTACTGAATTGCCATAAAACAGTTTGGGGAAGTTACTGTACCTTGGAAAGCCTTGGATCCTTATCCTAATTAAGCTGCATTCCCCCCAGAAGGTGCTACCAAGGTGTTTAATGACCCCTTAATTTTCCTGTGCTGAGCAGCCTCTGATGTGCTGCCACACAAATGCAGATGACTGTCTGAAAAGCTAAAGGGAATTACAGGTGCGGAAGGCAATGCATTAGAGACACCAGAAATTACAGTTCCGTTCCTCTTCAGGTTGTCTCAAAGAAATGTGAGACCTTGCCGTTGTTACCCCATAGTAACAGAGGCAATACTGTATCACTGCCTGCTCTGGATTCTGCCAGCAGTCAGCGGTGAAGCACAGAGATAAGTAATTATACTAATTGAGAGGGGAGATAGGTACTCACCAACCCTGCACCTGAGAGACACAAGTTTAATGCACCTAGCAGAAGGGTGACCTTTTCAGTCTGCTTCAAGACACACTATGCAAAATCATTTACATTTGTGGTCTTGGACGACCAAAATAAGCAGGAATTTCAGAAACTAGTTAGTGATGGGAGAGGATGGAAAATGTAATAGTAGTCTGAAATAATTTATTCCCTGGTACATATATGCAGACTAACAGGCACCCTGGCATTACAATTAGTAATTCTGAGGAAGTCTCGGACTTTTTCCAGTGGTGCTCTTCCTTTCATAATTGTCAGCTCAGGTGGGGCACTGACACATAGTGATGATAACGACATTAAGTTGTTCTTGAAAGAAATTGAAAATGGCACTGCTAATAATGCCTGAACTGCTACAGCATCTCTGCAAATTGCAAGAATAGTTCAGCAGCACTGGAAGAAGATGTAAATTGAATGAGGTCCCATATATCTTAATATCAAAGGCATATGATATTTGTCTATTTTACTGATTGTTAAATGTTAAAACCTTGCCTTTGGAAGAAAAACTGCCCCTTGGAGAGGGCTATAACAAAACACAACTTAATCACTGAATCTAAGTGTGTTGTGCTGGCCCTGTAAACAGAAGGAAATTTCACTGAATTTCTACAAAAGCAACATAGGGCAATGAAAAATTATCAGTGCTAAACAGAGCAGTACCCTGGTTATGGATGCAGAAGAATTGGAAAATATTGGTTTATGGACAGGGCAATCAGTAAATTTAATAAGTCACTCCTGTAGTTAGTCAAAGTAATTAACACAAGGGCATATAGGGCAACTTGAGCCAGCAGACTCTGGCACTGGAATAACTGACTGTAAGAGAGCCATTAGCTCATGATTAAGTAGTTTATCACCAGAAGTCAGCTTATGTAGTCATAAGTACTTATTTATAACTATTTCTGACTGGTACCAGGGTTACACAGGGCATTACATAGCCTGGGGAAATGGAATATACTCTGTTTCATATGGGAAGGTTTTCTGCTTTGCTTGTTTCAAGTCAACATGAAGTTTTCACGTTCCTGATGAAATGGAGTGTGTCACTAGCAAAAAGGAAAGATTGTCCCCTGCTGATCAGGATAGGAGGACAACAAACTTCACAGGCAGCACTTCCATTTCTAGGTTTGTGTTTTTTAGAGCTGATGTCAAGAGGACAATACAGAAGGCAGGGATGTGTTTCCAGGCTGGTGTCTGGAAAAAGGCTGTGCATATTCAGGGAAAGAAAAGTTGCTTGGATGAGCATGTTTAACCATTAGAGATACAGTTGGTATATGACTGGGATATAGCAAGCATGGTGTCTCCAGAGATGATATCAAAACCCTTTAAAATGGTTTAGAGAAGTCTGAATGCAGGGAACCTGTACTGAACTTCAGGAGTTTCACTGAACTGGAGTTGAGCAAGATCATACAGTATTTTGCCAGATGAGTTTGTGAAAAAAAGAGCACAACTAGGGTATATCAGCAGAATCCCTCTTTGTTAAACTTCAGTCTAACCTGTCATCCAGTCTGCAAAGATAAAAAAAAACATTCTCTGATAAAACGAAATTCACAGTGCCAAATCACTCCTGGAAGGTGGAAAATTTGAGAGAAGAAGATGTTGCTAGCTATTAATAATGGTTCCTTATCACAATTTCCTTTCATGTCTTCTGAAAATGCCCACCTGTAACTTGAAAGTCTATATATTCCACTGCAGGAGCAAGCTTTGCATAGTCCTGCCTTGAGCTTTAAATGCAAATAAGCGGCTAGCCAGTATTACTCAGAATTTCCCAGGCTGATGGGATTATTGTTACACTACTTTATATTGTTATGGCGAAGGAAAGAGACTCCTAGGAGCAGAGCTCAGCCATAGAAACACACCTGAGAATTTGTCCCACTTCTTGTTCCTGTCCAGTATAACAACTGTGAATTGTAATTTCCTCTGAATTTTGCTGCTCAGATATCTCTGCTCAATCAATATGAGTTACATCAAAATGCAGTGACTCAGTTGCAAACTACAACTGGGCGTGGATCAGGGAAAGTTTCGTGTGGATCTACTTAGAAATCGCCAGTCATGGTTAGAAAGATTTGAAAGAGAATGAGAAATGGGAAGGAGTGAAGACAGTAGGTAGATCAAGATGAAATTGTAGAACAAGTGGATGGAGAAAGCTAAAAATAAGAATAGAAGGTGGCAAGAAATATCTTGACTTTACTAAGTATTTGGCAGTGGTGGTTTTAATAAAAGAAAACGACATAAGAGACCACATGGGGGCAGGGCTAAATCAAAGATCAATATCTCTGTGACTACTCCTACTATTCATGTTAAAATGGTAATTTCATGTGAATGGACCTCACTGCTACTGACTCATGGTGCAAATAAGGGGTCAGTAAAGTCTTATGTAAGCACAGAAGGATCACTGATGACATCTAAAATATCTGGCCTCTAATAATGAGCTTTATTTAATTAGAGTTCCTCCCTGAAAGTTCTACAGGGTTTTTTCAATGTGCCATGTGCTGTATTGACCAGTCTCTGTCTGGTGTAGAAAACAGCTGGTATTTGTCTGCTTAGTGTTGGCTGTCCATAAAAATGGCTGATTGATATTATCAAATTATCTTTCCATAGCCCAGTGGAAGTTCATGGTATACATGTCACCAAAATCTTCACTTTGATACAGTATAATAGTAGTAAAAAATGTATAATTTGATAGCACATACGTTAGGAATCACAGATTTGTGAAGTCCTAGAAATTGAGTCCTCAGTATTGAAATAAGAGATATTTTCTCTCGGGAATTTTACTGTCTGTGATATTTAATGAGAAGTTGCAATCATTCAAGCTCACCGGAAGTAAAATTTAATTCCCCAGATTTATTGTTGGAAGCACAATGTATGTTATCCCTTAATGAAAAGAATATGCAACGTGAAATAATACAACAGACTAGATCCAGCCTCCTGAAACTGTTTGGATTTTAAGGGATTTAAAATTTTGGCTAAGCAGTGATGTTCATGTTATGAGTCCTTTCTTTGAGTTGCTGTGTCTATAGCTTTTTTTGTGCTTAATGTGCATCAACCTGTAATAACTAGGGATCCATATATTATAAGTCTGTGATAATTTAAAAAGTCCCCACTGAAAAGTCATGGTTTAATTAATCAGTGTTTGGCTAATTCCTGATTGTGTCACTCCTCCTGAAGAGTTGCAAGTGATAACTTGTAGATCCAGCACAACAGAGTGCTGCTGCCTCAACCAGCTCCATGAATTGTATTGCTTAATTGACAATGCTAATCACAGAACTATTAAACTTGAATAATCAGGAATCAGTGGGTTATTAATTTGAGATTGCTATAATCACGGATGCACAATTGTAAAATTTCACTTGTGAGGTTGAACAATTAATTTAATTTCCTAAAGGCAAATGTGTCATAAGTAGGTATTGAACAAATAGTAATTAAGTGGAAATGTGTTTCTTTGCTTTCAATCATATTTATTTACTTTTCAGACAAGCATAATTCTCACAGTTTTCAGTTATGTCATGCTACCTGGGAACTTCTCTGTTTTTAAATCATCCTTATGAATTTCAGAAAATCTCTGTGGTTATTTCGTCCTAAGATGGTTTTCTCTAGGGCTGTCCCAGCTCTAGCAACAAAAAAGGGAAGCAAAATCTGAATCCAAGTCTCTATGGATATTTAATACTTGTCCTTACAAGTTTTGTGCTCTCCTCCATGCAGGGATTTAGCACACAGCCAGCTACTTCATATGTGGTTCCCTGTGCTGCATCCCTTGGCAGCTCAAGCAGTGATTTGGAGATAGTTTGCTTTATTTCTGAAACTTTTTGTGATTTAAATCTCTTGCTTGGGTACTTGCAGCAGATCCTGATTTCAAAGGGCAAGCAAAGCTTGGCCTTGCCATGCACTGACTGCATGCATGAGGGAGCTGCAGTATCACTGGTTTTACTGGCTGACTTTGCAATGCTCCAGGATTTCAGAGCAGCCACCTCTGACTCACACCTCAGCTTCCCACTCCCTCCTTCTAATTAGTTTGTCCAAATTGAGCTTGTACCCTTTACTGTGACAACCAAGGAAGGGAGATGCTACAAGAGTTTGGTGTGAGAGTGTTCAGAGCTCTCAATGGCTGGAGGTCTCTGATGGGTTTGAAAGTTTTGTCTCTCCCTAGGAAGATACTGCAATGTTCAGGGGGCCTTGTAGACTAAGGATGTCACAATTTATGGAAGCAAACTTGAGGCACACAAAGTGGCAAGAACCAAACCCAGCTACAATAGATATTTAATTCCTTAACCTCCTGTGGAAAATCCAGTAAATGGCTGGATAGATTGGTATGTCTGCACCCCTTGAATCCTTAGGTATTGCTTTAATGTTCCTGTGGTTTATTTTCAAAGAAATAACACATTGCTGCAACCAGTTAAACATCTACATGGATGTGTCTATTATTATTGCATCACACTGCAATTCCTACTTCTAATTTAACCAGAAAAACAGAATAAAAATATGCACGAGTAAAGTCAATCTTATTCGTTGTTCAGTCTCCATCCTCAGTGCAGGAAACTTTCTTGTGAAAAATTAGGTATAGTGGCAGCTGTGAACCTCTAATTCTCCCTGCAGGGTGCTGGCAGTGTACTCCAAAGTAATGGTTTTCACTAATTGCAGACTGCACTGACCATGGAAGCCTTTCACTATCCCATGGCAGAGCAGTAGGATTCCTATGGCTTCTCATTTAATTGAAAGTGAATAGAAAGGACTGTTACCATTGTCTTCTGAGACACACTGAGGCTTCCACAAATTGCAGAATTTTAGACAAATGGTTAACACTTTGTTTTACTGTTAACTATCCCTCACCTTCATTTGGAAAAAAATGAACCCTTAACACAAAGTGCAAGAATTTTCAGTAGGCAGGGTTCTCTGGAGATGTGTCATGCTGCCACTTCTAAATTAAATGGAAAATGAGGTTGCTTTGCTGTGGCTCAAAATTAAAGCTCAGGAACAAGAGATAACCCATCCCACCAAATAAAACAATGAGTAACTTCCTGGAAGTTACAGGGCTTTTTATCCAAATTTTTGAATAATACTTTTGCAATCATCCATGAATGATTGTCTTAATGGACGTAATGCATAATTTAGGCTCTAAGTATGTTTTCACCTTCATCAGTTAGTGCTTAATCTTCACACTACTGAATTAGCTTCGAGAAAAATAGGATTAAACTCTAACATGTAACAGTAGTCCTGATTAGACAAGAGAAATCAAGTCTTCTGTTTAACAATATGCTGTGTACCTGTGTATTATATTGCACTGTGTAATGTTATAAATGTGTCTTTGAGCAGTGTGAGGACAGAACAGGCTGGAACAGATGGAGCAGAGCAGGTGCTTTATAGGGAAGGTGCTTTATCTGTCCTTCTGTCTTTGGACCTTGGTGCAGTGGAGGCACTGAAGCTCGAGCTGTCCTGCATCTCTTTGTGGCAGTGCATGGCTCCTGGAGGAATTTCTTTGAGAACAGAGAAAGTAAAACGAGGTACATGGAGGCTGCTTTAATTCACAAGCTTGTGGTGCTGAAGATGATGTTTATTTTTCATCTGTACTGGACCAAAAAGAGATTTGCTAGAGAAGCCATTCAGTGATAGCAACAAGAAAGCAAAAGTGAATTCCACTGAGAAGAATCTGAGTAAGAAAGATGAGGGGGCTCCATGAAATGACAAGAGGAGCAAGAGATGGATAATTAAGGAGAGATCAGTTCTTTTGTCAGCAGAGAAATCATGGCATTTGTAACATTTTTGTGAATATTTGGAGTTTTGTCAGGTGGAAGGAGGGACCTAATTTTTGTTTTTTCTTCACAGCTTTGGCCTGAATACCTATTTATAGTCACAGCTGTGGGATTTGCATACAGTACTGTTGTATGACTTTGGGATTACTTTGAAGACTTTTAGGCTTCTAGTTGTTTCATATTTGTCCCTCAAAATTAAAGGAGTTAAATACTCTGTGCACGTGACCCTGTGAGTTTGTTGTCAACTGGGTCTTTTTGAAACAAATTCTGCCATTTGCAAGGACAAGTAGAGTAACTTAAATGAAAGAATATTTGAAAAACCTTGAAGAGAATTACTTCTGTGTGGGGGAGATGTTTTCAGATGCTTTAAGACGAGCCAATTCTGACAAGAATGCCAAGGCTTTAATATGCTAGTTTATATGCTTGAGGCAGCCAGTAATCAAATGCCCAAGTACTGTATGTACTGACATTTACAAATCACAGATTTATATATTGTGATTCCACAACTTTATCACGGGAAAATCAGACTCTGCTGTTTAAAACAGATGATAGAAGAAGAATTAAAGATTCACACTTACGAGAATACAAGCATCTGCCTGGTGTTTGTTGTATGGGACAGAAAGTAAGAGGAATGCATTTTAAATATCCTGTGGCCTTGTGAGTAAGGTGCTAACTAAATGGTTACCCAGAAGATTTATTCTGGGGAAGCCACTTTGCCTCTCCATTCCTTTCCTCTGAAGGAATAATTATTCTTTCTACTATTCTCATTGGTCTTTTCCATTTAGGCTGAGAGTTATGTTGTGTGAGAATTAGAGCTGCATCAGAATATTTTTCTTTTGAGGCGTTTGATTTCTTAAAAAGTGTCTCTTACTGCCCCTCATAACATCCTTGATTTATTAAAAGTGAAAATACCTGGAAATGCAAGCTCTTCCTGAAGCTAAAAGTTTGGGTAATCTTGTTTTGGGACAGTATTCTCAGGACAGAAGGTTTCTGAAGTTGACTGATGTCTCCTAGAGCAGTCATGACGTTCTGAGCTAAGGCATTTACCTGTGGGAAGCGGGAGAATGGCTCGGCAGGGAGTTAATCCTGGACTTCTTACAGCCCAGGCAATTGTCCTCACACTGGATTCTCAAGGAGTCTGGGATTTCTGTTTTCTGTTTTAGTATATCTGTGATGCATTTGAATATTCAAGAGCTCTGTGGCTCTTGTCTAATGCACTCAGGAAGCACAATAAGCTTTCAAAGTCTGGTTCTGACTCCTCCTTTCTTTTTTTTTGCAGTATCACCACAAATTCAGTTAAGAATTTATTTTCCTCTGAAATAGCAAACAGAATATAAACTAATATAATCCTAAAATACTGGATAACATTTTTAAGTGGTTTAGGGTTGAGCACTGTGTGGTGTAAATGTGATAGCACAGCCTGAGAGCTTTCAGTCTTGGCTTGGCTTCCTGGCTTGACCTTGGACCTGCTTTGTCCCTCTGGACTTCCCCCAGTGGTTGTGGGACTGAGACAGACCCTGATCAGTGCCTCTGCTCCAGATCCCACACTTTCATCTCCGTGCTCCTCTTGCTCAGCCAGGTCCCTCCAGCCCCCTGCCCTGCTGTCCCCAGGTCACACTCACCTTCCCTTCTGGTACCAGCCAACCATTGCTGCTCCAAGCACAAACCCTGGTGCAGAAAGAGAAGTTTCATTTTTAACTTATAAAATTGATGGGTGTAATATTTAAGTCAGGCACTTCTCCTGTGGCAGTATGATTTCTGGGTGTTCAGCACAGTTAATGGAATTAACACGTGGGTGAGCAGTTGCAATAATGGGAATTCTCCACTCACATTAAGGCTTCACATCAGAGAGTCGTGCCATTGCTCCAAATGCACTTGGCTTTAACTTTATTGATCTCATTATTTTCAAAAATGTTTCCAGCATTTCATCATTGCCTCAGTTCAGGTTTCTGTAGAAAATTATTTTTGTTCATTTATGAACACCACTAATTCTGAGATCTACAGCATTTAAAATACTGCTAACATTTTCCTAGTTAGGCTTTTTATATAAGCAATGGTTTTTTCGGTTTCTGCTTCATCAGATGTTGTCTTAGTCCTCTCGTGTTCCATTTTTTGGGGAAAATTTTAGTGTATTCTGAAAGATTCTTCCTCCTGAGAGTTGCAAAACCCTTATTTGAAAGTGTTTCTCTCCACAGTTCTGGCTGATGGGCCAATCAGCAGTCATCAAAACAAGAAATCATAATAGTAATAATTATTATTCCTATACTATATAGTAGATTTCCTCTCTTAAAAAAAAATTCTAATATTTCAATGCACGATTAATGATACATCACACTTGCTATTATTTAAGCAGTAGAAAAAAGCAGAGCTGTTCCTCTGATTCACAGAGAGTGAGTAAGCTTTGCATACTACACTACAGTCCTGCTGCACCTGAAGTTTTGTAATTTACACTTCTCCAGAAAGGCTCTTGGAGAAAAAAAGCATCACTCAGGTTCAATTTTCCATTCTTCCTCCTGAAACCTCACCCATTCGTGTATTGCAAGCTGCCTCTTGTCAGAGCACAGCCCACTTTCCCTGTGGGTTACCTGATAAAATGTGCTGGAATAATCCCTGCATCCACTGCACCTTTTATCAGTAGCTAGGAAGTCATTCCTGTAACAGGAAGAGAGGGAGGGAGAGGGGTCCCATGGAGCTGATTGAAGGATCTAATGCCCAGCTAGTTTATTTTGTGGACATGATGTCAGTCATTGTGTGCTTTTTCCTGTACAGAACACACAACTGCATTTGTGTAACTTGCTGTAATTTGTGAAAAGCTTCCACATTTTCTGACTCATCCTTAAGTTTTTCTTTCAGGGTTAGAAAAATGCTGAACAACACACTACTGTCCAGTTGGAAATCAGCTTCAGGTCTGAGATATCCTCCAGACTTTTGTTAAGATTAAAAATGTGGGTATTTCAGGGGAACAGGTTTTCACTGCATGATGAGATCAGAGGTCTAACTTTACAGATCTCAGGAGGAGACCTCAGAAGCAGCTCCCCATATTCAGTGAACGTTTTTCTTTTTCCTCCCCATTTGCTTTCTGAGCATAACTTCTGACTTTATGTCTAACTCTGACCCAGTGTTCCTGTGTTTGAAGCAGAGACAGCAGGGCACGACATGCACAGGTATTGACTGTTGAATAGGTTCCACATGGAAGCAGCCAACTCATCCCTCCATTTTAAGCAGCTTTTCCACCTCTAATCACAGTTTTATTTTCAATGACTGATTGTTTGGAGGTGCTCTATCTTGAGGTTTTGGGGGAATATGGCTAAAATTTGAGGCAGGGAGTTTAACTGAAAATCAAAGAATTTGTGAATAATAAACCCTGAGAAGAAATGAAAATTCACTGTATTATGCCCAACAACTGTAGTTTGACATGGTTGGATTTAGGCACATTTGTATAAAAAAACAAAAAAAAAGAGAAAAAGGGAAAAACTTTCTGTGTGAGAATGGAAGAAAATATAGGATTAAAAGAATGTACATCATTACCAAAGCAATCTCTTCTGCCTTGGTGCAGAGAAAATTTTCAGATAGGTTAGCTACAGAGAGGGATCTGGAAGGAAAATATCTGTAGAGTAGAAAGGAATTGTATCTCATCTGTTAGCTGCTTTTATCTAAAATTAGAATTATATCCATTGACTCAGTTTTACTCCCACAAACCTACTTACATTTGTGTTACATATAGACAGGGCACCTCACCTCTGTCCTCTCCAAACTGAGAAGTGGATGAGCTGCAGCTTCTTTTGTCTCAAAAGCCTGGAAAGGAGCCTTAAATGGTTCAGAATGTATACATTAATCATGGGGCATTTAAAGCTCTCCCAGAGTTGTCTGTGTGATTAAAAATGCTAATGCATTCTGGTTATTTTAATCCCACGTTGGTTAAGCAGCACAGTGTTAAAAGCTGCAGACAAAGAGGAGACAATATATACTTGTGAGGAGGAGCTGATCACTGCCTGGAAACAGAAGTGTCTGGAGAATTAGAGACTATAAATACCAGTATGGGAAAAGGTGACATAGAGAGAAACAAAAGCTAGAAAGGTGCAGATGACAATCAAAAAGCAATCCTTAAAGGGAAATCCTCTGCTTGCTTTGGTACAATCCCTGTGTGGAATTAGTGCCCTGGTGGGAAGTCATGGTCTGTAGCTGTCAGAATCGTGGTGGTGAAGGTGCTCAGGCTATTTGGTGTCAAATCCCAAATGTGTCACAGCCTTCTTGAGTGGCATCGCTCATGTCAGCTTGATGTGGGGACGAGAAGCTCACACATCACTGCACACAAATCCTGAATCAGCTTGTCAACCATGTTATTTAAAAGAAAGCAAAGGGTGAGCTCAAACTTCTAATTCTGCTTAAAAAGAGCCTGTTTGGTGCTGGTGCAGCCTTGGTGATCACCTTTGCTCTGCTATCTCCAAGGATGGGGCAGGTATTTGGAATATGTCTGTGACCAGCAGCATCTTCCATATTTCCATCCTTCCCTAAACTGGAGCAGGCTGTATACAACTCTTAGAGAGAGACAGGCTGTTCAGCTGAGGATTTCTAGTGCCTGAACAACATTTGTTTTTGTTTCCCTGCACGGCCATCAGTATAAATTACAGAATTGTCAAAGACAATGTCTCTGAAGGGTGGTTCTCCTGGTCAGGCAGCAGCTGTTCTGCAAAGCCTGGTACTTAATACACTTCTTATTCTGTGCAGTGAGCCAGCCTTTGATGTTTGCAACTGTAAATACAAGGAAGGCAAAGAAAATGAAAGATCTCTTTAATTCCAGTGTGGTACTATCAGCTTGAGGGCCTGAGCTGCATGAGCTGTATGTGACCCAGAGTTTGGTCTTGTCTCCTTTTGTTTAGAAACAGGAACCACTGCAGGCCAGGCTCAGGCTCTGTGGCCCTTTGCAGGCTGTGAGCAGTGAGGTTCTGGGAGCTGCTTGCTGCAGGGTAAGGGCTTTCAGCTGTCTCCAGTTCCCTCCATGTGTGCAGGACAGCCACTACATAACCGAGAGGGAAGATGGCTCTGGATAAATTTGCTGCACCAGAAAACAGTCCCAAGAATCCCAGCAGCCTTTCTCAGCAAAAGCAATGTTAATGTAACTCTAATGAATTAGTTCAGGGCTTGGGTTGCCCTTTCTGGTTTAAATTGGAGCATGTCACATGTGAAAATAGGAGCTATCCATTTGTTTCTAGTTTTATATGGTGCACATGATTTCTTTGAGCTGTTTGCACAATGTCCAGCACACCAGGGCTCTCCAAACCCCCAGCTCACCACAAACATTGGTGAGAGTCTGTGTGTGTATCCTACGTTCTGGACACACTGCATCCACTGAGATGGTTTATATTCCATCAGTCTGGAGAATCTGCTCGTATCTGCTTTGGAACAAATTGTGGGTGAATTGAAATAGCTGCTTCCAACAGCACTTTCTGGAAAAGTGCTTACAATGACAACCGAGCTAATAGCAGAGGACTTAGCTGATTCCTGCCCCTGACACTGTATTTTATTTGCACTAAAAGCACAGATCCTGTGATAGGAGCCTAGCACTAGGTCAGCTGTGCTGATGTCAATGTAAGCCCTAAGATTTATGCTTCACATTTACTGAGCAGAGGAGCTTTGATTGTTTAAGACATGGCCTTTCCCCAGCTGTTTGTTTTTCCAAGTGCAGAGTCAGGCCAGGCTCCTGTGGCTGAGGCAGGTGCCTGTGCCAGCAGGGCCATCTGTGAGGGCTGCACACAGCCCTCCACCTGCATCCCACTTCTCTGTGTTTACACTTTCAGCCCCTCTGACCTTGCTGGGTTCTTGTGGCAGGAAAGCTGCTCTGCCTCTGCACAGCTCACCTCTCCTACTGCCAGTTACTGCCAGATCCTCCATAAGGGAACAGCCTCAAACTCCTCCTAAATGTTAAGAGGACACACATATCAGTCCTTTGGGGAGAGCTGGATCTCTCACTGTTGACACATGGATCATCTGTCAGGATGTGATCATGGTGTCTCTCCAAGCGGGAGAACACTCTCAGTGCTGGCCATGCTCTCTGCCTTGGGACATCACTGCTTTGGTGAGGCTGTACATGGTGTGTACTGCAGGTCTACCTTAAGAAATGTCAGGCTAGAAACACTCATGTTGCTGTTTGGAATAAAAACAACTGTGAAAGTTTTAAGGGAAAAGAAAGAAATTCAGTAAAGCTCTTACATCTGAATAGCCTCCTCTATCTGGCTTAAAAAATGCCAGATGTAAAATGTTGATGTAATGTCCAGGATGAAGGAAAATGAAAGCTTTTGTTTAATGCTTTTCCCAAGAAAATGTGTGATCACCGAGACCTGCAAGACCAGATGGGCATATTGTTTGTGAAAAGAAAAGACAAGCACTCTAATGGGTTCAGGGGTTTCTAGATATGCTGTGATGTCTCTGGCCTATAGTCAACATCATATTTTTGCTGGTTTTGAGGTTATGTCTTTTTGAGAAGAAAAAGGAACAGGGGAAGCAATCTAGGAGAATGCAAAGGAAGTAATTGTGTTCACAAGACCTAGTTGATATGTGTGTCAGGAAGGCTCCAGGAAATGAAGTTTTTGTTAAGCATTGCTTCCCTTCCATTCTCCTTCTGACTGGGAAGCCCTGACTGTGAAGTACAACTGTTGTCCTGCTGGGATAAAAGTCAACCATATCTCTTCTTTCAGTGTCAGATGTAACCTCATACCAGGGAGCAGCTCTGAAGCTGGGAAATCAAAGTAGATTCCTCCTCAAATCTGAAAACTCAATCTCCAAAATGTCAGCTTTCTTTTAAGCCTACAGTGTTTTCCATCAGCTGTAACACTGCCATTCCCATTCACATACATGCCCAGGACACATGGAAAGCAGAAGAGAGAAGGAAGCACACCCAGCAAAGTAAAGCTGAGCACATCCCTTCTGTTTTCTCCCTGGCAGTGCAGAAGGGGCTGTGTTCATAAGGACACAAGTAGGTCCCACAACAGTAAAAGAGCTCTCAAAGGAATTTATGAAAGTAACTGTTTTATAGTAAATATTTCTTTTCTTTAGCTCTGACTACAAAACAAATGATAACATGAAATCAAACACGATACCCTACCTACAGGACTTGACTCTGACAGATGGAGCTGTGTTTAAACAGCACCATCTTGCCAGTTCCAATAAAGCAAAAGACACAAGAGTTAAAAGCTAATGGGAGAACTAAAAATGTTCGGTTCTTGGAAGCAGACCAGAAAAGATGGGAGCAAAGAGCATGCAGGAGAAAACTCTTACATGGAGATCAAAGGAGAAAGCTGGTCATCAGAGCAGAAAACCAGAAGGACTGGTAAATGTATTTCTGAAGTATTGGAACTTGGTATTATCTAAGAAAGCTCAAATATTTCAAGGCAAGCATGGTCAAGGTGCAGATGGGTTTAGATTGCTTTATGGGCAAAGATGGCATTTCCAAGATTCTTTTTAACTCTGAAGAGAAGTTTTACTGAACATAACCTCTTTTTGGTGAGGTTTGAGATTACCTTCTGGTGTCTTTCAACACAGCTCCACTGAAGTCATCATATTAATTGCCAGTTATATTCAGTGAGGATCTCAAAACCTGCAGCAAATCCGATAACCCTGGGAGTAGCTTTAAGTTAATAGTGAATTTAAATAATTAAGAACTTCCCCAAATTTAGTTTTAAGACTGTTTTGGAAATACTAATTGTTCAGACTTCACAACTTCTCCTTTGGTTACAGTATTTACTGTCCTGCTTAAGGTATCAGTTTCCAGTTCTCGGCAATTAATATGAGAGTTTCAGCTTCTCTTAAGCTCTTGGGCTTTGTGAAGAAACTTGCAAGTAAGTATTGACTGAACCTTGAAGATGAAAAAAAAATCAGAAGGCAAGGAGTAAAAAATTGCAATTTTTAATTGAAATCTTATGGTTCTAAAGCTTCCAATTTAGGATTGCTAAATTCTTTGAGCTGGCAACCTTGGCACATTGCTCAGGGTAGCTGAGTGAGTAGTACTTGTTCAACAAGAATAACCAAAGCTGCTCCCTTAGGCATATTAAAACCTCAAAAATACCAACTGTCTACAGACTACTAATTGCATACTTTTCTTCCCCAAGTGCGTGAAATTAAGTGATATCAATTCCAAGCACACAGAGGACAGAGGAAAGGACTTCTGCCCTTCACCTGCTGTAAGAGGTTCCATTTAAACTTCTCTTAAACACACTGGCAAATCTTTGTATCCTCATGAGTGGTTGCTATGAGGATTCACGTTTTTTATGACATGATGCTGCTGAGTGCACAACCATGAAGCAGAGATTACTGTAATCCCATAGATTAAATGCATGTGAGGAGTCTCATGCCCAGCTCCAGCACACCTGGAACCTCTAAAGGCAAATTGCCTTGGAAAATTGGTATCACCTGCACCATGTGGAGGGTGGGATGGAGCAGGTGGCCAAGGCTCATTACAGGAAGGGAGATTTGGAAGGAGGGGTTGCAGGATAAAGGCTTGGGTTTAGACCAATAGTATTTGAGTCTGAGTAGACCTAGAGTGCTCTCTAGGAACTGTGGGTGATTTTCCAATAATCTGTGTTAATAAGGAGTATTTAGGGATGCTGCTTGTTGAGCAAGGGACGTGTCTTCTGCTGGATGTCATAAGCTGCTGTGGAGGTACCGTGTTCATTTGTAAAATGCTTCTCTTGGTGTTTGTTCCTATTTCTGGAGCTCAGAAGTGGAATAAAGTAGGTTGTGTGTTAGTGATTGAACTGTAAGAGCATGCCGAGCCTATTGAAGGAGAGCCAAATGCCCTCAAGCAGGGACAAATGAGACACAAAGCTTAACTTGCTGTGACTAAAGGATTTAGCATGGGTGCTAGGACAGCTGAGAACTGCACAATGCATCGATGAGGTGTGGAGGAAAATGCTTAACCGAGAGACCTGGGGGCTGAAGGGCTGTGCTGTATCCTGGGGGTCTGGATTCTGGAAAGAAGGTTCACTTGGGACCTCATCCAAACAAGTGTGGGAATTCCGTTGTGAATTGTGGTGCCTTTTGAGTTGATGGTGTTGAGACAGAGCCTTAGCATGTCTCCCCCTCTCTGCTCCTGTATCTGCTTGTCCCTGCCCTGTTGCCTTGACCAGGAGCCTAAGTGTTAATTTACACATCAAGTGACCAAGGTAGAGCAAGGAAATAAGCGAAGTAAGGGGGACTGATTTTTATCATTTGCTCTATGGAAGTACCACTTAAACTCTTCTGCTGGCTTGTGTGTAGCAGTAGCACAGTAACATGTTTCATTGTATTCAGTCAGTATCTTCCTTGTATGAATAGTTGTTTGTTTTGCCCTACATTAATTTACATTTTTTGAGTTATTGTTTTTGTAATTAAAAGTATTGGAAGAGCTGATGTTTCTGCGGGTATAATGTCTTTTTTTTTTTCTTTTTTTTTTTTTTTTTTTTAAGCACATTTAGGTAACTTTTAAAAAGAATAAAAAAAATCTATTTTCATGTAGTGGCAGGCTAGAGAGACGAAGGGGAGTAACAGGCTTTAACTGTAACCATTTAGCAGAGACCAGTGTAAAATGCACTGTATAATCTTCTAGCCACATCTTTTCCAAAAGCTGGTGCAGAACTATCATCTCGAAGGCCTCTCTTGTAGCAGGTCATGCATTACAGCTGCTTGTTATTAAACTCGATTTTTCTTTCAGAATTATTACATTGATTGATTTGTTCCTTTCACCTCAATAGCAAAACTAATAAAACTATTTTGGACAAAATAAAAAATATTACACGTTTTAAATTACTTTATGTTCTCCCACAGGAGTTCTTGCTTCTGTTTGTACAAACTATAAAATAATTGAGGCCAGACTTCTGCCTTTTTTTTCTCCCCAGACAGCTATCTCACCTTTGCTTTAACTAAATAGGACTTTTGTTTTAACTGGATCTTCCAAGACTTATTGCAGTAGAAATTGCCAATGCTGAAAGCTGCTGTTACTGGTAGTTGTAAGCACAGGAGCTGTATTTCACCAAATACTAAGGTGCTAGTGAAGAAATAACAAGTAACTTGGACTTCTGTGGCTTTCTGGCAACTTCAGCACTGACTTGAACACTATTACTTCCCTAATACTTCAGTCTAGGAATGCTCTTACTACATTCGATCTCCTTTTGGTGGAAGTATTATTTTCTAATTTCTTCTGCTGCTGTTTCTTCTCAGTGTGCTTGGTTAAAGGCTGTGCATATGACATATATAGTAATGTACTCAGGGGATGCAGTCTCTATTAGTAGATTAAAAGCTGCCTTTAGGTAATGATTTTTTTTCTTGGGGGATCCTCTATCAGCTCCTCTTATTGCTGTTTTTCCTGAGGGTCTGTTTGCAGCTATCTTTCAGATGCACTGAAGTGCCATAAATTAATTTTTAAATTGTGGTGCTCCATTTCCAGAATTGCATCTCTGTGCTGTGTTTTTCCATTTGGTCCTCCCTGTTGTGTGGCCTGAAGACATTTGCTGTGGCACACAGGGATGGCTCCTGGGGGGTGTGTGTGCTGCTGGGCTGGTCTCTGACATGCTCTCCATTAGGTGCTAACTTTGGATTTAAGGGCTCAATCCTGCAGGTTTGAGTCACCTATTAAAGAAAAAAACACCAATCTATTTAAGTATTTCAGAAAATATGGTTCAGGTGTTTCAGTTTTGCCGAGAGCTTATTTAAAAACTGTCTTCTCAGTCCCAGCTGAGCACCTGATAGTGAACAACTGCACTGGAAGTTGAATTCTGGAGCTGTGCGCTTTTTTCCCCCCCTTTGAGCTGTCATGGGTCTAATTACAGTCTCTGACCATATCTCCATGGGCAGCTTTGCTGGGCACAGATTAATGCTTGCTCTCCCTGGGAAAAGGCACCTGCAGGGGAGTATTGATCTCCAGGACTCGCCTGTTGCTCAGACACGCTCTTGGTAGAATTTTGGCTTCTGATTACTGCACTTCATATTTTTATTCTCTGGGGACATATAGCGGCTGAAGGAAAGAAAACAGAGGATTTTGTGAACTAAATGGTCTTTACTCACTGACAAAGTGCTGGGGATATGGCTAAAGTGAGCTATCTGTGCTCAGTTCCCCAGCTCTGCTGGTGGGGATTCCTGCTGCTCCCTGTGGAAACCCCTGGAGCCTGTGCTGCTGCTGCTTCCTCTGAGCTTGCTGGTATCTGCTGGCAAATTGTGTCTGTTGCTCAGTAAGCTAAGCACTTTCTTCCAGGCTTTTTTGAGTTTAAACTCACTCTTTATTGAAAATCGGCTCTAACTTCTTTGGTTGCAGCCTACTTTCTCTTTTGCCTCAGTGCAAAGAAGCAGAGCAGATGGGATCTCTTTCAGTTTTTCCTTTTATTCTAATTAACTCTCCTTAAAAGCAAGTTTGCTATGATAATGGCCAACAGCAGGTTCTGGCCCGGAAGATGTAGCATGTATTACACTGTGCAGCTGATTATTGAATATTTCACTTCATAATCAATGTGAGCCCATTTAAAGCTTTTAACATCAGTTTGATATTCTGATATTTCCTAAACAGTTAAGATTTGCATTTGTAAATAGCAGTTATGGAATAAATTTGGATAGGAAAATTTGGTATGTGTTTTTTTGCCCTTTGTTGTGCAGGTTAAGTCAATACACTTGACAGTTTATTAAGACTTAATAAATCTGGATCATAAGTAACTGCAGGAAAACATCCAGAGAAGTTTGATCTAAGTAAAGGAATATCAATGGCATCAAGGCACTATGGGAAAAGTTTCTGGTATTTAGAATACGTTTTTAAAACTGAGCTTCAGCTCTTAGTTTGGAATTGGCTAAGAGAGTCTGTGTGTTTATGATGGCACCTACAGGTACTCTCTGGCAAGGAGAACCTTGTAGACCACTAAAACAATTGATCAGGACAAAAATCTCAGCTCCAACAGAACAAATCTCTAAGAGTTAAGATTTTCTGTCTGGGAGGAATTTTCAGTCAGATCAGAGCAAATTTGGTCTGCAAAGGACAGTAGTGATTCTTGGGAAAAGGAGAGATGGTAGGAGTTTATCTAAACTTGATGTGAAATGAAGATGATGCTTAAAAAGCCACTCTGGGCTCTGGAGCTATAGGAGTTCAGCCCTTAGCTGGATACACAAATTTTATACACCTCTGCAGTCTCCCTCCCAGGTACTGTGCCAATCCTGCTGCCTCCTTCCCCCAGCAATCACAGCTCTTCAAGTGATAAAGACAAATGTTAAATAATGCACACCTCTGAGTATTTATAATTTGCCTATTTGTTGAACATCATTGCAATTCTCGGAGTTGTTTCCATCAGTGGATATGGGGAAGTTTTTTTCCATGCATATTTCCATGATGTAACTTCACAACTCAGTGCAGCTGCCTGTTGCATCCTTTGCTTCACAAATTTACTTTTGCAGTTATCTTTGATGGAATCTGATGATCCCACCTGACGCTGTTTACCTTGTAGTCAGAAAAATGGAAGAAATCTTCTAGAAACAGTTTAATGCTTTGTTTTCTTTGCTGGCTTTTCCATTGCAGTGCAATTTGATATTTGCATCTTTGTTTGCATCATACTTGATGCTCACAATATAAGTGCAAGAATCACCCTTCATCAGGCAGATGCTTCTGGGTAGAGTCCTTTTACCTTTTTTAAGAAGAAGCTGACAGTTTGTTGCCTCTTGTGTCCCTTGGTTACTGCGAGAACTAATCAAAGCCCTGATGTAACACATACAATGGAGAACCTCCAGCTTGTGTCACTGGAGAAACCAGTCCATAAGGGTGTCTTGCCATGAGGGTTTTGGGAGACAGCATTTGTCAGTCTTTGCAGAATTCAGCTGGGAAGTTGTCCTCAAAAATACTAGAGTTGAAAAATAAAAAGGTGCCTTTAAACATGAGTTGCAAAAAATTGATATTTTAAATGAATGATGATACATTGCAGAGATTAGTGATAGCACAGGAGAGTTCTGGGGAAATAATGAGCTGTCTAAATGGTCAGGAAGAAATGTACCTTCATTCTGTCTCCTCAGATGCACAGGAGTGAAATTGAAATAATTTATGACAAGACTATCTACCTCTTAACACTGTAATATATCAGACTTGTGATGTTGTGGTACCAATCACCAAAAAATTCTCAGGTTGTGTCATAAATTAGATTGTTCTGTGTCTGATTGGGCTTTTTGTGCTTTATTCACATCAAAAGGTAATTACATTTTGTACAAACTTCATCTTACTTGTTTAATGGCAATATGTAAAATATGCCTTGTAATTTATCCTTTATTAACACTATATAGAGAGGTTTCTGAAAATGAGAGGCAACTAATTATTTTGTTTCTTAGGTAGTGGGGGTACCCCTCAGGATTTAGTCTTTACTTAAATGTACATTTAAGAGATGTATTGTGAACTTTTTAAGGGCTGCATCTGTACTACTTACAGCAATTATGTTAACAGTCTGTATAAATGCCTAAATGATCTTGGCAAGCCAGGGCTCAGCAGATTCTTACACAAAACTGTGATAAACAGCAAAATCAAATCTGTGTTTGCACAGGGACAAGGGGGAATGGCTTTAAACTGTAAGAGAAGAGGTTTAGATTAGATGTTAGAGAGAAATTCTCATACTGAGAGCAGTGAAGCACTGGTGCAGGGAGCATCTACAACTCTTCTGTACAACATCTGAAGAAGGTTGGATGGGGCTCTGAGCAACCTGATCTAGTGAAAGGTGTCCCTTCCCATGGGAGGGGGATTGGATTTTAATGATCTTTAACACACCTTCCAACCCAAATTATTCTATGATTTTTTTTTTATATTCCTTTTCCTTTGGCTGGAAGAGTGTTCAAGGCTTTCCAGGCTTTTCTGTGTTAGTGGTTTTTTAGGTTTCTCATCTGTTTCTGTTGGGGTCCAGGATTATTAGAAAGGCAGTCGAGCCAGATTCTTGTGTTTGGACTTCAATGTTTATGCTTTCTATAAATTTTGATACGATATAATAACAGCACTTCTAGCTCCCTGCTAGAAGTAGGAAAAATGGCTCCAAGCTGAGCCTGTTTAAAGCTAAACAGACCAATAAAAGTTTTACACCTATATTATTTATACTTTTAACCCAATAATAGATTCCCATGACCCTCAGAGTGACTTTAGACTGACCAATCTAAAGATAACTACCTAAGTTCTGTGAAGAAGCAGGAAGAGAAGATGAACAAGAAGAAAGACACCACCCAAAATTCTCCATCTTGTCCCCAAACTACCACTATACACAAAAACCTCAAATTTAAAACCTATCACCCAGTGAAAATACACACATCTAATGTACTACACATTTGTGATCTCCAACTCATTTTTTATATTTACAAATCTTCTCCAAGATTTCAAGTCCAGTAGAGTGTTTTCCAGGGTGCCTATGCCAAGAAGCACAGAAAACTCAATAACTCCATATTTCTGAGATCCAACATTTGGTAATGAAATAAACTTGGCAAACCAAAACTCCCCACAATTTAGGTTGATGAAACTTCCTGGCAGATCAAATCTAAAAGGAATGATTGAATACTAAGAAAGGGTCTCTACACAAGAAATTAATTACCTTGGAGTAGAGAGCAGTGAGAACAGGATCCAACTCAGCAGCCCAAAAGGCAAAGCCACGTTGACTGAAGGAATGGTGACTATTTGCTGCCTAAGCTGGCAGCTCTAACAGAAACACAATAGACACAGTGTGATGGTGACAAATGCCACAGGAGGATGAGTTAGGAGAGGTATTTTCATAGATTGACTGTTAGGAAAAGGCTTTTTACAGAGTGATGTAGCACTGGAACTGTCTGCCTGGGGAGGTGGTGGAGTCACCATCCCTGGATGTATTTAAAAAAAGACTGTATGTGGCACTTGGTGGCATGGTTTAGTTGAGGTCTTGGGGCATGGGTTGGATTTGTTCTTGAAGGTCTCTTTCAACACAGTGATTCTGTCAGGGTTTGGGATGCTCTGGTGCCTGGTGAGGCCTCTGCAGGAGCACAATGCAGGATATGGCTCTGGGCAGCCACTGCCAAGTCAGGTGTACAGGCTGCAAGATTGCACCTGGGCTGCACTAATTTTTTTATGCCTGACTGTGTGTTTTACTACTGCTAGTAGAATATGATTAAAACATCATAAATGAACAGGAGTGCTTAAATGAAAGGGTACTGTTGGCACTGAACAAGGTTATAAACAGGCTGGGGATGTGTGTGGGTGGGTTTCAGAATAGGATTTGGAAAAATGCTTATTGAAATACACTCAAGTAGGAGTATGGGGAGAGGAAACTGAGGTTGTAAAGGAGTTATGTGGTGCTAGTTGTAATAATAAGAACAAAGTGAGGTAGCACATAGCTTGTGCTTAATTGGGCCTGTTAATGGGCCTGATTGTGTGAAAAGAGGCTAAAGAATGTATTATTTCCAAAAGTCTGTAATGAAGAAAAAAAATGCGTAGTTGACATGTCTTATATGGTTGGGGTTGATTACTTCAGGGATTGAACAGATATGTCAGGTCTCAGTTCTGCACTCCTACTGATAATCATTTGAGCTAATTTTACCAGCTGGAAGGTGTAACTATGGTTTGTTTTTTTTTTAATGACAAGGTGTCTAGCTAAATTCATTGTAGAAAGCTTATTTCCTAATGAATGAACAGTTCTTTTTCCTTTGGAAAAGAGATAAAACAAATTATTTCCAAAACTTTTAAAAGGGAGGGAAATTTGTGTTGAGTTTGGTTTGGGGAATTTAAAGGGGGGGGGAAGGGGGGTGCTTTTGTTTTTTTCTTTAATAAGTAATATGATTCTAGGTTTATTAAACGAAATCCTAGCTATTTTTCATCACTTATTTTGTTCTGAATAATGGCAATGCAGACACTGATTTCAGTTTGCAAGTAGTACACGTTTGACTGATGCTTACTATTTTTAGAGGATATACATGTCACATCCTGTAATGAAATTGAGCTTGATATTAGTTCAAGCCTAATATCAATCTGAGGTGAATTAGTTGAAGTGTCAGAAGCCACACACTTATTCTGTGCAGAAGAGGGAGTGGTGATTAGTTATGTTATGTCAGCTGCAGCAGTTGGACAGGAAAGAGGAATGATTTAAATACACAGTGCAAATGAAGATAGCACTGCTTTTCCCATTAAACTGTTTGCAGGACTGATGCATGAAAACGTTTGCTTGTTCTCCAGCACTCAGAGTTGTTGTCCACCTACAATAGCTGGGACAGACAAGTGATATGATGTGTGACATTATAGCTTTACCCTACTGATGTGTACTTTGCATTTCTAAGCAATTTTTTATCCAGAGCTTTAGAGCTGAGTTTCCTTGACATCAGATCTGTATCACAGGCAGGATTCTGACCAAGACTGAAGAAAATCAGTGGTTTGGGTCTTTTTGAGGCAACAGAAATGAGCTGAGAACTTCAGATCCAGTTTTAGTTTTGTGGCTCTAGCCTTGCCTCAAGAAGTGCCCATGTCTAGGCTACAAGTGTTGTTTTGGCTAAATAAATCCACATTTTAATTTATATGAAGAGAGTAGCAACCAGGACACTACTGGTCTGCGAGCTCAGCAAAGAAGAATCGTGTAGTTAAAACTGGGCAGAGCTCATGGCCTTTAGTTGTTAAAAAGCTTCATCCCACAGCTTACCAACCTTGCTTCCCAGGAGTTAAAACTAAGAGAATGTTGGACTAGTTCATGCTGTATTTCATCCATAGGGCTGCTAAGTAAGGTCAAAAAATTAGGGGGAAAAATAGTCAAATGATGATTTTGAGGGCCACAGGTGGATACAAGCTAAAGTTGGGAAAAATTGCTTTTAACAACAGGCTGTTGGAAAAGAAATAGAACTGTTAGTATCTTCTGATCTCTCCACTTCTTCCAGTGTGACAACCCTTTGTCTTAGGACATGACAGATCTGTATGTTAGCTGTACATTGAGAAAAGACCTGTGGCTGTTTTTGCCAAAGACCTCTTGGTGCTCCAGCGACCATCAGGGAAGGAAGATGGGGCAGTGAAAAGAGACCCAGAGCAGATCACAGTGTTATGTGATATGAAGCTGCATGTGAAATAATGGTAGCTGAAAACTTACCTAGAAATAATGGTCAGCAACAACTGGACTTCATGAATCCCTCTGGTTTTTTTTTTTTTTAGTGTCCACCTACTGAGTAAATAGAAGGTTTTGAATTGCAGCCTGTCCAATATCCATTGTCTGAGATGGGTCTTTTCTTCTAGCCCCTCTTGTTGGGACTCTTAAATTGAGCACATTTGGATATCTTGGTGTGCATCCCAGCTGAGCTAAACAGGTGGTTTCCCTGACTCCAGCACCACTAGGCTGGGTTTTATACTCAATTCAATAAATGGTAAATTGGGTCAAATTCTGCTTTGATGAAATCAGTGGCAGATGTCATGTGGCTGTGATCTTGTTTGCACTCAGGCCAGTTTATGCTCTTCTGTCCTCAAAAGGAGGAATTAATGACATGGTGACTCATTTTAAAGGCCCACTCTGCTGCCAGGGTGATATTGTGGGTTTAGAGTGAATTAAATTTCAGGCAGATTTGCTTTAGTGTAAATGAGCACCAGGGCCATGAGGTTGTTTGGACCGAGTCAATGATGAGATGTTGTGTGAGAATGAGTTGCCCAACAGGTTTTACTTGCTCTGTGGCTGAAGGGGACCCTCTGCAAGATGCAGGCATATAGCAGAGCTCTGTGCAGGTGAGGAGGAGGCAGGGATGAGCCTTCCTGAAGACTGCAAACCAGCAGGCAGGTGACTGAAATCTGATGGGAATAATATCCATGACATAATTCCAGGGGGATGAAATATATTGGAAAGATATGACATCCCTTGGGACAGATTGAGAGGTAGAAAAAAATTTACCCTGTTTTCCAGGTAATACATTAATGGTTTACTGAAATGTGGCTGATGGCACTTTGCACTGATGTGATCTCAAGTTCTCTGCAGGCTTAAGTGACTTTCCCTCCTCTTCCTGAAATAAGACCAGCAAAGTCCCTCAGAAGTCTCTTATTACAGAGGATTTATTCAAGATTTTGCATTTTCATCTGCAGTGTGAACCTCTTCAGTGGTTCACTGCCTCCTCTGGTATGTGAGGTACTTCAGAAGCAAGGTACTAAATCAAATAAACCATTTTATAGCTGTATTGCAGAGTTAAATGGGAGCGGCTTGCTGAGACATAACACATATTTTGTAAAAATAGCCAGAAACTTGTTTCCTTTCAGTGGTTACAATTAAGGCTTTTTTTTTTTTTTAGAGGAAAGATGGAAGAAAGGCTGTTCAATTATACAGAGGGCTGCAGAAATGCCATTGAATGAATCATTTAATCCTTTTAAGTACAATCATCTTCCAATTTTCCCTGTTTTGGATATTTCCCATCTTACATGACACATCCAAGCATAAAAGGGAAAGGTTAGTTATAGCTTCTTTTGTGCTCCCTGTCAGACTGTTCTTGAGAAATACTTGAACACAGAAGTAAACCCCCCATGTATATCTGAATTTGCCTAATTCACATAGATGTGTGTGGTAATTTATTCAGTATTTGTAATGTGGTTGTATTAATTCTGGTTTATGATGCACATTTTTGTCATGGGGTTGCACTGTTGATTCTCTGTGCCTTGCATTTAGGACTTGGTCTACTATGGCCAGCATAGCTCCCTGAAAAGTAATACTAGAGGGCATCTGTAATTCTGTGCTAGCAGAAGTTTTTAGACCCCAGTGTCCATGAAGAGGTAGTGGCTGACAGATTAGGGTTTAACCATGAAGGAAAAATCTTTTCCAAGCTGCAGAGTGACCTGGGAGGTGTAACTGCTGTCCAAAGGAAGGAATAAATTAATTTTACTCATAGGCTGCTGACACAGACCATGCAAGCAGCCACATCTGAAAATTGCATACATCTAGAAATGGGATTTATATCCAAGATTGGTTTACTACTTTTACTAAATAGTATCTGCTGTAGTTGTGGAAATTTTTTAAAAGTGAAGAGGACATAAACATCACAACATGAATTGCTTGCAGAAAGAAAATTGGTTGCTTTTTTCCTACAAAATAGTAATTTGTTTTGTTTATTATTCCTGTCACTGTCTATATTTAGCATTATAAAGTTTGTCTTTTGCACTGCAGTAAATACCAAAGCCCTTATCTAATTTTTTATGTAATTTACATGTGTTACTATGCAGTTTGTAACTGTTTGATGAAACCATCTTTGTGTGTGTGTGTGCAGGGACTCTTGCTCATCTGATTATGTTTGAATCCTCTTCAGTTTCTAGTTTCAAGGAAAAAAATAAGTCAGGTCTTAGCATAGTTAAACTAAATTGGGAATTAATAACAGCATTTTAAAATGTGTTTATTTTGTGCTTCAATGTGTGTGCCCCAGTGCTAAATTTTAGCATGTACTTGCATGCCTGTCTGGAGGGAGGAGTATTTTATGTGCTGCATGAATTGAAGATTAGTGAAAAATTATATTCAGTGGAAGTATTCCTGTAAAAGCAAGCCCAACATTTATGAGCACTACATACAACATTGTCACTGGGGCTGTGTCTGGGTACCCTTTGGTGTCTTTTTAAAATACAGTCAATATAAGAGTCTCATTCTGGTACTTAATGGTGAGCATCACAACCCATACGTTCCATCAATCCAGGTGTTTCCAGTGGTGTCAGAAAAGGTCTAACTGGTGGTGGTAGGGAAATAGGTTCTTTTATCATCTTTTTGTGCTCTGCTTTCCAGTGAGGTTGCAGGAATTGTGCAGTTGTCCATCTCCTCAAAGGAGCAGCTCTTACTGGCAGACCTTTGGCCCCAGATGCCCTAGTTTTGCAGTGTTAGCTGGCATAATTCTTCTTCATCCCTCTTCATTGCAATTTGACTTCTGGGAAATTTGTTTAGTATTGATTTAACTTCATTTCTGTTAAAAGAGAACCTGAGTGCTCTGTAGAGCTGTCTGTAATAATGGAATATCCTCAATATCTGATTAATACAGCTGGGAAATATATTTTTGTTCTACAGTCGAAGCAATAAATGGAGGGGATCAAGTCAGACTGCAGTGAGAAACTTTTCAGGGTATCTGATATATTGAACTTGGACTGATCAAAACAACTGCACAGAAAGTGTTCTCTTTTATTTAACTTTCTTCTTCCAATAACATTCTTAAAGGAAAAATGCCAGTCTATATGAAATCCTAGTTTAACCTTTTGGTATTTCTTTAAGCAAGATGATCTTTTAAGTACCAAAACGCATTGAATATTAGATTTTTTTTTTTCAGTGCTTTTCAGGAAGATGGGCTTGGAGATGGTTTAAGGAGGCTTCAACTGCAATCCTGACAGGTGATGTGGAGACATTGGCCACACTGTTCTGTATCACAGGGGAGCCAGACAGAAAGAGACATCTGGATTCAAATGAAAGTATTGGATATTCCAGCCTGAGGGGTGGGGATGGGAATTAGGTGCATATCCTGCTCCCTGCAGTGCAGGGAAATGATGGTAACCCCAGAGTTTCTGGGAGATGTCCAGCAGGAAAGGACTGAGCTGTGTGTGAGCTCTTGTTCCTGGAAGTGTGGGGCTCACAGCTTGTGTCGCCACCACCCCAGGCCAGGTATCCTCCTGCAAAGCAGACTGAGAAATTCCCTTCTCTGGGGAGATGGCCGGCTGCACTGTTCCATTTTCTCATTATGTTTTCTACTCTGGGGACGCTGGGGACAGAGGGACATTGCAGAGGGGACCCTGAGTGACACCCTGAGCACAGCCCCGAGGGACAGATGTGATTGCACAGAATGTGATGGAGGAGTAATGCCAGAACACATAACTCTGAGTATAAACAAGCTGCTTTTACTTTTCTCTATTTGTTTTTAAATCTAGTTTGTGTCATACTGTCATGATGGTTACCACTTCCTTTGTGTTTTGAAGTAGATCAATGGGTTTGCTTTTGGGTCAAGACAAAGGGCTTGACAGCCCAGGAAACAAATTACTTGTATTTCCTCTTCTCTTCAAGCTTTGTCACAGAAGTTGTTAAATTGTTAGCTGTAGAAGAAACTTTTTTTTTTGGTCTTTGTCACTGAGCTGTGTCAATGTCAAAATATCTGGAGCAGATAAATAGGTATTTGATCTCTACATAGTTCAGCAGCAACTTTGCTGTATTCAGCTTGTTTTCCTGGTAATAATTTGGTATGTTACTGGGAGGACACTGCCATCTTTTTATAAAAGCCCCTCTCTTTGACAAATAGCAGGCATCTAAGGAAGACCTCCTTCAAGAAGGAGGGCTGCCTGCTTGGGAGAAGCTCTAATAATTGCAGCAATAATACTAATAAGCTCTTACTTCAATGTCATAACAGCCAGATGCGTTTTTACTGAAGCAGAAATCCTAATTTCTCTAGCAGGAAACATATTTTCCATGTCTCCTTTACATGGAAGGCACAAGTGGGAGGCGATTACATCAGAAATCATCCATTTTGTCATGATACTGACTTTTATTTTCCATTGGGCCCTTTTAAGGTTTGTATTTTACAGTCTGTGTCAAAGACCAATTCTGGTCAAGACTTACTGCACACAGATGAGCTATAAACAGAGTTATGGAAAAGGGCACTTGAGGCCTCTGTAAACATACATCACACTGTGCTTCTGAAAAGCCTGGACCCCATGAGTTTCTCAGTCTTCAGTTTCATTACTGTACCTTCTGCTCTCCTTTCAAGTAACTCTTTAAATCTCTGCTTTGGGGCCTTGTGGTGCTGCAGTGTGTGAGCACCACTGCCCTTGTCTTCTTCCTAAGCCTTGGCTGTGCTGAGTGCTTATGGAGTATCAAGGCTGAGCATTTATCCACCACACAGTTCTCCACACACCACCACTGGTTTTATCTTCCATTGCTCTGAGCACACCTTGCTGGGTCTGG
Organism: Sturnus vulgaris; assembly: GCF_052056855.1. Classification (NCBI taxonomy): domain Eukaryota; kingdom Metazoa; phylum Chordata; class Aves; order Passeriformes; family Sturnidae; genus Sturnus; species Sturnus vulgaris. Next base: position 33,729,718 of record NC_142249.1, read on the forward strand.
CTTGTACTGACAAATTACAAAGCCATTTTGGTTGGGTTTGTGATTTATCTCTGGGAATCAAGATCAGGAAAACATAAGTTGCTTTCTCTTAGTCATTTGGCTTGATGCCACAAACTTTTCTGACTATATTTTCTTTTAAAGTCTTTATATATAACATGGTAGAATAAATCAATGCTTAGTTTTGCTTTATCTGTGAAATCATAAACAGTATTTTCAAATCAGTAAAGGCCAATTGAGAGAATCTCTATCAGGATATTCTTGTGTTATCTGTCTCTTCAGTATTGGAGAAACACCCACTGTTTAAACTGCAAGTGTGCAGTTGAGCTGAATGACACAGCTGACTGAGCAGGGTCACTGATGCCTGGACAAGGAGGGCTCAGGATGCTTGTGGACATTTCTGTCTCAGAGACTGATCTTGTTCTCAAGTGTCTTGGTCAAAATGCTGAAAATTGTGTGTAAGGTCTTGGAGAGAAGGGGGATAGATGGAATAACATATTAATGATTAAAAAATCTGCTAACAAAGGCCACTTGAGGGAGGAGAGATGTCTGGTCCCCCAGTCTGGCTCACCAGATACTATTTCTGATTTGATGATGCTTCTCAGGATCAGCCCCAGTGAGGCTTCAATTTGAGCTCAGTCTTTGTGCTTTTGTGCTGTGAAGTTTAAGCTCCTGTTTTCTCTTGGAGGGGAGGTTGGTAGATTTTGCCCAGGTACTCCTTTTCCCAGCCTCCTAAGATGGGAAAACAAATGTGGTAATGCTACATTACTTATTAGGATTAATGATATATATTACCATTATACACGTTCACTGATCTTTCCTGTGTTTTTGTGCTCTTTCATGTGAAAAATACATGGGAAAATGCCCCTCTCCTTCCCTAGTATGTATAGCTGGAATATCTTTGACATTTAGGCTTCTATAGAGGACTATTTCTACTCACATGGAAAATAAATCATTCTATTTGTGGGTTTTTTTCCAAAACTTGAGAAGTATGAAAAAGGATCAAAATCCTGCTTTAAAAGGAGAGCTGTAGTTTTTTATGATTTTCAGTACTGCATTTCCACATGTGATTTTTTTTTTTTTTTTTTTTTCCCTCATCCTGGTACATCACATTTATTACCCCTTGCTCATCCTTTCTATTTTATGAACCATGAAGACTCTGAGGACCACAGTGAGGGGTTGGTAGCTGTCAAGCAATGCTCTGTGGTATTTTATGTGGTGAGGGGCATCAGTACCATGCTTGGAAGATCAGCTTGATAAAGGGGACACAGAGTAGAAAGGTTGCACAGATGTTCTGGGACCTCAATTCTTGAATTTTGTCAACCAGGAGTTTGATTATTTTCTGAAATCACTGAAGCAAAGAGTAAATATAAAGCTCTGTGACCAGAAATCCCTGCAGCAGATATAGGCTGTGTACTAAATCTTACAATTAAACCACAGTGGTACAAAATCTGCCTCCAAAGCATGGTCTGCAGAATCTGATGCTCACTCCTGTAATGCCCCAGCACCTCAGGCAGGAAAGTGGGATTGCTGCTCTGTGTCTGGAGCAGGAGAGCATCCCTTTCTCCTTCCACAGCTGCAGACACACTTTGTTAGCTCTGGATAACCTCTGTTGCTGTGTTTAATGTTGAGCATGGCACACACAGAATTTCTATGACTCAAGTGTGTCTGTTTTCTGTATATTTGAAATTGTTGCTCATTTAACCATGACTAATAGATAGCTTGAGCAGAGATCTCTGAAGAGAGGCTATTCAAGTTAAGAGCACACAAAAAGCCTCATCTAATCAACCTACAATATGTACACGTCATCTACATTTGCAGTTGCATCTCCCCACACAGTCACTGCTTGTTTGACAAAAAGATGTATTTAGGTCAAATTTTGGATTAAACCAATTGCAAAAAGGAATGTTTTGCTCAATCTAATCCAAACAAGAAGAGCTGTACTGATGGAGAGCTCTATATCAAATGCATACTGCAACAGATAAGGATAAACATTAATTTTCATTTGGTTTTTTATGCCAATAGTGTTTGAGAAGTGAAGAATTAAAAAAAGGTTGCTGTGATATATTAATACTGTGAGATACCTGACACTTGAAATTAACTTTGCCAGGTCAAGATAATGCTGAGATTATATGCTACTCATGTTTTCTTGCTCTATCTGTCCAGTTTGCTGATTGGCATTCCTGCTTTATTGGACAAGAATATGGCAAATCGAATTTACACTGAAGTTTGTAAGGCTTAGAAGCATCTCTATACTTCCTACAGCTATTGTTTAATCAATTTCTTGGCTTTTCTCCTTCAAGAACTATCAAACATTGTGTAGCCAGTCACAAGTGTTCCTGATTATATTGTTTTGTTAAATAATTGTTAAAAAGGAGCTTGAGAGTGAAAATTACTCTTAAATTTCACTTTTTGAATAATTGGGCAAATTAGTGCTTGGATGTGTTTCTGTACCTGGTGGTGACATGAAGGCTTTATCAGTTTCTTCATATGAGTGGAAGGGGAGAGCTTGCTTTAAAAGGATGTGTTCCCTTCTACCTAAGGGACAAACAGGTGGACGTTTCATCTTCTCATGTGTTCCTGTGCTCATTGCTTGTTGCCTTTTTTTGGTTTACCCTCTCTGGGACAGGTTGAAGCTGCTCTGCAGAATAGGATTGATTTTACCCATCAGCAACTGCTGAAGTGCTCCCTGGATGCAGCACCTGTTCATTTCTGCAATAATGGAAACAGTCTAAAATTCTAATTTCGTGCGGAGCCTTTTAGCCCTTGAAAGTAATTTCTGTAATTTTGGGTTTTTTTCAGTTGTTGTCTGGATAAAATATGTTAAGCTGTTCAGTCATTGCATCCCTTCAATCCAGGATAGGCTCATAAATATTGCTGATGTTTCATTATAGTGAGACACACTAAAACTTCAAAGCACATATATTTCTGTGTTGTACTCCCCAGTGTGAGATTCATCTCCATGATGGATGCAGAGAAAGAAGAAGAATTGTTAGAAAAAAGAGTCCTACATAATTTTTTGCAGTCCTATGCACATTTTATTTCTTAAGACTGGATAAGAATAATCAGCATAAGTCTCATGCTCCACTTTCATCCCCTTAAGGAGATTTCACACACACTGGAGAAGTTTCTTCAGTGCTTCACAATCTATTTGCTGCTTTGGATTAAAGATACCTGGCCTTTAAAATTTTATATACAGTTTTTGCATGTTCATTTTTTTTCTCTGCTTTCTGCCCTTGACAGTCAGTGACACAGTACCAGTGCAATGCATGGTTATAGTCATTGCTTTTGCTGTCCTAACAGCAAATGCTCCTGATTTTAAATGTCATCTCTGAAAGACCATGATTTGTTGTGAGGTGATTTAACACGGTGTTGTCTGTCCCTGTGACCAAGTCCCTCCATGAAGGTGCCACCAACTTCTCACTTGATGTGTGAGAGAGTGCCTGGTTTACCCTTATCAATTACAGCCTCAGTGGTGTGATTTAGGGAACCATTTGAAGAGAAAAACTGTCAAAAGGTTTTGAGTCTGCTGAGGTGTGTGTGTGAGTAAGAACAAACCCAGGACAGCACAGCTGCAGGCTGGGGAAATATTCTCCAGATCTTTGGGAAGGTGTCAGCAGTGAAAGTCAAGGACTTCTGGAAGCCTAATGGTGATTGTATTGGTCTGGCCTCTGCAAAACCTATTTCTTGCTGGCTTCATCTTGCTAAGTATTCTGTGCACTTTTGTGGACGAGGTGTCCTTCCTCTATATAATAAATTGTTTTTGTGGACAGTAAAGGAAGTAGTATTGTGCATCTCCTACGTTTTTCTATGAAAATTTTTATCCAACTTGCATTTTGGTACTTTATCAACTTTCCTGGATTTATAGTGCTAATGTGAAATAAAATAATTGTAAATCATTTGCATTGCTAACAAACAGGAAAATTAGGAAAAAAAAGTGAAGTTCATTGGCATGGAACTTCAGTATTTTGGGAATTTTGAATCATTTATGATTGTAATCTATTCTTGGAACAACAAGCACTTCTAATGATCTGAAGGGCTTTTAAAAAGGAAGGGACTCTGAGACACCAGTCACTATATGTAATTTAATGACAAGAATAGGAAGTTGGAAAATTATCTGTTTACTTGGCTTAAAATAAAACCTTAACTATAGCATAACATACTTGTATTCACTATGGCTTCTAATCAGTACTTTCTGCCCTCTTCTGAGTTTAAATTGCCTTAAAATTGGAGGTGCTAAGAATGTCCTGAACTCTGCAGGAAATTGGCATGTTACTGTTTTTCTTGCTGTGAGGAAAGAGGCTGTTTTTTTTTTTTTCTTTTAGGTCCTTTTTGTTTTTCTTTTTGAGGGAAAGGTTAAAAAACACCGTGGAGAAACCTTGTTTTTCCCTCCTATCCAAGGAACTTCCTCCAAAACACCAGAAAATAGGTTTTTTACCGTTGTCTGGACAGTAGTTATCAAGTTTTGAGCACTGATGTTTCGGGTACTTGGTGTCCCCAGCAGAAGCCAAAGGGACAGACCTGGCCCATCCCCTGGGAGCAGTGGGTGGCTGAGAGGCACCAGGGAGGGCTGAGGTTCCCAGGGACTGCTCCATCTGGGGATGTAAGAGACAATCCAGGATCTCTGGGTAATTAGGAGTGCTGTGACTGTGATGTTAACAGATTGAAATAGAAGACAGGACCCATCTTTTGGGGAGGAAAGAGCAGTTTGGCAGCTGTCACTGCACATTAGAGGATTCTGCCTGTGTGTGGAATGCAAAACAGGGAGGATTTCGGGAGGAACTAATGCACTTACTCATGGAAAATTGTACTATTTCCAAACTAGACAGATCAGAGATAAGAAAATGGGCCATTGTTAAAAAATAAATTCCTGTGACTGTGCCTAATCTCCGACTTCCAACTAAACTGGACTCAAATGTCTGAGATTAAATCTCAGTATTTTTCTGCCACTAAAATTAGTGCTTGAACATGGCTGATAAGTTTGGCCGGGGTACATTTACAACCTTTTAAATCTAAACTATGTAATAAGTGTGTAATTGATTTATAAATACTAAATAACCCCTTTTCTAATTTGTATTTTAGTAATTATTCCATTTCATGAAAGTGCTGTGCTTTACCAAAAATATTTGCAATAGATTTGTTCATATTTCTTTATTTTTGTTTTTGACTACTTGGTTTTGCTTTTGATGTCTATTTTCTGCTTTTCAAGAGAAAAAGAAAAAAATAGTTGCAGAGCTGTGGTGGGAATGATGAAATCAGAACCATGTAATGCCTTCAGTCTGCTGTCAATTAGTCACTGATACAAACCTGTGATGAATCCCATGGCACCATTTCTCTGTTGAGTCTAATAAAATTCAGTTTGTGCAAGTCTGCTGCTCTAAGGGAATAATAAAAGGTATCAAACTACAAGTCAAACTAAAACAGAAAGTGGCAAAAGGAAAAGAAGTAACCTGTAAACGAAACTAAAAAGCCTTGAGAAAGATGTATTTGCAGTTGAATGTAAGTGACTTTAGAGGAGGGAGTTATTTAATGAGGCTGAAGTGGAGTACAGGCTCGTCATGGTAGACTGTGTTTGCAGTTCATATATCACACGGAGAGATGCTGCCTCTTGGTGAGGAGAGACAGGAAACAGCTTGGCAAGGCTGGCAAATACTGCTGAGCATTCCACAAAAAAACACCTTTTAACATGGGATGAACCCTCAAGCAAGGCAAGCCTGGGTGTTTAGGGGAAGCTCTTGGGAGGTCATTGGGGGAGTGGAGAATGTGTTTTCCAGGAGAGTTTAGGGGCAGCATGCAGAGCTGTGGAGATCTTCCAGTATTCCATGGGGTTGAGAACTCTTGGCCTGAGGGCTTTGCTGCTTCCTGGCTTTTTTTTTTCCCCTCAAGACAATCTATGTGGCTGTCCTCGTTCCTAAGTTAGTATCAACACAAACAAATAATTTGAACAATGGAATTTCTTTTGGGAGTCCTTTCCTTTCACCTGTGACCACATGGAAGATGTTCTAGGATGTCCTTTTTACTGCTCTGCTCCAATTCTTTTAGGCTGAAGGAACACCCATATTTTTCACATTCCTCTCTTGATTGTATTCTTTTTTTAGGGAGGTAGATATTTTAGATATTCCCCTATACCCAGAAGTCTTATTGAAAATTACAAAAAATAAAAGCCTGAATTGCTCTAAAGAATTTAAATTTAGAGTCAGTTTTATTGGGCTGGGTTTAACTGTGGAAAGATAGCACAGGGTGAAAGGGTAAGCATTTTGTTTTTGTGAGGATAAACAATTGGGTATGCTATTCCATCCTGATTTACATGACATAAAAGTTTACAGGTATAGAGCTATCTATTTATTTTCCTGAAAAAAGGGTCCAATGGTCATCAAGAGTCAAATTTACATGGCAATACCTTTGACTCTGGCAGGAGCTGGCTGACAGACAATATCATAACCTGAGCTATTTTGTCATTTGAGAAAATGCTGAAGGGATATTGAAAGTCAGGAATAGGAGCTGGCCACAAATCACTTCAGAAATGAAGCACTGACTCTGTTTTGAGGGAAATATGTTGAATGCTAGCATCCTCTATTCTCCCTCATTTGGCCAGAAATCCTCAGTGTTTATTGAGGGTGAAATTCATCTGTGTGCTGTGAACTATGTGCTTCAAAGAAAGCTTCAGCGAGTTTTTAGTGTTGGGGATTTCATATGCTGGCTTTCCTGCATAAGGATGAATTTCTCCTTGAAATGAAATGAAGACTGAGAGCACATAAGGCAAAATAATGATGGGATGAAATAAAACTGGTCTATCAGAAGAAATGGCACAGAAATCCAATTTGGGACAGTAAAATGGGAATAGATATTATTTTCCATTGTATGCTATTTCACACAAAGTATGGTTACAACAGGAAATCAATGGAAAATAAAAATTACATGAGATAAACTGCTGAAAACCAAGAGGCTCTACTTTCCCATTCAAATTGAAAAGTAAAGGCAGCAGAAGGATAACATATGGGTTTCATATCTTTAGGTAGCTGAAGATTTGCTGATGCACTATCTTCAATTTAATTCTTGTGGTTCTTTTTGGTGGTGTGTACCTGTCCTCATTCTATGGTGAATGCAGACAAACATTCTCCATAAATATTTTTAATGTTATTTCTGTCTGTAATTTCTTATTCCCTGAAGACATTTGTGTTTCATGACATCAGAACTTTCTCATATCTGTTTCAGCCTAGTTCTTATACCATCACTGTACTTAATTGTGCCACCAATGTTTGTCCTCTTTGTGTTGCCCTGAAGATCATGGGGTGGCCCTTAAACCAATTTGTGCCCTTGTGTCTTTTAAACTCTTCAGGCACAAATTAAAAATTGCTGTGATATAGCTGTAAAAATGCAGATCTGCTTAGAGCATGAGTTGTTAAATTGTCTTCTGTCATTTTAAGCAGAAATGGCCAAATTACTTATATTTTTTAAAAGACAATATGGTGAGTTTTTGCAAATTAGAAACTAGGTTTTCTAAAGGACAATAAGACTCAAATGTAAGTGGAGCCTTGCTGCTAAACCCCCAAATTTATTGCAGATAAAAGGATATTGTTTAGTATCTTTTTGCACAAAAAAAAAAAAAAAGACAAGTAGGAACTTTCAGGGAATTGAACCACATAAGGGGAAAAAATAAAATTTGATTAATGTCCAATATCTTCTTTTGGCTCAAAGTACTCTAACGAAGAATCTCCATATCTTTCCTTGCACTCTCTCCATCTATTTATTTGTATTACTCTCACATTTACAGTTTAGAAAAAACAAGCATTTTTTTCCACCTGCCTTCTTTTTCCCCAGTTGCCTCTTTGAATCCCCAGTGGTCCATTACCTGTGGTACAGCAGCTCTCTCTTTAGCTGCTGGCTCTGTTTGAGGAACTTTTTTTGTTCCCTTTGAAATACTGGAAAATGGGAAATCAGTTCAGTGTCTCAGTCTGAGTTACTGTGACTCCAGAGAAGATCATTCAGCCATCTGGAGATGAGGAGCTACTGGAATCTGAATCAGTTCATGAATTGGTTCTCTTTTCCAGCTTTTCTATTTAAGTCAAAGGAAGTATGATTTTAAAGAAACACAACAAAGATACAAACTTCATCCTGTTTTACTGAACCAGTTGCCTTTACTAAGCAATAATTGAATTTTTCAGATTTTGATTATAGTGATCAAGCTGTGCTTTTTGAGATAATTACTCAGTAAAAACCTTTTTGGGCTTTCAGGATGCATGAAATTCTCTAAGCTGTAAACAGCAACATTTGCATAGAATGTGTGAAATGGAGATTTGTCATGGACAGTGACCCATACAATTATTCTCTTGGCTTATTTTGTCTCAGGAGTGCTTGGACTTGTTCAGAAAGCATGTAAGAGTGCTCATTATTTAGAAATTGGACTGAATAATGGAAAGACTTATTGAAAAGGTGCGCTTGTCAAGTCAGTTTCTGGCCTAGAATTTTTCACTTGGCTATAAAACTCTGCCTGTTTATATTCAGTGGGATTTCTTTGGTCGATTCACTCACATTGCCCACTTTCCTCCAATGTTTCCACAAGCCTTGAGTCTCTCCTGGGATGGAAACCTGCCATTTTTGAGTGTGAGTACCCTGTTATCAGCTGTGCTTGCTCAAGGAGCTGGACTTGAGTTTGGATGGTGTTGGATTTTTGCACCTATGTGCATAAATGGGTGGCCAGTAACAAATACAAGCTGAAGTGTGTGTGTGATGCAGAAATGCTTCTCAATTCCTATTTCCTAGTCTGTGCCTTGGAAATGTCCCAGCTTTAAGTTAAGACGTGGGGTATGGATTGCTCTGCTGTTTTCACGTGGAGGAAATACAGGTAATGGGAAAGCAGGTGTGGCCTGGGCAGCATGGAGTAACAGTGCTGGGCCTCACCTGGAGGGCAGAGCTGTGCCAACAGGGCTCCTGGAAATGCTTTTAGCTTCGGCACAGCTTTACCAGTCTGGTTCTCTAGTTCCTGTGATTCTGTGTCCCCACAGATCCAGAGAGACCCAAAGAATCGTGCTCTGCTCTGCTGGGTTGTCCCTGCTGTGGTACCTGCTGCTCCAGGAGCTGCTTGCAGTGCCCTGCAGAATGAGGCTCTATTTAGCTACAGATTTGTGAGGATTTCTTTAGAAGTGTGTGCCACCGGGATGTCTCAGTATTGCACCTGCACTTGAAGAATTTCACAGCTGCTCTCGTCAGTGGAGGTTCAGCATCAATTGACTGGATTTGGAGAAAAGATAGTTTTGTCCTCTGAGCACTTAGTGATATGATGTTCTTTTATCTGTCTTCCAAAACAGTATTGGCCTTCTGCTGCTGACGGTTTGAGGATGGGCTGGGCACAGGCACCATTATCAGCTGACTTCTTCCTGCTGTAGTTTCTCCCTCCTCTCCCATTCAGCAGTTGTGATTCATATTACTTTAGCTATATTGGACAGGATTTTCCTTTTTTTTTTTTTTTTTTTTTTTTTTGTTTTGTGTTTTTTTTTTTTTTTTTTTTAAGATTCCATATTTGTGGCACCATTAGCCCTTCACAGTGCTGGATGACTCAAGTGGGTTGTTTTTTTTTTTTTTTGCTGCTCTTTTTACCCTCTCCAGGAAATTAATGAAGTAATGAAATGTAGGCAGTAATTAAGAGTCCCTGAATTAGGATAGTTGTCTAGGGCTGTAACTCAAACCATACTGAGTTACTCTGGAGGAGTACAGAGCCATACTGAGCAGCTTTGGTATTCCACATTCAGAAAGGACTTTTTCAAACACAAAATGTTTCCTACACCTTGCAAGCAGCAGGTTTGATCTGAACTTGCAGCCTACGTCAACAGAAAACCCAATCTCCAGTACCAGCTATTTTGTGAGGGAGCAAGTCTATTAACACTGGGTCTGCCCTAGAAAATACCTAGGGATTTGCCCAGTGGAACTTTCTTTCCTGTGAATGATGATCTATTTTCACTGCATTTTCTGAAAGAAATAATGTGCTTTCACATTGGATATAGTAGTATTGCAAAAAGAACTGATGTTAATTATCTGACCCTGTTCTGTTGCTTAACTTTTTTTAACACTTCTAATTTTATTTACCTTAAAGTTAACAGTGGTATTATTTCTTTAGGGTGGATTCTACTTTGCTCACAGCAGCACAGATTCTTGTGAGCAATTATTCAAGGCAGCAGTTAATTATGGATGCTTACTGGCCTGAGTAATGGAAATCCTAATTCAGGTGTTTTGTGTATGCAGTTTTATGGAGTATTGCTAAGCAGAATACCTTGTTCAGGAGATTTTTTTTCCTGGTACCCATGGGAAATGTCATTAGAATTGAATCCAGGTTTGTACATCATTGGCAGAGGAAAAACATATTTCATCCCCAGTGCATATATGTCTCCAGCAGCACCTGCAGTTTAAAGTGGAAAATGTACATTTGAGTGGGGAATGAGACAATTTAATGGGAGCGTTTAGATTTCTGTTTCTTTTGGACATGGCAGGTTTGGAGAAGCTCTTGCTCACTTACAGCACTGAAGCACTGTGATCTCCTTGCTTGTGAAGAGATGCTTGGGGATGGGAATTGAAGAGTTTTCTTTTTCCTTATCCTTCTTAAGGCTTTATCCAATGACTGGTGAGAGACTGAAAGATTTTTCTTGAGCTCTGCTGAGAGCACTTGATGGAAGTGTAGAAGCTGAGAGCTGAGTACTCCTGTCTGTCACCCTTGCTATGACAAACTTTTATGTGCAGGTTGCTTCTCCCAGCTATTTGCTCTGTACAGGGTAAACTACTCTTTATGCTAGGAAAGATGAGCAGAAATGTCATAAATCCTTCTGAAAACTGTGTGTGCTCCTGCAAGACCATAGCATCTGCACAAGATCACTATAAATCTCTTCCCATTTGCACTCTCAATAAGAGCTTCGTTAGAATTTTTTCTACTTTAATGATCTTATCAAACAGGTTTGTTTTTTGTTGGCCCTGTGAGGAACCAAAGGTGGTGTTAATGTGGCTATTAACTGTATCAGAGATGCCTCTGGTATCTCCCAGCAGGTATTTTCCTGTCAATATCCCTTACTTTGAAGAAATTACAATTTGCTGAGATCTTCTCCCGTGGATTTTACTAAAAGTCCTGTCTCATTTTCCTGCCTAGCATTTTTTGTCTATGCCATACTTCTTAATAATCGCGAGAGATCTGCCCCTTTGTTTCATTGGTAAAAATATCCTTTTCCTCACCCTATTGATGTTCTGGGGGCCAGGGGGATTCCATTGAGAATCTGAGCCTTCAGCCAGCCTGGAAAGTGGCACCAGTGAGAGTGGGAGCGAGGGAAGCCCTGCCTTGTCCCCTCAGCATCTGCCAGCGGCAGATGCTTCAGGGGAAGAGTGTGGGGATAAATCAATCCTGCAGCTCTGATTGTGCTCTTCCAGCGTCTGGCAATCTGCAGTTTAGGGACTTTCAGAGCTGCAGATTATATTCTATCTTTGCATTTAATAGCCCTCGATGGCTTTTTCTTCTGTGGTAGGGCTTCTTACTATGGGTTTGGAGGAAACCAGAGTGGTGATATGAACGCTGTGAACAGCTGATGTGTCTAAAATGCATTTACGTTTGCAGATGGGATTCAATCCCAGCACTACATTTCACTGCATTTTATTGTCAGTTCGTTAGAATAACACTGCAAAATATGTGATTATATGAAAATATGTTCCTCTGTATTATCGCCAATACTCAGAAATGGCTTCTGCTTGTTACTTCTGCTGCTTTTTTTCTTTTCTACAAAACCCTTGGGAGCAGAGAGCAGTGAAAACTGTTGTGAATTGCAGCAGGTTGCTTCTCTGTCCTCTTGTCTCTTTAGTTTTGAGACTGTATCTTTTCAAATGTTTCATTAGTTAATTTTATTTCACTTGCAAGCCGGACCCCTTTCATAGATTAAAAAGGAACTACAACGTCTGCATTTGACACATAAGTGTAGGGAAATATGAGCATTTTCTCTGTCCCTGAATTGATATCTAAACAAGATGCAATAATTTGCTAGAAAATAAGAATGAAATCCCTAAATTATTTCAGAATTAAAAATAAATGAACACTCCTCAGCAGAAAGCTTCTTGCCTGTTTTCAATGTGGTGTTTTAACTTGAAGATCCATTATGCCCCATACTTTTGGACCAGTGGTTAGTTGATTTATTTTGCCCCCCTCCTTTGTCTTGCTGTGCATAAAAGCAGTTTAGCTGTCACCAGGTGACAGGACAATGTCTCAGTGGTGGAAAGGTGAGAGCAGCAACTCTCCCAGCTGGGGACACAGCCCTCAGCTCTGTCAGCTCCTCCCCCCTGGTTTTATGGTCTTTGGCTTGAAAGTGGGGAATGTTTATTCAGCTTAGATCCCAAGTTAAACAGTAGTTCATACATAGCAGACTGCAGCAGTAGACTGGCAAATAATTTGGTTTTAAAGATATATCTGCCTGTCTCATCAAGAAGTACAATATTGTTCTTGATATGCTCACACATTTTTACAAGTGTGTAGCTATGAAATCACAGGTTATTTTGATTTTCCTCTGTATCTGTGATAACAGTGTGCCCTGAGGAACATTCTTGAAACATCATAGATGCACAATTTTTCATCGAAGGACAAATATAAGATAGTGAGTACATGAAACCATAGGGTCTTTCTGAGCTGTGATGCCACTGTGCAAATGCAGAGGCCATTCCAGGAGTGCAGGGTATTCCCTTGGATTCCTATCAATGCCTCTGCTGGGCACTGATAACTTTTGCAGCATGCAAGACTACATGTAAATACTCCTTGTCATCTCTAGGAAGGCTATTGCTGAGAAGAATTGTATTTGGGGCCTTCCAGGGCAAATTGTGGAGAATTCAGTTGCTGGGCCTGGAGGCTCTGCTGTCCTGGACTCTGAGCTGCTTGGGGGTGATTGAGAAGCTCAGGGAATGGAGGTGGCTGCTTGATTTCAATGGGCTTCAATCTGTTTCCATTTCATTCCTAATAAACATAAATGGAGTGTTCAATACCCACAGATAGTGCTTGTGGTGTCCCCCACCAGAGCAGCTTGTGGGACATCATAGCAGAAGTTCAGGACGAGGGGAAGGACTCTGGCTACTTACAGGGGAGAAATTGTAGCTCTTATAATCATCCATCCAAAAAAATCTAAAACTTTATGCTGCCCAGCTGCTAACAGCTTCTTATTAAGCAGCAGCTCTTGCTGTCTGTTTGCTCCTGCCAGAGTTTAGCTGACTGCTGTCAATTTAAAGCCGGGCTCTCAGATGACATTTATTGGTTTAAATTGTGGGCAAGTCCCCCGCAGAGACAAAATTTACACTGACACAAAATCAAGATGGTTTCCAGTCAGCCTTGCCATTTGCAGCCTTTCCTTTGAGAGAAAGGCTGTGACCCCCCCCTCCAAGGAAATGAAAGGAAAAAAAAAGTCAATTTCAGATTGGGCTCAGTCCTCCAGGCAGTGAGAGGGAATAACTACCTGTGATTTGTTATGCTGGACTGAGGAGGGGAGGGATTTCAAATCAATAGTGGTGAGCTCTTGGGTAAATAAATAAACTACCTCCAGAGAGATGGCAAGTCCTAGCATTCAGTTTGCTTGTTTTGCTCTGGACCAGGTGGTGGAATTTCATTGCACTAGATAAGAGACTCGGTGTCTTCCATGGGCTGGTCTTGTCAAATGCAGAGTGCTGATTGTGGATTTGAAGGAGAGCTTAGAGGGCAGAAGGTCAGTGGCTTTGGGAGACACAGCTCAGATGCTTCATTCTCTGCCAGCTGGGTTTGGTCTCGATTCTGGGTGAACAGCTGTAAGGGTGTCCTGTCAAACAGGACAGGAGAGGCATATAATTTTTCTTGGCAGGAATGAAAACTACTTATGAAAAGACTTTCTTCCCTCTTGTTTCTTTAATTTGGGCCACTTACAGGCTGAAATGGATGAAATGAAACAGGTGTTCTTGTTCCATCATCCCAGTCTGTCGGGGGAAACCACTTAGCAAATATTTTATGAAAATACAGATGAGTTTTGGATCAACTGGCTTCATTTCAGTAGACTAACACAAATAATGAATTTGAAGTAGCAGTAAGATCCTTGGCTTTAAGGAAAAACAAAACAAAATGCTTTTGCTTGTGTGCATTTCTTCTGCAGCTTCTATTGTAGTGAAAGATTAATTGTGCTGTCAACTTTATTCCAACCTTAAAAAAATCTAACTGTACCCTATTGAGAGTCCGAGTGCTCTGAGGTTCCTCCCACGCAATGAACTCCAGTTTGAGTTCTGACATGTGGCTTGAGTCTGGAGGCAGAGGACTGATTAAAGCAGCATCACTGGAGCTGTTTCTGTTCCTTACTGAAACCTGCCTGCTTCCTTAAAGGCCTGTGTGCATACCTAACGAGATCTGTAGCTGAGAATCTCCAATACAAAGAATATTTATTAGTGAAACTAATTACTTCTTGATCTTTAATCACTGCTATTAAAAAAGTTGGGTGGCAAGATGAATCTATGTAATGTGTGGAGTAAATCGGAGTGAAAAGCCAAACAACCTCAATAAAAAAGATTATTTCCTGATTTGGTTTTGGTGTTTTTTTTTTTTTTTTTTTTTTTTTTGCAGGTGCCTTTTTACACTGAGGTGTGTGGCAGCTGTATGATTATCCTTCCTCAAGTTATTTGCTCTTCCTTAATATCTGACAGCATATTCTAAGAAGCTGAAATTTCTAACAGATGCAGGGGGTGTGTGGGGACTGTGTGTTTCCACTGAGACACTCCTGCAGTTGAGTATTTGGCTGGGGGGGACAAGGACAGTGCAGGGGACTCTGGCTGAAATGTGCTGGCTGAAACCACAGCTGGATCACTGTTGGGCTCAATCAATAGAAGAGTTTAATGGGTGAGAGCTGTTTGCTGTTTTACCAAATAGAGCATTTCAAAACTGCTGACTTGACACAGCAGCTACATTTGGTGGAACTTCCAGGGAGTGCTTTGTTTCTGAACATCCTAAAACTCCTCTGAAATGCTGTTGACCACTGCAGTGAGTTTTGTATTGGCATTAAAGATAGATTTATTGCTCTTAAAGTTGTTCTTCCTTCCAGCTTATGGGGTCTTTGAGAGCTGAGATACAATAATTCCTTGTAAATGGCTGCCTCAGCTTTTGATTGAACTTCTTAAATATGATATATTACTAACAGTAAGTGCAGGCACATCCCTCCTGTTGTCTCAGAGAAGTGCTGTCTTGCTGACAGGAAATTGGAGAACCATAAAGGTATCAAAATCTAGTAAGACTATAGCTGGACTTAACATTAAGTGTTGGAAATTCCCCTTTCCTTATTAGGGGATCATTCTATTGGGACTGAAGATGTATATCTGAAGCAATATTACTATAATACTTTTTTTAAGGCTGCTATTAATGTAATAAAGCTGTGGAACTTTCTGAAAGTTATTCTTGAAAACTATTTCTCAAGAAACAGTTTATCTGTGAGGCTGTGTGAAACTTGGAGAATAATTTTGGAACTAAAAAAGGGAGCAATCTGCTTTGTTTCTATGCCAGTGTTTTCAGCTCAGGACTTTGAGAACACACATATCCATGGTTTTAGGACAGTTGCAAGGCAAGTTTAAAGGGAATGTGCCCATTTATTTTAAAATTAATTTTGTTTTCACAGAAAAGCTAGTTCTAGTCTGTGTAGACAATTATAGTAGATGTATTTCCAGAAGCAGAGAAATCTTTTGCGTGCCTCCAGCCTTTTCTATTTTTCACTACAATCACTGTATTTTCTTCTTAAAATGTAAGCAAGTCAAGGGAGGCATGGCTGGCAAGAGAAAACGATTATAGCATAAATTATGTTTTCCAGACTAAACAAAATCATTATTGTTTAGCATTGAATAGCTGAGAGATGTTTCTGGACTTTTACAAAATGTTTTCATCAGGACAGGTAAGGGAGAAGGCTGTTGAAGACCCTGAGGTGGTGCTTGTAGCTTTTAAATTTGCACACTAATTTGAACAATATTTATGGAGGAAATAATCTGTGCTGGGTTTGTGGTTAAAAAATAAGTCAAACCTGACAATATTGAAATTCACTCTAGTTTTACTACATAATCTTGTCAGACAAGAAGTGCTCACGCTTGCATATATGAAATATGAACGATGTTTAATGGAAATAGTGTAGTAGAAAAGAAATCCCCAGTTTGTTTCCTTTCCATGAAATGGGGGCTGGATTGAAATGGAGATCAAGAAATTTCACTGATTTACCATGGCATGTGGGGTGAGATTGGGAGAAAGAAGCAGAAGCTGGAAAAATTGGCAATCTCTCATGTGTGTCCTTAGGAGCAAGGATTTAGTATAACAACTAATACTGAGACAATTTATTTTACCTAAAAAGAAAGTATTTATTTATTTATTTTTATTTTGAAAAAGGAGGATGTGTGCTACCCATATTACTGAGGGCTGAGGTGTGATGAGGCATAAGTGGAGCTTTCCAAGCTGGCTGGTGAAACTGGCCAACAAGTGCTTTTAGGGATTAGTATGTTTTTAAAAACAAAATCCCTTTAATATTATTAATCTCAGTGGGGACTGATTCCAAGCTTCACAGCTGTGTGGAAATACTGTATTTTGCCAGTCCAAAGCAAAACCAAAACAAAACATTCCTTGAGACTAGAGTTTTCTGCTTTGGTAGATGGTGTTGATTTCTCTTCCTTGTTTTGATTATATTTGTTTTTTTTTCTTGCCCTAGTAGCCTTGCTGACTGTACAACCCTCTTCTTTCCAAAAGCAGCACCTGTGATCATTTTTATTCAAGATTTTTTCCAGATTAAAATCTGTGTATATGGATATGTACGAAGACAAGTGAAACATACTTTTTTATACTCTGAAGAACAATGGCTCCAGATGATGATAATAAAAATTATTTAATAGATAAAAGGAAACCCATACTTACTGAAGTGTGTAGGCATCATCAGATGTGAACTTCTTTCTAGCTAAAAACGTTAATAATTAATTAACTCAGAAGCATATTTACTTATGACCAGATTAACAGCTGGGCTTGCCAAAAAAAAAAAGAAATCAGTCCTTCAGGAATGGAATGCATTTTAATTATTATGAAAAACAACAGGATATTTTTCTACAAAACGAGCATGTAAGTTCTTTTAGGTGGGGCACAGCAGTACAAGAGTTCGTATTTCAAGTAGTGAAAACTTTCAGACCTTGTTATATTAGATCAGAACTTAAGGGTGCAGAAAACCACGATAGAGGGGGGATTGTCACCACCCTGCTCACCAGCTACTTCCTCACATACAAGGGCCCTCAAAGAGCCTCCATGGCCCATCTGCTCTTCTTCCACCCTTGACTACTGTTTCTCTTTTCAGCTATTTTTCTGTTAAGTCTTGGAAAATCTGGTGCTACTTGTTATGATAATAACTGTTAAAAGCAATATTTTATTCTTTTGTAACTTTTGTAGCTTTAGCTTTTTTTGTAATTCCTCCTGTAACTTATCTGTGAAAAAAAAAATCCCCAAATGTAGTAGTAAAGAATTATATTCCTGTCTTTTGGTTATCTTCTCTTATGCATTGTTGCTTTCCATCCTGTGAAAATTTTGCAGGCTGTCCATCCTCTCCTCTCACAGCTAAAACCCCTGGAGACATGGAGAGCAACAAGGCCACCAAAAGTTGCATTTTTCTTGGAGACTGGCAGGATGACACCAGGGTTTGCTTTGGTGATTTAGCTTGAGTGAAGCCTTGAAAGATAAATTGATGCCTTTGCCTGTTGCCACCCTGGGATGTGCAAAATTTGAGGGCAAGTTATAGAAGAGCAATCAGAAAGATTAAGTGACTAGAGGTATCTTGATTTATCAGGTAAAATTAAGAGTGCAATATATTTAGTCTGGATATGCAAATAGAGCAGTGGACATAACTATCTTGAAATACTTGCTCAGTGAAAACTAATGAAGGTGAAAAATTACTATGGAGAGGAACAGAGGGGTATAACAGAGAATAATGGGTTGAAATTAAGAAAAATAGAATGTGGGCTCAATTCCATGATAAAGCTTCATGACACTAAATTGAGAATGCAGGAAAGGAAGAAGTGGTGAAAGACCCATCACTTAAGACAGTTTAAATTTAGACATGAAAAAGCAGTAGAAAGAGTACTCTAGAGGGCAATCCTTCACCAGCATGGGGATAGAGTGGATGTTCTCTTCCATCCCTAATTTCTGCTACTCAATAGTGCTGTGATTAGGTGATCATTTTTTCCTTGTGCAGACCCGAGATGCTACTTAATATTTTAAGGGAGCTTTTAAAATAATCTGTAGTAGCACTGAGAGTTAGCTTTATCAAATAAATTGAAATACAGCATTATGAACCCTAGGTTCATCCCAGGGAACACTGAAGGATTTGAAATATAAAATAATAGGAAAAATTTTATGACAAAATACTTCATGTGGCTTCCTCCCAGGCATTCTGAAGACTTGTGTCAGCTCTAAAGAAATGGGATAAGCTCTGTTGACATCTCTTCCTTTGTGAGCTCTGGTAAAGTTAACTGACTGCCCTTCATTCCTTCACCAGAGGAGCAAAATGTCAAAAATATGTTAAATGGAAACTTGAGCCCATACAGTTGCTCTCTCTGGTGCACCATTCAAAAGAAGAAAGTTGAATAGATTTTAGGAATGGTCCTTTCTGACCTTTACAAAAGTACTGAATTTAATCCCTTTAGCCCAAAAGATCCTGCTGGTGAAAAGGATTAGTGAGAGAGGAATAAAATTTTCTGTGTGTCAGAATTGGTCAAGTTTTTGTGACCCAGTGCTTGTAGCACATTTGTTCAGTCTCTTTTCTTCAGAGGGTTTTGTGATATGTTTTAGAATGATATCTAGAAATTGTAGGTCACTGTTTTGTGTAAGAAGCAAAACCTTTTAAAGAGCTGGAGACAAAGAAAAAAAACCAACAAACCCAAACCATTAAACCACAACAAACTTCCCTCCACAGTCTGTCCTCATATTGGCCTGCCTGACTTTGAGCTGTGTGATTATCTAGGCATGTATTAACACCCCTTTTCTCTGTTTTTTCTTAACTGGTTAAAGGTAAAAATGAGCTTCAGGGACTACTTGCCCATAGGAACCCAATGAAAACTGAAATGTTTTTACAAAGGAGCAGATGTTAGGTGAAAACGTTTTGTTTTCAAGCTATCAACAACTACACAGAAATTTTGCAACTGATCCAGTTCCCAGTGCCCTGCTCAAATTCCTATGCCTCACTTTCAGGGAGGCTAATTAGTGGGTTGAAAGGCTAATGTTTATTATATTGTTTTTGGCTCCAAAACTTGATTATTTGAACTATCTTAGACATCTCTATTTTTTTTGTGACATCCTGAAAGAATGCATAGTGATGTTTGAGATGAGTTGATAGTCTTTCTCCTTTTTTTTTCTAGAGAAACATTTTTAACCAGCCAGAGGCTGCAGCCTGGACCTGCATTTAACAATTTTCACAGATTTACACTAAGTGCCACTCTGAGGAGAGGGACTAATGGTTAGATGCAATAACAAGGATGCAAACTCATTTTGAGAGGTTGGAGAAGGCTGGAAATTCTAGTGATGCTGTGTTCACTCAGACCATTAGCACGACAAATGGAATTGCCTTGACACCTCTAAAGTAAATGAGGATTTTGGTGTTAATTTCCTTTTAGATGAATGCAACTCATAAGGAATAACACATGTTCTTCTGGAATTATTTATTTGTGTATTTTTATTGGAAAGACAGCACGGAACATAGTGAGGTAGCAAAAGGAGGGGAGGTGTGAGGGTAAATGGAAAAACAGGAGGGGAATAATAATTTAGGTTTGTTTGCATGTCTGTGGCAGCTGTGCAGATAGCCCTGTGATTTAATAACCCTACAGTGAGCCATGTGTCGCTCCCCTATTGCACACTGATGTAATAATGCAACGGGAACTTGAGTTATTTGCCGTGTCATATATTGTAGGAATGAGCTGCTCGGAAGTAAACAGCTGAAAAGTGTCTCGATAACAAATGGTGAGGCGAGAGAACAGGGAGGAAAAACAGCAGAAAGGAATGGCTGCTGTCCTGATGTCTCTGGTGAGCTGATATACATTATTCTGAGTAACTGCACTGTGAAACCCAGAGTCTCCAGTAATGATAACGTGCAGTACAATTGTGTCCTGTTATCTGTAATGGTTTGCTATAAACCATAACATCATCCTGCACTTCAAGGGAGCAAGCAGTGCTGTAATGTCACGTTCTCAGATTATTTTAGATAGGTTCCGTTGAAGCTGCAAAGTAGCACAGATTTGCCTAAGGGTTTTTGCCTAATTCAAATGCAATTCAGGTTGTTTAAAATGCCCACAGTCCCTTTTATAATCTCTAATTTGTTTCCTACTGGGTCATCGCTAAGTTTAGCCTGATCAAATCTATTTCACAGTGACATCTGCAGCTGCACAGACACCTGCCCCTCTGTATGTTTTCATTTCTTTGTTCAAGGTGATGGCTGCAAATAAAAGAATTGTAACTTTGGACATAGACATCTCATATAGCCATGGATGAGGAACTGCAGGTTTCTGGAATCAGAACTTTTCTTCTGTTAGTTTCAGTCCCACTTATAGGATGAGATCATGTTAGCTTCTTCTTTACTTTTGTCTTAGTGGATTGGATTGCCACATGAGTCATACAAAATATAACCTCAAATAGACATGATGTTTGCTATAACTCGATGTTATAGCAATATTTACAATGCTGAGAGAGGAGGAGGTAACAGAAGTACTGCAATTGGGTAAATTTGCACGCAGGAGTTCCTGAGTCCACCCTGAAGCTTAGGTGCTTATTGCTTTTGAGATGCAAAGTGGTTTAGGATGAAAACCTCAATAGGTTTTTAGGTTTGAGATACTCAGAAGAGGGAAGGAATTCAGCTGCAGGATATTTTATTGCATTTACAAAGAAGTAGTTCTGAGTGCCCATGAAGTGGCCACTTTTGAGGGGTGAAGTGGGTGCCCATTGATGCTGCAATAGGCAGCAGCTCTGTGCCTTCCAGGCAGCTTTGGGATGCATGTGGGGCTCCCCAGGACCTCATACTAAATATTTATAACTGTCTCCTGGCGGGGAGCTGAGCTATGTGCTTTATAATAGTTAACTTTTATATGAGTTATGTACATTAGAAATGGGATGATGTGGTGTTGCCCTGAACTGGGAGGGTATGAATATTGGAAGGAGAGGCAGAAATCAGAGCCTGCAGAGGGTGGGTGTGTTAAAGGAAGCAGCAATTATGCCCATAAAATGAGATGTGCCTATTTCTGGATTTGTGCTTTACAACTCCTGCACTAATAGCTTCAAATAATGTTCTTGTATTTTTTTTTCCATAATGCCTTTAAGTTTTAATATTATTAACTTAGTGAAACTTCTTCAGTCCTGGATTTCTAGCAATAGGACAGCCAAAGTCTGACACAAGTTCAGTGTCAGTGAACCTGAAATCTAGCTAAAGTTCTATATTTTTAGGCTATTTTTATTAATTTTCAATAGAATTTCACTTTTTACTTTTCCTCTGTTACTGACCATCAAATAGACATTTTAATTGGGTTGTCTGCAATGACATATGGTGAAATTGTTCCTTTACTACACTTCTGTGTATTGAGAAACCTCTGTCATTAGCATCATTTCAAGGAATACTTAATCATGAAAGTAATTTCCTGGATCATGATTCTATTATGGATTTGAGGAGTTTGACATAATCCACTTCATCTGTGAGATCTGTGAGCCTTCACCAGTCTCCTGGATCTGCTCTTAGGAAAGCTTACCAACTTACTGTGCACATCCTCAGTTTTATAAAGTTGAATTTACTTGTCTTTTATTATTTCTGCAAGCTCAATTCACATCTCCAGTTTTTAAAGCAAGATTCACCCACAGATTTTAAGTCAGGCAATAATTTGCATGTCGTATTTTCTCTTGAATCAGTCTATGTCTGGTTCATTGATAGAATTTTACTTTGTGTTTTGGATTTAATTTATTGTTGTCAGCCTGTTCCTACTGCCTTGTGTCTTGGTGAGGTTAACTTCAAAATATCTATGCTCTTATGTTTATTTCATTTTGTAATGGCTGAAGAACATCTCACAAATGAAGTGTGATGATTGATGCCTGTGATATTTGATATTAGAAAGGAATGATTGGATTCATTCTGAAATAGGATGCGTTTTGTATGCCCATAAAAGTCTGATTAATTGTTATATATGTTAGGTGCAGCTTTTCGCAGAATAATTTTCATGATTATCTTTTTTTGTAATGTATGTTTCAGCTGTCTCTAGAAGGCTGTGTCTGCAGCTGATACCAGTTCAGCAATGTGTTATTAAAACAAAACCTAACAAAGCCAAAAAAGCCAAAACCAAAAATCCCATGGCAAACAGGAGTAAGGAGAAAATAGTGCAGCAAAGGAGAGAACCTCCAGAGAGAGTGAGGTCACACTGCAATCTCATAAAAGGCTTAAAGAACAAAAAGCATTGACCCTAGATAGCAAGTTAGAAAAGACAGATGGTTCAGGCTCTTAAGAGAATAGATCTAGCTGACATAAAAAGTGGAAATCAGGTTTGCCAGTTTTAATAGGATGATCAAACTGAGGATTGATTAAGAGGTTGTCAAAGAAGTGTTGATGAATGGTAGAGAACCCAAGTTTTCAAGCGTTGGTGCTGATAAATGAGGAAAATGAGCAGAGTAGATAGAAGAGCTATAGGAAACTGGCTGGATTATTTAATTGAATTGTTTCAATACCCTTGTTTTCATGCCAGCACTTCAATATAGTCATTTTAAAACTTTAGATCTGAGATAAACCAAAAATGTTAGGGCAGCAGCAGTAAATGCCTAGGCAGCTAGGACTTGTGCAAAACTCTATGATATGCAGCAAAGATGGTGGAGAACCCTGATAAATGCATTATTTTTGCTTTTTTTCTTTTTTAAAAGAAATTCAAACTTCTTCAACTTTTTTTACCTTCATAAAGCCAAAAAAAAAATCAAATCCCAGAATCACTGAACAAATCTTAGTTTTCAAAACAGTTAAGGTGAGGAGGCAGTAACTTGCAGATGTTGGGTGGAGCATAAACCACCTATGGCATCCAGGCAGCACACTCAGATTGTTCCTTGTATACAGATGTTTGCCTACATTTGTGCAAACCTTGATTTTTTTTTTTTTTTTCAATTTTTTTTTTTCTGGAAGTGCTTTTTGTTGTGGTGGTATCTTGCAGTGTGTGGTTATCTCTGTGTAACCTCCCTTGACTCTACAGCCTTCCTTTGGTTTGCTTCAGTTATATCCATAGAATGGCTAAAATTAAAACGTCCATGATTCTTTAAAGAGATAACACAAAAGTTTAGATCTGCTTAGGGCTGAACAATAAATGTGGCTGCCTGACCCACTTCTCAGGACAGCAGTGGAGTCTAAACTTCATTCCCTAAGATTGCTTGAAAATGTCTCCTCTCTATGTTATGTGAAACTGGGTTTGGCCTTTCCCCCCACTTTTAATCTGTCAAGTTGTCCAAAAGCAATTTGAAATAAATCTCTATACAATAACAGTAAATGAGTCATAAATTGGGGTGGAAATCCTTTTAACAGAGTTATTAGGAAAAGCTAAAAGCTTGAGTTTTATAACAGAGACAAAAAAGATAGGATACTGATAAAGTTGGTAGAAGCTAATGTTCTTTAAAAAAAGAGTTTTCATGAAGCTCTTTGAGAGATGTCCGTTTTGAAAAAAAAAATATTTTTAAATATTAACTAGTTTTAAAAAAAATTATTAATGAGGGAAGTTAATCTGCCTTGCTTTTCCTGGTGATGCTCTTTCAGTAGCAGCTTGAAAGCTTTCAGAAAGTGGTTTTACATTCCTTTATCAAAGAAGTTTTTAATGTCGGTAAAAAAGACTTTTCTACCACTGAGCAGGTAGTGGTTGCAAGAAAAAAAATTACACAAGAAAAGACCATGTGGGAAAAAGATGGAAGCGTGCCCTTGAGTATATTTTTGAGTGTATTCCCTTTCCTCATTCAGGAGCAATCGATGGCAGAGATGGCAATAGAAGAATGAGGACTTGTGTTATATGTTTCAACTGAACATTATCCACATAGATCTAAAACCTTCAGAACTGTAGCTTTTATTTGGATTCCTTTAGAAAAGGAATAATATTTTGAGGTTTTTAATTGAGACAAATTGTGAAAAATGAATTGTTGAAAACATTTTTTTTTCTATGTTAAAGGGCATTTTCTTTAATTAACATGACAGAAAATTTTGGAAAGCAGAAAACTGAAATACCCGAGTTTACTGATCTTGCTTAATAGCAGATATAACCAGAACATTAGAGGAGAAAAGTAAAAAAAAAAAATCTAAGTATACTTAAAATTTTTGAGAAGTACCTGGAAGCCTGAATTGGTACAATTACTGGTTTAAAGAATTTAAAGCAGAAAATGATTAAAAGTGAAAATTAAATTGGGGAGAGGGAAATTTCTTGCAATTCCAAGAAATTAAAAAATGCGTTTTAAAGTTTAAATGCAGGATTTTTTTTAAGTGAAAGAATGTCAATTTAAAGAAATTAGAAAGGAAGGAAAAAAAAACTTGTAAAGTATTTTTAAAGTTGCAGTAATGTGGAGCAGAGATAAATTGCATAGGCCATTCCTTGTCTCTCTCTCTCAAGTGCACATTCATCCAAGAGTGCCCTTCCCTCTGCCCCTGCCACATTATAATGTCCCCTCTCTACTGCATTCCCTGTCCATATGTATGGATTTGCTGCTTAAAGTGAGGAATGGCCCTTTCACATCAATAGCTGGAATAATATGAGCACATATAAGAATTAATGGATGTCCATCATAAATCAGTGGGACTTATGTGTGTATAATTTCCTTTGAAAGGTTTGACTCTCTGTGCCATGGAATAATAATTGCAGAGATCGTAAATAATGGATTGCACTGGCAAATTGTACCCAGCTTTAACTATTACATCACTGGTGCCAAACACTAGGAAATGCTAATTTTCAGCATGTTGAAGCTAAAGAGTTAAGTCTATGTACATTTTTTTGGTACAGAGATCTAGGTGCTTTGTGACTTAGATAAAAAAATATATTTTTTTCTAGTCAATATCTATAATTGGAATATTAAATAAGATACTTTTGTGAAAAGGAGTAAGGAGGTTGGCACAGCTGGGTGCTGGGTAGCATGTTCATGGACAGGAAGCTCAAACGTTTGGGTTATGAAAGCCTGTTGGGCCTAATAAAGAAAATAAAACCACAAATTTAAAAAATGGGCCCCCAAATATATCTTTATAATGAGCTCCTCGAATACCACCTCTGATACAGTCCTTGAAAAGAAGATTAAAACCTTTGCATTTACTTTCTTAGTAAAAGACCAATTTTCCTGTCTCTGGAGCACATTCAAGTGTTATTGAACTGGGTTTTTTCACGGAGCTAAAAGCTGAGTGGAAAGTGTAGTCACCAGGAGGAAAGTGGAACAGCAATGCCAGATAAAATGTGCTATTGACAAAAAGCCTGGGCTTGGCTCACAGCACACACTTTGCTGGGTTTGTTTCAGTGAAGTTATTCTCACTCAGCATAGCCTCCACAACTCTTTTTTTTTTTTTTTTTTTTTACTGCATATGCCAGAGTTGAATTTATCAAGAGTCACTTTGGATTATAGCACAAGAGATCTTAATGTCCTTTTCCCTATGCCTTTCTACACCAGTCTAGGAATAAGGTCTCTTATGCTCTCACTGCCAATTGTTATTTAGCTTGCTTTTTCTTTTTCCTTAAAAACTTTTTTTTTTTTTTTTTGAATGGACACTCATTTTCACTCAAGTTTTTTCTATTTGGATTACTTTTTCTTGTCTTTGCTGAACTTTCTCTTCACCATTTATTATCATGCATTCCATTCTCTTGGTGGTCTTCTCATTTGTAGCCTATCACTTCCTTTATTTCCTTGCAGCCTCCTGTTCATGTTGAGTAATGTGTTTTTTCTCTACCTCTGTAAGAAGAGGGTTCAGGAGACTTCATTTATGTGAAAATGAAATCCTTAGCTCAACTACCTCCATCTATCTCTGATTTCTTCTTCCTTATTAAAGTACAGTTGCAAGTAATACCTCAAATATGATAGTTGGCCTCTGGAGACCAAGAGCATGGTGCAAGCCATGTTTTTTATATTAGAACCAGTGCCCTTAATCCCTTACTTATATCAACCTTTTTAAGGAAATTAATTTCACATGATTATGCTAATATTTTCTTAATGAATTAGAAAAGAAACCTGTGCAGAACATTAATGAATCATTTTAACTATCCCTGCTGTGAGATTTCAAGATCATTCTTTCTGTAAAAATGTATGAATATTAATATGCACCCTGGTAATTGGTACAAAGTTAATTACTGTAATTCCGCTGTAGTAGAAAAAAATAAATCTATGCAGTATGCAGTAATAGCTAGTTATTAAGATGGAAGTCTTGAAGATAAATACTGACCCACATATATATGAAGTGAAGTTAAAAAGCTATTTTGATGTAATAATAAAATATTTTAAAGAAAACATAACTTGACTTTCAATTTCATTCAGTTAATGCAAATAAATAATCTATGTAATGTAGTTGCTGTCTTTATTTCAGTGGGATTTGCATCAGATTTGAAGTCAATAGGATTGAGATCTGTTTCTTCTGTTGTCCAGGGGAATAATATGAGCACATGACAGCATCTGACTCTGGAAATGAGAACTAGCAAATAAATCTACACTATAAAATTGATACAGGTTTGTTTGTTATTGTTTGGGCCTAGATAGGAGATGTTAAATTGCCAGTGTTTCTGAAAAAAATGAGTGGTCAATACCTTCTAATGACACTGAGGTAGTTTCTGACTTAGCACTCATGTAAATGTGTACTTGGCTGATTTTTCTGATGACTTCTCATCTCAGTGGAACTCCAGTCCAAGTAGTCATTTCTGTCTTCTATGCTATAGAAATTCACCCTCCTTTCCTGGTGTGGGCAGGGGAGAAATTGTTATCCTGATGTCCAAATTCTGTCAGGAGCTTCAGGGCAGAGCTATGAAGCCCCACTCCCCTGCTCAATTTCTGAACCTGCTTTTTGGTTCCATGAGTTTCAGATGTGCCTTCACTGCCCTCATGAAAAATTATATTTTTAAGGATATTTTCAAGAGTGTTTTTATCTCACATGGAAAGAAATGTGAAAAACTTTTATGACTGATATTATAAACTTTAGTATTGTTGTTGAGACTGCTGTTCTTAGATGGATTATTACTTGACATAATCTCTGTGTATCTCAAAAAACTTGATCCTTACAATGATATAACTCCATGCTCATTTCATTTTACATCCAGCTAATAAGGTAACCTTCATCTGGTTAAGCAGGAGTAACATGCAGTCATACACACAATAAGAAATTATCTACAAAATTGTTATCCAGGCCTGTAAGTGGCTCATTTTTTCCCTAATGTTTATTATGTTGCTGTCTAACCTAATATTGGTGCAGATCTTCAGTGGGAGTTTTTGTCCTGAGAATGCATTAGATGTGTAATTATTAACCAGTCCAAATTGATGAAGATGCTTCCTTTTCATCTAAAGATTGTGTATTATCTACTCCCACTAGGATAATGCTTAGCCTTCTCTTACTGAAGGCTTTTTTCCTTGTGCTAAGTCTACAATTTTCACATTACTATATACTCTGTAATTGAAAAAGAATAATCCTTTATTAATTTTCTATTATGGAAAAATCAACACATAAGAAAATCAACAGAAAAGAATATGAATACCAATAGGGAAATAAAAGCTTTCTAAAAGCTCTATTCAGCATGCTGAGAATAAATTGGAATAATATCCCCTAAGCAACTTAATGTTGAATTGTCAGGTAGTAATAAAATGGTGGCTTAAGTGATCTAAAAATGTCATTTAGTAAAAAGTTTTTTGCTATATAGGTACCACAGAAATAAAATGGACAAATGTTGTTTTCCTTCATACGATGAAAATATCTGCCTGAGTGCTAGAAATATGAAGTAATGGAAGTGTCTTTTTTTATCTCCCAGTGTTTGTATGCTATCTTCTAATACTGAACTTTTTGTACAGTATGTGTTTTGGTTTTGATCATCATTTACTTGCAATGGTTTTAGTTCTGACTGATCTAAAATCAGGAGAACCCATGATATACCAGGGTAAGAGCTACCCTGGCTTATTGAGGGTATGTCAAGATTTCACCACTCTCACAAGCCAACAAAGAGCAATGTGGTGATGGCTTTGATTCTCTAGCCTGAATAGCCAAATATTAATTCCTCGTGTGTCCTCTTGAAAGTGCAGACATTGATCCAAATCCAGAGGGGAAATTCAAATTTACACCTCTATTTTCATAGAACCCTACTTTAATTTGCCCAAGTGCATTTTCTTGGGAAGGAAAGAGGAGTGCTCAGGTCCTCCTGAAAATTGAATTGCTGATGTTCTCCAGTGCCCAAAGCAATCCTGTAAATTCTTAGTGCATTTCCACCCTGTGCTTTGATGGGGAACAGGCAGCCCCTGTGTAATGGCAGCCTGGGTGTCCCCTGCTCTTTGCTCCTGGTGACCTTGGGCTCTGCAGCAGCTGCTGCCCTCGGATTGACTGTCCTCTCAACTCCTTGCCTCTCTTGCTGCTCCCAGGGAGAATGCAATGCCTTCAGCATTTAATACTCTCTTGAATTGGTTTCTTTTGGAAAATATCTATAATAGCTGAATTTCCCCCTTCTCCATCCTGTGTTGTGAATAACCAAGTAACAGGAAAAGTGACTTTGTGGATCACAACATCAAAATGAAAGATAATGGGCTGTTTCTGGACTTAAGTCAAATACTTTTTGGCTTCTATTAAAGTATTAAAGCTTTTTTTTTTTTTTAGATCTTAGCAGAAATTACTCTACATTGAAGTTTCTGCTTTGTTTTCATGGTGTGTATATGGAAAAAATCAAAAGCTTCAGAATATTAATTCCTTGTCTGTGTTTTCTGTTGTGCCTCTGCTCATCTTCAATAATTTCAGCTGTTTTCCAGACAAACTGTTCATCTTTCTGCAGTTCTGTTACTGTAACATTTTATTAGAATAATCTCAAAGTTCAGTTTTTCACACCATGAACTTTGTTTTTCCTTCCATAGGATTTCTGGCTCTTCAAAACAACATGATGTTGAGTGTACCACACTGAAAAAAGCCCAATAAAAAAGTAGAGTTAGTACAACATAACTTTTAACACTAACTAGCAGAGCAGGGAGTGTGCAACTACTTCAGTGAAATATTTGCTGGCAGCTTGTAAGTCCAATTAATTACTCTATGAAAAAATGTCAATATTTTTGAGTTATCCATTGGAGGCTTCTGCAATTTGTTCACAGGCAATTTGCAAACAGAAAGGGAGCTGAAATCCCATTGGTGCCATTTTTATTATAAATGATTCATTCAATCCTGATGTAGACAAATAAATAACACAGGAGACAGAAAAGTGTTTTGAAATTCATGCATGAAGCAGTTTAAAGGTTCAGCAAAGAGGAACTAGTGCCAGGTTTCAGGATGGGGTGAGCAGTAGCTGAAATGAGGCCACACAGCCCCCACCTGACCTCCAGCCAACATCAGTGTCTCACCTGGGGCAAGTTTTTATTGGTACAACCTGACAGAAAATGCTTGAGGTGGCTTTTAAACTCAGAATACCCTTTTCCTATTCATTTGAAAACCAGACCATGAACTATATAAAACAGATGTTGGCAAAAACGTTATCTCTGGCTGTGTCTCCTGTACAGAACATCAAAAGTAGAGCACAAGGCCATGTGATAATTTGGTTTGTGTAAACTGTGGTTTGTCTGGTTGTCAGATAGGTGTTTTGATTGTTATCCATTCTCCTTTTGATCTTGAACTGTGGTTGTATCCAGCATATCAGAGCCACACCTTGGCAGTTCGTGTCTGTGGAACAGAGTGTTACAACAAATTGTCACTCTGCCTACTTTGGACACGTGTGCTCTGGGGCTCTGGCAGACTTATTTAAAAATCCCAACAACATAACCCAGAACCAAAACCCTAAAGGTGAATGTGAATCTTAGAGGAAATCAAATAAATGTCTCATACTCGAGAAAGAGAGGCAGGCAAACAGAGCCAGGGACTGTGGTAATAGGATCCATGGCACAGCTAAGTAATCAACTGAGGCAAATATTGTTGCAGCCTGTCAGCTCATACAGAGATAGTTATGATTACTGTCTTGGATATTCCTGAGCACAAAGAAGAAAATCAGACATAGGAATCTTTCCTACCATGGAGAGATGCTTTTCTTATGCTCAATTGACACCGGGGTTGCATAAGCACAATAATATTCCTATTTCTTATTTCTTCCACATACACAGGAGCTCTGTTTTGTGTAGAAATAGATGTTTCTCAATGGAATTGAATGTGAAAGACAAATAACATCTTCAGCATAGGTGAAGAGGGTAGCAAATGTCTTGTATAACTTGTAAAGTCCTGTGGCTTGAAATATAATATAGTTGTACTTTTCTGTTGGTGAGCAGGAGAAAGTGCATCTCTCTATGCAAAAAGACCACCTAGAGGTGAGAGCTTTTTATCAGGATTCATTTAAAAAAGGGGGAAAGAGCCCTGAGGAGGTCAAATGGGAAGTGACTTACATGTACCTGGGTTGGAATATTTCAAATCTTTAAAAATCTTCTGTATTTGAAAAGACAGGATCAAGAAAATGTCATTAATTTACCTACCAGAGTGGGTCATCCCATCCATCAAGGCAGGCTGAGGTGATGGAGGTTGTGTTTGTACTGGATGCTTGGGAAGATCATGGCCTGCAGTTCCCATTTCCCAGAAAAAAGCAGAGCCCCCCAGAAGGAGATGACAAACACTAAATGAGGAATATCCATAGCCAGCAGTTTTCTCTGCCAGGAGCATACCTACCAGATATGTTTAGCATAAGCTCTTCCTACTAGAGACTCTAGAAATTTTACTGTAAAATTTAGCAAAAGGAAGATAAACCTGGTGCTGTGAATATTTGAAAATACCAGTAAATAGGCAGTGAGAAGTTTTATATATGACTTGAAACTAAATTTATTAAATAATTCTGGTTTGTATTAGGTTTGGAAATGTTTGTAGCTCTACTGCATCATTATTATCAATATTCTTGATATTCTTGGCTGCATTTTTTCAGCTTCCCTCTGTCTTGTTATCAAAATGCAGCTAACAGTATTGGTCAACAGTCAGACAATTACATCTTGATTTTTTCTTACTTTGGTTGTATTCCAAATTTTTATTCTGTCTCTGTATGTGATATAGTGACCAATCCTAAAAGGTAGTCCTTTTTTCTTTTTAAGAATAGATACTCTTAATGGAGCATGATAAGGGCCAAAAAAACCCTGAACTAGCAGAAACTGGTGCAGTTACTTCTAAAGCCAGTGGAGTTCTGCCAGCTGACGCCATCTGATGATCTGACTGTTTCTTTCAACCTCTTTTTAATTTTTTTTTTTTTTTACTGTTTGAATAAATCTTTTGTGTTAGGCTAGCTCAGCCTTTTCGTTTACCCTCAATAAGAAATCATCTTTTAAAGGATCTTTTAGATCCTTTAAATAGCTTTCATATTTATGCTCTTCAGAGGCTGTGAGGTTTTGATGTCAGATGGTGCCAAGCCAGTAACAGTGTCCTGTGTGTCCAGGATGCCAAGTATCAGAGATGTGCACTGTTAAAAACACAAAATCTCCTACAAAACTGCAACAGGATGTTTCTCTGCCAGTTGTTACACGGTCTCACAAACCATATGATAAACCATACTCTTAAACCAACCTTTTCAAATCCTTTTTGGGTAGGTTATAGGGCAGATTGGTTGTTTGCTTCTGAATAAATTTGCACTGAACTGCCTTCTTCTGTTGAACAATTTACTGAGGCACTTACAGTCTCTTTGGCTCTTAGCATTTTGTCTGTGGTGTTCAGTAGTTCATGCAGATTCGGGATGAGCTCTCCAGCAATGGGGTTTATGCCTTCTTACTTCTGCTTGTTGCGACAGCTTTAATTTTTCCTTGTTAATTTTAGTCAAACTTAGTTTCGTATTTATAGTATAATGAAGGTCTTAGCATTAGCTACTATGAAACTAACACAAATCCTGTTGATACATAGTGCAGTATTCAATGCTTAAATTCCAGGGTTTTCTAGATTAGATAATTTGTCTTCCCAAGTCCTGTTAGTCAGAAAGGAGACAAAGTCTTTTTGGAATGCATTTCAGAGTAAAAGCTTTAAGAAGCTCTTATCCATCCCCTGTGTAGAAGCCTGTTTTTCTCTATTGGATGCATGTAAGGAATAGGAAGAGCAGCTTTCTTGTGCAGGTTGTGTGAGCCACTCTGCCTGACTAGGGGAAAGTGGGTTTGTATGGAAGATATTTTCAATAATTTATTTTCTCCTCTTAAATCTTGGATGAAGAACCATCCATTGCACTGGTGATGAGAGTGTATTTCAGACTATTGATTCCCATGTCCCAATTACACTGTCCATTTTCCTGATAGCCAGCCTGAATGCTTTCCTTCTGTGGCTCGAGCTGTTGTTTCCACGTAATCTGTAATGAAGATGTAGAGCCCACTCCTACAAAGCTTTATCTTACAATGACCTGGTATCACTGCTGTTTGTCATCCATGATTAGTCCTTTTCCAAAACACTATGAGCAAGCAGCTCTTCCCCATCAACTTTTTATAGATGCACATTTCTCTGAAGTTGTGTGTTTGAAGTTTTTGGTGAACTGTGTAGTTTATTTCTGATCACTTCTCTAGTATGTAATTTTTATGTTTTTTCTCCTCTTCAGCCTTTCATGCTTATAATCCATGTGAGTTCATGCCAATTCTTTGATACTTTAGATATGTGGTCTGTTAGGATTTTTTATTATTATTATTATTACTTTACAGGAATCACTTGAAAAGTCTAGACTTACCACTGTTCTTCTGAATTGCTAATGCATGAGTTCCTGCTCTTGAGACATTGCCTGTCAAGAAAATTGTCCTAATTAACCTGGTGGTTCCCAATTTGCTAAGCAATCTTAAATCATAGAATCTCATCAAGTACCCTTTGGAAATCTGAATATGCTTATATTTCCACTTAATTTCCCCTATCTAAGATGGTAGTAGTATAAAGCTTCAGCAGATTGGTTCATTAAGTATAACCTCCAGTGCTTTAATCCACTTTCAGGCTCTGTATTCATCAGGAAGCTCCAACAGATGGAATATAGTTATAGCACCAGCTCAGGACCTGGAAAACATTACATGATAGTTTCTTACTAAAACACTGACTTTTCTCTCGTCTTGTGTCGTTTAATTTGCTCATTGTCTAAATTCTCTTTGTAGTTTGAGTTAAGAATGTGTGTTCCTCTTTTTATGTTTGTTCTCTTCTGTTCCAATGACAAGGACTTTATTTTCCAAGGCATTTGAAAATGTGGGTAAAACAAAAGTCTGTCAAGCAGATTAAGTGTTTCTATTAATTCAGATGTTTTCAATTTTTTGTTACAATTTTTCCTGGTCACTTAAATCATACTCACAAAAAGTTACAGATATGCAGGAAAGACTCATTGAACAGCCTATCTTCTCAGACAACATCCCAAAGAAAACCCAGAATTCTTGTTGGCACTACAGAGATAACAAACAGATGGACTGAAAGGAGCAAAAAGCCTAGAATTTGATGGCTGTGAGCAGTTCTTGTCTTCAAAGTACCTAATCATGTTTTCTGACATTGAAATAGGATGTTTTCAGCTGCTTTTAAATGAATTCCAAAATAACCTTGGAGATAGACTTTTGCTATGTGCTCAAGAGTTGTGTGGGTTTGCTGTAATATCTGGTGTTTTGAAAGTAATGACCTTAACAGCAGGGTTTCCAGTTAAGACTCAGTCTGTAACTCAGTTCCTTCTATTGAACAGAAGAAATCAATAATAACATGCTTTAGGACTTACGTGATAAAGACACAAAATACATTTCTAGGCAATGGTACATTTGAGTTTTCTCTGTGGGGATTGTATTTGAAAACTAGACTGAAAATGTATTTGTTTTAGCAAGCAGGTCTCATAGACATTTGAACTATAGAACTGAATGCATTTTTCTGGTGAAGCTGAGACTGCCAGTGATGATTATCAGATCTGAAATGCAAAGAGCAAGTGCTATGTTGGGTGCTTATTCACAGTGCATAATAATTTTTCCTTGGTGAGTTCTCTTGGGGTGTTTTACAATTCAGGGCAGTATATAAGAGCTTATACCTTATCTCATCAGCTACTCTTTCTGCTCATAAATTCTATGTAGGCTGCCTAATCATAGGAAGACACCTTTATTAAAACAAGCTACTAGGTAAATGAAGTTTTCCAGTTCTAATCACAAATACACGTGTCATTAAACACACTGGAAAGGCTGAACACCTGTTGATGCATTCTGTGTTATTTTGATTTATGATAACAGAAACTTTCTCGTATGAACACATCAGGCTAGACTATGCAATATCATGGTAATAAATGGAGTATTTTTGTAGAGTCTGCTCTTGGATCTGGATTCTACCTTTAAAACCAGTCCCTGAGGTGGTCTCTGGGCTCAGCTGGGTGATGTGGGTGACTGTGGTGAAAATATTAATCTAGGAAGACCATGCTTGTTTTCTGTATGGATTACCTGGAAAGTGCTGTGTCCACTGAGTCTCAGACCTGATGACTGTTTTATACAACTCTCTGAACTTTGGAGTTTTGATCCTTGTGGCTCCCTTCCAACTCAGGAGATTCTATGATTCCATGGCTGATTCAATTTGCTTCAAGTGCTTCAATGTTAGAGGCTGCACACCTTGTAGGAGGAGGCTTGTTTCCTGAAATTGTTCCCACCTTGAGAGGATAATGTAAGGATTCACGAGTTTTCACACCTTTCATTTGGACTATGTCAGACTTCTGAATTAATATTTTGCCATGTAGTTCTACCTTTGCTTGCACCAGGCACTGTATTTTGTGGTCACTTGTCTCAAAATGAATTCAGATTTTGGTGCCAAGATTAAACCTATGCTTTAGTTAGGAGGTGGCTGTATATAACGCTAAATAATCCTGTTGGATCATTTCAATGTCTGCTCTCAAGAGTAACTTGAAGTAACTCACATAAACTTTACACTACAAGGCACGAGTAACTTTTGTGTGGTTCTCAAACCAAAGCCCTGAGTTAGAAGCTTTCTCCTGCATAATGTAGGTGGGTGCTGGAGGAGATACCCATCCTGTTCCCCAGCTGCATTTGCTACATCTGTGCCTCTTTTGGGAAGCTGCTGCTGCTGCTGCTGGAAACACTGCTGCATATTCAACCCAGGCACTCCACAGTAATCACTAACCATAAAACAAGTAATGATGTCTTTAATATACACTTCCACCTCTATCACCCATTCTGCCCTTAAGCACATTATAAACCAGGATTTTTAGCATTTCAGTGATGCTGCAAACCATCCCATCTGGCTTCACTAATGCTAATTATATGAAATTTCTTCCCACTGGTGAGTTTCCAATTTCTTTTCCTTTATTTTGCAAATTCCTGTCATTAATACAGTGATAACTGAAGCGTTTCTTGTCTTTCTTTCCTAATTTGGCTGAACTTGAAATCTTGGCCTTTTCTGTGCATTTTTTCCTTTATTAGCTTGCCTTTATACTGTTAGTTTAAAATTGCCCTTGGTTCCTCAGTTACTCCCCAGCAGAGATTAACCCCTCTTCTAGTTATTAAGGGCCCATCAGTCCTTTTCTTTGTCTGAAAAATGGACTGATATTCTATTGTCAAACCTTCTGGCTTTTAGTCTCACAAATTTCATAAAGCTTCATATGAATATAGTGGAGACAGAAAAAAGCAATATAGTGCTTTTTCACAATGTCCAGTGTGGACCCTGTTGTACACTTGGTACAGTATTGACATTGATAACCCAGGTGTTTTATCTTAGAGGTTAATGAGAACTGTCCCTAAGTGCTGCTCAAGTCTATTTGAACAAATTCATATAAAGACTGTATAAAAACTAATGATAAAAATATTAGTCTGCATTGCTCATGATAATTCAAAGCTAGTATTTATTTTCTCTATGATTGCAGTCTGTCACAGGTCAGTGAGTCTGGTCTGTCTCTATAGTTGTAATTTTTGTTGCTGACTCTTTTTTATTAAAGAGGAATAGAACTCTCGATGGCACAGGTTATTTTCATAAATAAGCAATAATGGAGAGTGTATCAGAAATACAAGATAAAAACCAGCACCATTATAAGTTATGGGTGGCAGTAAATAAATAGCCTGGCATTATAAATATTGAGTTTCATTAGAGTATAAATGTCATACTCTCTGCAGACATAAGTGTTCAAATCCTACTGAATGTAATAGGAATGGTACAGAAATATTTGAGATGCAGGGATGGACCTTCTGGTAGGATTTTGGAAAAGTTATGGTGAACAATTTATGGGCTGTGGCTTCATGTAAATTTTGAGCAACTTGATTAAAGAGATGTATATTCCAGTACAAATTGAAAATGCACTTAATGAGCCATATCCTCAGGCTTTTTTGGTTTTTTTAAGAGGTTTGAGTCAGCAGTTCTCATACAGAATGAGCCTTGCTCAAAGACCCGGGCAGACTTGACAAGTCTCTGGCTGAACTCTGTGGCCACTGTTCACAGCCACCTCTTGTGTCTGTGCCACATCTCTTAAATCAAGTGTGGGGAGGACAGAGCAGGGCTGAAATACCCAGTCATGCCCTGATAAATCTTCACTCTCTCAAGGATGATGTCTACTCACTTGCAGGGCAACCTCAAGATTTATACTGCTGTATGCTGAGATTGGCAGCTGGATTTTTCATTGTTTTCTGGGTGCTTGGTGTGCTGAAGGGGCAAAATGAGGGAAAAGTAGCTGTTGTTTTCCAGATCTTGGTTCCCTGCTGCATGTCAAGCCAACAAGGAAATCACATCAGCTTGTCCTCAATATTTAAAACACTGCACTGTTCAGATTCGTGGATGCCATAAAGCTAGTACAAGATAGTAAGAAACTCAAATTTTAGTGAAGAATCTTTTAGAAATGATAGTAACTTTTGTTATTATTGTTATAAAAATGGAGTATTAGTAATTATTTATTTCAGACTTCCATTTTTAATTTTCCTCTCTCTAAAGTAATGTTTGGTATTTTTTGTTTATTATTAACTAGGACATTGTCTTAAAACTCAGTAGTAATGAATTTTTTTTTTTTTGTCTTGGTAAGTCTGTTTGAAATAGATCTGCTCTGCCAATTTGCTGAAAACAGGCAAAGGTAAGCAAATGGGGGGAAAAATATTTCTGGGGGACGCTCCAAATTTAAATCAACACTGTTAATGTAAAAAGATCCCAAAGGTTAAATACTAAGGAGAGAAATTCCTAATACATGTAACAAGAATTTTGGTCATATGACCTGTCTCATTAAAGCCATTGAAGTGGAACCTCTCCTAAGAGGAAGGCTGCTCAAGTGTGTAATTGTTTGCAGGGCAGACTCTGAGTGTGTAGCATACTGGATTTTGTTAGTGTACTGTGAAAAGGCATAAGGATGAGCATACAATAATTCTGTAATTAGAATTGCATCAGGCATAATGTTTTTGCATTAGAGAGTACATTGGCTGGTTATAATAATGATTTGGAAGTCTGTATTCCCAAACTACTTAATGGGTGTCTCCTAGCCTTGAACACAAAAGGAATCAAATATTCACTCCTAGGCATGACTTAAACTGTTGCATCAATTTTTTACAGTAATTAACATTTAATATAATTTTCACCTCTGATCAGCCTCCTTCTCATTTACATCAAAACTCATCTAGTTCCCACTTATCAACCAAGAGATGAGCAAATGATTTGATTCACCTTAAAAATTTAAATGTCTGATAAGTATTGGCTGTGAATCAAAGTAGCAAATGAACTTTGGCAATTTTTAGCTGTGAGCCTTATTAATTATCTAAAGAGAACTTGTTCATAGGCAGTTGATCAAGAACAAGGAAGATCTCTAGTGTGTCTTTAAAAAGAAATAGTATTATCTTATGTGCGTGTACTTGTGTATACATATGTCCTGTAATGTTGAGTTCAGCTCTCGGACACCAGAATTGCAGATGTGGGGCTGTAGCTTTTTGTTTATTTTTTGTTGCTGATGTTGATCTGCTGCTCAGGAAACAGCCTAATCTGTACAAGGTGTAATAGATTGCCTTAACCCACTTGTTTCACTCATGAATTCATCTTCCATTTTAGTTTTTCCAAGAGGCTTTCAAGCAAAAGTTATTGGTGCAGACTTTCCTGTCTACAAGCTCTAGGTTAGTACTTTTCTGCTGATGTTATATATGTAAGGAGCTGGGTTTATTATTTAAACTGGAATGTGCTGAGAAAAGAAAATAAAATTATAACTTGTTTTCAGGAGAAATTGGCCAGGAATACATATGAATTGAAATGTCCCAAAAGTGTCTCTAAATGATGGAAGAGGCAAAAGAAATGAAGGAGCCAGGCAGGATATTGTTGAAACAGCAGAGGAGTTAATTCTAAATGCAAGATTTTTAATTAAGTTACGGATGTAAATGAAGCACGTAGAAATTATCCATTTGTCTTAGTCCCAACCAGAAAATAGGTCCTTTTGTAGAGAATTATCTCCCCAAAACCTGGATAATATGTAGAAAAACATGATTTACTCACAACCAGATCTGTTATTTCAGACTTTAGTGTTGCTCTTCACAATTGTTTCTCTCAAAGCTGAAGCTGTCTGGGAGTGACAGAGGGAAATATTTGTCCATGAAAACATGAACAGAGTTTTTGCTTTCCACTGGTACCAGGAAGAGTAGTGAGATGGTTTTAACAGCAGCAGGAGAGAGTTGCTCACCTGACCATGGAAATCTGCCCTTTATTCTATGCCTAGTGCAGCACTGCTGCTTGTGCACAATGCCTCAGTTTTTGCATTGTATTCCAGGAAAAAAGTAATGATTCCTGCTTCAGTGAGTTTGTGAAATGCATGCCATTAATATAATATTAATTACAGTAAATTGTGTTTTTTCTGTGTCTCTTCTTCTCACCCTCGGTTGAGTTTCCATAATGCTGTAATTGTTTGATGGTGCCAGTAAAGATTGGGTGTCTCAGGGGTAATGTCCATGAAATCTTATTTTCTACTGTAGTCCATTAAGAAGATGCTGATATTAACCTGAGAGTCTGAGGTCAGTGTACAGACCATGAATTTGTTCAAGCACACTTGTTTGTTGTATATATAAATCTTTGTTTATAGAAGCCTTCACTGTGTTTTCTTACAGTGGTTCAACTCTACCAGATCTTGAATGTAAGCACAGATTGCATCAAAATCAACTAACATTATAGTGTGTGCATGTCTTAAGCATTTTGGGAAAAATATTACTCATTTTATGAGTCCTAAAGTAAGTTAGGAAGATGCAAAATGCAATGTAGCTGAGAATCGATATAGCTTTCAATTTATTTAATTATTGATGACAGTACAAAACAGTCAGCTTTGCATTGATTGTGTTGAAAATATGGGAAAGGGAACTGAAATAGTGGCTGCACTGTGGGTTTTTTTTGGTGTTCTGTTTTGTTATTTTATTTTTTGTCAAACTTTCTGCAATTCATTTTTGTAGTAAAATGGGAAACAAAGCAGTTCTCTCCCTTCTGCTGGAAGTAATGCAAGGCCATTGTATCAAGCAGGTTCTGTTTCCTCATTCTCTCAGCCTCCTGAATATCAGAAATTAGAATTTTAAAATGTAGATTGGCTCCCATGATCTTTGATTCAGTGCTTTTTGTCAAATCCCACCCAACAGAAGCAGAATTGTTTCACATACCTAAAGTTATTGGCACAAATTTACCCTTGGTGCAAATTCCTTGACTGAAGAGCCCTAAAATAAGGGATGAGTTTGGCTTAGCTCTGTTGACTGCAGCGAATCTGCACAGCTCAAAAGACACTGCCTGGATTTGTCCATGAGACCTCCTATTTCTATATAAACAATTTGTTCTGTTTAAGCTCTGTCCAGGGAGGTGGTAAATGGTGTGGAATCAACATAAACTGAAAAACAAGCACATCACAGTGCTCTGGATCCCAGGTGGCATCACCTGTTTCACTGAATCAGTAACAGAATGACTGAAAGAGACTTTGAAAGCAACTTCTGACAGCTACTTGCTTCAAATGTTGTGTTGCTGACTTAGTTGTTGCTGAAATTTTGGTTCCTGTTCTAATTAGCCAGTAATGCTTCTGTGGCTATTAATAGCATAGTCAATTTATGGGAGAATCACACCCTTGAACATGCTTTCATGGCCAAATTCAGAATAAAACCTTACAATGGTATTTTCTGTGTGTCTGTTCAGGTCACTTGGCAGCCCTTGATTTTATCAATCAGCCTGACTCTTTAAAGTACTTTTGCAGTTAGTTGAGTGATTTTACTTAACTTTGCAAGAACCTGTCTCAGAAGAAAAATTACTAATGTCTTTCATAAAGGACAGTTTCATCAGAAATTGTATGACACATTGTTGGAACTGATTTTGCCCTTCTTTATAATGACCAAATACGGTCACTGTAATGTATCTTGGCTGAGTTTTATACTTCACTTTTAATTGCTTTTTGTTTGATTTCTATTTTACTCTGGACACAAAGAGTAGAAGTTAAAATACTGGGGGTTTTTTAAATAGTTCCTGTGATGTCAGGAACTCTGTTTCTAAGCCTATGGTAATCTTAAGGATGGATTTAGCCACACATTTGGCCTGCCTGGGCAGGAACTGCTCTAGGAATGACATTTTTACCCACTTGTGTGATTCAAAGTCTCACTTAGTCCTCCCAGTCACATGGTTAAAAAACACTGTGTAATTTGACTCAACTAAAGTGTAATTTTCATGGAACTACTATACAAATTACTTGTAGAGCAGAGAAAAATCATGAACTAACTCATATGTGTATATATGTATGTATATATGTATGTAAAATTTAAAAGAAAAAGCTACTTGGAACTGATGGTTACCTATTGGGATAGCAGCAAAAGTCACTTTCCCGACTATATAGAAAAGGTCATGAGTTATTAAGCAGCTCCCAACACTGAAAGGAACTAAAGAATTGATGATTACAGTCTCATTTGCTGCTTCTTTTCTTCATGTCATCTTTTCTGGCAACTCTTTTTGTAAGAACTTCAAGCAAGAGATCCCATCTTATGTTTGAAGGCTGCTTTGCTCATTAGAGCCCTGGTAGGGGATCTTATGTGGTACCATAACAGAAAAAAAATAATTGGGTTTTGTTTATTTTCATTCTGAGTGCTTAAAAATGAACAGTGATGAAGATGAATATTCCTCCATAAAATCAGAATTGATTTTTATTCTACTGAAAGTGAGCATTTTGAGCAGCCTGGTATCATTGTGGGGTTATAATAATTGTTAGCTTTACCTTATGCTGCTATTCATGTGCTTCTTGCTCACTTTACTGGCATGAGACTTATTACTATTTTTCCCCTGCTACATTTGTGACTAAAGCTTTACAGAGCCTTTCTTTGGACATCAGTTAGTTTATGACCCAAAAAAATTCCTAAATTTTCTATTCACAAAAGTTCTGCCTTATCAGAGACAAAGTACTCATCTGAATTTTTGTGCCCTTTGGACTTGATTCGAATTCATTTCTAAGGGTAGCTTTCATATTGACCTCTTAAGAAATGGAATTCAAATTTTAGACCAGTGTAACTGGTATAATCTTGGAGCACGGGAAGAGTATTACTGTCTTGAGGCACTGTCAGATTTCTGTGGGGTATGTGCTTCTAATCCTTAACAGACAAGAGATCCAGAACTGAATGTGGCAGATACACAGATCTGAAAGCAATTTTGAGGCATGGATTTGCAATTGGAAGGACCCAAAAGGAAATTATTTAATTACAGATGAAGGCCAGCAATAGGAAGTAATTTTTTTCCCTAGGAAAACTGGTAATTGAGTTGTTAAGCTTACTTTGCCACAAAGTCTTCTGAAAGTCAAAATTAGTTATGTTTAAGAAGAGGTCTGCATAAATGCATGAGGGATAAGTCCATTAATGGTTATTTAAAATCATGGGTCTTATTTACATTTCTAATTCAGCAAATCAATTAACTGGTTCTTGGCAGAGGAGATGAGGGGATGCTGTAATTTGTGCTCTCTTGCTTATTTTAGACTCATGGACTGCTTTGGGTTAGAAGAGAACCTTGCAGATCATCTTGTTCCAAGGCCCCTGCCATGGGTTGAGGGCCCCTTCCACTAGAGCAGGCTGCTCAGGGCTCATCCAGCCTGGCTTGGACCCTTTCCTTAAGCAGTTTGTGTTTGTTCCTTGTCAAAAGCAGGATTCTGGGTTCTGTTCACTTTGGTTGTATCCAGGACAGCAGCCCTTAGTGTCCCACAGGCCAAGAGCCCCAACCCTCTCTGGGTTTGCCCAGCCCCCTGTTAGGGAGTCTAACTTGCATCAGCCTTCACTGGCTTGTCATTTTTTAACCTAATTTTTGAGGTCCAGCAGCTGCAGAACGTGTGCCTGTGCTGCTGGACATTGTGCTACTCTGCAAAAGCAGTGCAGCCTGCTCTGGCTCACAGAAAACAGCTGCAAAATTCCCTCTCTATATGCCCCTGCTCCACTGTGGCATTCCAGCTCCAGGGTCCCTGGTCACTCTGATCTTAGCATTTCTTTCCAACCCAGTTCTCATCTTTACACTTTAGGTAGTTGTATTACATTCCCCATTTTTCCATTGTCCTTGATGCATCAAAAATAGAGCCACTCAGTCGGATCTTGCAGATAAATAGCTGACTTGATTTATCAACACTTGAGAAGTGATTTGGCCATGGTAGAAGAAGGAAAAAAATTTTTGGCTCATTCCAATGCAATTTTGAACCATGCAAACTGTTTGGCATATTTAAAACCTGTAAACAGTGGTTCTTCTGCTTTAATTTGTGCAAGTAATTGGCTAACAATAATAGTAATTTAAAAGGTAGAATTCTCTTGTATTTTAATGGGCATAAACGATGAAATAATGATCCTGATCTCATAAATTCTTCTTTGCATGCAAAAATAGGAAAAACATAGGCACAAAAATGTCGTGGAGGGCTCCCAGCTGGGTGTGGGAGGGCTGTAGCAAATTGGAAGAGGACAAGTGTCTGTGTAGTTCAAGAAGCTACAGATAAAGGCAACCAAGGGGAAAAGAGAGCACAAGCAGGGGGGGTCACTTTGTTCAACTCTCCAGAGGTGACTTGGTGGCCTAGGGTGAGACAGAGGCATCGAAGTGTCTTCTTCTATTAACTTCTCCAAGGTGGGAACAAGGAGAGGAGGGGGGACTCTCTGCAGAAGGAGCTCTCAGAAAAGCCACGAAGGAATGTTTATAGGAGAGTGCCAGCAGCTAAAGGCAACAAAAGTAGAAATGCTTCTGTTGAGAGTTTTAAGAATTTTGTATGTGAAAGAACGCTTTTATTAGTTTGCAGCTCTGCTAAGCAGTTTTGCAAATGAGATGCTTTGATTCTTATTGGCACATATTAACTTCAGGGATTTTAGTGTTCTTCTTGTGCAGGCTAGAAAAAGAGAAAAATATATCTATAATGTCTGGAAAGCTGCTCCTGACTGACTATTTTGCAGTAATATTTAAAAAAAATTATAATTAAACCTTTATGTGTATCCACCTTTATATTCGATATACATCTCTTAA
The DNA here is from genome assembly GCF_052056855.1 of Sturnus vulgaris. NCBI lineage: Eukaryota > Metazoa > Chordata > Aves > Passeriformes > Sturnidae > Sturnus > Sturnus vulgaris. Next base: position 33,773,280 of record NC_142249.1, read on the forward strand.
TGCATTAATTGCTTGGAGTCCAGATTTGCCTCTTAATGCAGTAATTGCAATTCCAAAATATTGGTTAAAAGTCTGCTTCTAATGGTGTCTCAGATGGTGGAACAAAGAAATAAAATTACTCCATTTTAATGTCAGAAGCTAATGTATGCTTTTAATCCAGCTTCACCCAATATTAAAAGCACTTTGTTTTTAATAAACTTGAGGGTGAATGAGAAATCACTTTGCTACTGTGACTAATATGGAAATGGGTTTCTGTCCTATGAAATGTATAGTCTATGTACAAAGGAAAATGAATTTTCAACTTGGAAACAGCTTTATTGATGTTTTGAAATGAAGTGAGAATGGTAAAGTTCCTTAAATTGAATGTGGAGAAACAAAGATGCACTATTAGTTTTAGAAGTCATTTCATTGTCAGTAAGCTAGTAATTACTGTAAATTGTATATGTAACAATAATCCCTGAGTGTTGCTCATTACGAGCAGATAGTCAATGATGTGATAAGGCAAAAGTGCAAGGTGATAAGGAAGGTGGTTAATTACAGTAATGACCGATTTTCCACAAAGCATGGTATTGTAATTTATATGCTCTGCAGCAGTTAAAATGGCAACAACTGCAAATGCAGCCTGCATTCAATGACTCTTTCCCTAATGGAAAGCAACTGCTATGCACAGATCCAGAATGTTGCACTGGAATATTAGCTATTAAACTTATCTTGAAACCATCAATGTGTATTATTGAATAAAACGCATCCATTATGAGAATTAAGAATGCAATAGAATGAAAAGGAATGATTTTACTGAATTCATTAGATGCTCAGAAATAACTTCTTGGTCTGTATAGCATATCCTGGAGTTTCCCAGAATGGCTACGGTGTCATAGGTATGGCTTAGATCTGCACAGATGCAAACTCAAAAGTTGGTTAGATTTGCTTTTGTATTTTTGTGAGTCTTAGGTGTTCTTTCAAATATTTCCTTGACTTCCATCAGTTATTTAGCACGTGGGTGCTCTAGATATCTATGTCTGCTGAACTACAGAACCACTTGAGGTGTGAATTGAGTGCCATGTGCAATATCCTTTCTGCATTATTTTTGTGATTGTGGTAAATCCCAATCTGCTCTGCTGCCTGGCAGGATTTGGTTAATTTTTCTTCTACAGGGCTTAAATTAGCAGCAGAAAGAGATCCTGTCCAATTCTCCACTGTGGTGAGCCAGGACTATTGCTGTCCATGCCAGATGACTGCAAACCAAGAGCAGGTCACCACTCAATCTGATTGTCACATGGCCTTTTAAAATAACCATATAAACATCTAAGAAAATCACCTTACTTTTTTAAGGTGGGTGCTCTTGTAGGCAGCAGCACATGTGGGGAAAACAAGTCTGGTGTCAGGATCTATATCCCAGGTCCTGGGGCTGTGTGATCACATTGCATTGGCCTCAGCAGAGCAGACCTTGGAGCTGTGTCCTTCTGGATTTGCATCACTAGGAGTGCAAGATGCCAAAAGGAAGGGCTGCCAGAGGTTGTCACAGCATTGGTAACTTCAGCAATATAGTGTTGTAAAATGCATGTTCATTTAGCTGGAAGTTGTTAGCATTTTAACTGCTCAGTGGAGAGGTTACAGATTGATTTTGGGTTATCTTGCATCTGATTTGAGTCTCTATTCAGTGTCCTCAGTGATATGTCCCATGGTGCAGAGGCTCAGGAGCAGCTCTGGGTACAGGGTGTACTTAGGAGTGTACAAATATCAGTATCTCAGTGATACACAGCAGCCTGTGACACCCTCTCGGGGAGGGGTTTTGGTCCCAGATCCCAGGCACACTAAATACATGGAATTATATATGCTGGGAGTTGTAATTATAGTGCAGGAACAGATCCTTTTCATTTTTCTGTCCCCTGCAAAACCCCCTTTTAATCACTTGCCAAACCTACGCAGGAAGAACAGGACAGGATTAATACCTGTCAGCTCTCTTGGGCAATTTCTTAAACATCCACAAACTCTCAGCCTAGCCCAGGCTTTCTCATTTAATGGTTTAGCTAGGTATAATTAAATTTAGTATTATATATGGAAGCTACTGGCTCTTGTCTGAACTTTGTTAAAGATTTATCTTGGTAATAAGATTGTACTAATAATTGCATTGAGATTGTCTTAGCTTAAAATGTTTTTGCTGATCAGAGCACTCTTTGCCAACTTGGTGAGGTATCTTCTACTTGTGTTAAATGGAAAAACTATATAAACTGAAAGCACAGGGTAATAGCTGTAAAGAACAATAATTTCAAAGATTTGAACAGAGATGGCCAATTACTTAATAACCTCTTCATATGAAGAGAGATTCTTTTTCTAGGGTTCTGCTTGTGCTCACAGATTTAAACAGCTTAAATTCTGTCAACTTCAAACTCAACTCCTCAAATGAAGGGGATTATTATGACTAAATGAGAGTAGTATATATAGGAAAGACCATGTGTAGTAACTCTAAAATGGAAAAATCTGATTCTTAGCTAAAGCTATCTGTCTTGGCAATGGTCCATAATGTGTGTTTAATCAAGCAATTGAAAACATTGTTGGTTTGTTTTTCTTTAAAAACACCTCTTTTCATCAAAATGGAGAACTTTACAGAAGTTTGATTTCAACAGGATTACTTAATGAAGACACCAATCTTTTCCTGTCAAGAGTTAGATCAACGGTAATATTTTCAAATGTGCCCAAGTGACTTGAAGAGCTAAATTGAATTTCTGAATCTAACTCAGACATTTCACATGTTTCCAAAGAAGTAGGTTTCTAAGGCACCTGAGTAATTTTTCATTTCAAAAAAACACCCACACATTCATTTTTATTTTAAATAGGAAAGTATCAGGAAAAATTTTCTCAGATCAGATACTAAACCTAATCTTATATTCATTGCTAGTCACAAAATTTAAATTTTTAAAGAACAAGCATAAGGAAAAATAGTTTCCACTTTTTTCTAAATCTGGGTTGAATTGTTAATTTAAATAAGAATGTGATGAATCTGAAAAGGCTAGATACATCATTAAGATCCTGGTATCACAAACATTATTAAGTCCTTCAGGCTCCTGGGAGAGGAGATTTTCTTCTCCCTGGTCCAGAGTTGTGGTGTGCAGGTAAAGATTGTATCCTGACCTGATTTTCAGTCTGGCTGTTCTTAGAGTATCTGCACTGCAATGGGCCAAGCCCTGGTGCTTTTGGCTGTTCCTGGACGTGGTAAAACTGCTGTGTGTGACCCTGTGGATCATCACCACTGATGGCTTCTCCCACTCCTGAACAGTTTCACTGAGTCACTCAGCACTGACAAGTTTTATCCTCTCCAGACTATATGGGTTTCTGCATCCATTAAACTGTGTTTGCCTTGAGAATTCCCTGAAATAACCCCATACGAGAATTTCTCAAGGCAATCAGGATCTATATAGTCATGGAAAAAATATTCTAGTTACTTGTTTCTTTCTCTCTGCTTCAGAGTGAAAGTGGAAAGGAATAATAACACCATTGTCTTAATGTTTTTCTGGCATGTGACCTTTAGGCAAAGAACACTACTGACAGTGGAATAAAGAACAAACACTTGTGCATGCAAACGTAGCCACAGGCACTATTAGTTATTCTGAGGGAAAATAGATTAACTTTGCTTTAAGAACTTTCTTAGGAAATTGTTTTAGACGTTAGATAATGTCAGCTACTTCCCTCAGCCTGAAATTTTTCTCCTCACAAAAATAATGAAATAATTGTTTCCATTCTAGTAATGATCTGTATAAGATGAAGTACATAAATTTTATGAGAAGAAAGGAAAAGAAAAAAGGCAAAAAGTGACATGAAGCAGTGATGGGACTACTAAACATGTGGTAAAGTGGAGTCTCTGAAAGTCCTTGGGAAAGACCACCAGTTGATTCCTTTCTCAATTAAAAAAAAAATTGCAGGATTCGGGTTCTGGTTCCACACATGTGCAACCTGTCTCAATTTTGTATTATGTGTTCAGGAAATCTCTTTTAGGGGCCAGTTGTGAACCAGATTGGTGGGAAATGACACCACTAGAGCATCTCCCTGTTGCATGTAGGAGAAATTTTAGTTCAAATCTAACTTTTTAGAGGAAAATTACAACTCCTGTAAGTTTAAGTATCTTTTTTTATTAACTGTGAAAAATTATGTGCTGCACTTGGGTGCTGATGGCAGTCTCCATGTTCTCAAGGATCAAACTTTACCATCCTCATGCCTGCTGAGATACCACCTGTGTATTTTACAGTCAGAGGTGGAACAGGATGGACTAGGATTGGGCACAAAATCAGTGAGTCTCTAAATGTACCAGAGGAAGAACTTGTGGAGGAAGGAGGAGGGGCAGAACAGAAGTATTGATGTTAGGTCTTTAGCAGGATGTTGTGGTAGTGAAGTTGGAGTAAAACTAGACACTTTAACAATAAGCCAGAAACAAGATAAGATGTCTAGACATCAATAGCATTTACTGCATGAAAGATCTATCCAATACAGCAGACTCACAGTAAAAGGCAAAGACGATTTTAGTTTTGGAGTGTTTTTTTTCCCTTTAGCTTGCACGGTTTGTACTCAGTGACCTTCTGTCTCATCTCTATGTGTGGTAGGAATCTCATCTGAAAAAGAAATTTAGTCTAAAATTGCAGTTTCCATTTGTGAATCAAAGAACTTCAGAATAACTAGCACTGCCCTTTAAAGAAAAAATTAAAAATTAGATCAGGTATTGAAGAGGAGTTACTGAAATTTAGATCATGATTCTAATGACTGAAAAATGAAAATGTATTAAATTGTAGTGCCACCCACATGCGATGTCATAGTGATTATTGCAATTAAATGTAACATTGCTAATGCATAATAAAATTATAAAATGTTAGAATGTCAATATACCTTTTAGTATAATGCATACCTAGGAATTAATCGGCTCTGCATATGAGAAGGGTGAAGTAGTTCTTGGTAGAAAACCTCTAATTAACACTATAACATTGAAAAATTAACACTATGGTGTTAGATAAATATAAGCAGTCCATAAAACACAAAAAGGAAATGAAAAAACATGACATTGTGGGCCGGATTTTCAGTGAGAGTTCCTCTGTGGATGGTAAAACCCCTGCACAGCCTGACAATGATGTTATTTTTCCTCTGTTCAAACACTTGCAACACACAACTGAATAAGCTCTGTTCAGAAGGATTCCCTTTTCCAGAGCTCTTGTTTTTGTTGATTTGGGAAACGGTTCATTGCAAATGATCTTGAAATTAGGGTGTCAATATAGCAAGTAAACCTGTTTGACCATATTCCTTCATCATGTCCTTGGTTATAGGAATTAGTTCCTGTGGTCCCCATCCTTTGCCTTAGTCTGTATCTATTTCCCATTGTGGCTGGAGAAACAGGAGTTTAGAAGTCAATGAAGAGTCATAGAGTGAAAGAATGATAAACCATCTTCATAGCAGAAAATCTTGAGCAGAATTTTAACTCAGCAAGCTAAAAACCCAGTCCAGGTGTGCAGCTGAACATTCTTGGGGCAACCAGGGCATTGCATTGTAATTAAACTCCTACTGCTTTTGCATCCCTAAGGAAAACTGTCAGCTCTGTGATGATGGTGATTTTCCTCCCCTTAGCCACCGTGTTCTACAGTCTCTGCCATTCATGTACAAGTGTCAGACCCTGAGCTGAGCTTGCACAGATCTCAGTGCTCAGACTGAAACCATGCCATGCAAATATTCTGTTGTGCAGACCTGTGTGGAGCCATTGCCACAATTGTAGCCTTGAGAACTTGCACATGGAATTTTGCAGGAGGTCAGGTTTTGTAAATGCACAAGAGTAAATAGTGTTGATTTCTTGGTGATATAGTATTTTATTATATGAGCCAAAGAGCAATGGATTTTCAGGCAAGACTTATGAGCTATAGACAGATATTAAGATAAATATGATAGCAGAGAGCACCAGTCTTATTTAAGAAAGTTTTAGGCATGTGTTTGTGAAGCAATTAGGAGAAAATCACCACTCCTTGTATCCACAGTGCATATTGATTTTTAAAGCTGTGTTTATTCAATATTTATGTGTCCTGCTCACACATGAAAGACTCCTGTTCATTAGAAAAATGGGCCCAAGTACCTGCCCTGAGGAGTCCAGAGGTGAAAATCATTCTGTTTCTACCTGAGATGGCAGCAGCATTTAATTGTAACAGAACTTCATATTGTCTTCTGCTTTTTACAGTGTATGGGCTCATGTAATTAATTAATCTTGTTCTGTTAATACAGCTGGAGTGGAAGGTTTCCTCTGCCTAGACCATTTCATGTCCTTATAAAAATATTACCTGGTTAATTTCATTCTTATTTCTGTGTTTTTATTCGTGTATTGGGAAGTTTCTTTTCAGCACACCACTGCAAGAATTGAGCCTGAGATAAAGTTGCCGTTAGTAGTCAGTAATAGCAGTCAAAGTATTGCTTAGAATGTTCTAAAAAGTGCCCATTTTGGAGAAGTGGCAGAACTGAAGCTGCAGGAAGGGATTTTTCACTGGCATATTCTGTTATTACCTGAACATTTACACCAAATTGCTCTTCAGCAGGAGCTTGAAACAGAAGAATTGTGATCAGCTTCAACTATTTCAGTTTCAAAATGAACAGATGAAAAAATTCTTGGGCTGTTAAAATGCAAAAATTGAGGTTTTCTTATGTCAAAGACAGGAGGTGAGCTGCAAACCTTTCTGCTAACTGCTAAGTGGATAAGGATACTCTACCCAACTCCATTTTCTTTTTCTTTTATTTACTTCCCTTTGTGACCTCTTTTTTGTTTGGACTGTTTTTGCTGAGAGTTGCCAGGTTTTGCTTTCTATTTAGAAGATGCTGGTCCTAAGGAGTAAGCTCTGGGGAAGTGACTCAGTTCAATCTAATGATCCAGAACTCTTAATCAAATAAGATTTAAGAGCTTTGTTGACACTTATGTTTTAAAAATGAGTATTATATGTCTAAATATTTGTATCAAATTCACTGTCTCACAAGCACATAGTATTGACTCCGGTTCCAAGAAAAAACAGAAATAATAATTGTATAATTCCTTTGGAGCATCTGACAGTGTCTATTTAATGTAAAAATGTTCCCAGCTGGAATGGGAATGTAGGGAGTCCATGTCTTGCTGGAGATCCAGAACTGTTATTTTTATGAATGAGCAGGAGCCATCATGATTTGGCATGAACTAAAGATTAATTTAGTTTTTAAACAATGTGCTGTTTCATATCACGCTTGGGTAGTTTTCAGTAAATTCATGTTTCCCATGGAGTTTCAAAGAAACAAAATTCTTTTTGCATTTGTAGTAGTTTTTAAGTTACATGAAAGCAGCTAGCTCATTATGACATCTTATCACTGTTAAAATATTAAACTTCCCCCAACTGCTTAGAAATATTTTGAATGTTATGGAATGAACATGTTCTTTGTGTCTGAATTTAGCTTGCTACCACACACTTGAAAAAAAAAAAAAAAAAAGGCAGAAGAAAAATCAAATCCTGGCATAATGCTACTAAAATACTTTAAGGTGATGCTAAGAATGGATTAAATACTTTTCAAGTAGCTTTGGAAATTCAAACTGAATGTAAGGATGGTAAAATCAGCAGAGGTCTGCAGCTGCTGTAGGTAGGCATAGCATGTGAGACAGGTGTGTGCTGCTGCTGGATGGGTCATGGCCCATCTGGGAGGCCTGGAAAAGCTTTCCCAGTTCCCTCTGTCTGCCCTTGTCCCCCCACCCTGATTTTCACAATTCTTCTGCAGAATCCTGACCTGGGTCTGAGGGCATCAGAGGCATAAAAGCTGTGATTCAGCTGAGTGTGGCACATGTGTGCCCTTGGTGTCTCATGCTCACCTTTCCCATTTCTTGTAATATTAATCTCAGAGATGACTTGGACATCATTTATTTCTTTAACTTGCTGTAATAAATTTAATGTTCACAGAAGGTGCCTGATTGACAGATCCAGAGAATAAAATTATTCATGAGGCATGTAGTTGTAGTTTAGGCAGGGATCAATCTTGTAGTTGCCATACTCTTGACTTGGAGAGTTCTCTTACTGGGATTTCTGGTACAACTGGAAACCAATTTGATTCTTCATACTTCTCCATAAATGAAAAAAATCAGAGAGTTGAAGGTGCATCAAAGGCTGGATTACTACTCTGCCATCTGCAAGGAGAGCCCTCGGGACAGCCACTGCCAAGTGTGAGGCCACTAGCAGCTATTTGTCCTTGGCCTGGAAAAGAGCATCCCAAGAGCTGTTTTACCTCAAAATGTGCTTAAAAACACCTACAGACAGGTGAAATTGTGGCTTAAATACTGGAGACACCTGGGAATCCTGAATGTGCTAAAACCTTTTATTGGCTGCACTTATCTTTTTACTCCACTGACAACAAGGTGAAGGAGTGCTCCAAAACACCCTGACCCCTCTCTTCACCTTTGTTGGGGAATTGTAACACAATTATTCTCTGCTGGCTGGTCAGGCTCTTTTAAGGAACAGATTAAACACAGTGGGCTCTCATGGTAACTGTGCTGCACCAGAAAAACGTGTCCTGGGTGGCACATCTCTGAATCAAAGCCAAATTCCTTGATGCTGAAAGCGACTGAGGGAAGAGTTCATGTTCCTGGTCTGCTTTCATTGCTGGCATTTTCACTAGAGATGCTAATAAGAATTTATGATGTTGTAAACTAAAAGGACTTCTGGAAGTGCTGCTTGTCAGTGAGAGTGTTTCTGGTGTCTGATGTGGTGGTATTTCTATTATTATTTATGATTATTATTTTAAGCTGTTGGGACTTTTCTGATCTGACTTATGCAGGCACAAGGTCAAACTAACTAACTTCACATGAAATTAATGCATTGAATTCTTTTGTGTCTACACTTGATGTAGTGTAACTCATGCCTTTGTTTTGCTTATGAAATAGTCTGGAGAGTGTAGAAAGACAAATTAAATTGAGTCAGGTCCCATCACAGTGCCTGAGCTTGGCCTTCCTCAGCACATAAACTTGTAAAATGTTGGCTCAGTGGTTGATCAAGAAGCATATTTGTGCTTTACCCACTCAGGGCACGCAGCTTGCCAGAGCCATCTGCTCACATCCCCCCTCCTTTTTAGTGTAGCAAATCTGAGGCTAAAATATTGATAAACAATCTCTGCTGCTAAATTAAGACTTTAAACAGTAAAGAGGAGAAAGAATGTGAGCTTTAAATTCTCCAGACGTTTGTGCTACGTGTGCTGCTGTTAAAATTATGGTGATAAGGAGCATGAAAGGTCTGATGTGTGATGATTGTTTTCAAGTAATTTTAGTTAGGCTAGCAGCAGAAATGATGAAAAGAGACTCCCAAACAACTCGCCTGTATCCACAGACAGCTTAGTTGTGTGGATTCATGTAACTGGGACACCTCAAAGAGCTTCTGAACTTAAAATGCAAGACAGGGCAGTCAGAGAGGAGAAAATAAGATTTAGATAAAGCCAGAGCATTAATTTAAGTTTTTTAAAAGAGAGAGGGGAAAGGGAAAGAAGGGTGGGACTCTGTCTCCAGGTTTTTTTTGTTTGTTTTTTTTTGAAACTTATACTTACAATATGATAAAAATCCCTTTCCATAACACTTCTCTGGCTCAGTAGAATTATTTGGGAATTTTTTCTGCCTTACCCTTTTAATCCAGAAGCTGTCAGGCTAAGCAGCCTGCAGAAACACCTTTTAGGCAGAATGAGGTCTGTGATAGGACATGTCAGAAAAAGAGAGGAGTTGTCTGTAATTATTTCCTTGTCTATAGAAAGTGGCACTGAAGGAACACAGGTGCACTAAAAGTAAATGAAGAGATGTTTTTTTGAGAGATCACTGCTGAGGAAAGCACCTGCCATCACAGCCACAATAATAAAAAGATTTGTAAAAGCTATTTTACTCCCTGCTTCTAAAAATGTCAGCTGCCTTGTCTCCTTTGCTGTGGTTTCCAGGTTCCTGGAGGTTGCTCCTCAAGCTTCCAGTGCCTGCCCAGGCTGCCCAGAATAACAGGGAGATGGTAGATTGCTTGTTCTTCTGCTGTGTGGTGTTAAATCAGGGGAAACTGCATCCTCAGCATGTCTGAGAGCCACTTCCAGCCCTTCCTGCTTTGGCAAACCCCTCTCTCAAGGCAGTGGCTATACTACTCCTACTGTGACCTTGATTTAGATAATTTTAGTGTCTCTTATCTCTGCTTCATTTTCTCTGCTTCTTCCATGTTCAGCTATCTGAGGATCTCCAATGTTTTGAGTAGTCTGACTTTCAGGAAAGTTAATTAAAGCCCCAGCCTTCATGCTACCTTAATATTTGCTAATTTAATTTGATTTTTATGTATGTACTTTTCTCCATCAAAGTGCCAAAATGTGCTGTAATTTAAACACAGTGGTGTGTGATGCTTAGATTACCAAATGACTGCAACATTGTACATGCTACCATTTCCCATAACAACAAGTAATGTTTTGGTCCTTGGCTCATGTAAATTATTTCATAAACCTGTGAAGGCAGAGAATTGCATCTTTTCACCACAAAGGAAGATATATAGCAAATCTAGGAGCAAACAAAATATCCTTTTGTCCAATCATGGGTTGTACTTTTATTTGGAGGTCTCAAAACACTTCTCTGAAATTGATGATCTAGAATGAGGGCTAATCTGAGATCTTTGTGCTTTGTATAAAGTTATGGAGATAGAAAATTGTATTTTTCATGTCTTATTTGCAGTGAAACACCAGTAATTGGATAAATGTGTGTGTAAAATGCGTCTGTAGCATTTTCGCTTTCTGCCTGGCTCTGGGTTTTGTCTTTATTTAAACACTGCTTCAGCATATTCCTGGCTAATAAGGGTAGGTGTTTTACATCATTTTAGCAAAGTGGAACATTGGAATTATATGACTGAAAATCTATATTGCCATTTTTCATTTTTATTATTACTTTTTCATAATTAGGCAATAAATATAGGCTATGCTGATCTCTATGATTACATCAAGCTTTCTTGCATACTGCAACGAATAAGGGAGTAGGTGGAAAAAGATTCTAGCTATGCTTGGAAAAAAGTAAAATTAATCTTTTAGTATGTTGCCTGTTGTTGCTTTACATCAAGAGTGTGTTTGGGGCATGTGGTTAAAAAAAAAAAGCAATGATTTTCCCCAAGTCATATGTCTGTAAACTTTTCTAGTAAATTAGAGTTAGACACAGGTCTTTGGCATTTTTTTGAGGACAAAGTGCCTCTACTCACCTTGTCAGAGTCACTGCAATGAAGAATAGATGTGATGTGTTTGAATTAGTTGCCTACAAAGATCTGGTCTCCATTTAATGAACATAGATATTTTTCCAAGAAACGGGGAAGAAAATATATCCTTTTATCTTCTGTGTATAGTTTCTGGCTATTTGATAAAAAGAGCAGACTAAATCATGTGAGCAATGCTCTGCCATCTGTAAGTCAGTCAGGGTAAAAAAGCACATTGGGAATTGTGTGGAAGTGATTTATTTATCACATTAACTGTGCACTCTCTGCAGCATTGTTCATGATTGCAAATGGAAATTGTTGTCAGAGCTGCAGAAGGACTTTGCTCCTTCCTCACAGGTTTTCTGTGCCAAATTTCTGCTCATCCTCTCTGTGGCTGGGTGACAAATCTTCCCATCACTATGTACACAAAACCTTTGCTACCATGTTACAGCATTACAATCACACTTTTATTCTCATATTTTATGTATTTATCTTTTTGGTTTGCATTGCTACAATAACTTCTCATATAATAATAAAAAAAATGTGTCAGCATAATAATGTAACTACAAATAGCTGTCTGTAAGTGTCATTAAGTTCAGAAGATGACTGTTGAGAAAAAAACCCATTTATTTTGCACTGTGAGGGCAAAGCCCCTTTTAACGACTTTGTGACTCTTAGAAAAGTTATAGTTACAAGTTTTCTGCCTGTTTTGATTAGCAGGATTCAGAGCACATTTTGATTGAGAAATTGCATTTTAAATGGTATCTTTTTTCCTTCAGTCTGTTTAGATGAATCTTTTTGTTTCAAAGCTGTCTTACATTTGGCTTTTAGCTTAATTTCCTAATGTGTTGTGGTCTTTGATCTTTCACACTGTTGAACTGTTTTATTAAAACTCCCAAACAGGACCAGCGGCTCTCCTGATAATCATGATGTGTTTAATAAGTCTGGCAGCAACTGAATTAACTCAGTGCTCTTGCTAGTAATAAAGATGGATTCAAAAATGTTATTTTTGAAGATCTGTTGTGAGAGCTTTCCCACATTTTTTCCCCAGATGAAAAGAATTAATTATGAAAATAGTGCTCTTGAAGTACTAGGGTGTACAATGGCTATACTGATTGTGTGATGGAATTTCTTATAGTATCTCCAAGTACACCATGTTCAGAATTAAAAAAAAGAAAAATGAAGTAAAAGATGCTAGCTTTAGGGGGAAAAAACCCAATACCTTCTGGTTTTGTTCTTATTTTTTCCCCCTGGAGTTCTGGAAATGAATGGGTTTAAGCCCTGTGTTCCTGAATGGAGGGTGTGTGTGTATGGGGTTGCAAACATTTGATCTTCTTGGTATTAAAAAAAAAAAATCCATTTTCTCTGATAGAACCAAGCATAGTCCATTTAAATTTCTTCCCAGGTTAGCTGATTGGCATCCACTCAGGAGAAAAAGGCTGCACAGAACATTATTAAGGGTCAGTTTCCTTAGAGACTGCTGTGGAATTGTGGCAGTGTTTATTAGGCATTGGTGTGCAGAGTAGGATGTCTGCTTTATAAAACCTCTGATAAAAGGGATGGGAGGTTCTGGGTCCAGGTTCTTAAAGGTGGTGCTCCTCTAAGCATTGTCAATATATAGAGAGTTGGGATGGCAGCGAGTAATTGTTTTTTCATGATGATGTGACTTTCCCAAAAGTTATACCCTTGTCCCAGTTAAATAGCTAAAATATAGAACTCAATATAGTTTCACAAAATATTAGCTCATTGTCCAATTGACCATCCTCTGATGAAAAGATCTTTAAACTGAAACACTTGTGAAATTCTCCTAATGCCACAGCATTTCCTGGATCTATGCTACAGCTACTGGTGGGGTTTTTTTGTGTTTGCTTATAAAGACAAAAGCACTTGGTGGAATAATCAATTTGTTTGCAGATAATTACAGTTTAAAAATCTATTTCTCACCCTGCAAGATTTTTCCACTGCTTTTGGAAAGCCTCTGTGAGATGTGATTCACTATCTCTTTCTCTCTGAATATGGTAATTTCCAAGTTCCTTTCCTGATCTAGAACTCTTACTGCCAGCAATGTTGTGTCTCTCAGCATTATATATGTAATTAATACATCATGCATATACTGAATCACATAGTGCATTTTCAAGTTTTTCGTCTGATATTTATACTCAGTTTAATTACTTTTTAATTTTCTTAGAAGTAACTGAAAAACTCCTGATATTCCATCTGACAGATAGAGGCTGCTCCAAAGGAGCAGAACTTTAACTGCAATGCTGAAATGTTAGGCAGCAGTTGGCTATCCTCAGTCCCAGCCTTTCATTTAGCCCAACTTTGTTTGCCTTGTTCAGATAGATGAGAGCAGCTTGAGACCACAGGAATTTTGTTGCAGTCCATTTTGCTCTCTTTCTCCTATTTATCCGAAAGGTGTTTAAAACCTTGCACAGCACAGTGTATCATATATGCAGAAATTAATTCTTTGGATTTGGGTTTAAAGGGTCCCATCATTCCATTGAGTAGTTTTATTATTTTGTGTACTGTGCTGTAGGTTTGGGCCTGGGACTGTGAGTTCAAGCATAAGGTGTTGCTGAAGTTTATCCATTCCTGTTTCATGGGCTGTAAACCCACAAGTGTCTCCTCACTGGCAGCTGTGGAAGCTCTGTTGAATTGGCAGTGTGAGTATGACTCCACTGGCTACAGCTTCCCAAATCAACTGATCCCAAGGGTTCTGTGTCCCAGGTGGAAATTGCAGCCAAAGACTGTTTGCATTCAACCAAAGGAATTACAGATGTGTTGCAAAGTCACTGTGGACACGGGTAGTTATACACAAGTAAACTCTCAGTAAACAGTAATTCTGGTTCAGAGCTCCTTGGCCTCTGAACAAACCACAGTGTTGAAAAGTCCACATATAAAACACTTGACAAATTTGCAGAAACTTTTAATAGCAGTGAGGGGTTTTGATGCTTTGATCACTTATGAATGTCAGAAGAGCAGTGGTGAACCTGCAGATGAGTGTCCCCAGGTAAACATGTATGAAGCAGGGGGAATTAATCCAAAAGTATCTTTAAGGACCCAAGGGGAAAGAAGGGGAAAGAAACTGCCTTTAAACTATTCCTGTTGCATGCAGAGAAAGCCTCAAGTAGAGCTTTCTCCATTGCTCAGATACCAGTGATCCAGAAGGGAAGAATTGTCACCCAGGCCTGAAGAACAAATAACTTTGTTCAAACACTTGTGCTTGGGTTGACCCTCAGGCACGCTGCTCCTGTGCCCTCTGAGGTGACCCTGGAACTGAGCACCCCCAGCTTTTCTGCTTCTGAGCCATTCCAGGGACTCACACTGCCTCTGTTGGCTTTGAGCCTGGCAATCCAGGATCAGCTGTCTCTTTCTTCTCCATGACTTTTGGCCCTTCTGCTCTCTACTCTGAAGCCCGTAAAAGGGAAAGTCAGTGGGCTGCAGGCTGATTTCTTCAAGGGTTTGTGCCACAAAGCACAAAGAAATATGTGGCTTATGACAGGAGCCATCTCTTTCACACTGAGCACATGCATGTGGCAGAAGAAGAGGTTCTGTCTTTTATATCATGACATTATATTATATTAGAAAAAGGAAGGAGCAGTTTAAGTGGTTCAGACTAATTTAAGACCATATCATGGCCAGCTTTTATTATGGATAAACATAAATATTTTATTATAACCAAAGTCTGATCTTGTATTTTTCCTTCCTAGCCTTGTTCTTTATCTTACTTATTCAGTAGTCTACAATGCACATATTTTTATTTTTTATCCTATGACTTCATTCCTTGAGTCTACAGCCTTAGCAAACACCGAGCTATTCTAATGATTCTGTTTATTCAGCTTCTACTTTGAAAACAAACCAAAGTAGTCATTCTGTGTCTACTGAGCTCAGAAATTTACTCACAGTGTTCCTCCCACATTTTGAATGTAGCAAGCATAAAATGACTTCCTTACTGTTGCAAGCAGTATTTGTGAAGTGCCACTGGATATGTATTGTTTCTCCTTCTGACTCAGCTTTGAATTTACCTGGTCTCAGACATTCTACAGCTCCTGCTGCTGTTCCAGCATGAAATAATGTGGTTTTTTAAGGGAAAAAACTAAGGCCAGAACAATTTCAGTGAAATGCCCTATTCCTGTGAAGACTTCTCTATTTGTCACACTTGTGGACCTGAGTGATTTGATGCCACTGCAATGTATACCCTGCCCTTAAGTAAATTAATTTGGGAAATTTGATGAGTTTAATGCTTTCATCCAGCCTCACAAATATCCCTTTGGTGGAGTCTCTCAAGGTGCCAGTGCCTCATTTTGGCCTCTCAACATGAAGCCAGGGAGTAGGATTCAACCTTACCTGACTTTAGATATCAACTGGACTCTGGGCACTGGGAAAATAAGTAGGCAAGGAGAAAAATAAGCACTTTTGATTCCTTCACAGAGAAGGAGAGCCCATAGCACTGAGCACCTATTTCTCTCCATTATGTAGATGCTTAAATGTAGCTATCTGCACTGCTAATATCTAAATTAGGTGATTGCACCTTGGTCTTTTCATCAGCTTTTATCCCACTTCATTAATGGCTCCCTGATTTGTAATCAGGTAATTTGAGGCTACAGTTTTCATTTTTCCCCAGTTGTTATCACCTTTACTTCTTTTTGTGTTATGAGGTTTTTCATTGGAAGTGGACTGTTTTCACACAGAAATTCCCCAGCAGGAAGGAAGCAAAGCATAATGCATTGGATATTCAGTTATTCAGGGGAAAAAAAAGTGTTTTAATTCTCTCCATCAACAAAATAGCCTTATTCCTTGAATTGATGTATTTCCTGAGTTTTCCGTGACCTTAAAATACAAACAGCAAAACCAACCAGTGCAGAAATAAATAAGGAGCTGCAATTACACTTGAGATTGCAGAGGTTTTAATGTTAGTTCCCTTACATTTCATGGTCAGATGAGATTAGTTTAGTACAGAAAATGTTACTGGGATTTTTGAAATGGATGGCCAAAGGCAAGTGCCAGGAAAGCCCAGCCCCATCATTAGAGCTCTGCATGTTCTTAAAGCTCTGCAGTTTATCAGTAGCCCTGAAGAGTTCATTATACACATCAGAATCGGTTTATTTAGACCTTGGATCCAATTGCAGAGAAGGGCTTGGAGCTGTGCAATGAACAGGACTGAAATCTTTTCATTCCAAGTTGTCATTTAACACTTGCAGACCAGCATCTTTAGCTACTTCAGCCCTGCACTGTGACTCAGTTACTGCTGCAGCTACTTGAGTGTGAGCTTCCATGCAGGGGATGATTCAGCTGGTAAAATTATGTTACCCTGAAATTAGTTTGGTACTTAGCATTTAATATTCTTCTCTTTTGCTCTGCAATTAGCTTTTACTAATGCAATTTAATCTATTTGTAACATTTCTTGAAAATCATCATAGTAGACATGATTTGAAATGAAGTTAAATCTCTTGAACTTTTCCTTACGTTAATTTGAAATGCCAACAGGGCACCAACTGCTGTGAAAATTAATGAATGAGCTACACCAGACTGTCTTTCATTTCACTGGAATGACTTCACACTCAGAGAGCATATGTGCCAAACAAACTATTCTCCAACACTGCAGATGATACTGGAGAGACAATTTCACTGCTGTAGGGCTGAAGGGTCAGATTTATGGGTCTTAATTTCTTTGTAGTTATATTATGGAGAATAGCTCATGGGAGAGGCAACTCTCCTCAGGAAGATTTTTTTTTCTTTTAAAGAAAATTTATTTCATTTGTGAAATATTGCTACACTAAAATTACAGACCACTGTATTTTTCCTCAGAGTGTTTTGCTCCTCGTTTGAAAATTCCCAAACTGGGCCCTCAGTTTCCTTAAAAGTGAGGGCATTTTGTCTGTGGTTATTTATCAGACATTAAGCTGCACAGAACATGTAAAGCTACCATAGAATTAGAGCTAAATTAATTCTTTATACCATGCACATTTTGTTTAAAACTTATCTTCTCTTATCCTGAAGAGCTGGGGAAGTGGTTGGTTTTAACAGTTAAAACAGAATTCCTGGGCAAAAACCCATGAATTATCAGCAGAAAACATGATAAAAAAAAAATCTTAGCTTAGAAATGCTTTTGAGCCCAAAACAAATAAACAAATGCCAGTAACTTTTTTTTTTTTTCGGGTAGCATTTGTCCTCTTGTATTCATTAAAGCTCACTTGCATCATCTCAATTTTATTATGATGATCAAATGTGCTATGTTGAGGGCTTGAACAAGAACTCTGCCATCATTGTCTGCTAAAATTCCCTTTGGCATTCTGGAGTTTAACTTTTTTTTTCCTTCAGACACCACAGTGGTTATTGATTGTGTTCCTGCTGACAAAGTTTTAATACCTTTCTATTTAAACACGTGTATATATTCCAGTATAGCCTTGACTCCACATACACATTGTCTCACTCAGGGTGGTTTGTTGACTCAGGTGGGAAATTCAGTTCTTAAGTGGAAGTTGTAAATATACTTTTTTTTGTTCCACTGTTTGCAGTCTCTAATAACAAATGAAAATAAAATCAAATTGTATGATCAGTAAAACTGTGTTATGACATTCTCTCCTAGATAAATGATCAAATAAGCAATTTTACTTACTCTCAGATTAAATAAACGACACCAAACACAATCATTTTTTTTTTTAATACTCTGCATTGCAGTCATATAATGAAAAGACTAATTGGATTTGGACTTGGAAAAATGCCACTGCTGTGCTCCAAAAATTGAAACATTGAGTAAACTGTGAAATAAAGTAGAAGTGTGGGGCAGATGTGTTCTGGTTATTGTAATGCAAAGGATTCACCATTTCTTCTCTGGCTTGGGCTTGATATTTAATGGGCATAATGGCAATGTTTTGTGGGTAGATACAAGCTGCTCACTCTGCTTGGTGGAAACAAAATAAAAGAGTGTTAAAGGCATCTTTTAGAAAGGGGACATGAAGAGTGGGAACTGGTGATGGATTTGGCTGCACAGAGGTTGCTCTGCCTTGGTCAAGCCAGGGCAGATCCATTCCCTTTGCCTCAGGCAGGGCAGCATCTCTGAGCACGTCTGTGCCACCCCAAGGACAGAACAAGGTCGTCTTTTGTGGCATTTTTCATCACTTTCCTGCTTAGGTGTCGTCCTTCCTCCCTGCTTGTTGTCACACACCAAAGTGGTTTTCATAATTGATGGGTCTGATTTATACATCAGAACACCCGTCCAAGCGAATGCCTGAAGAGCAAATGTCATAAGAGGAGAGGGATGCACAAACAGCACAGGCTGTGAAGTGGTTTAGGGACTTGAGGTGTTGCTTCACAGAGGTTTCTAAGCGGCACCTGATTTGTGCCTCCTGGAAGCAAACACTGTGCAGGGAATGGCCCAGGGCAGCCTCGCCAAGGGAAATGTGGGGGCTTGGTGTGCCAAACCTGCACTGGGAATTGCTCTGATTGCTTTAAAGTAGCACTCTGTAGGGCATGGGAGCTGCCAGTTCCCACATCATGTATACCTAATATTCTTGGATAAATCAGTGGATTATTAAATATCTTAAATTCCTGGGAATATTAAGTATCTTAAATTCCTGTGAATTAGATTTCAGAAGATGTTCATAATGGAAGCTGTTAGGCCAAAAGTGGTAAGAGATTTAAGAATGTGTTAGGCAATTTCATTGTTTTGGGTTTATTTTTTTTGAAACATCCTGGTCTGTTTTTATTTCATCTGGATCAGGAAAAGCCTTGATCTTGGGCCACCTGACCATACATGTGAAGGCTGTGGTTTTGTTTACTACGTTCATGTTCTGTTTCTCATGCCTTTCTTTCAGTTTCTGTAATCTGTTGTTAATCTTCTTATTAATGCTATGGCTTTACACATGCATTGTTTCAGACTGATACAATTTATTTCTAAAATGCTCTTTTCCCCCAACCAAAATGACTTTTTGTTGTTTTTTAAGATATAAATTCAAATATTATATCTGAAAATATTAGAATGAAATAATACAACATATCTGACCAAGTTTCTGAAGACCTTTTTTCAGCTGTATGCCTTGGACAATTTCTGTCTGAAATTCTTGAATGGTATTCTTGATCCTAAACTGAATTAATAGGTAATCTATATATAAAAACAATATTTGTTTAACTGATAAATAGTCTGGTCCACAAGCAGTATTTCAGTACTGTCTGGTATTGAAATTTCTTTTGTGGTGTATAAAAAGACAGAACAGCTACTAAGAAGGCAATTGTCACATCTTCCTTTGGTCAGGAGGTGGGAGCTGTTGAGGCAGGGCTGGCCACACATGACATTTCAATTGGTATTGTAGTATTTTGTATGTAGGGACCTGTCAACACTTCCTTTATTAACTTTGCTGTTCAGGCAGACACTGTTACCGAGTTGAAATGTCATTCACAACAAGTGCTTGTTCTTTAAGTTCTCTAAGCTCGCAGAAACAGTTTCAACCAGTTTTTTTCAAATTCTAGAGCTGCCAGAGCAATAGAGGAACTGGAGGAAATAAAAGGTTTCTGGCTGCTACACGCACTGCTTTGTGCTCCTGCTCCAAATTTATTTATCTGCTATTTTATATAACATTATTTTCCATCTGCTATGTTTAATACATGAGAAAAGAGACTGTGGTGTTGCTTTTAATTCTGAGATTATCAGGGCACTTGGAAATGCTGTTAACAATTTTTCCCATTGATTGATATGTTAAGTCACATCTTTTGCTTTGTGTCTGCATGAGACCCAAATGAACCTAAGAGCAGCATAAACATCTCTGCTGTAAGAGAGAGGCTGTCTCTTCATCTTAAATTATGAATCCAGAAGACTGAAGCAAGGAATTATTTTGGTCTTGCACACAATGAATAATGCATGTAGCACCATTCTACACTTCCTGCCTGTTGTGGAACCAGAATGAGCTGTTAGGTTAATAAACACTCTTAATGTTCACCATAACCATTCTGAATGCTTTACTGGCAAAAGAAATGGTGATCCCAAGGACATTCAGCGATGTCAGTCTTATTACAATAGCCAATTATTAAACTTACAGCTGTATTATCCTCTGTCTTCATTTGATATGGGTAATTAGTAAAAATCTCTGGGTCTTGTAGTTTGTTTCTGCTATGTTGACAAGGGAGTTGGGTGTTTCTCATGTGCAACTTCGTTTAATTAAAAAGAAATGCAAAACCTTCTGTTTTTCTGAACACAAGGAGAGTAATGCATGAAGTACACGAATCCCTTGTATTTCTAGGCTGCTTTCAAACTGTATTGAACACTAAATCTTTCTCTGTCATGTCAGCTGTGTTTCTAAGCATGTGGAAGCTGCTTCCAAGCTGTTGTCTTCATTCCCTTTCTCTCTGCTCCTGCAGTTCCTCTCATTCCCACCCAAAAAGTATCTGCTTTCAACCTATGTTCTGGCTGTATCAATATTTAGGAAAAAAGCCTCAAAGTTGCAACAAGTATTTTCCTTGGGGGAGGAAACATGAAAATAATTTACTGCCATGGTTGTTGTAACAACACATGGGAATTTTGTTTGTTTTTAAAACATTAGTTTTGGAGCACTTATTTGTAACTATCTAATTGTTACACGGAATGGGTGTTGACATTAAAAAGGGCCTTCTGTGTTTATTCAAGGTTAGTTTAGACAGTAAGCCTCCTTGCTTTGGTAAGTATAAAAAGTGGAAAAGAAGCCTTTTATCCTCATCAATATAGAAAAGTTATGTTTTTCTTTCATTCCATTGCTTCAGAAGTTATTCTTAGTATGGAACCATAGATTTTAAGCAGAAATTGGGATATTTGGTTGCTTACCATGACATGGTGTAGTAGAGGCCATGGAACTTTATTTTATGTTGAAACTTTTTACTTCAGCTCCATCATGGTGTATATTCTACAGAGGTCTACAGCCTTGATTTGAAGCCAACTAGACATGATAAATTCATAGCTTTTTATGGCAGCATGCTCCAGAAATTATATTCACATATTTACAAAGTGTATGTTATTTCTCAAGCTTATTCATGCTAACCCCCAGACTGTAGTCCCCAGTTTCACTCATTAATGAGGGAGTTCTACAGATTTCTGCTATATCCACCTTGTACCAGAGCTCTCCTGAGAGGGTGTTTGCATGGAGGATTGCTGAGGCTGCAGTACACCCCCTGACAGTGAGCTATAACTGAGGGTTCAGCCTTAATTTGCTTTATGCTTACATGTAATTGTTTACCAAGGAACTCGTCACCCTTGAAGGGCAATGTCATTAACTTCAGTGTAGATACAAATCCTGACCAAGTTTTAGCCAGAAAGCTCGTCTTGACATGACATTATAAACATGCTCTTGGGTGAAATAAAACCTAAGTAGCCTCCCAAGTTCTTTTTTTTTTTTTCTTTTTTTCAAATTTCTCTTGAATGAGATCATGGTTTTGATTCTTGCCAGAATATCAGTTTTCAGAAATAATAAGGGAGTTTTTTAGACTGTTTTATTTGCTGTCTAATTATTTTGGGGGGAGGAGGGTGGTAGTGACTTTGGACTTTTTTAGGGTTTCCTTTGTCACATGTATGACAGCAGTTACTGTTTGTGAAGTCTGTCAGACCAAGTGTAGCCCTGGAAAATAGCTTTTTAAAACTTCTGGTGATGTTGTTTTCTTTACAGCTTAAAGCTTTTCTTCTTTCAGTCCTTAAAGTGAAGAAATAAGAACTTGTGCAGGTTCACCTTTTGCTTTCACCTTCATCTTGCCTATTGTGGTTGTTGCAGAGCATTAACTGTGGCTCATACACCCTCTCCCTCACGATTTCCTTTTTACACTGCTGCATATAATTCAAAACTAACAAGATTCTAATTAGCAAAATAAATTTAATCCTCTCTGTAAACTGAGTTATTCTAGCCAGGAAATAAATGCCTTCTCTCCTCCCTACAGCTCTTTATTCTTCTCTATTATTTCTGCTGTTTGAGAGGTTTTGTCAAATATTTGTGTTTCTATTTCACCGGCAATTTAGAATTGTTAATGATGGACATAAAATAGTGGTGAGTCCCATGCTCACTGGTGATGTCAAAAGTCTTCACATGCCTATTTCCTTTGAAAGCCTGTTTATTGGTATCATTATGAGGAAACATGATATTACAGGGAAGTAAAAGAGAAAAATGAGTATCATCTTCCTATATCCTGACCTGTCTTTAGATCAATTTCTCCTGTACTGCATTCTATAATTCATTCTCTTTATTCCCCTTCTTCCAGGAAATGATTGTTCAAAGATGATGTTGAAAGGGTGGCCAAGTAGTTACTACTTCAAATGGAAAATCAGCAAAGCCTCGTCTTCATCTCTCCACTCTTTCCAAGTTTAGGGGTAAAAATACAAAACTTGCAACAAAAGGTATATGAGAAATCACTGGTTTTCATTTTTGAATCTTTCCAGAATGGAATGACTTTTCTTGAAAAATTAAAATATTTTGTGTTTTTGGTTTCTTTAGTTCCCAGTAAAATTTCTAACAGCATGAGAGTCAGTGAAATGGAAGGAATAGGTGTTGAGTGTTTATTCTGGATTTACTGCTGTTGGTTGCAGTACTAGCTCTTGACGAAAGCTAACATTGGTATTTGTGTGAAAAGAATTAATTCAATAAGCTGTATTTAATGATTTGTGGTATTTTGTGAAGGTGCTGAAGTCTTTTGCTATGTGTTCAAAGCTGTTTCGTACCTTTGCACAGAGACTGAAGTGAGAAAAAGAACACCAAAAGAAAAAGCTGTCCTTATAAAGAATCAAACTAGAACTTACAGGATATGAGGGCTGGCTGTCTTCACAGTGTTGTCATCCTTAATGCATAAGTGAACTGAGATGTCTTAGTCGAAAAAACAATTGGGCAGCATCTGAAAAGAGCAAGAAAAAATGGTGGCTAATAACAAAAACCTACTTCCATGTTGCTTTGTCCCAGTCAAAATACTGTGTTCACCCATTAACAAGTTCTCTGTTTATGTGTTTTGGGCTCAGCCTTAGAGGCAGCAGGTGGAGTTTACAGTACAGTCACTGATTTCCAGGTTCTATCGTCACTTATTCAAAAGCAGGAGACACAAATTTTCTTCCTTATTCTCTGAACTGAATGTCATCCTCAGGCCATTCTTCTGGTCCTCAGTTTGAAAGAATGCTAATTACTTTCTAATTGCAGCAAGCTGGCATCAAATCAATCTCTACTCAGCCAAAGTTTCCATGCCTGTCAGACAATAAAAGGCTTATATATTGATAAACTCCTTTGATTATGCTTAGAAGTTACACATTCAGATCTCCTTTAAAATATGGTTTCCGTTTGAGGGGAAATAAAATATATTTTGCAAACCTAATTATACTTGGATAGTAATCTCTAAAAGAAAACTAATTTATTTTTTCATCAAAAGAGCAGCTCTGGAAAAAGCTTTATCTTTAAAGTTTGAGTTTACTTGACAATCAAAACAAGGCTGAGAAAAGAAATATTTGAGCCTAAAAAATTCTTTCAGATTTTTCAATCTTATAATTTGGGCTTTTTTAAAGACAATAAAGGTGAGAAATCAAAATAGTACCCAAACTAAGATCATCCTATTATGCATACCTTGTATTTCCAGCCCTTTGCCCCCATGTAGCCAGAGGTTAACAAAGGGTCCCTGCACAGCAGTGCTGCTGTGAAGCACAAACCTCTCTCTGCCTTTTGATTTTCCCAAGTTTGTTCACTCAAAGTCCTTGCCAGTCCTCATAATTCTCATTCCCTCTTTACTTGCATTTTTCTAAACTTCCCTCTGTTTTTCCTGGTATAAAACATGGACAATCTGGGAGAGCTCTTTGGAAGCATCACTATTGTTTGTGTGTTTTGCATTAAGCTCTTAACTTTGTCTTGTTTCCTTGCACATCTCCCAAAAGAATTTTTTAAGGTGTGAAAGGCTGTCTGGAGAGCCTGCCCTTGTATCTCTGAGTAATTGCAATATTTAAAATTGTGTAGGATGTGGAGTCATGCAGTGTGGTCTAGTGCACAATTAACATCTGTTGGGCAGTTTATTCCTCTGGCATCTTTCCAGCTTGTGCTGAGAATGAGAGTGCAGGATAAGTCAAGCAATTTGCCCAAGTTCTTCAACCACGTAATAGTGGTTCATGAAGCACTCGAGCAATTATATACATTTATGCACTGGGCATTAACAAGTGACAAAATAAGCATTTTGTGAGTACTGTGGAATATTTCTGTAAGTGTTTCCTAGTGAAATTACTGGACATTGAGATGTTTACTTTTGTCAGAGTGCCTAGTTCATTAGCAGAAAAGAAAAATCAATACCTTAAGAGGAGAGGGAGAAGGAGAGCTGCATAATGATAACATAGATACAACTGCTCATTTAAAAAGGAGGAAGAATTATCTGGGTTTAGTTGTCCCCATGTTTTAAAAAAATGTACCTCGTCCATTTTGTTTTCTTTTGTTTTACACTCATTCAGCTTCATATAAAGCTATTAGATGAATTTTTATGTTCTACCTATGCTTGAAAAAAAGCATGTTTTATTAGTTAATAGGAGTAAAAACTATTCAGCATTCTGTAGAGACCTGGGAGCTGCCCAGTTGCTGCACTAACCTAACTATGAGCAGTAACATTCTGGACAGTGGTCATGGAATGAGTTTCCATTGCAGTTTCCTCTGATTGCCACAAAGAGTTTGGAACTGAGTGTTTTAAAACTGTAGAAAGAAACAACCATTGTGCTGCTAAGCATCAAATCAGGTGCTAGAGTTGCTGAATTACTTCAGTCCTTAAAAAATATTTACTGTGTTAGTGTCTGTACTATAACTGGGATTAGGCAGAGTGTTCTGGAGGGTTGCTGTAAAATACAGTCTGATAGTTTATTTATGGTTTATTTCTGGGTTGCTTTTGGTTTTTTTGATGTTTTTTCTTTACCTTATCACAGTCAGAATATGCACACAGCTGTGCAGTGCCACAGTACGGCAACAGAGATATCTATATTGTAAAATGCTGCCTCAACTGTGAAAGGATCAGATTTTCAAACACAGGCTAAATCTTAATTGCTCCATTTCCATTCCCTTTGGAGAGAACTCCAGTTTTTGATAAAAGCATGAAGTATCCTCTTTTGTAAATCCATCCCCAGCAATCCAGAAATGGCCACTTGGCTGCTCCCAGCCCTGGCTCTCCTGGATCCCCTGTTCTCCAGTACCACAGCAGCTTGAAGACACAGAACTCCTGTTATTCCAGCAAAATAACCCTACTTGATATGAAGTGAGGGCATCAGAAATCTTGTCTTTGAATTTCTGTTTATTGTGATCAGAAGCACCATTTTGCAGCTTTCTGTGTAAGAGCAGGGGAAGCAAGAGAGGCTTCATTTACTGCTGGCAGGTCCAGAATTCAGGCATAATTTGGGACAAGGCGTGGTCTGACTCAAATCCCTGCTCTGGGCTTGCTGGGGAGCTGGAGGCCACCTGCTGCTCTCACTTGTCCTCTAAAAGGACAATGCAGTGACAGTAATTATGGACATCCTCAGGATTATTCAGAATTTATGGTTCTCAGTGACTTTGATTATCTTTGAACTGGGTCCTTAGAGAGAAACTTTACATTTGGCAGAAATAGAAGTCTTAAGAGCATCACACTGGTATCTTTAAAGGATTTTAAATAGATAATTTTCCTGGCTTAATCCTTTGATCTTCTCTCCCTTTTTGCAGATCTTCAGTCACTTTTCATCAAATGGGTTGCACATATTTTTCTTTGAGGTTTTCATAGGCTATCTTCAGACTACCAACGATTTCTGACTTGGTACTGCTTTTTCTCTTCAGGGAACTTACCAATATTGCTGCCAGCTGTCACAGTTGTTTTAATCTGATGAATGCACTGGATGTGTGGATTTTTAATTTTTTTATAAAGATACTTTGTTCAAACTATAAATCCTACTCCAAATAATACTTCTTGTATGTTTATGTGCAGTCTTGAGGTTGAAACTTCCACTTTCTTTTTGTAATCCCTAAACCAGTTTGAAATTAAAATATGTTAGTACATATGTGCTTCATTACAAAATGGACTTTCAGGATTTCATTAGCATCTGGTGTGTTGCTTAATGTCTTCTTGTAAAGCTAATTAAGTATTATGCTATAACGCATAATTGTATTTTATTTTTTCTTAGCGGTACAGCAGGCTGCTCCAGGAAAGAAATAAGTGAATGATCAACAGCAGCATTCTGTGTTTTATTTAGATTTTCTTCACTCTCTTTTAATAACAATAATCACCACAGTGGCCAGACATGTAAATGTCTAATTTACAGATGCAGTGAGCTTATTATAACTCCAGAAGAATTCAGTGGTATCTGCAGCTGCTGTGCATGTTGGGGCTCAGATCTGTAATGACTACTATTTCTTAATTTTAAAACAAGCCTAGTGCATCAGCTGTTGTTTTTAAAATGTCCTGGCCAGCACAATCTCTGAAATGTCTCTCTGAATTACCTGCCCACAGCAGTGGTCCCCATCTTGGAGCTTTGTTCAGTTATAAAAGGCTGCAGGGTTGAGCCTGGGCTTACCCACCCAGCAAGGGCTGTATCAGGCTGTGCTGAGGTTAGAAGGATGACTTTGGGATGTGTTGAGCTCTCTCTGAGATCATCCTTGATGGGCTTACATCACCTAGATCTGGACTCAGCTAACTCTGAAGGTTCAGGGAGGTTTCCAACTTACATCAGTGAACCCATCCCAAGGTCAGTACATTCACCCTTGCACAAAAGGGAAAACAAATTTATCTTTGAATTCACTGGCCTCCCTAGACCACTGTCCTTTTTCTCTCTTATAAAGCCTTTAGTATTCAGGCAGTCTCTTCCAGTACTTAATTCTTCTTAAAGTTTGAGTTCATATGTATAACCAAATCTCTTTCTAAGCTTAAGAAACCTTCATTTTATTGATGTTTCCTCAAAAGGTTCATGTTACCTGGACTTCTGATTTTTCTGCTTGATGTCTCACAATAGTCCTACCCGAAGGTTTTGAAATCATGTGTTCAGCCTTAACACATTGATCTGCCTATACTTTGTATATCCACAAATGTTGAAATGAAGGTAATAATAATTACCCTGCTATCAAGGTGTTTTGAGGATCCTTTCATAAAAAAATTATTAATCTGTCTTTAATGAGAGGCTTGTAAGCACCTAAAGCAGTCAGAATGGCATGTAACCATGAAAAAAATCTGCTCTGCAAAGGTACAGATCTGGGCTTAAAATTGAGGATAAATGTAATTTTTTTTTAAGGAAACAAGAAGTATTCATGAATTGAGCACAAGTCATACTCATGCTACATGAGGTCTCATCAAATAGTCTCACTTATGTCAGTCTTCAGCTTTTATCTACTGTTGTATTCAGTGAAACACCAAGTTTTCCTGTTTAATGGAACAGAGTGGACTAATCAAGTATTTTAGAAAATATTGCCTGGTGACAAACACTGGGTCTTCCTTTTGAAATCTGTCAAAGCCTCCTGTAGCTCAAAGGAGCAGTAGTAGTTAGTAGTAGTAGTAGTAGTGCTGAACTATGTAATGCCCTATTGGAATG
The DNA here is from genome assembly GCF_052056855.1 of Sturnus vulgaris. Taxonomy (NCBI): domain Eukaryota; kingdom Metazoa; phylum Chordata; class Aves; order Passeriformes; family Sturnidae; genus Sturnus; species Sturnus vulgaris. The sequence goes on from NC_142249.1 coordinate 33,800,982, forward strand.
TCAGGTCCAGAACTGGATGAAACACCTACAGTTTTGCTGAGTGGTTCTCTACACTAAGGACTTGATCCAAGGCCACTGGATTAAAAGCCTTTAGACCAGCTTGCTCTGTTATGTAGACCTTATTCTGTGATTTTAAATTTGCATTTGTATGTTACAATCATGGCTGCATTATCTGGGCATTCTTCTGTGGCATCAAGGAACCAAAGAAGCAGCAGATGAATTGAGACACAGAAGAATAATTTGAATTCTGCAGAAATTTCTTGCTGACTGATTGTTTGTCCTTTATGAAATGCCACCCTTGCTGGCACCCAAAGAACCAGCACCACAGTCCAATACCCTTCTGGCCTGACAGTAAAAGAACAAGGCTGAAACAAAAGAACATCAATGTATAAAGTTTTCTTTGATCCTTAATAATACCACAAGGTTATTCCTTGCCCAAAAGACACAGAATAAGAGATTGCAGCCCAACAATGGCTCTGGTTTAAAAGTCCTGCATTCCCTGCACGTGATAGAGCACATTTGTGGTGCTCTGTAATCACAGAATCATAGAAACACAGAATATGCTGAGTTGGGGACCCAGAAGGATCACAGAGTCCATCTCCTGGTCCTGCACAGGACACCCCAAGAGTCACTGCATGTGCCTGAGAGCATTGACCAAATACAGACTGAGACCCCTGCCCTGGAGAGCCTGTCCCAGTGTCCAGCCACCCTCTGGGCAAAATAACTTTTCTAATATCCAACTAAAACCTCTCCTGACTCAGCTTCAGGCTATTCCCTTGGGTCCTGTCACTGATGCTGCTCTCAGTAATCAGCACTGGTAAGATCCTTGCAGGATTCCTGAGCTGCAGTGCCACTCTCAGCACTAAGAAATTATTCTGGGCACTTGCTCTTGTATAAAATGGGGCAGTATTCTTCCACTCAGCTGCATTTGGAATCTTTTCATAACATCTGAACACATCTCAGCATAAAATATTCCTTAGTAGTTGGGGTTTAACATGTGTTGTCGAACAGTTAAATGTAACTTAGCAGCTATTTGTAGGTTGGTTTACTTGTTTTCAGACTACTTGTTTAGGTGGAGGCAGAGGCAATGGGGAAGCAAAATATGGAGGTACTTCATATTCCTTTAAAATACCAAGAAAAAAGCTGACTGCTGATAAAGAGACTGAAAGACAAATAGAACAGATGAGATTACATTTGTTGTCAGTCTGTGATAAAAATCCAAATACATTACTGCAATGAAAGTGTTGGAAGAATCTGTTCCCAGGCTTTTAGATAAACTCCCTCCCACACCTCTTCAGGGTAATCAGTTTCTGATTAATGATGTGTTCTGATTTGTCAGATGACAGATACTTTTGATAAATAATTCTGAGAATCAAGAAGAAAAATGTTCACATATGGAATTTCTCACTTCTTCAATTGCTGTGGTTTGCTGCAGTTGAAGATAAACTTGGGATAAATAGTTGTATTTCTTTGTCAGTTTTTCTACTTAGCCTTCTTGAAGACTGTTGTTGATCAGTGATTTCTGAAAAAGATGAGTTTTGAGCCAAAGATTCTGAGCTGATTAAATCCTTTGAATTTCAGCTAGATTCTGGAGTTATTCCTCATTTACAGGAAATTAGTGTCTGACCCAGAGAGCAGCTTTTCTACCAACATTTCCTCTGTCTCTGCAGTTTCCCAGCCTTGCCCTTTGCCAGCCATCACGAGAAGTGAGATGATCCCAGAGCTAGAACTGGCAGGCAGGTCATATTTAACAACTTCTCACAATTTCCCTCAAGGCAGATTTTCTGCAGTAATTGTAGAGGCTAATGTCTGATTTCAGCTTCAAGCTCTACAGGAACATAAGAGTTTATATATCCTTTTCTAGTTCAAACCCACTTTTGACTATCATATTTTCATACCTCTACCCAGAAAAATTATAACATTCTTATTAATTTCTGCATACAGAACTGAACTTAGACTTGACATCCAGCTGCTGGCTTTTCCCACTGTCATTTCCCAGCAGGCAAATCCCTAAAGGAACAAATGAGATGGGATGCCAGACTGTCTTTGCCCTTGAGTGCAAATAGCATCATCTTGGAGAAGCAAGTCATCTCAGAGGTTGTAGAAACTTGCTGCTTGGACATCTGCTCTGGAAACTCCTCTCTAAGCTCTTCCTCTGTCACTGGAAGTGTGGTGACAATGCAACAGATGGGAAAATAGTAGTAGAGCAGATTTGTGTGGCACTCCCCCAGCCCACTGTTTGCCCACAGTGTTGAAGGTCTTAAATTAGCATCATCATTTAAATGTGCTCAGTAGGAACATTGTATTGTCTGGGGCTGTTGGAGCTTCCTGATATCACAGGAATAAAGGAGAGTCAGGTTCTTAATGAGTCTCAACAGATGTCTTAGTCCATTAGCCACTGTTGGAGGTAGCTGCTCTACAAAATTAACCTTTTTAGACTCTTTCTGTGGGCAATGGGGAGAGACAGGTGATTGGAAACAACTCCATTGGGCTCCCAATTGGAATTGTTCTCTGGAGAAACTCATCTCACTGCAGGAAGGGTGCCATGGCTCACTGGGCTGAAATTGGCTTTTGTTCCTGCTGCTGGGCTCCCTCCCAAGCTCCTGCCTGCCCCAGCCTGGATCTTGCCCTGCTCTGTGAAATAATCTGTGGGAAAATGTTGTGGTTTGGTCTACAAAACTGGCGTAGTTAATTTGTCTTAATTTTCTATGGGTATACTTATTTCACTAATAAAAAATGGGATCATTTTGGTACATGCCAAGAAGATACACTTTAGCAAAACAAGTGGACAACCCAAGAATAGGCTTTTCAAGATGCTTGGTGATGCATGTTTGAGACATGATTATAAATGAGCCTCTAAAGTGAAAATTAGCAAGGTGGTCAAATTTATTAAACCTGTATTTGGATTTTACATACAAATCTGGTGCTGGACCAATTCTTGCTAAGCTATGTTCACTGTACTGTAAATTCAGTATATTGATTAATTCCAGTTGTTTGATGTAATATGAAGTTTTTTGTGATATTTAAAGCACAGTTTAGCCAGTTGTGATGTCCTGTTAGATACTGTATATCTAATACTACAATTTTACTTGTAGTTTAAGAAAAAACGGCAATTAGGAAAGAACAGTCATCTAATTTCCAAGGAATTTTGAAAATAAACAAGTTCAAAATGTATTTCAATTACTTAGCACTGACTGCAGAAATTAATATTTTCGATTTAAGAGTATCTGATTTGTAATTTATTTAGTTTGCATCTTTTTTTGTTAGCTCTCACTTTTTTATTAGTCTAGCTCAGACTTCTAAGAGAAGTTTGGTTCCTAATTACTTTTTGCATTTTTACCCAGAACAAAATCGTTGGTGTTACCATTTATGGAGAGTAATTTTAGTTGGCAATTTTGTGATGTAGCCCCAAAATAAAGTTGTAGTACTGTGCAATACTTCAGTTTGGTGTGAACTCAACACTATTTGAGAAGCACTGCAAACCATAAATCAATAAAGGGATGTGCCACAAGGTCCAGCACTGTTTCTGTAAAGAGATATCTGCAGTGTGTGTGGGTGATCTTCTTCCAGATGCTCTGAGGAAACCACAATCTCAAGAGCAAAAACAGGAGTTCTTTTGTTGGAATGGAAAACTCCAGCAAGGAGTTGAAGTGGTGCTAACTTAGAAAATCATAAAGTACCCATTAAGTTGGGCTTTAATAAGTAAAATCAGCTTCTTAGAACTAATTTTGACCATGCAGATGGTTCTGTGTGGATCTGTATGTTGAGTTCAGCCCTTACCTTCTCCATCATTCTGAGCATCTTTAGTCCATGCAGGGATATGAAGAGCAATGAAGGCAAATGAGAGACCTCATGGGGTGTTTAGCAGTCATTGTGTCTCACAGCTAAGTAGTAAATACAGGATTTTTCCCTGAATATTGGGAGATTTTCAATAGGACATGCAAGTCTGAAAATTGGAAAGATTTTCCTAGGGTAGAGGATTCCAGAGTGAAAAAATCATAATTGAAAATGCATAGATTTCTAATTTTCCCTACATTTGATTGGGTTATTGCTGTCACTGCTGTGATAATCACAGTACCAGGAAGTTAGCAAGCATTCAAGAATCGTGTATAATTTAGAAAAGCTCATTTGAGAGGGGTGTACTGTTCTCCCACTGCCTGCTTTTTTCCCCTCTAACTACAGTGGTGGATGAGAGCATCTGGTGGTTTCTCTGAAATTACATTTAACCTCCTGTTTCAATGGATGTGATGGGAACTTCTGGCATTTGGATTAAAACCCATGTATTTATTCTCTCCTGGCAAATACGGGACTTTCTGTACAATCCTTTTTCTTAGTTGTAAGTCGAATATATAATTTCATTTTGGTAATTTATAACATTAATTTCTTCTCACCATTCTTATTCTTTCATGATTCTTCAGTGCTATTTACAGAAGTTGTGCTGTGCACAAACTCATAGTCAAGATTTCAAGGCCAGAGGAGGAACTGTAAAAGAGGCAACACCCACTTTATGTACAGAGCCTGCTAGTTTAAGGAAGAGATCAGAGCTTCAGGGCCACACGGTGGAGGAGAAAATTTTAATCCTGGTCTCTTCAGTCCGTGGAGAGTATTCCAGACAGGAAGCTAATGTAGTAGAGCTTTCTACAGCACTTCTACTGGTGGCTGCTGAGGGTTCAGTCACTGTTTAGAGATGTGTCCTTCCCTGCTGGCCCTCAGTGGCTCTGTCCAAGTTCCAGATTGCAGCACTTAACTTGTGAGTACCCAATTAGACCTGTCTGTGAGTGAGAAGTTCCCTGGGTCATATGGGGAGTCTGACAGAGAAGCAAACAGAGTCCTGATCTCCAAACCTCAAACCAGTGAGAGGCTGTGATGTTTGGTAGAGCTGGAAGCAGATAACCTTGCCAGCTGCTTTTATTCAAGTTCATATAGCATTGAAAAGTTTTTTAATTCTTTCAGTTTTTAGTGAAATGAACTGAATAGTAGTTTAACACCTGTGACTTCTACAGATCTCTCCTAAAGTGGATAATCCTCCTGTTCACATGGAAGGATCAGTGTCACACAGATTTGAATCCATCAACACCTTGACAAAGGCCTGAAAATTATTTTATTTTAAAACCTAATTTAATGATAGAAGAGGAATAAGGGTATTAGCCTGAGGTAATGAATAGGCACATTTTGCATAAACTCTTATTCTTTAGCCAAATGAAATAAGCATATAAATCCTGTGTCAAATTCACATTGGTGATGGTAGGAATTGATGGTTCTGCAGGTCCTAGGCTTTTGCAGCAAGAAGTTCTCAGTAATTTCCTGCTATTATTATTATTATTGAGTTTCTTGTGGTTTTAACAAGAAAGTTTGTCATAACAGACCAGTAAATTCAAAAGCCTTCTCTGGCATTGTCTTTTTTTTTTTTTCCTATGGCTTCTCGATTTCTTTCCTCTCTTAAATCGCCTCCATCATTAATCCTGTCTCACACATTCACATTAAAGTGTCTTTTATGCTATGCCTGCACAGGGCAACGTGCTCTGTGTAAAGATACTCCTGGTAGCTCTGAATGAGCTGACTCAAATAATGGGGCACAGCACTGCACTTACTGGGTGCCATCCATTGTGTTCTGCTTCTCATCAGGACTCTGGCAGAGCCAGCTCTGCTGGTTTTGATTGAGGCAGTACCGAGCCAGCTAGAAATCCTCCCAGGAGCATTGTGCAAGTGAGATGCAGCAATTTGGGGATGTACGAATATATGGGAAGACGCATCCCTAAAAACCCCCGAACTTTTTTCTCCTGCTTTAGAATTATGTTACTTAGAGAAGAAATTTAAAAGGGTAAGGATACAGGTAACCTGATGGAGTTTGCAAAGTGGACAAAGCTATATTTAAAGCCATATTGAAATGCTGTCGTAGCCATAAAATATCCATGTCTGACTGAAGCTATAAAAGATATTTAATGAGGAAGAGAACATAGCTTAAAATAAATGTGAAGTGGATATAACCATGAGGTGGTATGACATAAATTGAAGCAGGTTGAACTGAGTGACAGAGCTGAGTTCCTAACAGCAGATGAACAGGATTTACTGGGCTACACGAGTGTTATAATGAGGACAGGAGCTGGGAGGGGATGGATAGTCCTTCCATTAGTCCTTTGAAAAATGTGGACCAGCTGCAAAGATTGAAACTGGGATAATTTTGAAAGAACAAGAGATCTTTTAGATTTAAGCTAGACTTTGCAGTATTGTGGTCTTACTTAACATGGTGTAAACTCTGGCCTTTAGCTTTAGTTTACAGGTCTGACTGGCATGTGATTTTTCTCACTGAATATGGAGTAGAGGAAGATGCTCCCTGTTTGGCTCTACTATGTCAGTGCTAATTGATGTTTTCTGGCTCCTGGCTGTGGATGAGTTCAGTTATACCCCCCTGAGGAGGGCAGTGCTTGTTTAACCCCTGATGTCTCTGCTGCAGCATCCCTCTGCTCGTGAGCTGGGTGGGTCCCCTCTCTCTGCCTGTGTCAGGGACATTACTGAGCAGCAGCCAGGTAAGGTGCTCTCTGCTGGAGCTGCCCCTGGGCTTTGTAACTCTCCAGTGGCTTCTGATCTGCAAAAAGAGCCGAATGTGGTCATCAGTGCTACTGCAGACACCTTCTCTGCTCTCAGCCCTTGCCTGCCTCTGCCATTGGTTACTGGCTGTGGCACACAAACTTTCTCCTTTAATTGCAGCATATTTTTGATGGCAAATGTTTGTAAACTCCCTCCCTTGCCATGAAACTGATGTGCTTTGTTCCCACAACTGCTAGGGAAAAAAGAAGAAAAAATATGGCAATTTCTACTCTCACTGTTCTGTTTGAAGATAGTCATCTCCCTCAGCATGTCCTAACTCCACTCACACTGTCTGATTTTCCTGAAGAGATAACTGAGGCTGGTGTGATTGTGCAGCAGCACAGTAAACTATTTCTCCTATGGGCACTGAGGGATCCTGATTTCTACCAGATGCTCCCAGTAGATTTGGACTGAGAGAACTGGGCCATCTCTTCCTGCACGTGTCCACCTGTGTCAGGCAGCTGGTGCAGGGGAGCACCCTGCATGTGATGGGATTGTTGTCCTTATTTTCTCTGAGTGTCAAGGCATGGAAATCTCCCCATAGTTTAAATTGGTTTACTACAGTCAGTGCATTTTATTGTCTCACTTGTAAGGGCCAGCGATGTGGAACACATTAATTGGCACTTGTTGGGATGCAGGGGCCTCCTCAAGTGTTGAAGGCTTGAAAAATAATGCCATGACCTACAATTTTTTTAAAAACCATCAATGAACCTTAAAAGGGCCATTCCAAGTATAAAGTAATATTGGGAGAGGAGGAAAAAAAGATGTGAAAAAAAGGGTGGAAAATTGTTTTTCAGTTCTGTTCATTGCACAGTTACTAAAATCAATGTGTCTGCAAATGTTACTTGTCTCATAAATCATTAGGTCACAAACCTGCACAATGTCAATGTGTTGTCACTATCCTATTAAATTAAATTACTAACCAAGGTAATGCTTAACAGCACATTTCACGTGGAACAATGTTTTAATGTATTGAGGATGCTTATTAAACACAGCAGTCAGCTAGTATGATTTGAAATCTTTTATGTGGAAGAAATACTAGAAGGAGATTGAGTGGAAAAAAAGCCATCTAGTCACTAGGGATATAATACACCAAAATACTGGGCTGCCATAATGACAGATGTTCCACTAAATCCCTGCCCAGTAATTATCAAAGATTGGTTGCATGGGTTGTATTTGGGTTTGGTACCTTCAGACACAAAGGGATTGATAGACTTACAGGTAACTATCTCTCTGATGAGCTTTGGGGAAAATTAAAAGGTAAACTCTGAACCTTATTTTACTCAATGTTCCCTGCAACTGTATTTATAAAAGGCAGAGACAGGTTGTCATCTCCTGAAGGAAACAGTGAAATATGCTGGTTTATACCTGTGCCACAGAAATTTCAAGATTAGAGCACTTGGGTTGTTACCCTGTGCATTATATAAAATAGCAAACATTGTAAGGTTTCAGTAAATGTGATTAGTCTGCATAGTCAGGTAAAATTATGGCCCTAGCAAGGTATGCAGGAATTTTGTGGTAAGCTTAGAAAAATGGACTAGCTGTAGGAGCTCCTAGTAATCTGATTTTATTTATAGTTCTAGTTCCAATAGAAATCAATTAATGCCTGTTTGCTGCCTTATTCTTATGGTGCAGATTCTTTGTTCAGCCCAGGTGTTTGGGAGCCTTATTTCACATTTTCCTTCATTGCCACTTTAAAGGTGATTGTATTTTTTCCACATTTTTCTGTCCTCCTGTTTGCCAGCTGCATTGATTTTCATAGCCAAGACATTTCCTGCTTTATAATAGATTCCTGTCTATTTCTCCTATGTCTAAATCAATGTTTTTAATACTTCAAGAAATCATCAGTAAGAATGGCTGTAAAATTTAGTCACTTCAATGACAGTTGATTTTTGCTTGATGCTGAAAGCCATTTGCACTCAAAGTTTCTGTCAGGTAATGTAATTTTTTGTTGTTGACTGGAATTCAATCAGTTCCGTCTAAGGTAATTTAATTTCTGTAATTTCACTTGAGATTGAACTTGTAAACCTGCTAGTGTAAGGGCATTAAAAGACTTGTTTTGGAAGATATGTACCTAGTTTGTTGTTGTAAAATGCAGTCACAATTTCACTGGTCACAGGGCAAGAGCCACATGATTTGAGAGTGGGCACCACTCCTGTATGTTGCACGTCTATGTCAGAGCCTGTATTTCCAGCATTGTTTATTTTGTTTTTAAAATACAGCAGTATGAAAGCTGTAGATTTAGGTAGAAAACAATTATTTTGAGGGTTTTTTTTAGTAGAGCTCAATAAATTAGACAATTAGATGTCCTTAAGCAGTCTCAAGCACAGCCTTGAAGGAATAATAGCAGAGATGAGATGTGGACTGTTGTTTACCAAGTAGGTAACACTGGATTACAACTAAAAATATTGAGATCTGTTGAAAAGCTGAATTGAATTTTTACAGTATTTTATTGCGACTCTTTCCAAGTAGCACTTGCATTACTTTTAGGCATAAAGAAATTCAATCTGGATGGTTTAATTTTTTCAATAGGAAGAGGAAGACAGGAAGAATTTAATCATCAGTCAAACAGCTGAATATGTCACAGTTTTCATTCATGTGCAAGGTAAACATTCATTGCTGCCTCTGGCATGTATGGCTTAATGCACTCATAATAAGAACAGCATGTAACATTATAATATGCTTATGTTATAATTTAATATACTTCTATTACTGTATGTAATTTAATTATGGTTGTTAAAATTTGTTATAATTCTTTGTCCTAATCTGTATACCTTGGGGAAACTCTGAGAAGGTTGAAATGAGACTGGAAAACTGTTGCCCTGCTCAGCAACAGATGAATGAGAGTAGTCCTGAATCTACATTTCTGACCAGTGGAAGAGGCAAATGGAGTCTAGTTGGTTGCCTTTGCAGTGAATTCTGAGATGGCAGGAAATCCTCCTTCTGTTTCACTGGAATCAAAGCTGGGCAGCTCTATGGCTACTTTTGGAATGTAACTTGTGGAGGACCTCAGCTCTGGGCTGGTGGTTGTTTCCAGAACCCACCCTGAGGATATGGGGAGAGATGTGCTGGTTTGCATGGACAAACTGTGCCTGTTAATGGGATTCTTCCAGGGTGGCCATCACTGGTTGCTGCCCCTTTGGTTTTTGTGAAGTAAAATATATCCATTCTAATCAGAAACTAAAGGGCCACCTCTGGTGACCTTGGGGTTGTTTGTTGGTGAGAGTGCCCATCATAGCTTGTTTTGGGAGTCCATTATTGACAGAGGTGTTTGGAATGATTTCTAGGATATTGTCCCACCCTAAATGTAGGGAATACATTGCTAATCCATAGGAGGAACACCTTCTGCCTTACTGGTGCCAATGGGCAGAATGAGGTGTTATCAGAAATTTCCCTTTCACAGACAGACAAAACAGACAATAAATGTTACCTTGCAGCCATACAGGAAATTGGTTTCAGAGACAGACACATCCAGCAAATGAGTTGATATGGATTTTAAAAACAAGAATTGGGTTTTATGGAAGGATGATTGCAAGGACTGTTTCTGTGTCTAAAGAAAAGCAGTGTGGTACACTGGAATGGTGGTCCTTTTGTTCAGCTCTGAATGAGGCTTTCTTCCAACATGAAATATAGTCTTTTCCGGGAACTATTCTATCTCACTGGCACACTGCACTTTATAAATAGTGTTAGACTGGGTGTATGAACTAATCTTTGTTCTGGACTTCATTTGCAGGCCATGGCTTCTATTATATTTAAGTACTTCTCCTTGGAGCTCTAAATCAAGGACAGCCTCAGAAGTGGGCAGTTTGTATTAAATGTAATTACTTTAATCTGAAGCTTATGCTAAAGGTGAGACTCCTAAACAAGAGTAGCTACTAAATTAGAGTGGCTGCAGTTAAGAGCATGAATAGTAAAAGTACCTCTATTAAATAAGTGAGGGATTAAAAAGGAAGCTATGTGAGGGTTGTGTATTATGCTATTCCCAAAACCAGAAATCACTTCTCCATATTTCCTCTCTTATAAATGACCAAAAAGATACATAACATCTGTATTTGGATCAGGGTTCAAAGCCTATGAAGTTCAATGCCATGCTGTTACTTGTTTATATGCCCTTATTCTTCACTGAGCATGAAAAGCTTTTGAAAGAGAATGTTTAGGATTTTCAGTGGTAATGTTGGACTCAGGAGCACAAAGTCAAGAATTACTTTTGTAATTACATTTTGAAATGTAAGACTTTTTTTTTCCTAACCATATTTTTTGACACTGCCCATTTATGGTCAGTTAAATTAGAATATCCCAATATTCAGGGGGCAGCTTGTAGTTCTTCCAAGTTACCTTTTCCTCTTGGATTCTCCCTCATATTAGATTTCCTAACCTGCTCTATGCTGTATTGTATTACCAGAACTCTGATCATTCCCCAAATTTCATTCTCCCCAAATGCTTCTGAGAATTTATTTTACTTCTTAAATTCCAAACTTTCTATTCCTGATTCAGGAGAGGAGTGGGTGTATAGTACTTATCAACTCCTTTCTATCAGATGACAGAAGTTTTCACTGAGTATTGCAGACAATATTTAGGCAACAGTCCCCCCAAATTCCAGACATGAACTGCAGTAACTAGAGGATGTTAATGTCTTGTCTAGTGCATGATCGAAGAAAAAAAATATTTCCAAAAGGCAGGATAAATAAACCATCTCTTTTAATAGAATGCTCACTTGTTAGTAGGCATGATGGGGAAATAAAATGTGTTCTTGCTGGGATAAAATAGCACCAGAAAATAGAGAACCCAATCCTGTTTTCTGTGTTGACAGCTAAAACTAACATCAGGTGAAAAAATAGTTGAAATAGGCTGAGTCTTCTTTGTGTGGTTAAAGGAGGCAGACAAGAGTAGTTTCATGCAGGGAACAGATCAGGTAAATACCATCTTTACAGTATTTATGCTTTTTTGAGTAACTGGAGCAATTTCCCTTTCAGTTTTTAAGAAACCATTTTCAGATCTAATACTGACTCAATCACCCTTGTGAAATATTTTTCAGCATTCACAAGTCATCTAAAGGGGCTTATTTTCTTCACTGTTGTTTTCCCCATCTCACACATGAGCTCTTCTCTGTCACAGATTTCAGAGGCAGTCTGTCAGCATGCAGACTGCTGTATCAGAGGCTTGATTCCTATCACTAATGTGTGGGAGAGACTGAGCGAAGGGAAGAGACACTCTAATACAGAGAAAGAGTCCAAAGAGCTATCTTGAGAATTTTGCTTCAAAGCCCAGCACTGTGTAGACAATTTTTGAGCAATTCCTTACTCTCATTATAAATAAAACATCCTATGCAAAGTGTGTTGTAAAAGAAAATAAAACCCCTCTTAATAGCCACTTTTAAATTCAGCTTAAAATACAATGACATAACACATAGTGGTGTTCATCCACATTACTAATGCACTGGAATATGTAAGGACCATAAGCTCTGTCTATCAATTCTAACCCCACTGTCAAAACTAAAGACAACTTTTAAATCCGTAATAACAAATTTAACTTTACCATGAAATTACTACTTTAAATTTTCCATGGCAGTATGTATCCAACTCTTCAATGGCATTTTTTCCTTTTTTTTTTTTTTTTTTTTTAATGCATTATTTTTCTTACAGAAGTAATAAAACATATTGGCTAACCAGCCAGCTGGTCTCTTATTCTGTAAAATACTTTCACAATGATTGTTCAGAGGATGTTGTAGAGGCTGAAGCCAGGAATTTATTTTTGCACGTCAGTTTAGGGAGGCACAATTTGCACAGAATGCTGGAGTACACTTATTTCTCTTTCTTTGGCAGGAAGTTGATATCTTGTATTCTAGCAGTTCTTCTTTCCAAGATTTATGAATCCTCCCTGCTTTTCAAAGAGGTTTGCTTTGCAATAAATAACAAAGTAACTGCTACACCAGAAAAGCAGTGAGAGAAATGACAATAAGGAAATGGACAGGACTTTAAAAAGATAGAAAATGAAGAGTTAAAGTTGAACCTTGCTTAGCAAATTTGGAGGTGAGGGATATGTCCAGGAAGCCATCATTTAGATGGAATTATGGATCTTAATATGAGAAGGGGCTCCAAGTAGTCTTTTTTCCAGCAGCTGTAAAAATTAGGAACTTATATTTTGAATAATATTTTTTGTTAGATGTTTGTTTCACTGTTGTGGATGCTCACAAGCACTCTGACCTAGGACACTGAGAATCTTGCTGCTATCTCAGATCCATTTCAGCTGGATCAGACACTAATTCTAGCCACTTGCTCAGTCTGCAGCAGGTGTGGTTTGCAAATGCAAATGGATTCATTTTGTTAAATTTTATCTAATAAATGAGTTTTATCTTTAATGCTTTTCTTCAGTTAGAGTGAAAGCCTCCAAATGAGCACTTATTGCATGATGATGACAATAGAGAGTAACTCTTTGAAACACTTATAACATTTATTTTTTTTACTGTATTAAAGTTTTTCCTATCATTTTGACACTGAGTGCAGGGCCAATCTGATCGTATTTGCACAGGATGTGCACTCATTGCACTTCCAGAGTGCCCATGGAGGTCTGGAACCTGTGATGGATATTTTTGGACACACCATGCTGCCGTGTTTGAGGTCTTGGTCCAAAGCAGAAGCATTTGTTTGTAATATTGGTAATCCCATCTGCCTGAACTAATGCATGGTCTGCTTGAACTGGCCTAAGAACCTGAGCCACAGTCTTGTAAGCTCTGAAGTAGTGATTTTAACTTGGTATGAGAATATGTTGTTAAGCCTCTCTTAGATTTTTAGTTAAAGGAAATAGGAGCAAGATAATTCTCTCTGAAATTTACTTGGCCATCAGTTCAAATCTCACATCCTCAATGGAAAAACTTATATTAACAAGCAGTATGCAAGGTCAGGTCAAGAATGCTATTAAATGACTGACTCATTAGTGTGGGGATGTTGTCCCACCACAAAAGGAGCCACAACTTCCATGGCAGCTCCTGGGGTCTTGTCACCATCTCTTGTGACTGATGGCCATTTGCAGGATGTAGCTACACCTGTCTCTGCACTCTTACTTAAAAATTAACTTTGTCAGGAAACAGGTTCCACAAAATGGATGAGAGGGCAGGATACCATCTTTGTCTATCTGCTGGTTTTCTAGTTCAAGGCAATAAAAGAAATCCTGCAGACTGCAACTTCTTCAGCTCCTCCAAGCAACAGGCATATCTTTAATTCAAATATTGCTGGCAGTTACATGATCCCCATTAGAGGTGAATTGTGAAATGTTCTCAGGGCGTCTCTTAGGGTGACATCCACAGAAATAAGCCTGGAGCTGCATGCAAGCTTGCTGTCCTAGCTGTTCCACTGTTTTAACAGAAATCAAAGAAATTCTGGCCTTGGGAATAAGAGTGAATCTGAAATCCAGAGCTATCAATATAATTTATTAGAAGATTTTTGTTTTAAATTTGAAGCTACATATCTGTTTCTCAGTTCTTTTTTTTTTTTTTTTTTTTTTTTTTTCCATGCATTCCTGACTTCTCTGTGCCTTGGGTGCAGAACTGGGACAGCCTGATATCCCACAGTGGGATCTGCTCAGTTTTCTGTAATTCTGTGTAATGCTAGATGATAGCCTCAGCACTGGAATGTAATGGAAAAGCAATCTCTAAACAGTGCCTACTCTTTTTGTAGAGGAAAATCTCTCTTGAAATGAGTAACAGGTTTTGCCTCTTTACTCTTGTACTTCCTTATCCTACAAATTAAATTCCTTTGGCTTTTCTGAATTTTGGCTTATTAAAAGATAAAAAGACACTGCACATTTTCCTGTGCTCTGTTTCATGTTCTTTAAGGAAAAATATAATTAGTACTAAAAAGAGGAATTCCTCAAGCTCAAGACATTACCTAAAATAATTTTATTCAAGTTCACTAGCTTAGCCTCATCTACGAAATACTTTGTAGGATTTTTTCGCTTCTGTTTAGTAAGATAAGAAAAATGGCAATAAGAGTTAGTGCTAAAAAGAGGTGAGAAGAAGGATCCAGCTGATAACTGTCTGAATTAATTGAATTATTCCTCTGAGAACCATTTCAATGTAGGTCATTACAAGGGAGTGAGGCTGAAGCTTCCCTCTAAAGCCCTGATGCAAGGGCAGTTGACACCAGGGATTAGATTCCTGTTTATTTTAAATAGGAGTTCAACCGGAGCTGCTGCTGCAGGCTGTAAAGGCTGATACCCACAGAGGCATTTTGACTCTGTAACACCCAGCTCTAAAACACCCCAGCATTTGCAGAGCTGGATCCACAAGGCTGGGGGCAACCACTCTGTGCATTTCTAACAAATTCACTTTGGGACTATTAGGCACAAAACTGCACATCCAAAGACATTTGGATGCCTCAGGGGTTGTCTGGGTCCTCTGTGGTCTCCTGTTAACACTCGGGTAATTGAAAAACATGCAGGTGCCTTTGAAGAGTTTAAGCCTCCAGCCTTAACCTGCCAACTTTAATAGAACTAATATTTTACCAGCCACTAAAACAAGACTGAGACCTGATGGTAGTGTGGGCTGTACTCTCCTGCTTGATCACTGGGATGAAAGAACATCCTCCAATTAAAGACATATTAATTGCCTTTGGAGCCTGCAATTATAAACTTATAGTGGGAGATTTCCATTCCTGTGACATAAAGGATATTACTTTTGTCTATCAGTAAAATTGAATAACCATGTATTTCAAGTCACACTATTGCACCTTCTCCTCCTAGTCTGGAGGCATGTAACAGTAGAATCCCCATCCAAATTTTACAGAAATGCTTATGTTTGAGAAGCCTGGAGTACTTGTGATCCCTGAATAGTTCACAGGTTAATATTTTATATTGTTAATATTTTAATGTTTGCATTCTTTGTAATTTTTTTGCATATTTTTAGGGGACTGACTTTCCGACAAAAAGTTGGCATCTGACTAATGGGAAATAATTAAAAGAAACCCCTGTGCTGAGTTCCAGAATTAGAAAACTTGATAAAAAACCCCACAACTACATAGAAAGGTAATTCTTATTATAAGAAAGATGTCTCTTATAAAGAAACTAGACCAAAGATTTGTAAGAAAATAGATCTCTTGCTTTCCCTCCTGGAGTATCACTGCACTGTTACCAAGATATGTGCCTGCCCTTGTGTTTGTTGCCTCATACATCAGCACCATCTCTTTAGAGTTCTTGCTTCATTGCAAATCTTGTATAATCACCAAAACCTGCACAAGCATTTCAGATGGAAGCTTCAGAATACATCATTCACTGTAAAGGAATATTATAAAATGTTATTTTCTGAAAGATGTGTTATCTTTGGAGATGAGGAGGCTCTGGGAAGGTTTATGGTGACCTTTGAATATGTCTTAAGCGTTTATAAGAAAGACTGAAAAATACTTTTACCAGTAGTGATAGGTCAAGGGTTTTAAACTCCAAAGTGAGTCGATTTAGATTAGATTAAAAAAAAAATAAAAAATCTTTACTGTGAATGTGGTGAGGTGCTGGGACATCTTTCCTAGAGAAGTTGTGGATGCTCCATCCCTGGAAATGTTCAAAACCAGGTTGGATGGGGCTCTGGTCTAGTGGAAGGTGTCCCTGCCCACGGCAGGGGTTGGACCAGTAGAACTTTAAAAGTCACTTCCAACTCAAAACATTCTATGATTATATCCTGATAAAACTCCCCAGCTGTGCCAGTGTCCCAGTTTCTCTGTGCAGAGCTTCACTGTGTCACACTTGGACACACCTGAGTCTGTTTTTAACAGTGGTTCTCAGGGTGAATGCACTGAAAGTGAGCCAGAGATGTTTTCTCTTGCAGATCAATCTGTGGAAAAGGTCACTGGGGAAAGAGGAAAATGAGCTGTCTTTATAGCTATATTATTTATACTTCTCATTGAAACAGGATGAACATTAAGAAAGGTAAACAAAATCTCTTTTTTTCCCAAAACTTTAAGAAATAAGAAGACCTTTAGCTTTGAAAACAACTACTCAATAGCAGAAGGTTTAGCTGTGAATTTACGTGCTTTAGGTTTCAATGGGATTTTTCTTAAAGTAAATGAATCCGTGTTAGAAGAGACAGCACTGAAATCAGGATTCCAATCAAAGCTTCTCAATCGGGGAAAGACTCATTTCAGCATAGTGTGGTTTATATTATGGTTCTCAGAAATACCCGGGTTACTTAGGATTGCTTAGGGTATTCCTAACTCAGCAGGTGCTTCTAAAAAAACAATGACAACTTTAATTTTTTCAAACTTATAACTGCTGAAAGAAAAAAAAAATAGTGGCATATAAACATCAATGATAGATAATTTTATTTTTTTTTAAGTAAAGAACTCCGCTGATGTATTTACTGCTTTTTTTGTTTGTATTTTCTTTTTAAAATGCCTTTTTTAAAATTCAAAATATCTACTGTTTTCATGTCAAACTTAGAGATCACATTTCTATTCCTCCAGTGATCAGTTCATGTAACTCAACATATCCAAAGTAAATCTATGTGGAAAATACTGCATTTTTCTTAATTTTTCTTCTTCTTGATATTAGTAATTTAATGATCAGTTCGGTATTTATCTGATGCGAATACATGGGAGCATCCCTGCCTATTTTCCACATGTATTGCTCATGGTTTTTGTTATTCTTAATTTGAAATGATTATTTTTGGTGAGAGAGGGGACATTTAGTGCAACTGATTTGCCACATGTTGAGGCAAATGATGCCTTAAGATGTTAAGGGGGTCAAAATACCCATCAAATCTATATTATAGCAAGATACATAATGCAACCCAGAGAGCCCTCTCCACCTTTCTTTCCTCTTTTTGCCCCTCTTCCTTAATTTTGGCATCTCTCACTCTGGGACTCGTGCACTGCTGGCACAAAGCAAACTTGCACTTGTATGGACAGGCTTGTTGTGCTTTGCCAGTCAAAACTTGTTAAAATTGTGTGAGGATTCATTCAGTCGCCTTCTTGTTTCTCTTTTGGACACAGTTATGTGTTCTGCAATAAATAGTAAGCAATGCATCATAAAAATCTGTCTGAATTTAATCTCTCTAGTGTTGTTATGCTAGCTCCAGGTTGCTGGAAGAAACAGAACCCTCTCCTCTTGGCAAACAAATTTTATAAATGAGGTTATGTTTCTTTGTCTCATTATTTACTTACTGGAGGAAAATAAAGGTGTAAATTAGGGTATTGGGAAAATAGTCGATTTATTATGATTTATCTTGTGCTTTTGGGTCTCTTGTTTCTTTTGGCAGGTGGACAAAAATGGGTTGAGTAGCAGAGTCAGTAAGAAAAATAGGCTTATTGTGGGGAAGGGCTGGAGTTATCTCGGTTGTCCCTCACAGCAGAATTCTCAGTCACAGAATGGTTGGGGTTGGAAGGAACCTCTGGAGAGAACGAGCCCAACCCTCCTGCTAATGTGGGTTGCACAGGATTTCATCCAGGTGGGTTTGGAATATCTCCAGAAAACAAGACTCCACAAACTCCCTGGGTAACTCAGTGTCTGTCTGAAGACACTTTGTAAATTATTCAGCACAAAAGTGCCTTCTGCATTTGTTGAATTCATTCCTTCATCTGATGCTTGCTGGGAAGTGACAAATACCAGTTAGAGCCATCACTCCTTCTATTGCCTAATCTGCAGATTGTGACTGGCTTGGATCATCCCAGAGCTGTGCAGGGAATTTCTGGGGGGTTCCCTTGGCTTTTCTCAGTGCTCCTTCTGGCCACCTGAGCCACCTCCACGTTAAGTGGCCTAAATTTGTTTGCCAAGCCCACCAGCCATGCACTCATATCATATTTGAGCCCTGCTGTGCAGTAGGGATGCAGGATGCCAGGAAACCTGCCAGGACTGAGCCAGCTCCTCTCCTCCCAGTAAACACCATTTGGCATAAATGCCAACCTGCAAAGGAGCCCCAGCTCCCTGGGGACTCCTCTGCTGCTTTGTCCAGCACCACCCACAGCAGCTGGCTGCCCTGGGGTGATGTCAGTGAGCTTCAGTCACCTTGTATCCCGGCGCTGATTACAGCAGTGCTGAAGTTCCCCTTCATCAAGGCAAAAAAATTACTGGTTTGGGTAAAAAACAGCTTTTAAAAAAGCTACTTTAATATTAATCACTACAAATATCAACTCCAGGTTGCTGTGAGTGTGTCCAGTGCCAGGAGGAAGTTTATCCATGTGTGTGTTTGCACACACAGAGGGTGGAATGCTGCACTCTTCTGGGATGCAGGGGGAGCTTGTGAGGACCTGGGTTTGCTCTGAGCACAGCAAGGTTGCTCCTTTCTGCAGGTTCCTGGCAGCAGCCTCCTCTTTGTCAGAGTTAGATGTTCCCCCACATCATGGGATACAAACATGGTCTTGTTTTTGCCTTCTGTTATTCATGGGAGATTTAACACAATACCAGACAAACAAGAAGAAGAAGCTGAGAGGAAGAGTTGAACTCCTGTTAGTGACTTATAGACCTCTTGTTCTCCTCATTTTGTTTAGATTTATTTTGAAATGTGAGAATTTACTTTGTAGTTACATGAAACAAAAAGATGAAATCAGCCCTGATATTTCTGGTAAACTCTCACCTTTCTGAAATCTTCTGTCTTTATTGGAGGGATGCAGGGAAAGACGAGATGTAAAGTTAAAATTTGATCTTTTTGCTCGGTGCATTGTTGCTTCCTATGAAAATTATTCCTTCCACCTAATTTCACCAGGGGAAAAAAAAAAGAGAAAGCTTTCTTGCTCTACAGTTCTTTGTTAAAACACTGACTTTTCCAAATGACTTAAAAATCATTTGAATGCTAGATGAAGTTGTAAGGCTAATGCAGCCATTTTCCTAGTTCAGCTGAATTTTGTATCTTAGATACTAAAACTGCACTTGCTTTGATTGTCTGCTGTCCCTTGGTGGCTGCTTTGGTCGCCTGCAGTCTTGCACAGGCTTTGCATAATGCCAGAGGAACAAGCTATTTCAAGAAAATATCATTCTCTTTCCCAAATCCCATTTGTTTTCCCCATGTGCAGAAAGCCCCAAAGGCAAAGCAGCTAATGTCATTCTTGGGGGCAACAGGAAAAGCTCTGGCTATGAAGTCTGAATCCTTTATGTAACATAAGGAAATAGGAAAAAGGTGGTTTCTAAAAATAAAGCCACACCTTTATGTTTTAAGATTGTTTGCATGCTTTTATATCTGTTACCCCAATGCAGTACACCAAATCTCTCATCATCTGGGTGATTTGGATACTATTTTTAAGCATATCAGCTTCCTGGCTTCAGGGTTTTGCAGGTGTGCATGTGGTCACTTGCAGCCCATGTTAACCTGATGCTCAGATGGGACATCCCAATTCCTGGGTGCTGGTCCTGGATCTGCAGTGCTGTGGTGCACATAATTCTGATGGAAGAGATGCTTTGAGTAGTGCATTGCTCAAAAGAGACAATCTACAATGAAAACATATTTAATTCTAATTTAATTCCTTATCTAGTGTGTAAAGAAGCCTTGTGGGTTAATAAAGGCAGAGAAGCTGGGGAAAAAGGAGGGAAAAAGCTGATGAGCTGTGGTGCTCATTTGGAAGTCCTTAGGCAGAGGAGTCGCCTTTGCAAGTGATTTTACCCTGAAATTCATTACTAGCCCTGTTCATCGTGGCCATGTGAGAGCAGAAGACTGCATGTGTGGTTCAAGGAAAGAAACATTTTTATCTGTTGCAGAGGGCAGTACTCTTTGATAAGGATCATGACTTTGCCCCAGTTTACTCAGATTACCTCTATCACTGCCAAAAGTGATATGCCATGTTTAATATCTTCTCTCTTTGTAAGTCCTTTTCCCCTTTGCATAGTCAAATAAAAGCTGGCTGAATTTTGAACTCATCTCTTCTTTTTGGACACTTCTATCTTGATCAATACATCACCAAGGGCTTTCATTTGGATGGGGTATTGTCCCAACCTGTTCTGAGACACAATTCCTGCAGTGACAGACAGCAAAGGCAGCACTGCCAACTGCCAGGGAGGGCTTTTGTGTTTCTCATTAACAGTTACACCGTTATTTAAGAGCAATGATCTATTTTTTGAAAGCTTGGGTACTGGGTTTATAAAGGGAAAAATTGCATGCCCAGCCTGTATGTTTAGAGTTTTAAATGATTGATGGAAACTTTCTGTCTTTATTTTCACGAGTGAACAAGCATCTGCTGTTGCAACTGCTGGTTAACAGGCTCTTTTCTCCATATGAAGTGGATCCAATTATATGCTCCATGCCATCCCAAGAGAAGCACAGAAGTAGCTCAAAGCAGGACTGTTTAATAAAGGAGAGGCATAGGATTATGGAGAGTGTAATCTTTTCTGTACTTAAATAGGCTGCAGTGAAAGGGAATTTGCCTTTTCTTTCTCTTCTGAAAACAACTGTTGTAAGGGCAGAGAAAAACTAACCCAGTGAATGTAATTTTCCCCGTCTTTGTTCTTGTAATTCTCTGTTGACTTTTATTTATTCTATATTAAAATATGTACAGGGTTTATTTTTTTTCATCCAAATCCCTATGAAAAACATGCTGCTCTTCCCACTGACTTTGGTGACCTTTGGATCAAACTGCTAGTGCTGTTTCTATGACAGCTTTGGCAATAAATTCAAAGATGTTGCAGACAAAACAAAGTTTACTTGACATTTATAAAAAGTGACAAATTATCTTTAAAAAGTTCTGGAGGAAAAGCTGCACACTATGAAGGCATTTCTTGGTGTTCCAATTTTTAAAATTACATTTTGGTGTACTTTTGTCATCCTGGAGAACTGTGTTCCCTGCTTTAAACTCAGTTTGCAGTATTAGATAAGGCTGTATTTTCAGTGGTCATTTCTCCCACTATCCCTCTCTGCTCTGCTATGTCAGCCAACCCACTCTCTTCCATCCAGTGCACTTTTTCCAGCTCGAGGACAGAATGTCTGCCGGTGGCAACTGGAAAAATGCAGTGTAAGAAGTTGTTTATGACAGATTGTAATTTGGTCCCCTGTCATTTTATAACTTTTCCATCAACAGCCCAACTAAATTTTCCTTCCCTATCTTTCCCACCACCTGTGAAATTTGCCCTTTCTTTGCCACCCTTACAAAAACACTTCTGCAGTCAGACAGGTTTATGTTATGCTCTGTAGTTCCTTCCATGTATATGTGTATTTTCCTTCCATGTAGCTCCTTCCTAGCATGCTCTGCTGTCTTTTAGCTGCCTTAGTTGCATCCTGTTTGACTTAGAAACTCACAATATTTTCTTACTCTATTAGACCTGCCACAGTTTCTTAATTGGCCTTAGCCTTTTGATCTCGTTTGCTGTTCAGTGATGCCCATGAAGTGTTTTGCTGAGCACTGGGCACTGAGCAGTGCAGAGGATGAGCAGCTTGGGTGCCTTCTGTGGGATGAGGGCTCAGCACTGAGCTCTTTGGAACCAGATCAGACATGGCTGCTAATTGGGAGGAAGGGAAAGTGCTGGAAATATTTATGTTGATAAACACTTGCAAAAGTATTCCTGTTGGAAGTGTCAGAAACATTCTCTGTGGCACAGCTTGTCTCACTTTGCCTTTTTAACTTCTATGTTGTACTGCTCTTTCTGACTTTGGCACTTTGCCTGCTTTCTATCAGACTTTCCTGAATCTTGTCTGTTTTGTAAACTCCTGGTCACTCTCCAGAGCTGATTCTCTTAGGCTGGATCATTCCTGGTCTCTGAATAGGGAGCTGCAACTTCACTTGGGCAGGAGCATGAGTTGTACAATTTTTTTCTAGCCTTAAGATTCTGAAAAAGCATATTTGCATGAGCACTGTAGATGTTTACAGCTTGAGTATTTATGTAAATACATTTCCGTGTAAAACTCAAGCACGTCTTGAGAACCTGAAATGTATGTTATTTTTATATAACATGTTTTCTTTTCTATCCTAAATATTACAGAAAAAAGAGTTAGCTGATGATCCTCTTTAGTTTTTCCCCAATTTTTCGTTTTTTTCTCTTCACTGAGGGGGCTTTCAGCTTTTGATTCAGGAAAATGATTCACTCTTCATTTATTCCAATATTCTCTTGCTGAGACTCTGCAGGTCACTTTATAGCCCACTGTGCAAGCAGTTAACTGAAATTCTTAGGACTCTTTTTCTAAACCAACTATTTCCTCCAAATTGATGGTGTAATCCAGTGTAGTTTAAAGCCATTTTTGCTAGTAACTGTTCATATTTTATGGGTTTAACCTCACATGCTCAATAGCACTGTAGTGTCCTTCATGGTAGTGACCCATCTCTTGGCTTCCACTTCTGGGCTTTCTCTCCCTCTTTGGGCTCAGATTTTGCTCAGTGATCAAACCCCAATGTTCATCATAGTTTTCTGTGTGAAAGTGATGGAAACTGTGGGTCCTAGTTCTTCAGAGCATTCTTCTTGGTGGTTATATTTAGAACTTCCTCTGGTCCCATTGGGGAACGATTAAATATCACTGTGGGAAGGGGGAGCATTGATCAACAGGTGAAGAAACCCCAGGGTGCCTTTCTGGAACATTATCAAAAGGCCTTTAAAGGAGTTAAAATACATTGTCTCAGTGTGTTTTTTTTAAATCCTACAGTCTGTATGAAGCACTTCACCTCTTCCTTTCTTCACTGTGGGTGACAAATGGAAAATTTTAAAGGCTGCTGAATACTGTGCATTTTCACAGTATGTCAGGTGTTTAGCACAGGTTCTTCTGAACTAACATTGCATTGGTAAAGTGCACTGTTCTTGATGACTTTACAATTTCAACTTGTGTACATGTGAAGTAGGAGCCTTACATATGCATCACAGGCTGCAATTTAAGTTTGTGAAAATGATGGTTACTACTCAAGAATAGAAAAGGGGGGTTTGGATCTTACTCACAAAGCAGAGAGTCAGCTGGTAAAGCTGCCAGAGATCAGACAGATTCAACAAAACTGTGGATCTGAAAAGGTACCCTGGTGAATTTACCTTTTTTAGGTTCAGGAAATCAGTTACACTGGATTTCTGATTTTTCTTAATTCTGATTGTTATTCCTAAACATTTTTCAAATTTTTTCAGTCAAGGAAGGCTGAACAAACTATTATTTTTTCCCTATTCACTATTTACTAAACACAATGTAATTGTATTACATTTTCCTTTATTTATATTCAGATTATCAATATTTTTAAAGAAGAAAAAAAAAATCTGTGTTGTATAATAACTATAGCAGTTCCGATGATTACTTGTGCTAAAACTCATGAAACTTGCAAATTAAACGAACTTTTCTGCATGGAATTCTCATAAAACTGGGCTATAATTCAGCACAAAACAGAAAAAAAAAGAAGAATAAAGCAGCTTCAGAAATAACAGCAAGCAGAATTCAATGCTTTAATTTATGAATGTATTTGCACATTAATTTTGTATTTGTGTAGTCAAGGATGCATGCTTTGTTTTTATTCCATGTCTACGTTTCTGCTGGCAATATTCTGTTGTTATTTTCATTACTATTATTATTAGGTTTTATTGCTTTTTGGGTTGCATTATCCTAGAACTGCAGAGCCAGATAATAAACAAGGCTTTCTTGTGCAAACTGCTTTGTTATCATATAAAAAAGAAATAGTATCTATTCTTAATGTGTTATTGTATGCAAAGAAAGGAGCATAGAGAAAGGCTGGGAAAACATAGGATTTAAATGAATAAATCTTGCATAATGATGTGTATGTCAGATTATACAGTCCCACACTGTACATTTGTGCTTAGAGTCTAAAAGAAGAAAAAATATAAAAATACAACCTCATTTTTGCATTGCTAGTGATGTGATAGGACAGAATTTTTGGTGTTTTGCCACTAGTGGTAGCTGCACAAGAATTCAGATAGGGTGGGCTATTCCCATATGCACCCTGAACACAATGGGAAATGTAAGCCAAGCAGTCTTTGCTTCTGCACGGAAGGATTTAATGAGATCTCATGGATGTGGGATGCTCCAAGGGGGCCCAGTGCATCCTCAGTCAGGAGGTTCAGAGATAAGGGCAGAAGCAGAAGACTAGCTGGCAGTCTCTTAGATGATTTTTTCTCCCAAATTACCCTAAATTGTCCTCCTGGCAGAGCACAGGACCCAATGCATCAGTGGTGCCATTTACCATATCTGCAGCAATCAAGTAGGTGATGGCACAATTTGCATGCAGATCCTGCAAATATTTATACCATAGGCAAGAATTTGCTCTTTGCTTGCTTTTGGCAGATAATCTAATGCAGAAGCTGCTGCTCTGGGGCTTTTAGATTTTTATTCTTCATGCACAAGAGTGAATTTTAAAATGGTTCTTTTTCTCCATAGTCCATGGTACCTGCCATCACCTGTATCCCTCTTTTTAGGTTTTTCTCTGCTTTTCACATCCAGCCTAGCATTTAAGCCAAGACCTACTTTCTCTTTGTGGGATTGTCATGCCCCCAACCTTGTGCCCAGCTCTTTTGTGGAAAACAAGCAATAATGAAAGTCACATTCAGAGTCATATCCTGATAGAGGCATCCTCTGTTGAATGTTATCTCATATTTCAGCAGCTTTGCTGGCTCCAGTGCTTGGAAATATTTAATAATTCCCCCCTGGATGGGATGAATTTTTTTTTTTAAGTATTCTTCTAGCTTGTCCTTAAATATGTGCTTAACCAGATCATTCAGAGTCACTTTCTGAGAATGAGCTTGGCAGATAGAGTGAGATTCCCATGAGTGGATACAGCCTGTTAATTCCATTTTCAGGAGGTATCTACTTTTTCAAACATAGCAAAGATACCAAACATGTGGAAGATTTTGAGGAATGCTCTATGACTTACAGAATCTTTTCATAAAACACAAAAAACCCCTCAACCCCTCAGCTCATTTTCATGTTTTAATGTTAATTCAAAACCCATTTATTTTCCCATCATCCTTCCTACTTATTGATGAAAATGTTTCATCTTTTTTTACCCAACAGTGGTCTATCACTGCAGCTAAGGTGAAAGAATACATTGTGGAAAGGAACACATAAAATAAGTGAAACATATAAAGTGGAACATATAAAATAAATAAAAGCAAGAAAGTAAATTTTTGTAATCATGAAGCTTCAGAGAAAAACAGAACAACTGTATTGTGCTGTTGGTACAGATGTTAAGGTCACTTTCTAAGTAAGGCAAAAAAATAGGTTTGATTCTTACCCTGAGGTTATGAAGAGATAATATTTATATTGCTGTTTTAATGTTTATATTGTACAGATACATTCCAATGAGAAGTTGAAGAAATATCTATTATACTGATGGCTGATCTCCAGCGTATCATGATCCTTGTTCTGAGCATGGAATTACTTTGTTTGCATGGGAGTATCCAATCTTACAGCAAGGCCTCTGAGGGTTGATGTGCCTTTATTGCCCATGCAGGGCTTTCCCAGGAATGGTAAGACCAGAGCCCATGGCAGGAACCAGCTGCAGTGGCAGAATTGTGGTTCTGCAGCCCTGCTGAGCCCTATGGAAAGGGATTATGTTGGTACTGTAGTACTGGAGAGGGAGGGTTCACAATTTTGTTTTTGCAGACAGCAGTTTATACCTTAAAAATTATCTGAAGAGTATTAAAACACACCTAAATTACACATAAATTCACTTTAAGTCTTGCACATTGGCAGTGTGATGTAGAAGCTTCAAGGGGATTAAGATATGGTCTAATATAAGTTCACCTCTAATTTGGACAAAACGTTTCCTATAGCCATGTCTTTAGAAATATGAAAGGGATGTATGTGATCTATACCTTAAAAAACGTATTTACCATATTCAGGGACCGATTCACTAGAGAAATTAAAACTTCCTGTAAAAATAAAGTTTTCAAAACATTACCTTTCATGTGCATGAACTGGCTTTGGTTTTTCCATTCCTATGAAACTTTCCACTCAATTTTGTAAAATATTTACTCATGAAGTCACTTTTAATGAAACAAAATCAAGTGCTGTGAGAAAATCAAACTAATACACAATAGTTCAATTTTGTGTATTGATCTGTTTAAATTACTCTGCTCAGTTCTCATAGAAAATGGGAATTTTGGATGACAGATATGTTGCCTCTGGCTGACTTGGCTCTGTACCTTCCTGGGTTGGTTGTTCCAGACCAAGGACATGGCCAGAAGACACTGCTCTGTGGGCTGGGTTCCTTTTCAGTGGAAATCAGAGCAGGATGGCTGTTGCATGCAAAAATCTCTCTCAGTAATAGAGCCATGGTGTTCAAGGGCACAGACCTATATTTAATATCTTGGAAGTGTTTCTAGGTCCATTGATTTAAGCACAGCCATGATCCTCTCTCATCTTCAACTGGAATTTGTGAAAATGTTACAGCTCGTGACTCACTGGGACTACATTGAATCTTGGGGTTTTTAAGTGTCTCATGATGTCCTTGATAAAGTTTGATTGCTCACTAGTTTTGCCTGGACCTCATCCAAAAGGTCCAAGTGAAACCAGTGAGCTTGATAATCATACCCCAAAGTGCCAGAGTTCTCATCCTCTATATTTCCATTTCTTCCCAGCAAAATTAAAATGAAGGATGTCACAGTTCTGACCATATCTTCTCTTATAATTCTTTTTTAAGAGTACTTTGGGTCCAATCCTTCAAGTACAAGACGTTCAGTTCTTCCCTTAATCTTAGAAAAAATTAACCCTAAAAACTCAGCTAATTCTAATATTAGTCACTCACACTCCTCTAACAGCTGCTTTTGAGTTTGTTACCTGTGATGTGTTAGGTAGGATCACTCAAACCTTTTCAGGAACAAGTGTTTGAAGAAAGAAGAAAATGCACACCTGGACTCTTGGAAAGTACCATAGTTAGGGTGGCACAATTTGTTTTCTTTTTCACGTCCTGGTGATGCTCTGTCACAGTATAAAATGCTCAGGAACTGAAGTTCACTGCATTTATGCTGCAGTTAAATCTTGCACTGTCTTTTTGAAGTCTGAGAAGCAACATTTTGGAGGAGCATCCCCAGACAGAGGTATAATGGGTTCCATTTGGGACTGAAGAAACCCTTGTTAAAAAATCCTGGTTTATTCTTCTCTCAAGGAGAATTAGAGCAAATACTTAGCTTTTTACAGTCTAATAGTGAAAACCAGCTAAGGTTTTCAGCTGCTTGGGACCCCAGTTTGCAGCTGGACAAATAACTTTAGATATTTGTTGCTCAGCAACTCAGGCATTGGGCAGCAGTAAATGGTCTCAGTTACCTGAATTGTGATGGCTTAGACCAGTACCAATCTGCTGTTTGCATGTTTATATTCATATTTAAGTGCCTAAATTGAAATAGGCCATTTTGATTATTCAGCTGTTGGACCATAACTGTAATAATGTTAGTCAATAACTGTGATAATATTAGTCAATTTGCTGTATGGTTTTACTAGAGGGGATATTGCCTTTCTCTCCTATCTATTACTGTTCAAAAAGAGGTGATACAGAAAAACCCACCCAATGATAGTGTTTATGAGCCTGTCCAGAAATGGAGGGTTTATAAATTGAAGTATTACTTCATCAGGAATTTGATCAGCCTCTCAGTTTGATTTCAGAAGTCAGTGGATTATTTCTTTGGCTTTAGTGGGCTTTGGATCAAGTCCTACAAGGCATCATGCAAGAAAAGAAGAGAAGTTGCCTGTTGTTTTCTATAGTGGTTCTGGTTTTTTTTCTCCCTCCTAGATCCTCTTTTAAGGTGTCACCTGTTATAACTAAACCAGTCAGCTCCTGACATTTGGATAATGGTTCAGCTGAAGCACACACATGCAGCAGGGCGAGTTTACCCTGTGACTTCCAACTTCCCTTTCTGATGTGATGTGTGATATTTGGGTTGCCTCCCAGCACAGCTTCTGAAGCTGAGAGCTTCCCTTACGTGTGCCCTGTGAGATGCAGGGGTGATCACATACCAGGTGCACTCCATCCTGCTGGACACTTGGCTCTCTTGTAAATTATAGAGATGGAAAAGCTCTTTAAATACTTGCTTTTGTCTCCTTGTCTTTATTTTGTCTCCTGTATTTTATCAATTGACTTAGTGTGGGAACATCCTTTAGTTTTCATTTACCCAGGACTGTCTTTAAAAGGAACAAAGTATTTTGATGCACATTGGTCTTTTTCCCCACTCTGTTCTCTCCAAAGGCAGTCAGATCACGTGCTTTATTGACTTTTTGGACATGTTTCCAGTTCAGACATTATCACCCACCACGACAATGCCCTGATCACCTTGACAAGACTCCATTGTGTTACAGCAGTTGTCCCTGCTCAGAGTACAGGTGGTGATAGCACAGAGGCTGTCTGGAGAGTTTCTTCACCAGTTAAGAGCTTTAAGCTGAGAAGGTCTTTAATGGAAGAAACTGAGGTGGTTTGCAGCATAATGAGTGAAAAGCAAGTTGGATCTGTGCTGAGACTTCTTCTGTGTCCAACACCTGACACAGTCTGAGCTAGAGGGTGGCACCCCTACTTATGGCAGAGAGGTTGGAGCTAAATGGTCTGTGAGGTCCCTTCCAAACATGACTTTCCTGTTATGGCTTCTTCATGGTGCTCTGAATGGACAGCATCCCTTGTTCCCTTCCTGGTCAGTCCTTGATTATCCCTAATGCCTCCCCAAAACACCTGCAGTGCCAGTGTGCTGAGCTGCTTCAGGTATTAATTCCTCCCTGTTGTTGCTTACACATGAAATAGTCTCTTAGTGTAAAAGCTTGCCAAGTGCTACCCACAAATTATTTTTAAAGCTAAAGCAAAAAGACTCAACTTTTTTTTTTTCCTGAAAGAATCATGAAATGATAATCAAATATAAAATTTGTTCTGATGTTTCAAAATTATATGGCTATCAGGTATTTTCCCTTGTGTTTTTCTATTCCATTTTGTTTTGTGTGTAGGGTGGTATATTGACTATATTTGAATCTGACCCATAGAATTACTTCACCGTTTACAACGAAACTTAGATATTCATGTTTCAAATTATGATGTTGCTAATTCAATTAGACTTTCTTCCTAATCTACCCACACAAACATTAAATATTAAAAGGAATGTTTGAGCCGTCAAATATCATCTCGCTGTTTTGCATGTTTATTTTGTCTGAGTTTTAAGTAAATTAATTATTCAGTGATAACTTTGAAACTAAATCATCTCTGATGTTTTGATCAGTGGCACTGTTGGTCTCACAGAATATAATGACCTTTAAATAGAAATCATCAAGGTATTTTTGCCTACACCATGACAAAACACTGACAAAGAACCCTCATACTGTGTTTTCCCATGTCATATGCAGATAAGATTCTATTTTCTTTTATCTTCTGTAGTAATATAAAGTTAAGAAGATGTTAAATAGCCAAATCATGCATCATTTTTACATAACTAAGCAAAATCGTGTCATTAAGAAAAATGGGTTGAGATTACAAAACAATCTTAGGATATAGATGCATGATTTAGACACATACCTTGTATTAAAATTAATGAGGATAACAGCAATTCCTCTACATAATTTTGAATATCTCAGCAAAAAGCTGCAAATTGAGACTTTTTAGAGGTAAATTATTATTGATGTACATTATCCTTCATAGTGAAATTAATGGCCAGACAAATATGGTAACCAAGTGTATTTGATATGAAGTCTCATTTGCTTTACACTACACAAGCAAACAATACAAAGTAGACAGAGAAACAAGCTAAAAATAACTCACAGCCATGGGACCATTAATCTTGTTTCCTACCTCTTCAATAGCAAAACCTGAGCTTATTTTGACAAGAGGAAATGAAGGCTCTCTAGATTAAATGTTCAGCCATGTGTAGTCTCAGAGCTATTATTCCTAGGCTGTTAAACATATATATGCATTATGTTTAAGGGTAGGAGTTTGTTAATTTTTAATGGCTTGCTTGTAACTGTGGATATTGATACAACAAACCTTTATTCCATGGAAGAAACAGATTCCAAGGTTCACGGGTACTTTTAGCAAGAGTTCCATCTGTAAATTTCTGTTTAAAGACATGCTTTGCCTGTTGCTGCTGCCACTTGTTTTGTGATTATGCTAAAGGACTGGGAAAGAGGGTCAGAGGATAAACTGGGAGTCTCAGGCTGTATTATAATATGCTGTTGAGTTTGGGCATAAAAATATTACTGTTTGCTGCCTGTTGGTATTATCAACTTCCCTTTGAAGCCTGTGCTTGTATTTGTACTTTGAGTTCTTGCTTCTGATGGAAAAAGACATTCCAATATGTCCTTTCCAGCCCAAAGTTCCATATCTTGCTTTCGAAAACACAGAGAAATGACTGGTAGGCATTAAAGGTCACATTTTCCTTCCATTTTTAAGGTCAAACTGGGCACACTAGTCCCCATATATTTTGTGTTTGCATGTAGCAAGTCCTGAGCCCTTGTAGCATTTAGCAAAGCTCATTTTGCAGTGCTTTTTGATTTGTTGGAATTTTCTTCCCACCACAGATAGTGATTGAGTAAACTATTTGATAAAAAAGATTGAAAAAGCATCCTGGGGTGAAGTGGCTAGGCCAGGTATGAAGATCTGTGTGTGTCAGAGTCTCCACAGTGTGCTATGCAGTGAAGTGGTCACTCATCAAGTGCTTCAGGATGAGGCTTACCCCGATTCCTTGGAGTGGTTTGTGGCAGGAACTCAGATATTTGCCCTCAGAATGCAAAAGAAATACCCAAATTTTAGTACAGGTATTATGTCTTCCTTTTCTGCCAGGAAAGGCTCTGCCAGTTAATGGCAGTAGAAAACTACAGATTTTAGTTGAGTTATAACAGAGACACTCAGGCATGAAGCAGATATGAAATAAGCCTTAACTTTTGATAGGTGGGTTCCTTGTTCCTCTCAGTGACAGCTGAATGAAAACTGCTATTGCACTATTCTTTAGATGTCTTGCTATTAACTGTGTGCAAATATAACGTTTAGGGTGCAAGAAGCACCATAGAGCTGGCTTTTCACATACCACTTCATAGAGAACTATTCCTATTTTTCTCACAGGCTGTAAATGATTAAAAAAGCAAGCAAAGAAGATATAAAAGTATCACTGAGATCTAAATGAAAGAACACGGGGAATATATATGTATTCCATTTGTTGAAATAAAGGCATTCAAACATCTCCCCATGAGCTTCCTGGCAACAAACAGTGTGATTTGCTTTAGGCTTTTTAGCAGTTATATAAAAAACATCTCTAGGAAACATTTCTAGAGAAATGTGCTTCTATAGGCTTCCCTGTGAGTCCTGTGTGGAGAATTTAAGGATCACTTGGTGGGCTACATGCTGGAGTCTAGAAAAAGCAATTTTGAGTAACTATCAAAGTGTTAGGATTATTTTTGTATCTGGATGGACAAAATATTTAATGTGTCATCTCAAAGGACTAACACAATACCAGCACCAATTAGTTTCTCTCTAGCAATTCACACACAGGAGTTGGACAGTGCATATTCCCCTGGAGGCTCAGATGTGTGACTTTATACAAGTAAAATGGCAGTGTAGGAAAAGGCAGAAGAGGCCATTTGAAATAAGTAGGCTTTTGGATTTTTTTTTCCTATGGTCAGACAAAAAGTGACAAAGTCATGATTACAATGGGACAATTCAAATTCACTCAAAAAAGCACATTCTCCCCACCCTGCCCCACTGTTCATTTTTCAGTTTCTTTGACCGAAGTGATTTTCTTAATATGAAAAGGAGCACACAGTCCTCTGGATGGATTTTTTTTCTAAGGATATTGGTTCAGGCTCAAGTTCTATAGATAATTTTTTATCCATTCAGTATTAAGCACTTAAGAAAATATTTTACTAAGAATAAATAAAGGTATGTGAAAGGCCTCTTGGAAGTGTGATCAGGAAAGAGACATATGATTCTGAAAAATGCCATTTCATTATTGGCAATTGATAATTATAGAATTAAGATTTATTGATTTATCTGTAATACTGTTCTGGGATAGCAAAACATTCCTGGGTTATCAGCACTGTCTCTAGCAAAAATCCAAAACACAGACCTAAAACAGACCCAAACCCAATTCTATTATAGCCAAAGCAAGAGCAGAGACAAAAAGTTTAAAATGCGTATGTAATTTGGAAGATGAAATGCTTTGGTGAGAGCATAAAACTGAATTTCTGAACAGACTTCAAGCTCCTCCACGTAATATAATTTCATGTGGTTGTCATTTCTGCTTTTATTGCTCAGTGAGTGGTGAGACATTGTGTGACTAGACAAGTTTTATCATACTGGAGAATTTCTTAAGAAGGCTGTTTTATACATTTTTCTGAAATGTCAGTTATTTTCCAGTTAAATCAAATTTCCAATGAGCTTTTTTAGGAAACTTCCACCAGTCTCTTTCATCCCCTCAAAACTTCAAAGTTAGGTTCAAATCTTACCTTGAATCCTCACTCAATACTTCTTTACCTTTTCTGTGATGTTTATAGAAAAGTGAATTTGGAAATACAAAGCCTGTGGTTAGAAGGACACGAGGGCTGAGGTAAAAAGCACCATCAAAGGAGGCACCTGGTGGGACAGAACTCTGGATCTCCACCAAGGCACATTAAAAAAGGATTTAAGTAGGGATCCTGGTGTGTCTAAACCCTAGAAAAAAATTGTATAATGTTTGCTTTTATGTGTTCCTTTTATCACTTACCTCACTTTGTGCCCCAACATTAGTGTTCTCTTAATGCTGTTTTAGAGTGTGATTTAGACTTTATTTTCTTTTCCTGTTAGTACATAGCTTGACAGAAGTCTGTAAGCTGTGATTGCAGCATGCCTCCTGAGTAAACTATATTTGCACTCTCTGGCTAATTTGGAATTGTTAGGAGAAATATGTCTGTACTTTATTTTTTTCTTGGCTATTAACAGCCTTTTTTGGAAAAGTTTTGGGTTCTTCTAGTGATAGAAAACTGTATATTCTCCAATTTATTTATTTCCAGATCCACAGGAGGCTGTGGATGCAGCAAAGGCTGGTTAAGGTGCAGAACTGCAGAAAGATGGTGATAAAGGGCTGCATTTCTTTAGACCGTGTCCCATGTGATCCTTTGAGGAGCACCCCCATGGGACTTGAAAAACTTGAAGGAGGAATCAAGATATCATGAAGCAATTAATTTCTTTTGGCTCCGTTCTGGTTTGTTAGGAGCTTTGGAATCCATCAGGCTGGAAGTCTCTATAAATATGCCTATTTCTGCTCTCATAAATCATGTTTCCCCACAGCTTACTGAAATAAGCAGATGCCACTGTGGATAATCAAGCATTGCATCTTTACTCATATTTTAATATAAACTAGCTTATCAGCTGATAAGAAAAAAAGATGCATGTAGTATAATCAGGAAAAATGAGATAAATATTAGCATATTAAATCACATCTACCCATAAAAATTATTCTGAGAGTTCAGCACTTAAAGGTGAGAATGTCCTTTGGGAGGAGAAGAAAACTTCTCTTTGTGTATATAAAAGAAAATTAGCTCAACAAATAAACTTCTATAGTCCTTTTGTAATTACCTTTGATACTGAGCAAGAATTCTTTGTTTCAGAATCTAACTTTTATCTACCACTCTGTCCTTGGATTAAAACACTCTTTATGGCATCCCATTTGTTGCCATGGAAATGAATGTAATGACAGATTCAACATTGTGGATTCTCTAGAAGAAACAGTATGGGGGAAAGAGTTGGGAGAAAAAGAAAAGGCAAATATTAAATTTGAATCGGTTTATTTTGGAATTCGCAATTGTGAGAAAAATGAATATTGACTGAAAGAAGAATGGCTTAGAATCTTATGTGTGCACAAGGTTTTGATTCTGTCAGGTTTTTGTTTTGTTCTGCATTTATTTGGCGTTTTTCTTTTTGAGATGAGCAACTGTTCATGCCATAGAGTCCATTGAAGTCTGTCCTTCATGCATGTGCAAAAACTTCTTCAGAAACAATATTAACTTGCTTCTCTGGAGATAGTGCCTGGCAGTCTAAGAACCCTTTACCTTTTCCTTCTCAGCTGAGGGAAAGTTTGGATCTGTACATTTTCCCCTATTTCTCCAGAAGAATACATGATGCAGCTGTAATTGTTTCCTCAGAGTGCTTTAGGAACATGTCATTCACCATCAGGAGAGGAGATGGGCTTTTCTGTGGCTGTAAAAGCTGTCACTGTTCAGTAAATTAAGGATATTTCCCTTCAGTAGCACATGTGTAATGGATCACTAATGAAAAATGGAAAAATGCGTAGGTCAGTGTGTTTTCTCTGACTCTGCTCTCCAGCAGTGTCAATAACTGGAGATGGCCATGGCTCACTTTTCAGGAATGAAGTGGAATTATCTTTCTGATGTCCATTACGTGCCCTTAGGGAACAGTGTTATGATCCAGACCTGTGAGCTACAAAGAATTGAGGTGTCTGCCTTGTTACCTTAACATAAACATATTTTAGACAAAGCAAAACATATTTAGTATATTTAGCTTCTGATGCAAACATTTAGCAGTGGGACAATAATTCTAATAAAATGGGTAAATGTTATAGCATAAGTAAATGGAAACACATTGAATCAAAGCTGCATATGAAACTTCCTCCTAGAGGCACCCAACACAGAAACTGGACAGTCCATTAATATTTCTGGAGAGTGATTCTGATCATCTGGGGAATTAAGAATGTTAACTTATATTTTTCATAGTTCCATCAGCTTCCTTGTGGTCTGACATTGGAAGGCAGCACCACATATCTGTTTACACAAAGACAGAACATTGCAAAATATACATGGGCTTTACTGAATAAATCTGAAAAAAATCTTCAAACCATGTCCCAGAATGCTCTGGACTCAGATTAAAACATAGCAAAACCTGGGCTGTGTTCTCCAGTGGCACAGATTCCCACATTTGTAAAAGCATCTCTCTAGTCAGGGCTCTGGAGGGGTTATCTCCACAATACAGTAGGACCTGTTACAACTTGACTGACACCTCTAATTGAACTATTGGTAGAAATATTGCTCTCTCCTAAAGTGGAACCACACTGAAACCAAGTGTAAGACCTGAGGATAATGAAGGAGGTAAGAAAAAAAAAAGAAAGCTTGCTTGGGTCTGATAATGTTTGGTTGATTTTTCTCTATAGTACCTGGAAAATGCAGGTAGACTGCTGTAGCAGCCACAAAGAAATATCAAGGGTGTTCCAGGCATGAAGATTTACATTTGGGTTGAATACCTCTGTACTTCCCTGCAACTACAGATGCATAATTAGAAGAGGAATAATAGTACTTGCTTAGAATTCCTGTATATCCATAAAGGAGAAGAATGCTCTATATGTTAGCATTCACTTATGAGTGAGTGAATGGAGTTTGAGTGTGATTCTTGATAATTTATCAGAAATGAATAATGCAAAATCATTCTTAAAAAAACTTAAGTAAATCACTGTGTAACAACAGCCCTGCACTAAACAAACTGCTGCTACTAGAAGAGACACTTCCTGTAATTTTAAGTCCTTCTCTGCTCCAAGTAGAAAAATCACACTTATAGGCACAAAGATGCCAGAGCAGGCTCTAAGACATCCTGTAAAGCAGAAGACAAAGAGGATTCTCTTTAAAACTAGGGATAGAAAAGGAGAGAGAACAATGGGGGTTTCATGTGCTTACAAAGCAGAAATGGGTCATGTTGGGTGGAAAAAAATTAACCTCAGGACAACAGAGGAGTGACCTGATAAAATGCAATGTACTGAAAAGGAGGGACAGGATGGGGGAGGGAGGGTGCTCTGTGTGCTGAGCACTGAGTTGACAGATGAAGGGCACAGTAGAGCCGAACAAGGGGACAAACTTGCAAGTGATTAAATAGACAATTCAAAAGACATTAAGTTCCTGTGGAAGATAGATGGAGTTGACATTAGGAGAAGAAAGCTGCAAATAGAAACGGGAGGAGCAACTGAACTTTGGATTTCTCTCTAAAGATGAATTTTATGTATTTTTTTTCCGTTGTTTTTTTTTAACAGAATTGGCAAAGCAGATGGCAGACTTATAGAGGAGTGATGTTTTTTCTTTTATTCACTTCCAGTTGATCTTGTTTGTGTACAGATCTGATCCCTACCCTCTTATCAATCACAAGTGTCTGGTACACCAGGCTTTAGGCTGCCTAATTTGTGTTAACATTAATATGTGTGACAACCTGTGCTTAATATCACTGAAATCTGTTTGGTGCAGGATTACCTGGTTTACTGTGAAAAAAGACCTGGGTGATTTTAATGAATTATTGTACATCATGGCTACATGTACATGATGAGCATTTGAAAAGAGCACTCTGCTGCACAACTCAGATGTGAGTCCAGAGTTTGATACTCCCCTCTAATTTGGATGTATTCAGTTTTGGCTTGGCTCATTATGAATGGAAAGACCAGCTGCAAAATTCAGATGCTTTTCTAAATTTGGAATCTGAGACTTGCCAGAGGTTAGGGACTTTCAGAGATAAAAGTGAGGTTTAGAGCTATCTCTAATAGGAAGATAATATATATTTTAGAAGGAATGGCTCTGTATTTCCTCTCATCAGTGATTTACCAGGTACATCACACAGTGAAGGTTTTTACAAAAACTCTGCTTGTGTGATCCTCAGTGACAGTTCTGTGTACTGCCTGGATCAGATTCTCATCTGTTACTGTTCTAAGTCAGCTGTAAATCTGTAATGTTTCTGTTAGGTGAGAGAATGGAGTACCATAAGGGAATAGTATGTATGGCATACATGAGACTGCACGTCACTTACAATTGTAACATATAGCATTTGTCATTACACTTTACAAGTCCTAAGGGCTAGATCTGGAAAACAGTTCCATGCCTAAGGCAGGATTTAGGCAGAATTAAGACATTACATTCCCAAACTGTAAGTCAAAATAGCTGTTTCAGCTCTCTACTCTTTCCTGAAACAGGTTGCCTGTGTTGTTGACTTGATATTTTTTATAGGTGTCAGAGCAAATGATGCCGTGTTTAATTCCCACAGGGGGCCCAGCTGACTGGTGTACCCCAAACTTCTTTACAGTTGGGCAGAATTATACTCATCAGGAAATGCAGAGGTTTACTATTTGCCTTTTTATTACTGTAGTCCAGACCTTCAATTTCAAACTTAAATGTCAAGCAATTTTGTTGGGATCCTTAGGGAGCAAGAGTAGCAAGCCAGGATACAGCACCACAGAGATTAACAAATTCATCCTGCTGGTCTGAGCTGATGTGCTGATTCATAGCACTGAAATTTGGCATTGTGCCACCGTGTTTCTGGGCAGGAGAGATATGGGGAATGGTGCCCTGAAGAGGCTTGCCAGGAGGGGATGGAGGGGAGCTCTGTGCCATGGGACATGGCTGCAAAGCACTGCTGAGCAGTTAAAACCCACGCTGGGAAGGGAGCAGAGCCCTGACAGCATCCTCAGCTCGGAGAGATGGCAAAAGAGCACAGCCCAGAGCTCACCCAGGCTTGCACTGACCCTGCTAAATATCTGAAACCTGAATCATTCAGGTGTCACTCTGCTTGCATTTTTCAGGTGCTCCCAATGGGCATGCTGTTGATTTTTGTCTCCTACATCTTGTCCATGATTTATGGCTTGCATCAAGGTTTCATGCATTTAAAGTACCTTGCCTTGTGCTTCTTTTGCTTTGTAATAACCCAGTAAGTTTTGAATAGAGCCTATCTGGCTGTATTTTAACTAGAATACTTTTTTTCATGTAGTTCTATGGAAACACTGATTTTTTTTTCCCTCTTTGTAGATGTGTCCTACCTCTATGTTCCCCCCCTTGCCTTAGTTTTTGGAGCACTTATGACACTGCCTTATTCATCCTGTTAAGTAGAGGACCCACAAAAAACCCTAACATAAAGAATGAAGTTGATGGTTCAGTGATATTCAGAAGTACCTCAGGAATACAGCCTTGGTCTTCACCTAAGAATTCCTGCTTGCTGGCTTTATGTTGTGATCCATAGAGCATTAAGGTACAATTAAGCTTGTGTTAAATTAGCTTGGAGCAGAAAAGGAACTTTGTTGCTTTGAAGAATTTTCTGTGATGCCTGTGAATAAAAATTACGCAGTTTATCTGTAATTTTACTTGTTTTAGAACTAGGTCTAAGACTGAATAGCTCTTTTTGTGTAGAAGGCACAAGACTGCTATGCCAATTAGTGCAGCACGAAATTGCTCCATAACTTCAAGCTCAAGACAGCTGTAAATCTCAGAGCAGCTGTCAAGGCCATTCAGTGGGAAGTTCAGCATCTGAAATGCTTGTCTAGAGACATGACTGAGGAGATCAAGCCTTGTAGGCATTGCATGTAATCTGAAAAGAGGCCCTGGATGAAGCCCTTTGGAAGGGTTGATCCATTTGTGTTAAATCAGGTGAGGTGAGATGCAATTAGCAAATACTTGGTAGCTGAAACACTACCCACTGTCCTTAGTGCATCTCCCAGCAAACAGAATCCACTGGGAACAGGACCAGCAATGATTGCAGTTAGGCTCAATAAAGACATCAGAAATAAATTTCAACTGCTCATCCAGCAGCATTTTTTGTTTCTATCTCAGTATCAACCAGCTCAGCCAGAGAGGTAACATTTAAATAGCTGCTCACTTGTTTGTGATGTCAGCAACATGAGCAGAAATCACAGAATTCTGTAATTTTAGTTATATATATCCAGGCATGACTTCTCTAAATCTTGAGAGAGGGTGGAGGCAAAGTCTCCCTGGTTTTCTTTTATTATGATGAGATGAACTATGTACTAGGATCGCTGGTAGTCTCAAATTCCTCTGAAAAGAAGGTGAATAAGTAGTTTCATGTGCAGATGTGTAGTTCAGGATTGCCTATATTTTGATCCTATAGGATAGAAAACAGTTTGAATAATAGGATCATACCCATTCCTATGGATATCACTACTGACTGTACCTTCAATTATCCAGCAGGTGTGCACTGGGGAATAATCTGGTTTTAGTGCTTCTCTGTTATTAATTGCCTACTCTGACTGTGTTTTCACCCACTGCATTTGTAAAATATATTATTGCAGATTTACTCTAGTACATTTAGTCCTTAGAAAAATAAAAAAGGCACATAAAAACCTCCAAAAACTCAGAGTTCTATAAAATTTTAAAAAAATCCTACAGCTATTCACTTGGATTATTCCTTACTGTAAGCTTTCTATCTAAAATTTCTCTGAAAGGAAGGTATTATGTAATAACACATGACCAGTGTTGTTAAATCTTCCTTGAGGAAGAGCCTGTGCAGGCAGTGTTTGACTTCCTACTCAAGATCCTTTAGGTCACCAGACTCACAGGCTCCCAGTAACTCTCTACTCACAGAGCAGTTTATGAAAGCATCACCAGACAGTTTCAGTATGCAGCTAATTAATTCATGAATGTTTTGTTTTTTAGCATTTCCTTAACTTTCTGTTGAAGTGTCTCAGATGAACACACAGCACAGATTAGTTGTGTACAAAGCTGGCACTGTCCTGTGGGTTGCTGCAGGGCTGAGGGCCGAGGTCAAGTGATGTGGAATTTGAAATCTGATTTTTCTGAAGGGCTTTCTCCAATCCAGCTAAGGCAAGGAGAGCCTAAAAATTTTTACCTTAGCCTGCATGAATAAGAGGAGAAGTGTGGAGATGGAGGTTGAACAGCCTTAAATTTGTTGACAAGAGGATCTTAAGGTGCAATGGTCTTTTGGATTTCAATTGCAACAATTCTTTTTTTTTTTGTAAACATCCTCTTAAAACTAAAATAATGTTTACAGTGGGCTGCACATTAACATCTTTAACTCTGAAAGCATGCACACAAATACCAAATCACATAATAACGTTGGCTATTGTCAAACATTCAGGCTTTGGGCTTTTGCTAAGCATATGCTTTAAAAACTAAAAATTCATTGACTGAATGGATACTTGAGCAGAGTTTGTCTATCCCTGTCAACAAAAGAAGACGTGCAGCAGCTATTTAATTAAAAGTTGCCCACACAGGTAAACCTCCTCAGACCTTCTTCAGTTAAAAAAAAAAAAAAATCAAAAAACCCTTCTCTCTGATGAAAACCTGCACTATATTTTTTAAGACTTGCTTTAAATGTGCTTTGTGAGCTGGTTTGGAAGAGGATTGCAGTGACAGAGGCAGCACACTGTGCTGGTTGGATCCCACACACTCTGAAGCCAGAAAAGCAAATTGACCTTGATGAAATGAACCTGTTTTACTCTGGATGCTTCAAAGGGATTCAATCTCTCTGACTAGTTCTGCCAGAACAACCTTTATATGAACAAAGCTTTTCTGTAAAAAGTAGGTTTCACAGAAAGGGCAAATACCCATAAAATCAGGTTATGCATAAATTGAAGTAATTGTTAAACCTTCAGAGCTAGGCTTTAATTGTGCTCTCAAAAAGGTATTTTTCTACTTGAAAATATTTTCAGTATTATGACCTCTCTCCAGTTAATTCGTAGTTAATTACCAGCTTGTCTTGGCTAACCTCAGCCTGCTGCTCAGCCTCATGCAGCCGCTTGCTCCCTTTCTCATGGTGGGAGGGGAAAGAAAATTGGGAAGACAAAAGCAGGGAAACTTGTGAGTTGGGATAAAGATCATTTCCCAAGGGTAGGCAGGTATAGCCAGACTCGGGAAATCTGGGTTTTATTACCTGTTATTGGTTATTTGGGAAGAAAAACTCCATCATTCAGAAAGGCCCTCCCTTCCTCCATCCTCCCCACAGCTCTGTGTGTTGAGGATGGTGGGTGGGATGATATGATGGGATGGGATAGGATGGTGGGATAATGGGATGGGATGCGATGGAATGGGGTGGGATATCCCTCAGTCAGTGGGATCAGCTGCCCTGCCTTGTGCCCACCTGGCCTCCTCAAGGGTGGGTGAGAGGCAGAAAGGCCTTGGCTCTCTGAAAGCTCTGATCAGCAGCAAGGAAATATCCCTGTGTTCTCCACTGTTTCCAGCACAAATCCCAAACCCAGCCCTATCCCAGGTACCATGAAGGACATTAACTCTACCCCAGCCACAACCAGGACAGTCACAGATTTCATGAGAATAACAGTGGAAAGATGGTCTTGGCAATCAAGCTTTCCACCTTCATAAATAATTGAAGCTCACAGTATTCAAAGTCCCATCAGACACAAGTTTGAGTCTTCATGGGTCTTCTGACAGCAGTTTGCTTTTCTAGACTTTGTTTTGTCATTCAGAACATAAAAAGTCTCAGCTGTGAGCACTGCAGTGAGCAATGTTTGGAGAGGAAGAGTGGGAGTTAAAGTATCTGGCTTATTTTCTTTGCAGCTGTAATAACTCAGTATAATAACAATTGTGCCTCTCTTCAATGAAAAAAGAGTAGGTACACTCATGGCTCTTGAAAAGCACTTGGAGGCTCATGGGCAGTAAGAAAAAAAAATTAACATGGTTATTTGTTGAAATAGAGTGTAATCGAAGTGCATCCCCTAGAAGTGCCTGTGCATAATTATTTGGCACTGATCAAGTATAATACTTATATTTTTATATTAAATTAGGTTTTATAATGGCAGTAAACCCTAATTTTACTTATAGTGCCTTTTGGTGATAAATCTCCTAAAATGAGATATTTTGAATTATACACAACTCATATTTACATCTCTTTCTGCAGTGTATTTGTCCAAAAGGCTCTTAGAAACTCCGGACATGAGATTTGTGAAAAAGACCTGGAGGGATATTATTTATGAAACTGTCTTTCCTCTTCAGCTTTTCCAAAATATAGAGGAAATGTTGAAGACCTACTGGATAATATTGTTTCTATCACTGGTGAGAAAATATTGGCTGGCTCTTCCAAGGTCCTGTAGTCTTTATTCTCATTAATGTTAACCTAGAGATGAATGAGCTGCATTTTCAGACAAATTCAGGGGGTCATGTTGCTTTCTACCCTGTACAAGAATTTTAACAGAGAGTAATTTTTTTTCCCTTCAACTCCTTCATTTGCAGCTTTCAGAAAGGTTTACAGTGAAAGTTCAGAGCAATTTCTGCTTCCTTAGCTGGGTGCTTGTTGTGTGCAAGTAATAAACAACAAATATATTTCCTTTTGCAAGTTAGATTGTGTAGAGTATAATATTGTGGTGCTGTAGGAAACCTTTGATGCAAGATGTTATAGAAAAGGAGGATGATTTAATTTCAAGACTAATATAACTTCACAGTCATCCTCTCACATCTGTAAATTTTTAAGCACAAAGATGTGCATGGGAGTAGCTTAAGTACAAGGAGTTGTATCCAGGAGATCTGAAAAAGAAGGAAAAGGATATTGCCCAGCAAAAAAAAAAAAAAATTAAATTGCATGAATTGAGAATAGAACTTTAAAGTCGAAACTTGGTAAAATTGACAAGTTTTCTGGAATAAACATTTTCTCTCTTGATATTTTGCACTCTATAATTAGCAGTACTGTTACATAATTGGAAATAATATAATTAGCTGCCAAAGATGATTAAAAATATGTTTTTATAAATCAGTTTTTAAAAACCCTCACTCCCTTACTACTCTGCTAAACTGATAATAAAAGAAGTGATTCCTTTATTGAACTGAGTTCTACAGTTTCACTGGTATAAAAATCTAATTTTGAGTGAGGTATGCAGAGAAGCAGCATTCCTGTAAATAAGATCTGGAGCTGTGCCCCAGCTGTGCATCTCAAAACTCTGCACAGGGACAAGCTGTGTTACCTCTGCTCCTTGAGCCAGGCCAGGTTTGTTTCCTCTGCTGGAGTGTGAGTTCCCTCTGTATGGAGCCTTGTATGAGCAAAGCAAAGGTGTTTTGTGTCCTCTGCTCTTTTACTGTCATTCACATCTTAAGAAAATTTATTTCCATCTCACAACTGTCCTTTCATTTAGATGGTTTTAATTTTCACTACTGTTATAATTTAAATAATTTAAATATATATATAAAGAATATGAACAGCATTCACATCACCTTGTTTTTGAGGCACAAAGGCAAAATAATTCCCACTCCTACTGCAAACAGACAAGTGAAAAGAGATGAAGTTCATCAGCAATGCTTTGGACTGCTGT
Organism: Sturnus vulgaris; assembly: GCF_052056855.1. Classification (NCBI taxonomy): domain Eukaryota; kingdom Metazoa; phylum Chordata; class Aves; order Passeriformes; family Sturnidae; genus Sturnus; species Sturnus vulgaris. The sequence continues at coordinate 33,844,419 of NC_142249.1, forward strand.
TGTGATCAAGAGACATTTAATGTTTGTCTTAATTTAACTTACTGTCTTGTCTGCTAGTCTTCAGAATAGTCAGTACAGAAGTGTTTATGTCTTCATTTGGTTTGGTCTGGATTATGTCTTGATTTGGTTTCTCCTTCATGCAGTGACAGCATCTTAATCTAGCTGATCAATTATCTTCAGGGCAAAGGAGAGCAACTATTAGAGTTTTTATATCTGTACTTGTTTAAAGAAGGCAGCCAGGTCTTGGGTAATTGAAGGACTATTTAATTAAGTGAGTCTCAGTACTTAATTCTGGTTTTAAAATTATTTTTGAAATAATGAGAAAATTAAAAAGAAAAAAGTGTTGAATTGAAAGCCATAGAAAAATATTTCTGCTCTAGAGAGGAAGGTGTTTATTCTCTTTTCCTACGAGCTCCTAGCTGATTATCCTCTCATTCTTAGCCTAGGGAAGGGCCTGTTCCAAGTGCTATGTACTGACCAGCCATTATTGGTAAAAAAATATCAGGGACAGTGACATGAGAGAGACATGAACTGAATTCTTACACCAGTAGTGGGAATTTTGGATTCAGAATTCAGGTTGTAGCTCTGGAGGTTTGGAGCTGGTTGTGTTTCACTTTTATTTCCTTAAGCTCAATTCTCTTTGTTGCCAAAAGCAAGTCTCTCTTTTTCAGCTCACTTTAAATTTCAGCAGTGCTGTTTCAGAATTCAGTTAACCTGAACTCGGGACTAAAATAAATGAATAAATACAAGGAAAGAGGACTGAACAAAACCTGTGTGTTGGGGTCTTTACTGTACATTTCAGCACTGCAAATGATCTTACCTTGTTTATAGGATTTATCATGAAAATAGTTGAAAATTTTACAGTTCAGATGAAGAACCATGGAGATTTTTGTGCTTTCTTCTTCCTCATGCCAGGATCCACTTGGGATCATTTTATTGTTTGCTATTGCACTTTTCCACCTTTTTTAAATTTCGTTGTTCTGCAGCCCTATGTAATTTCCAAATGGACTTACTGTACCTGGTTCTTTGTACAAATGTTGGCTACTTCTCTGTTTCCTGTTACCTCCAAAATCTGTTTTGTTGGCTCCAGGTTTTTAACCACCAATGAGCTGTTTATAGACATTGGATCTCCAGTGCCAGCCCATGCCCCTTCTCCTCTGCCCTGCATCATTGTCATTTATTTTCTACCATGTTAAACAGAGAAATGTTTTCCTCAAGACTTGATTCATCTTTCTGATTTTCTGTCTTGATGGTTTGTCCAAGTAATTACTTATCTTCCTGGATGCTCAACTGTGAAGTGTTCTCTTTTAGTCAGTGAGGAAAACCAGCCTAAACGGTTGAATTTCTAGTGTAAATATCCTGAAAAGTTGCATCAATTGCTTCTACTGCCCCAAGTTTTCTTTTTGGTTTGGACCATTTGGGTTCTCAGTGGGACAGAACCTATCTGTGGGGCATGAACAAAAACAATAGGAAAACTCAGGGCATTGAGGAAAATTGGGAGGTACTGATATCATAATGTGCTGTTTCTTCTCTTAAGGCAGGAGGTGTGTGTGCATACATAGGAGCTCTGAAAATAGCTCTGAATGCATCCTCTCCTTGTTTTATGCTGCTCTAAAATACCTGAAAGTAGCAGCAGCTTTTTAGAGTAACCCATAATCTGCAAAGGAAGCGCAGGGGTCAGGCACAGGTGCTGACTGCAAACAGTGCAGACTCAGAGCAGAATGCCTCCTGTTTTCCAGCTCTGGTTTTCTGTTTCATGGAAGAACTGAAAATTCCCCTGAGAGACATCTGGGGGCACGTGGGCTCTCCAACAGGTGATGGTTTGAAACCCTTAGTAGGCAGATCTCCTCCTTATCACCCAGCCCCCTAGACAGGCTTGGAAATGCCACAGGACTGGGATCAGTCCCTTTCCACTGACAGGAAAAAAAGCAGGAATCGAGCTCATTTCACAAAATGGCACACTATATAATTAATGACTGTAAAAGATTTTGATAACTCCTAATAGAAAGGTCAGAGTTGAAAATGGAATAGCTAATACATCATTTTCACACCAAATGAATAGCTGCTATAGGTTATCATACACATCTGTAATAGTTGTAGCCTAGAAACTGTGGGTGGATTAAGGGAAGACTTTTGTCATTTAGTTTTTTCTGTGATCTATTCACTCATCCCTCTGGTAGAGCAACACAAATTCTTCTTTTCCAGAAATCATGTAGAAAATAAGATTGAGATTAATGATGTGGCAGTCGTAGCCTGTGATTACTTAGACAACCTTTCTGTGGACTGTTTTGGAAAGATGGTATTGAACACACGTATTTGCAAAAAGAAACTTTTCTCTCCCTAAATGGTTTTCTAATAAAACCTGTGCAGTCTTTGTACTTTGTGTACAGAGAATTTTCCTGGAACATTGATGTTCCATGTTATTTACAATAATTCTGAAAAGCTATTCTAGAAATTGAATTAAATTCAGCTCTGGATAGTAATGACAAAGTACCTGAGTTATATATCTTGGTCATCACAGATTACAGAAGCTGAATAATTAACAATACATTATGTCTTGTGAGGATCTGGAGGAGCAACACCCATTCCTTTGTGACAAAAACTTCCCAGATTATTACAGTCAGGCTTAAGCAGGGCTTGACTCAAGGATGTGGAGAAAGTTCAAGACTGATCTCACAAGAAGAGCCTTCTGAGAAGGCTTTCACAACAAAATGATTGTCAGGAGGGAAAACTTAAGTTCAGTGAGACTGATACAGAACTTCTATTAGGATTACAAGAGGAAAAAAATTTTATTTCATCAGCATTTAGGGAGTCAGGGTATGACAATGTCCTTGAAGTGTCTTCCTTCTGTAATGGACAGGGAGCTATGGCCAATCAGTATTTATTTATGTGATATCTCATCAGATATTTTTCAATCCTAGCTTCATCATACTACACTCTGCAGATACCTGCTGGGTCTTTCATGTAAGTTTAAAAGGCTTTTTCTTTTAAAATATATAGTCACATTTTTATTTCTCTTTATATTTTTGATCTAGAGATGTAGAGACAGCATGTCATGGGTCACATGCTCCTCTCTCTTCCTTTCTGCACAAAATTTGAGAGGATGAAACCCAGCAGAGCTGAAGCCCTTCATAGAAAAGTATCTCCTGAATTACCAGTTTAGGCTTAGACTAGAGGCTTTGTCTTGGGATTGGTTGCAACTTGTCATTGTGATAATGTCATAAAATCTTTTTAAAAGTAGGATATTCCAGTTTTTCTTTGCATCCACCAAAACATGTTTAGTTGCAAAAGTGATGATTTGAGGAGGAGGTGGGGAAGCAGAGCCTGATACTGCAGCACCTTTAAAGTAACTTAGTTCCAGAAAATGAGAGTTCAATATTTTCCAAAGAATATTGTCAAGTTGGTCACCAGAAACACAGGTATCTAGAATGACCACTAATTTTGTCACTAATCTAATCTCGTGCACTTTAATTAAAATTTAGTATTTCAATATATTGCTAAAAAATACTTATTGTAGTTATTTTTCAGTCCACTGAAATCTCTCTGTTTGCTGTAGCTTTGATGGTTTTATCTGTCTGAAATATGTAAATATGGTTTCAATTTTATTATAGATAGCAATAGGCAGGGAATTGGGGTTAGATTTGATAGCCAAGAGCATTTGAGAGAAACCCTGAAGTTGCTGATGTGTGAGAATGCCCCTTGAATACATTTGAGCATGTAAAACATTGTAACAGACTCTTATCAAACGTAGAAATGATTGGAAAAAGAATAGAAATTTTATTCCATGGGAAACTTCTTGGGACAGATATGGAATTTTTGTGAAAGGGTTTATCCTGCCTGGCCTTCCCTGGCAGCACTCACTCTGTGTGGTGAGAGCAAAGAGGGAGAATAACAACCTGAGCATCACTCAGGTGCAGAGCTCTGCATGAAAATCCACATCCGTGTGCACTGGCAGGCTCAGGAACAGCACCAGGAAAATGACTCAGCCCCAGGAGTCTATATCTGCCACTGAGGAAGATGGAAGAGTCAAACCCTTCTGACTGAGGACATAACAAACTGCGAGGGGCTGGTGGCCAGCTGCCAGCAGCTGCCAGATTCACAGCCAGCCTGGGAGAGGCTGCAAGCAGACACAGCTACCAGCTGGGCATCTTGGAAAGCTAAAAGCACATCCAGGGTGCTAAATTCTGCTTTCTGTTAAATGTTTTGGTGTTGAATGAATGTTCCCTGTTTTTTTTTAAGGCTGTCTGGTCATTAGTCATCATTATCTCTAGTCCCAGGAGAGGAGAATTGCAGGCACAGAAAGAGTCAGGACACCTGAGCTAATTGTGGCTGCCTGCAGCAGAGGTGGAGACTCAGAGCCATGATGATGAGATGGAAAATTATGTCAATTAACTTCAGGAAAATTAGATGTGCAAGGTTCAAGGTCTGTAAGAGATTATCTCAAGAGCAACAGACAGCAAGAGAAATGTCCTTAGCCTAGAGATGGTTCTTTGGGTTTTCTGGAACACAGCTTTGCCCACACAGGCACAGAACTTTGTGTGGAGGCTTTAAAGATGTTCTCCTTTTTGCCCCCAGAACCTGCAGCACTTCAGGTTGCCTAAACTGCCCACTCCATCTGTCTGTGAGGCTGCTGGTTTTTGTGATCTCTCCCCCTGTCAGTCAGACATCCTTGCCAGAGAAGATGAACTCTGGCATGTTGGCACCTCTGTGCACCTGGAGGGGTGCACCTGTGAGCACAGGCAGTGTAGGGAAAATGCTGTGTTACATCTGTATGGGCAAACGAAACTACCTGGCAGAATGAGAAATAGATATTTTTTACATATCCTGTCTTTACTATACCTGAATAGTTTTATATTCTCCTGTGTAAGGCTTCCTTGCTTCTGCAAGCAAGGTTATTCTGTAAATATCCATTTTACATGCACAGAGACAGTATAGATATCTCCAGTTTTCTAGAAGGACGACTACAAAGAAACCCCCAAAAACTTAAACATCTTTTAAACCATTGGATTATTTCACATCTGTCAGCAGGTAATAATAAAGACAAGAGTCTGTCATTTACTGTTCAGTATGCACATTTTCAGATTTTGCATCTCTGGAGGAATACAGTTTTTAAAAATACCGGTATATTACTCCATATTTTATTTTAATTGTTTCTGTAAATGATGTCTTAAGAGAGAAATAAACCAAATAGCAAGGCTACTATTCAAATTCACCTTTAGAATTGCTTCTGGATTAAATGTATTTTAATACATCTCACAATTTTAATATTCCATAGTAATGGTATTATAAAGAATAATTTTTAGTTTTTGCATTCCGATAGCACTGTCCCAATTTAATCTTTGAGCAGAAACACAAGGAATTTGCGTAGCTATTGACTTTAGGGGGTAATTTGTGCAATATTACAACAGGTTATTTTAAAAAGTGATACTTTGTGCTGCCTGCTCTTGCATTCTCTAGGGGCAGGAAGGTGTCAGTTCCCATTAGCAGGATCTTGACCTTGGATGCTCCCAGAAGGAGCACAGCACGGCAGCTAATTGCCTGTGCCTTAAACACAGTAACCCTAGAACATAAACTAAAGGGAGTAGCAATTTCAGCAACTCCTTCAGTGTTCACTGGAATTATTCTCTGCTGCAGCCAAGATTCTTGTAGCTGAAGAAATTGTCTTATTGAATAAGAAGCTGGGTTTGTTCCTGGACCAAATTTTAGCTACAATGACTAAAAATGATTCATTTTTCTAGACTCATTCTCAGTTGGCTGACAGAGCAAAAGCTCAAGGATTTTTTAGTGGTGTATTTTGAATACGTGCCTTGAGGTGCATTTTTTTTGGTTTACTGGATCACATTTTCCCTCAAGAATTGATATAATGAGATGCTGGGGTCCAGAACTCATAAACATTAGGAAAGATTCTGCAAAGAACATTGAATCTGACAAATACTTAGCAAATAATAGATGTATACAAATGGCAAGTGTAATCTAAACGAATTTAGATCCATTACAGCAACACCAAAGAAAAAGCATCGAAAAATCAGTGTTTAAGAACTTAAAGAGAAAGTGGCAGATTTCTGAATATGAGAGGCTTTTCAAAGAGGATTAAAAAGAAAGATCTTGCAAAGGTAATTTCCATTTTCCCTGATGGCCGGAGGGTTTGCCCCACGGTTAAGGCAATTAATGAGAATTATTTTCAGTATCTTAATGAGGTATCTCACAAAAGTCAAATTGGAAGTGCTGAGCCTGGCACTGGGTGCTCAGTAGGAATTTGGTTTATTAAAGGAAGAGGCACCAGTAGATGGTGCTCAAGAATACACAGAATTGTTTCTGGTTCTGCAGGACTAACCCAGCCCTGCACACAGATATCTCTGAGCAGCTTTCCTCCTCACGAGCTGAGTGCAGTGGAAAAAAAGGCCAGATCTCAAGAGAAATCCTAGACATCCTGTGCATCTTGCACATCCTAAATAATGCCTGGAGCCCTCTGGGTCACGATCTCCCCAAAGGAAGGGTCAGTGCAATTCTTTCTTCTTTCGTCAGGTCTGAGATGAATCAGTAGCAAGTCATGATTGGTGTTGTGAAGAAATGCTGACAAATTTGACAGTGAGGGCACTGCTGATTGCCCTAAACCCATATTTTTTTATCAAAAAATTGTATTGCCTGGCTTACTCATAGCATTCCTTTCCCAGAGAACTGCCAGTGTCAGTGAGGGGTCTCTAAGTTTTTTGGATGATGTTGCCTGTGCTGAAATGCAACTTCTTTGTCATTTCATTTCAGCTTTGGATTTTATATCAGTGATCTCTTTGTAAAACTCTTCTCAGTGCTATGTGTTTCCAGGCATTCTCTGCCCAAACATATAATCTGAAAATTGCTGCCTCTAATACTTGCAAAAGTGGTTTTAGAAGAAAATTTATCACAGCTCTTGCTGCTGCAGTGTGTAGGAGATGCTGTCTGAAACACATCCCTAGGCTTGCCATCAAGACATCTTTTCTCTGTTTCATAATGAAGAATTTTCTTTGCCTCTCTCTGTGAATTTGAAAATGGATAATAGAAAGTCATGTGATCTATGGATATCTTCTGAATGATAATAGGAAAAAATAGAGTTGGAAATGGAAATCATCCCTAGACATAACTATTCAATGCAAGACTGAGAAAGAAAAGTCCTTTGCAGTTTCAGTCCTGTAAAAGTGCATTAGAGTTTGGGCACAACACATCTCTTCTTCTTATTCCATGAAACCAGAACCATGAACTATGTTTAGGCCATGAAACATTTCTTCTTTTCTCTGTAATATGTTCCAGTCAATGATGAAAATCTCATTGCACTACCTAGTAAAACAAGGTAGCAGTTCTAGAAAACCTTTAATCTCTTTTGTTTGTTCTCTTAAGGCAACAATAAGGAACTTATTTTTTATAATTTCTAATTATTATTTAATAAATTTTATTCTATAGCAATTCTGGCTGAATACTTGTGGGGAAAAACCCCATATATACAATGTATAGTATTATAACAGAGTTTTGCTCTATTATTACACCTTTTTAAAATTTTTACTAACTTATAGAATAATCTGTATTTTTTTAATCTTTCACCACACATTTTCAAAATGCTCACTAAAACATATTTTTGTGCTAAATGTTAATTGTTAAATTTTGAATAGACTGCACTTCTCATCTGTAAAAGAAAATTCGTGTTAGGTGTTTACAGTGGTTTTCACTACTAGGCTACTAGGAAGGAAATTAACTCCATACCAGCTGAAAGCAGGACAGTGTTGCATAATTAATATTAAACATAGAAGTATAAATGTATTTATTTTTAAAGGAACATAAGTAGTAATGACTCTGTTCCTGAAGGTTAAGAACAGAGGTGGACAGAGGGAATTCAGCTGGATGTAAAGGCTGGCCCTACTTACCACCCATTAAATCTATGTTATAATTCTGATTTGCATAGATGCTAATAAACACAAGGTCAGTAAATCTCCCATGGACCAGGGCAAGGCCTGACAGAAGCCAAGCACACAGACCATAAGGCTGTGAGCTGCTGGCCTGTCAGCTCAGTGCAGCAGTTTCCCAATGGCTGTGCTCCCTTTTCCCATCAGAGAGACACATTTATCTGCCTGAATCTCCTCACTGTTGCAGTACCTGTGTTTGACAGTCACATTATTCTTGTGAGAATCCAAGATCATGAAGAGTCAGTGGCATACTGCAGTTGTTGGGGTTTTTTTGTATTTGAGAGCAGTTTAAAATCCTCCAGTCGTAGCCCCTGAGCTGTTCTTGAACTTGTGCATCTCAGTCTCAATCTTTTTAGTTTCTCTCTCTCTCTGTTGTTTCATAGCTTTCTGTTATCCTAATTTACTAGTGAGAACAGTTCAGTGTTACCATCTTTGCCAAGAGAACTTGCTCTTTCAAAAAGCAGAACAGGAAAATTGTTGAAGTATTCATAAAACAGAAACGTTGCTATTTTGTCCATATTCTCACCATAGCACACAGTATATTCCATCAAGTTCAGAACTCTCTGGAAGGTCATGTTGTACCACTGGCAAATACTGTCCTGATCTTACCTCTCAATTTTTAGAGCTTTGGGTCAGATGGACATTTAATTAACACTCCTATAGCCTTTTCAAACAATATTTGCTTTTTGTTTTCCTCCATCGTTTAAAATAGCAAATACAGGAGGACTTTATCAGATTTTGAGTTTTGGGGTTTTTTTTCCCCTCTTGTACAAGTTCATTTATATCCCTGACTTTAATGCTTTTTAAAATTTAGATCAGCATATAACCTGCTCAAACTGGTCCTCCAGTCTTACAAAAACTGGGAGCAAAGAAAAAAATGTAATAAAAATGGAAAATAAAAAGAATAAACTGGGAAAAAAAGTTCTCTTTATTTCAAGGACAACCTGAAAATTTTGATGAAAGTTTTACCTGGCTTCTTTTGATCATAACATCATGGTCTGCTATAATAAAGGCTTTATTCTCCTTGTTTAAGATGCAAACTTGAGTCAGACTAAAAATAACAGATCAGAACCAGGCTGACCAGTAGGTGAGCTTGAGAGAGCAGGTAAACTTCAGAGAGTCTTTCCAGGGGAAGGAAGATTAATCACCTGCCCTTGCTCTGAAAGCAGCAGCAGTGCCCAAGCATTGGAGCCAAAGGCTGTGACTGCTCACTACCCTCCCAAAACATCTCTTATTTACCATTGGGAATGATAAAGGATAGATTGGGGGTGTAAAGCTTCTTCTCTAAACTGAAATCAGATGCATTTTGGTGTCATTGGAATAAAATATGCTGAGCTTGAACCACTGAGAGTCTGGCCCAAGGCAGGTGAATGTTGGTAGGAACCTTTCAGCTCCTGATACCAGATTTTGCACTGGATGCTTGCAGCTACTTGGTTGATAACTGAAGGCAGCAAAGGCAACCCCATGAGAGCAACAAGGCACCAATTCTTCTTTTTCCTCTTTCCCATAGTAGGAAAATTGCCTAATTCTAACTGTCAAAACCAAAGTTTGCTGAAATCAATGGCAGTCTGTCTGAGTGGGAGCCAGTGAGCAGCACAACAGCAACAAATAGCAGATGTGGAATGTTCCTTGCTCCAGGTCCTTCTGGAATGAGACACACTAAAAATAGAAACAGCATCGTGATAAAAGGTAGCCCAGTGAGCATACCTCAGTTTTATCATGGTAAAATTGCTTTCCTACCAGTGGGAGAATTTGATTCCTCCTCTGTGCCAAGGGGATAAAAACAAGCAAAGTCCTTTATAATTCTTAGACTCTCCTGTAGTTTTGTTCTTGAGCCAAGGAACAGTTAGAGTAAGTTTTGTATTTCTTCTAAAAAAATCTAATGCATCAGAAAAATTACGATCTCCATCCAGACATGTGAAAAAGGGTTAAATGACAAGATAGCTATGCTCTTTTTCTGCCCTCTTTTTCCCAGTATCAGCTGACACCTGAAAGACATCACAAAGCCTCAACACCTTGAAATAAACCTAAGTTGCACAGGGGAAGTCAGGCATTATTTGATTTCATTAAGTTGACTCCTCCAAGTTTTATTCTACTAAACAAAGCTGGCATAAGCAAACAAAAAGAAACCTTTTGATACTGAAAAATATGCAGCAGAGATTTATCAAATATGTCTTTGACAATAGAGCCACTTTACAAACACTGCTGTTGATTCTTATGCAGATGAGGCAATTTAAAAAAAATGTGTTTCAGCAATTTATGGTTCTTACAGTTAATAAAGTTATTTCATTAATGGAAAAAGTTCTCCCTGCTGGACTTCAGAACCTATTGATTTTATTTGAGTAGCTAGTGGCAGACTGCTAAAGGTATGAGTTCAGGGGAGCTGATGCAGCAAAAAGAAAGATAGTATCTCTTACAAAAATTTAATTATCTTGACACTAAAACTGCATCTTATTTTAAAAATTAATCTCCATTTAAAAAATAGGCAATGTCTAAAAGCAAAATGCCTGTCATGTGTTATTGGCAAATCTGAAATGAAACTGCAGGCAAGAATGATTGATTATACCTAAGGCAAGGAGCCATGATATGATAATAAAACAGGCTAGACAGAAAAATATTTGACTGAGCAAGAAAACTGAGCTGGGTCTCCAGAAATGAATGTTCTCGTAAAAATACAAATAGAAGTGTGAAGCTCACATAAAACCTGAAGATGTTATGTTCCCTATCTTCTGCTGGGTGGTAAAATCGAAGATCAGCAGAAGAAATGTTGGGAAACCAGCCTGGATCGTTAGCACAATGCTTTTTAACATCGTTTTTCCAACATGAAAAGGGAGGAGAGCCTTCAGGAAAGAGACTCATCTCTCAGCCACGAGAAAATGCTTTCAGATGTCTCAGGCAGGATTTTTGATTGAGTTATCCTGGAGTGTATTCTCTGCTTGGTATTGATGTGTATGGAAGGGCAGTTTTCTGGTGCTTACAATGTGGTTCTTCCTAAATTGTGTTGTAGCACAGAGAGCCTCTGTGGATATGTGTCCATGGCTTATATAGACATGGGTGTGTGATATTGTATTGATTGATATATCACATAGAAACGCACTTTGAACGGAAAAACCATATACTTGCAGTAAAATGTGCAGAGTGTATTTGATATCCTCCTTTTTCCGGGGTGGTTGCAGGGTGTCAGGCTGTAGTGATGGTTCCTGTTTCTGCAGGAGCAGCAGTCCTGTGTGCAGAAGGGATGATATCCCTGGCATGAAACCCCTGCACTGCCAGTGTGTAGAATCACGATTGCTCCCCAGCCATGGGGGTGTTTTGGGGTGCAGATACATCTGCAATGCCATTTACACACAGTGTGTGCAGAACAGCAGCCTTGTCCTGCAGATTTTACAATTATCTTCGAAATGTGTCGTAGCAGAGAAGGTGACTGGGAGACTTTAGATGGAAAAGTGAGAGATGTGCCCGAAATCATGGGAGTGTCTTAAGAAAATAGCCTTTCATTAAAACATTATTAGCACCCCCCTATTTTCTTCTAGAACTGTTAAAATACAAAATCTATTCTCTTTGCTCTGTTACTGTTGCATTCCAACCAAGCAAAGTCAGAGCCTGGTGAATCTGTCTAGGAGGTGTTTAATCCTTTAGCTTTTTTCCAGCTCACGTATGACTTTGAAAAGCTTCAAAAAATATCAAAGGATAAAGTAAAAACTGAATCTGATGAGTTTTACAAATCAGTAAAGAAAGAATGATAAAAAAAACCCAACTAAATTAAATCTTCACAAATAGACCTACGTAACTGCAAAGACAGCAGCGCTTATCTACACAGAGCAGTAGCAAAAGTAAAGAAAGAACTGGGAATCCTATTGATAGAAGAAAAACAAAGTATTTATGCTGTGGCCAAGGAGGAGATGCAGAAGCTGGACAGTGTCTGAACAGTGATAATGAAAATATTTCTGTTTTCAGCTTTAAGGTCACTGACATACTAACACACTCTGGCAGTGACGAGAACACATTCTTTGTGTATACTGAGTGTAAACTCTCTTTTATTCCCAAATAATTTCCCTCAGGTGCCTCGTGGTCCATCCAGTGCTTGGGCTGGAGCAGCTCTGACAGGGAAAGGGCAAAGAACATCTTCACTTGACATTTGTGGTTAGGCAAACTTGTAGATCAAGAGAAAGTAAAAAGTTAGAGATAAATAGGACAGACCCTAATAATGAAAAAGAAAAGCAAAGCTTTCCCAGTATTGCCAGGTTCACATGTATGGAGTGCAGTAAAAAGGCAGAATAGGAAATAAGTCTTAGACATAACAGATATAGAGTCAGGTGAAATCTGTAGATCACATTTTGCTGTTGAAGTTCTCCATCGTACACAGTTATAATATGAAAGCAGAATTTTCTGGGCTGTAATATGGCAATTAAAATTGATTTATGGATAGAGAGCCTTTGGAGTGATATCCCACTGAAATTTCAGAGCTAAAGGTCTTGCCACCAACAAACAGCCAAGTGCTTCTGGGATATTAATGACAGAGAAATGTAAATCAGTCACCAAAAATGTGGTTGCAAGTTTGCTGTTCCGTTTGAATATTTCACATGGGTCCCTACCCTCCCCCCCAAAATAAAGCCCTTTAGATGTCACACAGAATCCAATTCATTATATGATTACTAGGGGAAAGGGTATTTATTAGAGCATCTATGATTAAAATTTGTTATAACTTCTACTCTCTAAAAGGCTGAAGAACCTTGCTTTTCACTGTGGAGGTCATTCAGGAAGTTCTGTGTCCTTAGTGTGCGATCAGGTAAGCATCATCACTCACACAAACACACATCCATTCATCAATTTTATAGCTCTGAGAATTTCTACAGCCTGGATCAAATTAATACATCCTGTTTGAAATGAGAGACATTACAGCTAAAATGCTAAAAATGCTTTTCAAAAATGTTCTTTTTGAATCTTATGCCTCTAAAGCAGTATTACAGAGCTGAATAGTCAGGTCTGTTCTTGTTTGATTTTTACCCTAGATGAATTCTTAATAGCTAAAGTTTCCACTGAGACTTGTAGGCAGTCAGCATGTTTTAAAATTGGGTAAGGTTATTTACACACCATTTTTGTATTTAAGAACTGTACATGGATGCATTTTATAATCTGAGGCCAAGGATTCAGCCTGCTGAAGGACATTGAATCCTGGTGTGTGTGTGCTGTTCCTCCATGAAGGGAATCCTCACCACACTCCTCCAAATGTCTGGGGAATGTATTGTCCATATGGACACTCCCCTAAACTACACAGAATGAAGCACCTGGAGGAGAGCTGAACATGTACCACTTCTAGAAATGCCTTCTACCTGTTATTTAGAATCAGATAATATACAAAAATAATGCTAATTTTACATTCTACATCTAGCGTCATTCTGCCTCTTTTTTTTAATCCAAGGCTGTAATGAGTTATAGAAACATATCTAAATGATACTATTGCAGGTTCCATCTCTTGGTTTTCATGTAAAATATAAATACATGCTTGGTTTACCCGAATTACCCTGTTCCAGTCAGGAGGAATTGAATTATTTAATTCCTGGGAATCTGTTTAAAAAATATAATTTTAAAGACATCCTGCAGAAATAAAGGGAAGAAGAAAGGGGGGAAAAGTAACCTTTAACCTTTGTGTTTCTTAATTGGAATATTTTGTACAAGGCAAAATAGCCAACGGTCTTGTAATATTAGGGATGGGAAAAGGCTAAGGCATTTGATGTGCCTGAATACTTTTGTTGTATTGCCATGATATTTAGAAAAAAAAGACTTGTATCTATATTATGTGTTTTGTCTGCCTAGTGGTTTAGCATCCATTGGTAAAGGCTTGGGTACTGTTTTTTGTAATTTGTGTTTCCCTGCACTTCACACAAGGTTACTGTTCCTGTATTCACAACATGTATTTCATTGTAATTCCTTGACAAACGACTGACATCCTGAGAGAAAAGTGTACATTCTGCATCTCTCACCTTTTCCCTTCTTGGTTTAGTTTTTCTTCCCCTCTCCCCGCCATGGAAGAGTGCAACCATGTCTAGCAGACAAGGAACAGGTAAAATAATTTTTGTCTTTTAAATATCTTTATTTATTCTGTAATATAAATTATTTCCTACTTACAAAATACCATCTGAAGAAGGAGATATTTTTAAAAATCTGACTCAAGATTTCTATCCTAACATAGCCAAGAACCACTCTATGCATTTTTTTAGCAAATTTTGAGGAAATATTCTCCACTGTGTGAAGGAAAGGAGGGAAGAGAAATGTCAGTAATATTGGTGCTTGCCTCAAGTAATTCTGTTGACAATAGGGGGTAATTAACAAAATTAACCGTGTGTTTTATGCATTTTTAACAGAATATTAGTTACACAGGAAATAGCTCTCTCATTGGTGAGTGTGTACCAGGGGTTACACCAGGGATCTGTTTGGCTGAGTGCTCTCATTCTTCACTTGGCAGCAAGAGGGGCTAAAGAGAAATCAGAGACTGCATGCAGCCTGTTTTCCTCCCAGCGTGCTGCTCTGGCCTCTAGAACAGTGTGCAAGCTCAGGAAGGGAAAGAAATTGGGTTAGAAAACTCTCCCATCCTTAACATTTCCAGTTAATGGATTCAGGATCAGCTTCTAGGTCTCTGTTTTGGGTTTTTTTCTTCCCTTTTGGTTTCCAGCTCTCATGAAGTCTTGTAAATGTAACCACCTCAATATTGGCTCATGTGTCTGTTTTTAGGTTCTCTACTGGATGTAGATCCTCACAAGGTTTGGGTCTCTGATGGGAGTAGTACTTCTCTGTTTTTCTCTTTTTCTATTCCTCTGCTGGTTTTTATTAGAAAGAACCAGATTATTCTCTGATAAATAATTTAATTTACCCAAGTTGGTTTTATTATTCTGTATTATTTCATCAAGCTTTGGAGAAAACAGAAGTTATATCTCCTTCCACCACCTCTTTTGTCATTGCCATGGTGTAGGAGGAAAATATTTCAACATAACATTGTGTGCAGAATATCAGGAAATAGTAGGCATTTTGAATTCTTGGTGCCAAACATTTCTCACAGATGCTAACTGGTCATTTAGTATTGGAATTGTTTTAAAAAACATTAGAAGTATTGTATGAGATGGTGGCTAGATGCTGCTGAGTGAATATTTAATTTTTCCCTCCTCTCTCTCTGGCTCCTGGTGACAATTAGATGGTCACATAGGCAGTCCCACCTTTCATCATCCCACTCTCTCTGCAGGTACCATCCATCCTGCTCCAGTGCCTGCACTGAATTTGCTGTCCTTATGTATAAGATTTGAGTTTCTCATTATGTCTGTCAGGGCTTTATTTTGGGACACGTTGTGCTTTATTTTGGGACATGGTTTACTTCATTTTCCAAAGATTGTATGTGGGGATGTGTCACCTTTTTGGAGATCAGAAAGCTGATCAGAAACCTGTCTCCCTGGAGGCTGTCTCTGGCTCTAGCCATTCTTTTACTCTCTGGGCTCACTGAGAATCTAATAGCACTGATGGATTTTCCTGAGAACCTAGTACAGAAGCCTTCTCTATTCAGTGTGATATGATGAATTCCTGTAATTGAGTTGGTGCATTCAGTATAAGCCAGAAGGGTAAAACCAAGAACATGTGTGGAATGGTTGCTTTTAGCAGAAATGCACTGTTGCTTTGGTGACAGTCTATTGAGTTCTGGGCCAGCTGCTGAATTTTGTAAATGCAGTGTACTAATATGATTTTGGTAGGCCAGGAAAACAACAAAGTAGAAATAACATTTCATACAAAGGTAGTGTATTGTATTTGAGGTTGATTTTTATACAAGGCTGGTACGAATCAGGAAAGTTTTAAGCATTATGGAGCACTGTAGTTCTAATAATTTGCTTTCATTTGCTATAAACCCTGGAACCAAGTGACTTAGATCGAGATTTATTTTTTCTATCAAGACTTGTTGTCAGGATTTCAGAGGAAGAGAAATGAAAACTCTAAACTGCTGCTGATGCTTTTCAGAGCTTCCAACTCTCAGGTCCCTGATGCAGAAGCAGAATTGTTCCTTCCAACTCTGTCTGTGAAATGACAACTCCCTGCTGGTGCCTTTCTGCTCTGCATCACTGCCCTGCCCAGCCCAAGTGGGTGGGGAGATGCAGACACTTTCTTCCCAATATTCTGATTTTCCTGTGATAGAAGGCAGCATGTAGATAATTAGAGATCAGTTAAACACCGCGTTTAAACGCTGATTCAGTAGTAGTCTTGTCAAGGTTTTCCCCACAAGGAAGTTTACTTGTTTGAGGGCTGCAATGTGTGAAGTGTGAGCCATCCTTTCCCATCCACACGTCAGTGAGAAGGACAGGACCTTGCACAGAGTCACAGCTCTCCATCATCAGCAGCTCTGCTTGCCCCATCACTGATGTGAACATGGGGCAACTCAGCAGGTGAAATGCAGCTTCCTGGGAATGTGCAGGAGCTGCTGCACGAACCAGCAGCTGGCTGCGAGAAGACACAGAGATAACTGCTGCACCTGAACAGCCTGGGCTGCTCCAATAACACAGCAGCTATTCCCCCTGATTGCTCTTATCACTTGCCTTTTCAGAGGGTTCGTGGCAGAAGCAGCACAGGGGCATGGCAAGGCTGCAAGGTCACAACTTCTCCTTCCCTTTCAGACAAGAGAGCTTCACAAAAGTCACGGGTTCACAGGTTCAGAGATCTGAGATTTTATACACATATCTATGTAAACACACACACAGTTCAGAGGGAGGGGGGAACTGCAGCCGAAGCTGATAAAACATCAGTGAAGTAAGAAATCAGGCAGGAGCTGTATTGTGGCAATAGATGGGGTCCTGGAGCTCACCACAGGAACCTCCCTGGTGGGTAGCTCTGCTGTCAGGCAGTATTGACCTGAAAACTGAAATAAAGAAGAGTCCATCAGTTTGAGCTGAGTTTTGAGCAAACCTGCATCAAGTTCAGCTGTCATCCACAGCCCTATGAAAATGTGCTGTGTGGTGGAGACTGATGTGTGCAAAGGGTGAAGGCCCAGGCTCTCTCCTGCTACAGTTTTTGTCAGAACCTTGTCAATTTTTTTTTTTTTTTTAATGTGGAAATCTGAATTTAGAAGTGCTCTGTAGAAGGTTGCTTTTATTTGGTTTACTCTGAAGGAAAGCAGAAATGCTTAGATGTTGTTTGAATGAGTAATTTCAGGGCTCAGAATCAGGAGTCAACTCAACATGAGGTCCTTATGTGACATGTCCCCCTGCGAAGGAAATATATATACACAGGTAAAAGAAATGAGTCATCTTTGGGGGTATTAGGAGGGGTACAGTGTATGGATTTAAGAAATTATTTTTACCTTATTATCTAGCATTGCTCAGACAGATGAAGAAGTACTTTGTATATTTTAACTATCAATATTTTATAAACTGCTAAACCTCTTACATTGGTACAGAAAGAACCTCAGAAGAGTATTTAGGAACTAAAAAATATACTGCTGTGAAAGACTTAAAGAATTCATATCTGTTTAGCATCTCAGGAAGACAAGATGATTTGATTGCAGAGCAAGTATTTTCATGTGGAGAAGGCAGTGGATAGAAAAAGAACCTTTAATCTCACTGAGACAAGCAGGGGAGAGTCCTGCCTGGAAGCTGATCTAGAGGAGCTCAAATGACAACTTGTACAAATAGTTTTAAATATGATGATGATTAGCCTTTGGTATATAAAGAAACAGCAGGGAAAACAGTAGATTTTCTATCTCTTGATACCTGAAATGAAGACTGGTCCTTTAAGAAAAATTGAGCTCAATAGAGGAGTAACTGGATGTAATAGCCTGTGGTATACTGGAGATGGAGTGTGATGATCTAATGGTTCTCCTGGCCTTAAACTTTATGGATCCCTTGAAAATCCGTGCAGACAGAATCACAAAATAGAAGGGTTTACTGTAGTTCCTGAATGCTGCCACTGCTAAAATGGGCTCAGCTCTGTTCCCTGCACAGATGGAGTGGCAAACACCAAGTCAGACTGGCTGGATAGCAGGAATATTCACATCCCAAAAATTCTGATCACCCTTCTCTGTGAAACCCATCATGACTGACAGAAAACACATTTCAGGAGCATGGGCCTGCCAGGCTTATTTGTTAATGAAAAGGCTCATATGTCATTGCTTTCCAAACAAATGTAGTCTGGTAACTCACTGTGTGAGGCAAAGTGTACTGTCACTCTCGTGGCCCTTTTTGCCCCACACTTTTGTATTTATATATATTTTGGGTCATCATCATTATATTTGTAGGCTTGGGGTGGGGCATGGAGCTGATGCCAAGTCTGTGATCAGTCCATTTCAAATCCTTCCACACCAGAGACTTCTGTAGTGTGACCCAGAGGGGCTCAATAGTTGTTAACTGTTTCTGTAAAATAAAACATGCTTTACTTATAATTTCTTTGTTAATTCAGCAGGCGTAAAGGATTCCATATACTGTATCTGAGTGAGTACAAAAACCCACCTAACTGGTTTTGCCTCTAAAAGTTCAGGACTTTATTTATACTAATTTTAGGGAAGGAAACAGCAAGACTCTGGTAATAGGGGAATATTTAAACTCTCAGAGTGATCCCAGAGATGGGATGAGAACTTAGAAGAATTTTTCCAGCCAAAATTTTAGATATTCCACTTACCAAATAAAGGAGTAGGGGGTAGTCCCTCTCATCCTTCATAGTTCAGAGTTTCTTAAATTTTGTTACACCTCTAGCATTTTAAGGGAATTCTACTGAATTCCTTAAGCTCCAGTGCCAGCTCTTGAACTCCACATTGATTTTCCTTAAGTGTCCTCAAATAAAACATATAAAGTAGGCTCGTGTCTGAAATTCATGCTCCTGCCAGACACCGTTCCTATGATATATTGCAACAATACATCAGAGAAAAGCAGCCCTGGTGATCTATTGCAGCAATACTGCACATTCTTGTAGAAGGGATGAACAGGAACTCTAAACTGAGAACTTGAACAGCTTTTTGGAGTTGTCTCCTGGCAAAGGTACTAACACCTATTGTGTTTGTCAAAAGATCAAATATGGAATGTATCTTTTTGTGTGCTACTGGTGTACTGATTGGTGATAAATGTGATTCTTCTTTCTAACTGCAGGAGTGAATTACAAATATTCAAAACTTTTAGAGTTCTATAATTAAGGGCCAAATACACACTGATAATGAAAATATTGAAAAAATGCTTAGCATTTAGAAAGACAGGGTTTTTTTAACTAATTTTCTCTGATGTCATTTGAATCAGAAAAGAGCAGATAAGTGTTATCCATCAAGAGTGTAATGAAAACTGACCATTAACATTTGAAATTTATAGTGTAATGAGGAACAGCTTCTGTGTCTTATTTAATTTTTCTAGAGGAAAGGGACCTATTATTCACAGTTACTCTTATGAACTCAACAGTACCAGAAATAGTTTTCCTCAGTGATGTTTTCACATGGATTTTTTCACTGAGAAAAGGAATGTGTCTTCCATTGAAATCACATTTTCTCAATAATTTTCTCTCTTTGATATCTTTTTTCACTGACCTGAAAAATCCTGAGCCTTGCCTTAGAGTCCTGCCAGTCTCCCTCCTGTGCTCACAGCAGCTGAGTTTCCATCCGTGGTCCCTGCAGTGATCCCTTGTGTTGTTGCCATGGCTCCTTCAGTTTGCACTCCCAGATGCTTGTAACTAACCAGTGATAAATGGAAAATTCACCATATTCACACAGCCTGCAACTTGTGTCTTCAGTCTGTGCTCCTGCTTTATCAGAACCTCAAATATTGTTGCTGTACTCTGACCTGGCTCACAGCAAAGAAATATTTCTCATCATAGCCCACCGCACTGCAGTCAGTACTGATGGTTGTTCTACCTGAACATTTTGGGTCAGTGTGGTATCAGTTGTGGCTTGATACCAGAAAGATGAAAGTTCACTTTTAGCCTCTGCCTCCACTCATTAAATAACTGACTACAAAACGACATTTCCTTTTGAGATATCTTTGATATGGACAGATTTTCTAAAATTTACTTTCTGTCTGGAGCTGAGCTCTGCTTCCTTCAGGCCAATGATGTGACTTGGTTCTCCACATCCCAGGTACTTGCTCTGCAAGTACAACTTTGTAAAAAGGATCTCTTCTTAATTTTGACAAAAAGTTGTATGATGGAGCCAAGAAATCATTTCTGGATATAAGCTCCATCAGAACCTGTACACTCTCATACTGTTCTGAACTACTCAAACAGGCATTTTTCTGAGAAAATGTGCTGCCAGTGATGTTGAAAGACATTTTAGCATCAGTGCTTTGGATTATTTGACCTGCCAGCACAGCCATATTGCACTGAAAACATGTGAAGTTAGGAATGAGACCAAGGGAGAACTCTAGGTCTGGTCTCTTTTGTGTCTCCACAGTCAACTTTTCTGGGTCCTAATGACATTTTTTATTTCCTCCCCATCAGATTTCTTCATAACCTGTTTCTCTCTTTCAAAGTATAAAGGAGAAAAATAAAAAAAAATAGGAAAGCCTAGATCTTTAAAAAGAAAATAATTTTGGGGGGGTAATAGTTTTTTTTCTTCATTTAATTTTTCCTGGACAGCCACCTTGCCTGGCTCTCTTCCAACCTGTCTACCCATGTCAGAACAAAATGTTGCACAGTCTCTGAAGGTTCAGACCAATTATTTCTGTTGAGAGAAGGATATGTTCTTCATGTAGCATGTGTAATACAATATGCAAACCAAATGTACAAGGCAGCTGAGAAATAACTGAATAAAACTGCCACAAGAATACAGATAACTGAAGGTGTGGGAATGACCTGAGATGCTCACTTACTGTTATAGTTAGAAATTTTAAAACTCATGACAGTTATTTTCTGTGAGACAGCCAATCTGCCAGCTTGAAATTAACTGCAAGATTTTAATAAGCCTGGGGTAGTGACCTCAGGCAGGTGCCATAACCTCAACTACAGCAACTGCACAATCAGAGAGAGTCACTTTGTCACCTCACGAGGGCAAACTGGCTGGCATCAAGCTTGGCTGGCATCTGGTGGAGGAAGATTTGACTTCTCCCAGTTACCACCTGGTTTCCCACCCATTAGATTCTCTAATGAGTAGATGATGCTCTGATCTTCTCTGATGAGCCATAGCAGGTTCATCAAGGGAAAGATTACCCTTGTGTAGTCTGCACTGCCTTGGCCTCTGCTGGCTGATCACAAAATGAGCTGAGATGTATTTGCTTGCAGCAGTTGTCTGTTTTGATTTGCAGTGTGCCTGCTCTGAAAACAAGAAAGTTTTAAATCCCACGTTCATTTTGCTTTACAGCAAACAGCAGGTCACTGTCAGCAGCAGTGATCACTGGAGCCAGGCCAGCTCTCAGAGCAAGTGTGGTCATATAACTGCCCGGGAGCAGGAGAGAAGTGCAGCAAGAAATCTTGCAATCAACCCTCTGCCTTTAGTCTATTTCCCCCATCCCTTTTTCTGGCTTAATTCCTGGATGTGGCCCTGAGACTACCCTGCTGGGTCCAGTGAATGTGGATCAATTTGGCTTACCTACACTTGGCTTCCTCCAAGCTACTTACTCACATGATTCTTGGTTAAAAGAGATATATTTTTTGAATTAATTCTTTAGTTGCTCCTCTCTCTGCTGAAAGTCTTATTTTGTAAGGGCAAAAAAGACAGAGGTAAGCAAACACACATGCAGAAAATGTATCTGTGTAAAACATGAAATATTTCTTGCTTATATCCTGCTCTGAACAGGCTGTGTGCTTGTTGTGACCTTGCTGGAGCCACAGGTGGAGTGGAGAGTGCTGGGCACACACCTCTGGGACAAAGCATCTGTGTGAGCTTTTGCTCTGTGAGAGATGTTCTGGGTCAAAGGCTGACATACCATGGCTGAAAGTGCACAGCACTAAAGGGGTAATACCTGAACTTCTTTTGGAAAAGCTTCAAAAGACATGGGGTTCATGTGGCTGCACCCTGAACACTGACTGCTCTCTACTGTAACACAGATGAAATGGGATTTATATTTCCTCATCGTCTCTTGGAGCACATACTCCTTTTTCTACAGTAGTTTCCACTGATCAGTGATTCTGCCTTTTCATTAATATCTATACTGTTTCATTCATATTATATAAGTATCTGTATTGTTTGGAAGTACTTCAAAGTTAATATATTTGGAAGCATATTTCAGATCAGAAAGATTTTAGGTTAGAATCTGCAGGCACAATCTTTGTTAACTTTTGCTTCAGGCTCTAGGTAAAAATGGAGCCTTACTATAATAGCAATTATGGGTGGTTATTACTCTTGATTAAAATTAAATTAAGTTGCAGTTGGCAACTAAGAAGATTAAATCATCACATAAAAACTGTCAGCCTTTCATTTTAAACATCTGTTAGTTAAGTGTGACAGTAGCACTGATGTGGAGATTTTGCCAGATACCTCATCAACAGCCACATTTGTATCATCAGATAATTGAGACAATATGGCCTGAAGTGAATCATATTTCAAATGTGACTGCATCTCACACACTACATAGAGCCTAGAAATCTTCCTTCAGGTCACATGTAAACAAATCCAGTACTTTAGGATT
This sequence comes from Sturnus vulgaris, assembly GCF_052056855.1. Taxonomy (NCBI): domain Eukaryota; kingdom Metazoa; phylum Chordata; class Aves; order Passeriformes; family Sturnidae; genus Sturnus; species Sturnus vulgaris. The sequence continues at coordinate 33,866,914 of NC_142249.1, forward strand.
AATTAATTCTTCATGTATAGCATTCTCCGGTGAGAAGTTAAAAATATGTTTTTGTCATATCAGTATCCAATGTATTGATGGTTGGGATCTAAAGGATTTATCTGTCTGCCCTTTTCTCTTTCTGGCCCAGGTTTGCAATGTCTGTAAATCTCTGCAATCCTGCTGATGTCAGTACACCAGACTGATTTGGCAGGCTGGTTTTTTTCAAGGTTATTTAGATGTTTACACGTTCCTGAGGACCCCAGATTAGAGTGAAGCACTCTCTGAACTTCTGCCTGTGCCTGCTCTGTACCAGAGGAGGTTTTATTCTGGTGCCAGGCGTAAAAGGGCTGTGTCAGCATATCCAGATACCTGCCTGGAAGAATCTCTAGGTAAAGACACCTCCTCAGTGTCATGTGCTGTAAGAAAATGCAGATCTGAAACTGAATCCAGTGGAGGATTTCCCCCAAGAGGAAGAATTCTAATTCTAAGCTATTGTAATATTTAGATGTTGATTTTGATCTCTTGAAGCTACTCGTGAAGAAGGTCACACATTTTCACTGAGTGAAAAATTTAGAAAGTTTTTGATGTACAAAAGCGGAAATAAAACATGTCCCAGTTTTAAGTGGCAATTTAATAGCAATTTAAACTGAGAATTTATCCTCAGCCCTACTGCAAAATCTGTGATGAAAATGTGTTATGAAGACTAGAAATCGTTTATTTTTAGGGCAAAAATGCAATGCAAAAAAACTGTTTCAGTTTGAATTGGGAATGTTTAAACTCAGGCATGCCAAAGGACAGAGGTGGAAGGGATCTCTGCAGCCCAGTGCTCACCTCACTGGGGATGTGTTGCTCCTGCTGAATTGCTTCTACTGCCACTCCCTACACCAGGTGCTTCTCAAAGTAAATAATTTATTCAGAAATATCTCGCCTACCATCACTGGGCTTATAACTTTTGCTAAACTGACAACTCAGCTGAGATTTCTGGGTAATAAATATATTAATATCAGGACAACATCAGAAATCTAGTGCATTTAGATGGAAAACAATCAGCACTGTAGCTTTGAGAAAGGAAAGAAACTTAATTAGCTTTTCAACAAAATAGTTGTTAAAACTCAATACAGCACTGACTTCTTTGCTTATTACCAACATGCAACGAAAGCACAAAGGAAAATAATTAATTGACTGAGCAGTCATTAGAAGTTCCTGCACTTCAGCATTGAGCTCCATTGTCATTGAGAACTGGCTGCTCTCCTCAGTCAGCAAGATGGAGGTCAAGTGGAAATGGAACTTTTGGATGCTTTCTGAGAGTAATTTTCCATTTTTACTGCTCCCAAAGTTTCACATTCTGGCTGCTGTGCTTCATTTAAGAGGTCAAATCTATAACACAATATTTTATATTAAAATTTGGGGAAAAAAAATCCAGGGCAGCAGAAGGAATAATTTTATTTAATAATGTGATTTATTAAAATTTCATAGGAAAATCCTGCCCCATAGAGTGTTGCAACTCTCTATTAGTGGAAATCTTGTTATCAATACTTATATGGGAAGCTGACAGAGGGATGTTTAGTCACAGTGAAGAAATCTTCCAGCAAACAAATGTCCTTATTTTAGTGCTTGACAGTCAAGTTAATGCCTTTTATTAATTTGGAAATGTTCAAATGGAATGTGTAATGTGATTATTTATTGATGTACAAGAGTGTCTATTCAAAATTCATGGAGTATTATTATTATTGGTATTGTTATCATCTTTCATTTGCTGAATGTTTTCAGTATGTCTGACATTTAAAGACTTACAAATCTCTTCATTAAATGATTTGACCTCTCACCTCTCAGGGGAGACAAAGCCTCAGCTATTCCAGCAGGGAGGATGCAGACATCCTGCTCAGCTAAAAAAAATCATCTCTGTCTATGATTTGCACTTTTTCAATCAACAGAAATTCCTTAGGATGCTGGATTTTTAGGATTTTCTTCCATAATCTTGGGAGAAAATTAGTTATAACTGACTTTTCTCTGCTCCTTCTTGAGCCAGAAAATAGCAGGACCAAAAAGTGGGAGGGTGTGTGTGAGATGCTTTTTGCTCTGAAACTAAAACCTCAGATGATGAGCACTGAGCCCTCCATCTTCTAACTGACATGGGGTGATGGCTCTGTCTGATCCTGAGCTTCTCCTGAAACTTTCAGAGCTTCTCTTATGCTTGGTTTTCTTCTCTTGCCTGGGATTCTTGGTCTAGGATACACCCACATTGTTGCATTTCACTTTCTATATTGAACATAATAAACAACCCCAAAACCCTCCAATGGACTAGGAGTCCAGTGGACTTCCAGTGGCCAATTTTCACCTTTTTCCTGCCAACATCTGTCCTCTGGACCAGTTTGTGTCTCGTAGCTCTTGGCTATTGCAGACTGTGATGTGTAATTTGTACAGGAGGGAAGGTTCACCACTCCTGGTTTCACACATAACCAAGTCAAATGTAAAGGACTTCATCTTAAGAACTTAGAATTGTGTGTTAGAGGTTATTTTGCAGCTGAAACTCTCATCTCTCAGTTTTCAACCCAGGCAGACATTGCTTTATATTATTTATGTTTTATGGCACCTTTCAAAAGAGAAAATTAAAATCATTACTCTTTTCCCTTTAAATGAAAATGTAGGTTGAAGCACTGCCTTCTGCATTAACCCAAAGTGCACATGATTCCATCTGTATCATTAGATGGGTTTTTTTTCATTTCAGTTCAGAGGTTAATATTTGTCCCAATCTCTCTTCCACCTGGCTCTGTTAGGTACCCTATTGCAGATCTTTGCACATAGGGGAAAAAAATCCTTAAAAAGAGCACAAGGATTGCTTCCATGTCTACAAATTCTCTCCAGTGGAAAATAATCTTTCTCCTAGAAAAAGCTGATATAGAACAGCCTGTATGGTTAATACTGGCTCCCACTTCTTTCTGCCATATATGTTGTAGGAATTTTGTCACTGCTTCCCAAGGAAAGAGAGTGTCTTCCTCAATATGTTTTGACACATCCCAGGTCTCTCCTATCTGTCCTCATGGTGATATTAAATAATCTACTTAAAAAAAATAAACTTAAGGGCTTCAGCAGAGTAAGGCCAATGTGTCTATTAAATTGTTCTTTGCAATATGAGAAATAAAGAAATGCAGTTAGTTCCAATATGAAATTATGATTACTGCTGGAGTGAAGTGCACTTTCAAAGCAGGGAGAAAATGGCCAGAAGAGATACAATCTCTTAAATTGTTTAAAACTAACATATTGTACTAAACCAAAATTAGACATAATTGCAGTACTTAATATAACCTGTCAAGAGATGTTTTAATGAGCTCCGTTCAAATACTGCTGCCAAAGAACGATATTTTTTTCCTGTTCTATTTCAAAATGTAATTTCAAGCCTTGAAAAATTAATTTTTTAATACTAGTAATATGAATTGTGATGTTGCAAGGAAAATATTCATCCTATTTTGGCCTAATATGGTTACTCCGCATGTTTTTCTTCATGGCGACAGATTCTAAACTGAAAAAATAGTGTACAAATGCTTTGCAGAACAGAAAAAGTGTTTTCAGTTTTCTTTTGTGGTAAAAAACACAAAGTAATTAATCATACTTGAGCTGGCAAACCCAATAGATTTTGAAATACTAAATACTTAATAGATTCTTTTTTGACAGGGTAGTAAGCACATAAAATTCTTTTAAACTCTGGATAAAAGTGACTGGACAAGTAGTCTATAGATCTATTTTTATTATGGAAGCTGAATTAGTGCAAAAAGTAAGACAGCATCATAAATTACTTAAAATGGTTCTTTTTTTCAGTTGGTAATTAAAATTAATTTGGTTAACATAGATCATGGTTTTTTTTATTTAGTCTGAGTTACTTTTCCCTCAATATTTGTGGTGAGCTCCCTGCTGGATCTGTACTACCACTGAACACCTTGTTCCTCTACTGCTCTGTGCATTTGTACTCCTGATCTGTTCTCTTTGGTTCTGTATTTCAAATGGACTTCTAAAATCATTTTACAGGTGGTTCTTTACTGCTGAGCAATTTGCGCTGACAAATTTTATAGTCTATTTTCTCATCATGAGGATAACCTACAATAATTTTTATCTTGAACAGCAACTTGGTGTTGGGGAACACGGGAAAGAACCACAGTGAGGTCTTTGTGAGGATTAAATCCGATCTCTGTCTGTTCCACTGGAAGTTGCATGTCTGTGCCAATAAATCTACCATACAGTGGGAAGAAAACAGATGCTGTTGTGCAAATACCAGCAGTCCTTAAAAAGGTATTATAGCAGAATAGAACTATATGAGATTCAAATTGAGTAAACCAGTGGTGGAATCCCTGGTGCAAACAGAGCTTATGAAACTGAGTAAGGTCAAACAGAAGAATCCATTTAGGACGTTATTTAATTAAAGTTTCATCACTGAAGTCCACAAGTTTCGGTAAATAATAAGGAAGGTTATGCATTCTCAGGAGTACAGTGCACACCTTCAGCAGTCAACTTTGCAGTAGAAATAATCTTCACACAAATTACTTTCTAGATATCATTAGGAGAATATTGGGTAGTCCATTTGTTATTCTGTGGGAGTCTGCATATCTCCAAGGACAGGAGCTTTTGCTAAACAGTGGATATTTATGTGGAAACAATCCAGTATAGCTGATAGACAGGAGATTTTGTGCCAGAGTTACCCAAGACTTCTCCCTTAAAAGCCAATCTAATGCACAAACACTTAGGTAAGTTTGTTTCTCAAATAAAGGTATTCCAAACAAACAGTAGAGGTATTTCTCAGCTGCAATGTTTATATATTTATTACAAGGATAAAGTTGAGAAATTATTAAAGGACTTTATTTCGTTAGAAAACCTGTAGCTAGTCATCTGTCCTGTACTCTATCATAGGTATATCAAAGGCTTTTCATCATCAAAGAGGATGGCTGCAGTAATTTTTTACCCTGTATTCTTTGTTGTGTTTTCTAGATTTTGATATTTTCTCTGCCTGACATTTTCCATCAAAAAGCAGGCTGATACTTTCAATCAAAAAAGTACAGATGATGAATTTCCAAAGACTTTTAGCTTTCCTTATACCTTTTCAGATGGATACTCCTGCAGAAATTGACTCAAAATACATTATGACCACAGTCAGAAATTTAATGTCGTTATGGTTAGGGATCTCTGATCTTCAGCTGTTCAGATGCTTGCAGTTACTATCTACACAAGTACATAAAGGAGAAAGATTTCTGTTATTTGTTGTGGTTTTTAATATTTGAAAATGAACATTCACGGTTAGCAGTGTAATTCATTAGCTTTTTATGATAGTCTCCTAATTTTATTTTTCTGGAGAAGCAAAAAAATTTAGTGACTTCTGTTCATCATGAACTAGGTCATTTTTTCTAGCAGGCTACAGCCAAACATACCAAAGGTTGGAATACTCAATGATTAAATGAATCAGTGCTAACAGAAATGAATAAAGACATATCAGACTTAGTTCAGGGGGAAATGTCACCAGTTTTAGAATTAACATTTAGAAAGGTGGATCAGAATAAAATGGGGGAAAGTAATGGCACATTCAGCATTGCATTTAGACATCACATTCCTTAATAACCCTGAGAAGGGCTCAAAGATTTAATGAAATAAACTTTTGAAATAGGCTTCCAGAAAGTGAAAAGGTGTTAACTGGTGATGAGAAAAAAAGTTAATCTGCTGGTTTTATGTTCTTATAGAACTGGCATGAGATCTGAGAATATAAAAGAAGTGCTAGCAAGGAACAGAACCGTGAACTTCAAAAACGTTCTAAAATTATCAGTGTTTATTAGAATGTTTGGGAACTGATCATAAGCTGAAATTATCAAGAATGCAGGAAGAAAAAGTGGAAATGTCTGAAATTCATGTAAGAAAACATTACCGAGTTTAAGGTTGATACACTTGATTTCTGCACCTGAAACTGCTCTGGCTTGGTTCTATCAGTGTTTGTCAGCACTGCCACATCCACCACTAGACCATGTCCCCAAGTACCACATTGCACAGTTTTTAAATGTCTCCAGGGATGGTGACTTCCCCGGGCAGCCTGTGCCAGGGCTTGGGAACCCTTTCAGCACAGAAGTATTTTCTAAGCTTCCTCTGGTGTAGTGTGAGGCCATTTCCTCCTGTCTCACTGCTTGTTACTGGAGAGAAAAGCATGACCTGCACCTGGCTACAAACTCCTTTTGGGGAGTTTTAGAGCAGAGGTCTCCCCTGGGGCTCCTTTTCTCCAGGCTGAACACCCCCAGCTCCCTCAGCTACCCCATCAGACCTTTCTCCAGCACCTCAGTGTGCTTTTATTGACACCTTTACTGTCATTGAAAAACTGAACAGAGAACAGGATGATGCCCATTTTCACAATCTCGATATATGTTTAAATAATTTAGAAAATAATCATAAAAAAGCCGCTTAGGAATTAATTTTTCATTTTTCAGCAGGATCCACTTTCTCAACTTTAATTATTTTTATTTTTGGCTGTGTTCCTTACTTCTTGTCTTATCACCTAAATTACTGTCATTTGTCAGACTGCAAGATTTTTTTTAGTTCTCTTAATTAATACAGACCCCCACCCCCCAAGGACTGGTGAGGTTTTGTTTATCTGTAATGACTTTCAGATTTCTTCTGCTTGCCTTTTTCTAATTGCATATATTTATCCTGAAAGCTTCACTATGACCTATGTTTCAGCTATATTTATAAAACGTGGATTAAATAGCAAATATCTCCAAAGCCAGTGTTTTTAAGGAAGACATGAATATAAATACTTCCTAGACTTAGTAGCTGCTTCTGAATAAGTGGTGTATTGATACAGATGCATTATCCATATGTGTTCTATTCCCTGGGTGCTGCAGTGGATAAGATTGCTTTCCTCAGTGCTTTTTTACACTTCAGAGTGCAAAAGTAGCCTGAAAATATTAGCTGACATTCTGGGCTAAGTACAGAACAGATATAGATTTCTTTCCTCCAAAACTCCTAATAAAAATCCTTTTAATATGCTTATATACAACCGTCCTTGCTCCTGTATGTTATCACAGCATGGAACACTATCTCCCTAAATTTCATTACTCAGTGTTGGCATTGTTAGGAAGTAAAAATTCTTGTTAATGTAGGTTGAAAGATTGCAACTTAATAAACTCTGAAGATTATGGTTTAAAGAGGAGAAACAAATCACAAGGAAAAGAGGCTTTCTGAAGTATCCCATTCCACGATTTTTATGTCCTTATCTGAAATATTCTTTCTTTTATACAGAGAAAAATAGTGAAAGAAAGGGAAATAATATCAAGACAAATGTTTAGGTTGCAGCTTATTTCTTCAACTGCCCTCCCCAGAAGCATCATTTATTGAAAAGAAATTAGTAAATGGGTTCTTCTGCTGCTTGATGTTCATTTTGTGATATAGATTAGATACCATGCTTCAGTCAAAATAAAAACGTTCTTAAATTGAACATCAGGTCTTCACGGGCTGTCCCTGCTTGACCTTTCAGCCAGGAATCTGCAATATTTTGTATCTCTTAAGTTTAATACTATAGAAATAACAGTGCTGATAGGAAAATGCTTTTCTCCCACTTGATGCCCTCAAGATATGTTTCAAGTCTTCTTTGTAATCTTTGATTTCTAAGGAATTTTGTTGAAGAAGGAATCTGTGAGGGGCAGTGTGGTAGGGGGAAAGGGCAAACAACTAGTCAATATTTTAAAAACAAAAAAAGATCCTTCCCTCAGGTTTTCCAAGATATTTTGCATTGGCCTTGTAGAAATTGATGAAAGCATCTCCAGTACACTGAACAGGATCAGAGTTCACTTTCTGTGCTGAGTGCTTTTGAAACTCCTTTCCCATTTCTACTTAGCAGTGACCTTAATTTTCCCTTCCCTGAGTGAGTAAACAGTTTTAAAAATACCTGTTAGAAACAGAACACAAATCTGGCAGGCTATTTGCCCACTTCCCACTTCCAGTAGGAAAATGTAGAAAGAGGCAGCCAGACCACCTGCCACTGCTTAAATCACTGTGACTATTAGGTAATTTTAATTCACTTAAGTTCAGTCCACGTCTGTCTTTCTTTTTCCACCCATATAAGCCGAGGAAACAGGTGGAGGCTTTTATTACTGTAATTAGAGGTATCTTAGCAGTGTGTGAGGCAGAGCAGACTGTGGAGGAGGAGGGCATTTCATGCTGGGGTAGGTGAGTACAAGTTCACTGTCCTTGCATAATGTGGTGATTTTAATGGTGTCAACACCGATCAGACTCTGAAATATACAGAAACGGGGTAGTTTTTTTGTTGTGAATGATAAAAAGCAAGCTCTATAGTAGTAAGTCCTCACACTGGCTTATGAAAGACAACTTTTTTTCTCCAGTAACCTCTGTAAAGCCTCAGAGCTGCCCTGAAACCTTCATGACTTTGAAGTCCAGCAGCGTTTTGGCACAGTCTTCAACGTTATGGGTTCCCCTTTTGGGCATCCCCTGCAGAGGTGCCAGGAAACACCTCCATTTCATTTCCCTCCTGAGAGCCTCACTGAAGCCAACACAAAAATCTAGGCAATGTGTCTGTTGTTCTAATGCATTAAATTACTGAGGTTAGTAAAAAATGGAGTGTAACACATTTTTAAAGGCATTAATTTTCCTTGACTTCTCATTTCTGTTGCTGTGCTCTTATGGAGGAGGCCCTATCTGTACAGTACTTGATCTCTTCTATCACTGTTGTCAATGCTTGATAAATTACACAGAATATTAATAAAATTTTAGGATTTTTAAGCTGAAAAACAATTTTCACAGGAGGTTTTAAGAATATGATGCATTCCTTTAGTAATTTTATATTTGAAGTTAGATTTCCTATGTTTATTCAGCCTTCTGGTTTTGTCTGCTTGCACACAATAAAGAGAAGATTGCATTTTTAAATCCTATTGAGCTTACAGTTATTCAAAGGAAAGATTTAAAAGTCATAGACATTTATTCAATAGCATTAACAAATGTTTGTCAAATTAATATTTAGATGCAATAAAGTTTTTGCTTCTTTACAGTAATAAAAGTTATGTGAACTGAAGTTACTGATAGTAATATCAAATATGACGCTAGAAAGAGTATGGGACAGAAAACTGAAGAGCTTAGTGTTTATTTGTGGAATAATTGGTTGATTTGAAGAATCATTTCCCATGATACTTAAATACCTTTAATGCTCTGAAATTCTCAGTGAGAATGATGGCTGTTGAAACAAAATAAAACAAAAAACAATAACCAGACTGTTACAGATCTTTTTAACAAAACTAAAAAAATCTCTTCCATTCTCATTACCCATAGAAAATGAACTTTTAAAAATAGTTTCATAAGTCCCTTTTCATGCCAGGGAAGCTTTGCTTAGAAAAACTGATATATGGACAAGAAATAATTGCTGTTACAAAAAGCAAACAATATTTTATCTGATAGATCAAATCACAGACAATATTTTTCTATTATCTAAATATGAAGATGTAAAATATATGGCAGTTCATACCTTTAAATTCAGAGTAAACGTTTTTAGCAGAAATCAGTCCTTAAAGGAAAGACAGTTACAAACTTTATCCTGCCCTCCCAGCAATAATGTCAACTCTGAAATAGCCCAGAGGAACAGAAATTCTCCTATTCTCAGTTACAGGAGCCTGGCCAGGAGAAGAACACGTAGTGATCTTTGATTTAGGAGACTTGAGATGTGATCTCTTTTCCCCAGAGGTTTATCTCAGCTTATAGGATGGTGTGCCATGAGCATAAAGGTTTGGGCCATATCCGTGCATTTTAGGTCATCTCCTTCACTTTTCCTGTTTTCACTTCTTTTCAGAGTTTTCTCTCATCAAGGTGCACCAGGCCATTGCTTCAGTTACTACTCCTGTCTGTATATTTTTCTTGCCTGATTTCGGGATGTCAGTGGGAACAATTCAGGCAAGTTTCAGCCCTTTCCACTGCTCCTCAGTTCCGTTCAACCTCTTTTGTTGAAGTCACTCCATGGTCAGACTTTTTGGGTTTCTTTCCAAGTGCATTTGATTTGATCATATCTCCTTTTCTGAGTGCTTGTTCCACTTGGTTCTCTGTTTCCTAGATTTCATTTCATTTCCTGAAAGGAAATCCTTCAAAACAGGAAAGTGAAGGAGATAACCTAAAATGCACGGAAATGGCCCAAACCTTGTCCAATTGATCTTCATTGAAATTGCAAGATTTCATTTCCTTTCCTGATAGGAAAGCAAATACAATCTAGGAAACAGAGAACCAAGTTGAACAAGCGCTCAGAGAAGGAGATATGATCAAATCAGACGAAATTAGGAAAAAATCCAAAACATCTGTAAATTCATTGCCTCCAACCAAAGAGGCTGAACGGACCTGAGGAGCAGCAAAAGGACTGAAACTTGCCCAAATTATTCCCACTGACATCGCAAAATCAGGCAAGAAAGCTAAGCAAACTACAGGAGTAGTAACTGAAGAAATGAAATTGTCTAACATGATGAGAGAAAACTATGAAAACTTTAATGAGTGCCATGTTTGTCCCTCTCTTCCTTGCTCTCTTTCAGCCAAGTGAAACAAGAACATTGTTTTCAGTTTAAACATGTGAAGCCATTATTTCTGCTCACACATGCATTTTATACCACAAACACCCCCTAGTGCATTGCTTTTTGTTTAAGAGGAAAGGAAATAATGTAAGACTCATAAATGAAATCCTATTTCAAACTTTTTCTTGAGGTTTTGTTGGTAGTGGATTAATGCCCTGCCTACTCTAAACTCTTCCCTCACTCTTCTAAAACCTGACCTTAATCCCAGTTTTGACAACAAGCAAAATGTATGAATGGTTCCAGATGAGTTCCCACATCTGTAACCTTCCTAAAGCTGCCAATCAATTAAAATAGCCAAATCTTCCTCCTTCTGCAAAGCTCTGCTGTGAGCTGCACTCTTCTGGGCAATGCAAAATCAACTTGAGTTTCCTCCGGCATCTTCCTCATCCAATTCTTTTTTCTAGGAGACTCCTGCAGGGCTTTAACCCCTACTTAGGTGAATGCTAAATCCACTTGACCAGTGGTGAAGCAAACATATCCAGAACCTAGAAAGAGACATTTTGAGAAACAAGATAATTAATTAAAAGGTCTTCTTCTGTTTCTTCCACTTTATTTTTCTGACTGCTGACTTAAGCAGGCAGGCAGCACAGGTCCTGCTTACCTGAAGGGCTTTGCAGGACATGTCAGTATGTCCTTACCTTCCCTATGACATGGATACAACTCCTGGGCCCTGGTGTTTATGATTGCAGTTATAAATTACCTATTTTTATAACCAAGTTGTTTAATGAATATTTCATTTTATGCAAAGCACTTGTCCTGCTGAAAGCAAAAGTAACTGTTCCATATTTTTAGCTTTGGTTGCTGAAAGATAGGTTCATTTGTTTCAAATACGTGACACAGGATGCTAATTTATGCCAGTCTTTTAGCTGTCAGATTGATCTGCAAACTGATTTCTTTAGAAAACTTTACCTTGCCTTTATATATGTCAGAAATATTTTCCATGCTTCCCTTTCACATAGTTTTGCATTTTAATGAGTCACTTCAGCAATTATTATGAGGTTTCTACATCACTTTTATACATAGAGAAGTTAGAAACTATAAAGGATGAGGAGGGTTAGATATACTCCGTGTGGTTCTTTTTTGAATTTAATTAGCTAAAATATATTTGTCGTATTTTTGTCTTTATTTTTTAAAAGTGTTTGTGTGTCTCTGTGATATACTCACACATCAATTAAAGGAATTAATCAATGGATTAATGCAGTAAGTTACAATAAATCAAAAGCAGTTTAAAAACTAATAGTTATTACAAAATATCATTGAAATCTGTCATGATGTGGTGGTGATTAATCTACATTGAATGTGGATTATCAATAGAGACATATAAGAGAGACTCACACAGGGACTCCCACAAAGTCCATCTGTGGAAGAAATTAGTTGGAGCTGAATCTTAAAAACAAATTTGGTCTCATATGGCATAGTATTTCTTGATTGTATGGGGTATAATATTAAAGAATGGAAATTTGACTGTAATTTCCCAGTTTAATATTTCATAACATTTGGATTTGTAGTATTCACATGAGGAAAAAAATTTGGAAGGAGCAATTTGAACCATGCTGCTAATTAGTTAATAACAGCCACTGCTGGCAGCTGAGCCTGGTGCTGCTCAGCTGGCCCATTCTTCCCAGGATTTTCAATGCTCCAGAATACAAACTGAGTTGAGGGCAGATGTTGCTACAAGTGGATGTACACAATGATCTGATGGCTCTTGGCCTGTGCCAGTAGCATCCCCTACCCAGAGTTATTGACCCAAGCATATTAATCCTGGCATCAGGCTTCAAAGAGCCTTATTCCCATTAGTGAGGGAATAATCCTTGGCAGATTAAAGGTGTTGTTTCATAAATTCAGGAGCCCAGCCTGGTTTCTTGTTACATGTCAAGACCTTCTTTCTGCTATTCTCCTTCAAACATCAGTCATCAGGTGTCAGCTCTGTGGCTTGTGATCCCCTGTGTCTGCAGAGCCCCCTCAGTTCGAGGGTGTCCATAAAGAAAACCCAACTTTTTTCATGGTTCATTTGGAATCAGAATCCATTTCAGGTAGTATTTGCTCTTCTATTTTCTAACTGAGGGATACATCCAGATGTACTAAGGCAAGAGAGGCAGGAAGCATAAATAAAGGACATGTACTGATTTGACCTTTGGAGGTACCAGAGGGCTTTTTCATAGATGTGAATTAAATAAAAAAAATAGTTCCTCACGTCCCATCCACATTTTGTGATTAAAGTCTGGAGTTTGGATGGTCCTTACATATTAAAAATGTGCCTTCCAAATTTCCTTACCTTATAGAGAAGGGGGAATCCTATTACAAAGCTCTGTGTTGAAAATTCCTGTGACATCTCTCAGAATGATATTTTTCAGAGTTTAGCGCATCATAGTGTGACGATACTCTGTTTCCTTTTTGTACCATCAATAATTTCAGAGCAAATATTCTCTAAAGCAGATGAGACCTTGATGATAAAAACCTTGAAAGATTTCTCTGAACTCTGCCAATCTGAACAGGTAGTGATAGGAACAGGTAAAATGTTTATGAAGGACTCACATTTTCAGTGCAGATTCTAAGTCTGGTACTGAATAAATCATTACAGTAATTTTTTCAATAGTACAAAGAGCAGAGTTCTTCACTCCTCCTAAAACCAAGTTGTCTCTTTGTCTCTTGTGAAAGTTACAGACAAGAACTGCAAAGATAAAAAGACAAAAAAATGGTGCAAATGTGATGTGCTGAGGAAGGTCAGTGTTCAATGTTATGGGATTTATTTGGGGGGTAGGAGGAGTGTTTGGGAGTGAATTTATTCCAGATTCATTATTAAGAGAAATAAAGCCAGATTCTTTTTCTTTGGGATTTCAAAGTTTTTCAGAAGTTGTTTTGCCAATGTCAGTTTCTGATTCACATTCACTAAGGGAAAGAGGAGAAAAATAAGGGTACGCTGAGAGTAAAGAACATGACTTCTATTTCTGTCAAGTGCTGACAGTGGGGGTCCTTTTTAATTTATTTGTTTAACAGTTCTATCTGCATATATTAGCTAGGATGTCTGAAGTGATGCACCTTTTTTCTTCTTATCTCACTCTTTAAATGCTCTCCTTGCACTGTCAATGCTTAAACTGTAATTTAGGTTAATTATTGAAGGGAAGAGAGGGATTCAAACCCTTTTATTAAGTATGTCTTATGATTTCTGCTACATTTACCAAAGACAGTCCTATAAAAATAATTCCCATTTTGGCAGCGAACAAGTCCTTTTAAGTTTTCTTCTGTTGGAAGTATTTCTGTTGAATCCTGAATAGGATCAATAAATGTATTTTTAATGCACAGGAGGTTACTTTTTATTTAAGCAGCAGATTCTTAAAATATTTAACATCCATTCTATTCTCTGGTGAAATGCTCTTCTGTTTCTTAGGAGTACATTTTGACCTTGGTATTATTGCAGACAGTATTTCTGTTTTGTCTCATGGCAAGAACATCCTAAAAAGAATGGCCACTTATTAAACCTATCTGTTATGGAAGCATAAAAAGATAATGCTAATATACAGCTGGTTCTGCAGGTCAGATCTTTACAGGGAAGACCTTAGAGAATAGCTAATATCAACAATACTGCTTTGAATTGCATCAGCTGAGTGTCTGACCCATCCTTTTAAATGAAATTGCACAGCACTCACAAAAAGCCTCTCTATAAAGATTTCCCTGAAGAAGATTCCCAGTGAACACCACATGGGTGGGCTGCTTAAGCTCTTGTTCTGCAAATCCTCACTTGTGCAAATAATCCCACTGAAGCAGATTATTTTGTTATTGGGTTTAAGCCTTCATGTCTGATCATACAAATGAAGCAGCCAGGATTGTGCTCTTCAATCTGAAGAATGAAGAATTATCACAGCATTAAATCCATAATAGAAACTCCTTTAATCTTTCCTCCACCCTTTCAGTGAAGGTTTTATTCAGCAGGATGTGATGGATTTTGCACTGTTCAGCATCTGGCTCTTTGCTGATGAGCAGAAAGAATTTGATCTCATTTTTTGTTAGAGCTATATGTGAAGAACACTGCTGTTTCCTCTATTCCTTTCCTGCCATCTACTAGTTTATATTGTCACTTGAGATTCACAAATTCAGTTGATTAAAACCTGTGGGTTGTTTTCTTGTTTGTTTTTTTGGTTTTTTGAGATATCTAGAAAGAATAAGTAGAAGGGGAAGCATATCTGCTGCTCTTAAATTCAGCAAAACCGTTGCTAATTTCCACACTTCAAAGACGATCAGCAGAAGTTTGTAGCTAGAGGGTCTGCTGAATTTCAGAAACTGCTACTTCCTCTTGAAAATGTCAGCAAAAGTTTGGGGAAAAAAAAGTCTCAACTCTGAACATTTCTACTATATCCATACAGCTTGACCTTCAAAAAATTCGTGTTATGCCAAAAATTATACTTCCAAAATTGACTGGTTAGGAGTTTGCCTGCAAAAAGCTACATTGGACTTCTTCCTAGCGTTGTAACAAATGGAACTAACAAGACACCACAATTCTCCAGGGACTTGACCCAAGACCTGCCTAACTGAATTTTTCAGAACTCCGGGAAGAAACACTGAATTACCTAAACTCCCTGTGTAGACTGGTCAAAGGACTTCACTCTTTTAATTCTCTCCTGGAGGTGCATTTGTAGTAAAACACAGCTTTTTAGAGAGGCTGCAGCTATTCCTCTCTTTACTTCTTTCCCTGTGTTGTTTTAGTTTTCAGCTTCAGTATTCACAGCAGATGTGGACAAGGTGCTATTGTACTGCTGCTTAGCACTTAATCAGAGCTAAACTATCTACAGCAATCAGTGTGTACTTGAGTGAATTCCATATTTATCCTGGTGGAATGGGTTATATTAGCTGCAGTGGGACCTCCCTACAGCTGGTGTCATCCTGCAGGGGCCTTTTGACCTCAGAACTACAGTGATTTTTATACATTAGTATTTGGTCTGTCTCAGATAAGATAAGTCCAGTGTTTCAAGTGTCACTTGAGAAAATACCGTGAGAGGAAGGGTCTTTCCCCTTTTTTTATTGTTATTGTTGTCTGCCATTCTTAAAGCTTAAGCAAAGCAATCTTAAATCTCTTTCATGCTCTGATATTTCTGTAAAGTAATCTCTGGATTTTTTTAGCCCTACAATAAGCTGTACATCACTTTTCCTGATGATAAGGATGACTATGACAGTGTGTTGTAGTAAAAAAGAAATTACACATGTCACAGCTGGATTTACAGTGAGATGGATATTGTACTTTAGTCTGTTTGAGTGGATACTAAGTGATGAGCCTGAAGGTCAGTCGATCCCAGAAAAGGATGGTGAAGTCTGAATGCTGGAATGATCTCTTCCAGTCTCAGATCCTTGCTGTTAGCCCCAGGGTATGAGGGGTAACTGCACTCTCTACTCTGCAATAACTTTTAGAAGTTATTCTAAAATATTCTTCTGAGCCTTTCTTGCTGTGTCATGTATCCACCAGCCCCAGTGCTGCCCTGCCTGACAGTGTTTCATTGCCAGAATCAGGGACGAAGGGAAGTCCTTCATCTCCTCCATAATGGATATATTGGATATAGTGTGTTCCTTTTAGTCTGTGACAGATCCAGACTGAGGAACTGTGTTGAGCAAAGTGAATTTCATTAAATCTGAACATTGAAATGCCTGAATGTGTACCAGGAAATCTCCTCTGCCTCTTAGTTCTTAACCTGTTTTAAAAAAGCATATTGGCTGTGAGAAAATGGTGAGCTCCTTTGCAGCAGCTCGAGCTGTAATCTCAGACATCCCTATTCCTTCCATGAGAGAAATGTCTCCCTTGGCCCCCTTGTTCCTGCTATGATATGCAATGGGATTTGCCAATTCCAAGTTATTTAGGAGGTGGAAAGAAGGGTAAAGTTAATATATTCCTTATATTAAATTAAAATATTCCTTAGTTAAATCTTAGCGCCACACACCACCCAAACATTTTCACATTTTGCTTCCTATTATATTTTCTCATTAACTTTCTCTTATTTTAATTTTTGCTTTCCTCATTTTATTGTTTTTGAAAAGCAAAGTATTATTTAATCATAAATTAAGGAGGAAAGTGTAGATTCTGTCTGATTTCTAAGGTTTACTTCATGATCTCTTACACTCAGTAGTATCATTTTATGTATCCTGATGCAGGGAACCTGGTTTGTCAAGATTTCAGAGCCTTTTCCAGACTAAAATTAAGATACAAGTTCACTTATCTCCTGTATCCAACTTTTCTTTAATAGCCATTATTTCATAATGCTTTCTTTCTTAGGAAATTCAAACAACCTCAAAGTTTCAGCAATTAACTAAGTGCCTAAAATTAGCTGTATCTGCTTATGTGGTTTTTTTTGGATCACACTCTGATTTTTCCAAAGTTAGAGAAAGTATAGGAGAAGGAAAATGGAACAAAATCTCATATTGAAAGAAGTTTTTCACTGTTAATCAAAGAAGAAACTCCAGAGATTGTGTCGACTTGTCTTTCCAGACCAGAGAACCCAGATTTGCCTCAAAGTTCTCTGGTAATTGATAGATAAATAGCAATGCTCCTGGTCTTCAAGGTTTTTTCATATAAAAATGCAGGCAGGATGAAAGTTTTGTGGGCAGCTTTCAAGCAAGAATATAAATCTTTAAAAAGCTTTTTAAATTTTTTTAAATTCAGTTTAATAGAGTCAGAGCAGAGGCAGTTCTATTTTCTGATGCTTCTTTCCCTGCAACACAATTAAATCTATTTCTAAAAATAAAATTTTCCTACATTAAACCCCCCAAATCTCTGCAGTTGGAATACCTATACTCCTTTCAGCTGACCTGAACTATTTAATCAGAAAAAGAATGGTTATTGCTATTTAGGAAATTTTAAACCCATTACTACAATTTAAATAAATTTCAAACTGAAATTGCCTTTTTTCAAGCTATGTATTGAAACAAGTTCTGAAAATTGAATATATCCTTTTAAAATGTTTGAAATATTTATCTGGTTCAGACTCTGACAGATCTGACTTGAATTCATTAAAATTTTCAGCGATGTTTAAAGAGTTTTCAAAGTAGTAAATGATTTTTTGCTGAAATGTTCTTACAGTTTTCTTGACCTGCTTAAATTGCCAAGGTCTGTAGTGTGAGAGGTGCTTATGCTGAGTAAAGACAGTGAATCTTGGCTGGTTCCTGGAGGAGTAACGTGATGTAAATGATAACGGGTGTGCCTGCTTCAGTTTATTATACAGAATTCCTGTCGAGAGTGTTGCATTCCAAGGAGCACTGCCCCTTCTGTGCCTGCAGTTCCTCACTGGCACAGGGAGTTGGCATTGCTGTCCCACTGCAATTTGAGATATAATGAATTATGCAACCAAGTTTGGAAAAGCAGTTCCTGGAGGGATGCTCTGGATGTACCTGCTCCTCTGCCTGCAGCACCCAGCAATTCCCATAATTGCTCTCTCCTTTAAAGGTAAAAGAATTCAATGCCATAATGAGCCTTTCTGCAGACTGACACCTCTGACAAAGCCATGCTTCTCCACTCCTGATTTACTGCTCGTTACTGTGCCCCATTTGAAGGACAGATGTGCTACTTAATTACTGGAAATGGCACAAATGGCTCAGTCAGTGCTGCTGTTCATAGTGCCAGTCTAAGGTAGGGCTTCCTCCCCCTCTGTCACCTCTGCCCTGATGAGAAATTGAGATTTTTGTTTTCTTTTTCAAACCGTACAAGATATTTTAAAAGAACCTAATTCTGCATTTGATGGTGTTACTGAGTGCTTTATAATTAAATTTAAAACTATTTGCCTTTAAAGTCTGATTATCTAACTTAAATCCAATTTGATAATGCTTCAGACTTTTAAAATGCCTTTTCCCTCTTTCCAGGCTCTCTCAATAGATACATTCTAAAGATAATATTTATATACATTTTTACTAGGTGACATAGGCCAGAAATTGTACACACATCAGCTCTCTTCTGAAGTGTCTTTTAAAGATTTCCTGGTACTAATGAACTGAGCTTCTGAGGCAATGAAGAATTATCCTTGTAATCTTACAAGAGCTCTTAGCCTACTCTCTCAGCATTTATCTGTGCTGCTGTTGTTCAATATTTATGCCAAAGCCTGGTGTTCATTGATTGTGTCTGGATCTGCCTCAAAGCTTCAGCAGATTTAGTCCTGACATACCCCAGTGCCAAGGATGATGAAACCAGAGCACAGGGACTCAGAGATTGGTTTTACTGTTATAACAGAAGGTGCACCCTCATGCTCACAGGCTGCATTCAGGGGGTAGCTGTACAGAAGCCCTGCTTCCCAGCATCCCTTTGCACACACACACCATTTCTCCATCCCTGGACGTGTTCAAAACCAGGTTGGATGGAGTTTTGCTCAACCTGGTCTAGTGCAAGGTGTTCCTGCCCATGGCAGGGGCTTGGAAGGAGATGAACTTTAGGTTCCTTCCAACCCAAAGCATTCTGTGATTCCATGTCCTTTTCAGACTGGATGTGTCATACTCATGTGCATGGGCACAGCATAAACACTTAAAAGATTTGATAACTCTAAGTTTTGATATTTATTTTTGATAAAAAATAAATGCATGCAATATTTAGGAAGCCAAACCGTTACCAACAAGATAAAGAAGAGGTAGTGCTTGTGTTTCTTGCACTGTGTCTAAGTTTTAAAAAGAGTTTTCCAGTGCCAGATTCAAAGGGTCATTATTTTGTGGGCATATGCAATTTTGTTTCTCCTGTAGATAAATAAATATAAATCTGTCGACCAAAAGAAACACCATGTTGAAAGAAGGGAGAAGTAAGAACTGAAGTAAGAATGAAGTAAGAATTTGTAAAACAGTATTTAAAAGTTTGGGTGTATTTTGTTAAATGTTGCAGCTGCTTTCTCACCGGGCGGTGCCAGCAGATGTCAGTGCCAGCCCCACTGGTGTCCCTTGTGCTCAGGCTACATTGAGGAAATTGCTTTTCCTTACAAAAGAAACTCTCTGTCAAGTTGATGCTATGTTAAACAATCGATGTAGGTAAAGCTTTTGAGCCACCACTTTAAATCCTGTCTCAATGCCAAGAATATTGTCAAGTGTTTGAAAGAGATACTCCAAAAATAAGTATAATCACCTTAAACACACACAGAATATCTCTCTTTTCTTTTTCTTAGGAATCATGGCAGGAAACTTCTCTCTCTTCAATTGATCATAAAAATATCTGCCAGCAATGTGAATGTGCTTCACCTGTGATGGGGAAGGTGCCTTTTAGCCCATGAGAGGGTGAAACTGCTTCCACTTCAGAATCTTGTATTGGTGTCCAGCCTTGAGATCTCAAATTCAGGCTCAAATTTCATGAGTTCTCTCTTAAATGGAGACAGCATTTCAGGCTGGAATAATTACATATTGGGAACATGTGTTGCATGTGATTGTGGTCAAAGTTTGGATTTGATAGTCTTGGAGTTGTTTTTCAACCTTCATGATTCTATGATTCTATGTTACTCATCTTACACATCTGAAAATATGACTCAATACTTGGATATTGGTCCTAATTGTGAAAGGTTTAAAATTTGAATAGTCTGCTTTGAAAAATCACACCAGGATTAGTTAATCTTCTATATTGTTTTGACATCAATTTATTAATATGACCAGCTACTGCTCACTGCTGCAAAGCAAATAAATCTTTGAGCAGGAATCTGCTCTACCCCTGCAGTACCATTGATTATTTCTTATGTTCTTGCCAGGTGCTTTCTGTTAGTCTGAGCCTTATCTGATCAGGGCTGCAAAAACATGCATTTAGTGTTGTCCTTATCCTGGTCTGTCTTCTTCTTTCCAAATCCTTTCCTATCAGAGATACCTGATTTGCTGGATGCTATTCCTGCTGCCGAGATTTGTTCCCATGCTTGATCCAGCTGGATTTCTATAGATTCTACTCTGTTCATGTTTTCTTCTGAGTGTGGAAGCTTCCCACTAGTTGAAATTAATTTTATTTTCATTTGGATCATTAAACTGTCAATGTAGTTAGCCTTTTTGCCCTATTTTTATTGCATGTGCTCATAAATCACATAGAAAATTACATTACTGAAATCTTGCAATATCTCCTGCTTCCGTTTGTGGAACGAAACAGAATATTTTCAAATGTTGAGTTTTACCTGAATTCACCTCCCACACTGTTCAACTTTCCTCCAAGCCCTTCCATTGTTTACCAGTGCCTTACAGAGATTTCTTTCCATGTCCAAACCTATGAACCTGCAAAAGGTAGAGAGGGTCTCCAGCACTCCTGCCCTCAGTTGTGTATGCATCAAAAATCTGCCTTCAAGGGAGCTTGGCTGCTCCCCAGAAAACTTGTTTTAGCAAATTCAACTGCACCATAACTTCCAGGCAGAGAAATGAGGCCAGTTCTTCATGAATCTTTATTGTTTGTTTCTTGGTGTTTGTCTGAGTCATGCCAGATAATAACTGGTGACCTGCCATCTGAGTTCTCAGGTGCTCCAGTAGATAATCCAATATATTCTCATCACTGTTAGCATATTTTCTCTGACTATCAAGTTATGATTCATTTCTGCATATGAATACAGTCTCAACATCTTCAGAATGCCATTAAAGGATTTCATACATTTAAGAACTTGTATTGTAACAGAAATGCTAAAAATAGGTTACCAAACTTAGTTTAAACTATTTGGAATTCCTGGAAAGGGTGTGATGAAAATTTGGAAACTGGGCTGGTAAAGGGAAACTACTTGCATGGGTTTGCTTATGACTAGAGGCTCGTTTTGGATTCATTCCTCCAGCTTTGACTTACACACAAGATTTCCTTACCTTGGCTGCTGTGACTTTCATTTCTTCCACTGTCCAAGGCATCTGAGATACTTGGTGAGGAGCCACGGCAGTTAACAGTGCTGTAGATAAAGACAAAATGTTAATTACATGAGTGATTGTAAAGATTTGTCTTTACAAAAAAACCCTGAAGTCTCAAAGGATGGTCTTCAGTGTAGAGTGAATTTGGATTAATTATATATCAGCAGGGGTTTTTGCCCTGTAAATTTGATCTGGTGGCCAAGAAGTGACTTCACTTGTTGATACACTCATTTTCACAATAAATAAACTATTGCATAGGGTGGTAGTAAATGCAACAGAGCAGAGAAATGGAAGAAATTCCTATTGTACTCTTGTGCTGTGCTGCACCATACCTATATAGCCCTTTGTTAGTCAAGCTGCCACCATAGAAGAGAGAAATGGTTTTAACTTCTGTCAGTGCATCAAAAGGAAACCTCTGAATATCAGTGTTCCATTTCCATCTCTAGCATTCAGAAACGTGGGGGTTTATAATGACACATCTGCAGTTGCACAAGATCTTATTTGGTTTGTGATGGTTTGAGGGCAGCACGATAGTAAATATTCCATGTGAACGTACTACATTGCTTCAAAACTAATGTACTGATAGCTTGGGTTTCCTTTATTATTCTGTGTTGCAAGGCTGTTCAAAAGAACCAAACTTAACCTTAGTACTGGGTAATTTTGTGTTGGCAGTCAAAACTGTTGCAGCCAAACAGTTCTCTGTAGAATGATGGAAAAAAGCAATGAAACTTCAAGTATCATGCTGATATGTTCCCTCTTTGGAAATTCTCGGGGTTGTTCTAACACTTCAGGAAATGAAAAGGCACCAAAAGACACTTCCCATCATGTGCTATTTCTAATTGGCTCCTATACTGGAAAATCACTTTCTGGGCTGTGACAGTTTGATGAAGAGCAGTAAATATCTGTCTGGTATTTGAAACACTTTAGATGGAATGACATATTACATTGCAAAGGGGCCAATTTTAATGATCTTTTTTGACCTTTCCTATGTTTTCCCAAAACTAGTGTGGTCAGAAACAGAATAAAATCCATTAAAACCTACAATTTAGGGATGTAAGGTAATAGCACACTGTGATGTTTCACTTTGTTAAATGATTCCTGCAAAGTAACAAATGTCAAAACTGCTGGCTCTGGTGGCAAAATAGTTTAAAAAGGTGTAGAGAGGGAGGAGTATTTCAGCAGTGCTCTTGGGGCACTGTAGCTTAGTAGAGTAGCTTAGTTCTGATTTCTTCTTTCAACATTGCAGCTCCTGAGTGGAGCAGGACACGTGTGCTTTATTCAGGAAGCATTTACATCTAAGGGGAATGAATTTGGTTCGTTTTTTCTCATCCAGGAATAAAGTGTAAATTAAGATTCTGAGAACACACATTAGTACCAGTGTCCCAGTTCCCTTTAACTGAAGGTGTGAGCCTTAAAACAGACTGTGGCTGTTCATGTTGCTCCCAAAGCTTTAATGTGAGCCTCCTCTTTTGGCATAGAGGGAAAATGAAGTCTCTTTTTTCCCTGTGTTCCAAAGTCAACCTGGCATGATGTTTAGGCAAAAATCTAGGCAAATTATTTTGGCAAATATATCTTGTTCCTAATGCAGCCAGCACATCCCTGACTATGCCAGAGTCTCTATTTTTGGATGCTGAGCATTACTCAGTGTGGTGTGGTAGGGCACTGATTGAGAAAGCATCCAGCAAAGGGACAGGGCAAGTCTGTAGGACCTGAATGAAATATGAGTTATTTAAATGTACAGCTGAAGGTTCCTCAGCCAAAGCCTTCTATTCTGATTTACTAAAGCCATCACTAGATCTATTTCCAAATATAATATTAGTAATGCAGCTGAGAGATACTGGTATGACAAGGACTGGGAATGGATGAGCAAGGGAAAGGAATTAATCTCATAAGAGGTTTCTGCCTTTCAAAATATATTTTGTTTGGGGAAAAAAAAAAGAGAGTTTTAGGCATCTCTGCCCCAAAGCAGAGCATGGTAAGCATCAAAGAGGAATTCTGGGATGGGAATAAGTGACATCATGTGCTGTCAGTTCCATTTATTCAGAAAGCTCTTACTAATTGCCAGCTGATTCTGTGGTAGTCTGGAACTGACTGCCTGGAAGAAGGGCAGTCATACTCGAGCCTTTTTGAGGAAGAGATCTTATTTTTCTTCCTATGACCTTCTTGTTCTGGTTTGACTGGATGCTATTGTACTCAGGTGGATGCCTGACAAAGATAAATTGCAGGACTGAATTCTGCCCAAATCTGCCCAAAGATTCCATTTCTAACACATTTATTACTGGAACTGACTGGTCAGACACTGCCTTGAGGGTCAGAATATAAGGACCTTGTAGACCTTTGTTTTTTTCCCAGAAAAGGGAAATGTGCCTATTGTAATTATCACTGCTGTACACAATATTGAAATGATCAAAATGATCAAAAGAAATTAGCATTTATAGATTTTAGATGGCAACAGCAGTGGGATTTCAAATAAAGTACATCAAAGTTCACACCCTTCAGATAATAAGAGACCTCAAGCTGGGACTTCCACTATTCTTGGGTTCATTTTGAGTAATAAATAATATAACAAATATTCTCTTACACATGGTTTGTATCATTCTGACACAGCACACTCTGCTCTAGAGATTTTTGAGAAATATCATTAGAAAAAAGCATACTGAAAGATTGTTCACTGACAACCCCTGACTGATTAGTAGGTTCTGGGTTCTTATATTTAAGCCAAAGTAATGTGCTCTCAATCTTTAAGAGTTCTCCATTTTGAAAAAACAAAACCAAAAACCCCTGAATATCTGTTTTATCTTCCTAAACCCATCAAAATCCTGTCTGAAAACCACTCAAGAATGTTCCTATATATGTAGGTGGATGTTTGACAGCTGCTGGGTTCTGCCAGTAGCACTGACCTTTGGATTGCAAGAAACTGAGACAGGAGACACCCTGAGATTCTCATCACCTGTGCAATTTTAGTTCAAGATTTTTCAGGCCCATCATCTGACTACTACAACAACTTCTAACTTCCCTGTGGCTCCTCATCATCACTTTGTCAAGGCAAGCTGGGTGGCAATGCTTGAACTGAGGATTTGGGGTTTATTATAACACCTGGTGGCCAAAGGCTCCTGTTGACCTGAGATTTACTACACCAAACACCAGCTTTAAATCACCAATGTCAGTTCAGGTGCCCCCAAAGAGACACAGGGTGGTATATGCAGAGTTAAATAGGCTATTCTGAGATATTTTATTCTGCTTTCGAAGCATATTCTGCAAACATTAATTATAAATCTGCATTGATTTGGTTGAGCTAATTCATGTGAGACTATTCTAAGTGTAAGGTAGGTGAACTCTGACTCCTCATCAGGATAATTTTTGACCTGTGACTTTGAGTGTTGTCAAGTTTAACATAAATTTGCAACAAGAAGCTTAAGTCTCTTATGTTTCACTGAGATTTTGCAACCCTTCTCCACACCCCTGTGTTATTAACAACCTGCTAATGAACTGACAGCTACTGCACTTATGTAAATGAGGAGGTTGTTGAACTGGGAGCTAGGCTGCCTCAAAAAACAAAATAGAATTTAGCCTTTCCAGTTTCAAAACTTATTGCTCTCCTCATCTGGTTGATAGAGAATAAACATCTATGATATCATACATATATAAATATCTATGGAGTATTTTATAATTCATGATGGTGCATGTCATAATTATGACCTTTTAAGTGTTTTGTATTTCTCAAATGTAGAAAGAACATAGCTTAAATTGGCATAGACCCTCTAAAGGGGCAAGTTAATCCTTAGTTTTCCAGGCTTTACTCTTGCTAGGATATGTTTTTTATCTATACAAATATACATACATACACACACATATGTACATGTGGCAATCTGTAGGAGAATCAGTTGTAAAGATCAAAATTAAGTTTTGGAAAAGTCTATTGAGCCTTCTGTATCTATTTTTAGCACCTCATAGCCAATAAAATGTGCACTAGTTGTACTCTAGGGAACCAAAAGGAAAAGATTGACACGTTACCTAACATGACCTCAAAATGCATTGTATAAAGATAAACATTAATTGTGGCTGGTGAGCTTAATGATGAAAAATGTCAGAGGATGTGATAATATCCTCCAAGGACTTACAAGTTGATCATAAAAGGAAGGAAATCACCCATCTGCAGCAGCAACAGACCCAAATTAATGCTTGAAAAGTTTCTTAAACATGGGGAAAAACTCCAATAATAAGAATACTGAAGCACTGTAATGTAGGAAGGTTCTGGAGTGCCCAGCATTGGAGGTCTTTAAGAGCTATTTATGCACCATATATAAGGTGTGACACAGTTGTGCCTTAACTCACTGGTGGTCTGGAATAGATGAGATAAACTTCAGCATTTTCTGTGATATTGTGCTATGAAGATTTATTACTCAATGAGGATTTCTGTTATATTAGGTAGTGGTTTCTAAAGTTTATTAGGACTAGTGGATGGAAAATATTACTGCAATTTCCAAATGATACCTGAACACTCAGGCTTTTATCTTTTCTCTCTCTTTCCCATCAGTATTAGGTGATACACATATTTTTGTGCATTTTACTTGTTTGTTCTTATAGATTTCTATTCCATCATTCTCTCTTTGTCCCTAACAGTAAGCTATTTCACTGTGAGACAGGACAGCCCACTGTTTTTTATATCAGAGCATATTGTCCTTATTGTTGCAAGAATTTGTTAACCTTTGTGCAACAGTGGGAACTTTCAATAGAAACGTAAGGAAAAAAAATTAAAAATTGTCTCAGCTCCTCAGAGGTAGGATCCTTTATTGTGGGTGTCTTTATCCCCCTCCTTAGTGAGCTGGAGGTGGTAATGACTGTCTCAGCTGACCATGGAGATGGATGGCTCAAAGCTCCTCTGGGGTTGTTTGTCACCTGAAATCTATGGAAACTTCTCTCAGACCCAGAACACCAGAGTCTCTAATTATGAAATCAAATGGGATGAGCTGAAGGGAGCTTTTTACAATAATGCCTGATAATTCTTTCTCAACCCCCTGTAAGCCTGGAGTCTCTTATTCCTGCTAATCATGGCCCTAGTAAGGGAATAAGAACAATGACAGGGAATTAATGGGGACAAGCAGCAGCGATGTGTTACTGAGAATGGAGCATTTGTCTCTAGTTTATCTCTACCACCAGGGCACACATTTGTATATTTGTAACATCTCATTGCCAGACAATTTGAACTATTTATATTCAGTCAGAGTATCTGTGACTTCAGTTTGTTATTAATCATTTCACTCAACTAGAATCTGTTGTTATTTGTTCTTTTTTGATATATAATGACACCAGCATTTATTATTCATCACTCATCTCTCTTTTAGCTTAGCTGAAATTTAGTTTTATTATTTTTTATTCTTTTCATTGTATTTCTTGTTCTTATTTCATTTTTCTTTTCCAATTATAGATAACCCTTTGTCATTTCTCATTGTTAATGATATATAAGCTAAATTAAAATAGAGCAAGTTTTGATTCACAGTATTTGGTCACTATTTCTATTGTGCAGAGGACTGAGGTTTTGTTGTCAATTACCTTAATGGAAGTTTCTATTCAAATTTTGTTTAAATAATATCTTAATTTAAATTTATATAATAATTTTTTTTTCTCTATTTGTATATTCATTTTAATTTTGGTTTCCATGTAACTTACTGGTATTTAACTTTACAGATGCTGAATCAAAGCTCTTTTTTTTTCTCCTATTTTTAACTTTTTTTTGGATTGGGCATATGCTCTCACAGAAAATATGTCCAAATTTTTTTTTTTTTTTTTTTGCCAGCATAAAATACTATTTTTTAATTCTAATCCTTTTACACATCTGAGGTGAGATTCAGAACTTACTAATGTCTTACCTGACATCAGGGACTTTAAATTCAACTAGTAGCAGAAAGGATTATTTCAAGATCTTGTCATGATATCTCCTCTCAGCTACACCACTAAAAACTGCTTCTTGTTCTACAAAGAACAGAAAAATGTTATTTTAATCTTCTCTGCTCAAAGCAAAGAATTGAAGTTGAGTTCAGCTGTGCTTATAGAATTTCGTTCAGAAGTAACAAAGAGTTTCCCATTAAAAAATTGTAACAATTTTGGCATAAGATCAACTTGTGGGATTCCACTTTGTGACTGACAGAGATATGATTGAAAAATTATTTTGTGTCAAATTATGGCTATCAGATTTCTGAAGAGTTTCTGAGTTGTTCTTTTGTTTTGGGCTTTTTTTTGGTTTGGTTTGGTTTTTTGTTTGTTTGGTTTAATTTTTTGTGGTGAGTCCTAAAATGATTGTATATTTTGTTGAAGATTGGAATAGCATGGACTAAAGTTGGATTTTGGCATGTGCCGCTCATTCTGAACATTTTATCCTGGAAAGATTTGACCAAGTTCCACCCAAGTGAGCAGTAGTTACAATATGGAAATAAAGTTATGGAAGGGGATGAAGAAGAGGGACTGGGTGCAATGAGATATCTAGAAACATGCTCGCTTAGATGTGTCACTTTTTATATTATCATAACTTCTGGCTGTATGCTCAGCACAGCACCAAGCAGTTGCTAAACTGCAAACTTCCTTTGTACGTGATATTAAAATGTGATTTGCTGTGGGAAGCTGTTTTAAATTTAAGAGAGAAGGAGAGAGAGGTAAGATGAGACTTGAAGATGTGAATCAGCTTATATTATCTCAGAGGATGTAAATATGAATAGCTGCCTTATATCTGTGGAGAGGTAACAAAAAGAGGTAATAAGTGCAGGAGGAAATGGCAGGAAAAAAGTTGGAAATGTTTTAGACTACACGTAGGAAAATAAATGGCAAAGACTGGAAGGGGTGAAATGAGAAGGTGAAATCTACTCCTAAGGCTCTGCATCCAAGCTTTCCAGTTTGTGAACTCTAGTCCTGATCTCACCCCAAACAAAGACCAAAAAGACTCCAGCCCAGGCCTGGCCATCTGGTTCTTTCAGATTTTGAATGAGTCCGTGGAGAAGTGCAATAACAGTGAGGGACACAGAGCACTTACTAAGAAAAAAATTATAACTTCTTATTTATTCTTGTGTTCCTGTTCACATATCTCAGTGTAGATCCCTATTATTTATTCTGTAAAACAGAATGCATAATGGCCAAGTTCTGCTTGCCTTTATTTTGGCTGAATTTTATGCAGGTCATTGACTTAAGAGTCTTACCTTTACTTAGTCATCAATTTTAATGAAATCTGTAAAAACTACTTACCTTTGGCCCCTTTAATTTTTTCTTTATCTGCTTTATGGTTTACAAATAGATTCAGAATTATTTGGAAGGGCAAGGGCTGGCAAACAGAGAGGTAGATGAACACACATCATAATCACAGAAATTATACTTTCTTAGGAAATTAAGCTAGGTAAGAACTTGCTGGAAAAGCGGATATCTTGTTTTTGTGCATGAATGTACACGGGTTAATGTGAGTCAGTGTTCCAATGAATTTTTTTTCACAGTTTTAGGATGCAACTTCTTTTTCCCGAGCCTGTAGCTGATTTTCTGCACGACCCTGCCCCATTTCCACAGTGTTTGGAAAGCTGCAGCTAAGCTTCATGAAACGTCAGACCATTAAGAGCGATACAAGTTTTCCATGGTTAATGTGTACCAATGACTTTGTTAACAAAGAGACAAAACAAAAATTGCCGTTAAAGGAGCGCAAAGGTTACAAAGTCAAATGCGGAAAAGTTGGGAAGCGTTACCCTGATAGCTCTGTGCAAGTTTAATTTGGCCTCCTTGAGTGCATGCATTATGACACTGACTTTAATTACCTGATCACACACTGTTTTCTCCACGGGGCTCCTGCCTCATTCAGTGCTCTGGATGAATGTGTCTCACTAAATGAGCAGCTATTCAGTGTTTCCTTTTATTCTCATTATTCAATGCGCATCACCATGACTTATTTACTGATCTTCTAATTCTCTTTGTAAATTCAGACTTTTTTATTTCCTCATGGCCTTTTCAGTGCTGTGCTTCGTTAAAGCATCCATGTGCTTCCCATATATCAGAGCCTTTATCTTCTCAAGGCAGCTGTAAGGTGGCACAAAGTTGATACAGTTTTTGAGGGGAAATGGAGGCTTCTAATTGTACCGGTATTCATTAATTTTTGAGAATCTGCTTTAAGACTTAAAATCTGTATTTCTCTTTTAAATTTCAAATCAATGAGATCTATTCTTCCCTTTGAGTAATCCTCAATATTTCATTTTGTATATGACCTCATAACAAGGAGTAAATTAACAACCCATTTTTAACTAGGGTTTTAATCACCAAAAATAAAGAATCAAAGTTTAATCTGAGAATTTAGGCTTGCCCTCATCCCCTCTTAATGTTGAAATCAATAGGCTCAATATTTGTCCATACCAATGCCCAGGTGTGATTTGGTGGGCACGTCAGCAGTGGCAGCCCTTGTTTCATCAGTGTGTCCAAAAGGGGAATTAAAGGGGGGGAACTTGCCCTATAATCACGGTTTGCATTTTTATACGTCCCTTATTCCAGCAGGGGACTCTGCCTGGTTTGGTAAACAGCATCTCTTGGCATGATCTTGGCACACTTGCTCCCCTTTAAAGAAGTACACAGTCTTACCCTTCCCGAGATTCCCAAACTCTAGCTGAACATTATCCCTTTCATAGCCACATTAGTTGGATTAGTTTTATATTGCAAGTAATGTATTGTGTACAAACAGTGTCATAAGTATCATTCACCTCAATTTCAGCTGTCATACATCTCTTTTACTTTTTAAATGCATACAGAAAATATGACTCCATTGGGTATTTATAGGAAAAGAATTTACAACCGAGTTAAACCAGAACATATAAACTCTTTTTCACCTGAAGAGAATTTAGAGTGGTCAATAGCACAATATGCATGTTATTTTATGTATTAAATATTTTTAATATACTATGTAATTAAAATCTGCAGTGAACTGCACATGATTTTAAATGTCAGAAATAACAAAGTGCAGAAGCCTTAGTCATTCCAGGTGCATGTGGAAATGGAAATATTCAAGTTTTGACTCAGACAAAACAGTGTTGAAATTATTCAGTGCAGTCTTCTCATTGAGTGAGTTGATTTAATGCACTAATTTAAACTACATTTATCACTGTCTCCATTTTTGTATAACTGTGAAATTGACTTATTTGGGTGCATCCCATAATACCTGATTAACCCTCCTAAAGCACTGTGGGTGGAGATATTCAGGAGAAGTTTTCTGTGTGATTTCCCAAGCTGCTCTGTGCTCACTGCTCTACAGAAACAGGTTTTGTGCTGGGTGCATCCCAAGCGAGGCCGCCCTGCACAGGCACCCCTGCTCTCCTGTGTTCTCTCCTGCCTGCTCAAATACCCTGGAACACGGGAGAGTCCCAGGCACAATTTTCTTTCTTGAAAGCAAGGGAGGTAACCCCTGGTCTAGTGAAAGCTGTCCCTGCCCGTGGAGAGGGAGCTGGAGCAGGAGGATCTTTAAAGTCCTTTCCAACACAAACCATTCTGTGAGTTCTAAACCTTTTTATTGCAAAACAAAGCTGTGATCCTTGCATTCACAAGTGATTTTAATTCACAAATCTGTCAAATCACTCAGATTCTGCAGTCTAGATTTAAAGTCTTATATGTTAAAGGGTCCTTTACCTGGAGCTTTACTGGAGGGTATGTCATTAAATTTGTGTGGAAGTCATTTGACTGGAAAGTCATTTTGTTATTCCCTTGTGACAGGAATTTATGATATTTTGAATTTTTTTCCAAGGTTTATTTATTTATTTATTTATTTATTTTTATTTTTTATTTTTTTAATATTTCAATTCTCTAAAGCAACAGAAAATATTTAGACCTGGAAAAATCAAAGTACATACATTACCAACTAACTTTTTCATGTTTTATCTTTTTCCATTTTCTCTACATTTTTTTTTTTTTTAGAGTACAGCACCCAAAACGTTTCTGAATATTAAAAAAAAAAATCAAAAATAAGACTGTTCATTTAGAATATTAATTAAAAGTGGGAATTTGGAGGATTTTTGGAAAGTGTACTTTACGTTTTCTTAGAAGTTTAACAGTTTTAATTTTTAGTAGATCTTTCTCTGGAAAAGGTTACCTGAAAATTTCTGTTCACCTCTCAAATGCACTCCTGTCTCACAGAGATTGCAATATGATTTATCTAACATTTCTGAGCCTTTTTGGGATGCAGAATGCAGGAAAGATGTAAAGCACTGGTGAAGAGGGGAGTGACCAGGATGCTGTATCAGTAGAGAAACAGAAGTGAACATTGCTGCTCTCCCTTCAGTTCAGTGTTTATATAGCAGCCCATCAGTGAGTGAATCACCACTGTGGGGATAAAACAGGTGAGAAAAGCTCCTGCTGAGATATTCTCACTGCTATAAATTATCAGCAGTACCAACAAGAGCAGGTTCTTTGTCAGGCAATAAACAAGAAACCTTATAAAGGATAAATGACTTGTCCAGAGAGAACTCCGGGGACATTAAGCCTGAAGGATCAACTTTGAAATTAGCTCCTGTGCATTTGTGAAGTTCCCAGAACCGCTGTGTAACAGCACTGCTGGCACTGCTGTGAGGCAAAGAAGGGAAAGCTGAATTTTGCTGTAACCTATGCTTGAGCTACCACCTAAGTTTTACAAAAATTAAATGATAGAAAAAGACAGAGACCCAATGATCATCTCTGGCTCTGCTCTTCCACTTAGCAACTGCAAAATTTGGGCAGTGAATGACACCTTGATCCTTGAGACTGGCAGTGCTTCGCAGAGGGAGTCTGGCATAGTCCTGTAGCTGAATTCATTTGCAGATTGTATGATACAATATAGCAAATAATTTTTTTTTCCCCCAGCAATTTTCCAAATCTTCAAAAGACTCATACTTTTTTCAGAATATTTTTCATTAATTATTAATTATATGTGCTGCAGTAAACTTATCCATCTGAAATAATGTAGTATGAATGAGATTAGCAGCAGAAGATCAAAGAGGATTTTAATGACCTGTTAATGGTTTGTGTGTGGATTTGTTGTATCCCTGTATCTTGAAGTGTCTGAGAGAGTTACAGTGAACATGATCTTGCAACCAGTGTCCCATCTAATCCTCATTATTGACAATAAATCTCATGATGTTTCTGAGCATCTCCTGGGAGGAATTCTGATTATCTCCCATGCCTGCTGGAAGCCTCAGGAGATGGTAACTTTTTAGTTATCTGACAACAAAGCTGCTAAATATTGGCTGCCAACTGCCAAGAGTTTTCCACTGATCTGAATTTAGCTTTATTTACCTTGTTTAAGGGCACATTTCAATATACAAATTCCTTACTAAGAATAGAGCTTAAGCCTGTGTTTAATGTGTAGAAGTTGTGCTAGTTCAAAGTTCGTCAATGAGGAAGAAAAATATGCAAGGAGAGCAGGCAGGTTGCTGTCCAGAATGGAGAGGCTTGGAAAATGAAAGGGGAAATTTCCAGGAGGGAAAACAGTGGGAAAGACAAATTACCTCATTGAATTGGAGCAGACAACCAGTACTGTGTATTTTGACTTCATGTGACTGTCACAGTGCAAGCTTGTGCTAAAAACAAGCAAACAAAAAGCAAACCAGACCAAACCCCTCCCTTATCTTCATGATTAGGCAAGTCTACAAGCATGGTCTCTACATGAATAACTGATGGGATACAGCTTGCTTGAGTCTGAATACTGCACAATATTCTCTCTCTCTCTCAAAGTCATAACCAGTTCCAAAGCATACTTCCTATATCACACTCTCTATGGGGGCTCTCCCACCATTTATTTCCTCAAATTAAGAATCAGTGTCAGGAGAGAATAAGACAGAGTATTCAGAGCTAGCCAAAGGAAAAGTTTTAATATCCAATAAAGTCATATGAAGCAAAGATTGTGGCAGGTCTTAGTGTTGGAGAAATCTCCTGTAGCTGCTCTCCTTTTTTGGGAAGGGAGATTCAAATTCTGGTCAGTGCTGCCCTGGAGATGAGCTCCTGATGCACCAGGGACTTGTCCTTCCTGCATTAGCTCAGTCTCACCTGTAAGGCTGGTGTTTCCATGCCATGAGCAACTGAGTAAATAATGAGGAGAGCTCACAAGAATGTGTACAGCCAGAGACCAGGACTCAACTATGCTAACACCCAAAAATCTCCAGATTGTGCTCAATGCAATGCTAAATGAGCACAAATTGTTACATTAGGGATATGTTGGTCACAGAAATACCTATATGGCAGATTTTCAGCGACAGTGAAAACTAAACATCTCTCTTCAGGTCATGGCTGTTGCAAACACTGATTTTTTTTTTTTTTTTTCATTCATGATTCCGTGTGTCTTAAATCTCTAGCTCTGTCCAGACAGACTACACAGAATAAACTTCAAAAGTTCATTTTAATTTAGAGGACGGAACAAATGATAAATAAATTTCTTTCCTGGTAGGAGAGGAAAAGCAGGATCATAAAGGTTTCTTTTTCATCCACTTTCCTAATTTTCTTTCTATTCAAAGTGCTGGATGAAAAGCAGGTAGTGGCCTCCTTTTACAATGCTACTAAAATTTGCACCTCTCCAGATCCTGACTAACTGGTCACAGTCCTGAGGAACTTGCTGCAGCTGCCCCAGCTCTAGTTTTGGACTGGACAATCTCCTCAGCAGTGCTGCTATTTGATGTTCTGCCTTTAGGAGTAGGTTATGACATTCTTACAAAAAGCAAACCAATTATTTCTTCAGAATTTCATGAATTCTTAATCTTCTCTTATTCAATTCCTTAAATCTTTCCTGATACCCTCAGAAATTACGTATCTGTCATGTTCTTTGATAATTAGTTACCAGCACAACAAAGCATCTGGTGTCTTCTGGATTTTTTGGTTGGTTAAATGATGTGGATCTAATGTTGAAACAGAAGAATGCATCTCAGTAAATGAAGCAGTACAAGCACCTTGCAGGCGTTGTCAGCTGTTGGATGCTGCTGAGCTTCCTGAGCAGACCCAGGGAGCATGAAGCTGGGATAATGGATTGGAGCAGCACAACAGCCACAGAGAGCATGAGGGGCCAGCAGAAGGGAGACTGAAATTTATTGGCATCCCTGTACTTATGTGCAAAAGATAGAGGCGAGTGCAAAACGGATTGAAACAGAAGCCTGCTCTGCACTACCCTTGCGAGCATAAAATTTGAATTTTTGCACCATATTGCCACCTTTTATCTCCTTCATGGTTTGTATTTGCTAAAGTTTGCTTGCTCTCAAGGAGCACAGCTCCTCTATAAGCAGGTCTGATTTCAGAGCTTTCTGTGGAAGAGCAAGCTCTGGGAAAATGATTTTCTGAGCCAAGTTCAGAGATGACGCTAGCTGTGATATTGTAGAAAATAGACATTAATGATCAAAAAGTGTTGGTACTTGTATGTCCAGGAGATTATGTTGCAAGTCTTTTCTGTGTGGAATGAATAACAGGAAAGCTCAGAGTAGTTGAAACTCCCTACAAGATGATTTCTTTGACTGGTAGGTTGGAGATAACAGGAAATTTATGGTGAGGATGCACCTCGTTATGAATGTGTTGCTATCATTGCTTTGTGAAGCAGCAGCAGCACCTCTCTCTCAAGGCTGCCTTATCTCTTGCTGACCTCTGAAGCTCCAAAGATGAGTGTTGTGTCATTTAGTGCAGGAGATCTCTTATCTCTACAACCAGCACCTTCTCAGAGAAAAGCCAGCTTCTTATGGTTTGTATTCCACCATGGAAAAGTTGGTTTAAAACAGAAAGGAAACTGATCACTGCAGTGTCTGCTGTTGTTAGGCTGCTGCTCATTCCCTGTATTTAGTGTAAATGTTTTAGGCAGAGCATGTTTGCATATGGCAAAATTCACAGCTTTTATTCAGTTTCTATTGTCTGCAACTTAATAATAGAACCTTCTCTTTAAATGTAGCTTAAACTTATATTTACCAATGCGAAATGTGTGCTCTTGAGCTGACCTTATCTACAAGCAAATGTCTGTGAGATATATGTCTTTGTGTTTGTTAAGTAAATTACAAACGAGCTGAACAGAATCTCCCCTATCAATTTGGGTGTACTCCTCTTTCCATATGGTCCATTAAGCACGAGTCCCTGGAGGTTTACTCTTTAAGAAGTGTCTGCTTTATTGGATACAATTTCCCCACGAGTGGCTTTTGCACTGAGGGAAAATATAAACAAGATGTTTATATACTGCAGTGAGCCTTGAGCAAGGTAATATGCTTCACATAATTACAAATGTGGGAAAATTGATCAGTTAAATCCTGAAGGGTAGTTTCTTACACTTGTGTTGGGCTGCCAGATGTGATTTGAGGGTCCTTGGTCAGAGCAGAGCTGAAGAGTTTGGGATTAATCTTCAGGCTCTCTGCCCCCAGTAATGGAGGCACCAAGGTCATAACTTTGTAAAAAAACCCGACTGTTCTCCAGCAAGATCAAACCTTACCCTGCTTTGCAAACTGTTGTCAAAATACTGCATGAGATCCATTACTTTTGTATAACCATTATTTTTACATAATCACCATTTATTTGGCTAATTACATTGAACCAAACCAAATAGAATTTCTTGCAAAATATTTCTTGCTAGTCCATGTTGTAAACTACTGGTTACATTCAGGAATTTAAAGAGCAGTTATCAGCTTCAGCTTCTTGGCTCCAGATTTTATTTCAAGGGTCTCCAAGGCTCTGATAGTAAAATGTGTCTTATGAAAATCAAATTCCCTTTATTTAATCTTTACCAAGGACACAGATTATAGCACTAAACACTAAAAGTGCTTGTTTAGATGAGCACTTGTCAAATGCAGGTTATGACAGTTTGTCATAGCCTGGTAATGACTGGGTAAGGGGGAAATGTTTGCCAATGCGAAGAAGTTCAAGTTTCTTCAATAGGAGGTGCATTGTTTCAAAATGAGGAGAGCCTACAAGAGATAAAAGTAACAATACCTGAGTATCCAGTGAGCCTGTGACCACAACTCATCTTTCCATGAGAGCCTGGATACACGGATTTAATATTAATAATTAGATGTGTGATGCAAGTTAAAGAAATAGAAAATATTGCTGGAGGGTAGATCATAATCTGAGGGACAATTTTAGCAAGATTAACTTTTTTTTCAGAATTTTATGTTGGGTTTCCTATTGGAAACACATGACTCTTGTCCAGCAGTAGAGGAAAGGTGGACAAAAATTAACATAATTTGTCATAATTTTTCTACTATCTGTCTTAATGGGTTTAATTTAATTTTTTAATATTACCAGGTTTTAAATAAACTTTATGGAACCATTTTAAATAGTGCCTTTGGGGAAGTTAGAAGAGAAAATATTTTTGTGAGAGAAGATGTGCATGAAATATACTTACATAGAAATAATGATTTTTTTTCTTCCACTCTCTAGCCCTCTTTCCCTTGGCCTGACTGCTGCTTTACATTTTATATGATGAAACAAAATTATCTTTTCTTTTTTTTTTCCTTTAATCCTTAAAAATGAGCATGTTTTGTGAAAAGGGAGCTGAGGAACATCATGCAGAGAAATCGACTTGGAAATCTAACGAATACAACTGAGTTTTTCTATTTCTCTGAACTGCATTTGCATGCTTTAAATGATTTACTGTTCATTAGTTCAGGTTAGAAAAAACTTTTACTCTGTTACTGTGAACTGCAGAATTCAATAAAAGAAAAGAAAATGTTTCACATGCAGAGATGCTGTAAGGACAATTATGGCTCTTCTGAGTTTACATTGGGATATGGCAGCAAGCTGCTTTCTTTTTAAATCCTTAGTAATTTAAGAGCGTGAGTCTCACAGGAACATAATGGACTTGCAGTCTGAAATTGCTCTAAATGGGAATTTCAAACGTCCTACTGACTGTTTGTGTTAGGCAAAATTGTTCCAGTCTTTGTTGGACCAGACAGGGGGATAATAGGAAATAAGCCTGACTGTTACATTTCTGCTTGGCTGCTGCATCCTTTTAGAGGAGGCAAAAAGAGAATCTGAATTTCTTCCAGCTAATCCCGGAGTGATCTCTTTTAGACAAAGAGTTGATTCCAGCAGCTCAATCCAGCCCCAGAACAAAAGGAATTTATATCTATTCTTTCTTGAGCTCCATTTAGCAAAGTAAATACTATCACTGCTCTGTGGTAACGTGGGTTTTTTTCAACTGGGGTGGCAAAAATGACACAGAATCAATGGGGAGAGATCACCACATCTATCCTGCCTTAAGAGCAGGGGAGCTGATCAGATTTGGGAGCAAAACAGCTGCTGTCTGTTTTGTTAAATGCCCAGCAAGGAAACCCATTCCACACTGATTATTAGTCATGAGTGGGAGCTCTGCTTTTCCAATCTCAGTGAACTCCTCAGTAGGCAGGATCACTTTCAGGGCATCCTAATTTTTAATTAGGGCATTGGCTTCTGTTGCATTTTGTTCCCTAAACCAGCAGTGCTTCTAGGCCAGCTCTCCAGCAGGTAGAAGTGGACTTGGGTTCTATTCAATGTCACTGGAAATGCTGCTTGGTTCCCATTCTTCTCCTGAGTATTTGTGCTACTATTTTTTATGCTATATTTAAAGCAAGTGCTCGTGCTCCCAGAACAGCAGCTGCCAGCTTTATTAAGTAATTGGAGTGCAGGAGTCATGCTTACAGCTCAGCCTCTGCTGACGGGAATTCAGCAGGGAGAGCTGAACTTTATTCCAAAGTACAGCACAGCCCTTCTCCAGAGGGGCCAATGAATGTGAGAGAAATATATGAACAGGCAGGTCCCCCTGCAACAGTCATCACTTATTAATGCTTGAAAGATAAGAGCACTACCTTATGACTCTGCCTCAAGTTGCTAAATACAGATTTTGCAACTGCTTTGGTTATATCAGCTTCATTTTCTTTACAATTTCCTGCATAATATGAAGAAGAAAGTGGAGGGAATTCCTTTCATGCCAGTCACAATTATTTCCTTCAACTACCTGGTATTTTTTTCTTTCTTTCTTTCTTCTACAGGTTGGGGGTTTTGTTTGTTTGTTTGTTTGTACATTTTTTTTTCTTAATGCTAGTGATTTTGAAATTAAATTGATATTTTACAGCAAAATGCCAAAGCACCAGTTTGGAAAAAAAATAAAATTGTTCTGCTTATTCTGCTGTCCTTCCTCCATAGTTCATCTTTTTTCTTTCTCTTCCCAAATATTCTACTCATCAAATCTAGTACAGATTTACTGAAAATTTTATTGCTCTGAAACGGTGTTGTTTTTTTCTTTTCTTTTAAAGACTGTTGTTGGAAACCAGTCTCTGTTGAGCTCTCTTTATTACTCAAATATTTAACAGTTTGATCATAAGCATGTCTATTAGTGAGTAGCATCATTAAACCTCTCTGTGTCACTTTCTCTCCAAACATGTACAATTTTTTCATTATTCCTTGGCCACTTGCTGTATTGTGATTCATCCTTTGTGGCCATACATACGCTTCATACACTTTGTAGACCTGAGAGAAATATACGGGGAAATGAAAGTTCCAAGTACTGCAACTGGAATGAAATACCCGACAGAAACATGCAAACAACACTAAATCAGAAGTTTGCCCAAGTCATTGCCTGTTCCCCATGTTCTCTATCATGCCCAAGTGAGCAGTGAAGGAGGACATGGAACATCACAAAATGATTCTTTCTTGACTCATCCTGCCTGTCTGACAAGCAGACTCTCTTATTTTCAGAGCATAACAGGTGAGAACCGCTCTGGTGCTGGGCCTGTTTAGTGCTCCACAGCATCCTCCATCCACTCCACATCCCTTTCCCCAGCAAGTTCTGCAAAGTTCCGGATGAGTTTATCTGGTGCGTTGCCCTGGTGACACTTCAGAGGCCGGCGAGGCAGAGCTGTCACAGTGAGGGATTGCACAAACTTTGAAAACCGATTAATGTGCCTGGAACACTGAAAATATCAAATTGTAGTCCTTAGTTAATCATAGAGCCAGGGGGAAAAGGCAGAAACAAGACTAATGTGGTTCAAGCAGCCCCCACGGTGAGTGATGCTCTGATATGCTCAGAGTTGTCTGTGACCAAGGTCATTACTCCCACCCACCCTTTATCCCCCAGCAATTTGGGATATCAGCTTTCTCCTGACTCTAAGAGCTTTTACATTGTAATGTTAACACAAAACCAAGCATCTCTGCAAGACAGGTTTTCTCCTGTTGCTCACCTGACTGTGAAAATCATGCACTGACAATTGAATTTTTCGAAGCAAAAGTGAATGATATGCACTTGTTCATGTTTGCATGATACATTTTTCCCTCGGGAACCTCATGTTCAACTCATCCATTATTTAAAATTTCTGCCAAATATCAATGGATCCCCCAAGTACAGAATACTGCTAGAGCATCTCTACATCTGCATAAGTAGCTGCTGCTGATCAAACCCCAAGCCTCGTGAAGAACCACTTTGCTCCGATGATTTCTAGTGGAGCTCATACAAGAAATATGCTGTCTTGTCATCCCATCAGTGTCCTGAATATCAACAAATATTGAGATGCTATGAAACAGTCAGTGGTAAAAGTACTAATTCTAAGTCAGGCTGGTGTGGTTGAGGAGTCTGGCCTCACACAGTTTTTAAGATGTGCCTTCACCTTTCTCCATCTCTGAACTTCCAGGCTGAGAAGACTCACACAGGTTAAAGCTCCTGGGAACATTCACCTAAGTGAGAATTGCCTTGCATGTGGAAAATCAATACAGCTTAATATTAATTCTTGTTTATTAATGGCTCTTTTCCTATTCTGCTGAAGACTGAATGATCTTAGCTAAACCACCTCAGTTCAATAAACTGTTTATGACAGTTCTTCATCATTTAACCAAAATATGAATTGAATTATTTTTTTAGTTAGGAAAAAGAGGCAACAATGTAACCAGCCTACTATTTTGTTTGATTCTCTGTGATATCCTACCATGATATTGTATTTGGTCTATATTATTTCTTAGATATTTCACCTCTTTACATTTTTTGCAATAACTTTAAATGTCTTTTTTGTGTAAAGGAGTGCCTGTACTGTAGATTGATATCCATCAGGATTTGCAGTCTGCAGTAAAAGGGTAGAGCAATAACAATACAAACATATGAGAACCAGATTCCACCCAAGCATGATGTCAGGAATAAGTGATATCAGCAGCTCACAGCAGCTCAGCAAGGAACAGGAGAAAACAAAACCAGGGAGGTTTTCTAGATGCTTCTGAACTCTTAGAAAGTTTGTATGAGCCCTGTGTTAGCTCATATTAGCACATTAGTTTTTGGTAAGGGTAATGCAGGAGTAATTGTATAAATCTATTTCTCCTACACTGAGATTCTATCCCTGTGTCTCTCTCATTTTCACCAAAGAAATAAGACAGTATTTCCCAAAGTCTGAGAAGAGTGTGAACTATGAAGTGTCAGAAAGGCACAAAGGGCTGCTGAAAAAGGATTCAGAAGTATTCAGACATGGTGAAGTGGGTGGTTTATGTAGAAAATGAGGGCAAAAGAGGATAATAACGTGAAAAGAGTCTTGAAGTGTTCTAGTTTTACAGTCAGGAAAGATGATACACCTTCATTAAGATATGGTGTTTGGAACTTGTAATGGTCAGCTAGAAAGAGGATGGAGTAAAATCCTAATTATGTTGGTGCTGATGAATATTTTCTTCTATAATTTGGTGCAAAGAATATCAGAGGGTGTTATTTCCTTTTTGTATGTAAAATATAATTTTCATTAAAAAATGGAATAAAATGTTAGGTTTTCCACTTACAATTTAAGATTAGAAAGTGCAAAAATATCAGACCATTAAGAATTCATTATTTTTATACCAGCTTTGTGAAGAAAGGACACAAAGCCTGAAGAGAGTTCTGGGTGAGATACTCCAGCTCTTTCCTGCAATTTAAACTTAGAGTTCTGCCTTTAAATTAGCCAGACACCTTTCCTCCAGTCCTCTGAATGAGAAGCTATTGCAACTCTCATTATCCTAATGCTGAAATGAATGGTAATTGAGAATGGTAAATTCATAAATAGTTGTAGTGAACTATTTTCATTAATTTTCAAATGGAATGATATTAAATAGTAAATATATAAAGCAAGAGAATATAGAAACATCCTGTTCTACCTCCAGCAGCAGAGGCTGGGTTGGGAAG
Organism: Sturnus vulgaris; assembly: GCF_052056855.1. Lineage (NCBI taxonomy): Eukaryota > Metazoa > Chordata > Aves > Passeriformes > Sturnidae > Sturnus > Sturnus vulgaris. The sequence goes on from NC_142249.1 coordinate 33,908,365, forward strand.
GGTTTGGTAAGAAGTTTCCTCATGAGGAGAAGCAGAGGGGCAGGCACTGACCCCCCTTCTCTGTGGTGCCCAGGGACAGGGCCTGAGGGAATGCTATGAAGCTGTACTTAGTTCAGTAGGATGGAAGGTTTGAATTCAGACATTCAGTCCCAGAGTTCCTGAGCAGTCACTCAAAGGCATGTCTCTGAAGGTATTTCCAATATGTACACCTTGCAAATACACTTGTATTTCTCATTCTGCTGCTGATCAATATGTATAGTTACACGTGTAAGTGTCAGCTACTTGTAATTTATGCTTTAAAAATAATTCACTATAATCTACTTAATGGAGCTGTATGTTGAGTCAGCACTTCAAACCTCTGTTTAATCTGAAACCTCCATTGTTATTCCAAGCTCTATATATACATATTTCACTGCCAATGAAAAGTATATTTGGAGCTGGATATTCCACTGATGTTAAGTCTTGCTGATTTAATGTCAATTGAGAATAAAACTTGTGCTTCATATTTTTCATTACTAAGCCTATTGGACTCAAAGACAGTTCTGTGGGTACACTTTAAAATGTATTTTTAACAGGTGATTTGGAACCAACTGTTTAAAATGCAGTTGCTCTGCAGTTCACTGAATCACAGAACCACAGAATAAGCTGGGTTGGAAGGGACCCACAAGGATCATGGAGTCCAACTCGCAGCCCTGCACAGGAACCCCAAGAGTCACACCCTGTGCCCCAGGGAATTGTCCAAATGCTTCTTGAGCTCTGTGAGGCTCTAACCCCTTGTGCCTGACCCATGAGCCAGCTGCTCACCCATCCCATAATGTGTTTATCCAGCTGTGTGCTGGGCATTTCGACCAGAAGGACACTATGAGAGACAGTTTCAAAAGATTTACTGAAATGCAAAAGGCTTCATGTTCTGGTACATTGTCCCACCTGATTTTGTCCCGTTCCACCTTCCAAACTCATGTAAAGTTCTGTGACAAGTGGCATCTGTTGGGTGTACTTAAAGTTTTTGAGATCAAAGTAATTTAGATTCTCTCTGAAGCAAATAGAAGTGGGTTTGTCATTTGCCTGTGGTGACACTCAAGCAGGTTATCCCAGTGTGATAACTCATCACGGGGTGAATAGCATTGCTCAGCCATGTGTGGGACTCAGGGCACAGATACAGGACATGGCACAGAGGGCAGGGAGTTGTGTTTACTCACTCTACCCAAGCCTAAAAATTGTCTTCAAAGAATAGAGCAGCAACATTATTAAATAAAAAAAAAGTACAGGGGGTATTCAGTAGTTGTTATAATAGTGAGGTCTTTATATAAACTGAGAATACTCTTTGAATTAGGATGCTTGACTAAGATAATGATACCTTGATCAGAAACTGCTGGTAATACCACTCCATGCAAAGATGCTCTTGTTCTGTTGCAGAAAATAAGTTTTTTAAAACAACAAAGAATAGGTATACTTACTACTTTGTATGATTAATTTCTTTTTGTTTTTAATTTGAATAATCTGACAGCCATTGGAGTGGATGAAAACTGTCTGTGACTTTTTATTCATTTTTTAACCTATACAGAATACCAGTTTTCTCAGTTTTTATTTGTATAAATCTGGTTTAACTTCAGGGGAGTTCCTTCAGATGAGCTCCATGCTAATACATGAAATTTGTGACATTTGACTATGTAAAATTGCAAGTCTTTCACAATTAACTCCTCTTGCTAAATGATGTGGCCAATCAGCAAACTGCAAGCAGCTGAAATATAATTTTGAGGGCTGCATTATCAAATTATCAACACATTAAAGTCATTATCAGTTCATTTTAAAGTAATCTGCCAAAAAGACGTGCAGTTACCTTGGAGGAATGAAGGAACATATTAAAACTGGCAAGCAAACCCATCAGCAAAACAGGTGATAATCAATCTTGAAGGAATTTAACAAATGGCTGCAACATGAAATGGATGCTGTCATGAGCTGTAAACTTCTTCGTGATGACTGTAGAAGGACAAGAAAATTTAAAACACAATTATGATCTCAGAATATAAGAAAGAATCAGGTGATGAAAAAAATGCTTTCACGCATTTTTGTTGGTCAGTAGTTTTAAAGAATAGCTCGGTGGAAAAATATTATTCAGAAATACAAAGTATGCTGACCAATTTCTAAGAGGACTTTAGGGGAAAAAGAAATAACTCTTCAGCTCTTTCATGATAACTGTATTTTCATTTGCAAATCCAAATTTTTTATTAGTTTTCAGCATTTTTCACATATTGTAGTTTTCACCTTTGTAAATCTTTTGGATGCTCCAAAACCAGAGCACCAAACAGAGAAATGTAGTTTGGTATTAAACTCCATAGAAGCAAAACCAGCCAAAAAATGTCAGGTCATTTCAAAGAAACATTGTTCAATGAAACAAGAAAGATGAGGCCAAACCAACCTGAAACTGGCATGCTGCAGTCCTGGGTTTCAGATGGTAGCAGGGAACACTTCAAGGTTAAAAAATGAAACTTGCCAACAAGTTGGTGATGTAGAAACAGTATTTTCAATTGAAAACAAAAGAATAAAACAACAACAACAACAAAAAAAAAAAAAAAAAAAAAAAAAAAAAAAAAAAAAAAAAAAAACCCAAACAAAACCCATAAGTTTTGTTGCAGCATTTCTCACAGCAGGATAGTGAGAAAATGCTGTGAAATTATGAACCCATCAGAAAGGGAATGGCAGGCACAAAACGGGGTGGAATCTTTCAGAAGTGCCCAGGGTGCAGCCAACCTCAGCTCTATGGATTGTCATGTAGCAGGAGGAGCTGGAGCAAACCTCCATCCACACCAGAATTTCCTGAGGATGTTCACTTTTGTGGTCATATTCTTCATCTTGAGGGTTGGTAGGATGTCATAATGATTAATTGCCTTTTGGCCTTAACATTTTAGATTTCTTAATTCCTTTTCATTCTTTGTGTCGAAAACTTCACTGTTTTAATTAAATTCAGCTTGGAAAGCCATTAACAAGAAAGACTGGGTATATCCTAGTAATTTGTTTTTTGTAGATGGTCTCTGATTTATGCTTTTCTGAGTGTCAAGTAACACCTTGTCCTAATTCTTATTACTGTCATCTCACTATGGCTTTGTTTTTATTTTGATTAGTATCAGGAGGAAGAAGTTAAAGGTAAGGAAAAAAACGCAGTCTAACAGATCAAGTGTTCCTCAAGCCCATGAGAAATATCCAGCTCATGGGATGTAAAACAAGGTATAAATAACTAAAAAATACATTAGAATTAAACTTTTTTGAATCCCATATCTTACCTTAGCTCCAGTGAAGCCATTGGTTACTGAGTTAAGACTGTTGCAGGCTTAATGATTAATATATGACTTTTCTTGAAATATATAGTAAGATTTTTGAAAAATAACAGTGTCTTCATCTACCTTCATCTGTTACTTCTTTCACAAAAGAAATAGATGTGATTGTTAGACTTATTTGAACATTTTTTTAAAAGATTTATGAGTAAAGAATCCCAATATTTTTAATCATCTTTCCACCTGAGGTAAATATAGATAGATTTAAATATTTAGTAGAAACCTTGTCCTTAATGAGAGTTTTGCATACAAAAAATAATAAAATTATAGCATGTATTCTAAGTTCTTAAAATTTTATTGCAATCAAGGAGTGAAAAGCTTCCATACTCTCAAATGCAAACTGAAATACTTCAAAATTAAGCCATTCAAATTCAGATAGTTTCTATTTTTCTTTTTTTAATGTCTTCACCAAAAAAATAGTATTCCTAAATATTTTTGCCAATATCGTTGAATAAAGGAAAAATACAGTCAAGAAAATTGCTTTACACTTGTGCACATAACAGTATAGAGAAATCCAGTTACACTGGCATTTTCACACATTTTAAAAATTCCTTTAACATGTTTTATCTTCATATAGTCATGTGCTGTTGAACATAAGAAACCCAAGAAAAATGGAAAAAATTTGGGCAGAGACAGATAAACTAGGATGTTTTTGATTTTGTCCTAATTTGTCCATGTGCTTAAAAAAAACCCAAAAAACAAACACATACAGGTCTGTGTTCTTCAAGCTGAAGAAAAGCTAAAGGAATTCCTCACAGGTTTCTACTGGTTTGTACCAAAGCATAAAGGTGCAGCAGGATCACAGCCTGAGTAAATGTTTCACCTGCTTCCATGGATAGGGAAGGTCACAGCTTAGAGATATTCCAAAGGCTGATTCTCTTGTGCAATACTGGTGAAGGCAGAGATGAAAGAAGTCTTTGCAGCCATGGGATTTCTATCAGAAACTGAATCTGACAGCAGGAGAAGAAGGAACAACGTAGAGAGTGAGCCCAGGTTGGAAGTGGACCAGGCAGAAGTTTAGGTCACAGGAGGAACGAAAAATTCAGCAGAGGCTCAGGGACACCTCCAGCAAAAGGAGGAGAGGCAGGGACAGAGGGCAGCTGGACAGAAGGAAAATGCTGCAGTGCCAGCAATCCACACCAATGAGAGTTGTCCAGAGGTGTGTAGAAAATACCTGGTGGTGTCTTATCCATGTGGGCAATATTTCCCTGTGTCTGTCTTTAAGAGGTTTATTTTTAAGGCACTGTCCCCTTGTGTGGTGAATTACCAATGTTAATGAATATTGATCTTGTCTAAATTGCCCAGAGAGAGCAATGCTGCTCTGGAGTAGCCTTCTGCTTTGCTTAGCAGTCTTAGGAAAAGATCTGTCATGGGCAATAATGAACATTTCGGAGGAAACAAAAAGGAACAGGTGCCTAAAATGCACAGAATATGTGCTTGATTAGAAATGGACAGTTTAAGTAGAAAACAAGCAGATAAACTCAAATACATGGAATAGCTGATAAAAGATAAGCAAACCTTACATGTTTTCTTAACAGAGGAAGATATTTCCTTTTCATGGAGAGCAGGCTGAATTTTGTTCTAAAGCAATGATGATTTTATTGCAGACTTTCCAGCAAAGTTCTCTAAGATCCTATAAAGCAGCAGCCAACCGTGATGCACAATTTCACCAGTGTGAATTATTGAATTGCATCTGTCTCTCAGAAGCTGAAAACATTGACATTTTCTTGCCTTCCAGTTATAATTAAAGGACAAAGTGACATGTAGAATGGCACTGATCTACTAGCTGGAAAGTCCTGCTCTGAGGAAGAGTCCAAGGGTTTTTGTATCATTGCAGATGAAGAGCACTCTGCATAGAAGTAAGAACAATTTGATCTTTTCATTCAGCTATGATTATTCCGAATTTCTTCCCACGATCTTCACTTTGTGGATGATCACTATAACACTCCTGATTTCCTGCAAGTGTCTTATCAGCACTTTCTGAAAATCAAACATTTAACTAAAGTTTCAGCTTTCATCACTTTCAGAAAATTCATCTCGTTGCATCCATCAGATGTGCTTGTGTGTGAGCACAAATAGTTTGTGTACTATATACACATTACATTTTGTAATGTCATTTTGTACATTTGCTGAGGACTATGCAAATCTCTTAGCTCTTATTTTATATACATAACTTCCTGTAGCTAGACTCATAAAATCATGCCATGGATGAATTGCTTTATTTGATCTGAGTAACTGAAGGGACTATTTATTATAGTGTATTTTATTAAGGCATAATACCCAGACCAAAACAGTGAAGGGGGTATTCGCTTTCTAACCTTCTAAATATTTTCACAATGTTACCTTTCCCATCCTAAGTAATTGAAATAACTTAGGGCAGAACATGTTTCTTTGTGAGCTCAATATTTCTGAGCTAACCTTGAATTCTGCTGCAGAATTCAAATATACCCGCAATGTAGTCATACTGGGTCATAATATCTAATTTTTAGAGGAAGAAAAAAGGTGAAAAGGTAGTAAGTATAATAAAATATTTTTAGACTATCGAAAGATTCGCAAGTGACCTCAGAATAAATGAATATTTGTCCAAAGGAATGTTCATTGAGTATGGAACCGTTGCACAGAAACCATTCTGCTTCTCACCTTTCTCTTGCCATAAAACTGGAAATGTACTAGAGGCACAGAAAGTCCCAGATTTGTAGAGATCTGTCAAAATCCTTTGTAGACACATTTAATGTGTGCAGTTTGGAGCTGCCAGTAGCTGCTTACATTTCTCTAATGCACAGGAGCTCCCTAGGAAACCAGATTTCTGTGACCTGCTTTTGTAACCTCTTTGGCTGTTCTTTGAGGTGATTTCTTTCACCATGCGGTGTTTCAAATCTGCATTTTCTAGATTAAAATTCTATTTTGCATAAACTGAACCTTTTTAATAGTGTTCCTAGGAAGGTTTTCAGCAAAGACAGGAACAGCAGTAGTGTGTTGGCACTCAAGAAATCACCAGAGGAAAAATCTAAAAGTAAGGTAGCAATGGCTAAAAACCTAAGGCTATAATCAATTCTCCACATGTGCCCTAGTGTTGAAGATGCCATGGGGATTTTCGTGTGCATCATGTTGAGAATCCAACTCCTAGAGCTTCTGTCTAAAAGGTTTATTAATATGGAATAATTAAATGAATGCAAGAGGGAAATATCTGATTAGTGATGTGAAACTGGAAATCACAGTCTGGCTCACCCATACAGAATGTGTATGGGTGTGAGCAGCTCCTACTGAAGGCAGAGTTCAGAGCATTCAATGGAATTTCGCTGGGGGGAGAAGAAATTTATACTCCTAGTTTCCTCTGTCTAAATATTGTGAGAATTTTTGTCTATGATAAAATGCTACCTAAGTTGTTTTCACTTGATAGAAAACTGTTCTATCAGAAGCATGTTTGTGTCTAGAAAGAAGCACTTCAAAATCGAAGTATCAGTCTCAAGGATTTGATTTACTTTATTTCAGTATCAAATGACCAGCTGCCAGTTTGATTCTTAGCCCTTGCAGGCAGCAGTTGTGGATGAGTGTCCTTGGACAGGTGTGTGTGGAGGGCATGTCCAGATGTGTTTGCAATGCCATGGTCTGAACAAACCTGCTCCAGTCCCCACTGGCCTCAGCACAGCTGGGAGACAAAACACCTTGGTTCTGGGGTTCAAGGCTCAAAACACCTTGGGGTAGATCCTGCAAAGGTACTTGCAGGGTTTCCAGAGATGCACTGGCCCAGCCAGTTCAGTGCCACAAAAGCACACACCTGTGCACACTACTGTGCACATACACTCTGATACCAGGAGCAAAACTCTGTTCCCACCCTGCTTTGCATTCCTCTCACCTCACAATTACAGTTTTTCAGGATGACCAGAACACTTACTGCATCCTTTAGGCCCTGTTTTTCCAACAGTTTTAATTAAATACAAATGAGCCGCTGATGTGGCTGTCCTTGGTGTTGATTAAAGAACGGTGAGCAGCTGTGGTGACAGAGCCCTGCAGTTCTTATGGACAGAGCTGTAGGAGAGTGAAAAGCACAAAAAACCCAGCCTGGAGCCTGATTTGGTCTGAAAGGAATAAACCTAAGAGGAGTTAATGTACCTGGAATGGGGCAAAACAACTAAAAATGCAAGGAATTCAGTCCTCAGTGAATTGAACCCTGGGTCAGTTCCTCTCTCCTTCCAAATGTATATATAGAGACATCTCTGTGCACATTAATGTGTATATATATGTGTGTGTCTGTGTGCATGTGCTTCTGACAGAAAGCACTTGGACAGGAAAGAAAGTCAGGAGATATGGAAAGAACATATAAGCAACACTTGGAGCATATTTTTGGTCCAGGCTGCTGGGCAGCCTCCAACCCTGCCAGTCTATGCACAAGGTTGGCACACCTCTGTAAAAGTGGTTGGTTATTAACACTTTGGCTGCCCTGATGGTCTCTTGCTGCTATTAGCAATAAAGTTAACCCTAAATTAGGTCTTTGAATCATCTTAAGTTATGAGCAGCAAAAGAGAAAAATTCATCAAAAAAAGGTAACATTTTCTTTTGGAGCTGTTGCTAGATTTCTATTTGTGCTGGCTGCAATAGATTGTCCTAATTTCTACTGATCATCTGTGATGATTACTCTGGAAGACAGATACTTCTCTGGCATTATAAATTCAAATAGCACTTTTTAATCTCCCTAATACCTATCCTCCTGTCTACTCCCATTGACGTATATACAGAATCAGCTTTTTGTGCCAGATTGTCTCTTACAGGGTGACAGTGGTAACTAAAATTCAATTTAACATAACAATTTTGAAGAATCGATACTCCAATAAAATTAAAACAGAGGGAGTTTATGACGTTTTCTGATTATAAACATGGGTAAAACTCAGCTGAAATGAATGTATTGACATAATTTACATTAGGAGAGATTTTGGCCTTGATTTGCAATCCTGGAAAGAAATGTGCTTCTATATTGTTCTTCCTTCTTATAGTGACAGAAGCTTTCACAATAAAAATGTTTTAATTTATGACTTGCCATAAAAGACAGTTCATGACAGGATCCTCTGGTACTACAGTCACTTGCCAGGGACAGAGCAACTATTCATTATGTCTTCTATTGTGAGTCACTTATCATGTTCCTTACCCCACTGGTCTATCTCATTATTCTCCAGAAAAGCCATTTTAGGAACTGCCAGCAACTTACTTAAATTATAAATGGGTTTATGCCACTTTTGGTTTTGAGCAAGGCGACAGACTTTTGTGAATTAGGAACATGGGGCTGTGCTACTCAGTAATGTGATGTGACATCGTGGCTCATCCAAACAAGAAAATATCCTTCTGAGTAGAAATTTGAAGTGGCATCTCTATATGTATTTGTTTCCTCAGATGAATTCATGCAGCCAGCAAGACATAACCAAATAATCTGGATCTATAAAGTGTCTTAGCATTTCATTTCATTTCATTTCATTTCATTTCATTTCATTTCATTTCATTTCATTTCATTGTTTTTTGCTTTTTTTTTTTTGCTTTTTTTTTTTTTCATTTGGTGAATAACAGAAAAGGTTTTGTTTCCATTGTAGAAAATTCAGAATTGGAAAGTCCCATGGGCTACAGTTTAGCTCAGGATGGAAATGAGGCCATATCATTCCACAGCAAAAGGAAACTGGAGCAATGCTGCACTGAAGTGAGTGGCATTATTCTGAATTAGCAGCACAAGTCTGACATCTGGTCTCCAGTCTGAGTAGTCTGACAGCTGCTCTTGACCTGCCTTGGTGCCAGTACACAGAGGGGTGGTGTCATCCTGGCTGCCTGAAGAGCATCTTGAAATGAGGTGACAAACTTGAAAGGAAAGGCTTGAGAAGGAAAAGATTGAAATCTCCATGAGTCCCTTGAAACCCAAAGCAGGGTGAGCTGGGTGGACTGGGGTGCCTCTCTAATTGCAGTGGCAGAGCAGGAAGGTGGCTCCAAGTTCTAACATCTCACTGTGGGGCTCTGGGCTTTGCTCTGACTCTGACTCGTCACACACACTAGGTTGAATACTTGGGTATTTTTTTTCTGATCTGTTTTGAGAAACAATACTGAGGTCACAGAGCTCTTCTGAGTTGTTGAATAACTAATATTGGCACTTAGAAGAAGGGATGTGTTCAACTCATTTACAGCTGTGTAATATAAAATTATATTTTAAGATTTTTTAATATTAAATTAATATAAAATGATTTTTAGTCTGCTGATAATTTTAAAAAAATGTGATTCATATAGTTTTGAGGCTAAGAGAATGTTTCGTTTAGCACTAAGTACATTTCTTATCTTGTGTCTTGAAAATCTTGAAAGATTTGAAAGCCCAATATAATCTCAAAAGAAAAAAAAGTGTCTTTTAAATTGAGTTATTGTATATATCAATCAAAATAATTCACTGAAGTTAAGACATATTTATCAAAAAACTTTGTCTTAGATCTGCATTTTCTGTTTTGGCAGAAAAATTTTCTCCTCTGTTCTCTTCCAAACTGAAAACAATCTCTGATTGCAAACTTCTATATTTATCAATCTCTGCATTTTGCATGTCAATTCTGACAACTTTAGGGCATCAAAATTGGAGGCCATCTTTTAACTCTGACATCAGTTGTGCTAACAAATTGATTTAATATATTACAGTGTCATCAGAATAATAAATTCACCTTCAAATTCTGCTTTATATATTTATTTTTTACCAAAAATAGGAAGCTTATCACATTAAGGAATATTGAATATAAAGATATAATTCATCCTCTCAAACAGCAAATAGCGTTTCTGTTTGTTCACAGTGAGGTTCAAGCAAAAAGAATTCTGTTGCCATATTTTTTGAGGTTGAAGTGCTCTAGACTATTTTCATATTAATTTCATCCCAATGAAATCACAGTTACATTATCATTTTGGAAATCTCTTTTGCTATCCACAGTGGTAGGAACCTCATTTCACTGTGAATGTCTGGTTCTGATTTTCCTTGTCCCTTGAGACCAGAATTCACTCCAGTAGCATCAGGTGAAGATCTGATCCCAGCATCCAGGAAAAGCTGTGATCCGAATTTGGATGGCATTCATCCTTTATCTCAGTGTAGCAGTTATCTCCTGGCAGCAGGGCTGCAGTTCTCCCCATGGGTGAGTTTAATTCTCCTGAGGATCTTCACATCCTGCACAGGGAGATGATAACAAGAAAAGCCCTCTCACTGATAGGCAGTGGTAACTTCTTCCCTCGAGTGGCTCAGCAGCTGCCCCACTCCTTGGAGCACTTCTTTCCTCCATGGAGAAAACCTGTCTCAGGGACAGAGCTGACCTTGTTTACTTGTCTCTGTCCACCTGCAGCAGCTACCCTGGGATGTTTTGGCATGATTTCTTCCTCAGGGAAAAGAAACCTCAAGCAGCAATTGAGTAAAGGTAGGGTGACAGCTTAGTGATGCTCCATTCCTTGGTAATCTGTATTTTCAAGCTGAAGAGGCTCTTATTGAAATAGATGAAAAGTTCTAAGTGTGGCTCAGCTGGACTAAGGGTGAAGTGTGTAAATTCATTTTAACTGTGTTCTGCAAAGGGAAAGGTAAAATTGTGGGTTTTTCACACTATTTGCCCTGTTTATAATGTCCTTGAAAGATGCAAATTGAAAATATTCTTTCATTCTTGTGTTTCCTCTTTATGTGTGTCCAGGTTTGGTGATGCATAGACGCTTGGCTGAGAGCTCTGATTGCACTCTGTGGTTCTGCTGTTTATTGAAAAGAAATTCACCTTAAATGTGAGCACTACAGCTATGCTGAATTCTGTGTAATATTGATAGGGTTAATATATTTTGGTGAAGACAGGAATAATAGCAATAGTAATAATAATAACAATAATAATTTGACTAACCTTTTTCATCTGAAATTTAGAAACATTAACTAATTAATATCACAATTCTCCCACAAGTTAGAAGCTTCACAGTAAAGGATATATTTACTTGCCATCTCTACTGTTGGAGTTATTCACTGTGATTTTAAGACAGCTTCACACCAACTATTTAATAATGTGTGACATTACAAAGCAAGTTGGGTTAGAAAGTGAAGGATGCTGAAATAGAGCTTATCCATGGGAGTAAACCCAACAAACTTGAACTGAATGCACTCTAAAAGTCAATTAGTCAGACTTGACTAAACTCCTCTGTGGAAGTTCTTATTCAGATGTGCCATAATAACAACTGGAACAGGAGGGAATGAGCCTAGAAAATTTCCAGTGTAGCCTGTTCTGATTCACTTCCTGAATTATCACACAGACAGTGTGGTGATGGAAATGACTGAGAAGTATGAAACATTTTACAGAAAATGAAAATATCTCACCAAAATGAGATATTTAAATTTTAAATATTTTTAAACAAAATTAAATTTTACTTTAGTGTGCAGGGAAAGGTATTTGTATCAAGTGAGAGAATATGATTTTGTTTCACTGTTGCAATGAAACTTCTTGAACATTTCAGTGGCTTTTCTATTTTTTATTTAAAAAGAATGTATGTTCAAATATGTAAATGTCACTAAAGTTTCCATTTTGGTAGGAATAAATATTTTTCTATAAGTTGATTTATTTTGCAAAAAAAGATTTATGAGCAATTCTCCGTCAAAAGAGCTCACTACATTTAGAGTCAGGAAATATGGGTGGGAATAACACCTGCACAATTTTTCATTTCTTTTATTCTCACAACTGAATAATCCTAGTCTTATACTGTATCAAATCTGAACCACTGATCAACCTGGTTTTTTATTAGGACCTAACAAACCACTGGCAGAAAATTGTTGCAGGAAAAAAAAAATCCTGCCCGTAGGAAAAGTCTGTTTGTAAAACCCGTTAATTAGATTTTGGCTTTTTTCCTAATGCTTGCTTGTTTCAAAGCTCTTTGCAAACCTGCTATTGTAAATTACATATACTGCTTCTATTTATGCACAAAGCCAATAACTGAGCTAGAAATTTATCCTCTGGAAAGAATGACCCCAAGTATTCAGTAATTAGATGAAATAACTAGTTTTGTAATTGAAAAATCTTAGCCCATTGGTCTCATTGGCACCTTTGCTGCACTGTGTCCTATAAGCTGGCTGTGTCAAGAAATATTTCTTTGGCCAGTTTGCTGTGCAAAGCCTTTTAGCCAAATCCAGGCAATGCAGAAAAGGAAAAAAACCAACATTGTTTTTAGCAGTTTTAAAGGGTTTCCTTCAAGCAAGGTGATTCAGCTCAAAATCTGTGATTGTTTAGCCTAAAAATATGTACAGTGCAAGAAATGCTCATCTTTACTGTATTTGGCAACAAGCTGTGTGAGGTCTCCTTGTGTTTTAAGAATTGAGGTATTGCACTGTTCTAAAACAGGTAAATATATTTGCTGCAGTCAGTAAAATAGCACAGCAGAAGAGAAATCCAGACAAAAACATGAATTTTACTTTCCATAGGGAAATGGTAGGAAAGATAGCTGGGAAATTTTGCTTCAGACTTCTAAATACAGCATTTTCATAACTAATTGCTTCCTATTATTGCCTTTGGGTGCTTTCTGCACTTTTTTCCCTGCTAGATGTGGAAAGACAGATACTATTTCATTTCCAAAGGAATGCCTAAGCTAGAAGCAAAGGCCAGTGCCACTGTGGCTTGAACAGAAATGTCTGTGGTGCAAAGGGAGGAAAGACAAACTGGGCATGAACACAGCCCTGGATACTGAGAGTTTTAGTCTTTCTGTGCTGACAGGCACTGACCCCCAAGAAAACATTGCTTTTGACCTGAGGCCTTGGAGGAGGCTTCCAAAATTGAATGATAGAACTAGAATCACTGGTGTGTCATTTACATACAACTGTGTGATATCACATGGTGAAAAATTTGGAATTTGGGGTTTTAGAACATGGTGGTATATATGTGGAGCAAGATGGAGGTTTTAGGGCAGAAGTTTCTTTCTTTTTACCTTCTTCATGAGCCTAGGTATTACTTTTGTAGTTAAATAGAAAACTCTGTGTTGCAGGTCACAGGTGTTTGGTTTTTGGGTTAAAAATAAAAACAATTTAGGTGGCTTTTCTTAATTGGACAGTTAGGCATTGAAAGGCCTTGTAATGAAATAGATACATCACCATTTTTTAGCTTGTTAGCTAGAAGTGCTCACTCTAATATAGATAAAAAAATATAAAACCTCTGTGTCCAATCACGAAATACCATCTCTTGAGCTTTTAATCCCGACTCTAGCAAAAGAGAAAAAAGAAAATAAAATGTGATAATATGACAAGAGTGACCTGACATTGTGAGGATATGAAATGTGCCTGCCATGGCAGCAGGTGCCACATCCAGGCAGTGTCCCCATGAGGCTGCAGTCCCTCTGGTGTTGCTGTCCCCTCCTACCCTTTTAAAAACTTCCCCAGTCCCTGCTTCCCCCCTGTGATGGAGAGGGTGATGTGTGAGGGAGAACTGATGGCTCAGAGCAGCAGCAGGCAGCAGCAATAAGGATGGCAGGGTTTAGCTCTCAGACAGGCACTGACATTTGCAGACTGCAGGCTAACATGGAAAAGAACACTTCAGAGAGCTGTGAAATGCTGTGTCTGCCAGGGCAGGTTGCCCTTGTGTGAGAAAGACACGTTTTGTGTGGGGTTCTCAAGAGGTGCCCAGAACAAGCCTCCTTCTGCTGGGAGTGGACATGGAACTCTCTGGGCAGAAGAGAATGGCACCGTGTACTGGGAGGTACAGCAGAATCTTAATGCACTTCTTTGTGTCTGACTGGAGAGACCTTGGAGTCTGACTGCAGGTCGATGGCAGCTTTCAAGATCTCAGCCTGGGAGAAAAACATTCAGTGTATTCACTCTTTGTAGCACAAAACCCAGAGCTGTTTGCCTTCCTATTCCCTCAGCAATGCAGCAGGATTGCTCTCTGTACAGAGCACTGGCATCTTCCTAAAGCACCACTGGGATAGTCCAGTGCTACCCTGGGCCTGCTCTCTGCAAGTCCCTTCCATGCACCACAGGCTGCATTTTCTGCTCCACACTGTTCCAAAGAAATTTGGATATAATCTGAGATATTTCCTTTCCCAACTGCTTACAGTATGTTCTGTTTTCTTCCAGTAGATGTGGATAGCAGTCATGAAGAACTGCCTAGAGCCCAAAGGGCAGTGTATGAGCTTGTTTTCCTTGAGATGTCCAATATAAAAAGCCCAGGCAGTCAATCTTCTGATTTCACAGGGATCTGGTTGAAAAAGGGGACAGGTTTTGGACAGTATCTCTAATCAATGACTACAGCATGCCTGATGAACTACACTAGGAAAGTATTGCTGTTGACTTTCTTTTTCCTCCCTAGCTGTCTGATTTTGGCTCCTGCTGGAGTCTAATGGACCAGGAGATCCACTGGACTGTGCTCATACATCCACTTTTATGGGTGGTCTGCACAAACCCACCTCTGAACTCCATCAGCAAACGATGCTACCAAATGGAGAAGCTGAAAATATTAGGAGGCTCATAGGTCCTGTTCTCTGTGCTTCCTTAAGTGCCTGTGCTAACCCTGGCAGCTGGAAAATGCCTGCCTGCAATGTCAAATATCCACATGGTGGTAGAAGACATGTTTTGAGGCAAGAACTTGGGCTATGGCTCTGAAATCTTAGCATGACCTTCCTCTCTCCTCAGATTTACAGATTACAGCTCTGGTGAGGGCAGTGTGGCTGCAATGCTAAAGACTCAAAAAGCTTTTAGCAGCTTGAGTTCTGCAGCCAATTTATTCCTGAGCTGAGCCCTGAGTTAGTAACAAAGAAAAAAAAAATAATGGTTGATTGAGTGAGCTGTACAAGTGACTTAATTTTCATCACACTTCACTAATGGCAAAATTACATGTTGGAGGTACAAACAGCCTGGGAAAAAGGAGTGTCTTTTCCTAACGTTGCTGTTAGAAAGTTATTCTGGGACTCTCTGCACATTGAAAACTGATTACATTTCAGCATGGTACCACAAGCCATCCAGATTGCAAATTCATACATTTCCCCTACGAAATAAATAAAGACTCCTACTTTCACAGTTGTTGAGAATCCAGGCATTTTGCCCAGTCCTGCTCCACACTACGAAGCAAAATGCTTTGACTCTTGCAGCAGTGAAAGATGCCAGGCCAATCTGTGTGTTTCAGTGTTTTCTTTATCTGTTTTTCCTCCTGAGAAAGATTTGTTATGAAACCATTAGAATAGGGTCCAGGAGACTGGATTTGAAATTTTAGCTATGTCACAAACTTGTCAAGGAATTTTCAGAGAAATTGTGATCTCTGTGTCTGTCTTCTGTCTCTTTGGTAGAGCTACTGGAGACTTTAGGACTAATTTTATGTTAAAATGCTGTCTTATTAATATCAATTTTTCGATGACAGCTGTTAGCAATTTTGACATGCTAACTAATTTTTTAGACTTTCAAAACTGGAAAGAATGTGAGGTTTTCGATTATTTGGGAAATTTTGACAGCACTCATATTTGCAAATTCTGAAGGACCAGAGCATTCCCCTGATCACTGAATATCTATTGACAGCTAAAATTTTGCAATGTGGTTTTGCTTATGTTTTTGCAGTCTTAAACAAGGCAGCGTTTGGTAGCTGGCACATGTAGAATGCATTAAGTGCAGGTAGTTTGTGTGGGGTTACTCTGGTTCTGGATGTTAAAAGTGATTAAAAGCATGGATGGAGCTCAGTCTGTGAGAACTGGCTTCAATGGCAAGGAGTAACTCTGGACATATTTAATTTACCAGTGAAAGTTTAGTCCTGTTTTTTTTTTCCACAGAAAATAATTTATTTTTAATTCTTGATTTACAATCAAAAAGAGCAATATAGCAAATATAATTTCAACTAAAATGAATAAAGAGTTTCTTCTGGTCCAAATGGCACTATTCTCAATTTTCTGCTCATAAAATTTGGAAGAATTTAAACTTTCAATTCTAATTTTTCCCTTAAGTTAAAAAAAATCAAAACCTCAAAAAATATTGATGAAGTGATGGAGTTTGGGTGACTTAAACTGACAACTGAAATGAGCCCATCTATCCATACACAAAGCTTGCCTACAGTGCCAGCAAGTTTTCCATAACCCAAACTTTATTTTCAATTTAGAAATAATGAATTATTAAATTTGTTTTAATTGGTGTTGTTTTAAAAGTTCAAGTTCTCAGAGTCTTTGAGATGAGTTTTCTTGAATACTTCAGTAAAAACACTTCAGGGTGCCCACACAGTTTTAAAGCAAGCTGAGGGAACCATATGAATATGAAAATATTCTGTTAATTTTTATGGATAAGAAATTATTAAAAAATTCCCAAGCATGAGCAATCAGACTGATAAATAGAAATTTGATTACTAAATTTAGATTCAATATTTAAAACATAAAGGAAATATTTGGAATTGCATATTCTCTCAGTAAAGGGAAAAAAGAATCACATAGTATTAAACTATATTAACAGAACATTAATTAATTAATTAGAAAACTTACAAAGTCTTCTAAACATATTCTTGTCACATAACAGCTTGCTTTTTCTTGTGTCAGCAATATTCTGAGTAGCTCCTCTTCTCCACTGGTATTTGCCTCCCAAGGCAAATGTAGGGATGCTCTCCATACATTTGGTTACTAAATAAATTGAATGCTTATCAGTTAAATATAGTCTCTTTTACAAGGCAAGCACAACCTCATGTTATGTTTTCTAATTTTTAATTTCTGAAGTATCTTCAGGCCAAGATATTGGATGCACAACTTCTCTTTTCCAGGTCATCTTTCTATATGATATTTTTTAACACTTTTCCAGGACTGTGCTCAGTCTCCCTGGAAGAGTTTCAGACAAGCAGAAAAACTACAGGGCAGGAGAAATATCTTTCCTAGAAAGGTGTTTGAGGTGACAGTAGTAAATGACCAATCTTACAGAACACCACACAACAGGATTTTGATCTTAACTTTAAAGTGCTACTTTAAAACAAAAACTTACACTATACATGAATATTGTAGTCCTTGAACCTTTAAATAATGGAACCTTTAAATTTAGCATTTGGGCAGTTGTTACAGAGGACAGTAATAAGCCCCTTATTTAACTTGAATGGCTGAATAGTTGCTACCCTCATTCTGCCTGTTAGCCTCCAAGTGAAATATTTTTACTTTCGTTCATTTTCTGCTAAACTCCAATTTGAAGGGTTTTGGTTAAACTGTAATTCTCTGAATGTCAAAATATATCAGGGCTGGGAGGAAAAAGAAGACATAAAGTGATGAAATAATTTCACTTGAAATCAACGAACAGAAATATACAGTAAATGTTTTAGCTACATTTCAGAAATTGCACAAACCCACGAGGGGCATCAGGGTTTGATGAAAATGTATACAATTAAAGTAAAGAGCCTGAGGCAGTGGTTGCCTGAGTACCACAAGGCTGCACGTTGAGATAGTTCAGAGGTTTGGGGCAAGATTTTCATCAGAAAAATGTCACTTCATTGGGGCTGAAACTTTTCACATGACCGTATTGGTCTTGATGGAATTTGCACTGAGAGAGGTGTCTAATCTCAAATACAGAATTTTTGTAGAAAGGAGAATACATGAACTACCTCAAACATCTGAATATTGGGAAATGTTTTACAGATTCATATAATCTAAATGCAACTGTTAGAGCTTGGACAAATGCACACTTAAGTGTCTTGTTTTTATAACCTGAGTGCCAAGGCATCTCAAGTAGACTGAAGGAGTTTGCTCTGAGAGGCTTTTTCCTGGTAGCTGAAAATAATGATTTGGAGGAGTGGAGTGGAAGTAAAAAGAACTGAAAGCCAAGAGCAGGGAGAGAGAGTTGGATCTCAACTGGGAGAAAACAGAAATGGAACCAGAGTAGGGTCAGACCCACCCCAACAACAGAAGTACCAAAAGTGGAAATCACTGAATGTTTGTCATAGGAATGAACATGCAGTGTGATCTTTTAGAGTGATCTCCCAAGGGTTTCATCTTCATGACTTCTGAAACAAATAAGAAACATGTAAAAAAGATTATGAGATTATATATATAATTAAAAATAAGAATTATTTTTCTACATATTTGCAAACAGGCTTTAGGGTCTTCTATTTTTAAATTTTTTTATAAGAATCAAGATAGTCTCTCTAGTGGAAAACTTTTATTATACATATAGAACAAAGTGTTACAGTGACATTGAGTGACTTGTACAGGAAATTCCTTTGTTGAATAGAAAAACGTCCTTCCACTTCAACCTTGCTTTTTTCAGTGTTACTGTGTGTAAGAGACCAGGGCCTTATGACTTTAATCTATGATGTCAAGTAAGATTGGGCATGTGGTGCTGAAAATTAGACCTCTTGCAGGTCTCTTGATCCCCCAAAGACTCACAACTTCCTTGTAGCATTTGTTCTTAGATTTCTGTATTCTTCCCACCTGACTCAATGATCCACCACCACATGAGATTTAATGTATTTTTACAGACTATGTTTGTTGAGAGTTGTTTGTTGTTGTTGTACACCGTGTATTTCTGACCCCTTGGCTTTCCCAGCTCTGTGCTGTAGTGGCTCTGGGATCAAGTTGTGTTTGAGGGAAAACACCACAAAGATAATCCAAGCTGCCTTCCATCATGTCAAGATAACAGTCACCTGGGAGGAGACATCCTTTAGGGTTAATTAACCCTAATTGTTACTCTCCCCTCCTCTTTTCTACCTCATCTCTCTATAGATGATATGTTTATAAGATAAAAAATATCATCTATATAATGACCTATGTCGATAATGACCACGAAGAATCAAAGTTAATTAACTTTTAATAGTGACATTTACCTCTTTGTGACTCACAGATTTTCAGCCTATACACACACAGTTAATATATTTCTGTAAATAAAAAATGGCCTCTTCACTTATACTGTTCTATTTAGAAATCTGACAAGAGTTATCAGTTCTACCCCTCACCAGATTAACTTCAATAGATTCATTCCTCTGTTGAGGAAAACAACACATATCTTGAAATTAAATTAAAATATCCTTGTTAAACACTGATGGCAAGGACAGAACTGATGGCTGGCAGAAAGAACCAGATATTACCAGTGACAGCTGGTACAAATGCAAAATACAAAACTTGCATGACTCTTCCACTTGTGTTACTGATGGAAATTTTAAGCAACACTTATTAGACTTCTCTTAAAAGTGCACAAGGATTTTTTTTCTCATTCATCCTCACATGTTGACACCCTCTTGAGGAGTCTGTAATGCAGTTTTTAATTTTCCTGTGGTTTGTACCTGGCTGGGCAGCAGCCCTTTATTCTATTATGGATAATCTTTGCTCAGAATTCCCAGACAATCAGCTCTCACTGCCTAGCTGATTGCATTGATCTTGCAATCAATCTCGTGGTTGTTCTGCTGCACAGCTATAACGGGGGAGTGAAGCATCCCTGCATTTTGGATCTGTGTGTATACTTGGACACATTTCCATGCATGCCTCTCCCCTCCTTCATCCACCCACTCACACACGTGTGCACATGACCAAAAGCATCCTTTGTGTTTGATTAGAACAGGCAGAGAACTAATAAATTTTCTTGTGGTGTTCCCTATGTGTTAATTGCCTTTGGATGAGGTGTGCTCAGGAGTGTTTCTGCCAAGAGTCTTGTGAAGCACTGGACTTCATGTTTGCTACTCGCCTCCAGAAAGTTCTCCCAGGGCTCTGCATTGACAGGCAGTCTGTGTTCAGCTCTGAGCAAAGGGCAGCATGTATTTGCTTTTCCCCAGAAGCAGAGCAGAGATCAAATTCTAGCCACTTTTCAGTTTATTTAGTTGCTCCCTAGGGAAACTCAGCTGAGCTCCTGTTTCTGAGCAAACTCTGTTTTCTCCCTGCCCCTCCAAACAGGAGGCAGAGGTTCAGAGTCATTTACCTCTCATTCCCCTGTTATCTACATAGATAGATTCACAACTGGCCCTCATTTTTCATACTCACTGAGTTATTTTTCAGACCCTAAAAATCCTGAGACACAGGAGGAATTGAGAGGGTGATTTCAGGATCTGTGGGAGTCACTGCAATTCTGCAGCTCAGCCTCCTCCAGCATCTGTGGAGCAAATTCATTGCCCACCCTCAGGAGGTAAAACACATTTCTGGCACCCAGACCTTGCAGTTCCCATGGGACACAGAGCTGGTTCTGTGATGGGAGCTTTGTGAAGGATTTTTGCTTTATTATCCATCTAATGAACAAACATCAACTTAAATGAAGCCTCCCTTTCAGCCTGCTGCACACACTTGATTGTGGCTGCTTTCTTCCACTTGCTTAATTTGCTCTTAACTTGCCCAAATCTTTTGCAGTTTGCTGACATGGAAATAGTACAACTCGTCCTCTTTGAAGAGCAAGGCTGCTTTGTGTTACATGCAAATTCCTCTTTATTTAATTCTTTATTTAGTTAGTTAGTTCTTATTTCTTTCACAGTATTGTGTCTGTGTTGCCTGTCATATGTCTAACCTCCTTATTTTTCAAATTTGTTATTTAAAGAAAAAGAAACTGGAAAAAGAAGTTCTGTTATTTTACTGGCTTTAAAACACATTTGTGTTTGGAATCAGTCCATATCCACATGCTATTCTTTAATACAATTTCTTTTCCTCTACTCTTGATGTGAACAGGTTTCTCATACTGAGGTCTCTGTACATGGCAGCTCAGCTGTTGTTTGTTAGAAAATAAAACATTGAATAATTTCTTCTGGGAAAAAAAATAGATGCTCAGTGTTTCATGGACTTCAAAAAACCTGGATGAAGAATAGGCCAGACTTTGTTCTGGCCAAGCTATAAAAGTCCTTTAACTAAGTCCTTTCTTAGTTCAACATCTTCTAAACTGATATCTTAAACTAGAGCCATGGCATATACATCCATTAACATTTAGGTAGCATAGTTTGTGTTTAAATCCATCAGGTTCTGAAGACCTGTCTGTGCTCAGCTTCTGTTTCCAATGTGTAGAAGCAGATCCATCTCCATGGGTTTTTCTTTGGTCACAATCAGTGTATTGGAAAAACTCCGCGTGTAGGATGCAACTGTCACCAACAGATTGCAAAAGAAAAGAAAAAAAAGTTATTCAGTCTTTTTTCCTCCCAATTATTTAAGATTTGACAAGTTCTATCAGGTAGAAGTAGTTTACCCTAATTATTTAAGATCTGACAAGTACTGTAAGGAACAAAGCTGGCTGAATAAAATTGAGGCATGTACACGTTCATGTTCCCTGCTGATAGGACCTGAATCATCACAGGCTGAGGTGTACTAATTAATCCCAGCCAAAGGTTTGTCCTCTCAATTAGCAGCCCCTTAGATAAACTGATCTACAGCTGCTTGGTGGGAAATACCCAGGTTGTGCAAGTTTTATGATTCTGCCTCCCTAGGCCAGTTGCAAAGTTATTTCAAGGAGAGGAGCAGATCTGTTTTGCAGTGTAATAGCTGCATGCAGTGCTCCAGGGCAAATCCCATCAGGTAACTGCAGCAGAAGGCTGGAGTCAGCATCCAAAGGATGAGGAGAAATGTGCCATCAGCTTGGCATGCTGCAAATTCCATCTCTGAACCACACAAAATGTCTCTCATAATGTTGGCATTTCTGGGAACCTGGCAAAGGGCATTTTTACTCTCATGGCTGTCAGAGAGTGTTTCTGAAGCTGTCTTAAAAACCATTTTAAATTCCAGCTATAAAATATATGCCTGTGTATAAACATTACATACAATATGAGCCAGGCTTGAAGAGCTTTAGTAACCCTTTAGTTATTTAACCCTAATAGCCCTGTTATTTCCTAACATAAAAGTACAACACACCTTCTCTGGCCGAGGGTGATCACAACATGCCAACAAGGGGAACCAGAAGAGCACATAATTTGTGTGGCAGTGTAGAGGCCCAGCTGAGGATACTGAACTCGAGTAGGGTTTAGGTGTGTCAGTCTGCCCATCTATTTTGTTCTCCTCCCCAGTTATCTCCTATTTCTCCCAGGCTTCATTATTACCCTTCATTTCTGTCAGTGGCTTCACGGAAAAGTGCACTTAGCTTTGGGATGTGACACACACACAGTCTCTCTCCCCTGTTTACCCAGGCTGAGACAAGAGGCCAGACTCTGTGCCTACTCAAACTCACCCTGTAGAAACTGCAGCCATAAACTAAAGTGAAATCAAAGCTGTGAAATGGACAGTGTTGCTGTGAAATCTCACTTGTGACTCTCTCTCTCCCCAGCACTCATGAATGGAGTCTGAGCTTATCACTTCTTTACTCCAAGCCTCAGCTGCCATCAAGAGACCAAGGCACAAGAGCGCTGGGATTAACCTGTATCCTTTAATACCTTAATGCTATCCTATTAGCACAGTGCTTAAACATGCTGGGGAATTTAAGGATGATTCAAATTGCACACTTCAAGACTTTTGGCACTTGGGAAGAAAATAGAGTTTTTGACTGATGGAGCACAATTCTTGTTCCAGCTGTACCTTTGTGACCTGCACACGCTGGTAATGTAATGGAGGGGGCTGCAGAGTCTCCAAGGGATTTTTAATTTCAAAATGGATGGCAGATAGCCATTCACTAATAAATCATCTGCAGCATTTCTGCAAGAAAGAAGAAAGGCTCAAGGCATCTAATTTTTGTCTTGTGTATTTTTTCCCCACCTTCTTGGTTCATAGAGTTAACAGTTGTTTAAAGAAGGGGTGGGGAGATGACAGTCACATTAATAGTTGAGACGTGTTATTTATACAAATTTCATTTTAATTTAGTTCATAGAGAGTGAGGTATCAGTCAATATACTTTGCTTTTTTCTGAGGATCTTGTTCTTTCATGGCACTGCTTTCTTTTGGGCAAGAAAACTCATATAGATTTATTGCCTTTCTCTTTTCTCTGCAACCTTGCCTATTAAGACCACTGCAGTGGCTGTAGCCTGTGAAATTCGCCCATGAACTCTTTGTATCCCTGTTTATCTCAATACCCCTCAGATCACCCTGATAAGAAGTGTGACCATATCTGTCTTTTTTATTATAGACTATTGTTGCTGCAGGTGGCAGACTGATGAAACACAGTGGGAATTTCCTCTTCACATTCAAATTTCCGTGCATTTCTTTCTTACTCTTTTCATTCGGTAGGGTATCCACTAATATCCTAAAATCAACAGTTACAATATACACAGGCAGAGCATAACTATGCTGTGCCTATGGCTTTTTGCTTTTTGGATGGTACTGCCAGAGTCATTCCAATGCCTCATGGCAATAACACTCATTTGCATAAAAGCCAATTTTATACCTACAGTCTGGTTCTGGCCAAAGAAATGAAAGAGAATGGATGGGTTTAGATTCAATGGAGTGATAAATATTGTCAGTAAAGTGATTTATTGTCTATCTACTGAGGATTTCAATTAATCTACAGGTGTTTTATATACTTAGAGCTTGTTCTTCAGCACAGATACTGTGCAAGTTCATGGCCTCACCCTGTTGTGTATCACTCTTTCAGTTCCTATATAGCAAATAAAATGAAGTGATACCTCTGCACTAATGACTGTGGCACCAGGGCTTTATTGAATTCAGATGTCTGGACTCTCCAAGTGCATATCTCTTTATGCCTTGTTTACTTCAAACCACCCCCAAGTGTCCTTTTGTCTGCATGTGAGTGCTATGAGATCTCTGTCTTCTGATTTGCATGTCTGGTTTGTGCCAGACAAGAGAACAAACATGACCATGGGCAAGGAGAATCAATCCATTTTAAAAATTATGCTGCCTGTTATTTTTTGAGTGAAAGAGTGAGTTCTGTAGGGTTTTTTACCCCTGACTACAGTATTTTGGACAGCTACTCTCAGGTTTTAACATGGTACATAATGCCTATACTGGAAACTTGATTTTCTGATGAGTGTTTGCATCACTTGGTGACACCCGTATCAACCAGACCTCTACTGAGTAAGACGACATCCAGAATACCTTTTTGTGTCAGGCTAATGGAATGAGGATGGATGCTTTGTGCTGCAGGCACTGACCTGATGTTCAAAAATTTGTGGCTCAGTTCCTGGCATTGTCACACAGTGTATGATGGCAGGTGAGAATTCTGGGGCCACTATTTTTGCCAGTGCCTAAAGTATCAAGTGAAAATCTATTACCGTTTTCAAAAGCAGCAGGGAATTGGCTTCCATGGGGCTTTTCAGCATTCCAGTGGATCTGATTTGCACAATAGTCCTCCAGCATGGAGGACTGCATTCCTAAAGTCACCCCTGTAATGGGAGCACAGTAACAAAAGGCATCCAACACAGTTTTCCTGTACGGTCTCTGAGTTTCCCTTATGAGGCAGGAGTTATTAAAAATATTTTTGATATAGTAAGCTGATATGACAGGTGAAGAATTTTCTCGTTATTTTCCTGCTTTTGACACTCTCAGACTGCTAACAACAGCAATAATAATGGAAATAATATCCTTCGTTTCTATGCTAAATAATCACAGTAGAAACAATTGACCTATTAGCCTAAAGAGTTTGCAAGTAACTCCAAGAGGAGAGTTGCTCCCTGCACAGGGCAGGCAGAGCTCCTGTGCTCCCATTTCTCACCAATCATGCCGTGGCTGGGGATCCATCTCACTGGGGCTGTCTCAGCCTGTGTTTAGGGAGTGTGTTCCACATGGATGGTGCTGTCAGCTACACTCGAGTGGGTGCTGAAATAATGCCTGAGAACCCCCTCAGCCAAGACTTGCCATCTGCTTCCTGGGACTGACAGCAGCAAATCTCCTGTGCTCCTGCCAGCGGAATTCTCCCTTTCAAATCACATTCTGCAGTGCCAGAATCATTCCCTGCCATGTCATTAAAGCTGGGAGGACTCAGACTCTCTGTTTCTCTAGCAGTTGTACAATTTCAAATATCGTTCTTTTGGTCCAGAAAAATTTGAGTAACCCAAGTACCTCTTTCTCATTTTCTATATCTAAGTTTTTGCAAAAAATTTATTATTGTTCAAGGAAACAGTGTTGTAGGTTCCTGACTTTACATCCCCAACATTCTTACATTTCTTCACTCTGAAATTTGCTTTCACACAACTTTCTGAGAGTTTTATACCTTTTCTATTTCCCACACAGTGTGATTTTGAAAAGCAATTTTAATTAAAAACAAAAGTTTCACACTGATGGCAGCACAATGCTTATTCTTCTAAATGATGTGGGAAAAGGTTTTTCTTTAGTGTCTTCTTATGCAAAATATTTAAATGCAAATATTTGCTCAGTTCTGACTGGTATTGGTTTTACTTTTCTGTTTCAGTAGTGGTGGACACTGTGTGAATTAACATAGTGAGTGACATTTGGTCAAAAATAGTAAGTAATATTGTACTAGTTTCTCAGGATTTTTAACAGAAAATATATAGCATAGAAGAGCCTTCTGCTTGCAGAAATCACTTAACTTCTGTCAGTCTTCTGTACCCCAAGAGAGGGAATGACTGCCCAGCTGGAACTCAGTTCTTATCAGATTTCTGAAAACCAGAATATGTCAGCAGTCCTAATCTAGGAGTTTAAGAGTGAAATCACAGAAACATCTTGTTTCCTGAACCAACACTTGTTTAACAAATTGATGATATGATTACCAAATGGCGCATTTTTCAGCCATGGGTGAAGAAAATCAAATTACAACCAGATTCCAAAGAGATGATGCCACTCCCTCCATGTCCCTCTTACTTTCTATACCTGTTTGAATACTTCCACCTTTTTCCCTTGCACTGAGACTGGGGTTTGCTTCTGCTGGTGAGCCAATTTCAATCACTAAAAAAACAGAAATAAAATTGTGAGAAGTTTTTTGGGTGGGTGGGTGTGTGTGTATTTGTTCGGGTTTTTTTTATTTTGGGAGATGTAGGATTTTGAGGTTTTTGTGAAAGC
The DNA here is from genome assembly GCF_052056855.1 of Sturnus vulgaris. Lineage (NCBI taxonomy): Eukaryota > Metazoa > Chordata > Aves > Passeriformes > Sturnidae > Sturnus > Sturnus vulgaris. The sequence goes on from NC_142249.1 coordinate 33,934,488, forward strand.
TGGATGTAAATTGCTATACTTATTTAGCAGAGTGAGAGGTAGATTGCTAATTCTGCCTGCCTGTTCCTGTTCCTTCACCTCCTCCTCAGCTGTGCTAGCACAGGGATTTTTGTGTCCATGCCTTGGACTACCTCAAGGGATTGGAACAGGTTTAAAATAACCTAGTAAAAATGGCTTTTATTATTCTGGATCAGTTTTTCCCGCAGTGTCACAAACAATTGTACCAGGATGCCTAAAGGGAGATGTTGGAAGGAGCTGGGTGGTCAGGAGAGGGAGAGGAGAAGGGCACAGGCCGCCAAAACAAATGGATGTCAAATCTGCCCTTAGCACAGTCTTGAGTACCCACACAGGGCAGTAAAGAGCTGATATGACAGAAATTCACATCCCAGCTTGGCGTGCAATTCCCTCTCCATACAGATGCAGCCTTAACTCTGTGATGATAATATAAAGATTCACTGATGGAGCCGCTGTGAAGCACTTGAAAGGATTTGCTGTTGTTTAGTGCATCTGGAGCAAGGAGCACAAAGGAATCTATGCTAATGTACTGCTATGAGCTCTGTTCTTTGGGATTTATTTATTCTCCTGTTTCAGACACAACTTGCAGCTGCAAGGAGCTGAAGTGTGGACTTAAAAATAGAATGAGACTAAGTGTATTACACAAAATAACCTTTAAGTAGACTCACGTCTGGCTGTGCCTTTGCAGTGTATTGTTCTCTAAAAAAATACATATATATTTAAATATATATATATATATATTAAATCTACATTATTTTCAGCTTGAAGTTTCTGTATATGTCTTGTTACGAAGAATGTCAGGGAATCCTACACAAGTTCTGAGTTTTGTGAACATGTAAAAACACCTATGGAAAATGACTGGAAGTAGTCTTGGTTTAGAGCTCTTAGGAGCAAACATGTCACTCTAAGCATGGGCAGCACCTCTTAGGTTGCTGCTGAAATTCCTTGTATCATTTAAGAGCGTTGTTTCTTAAATCTGAAATGGCTTTGATCTCTCAGGAAGCAGATGCAGGTAAAACACTTTATTCAGTGCCATCAGCAGGATACAGGGAAGGTGACAAAATCATGCCTAAGGTTTCTTTTCCACCCTTTGCTAAGTGAGTTTACTATTTTCATATACTCAAAAAGTATTTTTATTCATTTTATTGGTGCATATTTGATACTTGTGCTCCCAAGACTTGCTCATGGTCAGTTGCTAATGGGATTAAGTAATTTTCACACTGTGTGGTCACCCTGCTCTTTGGTTTTTGTATATTTTCACAAGCATCTGTCCCTCTGTAGCAATGGGGAAACGGCTGGGAGCTGAAATTCAATTGTGTCAGCTGCATCATCTGCAAATCTGTGCTAATGAAATTTGGCGAAAGTGGTCAAACTTGCTCCAGACTAAATGAAACTGCCACATGTTTTTGACAGCTGAGGTGACAGTCCAGCACATCTCTCATAGCTCAGGGTGACATGCATCATTAGATTTACAGAATGGGAAAGAGAAGCCTGTGCTAGAAGCTACTGTCCTTCAGGCTTTCTCATCACTTTTTCAGTTTCCTTGAAATTCAAACAAATTAGAGGCCTTGAAAGAGCAACCATGAACAGATATAGTTTGGCAGCTACTTAAAAAAAAAATAGGCAGAAAAAAAATTCAAAATAATACTGGTGGTATACTGCTTTTTTTAAAAAAAATCTGCTGTATTTAATTTGATGTGAGTGGGATGAATTGCTAATGGATAAAAATTCAGAATACTAGTGACTGGTGTTGATGTAACACCCAGGGCGGGGGACAAAAGGCTCCTAAAGCTTTCCTTTTTGGAACATTTTCATACTTTTCAGTGGCTGCCCACACTGAAGCAAAATGTTTGTCTAGTTGAATACCCCAGGATATATTTTTATGGGCGAATTTCTCCTAATGAACAGGTCAGTTGGATAGCCAGAAATCCCACAGCATCCACTTCAGTCCAGAGTTGGAATTTGAAGATGAGGAGAGAGAACAGCACAACTGCAAGCCTTTAATATACCTTCTGTACCTGTAAGTCTCCTTCTGGGCTCCAGAGCTCACATGGCTATCAGGGAGATTAAGGAAAAGAAAAAATATGCTCTCACATGGGAATTTTCTTCTCAAGGCAGTGGGGACATTTTACATTCATTAAAATACTCATATGTGACTCAATTTAGAAGTTTTCCTTAGCAGTATCACTCTGCATATCTGTTCTCACTCAGATTCCCTTAGCATATTTAAGAAATATTTACAAATCTTAATCTCTCCTATTTTTCTTTGAGATGACAGGTCCATTAAAAAGGAAATGTGGCAAAAAAACTCTTTACTTGTGCTTTTCAAATCAACATTCAAGGAACATACAAAAGCTAGAGAAATGTATTTTTTGTGGCCTTGGTAAAAGGATGCTTGGAGAAACAAATAATAATATAATAATAAATCTCTCTCATCATGAAGTGATGAGGACAGACTCCTGAGGCAGAGAAGTCAAAGGAATTGGGCTGATTGACATCACCAAATGGGAAGGACACAGGGATGTAAAACAAATATATCCTAAAACAAAAACCAAAAAGGAAACAAAAATCAGCCTCTGAATAGTTCCCTCCTGGTTAGTAATGTGTACTGGGGAAAGTAGGGATAAATAATAAATCCTTAGCTCTAAGACTTGTTTTTCACTACATTTTTCTGTAAAGTGCAATATTCCAATTTATTTCATTAAGACTTTGATTCCCCATCCACCATGCCCTTTTCCCTTGAGGAAAATTCATAAATATTTCCTTGCTATTTCTCTCTTTCTTAAGTTGCTTCTGGTGAAGAACTTGGAAGAATTTGTTTATTCAATGTGAATCTTTTCTCTCATCTTCTTTCTCCTTTGGCCAAAACTGTGAGTTGTGATTTAACCCCACTGGAAACAGCACACAGCCTCTCACTCCCCCACACCTGGTGGGATGGGAGAAGTAGAAAAATGTAAAATTCATGGGTTGAGATAAAAACAGATTAATAATTAAAGTAAAATATACTTCAACAACTAATAATAAAAATAATGATAATGATGTGGAATATTCTTTTGCCTACTTTGGCTCTTCTATCCTGGCCATACTCCATTCCAGCATCTTGTGCAACTTCTCACTGACAGAGGATAGGAAACTGAAAAGTATTTAACTTTGGGAAAGAAAAACTTCCTAGAAACAATAAAATATCAGTGTGATATTGACATTATTCTCATACTAAATCCAAAACACAGCATTGTATGAGTTAGTAGGAAGAATGTTAGCCCCCAGCTGAAACCAGGACAATGTGAAACAGCAGCTCAGAGCTTTTTCTATTCTCTTACTTCCTTAATTCCATTTAATTTCTAGTTCCTTTGTTGTGTTCAGTATTTCAGCCTTGAGCTGTCTATTCAAACTGCATCCTCAGCATGCTGGCCACTTCCCTTTAGCATCTCCCTTGAAACCATTACACATATATTTGCATTCTGACATGAATTTTATATGGCTGGTGTTTTTTTAATCCTGACAATTATTATAGAATAATTCTCTTAACCTCTCAATTTATGTTTAGCATTTTTTTTTCCTCCTTTGAGATGTAGTAGCTCTTGTGTATTGTCCCTCTGCTATTTGGCTGGAAGAAGGATCCCACTCAAAAAGTTTTTTTTTTCTTGTTTAATTTTGCTTAGTTTGAGTCATAAAACAGTTAAAAACGTGAATTTCCTTTATTATCTCTTTACTGACTTCTTCAGAAACTTACAAAAAATCCAGTTAATTGTGAATGCTCCACACCACCCTGGAAATGTTGGGCCAAGGCTGGGATCAGGAACCAGCTGTCGGCTGCTCGTGGTTTTGCCTGCTCAATATTTGACTCTGGCTTGAAGCTCAGGTTGCAGCCTGGAAAAACCAAGCAGCTCAGCACTATTGTATCCAGAGGCAGCTGGAGCAGCAGGCAGAGCCTGGCTGAGAAGCAGCACTTCTCCACAGTTACCCTGCTCCAGCCAAAACCAGCTCCGGATTGCAAATCCTCCTGCTCTGTTCCAGAAGTGATGAGAGCGAAATGGTTTGCAGATAATAATATCACCCAGGATAATGATATCATCACCCAGGATAATGATATCACCCAGGATAATGATGTCATCACCCAGGATAATGATGTCACCGAGGATAATGATGTCACCAGCTGATCTTGGCACTGCACCCAGCCTGCTCACTGTCACCCCAGTGGGATGAAGGAGCATCTCTGGTAGCAGCACAAAGCAGTTCCAATTCCTGACTATTAACATTAACAACTCTTGTAGATAAAAGGAGGTGCCTTCCTCAATCAAACCATCCAACATCATCCATCTAAAAAATATTTTCCAGCAAATTTATTTTTTGTTTTCTCTCCGTACCAAGTGGTGGCCTGATCCAAATCTCATTGCAGCCCGAGGAAAGATACAGTCGCAGTGGATCTTCTTAAAGAGTTTGGCAGCTTTAGTGCAGAAAAGCTCCTTCTGGTTTTATTTTAGGACTTCTTAAAAATATTATTCTATTTTCTATTGGATTTTGCCTGCTTTGCAGTCCAAGCATCCCATCTGTACATGTATTAGCATCCAGGTCATCTCTTTTTTCCCTCCAGCTGCACTGAGAGACTTTCTAGTTGCTAGTTGGATGTAAGTTTTGCCCCTGATTTTACTTTATTCTTGATATCAGCAGAAATTTTTTTTGCATCATCTTTTTTACTAGTCACTAGCAACATGATGCTTAAAACAGTCCATATTCTCACTAAAGGGCATGCAGCTAAAGGAAACAAGTATCTACCTTGGTTTGGAAAATGAGAAATACTGAATGGTGTTAAAATTCAAAGGACTTAAATTTATTATAAAACCCGAGACACTTGTTAGGAATATTTTTTTTAGGATTACTTTCTTCCTGTTCCCAAGTGATTTTGATAATATTGTGGGACTTTATCATAACCTTGCTCCTGTTCTAAAACTAAAACTGAAGCCACACACAGGACAAGTATCTCTAAAGACAGCAGCTGCATGGAAAACTTAAAATAGTTTCAGAGCTGTAAGCTTATCTGCTTAAGGATATTGCAAAGGAAGCAGATGGAGAACAGTTTTCCATAGTTAACCATCTGGGCCCTGCAGTGATACACTCTGCCCTGAGCATTACTATGGGAATTGACTTCATGGGGGGAAAAAGGAGAGAAAGAAGAGCATAATATTTTATACTGCAAAAATATGCAGCCAAAGAATCACCATTTTGTCACACATTGCAATTTCCTCATCTCTGTCTGTGTTTATAACCTGTGGGATAAAAGGAAGTGAAAGTGAGACAGTAATGGTTACTATAGCAGGAGAGCCAGCTGTGAAGGAACTCAGAAATGGTGCTTTGTTTTTAATGGAACTTTGATTGGGTTATTAGATGTCAAAGTGAAAGGCAATACTTTCAGATAAAGCTTCTCTTTGTTTACACTGATATATAATTTTAAGTCTGCTGAATTAATTTTTGGAGTTCTGTACTTCAGGACTTCCAATCAGTACTGTGGTTCACATGAAGTGGTTTGCAGTGACCAGAGAAAGCTAAGAAATATGGGATATTCCAGGAGGTTTGTGGAAAACACCAAATGCCTGGTAACCAGATGGAGTGAAAGAAAAAAATAGAATGAGTGGATTTTCTGAGCAGTCCTGCTGTACGGTCTCAACATGAAATCTACAGGCAAAATGTCTTTAAGTGTTAAATACAAAGTAGACCTGGAACCAGAAGACAAAACAAAGACCATTTTTTTCTCAGGTGCTCATGATGGTCTCCAATCTTCCTTGCTGGGTGCAGTGTTTAGCTGAAGTTTTCCATGCTGTCCAGCCATTGCATTCTGGCTTTTTTCCTGCTAGGTTGATTCTCCAGCATGGAATTTTATGTCATCTTATGCTATGTGCTTTTCTCTGCCAGGACAGTTGTAGGATCTTTTTCCTCTAGCTATTCACCTGTTGGAGACCTTTTCTCTTTCTGTCACTTTTTTAGTGAAGCTTGACAATGGTTTTGCCTTCCTCAGTAAAATTGGCTAAAATGGAAGGCTTAATTTTTTTTCTAAGAGGAAAGGATAGAAGTTAAAAAATCCAAAAAATCTGATTCATCTCATAGCTCTGCTGAGTTCTGAAGTACCCAGATAATGCAGGTTAGCTCTAGTGGACTATTCAACGGTGTGAACCAGGATAATAAATTACTGAAAGTCACTGAGCAAATATTATCAACCTCCATTGAATCTTAGGACCTTATATAGGATTTCAGACTCTAGTTTGCTTTTTATGTGTATGACAGGCTGAGAGAAATATTAAATAGTTATAAAAACACAAAGACCTGGCCATTCAGCACATTTCTAAGCTGGAAATAAAAAAGGTTAAAGTTTCTATGACCTTTAGCAGGATAGAACTGAATTTTTTTGTGATATATGCAGCTGTTCTGTAAAGGGAGATAAAATTCCCTGTAATGGTTTAAATCACTGTTTATCTTCTCTTTTAACAAAGCCCCACACCACTCCAGCCTGGTGGCACTCTCTGTATGCTCATGTGTGTTCATTGCATCTGGATGTTCACAAGGAACTAACAGAACTAATTATCAGGCAATCATCAGGTTTTAAAAATATTTTTTTTTCGTCTTCCCAAAATAAAATCTGTGTGGGGAAACTAATGATTGGGTTTTATTTCTGTGTGTCACTGGTGTGGAACAGATTGTGTGCTTTGATGTTGAGATTGGCCTCAGGTGTTAATGGCATGAAATGGTTTATGTGAGTGATATCACACATAAAGGTGCACATGTCACTCTTAAATTACTTTTATGTGAGAATTTAAATAAACATTAATAATAAGCACACCCTCCCCCCATCCATTAATGCTTTTCTTCATCACTGTTGAACTGCAGAGGTGGAAAATATGACTTTATGAAAAGCTTGGCTGTAACCTGCAGCTTGGAGAAGATGAGGAGGTCATGTAGGTAAACAGATAACTATTTTCAAAATATTTGCTCTTCATTATTAGTAATATATTTTATTTTTCTGGAACTTATGGATTCATTGGAAGTTTGTCCAGTTAAGGCCTATTGAACTGACCTTTTTCCCAGACAAGTGGTAGCAGAGCCTTCAATTGAGCTTGTGTTGTTTCTTCCTTGTTGGCTGTTGGTCTGTCAGTGATCAAGCAGTGAGTTCTGCCTCTTAATGAACAAAAATATAAATAATTCATACCTTACAGAACAGAACACTGTGGAAAGTTGAGGAAAATTATTCAACTATAAGGAGGAAAGTTATTGGGTTGCAGAGAGAGAGATATCTGCCCTAAACAAGGAGAAATGTCTGTTCTTGCTTTCTTACGTGCCAGCCTTGATTTAAAAAGGATGAGTCAGGGCAAAGAGCTGCTTTGAGGCAGCTCAAAGGGAACACTGAAAAGTTGCCTTTGTGTCTGAAAGGAATTCATTTCAGTAGTTTTGCCCTAGAGTTGGATTTGTCTAAAGGTCCTTTCCTTCCTTGTAAATTTGACTCTGCTGTATTCTGCCCACATTGTGCATAAGCTAAAGCTCATAAAATGTATAGTGGAGTTACAAATTACATATTTCAGGAATTCATGTTTTTAAACACAGCTTTAAACACTCTTTGTTTTGTGTACTCCACCTGCTCGTGGCCATCAGTCAGAATCTGCCAAAGGGATCTGTTCTGCAGGAGCTGATCTGCCAATTTCCACCAGGGACAGGAGAACCTTGGCCAGATGTTTCTTAGTCCTGCAGTCCTTGGCCTTTGAGAGCAAAGCTGGATGACAGCTTCATTCAGCAAAAGGGAAAACTACATGTAAATTAAAGTGACAGTAAAAAATCCAAATAAGACAGTGTCATCTATAAATATTTTTCTAAAAGAAGACCAAGCAAGGCGTCAAAGAATTTCTGTGAAATCATTCCTCATGCTTCTTTTGTCTGCCTGTTCCTGAAAATTGATTTTCCTTGTGCAAATAGCTGTGTGAGAGACAGTCCATGGTTTGAAGCCTTAAGTGATGCTCATAGATGGCCTCCGAAGAGGTGGCAATAGATTTGTGGTTTCTCTGGATGACCCTGCTGTATACTGAGTAAGAGGACAAAAGTCTTCCTTTGCAAATAGCAGGAAGGTACTGAGGAAGGTGTCAGTAAGGTCCCAAAGGGCCAAGCCCTGCAGGTAGAGACATGAAGACACTGAAATCAGAATGCAATGCAAGCATCCCTTATTCTCTTTTATTTTTCGTTTTATTGCAGTTCTCAGGCTGCAATCAGGCTCCAACTCCTTCAGTTAAAAATTAAAGTAACCTTTTTTGCATAGAGGAGGACTTTCTCCTTTCTCCTATCTCCTTTAGGACTGTCTCCTAAAGAAGCACATTATATAAGTTGCTATGTTGCCTTTTTGCCATTCATGAACCTTCAGAGTGGCTGCTGAGTGTGTGCCACTGCAGTGGCTGTGTTGGAACTGTGTGAAAATGTCACCCTGGGAGGGCAAGGGCCCGATGACAGAAGCTCCCATTGCTCAGAGGGTCCCTTTTTGCTAATAGGAAGTGGCATGAAATACTCAATCATCATTAAGTGGTCAAAGATTTTAATCTGCTCATAAAATTGCATCTAGAGTAATTGAGTCGCTCAGTGTGTCTCTAATTGTCTAATCACAGTGTTCCTCTGGATCCAAAAAATGAGAGAAGTAACATGTTTTATTAAAAGACAGAATTTACAGTAATTTGACTCCAGAAGCCGAAAGCTTGCACAGACTCCTACTGTGTTACAGGGACTTAGATTTATTCTTCCTGATGTTCATTTAAATGTTCTGTGAATATTTGAAAAACATGCCACTTTTAGAACTTGTCCAGGCTCAGTTTTACAAGCAGTGTAGGAAGGCAGGGGAACCACTGCCACACAGTGTTGTATGTGCAAAAAAAAGTCCATATAATGTTTTAAAAAGTGTTAAGACATGGAGGGAGAGGGGGTAGGGGGGATGAGGTTAGTGTGGAATATTTCTTGTTTGACTGTTAAACATGTTAAACACAAATTGCCTTGGCCTTGAGTAAATAATCTCTGGAGCTGGGAGAGTGTCTGAGGGAGACACAGTTGTGTGTGACCCTCTTCCCTGAGCCTCCAGCTCTAGCTGCTGTTTGGGACATGAGACTGAGCTAAAAACATCTTTCTCACAGGCTGAACACTGCTGGTAGAGCATGTTGCCATTAAAGCACCTAACAGTTTATTTATGCCATGAAGAATTCACTAATGTACAGGTTTAACTATTTTAGCTCCCCTTAATGATGTTAAGAAAAACATAGTCCAGTGTTTTCTATTGTTGTTTTTTTCCCCCTCAATCCTACATATTGTCCCGTTTTCTGTTCTTTTTATATTAGTTTTTCCTCTTCACATTCACCTGCTTTAACTCAGTTTGCCTGGTAAGATTCCTCGAATAGCAATGATCATATAAAAAGCATAGTGTGAACACTTACCCTTTATTCTTGGACAAATTGCTCACTGCAAGGGAGAGTGTATCCAGAATTGCTATACATAAAACAATGGCATTTTTATTGTGTTGTGATGAGAACAGTTCACCTTGCTGATGACCTCAGGAAGGCAGGCTGTTTCACACATGCAATTTCAGCTAACTGAGATTTCAAAGATCCCTTTCAAACATATATCACCAAAAGCCTTCTTTTAGCACAATGACTCTTTGTTCTTCTCTTCCATCACAGGGTTTAACATGCTGATGAAAGCCTGCAGAGAATGCAGCAATGCCAATAGATTGGGCTTGGAGAGAGGAGACTTTGAAGGAATGTGAAATGAGTAAAGAGAAACTTGGCTGAAATCCAGCAACACAGGGAGGAAGTGGGAAAGGACTAAAATTTCAGGACATCAACAGCAAGGCCACAATTAAATTTCAAAATACCAAAGCCAAACAAATCAAAAGCTCAGGGGGAGATTGCAGAATATGGGGTTTGTTCATGCAATCTTACTGATCCCAGGGTGAGCTCCTCTGTGGGATTGCCCAGCCAGAGACATAGAGATTAAATCCAGGCTCTCTGTGGGGTGGTTCAGCAGTTCTTGTCCTGCAGACAGTGCAGTGGGAGCCAGCAGCACAAACTGAGCCTTACCCTGGCTCTTGCAGAGCCTATGGAAGACAATTCCTGCAAACAGCAACTGGTGGGAGCAGCAGCTCCAGGAGACAAGGGATGGCACACCCTCAGGAGTGGGGCAAACATGACTAAACCTATACAAAAACCAGAAACATGGAACTTGTAGAGATCTCTTGATGCTCCCAGTCGTGGTTGGGAACACCTGAGAGTTTATGTAAACTCTGTTCTGCAATTAATTCCTTACAGCATAGCTTTGCATGTAATTTTTCTAGCTTTGTTTTAAAAGTCCCAGCTGAGGGGGAAAAAAAAAGGGTGTTAAGACACTCATCTTTGGCCTAGTTTCTCAATTTTGATTTTCCCACTTCTGTCCAAGAGGGAGATAAACAGGAATCAAATTCACTCAAAATGCCAGAGAAATGTACATGAACATTTCCTTCATTTAAATGGGAAAGAGGTCTTGTTGAAGTGTAAGGATAAAATGGATAAAAATTGAGTTTTCCTTTCATTTTTCACATTGGAGACCCTTAGAAGCCTTCATTCTCTTTTCAGGACATGTTACAAAGAATTTCTAGGCTGTGTTCCCTCTCCACCACTGGAACAAAATTCCTAATATGCTTAGAAATCAATTTTGTTCTCACATGTCCAAATTATCAATGACGGGAAAAGGGAAAGCAAGAAAGATATGGTGTTTATTTATAGTGGCTCTTTATATTGTTGACACCCTACTTATGGAGTCTTTGTTCTGTTACATCTTAAGCATTTGTCCCTGAAGGTACTGGTATGCAAATACCATTGGAAAAACAGGGGACACAAGCACTGAAGGCAACCAGGAGGTTGTTAAGAGCAAGTAAAAGGAGATGAAAACAAGAAAACGACTGAAATGGAAATCTCAAAAGTAAGGAATTTTCAAATCCATATATAATCAGAAAACATAAGAAAAAAAGATATATAATTCTTTTCAAATTTGCAAATTTTACAACAGTTAACTGCTCAGTAATATTTATTAATTACTTTGTTCTGATGAAACAATGGGTTAATCCTTGGAAGGCAGCAGGGGAAGGAAAGGAGTGTAAGTATGGGACAGTACTGGAGAGAATTGTGAACAGAGGAGTTCCTACAGAGTGGCAAGGCAGGGATAGGTATAACAACAGGTACACACACATTGGATCCAGGAAACGAGAAAAGAAATCAGCAAACCTTTTAAGTGACATTTAGAAAAGTTCACCATTTCAGCAGCAATTCCTGAGAATTGCAAAGCAGAAAATAAATCTATTTCTAGAGAATAGACATTGGTTTCTGCTTTAGATTTATTGCTTTAGAGAAATAAAAGATTTTAGCTTGGAAAACTAATCTAGCCATGACCCTTCATGCAATTAGTTAAGAGTGAGTGACTGCAGAGTGAGGACCTCGCTTGTTACACGTTTTCCATTCCCTGTTAAGGATCTGTCTTAAATACTCAAGGATCAATCCATCCACTGAGCCCCACTGCAGCCAAGTGGAGCAAAACACTGGGCTGTGATCTGTTTTCCATCTCTCTGATGGCAAATGGGTCAAGGAGCTCAGTGTGACCCAAAAGCCTCAGTCAGAAGGCAAGGAGCCAAGGGCTGCCATGCAAAGAGCAGGTCCTGCCAGCTTTGCAGAGGAAATACAGGAGCCAGGGCACAAATCTCACCTGTGTGTTTCAGGTCATGCCCTGCAGTGGTGCCCTGTGCCCACAGAGGCTGTGACAGATCCAAGGGGCTGCCAGCTCTTGCTCTGGAGATGTTCAAGGAAGAGGCACAAGTTAAGCTCAGCATATTTTATGAGAAATACCAAAACTGGTGGAGTTTTCAAAGGTGTGGATGTACACAGGGCAGAAATCACGAAACTGCTGCAGCTGGTTTCTAGCCTTGGCTGCTGGGGCACTCAAAAATTGGGCATTCACTGAGGTGCTTCCTTCAGTCCCGAAATTATGAATGTGTTCCTGGATAGCTAATCCAGCACAGAGCCTTCTGCTACCACAGTTTCTTTATAAATATTAATAATTTGCCACCAAGTAGAATCGTTGTGAAGCTGAATAAGCTACTGTGCTGTGCTCACACATTAATCTTACTGGAGGCTCAGGGGGAAAGTGGAAGCGAAATACTTCAGTGAGAGATTAGTCCAGGTTATCCTCAATGGAAGATTAATCCAGAAACAGTCTCTACATTTTCTACTCATTTACCCAGCAGAAAAAATTATTAAATAGTTCTTAAAACTGCAAAAATTGGGACGTTTTCCTGTGACAGTTGTGCCATATTTTATTCCTTTTCTGTTCCACTATTTTTCTGCTTTACATGATAACTTCACTGAAAAAGGTTGAGTGTTAAAGATTTGGAAGGTGCATATTTTTCAGAAGACTTGAGAAAATAAAGATTAAAGGATTTTTTTGTTTGTTTTATTATTCTCACTTTTGGAAAATATTTTTTTTCTTTTGCTGAATCATTACTTTGTTCTGTTTAGAAAAATGATAGGGAAGGATTTTTTCCAGAAGTTTATAAATTTTGCTGCTTTTTAATAGAGCTACAAAATTCTACAGAATGTGACAGGGGTTTTTTTGAAATGTGGAAATGGATTTTAAACCTGTAGAAAATTTGACATAATGGCGAATGAAGAGGCATAAGGAGATTTCAACATAAATCCCAGATTTTTTTCATATGCTAAAATTCATTTGGAGACTCAATTATGTAAACATGTAAATGTGACTTGTGCAAAATCGTTATATAACTTTCCATTAAATATCTCCCAAAATCTCTCCATTGATGGAATCATGGTAGAACTTGTCAATAAAATGACTCAACTGAAAGCTTATGCAAAGATTTAGAGATGGATATCTGAAGGGAGTTTAAAAAAAAGATATTTGATGGACATGCTACAATACCTGTGTGCTAGTTTTTAAGCACATATTGACATCCTTTTACCCATGATCTGCCTCTTCCCTCAATGTGTTATTTCTTCACTGCCAGAAATTTGTTTGGATGCTCCATGGTAGGAACTGTTTGAGCACATACTGAAATGTGTTTTGCCATGAAATCTGTGTTTTACACAGAAGTAAACAAATGTAGGCAGTATAAGAAGCCTCCATCATGCAGTTGGTAACAAAAAGCAAAAACTTATTTTCTGTGTTTCTCAGAATATAATCCATGTTAAAATTCATCAGCATGAGTAGATTTTTGTCTCCTTCAACATTAAGCTGAATAAAGTGTGACAGCCCCAGCCCACACACTAACAAAAACACAGCTGTAAACAACAGTTAACGGGGAACCAGCATCATATCAGCGTTTTGCCTTTTAAATAACTGAGTTATCTTCTGACTTCTAATGACAGATGCCAATATGTTTTTTTACTCAGTTTCTCAAACAAATAAAAAACTTATTAAAAATGCAAGCATATTCATTAAATGGTACACTGTCATTATAATAATCTTCAGGAGATGTGTATAGTATAAAAATTAACATTAACATAAAACTTCTGTCAAGGTATTTGCTTCCCGTGAATAAGCACTGGTCACATATTTTAGTTTTGAACTCTTTGTTCCCTTTTGTACCATTTTATTGTGAATGTTATTGCAGCATTTTAAAGAAATGGGTGGAATAGAAATCTGAATAAGTGGGGATGTAGCTTGGAAACTAAAAGGTGATATTAAGTGAATTTTCTGATATTAAAGGTAAACTTTATAGGCAGAAAACTCCATGACACTTCATCCTTATTCTGGAAAGGACAGTTTGAAATAGGGGAGGCATGTGACCAGTGTGTTGCAACCTTCAGACCTATCTTGTGTAACAGCATTTGCCGGATCCCAGAGACTGAAAATGAAATTCTAGTTCGATGTAACTCTTTTGTCTTCCTACTTATAACAAGATTTGAGATCCCAAGGGGTTGTTCCAGCATGTCAGGTTAAGCCTCTTTAATCTCCTTATGATCAAACTTCATCCTCCAGAGCAGATAGTTAAGACTGAGTTTATCACAGATAGAACTTTTTTCCCCTAAAGGTTAAAACTTCATATCCCAGTTTAAGTAGTAAAGAATAAAGTCTGAGCTCCTTACACTTGTCCTTACTGGACTTCCTGAGGCTCTCACAGGAAAACTTCCCTGCAGCAGTTGCAGCCCACCTGTTTACCTTTAATGACAGGAATATTTTAATTTTTCTTTCTGAAATGATGTCTAAGGGGACTTTTGGTAAGCATATGATATTTCCAGATGCAATGGAGGAGCTTTCTGACTGGCAGGTCACTTCCCTTTGGTAATTGGTACCAGCCAGGTCTTTTCTTTTTTTTTTAATCTATCCCTGTACAGTCCTTCCCGCTGAAGGATTTCTCTATTGAGTAATTTTTATCTGTGGCCTTGGAATTTTCTTGAATAGAAAGCATTATTTGGCAAAGAAATTTATTTTGTGGGTGGTGCATTACTTCTGTTGGTGAAGCAGCAACCTCTCTGCCTTGTATCTCTTGGCACAGGCTTGACAATGTGTGTGTTGTTAACAGCAGCAAGCTTAACTGATAAATATCACTTTCTTTTCTTTTGAATGACTTTTTAATGATATACTTGACATTCAGCATATTTGTTGATTTATAGCACACACTGCCAAGAAGAATCAATTCAAGTCCACATTGTTTAGTTATGATGTGTAGTTTGTACTGCAAGACACATTGTCCATTATCTAAATTGGTAAATACAGAGCTGATAAATATGCTTTTTTGATAAATATAAATTTCCACATGTCACACCATGTTTTTCTGCATATTACTATGCAAGCTAAACTCCACAGCTCAAGGTTTATTCAGATTAAGCAAAAAGCACGATTTGGACTTCAACAAATGTTTTAAATTATATTGAAATAACTGCTGTAAAATTTCCCCCTCAAGCTGAAAAGTCTTTGAAAAGTCTTTGAAGCATTCAATGACAGAACACATCATTTCTGCATGGTTCCAGTGATACTATTTACCTTTTATTTTTTCAATGCTAAGCATTAGGAACAATTTGTAAAAATATTATTTGCTCAGTTTGGGAAAAGATATTAGGATGCTCAGAAACAAATGTAAGACCTGAATTGAAGGTTTTTGTTAAACTACACATAAGTGTAATCATCTGCTTATAGTGAAAATCACATCATCAATCACATTTCACATAGGGAAATTCTTTCACTGTATTATCAGAGGAGTTTTGCAATGAATGATAAAGAACTCAGGATTTCACAAAATAAAATAAAAAATTGCCAGATTTGTCATTTACTTCTCATTCTTATATCTCACTATCTATATTTTTTTTTTAGAATCTAGATGAGGATAAGCTACAATTTATGTACTGAAGGTAGATTTTGAGATGCACATGGCATTTAGCAAACAAAGTCCCACGTATATCACATTATGAGGCTGTCATGACACCTTTCATATTCTAGATTTAGCATATTAAAATCAATATTAAAAATGTAATAAAACGTTTTCTCCAACCAAGCACACATTAATTCTGAATAGAAAGCAAAGAGGAAAATATATTGGAAATACATCAAGAATTAGAAACAGTAAGTAAATAAAAGAATTTTTTTTTTTTTTTTTTTTTTTTTTTTTTTTTTTTTTTTTTTACATAAAATAGACAACACGGGCATTTCATAAGCTGATCAGGGTTCCAAAAAGTACTATGTGCCCCTATGCAATACATCCCCTTTATTATCATGCAAATAAGTGAGCTCCTCAAATGAAGCCCCCTGTGTGCATTAATTCCATTACTCTGCTGGAGACATCATTCATGTTTGCTTTATAGTTCTCTTCCACAAAATATATAGGGGTTTTTTTTGTTTGTTTGGTTTGTTGCTGTTTTTTTTTTTTTTATTATTATTATTATTTTTTTTTTATTAAACTGAATATAAGCTCCCTCACACTTTCAAAGAGAAGGTGCCAGTGATATTCTGCTTTGCATAATGCCAGCAGTGTATTCCTAACATGTCTCAATTCAAGTATGCTCCAGTTTGAATTCAATTCCTGGTGCTTCATCATTTTATTTACTGCAGTGTAGAAAAGTGCAAAGGTAAATTTGAGGTTTGACACTCATTTTTGTCACTTAGCTGACAAGGTCAGTTAACTGCACCTCTAATCACATTTAGTGTCAAGCCGTGTTAAGTGTTCCTTGCTGAGCAGCAGGTGGTGAGGACATCCAGGAGCTCACCTGTGTGAGCAGCCCAGCTCAGATCTCACTGCCCTCTTCAACCTCCTGGCTTCTGAATTTCCTGAGAGCTCTGAGAACCCCAATCTGGCTCCTGGTGGAGCCTCAGCACAGATCCTGGGCTCTGTGTGGACCACACCAATCTGAAAGACACGCTCCAGCTGTGCACCCAAAGTGCTCCAGCTGTGCACCCAATGTGCTCCAGCTGTGCACACAAAGTGCTCCAGCTGTGCCCTGATTACTGCATCCCAGGCAGATCCAGAGCAGCACCTTGCAGACACATCCAGTGGATCTTGAGTTGGCTTTTGCTCTCCAAATGATCCAGGCAGAACTGTGAAGCCATTGCCATGCAGGAAAGGTCTGCTAGGAAAACCAGCAAGAATTCTTGGAAGAGCTGGCTTACAGAGCAGATTTAAAGAACATCATATAACAGTCTTCAGCACAAGAGAAGAATACTCTGTAAGTATATTGAGTGCCTTGGCAAGTAAATACATTATTTTTAATACATTGTCTCCTACTGGGTTGATATATAGGTGCTGAGACTTTTTAATGATGTAACACAGTGTAATACATAGGTATACCTCCTGGTTATCTGCTACAGGGATAAGTTTGGTACCATGAGGCTCACAATTTATAAAGCATCTTCAATTATCAGTGTATACAGATGTATAAACTATGTTCCTATGCTGCTCAGTATGTGTTTTCTGCAGAAAAACAAAGACATTAAAATGTGTCTGGTAAAGCAATAAAGAGTACAGTATTCACTAAAAGAAGTAAAACAAGAAGATAACAAAAGCAGATCATAGAAAATGAGATAAACAAGAGTGCTGCCACAATAGGCTGCCATCTACCATTACCCACATATTTCATAAATATGCAGTGGGATATATAGCACAGATAACATTTTACTGGGAAGAATGAACAACTAGTGTCCACACACTTTTATATGTCCAAGTGTGTGGGGAATGATTTCTAGAATCTGGTCTACTATTGTTCCTGAATTTTTCCTGGGCAAAATGAGCTGTGAGTGAACTTCAGTAGCAATTTTAGCTCATACATCACCTCTGTACATCCCATTTGAACATGCCCACAGTAGCCACTGACAAGAAAAAGGGATGAGGTTTAGCAGAAACCAACAAGGGGGAAAGAGGGGAACATAAAAGCAATACATTTTTCAGCTTAGTAATTCACTGGCAAAATATTTGCAGTGTACATCGAACTGAAAAGTAAAGATTTCTAGAACAGTATTAAAGCTGAGAAACAGCCACAAAAGTAATCATTCGAATCACCACAAAATGCTGTTTTTTTTCCATAGCAATCTGCTTGCTTTCTTTTCAGTGGCTTAATGTATTGTTTTAATCCCTTCCTTCCTTCCTTCCTTCCTTCCTTCCTTCCTTCCTTCCTTCCTTCCTTCCTTCCTTCCTTCCTTCCTTCTCTCTTCTTTCTTTTTTCCTTTCTCTCTCTCTTTCATTCTTTTTAGAACTGAAATATGATTTCATGTGGAAATAAAACAAACTTCAACTTGAAAAATATTTATAATGAGTATTTCAATCAATTTTTTTCCTCTTAATTCCTTCTGTCTCTGTTTTTTCAACCAGACTTCCAATCTGTGAACAATCTGATTGTTGATTGACTCAGAGAATTTTCAGTTTTAGGATTAATAGTCCTTAGTGTCTGTGGAAGCAGTTCAGCTGCCCAAAGAGTTGTGATAATGCCATCAGAGCCATACAGAAAAGCTTTCCAAACTGTTCCAGCTACTACAGACACATATCCAGATGAAGCAAAAAATGGCATTAAAAGTTTATTTTTGGGTTAGTTTTTTCTTCTGTCTGAGTCAGGTCAAAACAATTGCTATTTACTCAGATTTCATCTGAGAGACTGGTGATTCAATTTTGGTTTTTTTCCTAAATGCTATTGTGGGAAAAATATTTCCTGATTATTCTGATCATCTTTGCCTATGCCCTTCATTCCTTCTACCTTATAGAATCAGAGGATGGTTTGGGTGTGAATGACTCAAAGATATTCTCATTTCCCAACACCCCTGCCATGGGCAGGACACCTTCCACTAAAACAGGTAACTCAGAATTATTCTTATCTACTCTGGGAAGAGAAAAGCCAACGACAAGGCAATTCCTGCTTTAATGTTGGGTGTTATATCTCGTGCTCTGAAAGGGATTTGTGAATTATGTCGGTAATAATATTATGCAGCAACATTTGTGCCTCAGGAAGGAATAGAAAACAGGAAGAAAGAGGTGAAAAACAGGAAGAGAGGAGTGCCCAAGAATATGTGTACCTAAGGGAAAGCCTTTGTTATTCCATTGACTCAGATAACTTTCAGCAGTGCAAAGAGAATTGATAAACAGAGGTCTGTTTCTAAAAGCCTATTTCTATTGATTAACTACTGTTCTTTTCAAGCCATTAAATATCAAAATCACTCTAGTGCTCCTTAGTAATAGAGAAGAACTCTGTATTGGATCACGTTATTTTTATACAGTAATTTGGAAACTGTCATCTGCTTAAATTCTGGGTCTTTTTCAAAGTATGCACTTCCTTACAGGATCCAGAGAGAAGGATGCAAAGAAAGATCTTTCTGGAGAAAGAAGAAATTGAGATAAATCTGGAAGACAGGAGATGTGTCAAGGTAAACAAAATTTTATGCTCTTATTTGTGTGTTGATATAGCTTTTGCAGAATATTAACTGTAGGCAATCTGATCAAATTCCTAATTTTTAGGATAAGTTCTCCAAATTAATTGCTCATTTTCAATGAATTAGAAATTCTGCACACCTATGCCTCTTGAGAAGGAGGCCAAATCACTCAGAAGTGAGCAGTGGCAATGGGGCTGTGACTCAGAACTCACACCCTCCTTTCTGAGAGAGGCAAAAGTCATTTGAGCTAGGTGGATGTAGTGACATGCCTGGGTACAACTGTATCCTGAAATAACACTGGGGTTTTCTTTCCCTTTATTTACCTGACAATGCCAGGGATTTATATTATTTTTTCCTTTCATTGCTAGGGAAGAAAACCCAGAATGTCCAAATGGAATGCTTTTTAGGCTCTGAATCCTGCCAGTTTTGCTCTTCCCCTCTTTGAGGTACTGCTGTAGTCCAATCTGAGAGCAGCCTTGCATTTCTGATGAGGAGCCAGAGCACTCAGCTGCTTTTCGAATTGGCAGGCACTGGGTAACTTGTAGAGAAATTGAAGTGCTTGTTCTTGCTTACATGATTCATTGTTATTTTTCCCAGTCATTATGAATTGAAATAAGCCATCTGTTATAATAACAGTGCACCATGCACCAAGAAGCGTGGCTTTACCTAGAAACAGAAACAAATGTCACATAGAAATGAATTGGGGGATCCACATATACATCCAAATTAGATGGCTCAATAATAGCAGCAATGGATGTGTACATAAAGCTTGTTTTGTGGGAACATTTTCTGTTGTTTTCAAAATGAGACAAGGTAGGCTTATATAATTTGAAATGGATAAAAACAATATATTTGCTTGAAAAAATAGATTTCATTCACTGTCCTTCAATATTAAACCTATGACTAACAAGGCAAGTAAATCTGAAACTGGATACCAGCTAGGTTTTTCTTCATCATTTTAGGTCAGTAAAGTAAATTCCCAATCAGCTTAACAAAAACTGAAAAGCACTAAAAATATCTAAAGCCTAATGAGCTGCAAAGGTTTTTGTTTTTTGTTTTTGGTTTTTTTTTTTTTTGCATATTAAAAGTAATCTACAAACCAAATTGCCGTGTCAGTGGTAACAGATCTTAACTCTCCTGCAGAGCTCAGTTGATGGTTTAGTCTTTGGGTTTTTTTCTTGCTTCCTTGTCTGTTCTTTGAAATGTCTCTATTTGACACTAAAAAAAAGGGCTGAAAGTTGTATTGCTGTCGTATCTTTTCTCATTTTTAGAAATGTTTACATAATCATATTTTATACGGAGGAATTAAAAAGTGTTCCAAAGATGCAATTTGCACAAGTACCATCTGCTGTTGCAGTGCCTTATCCTGTATTCCCAATGACATTTTTCTATTGTTTCTTCATATCTATCTTGACATTTATTCTTCAAAGTTAAACACAATTTTTTTCGGTCAGAATCAGCATTTGTTCTGTGTTCATGAAGTGAACCAACAGTTTAAAGGTCTATCTCCACACAATAACAGACAACACCTGCCATGGTTGGGAGTTAAGCTCCCTGCCATCAATGCTCTTTGGTACCTGGCCTCCCAGGATGTGTTTTTTAGCTCTGTGTGAGGAATTCACATCCCAGCAGATGTGCTGCAGCTGGGTCAAAACACACAACACAGCTGGCATGCAGTCCAGCTCAGCTCTGAAATGTAACAAACGAGACAAAAGGGTAAAACTGGAATTTAAAGCCTTATATTTAAGGCTTTATATTGCTTATATTGCAGATAGGTTGAAGAGTACTGGGTCCTATGGTCCCGCTGCAGACTTCTAGAAAGACTTCTTCCCCACCCCTGCTTTTAATCAGGGCTGTAGAGCATTAGAAAATGTGGTATGGGGTTAATTCTGTCCTCTGGCTAAGAGAAATGAATCTATGCTTTTCCCACTTCTAATAAGATAAAGCCTGAAACTAAACTTCCAACTGCAAGTACGTTATGGAATGTAAATGTCCCCTAAATTATGTACAAAAGATTGCTAGAAAATTCTGCAACAGCGCCAGTATGTGCAGGATGTTAAACATTAAACTTAAATTTTGTCTCATGTTTGGATTTGCCATTAATAGTAATGGGAATTTTTTACCTTGAATTCACTGGAAAAAGCCCCAGTTGTACTCTTCCCTAGCACCTGTACGTTTTGGATGTTTTTTGAATGCTGGATTTAGCTATCCTATTTTTATTCTTGCCAAAAAGCAGATGACAACCTGATTTCAGTAGTAGGAGATAGTCCTCATCACAAACTACACCTGGAATTTGAATGCTATTCCCTGGGAGAGATTATGCTGCAAACTAAAGAACAGCTCCAGATTGTTATCAAGTTATGCCAGATCTTTCTGTAAACTTTTGAGAAAGTATCATAATTTATTATACAATGTTCTCAATGATTCACTTCACTGTTCCTCATCTGCAGATATTTCTTTACTACTAAATTTTAGGTTGATAAATCAGCTAACAGCCTCTTCCTCAGTGTCCTACTTGCAAATGGCAAATAGTGGTTGACTGGAGTATTGAAAGGATGATGTACAGAGTGCTTGAGTATCTGTTGAAAAGAACTTATATTTCATAGATAAATAAGTGACATTTTTCCTTGAAAATTATTATTAGCCATATACTGGGTTACCAACAGGTTAATTCAGGCACACATAAGCACATACAAATCCTCAAGGAAAAGAATGAGATCCATTCACACAGAGCATGCCCAAAACCAGAGCATGGTGACCCATCTAATAAATAACAATCCAGCCTTCAAGACCTGTAACCAAATTCTGCTCCTGAGATTGAAATCAGACCATGGGGGTTGCTGTCAGTAGTAGGGCTTCTCTTCAGGTGCTGCTAATACTGGATAACCTCAAAATAAATAAATGTCAGCCATCCCTGAAATGTGCACAGCTATCTGCACACACATGCACTCCCTGTCCTCCAGACCCACAGAAATTAATAGAAATCCTTGGAATGGAGATGGTACCTTAGCAGGCATTGCTGTTGTACCTGGTTGTTAGCCATCACCATTATCCTAGGCATTCATCTCCTGTCCTTGTTCAGCTCCAGCAGTCATGTGTCATCTAAGACTCCTGGCTCTTAATTAGAAATCATCTGCTGTTCCTCACCCCGCTCTGTTGTGTCCTGCTGTGACTTTTCTGTCAGTCTGCTCTTCCCTGTGATATGATACAAGGTGGGAGAGCACAGGGGTTAATGCAATTATTTACATATGGTAATGCAGTGTATAGCAGGGAATTAATGAAACAGTTTGCAGCATTTCAGAGCTAAAAGAAATTAGACACTGTCTCTCCACTGATTTTCCGAGTGAAGTGTGCTACATTTATCTTTTAAACGTAATGCTCCTTGCACAATTCCAATGTCACCTTTTTCTTGTTTGTTTTTTTTTCCTCGAGAGCAAGGTGCAATCAAGCTGGATTTGGAGGTACTCAAATATGGTAGACATAAAAAATTATTCATTTAGAGTTTTTGTCGATGTTTATGAGAACAGGCATACAGAATTATCTCCCCTTATAGTTTCACCACTCTTTATACTTTGCATTTCTCCAAAGTGGTCACAAAACCAAAGCAAGAACGGAGTATAGTTGCCCTTTTGAAAATAACTGCAAATATTAAATGCTGAGTTCTGTCTTAATGCAGAATCCAGACTTAGTGATGTAGGAGGGGGAAATTGCCTTGACTTGCAGGAGGCCAGAATGCCACCCACAGAGCTGCCTGATTGCCAGAGAGCACTGGGCATCTGCTGTCTGAAAATCATAACTGGTATCTAACATTGGCCAGTTAAAAAGCAAGGCACTGAAATAAGCAGTGCATGCTGAAAAAGCTGGTGCACAATGGTTCCACAAGGATGATTAATACCAGCTGAGGAACTGCACAGGATTTTGCATGTACAATACACATGTGATCTTCTTTATATTTACAGCTATATCTCTGTGGAATCATTGATTAGGAATATAAATATTTATGCACAATAATCACTTTAATAGGCGATTACATTCGTTATTTAAATATTTTCATAATTGCTCAGCTCACAAATATGAGGGCTAAAAAAGAGCATCTGATACTACAATGCCATTATTCCTAATGATCTACAGACAAATTAATGTTCTTTCTGGTACTGGTAATTTAAGATCTATCAGATTGCAACTGCAAACACAGAGACATAGCATGTCAATGAAAGCTGTAATGGAAGGGGATGAATCCCAGAGCTTAGAGCACGTTCTTATCAGTTACAAGCACAGGCAATGTAGGAAAAATAGATAGAAGACAGTAGTGTTTTGAGGCTGTTTTCCAAATGCAGGGGCATATGAGGATAGAAATATATTCTATGACAGACTTTGTATTAAGGGTGATGTTTTACTAAGTATTTAAGATCTTTGAGAGTCTATATGACAGTATCTCAGTGTGTCAAACCTGACTGAGGTCAGGATGAAATTTACACTGACTTAGATATCATTAGAAAACTTCGGGAGCAATTTGATCCCCTTCTGTCTCCCAGCTGGCTAATTCTACTTCTAACTAAGAACCCCAGACAGCTCCTCAAAGCATTGAAAATATCAGTATTATAGTCTCAAGCCATCCTGGGGATATTCCTGTCCCAAATGGGAGGCAAAATCTGTCTCGCTGGTTTGTTCAAGCTTAAGTTGGTTTGGAATCACAGAACAATTTGGAAGAATCTTTAAAGATCATCCTCTGCAATCCCCCTGCAATGAGCAGGGACATTTTCTGCTAGAGCAGGTTGCTCAGAGTTCTGTCCAACCTGACCTTAATTGGTTGCAGTAATGTGGGATCCACCATCTCTCTGAAAACCCTGTGCCAGTTTTTCACTGCCCTTATTGTAAAAAGTTTAATCCTTATATCTGGTCTAGTCTCTTCTAATTTAAAACCACTACCTTTGACCTATCACAACAGGCCCACTAAAAAAGTATACTGATATGCCCCCTTTGAAAATAAAAGGCTGCAATAAGATCTCGCTGGAACCTTGTCTTGTACCTTGGGAATGGGTGAGTGGTGGCAAAAGAAAAGAATCCCTTAACAAGACCTTTTCTGTTACATCAGGTCACTAGATGCTTTTACACGCTGGAAACTGACTATATATAATGATAATTAATTCCCCATGCAATATAATTTCATCTTCTTAAATTTGATTGTGTCTTTTCTTGGATTAATAAATATCAAAGCTGTGATAATGACAGAATTAACACTACCAATTTAGGTCAGAATTCATATTTCCCTGAAAAGAGTCCAAAGCAAACAATTTATGCTGTGTTCAGAAACCTGTCAGGAAGAGGTTGGAATGTGCATTACTCCCTAACACAAGTGACTGCAGACTTTATCCATCATAGTCTATTCCAGGGATGCTGAAGTCACAAGAATTTATGGAGAGGGAAGAAAGGACCTATAGGCATACATGGGCAGAGGCAGGGATCCATTTTTCAGTGGAGGCAATACAGTCACTTAAACTAAGAAAACAAGCAATAAACAAAACTAAGCAGTGACAGCTATTAAAGGTCTGAATCATTACCATTCTGAATCATTCCCATTCTGAATGCAGAATAAATAAGTAGTATTATTTAGCATGCAGAATAAGCAATAAGTAGGTGTTTGTGAGTTTAATCAGTGATGGTGAAGCTGAGGAACAGTATCTTGGTTCTGAGCCATGCAAGATGTCACAGGAGACACCAGGCAAAATCCCAGCCCAAAATGAACTTAATGAGACTTCTACCAGTGATTTCAGATAGATTAGGATTTATTACCTTTTTTTCCCCACCAATAATCTTGTACTGTAATTTAATTTCTTAGCACTAATATTCTCATTTAGAGTACATCTTGTCACATTTGTATAGGATGGTGGCCCTGTACTCAAAGTAAAGTTTAATGGCATAAGTGTTGAAAAATGTGAGGAATTCTTATGCATTAAATGTCTCTTTAGGAGTACAAAACTAAAGTTAGACCAGGGAATTTATCTGCAATGTGGTTTCACTGAAAAGTTCCAGTCATCTGTTCTAAATGTTGGCATAACCATACATCTCCTCCTCCCTTTAGTTCAGATTTGTAAATGTAATGAAATCTTCATGGTTTATTTTGAGAATGGAGAATTACTACACTTTCATGGTGCTGTAATTGCTCTATAATAGCTAATAATTATGCATCTGAAATATCATAAGTACAGCATTGTGAAATCCAGTGCAAACAATTAGGTCCTCTGTTATATCTCAGAAAATTATTTCAGAAATGGGATGAGGCTCAGTCAGTCGTGTAGACAGATGCTATTTTGCATTTGGAAATGTAGTGGAGATAGGTTACCTAACCCATTAGAGTCACCACTCGTTGTTCTGGCAGATCTGTCAAAAACACTGCAAAAACTACCTACAACTTTGATATAAGAAGCAAAGAAACATAGTGAGAGGAAAAATGAGCAGGGGGAAAGCAGATTTCCTTGAAAAAAAGATGGCACTTAAATATTTTCTTGTGTCATTTGTGCTTTCAGTTTCATTGCTTTAAACCACAGTGCTGGAATTTGAGCCCTGCTGCCTTTTGGAGTCTCTGGCATCAAGCAGCTCCTATGGAATGTTCTGTGTGCTCACATCCTGCACTGCACTGGCTTGATGAAGGAACAGCATTTAGAAAAGCTTTTTATTAGGAAACTGAATCCAAATGTAGTTTCAATACATCGACATGCATTCCTTTTCCACATATACAGAATCCACAGCCAGCTGTTGCAGATCCGTTTCCTGGGACATGTAAGGTTCCCCCACAATACTGTTGTGTTGGTTTATATAAACCAAAGAATTATAGACTAATTGGGGTTAGAAGGGATTTTTAAAGGTCATCCAGTCCAACCTCTCTGCAATGAGCAGGGACATCTTCAGCTAGATCAGGTTTCTCAGAGCCCCAGAATCTCCAGAAGCTCAAGGCTCAAATCTTCCAAAAGATACTGGTTCATCTTCATTACTCTTTTTCTGTGTGCTTTTTCCCTGTATTTAGAGGGGCAGAGGAGCAAACAGTCACAAAAGAAAGCAAGATTTTATTTAAAAAAATAATTCTACAAGTTACATTGCTCAATTTGAACATAATTATGATCTGGCATCTCCTGCAATTATTAAAGGCTCACTAGAGTGTGGCACACAGGGCATGAATGAAAAAGCCTGCCAATGGAAAAAGACACAGACTCCTTCAGCTCCTTTCCTGTTGATGTTGTGCAGATTGTTAGAAAAAGGGTTGAGTCTTTTTTTTTCTTCATTTATTATCCTTTGCTGGCAGCCAAAAATAATCATCAGACCTGAAACACAGTGGGAGCTTAGGAAAAAAAAACAAAACCAAAATGTGACAACAAAGGAAAGAAGGACTGCAGAAAAAGGATTGAGGAGATTGTATTGTGTGAGTGAACTTGAAAAGGGTGGATACAATCTGGACCTGGATAAACTGACCTGTGAGAAGGACTGAAATGGTAAATATTGTGCATACTACCTAGATCAGACTCTGCTGACACAGTGGGCCTGGAAACACAGGGATTGTAATTGTAGTCTTGGGTCTATGGGAATGGTATTAGGAAAACGTCATATACTGTTGAAATTATGTCCTGCTTGTGAAATTCCTTATTCTTTGAAGACTTCTACAAAAAATAGGATATAGCCTTTACAGTTCTCAGAGGACAGCTGTAGATTTAGGCTTTATTTTCTTCTTTTCCCTGGGGAAATTTCCTATTGACTGTGGTTGACAGCTACACTACAAGCCAAAATTCCTCATAAATCATGCAGTGAGTCAAGTGCATGCCTCTTCTAAAACGTGGCATCCTTGGAGGACACTGCTCTTCCCACAGACACAGCAAGTGCTGAGCAAAAGCAAAAGGTGCCAAATGCGGCAAACATGACCATGCTGTCTCTGAGGAGGATGGATGGGGAGCAGAGACATCTTTCACTAAAGAGGATTCTTCCCTCAGCAAGAAAAGTCAGATATTTCAAGGTCCGTGCCACTTCCTGAGCAGGTGTCACGCTGTCTCTACAAAGCATTTGTCTGGTTTTGATTGAAAGATAAGCACTTTAAAATATTTCTTCTCTTCACAGTGTGGGAGGTTTCCCCTGGCACATGCAAGTTCATTTTAGATAGACTATCTATTCACTGGCTCAAAATATTCTTTTGGGGTGACTGCTTTAAAAACTGGTCCCTAGAAACTTTTTATATAATGCCGTATCTATTAGCATGAAAAGAAAAATTCTATCCTCCTACAAAGCTTTCCATTGTGAGCCTTTTTGGCTCCCACATGTAAAGATACCTCCTTTTAAAAAAATCTTTTTGCTACACAACTTACTCTGAGTTGATAGTCCAGTGCTGGGAATCCTATAAATGCAGTTGGAACATTAACATCAGACATTATACCTGAAATTCATTTAAACATGATGTTAGTATTTGCTGCAATAGAACCTCTCTGTAAGGCCCATCTTGTCCACAGACCTGACATTCTGAGCCTTGTCCCACCATGTGGGACTTGATGTGGGATCTGCCAGCTGGGTTTCCTTTTCCCAGGGCAGTCAGAGCACCAGGCTGCTGCCAAGCTCAGCAATTTGGGCATTCTGCAGTGGAGTTGAAGGGCAAGGTTTAGTGTTTGAACAGAGGCATTTATGGGTTTTCAGGGTATCCTGCCTGCCCTTCACAAGCTGTTCGAGGAG
Source organism: Sturnus vulgaris (assembly GCF_052056855.1). NCBI lineage: Eukaryota > Metazoa > Chordata > Aves > Passeriformes > Sturnidae > Sturnus > Sturnus vulgaris. The sequence continues at coordinate 33,962,103 of NC_142249.1, forward strand.
GATGTAGAGCTCTGTGTGTCCCATACCACTACAGATGATATGATTTTACCAGCCAGAGTCCAGCCCTGACTGTGCTTAACCCCAAATCAATGAAGGCAAGCAACAGCTTTCCCTTACAAAGCTTTCAACTTTACAGCTTCTTTACACACAACAAAATTAATTATTTATTGGTAACTATATTCTATTCATGTCTCCCCCATTTGCTTTGGCTCAATGCTTTATTTCATACCGTTAGAACAGCCCCAAACATTGGCAGATGAACATCTTCAGCTTCATGTCTCTGAGTGACAGATATATTTATTTGTTTCCTCAGTTTGAGCCACAACACCAGAGATATCTTGCAGGGGCTTTGACACAGAGAGTTCTGCTGGGTGTGATGGGAGCAGTGCTAATCAGTCACACTCAGGTTCTTGTTAAGGCAGCCACTGACAATAATTACAGCTGACATTCTTAGGGCTTTTTATGGCCTTGTTTAAGCCTGAAGCCGGTGTTCCTGTCTTCTCCCTCTATTGCTTTTTTGGAGAGGCAGCTGCAGCCCATGTTCAAATGCCTTTGCTAGCCTTCCTTATTTAAAAGGACTTCATCAGCTTCAGCTCAGATATAAAGTTACTTGATTTCTACATCTGCAGTCCTGAGTCAGAAAATGTATTATTGAGGGAAAAATTCAATAAAACCCAGAAACAGCAAGAAATAGCTATATTGTGTTTCCAGCAGCATCTCCAATTAATAAATTCACTTTTAATTATTTTTCATCTTCATCTTTCTTGATAACTTGTGAAATTAATTTCTTCAGATATTGAAGCTTTTTATTTCACTCCCGTTTTGTCCGTTTTTGAAAATTATGCATTGCAGAACAGAATATATGCTAGGAAACAAGAATAATTATTTATCTTACTGTAATTGCACGTCATCACCCATTAGTCAGTAACAATGACTGGCAATGCAATTTTCATTGCAATAAAACGAATTAATATTCACATCATTATCTGCTGTTCAGGTATTTCTAAAAGCAAAAGTTGATTTTTTTTTTTTTAGTAAACTAGTAATTTAAAGGAAAAATAAATCATATGGAATGTTAAAAATGGTATTTGAATGCATTAAAAATATGAATAGGAGCTGCCTTAGAATGACCATTTCCATTAGGAAATAAATAAAAAAAGTCTTCTCTTTTAGTTAGCCCTGATGGATTTCTTCTGGAGAAGCAGCAGAGTAGTTTTAGCCAATCATAACAGAATAATATGTCAGGAAAAGAAGGAGATAAGTTTATGATTCCTCAAGTGCACCTGACTTCACCTTTGAAATGAAGCACATTTTTAGCAATGGTTCTCAGTGCTTTCTGTATTGCATCATCCTAATTAATCATGTGCTCAATTTAGGAAGTTCTGAACGGTTTTGTGACTAATTCCATCTCACTTCTAAAATAGAAACATTACAGATATTTGTGGCAGCAGGTGACTGGGTGCCAAGACATCTGAAAAACTAAAGTTATTTTTCACTTTCTTAAAACATAGAATTAAGGAAATTATATCGTGGTTCTAAATTTAAGGCCCCATATAAAAGAGTCCATGCACTTTTTTGGCACTTATCACTAATATTTTACTAACTTCCCTTGAGATAATTTGGACGATGAAGTCTGTGCTCAAATGAGGAAAAATATTGCATTCTGCCAAAGCCAAATAGTTTTTGAACAAATTGCAGTAAGACATTAGCTGTCACAACAATTCCAATTTCCTCAACTCTTAAATGCATCCTTGTGTATGATTATGAATGTCTGATACAACATTATACTATGTAATATTTAGACACATTAGAAAAGAAGATCAGAGAAAATATAAGCAATTCTGGCATATAATTCACAGCAATTCACCTCTCAGATTTTTTTTTCAATAGAACATATGCACTTATACTCTGAACTTCTGTTAAGAAAATCTGTTACTGAAGAAGCAATATATTACTAGTTTTCCTTCCTCATAGTCACTGAATTAGTTTATTGTTGTCATGAAAATGATGACTCATAAGAATTTCTCCGTCCAAGTCAGAGTTTCCAGTGTTAATATTTTGGTTATATAAATTATTTATGTCTCATATTCTGTTATTACTCAGAGGGATTATAGCAATAAATACCTTCCTCATCATCCAGAGGAATATATTCTTTTGCTAAATTAATGAAGATAACCTTGCTCCTTATTCTCAGAGAGCCATCCTAGCCAGGGAGAGAAAATGCCTTTCCAGAGCCCACTGTGTTCAAAGAGGCACCCAGAAACCCATCCACAGGAAGGGAATTCCATGTATAAAACATCCAGCAAGATTTATGGCTTTCATAAGGAAATCCGGTGGCGTGTGGATTTTCTTTCTGTGGATGTTCTAGCTCATGTCGTAAGGACACAATGCAAATTGCAAACATTTATTAGACACTTGGAACTCAAAATTTCTACTGAAAATCTGCCTTTTGTTCACTTTGAATGTTCACAAGCATTATTCAGAGGAATGTGACATTTATAACACGGAGTAAGGTCTGCTTTTGCCTTGGCATGATTGAAACACAAATAGATGAACAAAAGATAACAGAAGTAAACAGCGAAACTGTTTTTTACTTGTAAAGATTTATGCTGCACAGCTATTCAAATATTCCTGTTAACAAAACCCCAAACCACAAACACACATAAGAATGTTAATGAATAGAGAATAAAAAAGGGGAGAAATTAGGGTGAAACCAAACACCTACTCAGAATTCATGTACACATTGCAAACCTTGCTTTTCAGAATTCAGCCAGCACATCTACTTTGCCACATCATAACCAAAGAACCCTGCAGCCCTCCTTGTGTTACATGTTTGTAAGGTAACTGACCCATGATAGTCAGGGTGGCTAGCAAAGGATTTTAGAGAAATGCCAACAGGTTGATATTTTTATTAAAGCCTTTCTTAGTACTTGATAAAGAAAAAAAAGTGAACAACGTCCCCGTATTTGAGGAGTTTGCCATTTTAAGAAGCTTGTCTAGAAAATACAATTTATTAAATAATTGTATTGCTTTTACATCTATCATGATCTGACAAAGTTAATATCAATTAATGGTAGTCAAGAATTTAGAATAATTTAGCAACTAGGGTGTTGTTATCTGTCCAGGTGCCCATGACAGAAGTCACCAGGTGTTTGTGCCCAGTAGCCAACCTTCCAAACAGGCTCTTGCTGTCCAAGGCAAGTTTACATATAGTGAATTTATCTCTTGCTTACAATTAGTGTGGTTTATAACTAGGAAGCAAATGTAGCTTCCTCCTCACCTTCAGTTTCCCTGACCCATGAATTTTAGTTGTTTGATATACTAGGAACCAAAATTTCCCAAGCATAGCCCTGGAATCTTAGAAAATCTACCATGACCTTGTCTGTAATTCCAGGTTAAAAATGTTATTTATGTTTTGTGTTGCTTTTTTCCTAAGAAATAAACGCAAGAAATCTGTTTCACTGCAGATTCACTATAGCAAACACAAGTAATTGCTGTGTTGCTTTATATTTAATTTCATTTAAAAGCACTCCTATGAATATTTATAAATTTAGGCATGCAGAGACACACATAAAGAGAGTGTGCTACGATGTCACTCATCTGCCAAGCTGTATTGCCATGAGTGGGTCACTTGCCAGAGAGGAGTTCTGGAAGGAATGAGCAGATGGCACAGTAGACAAAGCAGAAAGAAAGCTTTTGATCATGACTGTTCAGTGTGTCACTCAGTGATTATGTTTCCTCGATAGCAAAGGAAAACATTAAATAATTTACTGAACTTGTAGGTTATTGAAGCTGCAACAGCACATCGGAGCCTTTGGACTCTCGACAATTTGCAGTGCTTTGTTCATGAGAACTGGAGAAGGGCTTTCATTCTTTGTGTGCATTGTGCACCAAACCTGGGATGCTTTGTAGCTTTTACTTAAAAACTGATAGTCCTGGCTTCAGGGTTGTTATTGCTCCAGAGAAATTGGAAACAATTCTTACCATCACTCATGTTAAATGATCAGATTCCCAGAATGATGGTGGACGAAAGTCCTAAGGTATCTAGGAACCTTAATGCTTCCTTCTCAATGATGCCAGTGAAAGGAAACATCTTTTACTGGATGGTAATGGCTGATGAAAGCTTTCCAGCCCTCTGAGAAATTCAGTCAAAAGAAAGAATTTTATTATAGGATAAGATGAATTTAATTACTTAGTTATTGTGAGAGAAACAGCAGACTGGAATATATTGGATGCACTTGAAATGCTTGAAGACAGTTTCTCTATTCTGAAACTTACAAAACTTATTAGAATGGGTCAGATTTGAATTGGATTCCAACTGATGAAAAAGAATTGGTTAAATTCTCATCATGGGATATTTCAGTTCCATTGAAAGTGTTTCTATGCGAAAGTGGTCAACCATATCTTCATTTTAAAATATTATCTTAATTGATACTTTATTTTAAACAATGACAAAATGGTTTGTCTTGCTATCTTTGAGAAATTAAAATACTATGTTTTCAAAATTACTTCTTATATTGCTTACACTTTTCTCTCACTCCCCTCAATAAACATGTTTGAATAACTTGCCTTGTAAAGCAGCCAGCCAAATTTTTTATTCACTGCCTCTGAAATAGATAAAAATATTGATTTGTTATTGTCTTAAACATTTGGAAGTGAGGGTGCAAATTGAAAGATTAAGGGAAAAGTGATATGTCACACCAAAGGCATGTCAAAATACTTTTTTTTACCCTAACACAGCAAGAAGTCTAAAATTTAGGAGAGATTTTATTTAAGGATGTTTTTTCCACCAAGATAACCTCCAAAACCTTAAGTATCAAGTACCTCCTGAGCTGGAGGTGATAGTATGCATTTTTTCCCATTAATCTGTTTCCTTTGGTTTCTATAATTTTTAGCATCCATACTGTACTGCAGCAAGGAACTCTTTAGCTCAAACATGAGACATAAGAAAAGCTGCTTTTCTGTGTTTTTTATTTTTTTTTTTATTCTGCTCACAGCTAATTACACTTGATGTTTCCTAGCTCTTGTACTGGAAGAGATGCTGGATAATCAATTCCTTTTTGCCTTTGCCAAGCCTGATTTACCAGACCTTTATCAAATCCTCTTTCAGCTGTCTTTTCTCCAGCAGGACAAGTCCTTGTCTACTCAGTCAAAGTAAGAACAGTATTCAATATTCCTTTTCATCTTTGTTGCCCTTCTTTGAGCCTTTTTGTAGAGGAGGATGAGAGCTGCGTCGCATGGATTTATGCAGGAGCATAAATGTTTCCTATTTGTTCTCCTTTCTCTAAAACCTCTTAGCATGCTATTTTCTTTTTTCAATCTTTCTGAGCTATGGAAATTATCTGAACTACTACACATCATAACCCCAGTCTCACTACCCAGCTACTTTGCTGAACAAAGATCTCTTCCTTTGATATGCAAAATAATTTTATATGCAAAATACCTTTTTTTATCTCCCATGTACATTACATACCATTTACCCAGATTGAATTCTATTTGTCCATTTTGTTTCCCAGATCCAGTTTTGCAGTATCCTTAGGCCAACATTTGCAGGCACAATCTCTTGATCTCACAACCTCAAAACTGTATTTTCAACAAAATTTGTCATGTATATTAATGATTTTTTTAAAATCAGACAAATTCCTAATTTGATGGTTTTATGTTGCATTTAATGACTTGTAGTTCCCTTGATCATTCATAGTATAGCTCTTGAAAATTTTTCATCCTTACTGTATCTGACACTTTCTTGTCTCAGATATGAAAGTGAGTTTAAGAGACACTTTAAGCACCACCAAGAGTTGTTCATTTTCTGGTCCTTGAACTCCTTTTGAATTCTTTGGTAAGTGCTTATTGATGCAATTTGTCCCTGTCCAATTTTGTTGTTTGCTCTGTAAAATCTATTGACACCTCAATTTGATTCAGATCTTCAGTGAATGCCCAGTAATGAAGGGTTCCAGTGCAGAAACCTCCACGAGCCCTCCTACAATAGATATAAAGGCAGAAAATTAATTTTGTTTTCTAGTTTGCTCCTTTTTTCCCTGAGTGCTCCTTTTGTAGTGTTATTATCTGTTGACTCTAGAGACCTTCTGGAAGGCTTTTTACTGCTAATGTGTTTGAAGGACAATGCATTAACAGTATAAAAAACTGCTGGTAAATACTTTTCAATTACAAGCTTTTTTTGATCTATCTTTCTTGTCTCTCACATTCACCTTGCCAACACCTGTATTCTGTGTTTTTCTCATTTGAAGAGAACCTTAGATTTTCTGAAAGCTGCAACTCAACTTGAACGACCTCCCTTCCCCAAAGTGTAGTCAGACCTTCTTCTTTTTTCCCTTTCTCAGATGATTTCTGAAACGTGATGTGCATTAGCTTTATGCCTAAAAATATCATTACAGTGCCGACCTGAAAGCTGCAAAGATTTTACTCTGACACCTTCCTCTTAGGAGAAATTTAAGCCCAAGATTATGAAAATACTTAAAACTTTAAGTATTTGGCCATCATATCCATATACTTTTATGGAAAACTAATTCACTGTGTCCCTTTGTGGCTGCCTGGAATTCAATAGTCAACAGTAATTTAGTTTGGAGGGTCAGTTTAGAAGAGCTTGGTCTTTAGATTGTGCTTACATCAGTGATACCTCACTGCACACATTAGAGAAGAACTTTTCCTCCTCATTTGAATTTTACATTAAGCATTGTTCAATTATTTCAAAAAGTGAGGATTACAGCATGCAATATAGCAAGCTTTGCACCAAACGAAAATTTGATTTATAATGTTTCCTTGAGAAAATGAAAATGGATGAAAAGAACTAGGGTTGAGGTGGGGTTTGTTTGGTTGGTTGGATGTTGGTTGGGGTTTTTTCCTTTTTCTAAGATCTTTCTTGTGGGAAAAGTCATCCTTTTGCAGTGCTGTGCAGAAAATACTGTGCTTAAGGCTTTGGTAAATTGAAAAGTTAAAATGAGAGAAGGAAAAACAGGAGACAGGATGATAAGTAATGTGGGAGCTCCCATCTTGTGTAGCTAAAGCCTGATGTGAATAAACTTTGAATCACTTTTAGAAATGATTATATTTAAGATTTGGGATATGGCCATTCATTGTATCTCCCATTGGGTGGAAGAGACTGACACTGAAGGTCCTGGTTCAGAGCACTCAGGGAAAGGATTCTGGTAAATCCCTTCCCAGTGAGATCAGCATTTGGTTACTCAGTAGGGCTCAACTGGCTCACCATAGATTCCCAAGACTGGTGTGCTCTTAAGAGTTTTAGTAGTTGGATTAGTTGAGCTGGAAAGTTATCTTAGTTTATTCTGCTGCAGGCATTTCATTTCAGCTTTGTTTAAAAAGTCTTGTGAGCTTTATCATTGCTGATTTTCCCCCATTAGTCTTCATGCATTTCACATATGAAAGTTTAGACAAAGAAGGAGAAACTTACAGAGAGGCTCTTCCCAAGAATCTTCTCTTTCTCTCTTATGTAAGTACATAATTAAACAGATCACAAAAAGCTACAACATTGCTGAGGATGGAAATAATGCAGATCCACACGATCATACTTCGTGTAATGAAAGTTTCAACACTAAAAACTAGAGTGCCAAAATCAGCCTCAGAGCTCCCTCAATCATATGGAAAGAGTGCAAATATATTTCTGCCAGTGGAGAAAACATGTTTCTAAGAAGGCAAGGAGATGATTCAAAACCTCCAGAGAGTTTTATGGCTAAATCCCAACATTTTTCTTGGAAAATACATTCCACAGCAGAACAGCCATTTGTCTTAACACCCCATGGTTACCTACAAACAAAGTGTTCTGCCAGTGATTGGCACAAACTTCAAGCTGCAGCCAGAAATCAAGCTGGTCCTTTTTATTCTTTTCTGGATTTTTATTTTTTTCAATCTCTCAAGGGCACATCTATAGCCTGGATGAGAACACAGAGAAAAGCAGATGGCAACACCATTTGCAGCCTGAGTGACAGCAGAGGATGCCAAAATGCTGATTAATGGCCTCACCCCCTCACAAATCTTTGTTAACTCAACTCCACTCGATTGTGTAGTGTTATCTGAGAACCCAGAACAGGGCAGACACCTCCCTAAAGACTAAAGGCATGATCCCAAAAGGATCTGCAGGCTTTGTTCTACACTGTGCACCCTAAAAACATCACTGCAGTAGGAAAACACTGGGGCAGGTCACTGACAATGCTGCAGCTTGGGAATTTAGGAGAGAGACTATAACACCTTCACACAACTCTGCTCGAGATTGTGGCTTGTAAGGAGAGGATTTTAAGAGCCCATTCATCTGTTTTGCTGTTCTGGGGTTGCCTTTTTTCCCTAGAATGTGGCAAACCTCCAGACCAGGCCATCTGACCATATTCCAGCTGCTCCAGAGCAGTCCAGGTGGGATTGGCTGCTGTCAGGGGCACAGGCAGGGGAGGAGCTGTCATAGGGGCCTGGGTAGGAAGAAATGCAACCTAGTGAGGAGTGATTTCACTCAAAATCTGTTATCAGTGAAATATTAGATGAGATGTTGGAAACCCATTGGTTGCTCTGGAGTTTGGCACAGAGAGGAGGGGTTCTTTGCCTGTGTTATAGGACAGAGAGTTCTATTGCAAGACCTACCTTTCAGCTTCAATTAGAAATATAGATCCTCTCAATAAATATAGATCTCTTTAATGGATGTCCTCTTCATCTAGTGCCTGTTTTTACATATTTTCCAGAAGGGATGTAAATAATGAATATCCTCTGAGCCTCCTGTTCAGCCCTGGTGCAGCAGGACAACCAAAGGGTATGAGAAAATGACACATGTTTAGATAAGATTTTCACAATGTGTGATCCCAGAGTAAGAGCTCTCAGGAGATAAAGGACATGGGATTTGCCAGGCTAAATTGGCCAATGACAGCTGCTTCAGAGGGAAGGGAGAAATGTAAAAGAAAATGAGCAAGAAAACTTTTTTACTACTTCAGGTAGTGAATTGCAGAGTGATGTGCATGAGTAGGATCCTCACAGGGAAAGATGGTTATATTAATAACACTTCCTTGTTAGCATTTGGATCTGATTTTCTTATGCACTGAGAGGGCAGAGTTTCCAGAAGCATCACACTGTATCCCACAGTGATGGGCACTGCAGGAGTGTCTGCTCTTGTATCCAGCTGGTAAAATCTTCCTGTCCAGGAGGTTCTGCAGTGCTGCAGTCCAAGTGTAGCACGGTGCTGTGGGAGGGCACCTGGCAGCATGTCAGAGTGCCTGTGGGGAGGTGATGGTCCCCATCTTTCAAAGCAATATTGCTCTTCTTCCAGGGAAAACCATGTGGGCTCAATATTATATTAAAAACTATTCCACTGATTGGTTTTGTAATATCTTTCTCCCTAAAGGAGATGGTGCAACCTTCTTGGGAAAGCACTTTCTCATGAATTTTGCTATTAAAACTTTCTCTGTAAGGTACTTAATATGGAATAAAAGCAGAACCAGATACCTTCCAATCTTTAAGTTTTGTGTATCTCTACATTCAGTGTTTTAACTTTTGCTTATCACAAATCTACACACAGTGATTTTAATGATAATTTTCTCAAATATTTAGTGTGAATTGTGTCGTTGGAAAAGTAGAGCAAATTGCCATTTAAAGTAGTCCTTCATAATTGATAGAAGGTACACTTTTGTGTCTTGTAACCCAGAGGCCAAATTGAGTTCTCATTATGAGATGAACCAGATGTTTTGAGTTTGTTTATATTTGATCCTACCTTTTCTGATTTCTGTACAAGTGTCAGATGATGATTTCTCCTGCTAGAAGAAGGACAAAATATCAGAATAGCCAGAGTAGCTGCACCATTTCTGTCAGGGTAAAATTCACGTATGAGATGATCATCACAAAAAGAAGGCATTCAGACATGTGAACACGATCACTGGGGACCTGATTTGATCTTTGTACTTGTCTAAACCACTGATCCCAAAATTCTTTCTGGTTTATACAGTCACTATGGTCATGGACATTCTGGAAGCACTTGGAGGAGAGTTTCCCCCAAGCCTTCTAGTGGACAGTCTGTCCACTGACTCTAGATTTTCATGCTGTTTTTCTCTCCTTGCAGAGAGAATTTAATCAATTTATCTTTACCATGTCCTACTCTTCCAGAGCATTTTGTTTCTACTCTTTAGTCAAACAGATATTGTCTGATTGGGCTTTCTGATATCTGCAGTCTACAAGCATCATAAATTCTAGATTATTCCCATCCCTCTCATAACTGACTTTTATTTATAGCTGATTTTTATGTTTTTACCTCTCATAGAGGATTTTTTATCATGTTTTCAACATGCATTCTTAAATCTCCACCATTCTTCTGCATCCTGCCTTCTCACATTCTTAATCGCTGATGTGAAGATAAAATTACCAAACTGATATGTGACCTTATTCCTTGTTTTTGTCTATTTTTCATTTCTCCTTTCATCCCTCTTGATGCTGATTGAAAAACACCATCCAACCTCTGCACTGTATTGCATTTCATCACATCTGCTGACCATTCTTTCTTTCACTGTCACGTTTCTGCTGCCTTAAGTTTCTCATTTACCACAGTTTTACTTTTCCTATCTTCATTATACAATCCTGCTCTGGTATTTTCTACTAAGAACAGTCTCACACTTTAGCCCACTTGCTTCTGTGGAGACCAATTTACCTTCCCATTCTCATTTATCTTTATTCTTATTTACTGTGCTGTTTTCAATCCCCTCAGTTCCATGCTCAGCCCTGTTAGTTCAGCCTTGTATCCTTTGCACTCGATCAAGTCAAAGCACTCATGCCAAAATTTTTAATGGCCCATTCTTAGCCAAGTCCCAGAACCTGTACTCTGTCTTCATCTCTGTGACCTGACAGCTGCCTTCAATACTGTCACCATTCTCCTTTTCTTGAAATATTGCCTTTCCCTGATGATTCAATTTTCTCCATGCTCTCCTCCAAGCTATTTACTCACTCTTTCTTTTTCCACAGGACTCCCTTTTTAATTCCACACACAAACCCATATTTTTACTCTATTATAACATGATCTACATCTCAATTCCATCTGGCTCTCTTCTGTTAAAAAGTAAAATTTCTACCAGTTTGTTTTGTGGCTTAAGGATGTATAGTCACCTGGTCTCCTTCTACACCCTTCCAGTACCTCCCTGCCACCTCATTTCACAGGTTGTAGAGGGTTTTGTGTGTGGACTCTCCCTCTGCAGGTGAGGAATCCTCCTCCCTGAGGAGGTTCTTATTCTGGAAACTGGGACAAAAGCAAAAAATCTCAGATTGTGGATTTTGTGCATTTTAATTTTTTTTTAAATTTTTTTAAAACAATATTTTTTTTAATTTCCAGTTAAGCATCTTTTAGAGAACAATGTTTGCAATTTTTTTGCCATTTCCATCTTCCACACAGTTTTACAAAGGATGGTGCATCTTTGGCATCTCTGTACTACTGTGTATCTACAGCTCTTCTGAGAGGCATTTCTGTCATGGGCTTTCTTGCATTAGATATTGCCAGCCTTAGGTTTTAGAAGTGAGCTGACTTGGGTTTATTTATAAAATTTAGGGGCATTTTTTTTCCTTTCTTCTGCTTTCTGTTTTTATCATAAAAGGAATTCATTACATCAAAAAAAAATTATTTACATCACAGCAGAAACATAAACTAAGACATAAAATTACCCTGAGAGAAGAAGTTACAGCCTAAGCCCATGAGAGGCATGTGATTATTTTTGTTCCTTTGTTTGAATGACCTCTTGCTGACAAACTCAAGGGTCATTATTGAGGAAACTTTCAGGCAAAAGTGATGTCACTAGAAATCATTTTAATGGAGCTTCATCTTCACATCCTATTGATTTATCTGCTAAGTATGAAGGGAAATCAATAAGCAGAATAATTTTCACATCTTTTAAATTTCTACAGTAGCCAAAAAATATTGTCCAGTGCAGACATGAATCATTGGAAAGAAAAATCATAGCTGTTGATAGGCATGAAAACATTTCTTTATATTAAGAAGGTGATTTTTATTTCTTGCCTACCAGCTTTTGTTTGATGTATTTGTACTAAGGGGGAATTTCACATAGTAACAGCAGGGATAAAAGTCATGAGATTTTCCATATTATAAAGAGAGATGTACAGAGGGCAGAAGCCAGGCCCAGTAGCTCTGAAGGAATACAGAGAATTTGTCCAAGTATCCATGGATAAGGTTAGGAAAGTTACAGCTCTTACCTATAATTTCAGCTAAATCCATATAGATTAATTAATCACAGAGTCATAGAATAATTTAGGTTGGAAAAGACCTTAAGATTTCCAAACATGTTTGCTTACTGAAACAGAAGATCTCAACTGGCTTCTTTGCTGCTTTTAAATTAGGAGCTTCATTCCATAAGCTGCTAATGGAAGATAGCTCTGGAATATTAACTCAGGGAACCCAATTTAGGAGCTTTCTTCTTACCATGGGTTATTTAGGGAGAGCAAGATGAGGGATCTTAATGTCAGCTGTCACTCCTTCCCCTCCACCTGGCAACTTCAGTGGCACTGCATTCGTATTACAGCAGGGACGTGCAAAATAAAACAGATCATTAATTATCCCATAAACTCATTTAACTCCTGGACAAAGGTGTAAATTAAAATTTTGAAATTTTTTATTTGCATGGAAAGTGCTTTATGTGTGCTGCCATTTCTTCCCTCCAGGGATAATTTTGATGTAGTAATCAGTGGGAGTATTGCTCCTGAGAACCAACAGAGAACTGGTTTTCCAGGTGAATTGCAATACATGGGAAGATGAAATAAGGTATTTTGTGTTTTATGGAAAATACAAGGTCAATGTTTACCTTCTGTGTGGTGCTTAGTCTGATTATCTGTAAAGATTAAATTATAGTATTTTGATTATTTAGAGATCAATATGATCAAAATTGCCATCAATTAAATGTTATTTTGTGGGGGTATTTTTGTGATTATCAAAAGGTTCTTTAAAAATAATCCTAAATATATTTCTAAAAAATATTTCTTCCAGCAATCAAGAGACATATTTTTTCAAAAAATTTTTGCAAAAAATATTGTGTATGGTTTAGCTTCAACATTTGAATGCAGTCATTGACAAAATAATCTGGTCATGCCAGATAGTGATGAAAAGTAATTTTGGCCAACTGGCTCCCTTGGGTGCCCATTTATTTTCATCACTCAGTTCATAGAAACGGGTCTTCACCTCACTCATCACAGTTTGAGTAAAAAGGAATAAAACCAAGGAGGTTTGATTTGCAAGTAACCATTGATTGACGCTTTGAAGTGAAACTTTGGTGGCTTCATTCTGTGAATGAGCTTTCAGTTTGTCAGGAAGCCAGTGGTGCTCTGTGGGCTGGCTGTGAAGGAAGCAATCCTCCAAATCCTTGGGCCAAAATATCCTAAAGACATCTGGAGCTTGACAAGTAGCAGCAAACTACGTCCTGTCCAGTTCTGCTATGTCACAGTTTGATAAAATGGTTTTTTAAGTATCACAATTTCGTGTGCTGTCAAAGCCATGGATGCATCAAAAGGATTTCTCATATTGTGAGAGAAAAGTGATGGTTTCAATAAGCTCAAGTGGGAACTCTTCTCCAAGACCCTTTTTGCTGACAAAAGGATGTATTTGAGTGTCATGCCTGCATGCCAGACTCTTCCGTTTCTGCAGCTTTTTCCCTTCCCTAAGCTCAGAGGATCCAGGCTCTGAATTTTACCACCAACTTTTACAAGCAGGCTCAGCTCCAAGTAGTTTCTTTCCCCTCAGCCACTTGCCAGATTAAAAGCATTCCATGTTTCCTCACAAACACTGACCTCCTCACCAGCCCCCAGCTGTGACTGCTTATGCTGTGCAGAGGATAAAAACAAGGCTTGCTCCTTCCCTGGCTGCATAAACTCTTTACTCCAATTATGCTCATCTATCAGATGAAACACCTTGCTAATTCAAAAAAAGAATTTTTACATGAAGGGCACATCTTCCTCAAGGCTTTCCAAACTAAATTAGTATTCAACTTAAATCTTTCTTCACCTCCTAATCTTTGAAAATCTAATAATGCATTTTTCCTTTCATTGCATTACCACATTAAAACAAAACTTGTAGATACTTATTCTAAATTCACTGTCTTTGCTTTCAACAACACTTTCTTGAACAGCTGTATTTTCTAGAAACCTCATCTGTACAGTCTTTTTTTTCCTTTTAATTTAAATATCCATGTATAATTTTTTTGGTAGAAGAATAATGAAACCTTTGTCAAATAAACTACCAACTAAGGACAATGTAAATTGGCCTAAGCAGATTGATTTCATCAGGGAATTGTAAAATGCTCTCTGGGTATATTTACAGCTGCTACCTCTATCAGCTTCATGCAATCTTAATTGCATATAGACTTGTGAAGAAAATTCAGCAAGGTCAAACTCCAGTCAAAACTTTGAAGAGTATTTGAAAATATTAATTATATTTATCAATTTTATAATTATTTGGTAATTATGTCTAATAGATGGACTCATATATTCAATCTTGCAGGTGCTTTCAGCAGATATGCAGCATGTCAACAATGTTCCAGTGATTGTACTTAGTGTTAGAACAGAAATCAGTGATGCTTTGCTGTATCTGAGCTGACCTCCAAATATTTAGCCTGGGATTGTGGAGTAGCCCTTGAACTGAGAAATCTTGAATAGAGAAGATACTCAACCCCAATCTGAGTGAGGAGAGCCCAGGGCAGAAGTCTGGGGACAGCCCAGCTCCCAAACCTGCCTCAGGTCTTCTGGCTTGTCTAAGTTCTGGGCAAAAGGTGAGACCTCAGCAGGCACTCCTTTCTTTCCCTCTGTTTTTCAGCTAGTTATGTTACTCTGGACATGGAATTAAGATTTAACTTTCTCTCAAACGTGTCATTGATCCCTGCATTTCCCAAAATCATCAATACTGCTCATATGTAACAAAGCCACCTGTAAAATCACAGAAAAATTCCAGCTCTGTGCTCTGGTTTGCTTGAAAATTATTTGTCTAAAATAATGACATCAGAAAGAAGCCCTGCACTACAAATTAGAGATATTTCATAAAGTTAAAGGGAAGCTAGTCAGGAAATCAGAACTATTAGGCAAAAAATGGCTTATATAAAGATATCAATACCTTAATGATTTCTTTGTACATGCTCCAGAGATGCTCCAGTTAAAAGAATGGATTCACAGGGCTGACACTTACGGTCTTTAAAGGATCCTAGTGAATTTGTGAAGCCTGTATTTCATGAAAAACCCAAATTTGAACCTGAATGCAATTTAAAAATGGTTGGAGATCTCCTAGTGACAGCCTTGATAAAAGATGTGTTAGAAAAATCAGTATTGTGAATGTGAAATTGCTTTAATGTTGTGACTCAGAATTGTTTTGGGACAGATTAAATAGTTTCTAATCAATCTGTTCACTGGAATCCAGATAAATAGATTCTAAATCCAGATCCACAGGAGAACCTCATAGAAGGTAAAGCTTGCCATATTCCATTAGTAGCATTGAAAATGAAGTTGAAAAATTAATGTGTAAGGTAATTGCTAAGGTTTTGTGTGAGGGACCACCACCAAGATAATCACCCTTCAGATGCAAGATGTGATCAAACCTCTGTTTAAATCAGTGGAACCCTATTGATTTACGGTGGTTAGGCATTTGCTGGTAGATTTTTAAATTCAATTAATGGATGCAGAGAAAAATAATTATGTAGTTCATGCAATCTGCTGCTATGGGAAAGTTTAAATGTGATTTAGAGAAAGTGACCAAAAGAGAGAGGCTTTTTCTCCTGTATTTGAATGGCTACTAACACACATCTGGAGAGAAAATCAGAGAAGCAGTTGTTTTTGGAAGGGCATTTAAATCCTAGTTAAGGAAACACACCAAGGTATAAAGAGGACCACAGTGGAGATGAAACACTGCAGGGTGTTGGTTCAGCTGAAATGGAAACTGAGGCATCTCCATGCTTGTCTGAGAAAATATTAACAGAGACAGAATTGTCTAGAAGGGTTATGTAGATCAGGATATTTAGAATAATATATTATTAATATATATTGAGATAAAGAGAGCAGGAGTGTGAGTGACACTCCATGCATGCTATTATCACAAACACAGCTATCAGAGAGTCAATCTCTCCCCAGCCTTGCATTGTCCCCAGGCTGTGACGACACCAGGCACATTTTAAGCTGTCTGTAGATTCCAGAATGAATGAGAGATTTAATATGGGGAAATGTTCACTGATAAAAGGGACTTATTTACCCTACTGCATTCCAAAAGAAACAGATAAAAAGCAAGAAATAATAATAATAAATGCATAGGTGGATTTATTCATGTGTGATGTTGTCCATCACCAGTAAAATATTTTCCTTACTCCAGGACAGAAAACTAGTAGAAGTGGGTGAAAATAATATATGTTCTGTTAAGCAGAATTTGGAGCAAGAAGAAATAATTTATGAAGAGCACTAATGTTTATGAAGACCACCTGTAACCCAATCTGCATCAAGGTTTATCAGTGAACACAGATATGAGAGGGGGAATGGTTTGATGCCAGCTGATAGAGAAAGGTTAGCTATTTTATGTCTTGGGATGTGTTATTAAAAATCTTTGCTGTTATCACAAATAAGCTGAATTTATTTCTCTAAGTATAGTACCAAACATGCAACACAGATCACATAATCTTGTTTTCCAGCCAGACCACTTAGCAATGCACATAAAAATATCACATAAAAAGGAGTCTAATGCCTCAGATCTTTACAAATGTCTAACAAATAACAGTTTGAGAGAGAGGAAAAACATTATGCATAAAACATCATCAATATATGTTGCCTTATTCAAAGAACATATTTATGCATTTGGACATTTGCATTTTACAGTTTGCCATGAAATATTCTCTTTCCTTGGTTTCAGAGCAGAGGCAGACAGCTGGTGGAGCCACAGATATAAGAATGTTTTTCTTTTTAAATGCCTTTGACTGCCTTCCACAGGGACAGAGATCAGCTGGGAGAGGGAACAAAGTTTATCTGTGCTTTGTCAGACTGTGGCAAAAGGCTGTGTATTCTGGGAAGCATTGCTCTATAGAGGTACAGCATCAGACATATGCCAGAGATATGCTCTGGACTAGGGAAAATGTTTAAAAATCACTTTTCAGCATGATCTCCCTACTGTTGGGTTTTGGGGTTTTTTGTGAGCCTCAGCTGAATCCTTAATGTTGTCTTAACCCTTTCATTGTGGGAATGGGGGCAGGAGGGAAAGATGATTTTAAATGGTTGTAAATATTGTTTCCACATGTAATTCCAAATTATGAAATTATGTTTTATCTTAATTATAAATTTAATGTATTGCTGAAGAGAAGTGGTGGAATCATCATCCCTGGAAGTGTTCAAGAAACATAAGCTGTGGTGCTTATGAACATAGTTTTGGTAGTGTTAGGTTAATTGTTGGACTCCATGATCTTGGAGGTCTTTTCCAACCTTAATAATTCTATATAAAGAATTATTTAAATATATAATTATATGTAATATATAATTATATTGGTTATTAAAATATTTGTATTTTATAAATTTAAAAGTGGTAAAAGGAGGGACACATTGCATACTGCCCTTTTTCATGCATTAAAAAGAAAAGACAAGTTAAAGTAAAATTTTTGGGAAGAGAGGGGTGAACATTTTTATGAGGAAAGCGATCATAATTGTCTACTTTTAGATTAAATCAAATAATAGGTTCATAATTTTTCCCTGTGTCAATTTAATTCACATTTTGCACTGTTCAGGTAGAAGCATATTAATGTCAAATTACAGAAAGCTAGCCATTGTAATGCAGTGAATAACTAATTCCATTGTTAAAATGTATCAGTGGCTCTCAGTCAAGGATAAATGACGTTGCCTTTTCTATGCACGAGGAAAAATCCTCAGTGCAGTCAGGAGACTGATGAGTGTTAAAGATACTGTGTCCTCTTAGAACTCAAATCCTCATCTGAATTGCTCATGCCCACAGCTCCTGCCAGCCAGGCCTGTTAAAAAGATAATGTTAAAAATTCACAGAGGGAAAGTGCTGTTTCTCCATGTCCCGCTGGCTGTTTTGTTCATTTGTCAGGCCTCTGCATCACCAATTTCCCTGTACCTTCAGCAGAATGGTTCCACACCTTGGCGACCGTGGGATCCACCAAACCCAGCCAGTTCCTGGGGGCTGCACACACCCACAGAGTGAGGGGGAGGACAGCATTCAAAAGGACTAAGAGAAATGAAATGCAAAATTTCATGGCCACTGGAAGCAAGGAAAGGTTCTGAAATCAGCTCCTTGGATGCAGTTTCCTGCTCTTCTCCAATGCAGAGAATCCGTGCTTTGAGCTGAGTAACAGTGAGGCTCACAAAGGCAGCAAAAATGAAAAGATTTCCTCTAGTTCTTCTGCAAGATAATGACTCTGAAGGAGGAGGGGAGGACAAAAGGAAGCCAGAAAATTGATTTTACCTCCCACTCAGGCCATTCAAGTGTTATTTAGCATTAAGCACAGCACAGCCCTTCAGAGGGCCAAAGCAGCTGTTCCAGTCACCAAAGATACCTTTGCAAGGAGATTTTAATCTTTAAAAAGTTGCAGCCCTCGGGACCCATAAATATTTTGTTCTTGCTCTCATACCTTCAATTTTAAGGATCTATATGGATGTATATTTTAAATTCCTGTGAGCTAATGGATGCTTTTACTTCTTGTTCTGGATCTCAATAGGCAGAAGGACTCTGTTCCTTCAGCTCACTGTCTTCTTGATGACTCCCCAGAAGTTCTGACTGGATTACACACTTAGAGAGACTGGGTAGTTGTTGAACAGGGTGCTTTGGTTGTGCAGAAGAACTGTACACCAAATTTTCTGGGCTACCTTAAAACCATGACATCTCTGCCAGCTTAATGTTTTGAGATGTGTTATTAACAGTGAAATGAAATCCAAAGCTAATGGCAAATTTTCTATTTCTCATCAGTCCACTTTCCCCATAGTTATTTTCTCTATTTCTCAGTTTCTGAAGATGTTTTGAAGGACATTTGGGCTTGGAAAATCCTCACTATTGCCCAGTTGGCATTGTGGGTACAAATGTAGGAGTAAAATAGTGTGGGAAAATTTCTTTTGCCATGGAAGCTTCAAATAATGAACTTGTCAATTACAAAGAATGATTAAATCTTTTTCCTTAACAATTAGGCTTTAAGAGAAAAGATGTTGAAGCATTACCATATTACTGGAAATGGAGACAAAACCCTTCCTTAGGTAGTACAGCTAGGGGTGATATTTCCATCTGTTCTACTATGGAAAATAAACTTGTTCAGGAGTGGAGCATTTGCTGCTTTTCAGGAAAAGATCAGGTAAGGTCACAAAAATGTCTCAGAGGCTAATCTCATGGGTGGCTTTATTTATTCCTCCCTAGCAGTGGTAGGTCAAATCTGCTTAGTATAAAAGTCAGAAGTAAAGGGTAAGGTTTCTGTCTTTGTTTTGACTTCCACCTCCACAAATTAAGCTGGGGTTTGAAAATCAGTCAGTTTCCTTTCTCCATTAAAGATTCTTCCACAGGAGTCTGGCTGATTCTTTTGTTCTCCAGGCAGAAATACAAGTAAAATATTGCAGATCTAAGAGCTAACAGTAATTCCTTGTCTTGCTGAGAGGACTCCCAGGACCCGTCCCTCATTCAGGCTCCCTGATATCTGTCAGACTCTCCAACAGCTCCCCATTATTTTTGTCTTTATTCACTCAAACTGTAAAAACTTCATAAAACCAGTTTTTCTTACCCTGTTTGGAGTTGTATGTGGTGTAGTTTTAAATTACCATTGTAAGCATTTCCTGAGGATACCTGTACACATCTTGGGCACTGTACAGATATTTCCAGGTCTAATAATGCGTTCTGCTTTACTACATGGTAGTCACAATTCTCTATTAAATTTCTTGTCGGTTTTCCTGTCATTCTGCTGTTTAAATTCAGCATGACTATTCACAGAAAGTGGTTCTGCTCAGCATAAATAAAGACTAGCAAACTTTGACAATAGAAATTAGAGTAGTCCATTTACTACTGCAATTTCAAGAAGCCTATCTGCATTTCATGGGCACTGCTGTACTATGCTGGGCCATTTCAAATATCCTACTTTCAGCAGGCTTCAGTAACTCCAAGACAGTCTTCATTTCTCTGCTTAGAAATAAAAGCTGAGTTGCCCACCACAGGAAAATCAAGATATTCCTTCTCATGGGAATAAAGATGTGGTATCCATCCATTGTGGATGGAAGAGGGACTGGAGTCTAAGTATAAAAGAGAAAGTAGATGACATTGTGAAAATTGGCTTCTTTCTACTTTATATAACTTGAAATCCAACCCTGAAAGTCCAATGAATTCAATAGACATGGCCAGACTATGGACATTCATATCCTTTTTCTTGTTAGAACTTCCTAACACCTAATACACATTAAGAGTTACACACTAAGCAGCAGAAAATCTGAAAAATATGAAAGCTAAAACCCAAAGCATCAGCTCAGTTGGTGAAAACATTTCTGTCAAAATAATTTTTTCATAAAAAATATAATTGCTACCCAAAGAAAATTACTTTTTCATTTTTAATCTTTTTCCTTTTTTTTTTTTTTAAGTCAGTGTTTTAGTCCCAGTCTCTAGATTGTAACCTTTATTCACCATCCATCTCCAATGTTACATAGCAATGACTGACAACAGGAGCAGTAATAATAATACTGATAACATTTTACTTTTAGCCAGTGGGATAAGTTTTTCCCACAGGAATTTTATTGTTCCATGTCAAATGTATCTATATTTTGGTTGCTAATGGAAGTATATTGAATAAATATAATGTTGGCAGTTTATGTTTCTACAAGTTCTGCTTAAATTGATTTGTTAAATGAACCAATATTTTTTTGCTGTGTTTTACCTCCTGGTACAATGTCTTATGATATCCTGTTAAACATAACAGTCTTAACTACACATCATTTAATGCAAATATTGCTACTTAGGGTGATGGGCACATTTTTAAGAAAGCTATATCAAAATGAAACCTGCATTTTTAGGGCTATTACATTGCATTATCTCAAGAAATAGAACACAATGAAATTGGGTTTTTTCCATAGATTTCAAATGTGATTTTTTTACAAGTCCTAACAACTAACTCTACAGGAAATCGAGATTTTTTAATTTATTTTTATAAGAAAAGTCAGACTTTACAAACTTATGCACAGGTTCACAAGCAGTCAGAAATCTTGTTCTGAACAGAAATATTTTGTCACACTCCTGTTGCACTCAGCAGAATTGCACTCCTGTGCCTTTGTTCTTGTTTAACCAGTGTGAATGGTGTCAATCCCTGCTCAGGGCTCTCTGATTCTTGGGCAAATCTTCATGCTTTGACTCAACTTGCCCAACTTTCAGCAAATTCTCCCCTCAATGGAAAGGGCCATGTTTTGGGGAAAGAGAGGGGAGTTAATACAAGAGCTGTATTTGTGCTTTAAAAAGTGACCTTGCCACCTGCACTGTGAAACACCAGGGCTAAAAATAGGTGTACTGTGAAAGTTTATTATTTATATTTCTAAAAGGGCATATTTTTTAAAATTCTGGGTGAAGATCCTCATAGATCACCAAACTTTTTAATCCCTGCACACAAATAAAACATTACATTCACTCCTCTAGAAAATAACCAGCATTCATTCAGCACCTTCAGCACTTGTCTTAGGGCTGCAAACTGAAATGCATTTATTTTTTTACCTAGAAGTTTGGTCAAACATAAAGCAAATCACTAAATCTACAACACCAGGTCAGTTACATTCCCCAGCCTATTCTGGATTAAAAAATAATAAAATAAAATAAAAGTTCTGGCGCAGGGAGTTCAGTCTACCATGAAATCAGAAGCTCAAAGTGCTGCTGTCCAGCAACCACTGACAGGTGTGAAGTCTCAGGGTGAGGGCTTTGAGGAGAGACAAAAAATTTAGTAGGCTAGTATTGCAAAGCAGGTGCCTTTAAAGCAATTCAAACTGATAAATGGCATTGCCTGTCCTTCATGTGATAGATAATGTCCATTCTTCCATAATTTCTCATTTTCAATTACATTATTCACTTTCTGTGGAAAAATAACACCCTTTTTAAAAGCAGAATTGTAGTTGTACAATTTAAATTTAGACACTTATTAAAAATGGAGAACCATTTCAACATTTTTCTCAGAATATGCTCTAAAATGTCTGGGAAATTTTCAGGACAGACCACTTTTTGTAAACAAAATTACTAAAAGCTAAATAAAAGCACTGTAATGAAATTTGGCTGAACTGAGGAGGATTTATGTCTGGAATTTTTTATGAAGACTGCAACATGGCTCTACAGGGAAAAAAATAAAGAAAGAAAAAGGGCAAAAGAAGACCAACCCAAAAACTTGTCCAATAAGCTGAAAATAACAGCTTTGCCACCAGGTTAGGCAAGTAAGAAGGTTAAATATCACAACAGGAAAAAGCTGTCTAAACTACCAGACAATTTTAGCTGAGAGTCCTTAGGGAATATTTATAAAGGGTATGCCAAGCAAAAATAACATCTTCACAGTGGAAGAGTTAATGCAGAGAAAACAATGGGAGGAAGAGAAGAGAAAGAAGAGAAGAGAAGAGAAGAGAAGAGAAGAGAAGAGAAGAGAAGAGAAGAGAAGAGAAGAGAAGAGAAGAGAAGAGAAGAGAAGAGAAGAGAAGAGAAGAGAAGAGAAGAGAAGATCTCATTAGCTCCCTCCAGGAAGTAGGAGGCATTCATAGACAGGAAAATCAAATATGCTTTCTCTCATTCCAGATTAATAAAATATAATTATTTTATCATATCTTTTTCAGACAAGATTGTCTAGCCTGATGGCAACATACAAAGAAGCATCATCCAAACGACGAAGAAGACAGGGATTGGGCATGTGACAGAAATAAATGATCCAGAGGATGGGGTAAGGATGAATTAGTTGCATTTTTCAACTTCTGAACTCAACCAAAATTATATTAATGCAAGAAAAGAAAATATAAAGGGCAAAATAAAAAAGGAATAATATTAGTCCTTGGAAAGTAACACTTTGGAAGAGAAGGTTCTGTTGGAAAAGCTGTTTCCATATAATGGACTATACAGATAATATAATTGCCTTTATTACAGCAAAAAGAAAGAGTTTTATAGAGGTGGATAACACATGTACATCTTTCATTAGTGGGTTGTTGCCAGATGAAAACAAATGCCAGGAGAATTTAACTTTATGATAGGGAATTTTCTGAAAACAATAGCTTCTGTTCTGTTCTGAGGAGTCTGAAATATTTTGCAAGCATTTTTAAAGCTTAGCAATCCTGGGAGAAGTCCCATGATTGTCAGAAATGCTGACATGAGTGATGTAGAGCCTTGGTGTCTGAATGCTGAAGCATCACCATATTGAAGCTGACATATCAAAACAGAATCAATGATAAAATGCCAGAGAAAAGGTTTTCAGTGAAGATACTTGAATATTTCAGTGTGGCTGCAGTGAAGTCAATTGGCACAAACTCAGGAAATCCTTTTCTGAAATGACATACTGACCAAAAGCACTTACAGGGTCCTTAATGTGCATATTTTATGATAGAGAGCATTATAAAAAAACCTGAATAAATTACCATGGATAGTCCTTAAAAATATATTTAAAAAATAGAGAATATTTCTTTCTCTTTATAGCCAATGAGAATGATGGTCCATTCTATATAATTTTTGAAACCCACTGATATCATGCAGTGTTTGCAATTTGTGATATTCAAGGCCAGAAAATTCAACATCTTTGGCTACTGACATAAGAACAATTCAACAACGTGCAGGCAGTTGTGTTCAGCTCAGTGAAGGGGAAGCTACATGACAAGAAAATCATTACAATCTCTTGTAAACAGGCAGATGGATCCAGTTTTGTTGGCATCTGGTGAAAGGCTATTCAGGAGCAGACTGTACATCCCTTCTTCAGGGCATTTATTAAACACTTTGTCAGATGAGATGGTGCTGAAGCACAATCCCAGTCTGGTCCATTTTGAATTTCCAACTGCAAGTCAGTGATGGAAAAGAGAGGAGAAAACACTCTGCAGTGAAGCAGCCATAGACCCTAATGAAATGTGGCACATTAATTTCTGAGCTATGAAATTATATAATCTCAGTGGATTTACATTTCAAATTCAAAGATCACAAGGAGGATGAGATAGTCTGTTCTGTGAAAAGTCTGTTTACTTCACACATTGCTTGTGGCTGGGGTTTGTCTCATATAATCATCTCTGGGAGCCACCTCTTACCTGAAAAATGAAATAAAGAACTATTTCTCCTGAATTGTTGCTTGTATTTGTTCGAAGATGTCCAAATGTCAACCTTGTTGCTTTAAAAACAGGCCAGAGAGCTGATATAGATAGACAGACAGATGGATAAACAGACAGGCAGACAGACAGCAAGATATGCTGAACCCAAGTCTGATCTCACAAAAAGCCTGAGAAGAAAATACCAGTAATCCATGCCTTGTTTTGTTCTTAAACTGATCAGTGGTGGTGAGGAATAAATTTAATATCATTTTCTCAAGAATTAAATTCAGATGCCTCCGATTAAAATCTCCCAGCAGTTTAAGCTGGTGCATCCACAGCCCTGTTTGGGATGCTCTCATCAAGCTGTCAGCTGCCCCCCTTCACACCAGCTTCATTCCCATGCCTGACACACATGGATGAGAGAAGTGGTTCATTCCCATTTGAGACTGTAGGTGCAGTGAACATGAATGATATTAACAGGAATCAGATGAATTTTCAGTGTCCCAGCAGCAAGCCAGCAGCCTTGGAGCATTTAGATGGGTCAGGGCTCAGTTTTCAGCAATAAAAAGTGCAGGAAGTTCTTTCATCTTTATAACATGAGCCACACAATTGTCTTGGACCTTCTTACATGCTGGTAAATCCAATTTCTTCTGTCATGTGGCCAAGGCCAGTTCCTTTCTGAAGCAGAGGAAGAGAATAAAATTCCTCTTGCCTGAGCTGATTCTCACTATACTGAGAGTGTCAGGTTTTCCTCAGACAGTATCATTTCCATATTTACTTGTCTTTTGTTACTTGTTTGCAGTGGATTACTGTGATAGAAACATAAATATTTTAGAAATTTTAGAAATATTATATAGAAACATAAGTATCCAAACATAAGTATTCCAAAAGCAGCAGCTTCATGAAGGATGTGACAGTCAGGCAATGTTTCAGGCTGACATAATAAATTACTCAGATTGCATATTTACAATAGTTTTGACTTTGTGCTTTTCCAAAACCAACGTGAAGCAGGATGTAAAATTGTGTCCAAGAATTTGGGCAGCTATAAACAGTGTTCAGATGTGTCATTCACCAACACATTCTTTACATTTTGACTTGGTTACAGGACTTCAAATTCTTCTGGAAGCTTCTCATAACAGGTGGGGTTTTTTTCTAGGTATTGGACTGGAAATACAATCTAGGCATTAAAAGCAGTTTACAGTGCATGGCAGTGAAGCGGATTATTTTGTTGAGCTAATGAGGTTCATTTATCAGAAATTATAGCATAGGGAGAAGGGAAGACAGATTTGGATATCCAGAGACAGTAATCTGTGGAGAAATAAATACAGAATTACATGCAAATTTCCAGAAAGGATGATTAATGTAGCAACTTAGAATCCTTAATATATCAATTTTAAGTTTGTCTGTTCAATTTCACTCATCCTTCTGTCCAGAAATATGAGGTCTTTGATGCTTGGTTAAGACACTGGGAGAAGTCCCTGCTGTGTAGCAAGAACTAATCACCATTTGTCCCCATTTTTTCCTAATTTCAAATTTCTAGTCAACTTCAAATTTTTCTTTTTATTTGTTTTGGCTTATATTAGAAAGCAAAGACTTTTTAAAAATCACCCCCTAAATAAGGGCCTACTTTACACGGATTCATGAGGAGTTGACATTCGTTCTGTAATACAGCTCAGGTAGCATTGACAGTCTTTCAATACAGAGGAAAGCTTGGGAAAAGATAGTATATATCAAGTGATTCTTAGTCAAAAATGAAAAGAAAAATGAATACATTCTAAAAGACATACATTACAGATCTGGCATCTCCATACATACTTTTTTTTTGCCAAGCCTTGATTTATAATGCAGGACATGACATATGATAAAGGCAAATATATATATATATATATATAGTTATATATATAGCTGTCTCTTATCTATTGATAGATTTGACATATGAGATCAGAGGTTGTTTCTTGGCTGTTATCTAAAATGTCCAGCTGGACCAAAAGTACATTAATCATTCATGTTCAGGTACAGCTAGACATGCTGTGAAACACTTTCATCTTTTCCCCCAAAATAATGTTCAGATATTTCCCAGCCAGTGTGACATATGCAAAATCTCCTAAGATACTAGCAAATATTGGTATTTGTCTATTTTTTATCTAAATTCGTGATGTACAATATTATAATATTACCCACTGACAACACAGTATGAAATATTTGTTTATTAATTGTGGATGGAAGCATGAGATCTGTGAAGTCACTGGCAAAATGCCAAAAGCCCAAGATTAAAGTGCAGGAACAAGTGCTAATGCTTGGGATGGAGACTAGATCTTGATCCACATCTGTAACTCAGACGAGGAATTTGAAAATTGCAATGTGGATAAAAGATATGGAGGAAAAACCCCTTGAAATTATAAAATCAAAATTACCTTTTTTCTTCTACAGATAGAAACTTAGGGGGGAGAAAACAAGTAAAGATCTCCAGTGTTCAGTGTTCAGTGTCTACTGGTTCTATTAAAGCCACTTGGCACCAGAGCTATTAAAATCACATCCACAGTACTGCTCATTTTCAAGCTATTTAGCAGAACCACTCACTGCCTCTTAACATAAATAATAATTATTTTCTCTGTCATTTAACAGATGAAAAATTTGAAATATAAAGAAAAACAGATCCTGAGACGAATCTTTTTAAGTGAAAATAAAAGAAAAATGTGTAACCCAGTTATTCTCTCCTGTTAAAAAAATGTAACTGCATGAAAATTTGCAGCCTCCTGCAATGGAGCATGCACCTGATGTCTTCAGCATCAGAGCTGCCCTCAGCAGGTTCTTCTCTGCTGAGAACCCAAGGAGTCAACCTTTGGGTGCTGTGGTGGCAGAGCTGGCAAGCTGATTGATAATTCAGCATTTTTATGTTGTGGTGCCACTCCTTAGTGTGCTCTCAACAGCACCAAGCAGCCCAGGGACCTGGAGCATGCCTAAGGACTCCAAATGCTTCAGTAATAGAAATATCAAGGATTGTTTATAGTGAGCTCCACCCAGCTAAAATAAGTTTGCTGGAGTGGCCACGAGAAAGGAAGGTAAGAAGCCATGGGGTTTGCAGCTCTCTCTGCACATCACTCCAAAATTCCTCACTTCACTGATTTCCCCTGTGTGATACATTACCCATTAGAGAGGAACCCTACCCAGTATGAAAGGATTTCATCACAATTTTAGATTGCAGAATTAAGAAATACATTTTTTCTATCAAAAAAATGTGTGCTATAAATACCTCAAGATGGGCAAATCCTGATGACATTTCCCTCTAAATTCTTCAGATTTTTACAGCTGTGCAGTTAGAAACCACCTCTGATGGTAACATGTATTGATTTCAAAGCTCCATTTAAAAGAAGATGAATCCAAAAGTATGCCAAAAAGCACCATATTTTCTAGACATAACGGAGACTGTTCTGTGACTAAAATAAGTTTTTTGCTGCTCTGTCACTACTCCATTATATATATGCCTCATGGCACCTATTGTAAAGCTAAAACAGTCATTCAACATTTCACTGCCTAATGTAATTTTTTTAATAAGATCATTTATTTTTATTACTGATCATTCAAGTAGAATTTATAGGTTGTATTCCCCCCAACATCCCCAAATACAGTTATCCCCCAAAGGTAAAAAACCTGGAATGGGTATAAAAATTGAATTACACCAATATGTTTTTATTCTGCTCCAGCTAGTTTCCCACTGTTCTACAATTAAAATTCTGTGTGGAATATAACATTGAAGAAATAAATCTTACAGTGTTTAATCAGAGAAGATTTAGGGAAATAAATCACTAAGGAAACCTTGAAACATCTTCTTACAATGAATGCATAAAGGAAAAGGTAAATCCTCAGACGAATGGATAGTTCTGTAGAAATGTTTTTCTTATTTTAACAGGCAAAAATTAATTTTCATGTCATAACCCTGACTCTGCCTGTTCATTTGTGAGTGCACGGGCTGGGGCTGCTTAAGGAAGCTGAAAAACTGAAGGCAAAAGAAATATCTGAGATGATGGGGTGCTCAAGTGCAGCAGCCCTTCAGAGCTGTGTTCAGGACTGAGGCAGTGGCACTGACAATGGGGACACACAGAGATAATGTGGGAATTCCTTAGGCCCCTGTCCAGAAAAGCTCTTAGGCATCATTAACCTGTAGATACCTGAGTGATGTTATTAAGTCTATGGATTTTCCTTCAGGTTTGTACAGAACTGCTCAAGGTTTGTACTGAGCTCACACTGAAACCCTCACATCTTTGAGATTCTCCTCATGCAAATGGCAAAGCAGATGATCAGTAAAGGCAGGAAAGGCAATGCTGGAACAGCTGCAGGCAGAGGATAACATTCCTGCTCCTGCCTTCCTGGGGGGCCAGGGGTCTGCTGCATTTCTATAGTAGATGCACAACCATTAGAGCAGCACTGAAAAAACAAAATCAACAAATAAAGTACCTACCTTTTAGAAGGGGAATGAGAGAGGAAAGAAGTTCAGGAAATCACTTCTGACCTCGGTTTATTAGTCTGACTCTGATTCATTACTCTGAAAGAGTAATGAAAAGCATGAAGGTAAAAGACAAATACAAGAAAAAGCAGAAGACTGTACAGAAAGAGGTGTACAGCCAGTGAACCAAAATCATCTCCATGATTCTACCTGTCTGACAGAAATACAGCAACTCACCCACATCTGAATTTCATGGAGCAGTTGATGTGATTCCACACAACAATTTAAAAATGGGAGTTAGCTTGAAAATAAAAAGAACACAAAGAAGAGTAAAAGATGAGGTGTCTAAGGGAAAGGAGCAGATGGGAGGAAATGTTGAAAGTGAATTTGCCAAGGACTGGTTCCATGATGATCTGGTTATACTTTGCCTTTCCTTAACCTTCCCTTGCTTCCTCAGCACAATGATATGAGTCTGAGATTTGCTGATGATACAAAGGGGGAGGTTTTGCCAATACTGAAAATAATCACTGTGCTACACTGAGGGCACTGCCCTAGCAATGGCAGCTTAGATTTGGGGAGCGACGTTCAAGTCCAAGCACATGGGGTTCAGCTGTGCACGTTTCTGTTCTAAAATGGATCCTGTTATTGGAAATGACAAAGGGGATAAAGATCTGGGAGCAGCAGTTTGGGGGAAGTCTGCAGTGCTGGCAGATTATGGAACATCAATGTCAACCCCATCATCCCTGGAAGTGTCACCCAGCAGGAGGTGAAGGGACAGACAAACATGGGTGCTATGTCCTCTGCAACACAGGCTGAGAGCAAAGGTGAGTTTTCACAGGAAATTTAACAGAGAAAGATATTAGAGTGATCTGAGAGATGAGGAATCTGAAAATGGGAGACCATAACGCCTTAGTCCACTTCTTTAGCTGAGGAAAACTCATATGGAAAGAGGATGTAATTATTGTCTACAGGGGAAAAAAACCTAACATAAACATTAGAGTGGGGGAAATACCCACAAATACCCAAATTAATCTAAAGAAATCATGAAGGTAAATTTAAAAAATTTAATTTTTCTAATGATATTTAATCTGGTAATGAGTAAAAAAAATACTTAAAGATCTATACTTAAAGGCCATGTGGTTTTTCAGAAGGATGTAACTGCTGGAGGAACATCCTAGGAAAATGAAAAACAGCCTAGTAGCTGGAAAAAGCCAAGAATTATTTGTTTAATTTTTCAAAAGTGACTTAAGCAAAGAAAGACATTTTGGCTATGAATTACACATTATTCAGTTGTCTCCTGGCATAAACCTGTAGAGGTTTTCTTTAGAGAGGAATTTGTTATGCAATAAATGGAAAATTTACATCAGGATGGTTTCTTTGTCTTTTTTTGGGAGTTTTTTGTTAGTTTGGTTTTTTTGTTGGTTTTTGTGGTGTTTTAGGTGTTTTCTGTTGTGTATGGCAAGTCAAATAATAGATGTGATCGGTAATAAAATGTTTCAGGAATAAGATTTAAACATTTCACAACTTTTATTTCAGTTACAATGTAATCATGAATTACATTGTGCACATTTTCAATTCTAAGCATAATTAATATTAAATATTAATTGAATATCCATGTACACATAAGAACCTACTCTGCACTGTGTAGAGGTAGACATGAACAGGAACTGGAATGTTCGTAGGTTGGATCTTTGCTTAATTTTTTTTTTTTCAATAATTACAGGTTTACACAATTTATAGGACATATGTATATGCAGACAACATGACATTGCCAAGCAATTTAGAGCTGAGAGATGCCTGTCTAGGCTGGGATTGGCTGGGGGAGGCTTTGGAAATGTCATGGTTGGATTTCTAGGAGATTCATTCAAATAAACGAAATGAATAATTATTATGGATCAAACATTTTAACAACTTAGAGTAAAACAGGCTCTACAAAATATAAAAGATAGCTCGGAGGAGTCAGGTCATTCTCAGGGATGATTCAAGGCCAAAGATCAGAACCACGAGAGCCAAACAGAACAGGCTTTCCTAGGAGCCCTGATTACTTCCCATTATTAGGTGATAAAAAAAAAAATTCTCTCCTTCCCTGCCTGTTGATGTCCCCTGAGTTCAAGGAGATGACTTAATTTTTTCTCTATTTTGCCTCTTTGTATAAGAATTGGTGATAACCATATAGCCATAGAGGAAATTAAGAAGGTATTATTTATTGTCTCAGCTGACCCAATAAAGAATGGAGCAAAATAACCTGTATTGTTCTTTGGACAGAGTTATTCCTGATGTTCAACTTCTGCTTGGTTTTTTCCTAAGCATCAGCAAAACCTCTCAGTCTGACAGAACTGTTCTCAAAATATTTTGTGGTCGTGTTACCTAGGGAATTGGGTAAGAGAGAGACTTAAAATATTTTTTTTCCAATAAAACAACTCATCTTCATGTCATAAAGTTTGCTATGGCAAAAGCTACTCTCTAGAATTTTGTGGGCTGAAATTTATTGTCCAAGCAAGAAACACTCCCACACTGCAAGTTGTGCTATCACAAATATCATTACTAACAATAATCAGAAAATAAGTAAGCCAATACCACTACATGAATAAAGGAAGAATCCAAATTAAATACTGCACGTAGAAGATAAATACACAAGTTTAAAACAAGTAGTTTCATGGCAGTTTTTACCTGATATAAAAAGTCAGAACAAGTGACATTAAGGAATAAAGGGAATAAAATCTTTGAAGTTTAGCATTGTAGATAATTGCAGGACAAAGAGTTCAGATGTATTCTGAATCAGCTGTGGTAGATTCTTGACCTTTTCCCTTTATATTGAGCTTATATGTTAAAGTTTATAGAAAGAGATGGAATGAAAAATAGAGACAATGTATCCTAAAACCTTAAATAACTGGCCTTAAAGAATTTTCATGATTTCAGTATTAAATTTCCTTTTCAATGGAAGTGTTTTGAAAACCTGGGAAATTAAAAAGATATTTCTTGGGGGTTTGTAGTGCCTTCTGACATTTAGACTGATAGAGGGCATGAGACAACGTTTTAGAAGTAGGTAATCAACTGTTGACTTCCAGTAAGATTCCAACCTCAGACTTGTTTTTATTCACAGATTTTCTAGGCTACTGAAGCAGTATTTTCATCAAAGGACAATTTTTGTAGGCTTGGTATTTTCAGCCTCGAGTTCCCTTGTTTCTCATGTTTTACAATATTACTGTTCCCCTTCCTGCAGTTGCTTGCTGACTTTCAACACCTCTTTGAACTGAATCTTACTGCAGGATGAGCAAAGACTTCACTGGAACATTTCCTGGAGGATTTGTTGGTCCCTATATCTTTGGTTGGGGCAGCATCCCTGGCAGCAGTGAATTACAGCAGACCTCTTGCCTTACCTTGGCAATTCCAAATCTTTAATGCTTTACTGTCTTCAAATTTCCCTATTTTAACAGCTGACACTAATCTTGGATCAATAAAAGGGATGGTTTTCCCCAATGGCTTTCTCATAATCATTTATCTTCTGTTCATAAATGCACAACTTTTGCTGTTGCAGGAACTATGGGGTGAAATTGCTTGGGTTGCCATTAAGAACTGAGGCTATTTGGTCCCTGAGTTAAGAAAACAATTAAGTATGTACTTAAGCTTAATAGACTGAGTGAAAACAGTGACTGTTGCATTTTATTGCATAATGAAGCTTAAACATGTCAATGTTTTCTTGAGTTATAACTTTGGTTATACTCTTGGTATATCACAGCATTGCTGGTAATAAAGTTTTTTTTGCACATGTTTTTGCCATAAGTGATTAGAATTAAAAACACTGTGGGAAACTCACCAAGCCTCAGATAAAGGCTGTATCTTAATTGTCAGAAAAATTTGAATGAAATTGGAGTTTCCCTTAAAATATTTCTTTGCAGAGTCTGCCTCTGCCTTGCACTCAGGGATAGGCAAAATTCCAGAGCCTGGACTATGCAAAAAACAAGGTGATGATGGAAAACATTAGCTCTTTGTTTGGTAAATCATTATCACTCATGAATATACAAGTATAGCTTTTCTGATCTTTGAAAAAAACCTTTTGCATCACCTGAGATTAAATGGTCAATTCTCAATTTGAGATCTTACTCCAATTCTGTTGCCAATAATGGGAAAAACAACTGAATATCCAGATTCATGAGAACAGTTAATGAGTAATTTCTTTTAACTGGGTGCTTGTACTAAATAGTGTGGGGGTGTAAGCTTAGAATTGTGATGATTATAATTTGCACTTCTATTTTATTTTTCATCTGAGGAGTTCAATGTCCTTTGCAAACATTATAATAAGTCTTTCCAAAGAGTAGCTCAGCTTCTGAGTAGGGATTTCTAATGTCTTTTCTTTCCCAGCATTTATTTAGGTGGAGAAGTAAAAATATGAAAGGCACAAGTGGAATTTGAACACACATTGATTTGTTGATATATGGGTACCTGATTGCCTTTGAACCCTAGAACCTCAAAATCAAAATATTTCAGCAGACATCTGCTACAGCAGTGTCAGTCAGGACACGCCACTTTAAAAGAAAAACTTGACCAGCTGTAATTCCTATTTCCAAATCTTTCCTAGCTGGAATTTTGTGAAGATTGATATTTAAAAAAAAAAAAAATTTAAAAAATTCTGTCTTAAAGCATGTTAAATAGCACCTGACAAAAATAGAAACTTACGAATCTAGTGTAACAGACTCATTAATGAAATAATTGCTCTCATTTCACATTAATTACTCTAAGATATATAGTGTAATGACCTTTGATTACTAAGTCTTTGTGGAGAAAGCTGAAACCTTATTAACTTTCCTCTTCCTTCCCACACAAATTAAAAGAAATTAAAATAGTTCTGAATTCAACCAACTTTTACAGAGGATATTTTAGGAAAATACCTTCTTGTTTGCTCTCTGCAGCTGAGGATCTGCATTCTTGAAGGACACACTCATTCTTCTTTTTTATCCTCTCAAATCTTCCTGGGAAGGTAATTTTTTCCCCTTGTATTTTCTGTCTGTCAGAAAAACTTATCCAGAGTCGATAATGAAAACATTTGTGAATGTTTCTTTTCATAACTTTTCATAATTTTTAAATACTCTTTTCATTGTAGTGTGCCTCAACAAATCCATCAAACTTTCAGCATCTTTTTTTTTCTCCTGCCAGTGCCTGCCTATACTCTTCCTTCATCAGTCAAAACTACCTTGAATTTATATACCAAGGTCTTCTTTTAAATTTTACCTTCTCATACATGCAGATCTTGTATTTGTTGCTGATTTTTCCATTGTTGACAGCCAAAAAAAGGCTATAGATCAGTTTAGTTATTAATCCAGTACAGATCTGAGAGTGAATCACTAAATATAGCATTTTTAATGGTATAAAGCCTGATATCTTCAGGCTGATTAACCTTTAAATCTTTTTGCTTCTTACTGCCTCTTCGTGCTGTGTCTTGACCAAACTATTGAGATCAATCAGCTCCAAAATAATTTTCACCCTCCCTGCTTTGTCTGCTACATCTGCATAGCCCATGCAGCTCTGTTATGTTTGGGCTGTTGCAAATAAATGATTGCCTTAGTCAGCAAGAAGCTCAGTTTTACCAAACCCCAGTCATGGGATGGAATTCCAGCCTTGCTTCCTAAGGGAAGGGATCTTAAAACACCCCCACAGCCACCCTGGGAGTGGATTCTGTGGGGAATGTCTGAGCAGGCAGAGACATTTGGTGGCACAATTTCCCAATCCCTGCTGGGACCTGCTCATCCTTGCTGGGATCTGCTCTTGGTGCAGGAGCAGTGAAAGCCTTTGGTGAGCAGTCTTGGACTGCCACCAGGTGAGGGACAGCAGATATCTAATGGCAGTGTGGGTTTATGTCCTTCCTGTGCCATCCCGTACCTCAGCCTGCATTAAAAACCTCATTAAAAACCTTGTTTTATAGATGTATATACTTGCACAACAATAACATAAAGCTGCAGTGCTGAAGATCATAGAAATGTGACACCTAACACTGTAGAAAGGAAAAAAAAATCAATACATTTATCCACATATGCAGAGTACTTTCATTTTTTAAGCGATTAAAAACACCTTCCCTCAATTCCATCTGTGACCTTTCAACATTTGTTTAGCATCCATTTTACTGGTGTAGTGAAGTAAAAGGTAACTCACTCTTCAGGCAGAAATTAAATTTAACAGTTGCTTTATTATGGTTGGTTTAGGTGGGGAAGGTCTCTCTTGAAAGTTTTAAGACATTCTGCAATAGTCCCAGCACACAGCTCAGATAAACAAAGCGTGCTCGTTCC
Source organism: Sturnus vulgaris (assembly GCF_052056855.1). Lineage (NCBI taxonomy): Eukaryota > Metazoa > Chordata > Aves > Passeriformes > Sturnidae > Sturnus > Sturnus vulgaris. Next base: position 33,997,050 of record NC_142249.1, read on the forward strand.
TGAAAGGAAAAGCAAATGCAAGGGTTGTTCCTGCCAGCATTATCCCAGCTGTGCTGCAAAGGCTGCTCCACCCCAGGGTCACTGCTGAGGATGTTACAGAGGAAGGGAGGAGTGAGAGAGGGATTATGCTTCTATTGTTAGCACACAGCATTCCCAGGCACCATTAAATATCATTTATATATTTTTTTCTTTTGTTCTCAGCAATTTCCAGATGAGATGAACATCTCTTCTTTATAAGGGCTCACTAGGAGTGCTGCCTTACAATCTTGCCCAGGGCTGTTTCAATGCTATATAAATAACTGTGCAACACAAGGTATTCAGCCCAGAGCTGCAAGTCATGAGTGCTTTGTAAATCCAGTTCATTTTATATTTAAAAGGCTTGGTGGAAGAAATTAAGTTTCTTGAAAAGCAGACACTGGCCCAGCAGTTTGGCTGAGCAGGACAAACCACGGGAAGCCACATTTCAGTTTTCTAATTAGAGGCTCAGACCTGGAGGCTGGTAGGAAATAGAATTCCTGTGATTCCCAAGCACTGGCACACTATTGGTGCTGTCACAGCTCAGGAAATCCAGTGGGTAACTTTGAAGAATACCAAAACTAGGCCTCTGAAATTAAGGAATTTGGCTTCTAAAATCACTTTTTATATGATGATGCCCCATCCCTGAAAGTGTTCAAGGCCAGGCTGGGTGGGGTTTAGAGCAGCCTGGTCCAGTGGAAGGTGTCCCTGCAAAACAAAAAGGGAGATAATTCACAGATAACTCATTACAAAATGCAGCGGTGGGAGTCATTGATGCTTATTTCTGTTTATCCCTCTAGACTGAAGCAGCTTTGTCAGGTTACTCCAGGTGGCCACAGAACCCTTTGATGCTGTTTTAAATCTGTAAAAGTCCTGAGATAGCTTTTGGGTGGATTTCTGAGGCAGCAAAATGAATCCTTGATCTTATGCACATGCACGTCTCAAGTGTCCCTTAGACAGCTCTCTGAGGACAATCTGCATCTGCTGCAGCTCACTGGAAATGCAAACTAAACTCGGTTTAAGTGAGTTTGTTTGTTAGTAAGGATCAGAAAAGACATTTGCAGAGACAGCCAGGCAATAACCCTGTCACAATTGTTAATGTAGTTCCCATCCAGCACTCAGTCTTTCTGCAGCCCCATTCCACTCCAGGAATGAGAGGAATGGGACCGTAAAAGGGAGGAAATCAGGTCAGAAAAGCTGGGAAGGAGAACAGTAACAAAGTAAAGAGCTACCAGGAAAAAGTCCCTGCAGGAAACCACAGGGATGAGTGTAAGATGATGCTTGTACACTGTATAAACAGAAGGATTTTTTTCTCTGAACTTGACCCTCTCAACAACGAGCTCTGTCGAGTTCCACAACGAGCTCACTGAGCTCTCACACTTGGCCATGATGAAGCAGAAATTCAGTATTTCTCTAGAGCAACTACACACAAATTTCAAGGACTATAAATGCTGTGGAAGCTCCATCTCTATGGTATCTTCCCAAATAAAATTTCATCAGACAAAACCAGTTAGGACGTGTGAGAGTTGAAGCAAAGTTTCTCTTTTTATGCCATAGCAGAGAAATAAAAAATACAGCTCCAAATATGCTCCAAAATGCAGTTAGGTGAGGCAGAGCTGGAGAAATTTATATATATATATTCTGCAAAGACCATAATGGCAATTCAGAGTCAGAGAAAGGAGATTTATTTAGCTATTTCCAAGCTGATTTTATAGACACTTGTCACTCATTTTCCTATCTATTTTATACACTGATTTTTTTTTTTTTTTAATAAAACAATGCTTTCTTTGGTCCAAATTTAACTGGTAGGGTTATGCTTTCTAGAATTATATGGCTTTTTTCTACTTTTAAAATTATTCTGCATAACTGCTTTGGAGCAAGATGTAGGCAATAATGTATTACAGCCTCTTACAGTTTCCTCAGATAATTACAGTATGCATATTTTGAATTAAAAGCAAATAATCCAGTCTAACAGTCAAAGACAGACAAGCCTGAGGAGTCATTTCAGTCAGCCACTGTGAGTCTTAGACAGCAAGGACATTTTGTAGTTCTCTGCAAATATCAAACCTTAAAGAGCATTTCAATAAGGTAATAAGTGCCTGACTTCTTTTTATATCTTTTATAAAGAAAATAAGCCAAAGAAAAATGGGGTTTATTATCTCACTTAGCTTTGGCAGTGTCATTATGGGAGGAGAGCACAGCTGCCATTTATGAAAAACACAACTTCTAATAACACATTTTATGGGGTTTGATTTTAGACTCTCATCCATGAGAATGCATAATGTTTTGAGGTATCTTTTTTTTACACCAATATAAAGCCTGATGTAAGATTTTATGTATGGCTTTTTGTCACATGAGTGGTGAAATGTTAAAATAAGATCAACTGAAACATTTACTACATACTTCATTATCTCCTCTGAAATGAATATCTGGATAATTGGCAAAGCAAAAATCTTTGTTATAAGGATTTATGAATTGAATAAAATTACCTTCTGCAACAGGAATTTCTGTGAGACTGAGATTTTCTTTTCTGTGGAAAAACATCAGGAGTTCTGAAGTGTATCCTAAGAATTTTCTTTCAAGAATAAACCTTTTTTTCCTATTTTGTGTTTAACACAGAAACTCTCTTCCCCTCCTCTCTTGATTTCCAGGTTATTAATATTTAATTTAAAATAACCTTAAAATCTCAAATCCGACTTCTCTGTCAGTTCCTAAACCAGCCTCTTTTTGCATATCAAATAATTAGTACTCCTATTTGACAGAACTTTTACCCTTTACTAGCAAGTGCAAAATATTCAAAGGGGAATGCACCTACTGGAGTCTGTCCCATAATTCCAACATAATTTTTTTTTCTGATTATCTCTTTCTGATATGTGTCCTTTGATGGGAAGGAAGGAGTTTTAAAGGGTAAAGAAATGTATAAAAATTAGGCTTACTCTACATAAAGGTGGGGAAAGTTGGCATGGACAGTTCAGAGAAAATAAACACGTCTAGCACAGTCTTCCCATGGGACCTCTGGAAAGTCAATTTATCACTCCATTTTCAGCTTTAAAATAAAATAATAATGTTATCTTTCTCTTGACATTTATTGGGAAGCTTAGTACTAGATGTACTAATCTATGAATTATGAATGTTGAATACAGTTTTACACATAATCTAATCATCTGACATTTTCGGTCTGATCTTAAAATATTAAAATATTTTAGCTTTGACCACTAAAATAACACAGTGTTCAGTAACAGGAAAACACTAGGAGAGCTGCCTATTTTTTCAGGTGTGGAGCTGCCTCTCTACTGCTGCTCCTGCTCCTCCTGTGGTTCCCAGCTCATGATAAGGGACTTGACACTGATCTTGTGGCCGTGCTTATGCAGCTCATTTTTCCCCGTGCACAGAGAAACCACCTGGCTGTGAGTGATAATGAACTCCTCATCCCAAGGACAAGTCAGCATGTACACTTCCCACGATTATGCCACATTTATTCTACAGCTGGTCCTTATAGGCATTTTTCTCTGAATGTCACCAGGGCAAGTCATACAGTTGCTTTTTTTTTCTCACTGCATTTACACAAATGTTACCCTTGTTTCACACTATAGCATGAGCAAGAGTCCTTCAGCTTAGCATGAATTAAATTTAGGTACAGGACACAATAGTGGCACTGTAGAAATCATCACAGAGAGAAAGGGAAGGATATTATTTACTCCTTGCAAGTTTTTCCTAACATAATGCATCTCTGAAACCCAGAGGTCATTTATTGTGAGCGTAACAAATACATTTGTACCCACCAAGGGCAATAAATATTGCAAATTAAATTGAATAATGACTGTGCTGTCTATTTCATTTCTACATGAGAGGCACGCATGGGACTTAAAGCAAGTCAGTATTTATAAGGCAATATATGGTACGAGCCTCATTCAAAGTTAGAATTGCAGAAATGTCACAAGCACCCAAATTTACTGTTACTGCCTGAGGAACAAGTGGAAAAACAAAATCATTGCAAACAACCAATGTGTAAGGAATTTATAATGAATATCTTAATCATGAACATACTTTTTTCAAGTGATGGCTTTTTTTCCTTGTGAGAAGATCTTGGCACTGAAAAGGCTGAAGGAGAAAGGTGATGCAATCCAGCAATTACTGGAGAAATGCTGCTTGCCTTGTGTTTTACTGGATTGATTGTTTCAAATGTACCCTAGGTTACACAAACCTTCAAAATATTTCCAGAAGTAACAACCAGGGAATTAAAAATAGAATCACAACTTTGGGTGAAGAATATATGGCAGGAGGGACAAACAGACACTCATTGCCATACATAAGCATAAATAACCATAATTTAAAATGAGTTCTGGGCTGTTGGCATGTATACCACTGAGCAAACAATATATATAACTGAGTTTCCAAGATTTTTGGTGATGCAAATGGAGCACATAAAATTTATAGCTCTGCTGTTGCAATCAGCTACTTCTGTGAAGTAGAACTGTGACAGGAGTTTATTTGTGACTCTAGATTACTGTGTTATACAGAGGGACATAAAAGAGAATAAACAAGTGATCACTGTGGGTGGTGTAATAGCAAATTAAATTAGCTGTGGAGATAAGAATATGACAATAAAATAATAACAAAATATAGAGGAAGTAAGATGTTTAAAAAATATCTAGAGATCTTATTTATCACATCAGACAAAGCTAGGAATCACTGCATGTCCTTCAGTGCAAATTTTTGTAGGCTACCACGTCCACAAATATATACAAAAATTTTTCGATTCTCAATAAATTATGCAAGGATACTGAACAGGGGCTAAGGTTCCTTAATTGGGTAGCTCTTGGTTTAGGAAGTTAAAAGCCTATTTTTTGCTCACCTGATTTCCACACTCAGAGCTTTAGCAGCTCTTTGAGGTTCACAGATGTCTGCCATAAGCTGTGATTATCTCCTGCTGGAGATCTGTCTGTGTTTGGATAGCAGCACTGGGGCAGCAGGAACCTGAAAATATCTTTTCAATTTTTTTTTTTTCTCTTATATAGTTTTTACCCTTTACTAAATTTTTGTTCTGATAATATCTTTCACAAAATAAAGAAGTCTTCAGGTTCATGACAGCAGATTACTTAAAGTGTTAGAAATACAGTTTTCAGTAACAAACCGTATTGTGAAGTTGGCCTTAGTGTTCCCCTTTCCAAATTATTTTTATGCCTGACCCAAGGTAACTTGTTCTGGCTTTGTGAATCTTTGCCTACCTGAATAGCACACTTTTAAACTCAAGACTATTTTTAGCAAGTTTTGAACACATCCCTGCCTCTGACTCTTTCTGTGCTCTAAAGCAGGGACACCAGAACTTTTTTTCTCCACAATGCAATGGGTGTTGTGTGTCCATTCCCCTGGAAGTTATAGGAGACTTCCCTTTCAGGGGGACTTCATCGTGTTTGGATTAGATTTGGTTGAATTAGAATGGAATAGATGTTTTAAAAATGTATATATACAGACCTGTGTTTATGTACCTAATGTGTGTATATATATATATATATATATATATATATATATCTCATCTATCTAGAGAGTGACAAATAACTCCCCATATATGCCTATATCCAAATATATTTCAATTTTATATATGTGAATATTTATATCTTTGGATAATAGCCTTTACTTGAAGAATTCTGGGTCATACAGAAAAGTGAGACAACATTTATTAAAGACATCTTCTTGAGCAGCTCTGGTTATCAAGGCTTGTCAGGGTTTCAGTGCTTTCCCAGCCATACAGGCATGTACAGTCAATCTTCTTGGAGCCCAAAGTGTGAGAGTTAATGAAATTTGACAACTGATTGATGTCAGATGCAGCATTGAATTTGGAAACCCAATTACCTCCTTCCCTTTCAAAGCCGAGGTCATTCCAGTCAACACGACTCTACTGACACGTTCTGCAATTCAATCTGAGAGGTTGCACAAGATTCTGCTCTTCAGAAAATTCAAACATAAAAGGGAGCAGAATTTACAGATGAAGCTGACACACATTGCCTAATGACTGGTCACATGAGCCAGGTGGAAAGATGAAGACACCCTTTCTGCCCACAGACAGATTATTTCTGTTTGCTACCTGGATATCTGTAGCTGAAGGTGCAAACAGTACTCTGCCAGTTCCTCAGTTTCTTAACTCCATGCTTTTTTTTCCCAGTGGTAAATCTTTTTTCAATTTTTCAAAATTTTTTCCAAAATTTTAATGATTCATACAGTTTTTTTTATACCAAGATTCAGTGGAATTACAGCTCTATACTTCATTTAATGCATTGAAGATGACACAACTTCAGTAGAGCTGGGACAAATTGCAAAATTTTTGGAAGAAAAAATCCAGCTAATTACTTATAAGCTTTACCAACCATATTTCCAATCTCACACTAAGTTCATGGGGCTCTGCTGGTCTAAAATTGAAACTGCTGTGACTTGTGGAGATATCTGCAAGCAGAAATCAGTGTTGAAATCAGATGGCAGAAATGGAGATACAGTCATCTCTGTCCTTTCTCCATTCTTTAACCTGTTAGCAAGGAACAAGTGAATGTGGATCTTGGCATCCGTTCTGGATTTAGTTTTCAGCAGTTAGGTGCTCTTTAAAGACATTTTAATGCTAATATTTACTCAAGAAATTTTTGGGGTAACTGCAGAATAATTCCCATGGTTCATTGAAGGGAAATAAGAAGAAATAAGAGATTGACTAGGCTGGTGGCAGAGAAGGACAACATCCACCACAGTCATCATCCCAGGTTTCTCCAGGATGCCCAGGCAGTAAATCAGAGCACTGGGTTTTTATTGCAAGCACTTTAAAGAACTGTCTGTATGAAAGAAGTGAAAGCAAAGCAGGTCAGCAATTCACTGTCAGGCCTGACTGTCCTTCCCACCCCCCTGTATAAACCAGGATCACTCTGGAGAAGGATTTACTTAGTTTTACATTTTTTGTGCATGGAGGATATGATTCTGCAGTGTACACCCTCTTTTGAATTTTAATTTCTATAATTAATTATTAAGTAAAACCAATAACCTGGGAGAAAGTGATACAGCCCTATTATCTCATCATTTGTTAATGGTGTTAAATAATTGGCAAAGAGTATCCACCTGCTCTTTGATAAATATGTACTGTAGCTAATTAACTCAGGTAAAACAGAGAGTATCCCACAGACATCTGGCCTTCAACCTCACATGTCCAATCCATAATTCTTTTGTTCATTAAAGAAACCCTCTAAAAATGCTAAGGTACACGTCCTCCCTCTTGATTCTGAAGGTCCTCTCCAAATAAGTGCTGAAGTAGATCTACAATTTCAAGAGAATTAATTTTAAACTGGTTATGTTATTTACAAAAACATAATTTCTGCAGTTTCCTCTAAGCTTTTACATCAACATTAAAAGCTTAGGATTAGTAAAGTCTGTTCTTTGAAAATTTTTTTTTTAAAAAAAGGTACCATCAATGACTTTCCTCTAGGCTTTCAGTAGTATCAACAGTTTTTTGAGGGCAAAACACAATTTTAAGAACTCAGAATCTTCTTTTTGTTGGGATTTTAAAATTTAACTCCCTTCTAAAATTCATTTTTTTATTTAAACCACTACCTTTAGGGCCTGCAAACCTGCAGGCACAAATTTATCCCATTATAAGCAGAGTTTAGAATTTGAATATACTGCTTCTCTTTAGAATATGTAAAGGCTTAACTAGATGGCATAATCTACCCTTCTCTTTTATGAAAAAAAAAATCAAAAATTGAACAGAATTACATTACTCCAAGCCTCCTTTGTGCTCTACACATATTACTGATATAATTTTCTGCCAGAGATATTAATCATTTTGAGAAATTTATCTCTTGGAAAGCTCCGGTTACAGCAGCCCAAATTGCATTTTCCAAGATTAAATGACGAACTAGCTTTTTCCCTGGTTAGGCTGCACAATTTGCATGTCAAGTGAGATTATCTTCATGATTTTACAGTTACTCAGCTCATCTCAGCTTGCTGCAGGTGATGTCAAAGTTTTACTTTTTCACACTATGCAGCATTTGAAGCAAGACAGCAAACACTAAAAGCCCATCCAATATAACTGTGACAAATCTTTTTGTTCTTTGGCTTAGTCTTACAAAAGACAAAACTTGCATGGGATGACTTTTCATAACATCTGAATTTCCCTAGAAATAATTTTCATGAATGCTGCAGAAGTTATGTTAAACTGGAGCCATACTGATTGGTTCATATTTTCCTCTTTTATTTACACCAGCTAGAGATGCATTGCTCTTCAATGATACATGGCTGTTAAAATGCTCTCAGCGGGGTTTCTTTTGCCTTTGTTAGATTATTCTCTGCTAGCAAAAAAATAAATAACAAAGATAACTTTGTCATTTTTTTTCCTTTTCCTCTCCCAGCCTGCTCAGGCAAAGGCCTGGAAGAGTGATCAGAGCTTGAAAACAGAATATAAAGGACTATGGTATCTACAGCTGGGTGAAGATTTTACAGTGAAGTATTTCCTGAGCAGCAAATGTCAGCTCATAAACAGAAACACTCTGCAGCAGTCTGCCAGATTTAGGGAAGCTTCATTCAGGGAAAGAAAAGCTCTTGCAGGGCTTCAGCGAGGAAGAGCCTGCAGACAGAGCTGTGCTGCTGGGAGCTGACAGGGAAGGAGAAAATGACAAGAAGGAAAAAAAGAGACGGACTCTCCTTAGGAAAGGGACAAAGGTGGGAGCATTGTTAAAAGTCTTCAAGAAACTGGCAAGGCAAAGTCTGTGTGGGAAGTGTAAATGTTGGGACACACTGGGATGGAGCTGTGCTCTTCTTCTGAGCCCATGGAATCTCAAAATCACAAAACAGTTTGGGTTGGAAGGGAACTTCAAAAATTCCAGTTCCAAACCCCCTGCCATGGGCAGAGATATCTTGCACTGGATAATATTGCTCAAAGCCCCATCTAACCTGACCTTGAACACCAGCTCACCCACAGCCTTTCTCTCACTCTGAGCTGAACACAAATTTATTTTCTGCCAGCTGTTTTTGTACGAGCTTCAAAAAGATATCTCAGCAGCAGCAGCCACTTTTTTCTTTATTTTAATTCATTTATTTTCACTTCCCAACATGAAACGGCCATGAAACAGGGGCAGGGTTGATCTGGAAGCAGCAGGAGAGTGCCAGGAGGTCACACCCAGCTCCCCTGGCTGCTCACATTCCCTGCTCCTTCCCGAGTGGCTCCACTCTAAATACGTGTAATGGGGTAACTGCACCATTTAATTAGTGGCTTGTCTTCGTTTTCTTTTGCCTTTACTCAGAGTCAGGATTAAAAACACGAAGGAGATGAATTACTTGTATTTGGGCTTGCTTGTTTATTAAATTTTATCTAAACTACAGAGAGTTCTGCAACGTTTCTAGCTACCAGCTAAGAGCGAGCAAAATAGAGTTGAATCTGGCTAGGTACAAGGTCTTTTAAAACTAAACAGTCCAATAGAGAACTAACACCTATATTATTTATACTTTTGACCCAAGTAACCAAATACCTGTGACCTGCAGTGCAGCACTGACTGTCCAACCAGAAACTAATACCTAAAATCATGAAGAAGACAGAAAAAAAACCAAGAACATCCATCTTGTCCCATACCTAGTACTAAAATTTTAAAACCCCCAAATTCAAAACCCTTCACCATGTGAAATCACACACTTCTATTCCCATTACACACCTGTGACTCTAACTCCATCACCTAAATTTGGAAGCCTTCTCCAAGGCCTCAAGTCAAAAGCAGTGTTCTCTTGGGGGTCAGTGTGAAAAAACACAGAAAGCACAAAATTCCCAGGCTTCAGGGTTCCAACAAGTATGGAAAATCAAAAAATTGGTGCTATTTTCCTGGCTTCTCATGTTCTTGCTTGTGCACTCAGAATTGAAAACAAAAGAAAACATAATAAAATAGATGGGCAGACTGTCCATGGGATCTGTTTCCTCTAATGCAGTCTATATTACTTTGAAAAGTCTTTCATATCACTCAGGCAATGTAATTACCCATTTCCGTATGAACACGGATGTTCCTTTAACAACATTATTTTGTTTTCTTTGTAGCTGAGGCTCTCTCAAGATCAAAAGGAATTTAAGTGCAATTAGGTCAGAATTGGAGCACTGAAACCCAGCAAAACCCCACCAAAAAGCAAAGAAATACAGGTAAAATGATGCAGTGGGCCAGATGTCCATGTGCTGTTCTGCACTGAACCCAAAACTTTTGCAACAAGATGCTGCTTGATATCACTGAAAATTCATGGCTCAGAACCTGTGTGGTCTCAAAGAGGAGATTTATTCAGCCTAATTTAGGTGGGATTTTTTAAGCATTCTATTTTTCTATCAGCTACATCAAAGAGTAAATTTACTTCTCAGTCTTCCCTCACTTATAAAAATGAGAGGCCTTCTTGCAAATTTGAGAGAGTCCTACACACAATAAAAACATATCTTATGGTAAATGTCAGCTAAGGAGAAATACTCTTCTGTAGGGTTTGCTTTTTTACCTTGGAATTAAATTATTATTATTATTTTAAAATATCCAGTTATGCTCTAATCATAATTTTAAAAGCTCATGGTATTTCTTATTTACCCCTGTAGTTTGCCAGCAATAGGAAAACCTGTCATTATCAACCTTTGAACGTTTCTGTGCATATAAAGCCATCTTGATTAACCTGGCACACCAGAAGTCCTGGAAGATTCTAGACTTGATCATAAATAGTTTATTTATAGCCAAAGTATTTTGAGACCCTACTTTATTTATTTATTTACTTAAAAACAGCACAAGGTTTTTTGAAGTCTGCTTTACTTCCTGCAATAGATGCAGTATAATCCCATACTTACAGGTTCCAATAGACTGAGAGCTATTTCTGAAGTCATTTGGTGTCTTTTGAGTCCATTTCATAAAGGATTTGCATATCTTTTAAGTATAAACAGAAAAGTGTCTCTAAAGGCACAAAATCTCAGAAAGACTATAATGAATACATGAAAAGCATCTGCACACTAATACAATCCTATTCTTACTTTTTGTCTTATGAGAAGGCAGCTATTTATTGCAACCAGGTTTGGCCCCTGTTGGTAAGTGCAGGAAATAGATGCACTGTCAGCACCACACAAAAGAAAGCTTATCAAATCCTGGTTTTATCTGAATTACTTACATCATGAAAAACTTGAAAATCTTTCAGAAAGCTGCCAAAGGTTCACAATTTACTTAAATGGAAATTCTTCTTTCTTTTCTTCCCTGTTCCTTCTGGTCTTTAGTGACATCGGAAGGGAAGGGAAGGGAAGGGAAGGGAAGGGAAGGGAAGGGAAGGGAAGGGAAGGGAAGGGAAGGGAAGGGAAGGGAAGGGAAGGGAAGGGAAGGGAAGGGAAGGGAAGGGAAGGGAAGGGAAGGATGATTGATAGGGATGATAGGGATGATAGGACTATATATTTCTTGTGAAAAATACTGCCTGGGGGAAATAAGCAACCTGGAAAGTGATGCTCAGGACATGTTAGTGACTGTAATAATAATGAGTATATATTTTGGTCGCTGACTCATTCTGAATAAAGCTCTCTGTAGTATTGTCCTGAGTAAACACAATGTCAACTATATTTAGGGCAAAAGCTCTCCATATTTTTTGCCCATCCCTGAAGTAAAAAGGTTAAAAAATCAGATGAAACTTCCCCATTAAAACAGCATTTCTAGGAAACATCTTTCACCAAGCAGGAACACCACTGAAAATTTCCATTCTCAATATGTCCTCATAAATGAAAGCCAAACATCACCTGTCCTGTTCTCACGAATGAGTTGCTAGTCATAAATACATGTCTTGAGAAAATGCTTAACAAAGAAAAAGCACAATGAATCTTCCTAAAAGAACTTTTTAAAGCAACCGTAAAAAAAGGTGAAAAACTGTACTGAAAATTCAAAGCAAAAATAGAAAAGCACTGAACATGGGGTGAGAGGGATTCCTAGAGGTGCAAGGGAGGCTGTGCTGCCCCTCATCTGCTAAGGACAGATGTTTGTCTCACCTGACATCTCCAGTAATAAAAAGTAAAGAATTTTTTGGGTTTTTTAACTGCTAACCATGCTCAGTATTAAAAAAATCTATTTAAAGCCTAACCTAACTTGCTGAAAATTAATCCTGTTATCCCTTATACTGTTCTAAGTAGATATGGAAGATAATTTATTACCTTTTCTTGGCAATAACTCTGAAATGGCTCTAATTATACCACATATGCTTTTTTATGGTTATAATTTTAAATAAATCAGGTAATTGAAAGGTTAACTATTGTGTGAAAATTATCACAGCTTACATAAAATAGAGATAATGAATCCTACTCCTGAAAATTATACATACAAAATATGAAATCATGTTAATAACTTTTTTAGTTTAATTAATTATCAAGAAAGATAATCACAGTGGATTTACCTTGCAATTGCAGTATTATTCCCATATATTTACAGCTGAGTGATTCAAAATTAGTGGGACACAGGGCAACAACTGATTCAAGATAAAATAAATATGGTTAGGGAAAAAGACTCTAAAAACAATTCCTGAACTTAAAAGTACTCTGTGAAAATTTGAGTAATGCTTAGTTTGCATATGTGCATGTTATGATGATTTTGAGTAAGAAAGCTACTTAAGCACATTGACTAAAATGAAGCTGGTGCTTGATTACTTCCCTGGGCTGTGCAAATCTGTAAAAATTACTTTCCCCATTTCTGAGTGGAAAGCTGCAGTAGATTCATAAAGCCTGAATGCTGAGGATCTTTGGGGAGCAGAAGGTAATGAAATAACTCCTGGAGCTCCCTGCCCGGCTCCAGGGTGACTTCCCAGCCTCAGCTCCCACCTCCTTCTCAGGTGCTTTGAGTATGCTTTGCTTTGTGTATGACCATAACACCAAAATCCAACATGACCACAACACCAACCATATGGAATTTGTTCTAAAACTTGCAGAGAACTGCAACAACCACATGGACACTTATCCACCTTGTTTAAAAATCAGATATCTCTGTCTCTCCCCTGCCCTGGGAGAGGAGGTGTGGGAAATAAGAATCTTTTTTACCTTTTTAAAATTTTGTTGAAATTGTTAAATCTGTTCAGCAAAAGGTAGGAATTACTCCTTTCCTAGCCTGCCACTGGCTGTGCACAGCACTCACAGCCTGTGCACAGGAGAGATCTCTGCTCTGTGGCTGCTGCAGAACTGCACTCTGAAATAGGATCAAGCCTTCCTTTTTCTCCTTCAGCCCCTCTGTTTCCCACAGATCCCTAGAGATAAATGTTGTGTTTGGAACTGCAGGGAGTGCAATTGTTTAAAGCCGCTCTTGAAAGTGTTGTGCATTCTCATGTAAAACCACTCTAAAGCAGGTTGCTAAATCCAAACGATTCAAGTTACATTTTGTTTATTGAAAAAACCATTACATTATTACTTCCCCATTAGTGCATTGGGAAAATGAATTACATTCACTTTTACAATTACCTTAGATTTTTTAGGTATGATGAAGCAAATTGCATGAGGCCAAATAGTGACTTTTCCATCTGAGCATCAAAAATGGAAAAGGACAATGGAGACAAAATTTGCTCAAATTCCTCACCAGCTGGAAGCAAGTGGCACAGCTTTTTCTGGGTAGATAAAAGAGAAATATGTAATGAGAAATTGAAGAAGAATCTGTGCTAGACTCCAGCAAAGAGTTCTGACTCCCACAGACTGACAATATAGATTTTGTGTAGTTCTGCCAAAATCAAGGACACATCAAAGGGAAATTTTTCAGATTGCTATTCTAATGATAAAGGTCTGTAATTGGCCTTTAGCAGTACTGTCTATTATTTATGCCTACTTCTCTATTTCTATTGTTATAGCACATTAGGCAAATGCCCAGAGTAGATTTTTAGTATGAGATATAAGTCTAAAGACTTTTTTGTACAAATACAAATAGATATACATGCATATATATGTATGCACACACCCCTACAGCTGAATAAAGACTGTTTCACAGGAAGTTAAGATGACATTATTTTCCAAGCAGAGACTGGAAGGGAATATGAGAAAGATCCCAGAATGTGAGAAGAAATGTACCCCAGAAATTTATCTGCTTTAAAGTACATGTACCGCTGAGAAGTAAAAGGAAAAAAAAAAAAGTGGAGGAACAGTTTTCATCAAAAGCCTTAAGCTTTCTTTCCTTGATACTCAAACACATTGATTGCAGCAGTCCAGGATTATGAGCAACAAAAAAATTCGAATCAACAACACTAAGATGGGAGAAAACATTTGGTGAAATAGTGAATTTCTGTACATTTCTAAACTGCAAAGCAAATAATTTCACAAGCACAATGCCTGGCTTCATCCTATGCCCTGAAGATCTGAATCTCACCATTGATTTGCTGCCCAGCTTGCATTTCCTCCTTGGCCTGTTGACCCCTCCCCTGTGTATATCATCCTATTCTTTATGCAAAAAGTCAATATTTAGCTTAAGGGTGTGCAGAGACCAACTCTAACAGAGACAATAAAGGCTGACAGATTCTAATGTATAAAGCACGTTCTATAGAAACACCAAGTGACAGATTTGACATATGTATAATATTTTTATTCTGCTTAAGGCTTGTGTAACATCTTTGATACCACTTCATTTGTGTTCTGCCTGTTGCACAGGAGAGAATCTGACCTTACTGGAAGACCAAATGGTCTCCTAGCCCCAGGACACAACAGGAATATTTCTTCTGACCTCCCAGGCCATAGATCAGGCTCAGAGGTTTCTATGCTGCAGGATAATAAAAGGTGGCTCTCTCTAGGTTTGCTTTGTGATTAAGGTTTGATGATGCTGGGCTGGCTGGCACCAGTTCTTCCATATTTAATGCTGAGATGAAGCAGAGGAAAAAATTACTGATTGCTTCATGGTTATGGTAAAAAAGACAAAACCCTGAAGCTCTTGGAGAGCTATGGAGGGTAAATATGGTTGAAATAGAAGGAAGTGGGGAGAAAGCTGGAAATCTCTGTGTTCTCTTCCCATTGTCTTCCTACCCTTAGACCTGAGTGGAGCCTCATTGCAGCTGCAGAAGTTTACTTGCTGGAGATATTTCTGCAGGCAGAACAAGGGCTAAATTCCTCATGGATGTTTGGAAGCAGTGCCCCCTCTTTAACTTCAAGATCTGTACTCAGATACTTCTGTGTCTACTACTGATATTTAGTGATAACTCTTTAATACATGATTAATTAATTTACTGCTTCTTTTCTTTGCACACCCTCGGATAAATTTGGCTTTGTTTTGTGCTTGTTTTCACTGGAAGAAATCCTGCCCAGAGCCTTCATGGCAGAAACTCCACCATGAGAGGAGTCTGTGCTGGCAGAAGTGAGGGGCTGCTTCTGCCAAGGAAGTACTGGGAGGGCAGAGCTGCTCACAGGAATATCTAAAGAATTCAAGGCTTGACAGGACCATAAAATCTCCAAAAATTACCTTCTCTGTGAGACTAATTACGACACAGCAGCTGTGTATTGAGCACAATAACTTGCTTTTGGTCAAAACTTGGTTAATGTCCTGTTCCTGGAAGTTATCCAGCTGTCATCTGAGGAGATGGGAGGCTCTGGTACCCACCACCACCTGTGAACAGCTGTTCTGATGGTAATTCTCTCCACACACATTCCATTATTTTCCTCTTCTCACTCTCCACCCCTACAAACACCCAACTCCACCCCTCAACCCTGCCCCTTTTAGCTAATTTAGAGGTTTTCACCCCTGAAAAATGTATAATTTATGTCTCACCAATAAATGTAGGCTCTTTTTCTGCCTTTCACTACCAAGTTAAGGGCAGGGTTGTACAGTACAGCAGATTGGGTTCTTGTCTTTTGCTGCCAAACTTTGCAAATAATATCTTTGTGGCTCTTTTGTGCCACCTCCCCATTCTTCAGCAGTGTTTAAAAAATGTGGGCCATATTCATGAGGGTGTGTAGTTTATCCTGAGAATGGAGCTGAGAAAGGCTCTGAGCAGGCCAGCTGTCGGATGCTCTGATTCACTGA
Source organism: Sturnus vulgaris (assembly GCF_052056855.1). Taxonomy (NCBI): domain Eukaryota; kingdom Metazoa; phylum Chordata; class Aves; order Passeriformes; family Sturnidae; genus Sturnus; species Sturnus vulgaris. The sequence continues at coordinate 34,013,045 of NC_142249.1, forward strand.
ACTCTCCTGGCTGCCTTGAAAAATGTGAGTACTCATCTTCCCCTATGCAAAGCCAGCAGGTTCTGCAGGAGCAGGAGGGCAGCTTGGAGACACACTCTTACATGGCATGTCAGAGATTTAAAAATCATTACTATATCTCCCTAGAGTTCTGTGCAGCTCCACCTTCTCCATGCTGAGCACTCCTGCCTCCTGCTGCCATTCATAAACCCGTGATCACTTGTTTGGGATTACTGAGCTTTTACATGGACAAAATGCCTTTCCCTGCCTTAATTTGATGCTCCAAGCTATTAGGCAAATTATTGCATCCCTTCTCACCCAGGGTGATTCCCAATGCTTATACCAAACCATCCAGGTCATGCTGCTATAAATTTAGAAAATATATGAGGCTTCATTCAGTTATTGAGTCCAGTTACTCTCCAAAATTCTCTTGGGGTCTGAGTAAGGTAATAACACAAATTAGAAAGACAGATTCTAAGTTGTTATCTCTCAAGTTCTGAAATAATTTTTTAATCCCCTTTATTTTTTTTTTTTAAGGCAATTTCTCTAACTGGCTGTAGAACAGAATTTCCATCTTGAAGGTGTCTAGTTCCTTGCCAAGACTTTTTCCTGTCAATATAGTAAAAATGAATTAAAAAAAAAAAGAAAAGAAGAGGGATTACACATAATATAGTTTTCTCAGCAGAGGCAAAAGCACCAAATGCTATAAAAAACGCAGGTAAATAAAGATAAATGGTGGCTTGGGACTTCTCCAAGTGGATGATTCATCATCTGCCTGCTTCTCTGAGATATGTTTGATGCTAACAATATTTATGCAATATACCCAGGTTTGGACATGGCACCACCTGCCACGAAAGAATTAAGCACCTTCCTGCTCCACTTGAGAACTCTAAGATGTATTATTAGCTGTTGTTACTGCATTAAATTGGCAGAAAATTAGTCTTTTCCTATATGATTATACATCAGCCTCAATAATTTATTTTTACAGATGTAAAATTCTAGCACTTCCTAATCTTTTAACTGCACCTGTCCTAGGATTTTTTTTTATTATTCATTCAATGCCTCACATAAAAAAAAAAAAAAAAAAAAGGTATTGCCAGGTCATTGGGGAAGGGACCATGAGAAAGAATGAGGACAGTATGAAATAGTGGCTCTACAATCTGAACTAACATTTTCTTAGTTATGGCACTGATGAGTCAAGTGTAAACTGCTGATAAAAAAAAAAAATCTAAAAGGTGCATTGAAAGGTTTTGATCCAACACACTCCACCAGCTGCAAACACAAATTTTAGTGTCTTTCTTGACTTACATAAAATTATGTGCAAGGAATGTTCAAGCAATTCATACCATCTGGATCAGACTAAATAACTAAAATGAGATTTTCATGAATGCAAGTAAGGGCTGCATCCCTTTGCAGGTTGCTGATACATAAGAATGCTCCTCCTGGGCCAGAGCAGAGAGTTCAGTATCCTCCACAGCACAGTTAAGCCAGCGCTGTCACAGGAAAGAAGGAGAACGTGCAGATCATGATGGCTTTGGGGCAGGCAGGATCAATCCCTTCAGGAGCAGAGCCCTGCTTCTGTCACCTTCCATCCCAGCCTGGCTGCTCCTCACTGCACTCCCAGGTCTCACCGAACCTGGAGAAAAGATCACACTTTCTTTACAGCACCCTGGGTTTCTGCTACTTCAGGAGTATTTTGTAGCTGCTCTCAGACTTCATACAACACAATTTTTCAGTGCTGCAAAGAATGCAAGTTTTGCTGGTTTAGAAATAGGGCACTCAGCCTACAGCAGGTGTGGGTGGGATCAGACCTACTGATTGATATTCACATTCTTCAACATTTGCCCAGAAGGAATCATTTTAATTCCAATTATAGATAGAATATGCAATTTCATTCCAAATTTTAGAATTTCCTAAAATATTTTACTTTTAACAATTGGATATAGCCCAGAAGATGGGACTTCCAGCACTTGCTGGTCAAATATGACAATATATTTGATTACTCTATGATATCTCTCACCTGTCTTCTTTTAATCTTTCCATAATTTTTAAAGTAAAATGATTTTTTTTTAAAATTTAAACTCATTATTTTTCCAAACAAATCATGTTTTGGGGCTTCTAAACAATCTTTCCTTTGACTTTGAAAAAATATTTTTTGAGCCACATCTCCCAGTTTTTCTAAAGTTGCTCTTGGATCAATTTCCTGTCAGTTACCACCTCTTCATTAGGCTCTGACTGGGTTTCCTGTTAAGGTCCTTAGTTCTAGTGAGCATCCTTCCAGCTCAATTTGTTGGGTGTCAGCACCCTCAAATCAAGCTCCTTTTGAACAGCTCAGTGATAACTCCTGTCTGCTTCAGCTGGCATCAGCCTCTGAGCCCATTCAAATGCACCAGTGGAGGGTTCCTCTCCCATATTTACCTCTTCCGACTCTGAAATTGAAGCATTTTATTCAGTGGAGCTTGAAGAGTGGTGTTTAATCACACCAGACACATCTGTGTTTCCATATTAACAATTCAAAATTCCCCAATGCCTGTCTAAGGACATGAGCCCTCCAACAGGAGCTGGCTGTAAAGTGTAGCCAAGGCACCCTGCTGGCATCAGCCACTGAATTTCGTGAGGGTTGATGCAGGTCCCAAGTCCTTCCATGTTTTATCATTACAGCTATATCCAGTTTCTTATCCCAAAACAAGCAATTGGGGAAAGCAATCATTTCTGATTTATCTTCCCTAACCTTGGGAACGAGAGTAACATCTCTGCTTTTTCTTAAATCATTAATTTTTGTCTGCAAGATCATTACTGTACTCTCTGTGTAAAATCTATGACTCTTCCTAGGTACCCCTTAATGTTTCCTGAACTTAGCCTTGATGTGCATTAGACACTTGGGATTCATTACTGGTGTTAATCTGCGGCCATTAAAAATGCAAGGTCATTTTGAAGATGGAAAAAAAATCAGGCAGGCATCTTTCAAACCTGTATCTAGTGCTTTTCACTCCTCATTAAATTTCAATTGGTGAAGCCTACTGGTCTTCCTCAGTCTTTTGTCAGGGGGACTGACCACACACAGAACATCTGGTGGGGGGCTGAGGATCAGTCCCAGGGGCTTTCAGGGCTTCAGAACAAACTGCCCTAATATCACCCAGCAGCTGCCAGGTCTGGTTAGGAAAGTCAGGCTTACATTCCTGTGATTTCATTGCTCAGACTGAGCCTTTCAAACAGGTGGTATGATGGCCCAAATGCACTGATTTTGTAAGGATTTTCCACAGGAATCTGTAAGCAATGCCCTGTGAATGAACTTGCTTCTTCATGTAATAAATTATAATATCTTTTCCTCTGAGAGCTCTGCTTTTCATCATGAGAATCTGTTGCCTAATGCAGAATCTCTGGGGGGATAAAGCCTTTGGGGCAGATTCAGCACAGCATCACAAAGCAATTAGCTTAACCAGAGATGCTCAGTGAGAGCATCTTTAATGTTAACAAGCTAACATTTGAAAATATCATTCATCACATCTATCAACAAAAACACCAAAACATTTCAGGAATCCCTGATAATTAAACTGATTATATCTGATTGATTAAATCAACAATCAAAAATGGTAAATTTAATGTCATAGTTTCAGCATACAGGGTGTATATATCATCCAGCATCACTAGAAGTGCTCTTCCATTTTCCATTTGTAAGGTATTATGTGAACAACCCTTATTTTTGTCATTGTGTTTAATGGTTTGGAGAGATAAAAGCTTCACTACTACTTTACTTACTGTCTCCTAAGGACATGCATCTTTATATGTAGTTTGTGAGGCAGAAAGGCCTCTATACTCAGAGAATGAGCTATGTTGTCTTTAAAAATATTTATGGCATCCTTTCTTCTTTTAAATTACACCTGCCAGTCAAACACAGCACTCACTGAAGAAGCCTCAATCCAAAACGTGTGCAATTTGAACTATTTTCTGTATTTCTGCAAAAGAAATAGATTGCCTATTTTTTCCTGCAGAGCAAATGATGACCTTGTATTGATCACATACATTTTCTTTATTTGACTGGGTTTGGGGTTTTTTTTGTTTTGTTTTGTTTGTCTTCCAGACATCAGCATGCTTTACAGATGGATATAGGGTATTATCCATCCCATCTCACACTAGAAAATCCAACTTTGTGTCAGGAGTGAGCCAGGTCACCACCAGTGCCAACAGAGCCATGTAGCAAGGCCATTGGCAGAGTGTGAGAGAGTCAAAAGCCATCACAACAGCCCCTCCCCAGGAGGTGTCACAGCTCCCTGAATCCCTCCTTGCAGTATCCCAACCATTTATCCCACAGAAAATTTTTCACAGAGTACTGAGTGAGAAAGGTGATTCTTATCAGTCATTGTGTGCAGTAAACCCGTTCTGCATGCAAAAGCTTTCAGATTGTGGGCTTATCACAAGGCTGAGTTATGGCATCTCAACAGATTTTAATATTTACACCACCCCTGCAGTGCCTATCAGTGCTTATCAGCCCTCAGCTCATCAGCCTCCAGAGCAGCAGGAGCCACAATGTGCATGGTAACACCCCAGAGAGTCACTGAGGTCTCACATCTGACAGCACAACGCTATTAAAGATATAAAACACTTCTAAAACCCCCAAAGATAAGCAAATACTAATGACCATGTCATCATAACACTGCTATTCAGTCTTCTCCTATTCCTGAGCACACCTGAGAGCTGCACTGCTCCTTCCTGCATCCCCAGATGTTGCCTCATCTGTATGGACTGGCTGTGTCACCTTGTCCCTGTGCTCCACAGAAGGGCTCTGCTGGTGCACATCTGCCCCAATTTCCACCACTGGGACAGTGACATGCATGGCCCAGGCACTGCAGCTCCAGCTTTTCCAGATGGCAGCTCTCTGCCTCCCCTTGCAGAACAGCATCTCAAAATTACTATAAACAACCTCTTTTGCTGTCCTTGCATTGCTAATTCAGTGCTCTGCAAGTCACAAATAAGATAATATTTTGCTTTGTTCCTCCTCACAGAGAAACTGGAAATAAGAAATTGTGCCTTATCATCAGTGGCCTGGAAGTGGCTTATTAAATCACAAAAATAAAAACAGGATTTGCCTTGCTTTGGTCTTGCCTGCTGGCTCTAGAAATGCACAGACCTGTCTAAGGGGAATGAAGGAGACAGAAAAATCGATCAGACTGCTCATGTCTCCTAGATCTGCCAGCAGCACAGAGAAATTTTAGCTGCACCTGGCAGTTCTCCTGCCTGGAGCAGGACCTGCAGAGCAGCTTGCCTGAGTCTTCTCCAGTCAAACCCAGGGAAGGAGACTCCACCAGATCCTTGGCTCCAGCAGTTCTGCTCTCATGTGCAGCCATCCTTGGGGTGAAAAAAGACCTTCTCCACATTTTCTGGTTAAATTATTTTGCCCATTAGTAAAATAACTCAAACAGAATAACAAATTTCAGAATGTACATCAGAGTTAACTCCTGGTTTATTGACAGCAAGTGTGGTTCAAAGGCCCCATCAGTGTTTGACATCTCCCTTTTCAAACATGTCTCAGGGCTGGGGGTCATCTGAGGCATTTAGGGCTTTTAGGGAGGCTGGTTAAGAAAGGCTGCAACAACTGACCTTTAAAATTTTCTTTTAAAAATAGATATTAGATGGGAAGAGCCAAAACCATGAATGGTATCTTTGGAAGTATAATCCTCCACTGGCTGATCAGAAAGAAAGTTTTGTGCTTACAGGTGTGGCTTCTGCATGCAACCTAAGTAAATCAGATTCTGAGTGGGGCTGCTTCTGTAAACCCTTACCAGAAGCTCAAGTGAAGTGAGACAGAGAAATAAGCCATGAGTTTTTTTGTTACCGTTCCAAAAAAAAATGAAGAAAGTAGATGTAGGGCTAGTACTCTTCCCCTTTTCCTGATAAATTTTTTGGGTTAGTTTTATAGCAGAAAGAAATTTTCTGGGATCCTGTGCTGTTGTCATAAATGACAGTGGCAGAAGATGGTTCGTTTTGAGCCATCAAAAATGAGACAAACAATAAAGATTAAAAAAAATAGTAAAAAAAATTGCCAAAGTCCAACTCCTGCCATGCCTTTGGATTTGGGAAGGGCTCCCAGCAAACCATGCCAGGGTAGCACTCCCAGTCCTCCCCTCCCAGGCACAGTGTGATGCAGGCAGCACCAGGGGAAAAGTCAGATTGTTAACTTAAAGATATATTAATCATTGCATAAATTATCTGCCTTTGGGGGGGATGGAAATAATCATGACTCTCTTGTTATATTTTTGAGAGTGAGAATTTTAGTCTGAGCACAGAAAGCCCAGGTGGAATGGGGGGAAGGAAGGGGAGGAGCTGTGATCCCTGTCCATGCAGCACACATCACAGAAAGCTCAGCCTGCTCTGGGCTCGGCACAGAGCTCCGTGCTCCTGCTCTCCTCTGATGGATGGTGCCTGCAATTCCCTCAGCACTTCCCAGATTCAGCAATGGCTGCACACAGGCTCGGGGGAAAGGCTGCATCTGCCCAGCACGTTCTTGCCTTTCCTATCACCGGGATTTCTGCCATGCAGCCCTCAGAAGTGCTGTGAATTATCTCTGACTCTCCAGCCTGGCTTTCTGCTGTTCTCCTCTCGTGTCACTGGCACTGCCCTGGCCAGTGGCCTCCCCTCTGGCCTCCCCACATCTTCCAGCCTCATCTCTGCATGCAGCCACCTCTGAATTACCCTTTTCCCCAGAGATGAGGACAGGTACCAGAGCCATGGGAAGGAGGATGAGAAAGGAAAACATGGAGAGAAGCTTTTCTGATGTTTTCACATGTGGGTCTGGACAAAAACTCCCCATTAAACCTAATTCTGAAGCAAACCAGGGAATCTGTACCCCAGACCCCACTCTCAGTCCCTGAGCCCCATGAGCCCATGCAGAAGCACCCCAGGCAGCCCGAGATGCTCCCCTGCACTCCCTGCCCGCCTCCCTGACCAGTGGGCAGCTGTATGAACAAATTGCCATGAAGCTACAATAACGAATGAAAAATAATTCAAGAGTCAGTGGGAAAGAAATGTGAATAAGGAGCAAGAGTTTAGACATCCTGGTGAGGAGACATCCCTCAGAAATACAGAAATCAGACGGTTTGGTCTCTCATCCTGCATTCTTTAAATTGTCAAGTGATTGTTTTATATATTTAAGCTGGTAAATTGGAATTAAATTCTGTTGAAAAGACAAAAAGAAACCCCATGAGTATTCCTGTTAGGACTGGCACAAGTCCCCATCAGAACTGTCTTCTAGAAAGAGTTGTGGGAAATGTGATTTGTCTTCAATGGCTCTGTAAAACACCTATGACACCTACAAAAGCACAAAAGGGGAGCATGAGCCAGAGATCCAAAGCTGCAAAGGTCACCTTTGCCTTTCTGTGACCCAGCTGGCCCAGTCCCACCTTCCAGCACACCACCTGGAGGCACATTTGTCACAATGCAAACCTATTAGATTTATTATTACAGATTTATTAGTTTTGAGGAAAGGAAAGGACTAATATGATTCCTGAATAACTCAAATGGACAAAGGCAATTGCTGGACTGATCACAGGCTTTTGAGACCCAAGTCATCCATCAAACTTACACCTCCTCCTGTTCTTGTTATCCATCATCCTTTCCTTTAGGTAGGCTGCCAATAAATTTTGTGTCAGCAGGTCAGAGAGGATGATGCAGTTCTCAGCTTCAAAGGGCTTATAAAGCAAGAAACAAAGGGAAAGGACATCAGGAAAATTGTAAAACCCTTTCTTTGCAACAGCAAATACAACTGCCCACATCTGACACAGATAACAATGCTGACTAGATCAAATAAACAGGAGACAGACAGACAGACAGAATATATTTATATGGGGGGATACATACAGGTGAAGAGATAGAGATATATAGAGATATTAAACAAAAAGGATAATAACCCAATTACGTCAAACTTACTTAAACAAGTAATTTTGTTTTTTTCTTTCTACCTATGCTTTGCCCATCACACTTCTCAGAAACCCTCCAAACACCCAGTGGAAATATTGTCTATTTTGATAATGACTGACTCAATCAAACTTAGGGGAAATGTGAAAAGGTGTATTTCTGGAGGATCCTGAGTATGAATATAGAAATAGGAGTCAAATCTGATGCAAAATAAAAGAGCCAGAGAGGGACCTGCACTACTAAAATATGTAAGAATCTTCAGAGAGAGAAAGTATTCAGAGGATCATATGAAATCAGCAAATAGATTCACTGCAGTCTGACTTTAAAATCTAGAGCAATTCCTCAGGCAGATGTATACAAATGTGCAATTCAAAGTGAAGCCAAATCAGAATCTGTCCCTGTCCCTGTGACAATACCATCTTTCCCTCAAACTAATGGTGTGCACAGCACAAGCCACCTTCTATAAATGAAGAAAAAAAGATACTGTGTGTGGTTTCCAAGATTGAACAAGACATTCTATCAACATGCAAAATGAACTAATTCAGCCATTGCAAATGAACAGATTCACAAAGCAAAAGATAAACTTTCCACATCTCATTTAATTTATGCTGTCTCACTGCACTGAGAAAACAGCTTTACCCATTCTCTAATGTATTGAAATGTTAGAAACTTTAATAATCAAAACAAAACCAAATAAACATTATGAACTGCTTGAGAGAATATTTTAAATGAGTAGGAGAATAAAGAAAAGATTTGTAATTCACAAGAGTTTGCAGTTCCTGCACTAGAAATCTCCCTAAGGTTTTATGTGAAAGAAATGAGCATGAACGGGATGCAGTAGGGAACCTATTGCTGGGGACTGAATTTAGATTTCCACACACATACTCTTATTCTACAAAGAGTTCCTTGGGTATCTAAAACCTTTAAAACATGTAATTTAATTATTTGGTTTTGTTACTTATGTTAGATGCAGGTTGAGGGCCATTTCTGAGAATGGCTCTATACAGAAAATCAGAGGTTTGAGCAATCCATTGTATCCACTGGTCTTTTTGAGGTTCAGTTCCCTCTCATGTTCCACTTTCTAGTTCTGTTAGGCAATTTCAGATTTGCTGCTCTGCCTGCACCCCTGAGTTACATTTTACAAAAGACAGTTTAATTTAGCTGGGCATTTCTCAGTTGTGCACAGGGATCAGTCTCATCCAGCCTCCCTAGGAGGGAGGGTGTGTTTGAAGGCCATTTTACCACTGATTGCAACCCTGCACTGTAAGAATCATCCTACAATTTTACAAAATCAAAGACTTCTATTCCATTTCTGGGAAGAAAAAATAAAAGAGATAGATCTTTCGGTGAATGTTCAAATTTGAGCGGGGTTAGTGTCTTTAGACAGCCTAATTTCAGCCTCAGAACTGGCCTTAGATAGGAAGTCAACCATAAAATATGGTAATTTTCCCTGCTTTTGTAGCCAGACCTTTCCCTGAGAAATTGAGGAGGACAAAAGTCAGGAGTTTTGTAATCATTCTTCAAATTTTTGTAAGAAGCTGTAGAATTTTCTCATGGCACAGACATGAAGAAATTATAGCCATTCTCCCATGGTTAAGAAATACATTAGACTTTTAATGATTGTTTAAAATAACTTAATCTACAGTGTTTTGGGTTGATTTTTTTTTTTTTCATTTTTGATGCAATGGCAAAAATCCTTGATTTGCTTTGATGTACCCAGTTGCAGTAACACAATCCATAGGCTACAAAATACCAGACTCCATTTTCCCTAAAGTACCTTCTGTGAAATGCACTCCTCTCTTTCTTGACAAGTGTAAAGTCACATATATGTAAAGGGAGCAATTCCCCAGCATCCTCTCCCTTCAGTGCAGACAATTTCAGTCACCCATTCACCTGCAGGACTCTTGCTGTGCTCCAGTGTGGGTTCCAGTCCTTGTAAAAATCAGAACACATATCCAAGATGCATTTCCTCCCAGGCTTGTCATTTTCTTTAATTAAGCAACCATGGCAGAGCAAAAAGCAGTATGAAATAAAAGATACCTGGTTTTAAGGGCAAAACTTTTCAACAGCTGGCTCTTTTTCAGCACATGTGAAAACAAAACTCTTCAGTATACTTTTTGTCCTTCATCTTCAGTAATTTCTCAATTTTAATTCTTAGGATTCATGTAAAGAGTAAACTGGGCACCTGCTCCTCATTTTCCCAGCAGTAAGAAATGCATTATGTCATATAGTGATTTTGACCTCAAGTGCTTTAAAATTATATACATTTTCAGCTGGACAGAAATGCCCAGTCACACAATTGTTTTCTTGATTGAAAAGCTGAATTCCCACCCATGCTGCACATCCAAGTCAAGCCCATCTCACTATAACTCTGCAAGTCAACTACTATTTAAAACAGATTATCCTGCTCACTGGATAAGCAGCAATGAACTGGAATGATGGAAATGCCTGTTTTGTCTAGAAAACATCAGTTCAAGCTTCAGTTCAAGAGTCTTGGCAAATCAATGGCACTTCACATTTCTAGGTGTATATATTTTGTCCAAATGTCACAGACCATGTCTATTTTCCTTTTACTTGCATTATAAACTGACCTTTTATTGTTCATTTGAAAAGTCTTTGTGTTCATTTGAAAAGTCTTTGGTTCTATATCTTGTTTTCCTCAATTCATTTATTGCTCCATAATGACAGGTATTATTCATTAAAGTTTTTGAAAAATTGCCACTTTACTCTAATAAGGTATTAGCAGCATGATGAAAGAGGCAGTTTGGAGCATGCTTTAGCATTTTTCAGTTCTATTTTTATGGAATGGAAAACATTTCAAATTATTTAATGCTGTATTAACTTCTAATTTGCCTCATCTATGTGTAGTTTATCATATAATTCCATGCCAGAACTGAGGATTCCTTCTAAGTCATACCATGCAAATCAATATAATGAAATTAGGAAAAAAACATGAAGTATGAAACAATATCTCATAACCTAGATTTTTATTGGATTATATAAACTTTAATTAAAGCTAAGTTTAATTAACTTCAGTTCGCTTATCTGCCATTGTATAGAGCAATGACTACTCTGTTGCTTTTGTATTCCTGTTTTATTTTGACATCAAAGTCAGACTTCAGCCCAGCACAGTGTTGAAAGGTGTGGAAATTACACTGGGAACATGCTTGGATGTCAGTGAAGTAGTTTGACATTGACTGTGATGTTACACAAGGGAGTGGATCCTCTAACAGTGACACTCCAGGGAACATATCACTGCATCCCTTGGCAGGGGCCTGGCTTAGCAGGAGCTGGAAAAGAGTGTTTAGGGGAAAATCCAGCAAGGAAAATGGTGCCAGACCATCAGAAAGGGATGGGGAAATGCCACAGGTGGTTACAGCACCTCTCAAACCAAGCCCTTTCTTTCACCTTTACCAAAGGTCTTTGTGCAATGCCAGCTGTGCCAGCTCTCCTCACCTACCTGCCACGTGTCACCTCACACAGCAGATCCTTCATGCACCTTGGGTGGAACATTTTGGTAAAAATGCACAAATCCAAAAATGTCTGTTGGCCATTTGTCTCTGGAAAAATGTTCGGTGCTCTTAGACCTACTTTCCCTGAATTTTCACTTAATTTAATGAGAGTTATAACAACTGAATATTTTTCACTCATGGTGTAGGCCAATTCTGATTAATATATTCTCTTGGAAACATTTCATACAAATCTTTAGTGGCTCAGGTCTCAAGATTTAGATGTTGAGAAAAGAGAGATTTAATTGCTTTGTGCATCATAAAGTAAATATTTAAATTTCTGATGACCAGTGTTTCTAGTTGTAGCTCACTTTTTTTAAGGGAGCATAGCAATACACACAGTATTCAAGATTTTTGGATTTTCTAAAATCTGATTTCTTTAACTGCATAATGTCTCCTCTTTTATTTTTTATGTGTCCTCTATAATCCCTAATGCTTTACTTGGCCTTCTTGCTGTTAAACTTCATGCAGTACCCAGAGAACAGTCCAGAATGATTCCATGATCTCTCCCTTGCATAGTAATTGTGCAGTTAGAGCCTACCATGCACAAAAAATAGAACAATTTCTCCCCTCTACGTATTAATTTGCATTATTGCTGCTGAATTTCGTTGCAGTTTTATTGCCCAGCCATCCAGGATTGCAGGATCCTTCTGTACATGTTGGCAGTCAGCTCTGGGCTTGTCAGAACAAAGCACCTTTGTATCTTCAGCTAAGTTGTTTTCTTGGCTCTGTTTTCTTGTCTTTTTCCTTCATTTATGGACATCTCAAACACATTACAACACTGTTTTACCAAGAATAACTAAATAATTAGTTCCCACCTTTGTTTCCCATCTTTTATGTAGTTTTATTACTAACTCTTCTATGACATAAAAGTTCAGATCAGTGAGAGAATTTGGTAAAGGACGTTGCTAGAAAATCCACAAGTGACATGTGGCAGAACAGTCCTGTGCTCATGCCTTGGCTCTTAGGGCAGAGGGGGTTTCTGCAAAATTCTTGGCTCCTCTTTCCCACAGTATCATCCCAAACCATGGGTCTTTCCCTTCCTTTGTTTCCATATTGGATGCAGAATTCAGGCTTCCACCCCCCTCCTGGTGGGCTTTTAAAGATTGGCATTGTTTGCCTCTCTCCTCTCTGCTAAGATGTGTTTAAACACTCCACACTGCCAGAAACAGTTCAGCAGCTCCACACTTCAGATCCTCTGAGAGCTTTAGGGCACGAGCATCCGAGCCTGGCAATTTGTAACTGTAAATTTTATTGATTTGCTTTAAAAACATTTCTGCTGAGGTCTCAGCATGGTCCCATCTCTGCCTTGAAGTCTGGTGCAGAGATTCACTGCACCTGCCCAGGTGCTCCCTTACACCCCTTCCTCCACTCCTACCCAGGGCATCCTGCAGCCTCTCTGCCTTGGGAAGCTTTCCATCATCATCTTTTAGGCCTTCAGGAAAACATGTCTTGAAATTTCTTCTGATCCATCTGCTTTGCTTTACATTTCAGCTACCAGAATTTTTTTCTCCCATTCTTACATTTTATTCACATTTTAAAGCACATCTTTATTACTCCTAATAGTATCTTTTACAATGTTTTTTACCTGAATGGCTGATTTTTTTTTCTTTCTAAACATTTTTTTTTCCTTCCAAAGAGGTGTTTATTCCAGGTATCTATTAGAACATTTTCAGCAAGCTTTATGGCCTGTAAGCTGTTTCTTGAACTGTTTTTCTCAATTTAATATCATATTGTTTGGTGTGTGTCTTCCATCTTCAGGATATTGCATAGAAATGTTGCATGTTCACAGATATAGAGGGAGTCTTCTACAGATAAATCTCATGCCAGGGTCAACAAACTACTCACAACTAAACCACCACCTGATTTTCCTCCTCCAGCTCCTGAGAAATAATTATCAGCATCTCTACATATGTCACCTCTCCACCAAGTTCTCTATGGCATAGGAACAGAAACTATCTCCTGCCCTCAAAAGTATATTCTCTACACATCTCTAGATTCTAATCTTATCTTTTAAATAACCTCAAGTTATTTGAACTCAAGTCTACTTACTTGGTAAATGAGAGTAGGATAACCGAGGGGCACAAAGAGAAGGACAGGATAATGGTTCCTCCCACATTAAACCTTGAAAATCCACATTGCTTCCTGAAGTGCCAGTGCTCTCAAAGACTTACTCAGCAAAGCAAAACCTCAGGGATACCAAAAGCTGATAAAAAGACCATTCAAATGTAAGTGGAGGAACTTGCCCCAATTGTCTCTGTCATTTTTCTTTTTAAAATAAATACTGAATTTTACTTCACATTACCAATCTGTATTTACACATCCCAATTGTACATAAGACCTCATTCACCTGTAAACACCTCTCAATACAACCCTAAGCCATTGAAATTATAGGCTGATATAGATTGACATGCAAACTAGGGTGTCTTCAAGGATCTCCTCCCAAAACTCCCCTGTTGCAGACAGGAAAAATCCAGTTACTACCCTCCCTCCACCACCTCTCTGAGGACAGCTCTCTGGAGCAGCAGGACACAGAATCCTCTGGAGATTCCCAGCGTGACTGAAAATCACTGTCACCTCACTGATAATCTGCTTTTCTGAACTGGTCAGTGTCGTGAGAAGAGCTTACCCTGAGTCCCTGTGGCTCCAGGAAATCAGTGCAGTCAATCCTCTGAAGCTGAGCAGAATTTGGGACAAGGTGGCCATAATTCCCAGGGACCTTGGCTCAGGGCATCAGTTCCTGGGAGGACTAGACACGAATAAAGCAGGAGGCTACACATTTTGAATGCCCATCAAATAAGGGAACATCAGTTTCTCTCACTGGTTTTCATCAGGATTAAGAGCTCAAAGTAATATACACTAAGTAAGTATATAAAGTAAGTTTCCTGAAAGTAAAAATTTGGCAGAAAACAGAGCTGTCAACAGCAGAAGACAAAATACCTTCATCAAGAGATGCTTCCTAAAGAAAGAGCAGGGATGTCACTGAGAGAAGCTTAGGGATGGATGAACCTTGAAAACCATTCTTCATTTTTTCTACCACTGATTGCTGCTGTCAGAGACCTTCAATCTCTTCAAGAGGCAGCGTTTCAATCTCTTACACTGGCAGAAGTGTCTCTATAAACACCAGGAAAAAGGGGTTTACTTGCATTTGGAGGTGAAGCATTGGAAGATTCATTCACCCAACAAATCCAGAAAACATTTTCTTACTCATTCTGAAGAAATGTCCTCAGACACATGTAGCCTGCAGAATGGATTGTTTTAAACAGCCCATGTAATTTACCATTGTAGATACCAAACAGAGGTCATTTCTATCCATGGGGAATGAGTGCAGGAGCAGAATATAGACATTTTCACCCCTGATTATTCTTTCTGGTAACCTCCCTTTCATGGCAGCTGACAAATACAGTCTCTCGAAAAACCCCAAAGGTACTGGAGAGGATGGAGATGGAAAAATCAAAGCAGTCACACAGAAGCTTTTCCATCAGGGTGGCAAAGGACTCCTCAATAGTAACCAAGAGTAGGAAGTTTGGGCAATAGTAGGAGGGAGGGAAGTGACACAGTTCTCTTTTGCTTTTCGTAGAGTCTACTTTAAAAGTTCAAAACTATTTTAAAACTAAGAGGAATGAGACTGGCAACAACCACAACAAACATGGGATGAAACAAGGCAGCCAGCCACTGAGAGAAAAAGATGGAGTAAGGCTCAGTAAGATTTTTTTCTGGGCCACTTAATTACCATGATAATTGTTTATTTCTCCTTCTCTCATGTTAAACGTGTACTGTCCCACACAGCACTCAACCTTGTCTTTAGCAAAGATGAAATCATCTCGAGCAGCAGAAGCTGTCAGTGTGTTCAGCTTCCCTCCCACACTCCAGTCTCCCCAGGCACCCAGGAGATGCTCAGCTGGGAGTAGGAAGGTTTCTCCTTTTTTATTCCCACCTTCTGATAAAATAGAATGCAATCCACAATAGCAGTATACTCCACTTCTGCTGAACATAAATGCTCTGAGAATCAATACAAATAATTATTTAACCATATGTATAATGCAGACAGTTTATTTGGCTTATTCCCTTTGCCCTTACCCTCACAAAAATTCTGTTGGTACAGCAAAAACAGGCAATATGCCAATACATTGAAGTGTTTAAGGTAAACACATCACTCCTCTTCTGTGCATTTTCACATCACTGTGTGCCTGTTCCTCTGCCTCACACATGGGGAACCAGGAGCCCCAGTAGTTAGGCTGTGTTCTTATTATGCCATAACACAAAACATGGAAAGTAAGTGTGTGATACATTTTGCGATTTATGATGTAAACTTAGCTCGGGAGAACAGTTATCTCTGCCATTTCACTGGACACAAAGCTTGGTCTTTCAGGTTGGAAGAGCTGTGCTTCACCATGGTTAGAAATGGATTAGGGAGACTGTGAATAAGCCAGAATAAATTGGCAGAAACATTAGTAACCCTCATCACACATCCTTAGGGGTTGCTTACAAATGAGTGAGCAAGGCTTGGAGTCCCACATTTAATACTCTGATTTTGGCAGAAGGAGCATGCACATAGCACAGAGCAACAGATCTCCCTGTTACAGGACAAAATAAACCACTTTGGAAGCTACTGCCTCACAGTAGAGAACAATGCTGTGTCTATCACTGCCCAAAATCTGTCAGAGTTTGCATTGGCTTCACTTGTGCACAGATCACAAACCCAGAAACCTCTGATCCCCTTGAGCACATTCAGATGATGAGAAAAGCACCTTAGCAAATGCAATAGGTAATTTTCTCCTCCCAAAGGAAATAAAAGAGCCCTTTAGCAGCATTTTCCCAGTGTTTCGCAATCAGTCCAACGCAACTCCTTCTGTGTGGTCACTGTAGGATTTGCACAAGACTAGGGCAGGAAAAATCTGATCCAAACCCACTGCAGGCTATTGCAAGGTACCTGCTGACTTCATGGGCTTTGACTGCAGCCCTTGGAGGAGCCCTCTCTCTGCTACAGGGCTACAGGAATTCTTAGAAGGTCACATACCTCAAACATGGCAGGATTAATGCTTGCTGAAATCCCCCTGCAGAGCTGATGGGGAGCAGGAAGGCTGAGGAGGGAGTCAGAGGGCAATTCCCACACCCCCACCATCAGCTGCTGCAAATTAATGCTGAATGAGACACGTGGAGAGGAAACCTACGTGTAGAACACAGAGCAATCCAGCTGCAAAGATGTCAAGGTAATCAACTAGGCAGGATAATTTTTTGCGCTTTTTTAAGAGCAATTATATCGAGAAAAATTTAGCCCTAATGGTTTATGCCTTTTTTTAAAACTAATTGCTATAGAAACAAATTAAGTAACCAGAGTATCTCCTTTATGACCTATCCATCAAAAGCCTTTGTGGTGTGTATCTCTTGCATTTCAACAGGCTGAGGAGCTCATGGCTGAGCCCTCTCTGCTTCTGAAGGACAAATAGATTGTACAGGAAGGGAGGAGGAAGAGAAGAGGTAAATTCTCTGGGTATTTTCCTCTGGGCACTGTAGTTCATCATAAAAGTAGGGGTTTTAACATTTATGATCTCTGGCAGAATTTTAGTTTCCCATTGTAGGCATTTTGAGATGTGCAATAAAGTGTTACTGCATTCACCTGGAGAGAGTTAGAAGTTTGGTTTAGCAGTATTCTGGAAAACTTCGTGCAAATGCTTTCACTCATAAAGATGGACAGTCCAGCTGCTGTGTCTGAAAAGGTGTATGATGCATGCTAAGGAACAATTTGAATGTCAAATAACAGAATAATTAAAATAAAGAAGGAAACAAAGAAGGTGAGTGAGATAAATAGCTCCTAATTTTGTTTTATCTTATAATATCATATCATATCATATCTTATAATATACAATTACATCTAACATAACCTTCCTATCTCTACATAAACCCTTAGGTCTGGAATTAGATTCTCCAGTAGTCTGGGTCTGGCACAGATTTTCCACAAAGCAGCAACTCTATAAAACCTCCTTCCCTTTTCTCCTCATCCATGTTAATCTATTCTGTAATTATGGTCCCTGAATCACCTGTAGATACATTTCTGCATCACCCAGTGCAGTTTATAATTCTCTACAGCTCTTAAAATGGTCAGACGTGCCAGTTCATACATTACATTATACATCTGGAGACACTCAAATGAGACATTGACAATCTGAATAATCAATTTACTTGGACAATCTGATATCCCCCCTCCACAAGCTGGATGTGTTCTTTCACTTCCCTGACATTATTGTAATTGCTTGAACCACTTTTGCTAGGGTATTTTTTCCAACCTTAATTACCTTGTCATTTATTATTAGGTATTTTAATATGGCCATTAAATGTCACACATAGCTTTCAGTTTTTTCTCTCTGTCTGGTTCACAGTCCTGTAATTTAGAAAGGTCCAGCCATCTGCATATTTTTATACTTTGACATGTTTAAAACTTTGCTCAATGCTAGGTTTATTACAACATTAAACTGATGAACTTGCTGTAATAATCAATGTATAAATAATCAATTTAAAGCTATAATAAAGGAAACATGAAACAGCCAACTCTGTTGAGTGTGCTGAGCTGCAGTGACATTTGGTGGTCATGCACGGCAGCATTTGTAGAAGCTTCATTTAGAGAAGATGGCAGGTTAATTGGGACAGAACACAAATGCAGTACAACATCCATCATAAGTAGCCAGTGCCAGTGATATAAAAAGGGAAAAAGAACTGGAAACCTGCTTCCACTCCTTCCAGACACAACCCCTCAAAGTAATATTCAGAATACACAGGTAGCTTGAATTAGCATCAGTATGGTTTTATACATTTATAGGAAAATACACAACAATCTCTGCAGGCATCAAGTTCTTTTTCTTCATAAAAAAAAAAGAAAAAAAAAGAAAAAATTTGTAGCTCCAGAGTCCCATTGCAGTTGCTGGATGAAGTGCAGATATGGCTTCCTCTTATTCAATACTTGGTTCCAGAAACTAATGGAAACCAGAACCAGTATTGGAGGGACAACAAATAAAGTGTGTGTTACACAGTGCTCCTTGGCTCCTTGTTTACACATCCTCGTGTATTTTCCCTCACCCCAAATCTGTCACTGAGCAAAGCTCAAATCAGGATTTGATGAAGAACTGGAGGCTTCTATGGCAACAACATCAATATTTATCTGTACAAATTACAATCTTCAGCTAGGATGCTAGAAAAGGGCTCTTAAATCTTTCAGATTGATCAACAGCCATATTTTATACTGCAATTTGTGTATCAGTATTTGAGATGTGCTCTCTTCCCTTCCCAGGGTGCCATGCTCACATCATGACAATTACAGAGGAACCAAGACTGATATGCTGAGAAACAGTAATTGACAGTCAAAGTTTGCTCTGCAGATGGATTAAATTGTAAAAGAGACTGGTTTGAAAAAAAGTGGGTGCTTATCACTGATTCAATTTTTAACATGCTCAGGTTGAACTGAATTTTTTTTCAGCAAAACCATAATACTAAATTGAACTACCAGAAGAGGTTAGGCTTGCTTTTTATTTTCCTCTCTTTCATGGACTGAAGGGGCAAGACATGGCAGGTACCCTTCATCCATCACCTCAGCAGAGGTGGTGAACCACTGTTCATCCCCTGCAGGATCAAGCAGCTGATCCAGACAGGTCCTTACCTGCAGGATCTGAGGACTCTTTGTGCCACTTCAGCTGGAAAGACCTTGTGCAGGGCATAGGCAACAACTCTGCTTGCAGGTCAGCAGCCCAGCTCATGGGGAATTTTGAATACAAGAGTTCCCCCCTCTTCCCTCTGGAAGATTTGCATCCTGTCTACAAGATTTGCTCTAGCTCTGGTTGTACCCAGATAATGAGGCCATAGTCCCAAATTCTTAATTAGTGTCTTGATCAGGAGGAGTAGGTATCACTGCTGTACAGTGACTTCTTCTTTGCATGCGAGGCAATTCCTCCTCACACATTAACAAGATTTTGGGCAGAGCAGCCAGAAGTGTTTCTTTGGGAAACTGGAGAGCCCAGCAGTAACAGTGTGTAACACACTGAGCGATAGGAAAACAGCCCCTAAAAAAATGCAGTTAAAATGTACAACCAGTTTGATATGTTTAAATCTGTGATGAGCCTTCAGACTCAGAGAAAGAATATAATTATTGATAATAAAATAGTATTAAGGGTGAGGGAAAAACCATAATTAATCCATGGTTAGATAAGCTGTAGCTCTGCCTGCAGCTGGCTTACAATGTTGGTTCTGTGTAGTTTTCACTGAAGTTTCTTTCCCTGCTGAACACAAAGTACTGAAGGACTGGAGGAGTTGCCTTCTCCCACAGCCAAGCACCACCACCCACTTCCCAAACATTTCAGGGTCATGAACACATTTCAAAGGGCCACTTTGGAAAACTTGCCTTTGTCCCTTGGAAGAGCAGGATTTTACCACTCACTTTTTCCAGAACAACCCTGCAGGGGCAATGAGAGCAGATATGGGAACCAGCTTCTTCCAGCCTCTAATACCACCCCAGACCATTCCCTGGACAGATTCCCAGTTCCCCAAGAAGGGCAAGCAGAGAAGTTTCTCCTTTCAACTCCACAGTTCCCTTTCTCTCCCTCCTTTCCCAAGGAGGCTTTGGGGCTGCTGCTGCCAACATTGTCCCCACCATGGCAGCTTTTAAACTCCTCCCTAGGGCCATAGGAAAGCAAGGCAAACATCAGGAGAGCACTGATGTATTCTTCTTGTCAGTGAACTCACACAGCACTAGATAAGCCTGGCACTCAGCCTCTCAGGTTTGCTCTCTGCTATAATGAATGAATACTCAGTAGCAAACCAAAGAAATTGGACCTTCTCATCACAGCATAGGAAGATAGAAAGAGTCTCATTCTAATGCTGTTTAAGAAACACATTTCCACTTCTTCACTCAGTATAAACAGCACCTTGCTCTGTTTTCCCACTGTGCTGAGGCCTCTTCTTGAAGCACTGTGTTCCTCAAAACCATCTGAACCCCTGCTCTTTCGATTTTTTATTGCTAAGCTCCTAGCTTACACTCTGGGCTTTGATTTTAAAATTTATTTTATAAGAAAATGACTGATAGAGACTCAGGTCCCTTTTGGAAAAATATGGCCATAATCTGCTTCCAGCCCCATCTGAGAAAGAAGTTCTTGAACAAAATTTAGGATAAAGCAAAGCTACAAAATTTGATATGCTCTCTCACAGTACTCCCTTATAAGCCTATAAATTCTGCCTAAATCAATTTTCCACACTGCCTTTTCTTTTGTCTCACTTAATTCTGATTATACTGGCAAATTACCATACTTGTCCCTTCATGTTCCTCAACTTACTTATGTATATTTTTTTATGATGTTCTATTTTTTTTTCACGTGCTGTTCAACAAGCCCTCCTTCAAATATTTCCCTGGTATTCAGATTCTCTGTATTTCCATAAGCAATTCCTAAAAAAAAAAATAAGCTCTCCTGTTCAAACTCAGTGCAATTTCCACTGCAACTAAAAAATCTGTGAGCCCAATAAATTTAGTGTCTACTACGATCCAAAAGGAAGAACAGTTAACCTGGCAATGTAAATATCTTTAAATGTAACAATTTTCACTCTTGAAAAATAAAACATTTTACTGCAACTGCTTATTTCAAATGTGGAATTATATTCAACAGAATTCTTATCTTATAATGGCTGTCTGAAATGTAGGATATAAATTAAACACAGGAGTGAAAATCCGTGAGAAACCATGTCATTCATCCTTCTTTTGTGGAAATAACAGAATGATCTGGCTTTCCTGCCTTAGTTGAAAGTTTATTGAATCAAGCACTGGCTACACTTGTCTCTAAGGTTACCAGTGCACCACTTTATTTTAGAGTGACAGCTCTGTATAGAGCAACATATTGCAATAAAGTGTCTCTGAGCGTTTCTTCCCAGAACACTTTTCTTTCTTAACCCTCTCCTAATGGTGCTGAACACCTTCTTAAGGCTGGACTCCACACACTCTTTCATTTGTCAAATGCAAGTGCCAGGAAGAGACTGAGGGGTGGAACAAACCTGAGCATTTCTTCAGGCACATGCTGCTCTCTATTAGGATTTTGGAGGCATCATTTTATTAAAAGAGCTCTTCTGCAGTTTTATCAGACACAAGATATTCTGTCCACGCATTGTATGCCCTTCCCTTTTTTTTCCACGAGGAAACTGGAGCATTCTCAGACCCTGCAGGAGCTGTAATTGCTGCCAGCTGCTCTGCCAGCTGCGTGTGGCGAGTGGGTCACCAAGTGCCCTGGCCAGGGTGCCACCCTCACCTCAGACAAACTGGAGAACAGCAAGATGCCCATATTGCTCTGTCCTTTTAAACAATACTCTTATTATTACCAAGGCAGGTAATAACCCTTTCCCATCGGCTGTGCTCTTTGATGGACTGAACTCTGGGATTAGGACTCCCCTCCACAGAGAGCTGGGAATATTCTCCATTGCCTGGGGGATGGGAACACCTGCCTGAACAGGTACCTGCTCCCCACACCAGCCTTGGGACATCAGCAGCTAAATCCCCACAGAAGCACCCCTGAGAGCTGACCTCTCAGCTCACTTAGGACACAAAACACATTAGAGTAGGAAACATCAATTTCCTTAGGGAAGTATTACCTAAGCACCTCCTTACCAATTATATTCCCTCTGATAGTTTCATCAATCAGAAGCTTTTTCTTTCTTTTTTTTTTTTTTTTTTTCTTTGCTCATGAAGCCTAAAATAGAGCTGTTACCACTTTATGGGATATTTTAATTAAAAAGAATTGTATATTATATATATATATATATATATATATATATATATTTGTGTCCTCATTGAGTATAGGCATCATTAAATCAATTTTGTTGTTGCTAAGTTCCACTTAGGTTAAATAGGATATTGGATTTCTAAACTAATTATACAGGAAAGAGGTCTAGTCCTGAGTTTAATGGAAACTTTGGACTGCATACACTCAGGTGGTTTAATTTCCTCAATTCTATCCAAATACCCACTCTAACAACACTGTAATCCGCAGACATTGGAAAACAAATATTTTATTCAGCACTGCACATTTAGGTGCTACATTTGTAAGATGCCTGTAGTTTTACCCCCTCAATGAGAGAATCACCACCACTTGTCACACACCTACCTTCTTGAAGTCGGCCTCCTTCTCCACTTTCATATCTGAAATGCAACAGAACTTTAACTAAATTCTTTCTTTTCTTTTTAAAGCTCCAGGCACCTGGGAAGCTGTGACTCTCCTTAGCCACATCCCAGGAGCTCCTCATTCTCTGTAGCACTCTTGAAAAATCATCCAGAGGATAAAGAGAAGGAATCTTAAAGCCACTGAAGAAGTGCAGAAGATGCATCAGTAATCAATACCAGCGAGGCTCTTCCTTCCCTGGAGGCAACTGACTCGCCAGGATGAGTTACTTGCAATAGAGATAAAACACCAGGACCACTGCACCTTGCCTGTGTACTTTTAATCTGTGCAGAATAAAGTGGTATTCAGGATCTTTGGGTCGTCTTCCCCTCGCTTGGTTCTTCAGTAAGGTGTAATAAACCTGTGAGGAGGGATACAAAGTCACACCTTGTATCCTCTGCATTTTATTAAAGGAGCCAATACTCAATATTCCAAGTTTCCAAGGAGAATCTTTGGCTTCAGATCAAATAAAAACTCTTCTGTCTTAAAAGGTGTGCTTGCTCAGCTAAATGAACCTAACTGACTCCATATTCAAAGTGCCAGAGCTGAGAGAACAGAGACAATCTTCACTTTCAGCCACCAAGAGAGAGCTACACATGCCAAAAACTGAGCAACAAGGAGCAGTTGGTTATAGCAAATCACAGCAGACATTGATAGAAGCTGGTCATAAATAATTCCATCCTTGCTGCCAAAAGATCAAATAAATTAATTTTTAAAAACAACAAGCCTTTCTTTGTACTCAATCTGGGGAAAGTATTCCAATTGACATGCAGTTATGCCTGGTTTTGTAATATAATTGAAATTTCAATATGACCTACAAGTTTCATAGATTTTGCAAGTTGTGGTAGCAGAAAAAGGAGAGAGAAAATCAAGAAGGTAAAGATAAGATCTAGCAAGGAGTAAATGGATATGCCGATTCCCTAGCTTTCATAAATTAATAGGTCTAGTCTACACTTGTGCTATTTCAGTGCAATGTGTACTAATTCTTCCTCACTACTGTAAGTCACCTAGAGTGTTAATGATTGCCATTACTTATGATGTAAAATCTGACAAGTAACACTGTTCAGTTGTGCTGTAAGTGGAAGGATTTTCAACAAGTCAGCAAAGGTAAAGGAATATCCTGCACCAAAGTCTTCAGTTTAATTAGCAGAGCCTGCATCTGGCAAACACTTTTGCAATATCTGAATTCAACTCATAAAAATATCAGTAAGAGCAATTAATTTGTATCTGATGCTCACCACTGTGCATACAATTACATAAAAATACCTGTATTTGTAGGACTGTCAGAAATCATAAAAACATTAAAAGCAAACCACATTTCCCACCAGATTTCAGATAACAGGTTTTTTAAACATACCAGTCTTGCCAAAGGCATTCCTATAGAAGGCCATGTCCTATGACATGTTCAGTCAGGAAAACTGGAGGTGGGATGTTGGGGTAGAAAGAATAGGGAATGGGGTCCTGAAACAGAACTATAGGGAAACGAGGAAACGGTGTGGGATCCAAAGATCTGGGATAACACATTTCCTGAGCACTTGCTACTGCTGAGACACAAGCCTTGTTTGCTTCCTTTTGCAGGTAACTGAACACAGCTAAATGTGACACACAGCAAATATGAGCATGGAGGGGCTGCTTTGCAGAGAGACACCAGCACATTTTGGAGGAATTGGCTTTTTCCCGTATCCTCCACACGCCGAGCCCATGCTCAGCACACACCCACAGCCTGTGTTTCCTGCATGGGCATTTGGCTGAAATTGGGAAAAACCACCTGGCTGAACTCAGCTGGATGAGCTCATTCACCATGTCTGGTTAGGAGAAGCAGCAGCATTGTCAGGTGAGCGTTTATTGAGTGATGGGTGTAATTTATAAAATCACAAAGCAGCAGTCCCAGCCAACAGAAGACTTGAAAACGACGTTCCTCCATAGAAAACAGATTTGCAGAACTTTGTTTGAATTCTGCTCTTACTTTTTTTGTTGTTTTGTGTGATCTTACTGTAGTGCACATCACAGCCCCCATAAATTATACCCTACCTACACTATACATATGTACTCCATATGTCCTATAAATACCACAAAGCAAAGCCATACTTTGTGGTGACACTGGGACCCAAACAAGATATCATTGCACATTAAAATTGTATTAAACTAATTGAAAAGTAGTTGAACATTGCTAACAAAACAAGAGAAATACTGAACATTAAAAGACAAGAGACTTCTCAGTGTTCAATAAAACCACGCCTTTTAGACAAATTAATTATTTGCATCATAAAAAAAAATCCTAACAGTGAAAGAAAATATTCCAGAAGGAAGTGATGAGTAAAAAAGCTTCAGGTGATTTTTCATTACATTAAAAACAATTCCCATTCTCATAAAATGTGCAGAACGTTACATCTTAAATAGCATATTTACCTTCAAAAATTACTTTCTTTTTAGTCTTGCAAGAAATTAAACCTTAATTAGATAGGAAAGTATTTGGAACATATCCAGAAATAAAAAAACTACAGCTATTACCCTATAAGTGGCACAGCATCTGTCAGGATTTTCCACATACCTTCAGGAAGATATCTCAGATTAAGCCAACACTGTTCTTGCTTTCTGTGATCAGAGTTAATATCCTGCAGACCCAAACTGGCTGCTTTGTTTATTTCATAGTTTCAATTTCTATTGCTGTACTTTTCCCTGGCAAATGAATGGATGCATGAGGGGCTCACCCTCTGAATAAATAATAAAATCTAACCTGTCAGATCTTCCTTTGCCTTGAATGAAAAACATTTCATTCCTCTGTGATGCTGTTGAAACTAAATCTTGTTGCAGGAGCTGGAATGAGCAGCCTTGGAATAAGAACTAATGTGTGTTTGAGCTATGTCACCAACTTGATGAACATCAGAATCCCATCTGAGACCAGACGGGAGGAAAGGAAGATGCACTATACAAAATATGTCTTCACTGAGGAGTAAAGCATTACTCAATGGCATTATACATGGTTAATAAACTGTCTTTATCTGAAACTATAATTTAATATTTATGTGTCTAATTTACATGTGACAAAGTAGCATATTCTAAAATTAGAGTGTAACCAGCAAACTATTAACTACCATAAACAATACCAAAACACAACTCAAACATATTTTAAGGAAAGAATAGATACATTTTGTACTGGGGAATGATTTCAATTGCAGATATTGTTTTAAATACAGCTGTCAATTACATCTTGAAAATATTTCTTCAAGCTCAGAAAGATTTTCTGCTTAGGGATTGCTGTGTATATACATTAAGACCAAGAGCACACCACCAAAAAGTCCCCTATTGGTTACTAGTAGGTACAGTAATTGTAAATGCTGAAATTGTGTGGGGGAAATAATTTTCAATATCCATGTTATATGATGCACTAGACAATATCCCCTTACAGCAGAAACTAGAGAAAATATCGTGCCCTTTATTATCTCTGTGGTTTCTTACGTGTAATAGACAGCAGAAGAATTGCACTTATTGTAACATTACAGTGTTAGATTGCAGTTCACCTTTTAGAATATTAGTGGCCATAATACTTATGATAGGTTGTGCCTTATGCAAAGATGAATAAAGATGTGCATTTAAATTAAAAAAAAAAACCCAAACAAAAACAAGCAACCACTTACAGAACCAACAGTGAGGCTTAACATAACAAACATGCACTAACCCTACACTTATGCAAAACTAAGTTCTTCCAGGAAACTGTAACCAACTGTTGACCTTCCACAAAGGTAAAGGTTTTGTCCCTTGGTAATACGTTTGGACTTTGTAGTCGAATTCCAGTTTATTAGCTCATTGTCTGTAAATGTGCTGTTCCACTGTGGTATCCTTTAGCTGCCCTTGAGCTTCTGCAGAATCTGCAATCTTACAGTCACTTTTATTTAAGGTTTTATTGAGCCGCAGAGTAAGTCCCCCTCAGTACTACACAAATAGGCTGCCTTATTCATCCTCTTCAGGTTCCTGTGGTAAAATTGGTGTCTCCTCCTTTAAACAAGCACTAAAAAACCCAAGGATTGTGCTGTAAAGGTGATATTTGCTTTTCTCAGAAGCAATGTTATGACCTTCATCCGGGTAGATCTAGCAGAGGAGAAAGGAAAAAAAGTGAATAGTTTTTAAAGGCTTTTCAAATATTTAGCACTCTAATTTTCTTTCTCTGATCTTCAACATGTTTTAGATGACAACAGGATGATAACATTAGTTTTATGGCATCAAGAAAAGCTAATAAAACCCAAAGTAAGACTCATTCTCTTAGAATCTGAACTTACATAAAACAAGCACTGCAGTGGGATCTGCAGAAGTGAAAAAGTTTATTTTCTCAGCCATTGTGCTTACAACAGTTGGCTTTAGCTGGCATTTTCAATAGTGTCTAGGCATCCAAATCCCATTAACATCCATGAGATTAATTACCTCACGCTTTTAGGGACCTCTCAATATTTCAACTTCTAAGTGTTAGGCAAAAACCCTTTGTATTCACATCTTCCTATCTGGTCTAAAGCCCATCTCTCTCTCCTAGGGTGGATGTGGGCATTTTTATCTCTTAAAACAAATACCACTGGGAATTTCTCCCAAGTGAGGCTGAGCAAACGTTTGCAGGCTGAATGAAAAAAACCCAGGCCACAAGAAAAGAGACCTGAGGAGGCCTTAGCAAAAAGCTTCAGCTGCATCCTCAAACCCAGGTTATCACAAGGTTACATGAGAACAGCTCAACAGGGCTCTGCTGGGAGAGCTCTGTCACTCCTGCTTCATCCTCTCTCCAGAGACCTTCACATCACCTCAGTTGCAACCACGGGCAGCAGGAACAGATTCTGCATTTAAAGTCCTTTTCCCTTGCTCAAGTGGCACCAATCCACTTCTTGCCACCTCCTCCCTGACACGAGCTCACAGTCCAGTGCAAACTACAGGATCACCTAAGCCCAGCAAGGTCGAGGTTTGCAATGACCAACAAGCATCAGGAGTATCTGGAGATACTGATTCAATCAAAATCCTCTGCCAGCAGCATCCATGGGCTCCAGATGAGTCCCATGCAAGCTCGTGCCTTGACAAGAGGCTCTGTTGTGCTCTATCAAGAAATTTAAATTTTGAAAATAAGGGGAAATTACTGTCATTTGATCTAATACTTTTTAGATAAAAGGGGATCCAAAGTAGTGACATCTCCACATTACAAAGAGTGGCTACAGATTCCAGAGCACTCTGTATAGAATGGTAGGATAAACAGGAAAAAAGAAAGATGAGAGAGAGGAGAAACAGCCCAGGAGAATAAGATGATACAGAACAAGATGATATAGCTCCTGACATCCATACTAACAGTGAGAAAAACGGGATTAAACAGAGTTCTAACTGCAAATTGAGGTAATACCACTGTTTTGTGGTAGAGAGGGTCATTTGCAGTTTAGAAATAGCAGCAAGAGGTTAAATGTTCAACTATGTTTATAGGAAAAGCCACAGGTGCACATACCTGCATAGTGTAATTAGCCCCCGCTTTTATTAGATGCTTAATTAGTTCTGCTGAATGCTGGAAGTGAACTTTAGCTGCAAGAAAACATTTGATATTATTAGAAACAGCTACATTAATATGAAACACTTATCTGCTACACAGCTTTGGCTGAAAACATTTCCAGGCTCTGTAATTACTGGATCTGAAGCTGACTATCTCTAAGGCCAGCCCCACCAGTGACAGGGTGTTACAGCAGAGGTTTGGAGAAGGAGCTGGCAGCCCCAGGGGAAGACACAATTTCCAGACACTTAGTGAGGACTCCTCTGTTTACCCTTGATTTACACATATTGTGATAGCTTAGAGATGGGTAAAGCCATTCTGTTTGAACATTGTGGCATTTTCTAATTTGCTTGAAAGAAAGCACATTGCATTTTCTATTGCTTGCACAGGGTCATTACACCCCACTCTTCTTTAGGTAAGGGACTTTCTGGAACCTATCAGTAACCTGACCTTTGTGTGGCAAAACCATTGTCCTAACCCTGCAGAGTTTAGGCTGCAAGTGGACTGGGCAGTGTCACTGGATGTGATTTTGAGCAGGGGCAGCAGACAATCAGGCTCCCAGGCCAGAGCACCCTGCATTGCTCAGACATCTATCAAAGCCCCAATTCCCTCCAGTGCTCAGTTCAGAAGGGCAGAAATTGCTGCTGCCTGTTGCAATCAGTAAAGCCTGAGCCCCTCATGCCTGCTCAGTCACCCAGAATATTTTCATCCCTCCTTCCTGTGCTCTGGGGAGAAGCACTGGACAGGGTTTGCACCCCTCTGGTTGCACTTTGGATCCATAACACGGGTTTGACAAGTCAAGGGTGACAGGCTGGCACCAGGCTGTGCATGGGCACTGTCAGCTCAGCCCTCACCAGTGAGAGGCACTCATCCCTTCAGACTGTGTAAGATACTTTCTATTATCCCACACCCACCAGAAAATACTGGGAAAGAAGTAGACATGTCAGTTTGCACAGAGCAGCTGTTTGCATCACTGTAATTTGTGCCTGCACCAAAGCTCATTCTTTAGACATCAGTTAAGAAAGTTCAGAAGAATACACTGCAGAGAAATCTGCAATTACAAATTATCTCAATTGACTCATCTTATGATTCCATCTAAAGTGCTAGAACTTACCCTGGGTTACTCATTCTCTGTCTTAATCTACTGCTGAAACTATTGGTGCTATTAAAAGGTTCTGTGTAGCTTCAGCTTCAGAAGGTTTGGCAGTACCTTGTAATTAATTAGATGAAAAGATTAACTTCCCATTTGGTGATGTACTTCACCAGCTGTACTGATAATTCTGCAGAATTTGTATGAATTTAAAACAACATTAAAAATGTATGTTTTTCCATTAATAATTCATGTAGTACCTTTCCCTAGCAACACAGAGGTCCACAAGATTTAAACAAATTAAAACGTACAACACCTAAAAGGTGCAAATCCTCAGCAAAGAAAAGCATCACCAGCTCATAGTTAGAAGTGACAGTTGAAACAAAAGGAAAAAAGTCCTATCAGAGGAAAAATGAAACTCCAAAGGTATTTGCTAGTACATTTATACATAGTACCTCATCAGCCCTTGAACACCTGCCTATCAGAAGCTCTGACTCCAAATTAGTTGCATCTATTAATACTTACCATCAGCTGTCCCATGAACTATTAGCAAATCCACTTCTTTTAATCCATGAAGATTGTGTAATACACTGGATGCCTAGTGAACAAACACACACAAAGCTGTAATTGAATTGTATTTTAAGAGTAAAAGGTCATTTTAGGTTACTTGTTTATGCTAACTTACCTGATACGTAATTTCATCTTTTGATGGAATCCCAAGGTATCTTTCTGAAAAAGCTGATGCTGTAAAAATAAAAAAAAATCCAAAACAACAAACCTTCTGAATTCCAAGTTATTTCTATTTAAAAACTCATAATTTCTGACTTAGAGTCAGAAGTTATTTAAGCCATGAAGTCAAGATGTTCGTTTAGAGACACAGAATGTACCATTTTGATGCACTATTTAAACTCACTTTTAAATAGTTAAAAAAGAAATGAACCAAAAATAACCAACTCCCCTCACAAAAAAACCCCAAAAATCCAACCCCAACCAACAATAAAAAAGCCCAAACCCAAAGGAAAGCACAAGCTAAAACCCAAAGAAAATCTAACAGACCATTAAAGTAATCTGTTCCAGTTTTCTGTGATCACAGTTCATAGCCTGTGCCCAAAACTTCACATACAGAACCAAATAACCTGTGATTCAGGCTGATATACATAAAGGATTCTGAGGAAATGAGATAACTGCAAAATCAGTGCAGTCCATAATACCATGTCTGCTGTGGCTTTTGGTGAACTGTCCCGGTGTCAGCTTTAATTTCATTGAAAGAAGAGACCAAGACAGTGAGGTGAAATCTCACAAACATTGTTATGTCCCTGCCCTCAGTTAAAATAACCAGCAGCTCCATGTGTAAAAGGTACTTTGAATAAACTATCACACAGGTTTAGGGCAGGGAGTACTCACCATATAACTTCATATCTGTGATTGGTGCCACCACAGCTCCACACTTGAAGAGTCGCTCGCTGGATTTCAGGATCATCGAGGTAATGTAACCACCGTATCCCTAACAATGGGATTGAAATTTTGGTTGATTTATTTCATTCTAGCAAGAATAAAGCTAAAGGCCACTGTGCTAATCCAGTGGTATCATTTTTACAGTTTAAGGGTGCATAAAGATGTCATTGACCTGGTCATGACTTTTAATCTATACAGTTAATGAGTATTGCACATTTCTTCACCATCTCCAAAGTCTAGCACATCTCCCCTGGAAGATCTCATACCAGAGAGTCATGATACCTTTGTGAAAGCTTTAACTTGAAACCACAGATTTCCTTGAAATGACATTGGCAATCCATTTCTGTACACTTGTAATCCTTCTAGACTCACAGAAAATGAAATTCTGAATTGTGGCATCTGAAATCGATGATTTTCTCACATATTATGGGCTCCACAAATTTTTCTACTTGCCATTTTGTTATCCCTTCATCAGTACTGAAAAATTGGTATTTCTTCAGGTATTTTTTTTTTGTTGTTGTTGTTGTTTTGTGTTTGGCACAACACACTTCAGGAAGACAAAATTATCCCACAACAGGGAAAATATAATGCAAAACACCAGCTGATCCAAAAAAAGATTATGCATCAGTGCTTACAGTTTTCTCATGGACTTTTACGAATGTTGCTGGCTCCTGCTCTTCATGTCTAAAAATATTATTGACCAGATGATTTCTGTGGTAATATTTGAAAACCCTTTAACCTTATTTAAGAAATATAAGCAAAGAGGTTTCTTGTTCTTTGCAATCAATCCATATTAAGCGGAAACAGACACACTGACGAAAATACTAAATAGGAGCTGGATTTTCAAAGGAGTGTGAGGAACTGAGTTTTTCCTTTCCCATACAAATTTCAGCCCAGGAGGCCAAGAGCCATCCAGATCTGCTTATGTGCAGTAGATTTCACCTAAGATAGAGTTTCTGAGCGGGCACCTGTAATTTGTATAATTCAAAGAGTTTAAGAGAACATCAGCTTTCCTCTTCCTCTGGGTTTTCTCTGCTTTTACTTTTGTTTAATATTCTGTTTATGTCTCACCCAGTAGCTCCACAGCACAATTTTAATCCAAGGATAGGTATAACCAGGTTATTTATTATTTATTCCATGTTTTCATTAAGAGCTTGTTTAATTCTCCTGGGAGCTTCCTCTCTTTGTGCTTGTGTCCTTGCTTCCAGCCAGACTTCTCAGGACAAAAACACTACAGAGTGAGTTTTAAATAAATTCTTAGAATAATTTCACAGTGCCATTGCTATTCCATATGACCTGATACAAGAACATGTGGTGCCTCACTCATCTGCTGGGTTTCTGGGGTTACAGCCTAATTGCCATATTTTCAAGAAAGACGTTGGCTGTAGAATTGTAACTCATTTTTAAACTTTCTTTTCACTTCCATGAATAAAACCACAAACTCCATGGAACCACACTTGGCTGTCTAACAGCTCAGAAAGGCCCTTGGATCACGCATCACTTAGGCTTGCACCCCTCACAGGGATAAGCAAGGGGACATTGGCAGATTGCCTGGCAATTTTCCCCACTGTGCCCTTCTGAACAGGCTTGTTACTCTTGTGCCTCATTGACATCACCAATTGTGACAAGAATTTTACTTCTGTGTAGTTCTGAAACCTCTAAAGAGCTCCCTGAAAGTGTTCATAAGTCCAGCTTTATGAGATTAGCATTAAGCCATTCCAAATTCAACTTATTTTCAAGCAAAGGGCATATTCTGTTTCCATCAGTAAAGCTAATTTAATGTATAAAAATAAAAAAAAAACTTGTTTCCCTATCACGTTCTTGTATGTGATAAAAAAGAAATGAGTTTTAAAGTAGATTTTTAATTGATTCTGAAACAAGCAGACTAGAGGAAAATACAATTAACCCTTAGAAGCTGTTAAATAGATTTTTTTATTATTAATTATAAAACCGACTTTTAAATTTTATTATTTTTTTGCTTTTGACAGTAAAAGAACAACTCTGAAAGGTTAACTTGGAAAGAGGAAATTTCCCTGAATTCAAAGCAGTGTTGAAAGCATATTGAATTTCCTACTCTTCATTCCTCAACACCTCTTTCAGAAAATAAATGCAGGAACAGGGTAATCAATAATATTTTGTGAAAGAGAAGAAAACTGGGGGTAGGTCCTGGCAGATATGTAAAGCCATGGTTACATGCATTCTCTCCAGTAACTGCCTCATCACATCACTCTTAGGAAAAATGATACTGATGAATCTCTCGCAGAAAACAAGTGGGAATTTCCAGGTAGCAATGAAAAGAATTTCTGCAGTCAAAACCAAGCAATTCTGGATGCTTAGGGACTTCATTCCAGAAACAGGACTTTCAATCAAATGATTGCAAGAGGAAGAGGAGATGGAGAAATGTTGATGCTTCTATGCATGTGTACTTTCATATACATTGGTAAGAGGCATTAAAACCTGAATAGAAGTGTGTGCCACGATCACCTGGTGGGTGAAATTGGCCCTGCTTGTACATCCTCAGCTGGAAAATCTCTGGCTGCTCCCTTACAACCCAAATACTGGTTTTGACCCAAGTGAAATTCTTGCAGTGAGAATTTCTTTCTTATCCCAAGGAGTGCAGCAGGAGCTCAGATCTTTGAGGAAGGTCATGTTCATGTGAAATGTTAATAACAGTCACAAACATCGGCCAGTCCTCAAAATGCTACCATGCAGGAGGTAAATGTCAATCTCCTCATCCTGCATCCAGACAGACTGAGACTGGCAGGTTAAATGACTTGCCCGAGGCTCTGCAGCAACTCAGCAGCACTGAGAACTAAGGCACTTCATGGTGAAATACATGCTGCTCCTAAAAGTGATGACTGGGGGGTACTTGATCAGGGCTTGTTACTGCTTTGAGCTCAAAGGCAGAAAATAGCTTCATTTTTAATAAAAAAAAAATTAAATTAAAAGGTTGCAATGCTGGTTCATAGATGAAGCAGCAGTTGTGTGGTGTTTCTAATTGCTGCTTTTTAATAGATATCAGTAAAATGCTGTTTAGTTTGCTACTAAAAGTTGAGCCTTTCCCTCGTAGTATCTCATGCTAGGGGCAATGATATGCAGCTGATAAAATAACAAAGGCAAGATTTCTCACTGGTGCAACAAGGAACTTGCTGACAGTACCACAGGGTAGGTGCTCAGCTAAGCTCAGGGGTCAGTAAAACATTCAGATATAAAACCTGCATTTTATTGGACAACATTGTCAATTTAACTGCAGCCCAAATACAAAACTGTAAGAAACAAGCTTTCACTAAGACCAAGTCCCTATTAAAAATTTCTAAAGACAGCAAAAAGCAGAATTTTTGACAAATACTTTCTCCTTCAGATTCTGAAATGCTAATAGGGTTATATCATAAAACTGATTTTATTGACTTAAATATCCGTTCTGAGAAAAAATACAGAAAAAAAAAGTACAAAACAGACAGTAAACTATGGATAGATTTTCTCTTGTTTTAATAACTGAAATTTTCTTAGGAAAATATATAAATATATTATGAACTGACAGCCCTTTTGTAAAGAATCATAATGATATAGCCTGCTATTTTTGCACATTACCTTTCCAAATATACCCAGTCTCTTAGGATCAATGAAGGGCTGTTTCAGAAGTGATCTGAAAGGAAAAAAAGTTTCTTTTTTAATTTTGGCAAAGTAAAATGGTTGATTTTACTTCCTGAATGTAGTATGTAAAGAACATTATTTGTGCATTAAGGAATTGCCATACATGAAGATCAGGTAGAAGAAGTTACATCCATACAAGTAGTACAGCACTGGGAAATGTGATTTGTTTCCTAATCCCTCTTTTAGAAGAGAAATAGTTGGTGTTTGGCCCATCTCACCTAATTTAGATATCTGAACTTAAGCATCTTGTCTAAACTATCCATTTACATCTGCCTTTCAGTTAATGGAGAGAGATCCCTTTAGCATTCCTACACATGTTGGAAACTTCTCTCAGTCTGGGGAGGATGATCCTTCAGAAATTCCAGGATTTTCCACTGACTACAGCTTAAATGACTAGCTTTGACCAGGTGCCTAGCACCAGCTAAAGGAAGAAAACATGAATAGAACTTCTTGAATCTAGGTATTTATAAAAATAATTAATTGTCTCATCAAGGCCATTAATCATCTATGGTGAATTTTACACAGAAAAGACAGAATAACCTGAGGGGAAATAACCTGAGCTGCTTATTCATGGAATGGTTGAAGCATCAATCCCTTTCAAAAGACAAAGAAATATCTGGCTTAAAATCTGTCTTTTCCTGGAAAACCCCAGAAAAAGTCATCCAGACGTTAGTATGAGCCATTTTGACATGTGCACCCTGAGTAAGGAGCATTGTCAAAGCTATGACTACTCCACTGATAGAAATTACTCTTTTCTGCAGCTGGTAGACTTCTATCAGTATAAGAATGATAATGCAAATGAGAAATAACAGGCACTTGCCAAAATTTTGCTCTCATGTACACAACTAGAACTCCATTTGCTTTGTGTGATTACCCCAGAACTTTGAGGTGGAAATGAGAGCAGTATCCTATGGTATAGACCTAAAATATTGTAACACAAATGCATTTATACATTAATATGGACAGCAAGAAATTTACCTACAGAACATAGACAAATATGAATTAGCTCAGGGGGCATATTTGGATTACACAGAGCAGGACAAGTTTATCAAAGAGAAGCACAACTCAAAGAAAACCCCCAAAACACCCCTTTGATTTTTTACTTGCTGTTTGCTATGGAAGGATTACGGTTTCAAAATTTGCAACTGCATTAAAAAACAAACATTAACAAAGCAGAGGAAACATTCTGGGCAGTTTTAGTCCAAATGCTCATTCATCCAGGTGCAGGCAGGGTGAAAGAGAAGAGTTTGCACATACGTACTCTACAGCTGCTATTTGGTCCTTCACTTCCACTGATCCTAAGCATCGATGGACCTCCTGTAGGATCTTGAGGCCTTGAAATCCACTCCCTCTGCCATCGAATCGAGCTACGATGACATTATCAGAGTTGACAAGCACTGAGTCCCAGTCAATGTGAAACTTATCTGTAACCAACTGGCTGCCTGGAGCTTCATCACTGCAAATACCAACACACCAGACACAAACGAAGGCTATTGACAATGTGATGCACTGTGCCGAGCTCTGATATTTTATTTAACCTGCGTGGCAGAGTTCAGTTGGTTATGCAACCCTGCTGAGCTACTGTCACTTCCATCAATACCATCCCATTAGAGCTGCAAGCCCTGCAGCAAAATAATTTCTTTAACTTTATAACCACTGTGCTGAGGTGCTGCCAAAACCTGAATACACTTTGATTGAAGGACACAGAAAATTAAAGCAGGTGGTGCTGCTTATAACAAAAGTGAATGAAAAACCCCCAAACATAATCACTAATGGCTAGCTCAGTTCTGAGAAGGCTCATGCAGAATTTGTAAAATCTCACTGAACACACAAAAAGGTAAAATTTATTCAGCACCCTGATTACCATTTTGTAGGATATATAATACTATTAAGAAGGATGTCATCTGAGAAAACAAAAATAATTGCATTATTGTATCCTTGAATAGATTTTTTAAAATAGAGTACAAAGAAGACTAAAGCATACACTGGAGAAAATTGTATTTTCTACATCCAAATTCATAGGAAGAAATGGATGCAGGCAGGAGTGATAAGTCTATTTTATGACCAAAAAAAAAAAAGTGGTTTACAACACAAAAGGTGAAATAGAATGGGAGAATGAAGTTTCTAGAAGAACAATAAGATTTTCCATTGAAGCCAAATGCACTATTTTCCTTACAAAGAAAATAAAATGTCAGTTTTAAAAGGGAAGTTTGTCATTATTTTCCCCCAAGATGAACACAGAATAAAAGAACAGGCTACCATGAAGTTGTACAAAATGCAAAATAGTCCTACGCAAGCTGCATCTGCCAGTGGAATGCAAATTAAAATGTACAAGTGTCTGTGCTGGCTGTATGGAAATTAAACTGGATGGTCTGTGGGAATATCCTGTCTAAGGTGAAAGAAAGATGAAGACAGAAATTATTATTTTGCCAAATAGACTTATGGTAAACGCTAGGGAGGACAGAGAGATAAAATATCCTTCAATAAGTACTGTCTTATAAACACAAGAATGTGCTGATTCAGTATCTGGCTTTGCTGTGGATAACATAGACCATCTTCAAGGTAATCACTCAGTTAATTAGCAAGCATATGATGAATTCAAATTCAGTCAGACCTATCTATTTAGTTGCTATATCATATACTGAAATCAGGATTACTTGGTTACAGACTCAGCCACAACATGTTATGCCTGATTTACCATTATCTTGCACATCAGGTTTACTTAGCTTTATAAAAAGAAAAGAAGGGCATTTTTTTGGTGTGCTTAACCAATTTAGTTGTGATTACACTAATTACTAACATTGCAAAACAATGAGTCTGGAAACACTGTCAAGTGAGCTTTGCAGAAAATACATGATTCAGGAAGTATATATTATTATTTGCAATAAGGAGCAGAACAATACTTCCAATTTCTGCTCATTGCACAGAGCAAGGTTTTCAGAAGCACTACATATTGAAACAGATGTTTTCACAAGGTATTTAACATTACTTCCAATAAGAGGAGCCTCAGACCAGTTACAATTATTTGTAAGTTCTTCCAACTTTCCACAAGAATATGTCAGAAATATCCATGTTTGACCAGGTAACTTTCCAACAGATTGACACATTCCACACAAGTGAAAATAT
Source organism: Sturnus vulgaris (assembly GCF_052056855.1). NCBI lineage: Eukaryota > Metazoa > Chordata > Aves > Passeriformes > Sturnidae > Sturnus > Sturnus vulgaris. Next base: position 34,050,476 of record NC_142249.1, read on the forward strand.
CATGAGTCAGCCTGCTTTCCTCCCTTTAAATATGAGAACAAAACCAACACAGTGTTCACAATTGATTTATATATGTTCTATTTCTAGGTTATACATACATCTGGTGTATATAGATATAGATACGTTATATTTCTGGACACTTAGGAATAGGAGAAGAACCATTACATTTATAAGCCTTTTTCTAAGCCAGAAAGTACAGAAAACCAAAAAGTGTTTTAAATCAAAAAGTGATACCCTTAATGAATTTCTCCAATAAAAAAGGAACATCAAACAGAACCTCAGCAAGTTTCTCAGGGGGTGAGAACTGACAGTGATGGTTTCTCAAGCTCCTTTTTGGAGGTCATAGCTGGGCTACTTTTGGGCCCACAGTTTAAACACTACACTTTGTCCAGCCCTGCATGATGAGTTGTCTCATGCATTAGTTCAGGAAACAATTTTCCAGTGGCTAGTTTATTTCAAGAATGTCTATATATGTAGTCTTTGATAAGCATTTAAAGTTATTTCCATTGAGGTATATATCAGAACTCCCATTAGCAACAAAAGGTCTCTCTACTCTTCAGCTGCCACTGTGAAATGATGCTGTATCTGAGGTGTGCTTCTGTCCTCCACAGGGAGACAGCAGATATATATTTCCCAATACTTGCATTATGCCTCTCTATATTTCTTCTAGTCTTTTAATGGCTTGTTCTCGAAGCTGCACAAAATATTCACTTTCCAACCCTACTGCCTTATCTTGCTATCAGTCCCAAGAGTGCACTCACTGGGGGCATAAACAGTTTTGATTGTTTGTGCAAGGCCTCAAACTTTCATCACTTCAAAACTGGGTAAACCAACCCCTGCTTATGACCAAAATATAAGAAAACAAGTAAACAAACAAACAAAAAGAAACCTCTTGGAGACAATTCAGTGCTAGTTTGAAGAATGCTTTGAGGGGTTTTTCCCCCCCTCAAATACCAGAACAATCTTTCCTATGATTCAGTTTTAAAATATCAACTTACATATTGGACAACTTTAAATGGCATTAAATAATAGATACTGATATTTAAGATACATTATCTACACATTTGAAGGAAGGAGGTTAATTACTATCAAAGCAAAATAAAGAATGATTATCAACTCTGATTTTATTACCCAGATTAAATGCCAGAGTCTTTACTTAATCATTTCCTGTATGTTACCAAGAAGTGTATCTTCCAACTTTTTTAATGAGTAAGGCGAACCATAATGAGGAAATCAAGGACCTGAAACTTAAACTTTGATCTTAATTATATAGAAAAGAGATGGTAATCACTTTTTCAGGCAATTACCATGCAGCTCTTTAATATATAGATACTGTGTGTATTACATCAGAAGGAAACTGAGTGTGAAATGTTATCAGTGGTTTAGGAGAACAAATGGAAGAAAGGAAAGCATTTTAATCTATTTAACATTTTATGGGCTACTCATCACAATTCTGGAAAGAAAAAGAGTGCCAGCCAACATAACTGGTTTCTACACGAGATCTGTTAAGACAGTCCAGCCATCCAGATGGACATAAATTTTAACACAGCAATACAATGACCTACTATTTGAGTATTGCAGCTTGCTTTGCAGCTGCTAATGGATGAATGCTCACACAATCTTTATGCTGATGGTTACAGCATAATCAGGTCCTGGTCCTTAAGTTGAGCTTGAGTCTACATGGAACTGTACTCAGTTCACACCGAGGTTTCACACCAGGACCAGATTCCTGAGGTACAAGCTTCCTTCCAGGATTCAGCCTTAACACTCAGGCACCCAGAGGCCATGTGCTAGAAGTTCAAATTTTCCTGCAGACATCCTTGCATCAATACAGAAGCCTTTTCATAGTCATGCACCTTTGAAATGGCTACTAGCATTCAGTGATTTGAAAAAAAACCCCAACAGATCACACCAAACGCATCCCCATCATAAAATCACTCATCACACGCCTTCTTTCCTTCCTCCCTCCCTCTTTTCTCTTTTCCTTCCTCAAAGTGCAGTGCTACTGGGGTGTAAAGCAAACCCCACTTCTTTGCTAATATTCCACTTTTCTGTTCTTGTATCTTCCGGTTTTATATTTCTAAAAGCATGTTGCCTGGATAAAGATGTTTTATAGAATCTCCTTTCAAAAAAAATGGACATACAATTAAAGCAACATTCTTACCAAGGACATTGGTAAGCATTCATTTTCAAAGGTTTTTCTCTCAATAGCTGGAATATAATGATAATTATATCATGGCTGAGAATGGAAGAAAGAAAGCAGGAGCAGCTGAACAGTACAAAAGACAGCACTTGTCATCAGCCCCCAATTCTCATCTAACACTGCTGGCAGTAGGAACAGTTTCTCCATCAGTCCCAACAGTACCACTCTGGGACTCAGAAAAGTCAAATATCTGGGAAATTATATCATCTACACAACTAATCAATGTTCTCTATAAAAGCTACATGTTCTCCTTGGACCTGAATACTTTTCTCTTTTTTTCTGAAAGTAGTACTTCTGATCATGAAATAAACCTTAGGATGTCAATTTGGAGCCGTGTGGGTCAAGAAATTACCCCCTATATGCCCACAGATATCCAACCATTCTTTCTCAAGAGCTAGGCAGAATTTATTAGGCTCGAATAATCATCCCACAAGGGAACCTCCCATAATTTCAGTGACAGTTTGCAGTTTTATATTTCATTTGGGGACCTCTTTAATAGCAAAAGGGATTGCTGGCAACCTTAGCTTTAAGTCTGTAAAAAGCAGCTGAAGAAATACAGCTTAATGTAACTTCTTTTTCTTCTAGGGAAGGGGAAGACACAAAACATGCTACAGTACATGAGCCAGGACAGATGTAAAATTTTCAATTTCATACTTTCTCTAGTGTGTAGAGTTTTCTAAAAAAAAATCCCTGATAAAACTAACATTGAGAATTCAGTTTTCAAGGATAAGAATCTGGCCTAAAAGAACCAAAGTCTTCATACTATAAATGTAGATACAACAATCTGTATTTGTAAGTTGATGACTTTCCTTTTTTGTCCTATATGCCTATCATAAAAAACCCCAAAACAATTATAAAACATAACCATACTCATGATAATAATAATCATACTCATGATAATAACATAATCATGACTTGGCCCCGTTATTTGCTCACTGGGTACCAACAACTTTGGTAATTTAAATTCAGCCCCTGCCTCAACACTGTTCTCACTTCTTTCAACTCTTGATACCGAAAAACAATTCAAAATAGTATTTTCTTTAGCTTTTTTTCTTTTTTCTCTTCCTTTTCCTGTGATTTCTGGCCTTGGACTTCTCAGGTTTCTGATCTTTCCCTTCTGTCTTCTCTAGGTTCTGCACGAGTTTATAACCCCATATTTTACCACAGCTGTATATGGCAGATTATGTATTTATTAGATACTTGAAAAGGGAAGCGTTGCACTGCTAACACCTTTGTGTTTCCTTGCTCTCAGAAACAGGAACAAGCGCAAATGTTTGCAAGTCCCTGCAGTGCTGCTGGGGTCAATTCACAGAGTCAGTTTGCCTTTGGCACTCCAGTAAGAGCTGCTTAAAATATAATCATGCCTCCAAGATCATGCCAGGAAATGCTGCAAAGATGAAATAAAATCCATGTGTCCCGTTTCTCCACAAGAGAACAAAAAATATGTTCGTGAGCCAATTAAAGCAGAAAGCTGCCACAACAGCAGATAACTACAACTGAAAATTCTGAGTTTTAAAGCACAAACTGGGATTAGAAATAAGCAGGTTTGTGCCTTTCTGTCCTATTATCTGATCTGAGCAGAGGAATTTGGGATCATGCAGCAGCTCAGGTCTGTAAACACCTCACATCTAACAATAAGGCTCCGTGCTGTCACTGAGGGGGTGACAGTGTGTCACTGCTCCAGGTGACACAGCTCGGTAATGTTGCATTTTCATGAATTTAGCAGCGCACTCCTACACAGACGTGTCTGTTACTGAAATTCACATCAATTCATTCCAGCTGGGCCTGGAAGAGGCTCTGTAGGTCCAGGAAAGCTCTCTCCATCCATGCTGAGCTCGAGTGGAGAAAGCAGTGATGCCCTGAGATGGCCATCACCACTTTTCCCAGATAGGCTTCAAGCACACTCATGACTGTTCTTTTCCTCTGCTACACATGTGCAGACACACAGCTTAAAGGCTGCCTCCCTGCAAGAAACACACACCTCATCTCCTTTTAAATGAACAGCACAGCTTTCCAGGGAATACCATCCTCCTCCCATGCAGCTTTTCTACAAAAATCAACAGTCTTTGGATCATGGCTATCATGCCTTCAACCACTGATGATCAAATCTAACTTTTATTTCATTCTGGTGTTCCTTAAAGCAGTTTTGCTTTATGCATCTCAACTGAGCCCCTCTTGGAAGCTCTACTCATTTCTCTCAGGGATAAAAAGGAGCTCATGTTCTGAGTGAGATGCTCTGTGAGCAGGATCAGCAAGAGTCCAGGAAACACTGCAGGACTACTTGAAGCTACACCATCAGAAACGGCAGTTTCAGACATGAAAGTACAGCAAAGCACACTCAGGTTTGACTAGCTCAAAAAATACCCAGGCATCTGTACCAGACAGCATCTGTCACAAAATCTTCTCTAGAACAAGCCTTTTGATTTCTCAACTCAAATCCATGAAGTATTTTTTCCTACAGGAGATAAAAAACCACAAACCACTAACTTCAGATTTAAATATTTTCTATGAAGCACTTTTTTATTATTTTGAGTTATTCCAAATGGATACTTACATTATTAATAGAAGAGCATACTGGTTTCGATCCGTGAAATCTTTTGGCAGTGACAACTGTAAAGGGAATTCTTTTAAGAAAAGAGCAAAACATTAAAGGCTGGTAGTTACACAGATGAAAAACAGTAACATTGTAAGAAAGCTTTTTGCTTGCTAAAAAAACATTTTGCCAGATTTACCGTAATCCTCAATGTGAAGCATTTTGATTTCAGTCTTGTAATTCTTTTTCTTGAAAACAACTTCTTTCAACACAGGGTTATTTTCCAAAATATAAAACTCTAGAAAACAGAAGGAAAAACCATGTTGAAAGGCATGGAGAATCATCACACCAGAGATACATCAAGATTCAAAAAAATTAAAGAGACACGTGTGCAATGATCTTGCAAATTAATCTTGCAATTAATCTTGTAAATTAATTCCTTCTGTAAATACTTTTTTTTAATAATGCAACTACTTTTCAATTCAAAAAGATACCATCCAGTTCATTTTTCTGGCTTTGGGGAGCCTTGTTTTCATTAAGCACTACCAAGGAAATTTCTGATGACCAACATGAACATCAGCATCTCTGAGAAACCCTAACAGCAGCTCTTGCAGCACAAAGCTGCTCTGCTGGGCAATATCCTAAGCCTCATGCAGGCATCTTTTCCCCCAGTATTACAAATTCCAAGGCAACATTTAGCCAGCACAGCTAAGTGTGGTCACCGCATCTCCTTATTATTCAGCCAAGAGCAAGACAACCAGTTTGGTTTAAAGCTGCAGACTAATTTGAAGTAACCCTTTTACACAGGAAAGAATGGCTATTTTTTTCTTTCTTTCTTTTTTTTTTTTTTTAATTCAAATTACTTATCTTGCTTCCAAAATTTAGATTATTTTAATTAAATAATAAACTATTCACTTAGGGCCAAAATAGATAATCTGAAGAGAATGCTTGTTCTGGGCAGTCAACCAAAATGTTATAATTATAGTCTGAGGATAAAATAATTGAAATAATCCTTAATCATTCCTTTATGAACTGAAGAGGATAATCTAATCTTGCACTGAAACACTAATGGTAAATAATCTCTCTTATTATCTGGCTTTTTGTTGTTACAACAAACAACGTTCCTCTATCCTGCCTTGCTTTATTTTACTCCAAGGTGCTGCACATAAATCTCTATTTCAGTAATTCACACTCCATAATACTTTAGATGCAGGTAATAAAGAGCAAAAGCCTCCCTTCACAGAACTGAGAAGCTCCACAGAAGTCTGAAACACATTTATTTGAGCAATAGTTACCCTTTACTGAGCTGGATAAAACTCCCTGCCCTGGGTGTGCTGTGGCACTGGGCTTTTCAAACACAAAGAATGGCATTAAAAGAAAAAAAAAAGGAAAACAAAAAATAAAAAGAAAACTGAAGTGCAGATATCATAGCATGGCACTGTTTATTAGGATAGTACTTCAACATGCAATATTAGCTCCACTGAACAGTGACTGGCCCAGGACAAAGGGGATGCCGACAGGTACAGCTCAGGATTTCCAGATTCTGGGAAAAATCCTGGGGATAATCCAATTAATGAAATGAGAATATTTAAGGGTTGGTTTAGTGCTTTTGAATGAAAAGTTGTCCCCCATTCCTATAATCCACACCTCCATGCTAGTGGAGTCACTGTGCAGCTGGAGGTGGCAGAGTTGTTCCCTCTGCTGCACCACCAGGAAAATTCAAGTGCTGAAGGACAGTCTTCCACTAAAAAGCACCTCAGCAGCCAGGAAACAGTAACAGATTTGGCATCAATATACAAGAAAATAATGAGTCAAACTTGACAAACAGAGGTATAGAATGCCCTCCTAAAAAGCCTTTATTATTGGATTTGACAATGTCAGTGGAGTTGTTCTGATTTGAGAAATAGAAGAGAAGGACTAAATCACCATATGTAGGTCAGCTTTTATGATCAATCATCCAAGGACTGTACCTGACTTCAACATAATTGGATTGTAACTTTAAAAACATCTTTAAAAACACAGGAGGTGTATTGCAATGGCAGCATGATCTACATAGGAAGTGAAAAGGATGAAGACCAACCTGTCATCTAATTTACTCAAATATAAACAGAAGATGAGTCACATGCATTTAGTCCAAAAGATATCTAAAAATCTGGAAAAGCTTTAGTCATTTGATTAACTGCTTTCCTTACCATTTGCTGATGTGGATGTTGCTAAAAGGTAATTAATAGCACTTTATATGAATTAGATTTCATGTACTTGCATATTTTCATATGCCTACTTTCCCCCCTCCCACACTCCCCAAAGAAATCAGGAATGATTACAAAACTTACTTATTTCATAAGGTATACTCACTTTCAGTATTATTTGTCCTGTGCACACTTACAACTGGAACACCTGGTCCTGTTTTGAAGAGAGAAGAAAAAAAGAGGAAAGGTGAGGTCGTTTGTACTCTGCAATTCAGTGACAAAGAATGGGAGCACCAGTTACCACACAAAACAGGATCCTGGAAGCTCCATACACACAATTCCCTTCAAACACAGCAGGAACTCCACTGGTACTTTTCAGAAGTGACACAGGCTGGGCTACAGGACCAACAAGGTGTGAAACAGTCACTGCCTTCTGCCGGTTCAGCAGCCCAGACCCTACACCCAGAAGGAGCATTCCTTTTTTTTTTTTAAATAATATCCATGTTTTAGTTTTAAGTGACGAATAAAAAATTATGGATGCACTTAATGGTACTGTTTAAAATATAGCAGTTTGACATTCAGAAACTTTAGGTTGACTGTGAAACGAATTAATGATAATATCCACTTATTTTCTCTATGGAAAAGCTATAGAGGTGTCAGAAAATATATTTCACATAATTATCTCTTTAAGAAGCTTCCTTGGTATACCAACTCTGCAAAACCAACAACATCACAGTTAAATCCAGGTGTGATGTAGTCTAATCCTATTTCACATACTTTATTTTCACGGTACCACTAAGAAACTAAAAATCAGGCATAATTCCTCATGCCAACATCTACTGTGCAAATACCCAAGGTGGGATGTGGAACAGGCATGACCAAGCATTCAGAATACTCAGAAGTGGCTAAGTCTGCTGTCCCTGCTCTGGAGATCCCCACCAGTCAAAAGAAAATCTTGTGTCCCTACCCCCAACATGGAATTTACACATGAGAATCTCTGTTTTACCTCAGTGCTTAAATTACAAGCTTTCAGTCACTATTGGGCAAGGAAGAACAATGCAGAATAGCTGAAGTCCCTGAGGACCTCATGGTAGATGAAGGCATGGCCCCTTTGAAATTAGGAGTTACAACTCTCTTTTTGAGAAAAAAAACCAATTCCCTTTGAGAGTTCAGACACAGAGCTTAATTTATGTGTTTTGAGAGGTTGTCTCTCTCAATTAATTATGGCATGAGCCTAGGGAAATGTGAATACCTGAAATAAATAGAATGATGACATTCACAGCCTTCACTGAAGATTTTTATCAGTTTCATTCTCTCCCTCAAGGGGGACGATTGACAAAAATCTTACAGGTAGATTGTTGACAAATCACAGCTTTCTGCCTTAGCACTCTAAGAAGATAACTTCTTCAGATGTCTCTTTTGTTTAGTTTGTTTTTATTTCCAGCTCTTTTTACTTCTTCTGAATTTGTCATTTTGTTTTCAATTGTTATTTAAGAAAGACCATTTCTGAGCGGGAAAGCAACAGCATTTTCCAGCCTATCTCTATTTGTCATACTCAAAGATGGAAGGATGATGACATTTTGAAAAAAGGGAGATTGCAGTAGATTAAACGCTGATCAGAGGGAAAAAAAGGACAAATTTGTGTCACAGCCACTGTGTTACAGTGCATCAGAACAAATCACAGCACTTGGATTTCCCACTGACCTCCTATCACTAATCACAAACCCACAGCTGTATAAAAGGGGAGAAAAAATAACTCCCTTTCTAAACCATCTTATTTGAGTGGAGAGAAAAAAATACCTTGCTAGTGTTTGTGAAGTGCCAAAGGAAAAATCCACAAGCTATGTGGAAAGTACGTGCAAAAGGATGTGATTGCCAAAACTCAGAGGCTGAGGAGCCAGTCCTCCATCTACCAGGCAAGAAATAACTCCTCACTCAGGAGAGTCTCTGGAGATGGATACAGCTGAGAGAGATCTCCTGGCTGAGGGAAACTAAGAAGGAAAAACTATCCTAATAAAGGTGCTTGTGGGTAAACAGGATGTTGAAGAATTGAAACTCATACAGATTGAACCAGTCCAGAGTCCCCCAAGGGTTTTTCTGGGCAAATTGCTTTTGTAACAATCCAGTGAAGGCTTTTTGCAGTGGGAAAATGAGAGTGTATGCACACAGTAGATGTTCCATTTGTTTCCTCGAAGCAGTTTGCCTCACACCCTCACAAGCAGAAGAGTTTTGATGCCAGTTCTACAGTGACCTTGCCATCAACTTTGATACTGCCAAATGCCCAGCCCAGCCCAGGGCCCTGGCACTCCATGGGGCCACGCTGCTGCCGTACCTGCCAAGCTCTGAGGAAACACAGAGCCCCTGAATAACTCCCAGCCAGCACTAACTCTACATTAATGTTAGAGGTAGGAAAAATTAATGACAGTGGTTTAGCACCCCTGACCAACATGTACAGCTCAGTGGAGTGTAGGTTTAATCCTGGGAGGATGATCTACAGCCTTCCCAGCTCAGAGAACTGCCAAAGTCACTGAAAGTCATGAGCTTGTGAGTAATCACATGCACAACCCCCTACTGGCATCCACAATTTTATATCAAAGAAGCACATTAAAAATTACAGGCTGAATATACTTTGCTAAAATAGTAACAAGATGCTTTTGGACCCCAGCACATTGCTGATTCAGGGCAAAAAGCTCTTCCCAATCTATCAAACTTCTCTCTTGCAAGAATCTGAGACTTACCCCATGGGGATTACATCAAGCACAAGGGAAAACTCTGCTTAAAGTATGAGGAGCTCATTACTCAGAGAAGGACCACTCAGATTAGCTCCATCACTTCTGCTGCAGATTTAACCATGTATAAACCACACAGTTTCTATATTCTTCTAGTCAGCTATGTACTGTAGGTGCATTTCCACAAAAAAACCCCAAAACAACAAAACCAAAAACAAACCCCTTATTTTAGCGAATATATATTCATAGCTTCTTTGTTTGGATACTTTCAATGCTCAAGTCAGCAGGTATTTTATTTTTGTGCAGGGGAAAAAAAGGAGAATTGTGAAAGAAACGGAGAAAAAGCATGAATATAAAATGAGCTATTCATATGTATTTCAGATGAATTGTCCTCTACTCTTTGCACTCTGATTCTAGCTATGAAAAAATACTGAAGGGGTGGTGTAAAATTTTGCAAGTTTCAAGGGCAACAGGTCTACCTATGTACTTTATTATTCACTGTCTCATGCTTTTCTGAACCTTTTTTACTACTTATATATCAGTGTTTATTTCCTGTGTGTAGGTTATAAATTTCTCTCTGTGAGATGGTTTTAATTTTTCATCTATGCAGAAATTCTGAAGCCAACTGGTGCCATTTAGTGATACTGGAATGCAGCTAAGAGTAAAACACTGTGAGTTGCACTGATATAGAGGATCTGTCTCTGGGGATTAAACCACAGCTGTTTTTTGGTAGATACACCCATACACATAATTATGGGGGTGAGTAGATAGAATGCACATACACGTGTACAAACACTGCTAGACAACACAGGCCCACATTTTTTAACTAGGTATAGTCACACAAGATCAATCCCCATATATAAAATAACAAACTGTTAAAAATTGTAGTACCATCACGAAAATGCCGAATTTTTTGATGAAGGATTTCTATTTAAGGTGAATATAAGTGGATGTCCTTTGCTTGGACAGAAGAGTCAGGATTGGAGCAGCTTTCTGACATCACTCATAATTTAGCTATTTCACAGAACGTATTTACTTGCAATCTTAGAAGAGGCTCTGTACAGAACTTTGAATAATCCACTGCTGAGCTCAGTGTTAGACTCCAAGCCTAATGCCCTTCTCAAGGGAATACATTAATTCAGAAGCAAACAGCACTGCATCCTGTGCATTTCCCTTACCTTTACAGTGCAGGAGAAAATGCCTGTTCATGGGGCTGAACTTTGCACTGAAGTATGTGCACTGGTCCTTCAAGAAGTTACATGAGAGACACTGACGATTCAATGACCCCACTGTTGATACACTGGGGGAAGAAAATGATCAGGAACATTTTACATTGGAAAAAAATACAATAAAGTAAACTTGGCTATGTGGACAGGATCCAAAAGCTGCCCAAAGCACACTGGCACTGCAGTACCTCACAGTAACATTAGCATTATTAGGAGTAACATTAGCAGTAGCTGGGAGTAACATTAGCATTAGTAGGAAACCATGAAAACCTCACTAACCTCAGATCTAAGCACTGAAAATGAGGTGATTTGCCCCCTAAGTTATGTGGTTAAACCGTATAAATATTTTTATTTAGAAAACTTTGATTACTTTTAAAACACAGTCATGTTAAATGCTTGTATTTAGGTTTAACTTTTAGATGCTTATAAAGGACTGGTGAAGATGTGTTAAAAACATTTTGTGTTAGAAACTTTTCAATTTTTTTAGAAAATGACAATTTTAATTTTGAAAAGCTGTGGTTCTTTTCTTGTTACAGCTAAAGCATACTAATTTTTACACAATGTAAATCATTACCCAAACATCATAGCACTTATGATAGCTGTCTTATGAAAGCTGATAACACAGCCCCATGTGCCTCTTACCTGTGCAGCTGTCTTCCTCTTGGGGACTCTTCAGTGCTTAGGAAATAACTGTTTTAACAGAGGAAAAAAGTTACATTCAGTTTGGTAAACTGATTTGGGTAGTGCTAAGAAAAGTGAGAGACACCGTAAGTAGCATTTTAAAAATTAAAAATTTGCAAATACCCATGAAGATCAAATACTTATATATCAACCCAAGTTCCAAGATTAAACTTAGATTCAATATACAGATTAGTTATTTCAGAAGCTATACAATTTCCTGTTAAAACAGTGATGAATACAGGATTTCACGGTTTTAATTCCTGTCGTGCCCAGGAGCTCCAATAGTAACCAGGACACGTCTCTGCATATTAAAAATACAAAGAGAAAGTTTCTGTTTCACTCCAAAAGTTTGCAATATAAATCCAAATATTAGATAAAGGTCACAATGAAAATATGTCATCTATTACAGTAAGTCTTATGAGATCTGAGAGCCTTTTTGAGCTGTAAACCAACTTTTTTTCTGTCTACTTTGCATGGGTGGAAAGAGACTTTGCAAGAACGCCAAGACAAGCCCTTGGTGTTTCCTTGATCAGACTCCCAAAAGTTTCTGCTGAGCAGGCAGAAGGAGGGCAAGGCAATTCCCTCAAGTGGCTGAGACAGCCCATGTGACATCTGTCACCTCTCTGCAGCCTGAGTGCATCCAGACCTCACTTCTACCCCTGGACCTTGCAGAAGTAACAGGAAATTCTCTATGGATATATTTTCGAAACCCATAGAAAGACTTGTAAAAAAAGAGCTTTCTCCAGTACCAGTGGAAAAGATGGGACTTATTGCAGCCTCAAAAAAGTTATTGTTGAAATATTATTTATTTTGAAGCAAATGAGAATTAGACATGCTTGTGTATTTTTTGCCATGGACAGATTAAAGTGAAAATTAAGCAAGATCCACAGAAGCCAGGTGAAGCCTTCAGACATTTTGTGTTATTTCTAACCTCCTCCCCAAAAGCAGCAAATACACATTGCATTTCCTTTCACTCTGTCACTAAAACGGGCTGTGGAAAGATTTCTTTGTGGGTGAGAATCAGGAGCTCTGATAAACTCTACAAATAATTTAAATTTATGAAATTGGATCAGATCCCCAAAAGGTCTCTGAGACCTCATGCAGTAAAGGTGTGATGTTTTATCAAGTACTAAAAATTTACTATGACTTCTTATCTGGATTCCAGGAAAGAAGTTACCAAAATGTTATTACTGCTGCACTGTGTGTTGATTCCTTTTATTCTGAAAAATACAGAGTCAAGTGATATCACGGTGTGATTCTTTCCCTCTACATAAAAAAGCATTTAGGGAAAGAATGGCAGATGAATTGTCTTACAACTGCACCTTATGTACTCAGGTGTGCCAAAGTTATGGTCATGCTCCAAAATGAAAGAAATATTGCTGTTTAATTTTGAGTTAAATGGATTCAACTTTAATAACTCGAATATTTTTATTTAAAAAAGGGAACAGTGCTTACATATTTTGAGTATTTTCATCATATGCCAGGATTTTGATAACTTCCCAGTTCCCCGATGTCAGGTGTCTCACACTGATTTGTTCACTTTTAGCCTGTTGAGAGATGGAAGACATTAACTTTCACCTTGCTACATTCTTCTTTGCTTAGCAGGATTGCCTGCACATGTCATTACTGATTACAGCTTTTTAAACTTTAATATGCAACATAACATCTTTAAACCACAAACCTCTTATTTTGACAGGCCTGAACTTCACTTACCCTTTCCCTCCCATCTCTAAGCCTTTCAAAGTCATTAAAATAATCTATTTTTCTTTCATTTGCCCCCATGTCAACAAACAATAGAAGTCAGGATGCAATGCAGGCAAAGCTATTTTGGCTGCAGGTTGTGGAAGACTTCATCAGACACAGGTTAAAAACAACAAAACCTAAGAAGATCATCTGAGGGTGTTTCCTAGTGCAAAAGGTAAAATTGTGACTCAGGCTACTGAAGATTAAAACTTCAACCTTCACAGTTTGGATGTACTTTAAGTGAATTTTTCTGTATTAGGTTTATTATGCTTGGCCTAGATATACGTATTCTTAATTTTCAAATTTAAGACAAACTTCACAAAGAAAAGAGGTGACATTTCAGAGGTGATACTCATTGGGTACAAAACATCACAAAGGCAAAAAGGTTGGCCTTTTTATTTTAATCCATGTATTTCTGAACTGTGCCCTGATCTCCACATTAACAGCAGCAACAACTAAGAAAAAGCAAATGCTCAAAGATACCCTGAGACATGTTGGGAGTGGCAAGGCAGAACCAAGCCCCTTGGAACTGATCTGTTTCCAAACAGATCCACAAGGAAAGAATGAGGTAGCAGCTCTATGAGAAGCCTTACAAGTACCAAATGAAATCAGGATATTGTACTAGGTGTTCTACATATGTTTATGATGAGGGCTCCCTGTTCAGGAAGATTCTCATATTCAGTTCAGTCTCCAGGAATGATTAAAATACATATTAGTGATTTATTGTCAGTGACTATCCCTTCTCTAGAGAGAGAGAAGCTGCAACTATTGAAATAGATATTCAAATATTAAGATCACAGAATCTAACAAGAAACAGCAATAAAAAGCACAGCCAAACGCTAATAAACATGGTTATTTTTCAAGGTTACAGCCATAATACATAATTTATGAAGCTTGCAGAAAGTTATTGCCATGATCCATTAAAGTTACTTTATAATTCTTATTTTGTGGTTGGAAAAAAAGGAGAATTTCTAGAGTTGCAAAACTCCATGAAAGTAATGTCTAGATACATAAGACATGATTCAATCCCATTTTGAGATTAGTTTCTTTTAAATATTTCATAAGTTACTAAAAGCATTTGAAAACAATAACCCACACATCCAGCCCTCTACATTCAGACAGTAAATAATCTATGATAGACAGTAACCTTTCAAACAGTAACTTCTCCCTGCATAAAGATTTAATTAGATGCCTCTGCCAACGTGCTTTGTGTCATTGACACGTGCTTTCCTGAAGTGCAGCCAAAGAAATGCAGTCTGAGAAAGACCAGCAGTTGTTGTAAGATTGAGAAATCAGTGTTAGTGATAAATTAAAAGCCATTAAAATTTGCTTCTTTATCCCTGCAAGTCCACATTGGCTCTGTTTTAACTTTCCTGCACATGAAAGCTGCTTTCTGCCAATGGGCTGATGTCTCTACTGAGTGGCACACACAGAGAAGGAATGAGAATCCCCGTGCCAAATTCCAGGGTTATCCTTTTCCATCACATAAATGCTGTGACAATCTGGGTGCTGGTGATCTGCTGACTGCTTTAAATTCTGCAGGGCACCTGCTGTGCTGCTGTGGCTCTCACAAGGTGTGACAAACATCTAATGTGACAAAGGACTTTATGTGCAACGGTTAATATACTTTTTATGCCTCTATGTTTGCTTTAGAAATAATGGACAATCAGATTAATGCAGTGTGTAAAACACATCATATAAACATATTTCCTGCCCTTTACTGCTCTGTATCAGCCCCATTACCACGCAGAATGTTGCTTACTGATGAATAATAGCTGGTACATGGGATATCACATTTCCTTTTTCTCAGGAGCAGCTGCATGCTTAAAGCCAAATTTGTCATTGGTGATACCATTCAGATTTGTTTATTCATGCTGATGGCAGGCAAAATAGAAGTATTTTTTAGTCTTGGAGCTGTGCAGAACCCAGGGCTCTGATTCTGCCTAAAAGGGACAGAATACTAAATTGTGGAACATAGACTTGACTTTAAACATTATTCTGCTGGAATTAAAAGATGTGTTTAAAAGTAGGCATGTATTTAATTACCTTACTGAATAGGAGTGGGCTTGATCTTTGCTTAAATATTTTCCTGAATTAGGACCAAGTTTCCTGGGCTTTTTAGTAGCAAGAAATGTCAGAGTCTAGAAGGTTAAGGAAACTTGATTGTATCTGTAAAATCCTTGGGAATGTTGCAAGTGGACTTTCAGATCCAGATCATTATTATTTCATGTATTCTAAAGGTACTTATTCATACTGTGAAAGATACCAAAATAAGACTTGATTGCCTAAATGGTTTTGCTCCTGTGTGAATTTTTGGGAGGTTACAATACCAATACACCTTTACCAGACTGTCATCCGAGTTACTGTTTTCTTTGGGAAATAGAATTTGACATGTCTGTGATCCCTTTTATCTTCACTGACTCTTTCCCGATATATTTACTCTAGTGAATGAGTATCTTTGTTCTTGTTTCTTCAGGTTAAACTGTCATTAAAGTTCTTTTGTTCTTGTTCTGTCTGCAGTGCACTGTGAACATATTTCAGACTTAATAACGTTCATACCAGAACACTGTCATAAAGGCAGATAACAGAGCTGCCTGGCACAAATCTGCTATTTTGATGTTTTGGGTATCTTGGTAATCCCTCCTATGTCATATGGCTCTGCTAAAGCACCTGGATTAATGCTCTGATGATTTAAATAGATGCCTTGGAGTGTTCCGTTCCAGGGCATAATTTCCTTTATTAGTTCATCTCAACTTCATACCAGTGACCTTCAAAGTCACTCTGCAAATTTATCTTCTTTCAGATTCTTCTTTGGAAAAAGTAATGACCCTGGGAAATGGAAGCTGATGAAAAATGTTACAAAGGGTAATAAAAGTGTCCTAACTTTCACACAAACTTTAAGTTGGGTATTACCTCCCTTTACTGTTCTGTAAGAGCAGATTCTGAACAGATATTTAAAGTTGTTATTTAAAAATATGCATGTATTTCAGAGAAGGTAAAATTAGAGTTTATTCTGGAAGAAGTTATAAATACATCCCACTGCATTGAGAGACAACCTGGACAGGACATATGACCATGACACAAGTGTTCTGATTAAACTGAAGTTCAGGCCTTTGCCTGGGCCACAGGAAAAGCCCAGATAGCCAGGAGGATGTCATCAGCAGCCTGATCAGAGCCTTACCTGCACAATGAACATGGCTATGTGGTGGAACTCGCCACGGCCACCCTGCTTCACTGGCACGGTCATGAAGAATTTACTGCCATCCTTGGAGAAAACGGGCTCTTCATTCTGCAGATGGAACCTTGTGTTAGTGTGGCACACTTTCCATTACACTTCTTCACAAAAGATCAGCCTACATTTCTTTGCCTCCTTGCTTTTGCTGTGCTCAGAAGCCAGCTGGAGAAAATATCCCTGGGTTTTAAGTATATTCTGCTAAGTGTAACAAAAATGTGGTGGCTAAAGCTGAATATAGTTCATGCCATGTGCAATCCTGTCCTAAAGCCCTTGCACAACTCTCCCTCACAATGAAAGCTCAGATAATCTCATTCCTAAGGCAGGGGGACTTTCCAGGACAGTGTCCTTTACAGGCATACAAATAATGACAGAGATAACTCCTGCTGCTGAGGAGAAGAACAAAAGTTTCAATGGTTTGAACTCACTGAGGCCATGTTTAACGCCCACTGATTTTGATAAAGTTGTATGGAAAAATAAGCACATTGAGGTGGTATTCTAAACCAGGGTTTTACCACAAATTGTAGCCTGATGTGATATCATCTCTCCATGTCTAGTTTTGCACAGAAATATTAAAGGAAAATGTCTTGCTATAAAAGCATAGGCTTTTTTTGTTGAAATGATTTCTCATTTGCACATTGCAAAATGAAGCCTGAAATGTGGTTTAAATAGAATGTGTTTCATCCAGTTATTGGACAGTTCTTCTGAAGCTATGAAAGTGGAATAATTGGCTGACATATTAGTTAAACATATTGTTCTGGGTATGAATTTAGAAATATTTTACTTTCTCATTCCAATTATAGCCCATACGACCTCTAATCTTTGAACTCCTTCCGCTTTAATTTGGTGAGATCATTTTCAAATCAGAAACAAATCACAGTAAGTAGGACATGCCTGGAATGGGATTCATCTGGTCTGTCTTCCACCATCCCAGACTTAGGTAGTTAATCAGCTGTTCATCTAAATGCTTACTGAACTGAATCCAGGCAGACCAGAAACTGAAGGGAAAATTGCCTCCAAACCCCTCACAGGTCTCAGGATTTTATTAGCTTATAAAATAACACACAGTTAAATAAAAATGACAATGAAGCAATTAAGCATTATGCGCCCAGAAATAGCATTTATACTGTACCTGTTTAGGAAGCCACAGATCTGACTGCATTTCATATTTCTAAAAGGAAAAAAAAGGGAAGAAATTGCTTTTATGGAATAGCTATAGATAAAAAAATATTTCCCACATTCAGCAAAAGGTCTCTAGCTATTTAATGGGGTTTTTTTCTACTGTGCTACAATCTCCTCATCTTTTTGCTAGCACCTGCATTGAAACAAATGATAATTTAATTACAAAGTCAGCTGCTTTATTCAGAGTTTTTGATAGAACACCAAGGGGAACTAAGACTGCCATTTCAGTCCTTTCTGATCAGCTATGAAGAAGCTTTACACAGACAGTTCTATTTGTTTTTTACCTCTAGACATCATCTGACAACTGGATATTTTAGGTCCTTCATCAACAATGGGCATACAGCCAGTATCAAGCTCAAATTGTGAGACTTTTTCAAATCACAATCCTGTGCTTTAATGGGTTTTAATGTGGCATTATTGATGAGAAAAATAACTAAAAGAAATTAATAAGTTTTATTGCTCATACTCATATTTCACAACATTTCACACATTTACATCTGAAAAAAAAACCCAACAAAACAACCAAATATCATGCACACGTTGCTGGAAAAAAAATAACATACATTAACTGATGCAAATTGTCATAGTCACAGTGAAGTAATGAACATTTATTAGCTATAGAAGAATCTGTACATATATGGCCTGAAAAATTAAAATCTATCTATAAATCTAGCTATTGCAGCAGTTGGTTCTATACACTGCTTTTAGAAACTGAAGATGTGTGCAACATCCTAGGGAGGAAAAAAATGTTTACAGCTGAAATCAAATGGTGTGATACAATGCTAAATTCTCACAATATTTAGCCTTTCCTCATCCATTAGTGATTTCAAGAGCACCACCTTATCCCAGAGGGTGCAGTGTAGGAACCCTCCAGGATGAGCCAGGCCTGGGCTGTGCTCACAATGGTGACACTGCATCACCATCCTTCCTCACTCCCCTCAAATGTCCTTTGCTGCACTCCAGGTATTCTGGAGTGGGACTCCTCAGTCTCTCTCTAACATTATGTCCTGGGTTACAGCTCCCTGGATACCTACTTCCAACAAGTCCAACTGGCCCTGGAGCACATAAAGGTTTCCCTCTCAGAAGCAGCTGCAGTGGCTCAGGACCAACTTTCTTAACAAAAAGACAAAAAGCTCATAGGAACCAGGTGAAAAGCAACCAAATCTCCATGGTCACAATCTTAATCTACACTTTGGGGATTCATTCACAGCTTCTGAGTGAGGAAAAGGCACCCTGTAGTATGCAGCAAAAGAAGAAGACGAGCTTGGAAATAACCTCTAACACTTCTGATATGACTGACTTCAGTAGCAGACACTGATGGGAGCCTTTTGACTCAGAGGCCAACATTAATCACTCTAAACATTTTCACTGCCAAATTATACCCTCTGCTTTGGAGCATCTGTTAGTACTGATATCAGCACATATAGAAAATATTTATACTTTTAGCTGGTTCTGGGAAGAGATTGTGACTCAGAATGGGAAAGCAGCCAAATACATTCAAGATGCAAGATTGACTGTGAAAATGGGGAGATGTAATGCAGGAGTGTCAGAAGTCAAAGTCTGGGTCCAGGGGTGGAATGTGTCTGGATTCAAAGAGAAAAATGTATTTCAGTTTGGCTTACATTCAAAAACTAAATATTCCCGTTGCCTTTCAATCAATTGATTTTTTTCCTAAAATTATTTAATTCTGCAATCAAATTTGAAGGAGTTATGAGAATTCTACACCTTTTCCTTAAGTGTATGTAAGCTGTGAGAGACAGAAAGATCTAAAACTAAACTCTGCAGGGGGAAAGAAGAGAAACCAGTCAGCTGAAAATATCTGTCAGAGGACAAGCTTGTCACTGCTCTAGCTATATCCCAAATACATGATGTTCAGCAACTGCAGCTTCCAAAAAGCTAATGAATGAACAAAGCTTAGTAATTCTAAAAATGTCACTCAAAGTTGCTAATTGCATGAACTCATTTCACCACATTCGGAATTTTCTCACATCCATTTCCTCCCTGTTGACTAATTATATTCAGCTTGCAACTACTGCATCTGCAAACTGATTTCCAAATATCATTTTCTGAATAGGAAAACAAAATGCAGAAGAAACCTTGAAAAGATATCTTGGGAAAAAAAAAAACCAACAAAAACCCCAAACTTACCCTGGTACAAGCTCCAGTTGTGGTTTCACAAACTGTAAGGATGGAGATATTCTGAGCTCTGTTTAACCACCTCACCACAGCCTTGGTGTTGCTTATCCATTTCACCATGGTGATATAATATTCCCTAAGCAAAATAATTGAAAACACAATATTCGGATTATTGATATTTCAGATTAGACTTTAGAAAAAAAAAAACATATATACAGTTCATTCAAATGCTGAATTTGTACTGCATGACAGTGCCAATACTAAAGGATGGAGAAAAATCCCCGAATGTCCAGCATCTGTGTTCCTACAAATGGGATGGCTCAGTCCTTCAGTGTGATGTTCCCCTGGGAAATTTTTGCATATATACACAAACTTTACCAACTGTGAAACATATGCTTGCAAATACACACGAACTGTGTACTTTCCAGCCAGCTTAGAAACAAGAACTGCATTCCAACAGAAGCCAGTATTTTCCAACAACAAATAATTTCAGATGACACACATTTTTGCAAAATAATCCAGTCCTACTGCCAAAGGAAAAAAAAATAAGTTCTGTAATATTAGAGTGCACCTAAAGCCCACTTCAAAATTATAAAATAACAAGTATTTTATAACAGGACTTCTGGATAAAAGGGAGGTCCCTCTCATTATCAGTATGTTTCTGTTTATTTTTTAACAAACAGCTCATAATATCAGCCAAACTGCCTGTCCTTTAACAATCCTGCCTGAGCACACGAGGCTCCCTGGGCTCGTGGTATGGAGGATTTGCCTCCCTCCCCCCAGGATCCTGCTGGGCTGTCAGGCTGGGGATGTTAAGAGAAGACCTGTTGCAGTCTGTCACCCAACCCAGCTATTTCCTTCCCTTCTCCTCTGCTGGCAGCTGGCAGCTCTCACAGTCCAGCTGAGTTATGTGCAACAGTGCAGTGAGCTTGTCTGGAAAAAAACTCAGACCCCCCTTTAAAACAAGGGGCTTAGCTTGAATATAATTAGGCTTTTAATCTATTACTGATAGAGATCTCATTACTCTTTGACAACAGGCTTTTAATTATACATTCAAAAGCCTCCTTAGTAGATCAAAGATGCTGAGCAGCACCAGCTGCAAAGCTGCACTTGGAGAGGCAGGAGAAAGGAGTGCACTGTGGCTTCACCCAGCCTGCTGCTGTGTGAGCAGAACATACCTGAACAAACCAGCATGCACAGATTCCTTTGGCTTTCATATTTGACTTCTAGTAAAACAGATATGTTCACATTTGGATACCAGAATGATAAATAGAAATGGGGACTTCAAGTGTGTTCTGAGTCTAATATATTTACCTTTTTATTTTTTTTTTTAATTTAACAAATGTTTACTCTTACTGAGGGGCAAAATCATGTGCACAAGTAAAACAGGATCTACCATGACAGCAGGTGACACAAGCAGGAGGGCAATCAGTTTGTGTCTCCAAGCTTCTTGGGCTCTATTGTACACACCTCCAGCTTCCTCACAATCCCACTTTAAAGAGGAAAAAAACTAATTGCATTCTGGACAAAGGACTGAAGCAAAATATTAAATTATGTTTGTCACTGAAGAAAACAACTGTATACATGAAACGGAGGTAGCAAGGGGGAAACAATAATTGCATGAAATACAGTCTCGTATCTGAGGGAAGACTCCCAGTCTTTTTGTGGCATTAATAGTGCATAGTAGGTGGTGAATTTTTCTATAGAATGAAACTTTTAGGAGTAAATTTTACAACTGTTATCCCTATCTTTATATCAGATTAGCCTGAACAGGACTTGGGAAATATTACCAAGCACCTTACAGGATCCCTAAAAGAAGAAAATTATTTTTTCATTGAATTTATTCATTGAATTTATTCAATCTTACATCAAGTTCCTAGATGCCCTAAAAATCAGGGAAGCAGTTTGACATCTTCAAAGGTCCTACACCAGACACAACTTGGCACAAGTTGAGAATCTGAATGTTGCTTTTTGTGGTTAACTAACAGAACTTCTTTCCTTTTCCCTGCTCCCTTCCCATTTCAATGGTTTCCCTGTGTAGGAGTGAATCTCTCCATAACAGCACATGGTTATGACCTATACAATACCTACTTCTAAAATGTTTCTGCCCTGAAATATCCTTACAACTATATGTGATAATGAACCATTCAATTTAATTCTGGAAGACTCCCATAATGTATTTACTAATAACTCCATAAAGAAAGGGTTGGAAACACACTGAAATAAACTGACTGCGAAAGGTAGCTACTATTTTTACTAAAAAAGACAATACTTTAGAAAAAAAAAAACCAACTCCCAATCATTACAAACTTCAAAGGGTTTTACTCTAGATTAAAGCACATTTTTCATACCTCCATATATATTGATACATGGGCACATATGGGTTGATGACCAGTGTGAAGACTGTTACTGAAATCCCAAGTTAAATTCACAATTTACAGTAAAACTGGCTCACAATTATACAATCTAAGATTCACAGCATGGAAATTATACCTTAATATTTAAAATGAAGAAGAAACTAACTTTTTTCCCCCAGGTTCAAATAGATTTACTCAGTCTTCTCTTGCACTTGCAAGCCAGAACTTTTATCAATTGAATACAGCGATATCTTTATCAAGAACTGGCAAAGATGCTCCAGAGATTTGGCTTCAGCTTCAAGAACACAACAGATACTAACATTCATATTTGAGTCTACTATTACTTTCCATCTGCTGAGGAGGCAGAACGAATCTGAAAATCCTGAAGTGAAACCACAACATCTGAAAACCATTTTCAAGATTCTCTTTTTCTTGGGCATCTTTTCTTACACATTGCTTTCTTGCTTAACTTCTTTGTGCCTTCTGACACTTAGAGTTGAACTTTAATGCCATCAAGGAAATTCAAGATGCTGATCTTGATGGCAAGAAGTCTCCTTCAGATCTTATAGCACTGTTGAAATTAATGAAGGGTAAGCAAGCAGCAGCAGATTTTATTATGTTTTTCAGTAGTGGCCCATCAATAGAAAGAAAATATTTCGAAATGCTCAACACATTCAAAATAATTTCTCTTAACACAATCAGTAAGCATTCCAGTTGACACTAATAATTGCAAGTCATAATTCACTATTAAATTATTCCTGCAATAAAATAGAGTACCTCAATTTGTGTAGAAGAGAGCTACATCAGCCTAGGAATGTTTGTAACAGTTGTGAATAAGTGGCCACTGTTAACATCCTGATTATTTTGGGAACAATTACCATGAAGCATTTCACCATGAAATTATATACCTTGACTTAAAGCTGTCAGGTGGCATCAGTTCCAGGGTATGTGCTGGTCCATACAGATTAACTACAAACAGCTTTACTGTGGGGTTTGTTTGACCTGCCTTTGGAAAAGAAAAAATAAATAGCAGTTTTAGAAGCACTGAATCAGTGACAGCTAAGCAGACTCACTTGCTAACATAATTCAGTATTTTTATAATAATGAAAAGTTATTCAAGTATCTTAAATCTGAACAATTAATTTCATGGCCATATGAATCACACAGATAAAAATATGAAATGTTGAGTGATTCTCTCACCACCCTTTACTGATGGAAGACCTTGCTGTGCAGAGCAAGTGATCAGCACTAGAAGTGGCCTTGCCCAGATCAGTGAAGTCAGCTGCCAAAACACAGTTCCTAAATCTGCAGGCAAATCCAGCCTCCAGCTAAGCCTTTTTCAGATGCTATTGTTCCTTCTCCTGAAAAGCTGTACTACCTCAGTCTGGGATAGCATTCCTCTCTTTCTCTTTTCCATTTTCCCTCAGTCTTCCTTCCCTCGTTTGCGGAGCTGAAAATCTCAATTTCTGTCCTGTACCAGAAGCCAGCAGCTTTGGCAGGCCAGCTCCAAGGGAAACAAAATGCTTCTTGTGGCTAAAGGGAAATAACGTGGCAGTTTGATGGATATCCACTGGGAAGAGTCTGATAAATCCTGAGGATCTATGGCGAGGTGGGAATCGTCCTTCTCCCATAACACAGCTCGTTACTAAGGGATGCTCCTGACATGAAGGAAAGCAATGGAAATAGGAAGAGAGGCTCTGAAGGGCTGCAAGGAGGTGCTGCAGGTCCCACATCCCTGTCCTAGACATGCCATCCCCAAGTTCCAGTTCCATGTTGCAGCAATTGCACTACGTAACACCCTTGGGATACAAAGAATGAAGTGTGCTCCTCAGTGGGGCTGACCTGTGTTTAATACTGGAAGGAAAAGGTAAAAAAATCACTGATTCTACAGATTTACTATAGTATATGACAAAGTTGTATACTTGGCTCTTCATAGGCTGGCATAAATCCAAAAATTCCTTTAAGAAATTTGGCTTATCTCAAAATAAAATCTGAATGCTGTATCCACTAATTTCTGACTGATATGGAGGACAATGGAGTGTCATTTTGTGTTTTTAACACTGCTAGGGAAAAAAACGGTCGTTGTTTTTTGTTTTTTTTTTTAAGAATACAGTCTATGTGTATGACGACATGATGAACTTGTTCCAGTGCTCACAAAATCATGCGTGCTTCATTTTATTTTTAATCCTAGTTATAATTTTTCTCCGATGGTTGCACTCTATAATAAAGACCAAATCTTTTTTGTAATCTCTGTTGCTGCACCACCAGCTTCATTACCAATTAATGATGTTTAACGAGTAGCTAAATTTGTATTAAATGGAGACATTAAATAAAGATAATGTTTTTTCATTAATGAGATTACTGAAGTAGTATTGTGTATCACTTTTATGCTGAATTGCTAATGAAATAGAATTACTCCTTTCTCGTTTACAAAGCTGACTTAAAAGTATTTCTTATTTTTCTCGTTGCTCTGTCACTCAATGCCTTTTGCCAATGCAAGTATATATACCCCTAAAATTACTGTTGTTTCATTATTTCAGAGTATTATTTCATAGCACAAGATATTCTATTTATATGATGTATGTTATTGCTTCATAGTACCTGGTACAGTCTAACTGTTCAGCCATCAAGAATAAAGGTTCATCACCAAAAAGCAGTAGCAGGAATAGCAAGGTAATAAGAATTTAGCTCTCAATAAACTTCCCCTGAATGCCAGAGGAGTGCCATATAGGTGGACCTGTCAGAAAGGAACCCAGACACTTTGAAACTGTGTGCAAGGGCTGGATAAACTGATCAGCTGGAAGATCAAAACAACAGATCTGGAGGCATCTCACCAGAAAATCCCCAGAAAATGAGAAGTGATTTCAGGCATTATCCTTGTCTGGGCTGTTCTTTCACTTTCCAAAACAAATCTAAAAACCCTTCTCTAAATCTTCTAAAACACTGATAGTTCTACATTTCTTTTTTTCTCTTTTTGATGGCCATGAAAATACATTACTATGGCTTATCTTATTCAATGACAATCTGTCACATTTATTAATAACAGCACAATCTATTGAGATCTCTGTATCTGTGAAGGAACTTGCCCTGTGCTCTACACACAGAGTGTCTGACTCCAGCATAGCTGGGGCTGGATCTTCTTCCTACACAGTCCTTCAAATGCATTACCCTTCTCTCTGAGGTGCTGGATTGATTTTACCAAGACAAATAGTAATGAAATTACTTCAAATTAGTTTCTCTACTGTCCCCTAACCTGACAGTTTCTTTTCAGGTGTTACAATCTAATGAAAAAAAATAAAAAGTAATTATTATTTCCTGAAAAGCATCATGAATAAAATCAGGCTCTGTTACTGTCTGGAAACACTCTTTGTACATGGCTGAATATTATCAGTGAACACAGAAGAGGAGGTGGGAGCTGGATCCCTTATCTTACCTTAGGATATGGATACTGCTTTCCCTTTGGATACAGACCTCCTGTGAAGCGGGGAATAACCATGTTGGGCACCAGAGAGTCATTTATGGTCAGGAAGGCCAGTCTTTCCCCATCTGGAGACCACCAGTGGGCAATGTGGGAATGAAGAAGTTCCTCTGCAAAACCAGATTTCCTTAGGGTCCATAAAAACACTCACACATAGTGTCCAGCTCGTTCAGCTGGCACCAAGTTATTCTCCCTGTGCCAATTTGAAATGTGTCTGTTGTAATTTCAGTAATTTCACATCATCCTGGGTTAAATGACTGGATAACAAGGAACATTGAAGGACCAAGCTTTAAGCATTTTCCTCAAATGCAAATACCACTAACGTCAATAAATCACCTAAATGTGAAAGATGATTGTTGCTGACATATGCTTAGTTCTATAGCATTCCAACACATGTGTTTACTTTTAAAGAATTTTAAATAATTTGGGGGTTTGGCGTATTTTTTGGGATTGCAAATTTTTTTAATCTCCTCTTAATATAGAACTTCAGTATATATGATTTTTTTCTCAGTCGTGGCACCTGATAACACGCAGATCTTCACACAGTCATATTTATGTAATCATTTTTGGAGTGCAATATTATGATTTTCTTGTCTCAGTCTAGTGGACAGCTTTAATTCTTGGGAAGTTCAGTTTTCTGGAGTGAAACTTTTTGAAAATCTAAACCACACTTTTATTTTTATTCAAATTTTATATGCATTCTAAATGAGTCCAATTCTCAAGAATGTCACTCAATGTTTTCTTACATTTATTGTCATTGTATATCACAGTCAAAAGAAACAAAAAGAAACAACCACATTCGCAAAACCCAAACTCCTGGAATCTCAGTACAGCAGCTCCTGAGCAATTCCAAATTCTCCCTGTACAAGTCTTCTGCTTCCACTTGTGAAAAGACTTCAAATTTTCATTATGTATTTGATATATTGGCCTGCTTAGTAAGGATTTGGTATTTAAATCTGAAGAACTTAGCAGGAAAACTAATTGAGAATAGTGTATAAAGGGAAAAGGCCTGACTGCATATCTAATTTGAGAACCTACCTAACAAAACTACTTAAAACTGTCAACAGAGACTCTCCAAGTTGCTAATCGGACTCTGAGGGTTCTGAAGCAGCTTAATGTGTTGAATTATCAAAGGTTAGATGAAATGAAACTGGGACCTACATTCAAAGTCATATATTCTGGGTCATGCTTCTCTCCCTGGCTGGATAACTAAAACCTTTTACACAGGAGAAGAGCAGAGAACGAATGGTGAATATCAGATAGCAAAAAAAACACAATTATGTTTGCTTTAAAATATTACTGTTTGCATTTAGACAAGGTTATTCACACAAAGAAAAGCTATTCCCAAATGCTTTGTAAGGTAAAATGCTAATAACAAACTCATGAAATGATAAAAGAAAACAAATGAGGTCAAGGGAGGAAGAGTGCTTGATTCAACTGAAAATCTCTCAACCTCACCTGGACAATATTCAGCCTGCTCAGCTTCTGATGCTGTGAAAAAACTCAGCTGAAAGTGGAGCACTGCTCTAGGTGAATGGGAAGGAGCAGAGTGTTCCTTCATGCCATCAGACATGGGGGCTCTCCAGCATGCACAGACAGAACTCCCTCCCACCCTGCTTTCCATGGTGCTCAGAGTTGAGCAGGGCTCACTGCCTGCCTGCAGCCCTGGGAACCCAGTGAGTTCTCTGCAAGTCAGCAACTGCAACATCCCACTTGGGATTAAAAACCGTGGAAAATAATGAGCAAAGAAGGCTTCTTTGCTTAAAGAAGGCTTTAGGACATGCTTCATGAGGAAGGCTTTGGTATCATCTTCCACAACACCTCAGAAGCTTTCTAGTCCCAAACCAGACAACTTTCGCTTCCCCTGGCTGTAACTCTTATTAACTTCACTCTGTTTTAGAGAAAACGTGATATACTTGATATACATCAACTTCAATGAGCTATGTCTGCTTCAATTCTTCAATTTGCATGCTGTCCTGTTAGACTTTAAGATTATTAAGTGCATATAAAGTGATATTTTATTTTAAAAATGTTCTTTTGTTTTGAAACGTGCTGCCACATTAAAACGTTTCAAAACACTAATAGAAACCTTGGAAGTGGGTAACTATCTAACAGGGATGCAAATTACCATTCTAACTTCAGAGTTCACTTGGGCAGAGATTTTTAAAAAAATAACCCCATAGTGAGCTCTCTGCTCATAACTACTGCAATGTCAAGAGGTGTGGATAGACCATTTTTAAGGTGAAGTTGAATGGTGTATGGCAATAACATAATTCCTAAAAAAATCTTCACACAAGAAATTCTATACCTCAGGTAACTGAGTATTCAACACCAAGCTATTATCTATAGAATACACGAGTCCCATAGAAAGAGCAGCTGAAATGTGTATTAATTTTAAGTTGCTATACCAATCTAGACAATCTGCTCCCTTTTAAAATTTTTCTTTCCTTAAATTTATCATTATCATTTAAAAGCATTTTGGGTGCAGAGAGAAACATTCTGTGGTACTGGCTGTAGAAGACTGAGCTATCTCTCACTCAAATTTGGTTTCCCTCTTCTATGGAGATATTTTAACTGTAAATAGATCATCACTGCTGTCCCTAAAAGCACCAAACTGAGCCCTTTCCCTGCTCACTTTTATATGCTACCACGTGTTCATTTGCTACATTCTGGTTTGAAATGAATTCTTCTTTCTCAGAAAACGCTGCTATATGCAAACTAGCAGCCAATACAAAGAATGAACAGATACAAAGGCAATCTTCCAGGAAAATGAGAAGGGAAAGAGTAAACCCACCCTCAGCATTTTCTGAAATGAGCAGATTTGTGCTGTTGTGTCTATACAATGACCTTTCATTTGTTTTAATAAACAGATATATTCGTCCAGCTTACCTTCATATAACCAGTCTGCAATTCCATTAAAAATAATTCCTTCTTTTCCTGAGGATGTCAGGCGCAATGAGCTGCTCTTTACATCAGGCTGATAGTAGATGTTATTTTCAAATATATAAATCTGGATGAGGTAAGAGAGACAGAGAGAAAAACCAACATTTTGGTAGATATAAATGAATGTTCAGCAATGAATACATAATTTCCTCAGGCTCAGGACAGTCTACAGAATAATTCAGCATAACTTTCCACCAACATTGTCTTCATATTCCATTTTATTATAAAATTGGACAAACTAAACCAACTTTTAATACTTATGGCAAGCAAATCCTTCCTTTGAAATTGTCTTTCCAGTTGAAATATTTCTATTCATGTTAAAAAATATTATTACATTCCTCAAAATCATACAGGAGACAAACTTTATAACAGCTGACTGAATAAAGAAATTTTCATCTGGTTTTCTAACTGTGAAATGAGACACACTTCTGCAAAGACACACAGGATAGTACATACATCATAAATATAAGTTACAGCTTTATGGCATGGTGTGAGAACACACTGGAGAAACAAAAACAAATAGCAGCTTGCAGTTAACTTTTCTCAGCCTGCTGATGACTTCTGACTGACACACCAATGTTTTACCTCAAGTGTACTATATAAATGCTCTTTAGTTTTCAAGCCTGGGCTCCTCATCCTCCTCTTTCCTTCTTCACTGTCACTCATTAGCTTTGTCTGCTCTTCTTTCCCTGCTCACTTTGTTGCAAAGGGTATCAAGTTCACTCATTTTGTGAAGCTGAGCTCCAGGTTCCATGACAAAGTGCAATAAATAACAATGGCCATGTTTGCACTTCCACAGCTTAACACAAAAATCAAAGCAACAGCAAGATTATGCAGCACCTCAATTCACACTGAGAAAATGCATCTGTGACAGGGTACCACAGCAATTCTTGTTACACCATTTCAGCACTGTATACTGAAATACAGTGTCTCAGGGAGCATAACAGGAAGTAAACATCTTTCCACCAAAGACTATTTTAAAAGCCTGGTCATTTATCATTCTCTCATACATCTATAATAAACGACTTATGGGAAAATACTAACCAAAGAGCAAAGTTTTATTATCACTATTACTGCTGTTCCCCTTGCTTCTAAATTACCATCTGAAATAGATTTCCCTATGAGTCCCCAAGCTAATGATTTTTAACAGTAGCCATTTCATGATTTTTGCTGCAGAAAGCTATAAAGCTGAGTTTTTTTCATACCATGAGCAATGCAATGGTTTTAACCATCACTGGGAATCATGGGTGACTTGGAAGTAAGTCCTTTATGATCAGAATTCAAAGCTCAGCAGTGAGTTCAAAACTGAAGCAAAAATAGTTGAACCAGTTTGAATAATCCAAAATGTACTTTTATTTCTAACATAAAAGAGATGAATATGAGCAAAACCTAGGTATAGTTAACTGCTTAACCAAGAAAACTAAAATAATTTAGCCAAGTATTTGTTTTTTATGTCAACTAAAACTATTGCTATCAGACTCCATTACAGGTAGACTAAATAGTGAACCATTCTAATGAATACTGCTTCCTATAAAGCAGCTTCTTACAGCTGACAATCTCTTCTTATATAAACAGCAGCTTTCAAGAGGTTACCAAAAAAGGCTTGGTCAAATGATTCTATTTTATTTAATCTTCTTTTATTAAAATAAATCAATCTAATTAATTTTTGAAGAGCGGGAGTATGATTTTTGCTTCTCTTCCCCCTTTTCAGGCTGTTAGTGTTCTTAATGGTAAAGGTACCCAAATTGTCTTGTCTCTGCAGTGAAAACTTTCATTTAAAATGATCAGTGACAAAGTACAGGATTAAGAATTACTTGTTTTATGACTGAGCCCTGAGAAGGTTTTTAATCCTGTTATTACTACTTAGCAGGCATTGCTAATTCCATTTGACAGATCTCAGATAAGTAAATACCGCTGAAGGATACTCACTGTTGTGCCCACTGATTGTGGCTGCATCATCTTTATTCCTCATTTATTTCATAAAGTAGCTTTGTTTCCATCCTCAACCAGTTCTCAGTCACCCTCTGAACATCCTCACAATCTTAGGTACTCTTACCATCCAAAGCTTCCCTTCTTTCTTCATCACTCCTGACACATGCTCCTTCAACTTTGAAGCTGCTCCAAACCCCCATTTTTTCTTGAATATATATATTGGAACATTTTAAAGTTCTTGAAAAACTTCAGTCACACAGCAGTTCTCTCCCTAGCAAGCCTTGAGCTCACTGATTACTTGAATTTAACGTTAAAAAGGAAGAATTCATGTTCCTTTGCAGATCATTTATGCAATCCATCCAATCACGTTCCTCAACACAGCTAAACTGCACATAAGTGCACATGGGTGAGTGGTTGGGGCTCTGGCAAGTACAGCTCTGCACTCACTGCCTGCAGCATTCCGAAAGATCAACATTCCCATGCCTGCAAATCATCTTAGGAAGATTCACCTTTATGGTTAGTCATTTAATCTCATCTGTAATTTTGAATATTTGCTGTATTTCAGGAGGTGCCATTTTCCACAGGAATCCCCCAGACTGCTGTTTGCATGGACAGGAATGCACCCTTCCTACAGTGCCAGAGCCTGACCCCTGCAGCAAGGGCTGCATTCCCCTCCGTCCCTGACCATGCCAAAGGGCTCATCTGTAACTATTTAACCCATTCACCACTTGGAAATAAGGACTTGGGAGTTAAAACGTTGATTTCTGCAGCGAAACAGGCAGCAAAGGCACAACAGGAGTGATGACACTACGGTGAAGGCTACTGAGTCATGGCCTGAGAGGCTCTCACTCCTCTCTCAGTGAACACAGGCAGTGGATTCAATTGAGCACAAGTACTTGGTGCAGCCACAGAGCTCAACCTCCCACGAGTTTACAGCCAAGAAAGGCATTTCCAAAAGGCAGACTCACTGTGAATTCTTCTTCCCAGTATAACATTTATATGATACAAATGTACCTTACACATAGCTCTAAAATACCGAAATTTTAATAGATCACCCCTTGAAATTAATTCTGTTCCTAAGACTGGGAGTAGATCCTGCTTGTTTTCATCTTGTGCTTGCACATACAACACCAGCTAGCAGCAAAAAGTGGTATCAAATGTGAAGTGGCTTTAGGAGGAAAACAGACACTGACTTTATTTTGTGTTAATTATCAAGAGCCCACAAACTAAGAGTAGAAACGGAACTATTCCTCAGCTGAAACATGCGAAAAAATTCAAGCCCCCAGAGGAAGGGAAGTCTTTAAATGCCAAGCCCTCTCCTCCCTGTGCAATACCCAAGATTCTTTTCTTTGCTTCATGTATTTTTCTCTTTCTTGCTCAATTTAAGCATTGCCACCAATGCTTTCTGATGGAACCTCCTTAAAGTTCTGCTTTATGCTACACTAAAATTTATTTCCAATCTTTTTTTTCAAAAACACGGAGACTAGATGAAAATTTTTATTTTTTAAGAGGCAGCTGCTCCTGCTGATGACTTGCAGTACAAGAATACCTGGAGGTTGAATTTATGAGCCACAATTTGGTTTTCAAAATTGAGTGACAGAGAAAGTGGCTGTGAGAGAACTCAGACAGTTACTTTTCCTATAAGAGAGACTGAAACTCTCAAACACAGCAAGACAGATAACAAATCATGACCCTGGGATAAGAATAATTGATCAGAACAAACAAAAACAAACAATTCCTTGAAGCACAATCTTGCAAGCACATTCGTCTTACCTGACTTCAGCCAGCAGAACTAAAGATGTGCCCTAAAGTTTCCAGGAAGGGGACTTCACATACTTCATCATTTTGTATATTGTGTTTTGAGCAACATCACATAAACCAAAATTTCCCTTGCTAGTCTCTCTTCGCTCAGGTATATGGGAGCAAGTAATAGTAAAAGGCTTTTCTTAGTATACACATGGGTGTATTTACTGCATCACAAGTACTAAAATGTTGACTGCAACTACTGAATCTTCCCAAACTGCTAAAAAACGAGTTGCTAACTGTGTATCAGACAGGTATTCTCAAGAATACATCAGTGGCTTCATGCCCAAAAAAGCTTCCACAGCTTTCAGGTATGATGATAAGAAAATAAATTGAAAAAGGCACAAAGTGGAACCAGGATATGCTATTGTATGTGGAAATTATTATTACGCTTTTTTAAACCTCTTCTACCCATCTTTCATGAGTATTCTTAAAAAATTTAAAACAATTTTTAGCTGAGACCCTCAGCTAATAATGCTGTAAGTGGGGATAAGTGTCAAAATCTACTGCCTTCAAAATTATCTGACTCTGTTTTCTTAGAGATTTTGCACATCAAGTCTTAAACCAAACAGAGAAAAAAACCCACAGAATTTCCTTAATTATTTTATTAAGTACTTTACAATTAATGGAAAACACCTGCAATAATGTTTTGGATTAGTGTGATTAACTCTTGGTAATGATCACATTTATTTCCACTCACTATGAAGAACTAGAAGCCTTCCTTTTTCTAATATTCTACCTCAGCACTAATCCATCTCATTCTTCCACATCTGGCATCCTCTAAACCATTTTTTCATAAATTTTCTTCTAAATGAGTTCCTTCTAAAACACTTATTTACTGTTTGCAACATGTTTCACAATTACAGGACTTTCTTTCAGGCTGAGGTCTGGAGCAGAGCCCCCAGTCCGAGTTAGGTGCAGATGGCAGACAGCTGTGAAAACAGAGACATCCACTCCCCAGCTGAACAGCAAACCTAGTGCCAGTAGCTGGAGAGGCCCCCCGTGTGTCTTTAATCATTTTGAACACTACAGGCAGAGAAAAGCTGCTAAATTACAGAAAAATACTCCACTTTTTCCCTTTTGGTGCTCCAGTGAAGCCTCCTGCGTGGCACATCCACACTCAATCCCTCCTCTGATTGCAGGGCAGCGTTTCAGTGACAGTACGAGCCTTTTCTGCTCCAGCTGGGCAGCAGCACTGCTTAGGTTTTCACTCTAAAGCCCAGGTTTTCTAGGTAGAAGAAAAGCAGAGCTGGTCTGCTCAGTCTGGAGGAGAGGAGTCTGAGAGGAGACCTCACTGCAGCTACAACTTAGGGGAAGAGGAGGGGCAGACATTGATCTGTTCTGAGTAGTGACCACGGACAGGACCCAAGGGAATGGATTCGAGTTGTGTCAGGAGAGGTTTAGGTTGGGTATGAGAAGAAGGTTCTTCCCCCACATGCTGGCTGGGGACTGGAACAGGCTGGAAGGAAAGGAACTGTGGAGTGTGGCTATAGGTATTGTTTGCCATTACATGGATCCGTCAGGATGATCGCCTTGTTCAAGGAGTGCCAACTAAATGCTAAAGCTGGAAGCAGATGCAGCTGGAAAGGAAACAAAGAAGTCACCTGTATCTATATATCTTTGGTTAGAAAAAATCCGTTCAACAAGCACTGGTCTCTTTCTGTACAGGTGAGAGTTCTATCCGTGATGCGAGAAAATCATCAGATTCTTCCACAGAATCTTGGACCAATAAATGGATAAATAACTACTTCAATCTGGAACAACTTCAGCACTCCTGCTTAACACCCCAGAGACTGTGACAGTCTTCCTTACCTTTCACGCTGAAAATATGAGCTATGACAAGACTAAGGAATTTCTGGTGGTGTCCAGCAGGAGACCTTCAGGCATTCAGGAACGCCTGCGCTGCTCATGGCGGCACTCTGGCCATGGGGCACGGCCTCCTCAGCACTGCTGGGTGACCTCGGCAAGGACACACAGCTCACCCCTCCCTGGGCCAGCTCAGCTCAGAGCTGACCTTCCCTCATGGCTCTCTGCAGAGGGACGAGAATATTTGTGTGTTTTTACCAAATAAAAGCAGCGTCAGTGCCCAGTGCCCCACACAGCCCGGCCTGGCGCCTCACACCGCCATGGCCGCGCCTCAGTGCAGGCCCCACCATCGCTGCTTTCCTCAGCACTCAGCAAAATTCCAGCCCTTCTTGTGACACTGCCAGCCAATTAGTTGGGTAATTAATTCTTCAAAAGCTTCAAGATGCTTTTCCATCTGGGCTTGCCTCTTACCATTTGTTCTGTCTCATGTCTTACCATACATTAGCCAGGGCCAAATCCAGCTGCACCCAGTCGGATTTCCAGATGAAATGTTTTTTCACTAACAACCATTAATATAAATAATATCAGCTATTAATGAGCAGAACAAAGTCAAATAAAGAATATTTTCTTAGTTGCCCTGCAAATATTGTACTTTGCTCTTCTGAGATTAAACCACGACTTCGCCAGTTTCAGGGACGGCGCTAAGTTTATAGTGCATGATAACATGTATGCACACATATATATTGCATATATCCAAAGGGCTTATACCCTTTTGTTCTAGAACATATGGAAAGTTCAAAAGCACAAAAAAAAGTCTTGCATGGAAGAAATAAGTAAGTGGCATATTAAATGAAATAATTAATTTTAGATTTATTTTTAAGTAGTTTCTATTCTAAAAATGTGGTCTCAATTCCTACTCTTGCTTTCACCATAATTATGGAAAAATGCAGATATCCATGCACTTCCTTTGACTTGTAAGTAATATTAGAACTAACTTTGTGTTGCAGGAAAAAAATTAAAATCAAAGCCCTGCATCCACATTAAAACAATTTGGTTGCCAGTTTTCAACAGCTGCTGTTAAGGTAGCAAGTTTGGTTTTCATTCAAGTTTAATTTCATTTAAAGTATTTGTTTCTACCTACTGGTTCACAGATCAGAAAAATTCTAGGAATAGCTCCATTTCAGAAATTTACAATTAGTTGTCAGCAATTTAAAAAATACAGCAAATCACCCATATGATCTATCAGTGCAATAGCTTTCAAATGAATACCTGGCTTAACATTTTCTCTATCACCATTCAGCATCCTCCAAAGTTCTAACAGACAATTTTTTCTGAGAGCCACTGATTACGTTATTTTTAGTCACAGCATAATATCTGCTCTCTTCTTCAAGCCCAAACTGAGCAAACATTTCCTTGTCATCTCTGATTTCACTTACTATACTCCTGGGATACACAGACTTAAACTGAGATTGTCAGACCATTATTATACCTACTGTTACAGAAGATGAGCATCCCTTCCTGCCCTTTTTCCTTGCCAAAATCTTATTTACTTGAAGCAGATTCCTGCTGAAAAACAAGGTGTAGTTTAGATTATGTGTTTTGTGTGCCAATGCAACAACAGTGTAACCGCTATTTTCTTTTTTTCTTTTTCCCTTTCACAGAAAACAGAAATGCTCCTTTGGGGAAGAAAACATCGTGCAGAAGGACTGGACACACAGTGTTAAACAGGAACAGTTTTTTGCTATACCAAGCTAGAAGTTCCACGATGGCAATCCAAACCTCCTGGCCTGTATCAAAGCTCCCCTGTGGCCAAGAGCCACAGGGCACATGGTGGAGAGAGCCACAGAAACCCTTCAGGGCTCTATTTGGGAGCAGGAAAGAGGTGGCTTTTCCTGTGCTCTGTGCTGACCTGGTGGTGTGATGTCATTTGCCTCATTTTTATCAACAGCTGGAGACTCATAACTCTGCTGGCATAGGGGTCACCCGTGGTCAGGACAACAGGTACACCACCAGCCTTCCTGTGACAATGCTCAGGAGTATTTCCAAATCAGGAGTTGATTTACTGCTCCACACAGATGAATGGTACACACATTGTGTACAAAATCACATTGGCAAAGCACATTTCTGGGAGGTATTTTGCACTTTGTTGGAAAAGGAGCAAAATCAAGGGTCAGAGTCTGCCATTCTTGGCCTCAGTAATCAGCAGTGGAAGAAGCTCCATGGTAATGAAGAGGATACTCACTCATTGAGAGGAAAGTGAAATGCAAGGTGGCAAACTACCACCCCAAATACTCATAATGCATTTCACTGGTGGGACTGATTATCCTGCTAATATCTTTCTTACAGCAGCCATCTCTAAAACCAAAGAGAATGATTATATTTCAGATAATATAAACAACAGAAATGTGGCTTATAAAGCTTTTTTAAATGTGAATTTTAGAACTTTAGAATATTCATTAGTGACTTAGTGAGTTACAATTTCGCAGGCTTCTTCCAAAAGCCTTTTATTTTTTTTTCTCACATTTTACAAATGTTCTATACAGATCACATATCTTGCAGGATGACAATTTAAAGAAAAGTTTTATGGGATTGTATTGCAAAGCAGCTTTATTTCCTATTCCTTTCCCCTATGTTGTATTTGTAGTCTATTTAGATTGTGAGCTTTCTCACAGACAGGATTGCAGGCTACTGATCTGGTTTGCAATACAGCTGCTTTGCAAGTCTCCAGGAGTACATAATGGCATAATGGCTCTGATCTCTTCTCTGCAGATTTTTTTTTGTTTGTTTGTTTGTTTGGGGTTTTTTTGTTTTTTTTTTGTTTTTTTTTCTTTTGCAGGTAAATCTGTACTGGTACAAAAAAAAATTAAATGCTCATTCAATTTACCAAGCAATGCCTGGCAGTGGACAAAAATCTGCCCTTACACTATCCATATTCCAAAAATCATCAGACACATTGAAAATGAGGCAGAAACCAAATAATAGATAATAACAAAATTATTATAATTGTAAGCAATAAGAACTATATTCATTCTTAAAAGTACCAATTTTCTAAAGGTTGTGATTGACCTGCACAACAATTCTTTCAGAGGAAGCTTTCAAACGTTCAGATTATGTTGTAATTAAGGAAGAGAGGAAGTAGCTCTTGATCAGTAGGAGACATGGAGACCTCAAAGCACAGACACCCCAATGTCATACACTACCATTTTCTGGTGAAATTACAATATGTTAATTTTATTTTTGTAGTAATCAAGCTGCCAGACATAGCAGGAAGAACAGAACATCTAAGCACCACTCTTGTCTTTTGTCTAGATTAATGCCACTGCATCACAGTAATGTGTTAGCACAATCGTTTCTGAACAACCACAAACAATCTACAAGGCCATTATATTTAATTGCTATTTAGATAGTTTATAAATCTACTGCAAACAATAGCAAGGATGCACTCATAATGCAGCTATAAGATTAGTTACTAATGTCATGACATAAACCAGGTCATGAACTCAGACTATCAGCAACTCCATGGTAACTCTGATGTTTATTTATGTCCTTGATTTCCAATAAATGCAGGAAAGCGTTGCCCTCTTTTGTTTCAACACACATTAATTATGTTGCCTTTCCAATGATATTGGATCATGATGCTCACTAAATTCACACTCTGTCTCATCCCATGACAGCTTACCCAGGAGAGCAAACATAGTGTAATATGCTATATAAATAAAATCACATATAATATCTGAACTACAACCTATGCAGAAAGCTGCTTCATAAATCTGCTGCACAGATCACAGCAAGGCTGCCTTGCCCCCAAGCTGATGCTCTGGATCTGCTGCCTCCTCCCATGGAGCTGCCTGAAGAGCTCTGCTGGCTGCAGCACTGTGCAAAATGTCACTGAGGATTGGGCTGCTTAGCCCTTTAATCTCTGTCTAAGTGATGTGAAGAACAGACTTATCCAAAAACAGTGCATGCTCAGGAATGCACACTCGTCCTTCCTCACACTTACTGATCGCTTCTGACTAATGAGCCAGCATGGAGCTTATAACAAAATCATAATCTGTCCTTACCATAAAATCTTTTAAAATGATCTCTGGTTATTTCAGGCTCATCTTACACTGATATCAAGCATTCAATTAGGCCCAGACTGATCAATCCATAACAAGCTAAACTGAAAAATTTTCAACCTAATTACTCCAGAAGAAAAAAAAAAACAACAATGTTGGGAGACAGAAAAATATCTAAAGGAAATTGTAAAAGACTTGGTATCAGAAGAGGAATCTTCTGTTTCCTTTGACAAAATGGAAGAAAGCAGCATTATAACTGCACGAACAAAAGTAAAAAGATACAGAAAAGAAAATTCTGAGCTTCTAAAGTCATACTTACATTTTCTACTATTTTTAGGGTGGAGGGCAATCCCTGAGAACTTTGTATGAAATATAAGAGCAGGGTGACTCTGAGCATCACCTACATGAGAAACTCAAGCAGAGTTGAACACAAAAGTCTCTGTTTTCAGCTGCTATTGCTGACCCAGCCCATCTTGCTTTATGGGACACATGCCTTCACATCCCCACTGCACACAGGGTTCAAGTTACCTGTTGTCTTTAGGATGGGCCAAATTTTAGTGGCTCACATTCACCTGTACAGACTCCCCACAGCACATCCAATGCAAGAAACACAGTTAGTCCTAAAATATCTCATTAGGAATGAGACAAGGTGAAATCAGGAAATTTTGACTAGCTCTCGGAATAGCACATCTGTTTGGGACAGTTCAGCATCTGGGAAACAACACCTGAAAATAACTATTTCCTTTCCTTCCACACAAAACTTTTCCCTTCTATTTTGGAAATGCTATCACCTGCCATAAACCAAGAATAAAATCAATGCATTGTTTTCTCTGACATCTGACTTTTCAATCCTTTTTCTCCAGCCTTGGGACTGCCAGTAGAGATACATTTCCCACAACTACACATCCACAAGCAGCTCTTGGCATTTCACTGTCTGGTTTGGGCTGAGTCAACATGAAAGCCTAAGTCACTTTAACACAGTGCAGCAAAAGTTTAATCAGCACAACTTTTAGCACACACACAGCGGGGAAGTCATAACCCCTCTGTAGGGAAAAAGAAACATTTATGGGCTGGCAATGATGGAATTTAACGTCTCTTCTTCAAGAAGGACTTTGCTAAAATAGAAATAGCCAGGAGAACTGAACATAGCCAAAGTTTTTCAGCCTTGCAGAGGACAGTCACTATCACTTCCACTGACAGAAACCTGTCTATATCTCTGATGGATTTTATGCACCAAATGAGAAAACAGATTTTAACATACAGCAAACAGAACCTATAAATGGAAGAGGTGGAGGAACCCTGCCACGGAGCAAGAGTTCAGTGGAGTTTGTGCCAAGTGGGTTTTGCTGCTTCAACCTGTTCCTAGCAGAACTCTGTAGGCACTGGTAGCATCACAGAAACTCCAGTCTTTTACAAGTCTTTTGCCAAACACTTTAGGAAAAGTAAATAAAAGTCGTCTTTACGATTTATTAGAACAACTTTGGCGGAGAAAGAATCTGAACCAGAAAGGCATTAGAAATCTTCAAACTCTTCTCTTTCAATATTTTGGTGCCTTCCTCTTCAGAATCTTCCTTTTCCAAGGTGTTAAGGAACATAGAAGATAGCTGCTTTATTGGGGTTTTTTCCTCTTTTTTTTTTTTTATTTGCCAGATAAAATTGTCGTTTATATTACATTACCAAAAGATGAATATGACAATTTTTCCAACCCATCCTGTGGTGTATTCTGTGGTGTACCTTTTTTTTAATCACTAAATATGAAGTGACTACATGACTATATGGTCCAGGAACACAGGTAAACATGCAGCAGTTTTGGGCAGAATTTTGGAGTTAAACAGAATCATAGTCCATAATAAAACCCAATGTTTTCCAACTCCAGTTTAGCTAAGGATTCCATCAGATTTCAAACTCTGCTTCACAGTTTTTATAGGTGGCTATTTCTGAAGAATTTTAGACTTCTGAAATATAATTTTCATGTTTCCACATTACAGAAAACCACATATTTTTTCACACAAGAAGCACAGCAGCCCTATTTTATGAGCCATTGGACTTGCAGTTAATATTAGTTAACAGACGGAAGTGTGAATATTCAGATATGCTTTGTTACACATGGACATGTTGAACAACACCATGAGAGGTGCATATTGCTGTTTTCATTGCTCCCTGCAGACTGCTGCATGGAAAAGTCCTTAGGACTGCTCCTATCACACATGTGTGACTATATTTGGTTTTCTGTGTCTTTCTGGGACTGTATGCAAATAAATATACATATATATATATATATATATATATATATATACAGCAGCACAAGTAAGCACGTGAAAAAATTCGATTTTTAGCACAGTGATATATCAAATTTCCAATATATTTGCTTCTGGATAAAAAAAAATGCAGTACTTCTGTGCAGGGCTTCCATACTGACTCAAATATTAGCTGCATGCTAGATCAGTGATAACAGAATAAGAACCAGGGAGAGGAAACATCTTTTATCTCCCCTCTCGATTTATTCACTATAAAGCTGCTGGGCCTTTTACTGTTCCACATGAAAAACAGTGGTAGAGGAATAATGCCCCTATAAAACATACGATTTTCTCATTATTTCTTCACCTCCCTCAAATACAGCCAAGTGGCTATTCCCACAAAGGGCCAGCAATATCTAATCCTTAATACTCATAATTCTAAACTGCCTTGGATACTAGAACATGTTCGTTGTATTTCCCGAGCAAATTGATGAAGAAACTTCTTTGCTCAACTTAGTCTTGCTCCATTTACAATGTTCCATTTATAATGATGTGGTGGTCTCCAGAGCTCACAATTTTTTTATTTAATATATCAGGCCTTCATAAGTAAAACTGTATTTTTTCCTGTTTTTGCCAAACTGCATGTTTTTTCTGGCTGCATTCTCCATTCCCCTTTTCTGAGATGGGAACAAAAGCTTTCAGATGGGGTGTCACTTTTGGAACTAGAGGGCATGCATTAAATGCTACTCCAATCCATATTTAAGTGGAGTGACCACCCAGAAATTGATAATAGAAAATATTAACTAGTTCAGTAGAATAGCTTCAGAGCAACTCATACTATATTTTTTCCTTTGAAATAATTTAAATTAAAAGGCCAAAAACATTTAGATTTTACAATGACAGTTTGACAAATACAAGAGAAAAATCCAATGTGTAGCAGCAGCTTAGGAGGAAGACAGTTTAACTAAGTGTTTTAGGTAACTCCAATTCTTCTGTGGACTCGGCTGGGTAGGAAATCCTCAATCACAGTTTCCTTCCTTCAGAGAAACATGCTCAGCAGGACAAAGGACCTCCAAATGTGCTTTGAACTACAGAAGTTTGGTAATTGAACCCCTCATGCATTTTAAATGAGGTATCATACCTGAGGTTAATGTCACAATTGAAGTGTTCTTGTTTATTTCTAGTTTTCAAAATAAATTCAAGCAGACGTTTTCCTCTCAGTTTCACTGCCATCTGCCTCATTAGCATAGTCATTAAAAAGGAAAGATGAAATAAAGCCTTGACATTTCCATATGTAATTTTAAGTTAATAATCTAAAATACAGTAAGTCAAAAGAGCAGAAGACTTTGCAGATAAAAACAGCAGAAGAAATACATTTATTTAGGACTTACTTCATTAGCATTAATAAAGCTTTTACTTCATTTGCATATGCAAGTGTTCTTGCCAGGAGGGGGTGCCAAGTACCCACAGCACTAATTATGCAAAAAGAAAACACATGGCAAATATTTTACAGAAAGATCAATTACCATGTTTTATAGCAGTTCTACATTACCTTGATAGACCAAACAGTAAATGGAGCTTTCAGCAAGTAATGGCTGTTAAAGCATGTGTTGAGCAAGGTAACTGTCTGAGAACAATCCTGCTAATTCCTCATTTACTAAAATTAGTCCAGGGTTTATCTGAGTACATACAAAATAATGCAACTTCAAAGAACTTTGCTGCTGCACTATTTGTCTTATCTAAAACAGTCTTTGAAAGCCATTGGGAAAAAGCACTAAAATTTTGACAAAAGACAGCTGTAAGGTAATGTCATTATTAATAGAGTCTGAGAGATATTTACATTTTTGTGAGGCAAAAGGTATTGATGGGGGTGTGAAGGGAAATTGAACCCCCAAACATGACAAAAGGATAAAGATAAGATGACTGATCACAGAGCAAACGGGCAGAGAATTCTTGAAATGTTACATTTATTATCAGCAATTAAAGCAGACTGCTCTGGTTTATTTCTGAGTTTCTGTTTGTATGCTGGATTTTAGGCAGTTTCAATACAAAGTGAGGTCCTCTTTCACTGGATCTTTTTCATTCTTTATGTAACAGCTTCAGCTTCTAAGATCTATTATTTGTGAGCAATCTTTTTTGTTGTTGTTGTTTTGAAAGATAAGGGCAACTTAGAGATTTCTAATATTTAAAGTACTTTCTAAAAACTGATGAGAACATCCTGAATCCACAATTCAGCTGCAGTCACCAAATGGTTCTTAGTGTATACAGACTACTAGGTAATTCAACTCAATCATGACCTAAATTAAAACAAAGCATTGTAAAAGCTCATCTTCAGTCCTACCATTTGATAGTGTTATATTTTGTTGGTAGCATCAATTTTTGAAAAATCTTCTATAAAATAATTTTCTTTAGTATTCTGGATAGTTTTACTATTTTCTTGATTTTTGTTTGGTTAAAATACATATTGATATATGCATAGACATTCATCTGTCAGTCAACAGATCATTATTTTTGCTGATCCATCCAAACATGTAATCCAAACACCCCTTAAAATCACTTAATATGTTAAAAAGAAACCAGCCTGCTGCAATAACACAAAACATCTATTATGAAAACAAGGGCAAAGTGACTTGCACGGACATATGTTCATAGAATAAAGTCAAATAAAATATTTTATACAAAATAAACAACTTGTATCACCAACTAGGCAAAAAAAAAAAAAAAGCAAGCATAACTTTTATGAAAAATATGTGTCAAACTGAACAACTTCCAACCATGCTTCACTGGGAGCTAGCTGAAGGCCACCCAATAACTGATCAGAAGAACTATTTGTATCACAAGGAGCACTGCAGAAGAGCACGACAGTGTTAACAGGCACTGTTAAATACAACACTGCAAACTGGAGAAATCTCCAGACTGAATTTTAATATTCAGGCTCCTACTGCAATACATCCCCACAGAAAGATCCAGAGTTGTCTCAGTATCAGATACAAGGCAGATCCAGCACAAACACATGAAAACCTTTGCTACAAACCATGGAGAAGATAAGGCTCAAGAAAGGAGAATGCTGGATAAAAACTGGGCATTCCACCAATAGAAGACTTTTAAAAAAGCTCCAAAGCATTCTTCTCCTCAGTAAAGCCTTCCCACCAGATATGGGATATCTCTTTCTCAGATACAAGCAAGGAAGTTTTTAATCAATAAACTGGAGGCAGAGAAATGTTGATGAAACAAATTAGATCTCTAGTTGGGTTTGTCTTTCCTGGAATTACTTACTGCTGCAGTGATGGATTCTATGGAGGTGAGGTAAAGATATAATCAACTAATGACTTGCACGATTTTAATCAAACATGAGTAATGTTTGGCAAATACATAAACAGCTCCCTAACATACTATGACACAGAAATGGTATTTTAGATCTGGCACAATTCTAACACAGTTAAAAGGCAACACTTTAAGGAGTGTGACCTTGAAAACAGTTCCCATTTTAAGAGCTGTGTGACCTTACGTTACATTAATTCATTAGATAAAAGTTTCTTCTCCCCAGTGGCAAACATTTTCAATTTCACCACCAAAATGTCATGACTCAAGCAGCAGATGTTTCTCTGAGCTTTCCTCTTAATCATTACAAAAACCTCTACTCTAGGCAAATAGCAAGGAACTGAATAACTTGCAACCACTGTGGTAGCTTGAAACCATGGTACTGTGGGTCAGTCACCTGGCATCTGACATAAAACTAACTCTGTCCTTCACCAGCCACACAGGCCATCCTGGCCCATTAGACAGCCCCAGAAATTATTCCTAACAGTGAACTCAGACTTATGTATACTTTCCACAAGGATGTAAAATACTGCATATACTTGATTTCACTGCAGCCATATTCCATCTGTGCAATAAGCAGTTTGTGGTTTCATACATATTTTCTTTCCTGTTTTTTTTCCCCTTCATATCCTTATATTATCTGTTTGAACATCTTGCCAACTCCTCCTCACTGGAAGAATTTAAGATAACTGTGTAGGCTGCACTATTACTTCGATCTGCAGAATTGTGGACTGGAAACATCTTATTTTACACTACAGCCCAACTATAGAAAATAGTTGATCCAAGTCCATGTGTTATCCCCCTATAATCTGGATTTAATCCAGGACTTTCCAAATACTTGGGATCTTTGGCTCAGTCAGACATACCCGTG
The DNA here is from genome assembly GCF_052056855.1 of Sturnus vulgaris. Classification (NCBI taxonomy): domain Eukaryota; kingdom Metazoa; phylum Chordata; class Aves; order Passeriformes; family Sturnidae; genus Sturnus; species Sturnus vulgaris. The sequence continues at coordinate 34,095,136 of NC_142249.1, forward strand.
CCTCATGTTTCACATTTTGTGCTAATTTTGCTGACCAGTCCTGGCTAGAGTATTACTATTCATTTCTGCACTACAGATGAAGGGGGATATTCCCCCTCACTTTAGACAACTACATACGCTCTACCTCTGTGATGGCACACAGCACGTGTCATGGGTCCTTCTACCTCAAATTTTTGTATATAAAATAATTTTTTCTCCACTTGTTCTCCACTTGTTCTTCAGTTGTAAAGAATGGCTCTTGGCAGTTACCCAGGTTAATACATTATGATTATTTTCAGTAAGTATGTCATTGCTTGTTTTACTCATGAATTATCACTATTTCCTTGTTCCATGGAAAAGAAATGTAAGTTTTGTTCAGGAAGGTAAGCCACTCATAGTGTGTTTGGCAGCATGAGTCTGTGAAACTGCAGCTTTGTTTGCACCCAGGTATATTCCACTGATAGCTACTGATGGATTTTCATCATTGGATCTCTCCCTTTATGTCTTCCTCTCTGCCCTGTTTCACTGCTGGTTGCTTCCTCTACTATTTTACTCCAAACCTACTAACCCAGTGTTTGTTCCAATGACAAATTTTATAACAGAACCATTGTGGCAATGTGTCCTCAGCCACACATCTGTCCTCTGCCTAACCTGTTCTGCTGGAATGAACTCTCTGTCCTGCTTCTGCTCGAGGCAGATGTTCCTTTGGACAGCAACAGCAACCATTACTCACCACGGTCTTTATTCATTCATGCTCCTTCTACATTTCTGGCTTGCTGCTGAAGTGGGAGGGTAATGCAGCAAGGCACTTCTGTCACATTGGAAACCTCCTTTTGCCACACGAACAGCTTCAAGAGGACATCCTTCTAACCGGCAATTCCTAAAGTCACCTTCAGTGGACTGTTCCTGCAGGTGTGCATCTCTATGTACAATACTCTATGGCAGTACTCGGTGCCATTCAGAGTGCACACAAGATTTTGTGTTCAAAGTTATTATTTCCTAATTCTGCAGACCATATGGCACCATAAAACCCACAGCAGAGCAGATATTTTTAAAGCATGACATTAACTCTACTAGGGACATTAACAAAGATGAGTAATGTTATCCTCGCTGAAGTATGAATTATGCCAATGTTTTCAAATTTGGATGATTAAGGTTGTACCTAAAATGATCACACATTTTTTTTGCAGTTTTGAGATGTAATAGGAATGCCTGTGTCTGTATCTAAAAGTATCCACACATACTTTCAGAATTTTAAGCAAAACACATAAAGATAGCATTATTCTGATTTATTTTTCTGAGGTTTATGATTGGTAAGTTTATGATTAGTAATTTTAGTTCTACTTCAGATTACTGATGAGACGTCCAGCACAGGCAAATCTTACAAACTGCAATTTAATTAAAATATTTCTTAAATCTGTTCAATTTTGCAAATGCTTCTCCTTTCTACTACAACCTACATGGTTTGCCATATTCCATAATTCTGCCTGGTAAATAACCTATGTATTTATTACCACTAATCCTGTCGCCATGCTTTCATTATTAATAAATTAATGTGGTTAATTATTAAAACATATCAAGCATTTTCCAATTACTTTTTCTCACCTGCCTTCACTTCCTTAATGCAAAACATTCCAAGCAGAAACATTTTTTACTTTCCAATCGTGTTGATGAATGATATAAAACAACAGGGTATATTCTCTAGATATTCAGCTTACAGCCTCTCTGCATGAACAAGCTGGATGTGCAAGGAGGCCCTGGGATCATGCCTGGGGGCATTAATGAGCTTATTAGAACACTGTAACAAGGATTATCTGAATTTCTTATGCAGAACTGAAGACGTAATCAGTCTCTTGCCTTCAACTACCAACACAGGTCAGCTTAAAATCACTGCTGTTCTAACACCAAATTTTTTTTCTTCTTATATTGGCATTGGTTATGATGACTATGGATGATTAATATTCATTAAAAATGGTAAAACTTCTGGAAAAAAATTATACATGAAACATGGCATCTCATTTTATTATTATGAATTCAGTGCAGCACAGCTGACCTTGGCAGTAATTTTCATACTGAAATGAAAACATCACTTTCCATGAGTCCATCACATCACATTTGGATGCTAAGCTTTTGCTTTTGCCCACTGTTTTCATTGATATTACACTTAAAAGAAAACTGCTTTTCACCTTTAACTTTCTTCCCACATAGCAGTAGCCATACAGATGGTTATCCTGAAAATCACTTGAGTGCATATTTAGATAAAGGTGTGATTCTTTCAACAACTGTACCACTTGCTTATTGGGGGTCAGCCTGGAAAAACATATTTTTAATAAAAATAAACAAACACATAGAGCTCTCCTAAAAGCTGTAATAGGAGCATACTAGCATAGTGCAGAAATACATAACACACCTTAAGGCTTTCAGTTTTCTTTTTACCTCAGTCTTTCTGGAGTCCATAAATTTTTTATGACTGTGCTTACCAGTTGCTGTCCATGAACACCCCAGGCTGCATACTGTAAAACTGAGTCCTCTACTTCTGGAGGGTTTAACTCCCAAACTTCCCTTGAAAAAAGGGAAACATTTTTACTTGAACACACTGGCATCACCTCATGCATAGAGCCACTGACAATGACACGGCATGGAAAAAACAATGTGACTTACCTTGTGTGTATGTTATAAATCACATATGAAGCTGTATAAGAATAATGAAAAACCTGTCAAAAAAAAAAAAAGTAGAGAATTACAAGACAAAATACAGGATTAAATACAGACTATCATGAGGGCAGTCAGAGGCTTTCAATCCCTGTAAACACTGATACCTTTATCACCGAAAGAATGTTTTACTGAATTAATTATAACCAATAGACCTGAACCGGGTTTTTAAAGCTGTAGGAAGGACACACATTAACACCTGTTAATTTAACCAGACATTATAACAGTATAACAACTGCACAGAAAATGTCCCAATTAGAAAAATCTTCATTCCTCTTTAAAAAAAAAACAATAAAAAACATTCCCCCACCCAGAAAACAAAAACAAAACCAAAAACAAACCAAAAATCCCACTGAGCATATACATTAGGAAAAAAACCCACTTTTTTGTTTTTCTTTATCAAGCTGTGCAAAATGATTGCACAGTTATTCTACTTGAAATGCAGACCAATACAGGCTCATATGGTATTTTTCTGACCACCTGCTATGAACAGACTGAAGGACCTCCCAGGTATGGCTCATAGAACAGAACTCTGTACTTACTCTTTTGCTGTGGCTTTCATTAAATAAGTTTTGGTCTGATTTTGGCTGACTTTTTCAGGAAAAGTCTGTTGAAAGTTTCTTGTCATTTTGGGCAAAACAAAGAACTATTTATTTTCAGTAAACCTTTCTCATTCAACAGCAAGTTTCCAGTGACTTCTGGATTCCAAACCTGTAGGATACTCTGACAGGAACAGAAGAGCACTTACAGTGTGTAATGTGATGGACCATCACACCAAAGTGCTCAAATCAAAGCAAACTATTACACATTCTCTCTAGCCAAACATTAGTCTGTACACAGATGTGAATAACAGACATTTTGCTTTCTTCTAGGCTTGAGTGATTGTTTTTTACCTAGCTCAGTTTTTTGCCTCTACATCTTGTATCATAATTCCATCGTATTAGTTTTAATATGATTTGAAATGACTTAATGGTCTTGGAATATAAAATATATTTGCCTCTAATCATTACTGAACTAAGAAAAAATCGTCTTTTTAATGTAAACTTCTATCAGAAGAAAACATTAGATTAAATCCACTAGACTTATTGTAGCTCCATGACGAGAGTTACAGCATCTCTGCTTGGCACATGAAGGATTTATTTCTGGACAGGTTAATCCCAGTTAGATGGGGACAGCGACAGCTGTAAAGCCAAAACCTTGACATGGATATATGTGTTGGGAACTCTTCAGCTTATATTTCCTGCTCTGGAAACCTTTCAGTGTCTCCTTCAAAGAGAACAGGCAAAGGGGGGATCCTACATGGACAGAGCCACTGGAATTTGTCACTGCGGTACACAAGAGAGTTTCAGGGGTTGTTATTTTGTCTGGAGGCCTTCAATAACAGAGCCATCTGAAATATCCTTCCACTGACTCCCTTCTCATTATTAATTCCCTGCCAGCACATGCCAAGAATTTAGCATGCCCTAAATCTTTGCTGGATGTTACAGCAAGAATCCCACAAAGGTCTCTAAGATTAGTAACTCTACTTTGTGTAACAGCTGAATATCCCTTCTATAAAATTTCCCTTTGAGATAAAAATAATTTCCATTTTCCAAGTCTATGACGTTTAGCATCAGAACTGTTGCTTCAGTAAGAATCATACATACATTAATAAGTTTGCCCCGAACTTTTTTTAAATTTTATATTTCTGCTTAAAATAAACTGTTTTGTCATGCAAGGTACCAGTTTCTTCTGAGAAGTGTAACTGAAACAGAGAAATGGTTAAATCATGGTAGGTTCTGCACAGAGTATGCACTGCCAGAGGTTACCCAGAGGGGCCAATAGCTTTTAAAGGCCAGTTACAAAGAAGAGAAATGGGTCTCTTGTCCTTGTGGGAGAAGGGAAAATTGTGTCAAAGATAACGTGAGGAGGGTGGATAGATATTTTAAATAGAAATACTTTAAAGTAAATTATTAAACAGAGTATATTTCAACAAGTATGCTAAACTAATAAGTCATTCTGACAGCTTAAACAGAAAATATACTTTACCAACAAGAATAACACTTCATACATCATGTGGAAACTCTGCTCTTGCCTTGTGTAACATTTCTGTCTAAACATTTATGTAGAAACATTAATATCTGTTGAAAAAAGTTGAAAGAGCTCCACATCTAGTGGAGACCAAGACTACAGTCACTTTCAGACAGGATGCTGACATTTTTCTCGGTTTACTCATATTAGTTTTAGTTCTTAATAGGAGCACTATGTATAAATTAAAAGTACGAAATTTCCTAATTCATCTTGTCTGCAAAAGCCACACACTGAAACACAATCACTATCAAAATGAAATCAATAAGAAAGGTTGTAGAAAATCTTTATTTTTCTAGTCTGGCTCTTATAGAAAGTGTTTAGGAAGTTCTTGTAGCAGGCTTTACCTGCTTGGCTTCCTCTTGCACACATATGTGTCAGTGGCTGGGACACAGCTCTTCCCTAACATCATCACACAACATCTGGCACCACAGGGAGGAGTCCCAGCAACCCTCAAAACACCTGGATCAAACCTCCCACACAGCCACCAGTTGTGTTCTCTGCAGAAGAGGCTTGGGGAATTATGTCCTGCAACTCCTGTATTGTAGGATGTGCAGTAAGCAGAAAAAACCTGGTAATTGATGCAAATAACCAGGCAGCACTGACCCCTCTCGCAGTGTATTTACAGTGAAGGCTGGATACTGGGTACAACAGTCAAACCCAAAGTACAACCATTCCTATTCCAAAATGTTTTCACACATTTCTTGTACTACATGCCTTCTAAACAAGGTGCTATCAAAAGACTGAATAAACACTAATATTTAAACATGGACATTGAATTGTTCCAACTAACCAAAATAAGAGATGTGAAACTGAGGGAAAGGGTTTGGTTGTAGTGAAAAAACCACATCTTCTATGTACAGAGAGGAATCAGTTAATGATTATGGACACACAAAACATCTCTAAGAATAAAGCAATGTTGGAGAGAAAAGCCTTTTAAAATATTAAATGCATTACAGCAATTTCTGCAGTGTCATATCAGCTGAGAAAAATGAAAAGAGGAAAATGGCCTGGCATAATTTATTAAAATAATTATACATGTTAAGGTTGGGCACTGTGAGGAGCCTTAACTTCAGAAGTGGCATGTATGATTGCTAGGGTTCAGGCCTTTCTGGCAAGTAAATAACTTGCCTGCTTCTATTACGATAAGCTGGAAAATGCTCCCCGCAATGTTAAGAACTGTGAAAATGGCTTTTAAAATCAGACAGACAGTATACCTCCCCCTCAGTACAATTTATTTAATTTTTCTTTTGCCACAGAATGCAGTCAGTAGCAACCATTGCATATTAAATATTTCTTCTGAATTCATTCTTTTATCAGTTTATAAAGTGATGACAAGCTTTCATCTGGTCCTGCGCAACACTGAAAAACTTAGCTGCATTAGTGTATAAAAAAATGAAATTACAGAACTCCATTACAAAGGGCGTAAAAGAAAAAGGTGACAAAAAGTATTTCAAGACAAATTGCTCCAGTCAAAATGTATTGAAATAACAATCTATTACTCAGCTAACAGCCAACAATAAAAAACACACTTATCAATCATGATCTGAACTTTTAGATGGCACATTTAGATGAAGGTGTGATTCTTTCAACAATTGAGTTCTGAAGTTTTGTGTGTCCTTTTTTCTCCACCTTTCAAGGAATTCTTTTTTCTTTCTATGGTTTCTAAAACTGAAATAATTCCATGGAACTCAGTGCATAGCCCAACAAGATGCAAGAAAACAGTGCCTTATACACTCTGCCAAACACACTCCACTCATTCAGCAATACGTTCCAGAAAAGATCCAGTTCACTGTCCCCGTGTAATTTGGAAAACATTTCTCAACAGAATAGTGTTTTCACTAAAAAGCTGCCAAGAAAACCTCTGTAGGAGTATTTTTATAGTGTGATGAGAGCTCTCAGCTCCAGGGAAATGGAAGAGAGCTGATGACATTAGAACCTGGCAGTGCTATAATCCCAAAATGCTTGGGCATGCCAAACACCTTGATGCATCCTTTATCCACTTCCTGTATTATAAACCAATTATATTCTTTCATGTGTTATTTATTTAGAGCAATAATGATGCCTTCTTGCTGGCACAGCTATTTGCATGGTAGTGCAGTGACTGTTCTGTATTTTGTTTTCACCCAAACAGACACCTGCAATCTGAACTCATCTCTGCAGCTCTCAGTGCTGCTACACTCTGTAAATTCCCCTTTCAGGTTCCAGTAAGACATCTCACAGGGCATAAAAGCACTCAGGCTGAGTAAGAACTATAAAAGGTGAGAGTATGCGAAATACATTGGGAATTTCAGCAGCTGCTGTAGTACTTTCTGTTATTCCAAAGCTTAACAGCCAAATGGTGTCCATGCCTTGCACACAACATAGATATCCATCCATTTGTATTGTACATAGCAAATAGAACATATTATTTAAAAGCTGAGCCCTTCCCATTAGTTTAAAAAAAAAAAAGCAGCAGAGACCCATTAAATAACTGAAATGGCAGTGTTTGCCATTATTCCCACCCCACTTATTCCAAACACATACTCTGATTTGGAAAGAGAGGCAGTTTGTCAGATAAGGTTCCAAACCAATCAGGTCTCTCTGATTCACCAGTGAAGTATCAGATCTTTTCTGGGTTAATTTACACTTCTGATCCCATTAAAAACAATATCTAGAATTTTAAGAGACTAGTACTCTGAATGAAAAATTACTAATTCTTGTTCTATGGGTTAAAGAATTTAATCAGATTTGGACACAGAATAATCAACCTTAGCTGAGTAAAGTTTTAACTCCTGCAATATATGGATGCCTCCCAAACAGTATTAGCCATAAAAAGAGAAAGATCAAAAAAATGCTTTTATTGCTTCACAGGAAGAAGTTAATTATTAGGCAGTTTAAAACTATGAGAGAACTCGACCTGGAAGAGGTTTTCTGTGCCTGAAAACTTTTCTATTTTTTCCCAGCTACATCAGTTGGCCTAATAAAAGATGTTACCTCTTCCCACAAATCTTGTCTTGCTTATCTCTTCAGGCCACCACATCTACAACCACAAAGTTAGGCAGAACAAAAATATTCCTAAAGCTAGTTGGAAAAAAAAAAAAAAGAGAACTACCTAAAACTAAAAGTGATCCTTCCTAATTATTTACCTGCATTACAGTGCATATCACAAAATGCATGTGAACCCAGAAATCAGGGGGCAGCACACAGTGAAGCAGAGAGGTAAACAGGAATACATCTTGCCAAGGACACTCACTTCTCCAATCATCCGTGGACATTCTCCTCACCTTTGAAGATCTTTCATAATGCATTGGTAAAATGGTCTGGCACGTTTCCAAACTGCCTTGGTGGGTGCCAGCCACAGGAGCTGCTGGCTGTCGTTCACAATGTGAAAAACCAGCAACACAAGTAGGATTCTGCCTTTATCCTCTTTTCTACAGTTGAATTAAGCATTTGAAGAATTACTGAAAAATCGACTTATACTGAAAACTGAACCAAAAAGCCTTTGTTGTGGTAAAGTGATTAGAAGGCCAAGCAAAAAGGTACCTGTCATTCATCTGCCATTCATGCAATGAAGTACCCACACACAATGACAAACACAATCTCATTCAAAAATCCAAATCTTTAAGAAACCTCCACTAAAGGCTCAAAAATACAGTTTAGAAAAAGAAATGTAAACATATGTTGCTTCCTATTTTGCCTTTAGGATAAAAATACCTTGGAAGAAAAATTGAATATCCAGAATATGCCATGAGCTACAAATAATGAGCAAGGACCAGATGCAGAGTGGAGAGAATATGAGGGGACATAATGAGGCAGAGGATGGTTATGGAGATCTTTTGAAGGGATCACTGATATAAATACAGTGTGCTTGTGGCCAGAAAAAAATAACTATTATATATTTTCAGTAAGTTAACATACATTCAAGTTCACTCCCATACAAAAACCACAGCCTATATAAATTATACTAAATTATACAAAGTTTGTATAATTATACAAATTATACAAATCTCTGTATATTATCTATATAAATTATGCAAATAATCATTGACATTATTTTTCCTGTAGTTAGTGATATTTTACTATAAATTTTGCTCAGAGAACACTGGTGTAATTCAGATTTCCAGCAATGAAAACGAGAAAAAGCTTTGAGCAGGACTGGTACACGTTTGGAGAACACCAGATTATTTGTGGCTGAACTTTCCATTGTGGAAAGCCTGCTGAAAGCAAATGAGTTACAGTAGGAGAGGGCAGTGTCTGCTTTATGCCATCAGGATTCCAAGCAGCAACTTCTTGCTCTCCAAAAAACCAGATTAACATTCACACAACCAGCTCCTATTCCTCATTTCCTTTTAATGGGCTTTAAGACACATGACCTTACTGGGACTGCAGTGCAAAGAGAATAGAATCAGTATCTAATGTGCTGATCACAAAACAATAAAAAAGATATATTCCTTTCTTATCTTTGTATTGCAAGATGTTCAGCACCCCGTTAGTAAAACCTGTGAGGGAGTTAATAAGATTAAATTAGGAGCAGCATGACTACTGCCAAAGGCAAAGCACAGCTGCTGGATGAAACTTCCATCCATTTTGCAATTTATGTGCAAAATAAATTAATAATGTTAATGGTATCAATAACACTATGGTGAAATTCAAATTTCTCTAAAATTCTGTTATCATTCACATCAAATGTTCCCCCTTTGCCTTTTCAGTCTAACTCCATGTGTCCTCCAGCATAGGAACTGCTGCTAAATGGGATTGAACAGCTAAATATGGCACAGCCATGGCTGGGTTTCATGTAATTGGTTCCTTGGGTGTGTGAGAAGTGAAGAGAGAGATCTGCAGCATTGAACTCTGAGCCACAGAGGAACATGAAACCACTGGATAACACCTATGCTGTGAGTGAAGAGCTTGAAAAAACACACTCTATACCAATAAGTGACAGCCTCTGCACATTTATGAAAATAATACTGAATAAAGGCTGGAATTCTGCTGATTTCATGCCGTGGCAACAAACACAGTGAGACCTCAGACTATGCATTGACACCAAAGCTCAGCTCACTTTGGGATATACAACAGAAATGCTTCACTCCATGCACCAGTGAAGTGGCACCTTTTCCTCTGGGAGCTCTAGTATTTAACTGGTATTTTCCTGGTGTTAACTTAGTAAATTAAGCCACATGAGTTAATGACTGATTTCATATTGATTATGTCTGAGATAGAGAGAGCAACGGGGACTTCTCATTTTAAACAGTATGACACAACATATTCTTCAACTGGGTTCAGAGCAAACTCTTAGAAACAATCAACTGAAGAGTCTGTAATACTGAGATGATGAATTGCTACCCATTTATAAATCCTATTATTTCTACCCAATTCTGGAAGCAAAATAAATAGACGTAAATTTTGTCACTCCTGATGTCTAAATCTTTCTATAGTCTTGCATAGTTTTGGCCCTTTCAATGAAATATCTGTATATAATTGCAGAGTTAATTTAAGATAGAACTTGATGCATTTGAGCACTGAAGTTATATGACAAGGTTATAATTTTGAAAAACATCATATTGATTTGTTTCAATCAGCATTGATTATTTCTCATGATTGATAAGAACCACTGCATATCATTGGTAGTAATTTATGGTTAACATTAATACTTTGGGGTGTGAAATATTGCCAGCCATAACAAATATATGCTGCCAAACCAAAATAAATATAAAGGCGAGACATTTTGAGATACGTAATTTATCTGTAAGAAAAAAGGCTGTCAAGGAAGCCTAAACAAAAAAAGCACCTCTAGAAAATCTGTTAGAGCCTCAACTGCTCACATAGAATTTTTCAATAAGATTAATTATCTCAAGAAAAAGACATCCACTGCAGAATGTAAATTAAATCATAATCAATTAAATTCTATTCATATAACCAAGAGTAATGTGATACAAACCACAGTTCAGAATAAATGCAGAAACTTCTTTTTCTACTCCTACATCAACAGCTGATAGACCATCATTTGGATATGCAACTCAATCAGTTTTGAATATATAATAACTTCAGATGAGTGAATTATTCAAGAAAGAATGTTCTGCATTGCCACTTCTGAAAGCCTCACACATCACTGTCATTTGAAATTCTATTAGTTACACTATCACGTAAAATATGTTTCTTGAGTCTTGTATGAGATGACTTACGACAAAAATTTATAGGTCTTTTTTTTCTGGCTTATTCACCTGCAGCATTAAAAAACAAGAATGACTGCACTGAAATCATTGTTACATGACAGTCAAACTGGTAAATCTCAGGCCTCAAGCATAATACATGCATTTTTTTGTATTTATACACAGGTATGTGCACATCCTTTTCAAGCATATGCTCACACTCATATTCAGTGTGATCAAAATTTGGACTTCATGAGTATTTGGGAATTTGTAGAAACTTCTCTTTTCCTGAAATGATTTGCAGGCAGCTTTAGAGTGTGCATGTGTATTTTGATCTGGACAAGTGTATGCAGAAACAGAAGATATAAATTCTGACAGCACAACCAGAACTTTATCTCCATGGAAATATGAGACTGGTGAAGGTGCTTGCCTGTGGTCAATGCAGCTGAGAATCCAAATCTGTCTTAGAAACACATGCATTTAAGTACTTTAATATGCCTGACACTTTAGACAGTCTGGTCTCTTTCCAGGGTCCTATGGATTACTCATATCCCACATAAAAGGCATCATCTCTAGGGAATTTGGATTGAATGTCTCCACACATACTGAAAATTGTTAACTGAAAACAGAATATATTTTCAAACACTGATTCTTAAAGACAAAGCTGCATCATCTTCTCAGAGTGTTCTGAGATGGTTTAATTGCTCTTTGAGACTCTGTGGAAGAAAGAATCAAATCAAGACTTGGTTTTATTTTAAGTTTTTCCACGTTGAGTCACATACTGCATTTATTGAAACAGATTGCTAAAGAGAAAATTGCCAAATGCAGAAAAAACACCACCTTGTTTTGAAGAGATGCACTTCTACGTGTTGTGATATTTACAAAAATATGCATAAACTGATTCATGTGAAATAGGATGCAAAAACAAAAAAAAAAGGTTAAAAAACTATTGAGAAAATATTTTCTAAATTAACATTCCGTATAAATGAAATGCCTAGGTTCTGAGCACAAAACTAAACAGAACTGAAGGTGCCCTGAGATGATGAGGATACAAAAGGAAATCAAAGCATGTGATGAGTCAATTTTGAAGACTATAGAGAGAACTCAATATGTCTTTTTCTTCTCCAGACAATCTGACTCACTGAGGCAGCAGGCAGGAAGCAGATACCGGATGCTCATCTGCTGTTTGCTTACAAATTGCATGAGGAGATGAAAAGACCCTGTGGAGCTGGAGAAAGGAGAAGCAATGAGATAAATGGCCTGTGGGTCTGAAGAAATGCAAAGGGAAAATGGGAAAGAAAGCTGGGCTGGGGGAAGCAGATGGCTAAACCAGCAAGCATGCAAGATGAAAGAAGGAAGACAAAAAGAAAGGGCTAAAAATATCAAGATAGGAAAAAGGAGAAATAATAAAAAGAAAGAACAAATCCAGAACAAAGCAGAGCTGAGACCCTTAAAGGGCTGCAACTGAAGAGGATCAGATGAAAGGAGAACAGGCAGCAGGGAGGGAGAGCAGTAAGCAGAGCTGCAGTGTGTGGGCAGGGTGGCTGGAACACACAGGCTCAGGGAAATGATGAATGAATTCAGGCAGAACAGACTGCACCTAGAGCCTTGCTCTTCTGGAGGATCGAAGACATGAATGGAGAACGGTTTTCTAAGCAATCTGACAGTTCAGTACCTGTACATGTACAAGGCCTTTCACTGCCTTGATTACCACCATCATTAATTGCTTAGTGTGGATATGACACATGGAACAGCATGAAGGCAGTGGGTGTTTCTCGTTATAAGTCATCATCTCTCCCAGTCCCTCACTGTGACATCAAGACACCTTTAATGGTAACTCTGGGTGTTGGAGAGTCCAAGGAATCTTTGTAGGCTACTGGCAGGGTTTTTTAATAGCAATAAACTTCTTACTTAGCCTTTTATAGAGTTTTTATGAGAAAATGACTGTTTCTCTTTGAGTAGTTATCTGCCTGTAGGTTGAGGTATGAACAGCTTTCACAATTACTTTTGAAATCCATATGTTTCAAGTGCTCTTGTACTGCAATCAAACCTTTATGATTGCAGGCAACCAACATAACCAGGATTCCTTCCCTCCAAGACTTTCTCTAGAAACCCTGTTTAAACTCTTCAAATAATTTGAACACTGCAATTTAGATTTCTCCCCTTCTCACATCAGTTCTGCACTGCAGTGTGAACTCCACTATCTTCATGTTTTAAATACAGCATGAAAAGAAAATCTTTTCCATAGGAGTAAGTTCAGCAAGTATCGCTACAGCTAAATTTAATCTTTAAACTTCCTTTTTGGTCATGCCCCATTCATCTCCCACCTCTCCATGATTTCTTTGGTGCTGCTGGCCCTGCTAACAGACTTACACTGTTCCCCTTCTGTTCCACTACCCTGTCACAAAACTGAGCAAAATACCACCTCCAGGTGCAGTTCCCAACAATGGAGCTCACAGCCAGTTTTCCTCTCCAGCACTTCCCATTAGCAAGCCATGATGCTGCTTGCAGCCAACTAGGTCTACCTTCACTAATTTTCTGGTATTGTGCCATATTTCTGTACTGGTCTCTGCTGTGGCCGTTTTATGATATTACAGTCCCTTTGATGGTGGTGTCATGAAGTAGACTCCTGTAGCAAGTAAAAGACCTCTTCATGATGAAGTGATTAAAAGGTCATGATAAGAGAGCTATTCATTTAGTACAAGGGAGTACTTCATGGTGATCTCAAAGAAGCTGTAACAAAGTGATGAATACCTCACACCAAACTCATCTCTCCAGGAATCATCTAATCTGGTGCTATATTTGCAGACAATAAATAGAATTATAAAGGCTAAATTTGTGCAGGTGGTTGACTGCCTTCACTGGAACATTAATTTATTGCCTAAGACCCCAGGCTAAACCTTTCATTCTCAAATACCCAAAAAGACTTGTCCTTACTTAAAAAGAACACAAAAATTGGATGATAAAGGGGAACATCTTAATATTTCTCTAAAAAGTGGACTCAACCATTTGATCTGTTAGGTCTGTCACACTATCAGCGTTCCTCATAGCCTGAGATGGAAGCTTGGTTTAAAGAGTGATGTGCAACAAAGAAAGCTTGAAACATTTCTCTGGGACAGTTACATAAAGGTCTAGTCTTTACCACCTACTTCAAGGTATTTCAACTCGATGTCTGTATTTTAAAAGATCTTTCATTCTATCTGTGCCAAAGTAACTGCTAACTCATTTACGGAAATTCACTTATCCAACACTCTTTTCAGCACTGTTGAGAAATGCCAACGCCAGCAGATTTATCTGCTTCCCTGACTGTCCTGTTGGCCTAGTCAGACAACGTTCTTTGTGATCAAGGAGCCAGGAATGGGGCCAATGCCTCCTCTGTGAGAGAGATGGGATGGTTTCCTCATGCACAGTGCACATGGGAGATAGCCATGAGAAAAGGACTGAGAGACAGGACAGTTAAAATATTTGAAAAACACACAGCCTGTTTTTATCTTTGGACATTTACTCTGGGATAAAGCCACTAGATTAATGTTTTACTTCTTAAGAGTCAAACAGTGCCAACCATCCCCATTGATATCCACTTGCACGGTGGATTCAATTATACTGTACAGTGGTGTTTCAAGTGAATGAAAACTCTGCCTTAGCATTTTTGAAGCAATGACCTGAGTCAGGCTGACCCTTTTCCTTCAGGCTAAGTAATTTTATGTTGATAGAAAGGCACAGGCTTCCCATGAAGGTACTTGTTTAATGAAAAGTAGCAATTCTAGATTCCAGTGATGAAGGAGGTAGCTTGACTTCACTGCCTTATTTCTGTTTTGTAGGGGGAAGTGACTCATAGAGTGGAGGTGGTTGGGGAGGTTCTTTCCATTCAATTTTTTAGATTCTATGTTCATCCTTCTAATTTGCATACTGTTCTTACAAAACTTGTGCTCTATTTTTAAAATAATTAACTACTACTTTTGTTCTTGATGTTGAATATTTCCCAGAGAACTATTTTGTGCTCTGATTGTATGTAATACATTGCCATGGGACATATCAACCACTTGTTGAGTTGAATCAGGTATTACTTCTTATTTAAGAATGGCAAAACTGTTCCAGCTTCACTACATCAGGTTAAGGACTCAGACCACTGTGTTGGCTAAAAGTCAATTTTCAAAACCTCCAGACAGAGCACATGTACATTTTCTCAGCTTTTATTGTGATTAAGAAAAAAATTGTGAGAAAGTTAGTTATTTCAGAGCAATAATAAAAAAAAGTTAGATAAACAAACCAGATCTTTCTGTGATTTATTACACAGAACATTCATTTTGCAATGCTTTTTCTGGTCAGCAGGCTTTATTTCCAATATGCTTTTAGTTGTACCTACTGAGTTGAACATGACCATGAATGTGATCTTCAGAAGGACATTTTTCTTTTGAGAAAGTCTGCTCCAGTGAATAAAACTATGTTTAAAAAAAACCCCTCTGCCTATGAAACTTTGTGAAAGGAAAATACTCTTGACAGAAGGTATCATCTATTAGGAAAATCTAGGTATTGATAAAAACAGATTACTGCCTAATCCTGTTGTCCACTCCTACCTTTGATGTGGATGTATCTGAAAAGAGGTGGCTAGGAAAATACATCTATGATGGAAACCTTTTTATTGATCTCTGTAAACTTTGTTTAGCTTGATAATGTGTGATTTATATCCAGAAACAACTAAGTAGTCAATTTAAATATGCACTGCTACTAACTTGACATATATGCTCACAGTATCTCATATATATATACATATACATACACATATTTAAGCAAAGATCAAACTGCAGATTTTCAATTATTTGCACTATGAAACCCTACAGAGTTCTTTGTTCATGGACATGAACTAAGTAGTCAACAGCCCATGAGTGTATAAATTGAACAGATTATTCCAGGCCGTAGCTCTCTTGCAGGGACAACAATAACACTAAGGTTTTCTCGTGGCCATATTTGACACAATTTTAGTGCTTTCTCTGCAAAAGCATATGTGGGGAATAGAATCCTAAACTTTCTAAAGATGGATGCATTCAGATGAAGTCAATGAGATACCAAAAAGTCAATGAGATGCACAGCTCCAGCATGATTCTTAGGGACCATCTCTGGTGCTGCATCTTTAGCCATTCAAATACTCTATAAGTGTGACACATAAAACCACAGAAATTGTTATCATTACCCTTTCCATGTGCACTAAAGTCATTCTAACCAAAACAATGAAATTGAAGAGATTTTACATCAAATACCTGATACAAAGTGCTTATATTCCTCTCACATACTCAAGTGCAGCAAATTCCTTTATATAACACTTATTTGATATTTAATTCATCTTCTTTGTAATTCAGTGTGAAGAATTAAATGATTAAATCTCAAATGATTATGTATATAATGAGTAAAAACAGGTCAATTATTTTTTAATTTAAGTAAGTGGGAGTTATAAAATTGTTTAAGCACCTTTAATATGAGGAACTACCTAGTCAAATTCACATTTGTGTTCTTTTAAAAATAATATTGACTTGAATCAAATTGAGCTGCTTAGATTTTTAACTAAGCAGTGGCTATTTGATTATAATCCACTGGCTAGATTCTTATTTTTTGTAATGATTTTTAACCTCTGTCCACTGCTACACTATGTTCATTCTGAACATCTAAATCCCCTTATAAAATATTTTTTATTTTTGTTGGGTTTTTTTTTTTGGTGTTTTGTTTTGTTTTTTTTAATGTGGTTTATTTGTCATAAGAGATGCACAATAGGTCACATTTTCAAGAGAGAGAACAGCCCTTTGATCTGTACACTGACCATCAAGTTCCCTGAAAACTCCTCTTCCCTTACAGAAATTTATCACCAATTTAGCAAAATCATTAAAGAATTTCTCTTAGTAATAATAGTGCTGCAGTTTGAATGACTCTTACTCAACACCCTTTAATTAAATTTTACTTGTAAGAACTATAAATTCAATAAGGAAGCTGAGATTAAAAAAAAATACAGAGAATCATGTATGTTGATCCAGGATTCTTTCAAGGATAAGAACCTTGCATTAGATTATGCAAGCAGCAAAGTTCTGGAGATGTTGAGGAGGGATAGGACTCACAGTAAATGCACCCTCTCAGAGGGTGCAGGTGTAGTCTGCTTTTGGTTATGTGCTCAAGACTGAGTGGTGTAACTGGTTCAACACTAAACTGAATCAGGGAAGATCCAGATCTTGAGGAAGTAACAAAGAATTTTGTGGTGCTCAGTGGTACAGAGCACAGATATCCTCACAAAGAGCCATTTCAGTCATCTATTTGACATGCATAGACTGCAGGTTTCCATTCAACAAATAAATGTTTTATAAAGGTTTGTGCAGTGACCTTAAGTATGCACCATTCCCATTCCAGCTAATATTAAATGAACACAGACATATACGGATTACAGGCAAATGCTTCAGGAATGACATTAAATGTGACCCTGACAGTTAGCAGTTGTTAAAAAGCTGATCATTCTCTTCACTTTTTCAGTATTAAGAATAATGATCATCATTAAGAGCAATGCACCCCACAAGCACAGCACTACCAGGGTAATACAGGACACATCCAGACCTCTGTAGCCTGCAACTGGTTTATAGGTGGGTGCAAGCAATATGATTAATTGCATATTCATTTAGTGGGTTGGGAATTTTTAGGGGCTATTAAGAACTTATTAGATATCGCTTCTTTTTTCTCATACCTTTTTTCTTTTTTTTTTGTTCCAATTAGGTCAGTGGTACCTGACAGCTAAGGCATATGTAACTAAATGCGACTGAGCTCTTTCTCTTAGCAGACACTTCTCTATCAGTACTTCAGAAGTAAAGTTAATCAGGCAGCTAATGATCTGCTTTGGTCGAAGAAATTTTAACTCTCTCATCATCCATTCCCATTATTAGCTGATGGAGCTCCCCACAGATGACTGCTCTCTTTACATCAGCTCTGGTGGAGCTGACCTAACTGGACTCAAACCTGGGATCCTATCACTGCTTCTATCCTTGCATTTTCCATTACTCCTAAGCAGGCCCTTCTAAAGCCCCGTTTGGATTTCTGGCATAGCTCCTGGCTGGCTGAATCTCACCAGCCATCATTAGCTGTAGCATGTAACACTGAAATTCCCTGGCATTCCCACTACAGCTGATCTGAGCACAGAACTTCTGGAGCAATCACACAGCTGGTGACTGCAGCTCTGCAGCACAAAGATGAGATAAAGACACTGCAATGCTTTGTACAGCAAGGTTATCTGCTCTGCTCCACACTGATAATAACACATTTAATTCTTTAGCACCCTCCTCGAGTGTATTCATCACAAAGCAAAGAGGTGCATTATATTCCATAAATACACTGTAGGAAATAAAGTGGTTTGAGAGTAGCCTGCTCTGTGCAGTGTCTTAGCAGCAAGTTATAAGTTAACTTTCTAACACTGGCAAATTATTCAGTTTCTAATTAAATGAGCATGCAATTAATTCTGAGTATTAAATTGCTGCGTGTAAACTGTCAAAAGATCTTTTTTTGAAAAAAAAAAAACCTAAAACCTGAAACTTGATATTCTTGAGTGAACTTCTCTTGTGCAACTTCATTTTAAAAAATTTTGAGTAATATAAAATTAGAGCCAGCTAAAACCAATCCTTAATTCTATATTCTATCTATACAGCAAATGATGTATGTTATTTTTCAGTAGGAAAGACACCAAAAAATTAATAAGTTTCATTACAGAATATTAGCTTCAAATTAAGTTTTCCACTAAGATCTGAAGGCAAACAGTGCCTACTTCATGATCTTTTAAATTACTTCTTCAAGCAATTTTTTATTCCTCTACTTACCTGATTTTACCAATCATGTGGTTTTCTTCCACAGTATCATATTTGGCTTAATTTGTAATTCTTTAACATGCTAATGCAAAAGTGTTCCATGTAATAAAGAAACAGGAGTATTTCCACCCTGCCTGATAATGCAGAAGAGCTTATCAACATTCTGGTCATACTTAATGCAACCTAAACAGGTTTTGCAATCAATAGGAAAAGGGAATTTGTTAAGTCTCAAAGATGTGCATAAAGAGACTTTCTCTGGTATTGGATTATCCCCTGCACTGAAACAGACTGGGTAGAGGACTGCAATACTAAGCAGTGTGGGATTTAGTATCCAAAATATTAATGCCTGATGCAAAAATGGGAGAAAAATCTGCCTGAGAACCAGCCTCACCTCAAGACAGAATGAGCTGCCACTGAAGCATAGAAAAGAAATGGGTTTAATTAGGTTACAAAAAAGTCCAAATATGGCAATTCTACAGACTTTCTAAAAATATTATTTTGGCTTTAACTATTATATGATTTAGAAAGGTTTCTCTTCATTCCAACCAAAATATCTTTGGCTACAAATGATATAATCTTAATCTCCTACCATAAAATCATATAAAAGAAACTCATCTCACTGTACACAGGAATCTGCTACATATTTGAAGACTTGTATCACCAGCCTCCCCCTGTTGAGGCTAAGGAGACCCAGCTCTTTCTTGACCTAAATATTCTTTTCAAAACTTCACTATGTCTGACAGAAAACACGTGCTTAAACACTAAAGTGTGATACTTCTTATTTTTTTTTCCTGAAGCGTAGGACATTACTTTTGTGTTCATTTTTTCCCTGACCCACATCCCCATATATTTTTATACAATACTACTGACTATTGTACACTGCCTATTATGTATTTGTTTACTAGGTTTATTCCCTAGAAAGTATAAGATCTTGCAATTGTATTCATTGAATTGAAACCTGCATATACAAATAACTTCTCCCAATTTTTTCATATAGCTTTCAATTATAATTTTGTTCCTGAGGCTGCTGGTAAGCCACTCTGATATCATCTGGTAATTTAAATAGATACATTCCCTTTTCTGTTACCTGAATTATCAAAATGCTGAATATTACTGGTCTCTGGACAGAGCCCTATGAGATATAAATCCATCTTTTTTGACAGTGAACCATTTATTTGCCAGCATTTACTCCAAACATAGAACTGCAATCTGCTTTTAATTATGGTGGTCCCATTTAGACCACATTTTTTCATCTCCCCCTGGTGACACCACCATGGCCACTCACTCCTTATGTACTCACTAGGCTTTCTGTACAATTGCAGAGAAATTAAACTGATTTGTTATGATTTTAACTTTACAGACGGATCTTGGCAGTTACCTACTCTTTGTTAAATTCTAGATATTTTCAAGCAGTTTAACTCCTCCCTTAAAAAAAAAATCAATCTTACTCCATTTCTCCACCAAAATTCCTGAGAAACTCCTATTTTCTCACTTTTGGGGGAAAACCACTCTGTCCTTTCCAGTTTTATAGATCTTGTCTATCTTCCAACTAATGTCTTCAGAGATTAAAAATCGTCACAATTACTTTACCTCAGGTACTTCCCTGCAGCAATTTTTATCAGGGCCAGGAGGGCAATTCTAATCTTTTCTTTCTCTCTCCTAAACAGAGCATTTGTAAGGTTAACCAGGTCACAGCTAACCTTGCTTCTGAGGGGCAGAAGAGACAACACTTTAACCTTCACTGCTATAAGAGGTTCCTCCTCTCTCCAACAGACAGATTGACTTTTCCCTTGTTTTTCCTTTCCTTTTTGCTGAAGCACTTTCTAAGGAATCTTTGCCTTCACTCAGTGCCCCACAGGTGCCTGGTCCTGCATCCCACACGGCCATGCCATAACTACACTGACAGAAAACACAAACCAACAGCAACCCCCTGCTTGCTCTTCCTTTCTGATGCTTTCAGTGGGAGGGATGGCCACAGTGCCAGCAGGGAAGTGAGGTGCTCTCCTGATCACCCAGCCCATCTGCACTGCAATTCCTACTCAGCTCTCACACCCCTGGCTCTGGTGTTTGACTGATTTTCTCTACTTGCTCTCATTATTCTCTCCCTGCACAAAGTTCAGCATAAGGCATCTGTTTCTTTTTCTGATTCATACATCTTCTCCACACTTTCAGGCAGGCCCAGGCAAGAATAAAGGAGATGATGAAAACAGGCAACAGTCTAATTTCTAGCTATTGCTTAAGAAATGAAAAAAAAAAATATATATATATATATACAGAAAAAAAAAAAGAACAAGGGGGAATAAGAATCAGCTATTGCTCTGCATGTATAAACACCTCACACAGCTTAAAGCAACTGTGCTGCATCTTCTGTGGCTCAGCTAAGCACCCATGCATCAAGATTCACATGGATGTCACTGAAGCTAACTGCACCATGAGGTCAAGTTTTTTATTAATTACAACTGGAATCCTATGTGAATGCAGGATGCCTCTCTCAGAATCATTTTTAAGAGCCAGATGTAAACAAAACTTGTCTTTGTAAAGTGGATCATGGGCACTGCAACCTAATATTGCAACTCTGAGGGAAAAGAAATCACTGTTAGAAACTCAATTATTGACTACTCCTAGAGGTGTCCTTTTAGCATTAAAATTCCTCACACATCAAAAATAAAAATAATCATTTTTGAAACAGGTGCTAAATTGCTTTGCTATCACACAAAAAATACATCTTATTTCCCCAGCAGCTGAAGCCTTGGCTCTGCTGAGCATCCTCAGACCCCCACGCACTGCACCCACCTGTGCCATGCCCCAGCAGCCACTGCTGCCCTGCCAAGGCTGCTCCAGAAGGCACAAGAAAGGTTTTTCTGCCCTCCCCTCCTCCAGTAAACACTCTCCCTGCCCACTGAGATGAACTAAATCCTTTTCCAGTCCCTACCAAAGAAATTAGTTTGTTCTTGAAGAGGTATTTTTTGTCATGATGAATAACACAGTGTTGTATCTCATTGTTAATCAAACACAGGCAACCTTAATATGTCAGTGCTTTGTGCAGCTCTGACCCTCAGTGCTCTGCTTTTGAAGGTTTTTTCCAACTGATTTTGAAGTGTGGCAAGTAATGGGAGAAAAAAACTCACAGACCTTTTTGGATAAAGATATTCTGTCTTGTATAAAATGTAATGAAGTCAGATTTAAATACATATAACCTTGGGGTTATACAGTCTGAGTTCTTCTAAATGTGCTGTGCTCTGATAATACCTGACATTTAGAGAAGCATATCCCACAGTTATGCAATAAAGCTGATAACTTTCTAGAATTAAATCCACTCAAAGTGTGAATTCTGTAGAAAGAGCTGAAAGAAGATGCAAGAAAATAATCTAATAGCAGAATAAAGTGTATGGATTTGCCCATATTTTTATTTTTTTTTTTAATTTACACTGAGACAAGAAAAAATCTCCATCTGATTTCAAATTTAAAAAGCCTTCAAACTTAAAATGCGAAGTAGAGCAAATCAAGGATCTTGGCTACTTATTCTTCATTATGAGAGACAAGCTCATTTCAAACACACATAAATATTTTACAGAGGTGTGGAAGTTGCTGTATAGAATATTTGCCTGCAGCTACAGTTTGCTGTAACTTTTGAAACACTACTTTACATGCTTAGGACTGGCAGACCTTGAACCATTGGTATTTTCATTGACCTTTTTCTCAGTGCAGGGGCCTTCCAGCAAAACACACGGAATTTGCTTTCCCTGATTACTGAAGAAAAGCAGTTCTGCCAATTCTGAGAACAAACCCAGGAAACTTTGCTGCAGCAGAGGAGGAGAACAGCCTGTGGCACAGCAGCCAGAGACTTCTCAAAGCAGCAGCAGCAGCAGCTCTGGCTCCTTGGGTTACCTCAATCCCTCCTAAAACCCTGCACATGTCTGTGAGCCCTGGGCTCTGAGCCTCACAAAATGAAATTCCAAATCTGCCTGGGCTGGAGGGAGAAACTCATCCATTCTTTTTCCACAGAGGAAAAAAAGGAATTGTGTTTCTCACTCTTGTCAAGGAAAGGATAATGTGGAGAGAGGAGAGCTCCCTACATTCGTGTATGCACTCCCACATGTTCTGCAGTCCTTCACAATCTGCTACAAACTGGTGAGACTGCTTTGACTGCAGGGATTTGGTTTCTTTTTAAAAGCTTCCATTGTACTTTGAGCACAATCTGACAATAACGATATAAAAAGTTATAAAAGTGGGGAAAAAAGTAGGAAAACTGAACATGTCTATTTAATGCTCCACCTTCTAAACGTGATTAGCCAACAGAGAGAAATTGGAATTGAGGCTTCATCTCTGATGACACCACACTCACTAAACCAACCATTTTATCAAACAGTCTCTGAAAATTCCTGCTATCCTAAGAAATCAAAGAGGAAGATGTGGAATTGCCATAGGTACTCACAGTCACACAGGATATATCCCATTCTGCAGAAGATGAAAGGAATATGCAAGAACCACAAATGTCATTCTGTGTTTCAAAGCATTACCATGATAACAGCACCTAAGATGATTCTTTGCCTTTGTTATTAAATGAAATATCTCAAATGTAATAATGAATGCCTGTAAGAAGGGAATTACACATTTTTACTACAAATCTACTGTCAGGCATGGCCTGACTCTTACCTGAAGGAGGAATGGGGAAAAGAAGCAGCATATGTTAAATTAATTTTTTTTCTCCTTTTATTACTACTACAAATTTATTGTGTTTTTATGCATGAGATGATTCACTTTTACTCTTAAAATTTCCCAGAATGTGTAAAGAAAACAAAAATTTGAAAATCACTCATTTTGTATTAAAAATTATTTGGCTATATTTAAAATGTTTTTAAAAAGCATTGCTATATTTTTGTAATTCTATCCTCCACTTTTCAAATGCTTGTTTGATATATCTCTTCACTGGTTTGTGGTTACTATGACACATACTGTAGGATTCTGGCACTGCTTCATTATTTTAAATGAATCAGAAGATGAGTGAAGCATGTAGAAATTAAAGCTATATTCATAACATATTCTCATCCCATTGGAAGTAAGGGCTGGGTCACTAAAACCACTCCCTCCTAAAAAATAAGTATAAAATGCTACTATTCAGATGTGCTATCAGTCTTCATTTAATCTATAACAAAAGACAATGCAAACTATTAAACTCTGAAGGATTGTCCCTAGAAATTGTCTGTATTTCATTTACCCTGTTACAAGTTCAGGTTATGGCAGTCTTGTGCATATTTAATAGTCTCTTAATTAACTACTAATGCTGTTTATTTAGCTGGTATGACCACAGAATAAACTCACTCCTGAAGATATACAGAATGGGGAAGTAGCCCTGGCCATTTCTAGGACATATTTTCCCTCCCAAGTGTTTCCTTCATGAATTGCAATGCTATTTTTTTACAGAACTGTGCCCTACTGAATTCATGAAATCCACTTGCAATGATTTTATTTAGAGTGTGAGTGTAATTTAAGGATTCGAGGTAATGATAAGCTGTAAAAATGGATTATTTGTTATCTCAAGACATACTACTAAGGGGAAGGAAAACATAGTTCTTCACAAGCAATGAACAGAACTGGAAAAAATTATCCAGTTTCTGGTATTTTTGAAGCTTAAATAGAGCTCAGAAATCAGAGTTTCTGTACCAATTATGAATACAGAGAACATTATTACATTTTTCTATTTCGAAGGCCAAAAATGACCATTTTAATCATGAGCTCTTGCCAACTTCATGCTAATGACAGATATTACTCTATGACTGACACATCATGCCCCTAATTTCTGTAGGATTTTGAACAACCCTTTAAGAAAACCATCAAGTAACAGAACCTGCCCATCTTCATTCCATAGCCAGAGTTACAGCATCAGTGAGTCCTGTCTTTCATAGGTAATCCTTAAAATGAGAATATATGTTCACATCTGCTTTGAAAAATCATCCCTGGGATTTTCCTCTTAGCTAAAATCCTTTCCTCCTGATCTGATTTAGCTCTACTAATATATAAACACATGCTGCTAATTGTGAGAGACTGAGTAGTACTTTTAAAAAACAAATTATGCCCATTTTTAATCACTTATTAACACCCTTTTTGGTAACACTCAAATGAGATTACCAGCTGAGAAGGAAAATTGTACTTGAGAATGTCTTTATAACTTTACATTTCTGGAATTAAAGAAGTGCTTCATTGAGCTATCTGACACATAATGAGCTCTATTGGAGGGGTGCAAGAATTTTAATTCTTTCTTCACTCCCTGAAACAAAGCCCACAAAAGTGGGATAAGAGGCACTTTCTCCCCGCCCTAAACCCCTGAGCCCAGGACCTGAAAAACACTCTTGGCTCACTAAAACTTGCTTGCTAGATTTCAGATAAAACAAATGAGGATCACTGTTTTTTCTCAAATTTCTAATTATTTTTTTTTCCTTGCTTTTAATTTGGTTCACATTCCAGTAATATTGTGAGACATCAGTGTTCTCACACTGACTATGGGTTGGTCAACACTTCCAGTGTCTTTCTTTGAGTAGGTCAGGCTTTCCATCTCATTTTTTACTCTGCTTCTCATTCTATTAGTTTCAGAAGAACTTCTTCAGAACCACAAGGCTGTTTCAGAAAACAGAGTCAAGATTGCCAGCTAAAGAAGAGATAAAAATTAAAATCACCATTTTGAAGCAGAAAGCCAATGTGGTAAAATAGCATCCTCTTAATAGCTTAAAATTTCCTGACAAACTTATATAGGTCTCTTGGGCTAATAACTAACTTTGAAATCTGAATTAAATTAGTTTTTTTGTAATTTAGAGCATCAAGTACTACCCTTTTAATCTATATGCACCAGTGTTGAGGACAATATTGAAACTGAATCATGTATCTTTGCTATGCCAGTGAAAGCAGCAACAGTTTGCTAATTGCAAATATGCCATCTTTTAAGGAAAGCAAAGAAATTACAGGACCACCAAATCACTTAGGTTAAAAAAGACCTGCAGGGTGACCAAGCCCAACCATTCACCCAGGACTGCCAAGCCCAGGAGGAGAAGCCAACTGCCCTCTGCTCTGGCACTGCCAGCCCTGCAGGAAGGGACATGATCCACAGGGATGCTGTCAGCAAGAACAGACCTCTGCCAGAGGCATCCTAAGCAGGATGATTTCCTGCTTAAGATATTGGAAAGGCTACTCAAAGAGAAAAGTCAGCATCTCTGGGAATCTCCCAACAACTTGTGTACGACCTTCTGCAGGAGAAAAGTCAAATTTGTCTGTTCAGGGCACCAAGTGCAGGACACACTTCAGGCTCAGATGTTGCCTGCAAAGCTGCACACTCCATTACAGCTCATTCTGAAAGAGTATTTTTCCAAAATCCTAATAAATGGTTTTCACAGAAATACTGACAAAGCCACAATTATAGTGGCAATTGCAGGTGATTCTATAATAAACCATATTTCTTCCCTGTGAAGATATTAATTTACTTTTTTGAAATGTTCATTGCTAAGCCTAAGATTGGGTTTCTGAATTGTGTTCAGAGGCAATTTATACAGCAGAAAAAATACACTCTATCCTAAATGTACTGAACACTAATTTAAAATGATCTATTTGCCATAATATACATTCAACCCCCTACTGAAAAGTTCAGAAGCTTCTCCTCCTTCACATACAGCTCCATCAGGCTATTGTTATGCACTGGGAGTCCTGGCATACATTTCAGATGAATTGTGAGGCTTATTTTAAATTTTCCAGCAAAATGCTCTGGGTTAGATACATGGGTTATAGTGCAGATATGCCACTAAGTCCAAATCTCCTATGGTGTAGATTCAAAAGCATCATCATGAGAGCAGTTTCATTTATCAGAATATCAAGCAGTGCTAATGCTCAGCTACATATGATTATTTCCAGAAATTCTTAAATTTGTAGGAAAATTAATATCCATTTACAAGCACCTGCCTATGAAGCTTAATAATTCCCTGAAAATCAAAACCATTTTCTTCTGTCCCTCTCATACCTTTTAGTGTTAGAAATTGAACCCCACTCTTTTTTGGTGCATCAGAGTACTTTCTTTCTAGGGGGGAAAAAAAAGTAAAAAAAAAAGTTCACACCAGACTGTGCTGGGTATTAGATACAACCCCATCACCATATCTACATCTGTGACTGTGTGAGGTACTTGACATAAGTAGTAAGTTTGATAACTTAACTGACAAAAAATTCTATGGAAAACCGAAGCACTTAAAAGTGGGTTTGTTTATGAAGGAGTATTTCTTAATTGTTAGGATATCTTAATTATTGAAACAGTATCCCATCACAGCATTGTAAAACACAGAAGTTTTTGGAGATGCACATCTTATACAACATCTTATACGAGCCTGATAAGTATAACTTCCAGTTACAGCTGTTTTGTTTAAAATAAGTTTTCTTTTAAGCTTGTTGCTCAGCAAAGTAACTACCAGGCATAATTTTACAGACAACACTCATTTGAATTTTCAGTAGTTTTGTTTTTTAGTTCCTGTACACCCAAATATTTGGTAAAGTAACTTTGCCAGAAAAAAAAATCCTGTACCTTCACTAAATTGGTGTGTTCAGGAACTGTTCATCAGTTTACTGAATGCTATGATAATCAACTGAGAACTACCTGCTATGAACGGCCTGCCCAGAAAAAGTACATGTCTCTGGCAGCAGATCAAGCTTTCTCTGAAGTTAATAATTTAGTGGTTAGAAAGCCCAGTAAGATGTCACGGTGGCAAAAAGGACATGTGAAGGTTCCAATAATCCATAAGTACAACAGGGAAAAAATTACATGCTTTAATTGTCTTTAATTTTAAATAAATTTTAAAAGATGAAATTCTGATATACTAAAAAAAAAGAATCCTAATTCAGTTCATCTGCTTGTCTCTTGTTGGGGTGATTTTACTGAGCTCTCTGTGGCCATTTTGGATCCAAATTATTTTCCATAAGATGTGAACAGGGCCCACTGACTTTGAAACTGCTGGGCCATTTATTCTCCAGGCACTGTGAGGAAAGCACAATACTCATCCTTTCCCCCACGTCACTCTGCTCTCACACAAAGCTGCTGCATTGCTCTTTCAAGCACTGGTGCTGCACTCACTAAACTGGAGATTATCTGTTGACAGCCAGCTGGGAGATTGTGTGAAAGCTTTGTGACCTGGGTCTGCCTGCCTTGGGCTGCTCTGAGTTCCACAGCAGAAACCAAAGCAGAGGCCACAGCCCATGCTCAGCCTGGAGAAACCCACTGAAAGCAGGCACACCTCAGCACTGAACATTTAACTCACTGCTGCAGCACTTCAACAACCTTTCCTTGGCCTGTCTAAAATCAAATGTGATGTTCCTGCTTTTTTATTATTAATCAAACAGAAATATTCAATTAAGTTTCCCCTTATAATTAAACTTTCACGGCATGTAATATGCCATTTGTGCAGAATCTGCACTTGCAATCATTACTGGAGAAAAGAAATGTCGACTTCAAAGTTACTAACTCCTACAAGTTGGAAATTCTGTCTTAGTAGATGATGGTTATAAGTTGTAGACTCTTAAAATAATTTAAATTCAATTAAGCATACATTCTTTTTCCATAACAGGTGATGATGAAACAGACTATTTAAAGCAGTTAAACCAAAAGACATTAAAAATACATAAATATATAGAAAGACTGAAAAGAGACAGGTAGAAATGCCTAACTGCATAAAGCTCATAAAGAATAATGAGTACAGAACTTGTACAAAATTACTATTAAAATTCACAGAGTTGTATCTTTAATTCACTTTGACTGTCTCTAGAAGTGAGTTCATCCATGTACATTCTAACCTGCATTTAAGAATAACAAGGTACACGGTTTTATTATAGAAAATTATACCTAAAGACAAGGTATAATTAATAATGTAGCAGAACATAATTTGGTTTAAATGTATTCAGTGCCTCTAAAACTTTTACCCAAAGGTCCTTGCTCTTGAGGCTTAGCAATGTACTTTTGTAAAGTATTACACATCTTAATAGAACTTCACAAATAAATGCAACTTTGTTATTAATTTGTAGCTGCATTTTTTGTTAGTAACCTGAACTCTTCACATTAATTAAAGAGATGAGTCTTTACTACAGGACAGAACTTCTAACTCGGATTTCTGCCAACACTGGCTGCTTAACACACACAAGAACAAGCAGAGAATGCTGTGGTAGCACCAAGGATGATGAACTTGTAGGGCTAATTCAAGGAACTATAAAAAGTACACATAAAACCCCACAGGTATTTAGGAAACTGTAAACAGACAGTTTCAACTTCCTGTATCCTAGAAAACAAAAAATCCGTTTCCTGGCTTACCAGGATACAGTCAAGGGTTTTAAGTCAAATATGTAACTTTTCTTAGCAGTAACTCAGTCAGAGAGACTTGGTCTTTTTCATCCTGGACTGCAAAGACAATGAAGACATAATAACCCAGGTAAAATTTCAGTTCACTAAGGAAGCAAACTAAAAACTGACCCTTTCTGCCCACTGCAGAATAACATGACGTTCTGTGGCTTGCCAATGCTGCAATTTATATCAGAGATATAATATTAAATAAGCCCCCCACTTCCTTGACTTAAGTTGAATCAATTCTGTCTCACTAAGTAGCATCTGCCTTGGGCACAGTTCCTAAGAAATACACGAGTGCAATTCAAATGGGTTGGTCTAGGACAAAATACAGGTAAGATGCTACAGTAAAAAAAAAAAGAAACAGAGAAATTGATTCGGCAGCAGATGGTGAGAAAGCTGAGCTCAATCAATATAAAACAGTGCTTGAAAGGAGACCCTGTGTGAAAGAGGCAGGAGCACAAAAGGCTGAATTGCTGAGAGCACTGAATGTAAAACCTGTAAGCACCTAATGGCCTCTCTTCACTGCTGATGCCAGAACCCATGAACCCATCACCCTCAGCTGTGTGGCTTGGTAATGCCACACAGAAAGTGAGGTGCATCCTGAAAACAGCATGGGAAGGTGAGGGCTTGCAGAGGATGAGCAAACACAGACAAGAGGAACACAGAACCTACAAACTCTCGTGCTTTAGGAATGCCAGGTCAGTCAAGTACAGAAAAGGATTGGTTTGGGACCCCCCCCAGAATCATCCATCACATATTAATTTGGATCCCTTGGTAAAAATGCAAAGACAAGCAGAGGAAAACTTGAGAAACCTTTGTAACCTTGACACCTCTACTACTCCAAATCTGTTTCATAGAAGCTGGATAAGAAATATTAACATTTTGAAGGGATATGGGAGAGAAGGAATAACTGATAGTTACGCCCTAGAAACTTCATTATTTTAAGAAACCAGTCTAAAAAAGTGAAACATTGATTGCTTTGGCAAGCTTTTTAATTTCATCAGGAAAAATAAAACAAGTGGAATTACTATAAAACATTTCATGAAAATTGTCATTGTTTGTAGCCCAATACATCAGGGAAAAAAAAAAAAGGAAGAAAGGAAGGAAACATAAGACCCCAGTATCATAGATATATACAAAGAAAAAGCTGGCAGGAAAAAAAAAAAAAAAAGAAGACTGACACATGATGAAAAGCCATTACCAAAATAATGAGAAATATAATTATTTCTCAAGTGTACTCTTTTGGATTTAGATGGACTTGTACAGAATTACTACATCATTGTATGAAAAAGATAACAAATTTCCCTGGGAAACTTACCAAATAGTCCAGGTAGACAGATTCATTTTCAGCTTTAAGTACTGCAAAGATGCAATTGCAGCTAAAATTTTGCAATCTAATGCAGAACATCATATGTATCCAGGTAAAATCCTTAAAAAGTAACCTACAAAACTGTCTTCCTTCAGGAAAACCCTCCAATCCTGTGGAACTGAGAGCCTGGAGGAATTCACTAAAGGAAGGGAAGGCTGAGCTTTCAGCCTTCTCAGAAGGGAGAAATATGCAAGACCTAGGGCAGATGAATCTGCAGCTTTTTCTCCAGAGCAGCCCTGCAGCAAGGCCCTCCCTGCCCAGGTTATAAAGCAGGATTCAGTAAACCTTCACCAAGGCAGATTATTTGAACAGCTTATATGTATTCAACAAACACAGATGTGATGTTCAGTCTGGTAAGATTGATAATCATTTACACATTATCACCTGTGATATTTTTATTTTGCTCGGTTACAAATAATCTGATTTTGAAACAAATAATCAAAATTTACTTATGCCAAAGACCACTGTTGATTAAATTGAAGAGTAGCACCCAGACATCTTGATTAATTGTATGTATTTATTCCATTTTGTCAACACCTGCTTTTGGGAGTCAGAACAGATCCCTCAAGGAACCTGATAAATCACACTAATGCAAGCTTTTCATTATAAAACCTTATTGTGGTTTAAAGTTTGTACATATTAAGCATTAAATGCTGCTTCTGTTGCACAGCTAACTTTAAAAAATTGCATTGAGCACCATTTTTTCATTTCCAGTTCTGGCGAAATATCTGTAGAATTTTAACTCTGACGACCTGAACTTACTGCTTGTTGATAAGCTGAGGATTTTCAAATTAAGATTTCATTTAAGATCCTTTGTTCTGTAATAAGATTCCAGTAGCCTGGAAATGAAAGCAACGACTGCCTTGTGAACAAACTTCTGATGAAAAACACTTAATAGAATTTTTCTGCTACAACTACCTGCATTATTCTAGTACACAAGCTCTTCAATAACTCATTGTTATGTGAGACAAGTCTCCAGTGCATGAGAAATGTGGACTCCCAAATCCTCTACCTGGCAATGCTCACAACACCTGCTCTCTCTCCAGAACCCCCACACAGCAGATTGCGGATGGAATTTAGGAATCCAACAGCCCTCCAAGATTTGCTATCGCTGGGAGAAAGCTTATAAACAGTGCCACTGCCATTTAAATTAATTACTTTCGCCTTGTATAGTAATTTATAACCTGCAAGCTGTCTCTAAATGTTTTCACAGCAGGTTGAGCATCACAGACAAACCCAAACCTGATATGGCAGCAGTCAGCAGGTTTGGTAGCTATTCCTCTTTGACTTTCCTCAAATTCTCCCTTGTCTATTGAGCTTCCCCTCAAGAACATTTAGTCTCAGAATGATTCCCATCAACTGAGTACAAATATTGGGTTTGAAGTCTTGATTTCACTCTTGTATGTTGCATGTGAAAAGCTTGATCCATTCCCCTGAATCCAGTCAATGAAGTCAATGGAATCAGAACCAGCTCTTAATCACATAATTTCTTGACTGCTTAGAACCTAAGAAGTCAAGCACTGAAATTATCCCAGATGTCAAAGACATCATCACAATGTGGAAACTAGATAAAATACTGAGAATAATGATACCTGCTCAACTCAAGGGTATTTATACCATATTTCAGCCTGAAAACCAGAGTCCACTATCCACAGCAGATTATGCAGGCACTGATTTTAGAAATACCAGATATTAGCAATTTTTGATTTAAAAAACCCCAAACTTGCTTAGATGAGCATTAAAGAAATACAGACAACTGACCAGTGAAATACAGAATGAATTCTCTCTGTGTCACTTTCATTTCCCAATACACATTGGTTTCCTGCAGTAGAGAGCTTTGAAACAAGTCACAAATCTAAAGACTGGTACGCTAATAATGCGTTAAAATATGTCACATTTTGCTCATGAACTTTCCCCAGTCCTGTCATCTACATTCATTCTGCCCTGCTCAGAGGTGTTCCCCACTTGAGCAATGTGGAATGTGTTCCATTCCATATGGCACCCACCACACCTGCAGATATAACAATGGACACTACATACAAACAGGCTCTAGGTGTCCATGAGTTAGTTCAGCAGAAAGATAAATGTAAAAATCTTCCCTGCACTGCTGTGTTGTGAGGTTGATCATAGTAGGGAATAGATGACAGGACTAAGAGCTTTACCAACTTGAAATCTTTACCAAGTGCAAGCTGCATTCACACATAAACAGTTAAAATCCACTGCACCCATCCTTTTCCACTGACATCTTTCTTCTTCCAGCCTGTTTGTTTATGTATGTATGTATGTATGTATGTATGTATGTATGTGCATTCGAAGTCTGCAATTTCCCAGCTAGTAGCTTGTCTGCTAGCACCTCCTGTATGACATTTGAAATTCTGCCAGTTATGTTAAGTACGAAACAAACCCACAATGAAACTGCACAGCAAAAACAAAACAAGAAGATCTGACAATACTACAGAGAAAAATGCTATTATTAGCATATAAATTTAAAAATTCCACTTGGGTAAAAACACAGAAGTCTCTTCAATGCCCTGCCTAGCATCATCAAATCCTTGAGCGACCCTTGCTTTGGTGCTGAAGGAATTTTTTTGTTAATCTTACCAAAGCCAGAATCAGAAACCTTAAAAATCAGCCACCATAAGGGCTCTTCCACTGTCCTGGGCAGCAAGCACCCACAGCAGCTTCCCTCTCAAGCACAAACGTGTCAGGTCAGGGCTGGCAACAGGAACAGGCTGTGTCCTGTGTGACCACGACACATCCATCCAGCACGATCTGCTCAGTAATTCAATCACAGAGGGCCTGATGAGGTGGTCATGAGTTTCTCTCCCCTTCACAAATCCTAGGTACAAATCAGACCTGCCTTCATATCCAGAATTCAGAAAGTCAAACAATCACTTTGCTGAAATATATGGAATTTTGCTTGAGTGGGATCTCTCTCACATCTTCCAGTTTCTTTGTCTTGCAATACTGACATTAGTGGAGATTATTAAGTGTCCATTAAAAGTGGGCATACTGACAATAATGGGCATTATAAGGCTGAGAGGACATAGATTGTACGAAGTTTCCTTTGCCAATCAAAATAGTTGCATTTCTGTTTTAGAGCTCAACGCAAAATATTCTTCTCCAAATTCAGCTTCCAGAACAGTTCAATTAAGCGAGGATGCAGGAAAACAGAGATAATTTATTTCTGGGCAATACAGTTTTGTTTGTTTCTCATACATATTGTATAAATGTGCTTAACTTTTCTTTTTTTCCAACCTACACATCAATTGTGTCTTTTTCAGAGCAACCTTTCTTATACCAGGGTATCTTCCTGTAAAACTTACAGCTTAAAGTTATCTTTATAAGATGCCTAAAATGTGCAAGATATCTGAAGTTGAGTTCTTGTCCATACAACCCTATAAACCCCACACAAAAGATACAGTATTTCTAACTAAGACATGAGCTCCACCTCTTGCAATCCTTCTTGGCAGGATCTTTCCTCTGTGTGAGACAAAATCTTCACGTCCCAAAGATTTCAGAATCAAGTGGTGAAATTATGGTTACAGTCATGGATATGGAATAATCAAAAATGTTGCTGCACCCAAGTAAGTGCTGACATGGCTGCAATTATTTAAAGGGGGCAACAGCACTCAAGTGTTTTCTGGGTAGTCACCAAATTAAGGAGGATTCTGGACATGATCCCTTAAGGGCAGAATCCATATAATGGATTTATGCTGCAGCTTCCTACTTCTTCCTTCTTAAAATACCATACATACCATCACACTCACACATCTCAAAATGGCTGTGATGCAGGAGAACCAAAGAATTGCACTCAAATGCATGAACTTAAAAAAGGCAAATAGTTACCTGTGCTGTCACTGCTAGATGTCCACCAGAAGTTCTTAAAAGGAGTCAAAATGTTTTACTCTCCATATGTTGTCATAGGTTATATAAACACATTGTTCACAGATGAAAATTTAAGAGAATAATCATGAAAATGGAGTGGCAATATTTTATTTGGAAAAGGACGTCCTTTGTATGGATAGCATTTGTCAGATATGTCCCTGCAAACTGTTTGCTGGAGAGTAGGGGAAAAGAATCCCTGCCACTGATATTCACAGGTTTTGAGGAAATTTCAGGCAAAACATCAATTTTCATCCTTTCCCACTGTGTTCACTCTCCCAGGAGAGATGATGTCAGTAAGAGCTATGGGTGAACAGGTCTGATCAGGGCTTTTCCCCCTCTGAAATAGAATGTAAGGACTGCATCAATCTGGACAGCCACCCCAACCTGCAAACAGCAGAGCCAGGCAGTCAGAGCTCTCCAAAGAAACAACACTTCCATCCCTAACCCATAAATTCACAAAACTGTGCTTCTGTAGCCTGTGTACAGAGACAGGTTGAACACCCTTCCCACTAGGGCTATAAGAAAAGGGAATTATCCTGCAGGGGTCAAAGGGGTGTCAGGCACGGGGGATGTTGGGCTGTGCCCTTGGGAAGCAGGCAGGCACAGGGTGAGCAGAGTGCCCAGCACAGATGGGAGCAGGGGATGCTCCCTGTGCTCCCCGACAGGCACAGCCCCTCTGACAGCAGCCACGCTCCTGCCACACCTGAAAGCCTCATGCCACGAGACTTTGAGCTGCTTCAGAGCAGCTGTGTGTGGGCTGGAGATACTAGGCACAACAGGAAAAACAAAAAAAAAAAGAAAAAAGGAAAAAAGAAAAAAAAAGGCTCTTTTTTGAGTTTACTTAGCATTTGACAAACAAAATGATTTCCATAGCAACATGTGCATTCTGTTGAATAAATATCTGTGTAAGTACCACAGACATAAAGGTGTAATTGGTCTATACTGGTTCAAAAACAAACCAGTGCATGTGCTTGTGTATTCTTGTTTCTTCTAATTTTGGGGTTTATCAAACACCTTTAAGGACTGCTTCTGTATTATTCTCTGCAGTACACGTTGCTCTGGGATCAGGGAGAAGGTTTGCTGTGCTCACAGGAACTCAACCATGTGGAATTCTCACATGATAGAGTGGGGCCCTCCCTCATTAACTAGTTTGGTTTAATAGGAAAGGAAACACAAAAGTTACCAAATATCCATTTAAAATATTTTTTCAACACACCATTTTCATTCAGTACAACTCAACAAGGCTGAAAATACTTCTCAAAGCATATTTTGTTTGTTTTGTTATTAAAAAGTAAGATACTAAGAACCTAAGAAATATACTATTTAAATCAAAGGAGGACAACTGTAACAGGACATAAAGGTAACATCTTATGTGGGAGGATCTGCAAGAAAGGAGAAATATCATGCAGAAATGGGTTTACTACAAATGCTTCCTTATTTTCTCATTCAGGAATAATTACAAGCTTGAAGTTCACATACATTTGAGAATTCTATACATCCTTCCACAACCATAACCTTCTACCAACACTTAGTTTAGTGGGAGTATGTTATAATTTCCAATGAAGAGGTTTTCAAATCCATACATTCAGCTTGACTACTTCAATCTGCAAAGCAAAAATGAAATTTCAAGATATCATCACAGTGGACTTTCCAAACGACTTAAGGTTTGGGTTTTTTTTTTTATTTAGAGAAAAGGAAAAAACCTAAAATTAATTATACTAAATCCAACTTACATTTTGTTTATGGGTTCGCTTTAAAAATGCTCTTATTTTCATTAAATGTACATTTAAATTATTAGGACAATATTTTAAGTGAAAGATTGCAACAAAAGAGAACTTCATGTTCTTTTGTCTTGATTTTTAATTTATGACTATTTGAATTTTTTTTACATTTTCCATTGTTTTGTGGCTGAATAAGCATTAACAGTGTGTTCCTGAATGACTGGGATCTCTGAGAGCTTTATATATTCTGTACAATCATGGTTAAGATCTCTGTGGGTCTAATTATTGTGCTTGATTTGTAGGGTGGGCAATTGAGTGCCTGATATTGCAAAAAAGTAAAATGCTGAATCACTGAAATTGTTCTTCATATTTTCATCCCCTATTTGCCTGTTTCACCACCCTGCTCTTTGCAGACAATAAAACACTGTAAAAGTGGACAGCTGGGTGCAGGGATGGAAGCTGCAATATCTTAACTTTTTCTCCCTTCCTGTCAAAACAGCTGGATTCCCAAAGGGGAGATTCCTACGTGCAGGGACATGATAAATTATTCTTCAATCAGGAATAAAGTGAGAGCCTACATAAGGCATTTTAAGTACGAATCAGTCTAATAATTTACATAAGGAAGGCAAGGGAGAAAAAATGAATTCCTGCTGTAAATGACGAGCACATTTCAAATACCAGGGTCCCTGTATGTTGGTTAGAGCTAAAAGAAACACAAATCAAATTTTCAGCTACAGAAGGGATTTGGTGTGACTCTGCTTTGTAGCAACACAATGGAAATAATCCCAAGACTACAGGGAAAACCTTATAGGTTTCTCCTGTGTTCACTGCAAGATTCATTCAGAAGTCACCCCCGGGGTAGAGGGAGACACATCAAACACAGGTAAAGTCTTCCCCCCTCACATCCTACCCAAAAGCCACTCTTGAGTTTGAAAAGAGTTTTATTTTAGCTCTGTGCACCATGACTGATTTGAACTTCAGGAAAACCTGAAGTAAATCAGATAAACTATAAACTGGTGCTACCTACATGAACTTTTGCAGTTGTAATTACATAGTATTTCTCTCTTGGTATAAAGGAGTTCTCAGGAAGCCTGACTGCAAAATCATAAAGATCTTAGGTTGCACACTTCAGGATATTGTATAATCTTCAATCAAATGCAAATTCCTGATTTATGTACTGTATCCACTGATTTAATTTACATAATTATAAATAAGAGAAATGTAATTTTATTGGTATAGAATAATTCTGCAAGATTGTTCCACAGATATATAAAGATCCTAATTTTTTATTCTGTACACCTTAAATTCTTCCAGCCATTACATATGATTATTGATCCTTCACACTTTCAAGGAGAACATTCAAAAGTAACAGATATTTTTGCTTCATCTGTTAGAGGAACTGAGAAATGTGTCTTCCTCTCTGTGTAAGCAGCTATTATAAATATGCAATTAGTAATATTTGAGGCTTGAGGGGGGAAAAGGAAGATGTATAAATGGACAAAAATTCTGCAGGTGATTTTACAATGCAGTTAACTTTTCAAAGTTACTACATTGGCCAAAAGAGCCCCAAAAGCTTCAGAGTGAGTCAGCTGTTCCAGCTATAATTGTCTTTACCTAATCCTGACTGTACTTATGCTGGTCTAGATCTTTAGAGCTTAATTTTTGCCAGAGTACTATGCATAATAGTTTTTTTAGCATATTTAATATTGGCTTATTTTGAACCAAATGCCACAGAGCAACTCTAGCAAAATCCACTGACAATTAGCTCAGAATAAGAGTTTTTACTGAATCCACTGAATCAGTAAGAGCTGGAGAGTATAATCAGAAGAAGACTAAGCTGCAGACAAGCAGAAGAGAAATGAAGAGCATATTTTAGGGCTTCTCTGAAAGATTGTGCCTCGTTGACACTTCTCTAAACAATATACATCATTTTTATGTGCTATGCCCATGAGAACTGGGAGAGAGTCACAAATAAAAATAGACCTTCAGGACTAAGAGAGTACTTTATACCATAAGCTTGTCATTCATAAAGATGTAGTCAACACTGTTTGATTACTTATACATATTACTTCATTTTAAGTATGTCTTCCAAAAATTTTCATGAAGATTGTAATCGAATTCCCTCTTGTGCCAAGCTATTTTTATTTATTGATTCTATATGTAAAATCAATACAAAATATTGTCCTCTAGAATTTTATATTTGCTACTTCAAGGTAGCAAATATATAGCAAAACAGGTACTGTGCATCAGTGCATTAAGAAAATCTTATACTGTTAAAATTACTGTGCCACTTCAAATTTTAGTTGCCATATGGAACTAGAGATACCACTTTTAAGCAACAAGCAGAAAATGAAAAGTGGAAAAAAACCCCACCCTGATCAATCTTAGAGCACTTTACAAAAACACCTGCTGGAAGCTGCAGTAATACCTGATAATACAGGGTAGAGGAGCAGGGGAATTAGGCAGGAGGACAGGGCAGGGCAGCCCTTTGTGGTGACATCCTTCCCAGCAGCTGTGACCCGAGGGGCAACCTCTGCCTCTCCATGGCAGGGGACAGTGTGGCCAGGACACTGAGCTCCCAGTGCTCCCAGTGCCTGGCACAAGGCTGTGCCCAGCACAGCCACAGCCCTGCTGCCAGGGCTCAAGCAGCAGCAGAGTGGCATCAACCATACAGGTCACCCTTGGTGACCAGAGAGAGCAAAAACCTTGTCATGATCCCTTTGCATTCCTGCTACAGCCACTGCCTGTAAAGTGTGCTCTCTCTGCTCACATCCACACTAAATGTCAGGACTCACAACTATGCTTGCCCAGAAACTGATTTTTTTCATTTTATTCCAAAGCAAAGATCAGATACAAACTCGGATGAGAAACTGTAATATAAACAGCTCTCAGAATACAAACACCAAAACCATGACATAAATATATTCTTAAACCACTTTGGAATTCTTTATTGGAAGACACTGTGGTACATACAATCTTTATAAGTCATTAAGTATTTAGAATGAGATGAGACTCCTAATTCTCCTCATATCTGTAGATGAAATTCTGCTTATCCAAGACAAGATCTAGATGACAGTTTCCAGTGTCTCCTTATGGACACACACTTCACTGTATACAATAAAGTGCATTGCTGAGTAAGCTTTGATTTTGAGTCTATTGACTGGATTCAACTCACCCTAATACAGTCACTTTTACTCACTTCACTCAAACCTGAGATGGAGGAAAAAACAAACCCTCAGTAAAGACTTCACACTATTATTTGTTATTTTTGTTTCATTTAAGCTACTGAAATCTTTCCCTTGACAAACACCATGAAGCTGAAAAGATTAAAAAGTCTTTTGGTCTGAAATTCCCAGGAAATTAGAGATCCTTTTCTTTGTTAGTGGTAACAGTGGGACAGAGCAGGAATTCACTGAACCAGAGCTCCAGAAAATTTATTCCACTATTAGAGAAGTTTGCATACAAACACTTGTCTCTTAAGTCATTTGGATGGTGAATGGCTCTGGGTGATAAAAATTTTACAGTATATGTTTTAAGGGAAAAGAAAAAAAAAAACAGAAAAGAAAAGAAAAAGTAATAGATTATAGATGAATGGCACAGAGATGGGAAAGAGTGTTTTGGGTAGGACTGGAAATAAATCAATGCAAGTCATTTGAAAGTAGGAAACCATCAGGGAGAAATATATTGGAGTTGAAAGATCGAAGGGATCAAATGTAATCAGAGTATAGCATAGATCTGGTCCTCTTTCATTATTATTTTTCTCCTTTGGTTCACTTTGGTTCTGAATGTTTTCAAGAATCAGCTTATACTTTTTAAAACTCAATAAAGTTTTTTAATGTTATTTAATCACTGGAACAGCTATCATAAGTACTGAGTAATGAGCTTTAAAGAGAACTCTCTTCTGTGAAATGCATCCCATTCCTCTCGAACCCCAGACTTTCCCGGAATTTCATGCACAGACTTTAAAATTCCCCCTCAAACTGCACAGGTTGTTGCCTCTGCTCTGCCACTGGAAGGCAACCCCAAAGTACCCTGCTCTGGAGGTTACCACTTCTGACTTATTCCTCTACCTTACAGTTTACTTTTATTTCTTTGTTCTAATGTCAACACTGTCCTTTAGCATATAAAGACCTGCCTTATCTCATCCTTTTATAAAACAAACCAAGCTCTTCTAACGAGACAGCACACCAATCTCCCCAGATCTTTTCAAGGTCTTTTCCTCACTTCTTGAGCAAAGGCAAGAAAAATTGCAAGAGAATTAAAAGCAAATTCACGAAAAGTCTGAAATATCCAATGGAGATTAACTGTCAGAAGAAAGACACATTAGCACAGATATCCTGACTACTGCTTCTGCACCCTCCTGTGCAAGGCCATGTCAGCTCACTTTCCAATCTCCATGGCAAATTGATTTGCTGCAGATGTGTGCAAAGGCCTTAAGGTAATCTATCTTTCCCACCTTAAGATACTTTCATGCAACTTTTTAAGCATTATGGAGAAAGAATAATTTCTTGCTTTGCCCATTATTGTAATTAGAGCAAACCCACATAGTGTTGTCATTTAATATGCTGCTCAAAGAAAAAAATGCAAGGCAGAGGTTATTCAAGACAAGTGTGTTTCTCTTATGCATGCAGAAAGCGAGCTGGCAAAGCATTTTATCTCCAAAAAATAAAAGATTAAGTTAAGGATGCAATTTTTTAACATAAGATGACACTTACAAAATAAAAGCTTCTAGTTGAACTGTGTCTTTCCTCTGGCATATTAAAATTTATGTTCTTTAAGGATAAAACAGAAAAAAAATTATCAGCTAAATAAATGAAACATGTCAGAAATATAAATCCCTGAGACTCTATTAATTTACAGTGCATTCTATATATGTTCCTCAGCTAACAATAACAAAATCACTATTTCCAAACTATTTTATGTGAAAGTGTGTCATTTCCACGAGGTTTCACAGAACCACAGAATCGTTTGGGTTGCAATAAGATCACTGAGCCCAACCATTAACCCAGCACTGTCACTAAACCATGTCCCAAGTGAAGTGACACATCTCCCCAACCTTTAAATACCTCCAGGGATGGTGACTCAGCCTGTTCACACCAGACTGAACAGAATTCGTGAACTTACCTATTTGGTGTGAGACATAACCACCAAAGTGAGGCTAAAATAAAGGTTTTCTGTGACCACTCATGATCCCCCACAATTAAAGACTCTACATCTAAAGATCTACTTCCAGTAAAATCCACCACAGAAAATTGTTTTGCAGACAATAACAGTATACCCCTCTGAACATGGATTTTTTTTTCCACAGTTTGACCAAATAACTATCAAAAGTTATATATATATATATATATATATATATATATATATATATATATATATATATATATATCTATGTCCAGGCATACTTTAATGAAATATTTTCAGGTTAGAGTAATAAAGTGGCAAGTACAACAGAGATGAAATTTGATAGGCCATTTGTGTAGTAAACTACATCTCCACAGCTCTTTAATCAATGTCCTGAACCAATTACCACTCATTATTCTTGATGCATTGTAAGAGAACACATGACCATATATCACTCCCAATGATCATAACGTTTTATGCTAATTTAATATGCTACCATATATAACAACTCAAGGTTAAAAAGAAAAAGTCTCAAACATTTCTGAGAGACATATAGCTCAGGAACTGACTTTCATTTCCATTATTTAAGTAAATGTATAGATTGATAGATATGTTATCCACTATCCATTTGGAGTACTTTGTCAGACATAAATTTAGCTGCCAGCATTTTTCATCTACTGCACTCATTTTTTACTCTGAATATTATTTCATCTCATTTCTATACAAGGCAACTTTTTGTAGCCTCAGACTTTTTTGATAGCCCATCCCAGTGGCAAGAATTTTACAGGAATTGGAATGAACTGGGCTCCCCTACCAGCTCATGACATACAGCAGCACTTGGCAGGAGTAAGACCATCTGCCCAGCTCACAGAATTACACTCCATCAGACAATATATCCAGTTTGGGTCATTTAACACCTCTGAGCTTTAGATACAACCAGCAAAATTAGCACAGAAGTTCTACAGTCAGGTATCTTCTCACGTTTAATATTTCCTAAGCATGCTCCAGTCTCACTCGGTAGCCAAATCACAAGGAACTGCAGAGAGACTGTGTGTTCTGAATTGCCATTTTTCTTTGGCTGGAACACACGTAAGATGGTTATAACTGATTTATCTATAAAACTATAAAGCAATAATGAAAGCAGATATTACTAACTGGCAAGGGGCAAAATAATAAAGTAGGCAGAATATGGATTAAGTGAGGATTTTTTGAGATCAAGAAATATATTTGAAAAGGGAACCTTCTCTCTTAGCAATGCAGAGGAAACAAGAAAGAAAATTAAACGAGTAAGAGAGTGCATAATTATATCTGGAAGGGCATAGGATTAGGCAAGTTAAAGTCTCACAAACACTAAATGAAGTAGAGAAAACAGAGGCAAGAAGAGAAAAGCTAAAGAAGAGGAAAATAAGAGAAGCAGGG
This sequence comes from Sturnus vulgaris, assembly GCF_052056855.1. Taxonomy (NCBI): domain Eukaryota; kingdom Metazoa; phylum Chordata; class Aves; order Passeriformes; family Sturnidae; genus Sturnus; species Sturnus vulgaris. Next base: position 34,137,732 of record NC_142249.1, read on the forward strand.
GTGAGATTTCTCAGTTAACTTGGCATTTCTTAATGTGCAGATGGAAGTATACACAGAAAACACAGCAAGAATTTGAGAATGCTTATTGACAGAACACAACACCAAACTACTAGGAGAAATGTAAAAACCTGCTAGATTCAGACCATTAAGAGGCAGAGCAAAAGGAAGAGTTCAGAATGACATATCACTGGATAGCAGTAATAGGAAAGAGGGCGGCAGAGAAGAGCAATGTGCTCCTCACTGTGACCTCTGCTGATTCTGTGTTTTTCCCCATTCATTTGCTTGTCACATTTTCAAGTCCTAAAATCCCATTTCACTGCAAGGTTGAAAGAATTACTGGGACACTAATATAAGCAAAACCACCCAAATAGACAGCCTTTCTCTGAATATTCAAAACAGTTCATGATGTTCTTCTATTTTTGGAACACTACACAAATAGGACATAAATTGCAATGAGCTACCATAACTTTAATACCAAGCTCATATTTAGATTTTTACTTTCCTAGCAGTGTTCACTGTATGATGAATTTAATTTTATCTGAGACACCGAAAAAGAAATTACAGCACTGCCAAAGCAGATGGCTGCTGTAATGAATATCACAGCTGAGACTCACGGTGAAATTCCACTCATGAGAAATAGTATCAATATACAACTTTCCTTTCTCTACTTTATATCTGCTCTTTTGGGGAGGACTGATTTTTACATGTCTCAAGGTGTTGGAAACCAAACTCCAAATTTAATTGCTGAATTTTTCATTTTATGTGTGTATATATTAGCTTAATTGTTTTTAAGCTTCCTATGTGGAAATCTTATCAACCACTCACTCCAAATACTCCTAATCTTTGAGCAAAATGAAGCATTAAGCCTAATAATACACTGCAAAATAGCCAAGTGTTTTTTAAATCCTTCAACTGAGCCCTTTATAGTATCAAATATTTTAATAAAATGTGATACATATATATTATATATCTATAGTTACATACATACTGGTGATGGGAAAACCTGAGGGATATAAAAAAACTCCCATTACCTCAAAAAAAGACTTATCTAAGGTTTAGAACTTCAGACAAATTCCTTTTTTATTTTAAAGTTACAAGATTTGATTACAGAAAAATTAACTGGGAAATAGCCATATACTCCCAAATAAAACAAACACCATTTTAATTTGCTAATTTAAATCTAACTACAGTTTATTTACATTATTTCAGGTACGTTCTTCAACCATGATGGCAACCTGAGCATCTGTGATAGAATTCCATGTTAAGAAAACGCAAGATTTTCCAAAAGAAGACTCTTCACCTTTGACCAACATCTACAGACATGACAAATATAAACCTCACAGCAAAGGGTTGAGACCTATACACTAAATTAAACTATTTATGCAGTCCACTCTCTGAAGGAAGCCTGAGATGAAAGGTTACATTAATACCAGTGATCTGCCCTGAACCTCAAGGACATTTTAATGAGCTAAAAGCACATTTAACACCCTGCCCTTTCAGATCTTCATTATGCTGCTGTACTAAAACTTCCACTGCTGTTAGTGTTGCTGACTCAAGAAGACACGGGAGACAAAAATAAAGTAGCACTGGCATCATGTGCTAGAGAGACACGAAGTTACTTCTGGCAGCTGAGTTTTCTGTATCTTCCTAAGGACTGAAATCCAAAAACTTTAGAGAAACTAGATTTGGACTCAGTGATCCTCAGGGGTCCCTTCCAACCCAGGATATTCTGTAGAATAGCTCAATGCACCTTTACAACACAAGGTCTACATGATACCAGTAAGGACTAGAGATAGAAGTTCATTGCAGCTGCAAACTATCTAAATGTATAAACAGATAAACCATCGAGGGGTACCACAGCTTATGCTACTACTTGACAGAGCATGAAAACAAGAACAGCTTTTCCACAGGCAAACCTGTCCCAGGCTAATCTAATCATAGGTATACACTCTTCCTCCTACCTCTCCTCCAAGATAAGTTTAGAAAAAGGTGATTTTTTTGCAGGAATAAGCTATAGAAATTCATAAATCAGAGCATAAACGGGAGTTCAAGCTGTTGAGCAGACTGTTAGATCTCAGTTTCAGACCCAGACACCCCCAGGAGAGAGCAGAGAGAAAAGGAATTATCCCAGGAAGGGCTGAGATTCAGGTGTGCTTTGCACTGAGCATGAGTTACTGATTTCCTCTGCTCTGAGAGCCCAGCCAGCACAGGGGGTGAAGATCACAGAAGGAATCTAAGGCCAGATTCACCTTCTACTCCTGGAACATAAATCCCAATGAGAGAAGAGCTGGTGCAAGTAGGAATGGTACCACTCCAAACACAGCTCCCCAAGAGGGAAGAGAAGAGAGGAATAAAGTTGCTCACACTCCCCTCTGCAGCCTCTTACACATGTTAAACACAGCACACTCACACATGTGTCAGATAAAACAGCAAAAGAAAGGCCAGAAAAAAAACCACAGGCAGCCAAAGTTGACTGTGACAAGAACTTGAATCAACTCTTGTCTCAGCATCCACAAAAAGCAGATGAAGGTCACATTCAGGAAGTTTTCCACTGGAAGAAAACAGTTTTAAAATATCTTTAAGATAATGACAGTGAAGATGGCAATTAGAACCACTGTGAGCTGACAGTGCATCAGGGCCAAGTGAATTGCATTCAAAAAATAACAATGACAGTAGCAAGCTGCCAGAAGTCTCCTTCACATTTGTCCCTAAGAGAGGGAACACCATGAGAAAAAAGCTGATTTGATCTTCACAAAATTAAAAACAAACTACAGACCTAAAGGCCAGCTAACAGCACAGATGAGCAGCTGAAAACTTTAATAAATCCTCTACAAGATCCTGCTGAAAGTCCTGTGCCTTATTCATTGTCCACATGGCTGATGCTGATGACTTTATTACATTTGTGTGATAGGTAGACAGGGCTAATCCAAAAGTCCATTTTAAAGACAATGGAAAAAGTTCTACTGACTTTAATTGCATTTTCATCAAGTTCAGAAGTGATAAGCATTTGAGGAGCCCACTAGATAACCATGGCTACTTGAATATAAAGTTAATGATATTTCATGTGCAGTGAAAGATTGTGGAAGAAAATTAAATTCTGATGTGCTTGCACTGGTTGTCTGAAGTGTGACAAGCAGCTCTGGAGTGCCCATGGCACCCTCTAGGGTCTCGATCCTTTTTGGAAGGATCTAAACCTTTGGGAAGAGCAGATATTCTCCATGGGACAGTTTTTAAACAAGTTTGCTCATGTTTTGGACCATTGTTATAGGTACTGATACTTGAACTTGCCTTTGAAGCAACTATTTTTTTCCAAACAGTGCCAACATTTTAAGATTCAACACACTTGGGCTTTTTCTGCTTATGAAAAACAAGCAAACAAAAAAGTCTAACACTTCCCCCCTGCTCAAAAAGTTTGAGTTAATGCACAATAAAATATTTCTCTTGTTCAAGACTAAAAACGTTTGCTAAGTATGTTAGAGTTACACCTTCAGTTGGTGTGTTATATCCTTGTGGCCAGGAACCTGCTGTTCAGAATTAAAAAGAAGCTGCAAGTCAAAACACCATGCTATGATTTTTTCCAAGTTACATTTTTTTCCCAACCTGTCTATTTTAAGCAAAATTTAATTATTATTCAATGTGCACTGCTGATAGAGACAGAATTATGCAGAATAATTGAAAAGCATATTTATTTTTTCCCCTCTAACATTTTAGAATAATTGCTTTCCAGATTTGGCCTGCTTGATACTTAATCATAACAAAATGTGATTGTGAACCTTTGGTTAAAGCTTTTTCTGATTTTCCTCATTTTTGCATCAGAGATATATTTCAGAATTTATTCCAATCAAACATGATCAATACAGTGAGACCTGTCTCTGTTGATGTGTCTGGAGTGGCATAGGATGAGATTTGTAATATACACAAAGATATGGAAATGCCTGGAGATTACAAATCTAAACTTAATAAAACAAAAGTTTAAAATAAAATTATTGAAAATGGTTTAAGGAATATTTACATATTATTTGAAACCTCGTGAAACTGAACATTCGGGTAGGTATTTGACATTTGTTTTCCTTCTTGGAAACTGTTCCAAAATATAATCCATGTTTCTTTTGGGTTTTTTTTTTAAACTTAGGAATCTTTATCTCAGGGGAGAACACTGCTGGTGAGATGGAGCTGAGTCACAGACTCAGCCACACTGGAAGGATCTCGGGAAGCCTCCAGCTGAACTCCCTCCACAAAGCAGGATCAGCACTGAGTCCAGACTGGGGGCACAGGGCTTGACCCAAGCGGGCCTTGAAAGTGCACAGCTCTGGGCAGAGTCTAATTGGGCTTGGTTGCATTTAACAACTGAAATAAGAACTGCAGATTACATTTGGGAGCTTTGGTTTCAAGACAGCATCACTGAGAGTTCAGTCAAGAGATGTCTGAGAGCATGGACAAGACTGGAGAAGTATTTCCCTTTTTGCTTTGTATATGCTTCTACTTTGTATTATTTAAATGCCAGGATATTTAAAACAAATATTCAGTCCATATTTACTTAAATATAAGCATATCTATGTATATTTAAATACATTATTATGGATCTTCCTTGCCCCCTGTCTGGAAGTGCTCAAGGCCAGGTTGGATGGGGTCTGAACACCTGGTCTAGTGGAAGGTGTCCCTGGCCATGGCAGGGATTGGAGTGAGATGATTTTCAGGCTCCCTTTCAGCCCAAACCATTCTATGATTCTATGACACATTTAACATGTGAAAAACACCGTGGCTCCTTTACAAAGATATTTAGTTCAGTTTTCCTAAGGATATTAGTGAAAACACACTCCACTGTTAGGGTGACTTTAACCACATGCAAGCTCATCAGTGAATATTGTGGAATCACTCTGCCTCTTAATTTCTATTATAAGTCAAAACCAAAATATTTTAAAAGATGACAACTTTGGGTTTCTAGACTGTGCTTAAGCATTCTATTTCATATATCAATACATCTGAAAAGATTCTTTAGCAAGTGTTGTTAAGGAAAAAAAAAACAACAACCAGAAACTCACTAAGCCATCCCTACTTTGTAAATCTAATTCATAACACTGCAGCCAAAGAAAGATGTTAATTGCTATTGGTATAAAATTCATGACCATTGTCAATATATACTATTTTGGCTGCAAGACTAAAATTCTGAATGTGTGATCAATGACAATTTTAAGATTAAGTGACCATTTGGGATTACATTCATCAATACTAATGGTATCTTATTTAAAAGTTTAATGAGAAAGCTATAATGCATATCACATTTCTCAGTAAGATACATTATTATTGAATTTCAGAGAGAGGCTATTATGAAAAATGAAATAAAGGTAAAAAAAGCCCATTGTTTAAAATGGATTTTCTAAGTGCATTGAATACATGAACTGGACTGCAGGCATGTGTTTAGAGGACTATTCTTTAGGTAATTCCATTTGTTTATTTGCAGTCCATATAAAAAGAGTGTGTCTGTAAGTTAGACCTGAAATTATTCACTATAGAACATGAGGATATCTACATCAGATAAAACATACATGGCATTTTCAGTAAAATATTCTAACATAACAGGACAGTCAGACCCATGAAGTGATTTTGCTCCTCAGAAGTCATTTATTCACAGTACTTGATGTGAGCCAGGTCTTGTATTTGAGAAATCAATATGATAGCAGTTGAAGTAGCAATGACTCATGCTCAGGGTAAAGCCTGTCAAAACTGAAAGATGCAGAAAATATTCTTTTAGCCCATATTCTTTTGGTAGAGAGGAAGGGAATTATTATTTCTTGGGAGCCCAGAATAGAGACTTGTTAAAAACAGGTGGGTGCACCATTGAGTCTCGTTTGTGGTGAACTCTGGCAGATCTCAATTCAAATTAAAGCTCTGTTCAGCTTTTCCAGTCTTTAACAGCCACTAACACAGTCCCCAATTAGGACTCCCAGCAGTGCCTGTCCTGTTATTTATTCAGGCTGTCCTTGCTTGTCTTTGTTTTATGAAAACAGCCTCTTGTGTTTTTCCATTCAGTACAGTTGAGGAAGACTTATTATCACCTATTTTGATAAAAATATTACTACCCCATCTTCTAAAAGCCCCCAAACATTACAATGCCACTATATAACTGGCTTTCAGTTGTACACTATTTCCAGCACATAGAAGAGATATGTGGGATTGAAAACAACAGAGAAAACCCCAACACCTTTTAAACACTGGGTTTTTCTGTCTGTGGGCTGGGACAGACACATTCTTCACCTACAATGGGCATTTCTGGGTCATTTCTGCACATTATCCATGCACAGGAGAGGAACAGGGAGGATGTGATAGTTGCCAGTTTCACAGCAGAAGGTGGAACTTATGCTTTATACACGAAATTGTCCATAGATTAGGGGAACTGCTGACTTAAATAGTGCAGCTTTTGCCTGTTTCTATAGCATTAGCACAGTGGGATTCTAGTCCCCATGGATTATTATGAGATGTAGGAATACAACCATGTGAAAATCACTTATGTTGAGACTGAGTTTCTAAGCTGCTGGATCTCAGAAACTCAGCTGGACACCACCTAGGTCCTCCTGAAATAACAGTATTCATACTTGATAGGAATGACAATACTATTGAAAAGAAATACTTTTTCTGTCAATAAACATTTTGTTTGAAAAGCTAAGTGCCTTCATTTTTACTGAACAACAGCAAAGTACAATCTTCTTTTTCAATACTGGCTTTGAACAAGAACCTGAAACATGAATTCTGATTTTTCAACTCTGGCAACTCTGAGCAAGGGAAAAAAGTTGTCTTCTACCTCAATTAGAATTATTTATTTTGCTTACTTCTAAACTTGAGGTTGAGCAGCAATCCTGTAAGTATAAACAGAACAGAAAAACTCAGTAAGTTACTTGAAAAGCAGCAGCACCTTGTCTCATGTGGTTTATTAGGAAAAGTGAGCTATTTTTTTAACTGCTACACTAGGCTGGACTTGCACTTATTAATCAACACATCCCTTATGAAAACGAGGAGGTGGATGCATAAGGACTGGTATGTGACAAGTGATTGTTATCTTATTAGATTTAAAGAAACAGTGGAAACATCCAAATAGTACTCTAGGTTCCCATCTTTCCAGTTCAATTTTTTTTTAGAGGAAGAAACTGTGACAGTTCCAGCCCTGTCCTGTCATGATCACAGTGGCAACCTGGCAGAGATCATCCCCACCTCCCATCACAAATACACCAATCATTTTTACACAGCATTGCAGATAGATGCAGATCCTCCACGGATAACTCTGCTGCTCTAATAAATGGTGAGCCCATGGCCTGTCTGATGGACTGAATGCAAGCACTTAAAGGACTGCAACTCAACAGGAATGAAAGGTGAAGTCTGTTTTTCAGACAAATACAAAACAAACACCAATGTCCATGATTCTCACCATGAAATAGACTCTGTTTTTCCCACCACCCATTTATGGGGACTGGTGGCTGTTACATTTTGAACATAATTTAGATAAAATCCTGGATAGAAGTGGGACACTGTGTGTTCACATGAATCCTCACTCCTGAGGGATAATTCATCATAGTAGGTGGTGTCATAAAATTCATTCTGCCAGATTTTACTATAAAGCCCATCATCTCCTCAGGCAAAGACCTTGGTTTTTTATATATTTTAAATGCCTTGCTTATCTGTGGAGTCTATAAGGTAAAGTCAAATACATGAAAAAGAAGAGCACTATGCCAAGATAACCTACAGCCCTAGCTATTATATTACCAGATTCTGTCCATCTAAAACTTCAACTCAAAATAAAACAACAGCCTTGAAAAGACAAAAATATGAGCAGTCTACTTCCATGAATTGCTCAATATCTGACCTTTTAAGCACCCAGTCTTGTCACACCTAAGAGAGGAATAAAATATATCACAAAAATTATTTGCAAGAAATAAGCTCAGATTTTGGGGGTGGATCTCACTTAAAAATCCCTTGGTTTTTTTTCTTGCTGCCCTAAAGCTGATAAAAATTGGTCTTTCGTGCATTTGACAAGAGATAAAGATGAATGGGAAAGTCATGTCAGGATCAGACTTTTATTTACGATCTTGTAAGCTCAGGACTGTGCACACGCATGATTTGCTTCTGGACTCATCTCAAAATGAACAAATGAGAGATGAAAGATTACCCTGAGGACCTGCAGAAATACACATGAAAAACAAGTTTATCTAAAGAAGCATGCATTTCTGGAGCAAAAAGGTGATAGCATGAATTTTATATCAGATCTTTACTTCATGGAGAGCGCTACATAAAATATTGTTGGCCAGATTGCTGCTGGTTTAAAAAGTCTTTTGTTATCCCTTTGCATGAAATAATCTTGTTGAGAAAATGCTGTTTCCATGTGCTAGGTGACAGATTTCATTTCATCTTCGTTATGTGTGTTTCCAAGCCTTGGCTGGTACTGCAGATAATGCTCCTCACAGCCAGACTTCCACAAGCACTGGATAAACTATCTTGAAAATATCTGCACATGTTAAAACCAATGTTGTGATTAAAAAATAACTTTTTAACTTTTTCAGAACAAAAACCCACAAATTAATTTCATTGACCGGGAGGTTTACTGACAACTGAGCATTTAGTTTCCACCTGCTTGGAAAAAAGATAATCTTCTAATGCAGAACACATAATCGTAATTTAAGACTTCAGTGAGTTCTTCCCCTCATGACTCTCCTAATTTGCTGACAAATTCCTGAAGATCCTTTCAGTGCACTTGAGTAAGTCAGTATCAGAGGCAATCTCTGAAAGCCTGATGAGAATGTCACTTGTTTGTCCTTCATTTGCTGTAGACTGTGGTCAGTATTCCCTGTAATTATCCTCTAAAAATAGATATTACAGCAGCAAACTGATGACAGGCATCAGCTCACAGCAGAAAATAACTTGGAGGTTCTTTGCTTCTAATGCTATGGTGGAATCTTGTCTTTAATACATTAAAGTGAAAAATTCAGATACACTTCTGAACTATTTCCATTGGATGAATGACATTTTGATCTAAAATTGTTTTTCTCCTTCCCTTCTGAAGAGGATTGGGTTATTCTTCATCCTGATCTTACCATAAGAAGTGTTAAAATCTATTTATTTTAAGCTAAACATATTGTTTTATTAAAATTCTCTAGCTAAAAATGATTACAGTTTGAAGTCCTAGTTCAGGAAAATATTTCCTTTTTTAGAGAGTGTATAAATGCTCATGCTTCTGAACTAGAGCTGAACTTTAATCCATTTTAAAGCACATTTCTGAACCAAGAGCTAAGAAAAAATCACACATCATTATCTTCTACGGAAAACAGAAGATGATGCCTTATTAATAGAAAAGAGAATAAAGTAGGAAAAAATTCCCGAAGCTTGGCATTCAAAAGGGCTTTGAAAGCAAGGAAAAGGAAAGAACAGTTTGTTTGTAGGGAGGAAAAAAAAAATCACAAGGCTTTAATCACGTGAGGAAAGAGAGGAAATGATCTCATCTGCTTCTTCATTTATTCTTGTGTGGCACATTGTGCTCTGGCAAGAGCAATGGGAGAACATGCCCATGATATCTGAGCAAAAACTCACTAATATCTGGAATAAAGCTTATTTTCATTTCATGTGGAGTGCAGGGACAAGTGGCAACATTCTGTTTAGGGATGTAATACCACGTTAACACCAAAGTTTCCTAATGGTAAAAGAATTTTTTAGGACCTTAATTCTCACTCTTCTGCAAATTCACTGCCCCATTCATTACCATTAATGCAAGAACAGAGTGTCTGATTTCCATTTTCCTATCAAAACTATAAATCAGATTTTGGTAGGTGTGAATTATACCACCAGAAGAGTGAGAAAAATTTAAAATACCATTTTAACACAGTCTTTATTGAAAGCACTAGTGAAATAATCTTTCCTCTTGAAATCTCAAATGGCTTAGATGTGCTGTTGCCCAGAGTCACATTCTTTGCTCACACCTTGACAATCTTCAAAGAAAAATCAAAAAGATACAGCCCTGTAAAACTGTCCCCTCCCTGCATACAACAGGCACCATAGTTTCCCTGGGCTGTGTTCCCACTGTCCCAGAAGAATCAGGATGGCCTGACATCCAGCAAGGATATCTGAGCTCATTTCCCAAATTTGTTTCTATTTCTGATCTGCTGCCTTGCACAACGAGACCTTTTCAGTGACGTTGACCAAACTGTGGTGAGCTACAGACAGAAATGAAAAGCAATCCAGAAGTGTGGCAAACGAGGGAGGACTGCAGCAGAGAACACACAGAAAGGAGCTCTGCAATCACCCCTGCCTTGTGCTCCAGCAGGAAACACCAGACAGCCCCAGGGCCCCTGTCCTGGGACCTGCTGGGAAGGACGAGGAGGGAGCCTGATGTCCAGAAATCAGTGTACAACGCCTCCAATTCCTTAGCGTGAGGATTTTCTTCCATAATATTTTCACAGAGCTATACCAAACCAGCTGCTATACCACATGAAATGGTTTTCATCCTCGTATTAAGCATAATTTAAATGATCCATTCAATTATTACTTTTGTATTCAAAGATGGCTTATTTTCATGCAGATTTATGTTTCGCTATGCATACAGGATATTCTTAATTGTGCTGAAACAACTGCAAATTTAATTAAAGTTTGCCATTCCAAGCATAAAATAGATTAAAGAAAATGCTGACAACAGTAAAATAAATATTCAACTATTTAATTTAACTCAACATTTATTTTTAATCCAAACATCAAAATAACCTTGTTCCTAATTACAATTTCATGGCAAAATGTTTTGAAGAAGTATTTGTCTCTATTTCCCTCCAATCTGCTCAGCTGAAACACAGCAGCTTATTTATAAAAATGTTGATTAATAAAACTGTTCCAGCTGTATTACTGTATGTTATAAAGAACACAGATTGATGTATGTAAACAACCATTATAATTTTAAAAACCCAAAGTCTTGACAGTCTTCAAAAGCAGAAATCCTGTCAAATACATTGCAGGACAATTATACACCTAAATCTTAACAAAGAAGGAAAAAATAAGAGGCAAACATAGCTAGTAAGGTCCTGAGATCTGTGGCAATTTATAGCAGATGGAGAGATCAACTAAATACATATTATAAGTTACTTGTGGCTCCTTGAACTGGGTATTTTTAGGCTCGAACATGTGCTGTAACTTTGACAATAAGCAAATCCTCAGTTTCATAAAAAGTTACATTCACAAGAGGTATGAAGAAAGAATCTGGCCTAGTTCTACTGAAACCAATTGGAAACTCTCCAATTAAGTTATGCTGCTTAGTATTGATTTTAATTTTATATTCAATAAATTTAATAATTTATAGTTAGCGGCTGGGGGGAAAAGAAAGGTAGACAGGCAGATTTCCTCTCATCCAGATGCAATAAGTCTGGCTCTGACTGAGAAAAAAAAAGTCCTAAACCACAGGAATTATGAACACTAACTTAACCCTTGATGTAATTCAGAAGCATTAGTTAAGAAATATACAGGCTTTCCAAGGCACTGCATGCCTTTTCTCCAAGAGATTTGGAGGAAACAAAAGTACCTTACCAGTCTAACAAATATCCCAAGAGTCAGAAAATTTGGAGGGAAAAAAAAAATACTTTCCCCAGTTATTCACAATAATATTTTTTGCAATGTCTGAATAAATTGTCTGACACGATTTTTGGTGACTCTTCCTTCCACCTCAAGCCACACATTCAGGAGCTAAGGTATTATTTACATCTGAGTGACAGCATCCAGCCATTGTGAGTTTTAGGACCACCACCACCACTTGTAGAAGACACGACCATCACAGGATGTTTCTGGTTTGGAAGCCACGAGCTCAGCTGGAGGAGTCTAAGCAGCACAAACCCCATCCAAAGGCACCCAGGACTACCACCACTAACTGTGTGCCAACCCCTGCTCATTTCTCATTTCAATTACTTCTCGTCAACACAGTTGAGCAAAGAAAACCTCTAGATGGAAAATACAAATGCTGCAAATCTCTTTCCTCTATGTAACTTCACTGGGAAAGGACAGAAAAATTTCTGCAACAGAACCAAGACTGAAATACGGAAAGAGGGTTTTACTGCAAACTGATAAAATCAGCATATACTGAGAGCTCTGCATGTCAATGGAGCATCTTTATCATGGGGCAGGGAGTCATCCCTGGTGTTAACACGTTTAGATGTAATAAAGTGTGATGGATATTGTCACGTTTTCCTTATTTATCTATATCAGCTGTACATGTTAGTACCAAGAAAATCTCAAACAAAGGGGAAAAAAACCCATCCAAAATCAAAAATTCAATAGAACGAATGAGGAGTTTAAGTCAGTATGAGGGATTATTAAACTCCTTCACAAAATAAGAAGCAATCAAGAAGGGAAGTAGCAAGGAGCAAGTATTTTTCAGACATAAATAAAACTGGAACCCTTTACCAAAAAAACTGAACAACAGCAGCTCTTTCCCACTGTCATATACATATAGTAAGGAAAGTTTGATCTGGAATCCAGCAGAACTGGTAGATGAAAACCATATTTGGATGTAATACCAAGCTAACAAATCATTTTGTATCAACACCATTAGAACAAACAAAACAATCCAAACTTGCTCAAATAACCACTGAGTCCATCAACCCAGAACTATTCTTTCATGAAGAGCAGTTCATATTTTAGTAGCACTTTTTATACAAGTACCAATACACATAGAGGAAATTGATAAAGCTATTTTTTTTTCTTTCCTTTCTGTGTTACAAGATTTATTTTAGAAAACTCTATATGGTATTACTGATCAAAACTCTTTTTGACAATGTAGTACTTTCCAAAATCTCTAAATACTATAAGAAACAAAGAATACACTGCATTATACAGGCTTCCAGACTATCACACTTGAAGCCAACAATAAAAATTCCATGACATGCATCAGCCTACACCTTTTTTTTGTATAGTCCATAAATGACCAGCGCAGCTGTTTAAAACAGAAGGAATATCAAAAGATAAGATTCCACATAAACAGGGAATAACAGAGCAGTTAAAGGTTAGAAAACTCTACTGCCGAAACCAGCATGGCACTTCAGAGGAGCCATGGCAATTCACCTTCCTGAGAACCAGGCAATACCTCCACACATCTAAATCTAAATACAAACCTCCCCATCATTGAATCAGAAGGTTTTGGGAAGACAAATCAACTACACAAATCATAACATGTGAAACTGTAAGTGAAGCATACAAAACAGCAAGGTTTTTTAGAGTTTTGATTTAGAGGCTCTTTGATTAGGAAGGGTTGGCTTACCTGTTTAACATCATATGCCATAAGAACAAATCTTAAGTCTGGTGAAACAGAGTATCTTGATGCTTTGAAGGTTACCTGCAACGAAGTAGTAATAAAAGTGAGTTTGTAACAGGAATGCAATAAAATGCTTTTTCCCAATTTTTCCTACAGCTCATTTAAGAACTTCCCATTCATAAGACAGATCTGGTTTAGAAAACCAATGTACTTTTCACAAAAGAAGAACTCACTAAATAATTCTTAGTCTAATTAGCTGGTATCAGTACAAAGGCAGCAGAATAATCTGGCTTCAACACTAAATATCAGTTAAGAAGCTGATGAGTTTTTTTATCATCACTGCAAGCACTAAGTTCACAACTATAAGCAATTCATCCCCAGAGGATGAAGGAAGACACTTTGGCTGGAATGATTAAAAGGGAGATTCATCACGAGGTTAGTCTTAAAGATAACATGCAAGAAAAAGAATAGGTGTGCACTATGTCTCTACTGCTGTTCTTTTAACAACACATATACAAACATTTTGCAAAACAGCTTTAACCAAAGCAAAAGTCTTTCTTAAAATAAAGAAAATTCTTAGCAGAGAGCAAAGTGAAGCATAAGGTAGCATTACAAAACTACTAATGCTTTACATCCACTCAAGACTACATGACAGCCAATTGAATTCAAGATTGTAATTTCATCAAGGAGTAATGTTGATGTCAGAAATAATTTAATGAATCTAATGCATGAGAAAGATAAGAATGTGCTTTAAAGGGCACTGAAGGAAATAATTTTAAATTAATCTCAAGACATCTATTAGCAGATTGAAAGGAAAAGGAAGAAATGAAAAATGCAGATAAGAATAGAAAAACGTAGGACAACAAAGAAATAACAGAACCAGAAAGCAATAAAATGAAAACAAATAAAAAGTAGCTAAGTAGAACACGATCTATTCACTATTTTATTTCTTAAGTATCTTGTTCTGCTTAGCCTAATCCCACTGTTAAACTAATGAATTCAACAGGGGTTTAAAGGTTCACAAGCAGGAAGTCACTAATTATTACATTCAGAGTAGCTAAGTTGCTGTATCTGGAAAGCAAAATTTCCAATAAACTGAGAAGGTGCTATATTTTGATATACAGATTAAACTCGGGTTCCTAGGTAATACAGTTAAAATCAAGTTTTCCAAAAGAATTAAAAGGAAAAATATTTTTGAAGATAAACTCTTTGACCCAGCAGCATAACAGAATCAAAAGTCAGAAGATAAATATGCAGTCTTGAGAAAGAAGGAAAAAAAAAAGACAACACACCTTAAACCATCCTCCTGTATCTACAAAGCATTCAAAACTGATTTCTACTGTGCCCAAATTTGCTTTTATGAGTTAATCATCTTTAAGCCGAGACTATGTTAATCTGTGAGTAACATTCCCTTTTCCTGGCACTTCACTGAAAATATTTTCAGATGTGAAATTTGTCTTCTTTCTAGCAGCTTATTAATTATTGCCTCACTACCTCAGCATCCAGCACTATATAACCCAGGCAAATTTCCAAATTCATTCCCAGGGAGTGCAGCTCCTATCACTTCACACATTTAGGAAGGATCTGCAGTCCCTGTTTATGCCACCACAAAGGTAATGAGGCTCTTCCTGCAAACGCCTGAGCAGCTCAGCTCCAAGCTATTGGCAGTTCCAGGCAATACCAGCCAGAGCTACTTGCATATTCAAGTACAGAGTTGTGGATTTGGGATTTAAAGTCTTTTGAATCCCACTGGCCTCGTTTATTCAGTTTGCACTCACCTGCCACATTTTATTTGCCTCCAGACACATGGTATACATTCAATGCCAAAGACTGTATGATAGTGGGTTTGGGAAAAATGTTTTCTTTTTGTTAGTATAATGGCATAATTCTTGGTAAAAGGAGTACAAAGCTGTTTCATGCTTTTTAATGTTTCACCTCAGAAATAAGAAACTGAAAATTAGGCCAGCAGAAATCATGTGCTCATGCCAAAGCTGATAGCAATGCTGATTTCTTTAAATTATCATAAAAACATAATTAGCCCATTTATTTAAGTTGGATTTACAATCAAGCCTTTAATGAAATAGGAGTTTAATTCTAGTAGATTTGCAGAGAGATTTAAGCGACTCAGAGTGATTACAATTTCCTTAAAATTCTGGTTTTGAAGGGTTGCTTTTTGTAAAGACAGGCAAAATTTTGGCTTGTCAGAAACTGCCTACTTATATGCACAAAAGAAGCCCTTATACATTAAGAACAGGAAATTAAAACACTCCTCCTACCTAACATGGCAAGTAAACTCACGATGTGTGTCACTAAAACAAAAGACAGAATTATTTCCACCCCCAACAACCATGCCTAAGGGATTTTATCATCCAACAGCTGCCTGACCCCATGGCTGAGATTAGATCAGCTGGTAGAGGGCTTAAAATAAAGTTTCAGTCCCTGCAGTAGAAGATTAGATGTATCTCGAAAACTTCTGGGAGATCATCTATTGGGCCAGTCTCTACAGGGATTAGATATATTTATTCATTAAAAAGAAGCTTGTGGGGACTCTGACCCCAAGGATTTGTTCTCTTCCCAGGAGAACACGTTCTCAAGTTTAAAAGGAAGTGCTGGGGAAATACCACATTGGAAATACACTGGGAATTCAAAACCCTCAGGTGTCTTGTTATCCAAAATCTGGAGGATGGTTGTTCCACGGGTCTGCATATCCACAATTTCTCAAGCTTCTTGCTTTGTCAGGAGCTATTTAGCCTCATTAAGACAGACCTAAATGCTGCCCCATGTGACTATAACCCTATGGGTTTGCTGTGCTTGATCTCTAAGAATAGGAATTTTGGACAAATAAGCTCTGAAACTGGGAGAAACAGAGCTGCCTAATTAGGCAGGGTCCAGGGATGCAGGAGCAGGGCTGGTTTCCCTCTGCATCACTGCTCAGTATCAGCTAGTTAGGGACTGGGGTAGTCCAACACTGTGCACTCTAAGCACGCTCTAATCCCATTCCAAACCCAACAGAGGCAAGGCAGAACACATGGAAAAAGGGAAGGGAATCTCCTTATATCCCAATACCCAGCCCCATCAAGAGCTGAAATCCCTATGAAAACCATCAGCTCTATGCAACAGGAAAACACTTGGGCTGGAGAAATTGCTGTAATCCTTAGATTGGTTACACTCCACACTACTGCATAATTCTGAGACAAGATAAATGTTTTTTTTTAACGCTTGTGCACTGTCTTCTCTGCTTAATTCACACATCTGCCATCCATTTTTCCTATATCGCTGCATTTGATATAATTTCACTTTTTCATACATAAATGATCCTATATCTGATCTTTCATTCCTCACTCGACCAAACCCCCACTGACTGTAAAATCCAGTCTAGCCATATGAAACATTGCATTTCCAGGTTTCTTGGAATACATCACCTGGTAAGAGTTTAAGTTCTTCTCCTGAACAGTGATGCATGATGTGATGACCCCAATGGTCTGACTGCCACCATAGATTGCAACAGTAAAAGCCAAATCCAGGCAAAAAGATTTTGAACAGGCTTTTGTCCTTCAGCTTTCCAGCTCCCTTCTCTCATCCACCTTTCAAGAATCGCTAAAATATAGTTTTGCATGGAAAGAAGAATTGGCTTTTTTTCCACCTTTCGATATGGATGCTTAAAATGGAACACAGAATTACAGTGAACAATATATGCTTAAGTTTGACTTCGAATGTCAATGTTTCTTTCATTTTGACTTTGCTTGTTATGTCTGTTTTCCTGTTAACAGAAATATCTGTTACAATTGTGTTTAAGAGAAATTTTAGGCTTGGTTGAGGCTCTGCAACCTCAGCAAGGGCCCCTAGGATCAGTTCTTTCTATTTCTCCCTGGTTCTGAGCTACTGATGTACTGGCAACTCTCTTCACCTTTCACATACTATAATATGTTTGGTTTACTGGTTTTGTGGATTTGAACTGCTATGACATTTAAATCAGTGCCTTACTCATAATCTTTCAAAAACATGGTATAGAGCAAATAGGTGAAGTTATTTGTAATACAGTCTAGCCCAGAGCTGTAAAACTATTTTTGTAACATGTATACTCTACAGTGTCTTTTTCCATAGTTTCAGTTGGATGGTTTTAAGTGAAATAATATATCACAATTAAAACTGATTTAAACAAATGTTCATGGTTGTGGAGTTTACTTATTTGTCTGGTTTGGTTTTTTTCCTTTAGTTTTACTCCTCCTGTTGTTTCAGTTTCTTGTGCTTCTATTTCCCCCAGAAACTTCCATTTTCCACAGTCCTGTTATTCTCCTTCTCCAGTTCTTGTTTAGTGCTCCCTTAACACATATTAAGGATTTATTTCATTTTTTTATTATTATTCTTCCAGAATAAAATATTTTAAGACCTTCAAGAATGTTACTTTAGAGCTTGGTGGCAACACCACTACCTAGGAAATTACACACCTCTCTATTGCACACTTGCATCTGTATCAGAAATTTAACTTAATGGTGTAGCAGAATCTCAGTGGATGGGATTTTATCAGCATACACAGGTATCCAGCTCAACTTATCAGACAGGCACTGACCAAATGGGATAAAAGGAGTCAGCTAGGATGGAATTACAGGAGCTGCAAGAGGAGAAGGTATCTGGCATGTCACAGTTCCCTTGGGAGGCACCAGCAATTCAGGGAACAATGGGATTCTCCTTCACTGCCAGTGCTGTGACTGAAAGGAGATGGACCATGAGAGAGCAGCAGAGAGTGGAGCCCAGCACAAGAGCAGGGCTTGCAGCACTGAAAACAGGGAACCTCTGAGAAAGACAGGTTGCAATTAGAAAAATGTGCATGCTATAATTAGAATGATGGAAAGTTTAGGTTTCCAAGGTTACGCTTCTTAATGCAGCGCTTCTTGTGTCACCTGAGCACTTAATCTAGACCCAAAAATGTCACAATGCCAGGTCTTGGAACGGTTAACCCTCACGTTGCCTGTCCAGTTTAAAAGATAAATGTGCCTTAAAACATGATCTCAGCTGGCTTCTGTGCTATGGATGGATGGCTCTCAAAAAAGGGAGCCAAATTCCCCAAACCCACCTGGGACTGTAGGACATAAAAACAGACATGAACCAACCATGAGCCTTCACCATGGCCTCCCTGAGAGACATAACATCTGGCCAGTCCTCACATCACATTTTCCAGGAACATTTACATAACTGCATTAAAAGGGTTACATAATTAACCCTTAACTATATCAAGAAACAATCTTACCAGGAATATTATTTAGAGAAATCCCACACAGAGTTGCTGTAACATGACAGTTTCATATTTTTTATGGTGAAAATTCCTTCACTTGGATACAAACCAATGGCCACCACCAAACCAGAGTGACTGCAAACCTTTCCATCTGTCAGGCTTTCCCACCTCAATGCACAGTGGTGCACTGCAACAATAAACCCTTCGTCATAAAAATCCCTCTACTGAAAAGCTGTGCTGAGGGGGTTATTGGACACTTAAAAGAGCATGGAGGAGTAGAGAGAATGTAACAGTATTATAACCACCTATTTACAACGTGTGGGTCATTAAAATGTCCAGTGTTGCAACAACTATTAATATTTATGTAGTTATATAATGTTATTTAATGTATTTACTATTATTCACCCTTTCATTCATCTCTTATGCAAGGTTCTTAAAATATAAGCAAGTAAACTACTCTTGCAATTAAATCCACGTTAATCAACAAAGGAACTGTAATTGCATTATGATGCTGCACTGAGTTTCCTGTCAAAAGGGGAAGGGGGTGGGGAGCACAAAACAAAACAAAACAAGTACCAAAAGGAAGAGAACAAGTAGGGATGTTTATGAACAACGCTCTGTAAAACACCACAAAACAGTCCCTGCCAAAAGCTCTGCTCAGACTGAAGCTTTCATTCTCTGCTTTTGGCTGCAAGGCTTCCACAGGGCTTGCACAGCTGGGCTGCCACAGCCTGACCACGATCCCTGAGCCAGGAGTGCTCCTGCTCTGTCACCCCTCTGACACCCATAGCAGGCAGCAAGGTCCTTCCCTCTGCACCTTTGTGTAAAGGATGGTCCACACAGCACAACAACACAACAGGCTCCAGGGTGTGCTCCTGACAAGCTCTGGAAACGGGTTTGAAACTCAGCAATAATTGTTTGTGTTCTGCTACGATGCAGTTTCCCTTTGAGCTTGAAAGGAGTTGTGGAAAGGCACAGAAATCAAGTCAGGCAAGTCAGGAATTACTGGGTGTTAGAAGAGTCTGAGGTGTACAGCTGGGGGAAAGCTGGAGTAAATACAGGACCCTATTCTAGAGCTCACAAACT
Organism: Sturnus vulgaris; assembly: GCF_052056855.1. Lineage (NCBI taxonomy): Eukaryota > Metazoa > Chordata > Aves > Passeriformes > Sturnidae > Sturnus > Sturnus vulgaris. Next base: position 34,157,315 of record NC_142249.1, read on the forward strand.
GAAAACAATCCCACTTGTATTGCCTGGTACTGAAAACAAATCAACATATTCAAAATATATCCCATCATCCACACTGAGAAGACTGGAGGAGTCCCAGAAGACACATTTCTGACAGAGGATCCTTAGTGCTTTTCTTAGGGTCCAGGTGTGGTATCTGAATACATGTAACACAAGAGCAGTGAAACTGAGGGCTAACAAAAGTCTTATCACTTTCAAAATTATTGCAGCTTTTTTAAGAGGGACAAACGAAGGGAAAACTTCTGCATGTTTCTTTCAGAGAATTCAACACATTTGGCAAGTTCCATACCAGAACACACAGTCCCTACACACATTTTCTATCCTCTCTGTGTTTGCTTTTTCAATTTTCTTTTGTGCTTAATGGCTGTAAAACAGACTTGAGAAGCTGAGCTAGAATAAGGAGCCAGATGGACAACTTCCCCTGAGCTAAAGAATCCATGTGGTCCTCCACGCTCTCCTGTCCAGCTTGTGGCTGGGATGTGTGTCCTGGTAACCTGCCCTTACTGACCTTATAGAACAGCTGATGGCAAAAGCATTAAATAAAATGCTTGCTAAACACTGAAATTTCTTAGCTAAACGTGGCATAATGCCACTGATTTGGAAGTGTAATGTGCAATAAAGTATTGACAAATGCTGACAATCTGGTAGGTTTGTCACTTAGGATCATGGTGATAGGCAGCCCAGATAGATGATAGAGAACATATTGTAATCATGTATGGAGGCAGCATCTCAAACACCAGGATGCCACACAGTGATTAATGTCTAGGGCTTTTTCTGGCTCCTCTTAACAGGAGACTTGCCCAGCCTCCAGCTGTGAACATTTATATGCTGCTGGCTAAGGATATTAACTGTTTATTAGACAGCTGCAACAGGAGGCACTACATGGGTACAGTCAGAGGAAAATGTGTATTAGAAAACACCCTTAAACAATAACACCCAGAGATGTTAACAAATATTCTTTGTGCTTTAAAAGTTACCCTTTTCACTTATGGCACTGTATTTGTTACCTGTTATATTGCTTTGCTGATAGTTTAATTATATAAAGGCCAGGCTGTTTTACTAATTGATTACAGAAAAGGATTCCATTCCAGAAGGACAAATGAAGTGCAAGATTTCTTCTACTTGTAAATAAAACCTGAATATACTGGAAATAAAGTACTTTAATTCAGGAACTTGGGATAGATACTTGCCCTTTGTAAGAGAAGTGGGCATATTAGAATGACAAAACACTAGCCTTTCTTCTTTCCAGGTGCATGACTATTATTAATGGCACTTTTAAAGGCTGGGGGATTTTGTTATCTTTATATATGTTAACGAAGGGTTTCTTTAAAAAACTGCTGCCTTCTTTTTTGATGATCTACCTACTTAGTGAGCACAGCAGATCCTCATTAGGGATATCTGGCTTCTGCACAACAAGCACCACAAAGAAGGATAAAAGATGTGTTACTTTGCAGGAGAGTGGCAGTCTCTAGGATGCAAAAGAAGAGCCAGTGATCTGTGCCCAGTGGAAGATTGCTTCAGAAGCTGAGCAATGAGGGAAAAGAAGAAAATCTCTGAGGGGCTGATCCAAGCACACCCAGTCAGGGGTGACAGACTCATTACTTGCCCCTTGGCTCTGAACAAGGAGTTTATCACAGCAGTTCAATTTTCCATGGACAATTATCAACATTACTAAGAAAACCCTTCAATTTCTGTGCCTGCTTGAGCAAAGGCAAACCGGAGAACAAATGCAGACTGAAATCAGACTAATAACTCCTATTAAAAGGTGACTCTTCCATGACTAAGACTCTGATAGGGAAGAATGAAGGAACTTGCATTGCCACTGCCTATGTTGGATCTCTACTGTATTTTTTATTAATCCAAGATGTCTCTGCAGAGTCATTAAACCACCACCATTCTAATTATGCAGCAATGATTAAGCAGATATGACACTGAGCGAAGAAAATGTTTGATTAATGATCCAGGTGTCTAAGTTTAGAAGATTACATTTAGCAGTGCAAATCTGGGGACAGTCAAGCTCAGAAGAACAGGACAGCTTTTGATTTCAGGCTGCCTCAGTAATGTTATCCTGTTAGGATTGTTGGGCACTATGTCAACAGACAGCACAGAACGTTCCCCACTGTTCTCTTCCAAACACACACCAACAAACTTGTTGGGCCTTCTGCTCTGTTTTCAGCTTTTTATAATACTGCCTCCATATGAATAATAATTGCTGGAACTGGCTTTTTTAAAGTATAAAGCTCTCAGCTTTTGGCTGTGTAAAGAGAGGAGCTCTGCGGGAAAAAAAATACACTTAGGTTTTTATTTTTTCCACCCATAATTGCGAAATGGTTGCTTGATTATCTATTTTGCATCAGTTTCCCACATTTCTAATTAACAGTCGATATCTAGTGTCTAGAGCCAGGTTTGAGTGAATTGAGGATAAATCAATTCCATAAAAGGCCCAGAGAGGAACAACTTAGCAGACAGAGGCAGTGTGAAGCAGCCTGTCCTTCCCAACCCATCCTCAGCCGGCAAGGCTGGTGTGTCGTGCTGGCATCACCCTCTACAGCACAGGCCAGACACTTCCAGCCAAAAGTGCACGAGTTCATCTGTGAGGACACTCAAGCCTTGTCATTAAAGCCACGTTTCCCAGCCAGGGATGCCCAAGCAGCTGCTTGTGTTCCAATTTTGCACTGAAGGCACCACATTGGCCTGACCAGACCCAACGGGCCAGGCAAGTGCTCACACACTCTTGAATAAATGGGTAACAGGGAAAGTGCTTCTTTGTGAGGTTTTGTGGACCTCCAGGAGCTTGGAGGCACCCACACTGTCGGGTTATGTTCTTCTTTAAAAAGCCAAGCAAGTTAATAGTTGCTATAAAGTTATTTATTGTAGAAGCACATCAATCTCAAAGGCAAAAACAAAGCAAAGCAGTGGCAAAAGCACATGGCATAAAAGCAATGGCAAAATGCAAGTGTCAAAATGCACATGGCACAAAGCCATGGCATAGAGCATCAGCTCTCCCTAATGCATGTTCTTTTAGAGAAACTTTCCAACTAGCTGAGACACAAACTTGGACCACTACTCCTTAACCCATTAGAATTCTGGTTTCTTAGCACACCAGGCTATGTATAGACTATGTACATGGCCTATCTTGTTCTAACTGAAAAATGTAAGCAATATTCTTAACTCTATTATGTCTGAAACTGGGTTCTTGGAGCCTCGAAGGAAACACTAGCATGTTTTTCAACCTTCACCAGAACATGTACTACTTCTCAGGCATCTAAGACCTTTTGCTCACTAAAAGCACTTAAAACTTATTCCACTTACTTATTCACTCCATCTATTCACTTACCCATTCCATCTATTCACTTACCCATTCCATCTATTCACGTACTCATACCATCCAAAGCCTTTAATTCAATCCCTGCATTCTGATCTCTCTCTGAAGGATTCAGAGACCCTTGGCTTACTGACTCCAACACTTCTTAATACGTCAGGGTTTGTACTTGACACAAATTCACCCTTCCACCCACTTTTAATTGTGTCTGACAGCCTTTTTTGGGCTAAGATGTACCCTGAGGCACAAACCAGCATATGGAAGGGTGCAGCTCACAGAAGGGGAGTCACACACACATTAAAATATAATTCTCTCCTCCATCCTCCTCCATCTTTACACTGACCTAGGAAATCAGCACCAAATTCTTTCTCCTGAAGTTCTACTCTCTTCTTTCTTTTCTTCAGGAGAGAGAAGTTAAAGGTCACCTGAGGCTTTATGCTTTGAAAATAGGAATCTCTATCAGCAAAGGCCAGGAACAGACCAGGAATAAAATCAGCCTATGCCAAAGAGTGCTGATGAAAATGAATCATCCTTTTGAGTCTGCAGGTGTAAAAGATTTTATTAAATTAAAAGTACAGGGATTAACAATAACAGCCAGTGGTCTGCAAGGAGTATTTATGAGGAAAGATTGACAAGCCACACAATTATGCTGCAAAACCCTGATAAATGAGAACTACAGGATGGAATGTGAGTGGTATCCCTGAGAATAACAGTGGCAAGCAAAGCAAAAGAAAATGCAGACTAAAGTATTAAAATACTTCTTAGTAATTACTGCTAGAGACCATTAATGTATATATCATTTACTGGTCAAGAGGAATAATCCCCAATCATCTAATCTGCCAATAAAGCACAGAGAAACAACTAAACCAGAGATTAACATGACATTTTTAATATTTATTTCCCTTAAGGAAAATATTCCTATGAATCTTGAACAATTTCCCCCTTTTCTAATAGTGAAAAACTCTCAACATTGAAGTAGCATTCCCACCTTTTATGAAATATTTTTTCTTAATAGACATCACTGGTAGATTCCCCAGCACACATGCCAAGCACAATCCATCTTTCAGATGGTCTGAACAAAGCACAACCAAGAGCAAAACCTCCAACATCTTGGTTATTTACACGTAGGTTGAATAAAATAACAAATAACTTCATTCAGAAATCATTCATTGACAAAGGAATGGATTATATTTTTCATTTATATGCGATATAGTCTAGGTTATGAACATATCTCCTCTAACCTTTATATGATGTACTCTCTCCCTCCTGTTACAAGAAAAAAATGTTAGCAGACTTCCACTGAGAAAGAAGCAGATAATATATATTACTTACAAAAGTTGTGTTTTCCAGTAATAAAGTAGTTGTATTTGTTTCTACATTCAGTTCAACAACATGTCCATTCCTGGTTTTATACACCACTGCTGTATCTGCAATGACAAAGAAATAAGCAGTTAGCAAACACACTGAGAATTTAATACATCTGCAGAGAGAACCAGCATGTTAAATTAATTAGAGTATCCTTACTACAACACACAAACAAGTTCTGCTGATTTGCCTCATGAGCTTCAAAATTACCAGTTTATGCCCTATAGAATGCTCACCTCATTCAATACATCTAGATTTTGGCCATATACTAAAGTAAAGTTTTGCAAAAAACCAAAGGATTTTGTTGGACATCATGTTCACATCTCCTTAGAAGTGATTCCTACAAAACTTCTGTACTGGTCTGTATTTCTGATGACTGGCAGGACAAAGTTATGACTATTTTAAGACAGTCCATATTCTGTGTGCTTCATGATAGGCCACAGAATACTGAATTTTATTGTGCTGATTCTCTCAGATTATTTAAAACCCATGTAAGAGACTTCTACTTAATTAAATGAAACAATTTTATTATAATAATGTAAAAAGCATAGGAAAAGTTCTAAATTAAGCCTAAAGGAAACACAAAAGAACTTCCCTGATCCTCAGTAATGTCTGAGAAATTCATAACAGATCCCTGAATGTTATGAAGTGGGAGTAAACATGACTGGAGAAAAAGGTTATGTTATAAAAAAAATGCTTCACTTATTCAGAAAAATGTAGCTCAATTTTAATTGACTCCACAGGAACTCGAGACATACAGCACTAGTGAATGTCCTCTGGTATGTTCTGTAAAATTAATGAAGCCTCATTTGAAGAGCTTACTAAGCTATTTTAGGACCATGGCTGGGAAATGGAGTGGGATTGATGGAGTTTAGGACAATATCATTAGAGCTGCTGTTTAGGAAGGCAAATCAGATTGTGAACTGTGGAATTAACAGCAGCTCCTTTTAAAGAGAAAATATTTCAAATATTCATTTTAAATAAAATGAACAGCAGCTCATAGACAGTTATTTGGTTTCAGGTTACCAATTACATAACACGGTTCTGCAGCTCCTTTAGGCTATTTTGCATGTTTTCTTTTAGGAACCCCAGCATTGGAACTCTCCAATGACACTGGATCATGGTGCTGAGTATTACAGAAAAAATGAAGCTGTCTGGCTAAAGTGCTGTCCGTCTTTATGATTGAACCATATTGTGAGAAATGGCATAAATAAATAACCCAGAGACACTGAACAGCAGTGCTCCAAGCCATGCATTGTGACCCCACAGGTGACAATGTGCTGCCCAAATCCAAACAAGTACAGAATGTTACTCCTCCTCATTTATCTACTCTCCTACATGTCATTTGCTAATAGGAATTATAGCATTGTGCCTCATTAACTAATCCTACCAAAACCAATTCACTCAAAAAAAAAAAAAGAACTTTCCCTTAAAATCTCTAAGAGGCCCACAAATAAAATACATAGTCCTTAGACTCTTCTGGCAAGTCCTTCACAAGGTGTGAAACAACATTTGGAATGGCAAATACTGTGAAAGACATAAATGAACGCCTTTGTTCTAAAGTTAGAAGAAAATTTACTCAGTCAATCAGAACAGAAAACTGAGTCAGACCTCTTGAAAAGCCAGGCTTTACTGGACAGTAATTATACCTCTCTCTTAAATTGGATTCCATAGTTAACACCTGAAGTGCATAAATCAAATGAATGCTTGCAAAATGTATGGAGGTTTGCAGGTAAAAGATGATATGAAAATTCCATGTAAACACAGAGCACAACAGCCTTCAAAAGTAATCATAGTAATTAATATGGAAGTCCCATTCCAACCAGGATTTTTTCAGGCTGGATAATGTGATATTTATGGTCACACCACATAACGATGATTCTTTTCACTGATAGCTCCAATGTCAACTAAGAGCCATAAACATGGGTTTTTTTAAATTTCTGTTACCTAGAGTCAGAAATTCTACAAAAGATAACAATTCCTAGTCCTTAGCCTCATCCATTTGCACAGCTGATGGTTTTGTTTTGTTTATTATCTTGATGCCTTCACCACAAGGAGGTTCAGGGACCTCTGACACTTCACAAAGACATTCAGAGAAGTAGAGTTCTTACTTCAAAGAAATTCTCATTTAATTTGAAACAAACACTAGTATTATGTGAAAAGCTCTCAGCTGGGCACAAATTGCAGCCCTGAAGAGACATATTATTGATCTGAGGACATCACTAGAATAAAAAGCACTCTGTCTTAAGCAAAGGAGAACATGAGGAAGCCTCTGAAAAAAAAAAGTGTTATCAAGACACAAGCCCTGGATGATGCACACAAAAATAGTTTTAAAAACAACTGATTGAAAATTTCCTAGTTATAATAGTTCTCAAATTTCTTAAAAGTTTGGAAACTCCAGAACATTGAATAACTGATTAGTTTATTCTGTTTTGCTAAAGCATGACAACCAAGGGTCTGTACATAACATCCTGACATCAGTACCAAATAAAATAATGACACGAGAAATCCAGCATTCTTCCCACAAAAATAGTGTCTGGCAATATAATTAACAACTAATAGTACTTTACAGAACAGAGATCTTGTTAAAAAAAATCAGAGTGCTATATTTGATAGAGGCAACTCTGCTGAAACTGTGTATTGAGTTTTTGTCCAAGGTATTTGATTTATTTTATGACATCCAAAGCTTACATTAAACAGAATTAATGAGAAACACATTAGGAGGACTAAAAACACTATCAGTAAAAAAAATAAAGAGGTAGACAGGGTTATTATATAGAGCTATCTTTGGGAAGAATTGATTCCAACTTGATTTTGACCTTGCTTTTAAGGCTGACAGAGAAGGAGGCTGCCTAGTGGACACACATCTCTGCAGGACAATTTGATGCTCAACAGGTTCTCTACGACTTATTTGGCTTTCACAAAGAATGCAACATTAAATAAAATATTACATGAAAACAAATTCAAAATTCTGGGATTGTCACAGCAGAATAAATTCACCTTAATCAGCAACATCCTCATATAGAATTGTACTAGTTGCAGAGCCAATGTTAATTTATTTTATCATTGCAGGCTAAATATCCAGACTCTTAAGTTATTGTATGTTTTTAAAAGTAAGTATTTTCATCATTTGCCCTATCTCTAGGCAAAGAACATCGAATATACATTCTGCTGAAATGGTTAATCCATACATTTTAAATTACAGTTTGGATGTATATATGAAAAATATAAATATAGCACTTAGTGACAGCACTATTACATAAGTACAGTACCATGATAATCTCAAGCATTTTTAAAAATTAAAGCAGTATTTCTTCTAAATAGATTCACTAAGACTATTGTTTCTGGTTTAGGTTCAACACTCCTAGGGTTTTTGTTTAAGATCAGAGTATGAGCTGGCAGGAAATGCAGTCTATACTGGGCCTGGCATAATACAAATTGTTCTAGGGAATGTCAAAGTACAGGCAAACTATCATAAAATGAAAAGAAATCAATGCAAAACTTTTCCTACTTGACAAGCAGCTTGACCCCCATCAATTTTGCAATAATTTCTTTACCTCCATTTATTGAATTTACCCCCATTGATTGAATTGACAACAGGCTACCATGTCCTAAATGCTACAGAATTCCTGTGTAGCCCTCACAGTTACACATGGTACGTTCACATGAACCAAAAAAAAAACCCCCAGGCCCTTGTAAATCCTAATGAAAAATCCTGTATTGTTTAGGGAGCAAATGGAATAACTTCCATCCTTAAATACATCCCCATCATTGCAAATCAATCCCTGAATTGTTCCTGTGCAAGAATTTGGCCCAGGGTCTACATGGCCTTCAATGATTTAACTTTCTGGCAGCAGACACTGAATGGTGGTGGTTTATTTGAAGGGTATAAACTCTAGGTTCACTTGTCACTGAAATTAAGCAACTCATCTTGTTATTTCAATTACATAGACTTTGTTGAAAGGACACACTACCACATACTTTCAAGTCTCTTGAATTTTAGTCCAGTGTTCTATTCACTTTCACATCAATATTGATCTAACTTTGATTAATTGGAAGTTTTCCTCTTTTAGTGGTGGTATTTTCATCTTTAGACCTGTGACACAAAAAGCTCCAGGCTGCTTATCACATTTATTCTCTCTCTCCCATGGAGTAACTCCAAGAGTTTTCCTGAGTGCCTTAAGATGTTGGCACAGGTGCTATTGCACAATTCAGCAGCAAGTCAAGAGAAGGGAGCTGTGTCCTTCATGTGAAGGAGCAAAGGGGATGTGAAATGTTTTGTCATTTCTGCAGGTTTCTAAATCTGGGATATTTTACAAGAGATTGCAGACCAATAGGGATATGAGACATCATCAGTCAACTGAAGTTATCTTGGAAAGACCCAACAGCTTCAGGAGCGATTGTGTCTTCCTTGATAAAGTATAAAAGCAGGAATCCTGACCTGGATGACCTTTAAGAATTTATGAAAATATAGAGAAGCATCACAGGCTCACTAAAGCCACAGGACTTAGAAGATTACTGAATCTGAACCTCCACTATTCTGTGCATATTTCACCTTAGCCAGGCAGGACTTGCATTTCTACCTAGTCTATTCCTTTCTCCGAGGTTTTAAGTGATGATTTTTGACCTATGAATACACATGGAGTTATTCTTTAGCCTCGAACAGCCATCGTGGCAACCCAAGCTCATTATAAAACTAAAACCTGCTTAGCCTGCAAATCGACATTGTCATCATGTTCACTGAGATTAACGTGAATAATCTCTGCAGCTGTTAGCAATGACAAGGAGCAACAGAATCAACAGCACTTCTTTCAGTGTAAAAAAACCTAATTCTTACTAAATTCACAGTACAGTTAATGTACATTTTGTATGCCAAACAAAAGTAGTTTAGGAAAATATTTGCTAAATTTTTATTACTTGTTGATAATAAAGCTTATTTCATGGTAGGTCCTGAGAGAAACTTGGGTGGCTCTATCAATTTCAATGGATACAGGCCAAGACCAACTTGGACCTTGGATTAACTTGAGCTTGAACCTGGCTCAAAAGTGGTTTAGAATTTAATAATACTGATAGTGAAGAGTTTGAAAAAAAAACCCTGATTTATAAAGAAGATACACAGGCTGCTAATTGCTGGTTATTTGCACAGAGCACTGTAAATCTTAGCCTAAGCTAATTGCCCAAAGGAGATCAGCACTCAGGCAGTTTTGTGCATAGAAACCACTGGGTATTAAGGCAATTTATCAACCAGTCTTGAGAGAGCAAGCAGTGTCTAAAAAGTGAAGGAAAGAGAAGGAAATAATTCAGGCAATGCTGAAAATCTCTTCCATAGTATCTAGAATAAGGAGGCCTCAGGGTACTCTTCTGAAATTGCTGACAGTGTTAACCTGAAGATTGTTAATGCTTGTTTTCCCACTGAAAATATTTACTAAGTTTTGGTTTGTTTAGCTAAAATTCTGCTTTGCAGCACAAACAGCAGCATTAGCAAGTCAGAGTCCTCCTCTTCTTTATATTTCATGTTTTTTCAAATGCAAACCTGCAAGAAGGTTGATACCTTGCAGTCAACACATATGTCAATCAGCCTCTGCTGTACACAGTATTATTAGAACTGCAGACGGCATTTCATCAAATTGATTATAGAAAATGTCATGCTAATTAAAATAGAGAATGCTTTCTGATTTAATAAACAGAGGGTGCTAGACAATTCTTTGTCTAATGAAGTGTTTACTAATTAAATAAAATAGTCATTTACAAAGATATTAGAGATACAGACCAAATTTCAATATGTTAGTAAAGTCATGTGTAAGCTGAGCAAGATTTCCACTGCTCTTCTAAAAGTTTAGGCTGTTAGTAATGCTCTCAAGACAAAAATTATTCTGCAATAGTTTTACAATGCAATGTACTCTTGGAGTGTACTCCTCCAGACAATCCTTTAGTATATGTATATTTCCTATTCAAAATGGCTTGCAAAGTTGTACACACAGGCGATTCCTGTTCTTTCTGATCTCTACTTCCCTTTCCCATCTATGCCCAGTGCAAACAAACCAAAAACCAGACTGAGATCTTACAGTGCAGTATCTACAGGAATGGAGGTGGCAGAGTGAGAGCAGCACCCTGCCAGGCACAAATGAATTAGCTCTGCTATTCCTTCCTTCTTGAACCTCAGAATGAAGTGCCCAGGCATGGATTGACCTAGAAAATTCAAATTTCCTCCATACTCAATGTATCTTCCTCTTCTCCTAATCTGGTCACTGGTTTGCAGAGCAAGTCAAGCTCAATTCATGCCAATTTTCAGTGGTCCCAGTCCCTTTAGCATATCGAGGTATTAAAATCTTCAACTCTGCTCAACAGCCAATATTCATTTATGAAATCAATTTCTTACCTGTCATGCAACTGCACAGGATCATGCCTCACTATCACACTATCCCCATGCTCATTTCAGACAGAACAGAGGAACCAGACAGCTCCTGAATATTAACAAATCCACTAGGGGATTAATTTACAAGAAAAAGAAAAAAAGAAAAAGAAACAAAAAAAACCTCAACAGTGAAATATATAGTGCAGTAGAGCCAAGCCTCTGGAGTTTAAACTGAAGCAGATGAGGAAACATTCACTGCAGAGCTGTGGGGGGCAATAAGGAGGACAGTGACCAGCAGCCACAGGTTGTAATGTCTGTGACAAGCTCAGCTGGAAGAACACCACTGTGTGCTGCCTAATTCATTTCTAGACATGTTGGAAAGATGGAAACACAAGGGAATTACTTCAAAGACAACAAAGATAGAGGCAGATAAATTGAAATGCAGGTGACCACAGAGAATGCAGCTGAATAAAGCTGCAGAGACTGTCCTGGAGCTCCACTCAGACATGTTGTGCAATCCAGATGTGCTGTCAGCTCAGTCTTCACAGCAAAACTAAACCATATATTCCTCTACTATGTATTGCCATGGTAATGGGAAGCTGTTCTTATTTAGAATTTTCCAAGTTTTTCCTAGAAGTTTATCATAACTTAGATTGTAACTGCTTGAGGGCTTTGGTCCTGCTATCCCTGGCATGGAGCAGCAGAAGCTTGTTGAATCTATTTCTTCTCCAATCTTCCTGGAGGAACAAACCATCATGCAGTTTTCTTCTACTCCCCTGGTACTCTGCTTGGGAGTGAGCATAGCACCTTTACATGGATCTGCTCACTCAAAACTTCCCAAATCAAGGCTGCTCCAGCAGGGTCTGTCTCATTTTCTGTTTCAAGAGCACACTCAGAATAACACAGCTACATCTGAGCTTCAGCTTTCCAAAATCTCCAAGCAAGGTGTTGACATTGTTTAAGGAGTTGTCTAACAATTAGAAAAAGTTGAAAGAAAATAAGAGTTGTGCCATAATTATTCTCCTATAGAATTAAAAGTCTTCCTCATTTTAAAACACAACTGGTCAAAGTGCTACAAAGTAAATTAACAAAAATAAATGTAAATACAAAGATCTAAGTGTGTGCCAGCATAAATGGGAGGCAGTTATCTAACCCAAAGAGAAATGTGTTGATGGACTATAGCACAAAATGTGACTGTTTCTACCATTCCTCCTGATGCTTTCCCCATCCCACTATTCATAATGCAGAAATCTCCATCTGTGTCTCTGTCATTACTTGGAGGAAAATGTCAGGGATATTCATTCCTCCCCTTAGAGCAAAGCACTAAACATGATTTCATTGTGTTAAAAGCTAGGATAATAGACTTCAGTCTATTAGTCCATTCCAATTTGTTTGAAATGCAATTAACAGTAAATCAGCACCAAAAGGAAGGGAGGGGAAGTGGCTGCATTTATGGCAGAGCCTTCCTTCTAGGCCACATCATTGCTCCAGTGCCACACAACTCTGGGTACCTACACTTTAGTCATTCTCTATGTTAAAAAAAGAGACAAGTAGGTTACAGAGACATATAGGTAGAGACAGAAAAAGAGCCTTCAAATTAGACAAAATCCTAAATTAGACAAAATGCTAAAATATTTTAAAGATGATGAGTGGTGAAGCTTCTAACAACAATTCAGTTTTCTTAGCCCACATTACATGATAGTGAAACATCAAACATTGTTATTTTGCCAGCTCCAAAATTCTGACAAAACTCCTCAGTTTTCCCAACTACTTGGAAACGTTTTTGCTCTCCTGCATTGCACCAAGGGCCATTACTGAGCCAGCTTGGCAATGGACTCAGACAGCTGCTGTCCAAATAGCGTACATGTCGCTGGACTACTGAGAAAATTAGGGAACAAATTCCCCGTTTCGGTCACACATCCTATTCCAGCCTCTTCCCCAGAGGGATAATAAGGTACCACAACACAGCAGCACTCCTCTGGCAGCCTTGGGAGTTGACCTTTGTGCTGAGCCAAGCCAGATGGAACACGGACAACTCCACTCTGGATCCGGCAGAGTGGCCAGGCTGGATTTCACACAGACTGCTGAATTGGCAAGGCTACACTCTGGAGAAGACAGTCATTTCAATGAAGGGAGATTTATATGCTTCTCTACTCCTATGTAATTGCAAATCTCAAATAAAAGTGAGTATTTCAGCTTGCAATAGGAATGTGAACTCCCTAATCTTTCCAAACAATCACTCCTGAGGGCTCACCACCGTCCCTACTTCTGCAGGGCTCCAGATGCAACTGGCATTTCCTAGAAGAGCCCAACAAGTGAGAAAATTAAAATCCAGTGGCTGTGTGCACATCCCAGTAAAAGGCCAGTCTCTGGAGCAGCCTAGGACTGCAGTTTTCTCGCTCCCTCTTTTCCCCTTGGGGGCATCTCAGCAAGCTGGCTCAGGCAGAGCTGGTGGCTCAGTGCCCAGCCCCACGCTCGGGCAGTGAAAACATCTCAGCTATGATATCCACATGTCCTTAACAAGCTCTGGAATCCAGCTCTGGGAGCCTGGCACTCCCAGCACAGCACATCCAAGGCACACAGGGTCATGGAGTATGACTGCCAGGTGTACACTGACAATGCTGAATTTTTTGTTTTATTTTCTACTACTGAAGGACAAAGTATTTTATTATAAAAGTGAGCACAGGTAGGCAACTTTTTGTTCACAGTTATTTAGCTTGCTTCTTCCAAGTCTCATTCTGATTTACGGGAACAACATGTTGATTAAATGGAGATCATTAGCTCAGAAGAATTATCATGCACCCAGTAATATATATATATCACATCAAAGCATTGTTTTGTGATTTTATTTGTATCTTTTTATGAACCCTAAATACTTGTCTACATTAAATTATTTCTACTGATCAATCATCTGTGCTTTGAATAAAAATTACAGATTCAAGAGTCACATGTGCAATTAAGAATTTTTGCCCAGAAGTATTAAAACCTATGTATCTAAATTCAACTCACAAAATGAAAGCAATTTAGGTGTTGTTTTCATATGTATTCATCACCTACTACTGAAGGTCTTGGGAAATAACCATGCCAGGTAATTGGAAAATTAAATGGTGATTTTGCAGGTATCTAATCAGCATAGATATGGAAACACAGATTTGGCACCAACATTTGAAAACACTGGCAGAATTTGCTTTGGCATTCATTCATTTTGGATGCCATTGTTTCCTCTGTGCATGTAATTCCACTGTTCTGCTGGAGTGTGGGGAATTGGACAGGCAGTGCCAGGGACTGCAGCATCACCAGGACAGTGCTTGCCTTGCCCCAGGTCCTGCCCTGCCTGGCATGCTCTGGGTAAACTCCATGAGACCAGGGAGAAGGTGTAGAGTGGAAATTCCCTAGGACAGTGTCTTATCCTCAGGATGGAAACAAAAACTCAGGTGTAAGCTCAAACTCACACAAACAAGCCTTCTGATCAAAACACATCAGCATTAAGCCTGTCATACTGGCCTGGAAAGGATTCTGACTGCATTTTGGAGCACTTGCCAATGGATTTTATTTGGCTCGGAGATGAAGTCTCAGTTCCAAATAGAAAGAGACACAAGCAATTAAGTCTCTATCTTAACATTATCATCATGTGCTTCACTTTCCTTCTTTCAAAATTACAAAGGTGATGCATTGGTAAGGGACATTTGGTGCAGCTTATCTCTCCAATTAATTTACAACACATTGTAGCTGAACGGGAATAGCACAAGAGGAAGAAAATCAAGGAAAGGTTGAACAATGGCATTCTTGGCAAGCCAGCAACTGTTCTTAACCAGCACCAACATTCAGTGGCAATTTGACAGCATTCCCAACAAATGGAGGAGCACAGGCCTCCTCCAGGTATGATGTGCAAGTGAAACAGCAGACCTATTCTCCATGCTTTAGTCATACATGAGCTTCAAAGAATAAATATTTAAATTATGTTTCCACATTTATCCTAATAATCATTCAATGGAATTACATCTCTTAGCTGCTTCTGATCAGAGAATTCAAGCAGCAATTCAGCTTTTATTTTCCATTTGAATTAGGCTACCCTTTCAGATGAACATTATTATTAATTTTATTAGTTTCTAGTTTTCCCGAAGTAAAAAGTGTCATTTTTTCATTGAAATGCTAACTTCATTAAGCAAGTCCATAATTGCTCAATAACTGCTTTGGACACATAGAAAATATTCTGCTCAAAATTTAACTTTCCTGTCTGGATTTTTTTCATTTTTGTACCATAAAAAAAGAGGAAAGTAACTGGAAGGATTGAATAAAATAGAGTGCCATAGCTGAAAAATATATATCTGGTGCTCATAATTAGCAATTATTAAATGGATCTACAATAAGCACTATTATGTTATGAGGAAAGTCTGAATAGGACGATTCTTGCATTTTCTCCTCTAGTCCATTACCAAGGATATAAGGGCATGCAAAAAGGGCTGATCCAAATACATTAGCAGGAGCAAAATTTGTTTTGCTGTAACTTTGCCTTTGGCAGAACATTCGTATTTTCACGTCTATACATTTCACTTTGGAAGAATATTAAACATCTTTCTAAATGAGGGATTTAAAATTTGTTTACACTTACTCATTTTTATCATCTTTAGTAAACATTTTCCTGATGGTGAAATTGTCAAACAGATTTTGTTATTTTCATTTTTCATGCAATTATAAAAACAAACCCTTCATGCACCTAATTGAAACACAGACAGAAATGCTCCCATATTTCCCAATTGTAGATCACTTTTAGTAGTTCCAAAGACAAACTTATTCTAGTTTACAGGTTGAAATTTAAGTCACTACAGGGAAGCCACTTAGCAGTTCAACATATTCATATGAAGTATATGAATTTTATATTGTCTTCCAAATTATATATTCCAAGTATATAAAGGCTGGACCAAACTGATGGAAGCAGAATAGATTGCATTCATTTTATGCAGTAGATTCACAGATTTCAGGGCCAAAAGAGCCCATTATGTACTTCTATCCTGAATTCTTTCAGAGCTAAGATTACAGGATTTTGACCTGCAATTCTGGCACCAGGCCTGTAATTTCCTGTTGGGTTTTCCTTAATAAAGAGCACACAGGCTTGCTTTAAACACTTCAGTGCAGAATCCACTATAGCTCTTGATATAATATTATGAGCTGACAAACAGAAAAAACAAATCCCTGTAGGATGCCATTAACACCTTACTTAAAGACTTTTCACTATAATAATGCCTAGAGGGAATTATCAATAAAAGAAATCCATTTAATCTTACAGTGCAATGTGAAACACACTAAGGAGATGGCAGAAATTGGAGCCTATTCTGCTCTGTTCTGCAGAGTGCCCACTTCAACTGACTGAATCCAGTCTGTGCCACAGAAACAATTCACTGTTAGGGTAAAAACACAGGTTATGTGATCCAGGGATGTATCCAAAGACCAAATACTCTATTTCTATTATATAATTTAATTAAGATGTGCATATAAATTTCTATGCTCCTCATAAAATCACACATATTCAATCTGCACAGAGGAGAAACATTGCTTTTTCTGCTGTGACATTTTCCCTAAACATGAAACCCAACAGGAAGTGACAGCATTACTGTCTATAAAACATTTACTCTCATCTTAGACCCCACCCAAAAAAAAAAAAAAAAAAAAAAAAAAAAAAAAAAAGAGCATTGTATCAGCTTTCAATGCACAGCCCTGAACAAGAAACAGAGGCATTCCACCTTTTTTTCTCCAAGAAAAGAACCCAGAATTGGAGCTTCCCAGAAACGAAACTATTTCCTAGGAAGAATATAGCTACTGTATTTGGGGATAGATGTCTCATTTCAAGCAGATGCCAAGAACCCTTGGCCTGATACCAGTGAGTCCAAGAAAGAGTTTTCACATTCCTTACTCAGCAGCAGAGCAGAAGAAGAAAAGTTTCCAAGCTCCCTGGAGTGAAATATCAGCACTATGAGGCTGTGCTCAGTGATGAGGACATGCTTGGCATATTTGGTTTTGGGAGATGAAAAGAAGGGAGAGAGAAGCCCTTAAAAGAAAAAAAAAATAGAGTAATTCTTGGCAAGAGAGCAGGTTACTTATTCCATACAGCAAGGAAAGCAGCTGGGAGAAAACTGTAACTTTCAAAATATTTGAAACTCATCACTGACAAAGTTTGGCACAGCTTGGATCTGGCACTTGCTTCAGGACTTAATCACTGTTCTCCTTACCTCTAGGAGAAATATCGGGAGTATGCAACATATAAAGCAAAGAAAAATATATTCATTTTCAGTAAATAAGCAACACCTACAGGAGTACCTATGAAATATAATTTTATTTTCAGCTGTGAAAAGACAAAAAGCTGTCACTCACGCTTCTGCAGTCTTATAGCCAGTTAAACACTCTTCTTCTGAAACACCACGAGGGAATGGAAATAAAGCATAACGTGATAAACAATCTGCATCACATTTTTTTCTAACCTGCTAGCTTTTTAAGACAAAAAGTTTTTGAAATCTTCCAGCACAGGGTTATTTCCAAGTTCTGGGTTTCTAGATGCTACTTCTAATTAGTATCTGAGATTCTATTGCATTTATTTTTCACTTGTAAAACAGACACTTGAAGGGGGATAAACAGTCCAGTGCTAGCATACCCTAACACAGTTAAATGCTCAAGTGATGTGCCATCTAATTCTATACAACATTTATTTTTACATATTTCATCAGACAATGTTCACACACCAATTCTAAGTGCAATAAAAAGTCCTACAAATATTTAACAAACTGTAAATATTAGCTACGTTGTGTAGACCACGTCAGGATTTCTTATAAGCTTGTATAATACAATACTCATCCTTTTTAAGAGCATGCTCATCCTGTTGTGAAGTTCTACGACCTGTCTGATAAGTGTTCATACACTAAATTATTCACTATGTGCAATTATAATCAAACATGTCATATAATGTGATTATTTATCACACACACTAAGAGAATCATATCAATTCCAGAATTTCACACATAACTTATTTTAGAAAAGAATATGGTTCACATAGCAAAAACGTGAAGTAAACTCGTCTAAGTAGCAATCAACAAATGCAGTGCCTACTAAAATCCTGAGTTTCATGCAAAATAAGAAGAGGACAGGGTGGCATCCACCCTTGTGAGAGCAAGCAGGAGCTGAGACGTGTGGCTGAGCACAGAGAGAGGGGAGGAGGATGGAAACCATGCACCTGGGAAGGGCTCATGTCTCAAACCAGATCTGAACCTGCTCCCCTGGCACAGCACTAATCACTCAGTCTACATCATGAATTCATTTAGATTTACTTGTGTATCAGAGATGCTGGCCAAACTAATATATAAATAATCAATATAATTGACAACATGTATTGGCAAGTGCAAAACTAGTTATTTTTTCCCCTTTAAATGGGTTTTTTTCCATAATTATACTTTAATGAATGCTTTTTGCAAATGTCAAATGAAACATTTGAATAGTAAGGCAATTTAGAGGAAATGTTAAAATATTTTAAAGCTTAATACATTGAGGCAACTTCTGACTGATAAGTCATAGAAGCAAAACCCTGAGAGCAAACCCCAACAGTGACAAAGGCATTGCTTTCTACATCACTTACACTGCATCACATCCAGAGTGTTTGGCCTGTCACCCAGCACAGCTTCAGCTATAAAAGCATCCTGTCTGGATTTGTATCCTTTGAGTTCAAAAAGATTTTCAGCACCTTGAGTACAGAACTAGTTTATAATACTTTATTCTGGGATTGCTGATGGTGCCACTGGCAGTGACAGAAGTGTACTCTGATGCCTTCATTAGATGGCAGCAAAAATTGTGGTGGGAAGAATTCCAACCAGTCATATTTTCCATTTGGACAGGAAATTAAATGGACAGTATTACTAGTTCAGTTATTACGATGGTTTATTTATGCTCCTGCGTCCTTCCATACTGTAACAGAGATTGAACTGATACATGCAGAACTCTTGAGCTCAGAGAGCAAGCTGTGGGAGTCATTCCTGCCCGGAGAAGGACATTAGAAAAGGGATTCTGCAATGTATTTCATGGGAGAAACTCTTTACAAGTCTAGAAGGATGCATAGAAAAGGAAATGTCTAGTTTTCCTTCAGCAATTCTGCAGTAAGAGATGACCTTTGCAATAGCTCCAGGTCGCATCAACCAGAAAGATAAAGAATTTATTATTTATTAGTCTAACCCTTGGACTGCCTTTTTTTTTTTTCCTCACTCTTTCGGGCTTTTTCACCAGGCTTAATTCTATTTACATCCAATTTCTACCAGCTGACATGAGGGCTGGCAGATAAATGGGTAACACTTATGGGGTTGGTTACCTGATGACAGTTCTAGAGCAACTCAGTCAGAGACCAGAAACAATGACACTGAAGAGCAAAGGGACTGTTAATGGCAGCAAGCCTGACCTCTTGCAGATCATATTAGAAAACTAAACTATCAAAAAGCCAGAAATTCTTCTAAAAGGCAGCAACAAAAAGACATTAATGTGCCAAACAGAGTGTAAGTTAAAAACACGTGTTTAACAGCAATAAAAGGTGTACATGAGTCTATACCCCTGTACCTCATTAATACTATAAAGGTATTTGTAGATTCAATTTTTTCTTTAGAGAAGATTATCTGAACATGATCATTAAACATGACACAAGAACTGATAAATACAAATTTTAACAGGGTTTTCTAGATACAGTAGTACAGGAAGAATCTATGTTTTTAACTTCTCCCTAAAGTTCATAGCTAGAAGGAAATTAATTGCAATCAAATGGAAAAAACCAAACAAACAAACAAAAAAAATAAACCAAAAACACACACAAAAAGCCACACAAAAACCCCAACCAATATCAACAACCAAACCCAAAACAAGCAACTAAAACCAAAATCCAGTTTTCTGCTATTCCACATTCAAGCAAAGAATCAGCAGCTGTCATCAATCATATTATACAGCCAGGAGATAGAAGAAGAAGAGGAGCAGATGCCCTTACAGAGAAGGACGCTCAGTGCACAAAATGAATTTCCAAATGTGTTCCACCTTGGCGGGAATCATCTTCGACAAGAAGCAATAGAAAAACTCTCTTAACTGATATGAAGACAGAAAATATGTGGGGACTATGCTGCAGAAGATAATTGCCATTGCTTGGGGCAGAACCAGAATGAATATTTATTATCTCGATTAAAAAAAAAAAGTTAAAAATGGTATTTACTTGCTTATACAGACAAGCCAAAATTCTTGCAGGTTGTTCACCAGGGAATTCCTTAAATTAATCTTTCCCCCTCAGAAGAAATGAGTAATACTGAGAAAGACTATTCTCGTTAAGGAAGACATGAGATTATTTCAGCTCACCAACTGGTGATTCCTGTAACACTGACAGACATACAAACCCAAAATATTCCCATAAAATGGAACAGTTATATTTCACATTCAGTCAACATTAAAGAGTTACTGCTATTCGTGAAGGACCTGTGCAAGTAATGTTTGAGTGTTAGAGGAAATTCACAGCAAATAAAAGGCACTGAAGTAAAAAGTCAGTTCACTGGATTTCAAAAGCAAATTCATACTTACAGACAAACATTTCCCAGTCGCTTCAAATCTCCAGCAGACAAAATGAGCTGACAAACCTCCCTTCCTCATCCTGCTATTTTTCAATAGATGGAGGAGATATCTGAGTGGCTGCCCTAGACATTCGTCAGGAGTGACTCTGGGATGGAGACGGAGGTGTCGGAGCCTGAATTCAAAATCAGGGACTTTGTCATGAGCCCAGTGCACGGCGTGGCTGCACAAGGACAGCAGCTCTACGTGGAGCATGAATAAACAGGGGGAGCAGAGCTTTCCCTGAAATCATGGAGCACTCACTCTGACAGAATTAGAGTGGCAAATGGCAGGAAGGGAAGTGTTGGTGACTTCTGTGCCACTCTGGCTACAAAATGAAAGTATGGATTTCTTGCAGAAGCAACAGCACATCAGTGGTGTGACTTTCAGACTGGCTTTTTGTAATATTGCAAGGACTTTAACCTCATTATATTCTAGGTGCAGCACTTTATATGGTGCTACATGTAATATCTCCACTGTAATTTTGCCTTTTAAAGCTACATACTAATCAATTTAATATGGTGTGTGGTACCACCACGCAGACTTCCCATTAAAAAAGGTCATTTGTAGGGTTTTAATAAGTTGTTATCACTTGGTGTCCAGTTTATAACTCTGAATAGTATTTCTTAGCACAGATTACCCCAGTATTGATGTGAGGTAGTAGCACAGGCTATAATTATTTAAATTAAAGACTTGGGGTTTGAAATTAAACTGTCTTTGAAACAAACATCAACAACAACTGCAGGGAACACTGACAGTCCAACAGAGAAAATGAGTGCTTACAGCTTAAAATTCAGAATTCTGAGATGTCTGAATCCTTCCAGTGATACAGAGAATTCACGTCTACTCTCTGCAGATTGTATTCTGATATTGCCTATCACGTGCTAGCTGTGATATTTCTTTTAATGGGAAAAAAGTACATTTTATAGCACATATAGCAGATATAACATTAGCACTTCTTCCACAAATTTGAAATACAGTGATCTTACATTGAACATAACAGAAGCAGAACCACTATAAAACACATTAAACTCCTGTTTCAATTTTAATGATGCCCTATTTTTAATGGTTTTTTTTTTTTAACAGAGAGAGGAGACACCTGACTTCTCCCCAGACATGTTGTAATGACTGAGGATTCCTGCATCTTCAATTTCTATCAATATTAACTGATACTGCAGAAAGGTTGCAAGAAGTCTGAAAAAGCTGGGCATAATAAGAGGTATATAATAAATTTCACAGATCTACAGTTAGAAGTTTTCATTAATTCCTCCAAAGGATAACTTTTTTAGTTCTAAAAGAGAAATTACCTCAGTGGCAGAAGCTAGAGGCTCCTTGGAACTGGGTGAACCACACTCAGAGTATGATCATTAGGAGAGCTAAGTATTTTGGAGAAAGTGAAGAGGAAAATAAAATCACTTAGATCAGCTTTTGAAAACAGAGCTCAAGCTGTGTGTTTCAGCTGGAAATGTTTAACCACTATACCTTTTGACAAAACAGATGGTACTGTCACCCCAGCAAGCACAAAATCAGGTTCAAATAACCTCACTGGCAATTGCAATGGCTTTAAGCCAAGCTGTAGAAGTAAGATCTGACTGACCTTACAGATAACCTGTCCCTGCCTTAACCTTTGCGTGGGTTGGTCCTGACTTTTCAGACTGATTGAACTGAAAAGACTGAAAAGAGGTTTGTAACATCTCTAAAACAAAGTCAGAAACACTATAAGATAGAAAAGAACTTTGTTTTCCTTCCTGTTCTATGAATTTCTCCTAAAACACTTTGTGATTCAGACCTTTATATTTGTTCAAAATAACTTAAAGCCTCATTTATCTCAAACAAAATTTCCCCATTTGACAAAAAGCCTTAAACATCTCAGTATTTGAGCTGACCCATAGTCAGAATTTTTACATGACTGCACACGCTTCCTTCTGTCTTTCTTCAGTTCAGCTGCTATAGCAAAACATTCAGTCAGTTTTTTTAGCTGAAAATGAGCAAGCTTCGTACTGATATCAGAAAGGACAAAACACAATCACTTCAGCACCCACAGCAGCCAAACCTTGCTTTACCTACATGCAACTCTTGAAAAAGAACTGAGAACTGCTGTTATGTCTGGGATCAATCAATACTGTGAAAGGAAAGCCTTCCAGACAGTCACACAGTGCTGGAGCAATCCTACTTCTCCCTCTAATTGTCTCAATTTTATTGAAGATGAAGAAGTAACTCACAGAGATGGTAACTCCATGCATACAGTGAATGCAGAAATAAAATTTATATTCTTCTTTGGAGAAGCTCTAAAACAAATCCTATGATGAAATCTAATATTAACTTCAGGATAAAATCAGTGTATTTCCACAGGCATCGTAAGTACACATAGTGTCGTATATATATTTGATACTAACAAACTTCTTTTAGAGGGAGTTATATAGGTGAATATATTCCCTTTCTAATTTGGGTGATTAAAAGCCTCTTTCTTCAGTGATATGCATCCCTGCAAGCCCCCAGCTGGGCAGGCAGCAGAGAACTAAGAGTCACTCTTTTCTCACTACTCTTGCACATTCACAGGGCAGTAGAAACAACTAAAACTACCACTAGAAATTAATTATTGTTTAGATTTTTTTCCATTCTCTCCCTGGGGATGCAAAGGTCTGCAGGTCACTTGTACTCTCCTCTTCCTTTATAGATAAATCAAATTGATTGATTTGTTTTGATATGGGGTAGAAGAATCTTGGCCACAAAGTAGAGAAAGCCTACCCAGTAAAAGAATCAATTTTATTCATTAGTCAAGTTATTTTCTTTACAAATGTATCATTTCCAGCAGCAAGAAGTCAGATTTAATACAAAAATTGCCTGACCTGTGCTAAGAACAGGTAAATCATCGGACTAGCACCAACAGATCTTGGTTGTTGTATGCTTTTCATTAAATGTATATTTGAAAAGAGCAGTATTCCTGAAAAAGCTCTCTTACCACCAGAGATTTTATAAGAAATGTAAAGAAACATTGTGTAATTATACCTGCTGGGCTGTATCTTTTTCATAGTATGAGCTGTTCTGGAATTAGACTGCCGGTTCAAGTGTTTTTTCACTGTGCTTCATTGTCATGTTCACCCCATGTCCCCCAGCAAGACTCGGGGTGTCATTGTGATCTGCAGCTCCTCTGCCCCTCGTGGAAAATAGCATTCCCAACTCTTCTTTGATCAGGGGAAGAAGAGGACCTCTTCTCTGAATTGAGAGGTCTTGATATATCTAGCATTTATCTTCTTTTCCTTAAATCCAGCTAAGATTCATTTTTTTCCCCCCTCGTTTTTCTTCATTTCCTTTAGAAGAGGATTTATGAGAAAAGCCCCACTGCTCACTACGACACCACATCAAGCACCAAGTGTTTGCATTGGGGTTCCAAAGCAACTCATGGGTTCATTTTTTTTCCTTTTATTCCCACAGCAATGTAACTGTCAGACTTGGAAACTATTAAAGATTTAAAAGTTCCAAGAATAGTATTAGAAGCCCACATTTGAATATTAACAAATCAGAATTAGCTGGTGCATCTCCAGACATTAAGAGTGTAGATATCCACATGCAGGAAAACAAATTTCTGGTTATATTAAGCAGTATTTTTAATACAATCTCCAGAAGAATAAATAAACATTAGAGCATTTTGGGTTGCCTATCCCATCCACGGGTTCAGTTTGGGGTGCCTCAGCTCCCAGTGTCTGCAAACATGGGACAAAGAATCTGATCAAGCAGAATCTGTTACACACCTCCTCTTCCTTCCCCACACCACCTTGTCCCTTTCCATACCTCCCTATGTGTGAAAAAATAAACATAAAAATGTAATTTCACTGATCTGTGGTTCCTCACAAAGCATTGAAAACCCCCCTACCTATTATAAGTAGAATGAAACCCACAGAAACATCCTGAAAGTTATAAAATACAATTCAGTGATCTGCGAAGACAAAAAGAAGTCTGTTAAATAAAGTTCCATGAATGATTCACAAGACTCAGAACTCTCTCTGTTTCCAGCAGTGATCTCAAGCCAGTTTAATATTTCTAGGTAAATAATTCATGTTACTTTTGTTTCTAGCAATAACGCATTCTCAAAAATGCTGGCTGCACAGTAGGCTCTGCTCTTTCCTTGGATTTTCAGGCTGTGCTGTCTGAAAGTACATCACTTAATTCCACTTCCAGGAGTGATCATCACCTGTTCTGGAGTATGAATAAAAAGAAGAATGAATAATGACCAAGGTTTCAGGCATAACTTCAGCTGTGATATATTAAAATGGCCATGAACACAGAAAAGTAAAGTTGGTATCTGTCCATTAGATACAGGATCATCACAAATCATCGATGGAGTATTTCTGAGAGCAGGCAGACAGTGAGAACTGAGTGCTCAGTATTTCCAAGGACAGTCTCATGATAATGTGGAAAGGCACAGAAAGATTTGAAAGGACATTTGAGTTAAGAATGGTCTCCTAAAACGGACTTAGCTCTTGCACTTTGCAAGGATAAATTTTACAAACACTAATGCTCTTTGTCTCAAAAATTGCCCTTATATATGCCACTTTCTGACTTGCTAGGGGAAGGCAATTATGTTACAATTATTATTTAGCAGGTTTTTGCTATCATACCGAAAAAGATCTTCCTATATACAATAACATAATGCTGCTGTATCCTCCAGCACACTACAGCTGTCACAGAGCTGTAAATGTTACAAGGTCCCCCTATTAAAACAGCCAATTTTGGGACATTAAAAAGGTAACATCGCTTTACACATGGATTCTCAAGATCAATTACCCCACGCAGCTCCAGCTACCAGAACCAGCAGAGAAGAATACCTTTCCTGAGCTATCTGCAGAATTATCTTTACCTTCCAAAAACCGGTGGGAGACTTGAAATCTCAGGGTCTCACAATGTGGGCCATGATGGCCACCAGCGATTATGCCAAGCACCGCGGTGATTTACACCAGCGCTGCAGCAAGGGTGAGGAACCGTGGTGCTTCTTGCTCTTTGTCTCCAGAGGAGCACAGCAGTGGCTCACAATGACTGCTCTTGTTATGTTTCTCCCTACCAGCTTTATGCCACAAAACTAAGATGCAAAGCCATTATGATCCACCCATGATAATGCCTGCTGAACTACAGAGCGCTCGCATAAAGCAGCTATTATGTCACTCAAACGTGCATGAAATCACAAAATGGGAGGGAATGCAACTATTCTGAACACAGCTGAAATCCTGTTCACCCTGATCAATGGGAAGAAGTGGGCTAAGATCAATTACATCAAGCAATAATATTAGTATTGTTGTGATCAAGTGCACATATAGAAATAGGGAAGCTTGAGGTGGGCTCGAGGTGGGCTCAAGGTGGGATAAGTTTTATTGTTTGATATACAGTTGAAGCAGAGACAAAGAAAAATGTAATTTTCAATAATATTTAATACATATGTGCAGATGGGAATACCTCCTACACATTATCTGTTTATTCATATCGGTGATCTGCTTAAAGAACAGTCTATTAATCACATATTTTACTGCCGTCAGCTTTGATTGCAAAACTGTCATGAATAATAAATAATTTCCTGTATCATCTCCAGAGGCTCAAAAAAAATGCAGCAAATTCCTTTCATCCCCATATGTATCTCTCCTACAAATTTATGCCTCTTTCAATTTCAGCTGCCCCTCAAATGATGTATTCCAAGCTTGAAAAGGGGGAAGGCATGAGTTATCAGGGCACACTTCACTCCTAAATATCAATCACAGTCCCTCACTAGCAGTGAAATCCACTTTATCATCACTAGTGGTGATACACTTCGATTCTGACAGAAGCCATTGAGACAGACTTTTAACAGCAACTAACTGAAGAACAAAACAGAGTTTTCAGCAATTCCAACTGGTTTCAATGCCAGGGTAATTTCACCTAATCAACAGAGACTGATTCAAGCTGGAGGTCTGGACAGTTATTGATTTGAGTCTGATTTTTTTTAAAAAGGAAGAGCCAACATCTTTGCCTCCAAACATTTCTGCAACTGTCATGTTCGAAGCTCTAGATTTTGCAATATTTAGAAGTTTATGATAATCTAAGATGATATCTGATGTTATTAGTTCTGCTGGCATTTAAGAACTTTTCCTATCACAGTTGAAAAAAAATCCCTCTCTCTGCCAACTTAAAAGTACAAAGATAAAAATAACACAATTACATCAGTAATATAATTCATTATAATGCTATTATTAACTTAATTTACACCGTGCAGATTTACATTAGCTCTGAATGTGCCGTTTATTTATAGGGGTTTTATTTTTAAAGATACAAACAGCAACCATGCCAGATCAAATCTTGCGGTTTAAATGGGTTTAATCTACCAATTAAACCTCCAAGATGTACTTTAAAAAAAGAACCTGGTGAAAAATTTCCAGTACTCCTTTGAAAATGCAGGTAATGTATTTGTATTTATGTTCTGGGTGCTGGCAGAAATGCTATGCAGAATTTATAAGCATATTTTAAATATATTTTAAGCAGAACTTTTGTTGTCTGCTTTATTCCTGTAAAAATGAATTTCACTCTTTAGAGAAAAATATTTTCTTAGCACTGGTGCTAATTGCTCATGTTTATGCCTCAGCTTAGACATACCTTTAGTTGCTTCTTGTCTTTGTCACTTGTTCTGTCCTTCCAAGAGGCAAATTTTAATAATCCTGTCATTTCAGTGTGCAAACCACAGACAAAAGAGGAGTTTCCAAAAATCAGATTTCAGCCCAGTCTCTATACATTGCAGAATGATATTAGAAAAGAATTCCAAGTTTAAGTAACTAATTATACCAAATGTAGGAATTCTCAATCTGTTAAGATTTCTGTGATCATGTTTATATTCCAGCACTAAGATTAATCTGAATGAAGATCTTCACATGCCAGGACCTCAGCAGAGTGTGCTGCACCTGGAAGTGTCTGGGGGTTGTTTTTTTTTTTCTAGTTCTTTTAGAAACTTGCAGATTCAATAGAGTATGGCTGACCCCTGCTGAGTTTCCAGTTCCCAGCAGTGCTCCAGGTCTGTGGTTAACTAAACCAGGCTCCCACGAGGAGCAACAACAATATCGGCAAATATGCAGGATGAAAAGGTGCTTTCCCCAAGCAGAATTAGGAACAACACCATGATATTTCAGCCCAGCAGCCACAAGAGTTCCAGTGTGTCCCTTGGCATGTGACCACACTTTTTCTGTGGTTTGACTCTGCCCACAGACACCTTTAGACTGGCTACTGATTATCACTGCAATACTCTAGCACACAAATATACAGAATGGGCCTAAACAGGAACATTCTGCATGGCTGCTATGATTTTAGAAAAAAAGAGAAAAGACAAAGACATTCTGGGAACATGAAAGATAGAAACATATGAAAGTAAGGCTTTAGATTTTTTCCCCCTAGATGTCAAACTGCACTTTCAACTCCCTGAGAAGATGTAATAGGATAAAAGCAAGTCTGACAGCTATTCAACAACCCAGATTTTTCAGTAACAAAAAACAAATAGCAGTTTTCTGTGCACACTGTGAAGAGTAGCCAAGTCTTAGAGGAACAAAAACAATTCAATTGTTCCTTGTCTTAGGAAAAAAGTTCACAGATACAAGAAACCTGAATAAAGGCAAGGCACAAGTGTTCTCCTCCTCATTCTCCTTCATTCATTCAGGCTGTCTTCAGAGGAGACATTCATTGCATGAGCCTTGCCCAAGTGTGGGCACATTAAACACGTGAACTGAAGATGGATTCTGACAACGAAAAAAATGCACCTTGATACTTTAACATCCTGATTAACCCATGATTTCTTTAGTGAATTTGAAGATATAATCAGCATGTGAGTTATAACAATAACAACATAATGCACAAGTGCTTGCTATTGGTTTGGGGTTTTTTTGTGTTATTTTTTAAAGAACACAAAGTCTATGGCAGGTCACTTGGCTAGACCATGCTCCTGCACTCTGGCCTTTCACCACACTGAGCTATTGGCAACATTTCCTAAATGAAACTTCCACTTGCAGTAACTTGTACAGAAGTCATCTATCACCTTAATGTGCTCTGCATTTAGTAGGTAGAGAGATGCCAATCATCCTGAGACATTTTCTTTTCTCCTTCTCTGGAAGAAAAGCGTTCAGAATTATTTAGTTGTCAAAATGCGACACAATAATGCAATAAATAAGGCTTCACTTGGTGCTGGATATGGATGAATTTTCAGGAAAGTATAATCAACTTCTTTTGGGTCAGTGGAATGAAGAACTCAGCCTTCAGTCTTCCAAATAAATGTGTTCATTTCCTTAGGACCTGAAGCAAAAACTGTGATCCTGAAAGCCCCCAATTACTTCCTAAACACAGGGAATCGTAAATGGCAAATGAATTTACTTTTTAATGTCACCTTTTTCCAGCTGTTATAGCTTCTGTACATTCATTACACGAGCAGAGATGAACAGTATATCTACCTGCATTCAAGCCCCATTCCAGATCAATACATTATCTGTCCCACAGCTCAAGTCCTCTGTGTTTCTCAATCCAGGCATTTGAAAACAGACAGAAAATGGACAAGAATCCTGCCAAACCAAGTAGAAGATGCTTTTGTTCACTGTCAGTTTGGCAGAAAATCTTTTAATCTAGTAACTGAATAATATTGAGTCAGGATACAGA
This sequence comes from Sturnus vulgaris, assembly GCF_052056855.1. Lineage (NCBI taxonomy): Eukaryota > Metazoa > Chordata > Aves > Passeriformes > Sturnidae > Sturnus > Sturnus vulgaris. The sequence goes on from NC_142249.1 coordinate 34,186,633, forward strand.
AAAAAAACCTTTCTTAAAATCCACTTTCTCTTTAAAAATTTTATATTCTACCCCCTATCTTCCCTCAAAAATGCTTCCAAAGCTGGGGACCTCTCAGTTGGAAGCAATATTCCTGTTTTGAACCTGCCAATTCCACATCCTGAGCTTGAAGTCATCTCTCTGCTTCTACTCCTGCCCAACAGCTGCAGGAGCTGTGGGCTGGTACCACTTCCCTGAGCTGGTTTTTTGTCCAGAACATCACACTAGAAACTCACATGTCCTTGCTCATCATTTCAGATGGACCTTTCTCAGAGTCACTGTTTTTTAAAATACAACATAGCAGAATAACTGCAGCATAATCACTTCTTTCCAATGACTACAGGTATTAGTTTTAAAAGAAATACAAAATACTCTTGGAGTGCATATATTGTTTCTCTATATGACATACATACACAGATTATTTTCACTCTCATGAGGATTTTAGCACCATTTACGGGAAATTTTAGCAGCAGAGATTCTTTGAGCTCACTACTGAACAAACTGGGCAGAGTGGGACCCAAAGCTCATTCAAACCCATTCTCATGACATTTTGACTTCCTACTGACAGGTACATTTTAAGGTCTGTCAGTCAGCTGATTCTTAATCCATTAAAATGCACTCTACTGCTATTTAGTTTAATGTGAGAGGTGAAAGACTTTGCTCAATTCTAAATGACATTTTAGAATTTTAAATATTTAGAATAGTAAATATTTTACTGAAAAGTAGTCACGGGCTCAAGTGTCCCATTTACATCTACCTTTCCTACAACAGAACAGATAAGCATCCACAGACTAGGTGTAATTTAAGTGTTTAAAAGCATGTCTTAGAGACAACAAACCTTTAAAGCTAATCAAAGCCTGTGCTTTAGTCTCTCAGCATTAAAATCTTAGAACTAAAGCCAAAATCCTCCATCTCAAGTACAGGTTACAGATAATGGGTAAAACAAAACCAGAGAGGATGGTTGGAAAAGCTCTTTGAAAAGAAAAATGACAGTGTGTGGCTGAATGGCTGCTCAGAATTAGAAATCCTTGACACAGAGAAGGAGAAGAAACTGCTAGAGGCTTCAGTAGAACGTGAAATTCTGACCCATCCAAACCTCAACCTACAGACCAGGCAGCCTCATTTCCTCCTGAGCTCTAAGGAGCTCAGCTACCTCAGCAAGGATTTTATGTGGGGACTGGGAAGGCAATGCTTGGAGTTTCTGTACACTGAAAAACAAATTAACCATAAAATATGCCTCCAAATACATAAAAGAAAATTGGCCTCCACGATCGCAATTAAATCTACATTATAGGCAACCTTCTGACTGCATCAAGATTCCAGTTCTTTCAAAAAACAAACACTCACTTCACCACAGGCAATTGCAATTGCATTTCTGTGGGAAATTCCACAAGACACTCCTGACAGAAAGAGCTGATTTCATTCCTGAGAATTCATAACTAATTTAAATTTCAATGAAGCAAGTGCACACCTGTCTGCACATTTTGTTCCTCCAAATCTATCAAATCTTCAGTACCAAGCCAGTGAATGTTTCAAAGCAAAAAAAACCCAAGTAACAAAACAAAACAAAGATCCCCAAAAACCAAAGCCACCAATCCATTAAGTATTTTAGGAATTTGGGATTAGCACCTGCCATTGAATTCTATATTAGAAGCTGGTTGATATGCTCTATGTAGAATAGATTTATTGGCAAAGCAAATATACTACAATAAAATTTGAAAAAGCCAATATCATATAACAAATATTTTTACAATTCCCTCAGCCTCATATTCACTGTGTTCCAAACTGACATGGCACTGACCAACGTGCATCCATGAAAGAAAAAGAGACTGCATTTCAGTCTTTAATGCAATTTTCACCAAACAAGGACCAAAATACTGTTTTTTTCAAGATAAATGGATCCACTTTGGCTGGTAACAGTCTTTCATCAAATAAATGTAATCTGAGATTGTGCAGCTTTTTGAGGCAACAAAGCAGAGGAATTTATTTGCTGTATTGTTTTTAACCCCACATATTTGCAAATATTAGATGACAATGATAAACACAGAGCAATCAGCTATTTCTAATAATTCCCTGGACAATCTTTGCAATGCATGTCTTCCTCCAGAATATACATGGACAGATGTATTACAGTGACTCACAGTAAAGTTTTACTTTAAATGTAGATTTTAAATTTTGGGTCAGTGCAGAACTCTTGAAGTGATGTAAGCTGAGTCAAGTGCACTATTAATGAAAGAGCTGGTGAGTCGAAGAAACCATGTTTGTGTGCCAAGAAAACATCAAATGGACCATCACCATGTGACACAGGGTTTTCACAATTTCTACAAAGGCATGGAATGAATAAAAATCTCCTCGGGATCACCAAACAAACAGAAAGGACAGCAAAGAAGAATGAGAGGTCTTTGAGTTAAATCCCAAGAACCCAGGAGCTGCCAAAAAGATATACAAAACCCCTCATCCTTTTAGAAATTTCTATTTGTCATTTTGTTTGCTTGCTTTTTACACATGACCTGCACTTAATCCTGATGAGAGCCCTGATCCAAAGCAAACAGTACTACACTAAAGGAATTCCATGTAAACCTCTGGGAAATTTGCTCCTCAAGAATCCCAAGAATCTCAAATTTATTTTGGTTGTAAGAATCCCTCTTTGTGCAGTAATAACATTGAATTAAATTCACTGAATTAAAGTCTTTGCAATGACCATTCATGTAATGGTTAATCAAAATTAAGGCGTGATCGTCTGCACACTGTAACACAAAATCAGTTCAGAAAACTCAGTCTAAAATATTACAACTTCCCCGGTGTAAGAGCTTTCAAGGTAAGCATGAACATGTGATGAAAAAATGTTTGTCTAAATGGAAAAAAGAAAATCTCTCTTACTAGCTAATTACTGCCCTGCAGAGAGCAAAAAAAAGCTGTATGTATATTAAGAAGAGCTGTAGCCCAGCAGAAGTTTTCTGTAGGCAGGAAGAGTGCTGGAGATGTGAGAAAACCCCCACAGATCCACATAACTGAGATGCCCAAGACTGTCCCTGTCAGTGTCCCTGAGTGAGGCTGATTTAGCTGACAGTGCCCTACCTCCCCCAGGAATATCTGACTAGTCATCTTCATTGTGGAAATATCTGGAGACTCCTGCTATAACAAAATGGTATTTTCCAACTCACTTGTATTATGATCTCGTGTGCTGTGTAAAGGCTGCAATGTTTCATCTAAATTGGCTCACAAATATCAATATGGTGATTCACATGAAAAGTTATGATTCTGTGCATAAGAGTTTGCAAGCCTGAGCCTTTGGTCCAGATGTTTGCAAAGTGCTGGATTAGAATGGCTACAAATTTGTTCACAGGTGTTTTGCAAAGTATAATATTCACTATTATTCATCAAGAATAACTCCACTAAAATCAAAGACAGACAGGGCTAGAGCTGGTAGAATTGAATACAAATCAAGCTGTAGAAGTCTTGCTTTGCTCTATCTCATTTACTGTCCCTAGTGGTAGAAAGAAAAACTAATTATACACAAGCAAATGATTTTACTATTACTTTGGAATCACATAACTAATATCAGATTAATTTCTGATAATAGGAAAAATATTACAGAGTCCTGTTCACAAAATTATTATTAATAAGCTTTTTTGTGTGGGTCAGTCACTTAATTCTTAAATAGTGGCCTTTTAATTAGCAGAAAGGAAAGGAAAGTAAGTCACTGGAGTTTTGAGACTCCCCTTTAACCTTGTCACCTAAAGGAAAAACAGAGGCTGACATTTAATGGAAAGGCTTTGATATTTCAGACTTATCTTACACTGTGTTTTACACAACTCACTCCTCTTGTAAAGGTGAGTACAGACCCGACTGAGAGATGATGAAGAAAGAAAACTGAGTGCAATGACCTCTGTGGTCAGAGCCAAAGCTAATAGTTCTGAGATTCACTTCCTCCTCTTTGCTTTTTAGAGCCTTTGAAATCAGTGACAAAGTTCTGTGCTAACTCCAGTACCACTAGTTCTGTATGTACATGACGCTTTTTCAGAAACAGCTTTGCAACAAATCCCCATAAAGAGTGAAGTTGTATTTCTCAATTCTCACGTCTCTGCTGCCTTATCATTGCTGCAACGTGCCACTGAGACAAGATCAGAGAGAAAAACTGGCAGCCGTGCCCTCTCTGTATGCAAACCAGGAATATTACTCTGGCTGGATGCTTGTTTTTTTTTTTTCCTACAGGGACAAAAAAAAATGGGATAGAAAAGCAGTGTGGTCTATCTGGCATGTCTGGTGTATTTGTCCCTTAGCAGAGGCAGGAGGGAGAGCAGAGTGTATTAAGTCACATTCCACATTTCTGCTTTTCATGGTTTAGGAGACTGACTCAATTCAAGGGGTTCATTACCCCTGGGCAAAGATATAAGTCTGGGATATAAAATACTACGGTTCAGTTTCTTACACTAATGTAGAGGTCTCGCTTAATGGCAGACTCCTATTCTGACTCATTTCTTCAGCTATTAAAATGGGAAAAAAAAACATTTTCATTCCTGAGTAGGTAAATATGATCATACCTGCAGGGCAATTCAATAAAATGACAAAGGAGTTTACAGGAAAATACAAAAATAATTACAAAAATAATCCAAAAGGTGGTCTCTTCCTCCTGTCCTTTGATTGCACAGATGTGACTACAGAACATCTGTAGGATGGGACTGATCACAAAAGCCATGACCATCCCAAATAGCAAGGAATAATATTTTTATAATTTAACGTGGTTTTAAGAGCCCAAAAATCATCACTGCCACTGCAAGTTGCCTTCTGTGGCCAGTTAGCAATCAAATTATTTTTATCAAAAGAGTTCAAGTAAGTGAAAAATGTGAGCATTTGTTGCGTGACTACTGTGAAGTCACAGCATCTATTTTTTATAAGGATTTTTTAGTAAGCAGCTTACATGCACGCAATGATTTCTCGCAGCTTATACAAAATAAGGATATTTAAAAATTAAAACAGACAGGCAGACAGATTCTAGCCATTTCAAATTCCTTCCTACACGAGATTATTCCAAAAACCTAAGAATGAATGTCAACTCCAGGCCACCCCCCCTTGGTGTACAACTATAACCACTCTCCTGGAGCTGTCAAAAAAACCAAAAAACCTCACCTCAACAGTAATTACATTGGTATTTGATTCCAATATTTTTCTTACCTTCTGTTTGACGCCAGAATTTCTAAAAGACTCATTCTGTTAATCACATCCCAAGAAGCTCATATGTATATTTTTGTTAAAGTGCAGGAAGAACTCCCCTGATATTAAATGATCAGAAGCTCTATGGCACATTTACTCATCAATTTCATCAATGGCCCTTGGTTACTGGGTTTTTTGGGCCCCAGAAACCTCCAAGCCTGTGCTTTCCATGAGGCATTAACTGCTGATGTAACACAGCATTAACAGCCTGACAATGCACCTAAAAGCATTAAAAAAATCGTATACAAAGTATTTTAGTACCCACAACTCCACAAAATTAACTGAGAAAAAATAAAGGAAGAGTTTTATTCATGAAATCATTTCAACAAATGTACTTAACTCATCAAATTTAAAATGGCTAGGAGGAGAAATGCAAGTGTGATGAATTTTAAGCCCCATTTCACATTCTGATCAGTGCTCTTTGTTTAGGCCTTTGTATACACAAATCACTTTGTTCTTTCCTGTTCTTTATCACCCACTGTCCTTTCTTCTGCACACAATGAGCTTCTAAATTTTGAGTCATTTAGTTATATCTAACCTTTATAGCATTTTTCTTCTGATGGATGTATTCTTATGAAATGAAAATTGTTCTATAATAGTAGAGATTTTTCAATAAAGAAGTGCTCGGTATGCAGTAAGAAAATGCTAATCACATGAATAGTTTTTCATTGCATTTATGCAGCATAATATTTAATAATGTGGGTTTATCACAGCATTTCACTAAATGATGTAAAATTCACTACTGCAATATAGAACTCATTCACTCAGTTGTTCATGAGCTCTTCTCTCTCCTCCACAGCCTTGCATTCTGACTTTCAAAGTACATGAAGAGAAAATGTTCTGACATACAAACTGGAAAGCTGTTTGGGATAAGCTGTTTCTTCTTAGTGATGGGCTCCAAGCATGGAATTTTTTTTCTTTACTTCTCCTGGGATTGTGTTTTGAGGGTTTTTTAAATTAGTTTAAATCTCTTGTACTACAGAAGAGTGGGCAAGAAAAATAAACTAAAATAACAGGGAATGCTGCTTGTTAAACTGACTGGAGGAGAAACCACAAAGGTTCTGGTAGCAAAAATGGAGGTGAACTCCTTCAGTTGGCTCTAATACTGAAAAAACCCAAAAACATATTGCCTGCTGCCAGACTGAAAGTTTCTTTCTGTCTAAAGCATGAAAAGTAATCAGGGAAATGACAGACATATGATCCTATTTTTTTTTCCGTTTCTTCCCTAGAAAATACATGAAAATATGTATGAGGGAAAACACTGTTCCAATTGCCCAAATTAATGGTCAGCATATTATATTACATTAGTAATAAGGTAAGAAAAGATTATCATCTTTAATTACAAAAAAAATTTGAATCAATTATTTTACTTAGCTAGTGAGCAACTGCAGACTATTTTCTCTGCTAAGAAAAGATAATAAAACCAATTATAAAATTCAAGCACCCACAGAAGTACTACTTTTCAACATGTAAATACAAATATTTTTCATTATAAAATTTATTTTTATAAGCTTTTCTTCAACAATCACTTTGTGTGCAGTCCTACCTATTTTAAAATAGGTGCCATATTATTCACTTTTGAATAGTCCTTATTGTAGCTGAATCTCAGGCACAGGTGATGCTTTAGACATTGGGTGCTGAATATAAGAAATAACTTTTTTTGACACAAACTAGTGTACTACCATTGAAGGACCTCTTTCTATCTTGAGATGCATCTTTTCAAGTTTTTGAATTAAATCTGTATTAGCATTTCATTGACTAGCACCTTAGTATTGCAACCATTCAAAAGAAGGTCCATTATGCTTTCTTCACAATTTTAATTGTGTTGAAGTCAGTGTCCTATAGCTGTAGGCACAATAGTGAAGATGTATCAAAGAAACCATTTCTATACCAAGAAAGAATGTATTTTAATATCTAAATAGCTTTGTTACAGTTAGACAGAAAAATAAAGACAAACTAGTAGGGAAGAAAAGCTTCCTTGCCCTTCAGATGTTTCTTTCTTCTTTAATTAAACCTAAGTTTGATTTTCAGCTGCCTTGCTTGCCGTGAAGCCACATAGTAAAATACAGCAGGATGAAATGCTACTGAATCATAAATGCTTGCTTGACTCAGAAAATAGTTACTTATAAGCTGAAGAAGAATCTGAGAAGAAAACATTTCATCAGAGCCTTGTGGAATGCTCTCCATCCCCGTGCCCTGCCAGCCTGTGTGACAGCCTGTGTGACGTGTGACCTCCAAACCAGCACTCACTGAAGTCCCAGTGCATCAAGAAATCCTCCCCCAGTCTGGGACAGAGCTGGCAGCACTCATTGAACAGCCAGTATTTATAACTCGCTGTCATTAGCAGTAATAACCAAACATTGTGTCTGAAAGAAGAGACATTGATGAGATCTTAGCATTAGGCACTCAGATATTCGACTGTGAAAAATGTTCTTTCTTCAGTGAAGTGGTTATTTATTCTGGACCATTCTGGCAAGGGCAGTGAATCACTTCTCCTAAGAGCCACTGCACTTGCAACACAAAGGAAGTCACAGTGGCATAAAGTCCCTTCAGCCAGGCTCACACTCCTCTAAACCTGCCCTGTGGGCCACAGAACCTTTATATTGAAGAATTCTCAATGCAGAAAAGTGTTTAGCAAATGATTTCTTTCATCAGATTCTTCCAAATCTATGAACAGAGCTGGTCATAAGACTTGGCCTCTGAACCTGAATATTCTTCATCTATTTTCAGTGTTATAGTGGATACCAAAAAAACTCAGACAAACTAACAGTATAAGAAATAGGATTCTTGGCTACTAGATTCCTTTCCCATTTTATAAGCAGGATTCTATCCCATTCACATTTCTTGAATAAAATCCTGCCCTCATGGAATAAACACAGACACAGTGCAGCCACAGAGTCCCAAGGATGACTGAAAACGCTAAAATTATTTGGAATTCAGATGCTGATGAAAAATTACCTAAATTATGAGTGAATAAATACCTAAATAGACATGGATTAAGTTATGAGTTGATGAAGCTTCTATTACAGTGAAATTAATGGCAAAATTTTTAATGCCTGCAGACTCAGTAAACACAAGGTGATGTAAATTCTTTACTTCTTACTGGGACCATGTCCATGATGGCTGCTGAGTTTGTTCCAGGTCTGTCACTAAATAAGATATCCAGTGAAACAAAACTGGTTCAGGGTTTTAACCAAGTCATCAGAAATTCTACTTTTCTTGAAAGAAATGTAACCTGATATTATCTATTTTTTTTTATTCAGTAGAGAGAGTTGGGTGAAAAAAGCAACCCAACAAACCAACCTCAAGTATTAATGCAAATAACTGTACATTAAATTAGGAAAAAAGCAGCATAGCAATCAAATCAAGGCTAATCCAAAAAGCTGACTTCAATATTGTATTTGAATCAAATAATCTAATTAGTTCAATTGTTGGATTAATACAAAGTTAATAAATCCTTTTAAATCCTAAGAAAGCTCTAAGAAAGCTTCTGTCAGTTGAATTATAAGCCACAACTAAAGGCTTACAACTAAATGTAATAAAATCTTTAATTTAGAGCCAAATAAATATTTTAATACCAAACTCCTAGTAAATCCTGAATTGATGGTGAAGCAGGACCATCACTTTTTTCCCAGCAGATCTCACAAGTTACATTCCCTTCTTCTTCCAGCAATTAAGAAACTGCTATGCAGGCTTAAAGAAAAATTCTGATGAACTGAAGTCATAAAATTTCTGTACACACAATGTACAGCACTATTTTAGATTCTTCAGGTCTCAAACAGTACAGCAGACACTGCATATTTCCTAAGCTAAAGTTTCAGAGGTGTTTCAATCATTAGAATATTTTCTACCCTAATGGCTTAAAAGATTTTGTTTATATGGCCTTACATACACCCATATAAAAAAATCTGAAAAAAAAGGATTACAATAAAAATATCAAATTAGATACAAAAATGTGCACAGACTCTTCTCACTGGCAAATACACGGATGCCCCAGGAAAAATAGTCCAGGACTATTAGGGTACACAGCTTTTACTTCCTTTTTGCCATTAGAAACCCTGCAGCTGTGAAGATATGCCAAAGGCTATTAGATATTATTCTTTGGTATTGCAATTTTCTCTCAGTTTAGTCTTGGGATTCTGGTACATTAATGTTTTAAGTGCTCTGCTGAACAGCAGAATGCAGATTTTTGTCTTTCCCTTCTCTCACAGTCATAGAACATAGAACACAGTCATAGCCTCAGCTCTAGTCACATTCCGTACAAACCAGGCACAAAGCCTCCCTCCAGAGCACACCGACTCAAATTTGCAATGTCTACTTCTCCTAGCATCAAATTGGAAAAGCTAAAAGCTTAAAATTTGCAATTATGAACCACGGAAACATCAAAGGATTTAGGAGGCTAAAAGCATATTTTTACTCTATGAGGTTTTTATACCGTGAGATGCCATCTGAAATGAAATCCAAGGAATAACACCCCTTACCAGGCAGCTCCAGATCATGGGCTGGAAGAATCTTTCATTTGAGCAAAAAGAACAAAGCTAAATCAATTAATCTCAATCCATACTGGGATATTTTAACACTAAAAGACAAAACAAACAAAAAACCCCACAAGACTATTTTGGAGCCATTTGGCACAACTTGACCTTGATGAAGAAACTTTTTGATAACACATTTGTCACCAATTTACAGAACACTCATCCCAAAAGTTTATAGCAATTGCTAATGGAATGGAACTAACAACCACAGCTACTCAGCATTCATCTATCAGCACCATTAAAAATAAATTTTAGCTCCTTATGACTAGATGTCACCATTCATCTTGCAAACAGCTAAATTTACTGGGAACTAGGCTGTAAGTCAAACAGGCCACCTTTGAAACTTTTAGTCTGAGAAGAGAGCAGGTATTTCAGAGCATTACAAAACAGAAACCATTTAAGAACAGAAATTAAGTTGTATAAAAGGACTGTGCTATCAGGCACAGGATATTTCACGTACCTGTAATTGTAATGTGATAAAACTGTATAATAGTATTGTAATCAAACATTCCAGCAAAAAGAAACCTTGGATGCTTTTTCTACTCCAGCACTACACTGCTGTCTTTTTTATTAAATTATATAAAAGCTTTTTACCAACCACTTTCTATTCCAGCATGCAGGCACTTAGCTAACCAGAATTTAAAGAAATTAAAAAAGAGAACAGGGCATTTTTCAGAGTCACAGTCTTTTCTCCTTTCAATGCCTTTTTATGAACTGTTTTCCTCTTGTTCTTCTTTCAGCTCAACATCATTTTGTTATGTCACTTGTCAGAATTGTTGAAGCTTACAGGCTCCTGGGCTCACCTTCAGTATCATTCTCTATTTAAAAAATCTCAAAGATCCTTTCTTTTCTGTGCTTACTGAATTGTTACTTCAGGTCATCAAATAACTGGGATTAGGATCCCTGTCTAAATTTTATAATTACATAGCTCTAAGCTATGCAGCATTGGATTACACAAGATATGTTGGAGACTTTTGATGTCCAGTTAGGGAGTCAAATACCTCACTCGTGGTCAAGCGCTTTGCCTATTACAGTCTGTGCAGCACTCAGGATCAATGAATGCTCAATCATTCCATCCAAAATTAAATCCCTGCAGCACAAAGCACTGCAAAACCCCTGCTCCAGAATGTACCAGAGGGTGATACTGTTGTCAGTTATCTGAGAAACAAAAGCCAGGTTCAAATCCAACAGAAGGGAAGATTCTCTGTCTGCCTGTCCCTGTCCCTACAACCCTTGTGCCAACACAGTCACATCAGACTATGAAAAGAAGGGGGGAAAAAAAATGCAAAACAACCAACAAAACCTACTCTATGCAAAACCATAGAGGACAAACGTTTATTGCATATTACACAACGAGTTCCACCTCTGGACTACACAACACTTGATGCAGCTTTGAAACAAATTGATTTTGCAGTTTCCAAGGAAAGAACGCAAAGGTGATGAGCCTGAAGGACCACAGAAACTGTCAATAAAACAAAAGAGGAGTCATCTGACTGTTAATCAAAAGCTCCTGCTACTTCCTCCTGATAAATGGCTGGAGGAAGGGCTGAGAAATCTTGGTAGAATTTCAGAAGTGTAATGTTAATGACAACAAATGGAAATTATTTGCATCCTCTTGGATAGAGGATACTCAAATATTCAGGACTGACTGATCTTTTCTTGAATTATGCAACATAATGATTATTTATCCAAAGTATATCAGAAAAGTTATATATCTAACACTGCCAAAATAAAATAATGAAGCAGATACAGCAGCAGATAGAAAGACATAAAATTTAATAAAATTAAAAAGATGAGTCTGACCTTCACAACCATAGAGAAGTGACCTTCCTATATTTGTTAATTCAGATCTTCTAGGACCACAACCTTTAGCAAACCATATTTATGCAGACTTAACTACTGTCAACATTTCATTTTTAAAAGTCAAACTCCAAGGACTAATGATGGATGAACCAAAGTGATAGTCCATCATCACCAATATTACAGCACTTGGTCTTTTGTAATAATGATTATTTTAGTCATTAAATGAATAAAACCAACATGAATGTCAAAAGCAGAGTCAAGACTTCCTGGATCTCATTTTTAACCCAGAATCACATTTTACAACCTAGAGATAAAATATCTAATTTTTTTTCTTAAATATTTGATTCAGATGTTTATGAGCTTTGTGTCTTTGCTCATCACTGTAATATTCAATCTAAATCTAAATTAGTTTGATATAAAAAAAACTCTAGAAGGCTTTCAGAATTCCCTTGTCTTTGATCACATGAAAGTTTGACACTCTGCAGCTCCCCCAGAGCAGACTGGGTTTAGTTGGGATTTTATAAGAAACAAGGATAAGACGTAATAAAACCAAGAGCCAGAGCACGTAAGTGTTATGCATGGGGAGGTGGCTGCCTACAGATGATCACACCAAGATTTCCTCCACTTGCTCTCCTTACCTCAACCCCATTTCTCAGCTGTGTCTTCACACAGAAGAGAGAAGTTGCCCAAGCTCACTCACAAAACTCCATTGCAAGAGTGATTCCATCTCTCACAGTCCAAAGCCTTTATTTTGGTGATTATCAGTGATGCCACCACTAAAGGTTGTGTGTACCAACAAGAAATGTGCTTTTGCCATGTGCCTCGCTGCAGCAGAGCCAGGAATGCAGGGTCAGTTTTCTTATCCCCTCAAGAGCAGCAAGGGGGGCAACCACAGAATCATCATGAAAATCAGAAAAGCCTTTAGCATGAAAATAGATCCTCATTTCATGAGTCTCTTCTCCCAAGGTGACTGGAGGAACAGCTCAATAGCACAGACAACAAAGCGAGGGAAATAGAGACAATGATGAGGTTTTGGTGTCTCTGAATGAGTTTCAGAACTAGCCCATCACTGGAGGGAATATAAGCCAAAAGAAGTAGGCATAGGACAGTAAGAGCCAATTTCAGTTCACAAATGTGGCTGCCTACAACTCATGCAGTGGAATTCATGCAGTGTTTTTTTCTTTCCCTTTTAAACAGAGGCCATTCCCAAAGTTTTGTGTTGGTGTCAGGGAGCAGACCCAGCCTAAGCTGTTCATGGAACTGAGCCTGGGGCTGGTCTTCAGGCAGAACCACAAACTGGAGTCTAAGTTTGTTCTGTGAATACCAACTTTATATCCCACCCATGACAGATTACAGATGGCAGTTTACATTTCAACATTCAAGGTGCATTTCAGCACTCTCCTTTCTGTTTTCCAGTAAAGTGCAATAGCCCACAAACCCAAGGAACAAAGTGCTGCCAGCAGAGACAAGCACAAAGAGGTATGTACTAGGAAGAACATTTTAAATAATTTGTTTACAAGATTGAGTTCTGCATTGACTGTAATTAGGGAAAAAAAAAAAACACAGAAGAAAACCAGATATTTTATGATTTCAATGTAGTACAGGGTCTGACTGTGAAAATCAAACTTCATAAGAGAAGGATATGTGTGGAAAAGGACATGTTAAAACCAGCCATTTTATATAGGCACATGTTTGTTTCATTTTCTATGACACAATCTATGAAAAGCAAAATAATGCAGTTGGAAACAGAAAACATTAAAAAAATTAAGATTAAATCTTCAATTCAAGAAAAATAACCTGATAATGCCTCAAGTACAGTGAGAAACAACATATATATTGCCTTTCTTCTCTGAAAGAGAAGTGTTTCCTTGATGATACTCAAATGAAGACATAATATGGATAGAACAAAGATTTTCCTCAGAACATATAATGAACATTTTCATCCTGCTGTCACAGGACATCTTGAGGCAACCAGAAATTACTCAGCAAAGCTTTGACAGCACATTTATGGTGAAAGCATAACCTTGAGAAGCATGTCAAAAGTCCTCCTGATTTTAATTGTACTGTTCTAATAACCTCAGGATCACACTGAAACAGTATTTCCCAGAATCAGAGGAATTTGCCTTGTGTGGGATTTCTGGTAGATGAGATCACTACATGCCTAACTTCATGCTCTCTGTAATTCTATTTCTTTTAAACCCAGCATGTCTTTTAGACATCTAAATGTCTTTTAGATATTTATTTTATGGAAAGGCCAAAACACCAAAGAACAAGAAATCTCTGGAAGTTCATCCTTCTGTCTGATCTGTGAAGTGAGGCCACTTCACTGTCAGCATCCTCCACCCCACTGGGAATAAATACAGCAAGTCAGACACAGGGCACAAGGGCAGAGCCCACCTCCTTCCCCTCTTAGAATTGTCATTGTTTGTATTGGGGCACCCGTGACATGATTTTTAAGTGACCCCATTAATCCATATAGACAATATATTACATCCTACACACATATCTTAAAAATCATGTAATATGTACGACCATTTTTCAGATAAAATTATTTTTAACAATATATATATTATATATAATATAATATATTAAATATATATAATATTATATATTAACTGAGAGATAACCATCATGCTTTGAGTGTTTAGAACTCATAGCTTCGACTAAACCCCACAACATTCAAGTCTTAGGTACCCTGACAAAAGCTAAAACACTTTTGTAGAACTCTGCCTTTGGAGTGGCTTCTTATGCCTTATTAGATAATCATCAGACTTTCAGAGGAAAATGCTGGCTCAGAAGTTCTTCAACAATCTGCCCACACAGAGCTCAAGTACTAATTTAAAAATTGCAAAGTAACACTGTCAGGTATGTGTTACACCTTCCATCACAGAGGGCCCATTCCTAACCAGGGAAGCTGCACTGCTGCAGAAGGCTGAGGAGTACATTCAGAAAAACCAACCTGTGCAACCGTTCACATTTCTAACTATGCTCAGACTGATGCAATTCACACATTTAGAATTATTTACTGGTATTTTTCTTGGCACAGGCTGGTATTGTCCCTCCTAACCCCAACTGCCTAATCAGTCCCGTGTCTTTCTCACTAGTTCTGAGATCCTTTTGCTCTTCATCTAAATTTAGGCTGCAAGGCTTTTTATGAAAAGTCTGTTTTTGCAGGAGTCCCTGCAAGGTGCTGCCCATTACAGCTCCTGTAAAATAAGTGTGTTAGTTAATAACTGAATTTTCTTACACTCTTGATGCTTCTTTGTCTTAGATATTTTACCTAAATTTATTCTGCAGGAAGAAAAGCAAAAAGAGATTGTCCATTTTTGGGAACACCTGATTATTCAGGTGCCTACTGCTTTGGATTCAACCATGTCACTGATGTTAACAGAACTACGTGTGCATTCAGACCATTCATTTTCCAGTTTAAGAAGGGAGGATCTCCTTCTTTGTCCTCAGATCATTAGGAAACAAAGATTACATGTAATTCCTCCCAATTTGTGTGATCAGGAAAAGTAAGATAATCAATGAAAATAAATTATTGCTATCTAATTTACCATTATTTCTTCTCCAACACACCAACACACAAATGGGATGGCTGATCTGAGCACAGAGGATCCAAAATCTCTACAATGCAGGGCCACGTGCAGAAACCATGAGTTCCTGAATCAAAAATTTACTGCAACACTGACATTTTCACTTTAGCCACTTAATTACTTTGTCTCCTACTGCCAAAAAATACTATAACCTCTCCAACAAAATAATAGTTAAAAATTCCCATTGCAAAAAGTAAAGCTTAAAAACCCCAAATAACCTCTGGGAGAATCACCTGCCATGAAACTCATCACTAATGGTGTTATCTCAACAAGACTCTCACCTAAGGGTTTCCCCTCTTATCCCTGACACATTAAATATGATGGAGTGGTGCTGTCAGTGCAGTGTTTTTACAGACCAGTGTGGAGCACATCTCACTGTGCTCTGAGGAGGAGAAATTCAGCTCCTCACAGAGTGATGCAAGCATTAAAGGCTGACCTGTGACCTGTGTGCACTAACACAGTTCTTATCCTGCAGCTCTGCACAGCCAACAAGGATTTCCACCTGATCCACTTTGGGCACATCTGAAAGAAATGGGACAGACTTTTCCATAGAGACAAACTAACAAGAGGCAAAGCAATGGAAGCAGATGTGTGCTCAGCCTCAAGGTAGATGCGACATACGTTTACAGGAAGAAAAGCAGTGGGACTATATTTTTGGCAGAAACACAGGATCTTGGTCATTTCCAAAAATGTAAGAAGCCAGCATCCATGAAAATATGCTTTTCTTCTCAATTCATAAGGTGAAGTCACAACTTCTATGTACATAACCTAAATTATTAACTCCTATGCTGTTGGAGAAAAACAATCCCTGCCCACAATGGTTCAAGTGCATAGTGGAAAACAAGATTTTCCTTGAATTTTTCACTTCTTCATACAGCATCATAATTTAAAAATGAGACGGACTTGCTTAGGCAATGTTGAGCCTGTAGAGGAAGAATATTTCAGTCTAAGTTTATTGTTGCAAAAAACAATTAACCCTTGAGAGTCCTGGACATGTGTTGCTATGAAACCAAGGTGAGAGAGGCAAAACAAACAAATCCCTCAAATCTATTAATAGAGTCGTAAAATAAAAGAAACCCTATATTCAAATATTTTTATCTTTGGGTTTCAAATTGTTTCTGTCAGGATACACTGTCAGCTAAAACTGCTCTACATTTGTGTCCCCTCACCAACTACAGAGTTGTAGTAGTGATTTGCCTCCTATTACCTCCCTGTGGGCAAGTGGCATTTTCTGCAGAGCAATTCCCTTGAAATTATTTCACAGTTACTTTTAAAGGTTTACCATATTTCCAGGCATAGTTCTTGCCCTGGCAGGTACAGCAGGGAGCAGGGCACAGCCAGTGAGCATTCTGACCTGGTTTTACTTATTTTACTTACTCAGTTTAAGCAGCTCTGTCTGATTGGGTGCTGATGTGCACAGGAATATTTAGTTTTTCAGGAAAACACCCTTTCTTGAATAACACTCAGGGATTCCAGAGTCCTGTCTTTGGATTTTATGGTTATCTCCAGCTTCAGCACATTTATGTTTTACCTAAAATTCATCATTCACTGATAAGGCAGCACATGAGGGCAGGGGAAAATATGGAGGCTCAATAATAAAGCTACTGAAATTCACTTGCTACAGCAACTCCAAGCAGCTTGAATTCCCTCAACATTTCTGTCATTGGTTAGAGCACAATCACTTCTTTTTTGCACTCAGTGCTAAATACTGTCATTTAGACACTGACAGACAGGTGTACATGAAAAAAAAAAAAAAAGGTGATTGAAAAGATTTTGTCAGCAAAATTGTACTGCAGGCCTAGATAGTCTGTAAGATATTATTCAAAGATGCCATTAATTTATGTTTTGTATTGACTTGAATTTTTTTGCTTTTAGCTTTTTGGGGAACTGCTTATTTAAAAATGGCATGCAAAGAAGAAATTACTATGTATTGAGGCTAGGGCAAGAGGTGGCTCCATTCCAGAAACATGTATTTAATCTTTATAGAGCTTCATTCAGTAGAAACGGGAGAGTGTGAGTACATTCTTTATAAAGGCATCATAATAATCAGCACTTTTCATGACATTCAAGTTAAAACTGCCCATCAATTACCACTTCAAAAAAAATAACTTTCTGATAAAATGTTAGCTTAAAGTAATCTTATTAAATAAGAATCAGCCTCGTGCACACGTTTAAAAAAAACCCCACAATGTTTAGGACCTAAAACCCAAAACCTAACACACAACTGCCATTAGATTATTGAGTACCCCTCTTCTTTGCATCGAATCCTGAAAAAAAACAGCACAGACAAAAATCTGTTTTGTTGTATCTACTGTAAATGAGAATATTTGGGGTTTATCAGAGAAGTTATGCAGCACCAATCTTTAATCCCAGTCCAGGAAAGTCATCCACCCTTACTGCAAGGCTTCAGAATCAACTCCATGGCACCTCTGAGCTCCCATGAGGTGAAATAGGCAAAGACCATAAAGCAAAAGTTCTCCTCTTCATTCAAATCAATTAAACAGCCATTGCAATGATTTTAGCACTCAACTGTAACTGTCCACCTAGACACACCACAAACATTTTTGGATTACTCTTGGTAATCAAATAAGCCCAATTAAAGGAGATCAGCAATATAGGCAAATTCTGAAGAACTTAATACACATATAATGCAAATTGAATCAGCAGATTTTTATTTTTAATTAAACTTTATTCTTTATTGCTACCCAGGAGTTTCAGGTGAAATCATTTTATTGTTTTGCAGAAACATTTTTCAAGCCTGGAATATATTTCTCTCAGGGTTTGGTACTGCAAGGCAGTCATCACCATAATATGCAAGATGTATAGAGATAAATCACTGTAGCAATGCTCATGATGGATTTCCCAGGCTAATCAATATTCCTGGTGAGGAGGAACGTCCTGCAATAATAAAAGCACAGGAAAGGGAGCAAAGAAAGCTGAATTCACTTAACAGAAACACTCCCTTCCCACAATGCTATGAAAAATCTATGAATTTAAAAATCAGAGAAGACATTCTCCTGTCTCAAATTTCTTCTCCCCTGATCTCTTCCTCCTGCAACTTCCCCTGCTCTGCTAAGAACCAGCTGTATCCAAACCACTCCTGGAAGAGGCTTGTCTCACAATCTCATTTCTCTGCCTTTGACAGTGCTTTGCTTAACATCACAGAACAATCTTTGACCACAAAAACTGGAGTCCTGCTTGGTGAAATGAAATTCCCCAGGAGGGCACCTGATGAATTTCTGAAACCAGACATCAGCTGGGCTGAAATAAAACATCCCTGCTAGCACACAGAGTGGGAGCTGGTCCTTACACCGGCTGATTCCCTTTGAAAATCCTCTCCTGCAGGCTCACACTTCTTCATTGACACTGACATAGCCTGAAGCGACAATCTCTCACCATCTCCACCCTGGAAATAGGGAGTTTATAATTATCTTCTCTTCAGCTACTGCCTTCATTTCTTCACTGTTATGCCTTAATTTCCTCGTGTCAAACCAGGGACAGTGATTGTGCTCCTCATTGATAAAGCACAATGATAAAGAAAATATATTATGGAGATGATGCAGATCTTCAGTGAGGTTATTATTTCCATAAGACTCCTGCTCAAAGAAACAGCTCTTCTTGCACTGATGGAAAGGGAGGAACTGCAGACTACTACTGGGAAGTGACTTCCTAATCCATCCAAACTTTGTCTCACAGAAAAACGTCCTTTATGAAAATATTCACTGTAACAGCCAGGTTCTCTTTAAAAAACAGGAATTATAGTTGCATATGGCCCTCAACGAAGAGCTAAACAGAGATTTACATCACACTCCAATCTTCATTTAAGAGAATTTTTAAGTTTACATGCACAGAAAAAAAGAAAAAAACAGATGGCTCTAAACTTAGGTATGGCAGTTGATTTTATGGAAGAAAAAAGTTATTTTGTGTTTAGGTTATAAATCTAATATACCCATAACCACAGATGGAAATCTTGGTTTCTGACACCAGAATTATTTAAACCTAATCAAGCACAGTTTTTGTAGGCAGACAGAGGTCTAGATGAAATCCATTCATATTTAACATGTATACTCATACATCATATGCATATTCACAAATCAGCCTCAATGAAGCTTGCTCCTATTTTAAATAAAAGCATTTTAATCCATTCTCCAGTTGTGTTGAATTACAATAAAAGAAAATCACGGACCAAATATATAAATATATATTTATTTATATATCCTGGTACTGCAATTCATATAGCATACCCAAATTCCAAGCCAGAGATCTGTATTTAGGGCTGACAGCTCATCTGTTTCAGCACAACACAAGCCACTGAGATGGTCTTTTTCCATTTCACAGCTGCTTTAAAATAAGACAGAATGTCATCCTTAACTCTCAGTTTCTTCCCTTTGTCATTTCACATCACAGCTCTAATTTTATTTAAACACCCTCCTCTGCTGCGATTACATCTCTCAATTTGTTGCAATACAAATTAGAAAGATCCGTGCCAGCTCTCCCCACTATCAGCAGAGCTTTCTCCTGGCGCCTTGATTAATTGCCCATTTTAACAGATGAAACAACAGAACTTACAGTTTTGAGACTGTCTTTTGTTTGCATTATGGGAGGAAATCTATGTCCCCACAGAGACTTGCTCTTTTGCCGTGATCATAATTACATGTTTTCAGACTAAACCATCATATCAGCACATTCACTGCTGCAGTGAAGGGTGTCAGGATTTTCACCATCAGCTCTGCAGTCAGGTTAGAACCTCACTTCAGCCAGCAAGAGAAAATGTGAAACTCGGTACACAAATACAAGAAGAAATTTCTCTAAAAATGTAGAAAGAACTTGAAACGGATAATATTAAACTGGAGACAAAAAGAAACAATCTATAAAATGGAGTTGAGTTTGTCAAGCAAAGACACAACATCCAATAATAAAACAAAATATTACACCCTAACCATAACCAGAAACCTGCTCCCTCTTTCTGGCAGATACTCTAGGAGAGGCATTATGCATTTGCCACCATCACTGTCCCTCAGGCCAAGAGAAAAAAAAAAATAAAGGAAAAAAAAACTTCTGGGGACTCCAGCTTGTGGCAAAGCTGAGCTGCAAATTTTACATTGTTTGTGAAAGAATAAATATTAAAAATATCATTACATTCTTATTGAGCTTGCTCAGTTCTGAGATCCACGAATTGGGAGTTTGAATCAAATTTGTGTTCCTCCAGCCCCAAATAACCCCTGTGGTTCACAGGGAGATTTCTGCCTTACAGTGGATTTGTCAAATGCTTCAGCAGCTCCAAGTGTTCCATATCAGGGAGAAGCAACAGAGATTAATATTAATAAGCTACTTTTAGGGAAAAGAAATAATTAGGTCTCTTTGGTCCAACTGATTCATCTTCTTTCCCTTTGTGCTGATCTTCTACACTTACATGTCTCTTTAAAGAGTAAATTGTTTAACTGCTTTTAGCTCCCAGATGAACCTGTTGCATCTGCATCACCTTCAATAGGAGTGACTTCTAGCAAGGGCTCATCCTTGTTTTCCCCAAAGCCATTCACACTCCTCTCAAGTGTTGTTTCCTGTTTGCAATCAGTTTGAAGCACAGGATCCAGGGACAACTTATCTGTTTTCTGATGCTGCTTGTTTTCTGCTCACAACAAGAAGATTAAGGCAAGGCATAAGGAACACAGCTCTCTTGTCTATCTCAACTTCAGTCAGGTAAAACTTGATGTGAGGTTAGCCCTGAAACTGATAAATCAAGGGAACAGATATTCAGCTGTCACATAAAGGTAAGCAGGGAAAAAAGAGACTGCCAGAAGGTAGGCTACATATCTAAGAGCTACATGTGTGATGACTTTAACTATCAATATGTCACAATGTAATTTCAACCACACACAATACTCATATTTACAAGATTTCATGACAATATGTCAGTCAATGTCAAAGCGAGAGAGAACAGAGAGAGAAATTGAGAAAAAAAAACCAATTTCAACACTAAAGAATCTCTACTTTCAACAACATCTCACATTTCCTTTAAGTGTTATAATTAATTGGAGTGTAGACTCTTCAAAGCATAAATGCATAACTCCCATTAGCACTAATGGAAGTTAGACACACTCATCAAAGGGAGAATATACTTATATCTTTACAAAAGTAATCAGTATGTCACAAAGCCGTATTTTTCTGAAGTTATCACTTGCATACTATGCAAGCTGAGTACAAAGGTTTGCATTAATTTAAATTCAGATTAAGCACTTAAAAATATTTCTCCTTCATTGGAAGAACTGAATGCAGCAAATTAGTTTGCTATTATGTAAAAAAAAAAAAATAAAAAAAACCACAAAATGCAGTAAAAATAATCACCCTTATAATTAAAGGCTGTCATGGTAAAATGCTTAAAGATATTCCATTATTGAAAGAACATTTCACTGCTGTTCTGGTAAAGATAAAATCAGGCAATTCCTCCCTGTGGTCCTTTCTTTAATAGCCTCCCAAAGAATCAGTATGATTTCATCCACCAGCAAACCCTTTTGCTATATCTAGATTATTTACTTGGGGACAGATTTCTTAGCAGAATCTGTTGCAACAGGATAAGGGCTAATGTTTTGAAGCTAAAAGATAATCAATTTAGATTAGAAGTAAGGAAGAAGTTTTTTTACACTTTTTACCAGAACAGGCTGCCCTGAGAGGCTGTGGCTGACCCATCCCTGGGAACACTCAAGGCTGGATGGGGCTCACAACAACCTGATCTCGTGGAAGATTCCCTGCTCATTGCAGGGGGGTGACCTACAGGACTTCTAAAGATCTCTATCAACTATTCTGTGATTCTATGGACACACAGCTAATCACATCTTTATAAACATGGTGAAATTATGGCGTTTTTAAAATAATAAACCAAGTTCTTATTAACTTATAATTTTAACTTTATAATTTCTTCTGGAATAACACAGCAGAACTGTTACTTTTATTTCCATTATAGTAACATGCATGAGTTAATCACAGTCTTCAGCAAGAAATTTGAGGCGAAATTGTTTTCAACTAGCAATTTATCAAAATAAGAGCTCAGAAAATAGGTGGAAAAGAGAGCAGAGTATTTAAGCAGAAAGGAATATTTATGTAACATGTTACATGACCATTTTAAATTGCTAAAAAAAGAAAGAGCTAACTTGCTGGAACAGTAAGTCCTTGCCTTTAAGAGGACAAGGTACAACACTGGGTATGAAAATGGAAAAAAGATAAAAATTCATAGCTTACATAAATTTCATTACATGTGCAGTTGCCCAGAAAGCAAAGAATCAACATCTACTTTTGAAGCATGTCATAACAGGAGCCCATTTTCATATCTCTATACATCTGGAATCCGTCAAGAATCAATGGAAATGCTGCAGATTATAATATTAACTCTGCAACAGATTTCCATGAATGGAACATGACATCATAGTTTGGAACATTTATAATGTGGTTTGGAGTTGTAATTGATAATATGGCTTAGAGCCACCTTCTCCAAATTACCCATAGAGAGGAATAAATATTGGCAACTGCAATCATTTTTATTCCAAATTAGAATAAATTGAAAACCTTATACTTCACTATTTTTTTAGTTAAAATATTTCTCAGAATTTCAAATCGAATATATTGAAATACTTGTTTTAAATGCTGAACTGTTCACTTCAATAATACAATACATTTTTGCATGAATAAAAGTGTGGCCAAGTAATATAAAACACATGAAAATAACGATGTCAAAATGAAATTACTATGCCAAAGATAAGATTTCAACATTCAAATTTGAAAATCACATCGTCCAAAATGTGAGAAAGCTGAAGCAAACTATCTAAACCATCTTCACAAAGTTTATACAGAAAACAATCCTTCATACAAAATTTGCAAGTGAAAACTAAAAAGAAAGCATCAGAAAAATTTCTAACAAATATATCTTCAGCCAACCGTATTTGTCACTCTGAATCTGACAGCTTAGTGACCTTTACAGAGAAGCTGTCTCAGCTGAGATCCTGATAACAAATTATCTGAATCATTATTACAGAATTAACAGACTCAATTTGGCAGACAAGACTCCAGGCCTGAGAAGAAACTAAGTTGCCTTTTTATCCTAGATGTGGCTGCTCTAGGATGGGGTCAAAAAATAACTTCTGAAATTAGGCAAACTAATTTTCATGTAATGCCTGTCCTGCAATAAAACAGATTATCTTACTTGCTTCATGTGTTGCTATTGCTCACAATGACAACCCAAAAGTCCTGGGTTTTCAAGGCCACGTTTTTAAAGTACTTCTAATTTTTACTTTCAAAGTGCAACTTACAGTTTGTAGAAAACTTTAGGCTTCCAAGTAACTTTGGCTGAACTTAAAAATCAATATTCCACATGCAGAAGAAATTCAGTCAGTCCTATGCCTAAAGTAGGCTGCAAGTGCAGAAAGCACACTCTGCATTTCCCTTTGAGGCACTGGTTAAATAAAATGGGCTGCATTCATCAAGGAAGTCTCAACTATGGATTCCTTTCTCAAAACTAAAGACGTGAGGAGAAAAATATCATGGAAAACATAGGCAAAAACTGGGTTAAAGTTGAATGATGCTTAGCATGGGAGGCTGATATCTCAATTCTGTCAAAAACCTGATTGATTCTCCCATTCCCCTGTTCGAGTAAATTTATTTTTACAAAGTGCCTAGAGTTTAATTTATCTCACTAAAGAGGCTCTGAGTTTCTACTGCAGCATTAATGGGTCAAAGCCAATCTATATTTACAGGTTTGGAAAAACAATACATGGCTGCTCTAATGATTACTAGCTCCAAGTTTCTCATACAAATTGCCTATAAACTTTGTCAGATTAGAGAAACAAACAAATATCAAGTTGCTTCTGTTTCTTCTCAACTCTACAGTGCCACACAGAAAGTATGTGGGACACATTTGATTTCTACAGCAGTAAATTAAAAATGTAATTAAATCCGATTGTCAAAAATGTAATAATTTAAAGTTTACAGCACTGTTGTTCTCACTGCACTTCACACATCCCTAAATAAAGACACAGCTACAATTGTAAAGCACAATTTTTGGCTGAAGTGGCTGGCAGGTGACAGCACCAGCCTCTCCTTGGGCAGTGTTTCAGCAGGATGGGGCAGTAGCATGGCTTTGGTTCAGTTCTGGGGCTCGACTTGTGGGTAACACACCCCAGGAGTGCCTTTGGCACCAGCCTCGGGTCCTGCTCACCAAGAGTCCCTGCCTCTCAAGGCTCAGAAATGCTGATGAAGTGGAAATTCTCACTTACTGGTGTCCTCCCACAAAGTGTCTGGAGTTGAGGAATAAAGAGATGTGTCCTTAATGGGAGCACACCTGTCCTGTGGCACTGACCATGATCTAATTCAGGCCCTGTGCTCTCCATTGGGCTGTCCCTTCATTTCCCTCTCCTCATGCTGCTTCTGCTTTCTCTGTACCCAGCTGTTTTCCTTTTTTCTCATTATGTTTTTGCTGTTACTCATTTTATGCTTCCACTCTGTAGGTTTCTTCCTCCTCCAGTGCCTTTCTCCCTCCCTGCAGTCCTGATGCACCTAAAATGAACAGCTCCAAACTGCAGCAGGATGCAATTTGGATCAAAACCATGCAGCTCTGGTTCCATCTCCTCCTGCTCAGCACAAACACTTATTGTGAGAATTCAACAGAACTGATGCACTGAATAGACCTTGAAAGAACACATGAGCTCAGTACATGTAGACAGATAAATCCAAACATACTTTCCCAAAGATACTAAAACCTAAAACATAAACGTACTAAATCTACTAAAGTCCTTTTACATCACACTGAAAGATATAGCAAGCAAAATTGTTTATGTGCCAACCACATTTTCATATGAAGAATAACCCTGTCCTGGGCAAAACAGACCAGGAAAATGGATGAATGAGTGGCAAATATGAGTCAGTGTCTCTGAAATCTTTCACAACGGAATCAGTTAAAGAAAGCAAACTAAAAAAGGACTAAAAGTGAAATAAACTTATGTGTATATATATCTTCATAGATACAAACATGTTTAAAAATGGAATTTTTATGGCTCCATTATGCAAACATTTGAGCTAGACAGAATGGTATAGAAAGTACTGGTTTTACTGCCCCTTAATCCAAGAAAAAAAAATGAATGGACAACAAAATGTAAGGATTAGAAATGTAAAACTTTGGCTTTCAAAGACACCGACTTTAAGCACTGTTCAGTTTACTTATCTGCCACAAAACACAACTGAGTGTTTGTTAAAGAAGTGTCTAGAAAGAAAAATTCCAAAAATTCAAGCATTTGGTTGAAGGCAGAATCAGCCAACTCTGCTGCTGCTGCTGCACACAGCAACTCCAGGTTTATCCTCTCCCAGCACAGCACTCCTTTGAAGAAAATCCAATTGCTGATGAACAAATTAGAGCAGACCTAAATGAGCCTTTAAGAAGGATCATGAAGCCAGCTGCAAATATAAACAGCAGCTTCCAAAAGAAAAGTTAACAGGCCACTACAAATCCATCCCACGGGACAGGACTGCAGCTCCAGCTGGGCCGTGGGTACACTTTGTGCTGAGCATCAGTGATGACCAGTGGGGAAAACTCAGCAAGGAGGCACAGGGTACAAATGTTACCCTTCATGTGTCCATGAGCCTGCTGATGCACACAGATACATCCCTGAAGTCTTTATGAGTACCAGAAAACAATGTGGAAGTCTGGAGGGAACTCACAAGTCTGCTGTGTAGCACCCACCATCTGTCACCATTCCAAAATGCTTTATTCACTGCTCAGCTTTGCTCCTGTAACAAAAATATTCACCCTAGGAGGTTGCATCCTAGGAGTAATGATGTAGCACATTCAGTTTAGACTTGTTGATCACATTAAGGACTGCTGTCTTAGCCAGAAATATGTTACTGAGAAAAGGCCTCCCTGTTCCACCACATCACTATGGCAACTGTGGGAATATTTAAGCTCACTCCTGCACTACACTCAGGAGACTTTTGCTTCAACAAACAGGGAGAACTCAGATTTATTTAGTGTCTGGTCCACTGTCCCAGGGGTTCACACACAGAACTGCTGTATTTAACTTTTAACATCAGGTTACTATCCAGAAATACTGATTAGAAAATGTAAATTGTTCTGCTAACCTCTTTCAAAAGACACCTTGTGCAAGATACACTCTCCCTGTGTAAATGTTTTCTAAGTATATTGATGTCTTTGTTAAATTCTTAATGCTTTGGGCTGTGGACTAAGTAAAAAATCAATAGGGACATAAATTTTAAAAAGGATTGCAATGATTAGCTGTGTTTTTGACTATTGGTGGCAAAAGGTAGTTTGACCTCCCACTAGTTGGAATACTTGGTTTCATTTTTTCCTGACTTATACCTCAGTCTCTGGATTTTGTCCCATACCCAGAGATTTCAGCTAGCATGGAATCAGGCTACATCTCAATAAATACAACTAGAAGTAAGCTGTTACAAGAAACAAGAACTCTTAAGGAAAATATATTTCAAGTACTCTGTGGAAGAAATACAACACACCTAGTAAAAAATCAAAAACAAGATGTCATTTAAAAATGGCCAGGAAAAAAAAAATTGCAATCAATAATGGTTGATTCTTGAGAAAAAACAACAGCCACAGGACACTGCAGAAATCATGACTACCACAATGTTGTCCTGGTGTACAAAGAATATTGGCAGAGGAAGGGAGAAGTCATTTGCAGAATACAACGGTGACACAAGTTAATGGCCCTGAATACACAGCACTGTTTAATGCTTGTTAAAGATCATTAACAGTGGCACCAGTATCGATGCAGCAACAGGGATTAGCATCGTTGATGTGAGCAGAAACAGCCCAAGACCTGCTCCTAAGCAAGGAAGAGATGTGGCACCTTGGGGACATCAATAACAGAGAGCAGCAGGTGCTGACAGTGTGGTGGGGCAGGGCAGACCTGGCAGAACTGCCACTAAGTAACATTGCTTAAAGACCACACCAGAGCCAAGAGAAAAAAATACCGAGGGAAAAATCCTATTGTGGTACAAAGGGTGGAAGAAAGAATTTTAATGAGGACAAAACACCAAACCAACTGCCCACAGAAACTAAAACTAACGAGAGAATAAAAATTCTTCCTAAACCAAAACCTTCCCTTGCTTGAGAAACCACAATTCCTGGATCAAAGGACACCACAATGCACATTATACTTGGTACAGGGGTACTCCACAACCTTTCCCTGAATGACCAATTACCCATCCACAGCTGGCTCAAAGAGAATCTTCAGTATCAGCACAAGCACAGCCCCAAACTCCTCCAGTCAATTCCCTATTGAGAGAATTTCATCATTCAATCTGTTTCACAAAAGCATTGTTTAAATTATTTTGTTTAAGAAGTAATTTTAATAAATCACTGGAATGGTACCAATCAAGCCTTTTATTCCCCTTTTAGCAGTTTCTGAGAGAAACATCACCCAGCCTGGAGATGCTCTATATCTCTCCCCAAATTTTCTGGGTCTTTCCCAAAACTTTGTCTTCAGACTTGGCAAAAGCTGGGTGTGTATTTCACACAGCTTGCTGGAGTTTTAGGACAGAAGAGTTTTAGCTGAAAGCCTCCAAAGATTGGAGTGTTATCTTAGGATTTTTTCACTTGTCCTTCCACAGGCTGCTTTTTGCATTACAGAGAATCAAAGTCCAACCCCCTCTGCTGCCTTTCAGAAATAAACTCCTCACAGAGAGCCACGGGCAACAAAACAACTCCCTGGCCTGGCTTCCAGCTCAGAGAGATTCCAACAAAAAATGAAAGCTCTGTGCAGAGCTGGCACAAGTGACACTGAGCACAGCCCTCTTCACTCCTGCCCAAGCCCCTGATCAATGCATCACATCACAGCAAGGATGAGAGCACCAAACACAGCCCCTGCCACACCAAAAATGCTCCTGTACACAATGGCTGCATTCCAGCCTGGCCACTTCACACTCCCATCTCATTTAGGGGACAGGGAAAAAAATAAATATAGGACTTCACTCTTAATGCCCATCACTGATTGCAAGAGTAATACCAACAAATATAGATATGTAATTCTAAAAGAGGTATTTCTTTGCTTCTTGAATCTAACTCAGTAACAAATTCCAGGAGCAAAATCTCTTCTCTTATTGCTCAGTGCTGGATTATTTCTCGCACTTGACCCTTATCCATCGACAAACATCACAATACACTCAGCTCTGTGAAAACAAGTTTGTGTTTATCTCATGCACAGGAAAAGCTTCCTTTAAGAAGTGCCAAATGTTTTAAACCATATTTTTACTGCACAAAGTTGGCATATGTGCTACTGTGGAATCTGCGTGCTGTGCTTCTCAAACTACTTCCATTTTTATCATGAATAATTTTAAAGCAATTTCAACCACCTTCATGCCAGTTTCCCAGCCCACTTTTTATTTTATTTTTCAGGATAGACAAGAGGCAACAGGCACCCAAGGGAAGCACCAGCTCCAGCAAAAGCCACTGTCTACACATTTCACTCCCCAGGTGACAAAAGCAATATACAGCATGAGAAACGTGCCAGGGACAACCACAGGTAAAATTATGGGCAGACACTCTCTCAGTTGCTCTTTAAGGAAAGCAAACATGTTATGAGAAGCTGAAGTAATACTTCTTCAGCCAGGTAATATCTTTCCATGTTAACTGGAACACACAGTCTACAAAACATGACAGCGAAACCACTGGTCAACTGTAAAGTAAAAATGCTTTAAAATTATTTCTCCTTTTTTTTTTTTTCTTCGTTTGAGAGACTGTACTGAACAAAATAAACTTTTGCCAAATAAATTTGAAGAGAGCAGAGGGATTTCCTCCCTAAACCAGTCCTGTGGTTTCTCTGATTTCAAAAGGCATGTCATCACCCATTCTCTTTTTTCCTCACTGCATGAAAATACAGATAGTCACATCAAAATTGGCAATTATTCAGCAAATGAAAGTTTCTACTGAGGCTAATACAGGAAATCTGGGAACACCATAAAAACCCCAAAATAAAACAAGTAAATACAGTTCATGCAAGGGCTTGAGTTAAAAAAACAAACAAACAAAAACAACCTAAAAACAAAACCAAAACAAATTAAAACAAAACAAACAAACAAAAAAAAAAACTGGAGTGAAACTATTTCTGAGTGATGGAGTGGTTTCTTATCTCCAAAAGATGAAACACATTAAAACTGTAAAAGAGGAAGAAACAACAATAAAAAAATGTTTAAACATCTTTGCCTTGAAAATATATGTGCATGAAAAAATTATTTGCTTTGAAAATTAAATCTGAACAGAGTGTGCCTACTGAGACTTCTGGCACAACCTTGGATTTTCTGGTGGACAAAGTGATAAACCTAATTCCAAACCAGGGGTTTATAACAAGAGAATGAGGTGCAAACATTGGCTTCCTCCAGAAAGCTCTCACTGGAATGCTGCATTCATATTTGGGCTGCTTGGGTACAGAAAGGAATTCTGCCTGCTACCCCCCTGAAATGTCACTGCAAGCCCTTCCTCCCCTGCTGGCACACACACACACACACACACGAAAACACAAAAAAACCACAGAAAAACACATGCTCAGGGGATTTGCTGAGCTTCAGCATGAGACAGGATTCCAGGTACATCATTCAGACTGCAGCTCCTTCTGCAACACTTTATTAAAATATATGTAAATACTGTCATTGTGCTGACTATACACCCATCTGCCAGAGTACCAAGGAGCCAGTGCACTCTATCATATAGAGGAAAGACTGGCAAAGAATGTCTGAAATGAAAAAAAGTGCAAGCAACTTGTATATTCACAGAGGAATAAACACAAATATTCTGAATTTTATTGTCATTAACAGCTATAGTCCCTGAAACGAGAGATGCAAGTAGAGACCTCAGTAACACAATGCAAATCTGTTGAGTCCTCAGTATCTCCCAGAGTGCAGCATACCTATTTCTGAGTAACTTAAGAGAAATTGGGACAGCATCCTGAAAAAATTCTTCACTCTGCACCAATGAGCTGTCAGGCTCAACTACTTCCATTATTCACTGGCAGCATTTTAGATTCTTATTTCCTATTAGAAAACCTTAAGATCAATAATGTTAAAGTAAGATGTTTTCTCATTTAAGGTCTCCAAAACTATGCCAGACAACTGGAATGCCTTCTGAAATTAAAAACTTTTCCAGCTAACAGGGATTGGACTGGTTAATAGTTGTGTGTACTCTCCACCATGTCCTTTTTCAGCCAAAGTGATCAGATTTATAACAGACCAGCTTAGTACACTAAGTTATTTTCAACAAAATTACTAGCTATCATCCCTATTTTCTTACCCTTTCCTTTGTAAATTCTTTCAAAGAAAGAAAAAAAAAGTCAGGTTTAAAAAAAACATATATTGCCTTTGAAATAAACCAAAATAGAAAGACAAAAAAGGAAGGGAAGAAGAAATCTGGGTATCTGCACAGGTACATCTTTACATATTATATAAAATGGGAATATATTTTGTCACTTTCAAGACTGGCTCATAGCATTTCTTTTATTTTCTTCAGCAACATCTGATTATCTCAGATAAAGACCAGCATCTCCTCTCCAACTTTAAACATTTGCATAATTATTCACTTTGGTGGCAAAAAATTGTGGACTCAGTTTCAAGCAGAAAAGGAAATGGACTGTAAAAACTTCTGCATTTAAGGACTTCTCTTATTAAAGAGCACTCTAGAAATAGCTACGTGAGGATGGATTTTGTAGTGAAGGAGCTTTCAAACAAGGAAGAAATAATGCACTTGGAAGATAATGTCAGAGAAATTCAAAGATCAGTAGCAAAAGTTTAATTAAAGGGCAGCTGCTAAATACCAGGCCTCACCTACAGACACAGTGATTCATCCACCACTTGAAATCCTTAAAACTTTCTTTTTGTTTTTCTACAAAGCCTGCTCCAGTTCCTGAAGGTGCTGCTTACAGCAGTGTCTATCTTCAATCTCTATTCCCACCCTTTCCCAGGAGGTAGGGACGATAAAACTTCCAGATGGATACAAATTATGCTATTCCAAGAGGAGCAAAAGGCAGTAAGTAGCTATTTATTTTCTGCTAAAATCATCCAGCACAGAGTTCACTTACCCTGCCAATACCCAGAGTGCCAAATGCTCCCCTCCAGCTGCACAGTAATGAATCTGAAGTTATAGATTTCATTTTCTATGCATTTAATACCGTCACTGCAATGCCACGGGGCCAGGAAATAAATATAGAGGCCGGAAGGAGAAATGCTGCTTTGCAGGATGATTCCTTCGTTTTTTTTATTGTCCAAGATATTGCATATCATTAACTATACTGGCTATTTTCAAAGAAAGTGTAAAAAAAAAAATACCAAACCTATATATTTTTTCCTGTGTTTATGAAAAACACCAAACAATTCAAAAATCCTTAATTACCCCCAATTTTCTTTATTTCTCATACACACACATGCGCTAATAAACAAAATGTCATTTCTTTCCTCCTTTTTTTTTTTTTGTACTATTGGACTTTATTGTTTCTTTGGCCAATAAACTCAGGAGAACACTAACTGCAAGCTTAGAACTTTTCAAACGGACTCAGAAAACCATCACTGCAGAAAAACTGGATATTAGTACAAATATACTGATAATAAAATACAGGGCCTTTCTCTAAAATATAGCATTTCTAATTCTGTTTTCAAGAGATAGAAAAGTTCACACCTGTACAATTTCATAGCTTTTAGACTGGATTGTTTACACCATTTTTTTGCATGATACTAATACAAATTATATTTTTTTGCATGATGCTAATAAAATTATATTTCACTGTAGGAGCCTTTTAAGATGTACTTTGAAGATCACAGGAGAAACCTGAATCCAAGCAAGGGTTTACCATTAAATTCTACATTTCTTTTTACCACATCTGGAAAACTCATAAAAGAAGCTTTGCTCTTATTACAACCTGTAGAAGACAGTTAAGAAATACAATAAACTACATGTTTTATAGCATCATTGATACTTAATATAACTCCATCCACAGCCTTTTAGTTTTATTGTCCTGGGTTTTGAAATTATTACTATTTTTATGCATAGAATATTATGCACATGTTATGAAGAACTACTAGAATTCTTAGGAGAATAATCTCATGGATTTTTTAAGTATCTAGAGGAATAGATGGAACCAGGATAATGTACTTACCTGCTTTTAGTGACCACTTTAGTTTACAATAATGGGTCTGTGATAACTTTATTTGACAATTAGGAGCAGTGTTTTTCAGATAGGGTGGGGTCAGAGGCAGCTGTTTTGTGAATTTAGCAGAGAATAAAATTGAATTGAAACCCGCCTTATGATTTCATTAGCAAATATTCTTACAGGAAAAGAGTTTTCTGCCAAACACAAGAAGCTGCTCCTCTTGGCAACAAAACTGTTCCAGCTTTACCCAGTATGAATTTTTTTTTGCACTGACTGCAGAGAGGAACCAGTCCAGAGAAGAAACTAAGGGCAACTCAGCACAGAGGTGAGATGTCATTGGAGTAGCTGGGGAAAGGAGGGGCAGGATGCTAAACTGAGCATCCCTTCTCTTAGCCCTAAACTAATGGGTAACAAATAACACCAGAGCAGGTCCTGAAAAAAAAAAAAAAAATAAAAACTGACCATACATTTCTCCTTTTTATGCTTTTGCTTTTAAATGCACTTATCCTTATACAAACTTCATTCTTCAGAATTTCTCATAAAGCAATAATTCAATCACACAGCTACCTACTAAGTAAAGCAGTTCTAGTTACAGTTGAATGCAAGGTTGATAAAACTGAAGCATTATTTCCGTGCAAAGTCATTCTGAATTTACACACACAGCCACCAAACTGCCAGACCCCTGCCTTGCACAGAGCACTCCTTAACAGTTCTGCTGTGCCCAGCTTTGCACAAATCCTGTTGTCATTCCTTTGATCCCATCACCTTCAGTAACACCCAGATTACCCTAATGACACAAACCAGACAGCTGCTACTGCATTATGTGTACATTTCTTACAAACAGAAAAAAAATGATCAGGCATGGCATCAAGAGAAAAGGAAGTCAATGAGTTAAAAAAAAAGAGTTTGAATTTGTTTTCTTTTTTACATTAAAACTGCTTAATGTTGGAGGAATCTGCATGCAATACACAAATCATTTAATAAATTAGAATATTAAATACAGTTGGTAGTTATAAGAAAATGACTATGACTGTAGAAATATATTGAAATATTCAATTCTTTTCTAGATGTGAAGAGAACCAGTTCTCAAATCCCAAAGTTCAGATATTAATAGAGTTGATCTTCTTGTGAATCCATAAACAACATCCAGTTCTTAAACACAATTCCTCATCACTGCTTCCTAGTGAGTCAGGAGCATGAACAGAAAATTTTAGTAGGTTTCTACTAGACAGAGCGTTAAAATTAGAAAGCCACTTCAAAAATTAATGAAAGAGACATGATTCAGAGCAACAAGGAAAACTGGGACACTGGCCAATTTCAAGAGGGTTTGAAATTTTAACTGATTTTTTTTCTCAGTGACTGGATAATATAATTCAATACTTAA
This sequence comes from Sturnus vulgaris, assembly GCF_052056855.1. Classification (NCBI taxonomy): domain Eukaryota; kingdom Metazoa; phylum Chordata; class Aves; order Passeriformes; family Sturnidae; genus Sturnus; species Sturnus vulgaris. The sequence goes on from NC_142249.1 coordinate 34,220,327, forward strand.
AAATTTTACCTAGTTTCAAATTAAGTGAGAGCTTATAAACTTACCATTAATCCATTTGGCTTCTGGATTATGAACTATGAATTCTTTTCTGAAGAGATCTTCCAAGGATAATCTGTTTTCTGATGAATTTGCAAGTTCATCTAAAATAAACACAACAAGATCATTTTAGATAATTATTGAAAGCAATATACTCAGTGTTGTTTGCAAAACACTGGAATTATAGAACCAGAAGTCTTGTGGAAATTGGTAACAATACCTTGCTCTTTTTTTTTTTCCCCCCATAACAAGGAAATGTATAATTTTTGTTTAGTAAAGCTTCAGGAAACAAAGAATTGGTACTTTCTGGACAGGCAAGCTACAGGATTTAGTGTTTGCTTATTTATTATATTGGGACTTTTGTAGCAAAGCTCTTTTTTACCACAGCCCCACACCACAAAAAATTACAAACCAATACCAAAATTTCCTGACAGCCAAAGAATGTTGCCATATTGAGTACCTTACACTGAGAGAAACTAGATTAAAAAAACTCCTGCAAGTAAATTTGGAACCAATTTCACCAATTCAACAATTTAAAATGACGTTTTAAAAAATCTACATGCACTTTTTATAGCCTGTGCTTTCTGTCTAGTGAACAACATAACTTGGCTAAAGGCAAACATGACAGAACCCAGGAATATTGTGACTCTGAACATTAGCCAACACTGCCTTACAAAACAAAACAAAATAAAACCATTTTCCTGCATCTAATATAATCCCCACACTTCAGAAAACTAAAAAAGCAGCTCTCTAAATATGTGTTCTTGTGCTGTAAGCTAAATAAATAAGCAGTGAAGATTCAATAGTGAATAGCTGCACTAACAGTGGTAATGTTGAAACATTGCTATCAAAGCAAAAGTTTTAGTGTTAAAAGACAAACCCACAAAGATTCCCAGCAATAATCACTGGCAGCAGCTTGCACTTCACCTGACTGCTTTAGGCTTTCAGCACAGCAGCTGCCAAAAGCTCTGCTCTTTGCTGCCTGTGCCCTTGCAAAAAGATGCACCTGTGCAATTCCACACAACCAGTCCAATGCCCAGCCAGGTTTTTTAAATAATTTTGTATTATTGGGAAGGTAAATAAATTACTGCACTCTTCTCTATAAGGTTTTCTTTCCTTCTCCAGGAGAGGAACTTCATGTTAGGCAGATTTTTGTCTTTACTGATATTAAAAAGTGCTGTGATGACACACACACACAAAAAGAGTATCTGTCATCACAGCAGTCAAGCAGCAATCTTGTTATCTTTGTGTCAACCCACGATGTTACCAGGACATTTTTAACAAAGAAACCTGCTTTGTAAAGGTCATACCCTGTAATACCTTTTGGATGAAAACGTGACCCTTCGAAGAGAAAAAAGTCAATCAATAGTTTTGTCATTGGTCTCTATTCAGCCAAATTTCTCAGTTAGAGGGCCAGCTGAAAGCTCACTGGAATCGACAGCAATATGATATTTTCACCTTTAAATGTCAGCACTGCCTGCTGCTGTGCCTTCAGCTGGTGTTAATGAGGTGCATCCTTGGTGTAGTGAAGGGAAACTCCCTTCTAGTGCACATCATGAATTCACAATGGACACGAGGCCATGCCAGCTGCTCACACCCCAGCCCTGCTGCATTTTGCATTTTGAATTTTGCATTTTGCATGTTGCTCCCTCCCAGGTGGCAGTAGGGCTCTGGGAAGCACTCACCCACTGTAATCAACTCTTGTTGTACTTCATGTCTTGTAAGCCCAAGCATGCAGAGTTTCCAAATCCTCTCTCATAGGACAAACACTCTAATCCTTAAATAAGCTTTTTTGCCCTCTTCCTACCTTCCAGGAATCAAAATAGTCAGTTTAGGTTTGTTTTTTCTTCATCTGACAGTCCAGCATGGGACACAATATACCACTTGCAGTCTTACTGGAGCTTTACAGCAGAGCAACATTATCTCTCTTGATTTATACCTAATCCCTCTGTTTACACATCATGGGACCTTGTTAGCTCTTGCTCCTGCCACACACTGCGTTTTCATCTTCAAAGTAAGCACATGTTGTTATGTGTGCTCTATTCAGCTCCACAAATACATTCCTGTGTCTTCAAAACACTGCTTCTGACTTAGCAGCATCAAACACTGGGCTCTTCACATGCCCATTATCCCCTTTCCCCACACCCTCGTTGACAGCCTACCCGACAAGCTGTTTTCCATCACCTATTTGGATTCAACATAGCCTGGTCCTGATGCTGTTTATAATTCCAAAAGTGTTTCCCTTCTAACCTTACCTTTTTCTACTTATTGTGACCCTTTATTTCCTGCCAGTTTGCCAACTAGCAATCAAGCTCACACAAGCTGTTATGTTGTCAAAGACTGCCTTACCTATGACAGATTTTTTTTTTCAACTGCTTAAATAAAAATCACTAAAACAATACATCAGCTGAGTACAGAGCCTATTAGAGAAGAAAGGAACACCAGCTCTGCTCTCTGTTTTCTATCATATCCCTGGCAAGAAATCTCAATATAAATTGGTTTTTAAGTTTTAAATTACGATTAACATTTGTAAACTGAAAAAAAATTGGCATCTTCAAGTGATTTTACTAGATCTTTCAGAAGTAATTTTTTTTTTCTAATGCTGAGCTTTAACCTAAACAGAGCCACGTTTGTAACCCTTAACTCTACCTTTGCCCTCTGGCAATACCTCAGATGCCCAGTTTATCTGTAACAGCAAGAATTACACACCATGGGAACCCTCAAATCAGTAGTGGGTTCATCTTTATTGAGCACAGGCACAGATTAGTGGTACCCACCATGTTCGTACTCAGAGGAAGGGCAGAACAGGAGCGGGTGGCCCCTGTGTCAGGGACCAGCTGGAATGCACAGAGCCACACCTGAGGATGGATGAGGAGCTGACCTGATGGGTCAGGATTAAAGGGGGGACAGGGACAGGTGACACTGCAGTTACCTAGGGGGCTACAGGCCACCCAAGCTGGACGACCAAAGGGAGTGTCCTCACATCCACAAGCCCTGGTCCTCGTGGGTGACTTCAACCACCCCAATACCTCTTGGAGGGACAGCACAGAGGGGCATAACCAACCCAGAAGGTTCCTGGAATGCATTGTTGGTAACTCCTCTCTAAGGGACAAGGACATGGAACTGTTAGAGCAGGTCCAGAGGAGGCCACAGAGATGCTCAGGGGGCTGCAGCATCTCTGCTATGGGGGAGATTTCAGCCTGGAGAAGAAAAGGCTCCAGCCAGACCTTAGGGCACCTTCCAACACCTAAGGGGGCTCCAAGAGAGCTGGAGAAGGACTTTTGGACTGCCATGGAATGCCAGGACAAGGGGAAATTGCTTTAAACTGAAAGAGTGCAGGTTCAGATTGGGTGCCAGGAAGAAATTCTTGCCAGTGAGGCTGGTGAGACCCTGGCACAGGGTGCCCAGAGAAGCTGTGGCTGCCCCATCCCTGGAAGTGCTCCAAACCCGGACAGGGCTTGGAGCCACCTGGGATAGTGGAAAGTGTCCCTGCCCATGGCAGGGAGGATAGAATATGATTATCTTTAAGGTCCCTTCCAACCCAAACTAAACTTTGATTCTAGGATGTACTTCTTTTATTTTCAAGACCTCCTCTTACTGCTTTGCATCTATTACATTACAAAATAGTCTACTATCGCTTTTCCATTTCAAATTTTATTGAATTATTCCTTGGAGTGATATTTCCAATGTTCTGAGGCTATCTACCACAGATTTCTGTGTTTCAGTCTGAAATTATATACATATATATTTATGTATACCAAATGACACAGATTACCGAAAAAAAACAAACAAAATCAAATGCTAAAGACTAAATGACTACTTTTTAACTGTACATCCAATTAAAAACAGTTCAAATACTGACATATATTAATTCAAAGTGACAAACCTGTGTGTGCTTACTAAACTAGAAGACTCCAAAACTTGAATTTAATGGCCTTGTTACTTTTCACGAGTTTTTAGGATATTATTTTTGCAGGTTAAATGTAGTCTAAGCACCTCATAAAATTTGCCTTCTAACTTAGCAAATAAAACTAATAATTATGCACTGTAGTATGTCATTAACTGAAGCTCCCTACTGACTTTCCTGTGGAAAAAAAAAAAAAAATTACACTAGAAATTAGGATAAAGGCTTGATGTTAAATGCCATCTGAAAAGTGGAAAAACACCACTAGTAAACTGTATGCAAGCTAGCAGGTGCAAGTGGGAATTTGCATAGCTCACTTTGTGTTATCATGGCAAAGGAAGGAAACTTGCCAGAAAATAGTTGGATATCAAAACCTGCCTGCCAATTTACAGAAGTTACAGGGAGTCTATAGAGAATTGAACAGAAACCTGAATCTTCTTGAAGTGAATATCCACATCACAAAAAAAAAAAAAAATTTGAAAAAAATTGAAAAAAATTTTAGAATGCTTTCATTTCTTCTTTTAAAAGTAGTATTAGAGAGGCTCTGGAGAGGTTGGTCCTAACCCTGAACAGTTTATCTACTGGACACAATCCAAACTGATTCTCTTCCTAGAGCTTGATTTCACTCAACTCTTTCCACAAAAAACATTTTCTGACCGTTTGTCTGACCTAAATGTTCTCTCAAATAATTTTTCTGGAAAGGTGTCCTTTTTTTCCCCATCATGTGTGAGTTTTCCTCGAGTCTATGATTAGAGGTAGGTGCCACTTTGCCCAAGAGAAAGTGCACATATCAGCAGGCATGGTTTAAATGCCAACATCAATAGCTCAGCAAGGGAGTCCTAGAAAAAGCATTTGAATCTTCCACACCTTCAGAAACTGTACGTGAACATGAAGGTAGAACTACTGTCAGTCCAAGAGGAAAAAACAGCTTTAAGTGTTGTGGCAAAACACCTGTCCAGAGGAGGCCAAATCCATACAACTCTTAGGCTGTTCTTAAGTGGTTTTTCATATAAAAGCTTTCAGCTGCTAATACCTTCAATTGAAAATTTTTCAATTTTGAAATACAGATCAACAGTGGTTGATCAGACAGGTCTTCACATAATTCCTATAATGTGGAACATACTGTCATGATGTAAAGCAGGAACAAGTTGATTCAAAGGCAGGAATATCTAAATATATCTAATATATATATATATGATATTTAGAAATCTGGTATCTAAAAATCTACCTATTACTATTTCAGTATGTGCAGGTGCGAGATGAAACCTCAAAAACAGGAAATGGAATAAAAGCAGCAGTAGAAAAGTGCCTGTGTTATATTTATACTGACATACAAACCAAATGATGGCATCTCAGGGATAGTCACCTGTGTCTCTGCACTGGCCACTCAATCCCAGTATAGAGATACATTTATTTCCCAAGGTATTTTCTTTTGTTTTCTCTTAAATACTTCTCCAGCAATCCACTCCGAATATTAAAAAAAAAAAAATCACTAGATTCATAATGCATTTGCCCCACAGGACAGACAGGCTCCTGTTCTGAAACTTCCAAGTTTTTCCACTCCAGTCTCCTGCTTTAACAAGGCAAATTTCATTCTTTGGCATCTCTGTGCCCTTTCTTTATCATTGCACTTTTCTAATTTTGAAAAAAACCAGCAGGGATATTTGCCTGCAAGCCTCCCCAAGTATGGAGTAGTGTGGCAATTTCTACTTGCTAGGAGCAATGGGGTTTATTTAAAGTACTCCTTAGTCCAGGGGGGCTCACAGAGAGTTCCTGAGCCCCAATAAGGGCTGAGAGTTCATTCAGACTCTGCCACTAATGCTTTACATCACTGGATGGTTTGTTCTTCCACTTTTCCATCTCTTTGTTGAGAGCACTAAGAGATTTTATAAAGATTCTGAGTATTATCATGAAAAGCAAGATAAAATTATCAGAAATATTGCTAATATTGTTGGTACTATACATTTACTCAAACCACAACCATAATTGTAACACAGAAGTTTCAGATTTGAACAAAAACTAAGATATTAATAGGTCAAAATACACCTCTTATTTCAACTGAGATCTTGCTTAGTATTATATAGTCAAGTCATATTTCATTTAATAAAAGATAATAAAAAAGAAAATTAAGAATTTCCTCTTAGTATTAATATCATTTTTATCTTTAGTGGAAGCTAAAGCCTCTTTGAAGACTTTTGCAAATGAATTGCACTTTCTTTTAAAAACATGCCATCCCATATGGAAGCATCCATCACTTTGTTAAAAGGCAGGAAAGTTGTTGCTCAAAATTTGAGAGAAGTCAAATGACAACTGTTAGTGGACAAAGACCAAAGAGTTTCTTATATTTGGACAAAACAATGTGCAAATAATAGCAGGCAAAAGAGATCATTGCTGTTGTGTTTAGCATATCAGTAAGGACACTTTTGCCTCCAAAAAATACCAGTGAAACAATCAGGCTTCTGAGCAATAACTATCTGAAATTATCATCATTTCCATAAAAAGAAGCAGCATGATGGACAGTGTTTAGGGGAATTTACATGAAATCTAAAAAGCACCCATCCATACAGGCAGAACTAAATAGGGAGAGAACTCTCTGATGCTCAAAATAGTACTAGAAATGAATGCTGAAACATCCCAAGGTAACAAAGGACATTTGCACTGAATATCTTCATCCAGACCTATTATATTTTATGAGAATGATTTTCAAACCCAAACATTTATAATAACAAATCAGCATCAACTTGGAACTGAGCACTTCACAATAGCCAGATGTGAGGGCGTCTCTATTTTTTTCCTCCCCTCAAATACTGGACATCCCAAAGTGATCTTAACACATATCCATGACAAAGCAGCTTCAGCTCTAGTGCTTAGTACCTGCCAGCAGACCAACAGAGTAGCAAAATATCTGCTTCCCAAACATATTTATAATTCATAATAATCAAACAAATTAATAATGAAAGTGAAGGGGGAACAGCAATGATTAGGGCCAAAACAGGGTAAGTACCTATCCTACAATGCACCTCCAAAGCTTTCCATGGTAAGCATTTCCAAACCACAAGAAAGCCCAGTTTTACAGGCCTAGATCCTTCTGGGAGCAGGGTTTTTATTTATATCAAGCCTCACAGTCTCTATGGGATATCTTACAGCATCTGAGCTGACAGAACTAGTTTCCACTTGCATGACTTGAGCTTCAATGCAGGTCCCAGCTTACACAAGTTTTCAACCAAGATTGCTGGATTTTGAAACAGCCTCAGAGATGTTATAATTCACTGAGCTTTTTTAACATATTTTTTTTAAAGTTAACATTCCCCTAGGTTGTTTATTCATTTTCCATGAGTGCCTTAAAAGACTTCAGATTATGTTTTTACATCATTAATAATTCTATATAGATATAAGAGCCACAACTACAAGATATTATTGTAGATTCCAGCAGATATTTGATATTTTACAAGTTTTCAAAACAAAAACTACCTTTCTTGGAAACAAAATCAGTCTTCTGTCTTAAAGTGTACCAGGATATACTACCATGTGCCCTCAAAACCTCTTTTTTATTATTCCCTGAAGAAGGCTCCTATTCACTGAGACTACAGCAGCACAACTTTGCTTTTATTTTTCTCAACATGATCTAAGTGGAAATAAGCAAACAGTCATTTTGGACAGCACCATGCATAAGGAGTAGATATTTATACAAAACAGAGGAAGCAGACTATCCATAGTATTCCTCCATACTCTTTCCAGCTGCCTCATCCCCTCTGGCAAGCAAAGCTTTCTGGTCCTTTTCCATCCAGCCTCACCACCTTCCTTTAAAGCAGCAGCACTGCTGCTGTGCTTGCCCATGCACAGACTCAGCCTGCTTCCCTCGGTGATTTCATTAAATCAGGTGGCCAAGCAGCCTGGAACCATTGTTTAACTAAAAAGAACTTCAGTAACTTTCTGCTTTAAACAAACTGAGCACTTGAATGGCAGAATATCTGCAGACCAAAATTACTATCCAGGCATGCCATACAAATCAGGTACTTTACACTCTAACTTCAAAACTGGCAAAAGGATTCAAAGATTTTATTCTTTTTCTTTTAAAGCTTGGACAGTGTTTTCTGGTTTTGTCCTTCTTTCCCTCTCCTTTTTTTTTTATTTCTATGACTGAACCATTACTTTCCCCTCTTTGTTTCTGAAGGAAAGAAAAGGGAAGAATTTTGTGCATGTACACATGGAAGATCCACGTTTGTGATTCAGAGAGAAGTTGCATTCTCGGAATCAGTTTTCCTTGGCATACAAGTTTCTCTTAGCTCATCTGTGAATATGAAATTACACCAAAAACCAACAAGAAACCCTTGAAGCGAGCTCACAAGGATTGCTGTAGCCCCTTCAAGGCTGACACACTCCTAAGGACCTATTGCCAACCCTAAACATTTCTGCTCTGCAAGACCTCCAGCAGCTCCCGAGTCCCTACAGGCACCAAATTTACAATAGCCACAAGTTAAAAACTCTTAAAGGCAAGAGACACTTTAACATTCATTGCTTCTGATGACTGCATTATGAACCATACACCTTTAATAAGATAAAATAAAGAAGTAGGTTACCTGGGGTTAAAAGAATGACTGACATAGTGATGAGTGAACAAACAACTAGAATCACCAGCAGCGCAATAGCAATTCCCTTCCAGTTCCTCTGCGGAGGGCTGTTACTTCCAAGTTCCTACAGGAATGGAAAAAAATGAAATAAAAGGGAAAGACCACGTTTCATAAACATACATTTCCAGAACTATTAGTGATAGGAAAGTTGCTCTGTGCACGCTCATAATCGCAGCACGGGAGGTGATCACGATCCCTCCCTTCTCCACAGCCACCCAAAGGTGTGCAACTCTCATGCTTTTTTAATAGGTATCTTTTTTTTTTTTAATATATATATGCAATTTTATACCCCTATGAGACAATCAAATGATCTTATGCAAGCTGTCCAAAATACAACTGGTGTTAAAATGTCCTGAACATAAACTTCAGGACAATATCAACCAGCAGTTTATAAGATAATTACAGAAATGAAATGTAGCAATTTACTGTAATTCCACCTAACATGGTATGGACCATAAAGGTTTAAATACACATCCTTTTTAATGCACACTATTAAACTTATTTGTAATAGAAAGCATTAGCAAAACTGCCTGGGGCTGCAAGTATTCCATCTGAAGCTACAAGCTCTTTTTCTCTATGCAGTAGATCAACTGTAAACTGCTCCCCTATTAGTTATAAAAAAAACAAGAGTAGCTTATAACAAATGTTAAATGAATGCTTCTGTAACTACCAGTGCACTTAGGCTTACATCCTCTGTGGTTACACGTTTAACTCCTGCCAGGCACCTTGTACATTTTTTCAATAACAGCAATGCATTGCCCACATGCATGCACAGTTTGAGACCAACCAGCACATAAACACCCAACAACACAAGGACAAAACTAGTACAACTGTTTCTTACAACCTCAGCCTTCCCTCACAGAAAACAGTATTTTTTCTACCTAGATTTGGCAAGCAGAAATGTTTCTCTGGCACAATTACATGTGCCTTTAGTATCTCAAAATTAAATGCTATGGTAAGATTGCAAAAAAAAAAAACAAAAAACCAAAAAACAAACAAACAAAAACAAAAAAAAAAAAACAAAACTAACAAAAAAAACCCAAAACAACAAACAAAAAACAAAAAATCAACCCCCCCCCCCCAAAAAAAACCAAAACCAACCAAACAAAAAAACAAAACAAAAACAACCCTGCTATGTTTTATATGTTTTACCAGCTTCCAAAAGCATGGTAACATTTTTTCACATACACACATTATTTCATTGTGCATTTCTGGGTTATAATGAGAGTGAAATGGGTAAGTCTTAAAAGCAAGTGGCAATGTTCTTGTGCCTTTTTGGCTCATGTACACCACTTCAGCATCATACATGATCCAAAGCAGTAATAGTGTCTTTAACTTTTTAATGTTATTTTTTTTAACCCCTTGTTGGTTCATTTCTACCTAAAAAAACTTCTCTCCCTAGTCCTTATTTCCAGAAAATAAAAGGGGAATTTCCCAACACAATTTCTAAGCAGTCCCACAGGGAATTTCACAGCAGTCCTCAGCACATCACAGCTCCCAGCAAGGAATGTCCCCACTTCCCCATCACATCTTCTACCCACTGCACCCATCATCCTGCCCAGCCTGCTGAAATTTCTCATTTTCGAGACTTTTAGCCTCACCAGAGTGGAAGAGCAGCCATCCTGTGTCCTACTCCAGGCTGGTCAGCAGAGGAGCAGCTCCCTCACCTGAGAGGTGCCAGCCTGCCCCTCCACACCCAGAACAACTGAGCCCTTTTATTATCCCAGGAATCCCCTCCTGGGCACTGATACTGACCCCGGCTCAGACAATGGATGATCTTCACCTACAGCACTCAGGGGATAAAAACGGTGTAAGCAGAAACTCCTGGCACCTGTTTCCTTTCTCCACCCACTGCCCCTGATTCCCAACCACTTCCAAGCCTGCCTGCTTCCCTCATTTTCCTTCCTACCTTGTGAAATATTAATTACCACAGCCTGGGTAGCCTTAGACACAGCTCTTCAAGGCCTGCATGACTGTTCCATCACCCTTTTGGTGACCCCCAGGTTATGAGCATCGTGTGGTTCCATCCTCTCTGGCCATGCTGGAATTGCAGGGATCCACAGCTTTTCCACAAAAATACAGAATTTCTGCGTCCTGCAGGAGAACTCAGATCCAAGCTATTATTTTCTCTTAAGTAGAATTATTTTAAAGTGTTAATAGCATAGTCTATGAAACACAAACTTATTCTAAAAATCCCAGTATTAGTCTTATTTAAATGACACCTGACAGTATCCAATTTAAGACAAGAACTAGAAGTTGACAGAATCAAGTGGTGGTGACAGAACTGTAAATTCCCTCAGAGCATCCTGAAACCCTGTTCCAAAGAACTGACTTCAAATGACAGAAGCTGGACAACTTGATGAATGTACCACAGCTTCTAAAAAATGTACCAACCCCTCATTATTCACAAGGTTCTTCTCTGCAGACGTGAATATTGTTCAGTTACTAAAAATAAAGCTTCATATTAAATAGTTCTGCAAATTTGTGCAAGGAGAATATCAAAGAGATGAATCAAGTACTGAGAACACAAAGCTTATTGGTACTCACAGAGAGAAAGAAGAGAGTTTCCAGTTGGCTGAAAATTTGGAGACTGGCATAAAAAGAAGGACTTGTCTCAAATTAAGATATTAGATTTTAATATTTGGATAAAAATTATAAGTTGTATCCAATTATTATATTAGAAATTATTAAAGGTCATGATGATGTTTTGATATTGAGTGACAATATTCTTGGAAGACAACAATCCCGTAAGGCATTAATGATGTCACTGCACACAAACAATATTTGATGAAATATTAGAAAATTACTATAAAAAAGTGAATTCATAGCACAGTCACTATCGAGGGCATTTCCAATTAACTTTTTTGATGCTAACAAATGCAGCTCTTGGACTGTAACCTACAAAGTTTTAAAACAGTGTAAGCTGCAGTTCTTCAACAATAAAATATTTTTAGCCTTGCACTGCTTTTCAAAATGGCCATAAGCAAAAAGCAGTTAAATAGATCTTTGGACTGTGTATCACTGGCAAGGCAGAAGCTGCGATTTCTGAGTTTGACAAGAAGATAGAGGCATTCAAGAGGAAACAACACAGAGAGCCATACAATGAGAAGCTTTTGACACCTTGTAGTTTCCCCATAACTATCTGCTAACTGGGACATAACAACAATGCAGGCACAGATGGAGATTTAAGGATTTAATCTTCTAAATAGGCTCTTTCATTAATGTGGTTTGAAAAAATATCAACTCTTGAATGTGGTGGTTTATGTATAACACTACCTATAATGTTATTATAGATTTTACAGTCTAACTCTAATGAATCAGAAAATGGTTGTGCAAAGAATAATACAACTGCAAGTTTTCTCATTATTTATATTAGCTTTTTCACAAACCATTTAATTGTGTTATTGCCCAAAACAATCCTCAAGTAATACATATTTCTGAATGCAATTTGTGATTGAGTAATACCTTACTAAAACATAGCTACAAAGAGAAAAATGAAACACTGCATGCACAAAACCACTGTACACCACTATTAGAGATTCCAATGGCTACTGCTGCCAAATGCTGAAGACCAGATTTACCAAGAGCTTACAAGCACTCACCATCAGGGATCTCAATGCATGCAACCAAAGGACAAAGCCTAAAGTTTCTGCTCTGTGATTTTCTCCATTCAACCTCTGTTGAAAAGACCCCCAGAGCACTGCTCTTACAAAAGCATGTGCCATATGTGTGATACAGCATTACAGAGGCTGCAAATCCTGCAGCAGTAACCAAAAGGAAGGCTAAAGCCAAAACCTGCAGAGACTGGGTGTGGGAGGGAGGCCAGGCTGAGGCTGTCAGAGGAAAACCTGAGTAATTTCAACCCTTCTGCATCCCTCTATGCTAAATCCCACTCACCGCTGCAAATTTCAGAGGGAAATGCCGAAAAAAACATGTCCAGAAAATATGCAAAGCAAATATAATTCAAATAGGCTGAAGCATCTTTCTCTGTCCTTTTCTAGGCTGTTTTCTAAACATACAATCCATCTCCAAACACAGTTTACAGGCTGATGATGAACTGATTCCCTACAGTCATGAAAATCTTTTAAGCAGCAGCAAGACAGTGGCCTTGAATATCACAATCTATGGCACAGAATCATAAATGGTTTGGGTTGGGAGGGATCTTAAAAATCAGCTCAGTCCAATCCTCTGTCTCCTCACTAGACCAGCTTGCTCAGAGCCCATCCAGACTTTGAACCCGGGCAGCAAACCCACAGCTTCTCCCGGAGCCTGTTGCAGTGCCACACCCTCACAGCGAGGAATTTCTTTCTTATGTCTCATGTAAGCCTGCCCTTTCAGTGTAAAGCTATTCTCCCTTGTCCTGTCACTACAAGCCCTTGTAAAAGTCCCTCTCCAGCTCTCTTGTAACCCCTTTAGGCACTGGAAGTTGCCCCTAAGTTTTCACAGAGCTTTCACTTCTCCAGGCTGAACAGCCCCACCTCTCTCAGCCTGTCTCTGCAGGAGAGGGGCTCCAGCATCTCTGTGACCTCCTCCAGATTCCCTCCAACTGGGTCCACACCCTTCTTACCCTGGAGGCCCAAAAGCTGCATGCAGCTGTGCAGGTGATGCACCAGGGCAGGGTAGAGAGGCACAATCCTCTCTGCCCACAGAGTTTTGGGTGCAGCCCAGGATGCAGCTGGAACTCCGTGCTGTAAGTGCACATTGCTGAGCTCCTCATTCACCAGCATCCCCAAATCCTTCTCCTTGGGCTGCTCTCAATCCATTCTCTGCCACCCTGTTGGAATTGCCACAACCCATGTGGAGGGCTTTGCACTTGGCTTTGTTGAAGTTGAACACAGCTCATCTCTCCAGCCTGTCAGGGTCCCAAGGATGTCAGCTGGGGCAGTGTCAAAAGCCTTGCACCAGTCCATGGCACTTGCTTTTCCCTGATGCACCATGCTGTAACCCTGTCCTAGAAGGCTGTAGTCTCATTCAGCTGGTCTGAGTTTCTGTTCTCTATTTTTTAATTAAATATAAATTTTTACACTGGTGTTTTATATTTAGAAAAAAAAACCATGTAATTGCCTCCATAATGGCTGTATTACACAAGGCTGTAAAAAGAAGACCTGACCCAACTTCCTATTACAATAGAAATTTTAAAAATGAAATCAATTCCATTGGATTTATTACATATAAAAATATTTTTTATCCCTTGACACAAAAATGCAAGAACATACTTTAAGTAGTATTGAGGATATTGATTTGAGAAAAAGAATCACTCAGAATTAAGCGATGTAGTAGAAAAATACACTAAAAACTTTCAAACATTTCCATATTTCTGCCTGAATAAACTTACAATCTTTCTTGTAAGCAGCATAACCAGAAATAAAATTACAGTTTCCTTCCTAAAGCTTATCAACTCACAGTTTTATTGTTAATCAATGAGAATAAAAAGTCTTTAAGACATGATTTTTCCAGCAAGTGTGTACAACTAAGGCTGTTGTAAGAGAAAAAAAGGTCAGAAAATATTGGCATAATAGGCTGCATTAGTAAGTCAGGTTTCTGAATTATCCAAACAGCATTTTCCAGATTTCTTGGAAAACTCTTTGCGTAAACCACAGTACAATTTCCACCATGGAAATCAAGCCAGAAGCACCAGGAGAATGCCTGGTGGAAGCAGGCATGTGGAAGGGCACTGGCTAAACCTGAGGACTACTGAGTGCCTCTGCCAGGCTCTTCTAGAAGACACTGGATAGTTAAAATGCAGCCTCCCCTTTGGGAGGAGAAGTGAAACCCAAACTTTCAGAGACAAACTACCCCTGAGAGCTGGCATTTAACCAAACTGCTTTTTCTCGATAAAAGTTAAGAACAAGAATTCAAGCAGTGTTAACTATTCCTGCTGGGTTCAGCTCAAACTGAAAGCAGAGATTCTGCCATGATTTCTGCAGTCCAGAGTGAACTTTACCAGGCTGAACTGCCTGACACCTCAGGTCTGCAGATGCACATTGGTGTTTACCCCTGGGCTGTGGTTATTTGGAACACAAAACCCACCAGCACTGAGCTGCAGCAGTGTCTGGTGCTTGCCTGGTTTTGTGTTGAGGCAGGTGAAAGATCTTAGAGGAGCTTTGGGCTGTAGCAGATTTGGGCTGTAGCAGTTTGAGGCTGTAGCAGCGTCTGCCAGCAAGGCATCTTCTGATGCCTTGAATAAATCATCTGCTTTCTTTTGTCTCTTTTTCTTTTTGTTTTTTTTTTTTTTTATGCAGTTCTGTCACCAAGACAAAGCCTACAGAGAAAAGCACTAAGGAGAATCACAGTCCTCCCTTATTTTGGCAAGAATTTTAGGGGCAAAGTGCGTTAGAGTAGGAAAAGCAAACATAATTTGCTTTGCAGTCGGAATGAGAATGAGTCTCACTCTGCAGCTTAGATGTAATCACAACAATATCACTTCATTAAACTCTTGCCATTTGCATTCCCCAAACATAAAGAAAAGCTGACAAATGGAAAAAAGACAAATAATTTCATGTCACATTTCAGGTGTCTTAAAAGACAGACTCAATACACTTGTAATAGAAAGATTGCAGTCTTTCTAGCAAAGATTCCAGCTCTCGTTATAGAGCTGGGCTTGCAACTGATATTAAGTACTACCTGCCCTAGGTTTGCACTGTGCTATTTGAAGGGAAATTACCCCAGCAAGCCTTCTGATTTTGTGATTAAGTGATTGTGTCCATTCCTTTCCAGCTGTTTTTGACTAATGCCGTGGCCTAGATAGCAAGAGAGATTAAAAGACAGATCCACAAAGTGGCACAGGATAGTTCTAATCCATTTGCATAAGTACCTATCATTTTCATCCCTCTACAATCCCTTTACAATCCACTGTGTTATAAGTTCCTGTTGCTACAGTTCTTGTCTCAATGATTATGGTCACACAATTGCCTTCCCCGGTCAATATCTTTATTCATGAAAACATTGGCACTTCTTTTCAGAGTCACTGTAAAATGCCACTTCCAGAGGAATGCAGGATTCTGTCAGCTCTATGGATAACTGGCATTTTAAAAAGAGAGCAGCTTGTTAGCAATTACCCTGCTCAGAACAGGTGCAGGGTTTGGATATGGGAACAAGCTGTATTCGTATTTTTATTTCTTTGGGCTGCACTGGTAGAACAAAGCTCTCCTTTTGCAGAGCCAAACTGAAAACAAACCCAGACCAAAACAACTTAAACAAACCCAAACCCACCCCTCCTCAGTAAAAATAAACTAAACAAATTTGCACATATAAGTCATTCTGAGAAGTGTTGATCACTCACACTGGTTATTAACCTTAAAAAAACATTTTGTGCTTTCTTTCAGCTTGATCATTTTTGCTCTAAGCAGAGAGGTCTTTTCCTTGGACCTGCAAGTATCCATTCATGAACTGGATTTTGATTACTTGAGATATTTTGGAACAGCTTTGTCAACACCCTTAGTTCCAACAAGTCACAAAAAAAAAAGGACCAGAAGCATTTATGGCATCTATTTAATGTATTATGGCCAGCATTAAGAATACATTCCACATCTTCCCATTCATTTTTCAGTGTACCTTGTAACACTTACTCAAAAACAATGAGCTATTACACTAGACAAACAAGTAAAAGCTTAACTTCTAAAGCATTCTGCTGAAACCCTTGTCCAAGCAGATGAGTTTAAACCTTAGGTCATTATTCCTGCATGTAATAAACACAAAAGCAGAGATGGGTCAGCACAACTGAGTAAAACAGTGTGGCACCTGCACAAATGAAAATTTGAAGCCATCTGTTTGTTTTTTTTAGCTAACATAGTAGCATTCATACAGGGAGGAGGGGAAATAAACTATCACAGGGCTCAATATTAAAGTCATGGAAAATACTGCCATAAGCACTGCTGAGTAGCTGGGGCAGAGGGAGACTTGAATAAAGTAACAATGGATGACAGAACTGGTTTGTATCTGAAAAAAAGGAGCAGTCACAATGTAGAGATGAGCTGCAGCAGGCAGGGGAGCTCCTCAGGCTTTTGGAAGCTGAGCTGAATGCAGCACTTCGATGAAGAGGTGTAATGCCAGCATCAGAGGCAGCTTCACTGAGCCTCAGGATTTCAGCTGTTATCCCTTTTCATCCTGTGTTCACAATCTTTTATAGTTTGTTTCTAACAAAGTTTCAGAAATAAAAATACTGTACTCTTTCCTTCCAGTCCAGCAGAAATAGTTGGAGAGTTGTACAGAATAACAAAGTTCTGACAAGATGTGAGGAAGCATCCTGAGACAGAAGCACGCAGGGACATGAAAGCCACAGGAAGCCACCAGTGGGGATTTTTGCAAGTTCCTAGGGATAACAGTTAATTAAATATGACTCCAACCTCCCCTGAAAATCTCACCTCCAGACAGAAGCTTGTCCAGAGGAGTCTCACACTCCCCTGGGGGGCTGAAGCTCACCAAGAGCTCTGCTCTGACTTCAAGTTATGTCCCTGTGTCCTCACCAGACCAAAGCCCCCGTGCTCACCCCATGCCATTTGCTCCTGTCCTCACACCAGGCTCCTCTGGAAGCTGATGAGATTTTTGCCTGATTAGGAAAAGCCATCTCTGTATCTTGAAGACTGCCTGGGAGATTACGTGGAAATAAAGCAAGTGGCTCATGCACCATTAGCACCTTCAGGAAATCAACAGCTCATTTGCCATAATTAAAGAAAATTCTTAGAAGTATTTCACTAAAGCAAGTAAGGCCAAGGACAGAGAAAGGTGACAAAGCAGCAGGCATAAACACGATTTATCCAGGTTACTAGATGTAACACAAGAAGTCTGTATAAACACTGGCACAGCCATTTATGGCCAGAAAGGTATTTTCACATATTCCTATTGATCCCAACTTTAGTGAAATGTCACAAGATAGTAAAATATTTCTCCCATTCTTATCACGTTAAAGAAAAATCCCCCAACCAAGTAAAACACCTTATCTCAAGAAAAAGGGACTTAAAAAATAAATGAATACAGGCTATCCATGTTGCATACTAAAGATCTTTCTACAGATATAAAAAAAGTTGTTTGATGGAATTTGTACTTTTCATTGCTCAGAAACAAGGTTACACTTTGCCTGATTGCTTAAAAAAAATGCTCTAACATGTTTTTTTATTGCCTAATATATTGGCAAGGTCACACAAGAGATGATTTTTAAGAATGACATCAACAATTTCAGCATTAATAAGCAGATCTGTTTGACATTGCAACACTGCAGTTCACTGAGGGTTAGATAAACAGCAAAGGTCACCAAACTGCAGCAATGTCATAAAGTCATATTCAGGTCCATGCCACGTAATTTTACAATTTAAATTTAACATATTGCCCTTATTTTAATTGTAAAAAATTGCACAGGTACATAATTTTCAAGTAAGTTCACTGTTAGATTACAAAAAACAAAATTGGCTTGTGGAGTTTCTCGCTGGTCAAGTATCTGTACTCATGCTTAATTTTATGCCACTTAAGAGTCCTGGAGAATAGATCTGGCAGAAACTTTAGTTTTAGATGAGTGAGATTAAATCAGGATTTATCAAACTATGGAACAGATTTGTAAAAGTTACTTTGCAAATTCACATCAATATTTTTCTATTTGTTTTCAGATTTACATATAAATTACATGCAAATAAAACAAGTAATTTAAATCCAAATATACCTTAATGACTCTGTGTGCACATACACATGTACACACATGCACATATCACTGAATAAATATACAGATAAATATTATTCAAGGAAACATTCCTATAAATAAATAAAAATTTAAATAAACCAAGGAGTGTTAGCACCAGGAAAGGGAACACAAACACGATCTCTGTGCTTAGAGGGATCTAAAGCAGTAAAATGTTGCATGATTTTCCCAAGCTCAGGTGAGAATGGGAAACCAGCAACTCTTTATGTAAATATTTGTCAACAAAATTATAACAAGCAAAATTACCCAGTCAGTATCACTGGACTCTAATTGGAAATTTATAATTTATTTTTTCCCTGTCTGCTTCACCATTAATTTATCTGTTTTTCCAAGAAATGGAATTCTATTTAAAGCAGTAGAATATGATATATGATTCCATGATCAGAAATAAAGATATGGTTTTCTCCTGCACTTTTGATGAGAAAAAGACCAGAGTGGTGACCAGGAAATTTGCATATTTAATACTTTATACTAAATTATATAGAGTTAATATATATATAATGACCCAGCAGAGCCAAGATCACATTTCACTTAAAAACAGTGTAAGTCCTCACAGCACTAAGGACATCACACTGTTCCAACACTCATATACACATACAGAGCCTATAAAAAAGCATTTATAGAAAGACAATGGGTCTCAAAATCATCTCTTTACATATAATCCACTCAATTAAAAAGCAAATTTAGTTCTAGGAGAAAAAAAAAATCAGGAATTTCTTGGCTGTTTTACCGGATTCATTGATTTTTTTTCAGTATACTTCCAGATAATGTAAAATTCCAACTTTTCTTTCCCTACAAAGTCATTTTACCTAATTGCAAACCCATCTACCTAAAACACCTCAAAAGCCCTTTACCCATTATGTTTCTTTGGGTAATGTGAGCCACCCAATAAAGGTCAAGATGCTCCTATTGGGAAAATTTTCCAAATGTTGTTTTTACTGAAAAGCAAAGAAATGTATAGATACACTTTGCTCTAGCAAAGCCTGGGAATTCTAAGGAGCAACTCAAAGGAACTTTTGATTGTAGGGATAAATAATGCCTAATATAATAATAGTGCCAAGAAAAGCAGTGATGTTCTCAAGCACTCCATATATGCTTTAGCATTTTCACTAATAAAGAGAGTATATCCCTGAATATCTTAGAAATCTTGGCAGAAATCCACCCAAACTAGGAGTTTTGACTTAGAGAAAGACATGAATGGCACCTTTCATTTCCTCCAGAGTAATGTCTTCTTTCTGTTTGATTCCAATGACAAATAAGGCAAGGATGATCTCTGTAAAACACGTCATATCTATTTCTTTTGGGTTTCTTGCCATTTAGAAATTAGAAGATTTGTAATTAGAGTTCTGATACACAGAGATAGAAGAGAAAGATCTTACCAATGCAGAAATGGGAACCTGCCTTTGGCAGAGCTGCTACACCAAAGTGGATGAAAAGTTCCAAGCAGCGCTGTCACTGAATTTTCCATGAATGCACTGGAAGTTCTGCAGATCCAGTACTCACAACAGGCACTCAGCTCAAAATCTCTCCTTGGCTCTGAGCTTTAATATAAGTCAGATAATTCCTTCAGATCCATTTCAACAGCTCCTACTGAAATGTCTGGAGGCAAATATGTGACTCAAATGAAGGTGGTGGGCTCTGAGACAGGCTGTAACACTGTGGCTTTCTTTTATACTATAGATCTTAAATAAAATGGATTATTGTGATACTCCATGATTCCTCAGATTCATAATTATAAAAAGTATCAACCTTCATTTCCTTTTTCAAATACTTGCTTAGTTTTTAACAAGAATGAATAGACATATTCAGTGTGTACTCAAAAACAAGCTGCTAGAAGTCAGAATCCAGACCTACATGGCCAACTAAACTGAATGATTTCATTAATAAGCTACAAAAAGAATTTTCCCAGATTTATGCCATGCAAAAACGGGTTCACATGTAATCTTGAATGTTCATAAAATATAAATCACTTTCAGAGCAAAAACAGAAAAAAAACAAAAAAAAACCCAACAACAAAAAAACAACCTAAATTACTAAATTAAAGCAAACAAACCACCCACAGAACAGAAGTCTGGATTTTATCACAGATAAGTGGCAGTGATTAACAAATGTATTTTCAAACTAATGGAAACTTGCCAAGAATTAGTGTTTAGCTAATTTACAAAAAGGGAATTGTAACAAAAGAAGGAAAATGTCCTTCCTCACATTTTGTGTCGATTTTATACCTGTGGGGTTTCTTCCTGCTTTTTGCAGCTCATAGCACCGTATGCTCCTTATTCCCTCCCGAGTCACTGAATAATCTTTTACATCCCTGTCACCTTTGTGTAAACAACTTAAGAAATTTTCTGGAAGCAGCTGTATTGCAGCTTCTCAGATTGCAACTTGAGGCAGCTCTAGCTGTTCCCACAGGATCAAGGATCACAGGATATTTGAGGAATATTAAAACTAGGAAAGCTCCTTGAAGTCGCCCCGAACACACCAAGTGACAAAGCCGGCAGCTGGCTGCCAGCCGTGCCTGGGAATTCTGGCTGCAGTGGCCCTTGGAGGAAGAGACTCCTCAAGTCACAGAGTGTGCAGATGTGCAGCCAAATCCCCGTGGCTCTCTGCTGGGCACAGGGTGTTGAAAATAAAAACCAGCACTAAAGCAGCTCTTGTGTGCAGCACCTTGAGTGGGGAAACAAAACCCAGCGACTGCACTCCGTCCTTTCTAACTTCACCACCTACTCAATCAGAATACATGAAAAAAAAGAAACAAACAAAAAACAACCCAATCAACCAAAACCAAAAGCCCAAGAGCAAAACAAACCAGAAGTGGCTCTGACAAAGCTGACTCAGACCCAAGTTGGTCTGATGGAGCAGCTGGTTGAAAATCTGGTATTTCCTCACCTCTGCTCCCAGTGTTACTGCTCATCACAAGCCTTACAAATCGCTCCATCACACTCCTAGCAACAGAGCACCCCAAGGCATTTTTCTGTGCACAGTCTGCTCACCCACACTTGGTTGGGGTTAATGAGAACAATTGTGACTTTTTTTTTATTACTTTGTCATGAAAACTAATGTCAATAAAAAGCTCAGCTTCTAAAATCCAATCAGTCATACTTGATGATGGAGCACTGTTTCCATCAGTGCTTTCTACAGGAGCCTTTGAGAGCAAAAACCATTGCTTTTCACATATTTGAAAGTGAAATAAAAGTATCAATCTCATCAATTCACCAAGGCTACCTGTCTACAAGAGAATATTCTGCAAAGCAACATGATGCTTTAATTACATGATGCTTCAGCATGATGCAGCAAGAGAAATTGAAGCAATACATCTTATAGGAAAAGAATTTGAAGTTTCTAATCCAGTATAACAACTGCATGACTACGTTGTTAAAATTGTTCCTAGTTAAAATATATCAAAATGGTTGCTTATGTACCACAGTTGGAATGTAGTAAATGTTCTTCTGACCCAGAAAAAAAAGTTCTGGTAGTCATTAATCCATTATTTCCCCTAGAAGGGGAGTATGTATACATTGTTCTATTTATACTTCACACTGCAAATAGGATTTTGCAACAGAATTGAAGTCCAACATTTTGACTTGATAATTTTATTACCTGTGCAATTTTATTCTGCGCAATTAGGAGGAGTGTTTACTTACTACAAGCAGAAAGCTGGATTGTTTTTTAAGAATGAAAAAATAAAGGAATAAAAATAGCAGACATCTGAAAACATCCAAGAGGATAATGAAGAGTTTTGCAATGTACAACTGCAACAACAGTAATTGTATATGTCAGCTTCTGAAACAAGAAGCTACTAAAAATATACAAAGTAATTCTTCTGGGTGCCTTTACCAAAGTGGGAATCAAAAATTGCAGTTTATCCAAAAGCTGTCTCACTACCACTCATTATCTACCCTCAAGTGTACCACCCCTCTCTGAATATATCTGCATCAGTAGCCAACACACTGCAAGACACTGCAGTAAGAATGCTTTATTTTCTGTTTTTTATGCACTCCCTGTAGTGATTAGTTGCATATTTAGGTAACTCTGCAAGTGAGTAACGAAAGAAACCCTTGGTGCTTTTGTCAATAATTTATTTTAAAGATGCAACTTCAAATATTTAAGCATACCAAGCAAGAAAAGGGCATAAGCTGTTTTAAAAATAAATAAATAAATAAATGAGACCCATTCCAATTCTTCCAGTCACTCAGTAATTACTGCGTTACTGTGAAGGTTGAAAAGAAAAGAAAAGCATATTATTCAGATTACAGGATGGAAGAATTAAATCAATGCCTCAGCTACAGCCACTTCATGAGGAAGGGCCCACAACAATCCTTGGCAGCTCCTTCATGAGCTGCACATCTCCCCAGGCTCTGAACTGAAGGTGCAATTCCGTGTGCTCTGACTGCAGCCAGCCTGATTTGCAGATTTCACCAGGTAATTAGGCAGGTGAGTGGAAGAAATCATCAGGACGACTAATTGTGGCTTAAATATCCAATTTCTGAAATCCTTGCCAGATAGGAGTGGAGAGGCATGAGGAAAAGTGGAAACTCACTCAGCTCCAACAGTACAAGTAACCATGAGCAGCTCTCACTACCCTGTGCTCCCTTCCTTCTGTTCTTATGAAAAAAAAAAAAAAAATTCTAATAAGGCCACTCTCATCCCAGAGGAGAACATCTCCGTGACCCACATCTATCCTGATGCCTGTGCCTGAGCAGCCAGGCAATGACAGCTAATCAAGGGCAGAGCTGGGTACTGCCAGATGCCACCAACACATAAACGTGTACTTAAAGAAACAATGATCACATTTTCAATTATAGATCTGGTTTTCAATCATACTCCTTTTATGGGTCACTGTCTTCTGAGATTACAACAGTAATTTTCACACCTGAAAATTAGACTGATAATCACAGGATGGGTAAAACTTCATGAAGTCCTTTATCAGTTATAAGTGGCTCTGAACCTGACTGCTGTTTAATGTACCAGGTGACAGAGCTGATACAAGGTCAAAGGAGAATAAAATACATGGAGTAAGGAAAATTTCCATCACAGAAGCACCATAATTACCTAAAAATGAAGAGAGGCAAAATGTGACTATGTAGTGCATTTCAACTTTTTTATAATTCTTATTTGCAAGCTTTTCATCTTAATTATCAGATTTCTGTTCACATCTATATCCAAATTGGTACCATGGTTTTCTTATACCAAAAGAATGGAAAATTCAGGGAAGAAAAAACTTTAGAAGACAAAACACATACACTCAGAAACTCAAAGTTTTGTAAGACTGGCAAATGTAGGTGCCTAAAGCTTTAGGAAATCATAGCATTTTAGAAAGTTTTCAGTAGACTGACAACAGCCATCACTTTGTTGTGTATTTCAGAGTAGTGTAAGTCTTTTGCTCTAACAGTGACTGCTTTTCCATCTCAGCAGAATAAAACTAATATAATAAAATTAATTTGGCACTATTTTAAGCGGTTTTTTTTACTCATTTCCTAAGTCCTCAGAAGGTTTTTAATTTTGTCATTTTGCCACAGAAGTCAAGGAACATCACAACCTTGGTCTACTCAATTCTTCACAAATGAGATATTAAAAATGACCACCTGAGTTGCAATTACTACCAGTAGTTTTTAATAATTCTCAAATTCATACTTGCTGCTTTACAATATAATAACTAAGTTCAGTCTTTAGGAGTATCTATTCAGCCTTTTGAAAATTGCCACTACTGTCTTAAGACTTTTCTTTAAATTACTAACATGTTCACTACCACTCAATTCCTGCAGAAATTAACTTTTTTTTATTCTGTTTGGTGAAACTGGAATAATTCACAGAGAACATTTGCTATAGCAGGTGACTGAAATTTCATCGCCTTCCCATTTTAGCCCATTATTCTACACTTACTCTTGGTTTTGTTACCCCTAACACTGACAGAAGAGAGTTTAAATTATCTCCTTTTCTTTAAAAGGTCTAACCTGCCTCTCATCTTTACCTGCCCACATTTTACAGACGCCATATAACTCTATGTCTTCCCTTCCACAATCCTCATTTTCTATGCATTAGAGTTTTACTGTCTAGAGGTATAAGTAGTTCTGTTAACTATAGTGACCATTAAGAACTGGAAAGGTAAAGCCAAATCACTCTGCTTTATCAAATATCTGTGGCCATAGGAATAACTTCTAACATTTCTAAACACATATAAGCACACAGAGCTCTCTTTGAAAAGGACTATATAAAAAAAAAAATTACCCTATTTATGAGCAATGCTGTGTTGTGAAGCTAATTCATGGTCAAACTAAATTGCAAAAATGCAAAAAAAAACCCCACACTTAAACAGTAAGATCTAGACATCATTCTAATGATCTTCAAAGTTATAATGCCTCTGGACCTGTAAGATTGTTTAAGTTACTCCAGCAGAGGCCAGGCTGACCTGGGGGTTTGTCCATAGGGATGTGTCCCCAGTGCTCCCCACGGGAACCACCCAGAGCTCTCACAGAGCCTTCAGCACCTCCTGCACCTCTGCAGTGCCTCGAGCACACAATGCACAATGCAGAGACAATTTTCATTCTCTCCAAACACCTGATAATCTCCAGGATTTAATGCTGCAACATCTATTAGCTCACATCAAAAAGGATTTGCCAAAAACAAGCAGCACTGCCAGTCAAATGAAATCCTCACAATTCTCTGCTGTTGTAGACCAAACTCATTTCTATCAACCTGTTCTTTTGAGCTAATATTGTATTTCTTGAATGAAGGAAGCACATTATGTGTCTTTGCAACGTTTACAAGGAAATACTACATTATACTAAAACTTTATTCACCCACAATGAATATTTGAATAATTAAAATACAGCACAACTAACCTAGAAAGATGATATTCCTTTACCTTCCCACAACAACCAAAACTTCAAAACGGTAAAAACAAGGAGCTTTAAAAAATGTAAATTGTGGATTGACCTTGAGCAGATGCCACAGGTTCAAATCAAGGGTAAAAATCACACCTGAAGACAAGTAATTAATTTGAAATTAATTTTGATGATCAGTTTTCAGTGTGGACTCTGCTCTAATCTAATAAGGTTAGGATTCAAAAAAATTCTCCCCCAAAAGATAAGAGCTTCTCAGAAACTTCAGAGGTGCACCATTTTGTAATCATAAAAGAGGATAAAAATAATTCATGTTTATAGGCAATCAGCTCATTTTTTTTAACATGAATTACTGATTTTGAGTGTGTGCTCTGTATTTGTACTGTAGGTTCTTTGTAAGGGTTCACCCATTTTGAATTAATCATGCAGAATCATGGATGGATCTCAGATCTGCTCTAAAGTCCTCAGCAGTTTCTCAGGGTGATGCTTTTAATAGCACCTAATTAAGTCTCTTTATTTCAATGGAGATGACTTATTTTAAATCAGTACCAACAGTCCCACTCTAGTCCTAATCAATTTAAAGTACTATGAAAAGCACTGCATTTAAATTTCCCTGCACTTCAGTATTTGCACACAGAACTATGCAAACCTACCTTACACCACCTGGACACTGTCCTTCCAAAAACAAAATAGAAAGCCTAAAAGCAAATGTGAGCATCAATTCAAAACTGGTGTTGAGCTAGCACACAGATTTCTGGGCTGATTATCCCACTGCATAATCAGAGCAGATCTGTCTACCTGCCTAGAATCATTCCTTATTTACAAAGCTTAGAAGGCTTAAAGAGGATCAGCCATTCTGCACATCTGGGAATCAGTAATTAAGTCACAGCACAGAAAAGTGAAGTGATGTAGGGATGGACAGAGAAATGGGATAGATACCACCTGTCACCTGGGAGAGGTTCACAGGGCCCCAGAGCAGCCAGCACAAGCTGTGTGGTGAATAAATGCTGATTTGTCCTGAAAATGGGCTCATGCCCATTTCAGAACAGCCACTCAGCTCAGAGATGAAAAGTCTTCTGATAGTGGAAAGTTACCCAAATATATAATTTCTTCCACCAAAGGCAGTATATTCCGTAATTTAGTGGATGTGATTTAATGGATATATAAAACGCACTTTGCATATCAAAGCAAAATATGCACTGTAAGTTCAAAAAAACCAAACAAAAAACCCTTAAAATTGTGCATAAAAGCATTGAAACATAAAATGAGTTTTGCAAGGATGTCATGTTGCTGAGAGGTTCAAAACCAGAGTTTTAATGTATAAAGTTTTTCTAGTAAACATATTTCCAATGCAAAACCAATTCTACTGTCAGTGTCTTCCAAGTGAGGCCTCTAACTCCTCACACATGAATTTCCATCTCCCACACATCCAGGTTTCAGGGATAATAATCTTATTTTAGCAGAGTGGCTGGAGACACTCTGAGCCTACTCAGATGGGAATTCTCTAACTCCAGAAAGGAAGAAGTCCCAGAGTTGCTTCCATCAGTGCATGTACTGCAGCAAGGCCATTTTGAGGGCAAAGCCTAATTATCATCTGGATACAGTTTTACCTTCAAAACCAAACATGAAAGTAGTAGTATAATATGCCTCATTTCCCTTGTCTATTTTTTCTATTTTAATTTTATGATTTTAATGAACAAAGGCACTCAAGAAGCAGATTCTATACACACAAAAATTGACTTCAGTCTTCAAATATAACCTTTTAATTAAAATATAACAGATCATTAAAAAGAATATTTCAGCAGTTGAAAACACTGGAAATAGAATTATTTTAAAACAATATAAAAGAGAGAAGTAATGGCCAAAGTTACTTTCATTCTCAAGAGAAAACTCACACTGTTTGTACAGTGAGTGGGGCACACAGTATTATCACAATTACACCAACTCATTTAAAGCTGAACAGAGCCACAACTGAAAGACAACAAAACCTTCAGTTCCCACCAACACAAACCCACAGGTATTGGCTGGCTGCATTTTCAAAACAGCTGTGAAGGACTTTTGGAAGAAGGAGGATGACAGAAGGTAGAGTTGTGGTGTTTTCCCATTCCAGCATCATCCTAAACACGGGTACCATGGAGAGTTCTCCATGCCTGGTTCAGAGCAGGGGCAGGAAACAGTGCTCAGGAAATATTTAACTGAGGAGTCAAAGCTGCTTGGAGAGCAAGTTAGAGCTCAGGGGCAGATCTGTTAATGCTCTGTGTTTGACTCAGAGTAAAAACGGTCACAGTAACCCTTCACAAAAGACACATCAATTTGGGGCTTGGAAGGGAGGTTGCTTTACAGGCAGCAGATGATGTTATGAATGTTATGAATGCAGAGTTACAGTGAACCACCCATACAACAGAAAGGACAAGTGAGGGGGAAAAAAGGATCTGTAACAGGTCTGGCTTGAGCAAAGACTCAACTAGGATACTACAAAAGTTTGTTCCTGAGGAAAGCCTTTGAAGAGGGGCTGCAGCCACAGGGGAGGAAAGCCTTGAGGCCCATCCTCCTGGCTCCTGCACAAACAGAGCTGTGCATCCCAGGATGAAACAGGAGCAGGAGCCTCTTCATCGATGTGGGATGCCTTGTAAACAAAAATTCCTCCTGGAAACTTCCACATTTCTGCAGTTCCTGACAGAAAGCACTGCCTAGCAAGAACAAAGAGAACTGCAGCAACGACAGGAACAGGAGGTGAGCTCTGCTCCCTTGTAGAGACTCCCACCACACGTCCACCAGATGAGTGGATGGGAAAGGAGAACCCTGTGCTATTACAGCAGAGGCTGAGGTGCACACATGATGTTTCTCCTAAGGAGTCTTGCAAAAAACCTCCACATCAGCAGCTGACTTTCCTTTGATGCTCACCCAGAGATGGGGCAATTTCCATCATCTCTGCAGAGACAGTGTCACCACTTCCAATCCCAAACCTGTGTGTGCACTCAGCAGTCTAGCAGGAATGATACTTCATCTTCCCTAGAAGCTTATAAGGGAAGAAAGTCTCTTTTTTTCTTCTTCTTCTCTTGAAGGCAGTAGTGGAAGAAACAATTCATAACTACAAATCTTCTTCTGCAGCTAAGCCAGTGCAGCTAAGCCAGTAAAATTATCTACCTCACATCATGCTCGTTTGCACATCACTGAAGACACTGCAATAAAACAGCCCTCAAGCCTTTCTCCCACTGAGAAAGCTCTTTTTATAAATATTTCCTTAATTCCAATTTAACAAAAGGTACCACTACTCATCCACTTCACATCTGTCATGACATATCTATCTGAACAGATATTTTTACTCACATTTTTCTGCATTATTTCTTACCTAAAAGATATATTTTTCTTGGACTATTGGTGACAGAGATAGGATAATATGAGCAGAACAGTCATGTATTGCTTTCCAAACATTTTGAATTACCAAGTTTCAAGGAAACTGAGTGCACTCCATGGCCATGGTTTCCAGGGCAAACAGGTGCCCTAGAGGGCTGCCTTTGCTAGACTACACAGCATGTTCTGAAAGGAAATATTTTTCAGTGGCTGCACAGTGTCTCTTCAGTCTGCCAAATCCAGAGGTTTTTTTTATAAGGCAGAAGATAACAATTCACAGGGCATTTCAAGTTCCAGTATTTTTTTGATGCCTCACTCTGTTACTCAGAGGAGTTCTGATCTTCGTACTTCAGATGCCAACATGGATCAGAGCCAGCCTTAAAAATATGTAAATTTGAATTGCCAGAGAAGTAATGATTAATTAAATTCACTGGAAGTTGATTCAAAACATGTTTGAGGTAACATTAATTTTAAAACTGCCTCAGTTAGTATTCCACACACATGCTTAAGATTTTAAATATTGCCAAACATTAAGAAGATGAATTTTGAGAAGGATTATGAACAGTATGAGTTTTCACAACAGTCTCCTTCATTATCTGAGCGCAGAAAAATGAGATATACAAGACTTTCTTTTTTTCTTTCCTTATTTCAGAATCTGGAAATGTTCTTGCAATTTTGTGAAAATAATTCTCATTCTACCATGTATTAGTACCCTGTTTCAGGGTTAACAGCCACTTCTTGCAGAAAATAAAGCTAAAAAGACAGAGTTGAAGATTAGGGTTCATCCTGCTTCAGAAGGATGTACGGTACAGTGTGCATCTTCACAAGAATATTAACCAGGTTTGGGCTATTTTTTTAACAGCTTCTTAAACAACACATTACCCCAGATTCTGATTTCAGCTGCAGCTCTGGAGCACCAGTGCCAGCATCAGAGGTGACTGCAGATGAAAGCCAGACTGAGCCCGTTTTTCTCTTATTGATGCACTCTGTATCTCACAGGTTAAGGCACAGGAGTCACCCAAACATAAACTTCCAAGAGAATGATAAGCAGCAGTCCAGCAGCACCTCATAAACCACATCAAGGATTAGTGCACTGACAGGAGCACCTTTTAAAGAAAAGGCAGAAGAGGCCCTACTGAAGGGATCATTACAAAAGGCTCTCCTCCTCCATGGGGGCTTTGCTGATAGTGAGACACACCAACCACCTCAGGCAGAGAAAATGGGGATTGAATCTCAAGGTAGGACTCTATATAAATCATCTTCTGGAGCTGTGCCCTTGATGATCCCTCAAAGCTGCTATTGCTTTGGTTGAGTAAGCCCTGAAACCTTCTATGACTGAAGACTTTTACTTCTCTAAGCTCTTTTCATAGAGTAGTTTAACAAAGAAAGTTTTTGAAGCAGACAATTCTTTATCGACTTCTTCACACATCCTGAACTACTCTCTTAAATTTTATGGATCTCTCAACATAAATGAAGCACCCTT
This sequence comes from Sturnus vulgaris, assembly GCF_052056855.1. NCBI lineage: Eukaryota > Metazoa > Chordata > Aves > Passeriformes > Sturnidae > Sturnus > Sturnus vulgaris. The sequence goes on from NC_142249.1 coordinate 34,250,262, forward strand.
CTGGAATTTAGACAATAGAAAATGCCCTACAGTGTATCTTCATACCTGCTGAGAATTTATACACTCTCATTTAACAAATAACTGTAATTGTGTGGTAAACCTGTATCTGGATTATAAGAGTCCATCACAACAATAAACCAAGCATGACTCAATACCAATAATCTATTTTCAAAATGTTGGGTTTTGTTTTGATTTGTTTTCTAATAAAGGCTGGTTAAGCTTCAATGCTTCATCTGAATCCTTCTGCATTTAAACTTTGTTTAGGACATGAATGCAGCTCCAAGCCTCTTATTAAATGCTCATTCGATCATGCTGGCCATGGATGTACCACAAAGCTGAACTGTTACTTGCAACATTTACACTCAGAAAGTTTTAGTAATTTTAAGTGATAATCTGTTATGCATCATCCTACAAAGCTGCCCTGGTAATCACCTCTAATGGTTTCTACAGCTGTTGTTTGGACCAAAAAGAACTCTCCTTTCCGAAATGAACTGTCTGCAGATAACACACAGAGAAAGCCCTCTGACAGCAATGTCTGTCTGCACTCCTTACTCATTTTCTTATTCCTATCCCTCCCTGCTCTTTCCATATCCTTTCATAACTTTCTACATTTTCCCATATATGAATATACTTCTGTGGCAAATTGTTGCTGTTTTTGGCCACCAAATATCCTTAGCCTGTTTTGAAGAACTGTCTAATCAAGTTAGTTTTCCAATATGCCATATTCATCCAAATTCCTAAACATACTCTGGTTCCAATTCAGGTTTTACATTTCCTACCTATTTTCAGGGTTTTCTACTCCCCACACTATCAGTGCTGTGGATTCATTCCAAAGAGCAAAACAAGAATCTAAGGAAAATAGGAATAAAGATTGTTCTGTGCTTTAAAAGCCAGGCAAATGAGCACAACCAACCTGTGCCTGTTCCAGTTCAGCCTCCAGAGCACACAGAAAGACAAAACCCCTTCCTGACTCCTCTGCAGACCTGCAACACTTCATAGGCAAAGGTAAGGGACAAGGACGTCTCTCACACTCTTTTCTTCAGCCCTTTATTTGTCCATATTTCCTGTAATGAATTCCGTAATTGTATTCTGTAATGAATGTATATCTTTTCCCTTCTCTACTGTTCTAGTATTGCATTACTTACTGAAAAAAAAAGTGATTTATATTGCATTCTCAGCCTTCAAACTAACAGAGAATACAGGTGAAGAGTCTTCCCCCATTTTTCAGTGTCTACATTATTCCTGCATGCTTATTACAGATTATTCAGGTTTGAATACTCAGCCAAAACTGTACCTGCCAGTTTTATGAAGAATTGCAGCTTCCTAATAAGAAACACAAGACCAGAAAGGGGAGACAAAAAGAAAAAAGAAAGCATTCCAAAGCACAAAAACCATCAAACCAGTATAATCCTGGTTTGTTGGGTTTTTTAATGGATTAAAACAAAACACAGTAAAAAATTAAAAGCATTAACAGAGTAGCACCAACTGTGAAGTTAATAAAACTCCTCTTATCGTCATGAACAATGAACCGGAAAAAATAGATATAGCTTTTCCCTCTTCCATTTATGTAATACACTAAATCATTCTAAGTGCTCAAAATGCATATTAAATTATTGACCACACCAATCTCCCTAGTCCATAAAAAATCCTGCAGGGAAAGGCTTTGCCCACACAGCTCTGCTGGCTGCATCCCTGCTGCACAGCACTGCACACAGCTCTGGGCATCTCTGGTGCCTTAAACCACATTTATTTACTTGTGTGGGACTTTTCTGGTTGGAGATGCCCAAAATAAAGGAAGGCTGTTCTGCTTTGTTAAAAGCCTGTTTTAACAGCACATAGCACCAAAGAGAGATACACAACAAACACTGAAAACCTATCTCCATGGTTTTTTTGGAGTGTTGGAGAAACACTTGGAGGCTGGGCAGGGATGGATGGTATTGCAAGCCTTATACATTTCATTGTTCTGTGTCATTATTTATCTATTAAAAAGTATTTATGTACATTTTAAATGCCAGTACTTATCTATATCTAGATCTGTAATATCAGTCTGATATTTAAGATATTTAAATATCTTGAAAATAAACAGTATGTAACTGTGGATATTTAGAATGCTGTTCCTAAAAATCCTGTTGTGGTGGCCATGGACAAGCAGCAGCTAAAATTAGAAAATAATGATAGGGTTTTTTCACAAGACTGGAATATGAAATATAATTCAGATGTCAAAGATGCCACTATCATTTCCTGAGGCAGATGACAACAAATACCATCAAAATAGCATAGTTATATGAAAGTACTGTTTTCAGGACAGCAAAACAAATGATTTTGCAAGTCCAGTGCAATGACAGTACGGGAACTTTGTGCTGTTTGCAACGTGTTCTAGAATCAGGAAATAAGAACAGCAACAAGCAGCTTTGTTAAGGATTAAACACTGATGCAGTGATATGGACAGAGATACTGAATAAATGACTACTCAGGATGAGTTCATTATGCTACTGCAGCAAACCAGCCAGCCCTGTCTTTGAGATGGATGTGTTTGCTCTCAGTTGAAGCTGCAGAGTAAATATCAGAGTTCAACCTATTCCAGAAGAATCTGAAATCAGGAAAGGTAATCTGCATAACAGCACAATTTCCAATAGTATTTACTGTTAATTAATTACATGATTGAGAAAACTTGCTAGCAAACTCAATAAGCTTTCAGTTACGCAAAAAAGCCCATTAGTAGTCTGCCTTTCTTTAACCTTAAAAGTTGCAAAAAATCTACTCAAATTTGCCTAAAATCTACTCATGAAGCCACTACTACCACAAGAAGCCACTAATTCTTCTGTCTTATAGATTTTTAATTTTTTTTTTTGCACAGTGCATCCACTACGTTGTTTCTCAGTTGAACTAGAAATATTCTTGGCAGATATCTAAATAGCTTCCAAAGGAAAATTCTTCCAAACTCAAAACAAGCTCTGGGTACCCCAATCAGTATCACACCTGCCTCTACACATCCTTCTGGAACTTGGTGCAAAATGGGACAGGAAAAACACAATGTATATTAACAACAACTTGTGAAAGTCTGGAAATTCACTGAAATTATTATAGCCATCATTGTTGTTATTATTATTATTAATTATTATTGTTAGGTATTCTTTCCTTTAAACTACAGAATATTAAGTAAATATTATTTATATGAACTCTTACAGCACTAAATTTTTTTTTAAATATTCTGAGGCATTCCATTAAATAAGACTCACATCAAAATCGCTGCCAGGACTTGTATAAAAGAAACCTGGCAGTCTACAAACCTGCATCTGCCAGGACACTTCTGTCCCTCTCTACCACAACACACACTGTAGGGATTATGTCTGCATTGCTAATGCCAGGTTACAACAAGAAAAGAAAGACTTGAGTATCTGCTATCCAACACAGCACCACATTAGGCTGCTTTGCACTTTACACTTTATACAACTTGTGTATTGGAGGGAAAGTCTAAGCCTGATTTTACAAAATGAAAACATCTAATCTAGAGTAGGAGGCACTTCAGGTAACTGTTCAGAGTTTCTATTGTTTCTAGGAATACAGGAAAAATCGTTTTTCTCTCAGCATTTCATTACTAGATCATCTATTAACCCTTGATTTTGCAAAACACTCTTCTAAGTTCCCTGCTAAAAGCTGAAAAAAGACAAGAAAATGATGACTCTGCAGTAGGTTCATTGACTTCTTTCCTAAAGATCAAGACAACAACGTTACATATGTGTAGACTTCCCTGCATCTTTTATGAAAGAGGAAAAGTATGAGTAGCACACTGCATTATTTTTGCCAATGGTTTCCAGCTATGAGGTCCAGATGACAAACAGCCTCATAACCAGCCCTGCAGCACGTGCTGCATAAACCTGCAATGAAATACATCACTGAACCAACCTGCCTCAGCCACTGAGGACCTGCTGCTGCTCCTGTCTCAACACAAACCGTGGTGCCAGGTAGGACAGGCACAGCACTGCTTAAACTGACACAACGTTCCGAATATTCACCGCGTTTGCCGAGATGAAAATAAGCGCCAGCTCTGCTGGCAGCAGTTGAACAGCAAACGTCTTCCCCCACTGGCTGATGAAAACGTCAAGAAGAGTGAGCTCTAGCAGGATAAATGAGGTCACTGTTTGCAATTCCCTGCCAGCCTGCTGGTTGAAGAAAACACCATTCGTCAGTAAACCTAAAGCAAAACACACTATACCACAAAGCTGTCCCGAAGTCATTACTCATCCCGTCCCGAAACAAACATGTGAAAAAAAGTGCTTTTAATTCCAAAAGACAGCCTCTTACTATTATAAGCTTTATATTTGTTTAAACACTGAATAAAAATTAAAATTTAAAAGCAATGTCACGGTAACCACAATCGATTAAAAAAAAAAAAGGGCCTAAAATAAAGCAATGCAATGGCTGTAGCACTGCTTCTGAACCACGTCTCCAAAATGATTCTATAAACCCTTGGAGGTCCAATATTTATAGGGGGCCTTGAATTCATATGCAGCACATTCATTGCATTAATCAGCCTTAATAAATAGGTCCACCCCAGGGCTTTGGGCAATCCTTTGATGCTCAACTTGCCTGCCTTGAGGAACTGCTCCAGGAAATTATTTTAGGACTTTTAAATAGAATATATATAGAGAGCAGGCGGCTGTGCTGAAGGGTTTAGAGGTGTTGCTCATGGAAATGGCATGTTCAGCCCATGGCTTTTGGGAATGCCCAGACACCACAGACAATGGAATCAACTCACGGTTTAAATCCCCTTGTGTTACCACAAAAAGAACAGCTGCACAGGATAGTTCATTCCAGGACATCTGACTATCAACAAAAAAAATCTTTAACTTTATCCATTTTTAATTAGGCTTTGTCAATAAGAAAGCCTGGCTGAGCTTTACACAGGTCCCCACTCCTGCCGTATGTAATGCTGGCACTGTTTACCCTCAGCAGTTCTAATCCTGCTTTGAAAAACGAAGTGTCAGCATCAGGAATTAAATGCATTAAAAAATGAACACCAGAATGATCACACAGGCCATTTGTTCCCTTTAAATACTGCTTCTACATAAATAGATAAAAGTATTGCCGAGATAGCTGAGGAAGCTTTGACAAGCCTTTGGGGAAAAGAGTCTGCTGCTGCTGGCACGGTGCAGGAGCACCCCTCTGTCAGGAGAATTAGGCAGAGGAAGAATGGCACAAGGAGGACCTGTGACCCCTCCCCAGGCCAGGAGTCAGAGTGGGATGGAAGTTTAGGAACAGACTCACCCTATGGCTTTGGCAGCAAACACCTCCAAAGAGACATGGGGGGATAGAGCTCTGCTCTTCACTTCCCACCTCAGAGCAGGGCCAAAAGACACTGCCTGTTACTGGAGAAAATGGGCACCTTCCTCCCTGGGAAAACTCCATGGGTGATATCCACCACAGGGCTCTTTTCTGGGGGTCACAGCTCTGCACCCTGCACCCAACCCACAGAAGGGATTCCAGAGGTGAAGGAAGTTCTGACAGGATGCAGGATCAACTGCAGAAATGAACTGCATGAACTTAGGTCATGCACCTCTGCTACCTGCAAGATAATGCTGTCTACTCTCAATACACAGCTTTGTCAGTGAACTAAGCCACACAATTAATTCTTTTAATATACAATAATGATCCTGTTTCTTCTGTGATCTTGGGATGAAAGCACAGCACATGAATACAGATTGCTGTGTTATGGCACCAGGACTTTCCAGGCAGCCAGCACCCTGTGGATGCAGCTACACCCTGCCCAGCACTTCTGAAAGCAGCAGAGATCTCAGGAGGGTATCCTTCTTTTAATAACTGAACAACTTAATACAGGAGGCACTGACAAAAGAAATATATGAGGCACAATTAAATTATTTCCAACTGCTGATTTTACAGTTTCTTAAAATGCCATTTCCTAGATGGCTGCTCATGCTTCCTGAGGGGGGCTGTGCTTTGCCAGGGGAGGGGCTGCGTTTCTGGGGGGTCTGTCCTTGCACTCCTCGTGAGACACCCAGAGCCCAGAGCTGAGCAGCTGGGCTTGCCCAGGGTCTGAGACTCTCAGCCCACAGCCTGCTCACAGACTTGGGATGGCTGCAGCACAAATCCAGCAGATTTTCCCGAGCACCAGGACCTGCTGGAAACATCTGCACCCAGGAGAGTTGGGCAAAGTCACTCCCAGGCTATCCCAGCAGTGAACAAAGGCACTTTCAAAGACCTGCTACCCTCCTTCTCAGTCACTCCCTGATAGGGAATTACAAACTCACAGAAATGGGCACATAGAGAATCCCTCTCTGCCTTTAGGTGTTCATGTAACTTCTGAAAGTGCTGCAGTTGACAGGAGCCCCTGGGGCTCTTGGCCATGGACAAGGTGCCACAGCTGCCAGGAGCACATCCTGACATGGGTCTGAGGTGCAGAACGTGGAGGGACACATGATCTGCACCACTCCCAAATCAAATCCAGCAGTTTATAGAGCTTCCCATCTGATTAACAAGCCACCTCAACTCCCTAAAACACACAGGAAGAGACAATCACACCAGCACCTGCCCTGGCACAGCAGCACTGTGGCAGCAAGTGGATGGCAAAAAGAGAGGAAGACGACTAAGGCTATGGATGCAAAAATGTATTCTAAAATGTCCTGATTTTCAGCGGGACACTATGTGTCCTAGGGCTCCTGCCTTGATGAAGAAGACTGCATACAGCTTGAAGGCACACTAGCATGGCACCTGTCATTCCTGAGAGCACTTTATGAGTGAAGGATCTGCTGCTGCCCACTTTCAAAGAGAAGAAAAAAAAATGATACTGGGGAAACCAAAAGTGGTGCATGAAGAAGATGGATTCCAGAGGCAAAACAAAAAATAGCTGACACACGAGACACTTGAGAACTTTTTTATCTCAACATGTAAGAGCTGGAGCCTTTCATCTTCTTAACTCACAAATCCAGCAGACACACAGGTGGGAAGCAGCACAGAGCTAGGACCTTAGAAAGGGTGGCTGGTGAAACAATATCAGCTTTGGTCTGAAGCTCTGTAATGTGCTCTATCAGCTGAGAGCATCCCGCAGTCTCCACTGCTGAGAAAGGTTTTAGAAATGTACCTTTCACAAATGTCTTCCATCAGAATCTCTTTTATGTCTCACAATGATAAAAGCACTATTGCTCTGAAATGACTTTTGGTTTTACCAGCTGACATGTAGAGCTGTCTGTGAGACATTTTTCAAAAAAGTCCCAGCAACGTTGCTATGCAGAAAGACTTTATTATTATTATTGCCCTTCATTTGAGAATCTTTTACTATGAAATGGTTATTAATAATATAATTATTTAAAATTAATCACACATTGGTATGACATAAATCTTCTTTTTGTTCTTTTGTGGAAAAAACATAGAGACTGCATCTTGAAGATGCACTTACACCACAAATGAACAAAAATTTAAATAAACATTACTGGGAGGAAGAAATCTCTCCTTAACCCCTTACTGCTGTCAACAGTATCTGAGCTATGTTTTCTGCCAGGTTCTATCCCATGGGGTCAGTCCACAGACCATGCAGCAGAAACTGTCACCTTTACACCATCCAGACTCTTCAAACAAACCCTGATCACGTGCAGGATGTGGGATAAGGATGTGGAACATCCTCTGGAGTGGCTGGCAGCAGTGCCCTGACAGCCACCTGCCTGTGCCACAGCACCAGGGAAGGAGAGCACACACAGTTCTCCAGCACAGCAAAATGCAGGGAGGCAGTGTGGAAGGCAAGGGGAAGTCAGGACGACTCTGCAATACAGCCTGTTCTCTTTGCTGTTCTTTCTCATTGAAAATGCTGTTTGATCACAGGTCAGAAATAATTCCCCTCTGTCACCTCCTTCCTTTCAGGGCTGCAGTGATGCTCCTGAGCTGCAGTGCCAAACCAGAGGCAGCTCAGCACAGCGAAGCCTGCGAGGTCTGAACAGCTCCAGCCAACACAGAGCTCACCCTGATGCCAAGTGAGGCCATTCAGACAGTGCAAGAGCTCAGGGCACTGGGGTCAGCTCTCTCCTCTGATAAACAGCATTTTAATCCTCTCTCCTTCCTTGCTGCAGTTAGTTTTCCCATGGTCTGTACAGAACAGTTTTCCTGACTTCAGCCATCCAAGGGTAAACCTGGCTTTGAAGCTCAACAGAAAGCACACAAATGGAATGGAAAAAAGCCTTTTACTGCAACTTGATGAGAACAATTGGAAAAAAAACCACCTGTCCTGTAGCTGATGCTTTCAGGAGAAAGATAATACTTTTGTCTTTCACTTCTGAAGCCATATAGTTGCTACAATGGTGATTTCCACTCTCTTCATGTGACAGCAAAAACATAAAACAAGCCTGTTAACAGCTTGGGCAATGCTACATAAGCGAAATGTTATTCCTTTAAATTGCAGGGGAAAAAACATCTCAGAAGTGAAAAGTGTAATATTTGTACTACACTGTTTAAGTGTAGATCTCAAAGCATGCTCAGGTCTTCAGCTCAAGTCTCACGTGTATCAGTATGATGTCATGAACAGGGCCAGGAAACAAAGTGCAATTTTTACTAAACTCTAACTAAGGCTCTCATTACACACAAAAATGAGGTTTTATGCTGATCCACACTATACTTCTCTTAACAGCTTGCTGGTTGTATTTAAAAAATACACAGTACAAAGGGCTTTAGCTTTCTCTAATGTTCCCAATTACAAAACATTAATCTTTGTCAATCACCTTTGTCTAAGATTTATATTTTGTGCCACCAGAACACTTTGACACTATGCCACTTTTTCTCCTGAGAGCCAGCAGCCTGAGACAACTCTGAAATCATGACATAACTCTAATAAATACCCAGAATTATGCCAGCATTATTTGGGTACAAATGAGCCCTGAAGTAGATCCTGTGATTGTGATTCAGCAGCCTCACACCATCAGAGCAGTGGTTCAAAGGCACTGCACACCAAGCCCCCTTTCTTCACTGCCTGGGATGGTCTTACTTAGGTCCTCCTAATTCTGTTTCCTCTCCATTTCAAAGGAAATGCAGGCAGGCAGCTGAAGAAAATCCAACTCAGATGTTGCTATGTTTTATGCAGAGGAAATGTTCATAAAAATTGACTCTGAGAATGCATTTTTAATAGCAATGAAGAAAAAAAGATATATTTTTGGATTAGAGATTTAACCCGCCTGTACTGGGATATGAAATTGTTTCACCAGGCTAAGATCCAGGCTCATTTCACCATCATTGCAGATATCTAATTTAAGAGCAAAGTCACCCAGGCTTCTCTCTATAATTAACCGGGAAAGACTGATGACCTGAATTGTTCTGCTGAAATACCTAAAATTTGTCTAATCCTCCCTGCTGATTTAAGAACTTCATCTAAGGTTTAAAGTCAGGTAAGAGGACTTTCAAATTAAAAAGAAATTAAAAAAAAAAAAAAAAAAAGAAGAAAGAAGGCAGCCCAGAAACCTAGAACAGAAGGTTAAATTTGCTTTAAAAATACAACAGCCAGACAGCTACTCAAGGTCCACAAAATATTTAATGCCCATGTATTAAAATGTTACAAAATTGAATTGTGTTTACAGTTTAATGAAGCAGATGGACAGAACATGTGCTGTTTTCTCTGCACAAAAGCCCAATCAAAGTAAAACAGCATCCTTTCTGATGTCCACATGCTGATAAACTCAAGGGATTAATAACGATGCAGTCAGTCATAGTGCTTTGCTTCAAAGAAATTTGCAAATGAAGATTAATTCAAACAACTTGATGCATATCTGATAAATAGCACTAGAAATACAGACAATACATGTTTCAAAGTTGTATTTTCATGCAATTATTTGAAAAGGCTTTGTCACAGTGGCATGAAAATTGGTTACTGTCTACTGGTTGGTAATCATTTCTGCCTTAAAAAAGTGGTTTTCAGATCCTCAAGTACCTCAGGCTGGATGTTGTGAGCGTTTGGCATTTCTGAGTGTTGATCAGTCACACTCCAGAGCAAAGTGTCTGCAAGCTCAGTCTGTGATTTTCTTCCCAGGTTTTCTTCCCAGGTGTGGAACTAGCACACTGGACAAGATCCCACTGTGCAGACTGTGGGAAAAGCACAGACATGCCAACAGGAAGATGCCAGGCCTGGTGATGCAGATCTGAGTAACCTACTTTGGACAAAAACTCCCACCATGGCAAACAAGGAAAGGAAGAAACTGCTTACACACACACAAATTGTGGGAATGGCTCTGGATACTCAGGACTTGGGCTGTATAAAAGTGAAGAACACCTGGGGGACCCCTACCACCAAGACCAGAAGAAGAAGGGTGAGCTGGACACTGCAGGAACAACATGTGGTGGTGAATATAATCTGTCTTTTTCTCTTTCTCCCCTGTCTCTCTTCCTATTTCTACCCTTCTCTCTCTCAATCTCTCTCACTCATTCCTTGCTGTTAAATAAAATCTGTACCACTGACTTTAGCATATGGTCTCATTTGCAATTTAATTCAGACTCTAATATTATTTCAGGAGTGGGATCCTAACATTATTCCAGCAGATCTTAACATTAATTGGTATCAGAGGTCAGACCATAACGTTAAATTGGTGTTAGAAGTGGGATCATAACACGAGGTGTTGGCACAAACCAAATTTCACAGGACCTGACACACTTTCTGCATGCACTGGTCTGAGCCATGGTGCACACTGGGTGGCCTATCCATACCATATCTCTCTTCCCAGCTTTTAAATTACCAACACCTTGTCTAAAATCTGTGATTACAGTAATACAGAACTACCACAAGCTGTTGCAATATTTTCTTTATGGTTGTTTCATGGGTATATCACTATCCAATCCTACATGCCACTTTACTCTGACCAGCAGCACAGCAATGAGAGGCAGATTACTTCCAGACAACTGGTATTTGGAACATCTCTGAAAAGGAAAATGGGATTAGGTGATTTATCTTAATGTTCAGGGCTTGGGGATGACTGGATGTAAGTTTTTTAATCCCTGTTCTGTTACTCCTCTCAAGACTGGTTTATACAGCAGAGGACAAGGGGTGTTAGAGGAAAGGGTTTTTTGTTCTAAGCTGCATTACTTGGAAGCAAAGGTTAATATGGATCACATCCAGCTTCTCCAGTTCAGTGTCTTGTACGAACAGAGAAACTCCTGCAAGTCTGGTTTCTTCAAAGCCATAGCATGGTGAATTAGAGCACAGCTACTCTCTGAGCAGCAGGACTACCAGAGGTTTCATTAATATCCAAGCAAATATTGATAAAATTCCCAACTGAATTTACACAACACATGTCCCAAGATGAAAACTTAAGTAACTTTCCGCAGTAGCAGCCATGTGTTTATGAGCCCTTTTAGTGTTCTGGGGAACATTTTCAAAGCACCTACCATTGTATCATTTCAAACTGCATCACAAATGTTCACTACCCGAAATGTAAACCCTCCTGGGAAGCAGGTATCATTACATCCAATACAGCTTGGTTTAGTATCACAAGTGATTTGATGCCTCCAAACTTCCAGATTCAATTGCAAGCACTAGGACAACTTCCAGAGATGTGAGTGTATTTTGAAAGAAAAAGATGAATAATCCATGGGAGAAGCACAGACAATAGCTTTTATACATGTCCATAAATCATAAATCCAGGCACAAAAAAAGACTTCTCTTGGTCAGTGGCAAAAAAATAAAACTCAAAAGAAACTATTATGTTTCTTCTAGAATTAGACTCTTTGCAATTTTCTGAAAGACTCTTCGGGCACGGTCCCAAAAAGGAGGAGAAAAAGTCAGTGTCAGAGATTTGAAATGGGGTGAATGCACTGACAATCCTTGTCAGAAGTACCAACTGGTTCATCTTCCAATTACTGTTTCCAGAGGCTTTTTGCAGCCTCCTGCTTCACTGGTCCATGCTTGGGGTCTGACCCCCAAGATTTTGGAGCACTACAGCAAAGCTGGACCACAGCTGCTCAAAGTTGGCATGGCCCAAACAACAGGAACTTATCTTGGGGTTCAAGATACCAGCAGTGGATTCAGAATGAGCTCTCCAAGTCAGTATATACATATAATTATAACACAGACTGCAGCAGATTGAAGATAATACTAAATGGTATGCTAAAGATATTCAATTAAATTAATTCATTTTATGCATATAATTATTAATACCAAAAGTCCTTGAGCAAGAAAGGTCACCATGAAAATAATCCTAAAGTTCTGGTTAAATGTTTCCAGCCAAATCACATGGGTACCCTCAGCCACTTCTTTTCCTAATACACAAATTTGCTGACTCTTTTTCCAGTTTGATGGGATTGTTTGCAAATATTCTGTTTATGTTGTGATTTTTAAAAATCTAATCACTTCAAGAGAATAAAATGCTCTTCCCTCTGTTCTTTTCTGTTTGGAAAGACTCTCTCCTCTTTCAGAGACAGTCAATGTAAACTGCTGGTAGGTTTGTCAAATCACACCCATTCACGGCTATTTTAGAAAAACTGAAACAGAAAAATGGAAAATGGAGATAACAGTATTAATTTTCTTCCACTTGATACTTATCCTATCTATTTAGACTTCAGAAAAATGCTTTTGTTTCCCTCGATGTTCCAACTGCAATTCAATCTTGGATGACGATTGAAGCCCTGTCACAATATAAATAAAACTTTCAGAAATGCTTAGAATTGAAATATAACTGCTGCAGTACAAAACCACAGAAACAAAGCCTTTGGTGCCATGCAGATGAAGAATTGAGCCCTCAAAAATACAGCAACTGCTTTGAAGAGAAATAATGAAAGGTCCCACAACCTGGTACACTAAAAAATAAGGGATATTTCAGTGACTCTGACAGATTCAGAGCTGTGGGGCTCTCCACCAAAAGCTCTGGTTCAGATGTCCATAAAGGAATATACTTTTCTTGGTGGAAACAGCTCATCCTCACCCAGATTAACCTCTTGACATCTTCCAAATCCTGTTTTTACTTAGAAGTTTAATGCTTGAGGTAAATTTCTGGAGACTCACATTTCTCACTTCACCAACATCAGAGAAGGCTTCATGCTGAATATTGCCTTTGGGCAATATCTTAAAAGCCAACTAACTTCTGATTTTTCCCAAATGATGTTAAATCTTGATAACCGAGAGCTGTTTTCAAACACTTCAAGGTAAGGCACAGATACCTCCAAGTCTCAGAAGACTGCAGCATGATCAGAAAGTACACTTATTTTACATAAGTATTATTAAAAACTAAATCTGTGAAGTGCATGGAGGGCTCATATGATAATGGGTAAGAAATTTTTCTTGTAGCAAAAAGAGTCACAGAGACAGGAATAATGATGAAATAGAGAACAAAACAAAAATAAATTTAAAAGAACAAAAAAAAATCAGGGCATTGCAGTGTCACTGGTTCATCCAGGTCAATTTGCATGAGACTTACTACTGAAAACAGTTTTATAACATAAAAATATTATCTCCATAGGAACATTCCTTTTCTCTGATGGGATTAAAATTTAAAAAAAAAAAACATGATTAAAATAAAAAACAAAAACAACTTTATGAAGTTAGGGCAAAAACAAGGGAGAATATTTTCCCATGTGGAAAAGGTCTATTAATATCACCTGGAAGTTTCCATCTCAGTGGAATAAAAACGTGAAATCTTTGCTGATTAAGAAACACCTATTACTCTGCTTTCTCCAGGATCAGTGGAAACTCATGAAGTGTCCCTTAAGATATTTCACAGAGCTCACTAGTTTTTCATGGACTTGCCTGAAATGTCCAAGAAATTTAAAAGATTTGCACTCTTGAAATGTGTCCCGTGTTCTTCTAACCTACATTGCCTATTCTAAGCTTTGCACAGATAAATTCGAGCAACTTTGGTTTCTTTATTTTTTACAGAAATTATTCGGAGAGGCCCCATACCTCCCTGGATGCTGTGAAAGAATAAACTGGAAGGATCACAGACAGAGGGATGAGCTGTTACAATGCATGGCATGGGCTGATGAGCACAGGAATGGAAACACAAGACATGCAGGACAATGTGCCTTTCTGTCTGCTCACATAAAATATCCAAAATTTATGGAAAAATTATGGACCCAAAAAAATATGATGGACAAAATACGCCTCCAGATCCTCGCAATGACCAAGGAACACTATCAGGAGAGTACAAAACCTCAGCGTTATTATAGAAGTAGCCCTTAAAAAAACAGACTCAGAATAATTAAGAAATACTTGCACAGATGAGCTGTCTCACACTGACACAGTGCATAGCGGATATTCTAAATTTGTGTCTTAAGTGTTTCTTCATTTCCTTTTTCCTGATAGCAAAGAGGATAATGAGAGATAGCACTGGAACCTGCAACAGTAAGGTCTGATTTGCTGCTAGATTTCAAAGACCATTCACTGATTCCTGAACAGCAAGTGTAGGTATCCAAAGGATAAGGTCCTCAATCCAGAGGAGATAAAACAGGTAAAGTTTTTAAACGGCTGAAGGAGTTAATGCATTGATACTCTCAGTGACTGGAAAAAAGAAGGAAAAGAAAAAAAAAAAAAAAAAAAAGTATGAACTTTCTTTTCCAAAACTCTGCAGAAATGCATGCACAGATAATTTATGTAACGTATGTGTTTCACACTCCTACTGTTCTGCAGCACTCTATAAAACCTGCTGTTATTACATGCTATACTGGCATGTCTATTACTTTCCAACAAGAAAATCATTACTTTGGCCTGCCTCCTGGTCTTGCTGAGTTTTGTATAGCTCACCTGGCCATTTCCAAAACACAAGCTGAAAAATCGTCTATAAATCAGATACTTGACAGAAAAAAGAAGCATTCTGCACTACTTAGCGCAGCCAGGGCTGTACTGCATCAAATTCTACTACCTGCTTTTTAACAATGCTATCACTTAGAAAAAATGGCACTAATATAATGGTTCAATATTCAATGTAATGAAGTGGGCTCAACAGCCTTCCACCAGTCACAAAAGAGACATTACTGTCTGTCGTTTGTGAATAAACTTCCCTTTGTTGTGATTTAATCAACCTTCGTTTTTAACCTGCATACATAAAACATTACATGCTAGAAGCCTTAATTACTTTGAAAAACACCTGAATAATTTAATCTCAAAGCACAGCTCTTTCCATACCAAGAACCTCAAGAAACTCCTTAAGGGCAAAAGCCTCCCAGTAATCCAAATCCAAGAGCCTTTGTAGAACCAGTTAACTCATTTTCAATGATTAAACGTTACTTCTACAAATACTTTTAAATACAGACTTTGTCTCAAGAGTAAGTCCCAACATACCAGCTGTAAAACAAGACTTTTTGGGAGGGAAACACCTCCCTGAGGTGCAGAACAAGTGATCCACCTAACAGATGGAGTCACTCCACCAGAGCTGGGTGGAGACTGCTGCATGTGCACAGCCTGCTAAAGTCACCAAACAAGAGTTTGTGTGTTTTTATGCCTGCTTTAACCCAACCATCATACTGCACCTTCGCATGGAAGACACAAATCAAGTTGCTTTCACTGCATAGTCCATGTGATTAAAAGGAAAGGGAATAAAAATAAGTCCTTTCCTCAAAATCTTTATAGCAAGTGAGATGCCATATAACTGAAATTCTTGCTCTCTCAAGGAGAAAAAGGAAAGAAAAAACAAAAAAGGAAAAAATTTGCATAGCACTTACAGTCAGATCAAGGTCCTGGCATGAGAGTTAATGCCAGGTCATGGATGAATGCTAACCACATCCAGCCAAAGGGCAGCCTTTGAAATCATTTCCACAGTCACAGCTGCAGCTTTCAGACTCCAAATATATATTAAGTTTTGTCAAGTGCTACATGGAAATCAGTAGAATTCCATACTTCAGTCTGCAGCTCTTCAGGAAGAGTTCTCTTTATGTCAGATATAAGATAATCTACTATTCCTTTCCTATTACAACAAAGATTTACAGTAGCACATCAAAAGGAAAGGAAGAACTTTCTATCATTGTCAAGCAGCAGAAAGGGGGGGAAAAAAAGAGAGATGATTGTAATAAATGTTTGTTTTTTTATTCTCATAGAAGTTCATTTGTATCGACTATCAACAACAGTAAAACTACCAGTAATTCACTGATTCACCATGGCATCCCCACTATTCCATCTCCTGCAGACTCCAACCCAATACATTTCCCTGGGATACTACCTTTTTCCAAGGGCCAAACATTTTTGCTTGAGTATCTTTCTGGAAACCGTTTTTCATTTAAAGACATCAAAAGGCAGAGTTCAAAACTTACCTCAGCATTTCTCTTCCAAGGGTTAAATTGCCTGCCTTGAAAAATATGCTCTTTATTTCATTGTCCTTTTCATTTTACGTACCTATTTTTGTTTCTTGTTATGATTTGTACAAGATCAGGCACTCGATTGCAACACAGAGCAGCACCTGGAGGGGATTTTTTGCAGTGTGTCTGTTTTCTCCCTTAACTGGTCACAGCCAGAGATCTCCATCTCATCCATCCAACCCCTCTTATTTATGTACCTTGTTTCCACCAAGCTCATCCCAGCCCACATTTTAGATGGTGGATGTGCTGGAGTCCTGTTTTTAATGGAAATCCACTACAGTAAAATAGATAACACCATTCCCCTCATTAAGGGAAGTGGTTTCCATGTAAATGTGACTATGGCTCATTACTCCACACTCTACTTGAGCACACGAAGCACAACACAGGCAAAAATACTCCTGTTTTTCCCAGGTCTTTTGCAATTTGCTGACAATTTTGGTGTGCTGCTCCTCTCCTCCTTATCACCAGTGCAAGTTCAAGTTCCTAGAAATGATGGAAAGACTCACAGTGGTATGAAAGCAGCACTCAGTGCTGGGTCCTCAGCATCCACAGATCACTGAAAAATAGATGAGTGGCTAAGAGTCCATCCTGCTCAGCTGAGTCACACAGGTTTGTGCTGGCAGAAAGAACAGAGGAGGAATTTTCAGCCCAAATCTGCTGGGGTTAGATACACAGGAAATACTAATTCTACCCAAAATCATAGAATTATGCACATAAAATGCTGCCTTTAGCACTACTATGAACCACTTCAGAGATAATCATTGAAAGCTCTGCTGGATCACACCCAACATTCCTAAGTATGCTCTTTATTTACCATTTTCCTGGAGTAATAGATAGAGAATGGATAGTACAAGAAAATCAGATTAAACTGATTTTCTAATATAGTCTCTTTTTTTCAGGACTACACAAATTTTTTAATATGAAACTCCATTCACAGAAGCAATCTGTATTGAAATCAGTAGGAAATCTTTCACCTGGAATTTCCAAGTTGCATAGATGGTCTTGGGGGTGAGTAATAACCAAATACCATAACCCCATAACCCCTCTGCAGGAGCAGCACATGTGTTATCCCAGACACCTGCAGGGCTGCTCCACTGGCACAGCAAACACACACACATGGAAATGCAACACTTTGGTAGCAGCAACTGCACTCTAAATGACAACCACTGTGACCACTAGATTTCATATCTCAGGTTCCTGCCTGAAGGACAGAAATCCACTTAGACAACTACCAACAACACCAACCTTCCTGCAATTCCTCTGGATTGTGAGGATACTCCTAAATCAGAGTGTTTTTCTCAGAGAAGTACACAAATATCAGTGAGCCAGACTCGTGCTGACCACAAATCACTGTCTTACTAACAGACAGTGAATTACCTCCCTATGGCATTGCTCAGTAACATTTTAAAAACACAGTCAGCTTTCCCTAAATGTGCACTGGAGGTCCATCACAGGCAACTCTGACATTTCAAATTCCCAAAACAACAACACACCTCAACACTGACGTTATTTCTGAAATTGCAGCCTTCAAGGACCCGCCTAAATCACACAGAAATTTTGCAACCAGCTGAGAACAGGACATTTAACAGGATATTTAAGGGCTTTTAACCTCCAATTTCATAATCTCCATTCTCCATTCTTTTTCAAGTTAGTGGAACTCTTTCAGATACATCCACATATGTAGAGTTAGGAAAAAAATCTCAGTTACAGAAGATCATATGATTTATAAGCGAGACTTACACCCCAGTTGTTTCCTGCTGTCTATTTCAGATTGAGTGGTCCTCACAAGCATTTCTGTGAAACAGACCTCTCCACCACCTGCAATTCACTCATTCGTCAGTGTATTTCTGTCTTGACTGGGGAGGCAATAAACACTGGTATGTTTGAAAAGCAGCAACTACCTACAAACATGTAAGAAATTGATCCAATGCTGCAAGGAAGAAAACAGTCATGTAATGTAGCTGTATCAGGCCTAAGCCAAGTGAAAAAAACAAACCAAAATCATACAGCTGCTTTTAAATACATGCATGCATCCATCATCTTCTATGTTTGTGAAATCTGTGTAGCAAAGAGAGCAGCAGATCTGGACCTGTTAAGGACCTGATTTGCACACCTTCTGTATTTCTATATTTCTGGGGTTCCATGGACCAGCTCCAGTCTGATCCCAAGGACCCAACACCCACTGAGAGCTGGTGCACCCCACGGGTGCTCCTGGAGCACATCAGCTTCTTTAATTTCATCCTAGGGAATTCAGTCACAGCCTGAAACTGCTCTGGGGTTCAAGACAAAATCCATCAGGGTCAGTCAGGATTGGTTCACTGGTAAATTTTTAATCCAAACTAAAATGCCACCATGGGCATACCCAACTGCAATGTACTGCAGGCCAGGGGACTCTTCTTGAACTGCATTGAGTCAGATCACCCAACTTTTAGAGCAATTATGTGTTTATTTAGAATTCTTATTAGATCACTGATCTAAACAGCTCTTCCTTAATACTCAAAACGGCAGCACACCACTCTTAATTAGGTGGACTTATGCTCAAACCTTTGTTCTGAAATACTCCCCCAATATATCTTAAATGCTTTGATTTAACCAGGCTCTGAAGCCTTAGGATGGAAAAGGGGAAAGGAGGTCAGCAGCCTCTGCACCTCCAGGAGCAGAGAGAACAAACACAGAGCATGACTGATCAGTCACACCGGCAGTGTTTGATTTACTTTCTTGCCCTTGCCCAGCACTTCAAGCAAGTTTAATGGTTTTCCCATTGGCATTTGGAATTCTCTCCATATTCTCCAAAATAAAACTTCAATATGGGCCCAGTTTGTTTTTTGGAAAGCTACAAAATGCTTTTCTTTGCTCCCCAAAGGAATTGCAAATTGCAAATATTGCCCCAGGCAGTCTGAAATATGCCCCCAAAAGCTTTTAAAGAATCATTATTTTCCTTAAATTATCACATTGTTTAATACTCCCTAATTGATTTTCTTAGGCAATATCCTCCAAACGCCAGAGGGGTTTTATCTCATCTATTTTATCTTAGAATCGGTCAAAACTATTTACAGATTCTCTACATAAATAACACATAATAAGTTATGTGGCTGTTGCCAGCAGTGTTAAGAAAGACTAAAAAAGGTCTTTTAGCTTCAGCCTCAGATCTGTAGGTCATCCAGTGTCCTTCGTAATGGATAAATACAGTAATTTATCATCATCAGTCACCACCAGCATTGTTCTTTTTACTATCATATATTCATGAACATCATTCGATGCAGCTGAGTGAAGCGTAAAAGAAGTTCATGATTAAAGTGGAAAGGGACAGAGTTTGAGACATCCGAGATTTTGTGACTGATGCACAGACTTGAAATATGACACAGGTCTTGTAAAACTTACAAAGACAGTGTCACCAAGTTCCAGGTACCTGCTGGCAGGACACGGGATCTGTGGCAGCAGGTGAGATTACCTGTGTCTTGAGATATAGTGTTATAAAAAGTAAAATATGTGAAATGCAAATTTGTACAGCTACAGGTTCTTCTATAGGTCAGACATATTTCAAAACTCTATTAGCTAAAAAAATACAATAAAACACAACAACAACAACTATGAAACAACTATGAAACCCCTCTAGGGATCACTTACTGCATTATTTACTACCACCATGAGAAGAGAGTCTGTGGTCACATTTGTGTGTCACTAACACATGCATATGATCTCCAAATGCCTCCAAGTAATTAAAAAGTGTTGAAATGATGGCTTTCAAATTTGAGAATAGCATCAAACAGCATCTCTGCTTAAAGAGTTCCTCCCTCTTGTTAATTATCAAAATAGCTTGCCTGAAGCAATACATTCAATTGGAAAATGCTGGAAAAAAACCCACGGAGAGGGTTTTTAAAAATAGCTGATACAATATGTATGTTGAAATGTCTGAGGCTACTATGTAACCTACAACGTGCCCGCAATTCTTTCTAACACAGAAGAGTCAGAAAGATTGCCCTGTTTCACAGTTTTTGATTTACTGCACTAAGTAATCCCTCTAATCCACCTGCAAGAGGAGGGTTCTACATGCTGGAAAGTCAGGTGCTGGATGATGCTGCCCAGGTTCCCACACGCTGTTTTGCAAGCAAGACACGCTGCAAAAAGGCTTCAGAACCATGAGGAGAGGGTACTAAGAGCAGGAGAGCATCAGCATGATCACCCTGCCCTGAGAGATCTCTGTGGTTGTGCCACAGGGCAGAGAATGGATAAAGGACTGGAAGGGTCTCGGTGAAGTTCCCTGCATTAGGAAAGGGAATTTCTGACACACATGGAACACTGATCACTTCTGAATTAAAAAAAATCCTCATGTGCTCTGCAGACACTGAAAACGTGTGTGGCTCAAGCTCCTCGAGATGGTGCACACACTCAGAGCGGGTACCAGGTATCACAGACAATGATGCTCCTCAATAAACATCAGGAGCATCTCTCCAAAAACAAGATCCTGCTCGCCCCTGCCCCACAGAGCTCAGAGCAGAAGACAAAAACTGCAGTGAAGATGGAAGACAAGCTTCAGGCTTTTTGTGCCAATCACCACTATCGGGTACAGCTGAACTACATCAAAACAGTCACCAGGCAAAGAGAAAACGAATAAAGGCCACATGTACTGTTTGAAAGATGACACATCCTGTGCCTTCCTGCAGAATCTGAATCCTGAACAATATTGCAACCACCACAGGTAATATATTTTCCTAAAAGCTTCTTGTGCAGCTGGTCACACAGTCAACAGATATTGCAAGCCTGTAATCCCCCTTGATCAATTCAGCACAGATATAGTGTGGCCTCTATAGAATGTAAGAAAAAGAGTTTAAAAGTTTAAGTTAAGATTCAAATGACAGCTCTTTATGAAAAATTCTGGGTATAACAATATCACCTTATTTCACCACTACTATTGGCTTTCCTTACCTACTGTTTGTGACATTGTGTTGAACCTTGTTGAAACCAGTAAGTTGGGTAGAGCACCACAGCAGAGCAAGGTAAAAGTTCCACTAGGCTGGTAAGCAGGAAAAATGCAAAGTCACTTTGGATTATGTACTAGAACTGGATTTCTTATTTCAGGCTGCTCTGAACACAAACAGGAGTGGGGGACATGGACTTGACCACCTGACTAAATCTTTCAAGTACTGGAGCTGTTGTGTGTTGTGATTAAGAGTTCAAGTTTCTGCCTGACCCATCGAGCTCAAACTGACCTGAGTGGGGCAAGGGAGAGCCCTTTCGCCTTGATAAAACCTCATTAAGGTGAATATTGCTCTGGACAGACACAGCTATCCATCAATGCTTTTCCCACTACAAGATCAGAGTCTGGTTTTGGGAAAAAGAAGCAAAGCAATGAAGAAAGACATAAAAACAGAAATTATTTTGGCTTTAGTCACTGAAAAATAAAACACAGATAATTATATTTTGTTCTTTTGATATACTTTTAGAATATGCCACTTGTCTGGTGACCACAGAAACTGGTCCTGAGACAGAAAAAGTCAACTCCCAAAATCAAGACAGTCAAGCAAACAGTAACCAGTTGTCCTTGTTTTTTTTTCTAAACATGTAATTTAAATGTTTACCAAATAACGTCCAGATTTAGTACAACACAACATCTGATTTGACCTTGCCTGTTTTAAAAGAATAATGTAGTAGATTCTAAAATTTCATACAGTAAAAAAAAAAAAGAAAAAAAAGAAAACAAACAAACAAAAAACCACTTTTTTTCCTGTTTCAAAATCAATTTTAAAAACGCATCAGGTTGGGAGAGTAAAAGAGGCTCAGGAGAAAAGGATTATAAATTTCAAAGGTCTGTCTTCTGCACACACAAAGAACAGCGAGTAGCACCAGGTGGTGTAGATCATCTGTTTTTTTGTAAACAGACTGAAGCCTCACAAAGGTAATACCTAGAGGAATTATCTTAGTTTTTCATCTGCAAAGATAGCAACATTCATCAACCAGCAAGTCATTCAGGTACATTATATTTTTCAAATATGTTGTGTCCGCTGACTACCAAATGCTTGTGCCTTCTAAAATAGATCCCTAAACATCATTGTCCAAGACTCCAGGACAGTTCTTAAGAGCTACAAGATGAAAAACACTCATTTTTGTACTCTAAGGGGAACTGAAGGAGCCACCTTAACTCCTGACACCGTGCTCAAGTGACAGAAGTCTGAGCACTTGGATGGAGCATTCCAGAAATTTACAAGCAATTTACAGCTATTTTCCTTTCTACCATATATCACCTGAACATAAAACTGTAGTTTTTGTAATACATATGACTCATCATATATTTAGCAGTGAGATGAGAATAAATCTGGCTAATTTATCAAACTGAATGCCAAAACATCAATAGCACTGTTAATGGAAGTTGTTATTGGATGCTCCCAGGGGAGCCTTGGTTTAAAAGTACTATCACAGGAAGCGCTGGATATGAAGTTATATCCAATTATTTATAAGGTGATGGCTGTGGATGTTTCAGTCAGTCAATCCAAGCTTTTATTTGAAGTGGAGAATCCCAGCATTAGCCTGCTGTAATTTGAAATCCCATCTTGGGACACAAGCCTGTAAATTTACCAGAAATGCTTCACCTTCGGTATGACTCCTCTCAGAGAAATCTGTAAAACCAGACTTTGGAATCAGGAAAGAGATTTACACTTGGAAGATCTTGGTACAATTCCTTATTCTTTCTAGGACTTTCTACTTCTCTACCAGAAAAGATTTGCCAGCCCTGATGCCTCAGGAAACCCTTCTCAGAGCAGACACCTTCCCGTTATAAATAGGTCAATAAACTCCAGGTGTCAAATGTAGTGACACTACAAGTTCACACAATTCACCAGCAACATGCAATGTGAAACGTGACTACACAGACAGAGATGGATTTATTGAAGGCCCTAAGAAGGATGCATTTTCCATAGGAGCAAGCCCATGACAGTGCTGTGCAGTGTGGAAAAGCAGAGTGAACATGTGAACCCATTTTCTTCTTCCCCCCATGCTCACCACAGCTCCAGTTCTGCAACTACAACCACAAAAAGCCAACAAAAAGCTTTGAAACTATAATATTCTTTTGTTAGGATCACAGCTACATCACACTGCTGCACTAAGAATGGTTTCCAGCACAAACCTGAAGTAAGACACAGCCTCTGGCCCAGCCCTGCCCAGGGCTGAGCGTGTCCCATGGATCTTGGCTTCAGAGCTGCATGAGTGGACATCTACAATCCTGGCCTCATTCTGCATGGAGCTCACTGCAGGATTCAGTCCTCTGTGCTTATGATGGGCATCCAAACCCATAGAAAGACTTCCTATCCACTAAAAGCAACATTTTGCACGCCATGCTGTTACAAACTGCATGATGTCCCTGGCACCTAAGAGAACAGGCAATCAAATCTGATTCAATGTCAACTTTCATCATTGGTCTGAAAAACCCAATCCAAATATACAGGACTTCACACCTACACTTCATTCAGCCAGGCCCACCGACAAACCAGTGACTGCCACAGCCACCACTGAGAGAGGCTGAGAACTCCAGAGCACTCAGGCAACCATATTTCTATATTTAGGATAAACCTTAACATTTAGTATGCTTTAAATTGATATCTTACTGCTGTTCCTCATTATGACCTAAAAAAGTAGTCAAACTGGTAATTTTGTTCATATAATATTAACCCCCCTTTGAAAAGACTTCCACCTCCAACAACAATTGCCAATTCAACACCTCTGTATTGAATATAAAGAAATAGAGATTGGTTAAGTTCAAGTACTTTTTATTACATCCAATAGCAGTATCTCTCCGAAGCAAAACAGTGTCCTTGAAATTTATGAGCTCCATGAACCTCTGAGTCTACTTAAAATAATCTTCACTTTTCTACTATTTGCATGGAATTTAAGTACTGATGGAAGTTACCCATCTATTTCAGATCATGTAACTTACACAGTTAATATATTCAAGAAGGATCAAATGTATTATTTTATCAGCATTACATGAAAATGTGCCGTAGTGCATACATTTCTGAGAATGAGCATACATCTTTAAATTTATTTAAATGAATGGCTTCACTGGTACTGGACAGAGCTGAACGTGCAGCCTGGGTGTGCTTGCAGGACTGGGTACTCAGACTCGGGCTCGCTAAAGCACATCTGAGCCCAGCAGCTTCCACTGCTGGCGTTTTTCACCCAATGCGAGAGTATCGAAGGAAAATTAAGCTCCGTGGATGGATGTAGCAGAGAATGAAAACGTGAAACTCAGCTCCCCACGTCCTGCCAGCCCGTTCAGCGTGCCGGAGTTCCGAACCAAAAGCGGTGCGCACGGACAATGTGCAAAAAATCCCCCTCCGATGGAGTTCGCATATTTTCAGGCGCTCGGGGAGGGGGAGAGCTGAGCGCTGCCCGGGGGCCTCTCCCGCCGGGTGCCGAGGGCAGGTGCGAGGCTCCCGCTCCGGCGCGACCCCCGCCCCGCCCCGGCTGCCCGAGGGTCCCCCGGGGACAGCCCCATCCCTCCCGATGCCTCAGCTCCTGTCGCCCGGGAGCACCAGGCGCAGCGATCTGGTGATGAAAACTTCGATTTTGTAAGGATGACATCCAAGTTCGGCTGCTCCCCGGTACCATCTCCCATATGCGGACACCGCCCGAGACTCTCGAAGCGAGCCGGTTCCGAGAGACACCGGTACCGAGAGGCACCAGCACCCCGCCAGCCTCAGCCCCGCCAGCCCACGGGGCGGCACCGTCGGGCCAAGGGACGTGACTGCCGCCCGGCCGCTGCCAAAATCCCCCCGGGAAACCTCCCCGGCCTCCGCGGCCGCTCCCTGCCCGCCCCGGGCGGAGCGGGCGGAGATGTGGAGCGCCCCGCACCGCCGCAAGCCCCCGCCGCTCCCGCGGTGCCAGCGCCGCTGCCCGCGGCCAGGGCAGCATCCCTCGCCCGTGCGGCTCCCCCGGCGCGACTCGCGGGAAGCGGAGCGCAAACTGCTGCGGGACCCGCTGCCACCGGGGCCGGGCTCACCGACACCCCGGCCCCGATGCGGACCCGAACTAGGCTGGGTCCCCTCCGGGCGGCCCCAGCGCATCCCCGAGACAGCTCCGCCGGGCTCCCTCTTCCCCCCGGCCGAACCGCCCCGAGGGCGCCCGCGTCCCCCGCTCCCCTCCCGCACACTTTTCTCCAGCTCCGCACAACTTCTCCGGGACGGCGGCCGGCCCCCGCCCCGTCCATCCCCGGCCCCTCGCCGGCCCCTCGGCGCCTCCCGCCGCAGGTCGCACCTGGTCGGGCTGCGGCGGCGGCGGGTTCCCCCTGCCGCCCGGGTGCGCCGGCTGCTCCTTCATGGCTGTCATCGCAGGGGCTCGGCGCGGCGCCTCTCACTGATGCTGCGGCCCCGGGCACCCCTCCCTCGGCGCCAGCCGCATGACACCAGCCTCCCCTGGAAGTGGCGCGGCGGAGGAGGAGGAGGAGGAGGAGAAAGAGGAGGACGGGCGGGGGGCGCGGAGCCGCCGCCGCGGCAGCGCCGCTACCGCAGTGCCCCGGTGTTCCGGTGCTCAAGGGGCGTCCGGCCCCGCCGTGCCCCGAGCCGGGGGGCGGCCGCGCATCAGCGCCGGGCGCGGCCGCGGAGCGCCCCGAGCGGGCACGCTCTGCCCGCCCGCCCCGCTCCCCCCGCTCCGCCCGCCGTGGGCCGGCCCGCCGCCGCCAGCAGGTGTCACAGCCGCTCCCGCCGGCCCGGGAGAGACCATCCGCGCCCCCGCCACGGGGGCGTCACTGCCCGCTGCGGCGGAGCCGCGCCGCCCAGAGCGCCCCGCGGGGACCGGCCCCCGCCGCCGGCGGCAGAAACCACGAACGGGGCTAAAGGGAAGGACAGGGTGCAGGGAGCACAGCTACGCTGCTCGTTGGCTGTAACGCTTCTGGTGCCACACAGCTCCGGACTTGCCGGGCAGGGCAGGAGCTGTCCCGCCGCTGTCCAGCCCCGCCACGGCGTTCCAGCAGCGAGCAGCCACAGGCGCATCTTCCCGGCTGTACTCGGAACGGATGTTGCCAGCCCCGGCCTGGGAAGCTCGGCTTGGGGCATCACAACCCTGGTTTGCACCAAGACGCTCACCTTGGGAAGCCCGAGGCTGTGAAAGGGGTTCCAAGGACCATTTTAGATTAATTCAGCATAGGAGGCCCTTACACGGAACTAGGAAAAAGGAGAACATCAGGGAAGACCACAGGGACCCAGTCTACCCTGTGTCCCAAAGCCATATCATCAGATAGTTTCAAGGGGTGTTCTGTGTAAGATGAATGAAGGAGACCATCACCAATTTGATTCTAACCATCAAGAAGGAAATAGTTGAACTGTGAAGACAGATGCTGACTCAAGGCATAGTGAACACAAGCCTTTGCAAGGGAAAAGAACCTCAAATCCAATCAGGTGGAATACCTAGGCTTGGGCTGGGCTGGGTTGTTTGTTAATTCAGGTTGGTTTCATGTCCCAGCACTCAGGAGGATGGAGAACACAGGACTGTCTCCATGCAGGAGATGGAGCACTGGGATGGGAAAGCATGGCTGGCAGGATAGAGAGCCCCAGCACTCTTAGTCAGGCTGGGTCTCGGGAGGCTGCAAGGTAGAAGGAAAGCTGTCAGCACACAGTGAGAGGAGCTTTTGATCATTTTTAATATATTTTGCATCAAACCTCACAAGAAAGGTCAATTCTGACTGGATGGTGAGCATAATTAATAGCAGAGACAGAGATCGGAGATTTCAGCCTGTGCTGGGAACCGTTTAAAAAGGGACAAGAAGATGACATGGGACTGAGGAACTACATATCAGGTTGCCACAGAACAGAGAGAACTGAGTGTTTCCACCTTACACTATGACCCATCGCTGTGTTGACTCCTCCACCAGTCAAGAGGCACAAAAACCCCCAAGCAAATGAACTTTGCAAGCACCTAGACAAAAAAATAGAGGATGACTAATAGCCACCATTAATTTGTCAAGAGTTTATCATTTCAAACAAACCTAATTTCTTTATTTTTAAGGTTAACAAGCCTGTCAGTAGAAGAGCAGTGACTGTCATCTAGATTGACTCACAAGGGCTTCCAGCACTGTCTTCCAGGACAGTTTCATCTGGTACAGAAAAATAGCATCTGAGTAGAACTAAAACAAGAATGCACAAACTTTCTCCAGCATCATTTCTATTTGCTCTTGCCAGTACAGGCATGGCAGCTGTTGAGCACAGGAGCCAAGGTCAGGAAATGCACAGCACCACAGACATGTAGCAAGGAGAATCAGAAGTGTGGCAAGCATGTGCTCTGAAGGAAAACAGAAAATAATCTGGATCAGTTAGTCCTAAGAGAACTGGGAGCTGATATGGAAATTATGTTCAAATGCTTAAAAGGTGCTACCAAAGAATGAAAACAATTGCTTGATTATTGTCTCTCTGGACCAAAATTATACGATTGGTGATGCCTAGAGCAGAAGAATTGTCTAAATTAACTGACTCAATCTCTTTTTGTTGCTGACTTTATGATCCCTTTCCAGCACAACATTGAGGGCCACCACACAGCCCCCTGCATGAGTCCCAACTACAAGATTGTTCTTGCCTGCACAGCTACTTTCTCTCAGATCAGGAATCAGCAGTTCCTGTGCTTCTCTTCTCACCATCTCTCCCCTTACCTCTCCCTTTTACATATCTATTTTCTCTCTTATAATTCATTATTTCCCATCCTGCTGCTGTCCCTTTACTGTCCCTTTACTTCTTTGCCCTCTGCTACTGTCTCCTTTAATTTAACATTTGCATTATGTAAAGAAGAAGCAAAAAGGGCAGCAAAGGTGGCATCTTGGGCACTCCCACACCTATTGCTCTGCTGTACTTTCACGGAGCAGCCTTCACTGCCAACCCTGCCTTTCTTTAGGCTGCATTCTGTTGGACTTGGGGTCTTGTTTGCACTGAGCAATATATAACACAGGGAGACTCAGATTTTGCCTGTGGCCTCTAGGTGCTACAGTAATACAAATAATAAGTCTTAGAAGTAGACATGTTCTGATTCATGCTGTTATGGCACAGGTCTATTGCAACTCAGCTAATTATTGGGCCCTCATCAAGCTGAAGAATTCTAATGATTTAGGGTTTGAATAGGAATGTTTCAATCAAGATTACTTTCAGCTTGTTTTCAATAAGACCCATTGTAATGGAGTTCCACTGTTAATCAAGAAGGAAAAAGACATTAGCAGTCATTTAGCTGGAGCTTGTTTATTCATTAACAATATATTCATTGTGAGGTTTTAGCACACTAATGGACTGAGATATGCAGCAAAGGTTGTGCATGCTGGGTTAGGTTATCATAAATCAATTAGATTTATGGGAAACAAGTATTTTTGGGGTAGGACTTTGGAAATTGGTTGTATACACAATGATTCTTATCTAAAGCTTCCTAAAATCAAGGCTAAGACTCTTATGTACAGCACTCAGTCTCACCTTTTGTCATTATTTTTGAATGTCGGTTCATTGGTTTATAGTATTTATGCTTTGGTGATATTTAATTAATTCACCAGTTTTCACTAATGCCCATGCCAACTTTTATTTAGGTCTTTTTTAGTAAATTACTGTTTAAAAGTCATTTGATTGGGCTGTTTAAAGGGACAGACATTTTACAGCCGTTAATAGGACACATCTTTGAAACTGGAACCTGGTACTAAAACTGCTGCCATAAGGGTGAAGCAATTAAGTTGTATGGTGTTTATGGTGGTTCCTTGTACCATTTCCACCCAAACACCAGGGAAAGCATCTAAGGCTTGGGTGAAATCGCTGCAGAAAGCAAGAGAATTAAAGTCTGGATCAGTTCTTCTACAGTTGCATTACATTAATCCACCTTTCAATGGAAATTTTGTTTTACACACTCCTTGTAACTTGCTCCACCCTCACACACGAAATTTGGATGCATGAGTCAAAACACAACATGAATATTTTATCCTCTACATGAGCTGAATATCAGCTCCATCAGAGTATTACCCCATAGTTACAGCTCGCATCACACATGACTCAATTACATATATGTTGTGTTGACACTGCACACTAATGTGCAGTAAAAATTTTGGACAAGCAGCCAAGAAGTCAGGAAACTGTTTCAAAAGTAAAGTGCAGAAAGAATACAGCACAGGATGCCACATGAAGGGGAATTCTCCCTTTTCTTCCTGAAGAAACTCTGGTGGTTTATGGCTCTCCTGGCCTATCACCCCTTCAGGATGATGTTGGGAGCATGCCCAGGTGCCCAAGGCTGCCTGTGTTATTCACTCCAGAGCCCTGGGACATGGGCTGGGAGCTGCAGGGTCTGAGTACAGCAGATAGAAACCTGGTTATGATCAAGTCCTGGTGATCAAGTGATTTCACTGCCTTGTGTCACACTGCTCTGTGACATTACTGGCACAGTGCAGGTCCTGGCCCTTCCTTTGGCAGAGAGCTTCATGTTCTGCTGCTCCTCCAGTGGTGGAGTTTCAAAGGACAAACCTGTATCAGTTTTGTTCTCTGTATATTATATATGGCCCTCTTTACTGTGTAATTGCCGTGAAGGTGTAAATACTACCTATTTATAAGCATTCCCATAAAAATAAGAAACTACTTATAAATTTTGTTATACATCCAGTTGAGCCATTCCTACAAAGAGTCTCTGGGTTTTGTTGAGATCAAGTCAATTGGTCACAGCACCAAGTGTGACAGAGTTCAGGAGGAGTTTAGACAATCCCTAGGTGCCCCTCTTGGGCACCCCTTGAAGGGCCAGGAGATGGATTTGATGACCCTTGTGGGTCCCTCCCATCTCAGCTTATTCTGTAATTGAGATCAAAAGACTGTCAGTCACATCTAGCCAAGGACTTCAGCACTCAGTCCCTTAAAATTGAGGGAAAAAGACTCATCAGATCCCCCACAGCCTCAGTGTAGTCCAGCTGATGACTTTATGAAAGCTGAAAGGTCATGACTTGAGAGCTTGTCGATGGCTTTTTGAAATCAAATCCTATGAATAAACTCTGATTATGGATTTCTGAATCATTTAAAAGCTCTGGCAACTGGGCTAAAAAAAAAAAAAATCCTTGAAATTATAAAGGTGAATTTAAAAATCAAACTAATGTCACCAAAACCCAAGAAAAGTTAAGATTATTGTTCCTCACTTGTGTTTTAAGTGGATTTGTGGGCTTGTAAAAACTAAAGATAGTTCTCCAGAAGAAAACCACTCTGAGTCACATAAATCTGAAAAACAGACAGATTATGGTTTTGTACAGAATGCTCTTTAAATTATGGCTTTAAATAACTGAATATTTGAACTTCGCTTATTAAGAAATTCTTTGATAGAGGGACAATTCTGGGCACCTTCTGCATTTAGAAACACTTTACATTCTAACACCTGCTTCAGTGAAAAGCTATTTTCCTTGTGAATAAATTGTACTCATGTTTTTCTCTCCTTGTCTTGTTTTAGATAAAACAATCAATGCAAACACTGAGTTAATACAAATAAATGCAAATATATTCCAGCAGGAAAGTTACAAGACTTATTAAAATACACATGCAAATGTTTCAGTGAAAGTACAAAGAACAACACCAAGTACAGACAAAAATAACTCTCATTATCCAACAAACATCCTATTCTAACAAGAGTTCAAAGTTCAAAGGGCAGGCCTGACCTACTCCCAAAATCTCTATGGAGCAACTCTACCCAAATGTATTAGTGGAATTTGAATCCTAATGGCAGCTTTCAGCAAAAGATCCAGATCTCACAAGCTGTTCACTAACATAATATAAATATTAATACAATATAAAACTACTTGAGCTTATCACTATTTTTACTCAAGAAAGCAGTTATACAAATTATGGAATAGGCTGGGAAGAGGCAAGACTAGATTTTAGATTTTGAAACACGCATTTCCCGTACTTTGACCCGTGCACTGTATCTTTAATCTGGCAAAAGTTACTCTAAGAGCTCCTCACCCATGAAAATCTGTTACAGCAGAGTTTGTATGTAAAAGCTTTCAGCTTACTTTGTAACTCCTAAGAAGACACACCTGAAACTGAGGGAGAAAACACTACAATTTGTACTGAGGATCAGCCTGTACAGCAAAATATATGAATCCAGAAATACAGTGTAATCATATATATTTTATATATTTGCAAATCTGTCAACATTTTACAGATTAAATAAATTTAAATTTGGTCACAAATGACTGATCTGGGAACTCTGAATTCTCCTATTAACCTAGGTATAAATCAGAGATATGTCCAGAAAAAGCAAAAATAATACTAGAATAGCCTCATGGTTAAAACCAAAAATGAGAGGCTGACTTATATTTCTCCTTGAGGGTTGCCACACAGCTGTTCCTCAAAGAACTTCATATTGCACAGATATTCAGTGACAGCAAAAAAGCTCCCTGAGGATCCCCTGTCAGTGGTGAATAACTGATAAAGAACTGAGATTAATATGCACACCCAGGTCATGACCTAAATCACAGGTCACAAAAATGCAATTGGCCTACTCAGGAATCCAAGATCTCCTTGCTGCTCCTGGAAGCCTTGCCAGAGTCACAGATATTTAACCATGAGGGATGCAGGAAGGAAGTGAGATATTAAACAAAGCCTCAATAGATTAGGCACTTACTACTACAAATTACCCGGACTGAATGTTTAAATTAATTGAGAAATTTTAAAAATGTTGCTCTTGTACACTACATAATAGGGATGGATTAGGAAGACCAAATTCCACCTGCTGATTTAGAAGGTGGAAAGGAGGAAGAGTAGAATGAAAAAAAAAAAAAGAAGAAGAAAAAAGAAAAGAAAGAATTATGTGAGTTAAAAATCAGAATAGAATCATAACAAAGTGCCATAACCTACAATAAAATTAAATTTGGAGAAAAAACTAAATAAATTGTTTTAATAACATTGGATTATTTACATTTCTTACTACTAAACAAAAACAGACTTTTTCCCTACTATATTATTTAATTTTGTTTTATTACAAATAAATAATACTATGTTAATTTTACTACATTACAAAAGTCAAAATTAAATTCAGCTAGAAAGAAAATATTCCAATACTAACAGAAATTATTCTCTTCTCCTATTCTAAAATCTTTTAAAAAATGTATATAAATCCCCCAACTCTTTTGATCAAAATTCATTTTTGTAGGATGATCTTCTTCTGAAATATTTTCCATCCAGCTCCAATTCAGTCTACAAATAAACCAAAAAGCCTCATGAAGCTGACAGTGATTAAACAGCAAATTTCTATTGAGAATTGTTTTCCTTTGAAACAGAGTTATAACTACATTATGCTGAAAATTACAAAAATCTTCTACCACGGCACAGTTTGGTTTAAAAATAGCAATTCCACTGGCCACCATAATTCTAGGATGCCTTAAAACATTGAGGGGAAGCAGTGGAGAACAGCAGTGCCTGTTCTCTGTTCAATGCCCTTAATTCTGATTAGCAGCCACTGGACAGAGCAGATCTCAGCATCCCAAAAGACTTATGACTACATCAAAGGGAAGGAGAAGAGGTTTTGTGTAAAATTGCACCACCGAGCCTTTTTCCATGCTGTTATTGCAACATGAAATGGAGCTGTCACAGAAGTTTGTGCTAAGAGCCTGTTCATCCACTGCAGATGTTACATAATGAAAGGCATCAGGCAGTTGTACAATGATACACGCATCCATTAGCCAAGATTTGTGTAATACCTTTTCTTTCCCAAAGGATCTGAAAATGTTTTACAAACTGATATACAAATTATCCACACAGAAAGCCATTCATCCATCGAGGAAACACAACTACAGCCCAAGGCAAAGCAGAACAACTATGTGAATACACACACATACACAAAAAAACTTTAGTAAATGAAGGAAGTATTCTCCAGTCAAGGCTGTGAGGAAAATATTAAGTATACAACATGTGAGTATACAAAACTTAAGAAGAATTTTGCTTTTATAATGCAAAGTCTTCAATAAAATTCTGTAAGATCTCTCTTGGACATAGGCAATTGCAACATTAAGTGAAATAAGCAAACATTTAAGAATATTAAGTATATCAACAAGTTCTAAGACTAGTTTATTGTATGTCTTCCTTCATGTTTCCAAATACTGGTGCCACATTAAAAAAAAAAAAATCTGTTGATGTAGTCTATCCCAGAAACAGAAGTATCCGGAAAAGAGAGGAATAATTAGAAGAAGAGTCAGCAATAGTCTACTCAATTCCTATCAGCACAAGTTAATGCAACCAATCATTTCCAAAATAAAAAATATCACCCCAAATGAACTCTGTGTTTAGACTGCATTATGGCTGAACTCTGATTTCAGTCCCAGTTCTGATTATGGTGACCAGACATTTCATTTGGATCTTATTCTGCAGCTTTTCAGTTTGGCAGTCACTTCAGCACTTCTGCTCAATAAAGAAGGTGGCAGAGATACTTAAGAGTACTTGAAGTCATGGAGTGTGATTTGAGTCAAAAGAGAGCTCTTTCCCTTTCAGTACTGGTATCAAGAATCACTAATTAGAAGCAAAGTGTGTCAGGAAAAAATGCAGACAGTGGGAAAATAATACAGTCAAAGACTTAGGAGGAAGCATTGAGACGTGTTACAGAAAGTTTGGGACTATTTTTAACCTTGAGAACTGAGCACAAACCTCAGATTTCCCAAGTGTGCTGACAGTGTCCTCTCAGGAGACTTACACAGGACCACATATTGACACACAGGTACTTTGATTCCAAATAAATATCTAAAACCCAGCCTCAGCATCACTACTCTGGGAGCTACATTCAGAAACCCTCTTGACGATTTCAACAGGCTATTGGGCAGGAGAGGCAGATAAAGAATGGCTGATGCTTCTAACCCTGGAGAATCCAGTAGGTTTGAGAAAAAAAAAAGCCATTAAGGAGAAGAACTATCCTTCACATTGCACCCCTAAGCAAGGCTGATACAGTGAAAAAAATCAGAGAGATGGGCAAAAAAAGGGGATATTATGAAACTCTGAAAATCTCAGGCCAGCTATTTGGTTGGCAAATTGAAGCAGAATTACAGGAAAGGAAAAAAGGAAGCCCCCAATTAAGTATCTAAAGTAGTGATATGTAAATGCCATGAAAATGAAAAACAGCTGCAAGAGTTGAAATTTTTGCACACGGTCAACAAAGTAAGCAGCACTAGAGCATTAATGGGATGTGTTGTGGAAATGGGATTTTGCTGTAAAAGGACAATAAATTGTTCAAGAGGAGCAGGACAAGGGAAGAGGGAGGCGTTGCCTCTCTATCAATAATTCGTCTGCTGGTTCTGAAGTCTGCAGTTCAACCAGCCAGAGGGAATTAATGTCTCCTTGAATGACTGCATAAAGATAAAAGGAACCACGACTAAAGGTGCTGTACTGTAGGGAGTCATTCTTTCCCTCTTTAACCTTGAAAATCAAGCACAAGCCTCAGGCTCCACAAACATCCTGAGATTCATGTCCATGTATCAATGGGAGTAATGTGCAGACACACCCTCAGGATGGTTCAGGCAGCAGGAAGGATTTTTATTATACAATTTATGTCAACTTTCTGAACACACCAGGGACAGTATTTTGTCTTCCAAAAGGAAGGAGAAACAACTAGAGAAATAGAAGGAACACAAAAGAACTGGTTAAGAATCTAAAGTTGTAAAGTTATTCCAATGAGAAGATTAGGAAAAAAATGAGAGGAAGGTGAAGGAGTCTTCTGCAAAAGCAAACTTCAAGAGAAGGAGAAAAATAAGAAGGCTGATGTTTCCAATACTCCTGACATACACAAAAACTTGAGACTAGATACTTAGTTAATTGTATGCTCACCAATTATGAAGACCAGATCATGAGAATACAAATACAAAGGAAATAAGCAAATAAACAAATCAACATCATAATCCACAAATCAATCTCACTCAGAAATATTTGAGGCTTCATCCATCTCTGAACTATTTAAAAGAAATCTCTGAGAAGTTCAAAAAGACAAGGTAATTCTGGTGGATTGGAGAGTGGCAAAAACTCTAAGGAAGGGGAGAATAAAGTACACACAAGCAGCTTAATTGTTAGGTCTCAGAAAAGAAAAAACAATACATACAAAATTTAGTTTTATAGACAATAAGGTGATAAAAAAGCCAGCATTAATTTTTCCAGACAAGATAATATCCAGACCATCTAGTTTCCCTTAACCAACAAACTAGGGATAATCAGGACAAAGTGCTGCAAGACTTCAAGAACAATACCACATGATTTTTTTGTAAGAAAATTAGATTTAGATGAAATTATTATTGCACAGCTATTTGACAAGCTTTGTGAAATGTCAGTTCTTAATACTGAATTGTCAAAAGGGGAAGTATTTTCAATTAGGAACTCTCAGGGACTTTTCGTGCAAGTCCATCACTATTCATCACTATTTCAGCTATTGGAGTGTTCTTTTAGACAGTTAACAACAGAATCAGAATTGGAAACAGACTGTAAAAATGATCCAAAATCAACAATGTGAAACTCAATCAAGAAGTGTGTGAAGTCTGATGCTGTCACCCAAAACACTTCTCAGTCCTGGGAGAGATGAAGAGCAGGGCTTATGTATATTCCAGCAAAACCAGTATTTGATCTGATTATTATTGATCTTGTGGGTCCGTTGTCAATTTTGATTGCTGCATTACCAAGAAAAAAAAAAGGAAAAAAAATAAGGTGGGGAGCAACAAGAGGAGTAATTAAGAAAGTCTGAGATCTGAGGAGCAGTTAAAGAAATTTGATTTTTGCAATCAAGAGAAAACATGATTAGCTTTAACTTCCCTGAATCTGGTTAATCTCCCAGTATGTGAAAATGTGTTAAAAGATAGTGGACATCTGGGTTTTTTCAAAAGCCTCTTCTGGAGTAAGACAATCATTTTCACTACAGAAACCACAGGAATACTTCAGGAGCATGATTCTTTCTGATTAACTTCCCTCATTACCAAATGGATCTGCATTCACCAGGTTTTCAGGAACTTTAGGGAAGGGGCAAGAGGAATTTGAGGATTTCCATCAAACTCTCAGTTTCCAGGTGCTTGGCATTGCCTTCCCTTTCTGTCTCACACTCATCTCTGCATGGCAGCAGGATCCAGGCCTGAATTCACTTTTCAGTCACCCAGATTGCTGTATAAATAAACCCAATGGCACTTTACCACATACCTGAAATTAAGCACATGCTTAAGTGCTTTGCTCAACAGCAATATACTTTAAGCACATACTTTAAAACTCTGCAAACTGTGTCTTTATAGCTTTCCAAAGTCGTTACAACAGTGACATGGGTCTAAATTATTGCTACACAGAAACGTAAGTGCCTTCTCTAAGAAAGAGACCTGGAAAAGGGGAGAAGAATGCAAAACAAGACTGCTATTCTTCCTTTTCTACCTTCACATTATGTTCAGAGCAAACTGATGAAAATGATAGACTTCTGCATAGTCCTGTTCTTAGAGAAATCAATTTGGGTGCCTATTTTATCTTCAATCACATTCACCCAAATATAGGTGACTGCAAACTGTAGCACTCCCATACCCACATGGGAATGCAAGAACAAGCTCCTTACACCTGATCAAAGCAGCTTTATTTAATGTACTCAAATGTCTTTTTAAAGCAGAATGAATGGGAGGAATTTCTAAAGATTTGATGGTTTTCAACCAAAAAAAACCCCAAACCACTAGATGGTTGCCTGAATGTTACCAGATACAATTGGTCTCATAAAAAGGTTTTCTTTGCAGAGATGAAAAATATCCATGAGTCCACATGCTTTTATATTTTCTTGCTGGATCCCTTTTCCACTCCTATGAAACATATCCTTATTTTGACCCTTGGGTTCACACACTGACAGATATTACAGTTTAGTCAACATTAACTGTCTGATCAAAGGACCTTCAAAAAAAGACAATCCCTGTGTGTGCTTATATAGTAGCAGGTAAAAAACATTGCAGGACTGCAATTTTCTACATTACTTGTCAGTATGCACAACCTTTCTTTTTTTTTTTTAATTGCATATTTTATGATATGCTTAAACTGTGTTTAATTACTTGCTGCAGAGTGAAATCTTCACAAGGTTATTCTGTATCACACCTTTCAACTTGACTTTATTTAAAGGAGATGTCTTATTATCTTCCTAATCTTGAAGCACAGTCTACCATGTGAAGAAAATCATATTTAAACACAAAGATATAGACACTATTTTTCCAAAAATCTGTCACCATTGGATTTTCATGGAAAGAAAGATAGGACAGGAAAGTCTTTATCTAAAAAACAGACTGTCAGAAAATTATTAGTAATTCTTAGTGTTCATACAGTCACTGTTAAAAGTGACATTATCAGTGACATGTCATCAAGAAGAAGAATTGCAAAGCCACAAAGAAGACAAAGTAATTTGCAAAAGCACAGTAGCCCATCACAATGATGCCAAGATAGCTTTCAGTGATAGAAATACTATGTATGTTCATGCACTAAAGAGTCTAAAATACCACTGGGGTCAGGTCAAAATTTGACATAATTTTTAATACCTTAATGACATTTAATGACTAAAAATCAGTGTTTGATAACACATCCAAAATGATTTATTTCGCACTGAGGACTTGTCCTTGTTTATCATTTCTTGCCCTATAATTAAGAAAAAAAATCACAGTTCTAACGGAAGTAACTATCTTCTACTTCATTAAACATTAACAGCCTGAAGTCACATTTTGGAGGTGGCTAATGAAATGGTTTCATTAAGGTTTACACCACCTTATCCAGCAGCCACAACATTCTACCACGTTTACCCCTTAAAGGAGAAAGAAATAATTCCGAATAATTCTAAATAATTTTGTTCCTAGTATCTACTCTGGACAACAACCACCAAAGTTTAAGCATTTTCCAGACTCCTCCATTACTTCAGGGTAACTCAGCTCCAGCCTCAGCCAGCACAACTTGGGAAGCAACATTCAAATATTCAGTCACTGACACACGAAGAGAATCCCCAAATGCCCAGCAAAAGGTATTTTGCATCCATGCTTATCTCAGCTTTCAGATGCAGAACTGGGTACCTCGATACAACAGGAATTGTAAGGCTATGAGTGCTAATTGACTGAAATTATTCAGATTAAAGGGGCCTCCAGCTCTCCACAGGTTTGGGTAAACAATTCACAGTTCCTAAGAACGTTACTGAAGTGTTAACTTACAGTGCTTCATCTGGAACCACCTGACAAGAAGTACAGTGGCAAATGTGCAATACGTGGATTTTTAAAGCAGAATTATCAGACATAAAGGCTCAGCAGTCAGTAAGTCTGAGAGCTGGACATGGCTTGGTGCCCTTGCAGCCCTGGCATCCCTGGGACACCAGCAGTGCTCCACAGCCTTAACATCCTGTTACACTGCCAGAACTGGGGCCAAACAGACCCCTCTTTGCACAAAACCACTGACTTTCATACCAAAAGACAGAAGAGGTGTGAAGTTCTTTTGTCTTCCTAATCTCCACATAAAACAATCCAGCCCTCATAATGAAAAGCGGGAAAAAATGGGAACAAAACTTCCTGAATATCCATCTTTTCCTCCTGTTAGTGTTCCTGAAAGAACACTACATTTATTAAACCTTTCTTAAGACTGAGTAGAGCAATAATCACATTAGAAAATAAGTCTGCAGATTCAGGATCAATTGAAGTTTTGTTAGTTTTGTTCTGTTCTAACATGACAAGTTGTCTGCTGGGCCCTCCCTGGCACTAAAAGGTTCCCATTTTTGCTATAGCTCAGTTGTTTCCCATTCTCAGAGAATAAAGAGAACAAGCTATGTTAGTCCCTCACACCATCCTTCCAGTGAATGTTCCAGTGAGTGAATGCTCCTGTTCATTTTGTGGCATTACAAATACCAAATATTGAGCTTGCTTTGCTGTTCTCCTGCATTTTTGGCAATCATTAACATTTCTGTAAAACATGTAACATGCACATTTATGGTAACTCTTCCTGTGAATTCTGAAAGGTGTAAACAAGGGGATAGTCAAACCCACAACCTAAGGTTATTATACTTCCCAAATGGCTCTATTAACTTCTAGCTTCTTTCTAACCTTGAAAATTATTGCTTGCTGGTAGAGAATTCTACTTCAAATTTTAAAAAGGAGAACAAAAAAGGAACAATCCAGTCTTTTGGTAGCATGCAAAAAACATAAATAATTTTATATTTCCATATGAAGATCTGATTACATAACTCAAGCTTTATAAAAGATGAGAGATAAAAGCGACTGGGGAAACCAGTATCTACCACAGGAAGAACTTTAAATCCTAATAGGGAGAGCAGTTACCAACTTATTGTACAGGACATATTATAAGGTGTAAAAAAGGAACATTTATTTTCTAAGCAAATTCCAAGCCAAAGAAAGGCAACAGAAAAGCAGCATCATGTGGATAAAGCCTTTCCAGATCGATGTAAAAATAGATTATGTCAGCTCACTGACAGCAGCCACAATGTATGGCCATAGAGCAATAATGATACAGTCTAGGTAAACCCAGCCCTCCATGAAAGATGCATGCTGTGGATTTTTATCGATAGGAAAAGAAATGTGGAACAAACAAATTGAATGCACGAATCTCCAAAGATCCTGAAATTTTGGAAAGCATCAGCAGAGACAACGTGCAGAAACTGAAACAATGAGTCCATACGAGTCACTCACTACAACAATGCCATTAAACCCTAAGAAAGGGTGACAGCACCAAAACACTTCATTTGAGAGCAATTTTAACTTCCTAAAGAAGATTTAATAAAAGGTCATTTGACAACAAGTTGAAATTAGTACCATGTACCACAACCTTTAAATAAACCAGCCAAAAAAACCCCAAGTTTCCAGCACTAGAGCATAAAGAAATAAATACCTGTAGGGATGTATATGGTGAGCAGTGTATTTTTGCCCTGACTTTAATGGAAACAACACTCTCTGAGGACATCACTATGGACACAGATGTGTTACACAGCAGCCCATGAAATGGGGTGGGGTTTAACCTTCCTTTCAGTTCTGAAAAGAAGGTTAATAGTCCTACATTTTCATGACCAGTCTCAACAGACAGGGGCAAAACAAAGAAAAGAGAAATTGGAAGCTAGAGCATGAGATAAAACAATGTATCTGATGAGCTGTGATTTCATTTCAAAATAATGACAATAGTCGACTTCTGATCAACGAAGCGACTGCAGGAAATCAGCCTGGAAATAGCACTGTTGGCACAAAAAGCTAACAGAGCCTGTCTACAGCCAAGAGAAAAGAATTCTGCATTTATTTATAGTGACTCTTAAATTAGTTACTGAATGCTCAAATCATGGAAAAGAAATAAAAAGATGCATTTGGTTTTTTTCCTCTAAGGCTTGAAGATACAGAATGTCATGTGGGATAGATGTGATGTCCATCATACAGACATGCAGGTAGATTTCCTTTTATGAAAGAAAACACTCTAAACCAACAGATACATTCCAAGATTTTCTAGCAATGGGCAAAACCCACCATTAATAGAACCAGATTACACAAGAAATATTTTATGAGTATTTTTTAGACTAAGGGAGTAAAAATAAAAAATTAACAGTTCACTTCTTAACACACAACGGAAAATACTTGTAAAATATTTGCTGCATATGTACTTTATCATCTGCTCAGTGAAATTACAGTTTCACAGGTAAAGATTGTCAGAGATAGCTAACTTCATTCCCCTCAGAGGAAATCTCAGGTAATCACACCAAAATATCAAAATAGAGTAGCAAAAAGCCACACCTCGATCACTGTAAGTCTGAGAATGATGCAAATGATGGAAGAGCCTGAGCTAAATATTGTGCAATGAATTCCAAGTGGTAACTTCACACACCTTGGCCTTCTCTTTTACTCTGAGAGAGCCCCTCCAGGACCCATGGCACTAGTACATGTAGGGGCCATTTAATAAAGAGAAAAGAAAAGCAAATATTTCCCCTTAAATTACTGCTTGGTCACAAACACACTGCAATTCTTTAACATAATTTAGTGTTCTTACTCAAGTTACAGGAAATGGATGATTGTGTGGGTAATGTTTTTAGTTTTGTTTCATTAAATAATGTTCAGTATTTATCTCCAGATGGGTTAGGTAAGCACATAAACAAACCACAGTAATTTATATCATCCCAACGTGAAAAGAAAGAAGACATCAGAGGTCATTTAATAAGAGAGAACATCCCTGTGAGCCCAGCATCACAAATAAAACTACTTTCACACCATTTACATCAGATATAGTGCTGATGTCATATAGTGAAGACAAAGACTCATAAAAGAGCATGAAACACTCTATTCATAAAGTCATTTTGAAGTTAACAATAAATGATATAGAGTATTTATTTTCTTTGCAGGTATACTGATCTCAATCAGCTGATTATGGTTTCTTGCTTCTGAATCAGTTGATTTATCCAAGGGGACACTAGAAAAATGAATAAATATCTCACAAATTTTAGCTTTCAAGGAAAACTTTGAGAGCAAACGTGAGCTTAACAAATTTAAACTCGTCAAAACCTTATTTTTCAAAACCAGTGACATCAAAATAGTTGTAACAGCTGTGAAACTATGCATACACCTTTCAGAAAACAAATCCTGATTTGCACCTCTTTCCTTCCTTCCCCCTCCCTTCTCTTTTTTCTCTCATATGACACAGCACAAGCTCGTAATCTAACACACTTTCCTTTGGAAGGGGTAAGATTTTTAAAACCAAGGTTTTAATCCCAGGTATACCATGAAAATTCAGATCCAATATTTTACAGAACAGGATAACACGAGGTAATAAAGATGGGAATAAAACTCATCATCATGTCTGCATCCTCTGTGCTCAGAGAGTTTCAGTCATATTTACTGTAATGGACTTCAAACTTCATCAAAACATTTGCCAAAAGCTCTTTTGGTTTTGAAATTAATTTGCCACACGCATTTCTTCCTAGAAATATGTTGATCTTCCCAAAGATTTTGTTAGGCTAATGGAAAAATGTGCTATTAGTGATAAAGATCCCACATTAAAAAATAACTTAAAAGAATGACAAGATGCAATCTCACTATGATCTTTTAATGTCAGAAATATAATGGCACTCTCTAAATGTAAAACAAAAAAGAAAAAAAAAAGAGCTAAAAGAGTCAAAATAAAAACATTATCTTAGCATTTCTTTTTACTTGACTGGAACAAATAATTACATTTGAGAAAAAATTACCTCTAGAATTGCTACTGAAAAGGTCATATTCCTATTGAAATTATTTTGTTCCAACAAAACTGCTTTTTCTGATTAAAAATTGTCATTTGGAAATATTTAATTCAATCATTCCTAGTTCAAAACCAGCAACCTCTACTTAGCTGTCTTCTAAATGCTTTGTTTACTTACTGAGCTAAGGTACAATTTTACTGATCAAAGTTTATCCTGGGGATATTCCAAAGAAAATAAATAGGGAATTAATTTATCATGCTGTTTATAATGACAAAGTGTTGGTATTTGTGCCAATATCACCTGTGCATTTCTAGTTGTAGCAGCTTAGTTATAGCTGATAGATACTAAAAATATGCCATTCATCAATCTTGGATAGCTTCCATTGCTATACACATTTTATTCTCTGATTAAAAAAAAAAGAAAGAAAGAAAAAAAAAGCCTTATAGCATTGCACTTGCTGAAAGCAACTGCCTACTTAAACGATTCTCAAACTTATTCAATATCTTTTATTATTAGGAACTCATTATGGAAACTATTCCACAAAGTTTAAAACTTCTTTAATGTTTAATTGCATTTTTGATCATTAATTACATTTGCAGATAGACAGAACTTTTTAAATCTTAATTTTCTCATTTAAGTTTGAAATAGAGTTTGCTGCCCAATAAATTTTATTTTAGTGGAAAGACAAGGCCCATGTATTGATGAACCTTTTAAAAGAAACCTACAGTTCAATCGGAATAAAATTCTATTTATCTACCATTTCATAATACGAGCATGAAAAAGTCATCTTTGCAGCTGAAATTTTGAGTTCACAGGAAGCCATCTTTAGGATTTATTATTTATACATTTTATAATAGAAGCTATGACACGAACACTTTTTATTTAGAAATATCTGCTACAGAAGAACAGCCACTGAACTCGTAGTGAAAGAAGTTCTTGTCCTTTATGTCCACTACAAAAAAAACAACAGTAAGGGGTACAATGCAAACATTGGCTTATGAGTGATGGTTGGGCTTGATGATCTTGGAGCCTTTTCCCAAAATTAACAATTCCAAGTGGTATCTCCTGGTTTGTGGGTCAGTGGCACCTGGTGCAGAGCCCTCCCACCCCGGCTCCTGTGGGAGGGCCAGGGGCTCCTTTCAGCTCTGCTGTCTGAGCAGCTTCCCAGGGCACACCGGAGCACAGCATCCTGCATCTCGTGTGCTGAAATCAGCGCCCTTCGCTCTGCCTTCAATCGTCCGTGCTGTGCCTGCACACACAGGCTGGGACCGAGCAATGAGCCCGAGTCACCGGGTCCCCAGTGACCTGAGGGAGCCCTGGGCTCACGCACACTGAACTCACTCTGCGGTGCATCTTTCAAACCACAACGGGGAAAGGCTGCTGAGATAACAGCATTCTGTTCAACTCAGTAACAAACAAAAATGCTTTTATTTTTCTTCTCAAGTAACATTTACCATAGACTCTGTTTTAACCAGTATCACTCCTAATACACTTTCCTTTTTAATTTTCTTTTCCCTCCTTATCTCTGTCTGTTACAATATAAGTAATCTGAATTACTCTATCTGATCCTTGATTAGTTATCTTCCTTTACTTGCAGAACAGTGTTATTTTCCAGCATGGCTTATTTAGGAAGTTTAGGCTTATAAGCAACAGATCTGAAAATATTAGAAATCACATGACCTTAATTAGGATATTAAAAAAAATTTAAAAATACTATTTATGACAGAAACTATTCTGTTAAATTTAGATGATTATCTGAAAGGTTCAGATATAAGAAGTTTAGCTGGCAGTAGATGGAGAAAAAGGAAGACCAACTTGCTCAGTCTAGAGATGGAAGAGGTGATGAGAGGGCAACCAATTGTGTAATTCCCTCTCCTGTGGTTATGATAGAAGAAGAAATAAAGCCTTCATGCATTCCCAAGGAAGGAAAATTATAAATAACTGGCTGACATTAAAATAACAATAATGAAGGATGCTCAGTACTAGGAAGGCTCTGCTGTGTGTGCTTGGTTTTCATGTGCCTATTTAGGTGCCACAAAATGATGTAAGGTTTAAAGATGGACATTGTATTTACATTTGCACTTTGGAGGTTTTTTATTATTCCTAGTCCTACCAAACTGTAGCATTATTTTCAGTGTTCCTGCTTCTGTTAGACTATGAAGATAGAAGACTGGAATAATAAAAACATCCTTCACTGAATATTACTCTGGTTGTTGCTTTACTTTTT
Source organism: Sturnus vulgaris (assembly GCF_052056855.1). NCBI lineage: Eukaryota > Metazoa > Chordata > Aves > Passeriformes > Sturnidae > Sturnus > Sturnus vulgaris. Next base: position 34,294,888 of record NC_142249.1, read on the forward strand.
AAATAAAATAGAAAAGTTGCATAGTCAACTCCAAGGGACACCATTCCATTTCATCTATAAACACAAAAATATTTTGTGCATTTTTACCAAAATGTACTTGAGAAAACAGCTGCCTCAAGTCAGGCAAACATAGACTTCATTTTTGATATGAATTAATCCAAAACTAGACAATTATTTTAGATAAGAGCATTAAAAAATTGTTCAGGATTAGATAAAAATAACATAAACACACCATTTTTGATTTTTAGCTTCGAGAATATTTTTGTGACAGATATGTAATTCCTTATTTTGTGTGCAAAAGCCACCATGGCAGATAAGCAAAATTAAGGCAGCCATGTACATCTTAGTCACAAGTCTTTCCCCCTGCTAGGAGTACCTCTAAGAATATTTCCTTTTACTTATCAAAAAGTTTTTAGGCAATTTGACTTATTTTGCCAAGTCTGTTACTTTCTGATATTTTCTGTAGCGTCAGAGCTCAGACAGCTCAAACTTACTGCATTTAACAGAAATATTAAATGGTTCACTGAAAACCACAGAAATCTTGGCTAAATCCCTCTTGAAGCTCTTCTGTCTGTAAAGCCAGGGCTGCCCCTGCCCTTCCTCCACTGTCTCATGCCCCACACCTGAGCACTCCCAGGGGCTCTGATTGATGTACCCAGCCCTGCACTCTGATTTTGCTCCTTTTACCAATCCCGTGTGTTGTTTTTCCCTTGACCTCCCTTTTCAAGTGAGCAAGGACTGCTTATCAACAGCTCCCAAGCTGCTGATCCCGCTGTCTCTGACAGGCAGCCTCACACCACTCCTATCATTTATCCACAGGCATTAAACCATGGAGTTTCCAGCTGCTGCAGCAGCACTTTGTCCTAAAGAAATAAACAATCTGTTTTCAAACCCAGCGCTGACTGGGACCTGTCCTGACTAACAAATAGCATTTCCTTGGAGGTGGCATCTGACAGTAAAACAGGGATAATTTCTGAAGATCCTGCTTCATTAAGGATTATTAAGAGATTAACATTTAATCCATTCTAGTACATAAATGATGAGGGCGTGGATAAAATATTGAATCTCATTCCTTTGGGTACAATTCTCTTTCAGTACTTGGGGAGAATAATTGCTGGTAAAAGGGATTGGTTAATGGTGCACCTGCCTGCTATTTGTTTGATTTTCAGTATTTAAAAAAAACAAACAAACAAACAAAAAAATCAGACTCAACTGAGTAAGAAGTCTAGAGTTTATAAACAAAAAAAATCTCAAAGGTTGCTGATCTTTCTCACACTTCAGTGTTTATGGAGATTTTGAATCCTCAGATGGTCTTCCTGCCTTTGCTTAGGAACATATCCTACCCCTAATACAACTAATGATTTGGCTATTTAAAAACATTTTTCCTTGTTTTTGAGTTTAAACATGACAGGTTAGGCATTGGAAAACACTGTCTTGAATAAGTTTTGCTGTTTGCCTTGTGAAAGTAAAAAGAAATATTGAACTGATATTTGTGCTCTTGATTCTTTTAAAAATGAGGCTGTAAGAGAAGAATAATGTGAATTGGATTCTTTCCAACGGTGTTGTTCAGCATTTTGGCACAGTGAGATAACACTTTAAAGAGAGGAAGCAATGGTAATGATTCCATTTGCTGAGGAATCTCAATGTTATTTGAAAGCATGACTCCTGTGTTTGTAAATACACTCTGATCACGACTCTGGGCTCAGACCCAGCACTTCTGAGTTATGCTTTGCTTTAATACTCCTCTCCAGAATTGTTCCACAGCCATTCCTGCCTATCCATCCTCCTCATTTTAAATTACACACAGCACAAGATGAAACAAGCCCCAGATGACTGCAATAAAACCCAGGTGGATGCTAAGTAAATATCCTGTACACAGTGTAAGGTAGGTGCACTTGCAGCTCCTGGATCAGGACAGTTTGAAAGAGGCATTGCAAGCACTGTGAAAACCTTCTGGCATGGCAGCTTCACCTGTGATGAAATCCAGGAGCTCCAGGCACCTGTACAGACACAGATGAAATCTGTACCAGCATATCATCATTACTGATGCCCTCCTAATTGGGTGAAGAAGCTGCTGTGCCCTCCATTGCTCCATCATTTGTGTGAGTCAATGTCTCAGGCTGCTTCTCACGGGAAGGACATGCAGGAGTGAAGGAATCCCAGCCCTTCTCATTGAGAATAAGGTAGAATTTGATCATTTAGCCTGGGGGAGAGGAGACTCAGGGGACAGCTCACTGCTCTCTACAGCTGCCTGACAGGAGGTTGTAGAAAGGTGGGGATTGGTCTCTGCTCCCAAGGAGCCAGAGAAGGGCCAAGAGGAAACAGCCCCAAGTAGTCCCAGGTTGGGTTTGGGTTGGAAAAAATTATTCAGTGAAAGGGTTGCCAGACATTGGAACAGGCTGCCCAGAGCAATCATCATCTCTGGAGGAATTGGAAAGGGGTAGATGTGGTGCCCAGGGACAGGGGTAGTGGTGGAACAGTTGGACTTGATGATCATAGAGACCTTTTCCAACTTAAACAAATCCATGATGGTATTCTAGGATATACTAGCAGGAAGAGTCATTAAGCCCAGAATGAGTCCATTCACAATCCAATTTCCTGATCTGTAGGGTTTGTGTTGCATTTTATTATAATTCTCTTTTCCTTAGTTCCTGGCCACCAGTAAATATTGCTGCCCAGTTTGTCACCAGAGTTGTGTTTCAGCCACAAACTTTCACTGTCAGATCCTGAGAATCGGGAACCCTTTTAAAGCTCAAAGTTAAATGTAGCAAGTGGGGAATGCCAACAGCTGGTACCAAAGTCCTTCAGACACAAAACAATTCAATACAATGTTATCTCACTTATATTTAGGAAGATTTTTAGTATCTTTTAATGTTTTTAATACACATCTTTTGTATCCACAACTGGAAACTCAGTGGAAAAGACAGAAGTTTACCAGAAACCCAGGAAAAAGGGAAGGAAAACTTCCTTTCAAATGTAAAAGAAGAGTGGCTATTCCTGTGTTCCAATGACCAACAGTTGGAAACAAATATACTGGAAAATGACAGAAAAAAATTATTTATTCATCAAACTTAATGCCAAATTCCTTTTTTTTCCCAATATAATTTGCATTTTTAATAAGCCAATCAGGTTATTTCTGATACAAAGATGATTGAATAATAAAAATGTTCAATTTCAGCCAGAAATACAAGGAGGCATTTGAAAAACAGAGTCACAAGAATATTGAGCAGAACATCTTCACAGAAACCTACCCCTCGAGCTGCTGTATTTCAAAGGGGAAGGAATAGTATCCCCACCTCAAGTATTAGAAAAGGTGTGGGAGTAGAGAAGGAGAAGGAAAGAGACCTTTCAAACAAGAACACTCTCAGTGAGTCACTGCTGTGGTAAGGGGTAGAAAATATCCTACTCCTTTTCAAAGACTTCAGAAAGGCATTTGTGTGTTCTGGATCCATTTATCTGCTTGTAGGATCCTGGGAAAGATGAGAAGTTGTGGGCAAAGAAAAACTGATGGACTTTCAGGGCCTTTTCTTACCACCCACTCTTGTACAGCTCATAATACATAGAACATTCTTTACTACATGCTCTTCCTATCTATTTTGCCAGTGCCAGCTAATAAACCTCAGTCATTTTCTTAGCTGACTACCTGGCAAGATGGAGAACAGTAAAAGCCTGCACAGGCACTGTCAGACTGAGTGAATAGGTGGGAAAATGATAATGTTTTTTTGTCAGAACTGAATTTAAGCTTCTAGCAAATCTGAAACCTCAGGTGAGATGTTGGGATGATTTTCTGAAGTCCTTCTCTTTGAACACCCACCTCCCACTCGGTTATGCTGAACAGATAATAAATCACTGTCAGTCTGCACAGCCTCTGTAGCACTAAGGAACTTTTGCATAACTACACAGAGCTCTCTCATGCAAAGCTAGACAGGAGAATAATTTGGTATTCCCAATAATTTGGTAAGCCTTTTAATTATCTGCTTTCTTTCCTCATTTGCTTTTCCCAGCTGAGAACTGGATCTTCCTCAAATAACTTATCTGCTACTTCTTAGGCTTTTAAGAGACTAAATCAGGTTGAGGCAACACAAATTAAGTATCAGAAAATAAACAATAAAACTCCATTCAGTTGAAAAAGATTTTGCCTCAAATTCATCTGCTCAGTTACTCACACTCTCAGTATGCTCCAAATTCATCTTATACTTTGGAATTTCTTGTGCTTGATTCTAATTTATATGGACCTCATATGGGCTGTAATTCAACTCAGAGCAGCTGCTCAAGATTTTTTTTTTAGATCTTCTGAAGCACTTTTTAGCTCAAAGACACCATAATCTTTTCTATTTTGGACACATATATAGGGTATTCTAAATACTTCCACAGCAAGAAGGAATTGACATGAAAAATAGTGGTTGGTGCAAAGGCCAAGGTATAAGCTCACCAATTGTATAAACTCATCAGCAGATCATAACAGCAATTCTCTTATCAGTTAAAAAAATAGAAGAAATTCTTTCATGCATAAGTACTGTTAGAAAAAATAATATGCTTCAAGAGATAGATTGCTTTAAATCATTAAATGATGAAATTAAACGTAAACTACAAACTAATTTTTCTTTATTAAAACATATAATTATATCTCCATTTCAGCTGTCCTTTCTGGCAGCATCCTAAAGTTAGAAGCTGCACAGAACGGGAGGGGTCAAGTGCCAGTTCTGAAGGAAGGGAAAAGGCAAAAAAGCAATTTCTTGTGTGGGCAGAGAGATATCACCAAGAAGACACAGCCAGTGCAAACCAGAATTCTACAGGGTGCTAGTTCATGCCCTGAAGGCTCTGAACAATTCCGTTTATTTCTGTCAAAATATAAAGAATTAAAACCTGACAAGAGCAGAGAAGAAGAACCATAATGAGGGGAAAGTCTTAATTCCAAAAAGCCAAGGCTAAAACAACCTGGCCTGTTTAGCCTAACAAAACAAGAACTGAAGAGAAGTACAATTGCTCTTAGAAAATACTTCAGAGATACTCCAAGAAGGGAAAAGACATTTTTACGGCTAAAATATTGGCAAAGGAACAAATGGGTAGAAACTGCTCTGAATATATTTAGGCAGTGGAGATGATAATTCTGACCAGAAGAGAGAGGTCCTAAAAGAGCCTCCATGAGGAGTAGCTGACGAAACATTTTGTAGATGGGATATATTTAGTTTATTAAAGGATTACATGACATATTTGCACACCAGAACAGAAAGCTCTTTTTGACGACCCAGAATCCTTCCTTCCCTGTACACCAGCAGCTGTATTTGAAAGCAGGAATTCAATTTAACCAAGGTCTATCCAGTCTTAAGAAACTTCATGTCTGATTCTGTTCCAGACTGCATCTGGCCATGTAAATTTTCATGTAAAAAGAATGGGATACCATACAATTACTGCAGCTGAAAAATATTATCAAAGGCTACACTTAAATGCAGTGTCTAGTTAAATCTCATATTAAATGATGTCAATGTTAGCTCTTCCTCATGCCAATCTACAGGCACTTTAATAATTTTATTATTAAACTGCTATTAATATGATGACTATAAATAAACAAATTTAGAAATTATGAACCAACTTTGTCATACATTCTTACAATTTATAGCATTTATCAGACATTGAAAAAAAACCTGTCACTTTAGAATTAAGAATTAATATTTTCATTTTATTCTAAGCAGTGATCAAAAACAATAGTCTAGCTCTTGTATTTTCATGGAAAAATGCTAAAGTGTAACACTGAAGTTCATGTTTCCTTATGCTGACTGAAGATCAGACATTTACAAAATGTGAATAATATTTGCATAGTAAATGAGCATCTAATAACATGCAGTAAGACATGTAATGTCAAATTTGCATGAGATATTAGCTTTTATAAACAGCTAATGTCTCTGTCATTATCCCCTTTACGAGTCTGTTGTTGAGGGGTTTTTAAGAGCCTCATAATTTTCACTTGATGGGTTATAAAAATAACAACTTGATTTGGATAGTAGCTTAAAATGTTAATCACATTTCATACCACAAAAAACAGATATCAGTGCTATCAGCGTTTATACACCACACACTGCAAGAAGATGTGTCCAATTTTAAAGCATTCACGACATCAACTTTGTGTAGTATGAAAAAATTTGATCTGAAATGGCAATGTTGGGAGGAGAAGATGCTACTAAATCTACTTAAGGCATGAAAATTGTATCTGTGTTGTGGGGCAACTTCTGGATATCCCCTCCTGGTCTGGTGTCCAACCCTGCATTGTCTGTTCCTGTGTCCATCAAAGTATTGTTAAAAACCACTGTGAAAAGATTTAACTTCCTATGAGATCTTCTGGTACTGCTATTTGTTACTCATGTTTATATCACAGAAAGATTTTTCTGTGATTAATGCTAATTAACGTGATGCTCTGGCTCTGCATTTGCTGTACACCAAGGAGCAGTCATATTTTAACTTGAATCCCTGGATTTATGCTCGTTGGAGTTTTATCTCCTCTGACAGAGCAAACAGAAACTGGCAGTTTTCACTTCATATGTTTTTGCAGATTCAGAGTGAACAGTGCATTTTTCTGTCTGTGTTTGAAGCAGAGCAAGATCCTTGCTCACATTCATGAGGCAGGAGTGAACAGAGAGGGCTCTATTCTGTCCCCCCTCGCCAGGTCCAGGCTGGTGTAACTTGGCACAGGCACAGTAACTCCTAACTTACCCTTTTGTAATGCAAGCAGGGTACCAAGTTCTGGGATTTCCCTCAGCTGAAGCTGCTTGGAGGGCACACAAACCAGTCTGCAATATAATGGATGGCTTCAGCTCTCAGCCCTCAGTACTGCCTGGACACTACATGAACCCATCACAGTTGTTTACAGAAATATTTAGGAAAATATTTCAGATATTTCCTAAAGTATAAAAGTTTGCACTGATATAACCTTCTTTATTTATATATTGCAGTCTAAGCAGCTGCTAAAAGCATGCATTAAACTCCTGCACATTCACAAGTAACCAGCTGCAATAAAAGATGAATTGTGTGTAACTATGTGTTATTGTTAATTTTGAATTGATTTACTGCTAAAACAATGCTTTCTTTCTAAGAACCCCACTTCTGTTCTCACACTAGTTGCACACTGATGTAATTTAAATGATTTTGGTACAGACTTTCCTGGAATAACTGTAAGACATCAGATTAAAGTCTGAGGCATAAAAAGAACATGGAAAATTCAAAGGATTATATATATGTATTTTTTCTTAGGCTGTCCAGCTGACTCTCCAACCTCACAGGCAAGTTTTCTATTTTAGCAGTAATCTGTCAGCTTTGGGGTATTTGGAAATGTGAATTCTCACGTGTGAATTGCCTCAACACCGAGTTTACTCCAGCCCATCCCACCCTGAACACTTCAGCTAGAGCAGGCGCCCAGCCCTGCTGCACACGGCAGAACAGGCTCTGTGCTTCTCATGCACAGTGGTTCTGGCTGATGGAAGCTTGCACTGTGGGATGTGCATCATTTTATGCCTCACATTTACCACTCATAAAACAGAGTCCCTCACTGCAAACCCCTGTTCAGAGATGGGTGCTGATGCTTGATCTCTAACCAACTGTGAAATGTTCTTTTTGTTTGAACCATATAAATTCCCATTCATGCTATACTTCAGTGAATGATTTCTTATAACTCCTAGAAATAAAGTCATTAAATTAGTTTTATTCTTTCATTTTCTTTGCAGCTGAAGAGAATGAAAAGAGAGGCTGGTAAAACTCTTTAAGCTGATACAGGTATTTGCCACTGTTTCCTATTTCAATCATTTTACCTCACCATTGCTGCCTGAGGTGCACAGATCATTCAGGTACCAAATCATCATAACACAGGCCAGAATGCGTTTTATGAAGCTAGGAAGCCCTCAAGGATAGCACCAGGGTTAAATGACAGCTTTTGTTCAGCTCTCTGCTTTGCTGCGCTGGGGATCTGGCAGCAGGAGATGCACAGGTCTCTGAGAGTGCCTTACTTACTGATTTGGAAGAAAGCACCAACATTTCATCCTGCCTGCTGGATTTAACTTAGGTGGATAGACAGAAACTGAATACTAATAATGGTAGGAGAAGAGAAGGAATAACTCCACATCCCTGCCAGCTGAGCTTTCCTAATTGCCAGCCTCAAATTTGGGAGTTAGAGCAGAGCTGAGTTTTGTGAGTTGCTGTGACTGCTGCACAAAGAAAATCCTTTCTCTGCAGAAGAGTTTCCTTCTCCCCTTCAGAGACCAAGTGATGCTATGGGTCACTAAACAAGGAGGATAAAAAAATATTTTGGCTTTTGGCAGTCAGAACAGGTATTTCTTGTACAAAAGAGGCTTGCTATAGTTGGAGGCAGCCTGAAGAATTTCACTGAAGCTGGAAGGAAAGGACAGAGACTTCTGACATCTGGTGCATGAGGAATGACTCCTTTTCACCTCCACCCTCCCCTTCACATCTCCTCTGTGACCTCCTCTCCATTAAACACTTACACCTGAGGTGTCACACACATCCACACGAGAGCAGGTTACACCAGAGGAAAACAAGGTGTACAACAGCAGAAGGCAGAAAGATCAGGAAGAGATTGTTGGATCGGGTCAAGAAATTCACTGCCACATAATACTCCTTACTAAAGTGATAAATTGGCCCCACCACCCAGCCTACCCTTTGCTCATCTGAAAATTGGCATGACCCAGAGCCCACTGAGGCTGAAGGGCAAAGCACTGGCTTTGCTCCTGGCCTTGCCCAGAGGATGGAGAAGTCAGATCTCTCTGGAGAGGCACAGAAGGTTTCACGGGGGCTGTGCAGGTGCAGCAGAGGCTCCTCAGGAATGCTGGTGGGACCTGGGCAGGGTGACAGAGCTGACCCACACGGCACTTCGTGATATTTCCAAGGGGGTATCTGGAGATGGAGGTAAAACTCCACAGCTTTACCTTCCCCCCACTTCCTCTGAGTTTTACAAAAAGGTGCATGACTAAGGTGCACACTTGTAACAGCTTAGAAGACTGAACCAAATACAATTTATTACGTATAGTCATGGTGTATTTTACGGTCTGCTGGAACCATCCCACGAAATGTTAATTCTGACAGCTATTTCCCTTCAGTGAAAATGGGATAAGCAACAAGAAATTACATCAAAAGAGACCCTGAAGTATACAAAGAGACAGGAATGGTTTGCACATTCCAAAGTTTTGGCAGATCTACTTTCAGGAAATTATAGTTCTGCATGAATTTCAGGCAAAATGAGGAAAGGAAGAGAACCTCAATATTTACTCTGACTCTCTTAAGTATTCCCAGTTCTTAAAGCTACTACTTGGTTGTGAAAATACAGACTCACCTCAGTAAAAGTGCTCTGATCTATGTTGTAGAGAATCTCCTACTAAAATTTCTCATTGATCCTGAGAGTCTCCAGATTAAACTAAATCCTAATACATGCTTACATCAGAGCAGCACATTTTCAGGCTCTTTTTCTTTTATGTAGGAGTTTTTTTTTTCTCCCTCCACAGAAGCAAGTTTGGCCCAAATGCCTGAAATGCTCTTGCAACAAGCCTCAGTGCACATTCACACAGCAAAGCTAATAATTTCGGTATTTTGTTTGGAGTTTTATACTCTCTGTTTTTATTTAAAAGTTTTAAGAGGCATTTATTGACTACATAGAGAAGAAAAAGAAAAACTGCATTAGCAAGACAGTGCAATTACATCATTGCTGAGTTCACAATGAACTGCTGTCAACTCTTCAAGCACGCACAAAATAGAAGGGGGTTTTACAGCCTGTCACCATCTCCTGACAGGCAGGTAAGTCACTGCTAATAATCAAAACAAAGCTCCTTTCTGGGGTCTAACTTCTCCCAGGAATCCTCTGCAAGATGACAGTCTTCAGTTAATTCACAACTAGAACATGCTTTTGCTTCCAATGTGAAAATTTTGCTGCTTTCCCAGACACAGCCAGAGAGCTGAGCTCTCCCTTTTGAATTCCTTTTTGCACCTGAGCCCCGTTTGACACAGCAAAGGCACATCCCACATGGATTTTTGCCAGCAAATGTCACTGGAAGCAGGTACTTCCCTGCTATTTGTGTCTTGAGAAGCACCCATCAGACAACTCAGCAGGATCCCCTTAATATCTTCGTATTCAATAACATTTCTGAAATGTTGACTATTTCTGATTATGTTGAATGAAATTTTGGAACTACCACCACACTTTAACCCCAGATTGTTATTCCAGGAACAGCCAAACGGTACCAAAACACAAAGATTGAGATGGATGTAGGAGATCTTTTCCTCGAGTTTGGAGCACACATTAAAACTGCTTGTAAACAACAGGTGAAAACAACAGACCCCCTAACTACAGTGCTAAGGTAGCTAAATGAGGCAGATTGAAAGTGAGGGCTTCAGACACATTTAATGAGGGAATGTTGATGCTTCCAGGCCTACAGGCCAGATGGTCCTATTTCTACAAAGCCTAAGGATGGAAAAAAGTAAAACCCTCCAGGTGTCTACTGTACATTTCAATCTGTGATAATAGTCAAGAAATGACAAGTCTGATAAATTAAAACCCCAGGAGGCAAAACCCAAACCAGGGAGAATTTATAGAGAAAATACAATTTATGCAGCAAATGGTGGAAACAAAATGAGAATTAAAACAGCTTCCTATAAAAGAACTTTAATAATTTTATTTAATCCAAAGCAAGTAATGTTTCGGGGTTTTTTTAAATGCTAACCTGGAAAAGCTGTTCTTTGCAAGCCTCCACCTCGACTAAAGTTTTCTTTCTCATTCAGATTTACACCACTTGTCCAGCCCCACTGTCAGTGCCTGTTATGTTACACACTAATGTATTATTTATACTTTCTACCAACATTATGTGTGGCCTTGGTGCTGCAGTCAGGCTCAAGCAGATGCACCCTGAGCTCCTGCAAAACCTGTCACAACAGGAAAGGGACAGTGCCTGCACCCCAGGCTGACACAGAAGAGAACCTGTTGCAGAATAATGATCCGGGTGAACCTTAACTTGTGCATACAACATTTCAGACACCACTTGAGACAGCTGTGATTTTCTGGGTTCAGTTTAGCTGCACAAGTTCTCATTGGGAATGCATCTACATCAGTAATTTAAGGGGGAAAAAGGCTGTTGCTTCTTTGATTGAAGATAATGTTGCTTGAGCTGTGACATGTCTTATTCCAAGTAATATAAGAGAGATGCACCAAAACCAAGAAATTTATTTTCTCAAACAGGCAGAAAAACACACTATTGAACTTATTAAAAATACCCATGTGGATAATTTTATCCCAGCTTTGGTGTTCCTTAGTTTAGTACACCAAAGATTTTACAGCACATCGCTTTTTTACCAGACAGTATTTCATTAAAATTCCAAGTCCTTAGAAAATGGGAGGTTCGTTATTTTTCAAATTTACCTACATTTCAATATGCTGAAATCATTTATCACCAGGAAGCAGAAGTGTTTCTATGAAATATTCACTAAGTGCCCACGTCATTATCTCATCCGGGTAAGGCACTTGAAGCACGAGCCCACTGAATTTGGTCAACGTTACTGAAAAATCAAGGTGAAGCACAAAACCTCCTGATGCTCATTCAACAGATGTGAAGTCAGATTCTGACTTGTGATATCCTATATAGGAATTTAGAAAAGTGTGCCCAAACCAGAAAAGTGTCATTTGAAAATAAGACAATATTGCACACTTTGCTCAAAACAAATTAACTTTAACTTGCATTATCCAGAATCCATTTGTTTATTTCAGAAATTTGAGCATTAGTTTATTTGATGTCATGATACAAAATCATAAAAGTTATTGATTTTTGAGATTCACAAGTCTTTTCATATTAAAAATGTTAAGTGTCTTGTATCCATATTCTTGGAAAGTAGCATATCTTGGCTGTATAGAATAAAACTCTTATTCCTTTATCTTTAGTGAAAAGCACCTAACAATTTAGTCTAGAGTTACCAGATTAGTTACACTTTTCACTTGCTCATTGCCTTCTCAAAACAATGCAAACAAAAAATCCTCTGTAAAAAGGATTTTATCTTTCTTTGGACCTTCCTTCTCTCAAGGTCCCAAGCAGAAGGAGAAGTGGAAGCTGGGATGCATTTTGAAGAGCTTATGTAGACTGCAGATTTTCCACTACTGTTAATGTTTAAATAATCCATTTCCTTCTCCTTGATGTATTTGCAGTCTTTATAGACTAAAAATTTCCATGTTGGCATTTCCTAACAAGCAGAAGCATCTGTATGAGAATCTTGTAAACAAAATTCTGAAATGCTTTCTTAAATGTCTTTTTTCACTAAAACACTAGTAGCATATTTTTTTTCTAAATTAGAGCTCTGCTATGTTTTTCCTGGAAACATTCCAGCCCAAGAATGTAATCCCTGCAGATGTATCTACATGCATTTGGCAATCTGAAACGACAGCTGATGTGACCCTTCATAGGCAGGTATCTCCCACATATCAGAATTATTTAAACAAAAAACATCATCAGATAATCCACTGCACATCGAGGCACAGAAACATCACTTAGTTCTCAAATAAATAATCTAATAGTCTGCTCACAGTCAAATATAATAAATAGAATAAAGTCCTAACAACCTACAAACCTTATTCTAAGAATATTCTCAACTAGAAAGGGAGGCATCTAAGAGACCAAAGCATTTTGCCAGCTTTATACTGATTGCACTTCCCTGTATATCCATGTATCCAACCATCTGACGTGGTGCCTTTGTTTGATCTGCTGCTAAGCAATGACAGCTGAGATACAGCTCTCAATATTGTGCTCTAATTGCCCATCTTGCAATTAAGGCAGGTAAGGAAAAAGCCTCAAGCACCTGCAACATTGACAGGAACTAATGACCAGGGAAAACATTTAAATACGTTTGCCACGTGCTTAGGTAAGTTTTCACACATCATAGTAGTAGAGTATTTAGGCTCCTCATCTCCAATAAATCACTACAGCTTTCATGCAACCCCTCTGTTCTCCCAAACTTGACCATCTCAAGAGGATATGTATGTAAGTTCACCTCTCTGGCAGGGCAATCCTGATTTTACATATGGTTTGAGGAAAATAAATACTTCACATACATAAATACATTTCATCAGGACAACTTAACCTTCTCAGTATAGTTACATCATTGTCATTAGACAGCAAGAATTAAAAATTACTTGCTAAGAACAAAGGAAATCAGTGTTGGTGCTGTGAACTAAAAGTGTCTCCATCTGCAGTGAGAACAGAGAAGGAAGACGAAGGCTTGGCACCCCTCAACAATGAATTATGGGGCTATATGGCAATAAACTTAACACTTAGGTTGTAAAAGAAACCATAAATGGAACCACAAGGCCCTGATTTATGTACTAGATAGATCCTGCTTTGAGATCTAGATTAATTCTTTAATAAAGATGCTATCTATCACTGGAAAAGCCTGCCTTGGTTGTTTATTTGCCTATCATGAACAAAGAGTGTTAATTATGTTGTTTCAGACATAGTAGGTCTTCCCTGATACTTACAGCCTGCCACAGAGCAATATGTCTTATGCAGGAATGCATTATATTTTCAATTGAAAACGACTTACCAAATTGAAAACATAATTTTTTTGTCATTGGAAGCCATATAATGTATTACAGCTTGCACTGCTACAAGATAGCAACAGAAGAAAATATCATATATGCCCCTATTTTTACTGCAGAAAATAGAGTTGTATATTGTTTCAATTATCAGTTTTAAAAAAGTGTCTCTAGGGATGAAATAAAGCTAAGGATTAGTTTCAGGAATGTCAAAATATCAATAACTGTTCTGAAAACATTTCTGCCTACAATACTACAAATGTAATAAGTTGAGGCATTCTGGCCACTTTCCTATCACCTTGAATAGAAATGTCATCAGGACAGGTGCTCTTACACAATCCTACCTCTTATTTATTTTGGCATAGGTCTTCTCAGACGAATCCAAACCTCAGAAAAATTAAATTAAGAAAAGAGGATTGGTCTGACCACAGCCACAGTGGAAGGTGAGCTGGCACTTGCCTGGCCCCAGTTTCACTCTCTGTTTTTACTTTTGACTTTTCCCACACTGAAGATGAATGCCACAAAATCAAAACTTCCCCAAACCTAAAGCATCCAGGCCAAACTGAGGCACCCAGAACAAAACCTCCAGGGATTTACCAACTCAGTCTAGGACAGAACTTTAAAACACTTACAATTGTCTCATTAGAACCCACTGGCAAAATTAATCTTGATCTATTATTGTTATGAAATTAAAAGGTATGAAAACATGGGCTAAAATCAATGACAGTTAATCAAATAGAAACGATATCCAAATTGTTTACAAATTTTGATTTAAAAATAAATAAATAAATGCAAAACACTAGCTGCTACACTGCCTTTCAGAAGTGGGAGAACAGGTTTTGATGCTAAAAATAAGGATTTCTGATTTGAAATGTAGATTAAGCCCATTGCAAAGGCATGTCTGTTTTTAGTTGAGTTCTTTGTTTTAAATCTCTGTATTTTTCCAGCAATGAAGCATCACTACAATTTGTTGGGTCAAGTAAGCCATCAGGAGCTTAATTAGGTAACATCAGCTCAAGCTGTTGAGCCTTGCTCAAATATCACTGAAACCAGTGAGTATCTTCCATTGATTTCAGCAAGTTTTGTTTCAGATCCATACTCATTTCCTTCCAGCCAATAGTGCTGCCATTTTCTCAATATCCTTTCTCAGATCTCCTTATTTGTTTCCCCTGTGATCACTGCCATCTCTAAAAGAAACCCATAATGGATTTAACTTTATTTTTTTAATTGAAAACAAAGGAAGGAAGGCAATACTTTCCCAATATTTCTATATCCTTTAATCCAACTTCTAACAATTATCTCCACAGCCACTTTATTCTGGGGCTGGCATTAAAGTATCCAGTTGTTAGGGTTTCTGTAGCCTCTGGACTAAGAATCCTGTGATGACAAAAATAAAAATTTCTTGAGCAGTTCTTGAGCAGAAAAAATAATATTTTTAAACTTCTTCCATTCCATCTGCAATCACAAAATGCAAGCACTCAGTCTGATCAAAAAACACATTACTGGAACCTGAAATTTCTTCAGTCTCTGCAGCTCATTTTGGGCTAAAAAAGTGTTTTGGACAAATGTTCAGATAACATGGTGGGTTTTTACCAATTCTTTTAGTCCTGAGAGCTATATTTCCTTATCTCTGTTGCTGGTTTAATCTAAACATTTTTATTCCTATTCCTTCCCAGGCTCTCAAGATTATGTCCCCATTTACATTTTCGTTCTTTTGCCTTCAAACCCAGAGTTTAAATCTGTGCATGTTTTTGGTAAGCTGAGAGAGCAATATCAGTGAGTTTTAGTAAATCCTATTTTACAGATAACGAATTATGCTTTTGATTTGTAATTTTAAAACCATGAAAGTTTTCTAAATATATTGCAATGCCCATTAAAATTTATCTTCTTCAATATCTTCCATTTCCTTTAGACTTCCCCTCTTTCTCGGAAAGAAATTCCAGTCAGTGGCCATGTACTCCTGATTGAAACAAGCACCATTTTGACCTTTTAATTTTGTTTTCATTTACTTTAGAGACAACAGAAGATTGATGTTAATGTTTTGTAGTTGGGACACCTGTATGTTGTCAGATCTCCTTTAACACATGGTGGTAAAAACTGCGTATCTGATGCTCAGCCTGTACTCTCACTACCCAAAATGTTTTTCCTCCTGGTTTACATGATTAACTTATTTAATGAGGCAGAAAGAAGGTCTCATCCATTGTAGTTAGTCACAACCAATGCAGCACTGAATAAACAGCAACAGCACATTAATCTCTCTGACTTTTCATTATTACCCACTAACAGGAATACATTTGTACCTGCTTTCATGGTTAAATGCACTTGTTTGCTGGTTTTAAGAAGGGACAAAAAAAAAGCAACCTCAAAATTATGACACAGCATATTAAGAAATGCATTTTGGATACTGCAGGAAGTGCAGTAAAGGCCAGAAGGGGCAGCTTGTCCACAGCCAAGGATAAGAGGCCAGGGCAACATCTGGCACCGTGGGAAATTTAGGAAAGGAGAGCACATGATATAACTCACCCCCAGGAAAGGGAGCCAGCACATGAGGGCTCACTCTCTTCTCCTTTCAGCAGAAGTGAAATAACCAGAGGTCAGTAACAGATCCCATGTGTGAGACATGGGAATCCAGAGTCTTTTCATGTGCACAAATGCATGGGGCCTTTCTGTCCCCTGCAGCTGCTGGCCCATGGTGGGGCCCTCCCACACAGAATCAGTTTCCTTAGGGGCAGAAGACACAATTCCATATCATGTGTTGTCTTTTCCTACCATCTCATCTCCAAAGAGGTAAATAAAAAGGGGCATTTGGTGCTATCTATAGCATGGTGCAGCCTGCTGACCTTACAGTGTGAGAGCATTGCCAAGCAGAGATCTCTTCCCAGCCAAGAGATCATTAGAATGGTTGATTGTGGTTAGGTTCTGTCTGAACAGCCACTGTCCAGCACGAAGTTCATGTGGTCCAAAGAGAGCTGTGATGATTACAGTAAGAGCCCTTCATTAGAGTCTTGGCTGGGTTTTTTTTTGGTTGTGTGACACCTCAGCTCTGGGACTGCCCTGTGTCAGCAGGACTGGTGTGCCAACATTAAAATCCATGCACTGGGAACAGGGTCTGACTCAGCAAGACAATGGTGGACACAGAACAGGAAATTCCAACAGCACTCCCAGAAAGTAAAAGCCTTGTAGCCCATCCCTTCAGTTAAAACCACCAGAGACTTGAACCACTGCTCATCTTGAAACACTTTTTTTCCACTCCCAGAGTAGTTGGAGCAAATGAACATGATGAAAAATGCTCCTTTACAATCATCTCCACCAATGCCCCATCCAGGGGGCACTTCCAAGGATGGGGCATCCACATCTTCTCTGGGCAACCTGTTCCAGTGCCTCACTGCCCTTACATTAAATAATTTCTTGATAATATCTAATCTAAACCTGCAATCTTTCAGTTTAAAACCATCAACCCCTATCCTATCACTACATGCTCGTGCAAAAAGTCCCTCTCCAGCTGTCTTGTAGCCCCTTTTAGGTGTTGGAAGGCTGCTATAAGGGAAGATATGAATATCACAACCAGTACATTCATCTTACCCATTATGCAGAAGGCTTTGTATTCTAGGAATTAAATATTAGCTAGATCTATCCTTGTCTGCATGAAAAGATCAGTACCATTGGCCAGCAGTACTTTGAAGGTGCCAACAACTTTAGATCAGAATCTTTCCACACAAAGGTTTTTTGATGGTTTTTTTTTAACCTTTTTTCTAATGAACCCACAGGCAAACTTTGAAGGATGGAGTATAAAAGGCAGTGAACAAAGCAAGGTTTCTATCCATTTTTGTCTTTGTGGAAATAAAAGAATTTGTCTGGGAATCAAGATTTTGTAATGGGCTGAGCTGCCATTGCTGCTGTTTGTTCTGACCCAATGCACCAGAGCAGAACCAAAATCTTCCTAATCCAGTGGATTAATGAAGGAAAGCAGCAGATTTTTGAAAGATGAAGGAGCTGTTTAAGACAAAAGGAGGTAGTGATCAACAGGAAATAGACATTTCTAAATGTAGAAAACCAATAAGAGAGGAGAAAAAGAAGTCAGAGAGAGGGGAAGAGCAGAAGGACGATGCAGACACAGGGAAGGCGGGTTTTGCTTTTGCTTGTTTTCTAAGATGCAGCAATAATACAAGTCTATGTGAAGGCAGGATGGTAACACTTCTACCAAAGGCAGGGAAGAAGAGCTCCGTGGTTGTTTCCCAGCCATATTTGGAAAGAAGATGTGCAGACCTCTCCCTTCACTAGCAATCAAAGTCCTTAGCAGACAACATCTACTCAGGATGACTTGCCTGTACTCAAAATTCATAGCCTAATAAATCTTGGGACCTCTCAAATGTTCCAGAAGACTGAACAATTTTGTAGTTGGAGTGTTGTAAAATATTGGGCTTGAAAGGGGCAGGGGTTACAGTCCCTAGCTATCCTGAATAAAGATTTATATTTGATGGTTCCTAACCAGCATTAATCAAGCCAGGGATTGCACTGCATGCAAATGTCCCCAAAGCTGAGCACAGGAATGTTTATTTTAAAAACTCAATGGATCTAGTATATAAATATAAAATTATTATATAAATTATAAAATATTATATAAATTATAGAAATAGAAATATAAAACATCTAAAAATATATGCCTTATAACCTGAATCCAGAAGATAACAACCACCTATTATTACCAGTTTACACAGCTGCTCTTTTTGTTTCAGAAATACAATACTCTGTCCTGAACTTCTAAATTCATTTCCTATGGATGACCTGAGGAAATGTGTATTCAGGAAATGAACAAAACAAAGAACCACACAATTTGCACAATAACCCTAAACACATTACATAACAATAAATCTAAATTAACCTTAACTGCATTGCATTCCAAAAGAATTTTGCATTAATTTCTGATTTGAAGAGGTTTACTTGTCACTCTATATAGCTCACATATTCTTCCCCAACCCTTCTAAACAAAACTGCTCTCTAGCTCTAATATTCCATATTAAAACAGTATTAGAGACAGAAGAGATTTCATATTCTGGAGTTTTTCAATATTTTTGCAGTATTCACAGCCGAAACTACAATTAGGGAAAAAATGAATGGAATAATTTTCCATAGAAGAATTTGATCAAATCTGATCAAATCAAAAACCTCTTGCAGTGGAAATGTATGAAACGAATAGTTTTTATCTTGTCAATTGAAGAAGGCAGAAATGTTCTGTTTCAACTTTCACTTTGAATAATTTAATTTCCATTCAATTTACATTTATATTTACACATAAGCAGAATAAGCATAAATGAAAGGAATTAACACATAAAATTAAAAACATTTGACCACAAAAACGTTCAAAGTGTGTCTTTCCTTCCAAAGGCATTTGAGGACAACCGTCTGCTGTCTTCACAGGACTCCTCTACATGCAGGGAAAAAAATCGTAAAACATTTGTAGAAAACACAGCACAGATGATGTTAATATCAAACAAAGGGTTATCATAGTTCACTCATATCTGCTATTCCATCTGTACTGGTCTGATCAGGGGATGTCACTACAGTGACCTCACAAATCTTCATTAACAAAGATCTTTCTTTGTGACTTGATCAAATAAAAAAAAAAATCACAACTTCAGAGCACAAAAGAAAAAATATCCCGAACCATCTATTGCCTCAACTGAGAGTCCAGCCATGAGCCAGTGTGACTCAGGGATTTTCAGGTGCCTGAACACAGGGGCTCCTTCATCTCTATCATGATAACACTGCAATGGCAAATGATGGCAAATAATCCACTGAACCAGATGTGCTGATATGCAATAGACACCCACACTAAAGGTTAGACATTTCCCCTGCTGAAATCACACAGTTCTCAAAAAATTGAAAAACAGTTGAGAACAGAAAAGCAGTGCTAGAAAGACTCCTCAGGGGCTGATATAGTTGGTATGAGGATGCTGATACCTGCCTTTGTTACATTTATTAGAAGTCAATGACTAATGCTGTGATTGTGAATTCAGCATTAATACAAAACAGATGAGGTTTCACCACTATTCCCTGGGACACTACTTCACAATCATCTACCTTCACTTTGCCCTCTGACAACTAAAGAGGCAAATCTGCCTAGAGAAACTGCAATCCAATTCTTTGGTGCTACACATTCAGTGAAAGGAAAGCCCTGCACACGCTCTCTGCTTCTCCAATATTCTATTTTGTACCAATACAGAAGGACAAGAAAGAGTTTGGTTCAAAACCATTGATATCAATTGAAATAAAAAATAGACATGGGAAAGAAAGAAAGAAAAAGTAGGTAAGGGGTAACACAGCAAGGTACAACCAATAGAAATTAGAATTGAGAGAGACTATGACAAGAGATGAAAGTTTGGAATAAAACAATCCACAAGTCCCATTTCCTCAGCTTGCAGCTGGCTCTTTTATTGCTACGAGCTGTGATTGTGAGAACCCGAGCACCCTGCAGCCTGATAAACTGCTGCATCAGCCTGCTGCTCTCCTGAGCTGGGGAAGAGGTTACCCTATTGCTCACATCTGTAATTAACCTCTTCCTTGCTTCCTCTATGTCTCACAAAACTGGGATGCAAGGGCAGAATCAGAGATATGAATAAACAGGCTAAAATAGACACACAAACCTCCACTGCCACACAGGTGGGTGAAGCCCATCCCTGCCCCACATCTGCCCCCAGCTCAGAGGGTTCTCTCTGCCCACAACATCTGGAACACCCCAGCACTGGAGCCCCACTGAAGTCACAGGGACTGACAAGGCACTTCTAAATTTTAAAGTTAATTACAAAGTTCCAATTCCCAGTACAAAGCAAGAAAACGACTTCTTTTAACTTGCCACCACAGCTGCCCAGATCCACCTCAGTAGTTTTTCATTTGGTATTTCAGATTAAAATTCTCAAGACGTGAAACAAAAGGAAACAAAAAAATTCTTAAAAAAACAAAATTAAAGCAAATCAAATAACAGTGACAACAACAAAACTTTATGATACTTATTGGGGGTGTAGTATTCCACTTATTCATGAATACTTTAGTATTCAAGCAAAGAACATGAACTATACAAGACAAAATTTATCCCAGCTCTGCATTAGACACAGAGTATCCAGACATGATACAGTTATTATGTGCAACCATTTCAATTACAAAGACTGCCAAAGCATGTAATTCAACAGCCACTTCATGCAGTATCTCTTCAGCTGATCTGGCAAGAAGGAGCAGGACTTGCAGATTAAGTGTCAGCCTCCCAGCTGCCTGTGAATGCTTCCATTTACTTAAAAATGTATTTCCTCATTTTAACTGCATTGTGCCCACATGCTAAATCAGAGTTTCTTTCCATGACAAGCATCATAGCCCAAATGTGTTGTTTGAAACTTAAAACATACACTATTGCAAAGTGTTTTCAGCCTGTATTTATGGTTTCTTACAACACCATGTTACAACATGCTGTACACTGCTTAAAAATTAATTAACATTATGGCAACAGAAGTGCTATCATGAGACTTGTTTACTCTTTGGAATTTTAAGAATATTCAATGGTTAGCATTAGTTTCTAGAAATTAATTTTGGAATCTGATAGTAATAGTTAAGGTCTGCTGCAGAAGAGCTTTCATGATGTGACACCTAATTATAATACAATTTTAACAATCAAGCAGATAAAAGCTGTGTCAGTGATCCCAAAAAATGTGTCTAATTAAATGCCTCCAAAGGGGAAAATGCAATCACTTAGTAGGCTTAATTTTATATTACTAAAAAAACCCTAAAAAATCTGGTTTTTTTTCACCCCACAGTTTCACATGCATGTGTTGCTTTGAGATGTATTGAGTATCTCAGAGAGCCAGTGGCAGAAGCAGCCTGAAACATCCATCTCTTGTCTATAGAAACCACATTCCCAACAGGAAATCATACAGTGCAACATTTTATTTTCCAAAAGACATTTTTTTAAGAAGACTTCACAGGATTTTCAGCAGGAAACTTTCATCGACTCAGTTTCTCAGTATCAGGCATTTTTTTTCCATGTATTTCATGAGAAAACAGAGCTGTTTGTAACTGTTGTTACTAAGGGAACTTTTGCCAAGCCACGTTTCTTGACATAAACAAGTCAAATTATTGTAGTAACAAACCAGATATTTCAACTCTATTTCACCTCTAGCAGATATTTAACCACCAGGACATGGTATTAGTCTTATCTATTGACCTTTGATTATACTGCAGATATGAAAGAGAGCAGTGGTGTACTTTTTATTTCATTTTTATTTCCTGATTTTACAAGATAGTGTAAAAGCACTTATTAGAGGAATTGTTATATGGACAAAATATCAAGATGAAAATTCAGCTTCATATTTGTATAATTATGCAATGCTTTTTGCACACGTAACTAATGAGAATTTAAGCATCAATTAGATGAAATAAATACTTGGATCCTACAACAAAGAGCAAATTTATGCAGTAAATTCATCCTCTGTTCAGGTTTTGTGTGAGACAGCACAGAGTAGGGACAGGACATAAGGCCAGCTCTTTTCTGTGATTTCTTGAAAGCTGGTGCAGAGAGATCTTCAATCAGGTAATTGATGAATTTTGTACCTTTGCAAGTAATTCTAATTTACAGCAAGCCGTGCAATCATGCCCATAACCAGAAACAGAACACGCACCATCACCTGAACACAGGCCATAATTAGAGAACAATGAAGCATTTCTCTGGGTAAATTCTTCTGTGTCTCTAAAATTGACCTTTTCCTGGAAATTCCTTGCTATTCAAACTTCCCTTGGTCTGGCTTTCACCTCATTGTGTATTCCTCTTCCCCATCTCAACAGTCCATTAATGTTTAGTGCTGTCTCCCACCTTGCCTGGAGTCTGTTCTAATATCCTGCAGTGCTCAGTGTTCCACACTTCACCCCTCTGCACTCACATGGTACTTTGCTCACACACAGCTTTTTATTTACAGTACTAGCTTAACCCAGCAAACTCAGCAGTCCTACTCTCTACTGGGGCACTTTGTATCTGATCCCAGATATCCCCCACTCTCAGCAGCACCATCTCCAGCTTTGTCATCAGCTTGTCAAAACCTCGATATTTTTCAACATTTTCTAAAAGCTTCCTTGCTCTCGCTCTCCCTTATCACAGGTGAAAATCATGTGATTTTCCCTGCTGTTCAACTTGGTAATCTCAGGTTTGTCTCTAATGTCTCACACTGTGCTTTCTCTCTTCAGCTGTGGTAGTCCACTTTACCCAAACAAAGGTGAGGATTCAGGTGTTTTCACAGGCACTCAGCAACAAGAGAAGATGGGAGTCACAGGAGGCACCTCTACCTGCTCTCTCTTCAACAGCTGAAATCCTGCTCCTATTTCCAGACATTTACACCTTGCAGAACTACAAAAATTATTTCATCACCCCTACCAGAACGACCTCAGTCATATTTCCACTCCACCCCAATGTAGTAGAATAGTTTGTAAGGATAGTGCAGAGGGCAATCTTTCCCAGTGAATTACAGCTGTACTGATTGCAGAGGAGTGGAGACAGCCTTGCCTGCCCAGTGAGGATGGGGCACTTATAGAAGAGTGGGCTAGGGCCATGATTTGAAGCTTGAGACCCAGAGTCTGCTGGCTGTGAGGAGGAAGGGACATGTGGCTGTGCAAGGGACAGATAAGGTAAGATGCTGTGTGAGGAACAGCCAGGGTTAGGCAGATGGGAAAGGGACAACTTGGGTTTAGCCAGTCGTGAAGGAAACTTGCAGAGACAGAAGGAGGAAAGGAGTCAGTACTGTGTGGAGCTGCCTGAGAGAAGGCATGTAAGGTGTTTAAATAAAGGACTGGTGATGATGCCTGTTGTGTCTGTCTTGACATAATTCCTACATCCCAAGGCACTGCCCAGTGAAAAAGCTCTGAAGTGTTTCTGGCTATTAACCACTGAGGATTGTCTGCAGCTAGTACCTGCCTTGTCCGACTGAAGGCAGCAGTTATTATTTCTGTGATGAAGAAAAGAGGGGAACAGCAATAAATACCCCATTCTCAGCTTTCACTCACTATGAATGCTGCCCCATTTCATGGGAATATTGGGGATCAGAGAGTGTGAAAGGACACAGTCTTTGGCAGGTTGGTTAACAGCTTTTGAGCCAAGTCTCCCTGATAGAGTGATTTCCACTTGTACTTGGTTATGTTTCCAGCACAGGACAATGAGATTTTTTTTTAGCTCTACTGCTTGGCTAAAGACACTGGAATAACTCGCTGTGGTGTGGAATAACCATGCCAGTAAAGATGACATTTGTGATGGCTATGGTGAGTTTTTCCCTTTATTGAACTGACATTCATCTTCTACATTTTCAAGCTGAAAAATTCTCATTTGGCCAAATACTTATTTATCCAAGGCCTCACCTTTAAAAAAAACTCCCAAAACAATCCTCATTCTCAGTAAAATTTTATTTGCAATTGTTATAATTGTGATTATTATTACCTTTCCTAATCACTTTCAGAATTAAAGTATTGTCTATGGTGCTCCACAGCTCCAAACTGAGCCTAAATGTTTCCTAAAATATCTTCTCTCCCAGCTTGCTCTGGCAACCCATGAAGCAATAAAGTCCAGCTATTTTAACACTGCTAAACCCATCCTTTTCATTCCAGCAAAGTCATCTGAAACTCACTGTTTCAGTTTTCAAACTATTTTGAAATCCCTTTCAAAAAAGGTTTGGAAGAATTTAAGCCAACATTGTGGTAACTCCTCCCTTTTCCTTAACACCCCATCTAACGTTGTACCTGACTGCTCCCTAGCAGTTATTTTCTTACAAAAAAAGGACAGCCACAAATAATTCTCACTCTTTGCATCTAAACCTGGAAAATTATGTTACAGGCAGGTGATCCAACTCCTTACCTTACAACTACATGCACACCACCAAATGATATGTTACTGAAATTTGTGAATTCATTCATTCATTAAAGTAATTGCTTAAAACAAAGATAAATACTTTTATTTTTAATGGCCCTGCCCAACTTTATTTTCTGCATTGCACCTAATACAGTTTGTGCAGTCAAGAAGAGAACACCCCCTACCAGCCTGGTTTTTGCCTCTGCTTCCCATGAACACCATTAAGTGTTTAATGGAGCTTGCTTTCCATGGAAGTAAAGCTGGGAGTGAGTAGTTAATGAGACTGAGCACTGCATATTTTTTCTGAAGAGGGTGAAGGATGTAAGTCTGGGGGTAAATGGGTAAAAAAAAAAAAACCCACAATACTCAAAATTATATGCCAAATTCATAAATGCCTATTCATGCATAGACCGCATTTTTCTTTACTACTTGCTGATGCTACTTGTTCCAGGCTGATGGTAGAGCCGAGCAGACTAACCCTGTGGTGTAAATGGTTTTAGAAGTCAATTGAAATACATTCAAAAAGAAATCCAGATCTTGCAACCACTGGGAAGCCCTGGCTCCCTGCACATTGCTGCTCTCAGAGGAGCTTTTGTGATGTTGCTTCACCACGCAGAACTCACTTTATGAAACAGCAACTCTGCAGCCATGCAGCACCTAGAGCTAAGCACCACCCTGAAAATCTCTGTGCATTCTTCCATCCTCCTTGGTGACAGTTCCCTGGCAAGACCAAGGATGCATAAAGAAACTCTAAGTTTTTTTATCAGCAAAAGGAGACAGCCCACAGGAGTGAGATGGGGCTCCCTGCAGCTGGAGCAGAGGGGAATTCACCTCCCCATGGCCTCTGCAGGCAAATCCAGGGCAGAACTGTTACTGCATCTCTGTGAAAATATTTGAATACAAAAAGCCATTTATAACATTTGCATTCCTCCTATAGAATAACAGTCCCTTTTCTTTTATCATTTCAATTGCAGTAATTTGTTGTTGCTCATACTCCTTTGGAAAAGCAGAAGTTTCTAGAGACATCTGCAGCCAAAATGCTTGGAAAGGAGTGATGTTTGTGCAAATGGATTATGGTCCATGACCCTATTGGAAAGCTCAGAATTCACCGGCTCTAGGTACTCCCACCTACTTTTAAAGATGTTTATAAACCTTTACTATTAATATATATTTGAAATAATTGACAGTAATATTCCTCAGATATTACCAGGGTACTAAACACACATTTCTAGAGAGCTCAGATTATCCCTGTATGTAGCAATTATGTATATAGCTTTTATCATACATTTCAATTTCTTTTAGATTATTGTCTAGCCTGGCAAAGTGGTTTTAATACAGAAAGATAAAAGGATTCAAATATTTCCACTGAAATGTTTCTACCAAACTATTTTCACTAGACAAAAAAACCCACAAGCTGTATAAGCAGCAAACATTTGTGCAGCCTCTTCTCAAGCTCTATTTAATTTTTAGGAATGGGGGAAAAAAAAGGGAAAGGTAGCACAAGTAAAAAAGTACTTCTTGGAAACAAAGCCAAAACCACATATAGAAGTAAAACCAAACTATAATTAAAAAAAAAAACCTTGAAAACTACAGTGAAAAAATACCATTTCTGTAGAGTACGAACAGGAGAGAGGTTAGATGTGAAAATTAATTGAAACATTAGTGTATTTTTTAGAAAATATTTGCATGATATATTTTTTCTAAGTAGAATATTTAAATTTTCAGATAACCCCCCCCAGTCTAGTCTAGTACAGGTCTTCATGTTTTCTTGCTATTTGGTTCAAGAATTAATGATCAGTAATCTAATACAAAATTCTAATATTTAAATATTTTAGAGGGGATCAGTATTCTCTCAGTAATTGCTGCCAAACAAGTCCAATACTACCTGAATATTTTCAATAGAACAAGCCTCAGATGCCAGGTGTAGTGTGCTTATCAGAGCTGTTGCTGAGGAAAAGACAAGCAGCACTTGCAGAAGACAGCTGTACTGCTCAGGTAGCAATTACAATAAATTATATTCTTTTCCCTAGTCCCCAGCATCCCTGACATCCCACAGGATCCTGGGTGCTCTGCTCACTCTCTGTCAGTTACATTACAATAAAATGGAGACATTCTGCTTCCCTAAAAGTTTCCTCCCAATCCCTCCCTCACAGGAGGTTCCAACAGCCCCAGTCCACAGGTGACTCCATGTGTGAATACAAAACCTCAACTGATTAAAAAGTAAGAATTTTGGAAACAAGAACATAAATAATAAATGTCAGAACAAGTTATCTGTGTTGTTATTTTTTAAATATCCTTTGTACTTCTCGATGTTCTAGTGTCTTTTGAACACCAACCAAATTATTAATCTCCTCACAAACTGATATAAAATGAATATTAACTGCAAACCTGCATCTCTCACCTCCTCCCTTGCATTTTAAATGAATGACTAATTCAGTTCTCCTAAAAAAAAACACAGGAAAAAAACCCCCTAAAACATAAAAAAACCTCAAGTGACTGCCAAACTTAGCAGGGTACCACAAAGTACAAGACATTCACATTTATATTCATCTGTGCAAATGGAAGGTGTAACACTGGGAGGACACAGTGGCTGCTCCTTCTAGATAATTATATTTTGGAATTACAATGAAGCAAACAGAATTTCTTGCAGCTGAAGATTCCACATCTTACTGGTGTGAGCAGATCACACACAGGGGCTGGGAGAGCTGCCTGCAGCGAGAGGAGCAGCCTTTGGAGCATCCCCAGGGCATGAAGTGATGATCCACAGTGCTGACCCCGAGACTCTCCACAAAGAACTGGTCTGCTGATCTCCACACAAAAACACATCTGTGTCTCAAAAGTCAGTACCTCAGGTGTAGAGCCAGCCTGAAACAGCACACAGAGCCCTTCCAGGGCAGGGGAGAGGTGGGATGGCCCTGCTCCTCCTGTGCCAGTGCAGCAGGGAAGCTGTAACAAACAGGAGGAGCTGTGCCCCTGGTGCAGGTGTGGCTGTGCAGGTCCCTGCCACAGGACCCTGTGGCTGCTGCTGCTTTACAGGGGCTCACAGACAAGGTGCCCAGGGCAGGAACACAAATCCTCTGAGGCTTCTAAAGACATGAAAAGCAGCTCCTGCCTCAGGAAGCCTCTGCTGTCAGAGGCTCAGAGATCTGGGAAGGGGCAGCCAGGATTGTACATTTTATGGTTTTTAACACATTTGCTCTGGGCTACCTTATAAAAGTCCAACTGTGAAAAAAAAAAAAGTGTAGGAGTAAAAAAAAAAAAGTTTATATTATTAGTCTTTCCAGCAATGACAGTCCTGGTTCTTGACCTTGTGTTGTAGTTACTTTTTTAAAAGTATTTCACATTGCTGCCTTCAAAATATTGTTGTCTTAATTCAAAAGCAATCACATGCAGAAGATGTGTTAGCTTTATACAAACTTCCTACAAAAGAAGGCAGCAAATACATGCATTAAAGCAATTCCTAGAAAAAGAACAGGTTTTTTAACTGTTAAGATCATTTTTTCTGTTGTAAATATTCAAGGAGGAGTGGAAGAATGTGAAACACAATTAGTGGATATTCAGCTACCAGACTTCCTTGCACCTTGACTTCACAGATTAAATGCTTAGTAATGTTCCTAAATGGAAAAGAAATTCTCAAATTTCTGCATTCTGAGTTTGGGGAAAAACACTCATGCAAGCCCCAGAGAAGGTAGGAGGTGTCAGCTTGTCTGTTGTTTAGAAGAGGGTTACAAATTAAAATTGGGCTTGTACTTGTTGCTTATGAGAGAGAAATAAACAGCACAAGAAATCCTGCTGAAAAACAGATAAAGTGATGAAAAAATGACTAAGAACAACTGAAGAGTCTTATGCACAAGGAATTATAGTAGGTATGGGCACTGCCATATGCCCCACACCCACCACTGCTGTGAGAGACAAATCTGGAAGCACGAAAGAAGGCATTGGGCACAAACAATACTTTGTTCTAATAATTATTCCACAGGAAAGTACAAAACTGTGATTTTTTTTCAATAAATATTTCTTCTCCATGTCCAGCAATGTAGGCTTTCAATGGATAGACCTGCAACCTAAATTCAGAAAATAGTGTAATCATGACAAGACTTTATTCAGAAAACTTATTTCATATTTCTAAATTTCTGATCTTTGACTCCAAAATGCTCTTTTGGCCACAAAATGAAAACAAATTTAAAAAATAAGTTGGTGATGGAGAGACACAGAAGAGATTGGAGATGATGTTAAATTACCAGAAAAGTAATCTCTCTTATTTTGCTCTTCAGCCTTTTGGTCTTTACTTTTTGTGACCCCTGTGACTATTGTTCTGTTAGACCTCTATAGTTTCTCCATGTTTCTCCAAGGCTGTTCATCTAATTTTAATGATGAAGAAAAATCAAGGTATATCAAATATAAAAACTCAAAACCCACTACAGACCCTATATTTGCTGCAGAGAATTGAAAGCAATCATGAAGAAGGAAAACTGAATTTACATTTAATGCTCTCCATGCCTGAAAATGCAGGGTCTCATGGGTTTTTATTTTAAAATATAAGAGAAATAGAATTCTCAAATGTGTTTTGAAGAATATACTAATTTTTGGTTCATTTCTTTACTGAAAAACATAACTGACTTTATTCATTACCACAAGTCTTAATTTTGAGTTGTATCTGGAGGGTATTTTGCAAGATTTGCCTGTATGTGCAGTACAGTAATTATTTTTTGAAGTGCACTGGAAAAGGAAATGAAGTCAGCAGGTTTATGATCTCAAATCTTTTTGATTTAATTAGAAGTCATTAGCAGCAACCCTCACTATTCAGTGACTGAACATGCCCAAATAGAGATCTTAAAACAGAGGCCATAAAGCTGCAGGTTTTACAGCTTGCTCGGGTTGAATATATGGCAAAATTCAAGGTTTTTCCTGTGTTACAGTGGACTGAAAATGTGATAATAGAAGGAATATCACTATAAAAAATTAAATGCTGAGCCTGATGTGATTAAAAGTTAAAGTTAGTAGAAGTAAAGCACAGTAACTTATATCATGTTCCCCCCATGAATGTGTTATGTATTAGCTCTGTTCTTGATTTATGGCACTGGAAACTTTTCTGAGTCCCCTGTTTTAATGCACACACTCAGTCACAGCTGAGCTGCTCACTAATGTGCTGCAGTCCCTGAGGAGCTGCCCAATTTCACACCAGCCTGGTGACAGGAGCTCTGCACAATGAGAGCCCCTCCACTGACATTCTGCTGTAATATCTATTAACAATTAGATTCCTTTTGCTTGCCATTGTATCTTGCTATTGTCATTCTAACAACAGATGCTTTTCTTATAAACCACTGAATTTACTCAAATTTAAATGTCAGGCAGACCAAGTGAATGCACACTCCATGAACCTGCACTGGAGAAAATGAGCTCACATCTGTCTCATTATAATATATTGTATTTCCATTTCATTTACTTTCCATTCTTAGCAGAGTTTCAAGCAATTTTTCAATTTCCAAACCAAGCAGCATCTTAGAAAAAGTGAGGTCATTTTTTTTCCTTTCTATGGCAGAAAATAGATTGTTTGTTGGGATATTTTTGTGGTGTCACACAACCACCCAGCACAATGCTGCTCTCACAAATACATGGTTTAACCAAACAAAACAACATGAGAAAAAATACTGTGTAAAAGTTACCAAGGCAGAAATTCTATGAACAGGTTTCTTGATGAACACTTCTGCATAATTCCAGGTATCATGGACATAAATGAGTGTAAATTTTATACACTGGATAATTAAATGAATGGGATTTCACAGGGGAAAGTAACACAGGCTCTGACAATCTGCAATTAAGTGGGTTGTAGTGGTGGAGTTTTACAGATATTTAGTGATGCAGGTAATGTCTCAAGGAGTTTCCAAAGTACTTCAGTATTTAGGGAATTAGTTCCTTTGATGTTTTCTGATAGATCTCATTAGTTGCACCTAAAGGTATGTCAGCATGTAAAATAAAAATCTTGTTACTGAATTCAGTATCTGCAAATTAAAATAATGACTTGTAGGTGGCTCAGTCTCTGTATAAATCATTTAATGTAAGCAATATTAAATTTTAAGAGCAAGTTGAACAATTGGCTTGTCTGATATGATTAAAGATGTGAGGAAGAAAAAAAACTTCAACAGTAAATTCTGAAAGTCTAAAGTTCAGCTAACAAGTGTGAAGGGCAATTCAATTTGTCCTAAAATACAAAGAAATCAAAGTTGCTATGGTTTTATCATTATTTCAAAATGATGGCCAGTCTATTGCATATTTGCAAATGTAGAATTTTCAGACTGATTCATCCAAGGTTAGATTGTTTATTCCCAGTCTTTCAATATTTTCTTGCTGTTAGGAATTTTAAATGAACATTTTATTATTGAGTTCCTTGGCAGTAGTCCATATGAGTTGGGACTGTACTTAGAATACAAATGAGAAAATTAATTAGGTGATGACAGTTTAGAATATTAGTTTTCAGCTGCCAGTTTTTATTAGGTCTCTTTTTCTGGATGCTCATGAAGTGATTGACAGAAAATTTCAGAAATATATAGGATGCTTTTAGAAATTTCATACTGGAGAACAATATATTCTAACTCATTTTTTGGGGGAGGAAAAATCCCAAATACCACATTATATTTAAGCTGAATAAGTACACTGCATGGAAATTCAGGAGTTTATCCTCTCTTCTGCCAGATTCCATCAGAAATCCCAACCCTCACACACTGTAAAAAGTTTTTAACACAATAAAAGAATAAATTTCTTGTTCTTTTCCTGAAAGTTGCTACACAGCATTACTGTCCAAATGCTGTCCTACAGATGTGATTTGTATCTCAGTGGCACTGCTGAAACCCAGTGGCTCTGTGAACCACTGTAAAGTTTGCATTAAATGTGGAGTTAATTACCTCAGGAATATGAATTTTACAAAAGAAAAAGAGAAGACGTGAAAGGTTTAATTACTTTGAAGAACACATTTAGTGTAAAAATCATGTTTTTGCAAAACTAGATGAATATTTTAAACTTAACCCTAGAGTTTAACCCTAGTCAATGTAATGTAAATATGGCATCATGAAAGCCTTCTCAGCACTGTGCTTCTATTTAATATTTTTTATTATATATCTTCAACATTCTAATTTCTCATCTTTCTCATTTATATTCTCCTGACATAAAATCAAATTTTAGATCTTTATACAACTTTTATAGCTCAAGTATATTACTATTCAAATGCAAGCACACAGATCTCTTATTAAAATGTCACTGTTTCAGAGACATCTTTGGTGCAAATGTTGTTATTTAGATGAAAACAGATTATCACAACAGCAGAGGCTCTTTTTATGTAAAATTTCATTTTAGTCCAGCCTGTTTTAGAAGCCTACAGCTGTCAGACCTCGTATCTTTCTCTCTGATCCCTCAAGCTGAGGAACTTTGTTTGTTCCTCTAAGAAAACACGTGTCTGTCCTTTAGCTGATTAGTGCTTCAACAAGAACATAACAAGATATTCACTGTTTCCAAATGTTTGCACATCAAAGACAACTTTAAGCAGCTTTGTCAAATGAATTTGATTTGTTAAACCCTCAAAACTGCAGAAGGATGGAGCTGGAGGAGTCTGTTGATTTCTTCCATCTTGAACAATTAGAATATACAAGTGGTCCAGACTATGCATCTTTGTCCACAAAATACTTGTGGTTTATGTATGCCAAAACTTTGCCATTCTAACTTCCCTAAATAATTGCTTTCAGAAATATAAAAATATTTTACTTAATTTACAAAAATGCTAAACTTTGCAGTAATTATAAAGGGCATTACATCAACCTGCACAGCCGTGGCTTCTTGCCACCCAGATCACAACTATGTGAAATACCACACACTTTCAAAAGTACTTAAAATAGTTCTTCTACTCTGCTACTCAAATAGCTAGATTTACCTTTAATAAAGAGAATTATTGGAGCTCATTTGAAAAAAGGACCTAGATTTCTTCTGCCAGGTAGAGTTGAGAATAAATTTTTTGAAATGAGACTATAGCTATGACAAAATAGGAAATCAGAATCAGAGCGAAAGTTAGAGCAGATTATTTTTTAAAATTAATGCCAAATGTCATTTTCATTTATTAAATTGAATTCTATAAACTTCTATAAATTCCATGACACAGAAGACTAAGTTAAGCAATTACTCTTGAAAATATTATCCATTCCTGTGCAGCATTAACCAAAAAAAAAATTCATAAAATACATACAGCAGATAGTCTAAATATTCATGATAATGAAATGTTGACATTTATCTAGTGGGTTAAATAACAATATTGGGTTAAAATTATGTTTATAACAACCACAGCAGCAGGGAGGTGAAGAGGCAGGGAGCTCTGCAGGCATCTCTCTCTGGGGAATTAGCAGCCTCCCCTCCACAGCCAGCAAAGTTCACTGTACTCCTGTGAAATCGAGGGCAGTAGGCAAGGTAAAAGAAGAGAGGCATAGTGAAGCCTTTCCTATCTATATTCCCTACTCAGACTGCATATGTAGATATTCATGAATGTAAAAATCAGTTTAACATACCTTTTACATTATTTATCTTAGTCTTATAGAGTTGAAGTAAATCTATTGGAACAGCAGCAGGCTCCTGCCATCATTTGGTCTAAGCCAGCTGGATATAAACACTGCTTTGAAAAGACCTATGCAACCAGTCAAGAAAAACTTAGAACAGCAGGCAACAAAATCAAAGGAACAGGCCAAATTGAGATGAGAAAATAGGTATAAATGTCAAAACAAAACAGCATCTTCATTAACAGCCACTCAACCTTCATCTCACAACCAACTAAAAGTCCAACAGGTCCTCATGGATCCTCCTTGCTATGAAAAGTAGGAAAATTTTATACTCAAAACAACCAAGAGTAAGAAAATTCAGATCTACATTTGTGCCTAAATATAAGAGAATATAAGAGAATATAATATAAGAGAAGGTTGTACAAATTAATACTGCCAGCAGTCTGACATATAAAGCTTCTCCTCACAAGGATCCCCAAACAGTGCTGTGCTATCCAAGCAGCCATATGGCCACTGAACCTGATGACAGACATGAGCTGACTAAATGTACACCCTGGGCACTCTGTAGGAAACACAGGGATTACATTAAAAGGTCAGCAGTGATAATTCTCTGTAAATGTCTTTTGCTCAAACAGGAATTCTTAACTAATCCATGTTTCATGACCACCTCCTTCTCCTACAACTCTCACCCCAATTTTAGGGTGAAATTAAGACCTTGTCATAGAGCAGTTTGGTTGGTGTGGACCTCTGAAATTTGCTCAGGCACTTGGTAGAGCTGAGAAGCCAACACAGGCACTGTAGCCACAGGAGAACCAGAAAACACAAACCAAACCCAGCTCATGTGTGTGGTGTCTGCAAGTCCAAAGACACACCATGGCCATCTCCTCCTCCATGTCAAAGGAACTCAGTTAATTAATCTAAGCTTCTTAATAACCAATGTCACCTGCATGGGATTTACCTACTTTTGCTGAAAGGACCATTTGAAACTTTTAAAGAATACCCACATTCCTTTACATTTTTCCTCTCTTCATCATTTGTATTCTGCTGCATCACCTCAAAGGCCAGGTGCTGATGGCTTTCTCTAAGGCAGTAATTCAACTTCAAACCAACTGCAGGGGAGTGAATGGGTGTCCTGCCTCTCTCCACAGCGAGAGCAAGGCATGACCTCCACCAATCTCTGATTTACACTGAACTGACATGTGCTCAACCAGTTCAGCATTAAATCTCCCATATACTCCAATGGTCCCTGCTCCTTCAGGACTTCACTGTCTGATTAGAGAAGTTATAAACGCAAACTTGGCTTTCTGATTAATGAGTCATGAACATCACAAGAAGGCAGCAAGTGACCTTTGACGTTCATTTTTTTGCAGCCTTCCTGTAATCAGCATCACAAATACTTTGGCAGAGTTTGTTTATTGACTCTGCACTGGAGCAAAATCAATTTTCTATGCTGTTTTCTTCCAATTTTAGTTCTTCTACACAAAATAAAATAGTGTTATAGATGTCTAGAGTTAATAGTTGTGTGCTCTGATTCAAACTAGGTATGGCTATATTTAACCCAAGTTAGTTCACCTGATCAGGTGAGAGCAAGGATTACATGAAAAAAAATATTTAAGGAATACTGTTAAAATACTGGGAGAAACCCATCAGAACTCAGAAATGACAACTCAAAAAGACAATTTAAAAGTTCTTTATAAAGTAATTTCATGTAGAAGTTTTCCAGGTATTGCTTTAAAAACAAAACAAAACAAATACAAGAAATAAATAAAAATTATGAAGCAAAACCCATTAAAAGCACCACATCTCTGCTTATCATCCTGCCCAGACTGTACTGTGGCTAACCAAGGAAGGAAGTCCTCAAAGGAAGATCCTCTTCAGGGTGCTAAACACATACTGCTAAAATTATTATGCTTAGGTTCCATACCACCTTTTGGAATAGCACCAAAGCACAGAACAACTCCAGGTCTCTACATCTAAGGCTGAGCTGGGGATTTCATTATTGGGGATTTTGCACAGTCAGGCACAAGCCCTGTAATGCTGTTACTTTACCAACTGTCCATCAGCCACAGTGAGTAAACTGGTAGGGTCAAAGGCAAAAAAAGATTTTTTTTTGAGACTAGATCAAGGTAACTCATTCTGTCAGCTGAGATTAAATCTTGGTGCTGGAGCAGGATGTGCAGAGGAAAAGAGCAGCACTTACCAGCAGTTTTTTAAAAACAAGTCAAGTAGATCTGAAGGAAACCCCAAGAAGTTTTATTTTAACTAGTCTCTTAAGAGTTTTTGCAGGCTCATTCTGGTGATCATGGGACTGTGAAGTATTTTCAACAGCCAGGTAGCTCCATATCCAAACAATGCTCATGGGCAAATCAGTTGTGCAGACAGAACAAGAATTTAAATATTTCAGAGGCAGGAGTCAGCCATGTAGTAGACTTTTTCACAGTTCATTAGAAGATTTAGAAGTGAAAGTCTATTAGCATTCTTCTGCACACAAAAGGCTGATTGAGGAGAGACTAGATGAATTAATAATCAAATATAGTGATGCATATTAACTACAGAAAAATCTGCTCTAGAAAGTACAGACATGGTTGCTGAAGTATGGTTAAAATAAAACCAAGTACTAGTTGTCCTTAGGAAAGGGAACAAACACCCTTGAAAAATGTTATTTTTATGTTGATCCAGAGCATGTGGTCTTTACTGATTTATTTTGTATTAAGACAAGATAATATCTGGGGGCCTGTGTCCATCACTAACAAATATATAAATGAACTGGCTTTTTTGCCTCAACTGGTATTTCCTGAATGAATAAGAATGTTAGCTCTAAGCAAGAGACATTGCAGCAGCACACTGCACCAGACTCTGTGTTCTCTTCTGTGCCAGCACAGAAAATCAGTTTCCTCGTTTTGCCACACTTTTGCTTTTCCTAGGGATCTGTTGTGCCTGTAAAACCCTGGAAATGGTAAGAATATTGTGTGCTGAATAGAACCATTTGTGACTACCATGATGAGAGGAAGATATGACAGGAGGATGAAGCATTTTTCAGCTCTCACGGAGCCCCTTCCCAGCCCTGCTCCTGGCTGTCCAGATGTCCTGTGGTGGAACAGGTCATGCAGCCACTGCCAAGCAGGAAATCTCTTAATGGCAGGGACAGCTCCCACAAGAGGAGGGTCATCATCAAATGCATCAGCAGGGCTGCCACCCTCCACCAGACCTGCAGAGTGAATTGCTCTCTCCAGCTCAGTGTTTGATGCAAACTCTTGGAGCTTAATGAAGCTCGGTGGTGCAGGGATGAGGAGCCTGCACTCTCTCAGTTAATGCTGCCCACACTGCACAGGCTCTTGGAGTAAAATTCAATTTCCATCACCACTGATCTTAAGATGAGTTCTCTCTCTACTGCACCCGTAATAGTCATTGCTTAAAACATGGGTGCCTCCAGCAGCCATCCTAAGGAGAGGTGCTGCTTCTCCCAGCTGGGATTCAGGAACAGCTCAGCATGGCACTGCTGTTAACAGCATTCCAGAAAAGCAGTTCAGCCTTGTATCATCACGAGTTTCATAAACACAGGTACAATTTGGCTCTTATGCATGCTCCTGTATCATTCAGAGCTCTGGTGGGGGAATATTTGCACAGAAAGGCTTTGCCCATTCCACAGGACTCATCTTCACAGGAGGATTGGTGCCAGGAAGGACAAGGGCTACAAGAGCAATGCAGGCACTGTAGTGATGAGTGTCAGTGCTTGAGCAATACAGCAAAACTGCAAACCTCCAACCAGGCCAATGGGGGAAAAGGAGGAAGGATCAGAAAAGAAAAGGTGTGCCACAAAGTCACAATTACTGTGTCTCCTGAGGAGAAAATGGTGGAATTATGTCAATTTTCAGGAACACAGTTTAAAACAGTTATTTAAAAAATGAAATACTGAAGAGCAAGTAAACTGCTTGCAAATCTAATATCAACTTCACAATTACCAAATGGGAGAGGTTTTCAGTTACTTTGTGCACTGAATACAAACCAAAGTTTAGAGATTAAATGTCAACAAATGAAGGCAAAGCAGGAATCTATTGTGCCATATCACCTCACTCCCAATTCACTAACAAGCTACTATCTATCTTATCTGTGCTTCTCTTATTGACAATCTCCATTTGTTTCATCAAGAAAAGGGACAATCCATTCTGGACTCAGCATACATCATCCTAAGCAGAAATAAATACTTTGCAATAAATGGCAGCCAAGTGAGAAGCAGAGTGTGCTCTGCTTTGCCACAAAAGTACACAGCAGGAAAGTATGAAGTGCATTATTTCCTACCCTTTGCATATTCACATCTCTCAAACATTCACAATGAACCTACTCTCTATGAAGAGCAGGAGGAACTGCTCCTTTTTGATCCCTCAGAAAAGAGAACCAAGTCTGAAATTGTTCTTTCTCAGCTAACATCAACACACCCAGTGGCTCACATCAGCTGTGGGGGCAGAACCTTCCTTCTCTGCACTTTTGGGTGAAATCTGCACCCTCCAGGACAGGGAGCTCTCCTGGCCACTGTGGCTAGCAACAAGGGCATATTTAATGGGATATGCCTTTTGGGAAGAACAGGCTTTCAAGCAGACAGCAGCATTCAGATGTAAGAGCTGTATTTGAAGAGATTCTCAAGAGCCAAATTGGATGGAGAAATACAGTACTTATGTGAGGTTCCTTACAGGGGAACAACAGACATTGCTCTTTACAAGCATTACATTTTAAGGAGTGAAGAGACAAATTTTTTAATTATTCATTTTGTATCTTCTTTTAGAAAAGCCTTGTGGTGACTGAGATATCTGCCCTCAACAGACAGAAGGTCACAAAGTAAACAAGCTCTAAAAACCTTACACAACTCTTCAAGCTTAGCTCCCTTTTCATCTGTGAGATGCAACACAAGAAGCACATAAAGCACAGGAGCAGAAAGGTTTTCTCGGCAAGAACTTGCAAGGTACCTGCACACAGATCATTTGCAGGTGAAACAAAACAGTGAAAGGATTTCTGTCTCTTGGCCACTGTCACTGCAGTAGGTGTGATTCCTAAATAGAAGAAATTAGATGTTAAGAGTCAAAAGAAAAAGCTGGATGGTGTGGTCACAGTGATACATATAAAGTAACGATTACATTTTGAAGCCAAATGTCCCTGAAGTGCAAAGATGTTTTTGTTGCTTTACAATACCAGCAGGCTCAAACACACAGAGCTGCCACAATCTACCTTCTGCTTGGATTCAAAATTATTTCTATGTATCTGAAAGCTCCAAAACCCTTTTTTTTTTTCTTTTTAATTTACATGAAAGCTAAAGTTTCTTAATGCATTCGTGCAACAGGATGCTTCCCTGGCAAACATCAAGGCCAAAGCCAAAACAAAAATATCACAAAGTACACAAGATCCCAGGTACAGGTCACCACTGAAGATGGATAATAGACTTGATGGACCATTAGTGTGTCCCACTGTGCCTGTACAGAGCCAGCAGGGAAGAAGGAGGCAGTGAAAGACACAGACTGCAGATTAGAAAGGAGGAAAATTATGTAGGGAAGTCAGCTAAAAAAGGAAGCTTCTTACTGAGTCTCCCACTAATATTTTATCACAGCACTATGGCCCAAAAGAAATAGTTATGCCTTGCCAGGTTAAGTACTTTGCAAACAAATATATTGCAGACTGGGCTGAGGAGATGTAAAATCAATGCTATAAACATGTGTCACTGCTAATATTGGCTCATATTTCTACTGTTTACAGCATTTAACCTGCACCTCAGAGAATCCAATAATTATTACATCAATAATGAACACTAATGTCATTGTGGCAACTGCAGCTGGGGAAATTTTGTAGGTTTGTCATGACAAAGTCTAAAAGCCATAACACTTGAAAGCAGACCTGGACAGTTTGGCCAAAATTCTGCCTTGCCTACCTGCACATTTAACAAATATAAATTTTGTGCTGCATTTATCACTGTAAATACAACTGCAGGGTTGCTGACTTTAAAAAGCAATGACAGAACAGGATGCCAGAAAGTTGACTAACAGTGAAGTCCTGATAAAAGAATTAGTTATAACAGAATAATCAGATACAATCAGAAGGGGAATAAGTTCACTGGTAAATCTGAGAAAACATTCTCACAAATGCAATACAGATTTAACTTCCTAATGCATGACTCTGAACTGTCTAATATAAATGCAGTAAAATTAGTGAAAATAATAAAATGGCAAATCCTGTGTGTTTACCAGAAAATGTATAAAGCAAGCAGATAAAAGTGCCTCTACCCTGTAATATTTCAAGATTGCTCCAGTGTGTACCAGACACTCGCAACAGTTTACATCCATGGAAAAGGGATAGACTGTTGATAAGCACAAAATCAGAATGATATGAGCCTGGGCTTAGTCCTTAATGCTAAACTCTGTGTAAATGTGAAAGCTGGGCTCTGGAGATAGCAGCCAAATGTCATATTTGAACAAGTGATATTGGGAAAAGCTAACTGGAGGTCCCAGAAATAGAACTAGAGGGAGGAAGCAAAACCACGGGGGCAGTTAGTTCCTAGATAGGATCTATCATTCACTCGGAGCAAGATGGAGGGACACTGATTAAAGACATCTCTATGTTGCTCAGCTGCAGAGAGAAAACCTCCTTTAATGGAATCATAAAAGTCCGAGACACTATAGGGATATCTAGGTCACCCAGGCCATTCTCCATCACTCCTGGAACTGAACCACACCATGTGACACGTGCCTTTGATTAGCTTTAAATGGCAGAAGGAGGCTGGGAACATGCAAAAAGAGCATAAGCATTCATTCCACTGGCTTACACTGAGCTGTTAAGGATGGCCAGTATTATGGTATTCTTCAAGGGACATGGGAGCTCAAACCACTGCACTCAAACTGTTTGTTCAACATTTATATATTTTTTCTCATATTAATCCACACCTTATTTTCTGACATGCATTTCAAATTTTATTTTAATACTCAACACAGGACATTATTAGGTGGCAGATTGACCCTTTTCTAGGTAGTTCCACTGGTTTATTTGTCTATTTAAAGTAATGCATAGGCACTTATATACCTCCCAATTTTAAAAATAGAACTGCATAAAACAAATTAAAAAATCAATGGCATACCTAGCTAAATT
The DNA here is from genome assembly GCF_052056855.1 of Sturnus vulgaris. Lineage (NCBI taxonomy): Eukaryota > Metazoa > Chordata > Aves > Passeriformes > Sturnidae > Sturnus > Sturnus vulgaris. The sequence goes on from NC_142249.1 coordinate 34,334,981, forward strand.
CCTACTGGGCAGCTCTGATATGTTTTCATAGTTGTTGCTACTATGTTTACATGCAAATACACACTTCTCAGTTTTCTCACTGTCACCAAGTTTCACCATTGCTCCATCAGTGCCTCTTGTTTCTGATGCAATTTACTCATACAGCTATTTTCAACCACTTTAGTCTCATCTTTCTTCCTTTATTAAATGACTGCTTCCTTATGAGCAATGTTTGATTTTCAGGACTAGTGACAAATGTACTACAAATTCATACATATGCACACCAACCATTCCTCTGTCCTGTGCAGTTAAAGCAGACACATAGATTAGAATTTACTTGATTTGATATTTCTCTGTTCTACCCTTTCCATTTCAAATCAAGCGTGATGATCGCTCTTCCCTAAAACATTTAAATGCTGTTGAGTGAAGCAGGATCTGCTCCTTGCTAGAGGTCAGCATAGAAACAAAAAGGTTTAGTAAATGGCAGACATGGAGAAACACTGCTGCAGTCAGAGCACAGAAATGGCACAACACAGACTCAGAACTGAGAAGAGTGAACTAAATTTAGAAAGACAGAAAGAAAAGTAAAAATAGAATGAAGTTCACAAGATCAGAGCTAGCTGTATTTTTAGGTCCAGGGAAGGCAACACTAAAAAAATAGGAGAGTAACATCTTGGTTCAGGAAGCAATGCATGCTAAAACCTAAAATCCAGCATCTCTTAGGGCAATCTGTGCCCTGCCCATTGCCAGCAGGGCAGAGCCCTGAGCCCTTGGCAACAGCACAGACAAGCACATCCAGGTTTGTCTTTCTCCCTCAGCCCTGTGCACACACAGCACAAGCCCTGCAGAGCTGCAGGAGAGCCCAGGAGCACTGCAGAGGTGCTCAGCAGGTCTGGCATCTCTTGAAGAGAGAACTTAAAAAGAAGCAAAAATATCTGAAGAGCCAAAGAAAAACATCCAGCAACAGTCGGCACAGCTGCTGCAGAATAAATGAGGTCTCGATTATTATTTTTAGCAGAAGTCACACACTCCAAGTCCTGGTCCAAAATAAAAGATTTCCCATTATCTCCTACAGCAGTGGGAAGTTATTTCCTACATAGCAACCCATCCCTGAGAGCTGCAGTACATCCACAACTGAATATAGACTCTCATTTATTCCATACTTCCCAGTCATGATCATGTACAGAGCTTGAATATCAGAGATTCAGCATTCCTGGGCAACAGATGCAGGAACTTCCACAGAACTTCAGTCCTGGGAAAGCACTGATTGTAACTAATATTAATGAGCTGGGAAGCAGTGATAATATTACAAGACAGTTCTTGTGGGACCACCAGCAACTTCTGGTATATGGAGAACGTTACATAAAAGCTGCTGCTTCACAGAGTCTGGTACTTAATTTAGGGAGAGCTATCTGAAAAATAAGATCATGCTAGAGTAAAATACTTTATTCAAAGAAGTGAAGCCTTTCATGTGAAAAACACACCAATGGATTTTAAGTCATAAGCTTTCCTCCCTTTCTTTCATAACTTTCTAAACACAATCCCTATACAGGATAATCCATTCAGGGTCACTCCTTAAGAAAACTCCTATAACAGCTTCTTCTATTTCATTGCTTTACTGAGCACTTTAATATCTATTTCAGCCCAAGGCACAGGACAATTTTGCTATCCTGAACAGCTGAGCAGAAAGCACGTGATATGATTTAGGAAATCCCCAGAATGTCAAGACTGGGTTTTGTAAATCCCTCATTGCTATGTCTGCTTCCCACTCCACCTGTTTCATTTGACTCCTTTAAATATTTGTAATAGAAATGGAACTGTAGTCATCATGAGTTGATTTAAAGGACAAAATCTTTATTAGCAGTTATAAATTCCACCTCACTAGGTACCCTTAAATATACAGTTATAAATCTGCAACCATTTCTTCAGTAACGTGCAAATGTCTCAAGTTTCTTTTCCCATTTGCTTAAACTATCATCAAACATTATGGAGACAAAAACCTTGAAACCACAACCCACAGAAGATTAAGAGCCCAGATGAAAACCAGCAGAGAAATGGAGGGTGGCAGGAAATTTGTCCATGTTAGACCACCAAGCCTTCAGGATGCACAGTCAGCTGGCAATGACACAAAATCACATCACACCATGGTGACAAGTGCAAACCACAAAGAAAGAAAGTGCTGCAGTTGTGTTTTTCTGCACAAGGCTGCAACCAGGACATAACCACGGTACCATGTCTTAAAACCAAAACAATTAAAAATTACTGTATTCCAAAGCAAAACATGGATGACCCCAAAATTAATAAATCAGACCTGTTGTTTTAGGATGCACAGATTTAGAGGAGTGGGTATAGCTACAATAATCACGACGATCTTTGACAGCAATGACTTTGATTCAGAAAATATTACTCCTCTCTTACATGTTCCAAGTGCTGTACCTAAGTTTGCATTGCTGCAGATATCTGTAATAACAGCAAGGCTTTACTTCAAACAATATCAGGAAAAGGATTTAGTTCAAAATAATGGCAAATTTTCTGAACTGCTTTTTATGAAGGTACGTTTCATCTCAAGTTTTACTGCAAATTCCAACTCCTTTATTTAGTAATTCTATCAGAAAATAAATAGGACAGACTTACTGGTTTTCACACTTTTAAGCAGTTTAGAGAATTCCAACCTTATAATTCAAGGTTAAAGTCTTCTTGAGAAAAAAACTCATCCCTGGAAAGGTGAAACAATTTGCCAAAGTGGCAGCACGCTTTAGTGGTGGTTCCATTCTCACGTTACTCCCCACCTTCCTCACCACAGATTCAGGAGGCAAATATGATTTAAATTGTATTTTTAAATAACCACAGGTTTTAGGATTAGATTTGTCTAACTACAGCTATGCAGCTCAGAATGTGCAGATGAAGTCCCCATGGTGGGGATTAATTTTGCCTTCCCTCTTGTGAATCCCATAGTCCCCTTTGGGTAATTTAAAAGAATAGTACTCATGTTCCACTTTAATTCTTTCTTTTTCACTGCCACATCGTTTAAAAGCTTTTCAATTATAGTTCTAACTGCAGTAGACTAATTTGTCCTTTAGGTTAATGAAGGAAAATCAACAATGTGCCCCCCCACAGTAATACTGGAGAAGAAAAACAAATTCCCCCTTGACCTTTTCCACTACCTGAGCCAAATCAAGGTGCTCACCCTCACCACATCTCACCAACTTCTATGAGCACATCTCAGCCTGCCTGGGCACCTGATTTTAAACAAAAGATTTAACCAAGTTATTGAAGTTCTGTTTTCTTTACAGTGTTTCCCCAAAGAGCAAAATTATATTTTAAAGTGAATCTTTAAAATCCAACAGACTAGATTCCTTTGGGAAATAATTGTATCAACAGGAAGCAATAAAAGAGCAGCATTTACTACTTCAGTAAAAAATTACTTTTTTTTTTTTTGTTTTTTTGTTTCTCAGATGCTTATTTTCTTCTTAAGAAATATTTTCATTATTCACATCCATCAGTCCATTGTTTTTATCCTACAGTTAGATAAACTTCTCTTGTGCTGGATAGTGTTGGTGGAATTATATATGACAGTACTGATACAGCTTGCATGTTCAAGCCTGCATCAGTAATGAATATTTCTCAAGCTGCTTTGAAGCTTTGGCTATGAAAATAGAATGAAAATGTGGTTACTGTCACAGTAATACAGCCAGATTCCTTAATGAGACAGTATTTTTTATTTTGTCTCAGACAAAATTTTAGAAATAATACAAAAACATGATTAACACAAATTAGGCCTTGCTGTATTACATTATAGATTAAGTTTATGCAGATGTATCCTTTCCCCTCATCATTCACACAAACTTTCTTCAGGTATCATCTTCTTGTTAGTCTGGGTACAAATTTTGAAGGCAACACAACTGAAAAACCAGGGTGAATGATGCCCTGGTTTGATGACATGGATTTTTCCTCTCTCCATCTCTACAACAAACACTCGAAGCCTCTTAGTCTCACAAGAGTTTGCACTGTTCAAAAACCACAACTTTGCACTTTCATTTCACAATTATCCAGGTGAGGCTGGTGGGTCCCACCTCAGTCACTGGCACAGGACTGTCTTGCCAACCAGCTCAGCTGGGTTTCAGGGAAGGACTGGCAGACCCAGCTTCCCTGCTCAAGGAACAAAGAGGTCATTTGAATTGTGATTAACTTTGTGGGTACTGCTGTTTTTCAGGCTGACACAGTACCTGTCAGTTCAATTTTAAAATTCTGCAACATCCCTTTCTGCTGTTTCCAACACGTAAGGCAGAGAATTAATAAATCCCTTTGTCATGGCTTTGTGCTGTTTGCTTGGCAGGGAAGGTGGGAAAATGGAAGACAGGCGGGCAATGACAAGGACATGAGCAGAGCAGCACAAAAAGGAAGCTCAAGGTACAGAGCTCACGTTACTTAGCCTGTCTTGGGACTGATTGTGATGCGTTTGAAACATTGCCTAAAATGATTCCTTTTCCAAATGGGAAGAAGTTTGGTTTGGTTTGTTTCCAGCATTCCCACATTCTTTGTTTTCCTTTCATCAATTTACTAAACTTGGATTCTAGTCTCTTCCTTAATTTGCCATTATGTGCATTTCCTGTAACTTGTGGCTTTTCTTTAGTTCCATGAACCATTGAGCCCCATTTCAACTAGAACTCAGAGAGAACTTGACTGGGTTATCTGCCCAAATTGCAATAAGAAGTTGGCTTGAATTGTTGTTATTTACATTTCTCCTCAGAAAATTTACAGGAAAAAAAATCGCTTGAAATGGAAGTAAAATTATTTTCTAAAACTATGTCAAATTTCTGATAGGATAGGTAAAGGATGAATGCCTCTATTTAAAGGCTCCTCTATTAAAAAAAAATGGAACAAGAAATAGAGAAATAAAGAATAAAATTTCTTCCATTAGCTTCTTAGAAATCAAATCAGAGCGTGTTGATTCACACAGTTTCCAGATGAGGAATCATGACTATGTGGTCACTTGCTGGTATTTTTTCTCTGTAGTAATAATAATGAGAAGAAGCATTATCACACCTCGTATTCAATCAGACCACTTGAATTACAGCCCCAGATTACAGCCACTAACTGCTGGTGTTTGAGGTTATATGGATGCCATCAGTACAGCTATCAGGATAAATTACTGTGACCTTCACCTCCCTGCCTCCAAACAAGACCAGCACACTTTAAGGCAGATGCTACAGTGGTAAAAGTCCTGTTTACTACATGGCATTGAAAGACTGACAAAAATACCAAACCCTAAAATAACAGCAAACAAATCCATAACATCCTACAAATTCACCTAATCAGGAGAATTTCTCATAATTTTTTAGCTCTTGCTGTTTTCATTCACCTATTATCTCATCTTACACATAAACTCTAAGATATTTAACAGCATATGGTTTTGTGATGTGTACAGACTGTGGCTAGAATAGCAAGGTCATAACTGGCCTGCAGGTACCCCTGTAATACCAACATTAATAAAATCTAGGCAGGAAAAAAATAACCTAAGCAATTACGGGAACAAGCTCATCAAAGGAAGAAGGATTTTGCAGAAGAGAAAGGCTGCTGTTACAGCTGGTGTCAGCAATATTAGGAAACTGAGGGACCAAATGTTAGCTGGGACATTCCAAATGAATCCTGAACTATAAACCAAATGGTAATAAACAAAGCTATTTGTCAGCTGACCCCCCTTGGATGTTGTTAACAGGCACACAGCATGCCCATAGCCTATGGCAACCTGCAGACTCCCAGTGATAAAATCATGACAGCTAACAGATGAATCCTTTCTGAATTCTATTAAATAAATTAATAATCTTAGCAACATCATTACAGCAAAACATCCATCTTCTGCAACAGCTGTTCCTCCACTGCTTGTTGCATTTATTTTCTGTGCTCTTGCCATGCCTTATGCAGTACAACTTAACTCAGAGACTGAACTTTAGCACTTCAAAGGCAAACCTATAAAAGCAGATTATTTGCATTTTTTTATGCAGTTTGTGCAAAACATAAGCTTTTGCCTGAATAGAAAAATATGTCTAACTACTCTATCTCTAAAGTAAACAACAATAAACTTTGTTACTTTCTGACAAGAAACAAATGCAAACTTTACAAAATAGGCGACGATGATTCATATAAAACCTTCTCTGCATATTTCAATTCATCAACAAAGATATTAAATTAAATCTAATATGCTACTGTTCTGTCTTTAGCTGACTATGTAGCACTAAACAAAACTTGGTAGAAGTTAAAGTATGCAATAAAATTGCTTCTGAATTTGTTTCACAGTTACAATCTGCACCTCTGTAACTTGAAAAGAAAAATGTTCCTGGTATTCTTTCAGAACAATACAGCCAGGATAAGCAATAAACAGGTAGCTTAGGAAACAGAAATAACAAATAGGAAACATTTCCCATTTCACATTGAGTGCTGACTTCTCCATGTCTCCACATCCAGACGTGAACACATAGATCAGGATGCTGTAACTGACTGTGGTACATAAGCACTGGTGTGTAGTTCTGGACCTGGGCAGTTCTGTTTTGCATTACCCACTACATGCGCTTTCTGCATTGAGAATTTAATTAAACACTTACAGTTCTATACCTCAGATGAAACTACAGCACACAGAAACCTTAGTAAGCCTGGAATCATTAAAATCACATTTCACTTTTTGGTGACACCTCCCATGCTACACAACCAAAGTTACACATTGCAGAAGTTTCCCAAAGGAATAGAAATGCACAGACCACAGGGACTTTTCTTCTAAGAGCTCTTTTGAGACCACTGGTACAGACAATGTATTTGCCATTAAATAAACATGTTCAACATCAGATATGTTTTTCTCAAGTGCATTTAATCTTGTAAATCAGAGAAGTGAGACCTGTGAGAACATTTGTTGTGCCAGTCTTTCTGTGCTGCGATTTCCAATTGTTGTAGCAACAATTCTTGTAAATTGTTTTTTAAACCCTGTTCTTGCAGAATGGCATAAGTCATGGCATCTCTCCATGCTTGTTCTGTAAAAAATTCTTGTGTAGTTTACATTTCCACTTACATTACAAACATCCATTGGATAGCTCAATCTAACGCAGAGCAGAATTTGCCTCAATTTTTTGTAGCACAGCTTTCATGTTATTCTACCTCTCCTTAAATTGGCTTTGGAATGTACTTCAGAACCTACTTTTGTCAAACTTCACACTATTTTAAGACTAACCCCCTTGAAGTGTGATGTGCCCTGCACATAGATGGCAGTTTTTCCATAGGGCTCAAGATATACAAAGTGTCACATTTAGCAGATTTCTGATGTATTTACAATTAATTTCTTTAAAATTTTCCTTCTCCACTGCAACATTTCTGTTCCCTCAGCAGTTAAATTACCTATAAAGTACAATAGTCTGTATTGCAGAGATCATCTCAGTGGTACAATTGCAGCAGCACTAATGGTAGAAACATCCTGGAGCTTTGGAGAAGCTTCAGCAGCTGTATCAAATGAGGAACATAAATCCACAAAACTTGTGTTCTGGCTTTGGTTCTGCTACTAACTCACTGTCTCAGATTAAATTCAGCTCCTTATCTTAGGCCACAGGTATAAACTAAAGACAACAGTATTTTCCCACCAACCAGAGAACAAATTAACAGTTCTGCCAGACAAAGTACTGGGCATGGATTTTGCAGTAAGACTGATTTAAATTCAGATGACAGAAATCACCCTTTATACATCCTTGAAAAATCACACAATACAACTGCTACAATATTATTTCAGTTGCATTTTCACTTTCTTATCCAGGTAATTTACACAGAAGGAAAAAATGTAGAAATATTTTGTGGAAAATGGAATTGTGTATAGGAAGACACTTTTACAAAGCTTACAGTCCCCAAAGTAAAGACAAGGCAGGCTTAGTATGCTCTGAGTGGATTGCCTGTGCATTTCTCTTTTCAGTGGTGGACACTGTTCAGGTTCTTCTACTGCACTATTAGGATGTAATGCACAGTAAGTGGCAAACGTTTCTCTCTGAGCATCCCACAACATCCTTATGTGTCCCCCTTAAGCTGTTTCACATGGAAAGGATGCCATGTGCCACAGTGCCTGAGCTGGAGCACTGAGGGAGGAAGGTCTCCCTGACAGCTGGGAAGAGCATCCAGCTCCTGCTTTGAGAATATCTGCGTGTTTGATTTAAAGAGGATTCAAAGTGAACTATATCATTTATGTAAAATACTAAAAATAAATAAAAATTCTAGGAGGCGTTTTTCCTGAGGAAGAGCACTTTATCTTCTTCCTCCAGTTCCAGAGCAAGGAGAAAGCCCTGCACAGGCTTTCTTCAGGAGGCAGAGCTGTTTCTCTGTCTGCTCTGTGCTCGTGTCCCCATCGCTGCTCTGAGATTCAAGTGCACAACACAGACACACCAGGGAGCTGGGCAGGAGCTGATACAGGTTGAAGGTGACAGGGAGACACCTGAGTGACCAGCACTGACAGAACTTCTTCAATCCCCACAACATTTAAAAGCTGCGTTCAACTTCCAGCTTGATTCTTCCAAGCCCTTCCCATGATGTGTTTAGGAAGGCAAACTCCTCAACACAGAGTGGTTGGGGAAACCAGGGACTGAGCAAGGAGACATCAGTACACAAGTTCTTCCTGGAGCACGGCCAGAGCATTTTACAGTGCAAGATAAAATTTAATTAAGCTTCATAGGTTAAAAACATTTCCTATCAGTTGTTGTCTGCCATAATGGTTTAGAAATGCATAATCAAGTCTTTTTCTCTCTCATCCACACATTTGTTATTAGATTATTGCCCTTGAGAGCTCAGCTGCAGACACTAATTCCTTTTGTATTTTTTAAGTGACTATGAAACATTTATACTGAGGAAGAAACAGACACGTGGCACAAAATGTGTGGCACCAGAAAACCACACAAAATATGCAAAAAATATCTGTGAAAAAGAAAGCTACCTTGCATTACTGTGAAGGTAAAATAGAGATATTTATTTATTCACTGTAAAAAAACCACCATCCTTTACAAAGAATTATCAGCTTTAGACGAGCTCAGTCAATCATGAGACTAATCCCTCTGGGAGAGGCAGAATATTCAGGCTCTATAAGAATTTATACTCATTCTTGATTGGGAATATGTGTACTAATTCCCAAATGGATAATATGGGAAAATTTGATTTCAAAGTGGGAAAGTTGAAAGGATGTCTCCAAAGCTGAGTTGGATAATGGAGAGAAACAAGCTCTGACCCATTTGATGGGGTTCCACAGGAATCAGAAGCTTCAGATGCTGCAGAGCCACTGAATTGCCACCTCAGCCACAGAGCAGCTCCTTAGAACCTGGGGAAACACTTCTGTGGGTTTAAATCTGCTAATTAATGAAGATAACGTTATGTCAAGACAAGAGCCCTGTGTGGGGAACAAAATACCTGCCTTTATTCTAACATCTCTTTTCATCAGTGTGGCCACTTATACCTTGCATCAAGGGCCATCATGGTCACCCTCCAAACACATCTGGTAGCATCAGAAATGACAGGTCAAGGAGCATGAACTGCAAGCATTGTCCTCCAAATACACACGAATGCCCCTCCTAAAGAGCCAACAGAGCTCTTTATTTGGGGGCAGGAGGGCCACCTTCTCCTGCTTGAGACTTTAAAAGCACCACTGGTTACACGGGTTTGTTGAGTGGTGACTCAACTAAGGAACAAAACAAAGATGAAGCAAGAGTGCCTTAACTAACGTGGAAGCTTTTAATCCATTTCAGTCCATTCCTCTGCTCCCTACTGGAAAGTCTGGGCTGCATGTGGAGCAGAGAGCAGAAGCCAGCCTTATTCATCTCCAGCTGCAGGAACAAAAGTTAAGGAATGGTGCACCCCAGTTGTCCTGCCCTCCGCTTTCGAGTTTGCTCTCACCTGGCGCGAAGCTGCTCAAAAGAAGTTTCTGAGTCCCTCCCCCCATTATTACTGTAACAGGCTACAAAGTTTCCCAAAGCCCTTTCAGTTCGCTGGTCTGTGGACCCAGCTTCTCATCCTGAAGAGATGAAAGTAGAAGAGTAAACCATTCAGCTCAGAAAGTGAGGCCTAAGTGGCCTAAACAGCAGGAGTTAATTAAATTCAAGATACATCCAACCCAATTTGAAGTTCTATTCTGGCTGACCTGTCCTGGTGATCAGGTCATGCCCTACAAGTGTCAGCCATTTACACTGGAACAGGAAGCAGAAAAGAAACCTGACAGCAGTCTAACGTGGTATCCAAAGCTCTTAGTCAAGAGATGCTTTAATTCCTATGGTACAGTGTTAAAATGAAAGAGCTTGGGTGTGATCAGTGGTTGCTGCACTATTTGTATCAGTGGGGTCACCTACCAAACGTACATGTGATGGTGTTTAGGAACAGGATTGCTCTTCACTGCTGCATGAAAGGAAGTCATCCAACTCAATTTCACACACCACACAAAGAGTGTCCCCAGCTGCCCCATGTTCCAGCTTGGTGTGAGGGGCCTGAGTGAGGCACAAGAGAGGGATAACCCAGACTGAACTGCCCTGGAGCAGCCCTGACACCTGATTCCACCTGCCCACATGGCCCACGATGGCTGTGCCATCTCCGAGCATCAGACCATCCATAAACTTCACTGTTCCTCCTGACTGCTGATCCTGGGGCTCGTGTGGATCCACAAGGGCCTTGGGGAATCCTCTGCCCCTTATCCACATCACCTGCCACAGCAGGGACGTGGGCTGATGAGGAGTTGCCACTTTCAGACCAATGTGCCAGGAGGAAAGCTCTGAAGCTCTGGCTGGTTGGCTTTGGAGCAGTGAAGACACTGATAAGGACACAGAGTAGACAATTTGCAACTTTGGCTTGAAATCTGACTTCAAAGCCACTTCTGCACCATATGCAGCCCATGCTCCCACACCTTGACTCTTTCTGCATCAGCTATATTTAAGATGGTAGTGAAAACTCTTAGTCAATGATTACATGATACACTATTGTAATTCTGAGGAAGAATTTAAATTGCAGACCTTAATGTCCCTAAAACTAAGAAAACACAAATGATGTTTCCTTGCTATTCAGAAATCAACTCAAAACATTCAACAATAAATTCTTTAACAGTACAGGGTACAACAGCAGAGGTGTTCAGGTATCCTCCCTGACAATTTGCTTCCTGGCTCTACAGCTTTTCCAGGTACCCACCAGTGCTTCCAAGGACAAACTGGTACAATCTAATTCCTAGTGGGAGCAGCTGTTTGTTAGAAAAGCATGGTTGGGACTGTCCATTTGTGTTATTTCCCATGTAAAAGTCAGGTTTGTCAAAAATTTACTATCCATCACACCAAATTACAGCAAACAGCTACACTAAGGTTTTCTCTAGTGTTGCAATAATATGATCTAGAAAATAAAGAAGAAAGACCAGTCACTGGTTATGTTTATTTGGAAATAAATGATGTTACCTACTTCTGTTTAACATCTTGAAGTGTTTTGTAGTCTCTATTTGACTCCCTAGGATCAGTTCAATTTTGTCCAACCATGATGCAGAGGGAGGATATTTTGGACTCAGTGACACATTTTCCCTGTAGCTCCAGGGCTCCATAAGGAGCCAAGTGCCTCTCAACTGCAAGAACTTCAGTGTTACTAATTCTGGCAATGCCCAGTTTTGCAACCATCCTGTAACCCAATTTTTTTCCTCACAGCTCTCCAATAAAAAGTCAGTTTCTTGTATTTTGATTAAAATAGTGAGAAATCATAGAGCCTTTGACTATGAAAAGTTATTATGCTTTCTTCAAGGTCTTAAACAACTAAATTTTTTCTGACCAATAAGATTGGAAAGAAAGTTGGAATCCTTGTATTAAAAATATATTTTTTTTCAGATGAGAAACAAAGAAGATAACCAGTCCTTATGATCAAAAAATATAAAATAATAATTAAATGCTTATGTGTTTTTCATTCACAAAAAATGGTCCTGAAGTGTCAACAAATAATAAGACAGGTTGTTTTAAAGATGTCTAAGAATTTTACAGGAATAATGAAAAAATCTTTTAGAAGACTTAATAACTGCTTTCCAGCTTTATTAGACAGATTTCCAATTCATAAAAGCAGTTTTAATCCAAGTACAAAGACTTCTTTCTTTTGGAAAATATTGAAGGAGCACATTTTACTGAATTAACCAGAGCTTTGAATCAAAAAATGTTTCCTTTCTTCTCTGATTCTTCGCTCTTTTATCCATTATCCCCTAAATTTAATCCACAATTACAAAAAGAGACAGTATCTTTTTCATTGATGGACCACAATGTGGTAATCAAACAGGTTTTAAGGTAAAATTCACACTTTTCAGTGAGTCTTGTATATGTTATGTGTTAACTCGTGACTGCTGATGAATAGTTGTGTGATTTGATCAGACTGGTACAGCATTCTGCTGCTTTTTTCCTCTCAGATGAAAAAGTAATAAATGCCATGAGTGTGATATACAATCTATCCTTCAGGCAATTCCAGCAGTTCAATCGTGTAATTACACAAAGCAATTCTCATCCTTCCAGCTCGAGTCAGTAACAAACCGTGGAGGAAAGTCCTGGAAACACAAAGGCACCGACGTGGCCACGGTGTCCTTGACCCTCTGCACAGAGCACAACAAAGGTGTGCCTGCACCCACCCATGGGAATCTCCAAACCCTCCAAAATGCTTGAAGCCCGAAAAATCAGCCTTCAGAGGCATGCCTGATGATATGAGGATTGATGTACACCTGCACCCTCCTGGTGCTTTCAGTGTGTCTGGCTGCATGGGAACAGCCTTGAGCCAAAAACCTGCCGAATGTACAGTAAAAGTCCCTGGAATGAATATGGTGGGACAAGGGCTGGACTTCTTGCTCACATATAAATAGATGTAGCTAAATGCTCAACATTAAAATTTTATTTTATTAAAATAAAAGTTGAGTATTATCTAGGGAAATACATTAAATAAATTAAGACACAGAAAAAAGTGGAGAAGAGAGGAATTACATGCAAGAAACCTTTCCTGATAGGAAAAATGTTTTACGCGTAACTCTAGCATAAAGGAATACATAGAAATCAAATTTTGCATAGGGTTTAATCTGCTTCTGCAGGCTTAGAAAATGGTATAGCCTCTGCTAAGACTGAGATGCAATCAGATTTTTCTTTTAGTTCCATTTGCTTCACAGATCATGTACAAGTTGCCCTATAACACAAAGCCTGTAGCGGGTAATCTATTGTTCGTGCCAGAGATAAAATAATTGAAAACAAAGCATGACAATGGCTGTGCCTATTAGAATGTCTCCTTTAAAATATTACTTCATAGTATCAGATCCCTTTTCACACCCAATAATTTGTAATAAATTACTTTAATCACAGCTGCATTAACAACATGCCTAGGGCAGATAGGTAGATACACAAATCTAATGGCCTAATTCATGTGGCAACTGATTGCAGGGAAGAAGGGGAATTTCATCAGCTCAGATTCTAATCAAAGAAAAGGTCAAGTTTCCTGTAGCTGTAAGTCAATTGTAGAAATGATTAAAAGTGCATCCACCTGCCTGGTAGGCACTCCTGCTCAGCCACCACAGCCCTCCCCTCAGCCTGGCTCCTCTCCTTGGCCTCAGAGGGAATCAGGTGTCTGCCAGCAATTAGCCTTAATGAGCCAGTAGCACTTCCCTGAGAGGGATGTTGAGAAGCCTAATTGCAGAAAGCAAGAGTGGAGGTTCTGCCTGCCTCCACTGCCTGTAACTCCTGCTCTGCCAGGGAGCCTGCAAAGATCACCCCCAGCACAGCCAGACCTGCAGACAGGAAAATCTGGGCAGAATTCTGCAGCATCCTGGAAACTCCAGGGTGCAGCTCTTGAAAGTGGTACATATCCCCAGCACAGGCAGCTTTGTTCAGATTTGGGGTGCTGATATCTGCTCCCAGCTTTGAGACTTGCTCTCCAGCTGAAGCATTAATGTTTGCTGGGAAACCAACACCTTGTATTTCACTTGTAGATAGGTTGTGATGTAGTGACATAAATTACACTGTAGTTAATCTGATTACAATATGATTCTAATTTTGATGTCTGTAATTACTACCACTTCATATAGCTAGAAGGTTAATTTAATGCCTGAATTACTTTTAATTACCTCTTAAGTTCCTTACTTTCATATTTAATACATGCACTTACTGCAAAACCCCACTATCAGAAGATTAACTTAATTACTTTATTTCAAGTGAACTTCTATTCCTGGGCAATTCCTGGTGATCTGTGTGCTCACATCTTTAATTAGTGTCTAGCACATTATGCACGTCTGTGTTAAGAATGCACCCCTTTAATTGCCATCTTGTATCTGGTAATTGCAACCAGTTTTCAAACTTCCTATGTGCCAGGGATAACGGGGTTCAGTTTTATACAGAGTTCATCAGGTGACAAAGCCTGACTGAAAACCATCAGTAAAGCAGTGCAAGGATTTTATCACACTCATAATTTCCTGAGTTCTGCAGAGTGTGGTTGAGAAATAAATCTCATACACACAGTTCCACCAACCCGTGTTTGTGATGTTGTGCAATTTTCTCACACATTTATAAACTTCAATAAAGTTCATTGGTCATCATCTTAGGAGTATTTGTATGACATAATCCTCCCAGTAAATTAAATGCACTGATTTGTCCCAATCTCAGGGTCAAAATCCACGTCTAACACATTTCACCTGAGAGGACCTGATCTCGCCAACTCAGAGGTGGCTTAGCTCCAAATCCAGCAGGGTCACCAATGAGCATTAAATTAAAGTCTTTGCCAGGCCCCCAAAGCCACAGAGAGTTCTCTTCCATTGCTGCAAGGACAGCAACACCAACAAGCATCCTTGTGAACCTGGCATCACAATGATAATGTCAGCCAGGCATCAGAAATTTTGAGCAGGTAACAGAATAATTGGATCTGAAACTCACTGTTATCTTTCTGATTAGGGAAAGGGCTTGTAATAATCATTTTTGACTGGACACAAAGTAGTTTTGAGAAATTAATGCACTACAGGTTAAAATGCTGTAGGCACTTTTGAATAAGAAGTGCTAGTTGCTATTTAGTTCAGCAAAATACTTTTCATTCATGGGGATTTGGATTTACCTTGCTGTTTCTGAAAGCAGAACATGGGAACAAAAGGCTAAAACACTGTAATATAATCCAGGTCTTCATGGTGAAGGCTAGTGGGTGCTATGAATTTTTCTCTGTATACCATAGTAAGCTCCTATTACATATGAGGCCCTAGAAACAAACATAGGACACAAAAATATTTTTCATAACATGATATTACAAAGTAGTAAAAGACAAAAATAACTCAGTTTTATTTTAGTAGAATTTTCCAGATGGAGATGATTTTTAAATAAATGCTTAAAAGCTGAATAAATTCTTTTAATCTTGCCAGTTAACTGCTGGAAAAACTGGGATGAGCTGCATCAGGCACTCCATGTGCTCCTGCTCCCAGGACAGAGTGAGGTGTGCTGTGCCAGCTGTTCCACTGGCTTTGGCAACTCTGGCAAATGGCCAGTCAAGCACCAGCTCAGAAATGAGGATTCCTCATAACAGCTACTACTAAGAGACGTGATAATGGGACACATAAAGAGAGATTCAAATGTTACAAACCACTACAAAACTAAATGAGGCTGGCTTCTTGACACAGAGAATACCCTCAATTCTGAATGAGGAACAGCAAGTGCTTCTCCCTTCAGAAAACCTGCTTAAACTTGTGAGACAGCAATATGCAGGTAGCATTAATGCTTAAAGAATGGAAAATCTCAGAAAAACGAAATTTTCAGTTCATTTGTTTCCTTTTCTGGGTGGTGCCCAGCATAATAAGAGCATGGTGATGAAATGTGTTTGATGATAAACTCTGCTCAGCTATTCAAATCCCTTGCATACAACATTCCTGATAAGTTAAGGATCTAAAATTGCTTAACCAGTGTTAATGTGCAAGTTAATTGAGGGTCTTATATGAATCCATACACACTACTGAAGATTGATTAAAATAGCTCTGTGAAAGGTACTCTAAGCCAATGCTCTTTTATGCTCTCAATTAGTTTCTTGATGAGATTCCAGAAAGAAGAGAAAGAAATTAAGTGAAGGGGCAGAATGGCATTGAAAAGAAGAATCCAGTGATGCAATTTAAGCTCATGTGCTCTTCTCCACAGCACACTCTGGCTCGTTCTCCACGTGTACCTGTGTGTACACATCACATCTAGAGACAAAGCCCTTGTGGCTCTTCACACAACCTCCACGTTTCACTCTGCTCACATTTCATTCTTCAGATACAAAGCAAATGAAGAGGGGTGATGCTACGGAACACCAAATGCTGTAAAGTTCTGTTCTGGGGATATTTTTATATGTACATTATTAAACTGTTCATATTTAGACAGATTTATTTAGTACTACTAATCTACTGCATACGAGCAATGTATTTTTAACGTGCTAAATATGTTCTGTGATCAGAAATAGGGATTTTTTTATAGGATTTTCCACTGTTTGTTCTATTTAAACAGTGCCCTGGTTCTTCTTTATGGGCACCAAATATTTTTATTTTGTGAAAATTATAATATCAATAAGTGATGGGAAGAGGGTAAAACAGGATGAAAACTCCCTGGCTGCCCTTTTCAGCTTAATATTGACCACATAAGCAACAGCTTGCATAGCTCATCACCACACAGAACTTGTCTAATGTTTCTAGTGCTTTTTTTCTTGATAGTTTGAATAATAGCTTACATATTTGTAATTAAACTGTTGCCTAACAACCCTAATTTAACGTGGGTAGCTAAAACATTACAGACCTTTAGCTTGGACTAGGCTTTTTGCATCTGCTTCCTCATGAGAAAAAAAAAATATTAGGATGACTGGTCAAAGATTTAACCTGGATTCAGCTCTTCAGGGCTGAACGCGGGAATTTTCTTTTTTTGTCATTAGAAGATGATGAGGGTAAGAGATGGATGTACCATCAGGACTTCTTTATCATAAATCCTACCTAGTCAATCAAAAAGAAAAACTTATCTCTGCTTGAACTTTCTGGGTCCTATTGAAAACAAATGGGAGTAGAAGGAATAGGAAAGATTTTAAAACAGCCTAATTGTCCATGGAACCAGATTTCAAGTGTGATCCTCTCCATCACCTGTAACCTTTCCGTTCCCACTGACTAACAGGAACACCAGGACATGGCAAATACTCATTTTTTAAATAGTTACACGCATTATGCACACACACACTTTGCTCTTCACTTCAGATGACAACTTCATTTGCCTGTATAAATAAATAAATAAATAAATAAATAAATAAATAAATAAACCAGCAGTCATTGGCTAGACCTGTACCAATTTTTTTTAACAGAACTAAATTTCAAACTTATATTTATGTAGTTGATTCAGGGCATCTTTCGTGCAGCTTTTCAGTGGATATAAGCCACACAGCCAACTCAAAAATAATTAGTGGAGTACTTAAAACACATAGAATTAGGCTAAAAGAAAAATTCACATAACTATGTATCCCAAATTGTCTCGCAGCATTTGATTAGCTTAATGGAGAACATTAAACAAATACTCTTAATGAAAAAACTAATTTATTTGTGGAGTATAGTTATCATGAACACAGTTCACTCATTTTTAATGTAGTAAGGTATTTTTAATTAGGTTTGAATGTTTAACTACATTCCACAAATCCTTTTACTTATGCAGCCCATGAATTTTTAAATTAGATTTGATTTTTTTTAGTTAAGTACTTTCTGCAAACTATATTAATATTCAAATTTAAATTGAGGAGAAGAAGGAAGATACTGCCTCAAAGTGATGCATTTAATTTGCTGCTACTACCTTGCTGTCCAATATTTTATGAAGAATACAGACCAAGTTTTAAACTTGTAAATGCCACAATGGACTATGTGAGATATTTTCAAACAAGCAAATTAGAGATGATTTTCCAACCCACCTAACAAAATGCACTTAGAAGTGAATCCTTCTATGGTGGTTCCACACAAAATACCACTGCATCAATTCTTTTGTAAAGTTTGTAACCTTCAATTCAGGAAATGCTAAAAGGCCACATTTTCCACTTTTTCACATAGTGAGTAGTATGTTGACCATTGATTTTCCAAATGGTCCTCCAACAGGTTATTTAAATAAAATTTTATTGTACTTTTGTTTAGGGTTGATCAAAATGCTTCCTTATGCCAAAGAATTATTAAAAGAGAAAATGTTCTTTCTTTATTCCAAATTTCAATTCTTTATAATATATTTTTGAAGTAGAAACAAGTGACTGCATTTTGTCTGATTGTAATCAAGTATCTTCTTTTGTCACATCAAAAACCGACATGAAAAACAAAATCATTATTTGCCATAAACGTTAAAACCACCTTTCCTGTGAATAACTGTATGTGTTACTAAAATGTGTTTTAATGGGAAAACTTTTGTTTTATATATTTAGATAAGCAATCACTTCTCTATAAGTACGTGACTGAAAGTACTTGTTTGTCACGTTCTGAATTTTCTTCCAACAGCAACAATTTCAATTTGTTACTTTTTTAAAGTACCACCTGAGATTTTCTTAACTCACTGACAGATGGAGTTATGGCTTTAATGCTAGAAATGTCAGAATTCCTGTTATTATTTTAAAATGTAGCAAACTCACAGGCACACAGACATGATTTATTTTTCATATCAATCAGATCATGTTTGAATGTGTATGGAGCCACTTTCAGCACAGGTGATATGAGAGGGAAGTAAATATATTATATTCTGGTTGAATGCAATTTACTAAATTTCTCTTTCCTCTGTGACTAAATTGTCATTTGTTTTCTTGCAAATACAGGAGCCTGCACCTTCAGAGCCTTCTCCCTTCTTAATGATCATGTCTGTAAAATGAGAAATACTGACATTTTCAGATATGCATTCTCAGTTACCATTCCACATTTTTTATTTGACAGACCAGCGTGATAATGCTGAACTCAAGAGGTAATTACAGAGTGACAAGTTTCATGATTGAAGTGTTGGTTCATGCAATTACTTCCCCAGCCATGTTAGGCAGATATTTCATATCCCAACCACCCCAAATGGTGCTGTTTGCTCTCCTGTTACACTCTGACACGTGCAAGTCCACCAGCCTTCTATCTCTCAGTCTCCCAGCTGAGACGGCTCTCATTAAATATTTATCAGCCTAAAGAATCTTGTTTTAGTTAATTTAACATAATGAAGCCTGGCTGCATGCTAGTTTATCATTAGGGTTCTACCTCAGCAGTGATGTATTGCACTGTAAAAAATTCAGATGGTTCAATGTAATGATGCATTTCGTTGGTACATCAAAGACGCAGAGCAATGATTAATTCATTGATACATGATCAGAAGAATATTGCATTGGGTCTGCTCCAATTCTGCTCTCAGTCCTTCACTGACAATCTCACAAGAGATCCCCATGGTTACCCACACCTTCTTCAAAGGGATCCCTATTTGCTGAAGAACATGGTTTTGTTATTCTTCTCTGATGCTTTACTTTTTAATTTCCTCATCCCTGCTCCATTTTTCCTTCTGTGCCGCATTTCTTTATCTCCACAATCTTCACATGTGACCAGATTCAAAGCCAATGGAGAGTCCAGCACTTACACATTAGGATCTATTACACCTCTTTTTACACCCTACATCCACTTTATTTCTCCAGGCTACTAAGAGCACCGACAAACTTTTCTCACTCTCACATCGTGGTGGTTTTTCTGAAAGAAATTCAGTTTTCTGACAGTCAGTAACTGAGTAATTAAAAACGCATCTCGAGTTTGCAGAGCTAAGTAAACAAGCCAGCAGGACAGGTGAGTGTGTCACGATCTGGGGCTCCCTCAGAAGGACTCTGAGCCAGGTTACACCATCTGAGGTAGCAGCTGATGGCAAAAATCTCACCTGGCAACGTGCCTGCCCCTTTGCAGCTGACTGGGCAGGGCAAGGAACTCCACCTTTCCCAAGGACCTAAGGAGGAGTTAAAAATGTGGGATTTAATTCCTTGGGTTGGAGGAGATGAACGCACTTTAAACCCACAGTGCAACTGCACTACAGAAGGGAGAATTTTAAAAAGGACATAAGAAGTATTTAGGACACATAGAAAAGCCATTAAACCCAGCAAAGTTCAATTTATTCTCTTCTACACTATGAACATCTCTAATGGTTTCCTGAATGACCCTTCTGGTTTTGTGTGCAATCTTGTTGGCTGGAAAGCAGTACATTTGTAACTTGTAAAATATAATCTCCATAAATGCCTCATTATCCTATTATCTGCATTAAGCTGGAAACACTAACTTGAAAAGACATTACTTGTAATATTTTAAATGTTATATAATTTAACTGAGTTTTCCTAAACTGACTATGCTTTGTAGTCTCCCTAGCATAAAAAAAACCAAAACAAAAAAAAAAAAAAAAAAAACAAAAAAACCCACCGATTTCCTTTCTAAAGTCCAGAATCAGTGTAATTACTATTCTTTCCCTTCTTCAAGTACTACAAGGTTTTTGTAATATGCTGATATTCTAAAGTGCAGTATTACCAGACACAACTAATCCCATAATTAAACCTGTGTTCTTCCCTTTCAATTGCAGGTTCTAGAATTATACTCGATTTCAGCAAATCTCCCTTTCTGAGCTTTTAAAGGAATTTTCCTGTCCTTTGTTTCATATAAAATTTCATTTCATTTTTTTCTATTATTTGTTTTCCAATGAATAGGTTAAGATAACAGAATTGTAATGAATTCACATGGTTGTTAAAGTGCTTATGATATTTAAGATCCTTGTTCTTTACAGCACTTATTATAGTAATAATTTGTATTTTTAATATTAATCATGTAATACATAGATGCTCTTCCTTGAAAATGTAGAAAATGTGCTGAAAAAAAATTTTCACTTTTAATTTTACACATTAAGAGTGGCTAGAAAAGTCACAATTAAATTCAAGAACATTTTGTGAAAGCAGTTTTTGTATTTCAGCACAAGCTCTGTAGTTTTAACAAGAGGCTGGAGTGATGAGAGAGTGATGAGGCTGGAAGGCAAAACCAGGATCTGCATAATCCCATTATTGACCTTCAAAATTGCTTTACTAGTTGAGTGCAGCTTTTGAATGAGTGAAATGTCCCTTTCTCTGATTGGCTATGTAGGTATTCATAGTTATATAGAAATTAGTACTGGAAAATGCTAAAAAACATAGATACATTGTTTTATATGTATTTAAAAATAGCCATTTCAGTTTACATATGAAGATACATACACATTTTGTTTTTACATAAATATTTATTTATGTATATATATTTGTACACATTAATCATATCATTTATATGTAAGCACCTGCCATTACTCCTTTACTAGAAATTAAGTAATTCCCTGATTCCAGTGCCTGCTCGTGGCTGCACTGTACCAATGGCAGTGAAGGAGGACACAGCTGCATTTGTGAGAAAACTCATTAACTTCAATTGCTCTGCAAATTTCACGACAGAGCTCTAGATAGCAGCCTAATTAATGCAGAAAGCTATAATTTTATAGATTAAACCTAGAGAGCCAGAAAAAATAGAATTCCTGCTGTCCTCTTCTGCAATATCAATTTATTTTCTTGGTGACCTGTCTGCATTTGACCGATCTCTTGGTAGACAATTTTTCCAGACTGAACATTGGACATTCTAAATAAAAGTTATATAAATATTTATTTATTGAAATTATGTAGAAAATAGCTGGTGTTTTGGTTTGGTTTTGGTTTTTTCCCTTTGATTTAGGTGAATGAAACTAATCAATGCAACCATGTAAAACTTAATAATCTTTAATTCACTTTGGTGCTGTTGCTGCACTTTTCAAATCTCTGCACACACCACAGCTGCTCAGTACACTGTAAGATTTTGGGATATGTATTTTGTTTATTATAGGGCAACATTTATGGAGACCCAAGATTCCACATTTATCACACCACAGCTGCTTGGAATTTCACCAAAATATCAATGACTGAAAATAAATCCTCACCTATAAATTCCAGTATGGACTATTCAAAATAACGAGAAATTCCTAGAGAATGCCTGGCAGTGGTCGCCAAATCAAGTAGCTTTGGTTCCATGCAAGAAAATGAACAAAATAAATGTTCATGGAGCAGCTGCCTTAAAAATCCTGATCTGGATTGCTTGGTCCAGTCATGTGACTGCTCATAAATTTGGATTGGACAATTACAGGTGTTTAACAAGGATACAAAGATGGGGCATTTTGGATTCAAGTGCCCATACGTTCCATACCTTTCTAATTTACTTCTATTTTCCCCCCAGTTCTGCACCAAATGCCATCCCAGGCCCCTGGGGGATGGAGCAGGATGATGGAGAGTTCAGTCCTGCTGCAGGCAGAGCTCCCAGGGAAGGGTTTCTCTGCCATCAAAGTGGCCTGGGGACCTTCCTGGCACACTTCTTCATTCCTTGATGCTGTCAAAGTGACTTAAAGGCTGTGCAGTGTTATGGAACTACAGGACAGCCCTTTGGGGCACATGCACTGGGTCTGAAGGGGCTGTAATAAACAGCCAGGGAAATTTATTTGGATCAACAAAAGAAAATTTAATTCCTCCCTCTTCTCTAGGTAGGAAAATGAACTACAGCTCCTGTAATGTTCACAGTCTGCATTTACTGACAATATTCTGGATTTTTATAGAGCTTAATTAATTTGTGAAAAGATTATAATTACTTTATTACTACAAATATACACGATATTTTTAGCTACAGCTGTTGTTTGAGGAACGGTATCACCAGGTCCTTAAGAACTGACCTGGCAACTGTTTATGAATAACTCTGTATTATTCCCACTAAGTCTAAATAGCTCTCCACTTCAGTGGAATCTAGCAGAAATACATAAACTACTTCTCTCATATTTTTATCAAACACTGTTCCCATCATTTATCACCAGCAGGGCTACAAACACCAACAGTCTGAAAACTTGTTTAATCAAAGCAATCTTCTGTCTGAACTAATGCTTAATATATTTGCAAGCAATGTATTAAGAGCTTTGGAACTCCTATGAACATTTGGTCCCAAAAGCGACAAACAGGATTCTGGGGGGTTTTCTGAGTTCCTCTGCTCTGAATTTGTAGTATTAAATAAAATAAAAATAATAAGGACTGAAAAAAAAAAGACAAAAAAACAAAACAAAAAACCAAACCAAACAAAAAAAACCAAACAAACAAAAGACCCCCCAAAACAAACAAACAAAAAACCCCCAAAAACAAAAACAAACAAAAAACCCCAAAACACACACACACAAAAACCCCCACAAAGAAATAAAAAAGCCCAAAACAACCTCCAAAATCCCAAACCAAAACTACTTTTAAAGCAGGGGAAATCAATAAGCTTAAATGAGCCTCTCTCAGAGGCTTTAGAACAGAATAGAAATAAAAAAGAAAGAATATAGAAGATACAAGCAGTTTTAAAGTCCTCACAATAAGCCAATACCCAGGAGGGTCGATTTCATCATCTTCAAACTGTTGTTACCACTCCCACCAAATGTTGTTAATTTAAACAGTGGTTTAAAACAGTGCAAATTAACACTGCTGCTTAGGGGAAAATGAAAAATCCATGCTCAGTTGTGCACCAAATTAATGAATAACCCATTACTTCAAGAAGGAGGACGGCACACCATCATGGTAAATACACATTCACATTATGTGCATGGCATTGCACACCCATCCCATGACTGATTCCTAACAAAATACATTCAAAGTGGAAAAAAAACGAACATGTTTAAACCCAAAATGCTCACTGCACAAACAGCTCATGGGATTTTAATGTTTAGAACTTGGGATGGGGGCCAGGTATTTTCTTTTTATGAAACTTTCCCAAAAGGAGTCTTCAGAACATAACCTCTGACAAGAGGTGCAGGTGAGTATAGAGCTCATAAATCCACCCATGAACAGACTCCCTATATAACCAGAGCAGGACTTTGGATAAAGGCTGCAGTAGAGTGCTGTGCATAAATTTCAGAGCCCTTCTCGTCTGGCAAATCTGCAGGGAACACAGTCCCTGTCTCTACAGAACCATGACAGGACCCAGCTCCGTTTGACAGGAGGGAAAATGTAGCTCTCCATATCCAGCAGTCAAAAATCTAAAGCATTTTAAATTACTAATTTCTTCCCACACAGCCAACAGTGAAGGTCTCAGCCCATAAAATACATTTCTTGTAATCGCTACCAGATGTGAGCTCAGTGCTGTCTCTTTTACAGAGAGAGGAGTTTGGCATCCTTAGAATTTGATTATTTACACTCAGTTCCTCCAGCGACTTCACATGAACTAAAAACAAGAGTAAGCCCCTGACATCTCTCCTGGTTTATTTTTTCTAATAAATTGCAACAGTCATAGCTATCTAAATATCCATGAGCCATTTCTGTGGCCGATCAGAACAACAACTGAGCAAGTGATGGTCTCCACTCCCTCAAATTACAAACATTTCTCTTTAAGATGTACACCATGGGAAGAAAATACAGGATTTTTTCAATATAACTCCCCAAGGTAGTAATGAATTGTCTTGAATAGAAATGATTGATTCCCTTAAATCAGACTCATGGCAGACGTGCAAAAACCTGAAAAGGATTTTCAAAAGGAACTAGAAGCATATGTTCAAGAAAGCAAATTGCATCCCACTCCAAAAGAGTTTCTGTTTTACCTTCAAAACTGTTCTCCACTGTCTTTTCTCAGAGAAGAAAAAGGCACTTTAAGGGCCTGAGCAAGAACTAAACTGCAAGTAAGGAAGCATATGATTAATTCAAATTATAAAAATGGCAATAATGGTGATACTACAGCTCTGCAAAGCGGGTGTATTGCTTCTGACTTTATAGAGTCTGAATTTCAATTACAGAGGAGGAAATTGTTTCATCCATATAAGTCATATCTTCTAATGGTTTGCTATTTGACTTATGTTACTACTTCTATTATGTTGCACATGTTAATGTGGATATTAGCCCTGGGGTAAGGCACTGCTCAAACACATTAGGCATTCTGCAAATTGTGCTGTTTAGGAGACTTTTCACTCCTGAAGAAGGAAAAAGCTTGACAGGTAAAGTCAGACTGTGATCTAGAGCACACTTCACCATACCCAAACCTTTCCAAAGTCACACACTGCACCCAGATCTCCCCGTGCTAGGACAGTCCCTTAAGCAGGTACAGACATTGCCCAGAAAGTCATCATTCTTTTTGGAATATCTTTTGTAAAAGAGCAGAGGTAGCTCAACAACCAAACTACACTAGAAACTGCACTTTCTCCCTTTGCAATGGCTATCCTTCTTACCTTGGCAAATGTGCATGATTTGAACCAAAATCAGAGGAATTACTGTATTTTAGCTATTTTACACTTCTTTTGAAAGAAAATGGTTTAAGATCAACAACCAGCAGCACTGCCTGCAACGCCAAAAATTACGAAGGCATCAGGAACAAAACAAAAATATTAGTTGATTATTTTCTTCCACAAATGTTGCCAGACACAAAACTAATTATAGGCCCAGCAGCAATATTAGTCCTAAAAATATCTGTGTAATCTGACATCTGTTATGGATCAGTACTGAGAGCAGGAACATGGCAATGCATTAGATGCAAATATTTTGAATTTTGTTTTGCATACTCAGGTTAACTTCCAACATTCTTCCATGAAATCAGCAGTTTACAGTAATTACTGTCTCTAACTGTAGGGGTTTTTTACCTCTCAGCCTTCATGGAAACCAAGTGACCTCCATTTCACATCATTTGGTGTGATTGCACCAAAGGAAACATTAAAAGTTACATCTCTGGGCTGTGATCAAGCAATTATTTAACAAAGCACAAATAGTTTCCTAAATCCAAATAGAACACATCTAATCAGAGATGGCTAAATAATCCAAGAGAAATCAAAGGGACTTTATTATCTTCAAAATTATCTGCCATCTGCTACAATTCCCCCCCTTTCCTATATATTTTGAGTAGGGTTAGTTTCACAGCAGGAAGAATGAAAAATACACATTCATTAAAAAAAAAAGAAAAAACAAAACAAACAACTTCCCCCCAAAAAACACAAACAAACAAAAAAAACCTATTGTGGACAGATAGCAATTTACTAGAAAAATGTTTTTGGATTCTTATGGAGATTTCTGTCTATTAGAAAAAAATAATCTGGTTGTCAGATAAGCAGTTTTCATAAAGTTGTCATGAAATAAGATGTAAAAACATACCCAAGATTTTCCAACAGTCTTTCTTTACCTTTACAAACACTTTTCTTATATGACTTTAGGATTGAAACCTTGTTCCAACCAAAATGAATGGCAATCAAAGATGGTCTTCCATTCCAGAAGTGAGGAAAATTGGAAGCAAATACACTGTGTCAGTGAGAATCACCCAATGAGATAGCCAGGCACCAGGAGTTCTACCCAACACTCTTGTTCGACTATAAACTAAATTCCAACAAAATCCCCTTCCCTGAGATAATTTGGACAAAAGAAAGACAAGACACAGTCCCACAGATCTTGTCCTTTCAGTTTCTCAGGGGAAGGTGTCTTTAGGAAGAGGTAAGGATGCAGCTCAGGGTAACTATTAACTCAGTCTCATATCCATGCTGACCTTCTGACTACTCTGCAATGGCACAGCCCAAGCATTCTGATGTTCACACAGGTTGAGATACACAAAACAGAGATCAAATGCCATCAAGACTTTTGTCAAACCCACAGAGAATTAGCTGACAGGTTGAGAAGCTTTGGGAATACAGAACACAGAGTGCAGCCATACTTGTCTTAGCTCCTTAGAAAACCATGCTGGAGATACTGTGGAAATGGCAGAGTTTGAGATATAACCAGTAAAATCCACTGCAGGAACACAAAGATGTTCTTCTTCAGAGCTCCAAAGGGGCAGGACACTAAACACAGTATTTTGTTTAACAGTCTAATTCACAGGAGTGAGGATGCTGGAGAAGAGTGGCTGCAGAGCTGATGCTTTCCCTGGTACCCTACAGGACAAGGATACAGGTACAGGGGCATCACTGGCAGAGAGAACAGGGGAGCTGCAATCTCCTTCTGGGAGCTGGCAACTGTTGTTCAAACAGCTGAAGGGTTTGAAGGGGAAGGAAGGAAGGACTTGAAGTAGGAAGATGATTCATCTTCTCTTAATGTCCTGTCATCTGGGTCTGAAAGGCAATGATCATTAAGTCAGGCTTTAATTATGTGGTCTATGGTAGCATCTGGATTTATATTCCTGAATTGAGAAAACAGAGGAAAACCCAGCATGTGGGAAGATTATGGTCCATAGATGGAAGGGAGTTCATATAATCTAATTAAAATTATGAAAAAAAAAAAGATAAAATCGATCCATTTAACTTTTAAAACATTCATAAACTACCAAATCCAGAGGGTCTATGTGCAAATAACAAATAAATTACTGCCAACAGTTATTAAAGCATAAGACAGCAATGTTTTTAAACTAGAAAGTCATCTAAAATGAGTTTCTCACACAGCTGCTTTTTAAAAAGTTAAGGAATCCAAATATGCTATAGACAATGAGAATTAAAACAACACTGAAGAGGCATACAGGACAGAGAATCCTTTTATTATGGAATTTTTCTATGCAAATAACAATTTCTTCTAAAAACCTTATCAAGATACACCTTTAGCCCAATTTCAGAGGTATATCTAATAAATTATTTAGATTGTTACTCATTGAAAACAAAAAAGACAGTTTAAAGCTCTTAAAATACTGGATTACTGTGTCTATGACAAAGAATGTATCTGCATTTGTATTTATTACCTATTATACAGCTAATAAAATGCACTACAAATTGCTCCCTATAAGGAAGGCAAAGAAAGAAAATACCATGGGAAACAAGTCAGTATTGGAGATTTTGTAAACAATCAAAAATAACAGTAAAGATGACTTAATAAAATTTGTTAATTATATTTGTCACTCTCTTTTCAGAACTAAGCCATAATTAAAGAACTCAGGAGTCCTGAGGAGAGGAGAGGAGAGGAGAGGAGAGGAGAGGAGAGGAGAGGAGAGGAGAGGAGAGGAGAGGAGAGGAGAGGAGAGGAGAGGAGAGGAGAGGAGAGGAGAGGAGAGGAGAGGAGAGGAGAGGAGAGGAGAGGAGAGGAGAGGAGAGGAGAGGAGAGGAGAGGAGAGGAGAGGAGAGGAGAGGAGAGGAGAGGAGAGGAGAGGAGAGGAGAGGAGAGGAGAGGAGAGGAGAGGAGAGGAGAGGAGAGGAGAGGAGAGGAGAGGAGAGGAGAAGAGTCCCTCCCATGGGAAGGAAATCTCCATGAGAAACCCTGGCCATGCAAACCCAGAGCCCAGGCTGAGAAACCCCCAGGAAATGGGGTGTGCACACAGAGATGACACTGACCCAACACACACACACACTCTATGAGGAAAAACTTAATTCCTCATTACACCTCACCTTGAACCAGGTCTGGATTTCTGGCATCTGAACACCACCCAATCAATACTTTGCTTCCCTCTTGCCACAAAAAATTGTAACTGATACAGCTTTACATGGACACTGCCCAAAACTAAAGTATTAAAATTCTCAAATAGAACTGACTTCTTATTGGTGTTATTCTGGCTTGGAGTCACATCACAAGCCAGAGTATTGGCTCCTGCAAATTAGATGTTTTTACTCTTTTTCCTCTTTTCCCCATATGGAAAAATATCTGAAGTCTGCTCAAACAAGTCAGCATAATTCAGGTGTTTCCTAGATAAAGATGGTCAGAAATGAAGTCACTATATTTATTTATATGCACTGACAAAGGTATGACTCTGATAAGCCAGCACAAAATTTGTTAGCACTTAAACCAAAAAAAACCACAATGTACTGGCAATGGCAGTCACTATAAAAATTTTATAATTCAGATATTTTTTAATGGGAGAGTGGTAAACCCATATTTATGGAAATAAAAGGATCAGAGAAAAGTAACCCTGCTTCTCTATTTCTGTAAAGTTTAAAATAGCAATAGAAACTTAAATATGTATTTCTAAGGCCTTTGGAAATAAAAACATTAGGAAGCACAGAAGTCTCTAAGAAACTTTTCTTAAAATAAAACTATGAGAAAGGATGTGCATACTCTAAGTTCATAAGAAGCTCATTCTAATAAATACTTTTCTTCCTTTGCTAGCATTTCAGTGCAACAACTGAAGCATTACAACAACAATTAGCAATTTTAGAGAATCCTCTGTGTGCTTTCTAGCAGGCTCCATCAGAGAAAGGGACCGTTTTTAAAATATTAAATGAATTTTTCCTTCATTTTAAATCAAGAACACCTTGCCTGTCTACTTGCCAGAACACCTGATTCTTACCAAAGGGAAATACTTATGTGTAGTGAAGACTCTCTAAAAGCCATCTGCCCCAAAATTACTCAACCAGTTAATGAAAAAACACAAAACCAAAACAAACAAAGAAAGGATTTGTGTTGCAAATGTTTTGAGTTGGTTCTCAAAAACAAATGAGAAAAACGCAATACACAAGCACACAAAGCAAGATTCTTTAAACATACCCATAGCCTTCATGGGAAATCAGAGATTCATCCTGCTACAATTTGACTGGCACAATAAAATGATTTTGCAAATGAAAACAGCTTTCTGTTTTACAAAATGGAAAGTTGCCTCATCAAAATGAGGAGAGAGAGCTGAAGGTCAGAACAATGAGTCATCTTCCTAAGGCAGAGTCACATCAGAGAGACCTTCAAAGAGGCAAGTAGTTACTCACAGGCATTTGAAAGAAGAGGGGGAAAAAAGAAAAAAAAAAGAAAAAGGAAAATCACATAAATGAAAATTGGCTGAAAATAAGCACCAATTGTCTGTCTGGTTTTGGAGCTATTGTGCCTTCTGCAGTGTATCACTAAGATGGGTGATTATAGCACATTATAGTAAAAGACAATCTTCTAGGGAAGTTTTGAGAGAGCCAGTGATTGGTTAGCAAATGTACAAAAGACGAGGAAAATGAATAGCAATAAAGGGAGGGAATACATTAAAAAAATAATAAACTGAAATCAGATAAAGAAGCTCCTACAAATCTCTTTTTTCTCTCTCTTTTTAACATAAATACTAAGAAGTGAATGAAAGACAAAAAGATGAAAGAAGGATGTAAGACATCTTCTTAGTCATGGCATATATTTTTTGTTTTCTAGTTGCAAGCAACAAACCAAGCCTTCCTTCCCCCTGGTTTGGTGTTTGCAAACCACTGTGCTGAACAAAACTCCTGGCCAAATCAATGGGAAGAGTCACAGTGACTGCAGGGAAAGTTTTAATGCATCCATCCCATGGGCTGTTGCTTTTTCAAACATTCTGTGTCTGTAATCATCAACCCTAAGGAAACATGGAAACACAGGGACTCTCATCTGTGCTCAGAGTGCAGGGGCACCAAAGAGTGAAGGCTGAGCAATCTCTCAAAGGCAGCTCACAGCACTAGGGCTGCAGCAATTTGGGCACAATGTGTGTGGAGCTCAGCCCTGGGCCTGGCTCCTCCACTGCCTTTCAGCTTCCTCTGCACATTTTTACACAGCAACAAAGAACAGGGCTTGTAGGAGCTCCAGCTCAGGGCCAAGACAAAAAGACCAGCCCTTACAATGCCAACATTTGGTCAATAGCAAAGCCCAGAGGCTGAAACTTTTCTAAAGTCACTCAGCAATGGACGTGAAAGGGAGATGTTGCTCTGTATTATGAATACTTTTGTTCCTATTAAAAATATTTGCTGTTCAATTAGGGTGAGGAGTCAGAAATACGTTCCCAAATTTTAAAATATCTTGGTTTAACATCAATAGCACATACATACTTTTCCTTAAAACTTATTTCAAGTTTCATGAGTTTTAAGTGATCGAAGCTCAATGAGAGGCACCTCCTCTGATAAACATTTAAAAGCACACTTCAAGTAACTTGTGCTCAGAATGTCTCTTTGCTACACAAAAGTAGTTTCTCCTTAGCCCTGATTCTTCTTTTTAAACCACCTTTCAGTCAAAGCAAATTCTATTATTTTACTAAAAGAGTACATTAAGTACAAAACCTTCATTCAATAAGTAAGCCAGAGTAAGCTTGACAAAATAGGATGTCAAATTACACCTAAAGCACTTCTGACACACGCCAAAGAACAACTATTTGCACAGCAGACTGGCAAAACTCTATTAGGGCATCAGAGAAAGTGAAATCATTCACTCACCTCATGAACTTTCAAAAGAAATCTGAAATTAAACAATCTTTCTTACAATTGTAAGAGTTTGGTCTCGTTCAGCCACAGATGTGGCACTGATAGCATTGGAACATTATTCCTGTAGCATTCCAAAATGCAGTGTCTGGTGCTATCTCCTATTCATCATAACTTTTGTCATCATTATAGCAGTAAGGCCACAAGTGTACTATCTCCAGATCATAATGAGATCTGGCGAAAATTATTTCTTTTTCCACTTTGATATCACCTTTGTCAAAGTGCAAATTAATTCTGTGTCATCTGGGAACACATATCGTTACACTACTTTAAGAAATATGTTATGCAACTCTGACTTCTCAGTATTCTGGTACACGTCGTTCCTTCCAAGTTCCTCTCTTTATAACATTCCTTGATAAGCCCACTTCCCTTTTAGGTACCAATTAATGAATATGAGGCCTGAGTAACAGCCCTGTACAGCAATGAAAAGGCAGACAGTCTGAGAGTGGAGTGCATCCTGAATGTCTGCCCAGACTACACATTCCCCATGGGATAATAAAGCAGTTAAAAAAGAGAGCACTGGAATGGCTACTCTATCAAATTAGAGTATGTAGAAAAGGTCAAAGCAGTAGAGCACAATGATATAATTCACAGATTATACAAGACATTAAAATTCTGATATGACATTCTTTGGGGGAAAAAAAAAAAAGATTGTAACAAGGACAGAAAATGGCAGGCCATTAATCCATTCCCATGACAACATTCGTACACAAATTGGAAAATGTACAATCCAACCCTTGTTAAGCCTTTGCTAAGACTGCTTACGTGGCTTAATTTCAGGTACCACTTATTGAATCCCTGTCAACAGCTTCTGGTTATATTTAATGGAACTGCACAAGGGGATGAAGTTGAATGGCACAATTTATATTTCTAAAGATATACACAAGTTCATAGGATCAGCCTCCTGTTTCAACACACTATTGCATTTGCTTCACACAAGCCTGAACAAGACAGAGATAAAAGTTAAAATTATTCGTAGTAGACATGTGAACAAGCATACTTGAATGTATAAAATTATGTTAATAGTATTATTATTGCCATTATTATTATTATTTGTATCCCTGTAGGACCTCAATTTGCTAATCAAAACTGAGGAACAATCCTATTTGCTAGCAGAACCAAAGAAGGACATGGTCACCTTTCACCATGAGTTTACAGATCTAATATTAAACATGCCATGATCAGGGAGTGTAACAACTATAAAGACAATAAAAATGCAATTGAGGAGCCTGATGAAAAGCAGAGAAATCAGCAGGAAGATTCCCACTGTTTGAATGGGCATCGTATCAAGCTTTTGATCACTCCAGTTACCTCCCTATAATTTACAGGTTTTATTTTTGTCTCTCATTAATGAATAATACCAACTAGACCAAGCTGAGGCTCACCCTAGCCACCACCATTGACTCACTTCTTGTGTGTCACAACAAAAAAATGCTTTGCAAAACAATTAGAGACAGAAATAAAGCAGTGGCTGCAGTATACTGCGGAAAAGAAATCCACTGGAGCAGCACATAGGGCAAGTCCACTTTGACTGGGGCAAACATGGGAAATTTTTTGAAGAAGATTCTTTCTTTAAAATTTAGATCTGAAGGAAACAGAGAGATTCAATAGTAAATTCACCTAAAACTACTTTGATTTTTAATGCAGTTAAAATTCTCAGAATAGTTATCTGGGGAATACTTAAAGTCCAGCTTTTCACTAACATTACACCACGTTCCTTCATCTTTGACACAGCAGTAGCATTAAAGCTGGTTATAAAATTTAAGTCAGAAAGGACATAAGCTACAAAGAGGTTCCTTTTGTCTACCAGTGCAACAATTCTAATACAAATGTAGATTTTACATCACATTATCTTTGGTGATTAAAGGTCAGTTTGTACACTTGCCAAGTGGTTTGAGTTCATGCCCTTACCTCATGAAAACTTCCCTATGGGGAAAATAAGTCAGGAATAGAACCATAAAGAATATTGTGTTTGATGATATAACATGCCAGCTTTGTCATTTCTTTCCTGTCTGTAGATCCACAGCAGGTGAAACAGTTATCTGTGTGTTCTGCAGCCAAATCTCAGAAGGAAGGATTTCTTGCTCCAGACTTTCCATTTAGCCCATGACTGAGATTGATTTGCCCTTATTTCTTGTCATCCTCTTTTGTATTTCAGAAGCAAAGGAGGCTGCACCAGAGCTCAAATGTTTAGGCTGGCAGCTTCAAAGATACACTCTGCTAAACACTGAACGGTGCCTTGGCCTTTAAGAGGATGTATCATTTAGTAGCATCATAATTTCAAGCTAAATATATTTTTAAATTTTCAGGGGTTTACCCTTTTTGAACACTTAAAACCTGCTTGCTTATGTAGAATATGCAGGAAAGCCTGGGAACCTTTATTTTAAAGGTATCAAACAAATTATTTCTACTCTTCCAGTGTGTGTCCGTAGCTGTCAGCAGCATTGGCTGCACAGAATACTCCAGCAACACAGGCCAGAGCACCAACAGAATGAATTAGAGGATAATCTACTGTAAGAACACTTCAAATATGAAATCACAAAATCACAGGATAATTTAGACTGGATGGGAACTGTGGAGATCATCTAGTCCAACCTCCTGCTGAAAGCAAGGCAGAGGTGCTTGCTGAGGATCTGAATGAAATGTGCACAGGTACTGTCACATTTCCAAGTGAGTGTTAGACTGTGGTGTTAAGATCCCTGTTATGTTCTCTCTGGCCCTATGGATCATTCATGCTTTTTTTCAAAAGGTAAGTCATCCTCAAAAGTTCCCTCATCTGGTTAGAAATGGTTAGAAATGCTGGTCAGAGTCTGCTTCTTGCTCAGCACAGCAGAGGGTGGAGCTTGACTGGCATGTCTAGAGCAATTATGAGTTAGTAAGAATACTGATAAAGCAACATTGTAACAGCTCTCATCATCAGAAATCCCAGTCTAAAAACAGAACTGCCCACCAAATTTAAAAGCAGACAGATCTGTCAAATCATACATGTACATTCAGGTAAACAGCAGTAAAATTCTTGACAAGAAGTCAGAGTTTTTGCTTCAAAGCAGCTATACATCATCAGATAATCAATACACTCAGAAGTAAGCATGGGTCACTGATTTATTTTCCCACATCCGCCTAAGACAGTAAGAATGCTGGTTAAAATCTGACAGTTACAAAACTATGTCCTGCAGAACATGGATTTTGCAGTATATTAACATGGGAAAAAAATCCTTACTGAGCTACTAAGACTCAATCCAACACACATTTGAATGAATGAGGAAGTGTTTTTTAAGTTTTTTATTTCTGCAGCTCCCCAGGGAGTCTTGTCCAGCCCTCAAGAGATCTGAAAACTCTGCCCACTCAGAGCTCTGTAGGGTTCTGACACACCAGCTCTGCTGAAGCACCCCTGGAACGATGTGCAGACACCAGACAGCTTTGTTTGCTTTTTATTAAAGGTGCCTAATAAAGTCACAAATGTTCTTACTGGCTAAATCTCATAGCAGGAACTACATTGTGCATGCAGTCAACTGCTCTGCTGTTATTTAAAACAAACAGAATCAAAGCTTCTTTCTTTCATTCCAGCCATTATTATTTACATCTTGAAGCCAGCACTGTACTGGAATAAAATAACTGTAACCAGGTGCACTCTGTTCTTTCTGGCAAATTAGAGCTTTGGTGCAAAATACATAAGGCTATTTGAAGTCAAGAGTTATGCCATGGATAAATCACCCCGGTGATATTTTACTATTTCATGTCATTACAACACAAGCTTTGGATTGTCTCTGTGATACACAGTGCAATGTTCTTTAGAGAAGTAAACCGTGCTTCTTGCAAAATGTTTCAGATGGGAGTCTCTTTACTGTCTTTTCCCATTCCATTTTAAATATTTGATATGTATGTCTTCAGGGAAAGACCTCTCTATGTGCAGTGCCTTTGATTCAAAGCTATTGCCATCTTCTTCACTTAGGAAGTGCTGAAAACATATCGTTTATTACTGGGAAATCTGTGAGCTGTGTCATATTTTCTAGTCAATATGCTAGGCAAAGAGCAGTACAGAGCATTTGGTGTCTTTTACCACTAAAAGAAAAGAGATTGACCTTGCACAATAGAAGAGAAATACATTTCCAGCATTAACTAAGCCAAAGCTCCTGGGAAGCACGTGGTGGCATCAATTTCTTTTCCACCACTAGAACTGATGTGTGTGCTGCTTCAGGAAATGGTAGAAAGAATAGAGGCCAGAATTTAGGAACAAAAACAAAAACATGAGGACAAGCAATTCCATGTACACTGTAATATTTGAAATTATATCACAAAATTGCAATGGATAACAGTACCCCATTCTGTGCAAATAATTGATTATGATCAATTTAAGTCCTGAGAAACAATACTGCAATTACGGATCATAATATTGAATTTATGTCTCCACAGAGATGAAATGGTATAAGAAGAAATACATATAGTATGAATTTATGTCGTTTTGTAAGAGACCATAAGAAAAAAGTTAGGTCTTAGGTGGCCATGTGACAATAAAACCATACTGTACTCCTATGTGCAGTTACACTGCTCTTGCCACATACACAGGCAGTCTAATTTTGGTTGCCTGCTACAAAGCAACAACCAAATTAATTCATGTTTTATAAAAGCTCATGGAGCATTTTACCTCCCATTCTTTTCTTTTACCTCCCATGCCTTAGATAGATCAGCTCCTTGCCACTAAAATCCAACAAATTCTAGCACGAAACACAACATTTCACACCGATATTGTGACACAGGCTTGGAGCCACGGGCCAGCGCTGTCCTTGCTCAAACTGGGTCTGTGACAAGTCAAAGACACAGGGCACTGACTGAGCATCAGCCCTGGCACAGAGGATCCTTCATGTCCATGTCCCAGCGGTGACAGGGACACAGAATTCAAGCTCTGCATTCAGTGCAAATGAGGGAGCAGCTGCTAGAGACACAAACACTAAACTGGAGATGCACTGAGACACAATCACAGCACACAGACCTCAAGAGTCACACCAGGAACAGCCCAAAAGAAACAACAACTCATGACGGAGACTAATACAGAGTGAAAAAATTCTGATCTTGGGAGGGAAAAAAACCCCAAACCTTTTTCACTGCGTAGAAAATTCAGAGTGGGGGGTTTTGATGTTGTTGGTTTTTTTGTTCTTTCTGGTTTTTGGTTAATTTAACATTGTTAATAATTCCAATAATTAGACTGTAAACATATTCCAGCTTCCTACTGGGACATTGCAATTCCTGTTACTAATACAGCTATTGTTAAGGTAGTGCCAAAACATCAGCCAAGTGACCTTGCTCTACCAAGTAAGAGGAATAACCATTAAAAATGGTTGCTAACTCTCTATAATTATGAGATTAAGTGGTACTATATTGCACAGCTTTCCTGTGAAAATTCATGCGTGGCATTGTAGAGAAAAGCATTCACAGGATGCCAGGCAAAGGAATATGCTGCCTATTATTGCACACATATCTCAAAACTGGCCCAGTGAAATCATGGAAAGACTCAACAACAGATCAGGTAACGAGTCTTATAAATAGATTATACATTTTTTTTCTATATTATCTATAGAATTTTATCATTACTTAGTTTTTTACATTGCTAGAAAGTTCTTCAGGTCCAGCATGTGGAGCCTGTCCCACTTGGCTGTGTAATGATTCCTTCTTACCCTGACCTCTAAAGGAAAACATCTCATTATTGCATGCAAAATAATTACTGACAACAGAACAGGAGGGAGGAAAACAATCCCATTTATAGCTTGTCTGATAAACACGTTAATAAAAATTAATTACAGTGAATTACTTAAGCAAGGGTAAGAGCAAAATTCAGTTTTATGTTCTATATACACTAGAAGCCACAATCTTATTTTCTATTCCAGTTATTGTGCCCTCAGTTTGCAGAAAATGAGCAATCAAAAACTCCTTGCCTCAGCTTTAATTGCTCACATATCCAGTGTGTAAGTGCTTATGTAGTAATTCTTCTGATACACATTTTAAATGTCAGTTTTCTCATTTTTTAAAGTAGTTAACACAGACCTCACATAATCACCTTTAGCCATTATCAACACTGCATTGTTCTTTTTTTAACACTTAAACCTTCTTTTATAGCATATGCTTATGCAATTGCAGAAGAGATCTGGTTTAGAACACTAAATCTTTGCTTCTTTCACTTGTACCATTCAGACATATTTGGTAGAGGGATAAATTCCATGAAAAGAGTACATTTATTCTAAGAGAACTGGATGTATTCCTCAACACCTAAAAATAGTGTGTGAAATACAGAAAAATAAACTTGTACTTTCCCAGACTTCAACCTCCTGCACAGAACAATGAAGTCTGTTGAAGAAAGGTTAAATGGTGGCCATACAAATATAACTTTTTATAGCAATATCAGCCACTTTCAACTAATTTGAAGTCACAAAACTCTTTTTGGTGCATCAATGATTTTTACTATGACAATGATGATATGATAACCTAAGTTATTAGAAAAAGTAATTTCCCAGTTATTGTATCTAAAGGCAGTAATTACTATTTCAATAAAGAAAATGAGAACTATTAGGATGGCAAAAGAGAAGTAAATTAGCTTTATACCCTACACTCAATTAAACTATCATAGCAAGAAGGCAATGAATTAAGGTAATTTGAGGAAAGGAATGGGATTTTGTTAACAAAGTGTTTTAACTTCTTGAAAATCCAGTGAAATCAAACATAAGAGCAGCATTAGCTATACTAACACCTGCTAAGACCCTAGGTAAAAATAATCCTGTAAAATATAAGTAAATTATGTCTGCACAGCTCTGCCTGTGATTCTGGCACTAAAAATTCACAGAGCTGTCCACCACAGGGACAGTCTTCTGTGCTAATCTCACCCATTGCAAAATAATGTACAAATGTAAATTGGGGTACCACAAACAGACACTCCCCTCATTTAAAAAAAAAAAAAAACAAAAAAACAAAAACCTCCAGAATCTTTTAGGAACTTTCCATAAAGCTGAAGCACTTTTTTTCTATTACCAAATTTTAGACATTGTACATTTTGCACAGACCATCAGTACAGTTTCCAAGGCTGGTTTTTAAATAGGAATCCAGAATGAGAAATATGTTTAGGAAATTCTTTTTTGCATACTTTAAAGCAATCCAAATATTTAGTGCTCATATATTTTTAATGATTTTTCTCTCCAATTTAGGAATTATTAATTTTTTTAATTAAATATGTTTCTATTACATTACATATAAGTATAAAGTTGTTCATGGAAAATATTTACCCATCTCTTATTTTATGCAAAGTTCCTGTTTCTGACTGGTAAATTCTGCAGTTAGAAGGATTCATTTGCTTTTTTTTCTTTCTGAATGTATATATTGTTTTATACAAACATAATTAAAGAAAATAAAATACTTTTAGTGGCATTTTTGTAACAACATGGGCTTGGCTACCAAATTCTAAGAATATGGAAAGAGAAGTGATCAGTGGTGAATTTTGAACAAAGTGACTGTGTCTGCAGCAAGGTGACTGTTCAGGTACAAACTGTGACTTTCCTAAATCTTAAACTGAGTACTCAGTCCCTTCTGATTTAGAGAACATTGTCCTTTCTAATTAGGCAGCCAATGCAGATTAAAAAAACCAAACCAAACCAAACCAACAAAAAACAAACAAACAAACAAACCCCACACGAAAAAACCCACCAAGAATCTAAGTTGTAACTATTTAGCTATTAACATGCAGCACAGTTACAAAAATTACTGTCAATATTGAGTATATTTAAGCTTTTAGTACCTGAATTTCCCCATCTAGAAACTGTCTATTGCACTCCAGCACCTAAATCTCCCAGTTTGATGAAAGTATTTTGTTTCACTGTTGAGCTCCTTCATCAGGTGTGGTGCAGCACTGAGGCAGGTTAATGAATCTTCCCACATTATCTCCTCAGGAGTGTTATGTAGCAGAATATTTCCCATATTAGTGCACCATGGCTGCTGTGACATTTAATGGTAATCAAATACCATTTCTTTTAGTGAAACTGACCTTAGAATTGTCTTCAGACCTCCAGGGGATGTAGGAAAAAATTAATTCTAACTTTCAGAACGTTTAAGTTAGTATAATTCAAGCTGTTAAAATAACTTTCAAGCTTTTAAGTGGAAGAGCAAGACAGTAAGATTTTCTAGGCTAAAAATTTGTAATTTATCATGTATGCTGTTTCAAAAGTTAATCTGAAGTATTCAAAAGATAAATTCAAAGATGATCTTTACTTTCACGAGGTGAACATGGATAAGAACAGAATATTTCAACTGGAGAGTTAGTCTCATTTTTTGCCTTAGTTGTCAAGCACTGTTTTATTTTAGCTTACAGTCTCAGGAGTGTTACCATCTTGTCTGCCTTTTAAAGAAGGATTTTGGAAAAATCACCATGTATCCCAGAGAAGGTTCATAGGACTTTAGCTCATATCTTTAACGAACTAATGTTCCATTTTATAACGATTTTTTCTCAAAAATCTGGATATAATTTCTCCATTAGAAAAATGTGGTGTTGATTTACCAATTTTTTTCTGAGTTACAGATTAGAATCAGGTTAAGTCCTTGAATTTTTTCAGAATAAGCCCCAATTATTTCTTTGCATCTAAGCTTATTAAAAGGGTGGTAAGTGATTCTAACCATCTGAACTGGCCACAGCATTCTTTCATCAATACCTTCAAATACTGTTTTCTCTTCATTAAAATTTCAGTGCTCACACTTCCTTTGGAAATTGGTACTGGACTAGTCAGCCACTGGAATTGAATCCTTCTCCATTACCACCATATTTTCCCAGGCAGCTATATATGCTAAGTTTTGACTGGCTATCTTTATCAATGTGATATGCTGGAGATTTTCCATTCCAGTTTTTAAAAAATAAAACATAACCCAGGTAGATTTAACACAGACACTGGTAGCAGTGACTTATCTCAGTGCCTAATAATATTAACACTTATCATTGCTGTGCATATATATGAAATATTACAGATTGAAAAAAAAAAAGTCTCAATGCAAAACAAAGACTTTAAGTCATAGGAAATAGGAGTGATGTCTCTCCAATGCTATGACCAGAATCAAATGTTACACAGTCTGTCAAATGCAGGGTGGTAAGAAGACACTTTAACAAAAGGACTGTATCCAAAACCAAAAATGACATTGCAAGAGATGCCTTTTTCCCCCATCATATTCAACTCTGAAAATTCATTCTTGGAAGAAAGCCCACTAGTGAGGCAGCAGTGTACTTAAAATACTGAAAAGCACCACAATGCATTGTAGTCCTGGTTCAAAAGAAATGTTACTGTTAGTACCAGAAATATTACTCCTTATTTCTTTGATTTTTGTGCTTATAGCACACTCAAGCAGTTGAACCAACCTTTCTTGATTTATTTTGTATTTCACTGAAGGGAACATTTTACCTACTAAAGTAGGTATTAAAAATCCAGTAAGGAAACTTCTCAGAAATTCAACATAAACTCTTCCTACTAAAAAGAAAATTCAATAAGACGACTGAAATATTTTACTACACTGCAAAATCTCTGTGTTCATTTGATATAGATAAACCAATCAAGTATTTACTGTTCCTGGCTTCCTGTTTATTACTAAGGCCTAACACAATGAAATCAGATTTCAAATGACTGAATTTTATTCACCATTATGAAATTACTTTACCCCAAAAAAATCAAATACACTAAGTTGTAAATCACTTTTATTTTTCCCATTTTTTTTCAATTATAAATTAATCATTTCATTGATTACAATTGGAATTGTGCTAAATTATTCTGGCAGAACAGGAATGTCCAAAGTTCTCCAATACTGTTACAAGGGTGCAAGGTTCACTTGTTTTCTACAATATAAATAGCACATAGGTATTATAACTTAAGTGTGCTGTGGTACTGAGAACAACAGATCCCACCTCTGGACTGTCTGAGGTGGCTCACACTGGGATAAATGTATTCAAAATTCGGTCATGACTGCAGAAATGTCACCTGGCTCTACTTAGAGCAACATTCCTCCAGCTTCTTGTACATGCAAAGGAATTGAAAAGCAGACCTGAGTAGAAAGTAATTATCTCCAGTGAAGATAAATTTCCATATTACAGAAGAAGATGTATTTGGTTGTGTTGATTAGTTAATAATTAGCTGTTTGCTGGCTCCCTATCAGGCATACAGGCCTTTACAAGTCTCATTTTTAGGTTAAGTCTTCTTGATTCTTTTACTGAAAATGTTGGCAACTCAGATCAAAGATACCTGAGAGCTCAGTGCTGCAGCTCTGAGCAAGCCTCCTTGGGGATCTACCAGCCTTGACACCCAGTGCCTACTGAAGTAGGAAATAAATAATCTAGATTTAAATCCAAAAATACTAGAATCTGCTGAATAATTTATTTTAGGAGCTTTAAGTATTTCATGAGACCAATGAAAGAGAGAGGGTTAACTCCTTCATGATACTTATCTCCCATATATAATGTGGTAAAGATGACAAATAAAAGATATTCAGTATTAGTGTTGCTGTAACATTTTGCCCAACCACGTGAGATTTTGTTACCCTTGTGGGATCAAACTGAAGGGATTTTATAATTTTTCATTTATGTCATATGCACACTGAGGTATAGGTGACATCATACTCAATCTAATGCTAATTCACTTCCTGAATCAGCCTGTAGATTTTAAATCTTGTCTTGTGACACCGAACGAAGGTAAAAACAGTCATTTTTATCCAGTCCATTGCTATTACAGGGATGGGCCCTCCTGAGAGAATTTTTTGCAAGTGGATTGGAAGGCAGTGACAGACCTGCTGAGCAAAACAATGAGCTACAGTCAGACACCTTTCTCTGCCACTGAAACCCCAGAGAGAAGTGTCCATCTCCATGCCCGAAGTGACTGATGGACAATACCTGAATACAGCAGAAATCAGACAGCCTATCCTAAGTGCTCACACTTATGAATTCATAAATCAGCATCATCTTAACTGACACAACAAAAGTACTCTACATTTCCAGAAATCTATTATTTACATTCATTGTACATGAAGATGATTTTTTGTGGAAGTTTAACAGGTAACTAATCCTTATTGCCTAATTCTTCTGAATTTTTCTAAGCAAAAGGAGCTGTCCTAACCACAGCTATAACATGCTTAGCAAGAATTTGGGGAAAAAAAATGT
The DNA here is from genome assembly GCF_052056855.1 of Sturnus vulgaris. Classification (NCBI taxonomy): domain Eukaryota; kingdom Metazoa; phylum Chordata; class Aves; order Passeriformes; family Sturnidae; genus Sturnus; species Sturnus vulgaris. The sequence goes on from NC_142249.1 coordinate 34,377,284, forward strand.
ACATTATGCCTCTCTTACCTGTACAATTTGGTATATCTGAAATGCTATTAAAACTTCACTCAGCAATCAAGTATTTTAATTTCATATTTTAATGATGGATTACTGCTGAAAGCAGCCATGATACGGAACTGAGGAAAGAAAAAAATTGTATTCTTTATGCAGCAGTAAAATGTAGGAGTGCAGTGAAATGCTGATTAAGATTTGGAGCGTAATTTGGAGTGTATTGCCCCTAACTGCAACAGAGAGGCTGAAAGGTAAATTTTACTGGGGGGAATTTGCACAGAGTCCCTTTACAATCCTAGAGAGAACTAACAGAATTATTTTAGGAAATGTCCCCGAAAATACCTACTTTATACAGTCTTCTGCAGTGAAAAATACGTGAAATCACCAGGCTGTAGAAAATGCCCATTTTTCAAATAACTGATACTATGAAAAGGCACACAGGAACCACTGCAAGTCTGAAGCATGTGGGTACATTCTGGACTATTTGTGGCACTGCTGAGGTACCATCCTCACTTTCTGCATTTCAGAGTAGATGCAGACAGACCAAGTCTTTGTGGAAAAAAAGGTGCACTTTTAACAATTATTACAAAGCATGCCAGTAAGGCAGGTCTGTCTTCTGCCTGCATCCAAAATCTGTGTTTTGCTTCAAAGCACAGCGATCTTTGGAAGTTCTTATATCTTTGCATTTTTCTGTACAAGGTTTTCATTGAAACATCAGCTGAACCTGACTCCTAAATATTCATGGTAGCCCTTCCTCAGGTGTGGGAGATGACTGCAGCCATAATCACCAAAGGCAGCTCTAGTCCATGAACACCAGGAACAGCAGGTGTTGGAAAATAAACTGAGCACTGTGAACTACACAGCAAAGAGCTGGGGTTTGTAGTTACCCAGCACAGACATAATCCCACCCACAGACTGAAGGACACTGCACAGCTCTCACTGCCAACAAACTAAAGATGTTCCTTAGGCAGCAATTCCAGTGGGACTCTCCAGTAAGTTCCCAAATGCACAAATGGATTTTGTCCCATTCAGCCTAAATTGCCCTGCACATATTGCATACCAAGTAGCTCAGCCTCTTTCTCATTATGTGTCTTGGGGAAAAACGTGACAAATTAGTGATTTATTATCTCATTGGCCAGGCTGGTTATTGGGTAGCTGGACCCTGACTCACAGGGCAGGATTACTGAGAAATCAAAGATAGAACTTCCATTTAATATAACAGTGCACCTTTACTAATTGAAATTTAGGGGAAAAAAATAGTGTCTTAGTAAGAGTTGAATTACACAGTAAGTCAGGGAGAAGAAAAAATGTAATTATTTAGACCTAAATAGCCCGACTAGAGGATTTTTTTTTTTTTAATTTAACATATAATCCCATTACCACAAACATCTCCCATATATTCAAGCACTAGTAAAGTCCTATTTATGGAATTCACTTTTCTAGATTACCTTATATGAAAAGCATAAGTCACAAAAGAATGGTCACTGAAGCAGAGGGCAATAATAACTTTACAGCAAAACTGCAATGCAGGTCCTAAGGTGCAACTCCACCAAACTGAGGACAATTATTTCAGATTTGTGCCGTTTGACTAGAGCAAAATCTAGTTACATCTCCTGTAACAGGTGACACAAGTATTTGGAGGCATTTTGCTCATTACTAACTTCAAAATCAAAATGGGTACTTGCTATCCACAATGTCATTCCAAACTGCATTTACCACTCAGTGGCAGGTATCTATCATTTCCAAAAATTGCAGACACGCTTCCTATTCATTCTGTTTGCAGAAGTAGACTGCTAGCCTTCATCGAGTCAGCTTGTCACTGTGAACAAATGCAACTCATCAATGTCAAGACTGTATAATAAGACAAGAAAGCAGAAGACTGCTTGAAACCTCTTTTTTATCCTGAAATAAACAGCTCCAGAATATTTATAAGTTCAGCATTTCTATTCATCTCGTGTATTGATTTAAAGTGACACATAAAATAAAAGAATATGGATAATTATTTAAGCCAGAAACAGAAGTCCACTAAACATCAGGCTTTTGACACCAGTCCTGAGATAGACAGTTCAGTAGTCCTCACTCAGCCTCTGGTGGCATCTATTACATGGGTTGTCCCACTAAAATTACCATTTTTCTGAGTTACAAGATTCCTAAATTCACACGGAAAGGTGAATTTTACTGCTGCTGAAAGGTTGGAAGGGACTGATTTGGGACCAGAGTAATTAAGTTGCTTCTTGGGCTTATATACTGAACATACCTATTTTTAATTTCTCATGTAGAAACGTTGTTGTATTCACTATTTCTTGCTTAATATTGTTGATTACAGAGTTAAGGACCACAAAATCCACTGTTTGGGCATTTATTTCATTCCCAAATCATTCAAAGCCAAATAAATATATAATCTCCAAGCCAGACTCACCTATGCAGACGTCACATCCAAAAGTGAATATGGTTAGTTACACCAGTCTCAGTTACAAAACTAGATTGAGGATTTTGCATTATGTCCTTTTGTGCAGTGTTCACACACACATAGGAGCATCCTACATGAGACACTGAACCCATATAAATTAAAGATGCAAGTGAAATCTTTGGATTTGGGACACTCCTTCCCATCAAGTAGCAAAAAATAAAAATCAGTATTTTATCAAGATTCACAGTGACAAGGTTGAAAATGCCAGAGAAGCACTCACAGTCATTTTAAAATTTGCAAACTACATGTTTAAGTGACATACATATTTAAGAGTTGAAAGGAAAAGAAAAGCAAAACCGAACAGTTAGATATTTCAGGAACTATAGTGACAACTATGTGGGAATACAAATCTTCTTAAGTTAAATAAAGTCTTATTCACAATTATGTTTTCACTACAAAAAGGCTTAATGAGACAGCTTAACTCAGAGAAAACAATTTCAAATAGCATTCAAGAAAACAACCTGCTTAAACAGCATGTCTTTGCCTCCTACATAAAGCAGCAAACCAAGAAGAGCCTCAGTAAACAGGGAAAAAGGCTTCTTTCCTTAATTTATGCATCAAGTCCAGCTTTGCAGAGTCAATTTTAGAACAAAAATCCAAGGATGCAGGTGCTACAATGATAATTGCAAACGATTTTGTTCTGGAAAATACATTTATACACACACATCCTTTCCCCAATCAAGTTAATGTTGCAGTTCACTGTAAAAGTATTGAAATAATTTTTATTTCACTGGGGAAAAAACCCAAATCCTCACTTACAAAGAATAATCAACATATAGGCTTTGGAAAACAGCAATTACCACATTTTAATCAAAATTCCTTATGATGAGAGAATTTCACTGTTTACTGCTAATACGTATGAAAGATTTCTGTTCCCTCACTTTTTTCTTTTATAAAAGATTCCATTTAAGGAAAGTTCTGTTTTCACCCAGGGGCAATAATTGCAGTAACTACTTTCTAAAGATCTGGGATGCATTTATTTAGTCAGGTGCAGCAGTCAGTATGGACTATTCCAATATCACATCACACATTACACAGTCCTGACTGTACTGGGGTTATCACAGGGACTCAAATTGTTCTTACATGAGGCCACTATTTCCTTGAGAGACACAATCTTGGTTTATTGTAGAATTCTCTCTGCTGGGACAGAAGTTTGTTTTTGAGTAGGAGACCAATTTGTCATCTCTCACCACCCACTTGGTTGATGATGGCAAGTGCAGCAGACTTAGTGGTGATACTTTGCTCTTGGTTCCTGAGAAGAAAGTGAGTTTTTTGCCTGAAATACCATCTCAAACCAATGATGAACTCAGTGGCAACAGCTGGGATACTCAGGGCACTTTTAAACGTGGTCATCTCAGTACTGACCTACACTTCACCTTGAGACAGCTTTTGGAGAAAATAACAGGATTTCATAAGCTCTGCACAGCACATTTTATAGATTTCTGGCAGGTCTCTGATTCAGTGTATTGAACAACTTGAGGCATCTGATCAGGTGTCCTTGAAAGGACACATTATTGACAGAAGAGCTCCAAAAAGGACTGGAGAGCTGTGTGGGCAGCAGGGTGGGCTACTCCTACTGCCTCTGGTGTTATATTTACATGCATTCAACCAAAAAGAAGATTCATTATCACACACAATTAAGCTCCAAAGCAAACCCTCACCATAAATATTAAAGACACTTCCACTCCAGAGCATGACTAGCTCAGTAGCCTCCAAATCAAGAGTATAAAGACATGCCTGTGATAACTGGATTAAATATATTTACTGTGTTCTCAATACCCAGGTGATGCCTTAAACCACATCTACATTGATAAATGAAAAAAGGTTTCTGTCAACAAAATTAAAATACAGGATTTCTGATCATCCATACTACTTCATTCTTAGCTTAATCTCTAATTCAGTTTTGACAAGTCCAGTCCTCTCCTTGCAATACAAATCTGCTCCAAGGCCCTAAACAATGTGGGAATAATCAGCCCACGCCACTTAGCTATTCACTGCAAGAATGAAATGCAAAGAGCATCATGATAATGAGTAACTGAGCAATAAAGAAATTGTGTGAAGCTTTCAAAATGTCAGCTCGATTCTCAGTGGCATCAAATCTTTTCCATTTACCTTAGGTGGTCTAGTAAAAACTATTATATCCCTTTTTACATATATTCTTCCACACAGCTCTATAGCACCTTTCTTTTTGTTCCAATTTAGCGAATATTTAGCATCTGTTATATTTTATCTCACATGAAAGTTTTTCCAGTTTTGAATATGTTTTATAATGCCCTTAATGCACTTTAATGGAATATTATTTTTTATTTTAAAACATCTTATCCATGCATATTCTGCATTTAACTAAGAATGCTCCATAAACAGAATGAAGTTAATATGAAATGCTACAGAAAACGTATGCATTTAACAAAATTAAGATTGTTGATTCAAATACAATTAACATTGTAAAATTATTCAAGATGAAAACTAATGAACATCAATGTAAACAAACATGGCAATTAGAACCTCTACTGTATACCATCTTTCAATTTTCAAATTTTTTGGATTGTTGACTAAATACACCAATCAATAAGCCAAATTCTGAGATGATTCAGGAAGCAATCAAGACTTCAAGTTTTGCTGAATGATTTTATAACCCAGCAATCCTGTTAGGAAAAGCTCAGTGTGCATTTAGATTTATAAATTATCAATGGAGAAGAGCAGTAATTTTTGTAGGTACTGCCTTGGCTGACACACCACAAATTGAATTGAACAGCAGCAGCCCAAAATCATCTGCTGGTATAGCCAAAGCTTTCTAATCAGGAAATGTTTATTTCCATTAAGAGTGAGACAGGAAATCCAGTCAGAGTCTGAGTCTCAGCTAATAAGCTGTAAGCTTTCTTTGTTTAAAGCCCACTTGTGAAGAAGCATCACTAGGCCACAGTAATTCAAATTCTGGACTAATTTTACATATAACAGCTGTCCTGTGGCCTGCAAGTTGCAGAGTTATTCCTTTCATTTAAATGCAAGTTTTCACTGTATATAACTCTATTTGCTTCTGTGAATAATGCTGGCAAGCATCACTCTGTTCACTCTGTATACAACTGCAGCAACAACTTCCTAAAATCATTTCACCTCAAGAAATGGGTTTGACTCTAAGATTCACGTGCAGCACTGTATGCACAGCTAAGATTGTTTACTATACCTTTGCTGTTATGAATTTAGCCTGTTCTACAGCACCATAAGCTCACCACAGTGTCTCTTACAGGGCAACATTAAAATCTCCTCCAATTCGCACTACATGGGCTGCAGAGATTGAACAGAGATGCAGACTTGCCTAAAGCTTCCCAACAATGTTTCCTGAATGGAACACTGTGATGAATAAATGCAGAATTTCCTGTTTCAGCTCAGCCAATGTATTTTTAGAAGAGCAAAATCACCTCAGCAGAGCACTCTTTTCAGTTCTGACTCTAAGGAGCTTCCTAAAGTCTATTTTGCAGTGTGAATAGACAAGATGTGCTACTGACCTAAAAAGCAAGATTAGGTCAGTGCTGTGAACTGGATACCAATTTTAGTGGGGTGATTGCTTTAGAATTTGGCTTAGCTTGTACCATTGCACTACTGACACACTTCAAGCCTCAGCATCTGTCACACCAACTTTCATTTAAACTGAGTTTATTTCATGACTATGCGTGGTGTGAAATCAAAACCAAAGCAGCGACCATTTGTGATCAAGTTTTATTTTTATTCCCAAGGATTTCTACTTTAAAAGTTGAACGTTTCAATGGATTGAAAATAAGTAGTTTAAGAAACTGAAACAAAGTCAGGGTAGCAAGTATGAGCTCTGTAACTGGCAAGAGTGCAAGTACATATTTGGTATTTTGCAGAACCTTCAGGCTTAGTTTGATTAGTTGTTAAAATTATTACTTGCCTACAGGGAGAATCACAATAATTGGTATAGGTCATAGATAATCAAAAGTGTCTCTCCCAGTGGGATGAAACCTATTAAAATCAGATATTTAAATCTCTTTACACTTGCACATTCACTTCACGTGCAAAATTATTTGTCCCAAATTTCATCTCCAAGGAAGACTGCAGACATTTTTCACTGCTCTTTATTTTGTGCTAATTAACATTTTCAAGAGGTTTGAGAAAGATGAAGCTCAGTATATCCCAAAGAAATTACTCTTTTTAGATGCCAGATTTTTGCTTTATCTTGTTGAAAGAATCAACTTTAATGCTTTGAATGTTTAGATTACTGCAGATAACATCTCAAGGGCTAATATCTAAAAAACAATATTAAATATAACCCATTATTTCTATTATGAAGACCTGAACTTGAAAGGAATGTTAATCAGATCAATTTTGATTACTGATTGTAAAGAAAATGGCTTTGCTATTAAGAGAGCTTTTGCACTTTTCCATAATAATAATTATGTCAAAGGAATCAGATAAAATCAAGCATTATTTTGTCCAGCAAAGTTTTAAGAAAATGAGAAAACCAGTAGATAAATAACCATCCAAGTTGTATGATACCATGAAATCTATTTATGTAAAGTTTAAAAGTAACTATCAGTGCCTGATAAAGCCGTGCAAAAGACAAATAGATGTTCAGATGACTGACAGCATCTGCCTGAACTTGTGCAAAGCATTGGACACCACCCTACACAACATCTTTGTCTCTAAACTGGAGAGACCAGGATCAGATGCCACTCAGTGGCCAAGGAATTGTTTGGATGTTCACTCAAAGAGCTGCAGCCAATGGCTCAATGCCCATGTGGAGACAAGTGCCAGTGCCAGGGTTCCTCAGGGTTGTTGCTGGGACTGTCACTGCTCAGCACATTTGTTGGTGACATGGGCAGTGGGGCTGAGTGAACCCTCAGCAAGTCTGCCAGTGACAACCGTGATTTTATGATTCTAAAGGAAAACAGCACGTAGGAGTACAAAGCTTCAGAAAATTAATTGTCATTCAACATAAAAGAGACCCTTAAGAAATGACTTAGAAACCTACTGCTCAGATTCACTGTATTTATAATGGTTTTGTTTAAAACTGAAAAGCAAAACTTCTCTTTTCACCAGCACAATTCAACAAGGAATTTTGAATCATAGCTGCCCCTGGGGCACACATGTACCCCTTAAGAACACAGTTATCCTAAACCTCAAGTTTGAGCTTTAAAACCTTAGCTTTCTGGCACCATTTTAGTGACAGATAACTGTCTGTTTGCCAGTCTTACCATTGCTAATGTCACTTCAATCAGCTGTTACAACAACTCCTCGGAATAATTATACAATATTTTTTGCAGCTCTTCCATGATTCACACAGCCATTCAGTCTCTGAGAATGTCTTGCTTTGTTTCTCTTTTCTCAAAGTGTAGAAACAATTCCTTTCCTGTAGTCCAGTATATTTATCCAGTAAATGAAAGTGTGCAAATGGAAAGCAGGAAGAAGGCAGAAACCATGGTTACTTGTCAGTCTAGTCAATATACTAAGACAGATGTTACTCACCTTGACAACATCACAGCTCATTCAGTGCAGTAGCACTATTGTTCCTAATAGTTTCAGTGTTATTCATTATTTGAAATATATTCCATATTTTCATATTCATTAAAATGCTATGAGAAAGGTGTTAGATCTTTAAAAGATTTCATTCAGTCGAGGCTGAGAGTGAATTCAGTCCCCATGCAGAAAAAGATTCATGAGAAAGCATTGAGCAATCACCATTACTATTGCTAGTGATACAATTTGTCTTACCAGGTTAGAGTGGCATATTGCATAATTAATGATTTCTGTTCCTGTTCAGGGAGTGTTCCTTTAGGTATCAATGTAAAGTTGTTCTTGGGCTGTGCAATAAATGGATTCATCCCAGCCATGGGAAAGAGAAAGTCTCCAAATGAGGGCAGGGCCGCAAAATGAGCACTCCAAAGGCACTTGGCACTAGCAGAGATTATGCAGAGGGTGATTTGCCAAACCCTTGAAGTGAAGCCCTGGCTACTCACCATGACATCTATTAAAGCACTGTGTTGCCATGACTATCTGCATCGTATTTTAAGGGAATTGATGCTGACATAGGCAGGGTCTGGAGCAGCAGCGTACACAACCACATTGTGAAATCGTGAGTCTACAGATCAATCCATCATCTGGGTCTACAGATCAATCCATCATCTGCCACTCAGAGAGCAAAGGGGGTCACTGAACAGTGGGGACAAGATCATGCAGTCAGGCACCTCCATGGTGGCACAGAGCAGCTGAGGACCACGGGGTTAAGAGCAGCACGCTTCAGACCTCTGATGGAACAAGTACAATTTTAACTGTTCTACATATTTCCTTTTGTTTTTTAAATGCTGTCTTTTCCCTTCTTTTGTTAGTTTAGAGGACAGGGTTTGGTTCTTCCCCTATCTTCTGCCAATTCCTTATTCGGAGTTTCAACATGTCATCTACAGTGGTAGTACGGAAAAAAAGGAAAACTGAAACCATTTATCAAACTTCTCTGTTAAGAGCCTTTAAGTCTTGACACTGAAGAGAGAACTAAGCCAAACTGCTCACGTTTCTGCACCGAAGTTCTATTCAGATACTCAATGCTGTGAACTGAGAGAGCAAGAGGAATTTTCTGAGAAAACCTGAGAGTGGTAAGAAAAGAACAGAAATGAAGAAATAAAGAACTGCTGAAGATGCACTCTCGACTCAGACGTACCCTTGATTTTTATTTAGGTTTTAAGAGAATCCAAATATTTTAGAGAAAGTAGTTTTCCAGTTTCTGGACTGTACCTTAGTTACAGAACCATTAGTTAATGACTGCTGCGTTGGAAGCCCTCCACAATAAGGTAGCAGTATAATTAGTTTAGCAGAGTACTATGTTTAGTAGTAGGAGAACATGTCCAATAATGTTCCTTACCAGGAATATCTAACATTATCTGTCATTGTCCTGAAATGGTTACTGAGCAATGCAATGCTTAAACAGACCCAAATCTTGTCACAGTCAAAAATTAGAATAAAGTTGAAAATATTGCAGGAAGCCAGACTTCTGCATAACATTTTGTCATGATTTTTTCAAGTGTTCCCTAAAAGAAAACTACAGAAAAAAAGATATCTGACATTCCTGGCAGCATCAAGTAACAATTGCTTTTTTAGTTAGGATCTAACAAATCTTCATTCAAAGAATCTCTCCCTTTTCTATAAAAAGATTTTAAACGTGTTTCTTACCCATTGACAGATTGAAAACATTGTCATGTACTTTATCAAAGGTTAAAGTTTTGTATTACTAAGAGACTCCCTTATAACACTTAACTTGTTAGTAGAACTTGGTAGGAAATGTTCCATGCTGTTATCAAACTTTGCTTCCAATGAGCAACCAAAAACCCCCAAACCTGAGCAGGCCATCCCACAAAATCAGTAGGAAAGTCTTTTATGAGAGCTCTGATCCTGTTTCTCCCAACAAGCTATGGTTTTATACCTGGGGCATGAAGGGATTTTAATTCTACTCCTTAGTGGAGGAATCCACTTTGTGAGCTGGATCCTATCCCTCTGTGTTATCAAACACTGCCAACACACATCATCTGCCATTCTCCAAACCCTTACAGCTGCACCTGCTGCAAAGAGAAATATTAGAAAGAAATAAGCCTACGGGGGGGGGGGGGAAATCCTTCAGTCTCCTGGCTAATAGCAGCATTGGACATTGCATCAATATTTTCTCCTAAGCAAAAATAAAGGTCAAAAAACCCCAAAATTATCAGTGTCATAAAGAAAGATGAAAAATCCTTGCCAGTTCTGTTGATAAATCAATAAATCCCTGGCAGAGAGAAGCCCAGAGTGGACAGATAAAACAGCTCCCAGTCCCCACATTTATCTTCCCAAACGTCCAGTTGTAAAGAGATGTATCTCTGATATGGTGTCAGGTCTTCATACTACAAAATTAGTAATGTTTCAGCAACTATGTTATAATCTAATGATGAAAATACTTCAAAATTGTGGTCTCTGAAAACAACTGAAACACCAACATTTCAAAATTGACATGGTAGGAAAGATGGTCTTAGCTGTCAGAGAAATGCCTTATTATGAAGGAAAGCCAACAGCCAAATAGAATAACTTCAGTGTAATGAGCATTGCAGAATTCCTCCAGATTTTTTATTAGCTGCATAAAGAAAGAAAGGATTGTACAAGTGAAATACAACCGACCAATGCACTGAGTGTGAAACATTGAGATCACAGAAAAAAAATATTAAGCACAAGTGATTCTTTCAAAGAAATGAGTCACAAAATCCCAGGAGTTCCTGATTTAGACACAAACATCATGCAAGACATCTCACAATGTAACCACTCTGATACTGTATTCTTACATGTTTTTCAAGTTCAGCATCCCTGAAATGAAAAGAAATTTTTAAAAAAAGAACCTAAAAATTTTCCATTTCAAGAAGAAAAAGTGCATGACAGTGTCAAAACTCAACAAAAGAAAATTACAAATAGCCAAAGACTAAAATATTGTGAACTGAAACCCAGCTGAGAGTAAACAAACTACTTCAACAACTGTGACTTTAAAAGCCTTTCTCCTACTTCATTATCTCCCCAAAAGCTGAAAGGGATAAACAACAGAGATTTCAAGGAATAGCAGGAGTGAAAGAAGTTTCCAAACATGGAGGTTACATCCACAGCTTTGTAGAGGAACTCGGTGTATTTGAGACACATATAAGAGCTTTGGAAAGAGCATGAATAGGGAAGTGATAACATCCAGTGCTGATACAAAATTATCCAGGGTAATAAATCCTAAAAAGAATTGCAAGAGGATTTCATAACTTTGAGAGACTGGGTGATAAAATGCCAAATGAAATTTAATATAAATAAATACAAAACATTGTAGATGGGGATAAAAATGTAACCATAGTACATACACCCACAGAGTATTCAGCTCATGATACCCAAGAATATTTCACAAATCTTTCCCTGGAACATCCAGAAGGCAGTAAGATGACAACCAGGCAGGAATTCTTAGCAAAATAATGGAGAAAAGGACAAAAATAATATAGTTATTCCACTACATTAATTCTTGTTATTCCTGCATCCTGAACAGCACATGTAGTTTTGGGTGTTCCATCTCAAGAACAACACAATAAAAGGGAAAAGCAACAAGGATCATCAGAAACCTGAAAAGGCTTCAATACAAGGACAGTCCAAATCGAGTCAGACTCCTTAGCTGAGGAAAACTGCCAAGTGAAAAAAGGATGAATGGGAATGATTAGTCACTACTTCTCATAAAACAAGAACTAATGGATACCAAGTGAATTTTTCAGGCAGCAGGTTTAGAGCAAAAGGAATATCTTTTATGCACACACGTAAATAAATTATTGTATTGATTGCCAGAGCCAACGATGAAGATGGATTTAAAAACTGATTGCACTGATTGAACTGATTCAAAGGTGATCAACATAAAAGGCTGAATGCAACCTCCTCCAGTTTGGCAAGCCCCTGGACTGCACCCTGTCAAAGGCTGTTTGATATTTTGTGTTCTGACTGCTATTTTTTTCAGAAAACTCTTTCTAACCTTTGAACTTGCCACAATACAATTTCAAGTATGGTCTCTCCATGGCCAAATCAGCACAACTGGAGGAGCAGCCAGCTTCAGGTGAAACAGCAGTGCCAAAGGCTCAGCACACAGCTGGAAGATCTGCCAAGCTCTGTGAGCCTTGGTCATGGACCCAAACCAACCCAAGTGCAGCTCCTTTCCAAAGGAAAGGCCCATGTCCTACCCAGGGAATAAGGAGTTCTTCAGTTCCCAAGGATCCCTGGCATGGACTGCTGTGCATCCCCAGGCTCGAGCACAGACAGGTGAGACCCAGCTGAAGGAGCTCTCCTGCAGGTGCCTGCGCACGGGAATGGCGCACGCGGCTCACCGACAGAATTCCATCAGAAAACAACCCTGCTGCTCAGCAAGGCCAAGCTGGATGTTCTACACACTCTTATTTAATACTGGTAACTTTTTATTGGATAAGTTTATCTTTAAAAAAAACAAGGATGTTTGTGGTCTTAAGTCAAAAGCTAATGTTCTTAGAATAATAGGCAGTTATCAACATGCTCTTGCCACATAGTTACAATACTTGAAACTTTTCCTTTTCAGTATTTTCTCTTCCACAAATGCAAAAAAAAGAGGAGCCCTAGCCCTACATAGCCCCCTTTATTCATTAGCTACACATTATATTCTACTGTTCAACATTTATTGTTGAATTATATTTCACTAATAAGACATAATTACACTCCACTTCCTCTGAAATCTGATTCCTTTAACTTCATAAAAAGACTTCTGGGGCATTTCAAAGCATTTAACTGGAATTAGCCTCCAAAATAAGTTTTAAGTATCAGATACATGCTGAAGGAAACCAAAGTACTTTACAATGCAAAAATCACATCTGGAAACTCTGCACAGAAAAGAAGCACTTCCCTTTTCATTATTTTATAGAATGAGTTCAAGTACATTTTCTGAGTCACAGACATACTCAGTAAAATTAAATGACTGTATATAAACCAGTATAGTTTTGTGCCTAGGAAGCAGAGATTACTCTTTTATGTAGTACCTGCTAAAAGCAGCTACCCTGAATAAGACTGATGCTTTTAACTTTCAAGAGACCTAAATGATAAATTTGGTCAAGGACAAGACTGGACATTTGTTCTAGAAAGTCTTTCCAAATCCTAATATTAATAAGTTATTGATAAACATATATAGAAGTTTTCAATGCTTTTAAATAAAAACCAATAAATTCTAGGCTAAGCCTACCAGAAAGTCAATAAAACTTGCAATTCAAATAGGATGACTGTACACAGTTCTAATAAATTAGAATACTGTTACTCACTTTGGCAAATTTACAAAGCAGCTTATTTTATTTCTAGGGATTTCTCCCCAAAATTCTTGTTCTACAATTCAGTGAGCACTACTGCCATCTCCTGATGCTCAGCTGCATATAACAAAATACATTTTTACATTTTGTAGGACCGTGAAAGCTCTGTAGAACATAATGTTCAATGACTCAGCCATTTGCCATTAACTGTTTGACATCTGTTTTTGTAATATGTTGACTTTATTTCTGTAATTCTAGGAGGTTTTCTTTCTTTATGAGGTGATTCCTTTCCATCCCCTATTTTTCACATCAATAACACTAAGAGCAACCAAATGACATAGCAGGTTTTATGTTCACAAGAAGTCATTTTGCCACAAAGACTCCTGTGGCTGGGATCAACTCGAAACATAACACCTCTGGTCCTGAAAACTCCACTAAGGTTCCTCATCTACACATGAACAGCAGTCAGTAGCTTCCAAAGCATTACAAGTATTCAGTTTTGCACTGTTACAAGCATAAAACTTCCAAATTAAAAAAATAAAAAAATTAATGGGATTATCCAGAAGCAGCAAGATGCTCTTTAGAGATGAGCTCTTAAAGATCACCAGGCTTCTCATCCTGATCACAGATGTGCAGTCCCAATTAATTTCATCTATTTTCCAGTTTCTCCTTCAGCATGTCAAGTAAATTATATGCACAGGAAAGCAGGGAGAATGCAGAGGATACTTGAGTGGTTGGGAACATGGCAAATGTGCATAGCCAGGATTCAGGGCATTGCTTCAATAAAAATAGAGTTTCACTAAGCAGGGACACCCCTGTAGGAGAGATTTATTTTGTTCTCTATCTCCGAGCCATCTGACCTGTCAGCTGGTAGGATAATGCAGGAGAATCTCACGTCTTAACCAGGAGACAGCCAAGGCCCAAAAAGTCTTTCTTGACAAAAGTAAACAAGCCCTTTCAACATAACATCTATTTTAACAACCTGATATATTCCAAGAAGTATCTAATTATAAAATTTCCAAGCAGTTCTCAAAATAGAGATGTTGGTCTGAAAAGGAAAAGATAAAAACATAGTGGGCTATGAAAGCATAAAGAAAGCTCTGGATCAAATCACACCAGTGAACAACTCTCCCTGTCTGGCAACCAGTAAAGGATGAGCTGTCCCAGGGATCTGAAAACACTTTGGGAAAGTGGGGAGGAAAGAGAAGTGCCTGATGAACAGAAAAGACCATCAGCAGTTAAGCACTGTCCTCAGCAGAAGGCAACTGCATTTACCTTTCTTCCTTAGCCAATATTAACCAAGTACTGGGCTGGTACAATACCAAGGCTTTTAAACAGATTTCCTCTATGGAGTCAGATTTCACTGATGTAGTGGAAACACTTCATTTACCCACACAGACCATATTATATAATCATATTCATGCAGTATACAATAATATATATTTAATAGTCTGGAACCAAGAAGCTGCCCAGTGCCACTTCTCAATCTAAAGAGACCTTTCCATTATATTTCTACCTTCAGAATAGCTATTCGTGAAGAAATTAATGAATTAAATGAATTAAAAAACAAACAACATCAAGTACAACATATTTGCAAATAAAGGACAAAAAGAAAAAAAGGCATTTTAGAGGCAAGCTGTATGAGGATCTACAGGCTGGACAAGTGCAACACTGAAGCTGCAATTTTACTCAGTATCTCGAGCCTGATATTTGGCACAAACTCACACTTTCTACTTTACTGCTGGCTGATATCCATGTTGAGGTTTTTCTATTAGCACAGTCTATTTCCCCTAGCATTTCAGAAGGCCGGATTCAATTTCCTCTCTAGGAATTTAAGCAGAAAAAAGGATTGGCTCTTCAGTCTTCTTAAATTTTGAAGCTAGTTACAGCTAGCTGTTTCATCATTATCTTTTTTTTGTTCTCCTTTCTTTGAATTTCACCACTGCACTTTTCTTATCCTCCCCCATGACTAAACTGTTTCATTTCCTCCCATTGTTTTTTAATTGGCCAACACATTCACCATCTCAAAGGACCCTCATCTCAGGCATGTCACACTGACAATAAGAGTTCTTAGCAAGACTCTTTTATTTGTGTTTTAAAAAAAGAACAAACAAAGATACTGCATTAGACAAAGTTCCTACACAACACAGAAAGTCCAATCTATTCTTTTCCTGGGGCGAGTATTTCCTTACAGTTAACCAAAAAGGAAAACAGACACCAGCACAGGATTTTTTTGGGTGTTGCAATGTTCCCTAGCACCTAATCCTGAATCCTGTTGGTGTAGACAAAGCAACCTGTTCCCTTGCATCCAGACTGGAAAAGGTAAGGTTTCATTAGTTACAACAAAAATTTGTTCTTAGAGAAGCAACAAAGATCCATGAAAATCATCAAATATAAGATGAACGAATCATTTCCTGGTCCAGGCATGCAAAAATGGCACTAGAGTTGGCACAAATACTACAGAGATTTTGTAGGCCATTCACATACAGAAAATTGCCACTCAGAGTGGTATAATTTCATTACCATCTCCTAAATGCAATGCATTATTAGACTATAAATGTGTTTCTGGAAATAAAAACTGGCTTTCATGATGATTACAGGATACAGATTAAATAGCTATGGAATCAATATTTTGTACTGCTTTGGTGTTAAAAGGTGTTAATTTAGGAGAAGCCACTTCTTGCAATCTTTAAAGGCATCACAGAGATTATGCACCAGCACTTTCTAAAAAAATAAATTTTGTCCAATGATGACCACCTTATTCCTCTCAAAAATCAATCTATATAATAATTTTTATCACTTTTGAGGCATAGCTTTCATACAAATGTGTGTATATAGGAATCTCTCATCAAAGGATTGACAGTCAACACTGATATCCTCGATTAAAATACCATTTAACTACAGGTAGCCAAGCCAGCCTTTCCAGCTTTCCATGCAGATCTCATGACAGGGAAAAAGCAACCCTTACTGGAAGTTTTCATGAGAACACAGTAAAGTGACACACAGAGCCTGCCTGACACTCTTCACATGAAGAACGGATGAAAAGAACACCTTTGACACCCAACCACGAGCAATGTGCTGACTGCAGAGCAGGCACCGCCCCTCTGCTGTCTCTCAGGGCTCTTCTTTTAAAAGAATTAAGAACTTGCATAGAGTTAAGCCATCCCTTTGCATTCACTGGGTTTCTGTGTGTTGTCTGTAATGAGGTGGACAGTGAACTGAAAAGCAAAACTGCCCTACACAAATACACAATTTGATGAAACAGCACATTTAGGCAAGAAGCAAACATCTTCATGAATTCCACTGGGTCGTCTTTGATGAAATGAGGAACAGGTTGAATTCCAAACTCAATAATATTGAGCCTGATTTGATGCTAATCCCCTTAATAGCACAAATTATTAAAAAATCCCAAATTTCTGAATGATAACCTCATACTTCATGTCCTGTCTTTCATTCTCTATAAGAAAAGTTGAATTCAGTTATTTACTATTATTCACAAAAGTACTTCTCTTTCCAGCCATTGTGTTTATTTTTGTGGCAAATTAGTCAAGCCATAATTTCTCATAATTGCAACTGGGCTCTTCCCCTCACTATTATGAACTAAATAGGCTTTGTTTTTCTGAAGGATAAAATATGTACAGCACTGTGTGGTGATGAGCTACCAAGCATCTACGTGATTCTCAAGGGCTTAGATATTTGGTGGATTGTTAAAATGTTGTAACATCAGATTCATAAGTTTAAAATTGAGTAAAACTTCCACAAATAAATTTTCTCTCTCTTTAGAGATGTTGCTCCTATCGGAAACAAAGATTAGTGATAATGGCAGTCTTACTCATCTTTTGGTGATATTTTCCCTTAATAGTTCCAATCTTTCTTTAAATGACATTTACATGACAGAAATTGAATTAAATTTTGGTGCTTGACAAGCAAGCATAAAGGCACTGAGATGATAAATACTAAGTTGTTCACTCAATATTGGATCTCCTGTGCATGTGATTTGGACAGATTACCACACGTGCACCAGAGACTGGCCCAGCTCTGACTACAGGGCAAACTGGTCAAACGTGTAGCTCACACTTCAGAATAAAACAGAACAAAACAATTGGTGCATTAGGTCTTATCAAAAGCAAAGAACCAAACCTTCAAATGAATCCAGTCTCTTGATGCAAAGCTCAGTACAATTCCAGGGTCTTAAAACCCATGCTGCTCTTTTCTTAGTAAACTTCAAGATCACATCAACCTTCCCTCCCCATAATCAGACATGAAAACTACACTTTATTTTCTACACAATGTCTGTTAAGTTGTTTCCAAATGACTGAACACATTTCTCTTCCTCATCTGCACAGGTGTGATCTTGCTGCAGCAAACCTCAAACTCCACAAATATTGACAATCCTGCCTGGACTGAGGGCGTGTTGCTCGTCCAGTGCCTTTGCTAAATTAATTTACCACCACTAAGGCCCACCTCAGCCAACTGGGATTTTTTTTCTCCTTTGACAAAAACCACAGTGTCAAACGAACAGACACAAGCAACCCAATGTCATTTTTTTTTTTCCTAGCTTATGAATCTTACATGTTATCTTCATCTATCTGAGAATTTATGAGTACTGTTTCATAGTTTGAAAATTACTCCATCCAGTTTAAGAAGACACTACTTTATGGTTCAGTTTGATTTGAGGTTTTTTGGGGGGATAGATGGGGGATTTTGTTTGTTTTTCAGGGGGAGTGGTAGGGTGGTTTTTGTTTCAGTTTTGGTTTTTTTTAAGGTTGTCCTCTCCTGCTTCATTTTTGTATGTTCATAGCTGCAAACCAACAGTGCCATCCACTGTCTCCCAGAATAATATTGCTCAGCAGACTTTTTCCACCATTAAATTAATTCAATTGCTCTATTTTAGAGTCTGAGTGCCTACAAACAAAGGGTACATGGCACATGCAAGAATTTGAGGCTTCTAAAAAAAAAAGTCAAATTATAATAGAAATTTGCATGGAAGATAATAAAACTCCTGACTTAATTCTACAGAAAACTTCATGAGTAATTCAAGTTTTTTCTCTTATAACTGTAGAATTTTATTTAAGTTTACTAAATACAACTGATTTTTTTAAAGGGCTGTAGTCTGACCACATCTGAACCACAAATGGGGCAAGTGTGTAATTCCACTGAATTGTCAGCATCAGCAGGATGTTCCCTTCAGAGGGATGACTCTGCCTGGTGGGATCAGGGAAGCTGGGCACAACTCCTGCAGGTGCTCCAGCAGGACAAAGCTGTGCTGGTTTTCAGTCATTTCTCCATTTATCTAAATGGCACTGTTGGATAAACAGGTCTTCTACGAGTTTTATTGATCAGAGGGAAACAACAAAAATTAGCCATTAGAATATAACATATTCACAATGGAAGAAGAAAAGATCAAGTAGGTCAATAAGAGACAGGATGCAACCAGATGTAGCACTTTTGGTACCATCAAATTTTCAATTTGTTTCAGGGATTCCAGCACATGTGCCATTGCGGGGAGGCTTAAGGAGGTATGGATGCATTACACAAGAGTTCCTGCCCAATGCACCATCCCTCTGTACTTCCAAGGCAAACTAGGAGTAATTGTAAATTAGTATCATAAAAGTACAGAGACAAACCAGCATCACAGTCATCACATTTTAGACAATTAACAATGAATGTAGTAATTCAGCTTCTGTAAAACATTAGGTTTATGAGGTTTTAGGTGTTTGTGCTAGCACAGAAATTCTCAAATACATTTCAGTGAGGTCAGGAAGCGTGTCAAACGTGGCTAAAGACCTGTTGTATTTTTCATGGATATTCATTATAAACAGGATTTTTGTTTAATACTCAAACATTTTCTTGATACATCTTGGTGCATCACCATCAATACTAGCTGAAAATAAAATCAGTCCTGGACAGGATACTTGATTTTTTATTTATTTGTTTAAACAAGGTTTCAATTCCCTGGTGGAATTATGGAACTTGAAATGTAATTCTCTTTAGAACTGCAAGGGAATTAGACCACAGAAACCCTGTTAAGGGTAAAGCATGATAAAAAGAAACAGCTTCAAAGACCTCTTTTATATTGCTGTTGCCTCGTGTCATGTTATATTCTAAGCCTGAGTTGTGTTAATGTCTGTGAAAGGACAATAAGAAAAAATCAGAAAGGAAAAGTCTGTGTAGCTTAGCATTTCAAACAGTCACAGAAAAACATTTGCTACTGTCCTAGTGCAATTTAACATTCTACATTGTGATGTGCCTTTGAAATGCAACAGTGACTTCCTGGATGTTGACAGAATCATCAGTAATTCTCATTTAGCCAACTCTGTAATGAGACAGAGACAACCTGGTCTTTATTCTGATGTCACACAGTCTGTGATGGAAATTTGCCCTTACATTACTGTTATAAAAATTGCGTCTTATTTTCAATATTTCACATTAACAAAAACACTAAGCCAAAACACATACTGAAAAGTCACAGGGGAAAAATATCCACAGTTAGGATGGAGTCAGTAGACACCTCTTTCCTGATTGAGGATTTGCAGCTTAGGGAATGAAGGATGACTCTGGATGGCTGAATTTCTTTGCAGCCATACTAAATTGCTCCTAAGGAGAAGCAATTAATATCAGCCTTGTTCTGTCCTTCTGTATCTTGTTTATTACTATCTGAATCAGCAGAAAGGGAAAATAAACATCCACAACATCCTGATTCCACTTAATCAGTATAGCTTCAAAAACATTCAGTATATTTAAACAAGAAAGCATAATGTAGATGGAGGCAAACAAGTTTGCCTATATCACCTTAAAACTGAAATTTGTCTCCATGAACTGTCTTCAATAACCACTGATGCCTTTCAGACTTATGTTTGAGAATGTTCTAAGACTTCAGTCTTGTCTGCCTATGTTTTAAAAATCCATACTCTAAATTTAAAGGCAAGATCTTTAGCAAGTAATTAATCTCAAAATATCATGCTTTTAAATTTACAGTGAGGAAGTATTCAGTAAAATCAATTTCTGAGACTCTCCTATAACCTCTGATCCTTATTTAGATCATCTCCAATTTTAATAGCTGTTTCCAAGAAAGAATCTTGAAAAAACAGAGAGCACACTTAGGCATTTAGATAATCTGAATACAAATCAGTCATTTCATAAAACTACGTACTATAACTGTCCAATTTTAAGGTTATTAAATGCATTCCATGAAGTCAAGAAAATAATGAGTGTGACAAAAGCCAGTATCAATAACTAACAATGGAACTGCACTACATAGCTCAGTTGTGGAGGAAAACTCCTGGAAAAAACTGGGTATAACCTACTGGGAGTGCAGTGCTGGAGCTGAAGTGAGGTAGGATGTGGAATACCCAAAACCACAGAACAGCCTGAAGGAATTCTGCTGGACCCTATGCTGCATCCGTGATCCTCTTTCAAAGAGTTGTTCTTTCCACAGTCAAACTTCTCAGAGGAATTAACCCATTAGGAGAAATATGGTTTGAAAGTGGACATGTTACAGTCAGCTCCCCAGTGTTCAGGTGTTTCCCACTCCCAGTACTGCAATTACAGATGGCCACAGATCTGGACAAAATGTTTGTTATGCCATGCTTCAGACAATGAATTGTCAACTCCAACGTGTTTCTGTTTCTGTAGGTCTTGCACGATGCAACTGAAGGTGAACTGCAGCTCCTGCACTGCTCACTGCCTTTGAGTCTCTGGAACTCCTGTAAAACTACTGTGACCACCCCTCCACAGGCAAACATTTATTGAAAACAGCTCCCTGTTAATGCTGCAGTGCAAAGAAAATCACAAATTTCAAAGCTTAATATTTGGGTTCAAAACTAAAATTAAAAACAGAAGCAATTACCTCAATGTCCACCACACCATTTCCTTGTCATCATCAGCTGCTGCAAACATGAGATGAACGCAAAGTTCTTTTTGCTCTCAGTCTGTCTCAGAGCTTCCCACCTCACCTGAAGGAACTGGTGCCAAGATGAAGGACTGGACCACCTCCATTACAGGCACAGTAAACCATAACTGCAGTTCCAGCTGAACACGTTTACTTTGCTTCAGTGCAAAGCCAGACAGGTCAGACACAATCATGAACAATAAGGAAAATAATAAAGGAAAAATACTTTTGTATGAGACTCCTAAACTGTCACCTACAACATGAGCAATACTTGACATACCAAAAGTTAGAATTTCAATTACATTTCTCATATGAGAAATTGTAACAAAATATTAGCTCAGGCAATCAAAATCAAAGTCAATATTCAGCTATAGAGATAGTAACAACATTACAGTCTGTTGATGAAATTTAAAGTTGTCTATGCAGCTACCAGCACATCCTGTTTATTATTCTTTGGAGTTTTCACCCCTGTTTTCAGCCAGTCTTTGCTTTTGCAAAATAAAATATACTGTTATTAAGTCCCTGCTCACCTAGAGGAAACTGTAAGTGGCTAAGAAAATACAAATAAAAGCAAGAAAGCAAAACCAAAATAATAAATAAGAAGAGAGAAATAATTTAACTTTCTGCACCTCAGTTTTCATGAGAACATTTAGAAGAATGAAGGCTCATAATCCAACAGCTCTAATAACTTCAGACTATTATGACATGCTGCCTGCAACTCTATGATGAATTTCCATCTAATACAGTAATATATGTAATAATATCTAATACAGTAATAAGAATGCTACCAGGGGAAAAAAAATGTGTTTATTTGTGTAGAACACTCTCTCATTTAACATTTATACATAAGCATAGAAGATTACATACACCTAACTACCCACTGGACAGTTGGGTTCCTGCCCCTATTGTTGACAGGGGACTTGCTGGACTGTTCTGTTTGGTGCTTCTTTGCAGATATGTTAATTCAATATTAAAACACACATTGCAATGGGAATACCTAAATAATATTACATATCCAAACACTCTCACAAAGACATTCACCAGACTAGTGTATATTATAGGGAAAAGTATATTAGGGTAATTAGGGATCACCGTGTCTTTATTTTGGTTTAGAATACTCATAGTTGAGTATTCTCTGCTGCCCACTAAACAAGACCCCTTTCCACACACTTCACAAGATCTTACTTAGCAATCTGTTAAAACCAGTGCATCTAAAATGAGTTTCCATCTCAACAACAGCTCTGTTACTTGGTAATGCCATATTGCCAATTACATCTTCAACTGGTTTAAGTCCTATGATTTTACTGTATTTAATGGGTTTAACTGGAGAAACCATTGTTCTTGACTGGAGAATCTTGATTCCTCCTGGGAGTCTGATCTACAATATGGAACTGGTGTATTCTATACTTTTTGTTTATAGCAAAAACAAAACAAAAAAAATCTGAGATCTTCAAGAGATTCACATTTGTAGACAGTGAGTAAATGACTCACATCACATTCATGTTGCATGTTAGAGAAATTCACGCTGCAGAAATGCTGGAGGGTTATAGCTGGTGATAGACATGTCTGTCATGGTTATGAAGAACCTCCACACAAACCCTAATATGTTGTAGATAACCTACTCACAACTCCTAAAATAGTTTCAGTAGTTTAAATAGGAACTAAAATATTGCAGGGCTATTTTATTTTTATTTACTAACATTTTAATTACAGCCTCCATAAAACATTACACTCTAAACAGCAGAAACCTTCCCATTCTTTTTCTCTGTAGAAATTCAGCTTCTATTCTCAGTTTATTGGGGAAGCAGAAGGGATGGGTACCAAAGAGTTAACCACCTTCCAGCAGTTGCTAGGTAACACCCTCTGCCATCCCTGCATCCCCATCCCAGGGTGTTCAACGAAGTCCACCAAAAATCACTAGTCTGTCAACTTAAATTTCATTACTTGAGCTCACATCCCTCTCTTTTCCTTTCCAACCTTCCCCCCAGCATCAGAATTGAAGGTGGACAAGTATCATGCTGGAGTGATACTAATTTTCTTGATTTAATCTTACTTAAAGCACTGCTGGTTCTCCCCTTTGCTGGCACCTGGAGCTGCAGCCCTGCCCTGGCTGCAGTGACAACTGTGCTGAGCTCTGGGAGCAGGAGCTGCATGAGGAGACTCCAACATGCACAACACAAAATAACCTGTTGCCCTTCTGCTCTCCACTGAGTCTTAATTCCCACCTATTTTCCTTAGCATGCTCATACCCTAATTAAAGTTTGATGAGAAGGTATTTTGATTAGTCAAAAGCTCTGTGGAAAAGCCAACAGCAAGAAGCAGAAAGGACACATCCCTGGGGACATCCCATTAACTTCTAAAGGATTCAGCTCTGCTTTGGTTTGCTTTTTTAACTTTTAGAAAAAGCAGAATTAGATAGAGGCTGTTAATGGAGATTAGAGGCTGGTAATGGAGATTATTGACAAAAGATGTTTATTTTTGAAAAAAATTAGTTCTTTATTACTAGATGTTCCAAATATTTTTGATTCAATGAAATTCTGACAATTTAAGTCCAATTCTTTAAGAAGATGGCCATTCATTGAAAAATAGTAGATTAAGTAGAAGATACTATAATTAGATAAGAAACCCTCCCCAAAAAAAAGTAAACTAGTTAAAAAAATAATAAAAATAATCATTGAGTCTGATAAAGAAATTAACACTACCATTTCATGTGCTGTTTCATGACTTCCCACTTCCTTTAACAAGTCTTTCTGCTTTAATCCCTTTATCTTTATGGTTAGCAGATGCTGACTGAAGGGGATAGCTCCCCACATTCTAATTAAGCCATTTTTTAATTCCTGCTCTGAAGGCACAAAAGCTTGAGGAACCAAATGATTCCTGACTGGTACAGAGGTTCAATCGATACAGCCCAAGTCATCCATCGTGTTGTTTTATAATCCAAATGGAATGCTCATTACATATTACAGGGCAAATAAAACAGCCAGTATGTTACTGTCAGTCTGCAAGAACAACACCACTAATTACTGCTGCTCCCATCAGAGGAAGGGCTTGGTGTCTGGGAGTTTACTATTTAGTGATAGTTGCCTGAATTTAAAATACATCTAGGTGTATGTTATACATAAATGTATATGTAAGGATATACTTTGCAGGTATGTGTGTTAATTCCCAACATTTATTTGCCAGGCTGATCATATTAGTTAACTAATTTCTTACAGATGCCAAATGTAAAAGTCACTTTCTTCTGAGTAAGACAGACTGGTTAAATAATCTCTCTCGAAGCTTGAATTGCCATATTTACTGTAATGTCCCATTCCCTTTTAAAGTTTGTGTCTATTCAGAAAAAGTTGCAATGAATAGCAGGTAAAATGCTTCAGCAATCAATTTAAGAGGCAGATCAACTAATCATATTCTTATACTCATGTTTCTATGGGTGATAATTTATTCTGGTAGTAGTTTCAGTGCTTTCAGCTACTTGGAAATAGGTTCTGAGAAACATGTTGATCATTCCACTTAGAAAAATTCACAGTCCGTAGGAAATGAAGGAACTTCTATTTAGAGTTTCAGAAGCTGAGTCAGTCTTTTATATTTAAAAATAAAGGACACTTCATAGTTTGAGGCTTTAGGTTGTGTTTAAATTTTTTTCCTCATAATCAGTCCTTATGACCTTGAAGATAAGTATGCACAAAATTTCTTCATTCAAGATATATAGTTTTAAAAGATTTTAAAAGGAAAACACAGCCAGACTTTTATGTATCTTTATGCTGGTAAACAAAAAAATATGAGTATGATAAGGCAGCAAAGCACATAAAAGAGAAAAACCACCACAGGCACCCAGCTTAATGGACAGGCTAGGAAAAAGGATGCTGTAGGAAGGAAATAGGCATTTAAATCACAAACACATCATGAATAGTTGTACAAGGGAAGAAAAATGAGAATATGAGAGTTACAGGGTCAGCTGACAGCCTGCAGTACATCAATTAAATTGCAGAGCCACAATACAGGCAATGTGATGCAACTTCTTGGCTCTGTGAGCTCTCCTCGTGCAGCACAGATTCCAAAGTGCTCCCTGGGACAGGCAAGGGATGTTAATACAGATGCTAATCAAGTCTCAGAAATACTGAAATGCACATGAGAATAGTTTGGGGTTATTTCCATCATTTCATGAGGTATCAGTCGAGAAGGCACTAAATACTGCTCCTGGAGCAGATTCCCGAGTACCTGCTTGTGAGTGTTTAGACTCCCTAAATCATCCTAAACACAAGGTGTACAGGATTGCCCCACTTAAATCAGTGAGACTGGATCAGGACTTACTCCAGGAAATAAGTATTTTTGGTTGCCACAAATAATAGCACACAAAAAATGTTGGGCTTTTGACAGGTTTTCATTCTGAATTTGGAAATGAGAAGTATTTTTAGCATCATTCTGGAGGGTATGAGGAAGAAATTAAGAGACTGCCTTGAGGAAGTATCCCCTTTGCAGACTACCAGCTTTGACTACATTTACAAAGTCCCTACTCTGCTGCAAACAAAGACTTGAACTTGGGTGTCCCTTGTAACATAGATCTCTTTAATTAAATTATTTATCATGGAACTTGAGTTTTAATTGAACATTTCACTAGGAGGAAAAAAAAGAAAGGATTGCAATTGACATTTCTAAAATATCTTGATGTTTTTTAAAAAGCCATTACTTTGTTGACAAGCTGCAATCAGCTAGTACTTTGTTCCTCCATTCAACTGCGGTGCAGGCAGAAAGTCTCATAGAGATGGAGGTTTAAATCCAGGCTGTCAAAATTCCTGATAGCACCCCCCTGTAAATCACCCTTTAGTCAATTCTCGCAGTGGTGATAACAGTCAGTATGTGCATTTCACATTTCTTCTTTGTCTGCAAATTATTTTCCAGTAATCTTGAACTAAATATAGTTATGTTGAAAACAAAAATACAAGCATGCACCCATACAAACACATTATTTATCTTTGTATGCTATTTAAAACAAATTTAGTTTTTATGTATGCAGTTTCTGCATCTGTCTGCCATCCCTAAAATATTATTAACATTATCAGTTCAAGCAAATGGGGATTATTTATATCCGTGAGTCCATAGGAATCTAGGTAGTTCCTATTAGCCAGAGTTCATTAAAACAATCCAGAAACTTCAACTGTCCACTTATTTCAGAATGTAAACACATTTCTCAAAAGATATAGTGTTGAGGGAGGAAAGCAGGAAATGCAGATGTTCTCAGAATACATCTGGTAAAGCAGTTTCCAAAATTATGACTCCTTGACCCAGCTGCACCTTTCTTCCAATCCTCCATGAGACATAAGTCTTTAGAAGCTGCAAGAAGAGGATACTGCAAGGCTGAAGGTTATTTGGGCTCTTCTATATTTTTCCCCACTGCAAAAAAAAACACAAACCCAAACCAATGTAAAACTCAGTGTGCAAAGGTAGGATAAATTATGGGAGAGGGAGTGTGCTCTATTTATTCTGTTTCTACATTCACAGTTTCTAAACACTCCCAGAGGAGAGCTCCAAGGGCAGCCATTCATCACCAGGGCCCTGGCAGCAGGGCTCTCCCAAGGAATATTTACAGCTGCAGTAATCCACGGACTACATTAAGAAACTCTAATCCAATAATGATTAGCTCCCTTCTTCCTCTGGTTCCATGGCCAAGTGCCACCTGGGCACCTGCTTTAATCACTGGGCTGTTCCTGTCTGCAGTGCCTGTTGCAGTACACAAGCCCACTGGGCACAGCAGAGCACAAGGCCACTGCTAACTTAACCACGAATTCTGACATTTTTTCCATGGAGTTTGTCCCTCTGACAGTCATGAGCTGGCTCTTGAAATCAAGCTTTTTGCATGACAAGCTGCATTGTTAAAGTTCAGAGTACGATTTGCACAGCAGCATTTCTTTCCAAGTTCTGCTTTAAGAAAAATCTTTGCCTTTACTCAGTGTTTGATTTAGGCTCCTTTTCCTTTGGTCTGTTAAATTACCTAATAGGTTGCTAACAAACTACCCATAAATGCAAATTTAGCAAAAAACCAAAAAAACCCACACCTTTCCCACTACTTAGCTAATACATTTTTTCCCCAAGAAACACCAAACAGCACACCTAAAAAGCCAGCATGCTTCTTTCCAAAAACTCTGCTCAAATAGTGTATTTTATTCTCAACAACAATGGAACTGTCTTCCTCAAAAAATGCACAGAATTGCATGTTTGCACAATTATTTGTCTTGAATCTTGTCTCTTGCCACCTCAGCTACACCATTTGCTTAGCACCCATTAAGTTCTATTTGGAGAATAATAGTACACAAACTGAGCAAGAACATTCCATAAGGTGCTTAGGAATTCTCTAGTTCATGGACTTCATTGCCACTGGAAAAACCATTTTTTTTGTTAATTTTTAGTATACCTCCACAGAACACCCATATCTTCCTTTTTGTCAGCAACCCATCAACAAAAGTGATGAATTCAAGTGATTATTCAGGATTTCCAGCCCCCTGAAGGAGCTGCAGCCAGTGGGACCTGCTGGGAGAAGCTGGGTCAGTGCTCTCCTCTCACAGCTCACTCCAACAGAGATCAGTGGACTCACTATAACTGAACAATATGGATCACACTCGCACAAAGAGAAGGCAAAATCAGCCTGGAAAGAATGAAATTATAATTATTTTGCCTAGACTGAACCCACTTCTGAGCTGTTAAAATATATTTGAAAGAACTTCTCAAGGAAGCATAATCTTAGTACAAAACAAGAAAAACTGATAAGAAAAGTATGAGGTTCTCAGAACTGCTGCATACCTAAAATCAGAACTTGGCATTAAAATTCTAAATGTATTCTTTTAAATATAATTATTGAATAATAATCTCTAATATTAATTAATTTCATTTATGTTAATTAATAACCGTTTTAGACATTCTGTATTATAAACACATTCAGAAAAATCACCTTTATAACCCAATCTAGGAACTTTTTTCTAGCCTTGCTAAAACTTAAATTTTTCAAGCAGATCAGGTACATTATGTACAACATTATCACTGAAGTTTGCTAGTTCACCACATCTTTTACACACCTGCATTAGCAGAAATCTCGTTTCATTTTAAGTCATGGATGTATAAGTCTGATTTTTGCATGTCGAAGCAATTTCAAAATACAAAGCTTAGTTTTACCTAATATTCATTTGATAGTTTGATGAATTATGCATTTGAAAGTCAAATGCCAATCCATTTTCTTTTATAATCAAGTCCATGTTTAAAAAATGTTATAGGTTATTTGCAAGGAATTAGAAAAGGAGCCTTCTGCTATCATTCAACAGGAACCAATTTATTTCATTAAACAGAAATCCGTATTTCCATCCCACTTTAAGGCTGAAAATTCAACTAAGCATATCAGTCTTCATTTCATTTCAATCCTTTGATTTTAACATCCATAGATATTTGGAATATTGGGAGCAGGGCCATTCAAGTCAAAGCAATGTCATTCACAGACTACATAAATAGTCTTTCATGCAACTTCAGTACATACATAACTTATGGTGGGGCAGAACCAACCCTTTCCCACCACATTTAAAAACCCAAGATCTGTTCATATCAGGATGAAGTGTCCACTTAGACCTGAAAAGAAATGGCAAAAATAATTTGCATATTCATGCACAGAAACAACAGCAAAATATTTCAGGTGAAGTATTCCAAGTGCTGTTCATCTGTCATGCACCAGTTTGCAATCAGGCAGGTACAAATGTTAAGGTTCTTGCACAAACACTCATTTATTCAGTGCCTATTTATAGAGGGTACTAAATATGAAGCACATCTCTCCAAATAAATCATGCATGTATTGCATGATTTTAATACACAATGTACATGAGCCCTTTCTGACCCCAGGAGAAATAATTTCACCACAGAAATGTAAAAGACAGATAAAGACAAGTGCTTTTAGAAATGTATTATTAATTCACATAAATGACAGCTCACATTGTCCTATTGCTGGTTTTGTTTTGGTTTTTTGGGGTTTTTTGGTCAGATTTTCCCACTGAATACTCAGAATTCATTCAGGCCACACTGACTCCTTCCATGAGTCCCCTTCCATCAGCCAGGCCTTTCAGGGCTCAGGTTAAGTAGCTTAATGACCAAAAGATACAAACAAGTGTAGAAGTAGTCCTTTAAAAATTGCTATAGTAATATTATCTTCCTCTTCTGTAGATCTTGTGGTTTGCCAGATATTACAAAAAAACCCACAAACTTCAACTGTGTTTTCTGGTTTTTTACAGTTGGAGGCATTTGGAGGGACTTGGGGTTTGAGTTTTATCTGGTTTTGAGGCAAGATAGCTAGTAATGATTTCCATTTCAATGAAACAAAAACTACCTTTCAAATCTATGAATTGCCTATAAGGAACTTCCTTCTACATTTTTCATGGAAGATTGTGTCCATGTTTTACTAACTTTATTTCTTCCTTTCTGCAACATTTTCTTAAATTCATTGGAAGTTTAAAATATTTCTCATTCAATTACTTTTTCTTACTCCCTCATCACAGAAGGGAGACCATAGTAAAATTTTCTGTTTCATAGATTGTTACCTATCCAACCACATTCCTTCTGTCTGTGGAGGTTCTGTGGGGACTGGAGAGTGGGAAAAGCTTCAAAACAGAAAATGTAGAATATCAATATGATTTTACATTTCTCAGGCAGATTATTCTTTAAAAACAATTAAAATTTCATACTATTTTCTTTCTGTTCACCTCCTTTAGGACAGAATTGACAAACTAACAATGCTTATCAGGCTTTGAGGTTAATATTCAAATAAGGCTGAATTTTCTACTTTTTTGCTCCTTAAATGATTCTGAAGGCAAATGTGTAAAGCCTCAGGTATTTGATTGCCACCCTAATCAAAGCACAGGTATCTCATGAGAATGTTAATTAGAGCCAACTATAGCCTTGAAATGAGTTAAAACAATTATTCTTGCTCAATATGTATGTCTCATTTTCATACTTGTGGCTCCTACACTGAGTCACATAAAGACCAAGAAAGAAACTAGCTCTTTCTGCTTAGTTACTAAACAAACACCCATACAAATATGTATTTCCACTGGTTCCCAAATCTGATCATCCCTTTCCTATAGAATATCCATGCTGAGATAATATGCTATCATGGAAAAACCCCAGTTCAATTAAGCAACATCAAAAGAACCTTGGAGTAAACATAGGTACTCCATTTTTTTAAAAATCTGAGAGCAAAGTCAAAAACATGTTGCATTCTATACAAATCTTTAAATACCTAAAAACTTCCTACCACAGGAATGTCTATCAAAATGCAAGACTAATTATCAAACTGGTGGTTGTATGTCCAGTGGCACTAAAATAATAAAAATTGAATAAACCAACCATTCTTCCATCTCCTGTTCAGAATCCAGGAAAGAGGGGTTTCTATGACAAAGGGTGAAAGTGAAGTCAGAACAGCTCCACTCCAGGAGAGCAGGACTGTTCCATCTGCCCAGAAAGGAGCCCAGTGTGAGATCTGAGGATGCTCCACACTGGTTAGTGGGAACAACTGGGAGATGCCCCAAAACTGACTCCTGGCTACAGAGCCTATGGCTGGATCAAGGAACAGAAGATCCAGACCTAATGCACTGCCAATTCTGAGTTTTACAGCACTCCTTAAGGCTCATACAACCTGTATCTACACAGAACTAAACAGATATAACTCAACCCAGACAGAAAATACTAGTTTTTGTTGGGTATGACTTCTGTTTTATCACATTCACAGTTTTTGAGAAGTGTGTGTGTTATGCAGATTTCTGTGGTGCTCTGCTCAAGAACCAACTTTTTCAGGGTTAGAGGCTGATGTTCAAGGAGTGACCCCAAGATACCAAGATTTCTAGAGTACAGAAATTCTACATTACTGGGTGTTGTTACAGAGGCATTATGCGTATTCACTACATCTTATAGGATATAAAATACTGCAAGAAATACACCTTTTAAATGTAATTTCAGGCTCATTATCAGCTGTTTTTGTTCCACAATTATCTTCTGATTCTACTGATAATTGCTTTTGACTTCAATAGACAGCATCAGTGCTCATCAATTCCAGTTCTGACATGTTCTCATTCAGAAATAAATTTGAAATTTTTCAACAGAATGAAAATTGTGTTCATTCACTCTAGGTTGAGAAGGAATCACTTAAAGAGAAGATTACATGTTGTAGAAATGCTATGCAATTCCATAAGGAGAGAAATTAATAAATAGAAGACATATACTTGTTTTATCATGAGCTTAAAAGACAGAACAAAGGCACTTGAAGTTCAAAGCAAGTGAAAGCCTACCTGTGAGGTAGGAAATAAACCTGACTCCTTTGTATGTAAAGACACTCCAGTGCAGTTCTCCTGTTGTTTTTTTACCTGCTTTGAGGGATTTGCATAAAAACTTCATGTATGTGACATCAAACACTGCATTACCAAAGGCCAGTGATTAATTCCAGTCAGAGAGCAAATCACAAAACTGCACTGACAGACACTGCAGCCAATGTAATAAGGCTTTGACTCTTTTCGAGCACACTTCCCACTCTAAACTGATGCCTGAAGTTGCAGATGGCAAGAAATAATAATAACAGTAATAAATTTGTCAACTTCAGTAACATTAAAGCAAGATTTTGCTAGATTAGGTGGGACTTCAGCTCAGTGCCTCAGGAGCACTTAAGACCTCAGACAAATGTTATACTGCCTTTCATAAAAGTTTAACACAGTGGTTCCAGTATTGCAATTATCTGTACTGCAAGACTGATTTTGGAATGCTCACACACTGCATGAACATCTCTGCAACAGAAAACCTCCTTAAAATGGGAAAAATAGAATTTTGAGTGCATTGTACATGAAATGCTTTGTATTTTGCTTTATCAACCACATAAATAGGGAGATGAGTCAGATATTTTAGAAACAATCCACTCACAGCAGCTCCAAAAGCTCTTTTCTGTTTTTTTTTTTCAGTTACTGATTCCAAAAACTTAAAATGATGTGTAAAAGAAGTGAGAGGCACACGTCTTTAGGCCTATTTCTCTGAAAAGTACACAAAACTTCTACCCAAACATGGAGAAGCTTCATTTCTGGAAAGAGCTTGGCCAGTATCAGGCCTCATTTTTTGACCATCATTAAACTATTGATGTATATGTAGTTTATTTTCTACTCACACCTTCATGAATGTCCTGTTGCTTTCTAGCAAGTTCTTCCCATCTTCTATTAGGGCATTTAGCTCCACCTTTCCAGATCTTGATGATTTTAGACCATGTCACTGTTTTATCAAGGTTATTTTATACCCTCTCTGATTTTCCAGGAGATCCTTCCAACATAAAAAAATTCAGTTCAAACTCTACCTCCAAATTTACTAAGTGTATGTTCTATTCTACAGCCAACTTTTTATTAAAACATTGCATAAAGCTGGAGCATCAAAGCCAGAAATGCTACATCATCCATTTTATGACCCTAGCACTAAGAAATAAGCTAAAAGTCTCTAAGAAATTTAGTGAAAAATACCAAATTTTAACTAAATAGCTTGCGTATCCAAGAAGACACAAAAAATGCTGATCAGATTTATAGGTAAGCACATTTTCTGACTATTTCCTCACTGTTTAATAATAGTTGTTGCTTTTTAACAATGCATTAATGGAAATGCAGGAGCAGAGATGCAGTCACAGACTCTTCCTCCCAGCACAGAGCTCCTGTGCCTTCACAGGGCATCCCCAGCAGATTCAGAGCAGCACCTGCCAGGAGCACACAAATAAATACCTGCTCTGTGCTGCACCAACACCGTGTTTACCTGGGGCCTTGCTAATTTGTACCCTCCCCAGGCAGTTGTCAGGCAACACAATTTTACACATTTGTGATCTAATTCAGAGCCCCAACACAAAAATGTTGTGTTGGGGAACAGAACACACATTGTAACACTCCCAGCAGGCACCAAGATTGGCAGGAAAATGCTGTAACCTACTTCCTTGGAGTAGAACTTCCCTGAAAAATTATGTTCTGTTGTGAATTTTGCTTGTTGTTCCTTTTCTAAAACAAGAAAACTTATAAGGTGGAATATATAACCACAAAAGGAATATACAACAACTACTCCAGCTCAACACAGCTGATACCAACAAAAAGTAACTAGAAAATTCTTTTGCAGACTCACCTGTGGGGATGGGTTATAATCCTAAGGGGTTGGGTTTTTTAACCCTCCTCATCTTTGTTGCCCAATTCAGGCTGTTAGTCATATGCTGCTGGCTACCAAACTTTGAGCTTCTTAGCATTGATGGATTTATGCCTTGCTCTCTGCAGAATCTGATGTAATGAAGTTGCTCATTAAAAATAATAAGCTGCTTTAGTAATGAGCCCTGATGTATAGCTTTGGTCTGAGGAATATCTTATTTTCAATTGAAACACAATTAGATTCAATTGAAGTCCCCAGGTTGGGATATTAAAGGTAACTGCAAAAATCACAATTATGAAAACTGAATACTCTGAGACTCTCAAAGACTCCCTGTCTAATACCTTTAGTGTTGAAATATTGGTAACTATTCGTTAAAATAAATTATTAATGCCAAAATTATTGAATAATAGTCCCTAATTGGTTATAGAATTAGTGGTACATGACTCAAGCCATTACATTTACACCCAACTGCCTGAGGACAATTGTTTACATGTTCAAAGTTAATGGCTTGAAATTCAGCTCTGTTAAATTCAAATGGTTTCCACTGACAGCAGTAGGAATTGAGGAAGCCTGACACTGAAAATCCAGGCCATTATTTTATGCACAGAGTTAAAACTTTGTCCTGGTGCAAAGTACATGAAGTTAGGAGTATTCCAGCAAAGATCCAGACACAGGTGTCCCTGGAAGGAGGCAATACCAAAAGTTGATGTAAAAAACCCAAGCCTGCAGCAGTGCCTTTGCACGAGGTCAAATGTAGAACAGCCAAGTGCCACTGATCCCCACCTGAGAGCCTCTAAGTTGTTCTTTATCACCACCAGCACTGGGAAGTCAAAATTAATTTTCTGAGCAACAAAAATGTCTAGAACCACCACAACTTTAAAACAAATAGCTCAGGCTGTCAAGTTACAGCTCCTGCTGACTTCCAAACATCTCTGCTGATCCCCTCTAGCAGGATCTGTGACCCCCTTCCCTTCAGCAGCTGCTCTATTCACACAAGCACAGCCACCAATGCTGCAGAGAGTCTGAAGATATCAGGGATGAACATGGCCTTAAAGTGCTTAAATAAGGTCTGTGACCCTCACTATAAATATCTGTTTAATGCACAAGATAATCAATTAGCACTCCCAGAGACAGAAAAAAAATACCAAAACTCAAACAAGACCCCAAAACAAACCAGTAGAAAGGCAGAAAAGCTGGAATAGGTACTTAAGACCATTTTAAAATGTATGCCCTCTTTTTTTCCTTGTTTGCAAATTCTCTTGTAATTGTTTTAAGCCTTTTAAAGTTCGCAACACATACATAATTTGATATTGCAGGCAAAGATGTAAGCACCCCTACATAATTTCATACATTTTATAAGGGTGTTTTTACTCTTTATGTGGTGGACTTTAATTATGACCTACAATATGTACAGTAATAG
This sequence comes from Sturnus vulgaris, assembly GCF_052056855.1. Classification (NCBI taxonomy): domain Eukaryota; kingdom Metazoa; phylum Chordata; class Aves; order Passeriformes; family Sturnidae; genus Sturnus; species Sturnus vulgaris. The sequence continues at coordinate 34,412,038 of NC_142249.1, forward strand.
AAAACACATTTTTTTTCCCTTCTTAATCTTCATTTTTTAATCTTCTGCTTTTTAATCATTTGCTTCATTGACCACTTACTTGGTTAATTTCACTGAATTATTACATTGAGCCACAGAATATTGTACTTTTATCGGTGAGCTTAGAAAGCTAGCTCATTATAGAACTTTAATAACTTTAAAATAGACTTTCTTCAGCCAGGAAACCTTATAAAAGTGTTCTACTACATTTACCATGGATTGGGTGGCAAACCTTGCATTTTTGTTGTAATTGAATTTTTTTTTAATATAAAAATTACTGTGTATTGTTACCCTCACATACATCTTTAGAACACAGAGTGAAAAAAAGACAGATTTTTGGATGCACAGGGTCCCATTTTTAGAGGTTCTCCATGACTTTGTTTCCATGTCTCCTTTACTTTTATGTCAGGCTGTGCCTAGCTTAGCTGCAGTCCTGAGTGCATCAGATTATATATTATATTACATTACAGACTCACTCAACTCCCAGAAAAGGGGGTTTTAGAGCATTTTCAGGGAGAGGAGATGTCACTGGTCAGCACAGCTCCTTAAGCAGCACTGCACAGGGGACAGAGGCAAAGCAGGAGAGCAGTGGGAAAAGCAGGTATTAAACCATGGCAATAAGGAAAGAAACCTTGGGCAGGTGTAAGAAAAATCAAAATCTGCAAGAAAAAAAAAAAAAAAAAAATCAAGTGAAAGATCTTGGAAGAAGATAAAGATTGACAGTGTGTTAGGAAGGGAAAGACAATTCTGCCTTCCCTTGCAAGGAACAGAGCTTCAGGTGACAGAAACGAGGGCTTATGCTACAGGCAGTAGGGAAAAGGGGAATCTGAAAGGAAAAGAAAACAAGGGAAATTTAGCCAGAAGCTAAAAGCATCTCAAAGAACCATGGAGCAGCCTCAGTGGGGGTTCCAGCTGCAGAGCAAGAGAGGAGAAAAGAATAAGAGCCTGCCAGGGCCAGCATATGGGAGAAAATAAAAGATCACTTAAAACAACTTTAGCAACGCTTAAAGAGATGTAGAATGAGCAAACTTGTTTCCTGTTCCCACCCTTAGCAATGCAGATGTTTGGCAGGAGAACAGAAGTTAAGAAGGTTTCAGTCAGGATATTTTTTCTGGATAGACTGGAAGTGGGGTGCACTGAGGACACACAGTCATCAGCTCGAGAGTTACACCAGAGCAAATGCCACACACCTGCACACACACTGCTGCTACAAATCCACCACTCAGCTCCAGTTACCTTTTGTTTCTACTGCAATAACCCTAAACTACATAAAACAGTAAATTACATAAACTCTAAACCATTACTAGGTAAAAAACAACTGGCCAAGAAACAGACCAACAATCCTCATAGCTTCATTCTTCCCTGTAGATAAATTGTTTGTCACCTGTAAATAGTTGGATTCTCACGAAGTACCCCTCTACAAGTGACCCAGAGCAACTTACTCCCCTCCAAATTCACCATAAACCGAGTTTCACGGGTTATCCCCAATTCATCAACTGCAAATCATCTGCTTTCCATTGAGGTTTTACAATGTTCAGAAATTTTTTTATGCAGCCATTAGATTTTGCTGTTATAAATATGGGAAACATGATAATTAAATACAGAGACTCCAGAATTACTGCAGCTTGAAATGCCTGTGTGTATATTACACTTTGAAGTTTATGTCATAATATACATCACATAGTAGCTGGCTGTAATGAATAGTTATTAACAGAGAAAAATTGCACTAGGAGACATTGCAAATCACAGTTACAGTTAGCATTAAAATAAAATATTCCAAAAGCTATTGTTAAAATATACCTCATTTCTCAGAAAAAAATATATTTAATTGTTAAAGAGAACTGGTTGGGTTTTGGTTTCATATTTAGCATTTCCTAGTCCAGAGAACAGTGAAGCAGCTACAACTGTGTTTTATTTTAATGCTGCTCTTTCTTTTGGCAGACAAATTCCCCAGGCATTAGAAGACCGTACGTACTAAAACCTCAGGTCATCTTCAAACAGAAAATAATAAAGGGGGAATTTAAGAGATATAATAGACCAAGGCAAAGTAGGAGTTCAGACTTATGGCAGTACCACCAGGCAGCTCCGTGCAGCACTGTGCTGTTCTCAGTTCAGGACCTGGAGCTGTAACTGGATTTTCTCACTATTACACTCAAGGTAATTATCCCACCTCCCCACAGGATCCAACAGCTCAGCCACAGCTTTGCTCTGCCTGATTCCAGCTCCAAAGCTGGCTCATTAAATAACTCAAATCTACGTATGGCACTCCAAAGCACAGCACGGACCATGGGCAAGCCCAAAGTTTTAAAAAGCAGCAAAGGTTTTGAAAAGCAGCAGCCCTGGGCTGTTTCTGCCTCCAGCATCTTCAGTGAGAGCAGGCTCAAGGCAGCCAGTGCCACATTCTGACCCCAAAACTTGAGGCCATAGACATGTTTCAGTTGAGAACCACTCAACATGAGCATTTCATGGCAATCAGGCTTGTTTCCAGCCAAAGTAAAATACAGATTTTGCTTTCAGCAGTTCTGTACCACAGCTATAGATTTAAATGCAATTTCTCTTTAAACAAAAAAATTATAATCTCTAAACAGTTTTTGAAGAACTCGTACATTTATATAAAAGTGCAAACCTCAGAGACCTGACAACTTCTAGTAACCAGAATACTACTGATAGTGTATTGATACTGCCTTCAAAATTCTAGCATTCACACAGATATCAGGTTAAATCTTGAGGAGATGAAGTCTCCTTTACCCCAGAAAACCTCAGCATTCACATGGGGCTAATCTAACTAAATTATTATATAACTGCCAGAGGAAGTCATGCAGGATTATCACTGAAGCAAATTCTGATTTATCTGTGTTATGTTCACATTCTTTTATGCCCTATCCTTATTAAAAGCACTCACTAACAGTGACCATTATTAAATTAGGCACATGCATAAAGTTTGTTGGGATGGTAGAAGAAAATACTAAGAGGCAGAGTTACTTCTACATTTCCTAATGCCTTGGTCAAGAGGCTTAGAAACAATACAAGCCAAGCCAGTCAGGGAGAAACTTCAGAGACACAGGGTGCCCATTTAGAAACATTTCTGACTACAGCATGCTGATTTGTCAAGTAACTTGAGTTATTTTAAGAGGTTCTTTTATTACCTGTCCAATTTTACCCAAGGAACACAGTTCTCCATGCACATACCACCATGTTTAACCATGCATCAAAATCAATAATTCCATCAATAAAATTAGACCTAATTTTCAGTCATGTAATATTCTTGCACATCATCTGTTCTGGGCATCTTTTATGTTGCCAAGTAAAACAGAAGTGCTCTATTGTAGTTATTTTTTCCTCCAATTAAACTAGCACCCCACAAATGCAACTAATACATCAATTAGGCAACACTATTAAAAGCATTTTAAACCAAAAAAATCCAACCATGCATAGTGTGACTTTTTTGTGCATACATATTAAGACAGAACTTCATAAGTTCATAAGAGTCATTCAGTGTATTCCCAATGTTTATTCTAAAGGTGGAAGTGTAAGAAAAGAGCACTTTGTATAAAGGTCAAAGTATCAAGAATAACTTTAGTTCAACCAGTGCAGCTCAACCCAGGCTATACACACCTGTTGTCTGTCCCTGCTGCTCCTATCCTGTAGGCATGAGGCCACAGCAGCAGGCTGCTCAGTCAGGTTATTCTGTAAACCATTTAAATCTGATTTCCTCTTTAATTAATAATGGGGAGATGATAAAAATGTTCTTTGGTGTGTAATTTAAAATGCATTTCTGAAAGTCTAATTTTTCAGTATTATATTTCCTTTTTTTTCCTCCTCAATTAATTTAATGCTTTTTTTCTAATTGAGCAAATTCAATTAAATTCTGATCACTGGGAGTTTATTAAGCCTTTTCTCTACTGAATTAAAGAATAGGTTCCTTGGAGATACTGATATAAAAGCAGACCTATATTGCAACAGCTCAGAGCACAAGTTAAAAACACCAGAACAAAGCACTTACCACACATAAATAAATCCACAAGATCATCCAGTTGGCACTGAGGGGCAACACTGAAGCCAAAAAGTGTTTTCAATAAATTTTGCTACAATTACAGAGCAATACAATCTGTGTTCACCCTCAGAAAAAAAGCAACATGACACAATATGCATCAAAAATAGGAATATTTCTTCTGGAAAGGCCTTATTGAAATTCGAGGAAATTAATTCAGGCTCTGCTGTGCCCATAGATATGGACTGGTCAAATGCAGAGATTTTAATCACTGTTTTTCAAAGGTTCTGTTTACTTCCCAGTCCTGCACTACATTCACAAACTACTTTCCTATGTTTATTTTAATGAATCATGGCAGTTTGAATTGTGAAGAAATTAAACCAAAAATGAACATTACTTTTTCAAGCAAACTTATAGCTGCATGCCAATTGTGTGATTAGGGAAAAGCAATTAGAAGACCACACCTGAAGCAGGATCAGAAAACTCCACGTTGAACACAATCAAAGAAAAGCACTAGGAAGCCACATCTAGAAAGCATTATCAGGAAGCTTTCTTAATTAAGAAAAAAGTCTCAGAATAAAAGTCAACAAGGGGTAGGAGGGCAAAAAAAATCACTGCATAAGCATAACCTAAAAATACTTCCCAGAGATACAAGACCAGACAAATTCTGGTGGCTGTGGCCAAATGAGTGCACGAGCAAGTTCAGCATGTCTGGGCTACACTTTCCTCCAAACCTGAGTGCTCAGCCTCTGCTCACCCAGCTCATCAGTGCCCACCTCCCACACAGCCAGCAGGACCACAGTGTGCAGACAAGGATGAGAAGATAGCTCGGGAAGTGAGAAGGTTCTCTAATTCACCCAGAGACCCTGCTCTACTGAGTAACTTCCAAATACAGGAGAGGCAAAGGGTCTTTTCCCCCCAAGAGTCTGAGCTCTGTATGAAGCAAAGCAGGGCTGGACAAGACAGTGGTGCAGAACTGGATCTGCAGTCAGCCAGAAATGTCAACTGTGACAGTCACAGACAAACAGCATTGATCAAAAATAAATTACTTTGACACACTTAACACAGTCAAATCTCAAAAGTTAAGAAATAAGGAAAAAAAAAGTAATTTGCATATTTACTACATTCTTCTTGGAAACCACATTATCATACATGCAGTCATGCATTCCCAAGTAGAGAGCTACTACAGACAGCTGCCTTAATCTTCAGTGGTAATTTAATAATAAGCTGTATTTGTTTTGTAGATGAGAAGGTAAACTCAGAATATTAACACTCCAAGCGTGTATAATTAAATTAACAGTCAATTGATTGCATCTTTCCTATTCCCTTGGAAAAATGGTGGTGTTCAAATTAGCTGAACAAATTTGTGGTTTGTGCCTCTCCCTTTAAGATTCTTATTTCCTTCATTCTCTACAATACACTTCAATGCTTCCCAACATCACATCTCTTACCCCTGCCTTGGACAGAGGCCACCAGCCCTCCCCAGCAATGATGGGGAGAGCCAGAAGAGTACCCATGACACTGTGGACCTGTCTTCAGGTAGAAAACTGAACAGGTAATTTTCCAATATAAAATGAAGTCGTGTGTTGCTGTTAGTTAGGCTATCCTTGATTTCTGGGAGAACTTGTTTCACAGCAGCAACAAAAAGCACTGTCCCAGAAGAGGAGTTGGAAGGACTGGGACACAAGGGAAGGTGCACAGAATCCCAAGACAAGAAAAACTTAACTTTGAGAATGTGTACTTCACCTCTCTCCCATCACATTATTTGATTTATTCCAGTGCTGCCTCAAGGAAGCTCACAGCTCTGCTCTTAAGTGCAAGTTTTTCTTTTCAGCTGGGAAATAAAAGAGTGCAAACTGGCAGTCCCCACATTTTTATTTATACTTTTTGCATCTCCTTAAGTTCATTTTTCAGCTGGAGTATAAGTTATCAGCTTAAAATAACAAGCTAATAATGAATTCAATAAACTGTGCAACCAGACTCATTACACTGCATTCTAAACTCCTCCTCCTCCTCAAACCATAGAGTTACCTTCATGTTCAAGTGTCTTCATGTGACTAATTACAAAATTTGACAGAAAAGCAAGTGTGTTCTATTTCAGTTTTCTTGCTTCTCAATAGTTTTCAAGTGTTTAGGACACACACTGATGTTGAATTTGAATTTGCTAAATTAAGTCATGTATCAGAAAGACAGATAACCTTAAATCATTAAAGTTCTCAGTTGAGATGCATAAAACATCAGGAAAAAAACCCACCAAAACAACACAGTAGGTCTGGGCACAGGGCACAGATAATGTAGGTCTTCTGCATAAAAATATCTTCTCAACTCCAGCAGGCAAGTGGCCTGAGAAGGGAACAGACCAACACCAAATTTGCATTCCCTTTCCTCCTACTCCCACAGCACTTTGCCACCAGCTCAGGTCACATATTTCCCAGCACTCCTTCTGAAATCTTACAGTACACATCTCAGTATCCCTGCCAAAGGCAGCCACACCTCTGGTGCACAGCAAGTATCAGAATTTGGGCACAGTAAACCAGTTTTCCCAGCAGAAGTCTCAGTAAAGCCTACAACCTCCCCAGCAGAGCTACGGAGTGCAAGAGCACAGGGCACTAGAAGGCAGAGTCTCCCTGAATAAAGGATGCAGGAACTCAGCAGCAGCCAGCTACCATCTCACCAGTATGTGCTCCTGTTCACATCCAGCTCTACACTAAGGATCCTCTGGGAACTAAGCCTTTAAATGGAACTGCAACTGGGAAAATGGAAATTCAGGTCACCAAATCAGTCGTCATTTGTGAGGTCTCTGCTGTTACACATTCTAGCTCTAGTTCCAATCCTATTTATCATTAAAATATGCAGGTGAACTCAGGTAGGGGAGTAATGATTGGTACTCCTATGCATATGGCTAGATATCTACCTTTTAAGAATCCTACTCAACACGTTTAAGGGATCCACTCAGATTTGTATGAGATTTACTTGAATGAGGCTCTCAGTCCTTTAATCTCATTATAAGAGATGGCAGCTTTCAAGGGATTTGAAATGCATGGTAACATTTACAATATATCAAGTTTCCAGGGGCTGCAGAGACTGAAATATATGCTTTAATTTACTCTGAAATGCGATGCTTTCTAGATTTTTTTCCTGAGCAATTTCTGCCTCAGAAATCAACATCTTTCCACCTGCTTGCTTGTTTTAGAGAAAAATGATTAATTTGGGCTGGCTTGTTACTAGCGAAGTGTATGCAGAATTAAAATCCTGTCTCTGCCATCGCCTGGAGTTGCACAGGCTGTTTGTACACCCTAGTGGAGGATAGATGCCAGCACACAGAACCCCGACAGGATCAGCAGCTCTTCCATCAATAAACAGAATATTGAGACTGTGATGCAAAATAACCCGAGGCACACCTGCAGCATCAGATTTTAATATCCAAATTGTGGTGAACTGATTTGTGTGGACTTGAAAAAGCAGCACCGAGGTCTGAGAACAGTAATATTAATTTACATTTGAAAACATGCATAATTGTCATCCCTTAAATCTCTCTTTCTTACATGTCCCACAAAGGCTGCAGAAAACACGCTCCTCAGTATGCAGCTAGCACAATCCTTCTGATCATATCACCACCAAAGCCATTTCTTTCTTCATCACAACTTCATTTCCTCAGAATCCACAGAACATGAGAGTAACTCACACTTATGTGAGTAAAATAATCCACCACTATACTCCCCCTGAAAACAGAAACCCTACATAATGGAATTCCTGCAAAAAATATAAATTAATAGTAATGGAACTGTCAGATGATTAGTTACTCAGTCTCTATTCAAACTGAGTTCCAGCATCTTTCTCATTCATCACAAAAGAGACAAAGAGCTTTAAGTTGAAAACTTCTTTTCCACTTTTCCATCAAAACAAATTCTGCAACTGCAATGTATCTCAGTTCATACACCACTCTATAAAGAATATAATAGAATTTATGGGATTTTTTTTCTCCTTTTCATGTAATTGTTATAATTTTTAAACAAACCCACTCAACCTGACATGTACTTTACATCATCATAAGGTAAGAATTATATCATTTATTTTATTCAAACTGAAATTTAATTAAATACTTTTACAAGATAATTATTGCTACATGATAAGCAAGGGGTATTTTTATAATTTCACATTGGTATTATAGCCTTAAGCTCATCTGTAGTACAGATACAATGATTTCATTGATTTTTTTTTCTCCTGTTATAGTAATAAACTTCAATTTACTGGAACATCACACCATAAGATAATTCCTTTTCAACACCTCAGTGTGAACTTTTCTGATTCATCTATGCTTAAAATAAAAGTACAGAAGCAGCTTGAAAATCAGGCCTAAGTTCTACACATGGACACAGTACCTGTGATGTCCAGTCAGTCAGTCTGTCCTTACCCAAACATGTTTGGAACTTATGTGAGTCAACCAAATCTGGCAGCAAATCTCCCACTTTCTGCAGGAAGGATAAGCAGAAATGCTGAAAAGCTGCATCCTAGGCTCTGTTTGCCACTGATGAGGAAATCAGGAATCACACTCATCCTCAGGGTATGCAGTCCCAGCAGAACAGACCCCTGTGGTGTCACTGCTCATGGAAATTGCTCAGTGATCTCAGACAAAAATGATGACAAATAGTTATCCTCCTCATGGCTTTTTCTTGACCACCTATTCCTGAAAACTGTAAGCTCTTCCATGGTACAAATGACTAACTGCTTGCAGTTGAGTGTTTTTAAGGCACAAACGTTTACTTGCAAGTCCTAAATGAAGATTTACTGCATGGCAGGAGAGCTGTTGATCCAACCAGTTCCATTCCATCCCACTCCCCTGTGCAGCTGTGTCTCACTGAACCACCACAGTCAAAACTTCTTTATTCACACGCACAGAACTTTCACACCAGGCGGCAGAACTTAAGAGTAAAGGTATTTTTTATGTTTCTAAATACCAGTCACTAAGAAAACAAAGTAATTTTCATGTAAAACCTTCATTTCATGCTTTGGCTCCCTCTACACACATATAGCTACATTCCACAGAACGGGTGGTCCTTTAAACAAGTAGAATAATATCAAGGATAGGTGATTTTCTGGAATTTTTTTTACATCCAATCCTTAAAAGAATGAAAGGGGAAATTGAAAAGAGGAAACATTCCCTCCCCTTGCATGGTTGGAAAATAAAAGTGGGATTTGTTCATTTGGATTTGTTCTAAGTAGGCTTTGAAAAAACAAGCTGAAAACTCACAGAAAAAAGTTATTACTTTTTAAGTTGCAGTTAAATGTAGAAGTAGTTGAAAATTAATATCTATGTGGAAATTACTAGATCCATCCAAGACACTGACAGCCCCTTCTTATTAATCATAAGAAAATTGGTGGAGCTCCAACACAGAACTGCTCTCAGTCCTCACAAATTGACAAATGAGTACACTCCCAATTTTTTTTTTTTTTTACATTACAGAACATTGCCATATCTTTAGCCACAAGAGAGCACTTAAAAAGACACACTTCTGTCCAAACTGAGTTTTTTAATCTATCTTTTCTAATGGTCCTTAACACAGGAGAGGTGAACATCAACTCTTGTGAACCTTGTCAAAAATCTTCATAACAGAACTTCTCCCTAAACTTTGCAAAAGCCAATCTCCTTACAATTTTAACAGGATTTATAACAAGAAGAAAACACCAGCAAAGCTGTTACCTGATTTCTCCTGTTTTTTAATGCAAAATAATAGCCAATTGACACAAGTCTTTTCAGAAAGAAACAAATTTAGAAATATGGCACTTAAACAATAAAATAATAGATTACTATTTTTAAACTAACTTAAGACAGAAATATTCATTTTATTCTTCCTGAATTAATCCTTATTAACATTTCCTGACATGTTTCTGACATACAGGATCAAAAATGAGCCACTTTATTTGGGTGCCTTTTATGAACACTAATCTTTTCCCTGATGGACATGTATTAAAATCAGCTTGCTTTAAAAATCTGGTTTCTCAGCACTGCCTGTACACGTTTTTCTCTTCAGAATTTCATCACAACTTCATTTAGACAGGCACTTTTTCAAATCCATCCTATCCTTCACAACCTACAAAAAGGTGCCCTCCCTTCATGGGCCTTGATCCACAGTAATATGTTGAAAATAGAGATCCATTTTTCTTGCCAGACAGGGTGGATGGTTATCTGAAGTGAAAAGTTCCATTTCCCAGCATCTTTCATTGAAACTATTGCCTGATAATTACATGGAAGTAACCATTCATCAAATCCATAAAATATCCATTTATCATGCTGATTCTCTCCTCCATAAGAAATACAAGAACCAAAATGAATCAGCCAAACCAAACTCCATCATGTCAAAGTTTCTTAAAAAATCAAAAGGATAAAATGCATTTTCTTCATCAGGCAGAGTGACTGATGGCTTATAAATGTTAAGCTACCTTCTGTCATTATAGGAAGTTATTTTAATCTCATCCTTACAATTCAAGTCAGTATAAATAGAGTAGCAATTAAAGGTTATTAAAAGTTCTGATTCAAGTGGAAGTAGCAAAATTTTTCATTCCCACACAAATCAGGCAATTTAAAGCAACATTTAAGAGGGAACATCTTGCATTCCACAACAAACCTATCTAAACGAACCCCAGTAGCTGAAAACATATATATGCATATATATATTAACAGTATCTAACCTGAGGCATCTCCTCAACAAAATCATCATAAATGCATTAGTGGATTTGTCACTTCTGTCTGGCCTAATGTTACTTGACTCATATAATACATCTCAGAACAGCCAAGAAAAATAAACAAAAAATCAAAACTTATTTCCAACTATCTTGATTCTCTAGTGTTGCCTGTTGGAATGATGTCCACAGAACATTTATCATCCTGTACAACAGGTTGCAGCTATTGGGTAGATCTACCCTAAGGTTTTAACTTGGGCTGGGAATGCATTTCTGAGGGAATCCCAATGTCCCCTCGTGGCTCCCCAAGCTGGGGTGGCAGCACCAAGCAGACAGGTGGCACAGCCTTGATGGCACAGCCCAGGGTGCCCCAAAGGCACACTCCAGCCTCTGGGTGGGTGTTCAGCCCCCCAGCAGGGCACAGCTATGGTTCACAGAAGTCATTCCATGTACACCTCCCTCTTCCCACTGTAAAGACCTCCCCCATGCAGCTGCATCCTGTCCTGGGATGGCACTGCCAGAGCCACCAGTGTCACCTGCACCAGGAGCTGCCCACTCCTCCTCCACCACAGTGTTCATCTTGGACTGCATCTCCACTTCATCATTGCTAACCCTCTCCTAAAGTCTGCTGTTAAATTTACTGTCCAGCCACAAAAAGCCACTTTAGAAGCAGTACAAATCCATGCTTTGTACCTAGATCCCTAGAGAATACATTGGAGATAAGTCTATTACTGCCAGGAATGCAGCAACTAAATCGAAGTTCAACACACTATCACCTCCAATTTCCCAGAGACCTTTCCTTTTTAACCTAAGCCCTTCTCTCTGCCATTTTTTTCAATCTCTGGTTGTCCTTCATGTTTGCTGTGCATTAAATAATTCCCACTGGTCTCCACCCATGAACCCCTCAGACACAAGGCAAGGCATTTACTGTCACTTGTTGGATTTCAGTATCCTCAGTGCATGTGTTGTCTCACGTGTGACTTCAGTCGTGATGCCCTTAACAGCAGGAATATGTACAAAGTTTGAGAAGAAAACAGTAATTTCAACTCTTTAACACCTTAGTGTTAAAAATTCATTTGTGTATGATTTGCTCTGACAATGGATCTCAGATGCCTGAAGTCTAAATGCCATCTTCCTCCTTACCCTCCCTCGCTCATGCTCACCTGAGGAGTTTATAAGAAACTGGAAAGCTTTTCACTAATGGACATTTCAGGCCATAGTTTGTTACCTAAAAAGTAAAGTACTATTATACATCTTTATCTATTGGGATTGCTTGAAAAACTGAAATGAGAACTGCCATCAAGGGAGATGCAGCTGCAAGATCCGAGCACTGTGACATCTCTGCCAGTTGAAAAAAAATTTAAAATTATACTAATTTAAAAATTATATCAAGTTTTAAAATATAGCAAAAATAGAACCAGGATAATAATCCCATGAAGAGTTTTCCCCAAAGTAAAATAAGCCATCACACATTTAAATACATTTGATCATTTATTCAAGACAAATTATGAGAGTATAAGCAAGAGAGTAGCAGGGTGAATTTCCCTTTACTTGAAAAGAAGTCTAATGTCAATATTTAAAAAATGTTCTTTTTTCATAGTTAATGAACAACTATACACTTACAGTCTAAAATGGCTCACTTTACACTAAACAAGCATCTCAGAAGGAAGAAAGCAGTCTTCAAAGTACACTGTGAAAGAACTTTCACTTCACCAACTACTTGAAGCTACAGGAACAAAAGATAACTTTAAACTCCCACTCCACATGAATTTATTTTGCTGTAAATCCTCAAACACAAAGATAAGCAGCTCAGTACTGTAGCTGTACATAGCACAAAAAGCTTCTTTCCAAATGCATTGTTTTACATGATTTTGTAACAGTAACAACAGGAGGAACACAAGATATATGGCATCTTTTTGCCTCTTAGCTGAAGAAATGCAACAGGAAGTGCTCTAAAAATCTCCCAGCTCAGTTCATCTTTCCAGGTTCAGACACAAGAAGCAAAACTATGAGCATCCCTCTAGAAACTTAAGGCTCTTTGAATGAGAAAAGCGCTGTGCAAAAAGAACAACTAAATCCATAATATAGATTTATTATTATATATACTGTTACCATAAAAGCTATATATGTGTGCATATATATATACACACAGACTGTTACTTACATTGTTTTTGCAGCTTTGTCTCAGATGGCAGCAGAACCAGGAGGATGTTACCACCCTCAATCTGCTCTGAAATACATGTTAGGATTGCCAGGAAACAGCATGAGAGGCCACAGATTTACACCACACCAGCCAGCTCTGAAAATTGCAGATTATTGAGCCAATAATCTGAAAAACTGGCTATTTCCCTGAAGGAAAGTGCCAGTTCTACAGTACTTTTTAGTTGGCCATGTACAGTCAATGTATTTAGCCAGTTTACTTTCTGTTCATGGCTGTCACACGCAGTGAACAATTAAAATTATTGGTGTCCTGGCATTCTAGGATAAGTGCAATGGGTAAAAAAAAAAAAAAATGCTTGAATTAAAAAAAAAAAGATACTTAAACTGAAGTTTTAAGCCCAGAAGATTCTGGTTTAGATACTGCTTTCACTTTCCTAGGTCAAGGGAGCATTGGACACTTAGATGGGTTGGATACTTCTGATTAGAAATTCATGCTCTGAGCACTCAAAGTGCAGAGTTTAACTGCCTTTAAATGGGAAAAAGATGTTAAATTGTGGTAATTTGGAGTCAAACAAGTGACACCTATTTCAGGAACATGTGGGCACATCCTCTGCATTGAGTCAAAGTGCTTTACCCTTACATTCAAATAAGCTCTCTTAAACGGAATAATGCACAAGTTCAAGTGACTTACTGACCTGGAGCTTAAACGGTCACAAAACTCAGAATAGCAAGTCCCTTAAGGATCTATGCATTCAAATCATGGGAAGCTTTCCATCTTCATAGGACCAATTTCTGCTTTTTAAACTCTCCTACACTCAAAGTCTGTGATAACCTCCTCAGCACAGACTGTGCTACTTCAAACTTTGTAAGATACAGAGTACAGGAAAATTTCTTCTTAACTTTGTGCTCTACAATGCTTTGTACCATTGTTTTGCAAATTCTGTTTCCTCTAGGAGAATTGCTCTCTACATCCTTTGTCATTTTCCCTATATTTTCTTATTTTAGAGTGAAACAAAAGTCATAAAAATACCCACACATCACTGTAGTCACACAGGTCCTTACTTCACAAACATTTTAAAGGCCTTTAAAATTAAATGTTAATTTTACTGCTTCATCCAAAATATAAGTTCTCTGGACCATACAAGTAATTATTTTGTTGATATTGGATCTTCTCATTTTCATATCTCAAGGTACAGATGTAATTTTGAGACGTTTATGTGGCACTGGTGGATTGGGGTTTTTTTTAAAGCACAAACAATAATAATTCATAGTTTTAAGCCAACTCTGGGAGGTGGGACCAGTTTTCCAGCAGCAAGCTTACAGCTCCTATAACAGCATTATTTCTACCCTTCTCTTGACAAAAATATTGCTCCCAACAGGCACAAGCAGAACACCCCATTGGGTCTGGTACAGCCCAGCCTGCTATGACAACTCCCGTGCAAAACATTCTCCAAAAAGAGGATTTCACTCAGATTTGTTACACTGCAGAGTCCTGAGAAGTTCTGTTGTGCCCCAACCATACTGGTTTACTATTAGGAACCTTTCTCTTTTACCTGAAAGGCTTTTGTGTCACCAACACCAACTCAAGTTGTTTCAGCCACAGCAGGAAAGTTCTGAGCCTGAACATGATGCACCATTAGAAGTTAATTTTGTTCAGGGCTGAGCAGGATCTGTTCTAGTCTGGTAAACAGTAATATAATTGCAGCCAAAGTTGACTTTCCATTCAGGAAGAGCTATGCAGTCATGGAAATATTCCACACAAACTCTAATTAGATGATATTGTATAAGCCAAGCTACTCATGGAATAATCTAGCAAAGCCCACAGTTTATATTTGAGCCTTATGTCTATTTATTGCATTGTTTAATTAGCCATGAGATATCAAGTCTAATATTGGCTCACAGTCTTCTACCCCCTAACAATTCTTTGGAGCCAGACAAATACCAATGCATTTCCACTGAATAATAAAAACACTGCAGCACTTTAACTGTGATGCATCCGTCTGATATTCATAAGACTACCACTGGAATATTGTTTTCCAGAAGAGTCATCCTACCTTTTATTAAGAGTTTCAAATAACTTAATCCTTGTAAATATTTATATAATATGCTAAGTGGAAGTGGAAATAGATTTTTTTCCAGTACAATGGACTTAATTACCATAATAAAGATGCAGCACATACCTGAACCATTCACTTACAAACTCAGTAAGAACCAAACATTCCAAACAGGCAATTAATCAAAGTCACTCTGAATTAACTCAAGGCAGTTTATTTTATTGTTGGGGATTCATTAAATGTCTTACATGTGTGAATCATATTCATAGTAACTGATGTCAAGTATCTTCTAAATATAAGTGTTACTGTCCTTATATATAATAGACTATGCACACCATCATTGATTGGAATACAGAATAATATATGAAAACCAAAATCATTTGTGTAGAGAGCCTGTGAAATTGAATTCACATCCAATCTGCTGAAAAAGAATTTCCATTTGACTCTAAACCCCAATTCACAATGCATAAACTATGGCTATTTATTACAGTGTTCTGTCATTTGTCACTTTTATAGAATACACCGCATTTTCCAGGCTATAAAATGCCTTAAAATTATGCAGCAATGATGTATGTTATCATTATTTTTCTTTGCCAATGTTTGGCTTACATTCAGCAGCTCAAAACAGGGCTGATTTATAATCTGAATTAATAGCAACATCCTTCAACTGTGTGTGTGTCTATGAAAGCTTCATTTACTTCCTGAATCTAAATGCTGTATCCAAACCAAATATTTGAGCAAATTAAATTCAGAACATCCCGCTGCACTGGACTGATGTAACTGCAGAGGCTGCTGAAAGAGCTTCTACAAACACTTCAACAGGAGTGCAGTGCAGCCAGCAGCTGGCTACCAAATTTCACTTATAGAGTCTCATTCAGAAAGTAAAAAAATTTCACCACCAAAAGTCAGTATAGCAGGCTCTGATACTGACAGCTTATAAAAATGTGAATTCCTAAAGAAAGCTATCCTTTAGTAGTAAATTTACAGTTCAGTCCCTCTGAATATTTCTTTCCTTCAAAACAACTTTGATAACCTCAAACTCAGGAGCTGCTTTTCACTTCAGAATTATCCCAGAGGGTCACTTTAAGTTGTAGTACAGATGAAGACAATGAGGCTCTAGACAAATGTGAAGAGTTTATTAGAAAAAACTGCCACCTAAGGAATTCAACAGCAACTTGTAAACTCTGACAAATACCCATAGATGACTACAACCCTACAGAGTAGATAACATAATGGATTTAATAATATCACATTTCCTCCCCCAGAGAAGTCATAACAAAGACACAAATACCCAGCACACATGCCCTGCCCCCACTGACTGCTCATACCTGCTCACTTTGGAGTGTTTTGTTGTTTGAGGTAGTTTTGGTAATTCTACAGCAAGTTACTCCTACAGACTCCACATCACACTTTTGTGCCGGGGAAGCCTGGGATGCATTCTTAAATCACAGCTGGACCAGTACAACCATTGCATTCTTTTACTTGAAAAGAAACTTTTCCTCTTGGTTTCACTTGAAACAGCACATTGCACATCAAGAAAGTAAAGTGTCAGCAAAAATACATAAGTTCATAAAGGAACCAGTCTTACAGCAAAATTAATTTGTCTTCACATCCTACCAAGGATAACTACTAAAACATCTTACTCAATTACAAAATTGAAAAAGACAGGAGAAACACCCCATACAGATAAAGAAGCTGGACCCTAAAACTGTTCACCCAAAAGCACTGGGTGCCTTCTGAGCAAGGGAAGATTAGCCCACAATTCTCTAGAGATATCTCACACTAGACATGCTTCCCAGCATGGCTCTCTTAGAATAAAAATGTTTAGACAGGTTCAGAAAGGCACTCCAGAGGAAACATATGTTGTTCCTGGCTCTAATGGATGCTCTGGTAATTAACTTTCACAAGGACCACAGGCATATCATTAAATATTACATTCATCTTCAAACACTTGCTTCTAAATATATTTTTGTACATCAAGGTAAAGAAAAATTAAAATTAATTGCACCACTTAAAAGCTTGTTTCTCCAACTTCCTACTTGTTCAGCATTTCCATTCATAGGGCCATGCTCTTGTTTTGCCTTCTGCTTCCTTATTGATGTGAAACTTTCACAGATTTTTAGGATGGGTGAAAGATTTCCAGAGAGCCACCTGCATCATCCTGACAGTGCCATAGGGCAGGGGGGGAAAGGCAAGGCTGAGCACACATGTACAGAGACATCACCCCACAGGACACTTGCCTGAAGTGACAGGTGGATACTAAGAGCATTAGAAAGAGACTAAGAAAATAAGGGGGAAAATAGAAAAAAAAAAAAAAAAGTAGGAAGTAGAAAGGCAAAATGTTAATAGCAAGAGTGGAAGAAAACAAGGGGTAACAAGCTGGGATTTCTATGGCACAGGGATTTCCAAAGGAACAAAATCAGCAGTTGTACTATCACCTCTCTTGAAAGGGTCACACATGGCTGAATTAATAAACCAGAAGGGCAAAACTTCAAGTTTGGGATGCACTGCATGAATCACCTTCACAATGTAGTACAGTTACCTCAATATTTAATAATTTTAACTAAATTTCCTCAACGCCTCATTTTAAACTGCAACAACAACCAAAAAAACCACCACCCCAAAACAAACAAACAAAAAAAACCCACAGATAATTTTTGTCAGTATTTGTCACAGAAATCAATTTCAGTATTTCAGTCACTCTGCACAAATTCTGGTCTGTTCCCAGGCAGATGAAATCCCATAGCCCAAAGGTGACACACAAATATTTGTCATCAGGAATGCTATTTTATAACTCAAATCACCAAAAATATGTCATTTTCCTCTACTGCCTCTCCCCATGAACAGTTTGCTGATAACACCAACAGATTTTAGCTACAGTGAAAGCTATAATTTCTGTACACAAGATTTCACCTGGAAGTGATCTGTGACAACTACAGAAAGATGAGTGGCTTTGGATGTGGAAAAAAACCAAAAGAGCACATATTGTAGGGAAGAGGTAAGCCTACATCCCATCTAAAATAGACATAACATCTGAAAGGTGAGCCAAAAAAGATGCCATTCTTTGAATGAAGGGCTGTGGGGTCATTCAAACCTCTGAGGAATTTTAGCAGCAGAGAAAATATTTCAAGTGAAGACAAGACAGCAAAGCATGTGATGATGAGATTGAGAGTTGGCAGGATATAACCATCAGAAAAAGAAAATGTATAGCAAGAGGAGATATTAGGAAAGAAAAAAGGCTTTGGAAAACAGAGAAACTTCGGTTTATTAAACACAAAGACCCAACATGCTACACAAGACTACTGCCAAGCATTGGACACCCATTGAAGACTGGGATTATTCCTGATCACACACAAATAAAAGGCACAGTTTTAACTAGAAAACGACCTGGCTCTCTGACCTGAAATCCAGTCACCTAAAGAAAGACTCCTCTTGAAAGCCACAGAATCATGACAGACATATCAAGTGACAAAGGCAACACCTAAAATCACATTTTTGCAATGAAGAGCCTATTGCTGGCACATGTAGAAATTTTCTGCTCTAATGGTCTGCTGCTCTCACAATTAGAGCTGCAAGCACTCAAGCTCCTTCTCAATCCAACCCCACACCCAAAATGGAAATGTGAATATCTGGGGACATGTCCCTCACTACCTCCCCTTCCAGGAGCACTAAGAATAACTAACTCCCAGTCTGATCTTTTTATGAACTTCAAGTTACTCTGCTGATCTCTGGGAAAGATAATCTTCACTCTGTAACCTTCAAAAAGGACACGAGTTGACAGCAATTTTCACACCACACATGAACATAGCTTGAAAGATTTTTATGAGGCAGCAGGATTAATCTCCTAAGGAAATGTGAACAGCTGGGTGGTTTTTATTTACTCAGAAATACTGAGACAAACCTGTGGTCCTCTCAATTTTTGGAAATACAAAGACTCTTCACAATAATTACATTAAGTGTTTTTGGATTTGCAGCTAAATATTTGTGAGAATTTTTTCAGCCTCACAGGCACTGATTTGCAGCAACATTCAGAGCCAAGACACATTTATTATATTACATGCATAAGCCATATTTTATACTAAAAAACAGGCTTGCATTCCAAAAGAATGATGTTTATACTGATGAAAATCTCATTAAACATGAAAGCCACAGGCAAAAAGGAAAAAAATGCTGATTTTCTTTATCTATTAGAATTGGTGCTGATTGCATTCAGAGCTGAGAAAAATGTCAGTTTCACGCAGCTAAACTCCATAATCCATTTATCCCTCAGTGGAGTTCGAGTCCTTTGCCTTCCAGCAGGCAGGAGTTGCACCGTGCTGCCACCGGGAGGCACAGTCAGATTTTACAGTCTGCAATTTCTCCACTTCTGTCAGAACAGCCTGCCTGAATAATCTGACTAAAAGATATATTCAGCTTTGTTCAAGCAAGAAGATATGAAAAAGTTATTCAGTGATGAAAAAAAAAATCCAAAATTATATCCACACAAAAATATGAAAGCAATCCACTGCCAGAGTAGATTTTAGCTATTTCAAGTTGAAGTGTGAATTCAGTTTGACATGAAGGGGCCACCCACAAAAATATTTTTAAGATGGATTTTTTTAATGATGCCTTATAGGTGGCTGTCCCAGTTTAGGGCAAATTTGGGATGTAACTTATCAGTCCCTCTGTGCTGGAAAATGCCCAGGCCAGGCCAGGCCCCGGTGGCCGCAGGTGCGAGCTCCTGGTGCTGCCCCGGGCCCCCAGTCCAGAGCAGGGTCAAATAATTCCAGGGGAAAAAAAACTTTCCGGGGAACTTCTCTGCTTCAGTTAGTCAGGAACTAACAAAGAGCAAAGGAGAGCCCTCTGTGCTGTCCACCACGGTGACACAGTCCAGGAGGAGCAGAGGATGGAACTCCTGTCTCTGTGTTTTGAAAACAACGGCCTCGCACATCCCACCGCTTCCTCTCCCCTCTCCTTCACTCTCAAATCCAGCCTTAAAGGTACCAAACTTATCTCTGGGCTTAACAGACAAATGGGGATACAATTCAACATGACAAAGTCACCCCAGGACAGTGGCTAAAATCAAATACAGCATTAGCCATTTCCAGTATCATAGAAAGAAATTTTCTTAGCAAAATGTACAATTATAGTCTGTTAATTGGAGAGCAGAAGATGAATGATCATTTCATTAAAAGCAAGTGTGGAGTTTTTAATTGCAATTTTAATGCTGTAGGCTATAAATAGATCTGAATTCAACGGCAGGAATGCTGCTGCTATAAATTATTTTGACTTCAATTATGCTTAAATCACTTAGAAAACAAACTATTACTTGATAAAGAGGCTTGGCACAGCTTTTACAAAGTCGCAGTCTCTTTGAATTAATTTTCAAGTCCTTTCCACAGTGTGGATAAAGAGGAGAAAAAAGACTTTAAAATGTTTGAATATGAAATAATAAGAATCTGGACACTGTCAGGAATCTCTGACTTCGAGAAAACTGCAAGAACTGTTTTTTGTGAAAGTGATCTACGATACTAAACAAATGCAGGTACAATGCCAGGCATTGATGTGTGCAGCCATAGCGTTTGGGGATTGAATGCACACATAGGGCTGAGCTGCTCCAGTGAGGTCTGAGCTCTTCCTCCAAAATGCAGAGCCCAGAACAGATGTGCCCAGGATCGGGGTCTTGCTCTGCTGCACCTTGGGGCAGGAGAAGGAAGTCTGAAATGCCCAGGGAGGAGCTGCTGGAGCACACAAGTTCACAGGGAACCTGGCCAGGAGCCTCACAGAGCTTTCAGATATAAGTCACACCTGTGGCTCTCTGGAGCTTTCAGAAACTCCACAGTAAAGATGCAATAATGCAGCATCCCAGACTAAAGTGAACTAATTCAGGACTGTAAAATGCAGCCATTATATTTTATCTCTATCAAATCCCACAATTATTTAAATAACAGAAATATGATACCTAGCTTCTATGCAGAAAGGTAAGTGGGTACGAAATCTGCTTCCTCCTAACTGTAACAGTACACTCTGCATTTAGCTAAAACACCTTCAAAAACTGCTTTGATAAATGCTCTTAAGAAAATAGGTGGTTAAGGAGCAAGATAATCTAAACATAATTCACACCAAGTGTGGTACTATTGCTGAATTGCTAAGAAACCTGATAGCTAAAGTACCATATTTATAATATTGTAGGAGAAAGTATTTCAAATTAACTTCTAAGTAGAATAACCAACTGCTATGAAAAAGAAAAGTTGAAGAAAAAAAATGTAATAGGTTACCAGTTGGGGGTCTCCCTGTGTAGCAGGGAGCAAGTGATCTAGACTAGTGTTTCCGAAAATTTATCTAAATAAATATGAAGAGAGACAGATTGGCAGCCATCTGCAATTTACCACAACATCCAGATGAGTTAAGTACTTAACTTCCATCACAGTCAGCAGGAGTTGGATGCTTAATGTATTTGGATGCTTTAGAAAATCACATTAGTCACCTAAATGTGTAAAGTGCATAAATATCTTTCACTTTACAGCCTGTAGTTTCTAAGTGCCTTAGTCCTGTAGTTCTGAAACGAGAATAACTGTGTTTGCCCAATTCATGGGGGAATAGGAGAAAGCAATGAAGACTCTGAGGTGTTTGGAACCTGCAGCAGTGGTGTATAAATGCCGTGGGGGAAGGATAGACTGAGGGCAGGAAGGTGACTGGATGTGAGGGTGCTATCAGGAACACACCACAGAGGAACATTGTGCAGTCCCAGCCAGAGAGAAACCAGAGGGTAAATGGGAATTATTTAGCAACTTATTCAGAACATATGGCTGGCAAATTCTTCCATTAAATCACCAAGTGAAAATATCCACTCTGAAATGTCCCATTCCATCACTTTTCATGGAAGCAAAGTAAACAGATACTTCAGTACCCTGCACACTGTGACCAGTCTGTTTTGAAGCCCTCCTCACATTTTCTGCAGATTCAAACATTTTGTCTTTTGCTTTCATATCTGTATAATCCTCTTCCAATCTAATAACAAGCTCTCCATCCCACTAACAGTTATAGCAAACATCAGGGTGAGCACCCACCCACACCTCTCTTTCAGAGTCTAAAAAAGCAACAAACAAAACTGTAACAAACTTGTAATTGTCACAACAAATATGCCTAAAGCTTTAGGTTGCCACGATTAATCAAAGTATCTGAGATCAAATTAACTTATGCACTTAAGTTGTGCAGTACTGTCTTAAGCATAAAATCAATCCAATAAGTAATTCACAAAAAAAAAAAATCAATTCTGCATACTCCAGAGAAGGCAGGTATCCATTGCACAGTAATTGTTACACAGCTACTATAAATGCTCCATAAAGAAAAATGACCTTGAAAGCCCATCAGAAGTTCTCCCATATCTTAGAGCTCATGTGTTGCACAACACTGAATTAAGCCTTCTCTTGCTAAGCTCCTTATTTTTTTTAAGTGGAAATTCCATGAAGACTATAATAGTATTTTAGGGTGCCCCCTGAGTGGTAGTTCTCATGGCATCATTGGCCACCTCTGCTGATCCCAGAACTGTCCAGCAAAATATATTCCACTTGGGATATCTCAGGGGACTGCTGAACCAGGAGCATGCTGATCCAAACTCAAGGCCATCAAGTATGCTTGATGGTGGGGCCAGGTAGTCACAGGGCCACTGCTGATGAGGAAGTACACCCACGTAATTTTAGAGTTGAGCAATTTCAACATTTCCCACTGGATATTTAAAATTATTACAGTAGCAGCTACATGTGTTTTTAAAGACCTTGATACAAACCTAGGAAACCTGGCTATAGCTCCAGAAGAAAATTCTCCACTGTGATAAATCTAAATGGGGATGCTTTGGCAAAATATATAACATTTTTCTCCCTATCATGTTTACTAGCTTGAACATACTTTCTTCCCTTTCAGTCTTCTGCTTTCTTCCAGAAATAGAGGAACATTTATGTTCATCTTTCCTCTCTGCTCCTGCCAGCAGCACTATATCAAAGGCAGGAAAGCACATCGTAAATAAATGCTATTATTGCTAGAACAGTGAGAAAAAACACTGTTTCAGTTCAATGATCAAAAAAGATGAAAAATTAATTTCAGGTCATCCCAAACTGAACAAGGCCTCTCGGGCCAGCAGGTTTATTCCTCTAGAGCTTCTTGGTTTTGCATTTTCAGCAAATTCTCTAAGTACACTCGTAATATTTATGTCAAGGCCATTAACGAATATATTAAACAAGTCTGAAGCACTCTTTTTTTTCCTGACCCATTTATTATAGAGTAGAACAGTTCAGGTTGGAAAGGACCTTAAAGATCATTCCAGCCCCCTCTGCTGTGGATAGGGACACCTTCCATTATCACAGGTTGCTCCAAGCTCTGTCCAACCTGGCACTGGACACTTCCAGGGATGGGGCAGCCACAGCTTCTCTGGGCACCCTGTGCCAGGGCCTCTTCACCCTCACAGGGAAGAATGTCATCCTTGTACCAAATTTAAATCTACTCTCTTTCAGTTTAAAACCACAACTCCTTGTCCTGTCCTGATAAAAAGTCCAGATGTTACCAGCTGGACTGGCCACCAGACACCACCCAGCAGCCAAAGGAGCCTTACTGGGGAGAGGCTTCTAAAAATCGGCCATATCAGTAACACACACATATCACTGCAGCTTAAGTTACAGTCCTGTTTTGTTAGTTTTTTTACTCAGTGCAAGCTGAACTTGCATCTGCCTTTTCCTTAGTCTGCAGCATCAGGGCAGAGGACAAGCAATCTATGGTCTCACACTCTCTGGGACAGTTCCTGCCCCAAAGCTGAGGAGGGCACAGTGTTCCCTGAGTGTCCCCTCTCCTGATCTGCCAAAAACAGTCTGAGGCACACACCTGAGTACCAAGGATCCCCCAAATTCCTTTTGCCAGTGTGCTGTGCTGGCAGTGTATACCCTGAAGAAAGGTCAGTTCTGCAGCAGCCCCACCCAGGGCACAGCTCAGACACCTCAGGGAAACGTTATTTGCAAAAGGGCAAAACATCGCCCAGCAGTGAGGGGGAAGTGTGGAAGCCAGCCCTGCAGCTGGGTCAGGCAGGGGAGCAGCTCCAGGTGCCTGGGTGGGTATTCATCCTCCTCCAGGGGCCACAGAGGAGCCAGCAGACCCTGCTGCAGGCACCGAGTCCATGGAGAGCCCATCTGAGAACTGCCCTGGTGTTTGTGAGCACCAAGTGTCTGGGGAGGAGAGCATTGAAGTGCAGCCCAAAGCTTTCCTAGAGCTCTTGCAGGAACCCTCTGATCTTGATGGGGAGAAAAACATATGTTCAGCTAATATTCAAATGAGCTGATGAGCTGCCAACTGAAACCAAGCATGAGAATGCTGAATTTTCTTTCCTTGCTTTTGCTCTCTTTCCCTTCCTGTCTCACAGGTAACTACAAGGAGGGTTCCTTGCTTCATTCAACCCCATTAGGGTTTTGTTCTTGTACACACAGAACAGCTCATGGATCAGGCAGGATATAACTATGCTGGTCATGAGAGAAATTATTAAAAACAAAGTATGTATTAACTCTGTTGTAATCACAAAACCTGCTTCATAAACTTAAAATATGACAACTGTAAGAATAAAAAGGCTTGACTGCACCTACTGTACACTAAAAGCCTGTATCCCATAGGAAAATCAGCTCCCAGCCAATACCTGACATTCCTGCCATTGACTCCCTAGAGAAGGGCCTTTGCCTCTGTGCTGCTGGACATCCTTTCTGTTACTATAACCAAGGTCACACAGTCCTACCTCTAGGACATCTCTAGCCTTATTGACAGTCCCTTTTACCTTTGCATCTTCAGCAAATCATACCAGCATGCTCCTCTCTGTGCCAAGGTCTTCCATGAAAGCATTAAGCACCACTGACCCCAAAAGCAGTCAATGGGAAGCTGCATCACAACCCTGATATTGCCAGCTGCAGTGTCTCCATGACCAGCAGCCTTGGCTCCACCACAAGCTGATGGTTCCTGAAGCCTCTCACACTCCATCAGCATTTGGAGTTTTCAGCCCTGTGAGTTTCCAATGGCTCAGCTCACTGATTTAGGGTTTTTCAGCTGCAGTAGTTTCCAGTGGCTTCTCAGCTCATTGATGTTGTTTACTGTGCACCTATAGTGTTATCACTGCTGCTTCAATATTATTTACACTGACTCTGGTTAGGTCTTCCAGCAATGGTGAACTAAGCCTAGACAGGAATTAAACTCGTTTTCCATTATTAAACCAAAACAACATTTTCTTTCCTGAAAATACTGAATTCTGTTATTTAAACTGCCCAACTTTTCTCTGGCATTTGTTAATGTATCTGAATTTATATCAAAATCTATTCAACCATTTATCACATACTTTCACTGAGCTCATTCTTTACAATCAACTAAAGTCTGGGTAAGATGAACACACATATGATACATGAGCCTAAATTTTTCTACAAAACTACACTGAAATTGTTTCAGACTGCAGCTGTACTAAGAACACAACAGAGAAGCTTTGTCCTTTCTTGGCACCTAGCATGCACCAATCACAAAAAACTTTGATTTTAAAGCTTCAGAAATAAAGAGCAGCAGATAAATTTAGTGGTATCTGGATTTGCAGAGAATTAGATATAAAGCTACACCTCGAGTCAAAACAACAAACACCTGTCCCTGCCAAATGGCCCTGTCCTTCCCTGAGTTATTCCATATTTCAGAGTAAAATTAGCATTATACAGCATACAAACTCTTGACAAAGAATATTGAAATAGAAGCTTTCACCTTCAGAACTTAAGCAAAAGTTTAAGTTTTCAGTAAACCTAATGTTCAATCCTGTTATCTTTTTACATGACCCACAACCAAAAACAGACACCTTATCTCTTCAGCAGCCAGATAATCTCACTTGGTTTTATGAGAAGTTTTTTCCAAGCTGGAAGCATCAAGTTTATATATAATAAGCTGTCCTTGTTATCTTCCTTATCATAGGCCTCTGTAAGATACCACAAAGAACTGGATTTTTCCCATTACCCCTTAAATGTAGCAATATTAGTGACAGAAGTTTGGCTTAGCTACCACATTTCCTATTCCTCTGTCACTGCATTTTTAAATGACACCCAGCCTCCACAATCTGCATTCACAGAACTCTAAGCACATTTAAGCTAAAGATTATTTGCATAGCTGCATTTAAATTGGTTATTTTGTCCCACTTCTACTGCAGTATCAAAAGACAAGGAAATTCACCCAAATAAGCCCTGAATATCATAATAACAAACTCTGTCCTGCTTGCTCTTCACTACAATAACTCTTACCTCAAGCACATCCACACTACAAAGTTTTTCCCAAGCAACTAGAGAAGAAATCTTACAAGAAACTCTGGACTGCCTACACTGCATTCTGTAGATTATTTTACTTGAGCACAAATTAAAAAGAAATGTAGAATAACTTTGAGAAAGTTACTGCAAGTCAAAAAAGATATGAATCAAATACTTTCACAACTACCAGCTCTGATAAAGCAGAATAAGAGAACATGAAAACTAATTTGGAACATTTGTTCCGTACCTTAGAAGATCACACGTGTTCACTCAAGCAGGTCTGACCCAGGCTGCAGGAAGTGTCCATAGATTTCCCAGGAATTTTCTGGTTCAGGGACAGCAACAACAGAACCTGAGGATTTTGCACCAAATTCCGCACCACATTAACAAAGCTGCCTACCAGAAGAAAACGCCCTTGGTGAAGGCCTGGAGGAAAATGGCAAAGCACGTTTAGAACAAAGTTATATATGTGGAGTATTCCAGGTGATCCTCATTAGCAAATGAAACTGCTAATTGGGAACAAGGCAGGGAGCAGCCTGCTCAGGGCCACTCCCTGGTTAGGTACAGGAGGAGAGCCTGGCTAGTTAAGCACAGTGCTAACACCTGGGTACCACAAGTGGTGAGCAGTCAGAAAGTAACTTACCTTTATTGATGCCCAAACAGGATGGAAGATAAACATTTGTTGTCTTGGAGGAAGTACACACGTATTCTTTGCAGATCAAAAGTACTTTAAATCACTTGTTAGCATCTCATTTGACTAATTAATTAATTTATCAGGACATAGTCCAGTCTCCTGAACCTTAAGTCAAATTTTTTCTGCCAAAAATCACAGATCAAAGGTTTAACCAAACATTTAATAATGAGACAACTCTTATAGCCAGACCACTAAATTTTCTGCCACGAGTATTATTTTTATCATTTGATTGTGCATGAATTTGAACAATAATTTATGGGCATCAGATCCTTTTTAACTGCTTAAATAATAGCCTGGACTCTGCAATGAAAATTCTGAATACAGTGATCAAATTTAGCATGTTTGGTGTTGCAGTGTTAGACATTGTTTTGACCTTAATCTGCAATACTTATTCACAGTATAGCATAAAATAGCAATGTTCTTTTTTCAACTTTTAGAATATTCTGAAGCAAGTTAACTAGGGCATCCCTCTAAATTACCACATGAAAATTACTTAAAAGTTTAAAGAGTTTCTAATTAAGTCAAAGTAAAGAATAAAATTTAAGAATGCTTTGGATTGGAGGGGATCCTAAACATCATCCAGCTCTAATCCCCTGCCATGGGAGAGGTCATCTTCCACTATCCCAGGCTCCTCCAAACCCCATCCAACCTGGCCTTGAAAATTTCCAGGGATGGGGCAGCCACAGCTTCTCTGGGCAGCCTGTGCCAGGGCTTCACCTCCATCATAGTGAAGAATTTGTTCCTTATATCCAATCTAAACCAATTCCCTTTCAGCTTGAAGTCATTCTTCCATGTCCTATCACTCCATGCCCTTGTAAAAAGTCCCTCTCCAGATTTCTATTACGTAATACAAAAAGAAAAAAAATCAACTTATATTTACAGAAAGCTTTTCAATAAAATTCCAGTACTACTTATTAAGAAATCATTGCATGAAGGTGCTAGTTACAGAGTGATATAACGAATGAAAACGTTTTTAGCGTCTGTTTGCACAATCGCCTTGATTTTGTCAGCAAAAAAGAAGAAAAAGACACCCACATTTTCATTAGAAGAAATTATTTCCTTTTTTTCCAATCTACATGAAAGCAAACACATTCCCTTGTTGCCACAGTACCAGATGACTCCGTTGTCCTTACAATTTATTCCACAAAAATAAAGTATTTATTCTTTCCCCCTTGAAACACTGCTTTGATGTTGTTCAAAGGTGGGTGAGGAGGTGGCAAGACTGTTAAATGCTCTTCCCTGCTCCTTCTTTTTCCAGAGCACTGAACCACAGACACGTTTATAAAACAGCAAATGTTGTCCTGCATGGCTAGAGAGAAATGCTCCAGCTAACAGAGGAAACCCTTATCCTTCAAAGCATTATTTCCTAAACTAACACATGTAAATCACCCCACAGAACCAAGAGGCACACCCAAACACACGAAAAAGAACTGGGCAGCAAAAGCAAAGGAGCACAGCTGCCATTAAAGATTTACAGAGTTTCATAAAAGGGCCAACACTGCCTGCAGAGGAGTCCACCTCAGCAACCTCTGGCCTGCTGAGAGTCAAGCAGAGCCTGTTGCTCCTCCGAAAAAAATATTGAGCATATTAATTCAATAATTGCTGCCTCCCCTGAAGCTGTCAGCCAGAGCAGAGCTGCTTTTCTTATTGTAGGAAATGTTGGAATTTCTAATGAAAAACAAATTCCTATGTGATTTCTGTTTTGTTTTCCCCAAACATTAACAAAGTGTTCATACTCTATGGCAGGGAGAACAGGAGCCACGTAAGCTGAAATTTAAAGGTGTTTTTCCAGGAAACATTCACCTGCTCTGATGTGCTGCTCAAAGACCAGGTAGCCATAAACCCCACAGATTTTCCATATTTAAAAACTAGTGAAACAGATGGAATCCAAGGCAAAACACGAAATTCAGTGAGTCTAATTTTTACCTGATTAAACCAGGGAAGTCTCCACAGAGTTCAGAGACCCCAATGTACACCAAGAAGAATATATGTATTTAGCATGTTTTAGTAATTTCGTCAGCTTTTTCCCCTACTGCTTGCTGCCTGTTAATCCCACTTCAGGAGAAGTTACAATTGAATCACCCATGGGCAGGGAAGATGATAGTGATACACAAAAACCTTTATGATTTTTGATACCAATCTAGGTGTGACTAAATTTGATGTAAAAAACCCACATGCAGACAGTGAGTAATCCCAGAACCTCAGAAGGTTTGGTTTCTCCAATTTTTAATTATGAAGTTCTATGTGAGCAGATAAGGACAATGGTAGTGCATTAACTTGTTAGAAAAATGCACAGTTGTTGGGTTAATTACCATATTTTCAAAATATTAATAATGAATATTTAAAATTTTTGCAGAGTTTAATGCTAAATTTTGCAAACAAAATGTCTGATACATCTGGAAATCAAAGTTCTAAGTAGATCAAATTGTATTTTATTTACTTCATTACCTACTTGTGCAGCTTTTCTTTTGGATGAAAATTTGTTCACCTAAAGGAAGACAGAATTTTCTCCACAATTTTTCTTTTATAGTCTATAAACCATCCTGCATGCAATAATTTCAGCTGCCTTTTTTTTAATCATAAGGGAAATATAGATTCTTTTCAGTTAAGTGCAAAAAATACATCAGGTTTATCTTCTGGATATTTCCATTACAGAACAGCTCACTTAACCTATGAGCAGAGGTCACTGGAGAACCTGGGGAAAAGAAATCTCTGCAAGGTCATGTTGAAAAACTTACAGTGCACTGTTGATTTAGTGATAGCAGGGACTTTCACAGAGTTCTTTGGTGGGAGGAGTTGCTTTCTTTAGCTCAACAGCATTTCCAGGAAATCCATATTCTATTCTTGTTTTGTGCTGAGGCTTTGTGTTTCTGCATAAGAAAGCTGAAAAACTCAAGTGCTTTCAGGTATTATCTAAGTAATGAATCACACTCATTGAATAGGCCAGGGTTTCTTTTCAGTATTTTGTAAATGTTGTATTTGAATTCGATTTATTTTTTTAAATATATTAATCACAAAACTGAATCACAAGAGGATACTAAATGTGGGGTTTTTTTACAAAATTGTTTAAATAAAATATTTCCACAGTTTCGAAGTTTTCCTCGTAATTCACGAGCAAAGCAACACACTGAAGAGAAACCTTTCCCATTTAGACAAATGAGTATTTTCCAATTATAAAGTCTCATTACAAATGCTTTATCTGATTTTCAGCAGCACCAAATGCCATCAATTTTAATGGGACATTCAGTTACAAGCAGGTCAGATTAGGTTACCAGCTTTCAGTTTTACTTCTGAATTTATTTTTCTATTGCCATACAAAACCATCCAAGTTTTGCAGTATGCTGTCCTGCAACCTTGGCCATATCACCTGTGATAAAACCATGCTCTGACAGAAAAGGCAGAACAGCCACACACTCCTCTTGAACACGAGACAGATGTAAGAGTGACCAGCAGGCTCAGGCAGTGCCTCCAGACCTGCAGTGCAGGTTGCCAAAGACAGATCTGTGCATTTCCTTCTCCACAGAGCAAACAAAATACCTCAAAGTGATGTCACAGTCCAAAGCAGCTGAATTTATATTTGGGCACCCCTGGAAGGCCTCATCCTTGGTGGGATTTTATAAAGCACAACAGTACTTTAAATGTGTCCCACTGATTTTTCAATAGCGTGTAAATCACATCTGTGATTTTTGGAGCTCGGGACAAATAATTGTTTTGGCAACACTCTCTCTGTGCTATTAAAAAGCCAGTTTAAAAAAAAAAGAGAGAGTTACCACATAATTGGAAATTAGAATTGTAGAATTTCACACTTTTTTAGCAATAAATATTTACATTCAACTGACTCTGAAAATTTCATTCTCTTAATTTCTTTTTGATTTAAAATGACAGAAGGAATCTAAAAATATGGTAGGAATACATCATCTGATCTACTCTTTTTATCCTTTTAAGGAAGAAAATAAATGTTAGTAGCAAGTTGATGCAAAGAAATGAAGAAACCATGAAGAGTGACTGGTGACAGATGTGAGCATGCCCTCCCACAGGGGTACCACCAAATCAAGGTAAGGGGCTCTGCACTTCTGCCAGTAAATGCTGCCACAAATCCTGGCCACCAGCACGAGAAATTATCCTTTGTGACTGCCTTTGGCATCCTGTTTCATCACCTTTCAAACTTCTTTGCCACATCCAGCGGGAACCTTGCATGGCTCCAGCAGACAACTAGAGGGGAGTAAAACTGCAGAGGTTTTTCAGGTTTTTTCAGAGAATTGTTTTAAGCTGAAAATGGTACAAGGGGGAATGAGGAGCTGCCCATGCCATGGCTCTGTCAGGCACTGAAATAACTCCTGTTCTTTCAGGGCCTCTGATGCTGCCTGTCCTCTCTCTCTTGGAAGAAGCTGGGAGAGGATCCAAACCCCTCCACAGCCATTTGGGCAAGAACAGGACTGTCCCTTAGCTCGCCCAGCCATGAGGCAAAGTCTGGGGTGACTGCACGGCTGAGCCCCATTCCGAGTGCAGTTTTCTGTGTGCATCAAAGGAGGACAGTGTCTTGTGGTGATCGTGGCCTGGGGATTTGAAAGCAAAATTGTTTGTGAAGTTGAAATAAATGTCTCAGTCCTACCACAGTGTCTAGAGAACTGGAGACAGACAGTGCTGGCCCATTTAAGCAGTAGTTATCTGCACTTCCACTCTGCAAAGCCTCTCCCGAGCAGTGTTTCTTTCATCTCCTCCTGTTCCTGAGATTACTGTGTGCTTGCTGACAGGAGTGTTTGGGAGTGATCTTAAGGTGCTTTTAACGGGTAACACACAGAAATAAATAATTCAAGCTTTTCTTGAGTGTTTCTTTAGTGTCTCAGCTTACATATAGAGTGCTTTTATGGAGTGCTCACCTGTGCAATGGGTTGTGCTCTCTGCTAAGTGTTTTGCCCAAATGACTTTCGAATGCTCTTCTAACACAAAGATAGTAGACTTTTATATTCCTACTGTGATCATACCCCTGCTAGGAGAGGGATCTAAACTACTAGACACAATTACTGCCATGGTTTCTAGCAAAACTACACATGCTTTACCATTTAACATGTAGTATTATGTGAGTTTTTAATAAACTATGTCTAACAGGAATAGTATATGGGAATAAAAAAGAATGGAGAATTTTTGAAACAACCAGGCAAGATTTAATAATAGCAAAAGAGACAGTAACATAATAAACATTAAAGATCTGAAATTACAGCTGCAGGCATATACCACAGTACTAACAGGTAACACCAAAGTGTTTTACATATCTGCTGAGAATAATTTATAATAGAAGTATGTATTATATGAGATATGATACTATACAATATGATACGATATGAGTGGCTATGGTACTTTCTGATTATCCCTCCCTGCTAACACATGATCCACATCAAAAGAAATACACATTTTCTCCTGAAAATGCTGGATATTCTGCTGCCAAGTTTTCTTTTAAAATACCCATTTTTTAACACTTGCATGTACTCTCAGAATCAGGCAGTAAAAGCAAGTTACAGTTAGCACATTCTGTGATGTTTTTCTGACATTTTCTGTAAAAAAATACTCATGACTAAAGATTTTAGTAACTATTGATATGGTTTACAATCCCTTAAAGTTTCACAGGATAGCAGTCCTAAAAAAGTGTTTTAAACCTCTTTTTCTTTCTTCCTCTCTAATTTTTTATAGCACAGCCCAGGAACCCAGACTTTAGGAGAGAAGTCTGTCTGGTGGCATCAAAATTAAAGATTTCACAGCGTATTAAGGTGTCTTGGAGGGCACAGACTACTGTACAACTGAGATAAAATTAAACATCTTGGTCCAGAGATGTTCAACAGTTTCACTTTAGATGACAAACAGTGCAGATACTATTTCTATCTCTGGGTTAACAGCCTGCTCTTGCAGCAAACTCCTTTGCTTCTGTCTCACCAGCACATCCACTCCTACCCCACACAGGAGGCGAGGGTGGATGTTGGGGGATGAAAAGCCTGTAAAGCAGATGAAAATTTCAGCTGACTGGAGTAAGGTCAGAGGAGCAGGGCAGGGTCTGTGCATCACTGTTGGAGCACCCCAAACTGAGCATTCACATCCCCCCTGTGCTGCAGCCTGGCCCAACTCACCAGACCAAAGTAACTAAACACATTTCAAAGCCTGCTGCCTACAGGAGAGGAGAGGGGACTGGATGACCCTCCAAGCATCACATTTATGACACTGCAGAATAATGTGAATATATGGTTTTGAAAAAGTAAAGACAGATAAAATAATGGAGACTGTAGAAAATTTGAGTGGTTTTACTCATCCCTTCTCAGAATATAAAAATAGTTGGCACAGATCAAAAAGGCAGCAAATCATCCTCCCAGCACCAACAGTGCTAATTTGTCCCAGCAAGGAATAGAAATGGCTCTATGGAAAAGACCTTGCAACACAGGGAGACTGGCCAGCCTGCTGGGAAGACTTGACAGCTTTCCTCAAAAGGTTTCATCTGATTTAATTGAGCATACTGAAGTTTTCTTCCCCTCTGCCTTGCAAGCAGCAGTTGTTTATAAACTGCACCTCTTTTCTCAGTGCAGTGCTGCTCCTGTCAGCCCAAGACACATTCTCCTATTCAGCCTTCCTAAATTTCACTGATAGATGTACCAAGTGTAACCTAGTGATAAGATTAGTGGTTAGAGCCTATTAAACGTTTCTTGAAAACAACCTTTTACTGAGCTAATGAGCTTCCAGTTCCACCTGGGTTTACAATTTATATATTCGAAAATCCTATTTGACTATATGTTAGAGTGTAGAGATTGATATTTCCTTTTCCAGTAGATTCTGGCATAATATCAGAGCAAAGTAACATCAAAAATAGGAAACTAAATTGTACTGTATTGTTCATCCATTGCAGGATGAAAGCTTATTTGCACATGGTAGCTTGCACCTTTTTCTTTCACCAGAAGCAGCTGAAACCACTAGCTAACTCATAGGCAGGATGATTTATAATACATTGTAGTGCCAACCTGTCAGCTGACTGCTGTAGAAATAGTTTATCTACATCTGAGGTTTGGCACCTCTTCTCCCACTTTGTCTCACCTCAAAATGCTCAGAGACCACATTTTTCATGTTCTGCTTTTGCTGCTGCTGACAGGAGCAGTGCCAGCCAGTTTTCATACATTTAGGTTTCAGAAGACATTGTGCTAATTCCTATAAGGTACTTGTAAATGCAGAGAGTAAAAATCTCACATGTTGGTAAACCTAGTTAGATATCCTGCAACAAGTCTCTGGTGGCACACAATTATTTAAGGATTGCCCACATGCTTTATTGTCTGTTTTATTTGTCTTTGGGCTTCAGCTTTAGGAGCATTCCGAAGGTAAGGAAATGGCTTCACTGAGGCAAACTGAGAGCCCAGGGACACAGACCCGTTTGAGGAAAACATGGGGCTCAGCAGGGATGTAGCCCACATTGCAGGGAATGGTCCTCAAGTCTGGGTGGCAACGGAATGTGTCTCCCTACAAGCCCTCAAAGGATGGCAAAAGTCCTGGGAAAACCCTTTTTTCCTAATAAACCTCCTCTGTAGCTATAGGTAGTCCCTCACTCCAAGCATAATTTTGATATCTCACTCAAGTACCTGTGGAAGTCCAGATTTCCCTCCCGAAGCAATAACCCCAAAGGAAAGCACTAAAAATACCCTTAGTAATTTGTACATCCATTTCTTGAGATTTTCCAGTAATTCCATCCATCACTGTTTCTCTTTTGCCTGGCAAGAGCAAAAGGGATCTGACTACAATATCATTGTTGATCACAGCCAAAAAAAAGACTACATGGGCACTTTTAATTATATTGTTCTAAAATTACTTTTATGCTATGATATGTTCTTTGCATTTCAAAGCAAATCCGTATTTTTAAATTAAGCACATGCTTTAAGGCTTTCACCAAGGGCATTTCTCTAAGCCATTTATAGGCAGTTGCAGCTTTGAGTGCAGATAAACATTTTTAACCAAGTGGATGAGTTACATTACTCACTTAGCTCAGTGCTGCTCTTTATCTGGCTCCCATTTTTGTGTTGGATCAAACCCTGAGTGCCACAAGACAAAAGAAAGATAATCAGATTGTTGTTTTGTTGTTTTTTTACTTGGCTTATATGGTAATGCCATTCAAATGCATTTAGGAAAATCTTTTTGTTTAGATGTATTACAAATCTGTAAAAAAAATTAGTGCTTACTTGCAAGCTTCATAAATCACTTTCCTCTCCGTATGCCTTTTTGTTTGTTTGCTTTATTTTATGTTTAGGATGTAGATAATGTCTATTTTGGAGGGCCCTTGTGGACAAAAGCACTTACTGACTTGGACTTAAAAAAAAAAAAAAAACAGTAACCTGAAAATTTAATACTTTGAGGTTCCTTTCAGACATGAAATAATGAGTATGAGGGAATGCCTCCAAATCCTCAAATTTTCATGTGGTTTACCAGAAAGCCATAAACTGTCTTGATCAAAACTGGTCCCAAACTCACTGACAGTCAGCTTCTAGAAAGTTCAGAGTGAACTTTGAGGCTCTGTTACGAAACCCTGTTTTTAAAAAAGCACAAATGAGAATCCACAGAGCCTTACGTTCATTTAGTATCAGACTGCATTAAAGCATCTCAGCAATTAAAGACATGAAAGTTGTAATCACTAATGACAACCATCCACAGAGCAGCATGAGGGTGGCACTGGTGACAGCCACCTCTATTCCCCCAGCAGACCAGCCTGGGACAAAAACATGAAGTTTGGTGACCTGGATGCTAATTTCCCCACAAATTCCTCATGGAAAGCTAATGCATTATTTGCATATATGAAAACACTGGGGGGTTTTTGTGCCTGCCTTTTCTGTCTGCCTCTGGCTCAGCCCCTCTATGCCACCTCAGGCATCAGCAGATATTCCAGAGCACAGTTTTGCAGTATCTGTTGATGCTTTAAACACAGGCACCTCTCTAATTAGTCGCATATTAAAGATTGTGCATGTGTTATTTTTAATCATCTTAAGAAATCTGGCTTCAGTTTTACTTTCCTGGACAGCTACTCAGTAGTGACACAGGACTGCCCAAAACATGTCCATTACAGCCATAGCTGCTTCTACACAAATTCTGTTTCCTTTGGAAATTCTTTCTACTTCTGAAATACTCTAGAATATTTCAACCATCTGCATTTTACTGCACCTGATACATTATTTGGCAGTGGAGGAGGTTCCCCCTTTTTCAGAACTGGAAATGTGAATTCTTTTATCACAGAAGAGCAAACTCCAGATCCATGCAAGGGTTGCTCATTTTTTGAAATTTTCTTAGACTTTATTTATCTCTCAATTAAGTAATTAATTTGCTGTATACCAAGAATTAAACCAAGACTCTTTAATGGGCATCCAGCAGCGTAAACCTGTGGCTGCACTGGGTGGGTTGCAGTGTGATGGGATGAGTTGGCTGAAGTTGGTACAGCTGGAGCACCAGAAACTCCTCCTGACATAAACCTTGAGCAGCCAGCTGAGGGGAAAACATTAAACCAATTTCATCCAATCCTGAGGCTAATTCCTCCTTGGAAGCTGGAAATTATGTCACTTTTAGAAGAATTCTAAGCGTTGTTTCTTGGTTTTTAAGTCTCCTGTTTCTGATGAAAAGTAACCAAAAATACCTTCAGGGCTGCCATGGGTTTGAGTCTAAAGAAAACATCATTTTCATATCCAAGAGATATCCTCAGAAGGGATCCCATGAGGTGGCTGTGTTTGCAAAAACTCTAAGGCAGTAACATGAGTTTTAGAAGTCAGACTCTGGTAGTCCCAGGAAGAGGAAGGAAAATGTCATTCTAGTTACATTTTACAAAGCACTATGATTTTTATGGTACTTTAAATTTGTTTTATATCTTTAACGTCAAAACCAGCACCCTCATACACTGTACACTAGGTGTTTCATCACCATTTTCAGTCAAATAAACTTTAATTAGGCCGAGTTTTTTTAAAAGATACTTGATATTTTCCAAACTCCAAAGGGGTTTTTGCCTGCAACCCCTCTGCTCCTCTTTTGGAAAGGTCCACAAGCCTTCTGCTGCTTTTAAATATTTTAAATTTAAATATCTTTGAATCTAGACAAGTTTAGAAATGCTGCTAATTTTTGGACCTTCAGGGCCCTTAGATGAGCCAAAACAGCATTTTTTTCATTCAAATGTTCCTTGAAACAACACATATGGTAGAACTCAGAGGAAGAGTACTTGCTCACATACAGTATAAAAACTTGCATATTTGGTTTAATTTTTTATGGTTTTTTGGCACATGCCCAGTCAGGAGCAGGCAGCCTGACCACACGCTGACTGTCTGACTGTTTCAAGCATTAGCTATGCTGTTTCATACCACAGGCAACAGCCCTGCAAAGGCTTTCCATCCACAGACATGATGGTCTTGCTATAAAACGCTACAGCTCCTGCTAGAAAATGTAGAGAGGCATATCAATTAAGTATTTTTAGATTGTTCATTTATGGTAATCTTATATTGTAATATCTGGATAAAAAAAATGTGGAAAATAAGGAGAAAGAAAGAAAAAGAAGAAGGCAGGGAGGAAGGATCTGTTTCCACATAAGAGGGAAGTCACATAGTAATTGCTACCATGTGAACTCCTTGAGCTGAAGGAGTTTTCAATTCTGAATATTTTTTACCTAAAAACAACATAAAGCCAATAGAAGCAAGACTCAGCCCTACATCACTTTGATATGACCTCTATTTTTCAAGCTCATTTAGCCTTCTGAAAGGCTATGTCTAGAATTTGCATTGCAGAAAATGTAAATAACTCAAAACATCAAGGAAGCATCTTTTCTGTCTCAAAGAAACATCTGATGAAACAACTTTAGTTTACTCATTAACTGGCAAACCTAATTAAAGGATTCAGGATGTTATAGTGACAGATCTGGACACTAATACATATCTGAGAAACAGGCTGACTTCAAAGTACAACAGAGAAGCTTCTATTCATAAATATTTAACGGA
This sequence comes from Sturnus vulgaris, assembly GCF_052056855.1. Lineage (NCBI taxonomy): Eukaryota > Metazoa > Chordata > Aves > Passeriformes > Sturnidae > Sturnus > Sturnus vulgaris. The sequence continues at coordinate 34,449,891 of NC_142249.1, forward strand.
AGCATTGATACAAAAATGAGAAAATCTCATTCATTTTATTCCCTAAGGAATTCCTTTGAAACAAAACTACTCATTGAAACTAGCAACATCTAATTCTCACAGATATGGGGGGGGATTTAACATAACCATTTGTTTTAAAAATCTTCTACAAATTTCCAGTTTAGCAACACGACATGACATTTGAGTCATGGAATCCCAGAATGGTTTGGGTTGGAAGGGCCCCTACAGATATCTCGCTCCAAGTTCCCTGCAATGGTCAGGGACTGCAGTTTGCTCAAAGGTGTCCAGTCCTTCCCACAGCTTGTGGCTACACCTTCAGCTCTGCCCCATGGCTATCCCAAACTTCCAGGTGTCCTTTCCCAGCTGTGTAAGGAACATCCTCAGTAGCCAGGAGTGCATGGAAGGATCCAGCTTTGTCACTCCCTGCTCGCACAAACACCTCTTTTATCATTTCAGCTGCAGGTACAAGTGACAAGTGACCCTGACACTGCTCTCAAAAGACCTGTCTCAGGTCCCTTGCAGCCCTAGGGAGACCTCAGCCAGAGGGCAGGTAAATCACATCAGCTGCTCTTTAAGGGGTTGAAGGCCCTGATGGCTCATGGCAATTACCCCTTCTCCTCAGACACCTCCCTGTCCACCTGTCCCTCTGTCTGACACATCCTGCTGCCCCACCAGCACATCTGCAGAACCAAGATCTTCTCTCTTCCCTTGCCTGTGCTGGTCCTCCATCTTCACAGCCACACTTAATTATAGAAAGAGCATCTTCTTTTAACCAACAAAACCTTAATCCAAATGACTGTTGCACTACTGTATGTCTGTTAGGTCACTACTTACTAAAATCTTATTGGACCAGAAACCTAAAGTGAATCTCACAGCAATTAAATAACATTTAGAAGCAGGCATTAAATTCACATAATCATTGGCAGGCTACTAATCTTTCCTGTCCAAGAGCCACCTACTGAAATAGGATTAAGGAGAAGACAATCAGTGGGAGTTCCTATCATCACACTAAGTCACAAAGCCACCTGGCACTTTGTGTATATTTAATGTGCTTCCAGCCATGGCAAAGAGGCCACCTAAGCTTGCTGTCCTTGTAGTCGTTACCAGCACAATCATGATTTCAAAACAGTTTTTAAATCAAGTAAGAGAGGGTACAAGCCCATGGTCAGGTATGATCCCATTCCAGCAGCTGAGAGAATAATCAGGTGGGACAGTGGAACACTCTGTATGTTCCCACTCAGGTCGGATTAGCTGAGTCCACCAGGGTGCAAAGATGTCTCTGTGCAGGGTGTTCCCATTCCCAGCATGGCCCTGTGAGGCTGCTGCACCATGCAAAGATCACCTGCACTGCAGCCCTGCTAATGAACCTGAGGAAAACCCAGAGATGCTTTAACTTCCCTTGAAAACACAAACTGCTTCTGAGAGTGTGCATAGTGAAACTGCTATTGCTCTGGTTATTGGTAGTTATTTATCTATTACACCCAGGACCTGCAGCAGATTTCAACAATTACTCTGGTTTTACTATTTGATTCCATCCACATTTCATCAGCACGCTGCTACAGCATGCATTATACATGCTGTATATTCCTCCAGCATGTTCAGTGTTCTACAAAGAAATGATGTATCCAAGAAGCCCTAGAGTCTGCCTCAAAAAGTTGTACAATCAAGTTTCCTCATAAGATCATTTGATGCATGTTGATTGCACTCAACACCACCAGTTTTCATCTTGGATCATGTCTTGCCTTCAGGAAAGAAGGGCAAAAATCTTTGTAACTCGCCACTAAATATAAAGCTACATTATTAAGAAACATAACTCAAACTCCTTCAGCAGAGCCAGACAGATTTCCCAGCTCTGTGGCATTTCTCACTGAATGACAAGCAAATCAATCAAATGTGTTTGGACAGGGAAGATTTTCATTAGCTTTTTGTGCCCCTCCTCTGTTCTTCACACAGCAATAAAAATCAAAACTGCATCAGTTCATTATTTTGACAATGCAAAGATAATTAAATATTCTTCATAGTAATATTCTTTATTTATATAATATGTTTTCTCCAAATTTTAGATCCTTCTATCTCTTTAGGAAAAGCGAATACAAATACCTCCTGGCTGAAAAAAAAAACCAAAAAAAAAAAAAAAAAAACCCAAAAAAAAAACCCCAAAACCCCAAATATGACAGCACCCTAATTCTGCACTTTGTCCAAGAGCCTACAGATGACCTGTAGAGAAATCAAGAGTCACCTACCCAATGACTCTGTCCTCTTAAAAATCAACAGAACTTCTGCCACTTTGTCTTAAAAAGGAACAGGACTGATACTTTTCCTCTTGAATACTGTATTTCAGCTGGGTATTGAAAAGAGATAGGAACTCTCAAGGTCTCAGCACTTCTAACACCAAGCCCTCAGCAGTCTGTGCAAGATATTTAAGTCTCAATGTCCATCATAGAAGGGAATTAATAGTGCTTAATTTTTCATGTTGGCATGAGGCAAGAACATGACCACTTCTTGATGTGTTTTTTGAAAATGTAAATTGTCACCTATGGAAATTCCTAAATATCACAGAGCTGACTCAGAAAAACAGATGCAAGAAAATGTCTGAAAAGAAGAAATTTTGATTAAATAATGACTGTGGGACTAGGTCTGTTATTGAAAAGATAAAAGCCATCTATTATCTAGCTTTTATAGCCAGGCATATTCTCCATAAATCATAACGAATAAAGTAGTCCCATAAAATAATACTGAATTCAAAAGGGTTATCAGTGTCATTTTAGTATTACCTCTTACTAGCTTCTATTATCTTACAAACTTTTTATCATCTTTTTTTTTTTAAGTGTCATTTTGAGAAAACACTGAGAATCAGAAATTAAGCATTTTCAAGTAAGCCCCCTTACTGAAAAGAGTTGTAATATTTTATCTATTTTTTCTCCCCTTTTCCTCTGAAAGATTCATCAGCTCAGCTCATTACCACTACCTTTTCATCGACATCAGAGTTGACCACAGGCAGTAGGATGAAAAATACAATGTAAAGAGGAAAAGTTACCACAGGGCAATGTATGCACAAAACACAATTCCTTCCAGCTCTTCCAGACTGCCTCCTGGTAGATGGGAGGGAATATTATTGACAACTCTGCTGTGATTCACAGTACTTCTAATTTCCTCCCTTTTCATAGAATCATGGAATAATTTGAGTTGTTAGGAACCTTTAAAGTTTATCTAGTCCAACCACCCTGCAGTGAGCAGGGATATGTTCCAACTAGATCAGGTTTTTCAGGACCCCATCCCATCTGACCTCCAATGTTTCCAGGGATGAGCCTTCTACCACCTCTCTGTGCAACCTGCTCCAGTGTTTCACCACTGTCATGGTAAAATATATCCTTATATTTAGTTTAAATCTACCCACTTTAAATTTTAATTACCCCTTTCATTACTCCAACAGGCCCAGCTAAAAAGTCTGTCCCCATCTTTCTCCTAAGATGAGAAAGTGTTGCAAGGCTGCTCTAAAATGTCTCTGGACACTTTTACCACACCTTGGCTCCAGCTTGAAAACTCCCAGCTACCTCTGTTGCTGATGGCATCTGGCCACTGACTGGCAGACAATAACTTTGATGCTTCCACAAATATTTTTGGCATAAAATCATATATTTGGCATCTTCAGCCTTAGGGGTAGACGATGATCAATTCCAGAATGCTGGGTATTTTCTTGGAAACTAAAATTATCAAAGATAATGAAGAAGAAAAAACAAAAAAAGTTGTTTGTGTGGTATGCAGTGAATTGATGCTCTGCAGAACAGAGTTCACTAATAAAACAAATACCTTGGGAATAATTTTTTATCCATTAAGATGGCTTATAATTGTTTAATGATGTATACAGTCTCAACATTTTCCTTTTACTGAACATTTTTCATATTCCAATGCCCAGAAATATTTCTGTAATATTTAATGGCAGAAATAGATTTGGTCCATCTTATATCAACTCTCATCTGCTATGCTTTACTCAGAGGGAACAATCATTACTGTTCAAGGATATCATCTGTATTAGAGAGACAGCCACGAGAACCTACAGCTCGTATCAAAAAACTGTCCTCCAGCCTTTACATATTTACAATTTGCATTTAGCTTTTTAAGCTTTCAATAAGCAATTTCTCTGGGATATTTCCTCTAAGATGTTTTATTGTTTGTTTACAGTAATTTAGCTATTTTATCAACCACTTAGATGATATATTTACTCAGCTACTTCATCTGGAACATGCTTCCTTTTATGTCTCATGATCTACATTGCACTTTCCACAGCAGAATTGTAGCTATTCAATAATTTAAACTTTGACATTATGAAACTTTGTCAAACATTCATAGTACTAATCTGGAGAACTCTTACATTATCACATACTACTCTATATAGCCTATACCTCTAGGTATTCAACAATTTAATTTAAGAAGTTAAACTATAAATGCTGACTGTTTAAGTCTGCATGATCAATCACACAAGTCTTCATTCAAAGCCGTTATTAAATAGAAAAGAAAATTTGTGTTAAACTGTAATGATAGAGTTTCCTATGCTCTAAATGCAGAGAAATCATTAAAGACTGATCTTTGGGCTTTCAGATATTTTACTGTCTGCTTTCTTTGCAGTAACAACATAGAAGAAATACTGGAAAGAAATGAGCACATTGCATCCCTCCTCAAAAAATAATTGACCTAAGCAAGAAGGCAGCTTGAGAATTGTTAATGTTTTAAAAAACACCGAACCATAAAAAATTAAATTCTTCCCAAAACCCACTGTATCAGTTGTGGGCACTTTTCCAAAATCTTGCACTGCACTTTTTCTGCAGTGTGTGCAGCACTCACCAAACGAGAGTGCACACTATTTTTTGATTACAGTTTAAAAATAAAACATAAAAATCTTGAGTATCAGTTATTATTTCTTTTTCATTCAAACTCATTCTTTCTTAGTTCCATGGCATCTAATCCATGCCAGCTTTATTTTGTAAGGCTAGAATACTCAAAGGGTGACACACACAGAAAATACATGTTTATCCATCTTTCTCAATATGAGATATAAGGTCTTAAAAATCCTGCAATGATGACTCTTTTTCTTTATCAACATTTGGTTCTAAATGGTTTGGATCTGAAGCTGTAACAATATGTTTCAGGAGGAAAGGAGATAGATTGAAACTTTAAAGCTTTTTCAACTGTTTAATGTAAAAATGCCAACCAGTTTAATTACAGGAATCTTCTTAGGTACAGTGACCCAAATTCTCTATTGGCCCATCTCTCTTGCAGCATCAGGCAAATTTCTTCAGCAAGCGATTTTATGCACAACATTCATTCTGAGCACTGCCTGGGACTATAAATGCATTTATTTTATGCTGCTCAATCCAGTACAAAAATGACAGAGCTGTTGTGCTGGGAACACAAAGCCTGGTAGGGAATGAGCCTCTCTCTTCCATGTGTCTGAAGCTCAATCCAAATAAAACTTGCCTGTCTCAGGATTGCTACAGTGACCCTGAAGAATTTCCAGCCAGTATGACAAGAAACAACTTAAAAATCAAAAATTCTGACATAATGTAATTTTACTTATAACTCATGAAATAAATCTCTTTCACAGCATAACCATCAACTCAATGACTTGATATTTAAGTACTGGATATGGAAAAGCACAGCTGCCCACCAATAGCGAAGGGCACAGTGGTCACCTAAAATTCTTTTTCTTCATTCTTTAAGAATCCTCAAATTTGAACAGTGCTTAGTGTCATAATTCTGATGAGTCTGGTAAAGTTCTTTGAATCTATAAAATATCTGTAAAGATATCTCAAAAATTTTCTTTGTATGGCATCTGCTTTTTGATGGGTTTCTCCAGTAAAGGTGACGTCTCCTGGGATGCAATTAATGTCAGCAGGGACTTCTAAATCACTGAGGGGAAAGAGGCATCCAGAGTTTGGGAAATGTTTAGAGAGGCACAAATACTATGAAAATAGAAAACCACAAATCTTTGCTTAATTATTTTATGAATTTGTTCACTGAATGTTTGTTTGCTCTCTGCAAATATTTGCATAATCAGGTTTCAGAAACATTAATGTTCCCAGAAAACACATTACAGCTGTTGAATTATAAAACTGAGATTTTTCAAACTCCAGACTAGTCTATACAATAAATATACATTTTTGCAAAATATACAAAAAAATGACTCGTGGATATCAGCTGAGGTTTTACTGTAGGCAAATGTAGTGAATTCACAGCTTAAAAATCATCACTAGGAAAGAGAGTCATGAGTAGTATATACTGGGTCTTTAAACAGACAAATCGTGGTTATATTTACTCCCAGCAGCCAGATAATATTGTGTGAAATATTATTTCAAAAGTTTTCTAGTATGAGCACAGCCCTGTCACCTCAGAAAGCAAAAACCATCTCAAACCAGAGAGATGCTCACATGAGCAAGGTATGTATGATGTGCCATCAACAGGTGTGTCTCCTGAGGCCACCAGAGTGGCTCTGGGGGATTAACTTTTCTCCCTCTTCTTTTTCTTTTGCCATATTCTTTTTGCCTCTCTTCCCCCCAGAACTGCTGCTGCCCCAGGGATGGCTGAACAGGGGCTAAGCCAGAGCCACCTCCCTCCAGGCTGCCCAGGGACTGCCACCATCTCTTCTTCTGCCACAGTGGTTCACTTGCTGGCGATTCTCCAGGCAAACAGCCCACAAGGACTCACGCCCAGAAGAAAGCAGAAAGCCTTGGAGGAAAAGTGAGAGAGACGCCTCAGCTCCCCCTCGCTGCAGTGCTGAGGTCACCTTGACCTTCGGGCAGCTGGGTCAGCCTGCTAAGCCCTGCAAAGCTTCCTTCCACCTCCTCACAGAAACGGGTAACTTAAAAAGCCAGCTTTCATTCCATGGAAAAGCTCAGCAGAAACAGTTGCACAATGTCTGCCTGGATGAACAGTTACCACCAGAGGAAACAGAACTCATGAGTCTACCCCAAAGTCCAATTTCCAGTTTTCAGCTCCAGCAATAGGACATTGTGTCCTATACAAAAAGAAAAGATCAACTAAGAAACCATTGATATGTGTATATATTACAGCAAGAAAACCTTTAGTCAATCATTCCAGCACTGCTAAAACGCTTTTTTGGGTTTGGATTAGCAGGAGAGTTAGGGAAAGGATCCTTACAAGCAGCAGAAACTAATAGGTCCCACAAGAAAATGCAGAAGCACAGCAATTTCCTTCCAACCTCTCAGAGGAGCAAGGTTAGGATAGAGATTGAATAAACACACTATTGTGCTGCTCAGTGCCACACACACACACACACACTGGATTTGCTTGTATGGGCATAATGTGAGTGATGGGGAAGCTCAAAAGCTTTGAGGGGTTGATTCCTTTCAGTGTTCAGGAGCTGCGCTGATAATCTCAGAACATGTTTAAACTTATTTCTACAGACAATGGGCAAACGGGTTAAGAGGAAAAGAAAAAGTCTCCTCCCTTCCTTAGATTTATCTAAAAAGCCAGAGTAAGCCCAAAGTCTCCCTGGTGTGCCGTGGGACCAGGCTTAGGGCAGGTTTTGGGATGCCAGGCTGTGAGTGCTCACACACAGCCCGTGGAGGGATTTCTGTGTGCTGATGCTCCCGTTGCACCCACGGAGACAGGGACATGGCAAAGCCAGAGCCACTGCAGCCAGAAAGTGATTCCAGAAACTTCCCAAGCCTCGGGAGGCAGCAGGGATGGATGGGCCATCAGGGACAGGCACCACATTTTGTGCCTTCTCTCCTCCTCTAACCAGTAAGAAGAAATACAGGGAAATAGAAGCAGATTTTGGCTCTGTTATCAGGCACAAGGAATTATAAAAGCTATTTTTTAACATGATGGTCATGTCTGCAGGTCATCTCTGCAGCAAATATGAGCAGCAACGTTCGTGGCATTAATCCCACACTGGCAGACTGATGCAGCTTTCAAGCTGAGTAAGGGTTTAATGCTCTGAAGGGAAGGGAAAAAAAGATTTCTTTTAGATAAATTGCTTAATTGGGAAGTCAGGAACTCTCCTGCCTAAGCAATTGATTTTACAACAGAAAAAAAAGTTTATTTCAAAATGTAAGCCTCCTATTCATCTATAATACCCAGGGAAAAACTAAGCCAAGGGATAGACTCTTGCCTTTACACGGCTGAATCACAATTTTAAAAACATAAATAAGGCTAATAAGCACGTATTTAAACAAATATTCTTCATCCCTTGATTGTTGTAGTGAAGAGCAAACTCAGAGACAGAGACACCATTCCAGATCTCTGACAGATCGTTCACCCAGGCGGCAGGGGCTGAGGAAATGGGGTCCCCAGAGGGACTCAGCCCTCACCACTGGCATCAAGAGATCAGCTCCCCTTAAGCTAATGGATTTTGGTGTATTGACTTGCACGGTGCTGCAGATCTCAGGGAAAAGCTCCAGCATCATCCCCTGCCCCAGAGAAACTCCTCCACCTTCTGCAGGAGCATGAACAGAGCATTCACAGCCACCAGTGTGACCACCAGGCACAGGCATCTGCCCCAGCTTTCTCCCTCCCTCCCCGTGCAAAAAACCTTCAGCAGGTCTCAGATTTGCCAGGACTGAAAATGTTTGCATCTCATGTATCCACGGGGTGTAAAACTCTCTCCCTACTGCATCTACAGAGGTTCCTCTCCGAGGAACAGCCGCAGGACGCTGCCAGCCAGGGACTTTCCCTGGGCAAAGCACCACTGGTGAAAAGGACAGTCAGGATGGGATCAGGCACGGTGCTCTCCCAGCAGCAGGAGGAACATGATTACCACCTTCAAGAACAGCCACATTTGATGACAAAGTTCGTCTTTTTAATGATATAAACTTAAAGACAAGTTTGATATTAAGCACTAGCATATTGTGACTTTCTCAAGCTGCAGGAGGATAAAACCTAAGGGTTAGCCTTTAATATAATAGTATTAATTTTTTTGTGCTTAGCAACTTGCTGCACAACTGCATAGTTTTTACACAAATAGCTTCAATTTTGATTTTACCACCATTGTGCTAACATGAAAATTCTTAGAAATTCTTATGCAGAAATGTCACTGAAGGACTGTAACTGACATCCATTACTTGCAGAAGTAACTCATGTTGTACAAGAAGCAATAGGCTTATTATTGGTATTGAAATATTCTCTTTTTTTAATGAGCTACATTAATTAAAACATTACAAAATACGCTTAAAACAACTCAATTTTTTTAAGAAGAATTTAACACGTGTACTGTTATTGCCTCCCACAGTGTTAAACCATTATTGCACAGGTAGCTAAATTTGGATGAAGATTACCAAAATACTATCCTTGTATGCTCCCCAAACCTTTTCTTAAAGGGGAAACGTTTGTATAATTATTATCATAACTTTCCCAACAAACTCATGGTTTTGGCTTTTCTTTGGTTACTTTTCTATGTTACTACACATAACAGTGGACTTAATTATAACAAACCCTGTGTATATATTTTTCATTTTCCCCGTATTGCCCAACTTTTCCAAATATACACATTTATATCTCTTCCGAATATATATATATATCTACAGGTTTTTTCCCCAGCATGAAGCCGGCAGACACTGTGTTCCCTTGCTTCTAGGGGTTCCACAGTGAGACAACTTTGCAAACCTCATCTCTATCACTTTTCCAAAAAAGTACATTATCTCTGTCTCTTGGTTTCTCCTTAGAGCTGTGACTTTCTGAAACAACTTCTGTGTGACAGGTCAGATCTGGCAACGTAATCTAATCCAAAGCCAATATCCCAAGTAACGTCTTCTTAGCTGAAGCTAAAATACAATACCCCGTTCTGATCTTTCTTGACTTGCCAGCTGCTGTTAGCAGCCAGTCACACTCAAATTCCATCTCCCTGAAACTCCCTTGTCTCTGCCTCCTCCTGCCAAGCTGCTGCCACTGCCTCAAGGTGTCCTTCAGATACCATCTCTACTTCCTTCTCAACTTTCTGCAAAACTTCCCCAGGGCTCACCTTCCCCATCCTTTTCCCTCGGTAAGGTCACACACAAACTCAAACTGAACAGCCTCCAGTTCCATTTGTTTCCTTTTTTAAACTCTAACTCTGGATTATTTTTCTGATGTATCCTCAGAGAAGAGGTCAGCAACTCAAGGCCAGCATCAGTATCACTACACTTTAAACATCTTAGGACATTATCCTGCTTCCCTGGAGGCCCCAGCATCCTCCCTCCCTCTGGCACTCCTGATGTGGGGATGAGACCCACAGCACACTCCCACCACTCAGCTTGGGCGCTGGAGCTGCCTCTGCCATCAGCACTGAAATGCAAAATTAGCATTTCAAAGCAGAATTCACTCAAACTATTTCACCGGTTAAATTTAAAATGAAATAAATCACGCCCTCATCTGCAGCAGTTGCATTAGCTCCACAGCTCAGGACTGTGGAGAGTCTTTAATTAAGCTGATGACTCTGATTCTAGGTGCTCTTCCCTCGGGTCCCTTGGGTTGGCGTATATTGCTGTGAATCATTCTTGGTTCCATTCACAGTGCAAGGAACCTGCCTGTCTCATTCTCTCTCTTTGAAACAAAAAGCCCCCAAGGCATTCTGCCACAACAGGTGCCTCATTTTTAAGAATCACAGAAGTTAATTTTGCTTTGCTTCTGGCACATGCTGCCAGTAACACTGGGTGTTGTCAGCACGTGAGAAGTCAAAGTCACTGATCCAAAAACCTGTCAAATGATTAACACAGTGCAGTCACAAACCTGGATGCTGCGGAACTTAACATTTATAATTCAATTTGAGGACCTCAGATAAAAATCTTTAAACAGGAAAGGTCCTAAGCAAATTCCAAAGCAATGCTCAGGTGTTAGACTGCACGCCGGTCTTACTACACTAATTTTAAGAATGAAATACTGAACAAAATAAGCAAAAAATTTTCTTAACACATGGTTACTAAAACAGTTTTGGATTAAAAAAAAAATTAAATTCCTCATGATGTGGTATCTGCTCAGGAAAGTGTTATGTAACACTCACAGACTCGTATCTTAAGTGGCTTCAAAGAGAATCAAACTTAATGCCCTATTCCTTAAAGTAATGATGGGCAGTAGGAAAATTTTTATGTGATTACAATCCAGGAAAGTACTAACCCATTATTAATTATAATTTACCACAATGTTCATGTATCTTTGTGTTTATTAAAGTGACTGCCTTCTAAATTCCTATGGTCAGCATTACACTGAAAGCCATGAATTTCCTATGCATTAGAATACATGGGGGTGGGGGGGTTGACATTTATATTATATATATATCAAACCTATACCACAAATCAGTATATATTCATGCATATAAAAGTATTTGCACTTTTTGCTAATTGCTTTTATGAAAAGAGCAGGGAATTAAGAGTGGAAAGCTTTGAAAGCATATTGACAATTTGTAGGCAAGGAAGTGCCAGCAAACATACCCCACCAGCAAGGTCACAGCAGGCAACGGGACTGAGCTCCCCTGCAAGGAAAGACCCCTTCCACTTCCATATGGAACGCTGGGCAATTGCTGCTGGGACACACTGGGCCTGAGCACCAGACCTATGGAGACACTGTGCTGCTCCTTACAGCATCAGCTGGGGATTTGATAGCAACTCTTTCCCTTTCTCTCTCTCTTTTAGTTTTTATCTAGTACTGGTTCACTAATCTTGATGTTACCTTTGACATGGAGCAATTCTTTATTGATGGACTGGAAGGAGAAAATATAAGCATTTCAAATTGGTTTTCTTCCTCTTTCCTGCCTCTTTTTATGATGAAGGACTGACTGTTTTTAATAGGAAAAAGCCCCAGTTATTCTCTGGTAATACAGATGTTGGCAAGGAAACTGAAAAAATACAGAAAGGTAATACATGGAAATGAGAAGATTAAAAAGTTGTGATTTGTTCTTCAAACTTCCACCTAGAGACCTCTAGCTTGTCTTCCCCACACATATGTAGGTGTCATCATGCATGTGGTTTTGGTCTACAAAATATAAATAAATCACAACAGCAACTCCACTCAACAAAAATGCATTCAGGCAACAACATTTAAGGTATTTCTATCATGCTCCAAGCCAGTCTCTTTGATGAGTGCTATAATCTATAATTTTTGGAGTCCCCTAACAGGTCACTATACACCTCCAGACAGACTCTCAAGAACAGAATAAACACAGGAGATTTTACATTTGCTCAGTGCTTTGGAAAATAGAAATATTTACTTTGTTCTAAGCATGCATTTTGAGCTGGCCACATCCTGAAGGTGACAGGGAGCCATGTCCCCATGGCCAGGCTGCCTCCTGCCACCACCACGCTGCACTTCCCCAGAGCTGCAGCTCCTCACACAGCAAGACAAACATGTTGGCACACTGCTCAAATTCCATATTGCCTTAAACAAAATTCCATGCAAACCTATTCCATTTAAATGTACCACTTATTTGAGTTTGGGTTTTGGGCTTTTTTTACATTATTATGCTGTCATAGACTGTGTTCCTGCCAATGGCACAGCTCTGTATCACTTGTGCCTTCACTATGTATTCTGGCTAGCTCATAATTGAACACTCACTGAGATTATCTGTTAGTGACTTGCTTTTGATGTAATGGATTTCAGAAATGCTGCTCTCATTTTAAGGGATTTATTTCCTAAGCAGCTGGCAGATTGCAGTGATTCTCCTATCTGCACAAGACCTGGTGTGTACACATCCTGCAGGCACTCAAAGATCCAACTACCTGAAGTTTCAACCCAAAAAGTGTGACCAAGCAGCCTTTATGACCAGGAACAGCTACATGAATCTCTCTCTCTCTCTCTCTCTCTCTCTCTCTCTCTCTCTCTCTCTCTCTCTCTCTGTAGGAGATGTGTTTGCAGTTTGCAGGAGTGGGCAGATGTTTCCTGCTAAGGCACAGGTTTGGTTTAAAAAAAAATTAGTTGCTCTAAACACATACAAGTCCAAAGGGAACACTACAAACCCCCTTAAAGTCTTTGCTCCTCAAACTAATTGTAAATAAGAAAACTATTAGTACACCACTACTCATCAATGAGCAGGTGCTAAAACACTACTACAATAAACCTGAAATGTAAAAATTGCTGATACAGTCTCTGGACACTGATGAAACTTGCTGCAGAATTTTTGCTAAGGACATATCTGCACTTTCTTTTTATAGTTTACAATCTAAGAGCTAATGAATAAATAAAAGTGAAAGGAAGGCAGGAAAGAAAGAAGAGTAAAAGGTTATAACATACATATTATATTACACAGTAATTATGTGCTTCTGAAATGCCAATTAGTAACTCCTTCCATGATCCAGCTAGCAGTCAGATCAATATGAGGTTGATAACAGCAGAGAGTCATAATCTGGTAAAGAATATTTTATTATTAAAGAATGTATAAAGCCACAGAAATATTAGTTTAACTCCACTTTATTTCTTTTTTTAATTTATGAGTGCAAATTGTAGTCACAATTGTGTTAAGAGCAAGACATAAACTTTTCTATTCCACAGTCTCTGTAAATTTCACACAGGTATTTGGTTTGTTTTCCTAGCTAACTAAGATAATTATTATTTGCTGTTTACTGGGTTGTGGGTTTCTTTTTTTCCTTTCTTTCCTCTGAGCAAGCAAACAGAATTTTTCACTGTCAGAGGAAAAATAATGTTGAAAAATTATTTGGCCATCAGCACAACATGAAAGTGCACAAAACTCAGTAATTCTCCTGGAAGAGCTAATTTGCTTGCTGTGCTGACAAGATGAGCCAAAAATGTGAAGAATAAAACCAATTTCATAGCCGTGGGGGTGATCCTGGAGTCAAGCATGTAACCATACACAAATGAGGCACGTATTTGACATTCCCAGCTAGACCCTAAAAGTTTTTGTTGCACATCTCAGAGCGAAAGATCATTGTTCAGAGTAGTGTCAGCAAGGTGGTGAGGTTTGTAATCATCTCAAAACGAACTATAAAAATTCTTAGAGGCTTTTATAGGAGATTTTTCATTTTATCCAAGGGATTTGGTATCCTTCTGCTTTTCTTGCTCAATATTCATTTTCCTCTGTCGATTTGTTTCTCTGTGACCAAACTTACTTTGGATGCAGTGCACTCAGTTCACAGATGGACAAAGTCATACCCATCCCTCAACAAAGAAGGATGTGAGAAAGGGCCAGGGGTGTCCCTCCATCCAGGCACTCCTGCCCCAGAGTGATTCAGAGGGAACTGGTACAGATGAAGTTTGCAGGACTCAATTTAGGGGGCAAGTGGATCATTCTACTTCTTGTTCTGTGAATCCAGAAGTTTATGCTGCATTACAAAGCAGAGAGTGGCTGATCCAAAAACCACTGAGAAGTAACATTACATTGATACTAACACACAGGAACTGAGATGCTGCAGCTTTGTGTGTTGGGGAGAAACAGCAGAGGAATAAAAGAATGGGTTTTAGGGATCTCATTCCAATAGGTGTGAAGTTTTCATGTAATCTTTTTCCTTGACTCTTCATAACTGCTGGAACTTACACTGTTTCTTGGGAAGTCATGTTTAAAATGCAATTTATATTTGTCTGGTCACTAATGAAGTATTTTTGAAGTAATTTCCATACAGGGTCCTCATTACCATGGGGAAGTTACTGCTCCTCTACAATCGTAAATACTTTCTCATGGAGTATCCGTTGGCTCAGCATTGAAGCACTTAAAACTATTTATAAAGCACATTTTACACCTGACATACAGAATTAAGAGCAGAAAAATGAGACAGTTTTCTAATGGCATCAGTATTACTGTGTTGGTTGTAAAATGGACTCATGTCTAGAAGGCTCTGATTCATGTTCTCTCTTTTTGAAGACTATTGACTCTTCTGGCTCTTTTTCTTCTTTTCTTTTTTTTTTTTTTTTTAATGGCATATTGATATTGGTGGTTGTTGTTGTTTTGGCTCAGAAGTCCAATCAAATGAATTTAATAAATGTTTCTGGCAGCGAAAAATTAGCACTGGTTGTTCCAAGGCTGTTCCAACATAACAAGGGAATACTTCCCAGAGCAAATACCACACTGCTCTCTGTTCTCTAGTACTTTCAGAGACAGACCTAGAGAGGATGAAACTGTTTTAAGCAATTTAAGATTATATTTGGTGACTCTTTGAAGCAGGCCAGGGCAGTTGTAATTCATCACTTCCCATGACCTTGCCCACTTGGGCATAAACTAAGGGGCTGTTCTGTGGTGTGACGGACACAGTTACACCTCACACAGCTGCTCACTGGAGACACAGTAACCCCCTCCCCATCCCTGAGCCTGCAGGCATTCTGCATTACTGAGCACACACTGCACAGCCTAATGCAGCCTGTATAAAAATGACAGTGCTAATCGAAGATTTATACCTTTAATCCCCTCCTGCCTCAGCTCTAACTCATGAGTTTTATTCCCAGCACTAACGGGAAAAAGCCCAACTGAGACTTTCCTAACACGATGCAAAGTTCAGCTGCTCCTCCTGAGAAGACAAACAAACCCCAGACCCCTCAACTTTGCAGCACAAGGAGTGAAGCCCCAGGAGCTTTCCTCACCCCACACAAACCCAAGCACAGCCTGGCACCCATAGAAAGGCACTGATGAACTCTTCAGGCTTTCACATCATTTTATGAAACAAAATAGCCAGTGTAAAATTTCTCCATGTTGTTTTTTCAGGACTAAGAATCACTAATCAAATATTGTCGCTGACCACGTTTTTATTTCATTTCAGGAAAAAAAAAAGAAAAAACACTTATTTCTGCAGAGGTACTTGCTACTGAATACCAATCTGGTTAGAGATTTCATTTTATCACCCGAGTGCAGTAACTCAGCTAGAAAGGAGTTTTCAATCAATGCAAAGGCGGGATGGTGTCAGAGGCTGGGCAAGAAGGCAGTCGAGGACAGAGCCCGCTATTCCCTCGGCTCTTCCCCCAGCATGATCACCCCCGGCGCCCCCACAGCTCCCACCCAACTCTCCCGCACTGAGGACACCGCGGCCAGCAGCAAGCACACCGCCTCGTGCTGTCCCGGACCGTTCCAACCACGCATTCCCAAAATCCCGTCTCACAAGTCAATTTCACACCGCCTGCCCCGAGCAGAGCCTTTGCCGTGCCGGCACCGCGGAGCAGCGCTCCGGGAGGCACCGGCAGCTCCGTGCCGAGCCGCCGCCGGCTCGGGGCGAACTTTGGGCACGGACCAAAGCAGGGCAGGGCTCGCTGGGAGGTGCCGCTATCCCGAGCTGTCCCTCGCGTCTCCCCGAGCTCCGCCGAACTTCCCCCCGCCCGGCTCGGTCCGGCGGCAGCGAGAGGGCGCGGGGCGGCCGGGGAGCCCCGCTGCCGCCCGCCCTACCTTGACGGCCCGGGTGGAGTGGCAGTGGACGTGGTGGGACACGGTCGCCGTCTGGTTCATGTTGCCGGCGGCGCCGGGCGAGGTCGGGGCTCCCGCGGGTCCCTCCCGGCGCCTCGGAGCGGCCGGGGGGCTCCGGCTGCGGCTCCGGCTGCGCTGCTCCGCACCCCGGCAGCTCCGCCCGCCCGCTCCGCCCCGCCCGGCACCGCCCCGCCCGCCGGACCGGCACTGGACCGGCACTGGACCGGCACTGGACCGGCACTGGACCGGCACTGGACCGGCACCCGGCGGCACCGAACGCCGCCGCCTGCAGCCCGGCCGGTCGCGCCGCCCTCGCCCCAGGGGCTGGGGAGCTGGACGAGATCAGCCCCGCTCTGTGAAAGCCGAGCCCCGTAGTGCTCTCAGCCCAGATGAGTAAGACTGCAGCGGAAAGTTTATGCTGGCTGCTCTTTCATTCGTGCTCCACGGGGTTTTTTTCCTTTCTACCTTCCCTGTTCCGCCTCTTCCCTCCGTTCCAAAGCGCCTCCAGCCCACTGCGGTACGGGGATTCGGGCGTGCTTATGTAACACAGGTACGAGGCACAGGCACCAGCCTCACGGCCCCTCCAGGGCACACGGGCTATCCGAAATCAACGCGCTTTGTTAGGTACCACAAGAGCTCCGCGCTTCCCCATGGAGCAGAGGAAATGCATCTCTAATTAGACTTTCACCCAAATAACTTTTCAGTGGGGTTGGTTGTGGTACAGGCTAAGAATCTGCACCCTCCAGACTGCTGAGCAGGACTTGCCAGGAACACACAAATTCTCCGTCTGCAGGTCCAACCCAGAGATGGTACAAAGCCAGGATTTGGGGATGGAAGTTGGGAAGCTCTGTGAGCAGATTGTGACACCGCAGGCGGATAATGAACAAGCAATATTTTGTATGTATATAACGTCCTTAAATGTTACTCTTACTTTAGAGAAACCTCCCGGTAAAACAAGACACAATGTGCCACACACCAAGGCATTCCTGGGGTGTCTGAGGGGTGCACAAAACTGCAGTCAGGGCAGAAAAAGTTGGTTCAAGAGGAAACAAAGAAGAATGAGGACAGACTACGGCCAGAAGCCATGGCACAAGTCTCCTAAAGAAACTGCTGATTTGGAACCTCTCACTGCATGAGACTCCAGCTTCAGGCATCTCTGAAGCATCTGTTCTTTCAAGAGGGAGGCTGTTGAGCAGTATTTGCTACCGTATCAAAAGTTATGCTCCCAGTGCAGGAAGTTATTGCTCAAAAATAAAATTACTTTTAAAATTCAGGCTCTGAGTTGAGCTTGTTTTATGACTCTGTCTCATTTTCCTCCCCTACTGCCACTCCATATTTTTTTCTAAAATAATTTGAAGAAAATGTACAAAGCATGGGCCCAAAAAGTAGTGATGCAGGAAAACAATTTTTTTCCTAAATACTTCAGACTGTGCTTTGCTACTTGAAGGTCCATCCTACTCTGCAAAGGAGAAGGCTTGCTGTGGTCATGGCTCAACACATCCTCACAGGGGCCTTTGGGGACCCTAATCTGTGCTTGTAAATCTCATCATGACTTCAGACATCTGCCAGAGCTCTTTTAAATGGGGTTCATTTTCAGAAGATTTTAATTTCCTGGAAGAAAATCTGCATTAAATCATCTCACACACAATATTCCAAAGCCAAAATTCATTTTGCACACCTCAACTCGGACACAAAGGCAGGTGCCACTGGAGATGGAGCTGGTGAAGCAAAGACTGATCTGCTCAGTCTGCAGAAAGCTGCCGAGGCAGCCTTGTAAGGGAAAGCAGCCCTGGGTACAAACAACCCCTCCAGAGAGGGGAGAGCAGTCAGCGTTTACTCCAGTGACACTGAGAAAAATGTCATTGCCAAAGGAGCCAAATGCAAAGTAAAGTCACAGCAAGAGAGTCTCTCCAGGCCCAGCCTTGCTCATCTCTGGGCACCACAAGCGAGGCAGCCGGGCTGGCCTCTAGCCTGCAGGATTGCTCACATTAGCCTCCTTCACCTTAGCAGATTTATTGGATTTTGAGCAATAAAAACCCCATTTAGCAAGCATATCAGGGGCTCAGCAGTGCTCTTTCACCTCTCTCTATCATATGCAGACAGGAATGAAACTTAATGGATATAGATGGGGAAAAAAGCCACCCTCACATAAAAATGAGACATGATTCAACTCAAAGGTGAGTACTGAGGAGGAAGGAATGAGTGGATGGCTGTTTGGGTAAAGGGCTAACAGGCTAACTTTCACCATACTCTGCCCAAACATTTGTCCTGAAAATAAAATGATGACTTCAAGTTATTGTCACTAGGAGCTGAAGCAATCAGAGGTAGCCTGGAAGATTCAAAGACATTCTTCTTCATCTTGAAATATACTTGTGTTTTACAATCTCACATAGGAACTGCTTTAAGACAAAACAATGAACTCATGACAATTTTAGTTGGACTAAATATCTGTGGGTTTTTGTAAGCTCCTAAGAGAACTTTGTGTAAAGTTTTCATGCTTGATTTTATACTTCACATTGGCTGCCCCTCCATGAAAGCCCCAAAACCAGCTTTAGACTAATAGAGAAATCTCTTACTTATAGTAAGAAAGAAAAAGCAATTTGGGCTAAAAAGTTGCCAAAGACAGAGATAAGATCAATAATTTGCTGGCATTGTTTTTAAATGAACTTCTACAAATTTTGAGATACCTATTCCTAGAAAGTGCAGTTTGCTGATTAACCTCCTGCTCTCACAAGGTGGGACCTAATTAGAGGGTGAACCTAACACGGGCTGGAGCTGTAAAATCTCTGTAAGTGCCTGGTTTGTCATTATAAAACATCCCAGAAACAAGGCAGATCAATAGAGTGGGATTCCACAAAATGCCTGCTGAAATCCTCCTGAGCACCACTGTGCTGCTTGCTTCTCCAGTAATGTCATTCCCTGCCTCCCCTCCTGTTCCCTGATGTGGCTGTTAATCCTCCATAGGTGTAATCTTCTTTGGGAAGTGGCTGCATAGCAAAATGCAGTTCACCCTGGCTGCTGACTGCTAATGCAAGCATCCACGTTTGCCCTGCAAGGAGGTTCTCAAAGGTTTCAGTGCCTTTAGGGTGCAATTAAATAACTGAGTGATTACCAAAATATGCTGGAGAATATTAAAGCTGGGAGCAGATGCCTCTGTTACACAGTGTAATAGAGCAGGTGGCCCTTCCCTGTGTTGGAGCAGCCCTGAATGAATCTCCTTCCTAAAATATTTAAAATTAGTAAGAAATCAATGTGATCAGCCAGGAAAACTGATTAAGCTATCCAGAGTTTTAGAGAAAAGAAAAACCCTGCTTGTGATAGAAAAGCCTGCCTGTCCCACTGTCCAAGTGCAGAGAGTAGCTGTGGGCAGCAGAACTGCTGCTGGAGCCAGCATTTCCCAGAGGCTCCTGATCACTATTCAAGTCCTGCAGTAACCTGCTCTTAGAAAATCCCAATACAGTTCCCCAGCCACACATTTCCTGCCTCTTATTTTCTAAGCCTTATGTTCTTAAAAAAAAAATCCCCACAATCCTTTCTTCTTTTTTTTTTGTCATGTTACATTAATTGTATAATCACCATCCTGAGAAATAAAAAATTAAACTGTATATTGGTAATTGAAGATACTTCATGGCAACATGTTTTTCTATAGCTGTAGAAAAATATTTGCTCTCTTTTCTGTTTTACACAAGCTTATAAAATTTAGTCTTACTGCTACTCCACATACCAAGGGCCTAATTCTGTGCTCGCTCATGTTGGCAGCTATTGACACAAGTGAACTCAATTTCTAATTCACACCAGTTCATAATCAGATTACAGACTTCCCTGTTTATGGATGAAGAAGTTTTAATACCACAAGGGAGGCTGACTTGGGATCACTGCGAGGCTGCCAGCTCCCTCAGAAGCTGTGTGTCAGTGCTGGGCTTGTGTGAAACACAGCAGGGCAGAGCCTGCCTCCACTCAGCTTCCCAAAAATCCTCCACCCCAAGCAGCTCCCAAGGGAAAGGCCAGCAGCTATTGTGCACTGCTGCTCGTGGCCAGCAGCCTCACACACAGCCCAAGGTATCCCAGGAAAAGCTGTGCCAGGAGGATGGCACTGTGGCCATGCACACACACATGTTCATATGTGTACAACCCCACATGCCTGCAGCCTTCAGTCTGGCTGCAGCTGTTGAAGGGAACGTGAAGGAAAACTCCCTCAAGTAAAGCACAGCTTCAGGCAGACTCAATAAATCAGTGGGATGCCAGGTTTCAGCCTGGCTGCAGTGCCAGGAGCTGTTGCTGCTGTGTTCACCCACAATGTTTGGTTACTGCAGTGAAGGATTTCTCGGAGTGGACACCTCTCCCATTGGGAAAGCACTGTGTCATCCCTGCCAGGTGTTGCCATATTAACTGTATGTATGTCCACTCCTTTTAGCACTCCAAAATTCCCTCACAGCTTACTGTCTTGAGGTTTAGCAGGATGATTTCTCAGCTCAGCATGGTTCAGGAATTGAAATTTTGAACAAAACCAAGGAGAATCCACTCCATTGCTGAAAGACATGCTCAAAAGTCATAAAATCCAGTCCAATATATGGAATTGATGAAGAAGCAAATAAAGATGCTCCACATTTATAGTAGCTAAAATCCACTGAAGTATAAGGGTACATTTGTTATGATTATTTTCGATTCTCATTCACTACATTTATTTCAATGGAAAATATATTTATAGAAAATGTATTTATATTAAGTATTTGCAACTCTTTTTAGAAACAAAAGGTGTACTAAAAATGTTCTGGTGCACAATGATTCCTTCACTTAATTTTCTGTAAAGGTGAAGGTGAATAGTATTGAATTAGTCAGAAGATGAAAAATAATCTTCCCTGTTACAATAATAATGAATTATTTCTACTAGATTTTGCCTGCAAACAGGAGATATCATGAAAATAGATTCAGTAATGTCTACATATCATTGATTCAGTGCAAGGAGTATGTTGTGAGGAAAGATGGAAAAAGCAGCCTGCATACAACTGCCTTGTTACCAGGGAAGAGAAGCAAGTGGTTTCTGAGATATAAAACTGCAAGCAGAGGCAAGAGAAAATGGTCTGTGCCTGAATGAACTGAATGTGTCGCCCACAAAATCTGCACAGACAGGAAGTGGCTTTATGAGCAGCACTTCTCAGGACACCTCTTAGCAGGTCTCTGTGGGCTGCTGAATTGATTCTGATGAACCAGAGGCAGTGCCACAAGCAAAGAGTATCTTCTTCAGGATCCCTCCAGTCTGTCCTGTGGGTGCCTGTTGCCAGACTCAGAGAAGAAGAAAAGAACAGCTTTGAGTCCTTTTCATTTTCAAGGGAGTTTTCAGAGGAATAGCCACTACTATCAAGAAAACAAAACAAAAATTAAGCAAAAAAATCAACATACATGGCCACCAAGCTATACTCGTTTTCTTTAGCACACTGTATATTGACATATATACATACTTTGCAGGTGAAGAATTTCAGTAAAAAAGAATAAATCATTTTTCTTTGGTCTCACATAAATTCCATAGTAGACCCCTGGAGCACTCTGCTCCATCTCACTGCTTTCATTTAGTCTTCTATTTGTACAAGCTATTGCAGTATAAAAAGAAGGAGGTGAATCTGACCTATCTGAGGAGTAGATTTAATTTCATGCATAACTATTACTCACACTGCTAACAGGATTCAATATTTCTACCATGCTAGAGCTGCAGGATGAGAAATGCTTTTGCTTGTGTGAGGATTTACAGGAGCACAGCCACCCATCTCCCTGCCTATGGGCACTGCACCACTTTCAGGAATTGCCACAAAGTACTGGTGCACACATGCCAAAAGAAGTGTCAAGTCACATCAAATTTCTGTACAGGTTTGTGCTCCTTTACACCTTAAAATCTTGCTTGTCACAGGAAACACTGAACGCCACACAGAGCACTTCCTCTGCAAGAACATCACAGCCCTGTCCAGGGCTGGTTCTCCTGGGATCTTCTGGCTCACTGAAGACTGACATGAGCAGGGGATTTCTGAGTTGACACCACAGCAAAAAGCCAGCCCAGAGAGGAGTTATGGAAGGTTCAAGATGAGCACACAAGCTTGAATGCAATGTCAAGCAAGACTGAGAATGTTTTGTCTCAGCAGGATTGTCTTCCTTATTTTCAGTATGTATAATAAGTCACCCACAAGCAATCGCTCTTTTTTTTAAAGATTAGACCCCAGGTAGTAGCCAAACTTCTGAAACATATAATAATTCCTACTCTGACAGTCAGCCCAGCATTCCAAGTGTTTATGTACCTAACAGGTAGCCCAAAAACTTGTCAAGGCTTTGCCAAATTTACTGAGGCAGAACTTTATATGATTGAATTTTTTGTCCCCCCAACACGAAATTACCCCACAGCTCCTTCTGCTTGGGGGATATTTGCATTGTGTATCTCATGAAAGCAAACTTCACAGTAAGCAATTTTTTGCCCTGTACTGTATGTAGAGGTATCATCCTGAAATCAGATGCCAGTAAAGCCAGAATGAATAATTTTTAAAAAAGGAAATTTTACATTATTTAGAGGGTTTGAAGTTTAAATTAATAGTTTGTAGCTATAGAGACTGAAGTGGGAAATAGAGGATTTTATGTTAGGTCTCAGAGTCTGCAGGAAAGATACTTTCCAGATTAAACAAACCACAAAAATTCAATGACAACAGAAAAAAAAACTGGCTACATAGACCATTTCCTTTCGTCTGTCTGGGTTAATAGAAGCCTAAGCAAAATTTAAGAGGCATACTATCACTGAGAAAAGAAAATGAGAAGAATAAAACTTAAACCATAATTATTTCCATTATGCTTCAATGGTACTGAGTAACAGAAAAAACCTCTCCCTTCCTTTATTCTGTGTAAATCTTAGACCACATAACATGATAATTTTTTCCACAAATGAAAGATAATCTACTGTCAAATGACCACTTTCCCTGGAACACTGCAGAGCAGTTTGCTCAAGGAACAAAAAGGAGCAATTGCCATCAGAAACGAAAGGATGGTTTCTCAACCTCTGAAGGCAGCCCTCAGTCTGTTTTCCCTACAGGACATGTATTCCTGTGTCCCCAGTTAAAAAATATTTTACAAGACTCTCGGGGCACTGAAGAAGGCCCTAACTCATTGCCACACGTAAAAAACACTGATGAGTGACTAATATTCTGAGATATTCTTTTCTCACAGAATTTATCAGTTTGCCTTAGTCTGTGTACATGTCTTGTGCCCTCCTCTGAGGCAGGGTGAAAAATCAGCCTTTTCCCTTTTCCAAAAACACTTTAAGACATCAAACTTGGGCCATCAGGGAAGCAATAGCAGGTCCGAGCAAAGGTCCATCATAACGAGGAAAAAACCCATCATCAATCAGGGTGAAAAATGGGATAGCCATGTCAGAAGGACTGCAGCTGAGATTCCCAAGGTGGCTGTTAGGAAGTCACTGCTTTGTTTCCCCACCTCTGGGGCAGGAGAGAGCATCCTGAGAACAGCAGAGGCTCAGGCAAGCTGCCAGAGTTGCTCTGGCAATGCTGACCACTGAAAGTGAACCCACCTGGTGAAACAGGGCTTCTGCATTATCTCAAATTGTTGCTCCAGGAAATTGAAATGCAAGATGGTACAAGGAAAATGCTGGTGAGGAAGAAAACTTAAATGAAAATGGAAGACAAACCACAAGAATCTGAAAGGAGAACTTGTCCAAAGCACCAGTATTAAGACAAACTCAACCTCACATTTTAGGTATAATCCCTACCAACCCTATATGAAAACACCAGTAGGGTTGCAGTCTAGGACCAGACTTGATGGTGCTCTTGACTGCTATTGCCCACATCCATAAGTGCTGCTGTTAACATGTTCCTGGAAGACAATTCTATTTGTCCATGGGTAAAATTTACCAGTCTATTCAGATTTGTGATGCCTTTTCAATAAGAAAGCATCTGAAATCCCCCTTATCTCTGTTTTCCTGTTCAGTCAGAAGTGTGTCAGTCACAAGCCCACGCTGCTCAGCCACCTTGATTGTTGTTGCACTTCAGCTGACAAGCTGTGAAAGTTTTGGCTGCCCAAAAATCATCGGGAACGTATTTACTTCCTTTTGTTAGAACGATGTTTGCCTCCTACTGGCATGTACCAATGTACCTTCGCACACATACATCGGGAGTGTCTAGTGACATCAAGGTTCACATCCAACTAGTCAGAAAACACTACCTTGTTAATGAGACACAACGTTACTGCCAGCTGCTCATTCCAATATCATGTCAACATACATAGAAATAATTTCCCTGTGCCTTAACACCCTTTTTATATTCTGCTTGTTTAAAAAGTAGAACATTATGTGGGGGGAAATAGTGTGGATCCCACTCCTGTACTTTGCAACAAATCAAGAAATGTTTTAGTGTAAATTCCAGTCAATGTTGCAAGGCTTAAACTAACCAAGGAAGACATGAGATCAGAAGCTTTCTTCTTTCTTTTGGGCTGTGAGCCTTTTAGGAAATCCCAGAGAGCTGCTGAAGACTTGTGGAACTGACAATGTTGAGAAGAATTTGTTGGGAACAAACAAGTATCATGCAGTTACATATTCTTTAGCAATTGTGCTATCTTCTAACAAATAAATCCAGAAATTATATTATCCTACTCTCAGAAAAATACAACAATTTATGCTTACTGGGATGCTGAAGGACTCAAATGAATGCTGACAGCTATAGTACCTGTAGGCAAACACTGCTCATTGCATTTACTCCTAACTTCTGAGGCAAATGTAACACAGCCATCCAGCACACACAATAAAAGGATACCAGCTCCAAACACATAATGCAGCCATTATTTAGATTGCAGTATGTTTTCCAAATTGATTCGAAAATATGTTTTTATTAAAGTGCATGATTTGTCAAAAGCGCTTCCAGGAGGTGTAAGGAAAAACAGCAAAGAGATTGAAGCTTGCTTAACCAAGTTTATAAACCTGCTGTTTCAGCCTCAAAGATGAATTACACTGCAGGAGCACGTTCACTAAATGTCTGTGCTCTCCTTCTTGCCCTCCTACCTATATTCAAAGAATAGAATAGAAAACATAAATCAAAGTCTCAGAACATATTTCTCCCCAGTTCTGAAGCTGCCATATCTCTATACCAGAATCACAATCCCCTGCAAATCAAATAAAAAGCACAGCCCAGCAATCACCACTTCAAAATAATTACAGGCCACACAGTAATTTACACTTATCTAAGGCCTTTCACCCCAAGAATCCCAAAGCAATTTATACACAATATAGATGTGGCTGATATGAAAATAATAACGCCAAGGAGCTGCTTGGGAATTGAGACATTGTTTAAATCATGTGGATCTTTGCAGTCCAAAACTTACTCATTATGCTGATAGCAATTTGAGCCAAACCTATTAAAACCTTCCATCTCAAATTAAGGACTATTCTAGGCACTGACAGGCACGTTCTGAACCTTTCTTTAATTTTAGTCAATGGCATTGAGAAGTCAAGAAATTAAAATACTTGAAACAACACTGCCCAGCAGACAAATACAGCTTCAGAATGTGCTCATCTGAGGTACAACCAGGGCTAACACACCCTTCTGTAAAGAAAAAAAGGTCTAAATTTCTGTATTTGCTTCCTTTTCCTTTATAGAATTTAATTCTCATCTATCCAGGCTGTGGCGAAGTACTGGCCTACAGGCAGAACTTCACTCCTTCTGTGGTGGCTCTGAAATATCATCATTTTCCTCCCAGCTGCTCAGTAAATTAAAGCAGACAGCCTACAGGTGCTTGCTGGAGTCCCAGCACTCTCAAGAGCACCAGGCCACACGGGTACAAATGGGTCTTTAAGCAGAGCTGTGAAATAGCTGCTGCCTCCCTAATCCTCCAACCACGCCCCTGGGGCTCTGAGAGAGAGGAAGCTTGGGAAACTGAAGGGATATGTATTACTAACAATTAACTGGTAATCCATTTACATTTTCAAAGCTGTTTTCATACAGAAAGAGGCTACTGGCTCTTTCTATATTATTAAACACAGAGTTTGTTATGGCTTTCCTCACCCTTCAAAGTGCAGGCACACAAATGTTGAAAGAATTCACAGTACACTATGTAGGATCCCCAAAAGGCAAATTTGGGGAATATAAAAATCTCTTTTACAAAGTGAGTTATAGACACCAGCAACAGCTGCCCCCCTGGCAATCTTCAGATCCAGAGAAATCACTGCAAACCCCAGTATTTTAAGGGATACCTGGATATTATTACCACATTTTAAATCAGGAAATTGAATCAAAACACCTTCGTGCCATAGGATGCTTCGGTCTTAAGGGTAGAAAAGTCTTTTCCCTTGCTCTGCCCTTTGGAACCTACCCAACCATATACACAGGCCTGTCAGGGAAATACAGGACTTTTAATGTTTTGAGTGAGAACAGCACACACGACAGGACTGCAGCATCTCATCTGCATGGCTGATGCATCTGCAGTCAATCTGATCACTCAAAGCATCGGCCTCACTGCACTTTCAGGAGTGCTACTGGCTTAGGGAGGAGGAAAAGCTGAGTGTGTTTTGGGGAGCAGAATGTTTCTTTTGGTTTAAAATAAGGTAACATCAAGGGGAAATATTACTATTTTTGCTGCCTGTGTGGTACCACACTTCTGTTTCACCCTGAGTGGCAGCTGCAGCATCTCTCAATGGGGAGACAGGAGTTTGCTATGAAAATGCAGAGAGAGACGCTACTGCATGGGCATTTCTTGCACTTCTTCATGATCCCTGGGCTGACAGCTGATCCACCAACAACACTCAAAATAAGCGAATAATTCTACCAATTTTCATAATATTATGCTGGAGGTGGTTGATTGCATTGCCTCACACTGGATTTATTTTCCTTATTACTTTCTGGGGGCAAGGGTCACAAAAAGAACATCTTTAATTAAAATGTCCTTAGAAATTGCAAATATTCAATGTTCTCTATTAAGAGACAGATGCCACAGAAGAAAATGTGATGAAATAACAGACCTCATAATGAGACTGTATTTGGCTAAACTCTGAAACTAAAACAGCAAAGATAAGGGGGTTATTTCTTTTTCAATCTTCATATCACTTCAATTTGTGATTCACATCTTCAAGAGGTGAAAAACAATTTCAGTTACTAAAAAAGCTGCCCAAAGAAGCTATGTCAATTTATACCACCTGGGAATCTCACTCTGTGCTAATCTGTTTCATTCATCCCATTTCTTGACATATTACTGCCAAGGGACTAGCCTGGATGTGGAAATGTATTACCCATGTGTCACCAGTAATGCTGTCTCTTTTTCTCCCATTCTCTCCAGAGCATCTAAGCCAGAGTGACATCAAAACTGGGTTTGTAAAAGTGGGTAGAGGCAAGGGAAGGAAAAAAAAAAGGCTGAAGGAGTAGAATTCTGTAGTAAATTCTGGGTAAAACAGGCTGTGTCATTGCCTATACTGCAAACAGGAGTTAATTCCATAATTCAGTTTTATCTCCTGTGTTCATATATTTAGGAAGAGGCTTTATAACTTGGAGCTTGTAACTGCAAGGGAGTGTATTAGATGACCCCAATGGTTGCACAAATCTTCATCTGTGGTTTCACTGCTCTCATGGAGCACAACTATTGTGAGAAGCTGGTCTGGAAATGGCAAAGATTTTGATTATCCACACAATAGGTCTTGCACTGACTTTGGAGTTCAATCAAGAATCATTGCAGAGACCTGATGTCAGGGAGTACATATTTGCTTCCTATGTTTCTAATCACAGTACACTGGGCTGGAAAGACATCCTGGGGTATTCAGTCCAGTCCCTTGCCATTGCAGGTGACCAAATAATAAAACTCACTTTGTAACCTGATGGATTGCTTTGTTCTGTTAGAAGACATTTCAGGTCCTTGTAGTTTTATTTCTAGTTACAGAAATTTTCAGTCAGTGCCAGGCACACTCTTGATGGAAATGTATTTTGCAGTCTCACGATATTGAAGAGGCAGGGAGGGAGAGAAGGAAGGAATTCAGGATCAAAAAATAGCCAATGTCACATAATCAACAAAGAATTAGGATTTAGGAATATACTTATTTACTGTGTCTGGAAAATTTGCCGTCTCAAACGAAATTCATGTTGTGTTCCCATTATACAAACTTGGCTGTAAAAGTGGCTGTGCTGATGGAACAAAGTTCTGTACCTCATTTGAATTAGTTCCAAAAGATGCTCTAAGTGAAAAAAGCACTATGACACTACACAACAAAGTTCATGCTAAATGGATTTAAATTATAGAACTGATAGATCTTACAACATAAATTTTAATTTAAGTGTCTGTCTTAGCTCTGTGCTGCTGTCCATTGCATTTAGAAGCAGATATAAGTGATCATTAATAAAATTCACAGTAACATTAAAAACTAGTGAGGTAGTCAATAATATCAGGAACTGCTGGATTATGTAAATCAACTAGCAGAGTAATGTACATTTTAAAACTACAAAATGTCGAGTATTAAAATTTCTTAAAAGGTGGGAAACAGAATAGCTGGACATTCTGGCAATGAAAGGGACTTGTCATAGAAAATCCCCAGTGAAATGTGACATCCCCAAGTGAGAAGGGATAGAGCAAATATTTGGCTGCAGGAAAAGCAGAACCCAGAATGCTCAGAAGAGATTTTTTTTTTTTCTCACTTTATTTTAAAGGAGCTGCTGAAAATGCTGGAGAAGGAGAGGGGAAGAAGAAGAGGCTGAAGGCAGAACAGGACACATGAGCAATATGACAAGACACAGAGGGATTATCAGCATTGAATATCTCAGAGCTCACCTGGTATCACATATGTTTAAAACCAGGCTCTAACTGAGAGCTATAAACTCTCTGTAAACTGTAAATGGTTTCCTACCACTGGAAAGAGACTTCCCCTCTAGCCTGTAAGAACTCCAATGTCTTACAGCTACTGGACTACTTGGTAGATAGCTTGATAGTTTATTGTAAAGCACTTCCCTACAGTAATACTCTTTTATTCCCTGTTAACTTTGTATCTAGCTTTACACAATTAATTAGGGAAGTGTTCAAAGACCTAGATTTTAAACCACTTAATTAATTAGAAATGAAGGTTTAATGGTTATTCCTCTCAGACTATTTAATTTAATGAGAGAATTTGCAGGGAAAAGAAGGAAGAAAAATCAATTTAGTGTATAACAAATTGCAACAGAAAATGGAAAAGAGAAGAGCATATGTATCTGTTTACTGTTGGACTAGATAAGAGCATCCCTATCAGAACTCAGGGGGTTGCAAATTTTTGGCAATGGGGACACAACTCATCAGTTCCAAGAAACTGCCCATCCAAACGAACTGGTGTTTCCATCACAACCCAGGACATCACTGTTTCCATCCCACCTCCTGAAAACAGCCTCCAGAAACACAGGAACAGAGGAGCCTTGCCTCAATCTAAGAAAAGGCTGGAGAAGAGAGACAGGACCTCCCGAGGGCCCCTCCCAAGAGCTGTGCCAGCAGCTGGCATTCAGCCCAGCATCATGCTGGGCAGGGAGGCTGAAGGCTCCTGCCAAGGTATCAGGAAGAAAACGACCCTTTTCAGAAGGAGAGGGACACACGTGGCCCCATAATGTCCCTGACTAGAAAAACTAGTGAGTCATCATCCTAACACCCAGCTGTGCAGTGTGATTTCATGCAGGACACATTTACTTGAGCTAAATCTTTCTATTAGAGGAAACAAAACCGTGCAGCAGCAGCAGCCCATCAGTTCTACTTTTTAAGAGCTGTCACACTGACATCTCTCTAAAAGCAAAATTCCTTTTTATGCCAGTGGAAGGTCTGAAAGCCAAATGATGGGAACATACCCTTCTGAGTTACTGAAACATCTTCAGTTGTTTCTTTCCCTGAGGTATCTGCCACAAACAAGAAGATCCAAGACTGAAGACAGGATAACTTAGTAAAGAACAGTGAAATACTTCTAATAATATGAGTAAGACCCAAGAAAATATCTGAGCTGCTGTTGCACTAAGCTTTGTAAAGACAATAAAAGAAACTGCCCCTCTACTGAGACATTTCAAATCCAATCCCTGCTTTTAAAACAAAATTATCCTTTGGGCTGGGGAGAAACATTGCTTTGTTGTTTTATTTTAAGAACTTGGAATTTGGTAGGATCTAAGTATAAGCATTCGAAAAAGCACTAAATTTGAAAAGAGGCTTTTTTCATGAGTACTGGCAAGACTGATTGGTGTTAAGATGAAATGAGACTCCAAAGAATGTAACACTTCAAAATAAATACCAGCATGTAGCACTGCTGTGATTTTGCCAGCCATCTGCATGATTCATCCCTATATGATGGTTTAGCCACCTATCTGTTTTTACCAAAGCATTTGTAACAAAGGCTTGCTGATACAAAGCATAACTTTTTTCCCCTCAGCTATTGCTAACCAATCCTGTCACTAATTCAAATCAATTCAGTTGGTCTAATTAAATCAGGAAATGGATCTGCTCAAAACTGGGCATCTCTTCCACAATTTATATAGGAAAAATATTTACAGTGGATATTTTGCTATTCCACATCAGCAACTGCCTTTTAAAAAAACTGAGGGATAATCTTTGGTGCAAAAGAAGAGGAGGGAGAGATATTTGGGAAGTTTTTGGTTTTCAGAGGATAAATCTAGGTACAAAGCCTAAGAATCTCTAGGAATAAGGAATAAATACCATACTGCACAAAAAGCAGCAAGATTGGCTGGATAAGGGAGAGGTCTGGGCTAAGCAATAAAATTCTTCCTCAGCACAACTCTGAGTCCACCCCAATAAATTCTAGTCTGGCCAGCAGCAGTATCACTGCTAAAGAGTGAGGATGCCTCTGCATTTTCTGTTTTGCTCAGGACAGGATTTAATCCTAAACATTTTTTTTTTAATCATTTAATCTCTAAAATTTATGTAATCACTTATGACTAACTCCTCATTGTAGCAGGAGTTTTACTGTATGCAATTATCTCTTTAGTTTGGGTTTTAAATTAATGTCAGTCATTCTCCTTCCATTTAAAATCTCGTTTTTCACATATACAACATTTTCAACCAGCTTTGGAAGAGAAATATCAAAGGAGATAATTCCCCCCGGTTTAATTTAACTGAAGAAAATAGAGTTACAGAAAGGACAGTTTTGAATCATTACAGTGTGTCTGAACTCTCACAAGCAAGACAGAAAGCAGTGGCAAATCTATGGATGCATAAAAGATTCAGTGTCTTTTACTGGGTTTTAATGAGGCTTTTTCATTTTAACTGAGAGGAAGGCAGGAAAAGAGGAAAGTATTTCTGCAGCACCACAGTAAACATACCATGAAACAACACTTTTCTTCTCTGACCCCTATTATGCTCCTGGAATTGCTCACAAAATGAAGCATAACTGATGTGATTGTCAATCCCTTCCTCCAAGCACCATAATAATTTCCTGAACCTGAATACTGTGGGACTCTCATCAGAAGAGAAGTCCTCAGCACCTTCCGAGAAGCTGCAGTTTTCTTGGCACTGCCATTCTGTTTGAACAAAATCATCTGATCTATATGCTAAATTATTCCCCCACTTGGAGCTCCACTGCTGTGCTCTCACTCTGCTGCTGCTCCAGCATGGTGGGTTTTGCTTTGGGACATTTTGTCCAGGCCAAACCTGGCCATACAGAAAATGCCAACACTTAGCAAGTAGTTGCTTTAAAGATGCCTCATTACATCTGATTTTGACTAACAAATGATGTAAATAAAGTTTGTTATGATTAACCTGAAAATAACGTTTCTCATAATGATGTTCACTTATGTATTTTACCAAATCCACCACATATTCTAGTCCAGCTTCCACAGTATGAACTCCCCTGAATAACAAGAAATTTACAACCAGGTGTATTTTGAGGTCCTTCTTTCTGTATTTCTGTTCCCATATTGAGCAAACATAATGATTCATACTAAGAATGTGTGCACACATAAATATCAAATCCTATTTTTGAGTTTTAACTTTAAAATTCACTTCCCAGACAAAATTTGAATGCTCTAAAATGAGCCAGAAAAATTATCAAAGTCAATTGTGAACAAATATTTGAGAATGTTTGAGAAATTTGGAAGCAGGATTTTGCTGGTTTGCTTTGGCTCCATCTTTGCATGGGATTGATCTGAATGTATTATGAAGACTGTTAGAATACATCCCTCTTTTGCATGGAAAATGGAAATTTTCTGACAAATTACTTGAAGTGGAATGTATTCAATTCCATCCCAAGAGATAACATTTTGTTTTGAGAAGAGCCAGATGCAAGAATGCTGCTGAGCTGTAGGCACACAGGTACTTGAACCTGTGTATGGTATGTCATTTAGAAGGCATCTCCCTAAAAAGACACTGCTGGAAGATTGACCTGATCTCAGTACCCTCCTGGTCCTTTTCTGGTCTGAAAAGGAGGGAAACCCCCTGGAAAGCCCCTGTCACAGCAAGGCAGTTGGATTTGGGGGAATCCAGAAAGGCAGCCTGGCAGCTGGCCAGAGGCCAGCATGGGGATGGGCAGCTGCTGACAAGAACAGCAGCAGCCACTGAATATAAATCTCTCCTAAAGCAGCAAGATTTAGTAACAGTAACTGGTGGTGCTGCTGTTCCAAAAGGAAGCATTCCTAAAGAAAAATATTCCAGGATTTTAATTGCAAGTTTTCCTTTTCAATGTTTTATATTTAAATTTAGATTTAAAAGAAATAGAGGAAAAAAACCCAACAAGCTCTTGGTTTTGGCAGAAAGCAGAAACTTCTTTCTTTCACACACACATTTCATTTAATTAGTAATTTGACAGTAAAGGATTTCTAACAGAAAAATTTGGTCCACCCCATGCTACCTCACACACAGTGAAAGTGAATTTTAAAACTTCTCCAGCATCTAGAGGGGGAAGTAATTTCCTTTTGCTATGAGCACAGCACCTTCAGTTTGGTACCCAGGATGTGAACAGCAGCTCACCAGAAACTCCCCTGGGTTTGGGCAGTGAGATGCACAACACTGTGATTACATCTGAAAATGTGATGATCAAATGAGCACATTGAATGAGTGACACTAATACATTGCAAAGATGACAAAAGTAAAAATTGCAGGAGAAGCAATTTCTCTAAATGCTATATTTAGATCTGGCCATGACATGGAGTAGCTCAGCATACCTTTACTGTGAAACTATTTTTGCCAGCATTCTTAAAATATTACTGCTAACCCATAAGAAATATTCCTCATTGACTTTGACAGTTACATATATTTGAATCTTACCCAGAGATGAGCTCTCAGTGACTGGCAAGTTAAATTTTTCCATGCCATTTGTTTGCAGATGGGGCAGTCAGCTCCCTGAAGGGCCTAAATCTCACTGTGGTCCAGAAGACTTCATACTGGTGAAGGTTTCTTTCCTAAGAAACATTCAAAAATTTAATGTCAAAAAAAGTAGCCAAGTAATCTGTGACTGACATTTACACACAGTCATATGCAATATATTAACTGAATGTTTATGGTTCTGCATGCATTTAACAGCACTGCAATTAAGTTCTGGCATAATACTGCATTTCAAAAGGCCAGCACAAGCACGGATATAAAATAAGCCAGCAGAAAAAGTCCTTTATCATTGCATTTCCCCTTCGGTGGCTGCATCCTTAGAGATGGATTCGCAAGCACTGGGACTGTGCTGAGCCTATGGAATGTTCAGAAAAAAGTTTCTTATCATAGTCCTGCTGGGGATGATCTGACTCAAATTTCAATACCTGCTCTGAAAACAAATGTAAGGAATGAGTCCCTCGGCCCATTATTAAATATCATACCCAAACTAGATGACAAAAAGATGGTGATTTGCAATATGACCCACCACTTAATACTGCAGTTTCATTTCTTCTTTATTCTGAAGAATCCAGCTACAACTGTTGTTGTTGTCAGATTTCCAAACGTCTCAGCAGCATGGATTGCCTCCTTTCAGAAAGATGCTGTCAGATCCATCTGTACAGTACCGAGCTACAGGGATGGCATGTGCTTGGCTGGTGTATTTCCCCCAAGAGTCCATTCAGCGTTTGTGCTCTTGCACCTCATCCAAACAGGCTGAATGGTGGCTGGTGCAGCTGGACATAAAGTTTCCAACAGAACAGCTCTCCATCAAAAATGCCAATCTGTAGAAATTAATTATTGTCTTACAACATGTCAGTTTTGATTTACCAGGGACAATCTTTTGCTTTCCAGTGGGATTTCTGATGAAAAAATACACAGCACATTTTACCCCGGAGCCCCTGTGAGTGAGTGTGCTTATACAGCACCACCTTTCTGGCCCATTGCAGACCCAAGTATTTCTCACATGTCTGGGTACCTTTCAAATACCCAGAAAATGAGCACAAACTTTATGAGGTCATTTATCTTTATTACACTTTCTAAATATTTAAATATGATCTACTGTTTATGACATTTCCTGATGAATCCGGAGTAGCTGCCTAGGAGAAAGGCTGCGTGCAGTTCAGATGCCACCACGGCAAGGCAACAGTGGAGCAAGGATTCTGATGGCCAGGATTCTGAGCTAAGGACCATGGACAGCACACTTCGACTTGGTTTGTTATTGCTTTGGAGCTGTCTGCAAAAAAATGTCCTGATCCTTTACTCACTCGTGTAATGTAAACTGCAAAGAGGATGATACCAGGCTAAATACTGCTAGCTGGTGTCTTTTCAACATTAGTTGTATACAGTCTTTTCTTGTATTAGTTAATGGGTGTAACACATAACATAAACACAGACAAGACTCTGTCATTGGTAATCACAGAGCTCTGCTGCCGTTAGAAAGGAAAGTAAAAGCGAGCCTGCATCTCTGCTATCACCACTTCTGACTCTGGCAAGAGCCTCCTAAACTGAGTCCTATTTTATTCATAAGAATTTTACAGCACTTTCAGTAAAGCAACTGGCAACTAACAGCCATTCTGCCTCTCAAAGCTGAGCAAGCAAACCTTTTTGTTTTAACTAGTACAGGTTTTGTTAGTGCCATCTGTAATACAAGTGATTCTATTGATTACCAGGCTGGCTTTTGCTAATTAGCTAAATTATGCTTCAGAAAAAAATCATTGAATTCTCAAGTTTTATGAGAGCTCAATGATCTAGCTTATCAAACAAATCATTCCAGATCAGTGCATATCTGCTAT
This sequence comes from Sturnus vulgaris, assembly GCF_052056855.1. Classification (NCBI taxonomy): domain Eukaryota; kingdom Metazoa; phylum Chordata; class Aves; order Passeriformes; family Sturnidae; genus Sturnus; species Sturnus vulgaris. Next base: position 34,485,333 of record NC_142249.1, read on the forward strand.
ATTTTATCCTTGCACAGTAATCAGAAGCCTCTTTCTGAAAAACTTCTGAGGATCCAGGAGTGATTGAGAGTTAAAAGGCCAGGGAGTGGGGCAGGAACACTTACAAATCAAGGTAACACCTAGTGCTTGTTATCTGCTTGCTAATTCACCATAGATAATTGAAATGTGTTTGCTATCCAATTAGTGCTTGTTTGTGTCCTTGGTACTGTGCTAAATCAGTTTAATGAAAGAAAGTTGCTGATGGTTTAGTATCACTCTGGCTATTTTGACACTAAGCAGATTTAGCATTGATTTCTAGCATATATTACTTTATTCAAACAGAGTTTGGGTTTCTGTATACTTAAATATACACACATAAGGCATAACAGTCTGTGAAGTGAGGGTGGAAAAAGGCCATCTCCTGTATGGTAATTCTAAAGTCTCAAAAAATCACTTCGAAATTGCATGACTGCCTCTAGGCAGCACAGCCCTCACAAAATTGTGTCCAACATTTACATCTCACCATGTGGTAAACCTGTACACATGGCAGGTGACAGCCTAGTCGTTCAAAAACCAGTTCCAACCTCCTTTTTTATCTCCTCAGTAAACCAGTGGCAAGTGTCCCTGTCGATTATTTTTTACAAAGTCCCCCTTCTATCAGACAATAAACCCAACTTTGCTGGACACAATTTTTATGAAAAAGAAAAAGTTCTTCTAAATATTTTTGATAATGCTTGTTAAAAAGAGCACATGTCATGTGTCTCAGTCACCCAAAGGTGTAAGCACTCTAAAGGGGACATGAAATAGGCTACCCCATAGTCAATGCAAACCCAAAATCCATTTCAGAGGCAAAAGCTCTAAATTTAAGAAAATTGTCCTTTTTTTAGCTATTTCAGTATTTTAACTTCAAAAAACCAAGAGACTGCAACTTAACAAGTTCTTTTGCAGGTTAGCATTAGTGAAAGTTTCAGGAGCTGTAAGGATTTTTAAAAACCTGACCAATCCACATAGTGCACTTCTACATACTTGTTAAACTTGAAGTTCCAGCAGTGGCAAACTTACTGTGCAGATTATGATCAGACAAGGCTGATTTGCACGAGCTAAAAGCATAAACTCAGAAGTTAAATCCTGCTTCTTCCCATTTTCTTTGATCCAATCATTATGCACACTGTCTGAATTCTTCCACAAAGCGTAAGTGAACTTAACTTTAACAGAACTTTTGTTGTTGAGTAGTTGACATTGACTGTCATTACTGTTCCTACTGAGCCAGAGAGTTTCTGATCACATTTTCCTGCAATATCTTTGTAGAGTCATAGGATTTACTTCACTTAGACATGACACATACCTCATCACTCCGGGAGCTATCCAGATTCTTCCAGTGCTCATTAAACTCCTTTCTTTAGGTTACAATGATGGAAAAATATGTTTTGAACTATCAACTTACCATAAACTTCAAAGAAACTGAGAGTTTAAAAAAAAAATTCACTACCTCCAGTTTCTGAACTATATGACTAGAACAAAAATATTAAAATGTGAGAAGAACCCTTGAACCCCACTCATTTTTCATTGACACTTTTTGTCAATTAAGCCAGGCTTCAGTTTCTAAGGCGTCATACAGTATATTCTATTATGGTAATTCTTCTTTTTGTTTTTTTTTTTTCCTCCAAGTTTATCTGTTATTTTTAAACCCCTAGCTCACAGCAGAGGTAGACTGCTTCATAAGGTAGTAACATTGTTTTATAAAAACTCTGCAAGATGGACTTTTCTCCATAATCTTGTGCTTCAGGAATATATCAGGTTTTCCCCAGACAGACATTTTTTCTTTTCCCTTTTCCCTTTTCCCTTTTCCCTTTTCCCTTCCCGACAGAAGTCCTTTCTTGCTTTGTCTCACAGCCAGCCAGGAAAACATAATTAATATCCTGCTTTCATCGCAGGAGTCCCGGTGCCACCAAAGAGTTAAAATGTAACAGAGAGATTTAAGCTAAGATTAAAATCAGCAGCTGTGTGAGAGAGGCAGTTATAGCCAGGCTACAGTATCCAGGACATCCCTTTTGAACTATGGTTTTAAGTTGGTCATAGTGATCTTGTACAGTAACTACTTCAGGAAATTATTCTTCTTCCCTTTTTTTTTTTTGGCTGGTTGTTTGGGGTTTTTCTGGTTTGGTTTAAGCTGCTTGCTAATAGATAATTCAACAAGAATAGACAATCCAAGCTACCAGCCAGAGAATTCAATAAGTCAGAGCCAGGTAGCTGCCATGCAGTCTCTGTCTTCCAGACTGAGTGATCACCCAATACTGCAGCACATTTCAGGGACATATACATTTACTCCTCTCTACAAGTCCTTTTATCTGTCTTTCCTCTGCAGTGTCTGAACAGTTTCCTGTAATGCATTAAGAAATATGAATATTATACATCACCTCTATGGTTCTCTTTCTCATGTTCATGTAGGTGAGGAGAGAAATATATTAATGTTAATGATCACTTTAACTTCCTTAATACTTATGCTGCTTCCATCTTTTCTGAGCAGGGACTCTTTCTTACTGGTAAGACCATCTGGGCTTAAAGCTCTTTCTGATTTTAAAATGTATTACAGCAGTGACAGTCTTTGCATTTCAAGGGAGCTGTAGTAATAGATTTGATGAGCTGTCTAAAGGAGCATAAATTTGGTGTGCCCGAAGTGTGTGAGACACTCATGGACTTTTCAAGACAGTGTCACCCAAAGGATCCTTTGGGGTGGGGTGGCACAGCATGGCTGTCTCCCTGCCCCAGCACCATGCCAGGGATGCTCTCCAGCCCTGTCTGTCAGGACCCCCCAGTCCTGCAGTGCTCACCCTCTGAGCAGCCCTCCCTGGTTATTTGTTATGGATGCTCTTGGTGCAAGGCCCAGTGGGGAAGATCTGGTGGCTGTGGGTCTCACTGTGGTGTCAGTGTGTCCAGGCTGTTCCCTTCCAGCTGTTTCCCAGTGCTTGAGAGCAACGAGTTTCTTCTCATCCCATGTCTGAAAGTAATCACTGACTCCTCCAGTCAATGCACAGATATTTCATCATCCATTGCAGTTTATATTCACTGTTAGCATATATTAACCAGCACAGCACCATTTTCATACCAAAGGTGTTATGGACAGATGGTTAAGGCACTCATTATACATTCCTGTACAATTTGCTCCAAAATAAAATGTCTGAATGCAACTTTTCCAAACTTGTGATTAGAAAACATCCTTCTCTCCCTCTTGGTGCTCCAAGAGCCTGCAGCCACCCATGGTGCAGGACCAGTGCCTGGAGCAGGCAGGGATGGCCCAGGGCCACGGATTTCCCCACCACCCAGCTGGGAATTAGTGCCACACAAATGATCCTGCCCTAAAATCCCGATGCACAGCAGCACAGCCACCCATGGACACTCCTTAACAGACATCAGTGAAGCTGAGACTCACCAGCCCTGTACCTCTCTCATCTACTCAGTTTCCTTTCAACATTTCTTTTCCAGCTGTCCCTGAGACTATAGACATCCTCTCCTCTAAGCTGCTGTTCCCTCTTCAGAAATATGTTTTGGAAAGCTGTATCATGATGTAAAACAAAAAAATCCCCTCTTAGGACTTATCTTTCTCTGAACACGGTTTCCAGTTGTTTGTAGGCTTTGTTTAATGTCATAGTTTCAATTTAAATTCTCTTATTCCAAGATAAGAAAAACAATTCCCTGACTTGCATTTCTTTTATCTGTCCTAATTAGTTTTTTAATTAATTCATAACTCCAAAAGCCTTCATTTATTTCATGTTTCAGTTTAACTTCCGAGCTGGCATAATCAGATTAGCAATCAGACCCATTTTGAAAATATTTCTCCTCATAGGAAGCTGGGAAACCTTGTACAAAACTGCTTCTGCAAATCTAAGTAGCTTACAGTTCCTGCTTTGTCCCCCCAGCCTAACATTCAAGCTTGCAGACATCCCACTCCATCTGATGTGAACTTGCTTACAAGGATGATTCTTTCCCCCAGCAACAGCTCTGTTATTATTAGTTATTTGCACTGCAGTGCTTGGAAAGGATTCAAAGGAGCAGGGATCTGGGTTACACGGAGCCACACGATGCCTCCTGGGCACAGCTCTCAGCTCCCCTCCTCTTTCCTGAATTACTGCTCTCCCCACAATGCCCAAGTGTTCTGCTCCTCAGTGGTGATAAGTGACATTCCACGGGTGTACTTGAAGCAGTCCATTAAGAAGTACAGGCAGCTGCAGATCAAAAAGGCTGTGATCAAGCAGAAGCAGATAGCAGGAAGTTGTTTCCTTCTCTGAAACATTTCCATGGCACTGCTCTAAGTCAGGAGAGCACCACACTTTGGAAAAACACTTAAATACGTGCTCGTCTTTGAATATCAGCTCGGTGCTGCTGAAACCCCTCAAAGAAAAGCATCCTCAAGAGCATCTTGAATACAGACAGACTTAGCATGTGATTGCACTCAGCAGCTGATTTGGGATCTGGGTAATGCGACCCAAAAAGTAGAAAGTCGTTTTCATGGTAGATTTACAGAGCACCACAACACTGCCTGTGCCAATCACACAGCAACACTAAGATTTCTTATGCAGCTAATACTCCCATTCTTGCCAGTTTTGCCCTGGAAATGGAGAAATTATACAGCATTTCCTACAGCATCCCTTCTAATCTTTTCACTATATCCTGGAGGTATTCAAAACCTTCTTTGCCATGGTGATATTTATGACAATTTTCTAAAAATCCTAATAAACATTGTCCCATTTTTGTGCTCTCCTTCAAGCATTACCTGATGCCACAAAGCACTCATTCAAAAGAGCCCAAACACACCAATGGGCCACAGCATACTCTCAGACCCTCTACGTTAGAAGATTTTTTTAAAAGATTGCATAGCCTGCTGTTTTCTTTTATATATGTGTGAAGAGACAGGAAAATGTTAAGAAATTACATAGATTAGGAACTTTTTCCTTCATGCTTTGAACTTCTTCCTTCTCACATTGAGAAGCAATGAGAGAATCGCAATATAGTAACTTCAGTTACAATATAGTAACATTGAAAATGCAAATATTTCAATTCCTTGAACACATCAAATCCATAAAGATTTTAGAATTTAACTAAATATTTACTACTCTACCCTCAGAAAGCCCTGTAGTGTCTGGACAAGGATAATGAAATTGTTGAAATATAGACACAGATAGAAAAAGAGGAATAATACCCATAATGTATTATGTTGACATGTTCTACTGTGTTACACTGAGGACAAGTTTAGTTGGATAAAAGCTGCTGCATGAGAATTTTACCAAGGCTCAAAGCTTTTCCATGCAGATTAAGAAAACTTTGAAAAAGATAGCTACAAAGAAAATTAAAATAAACATAATTAGTCATCTATTTGTGAATTGAAGCTTCTCTTGGTTTTAAAATCATTCAGAAGAAATCTAAGTGGTATGACATGACTATAGAGTTTAAATTGTCACTTACATTAATCAATATTAATTTATTCTTGTAGCAAGGAATATGTGTTGTCAACATTTCATCTTTAGAAAAGGAATAACATTAAAACCTTCTCTCATGATGAGATAAAATTAAATGTGTGTTTATTCTCACTAAAGAATATATGCATTGCTGCTATCATGTTATTAAATAAGCTTGTAATGAATTCACAGTATTTGCATGTTTGCACATTAAACATTTGTACTGATGAACTGCAGATTCACTGCTGAAACTGCTAGTTGTGCAACTGCATAAAGATTTTTTTTTACAAAGCCAGAAGGATATTTCTTCTCTTAAAACCATTCTGCACATGCTCTCATATAAAACATTGCAGTAACTAGCAGTACCCAGATTTAGATGTCTGTATGAGCTGAGTGGGAAATAATCTTCCATTAATTTTCAAATAACTTCTGGATGCCATGAGTGGAGTGATGCTCAATGTCATGTTTTCCTTGGGATTTTCTTGACAACTGAAACTCATTCATAATCCATCTGCTTACAAAATCCACCTGAGGAACATGTCAGGGAAGGGGACACAGCTGTACCTTCCATGCTGCAGTGCACTGGCATCGCAGCATGTCTGTCCCCTTAAAAAAACTCCACATCTTTAGTGGCTGCAAAGCAACCTTAAAAATGGTTATAGGGAAGGGCTGAACACTGACAGCATTTCAGTTCTGCCCCAGCATAGTCTGACACCAGGCATGGGTGTAAAAGTGAGGTCTGAGTTTGGGCTCCAGAACTGCTCTCACTCCAGCCTGTAGTCCAGCCAGACTGGGATCCAATTCCAGCACCCAAGGGGCCCTTCAGAAAATCACAGTCACACCTGTGAGCTCACATGCAGTGTGGGGACTGTGTGCCATCCTCATCCCACCCATCCACACAGCCCATTTCTGCTGGTCAGGAGAATGGAAGTTTGCCAAGACAGAAACCAAACCTACAAGCAGAGCAGTTGGAAGGCTTTAACACATTTACAGTTGTCTCCTGCTGTGCAGTCTGTGTGACTTGGGTTTGTCTTCTCAGAGGGACATTGAAATGCCAGGCAGAGATGCAGCAGCTGCAGATGAACCTGTGCAAAAGGAGGCTTTGGTTCAATTTTTTCACCACAAGTGCTATTATAAAGTTCCTAAATCATCACTTTGCTTGAATTTCACTTACACTAACATGCATAAAGGAAAATGAAGATGTATTAAATGATCATTATCTATAAAAGCCATAATTCCCACCTTTCCTCCTCCTCCACCCATGGAGTGATACAGGCCCAGACTGGGCACGCCAGTGAGGCAAAGTAATGCTATATTTTGTTTGTCTTACAGATAATCTATTATGGGATGAAGGAGGCGTATGATCTCTCAACACCGTGCCCACATTTGTGTTGTTGTCTCTTGCAAACACCTCCTGCCTGCAATGTGGGTGCAGTGGGTGTCAGCAGAGCTGGTTCACCACGGTGTAGCACTCAGTTGCCTTTAGAAGTGCCTTAATACTTTCCTAAGCATTTTGCTTGAAAGATTTCATACTTCTCATCATCTCCTTTTGCTACATACCCCTGTGTCTGACACGTAAATAATGAAAGTGTGCCCTTCTTATTTTGATATCTCATCCTGACAATCAGCTGCACGGAAAGTGCAGTCAGTCAGTATTTGACAGGAGTGAAAGAGAGAAAACAGGCTGAGTTTCATCTGTGCAGTAAGTTTCAAAGGCAATCCCAAAAATTCTCTTCAGCAGTACTGGAGCCTAACAATATCAGCTGCTGGAAATGCTCACCCCTTTGCAAAAGTCCCTAGCACCAGCTGCAGCTGCCACTAAAACCACATCAGAAGAACACGGGAGCTTTAACAGCTCTGACAATTGTGTGACTGGCCACACATCCCTGTGCTATAGGGCTAGGGGTGAGCCTGAAGTGAAAACCAGAAACTTTCAGGCAGAAATAGAAAACACCATGTAACTGGGTCCCCCCTTCTTTGAGCACAGCAGCCCCATGTGTGGCCACCACTCTGCCCACAGTCAGATTCATTGAAGTCCTGATGGCCTGGGGTGGTTGTCCAGGGAGGGCAAATTCAGATGCAGCAGGAAAAACTTCAAGGGCTTGGCAGCCTGGATAACAGAGTGGAAAAGTCAATTTGCCAAATTCACTGAGAGGCAACTAGCACTTCACTGTTTAAATATTTCTGAAGCTCGGATTAATCTGACTCCCAGACTAGATTTTCTGAGCTATGAAGATGGTTTTAATATTGATCTTTTTTGTATTCTCCTATGCCAATTATTACTTGCAACTGCATGGGAATCTTCCAGGAATTTTGCAAACGATTGATGGTTTGAAAATACCTGAGATATTTTATCCACAGAGATGCCCCTTATACTGGAGGAAATAAGAACCTTGCACTAAACACTTGGGAAATATTCATTATTAATACAATTAACACCCAGTCTTGGTCTCTGTTTATGTACTGCTCTGTCAAAAATTTTTATACTTCTCTTACAAGTATCACAGCCTGCCTTTTTGATGCTGACGTTTCACATCCTGAAGTTCAGGCTTCCAGCAGCTTGGATCCCCTCTGCACAAGAACTGAGTATTAAGTCTATGTTGAGGTCAAAAAGCAGTTGGTGTCATTCTAAACTATTCAATCTCTTTCCCCAGGTCTGTCACGTAGTTATCCAAAGAAAGTAAAAGTGCAAGCCTGGTACTTTATTTTCACACCAGAATGATTTTCCCCCATGCATGAAAATTTTTACCCCTGTGAAAATTTATATTCTGGAGCTTCTGAAAGTGGGTGCTTAGGTAGTGGCACCTGCACCCTCAGCTGCTTCAGAAAGCAGAGCAAAAACCACGTAAAGCAGTGCTGACAAGCTCCAAGGCTCTGCCTTGCTTGGGGCATTTTAGAGCGCTTGGGTAGAATTGTAGTTGCAGCTGACCCCATGTAATACACAGAAAAAGATCATTCCCCTTGAAAGTATCTCTGACTCTCTGCTGACTGCAGAGATCCCAGTGCAAATACCTTCCTAACCTGGATGCCTCAAGCAAGGTAAATCCATACTTCTTTTGTGTAGTCTTAGCACTAAAATGCCTTGAATTGCTGCTGGTTTGCCTTCACCTTCATTCCCTTCCCCTGTGTTGCTACATATCTGCAGAAGTTATCTCGTCCTTCCCATTCAGTCCTCTAAAAACTAAACTCTTTATTGATATCACTTGTCTCTGACCTTCCAGAACGAAAAAAAGTGACACAGAAAAAGTGACACAGGTTTCAAATTCAGAACGGATACAATAAGAAGCCACAAACATTTTCTTTATGAATGGCAAATAATGACAGTAGAGAACACCAAAATACGTCTTTGAGATATTCCCTAACTGGAGTGAGAAATAAATTTAAATGTGCAATAAAAATTTTATAGCAGTTGGTGATTTCACTTTGGAAAACCTGCTAGGAAAAAAGTTAATGGCATAATAAATTCTTTTTTTTTGGGAGGGGGTGAGAAATGATTATTTGGGGGTTTTAAGGTTTGACAATTTCTTGTAAATCTAATCAGCCAGCTAGCAATTAATACCATTAAGTTGCTTCATGTCTTTCATGCCGTCCCAAGGCAATGCCCAGGTTTCTCTTGCAGGCTGGTTCACATCCTCTGTGTGCACACAGAAGAAAGCATTCTGAAATGTGTTAAATAACTATCAGCAGAAACTCAGGGCAAGGGATCAGAGAGCACAAGATTTCTACCAGCATGGTTGGAAGACTATTTTACTTTGGATTCTGCCCAGTGTATCTTTAGCATTTCATTTTAACTCCAAGGAAGAAGCAGGAAATTTGGGTCTGACATGTCTCAAATCAACACTCAAACCCCCTGACATACTGTGTTTTCATCTGTTATGCTTTTGATCCTTGAAGAGACTGAAATCTGTTTGAACCAAATTATTTTTCAGCATTGTGGATGACACTACAATTTTTAGCCACAAACTCAGTTTAAATGAGGAACAAGGAAGTGCCAAAATGTCAAAACCAGGGAGCTGGAGATGGCTTTGGTACTTTCATTAATTTGGATCCAAGATGATATACAGGACCACAAGGCACAAAAAAGAGTTTGTGCTTGAAATAAACATTGAGAAGATAAGTGGGATAACCAGAGTTCAAAAGCAAAATTCAAAGTGTCCATTTCCTTTATACACCTCCCCCTTCAGAGTTTTGCTTTAAAACTGAACTCAACCAGAGTTTAATGGCAAGGGATGATGTGAAGCTGCTGGCAGCCTGAAGAGAAAATTCACAGCACCACTGCACAAGAAGGGAAGCAGAGCTGAGACTTAAAATTTATATTTGTCCATTATAATACTTTTTCTAAGTTATTACATATCCCTAAGAAAAATGAATGTGCCACAGTGGGTTTATTTAAACCTCAATGGAGTTTGAAGTTATTTGGATTTGTCTTTGAGCAATTTCATCTATTGCTCTTCCTGTCTCCAATCAGCAGACACATGAGCCAAAATCCTGTTACAACATCAAGTAGCTTTTCATCTTAAAATGTTAATTATCACAAAGTCTTTGTGAAGCTGATAAGCATCACTGCCCTCCATTCCTCAAAGGAGACAGACGGCAGCAAAGCAGCTTTCCTGAAACCACAGAGAAACCATCCTAGAGCCCAAAATGTGATTTAACTTCTGTGCTTTTCTAAATTGAACAGTGGCTGGGACAGTGCCTTTGTGATGAGTGTCACTGGGCACTATATCAGTAAACACTTTAAATCACTCATTTGAAAGTCTGCAGAAGGGAAAAGACACCCTCCTGGCAGAGCCACCACAGGAGCTTGCCCCGTGCAATTCCATAGACACTTAGCTCAGGCAAAACCTTCTCCAGGCTCACATCCCTACAGGCATATGTGGAGACAATGGATCAGCCCAAGGCAGAAAGTGTAGGAAAATGCTAGTAATATGAATCCAAGAAAGGCAGTGCAGATCTGCACCTCTGCACATCCCATATGTGAGGGAGCATCAATCCTGCCATCCCCACACCTATTTGGTTTCAGTCCTTCTCTCCCAGCTGGAGCAAACTCTGTTGTCATCACAGCAGTTCCCTTTACCTCCCGTTTGATGTATTTGCTGGGATTCTTATTAGTCCACGGAGAAAAGGCATCAGAATAGATGAATTCAATTTTTCAGGAGCTCTTTTGAAGAGCTAGCCCTTAACCATAATTTGTTTTCTCCAGTTAAGCAGAAGATTTATGACATTCGGTGCAGCCTGGGTGTTCCTCAGGACACAGCCTTTATCTGCCTGTCCACAGGAACTTGTGCAACAAGCTCCATATCCTTGGCCAAGGCTTTTCACATCTCACCACAATATAAATCCTGCTCTAAGCATAAAGTACATCACTTTTATCAGAAGTCTCTCACTTCAAAGGGAAACTGCAGTGGAACAGAGCATTAAACAGATCCATGGGACTCATAAGCATTTATAAGCCTCCTAAAAGCAAAACTCTTATAGTTCATCCTCTCAGCTAAAAAAAAGACTCCGTTTTAACTTCCTTTTCTTTTCTTTCTTTTTTTTTTCCAGTGAAATACAGCAATATCTGTGAGCTACTCAAAGCTCACGGTGAAGATAATTCAGGGATCTTGGTCACTCCCATGCACAGCCCAGCACGGAGGGCAGCCCAAAGGAGCAGCATCCTCCCACAGGTGGTGGCTCCCCCCAGCCTTTTGCCCAGCTCAGTGTCCCTCCAAAAGTGCCCTCCCCCAGCCCAAACCTCAGCACTGCCCAACTCGGAGGGTAGGGAGCTGGCAAAGCCAGAGGAACAGGGCCAAGCACAACCAAAACCCATCACACGGCACAACAAGTGCATAGTGAAGCATCACACACTCCCTCATTCTTTATTCCCTTGGGTTCCGTCCTTTCCTTTAAAAAATTAGTCAAATTAGGCTTTTAAAAATTCCTGTTACAAGTGAGGAATTTGATAGCAAAGAATGTAGTAGAATGCAAAATTCAGGGTATGTATTCCTTAAAAAATAATGTGTGACAGCTTCCACTCAATTAGTGCTGCCAGTGCAAATTGTTTTCACTAGAAATGACATGATAAAATGTTACACAGCAGGTGGGAGCTCCATTACTAAATGCCCAGAAGGAAACCAGATAAAGGATTTTTTTTGTCTGCTGAGAATTGACCATTTTTATAATTGAATAACCTTTTTTAAAAGAGGTACTGAGCAAAGTTTTCATGACCTTAATTGCTTCACATAACTTCCCATATCACACGCTATTGTTGTTCATATCCTAAGTGTCACTTGATATTCATGACAATTCATTAAGACTATCATTTGTGATAATTGATGTCATTAATATGCAATCTTTGAAGGCCTTTCTGTAATCATTAGCTAAACCATATGGGATGTAAAAATCAATGATCTGAATTATGTCATTAATAATAATAAGCTAGGTGTGAGTGAGCTTTTCGCCATAACACAAATTCTTCAAGTTATTTAATTTCTATTATCACTCTAGAGAAACAATAACCTTGGCATCAGCCAAAGTTTCCATGTGACCCAAGACATTTATTTAATGCCCGTTCCTTTTTCCTTTAGTTGGAGAAAAGTTGAAATTATTTTCTATACACCGTGTAAAATAATAGTCCCAGATAAATAAAGATTTCACAGTGGAAACTCTGAGGACCAGATTTGCTCTAGTGCAATTACTTAAATAACGTGTCTGAATACTGAAAAAAAGTCCTGTGGTCTGAGACAGAATGAAACCAGTAAAATTTTGCCAATAACTTCATGGATATTGCAATATTTTCCTAATTTCCTTCTCCTCTCCATAAAACTCTGGGGGATTTTGCACCCTGCCTGCTGTTCTCTGCAGAAGGTGCCAACATCAAGGGAAAATAATATAAAGGAAATCATGCAATATCCTCGTTTTTGTGCTCTCTCTTCTGATACCTTTTCTCTTATAAATCAAATCACAGTGTGCTTTACCTGCTGTCCATACTCTCACTAGGCAGGGAGGAAAGAGATCACTGCATTGATCACCAGGTTTAACTCCAGCTACTGACCATGGGAAGAGGACTCCTCCTTCCCAGGGCTGTACCTGGCTCCCACAGTGGTGGAGCACCACAGATGCTCCCAAAGCAGCACCAAGAGGCAGCCCAGGACACGACAGCTGCTAAATGCCTTTCATGAGCTGCCTGACCTCAGCTCTGAAGCTGGTTCACAGCTTCTTCTTTAAACACAAACATCAGTCATTTCTTTCCAGCTGAGAGAATGGATGGACCCAGAAGGCAGAGGTTTCCTGGCTAAATACTGCCTGGAGGCATAAAAAAAGAACAGTAAGTGCTATTTTCTCCTGTGAACTCTGAGCCAGAGCCTGTTGAGCCTTCCTGACCTCGGTCACGCTGGTATTTTAGATTTCAGCTGACGAGGGCAGTGTATCATCAACACACTCAGAGCAAGCAGCACACAGCAGGCACTCAAAGCCAGAACAACTCTGTGAAGGTAGTAACTGCACTACTTAATTAGTGGCTTGTTTTTATTTTCTACTGTCTTCACTCAGAGTTAGGATTAAAAACACGAAGGAGATGAATTTTTTTCCTGTTTGGGCTTGGTTGTTTATCAAATCTTATCTAAAGTACAGAGAGTTCTGCAACACTTTTAGCAACCAGCTAAGAGCGAGCAAAATGGAGATGAATCTAGCTAGGTACCGGGTTTTATAAATCTAAATAGTCTAATAGATAATTAATTATATTATTTATACTTTTGACTCAATAACCAAACTCCTGTGACCCACAGTGCAGCACTGACTAGTACTACCAGAAACTACTACCTGAAATCATGAAGAAGAAGCAAAAAGAAGGCAGAAAGGAGACAACATCTAAGGAAACAACATCCTCCATTTTGTCCATACTTATTACTATATTCTAAAGACTTCAAATTCAAAACCCTTCACCATGTGAAATCACACACTTCTATTCCCACTACACACCTGTGACTCTAACTCCATCACCTAAATTTGGAAGCCTTCTCCAAGGCCTCAAGTCAAAAGCAGTGTTCTCTTGGGGGTCAGTGTCAGAAAGCACAGGAAGCACAAAACTCCCAGGCTTCTGGGTTCCAACACAGCTCCAGCTCTGGGGAAGCACAACAGACGAGGAAATGGAAGCTTCACCCTGAGGAGCAGCAAGCAGCAGATACAGGGCATGAGCCTCGGGGGGATTTCTCCAGGAGACGCTGGGGAAAGGTGACCTGTCCTGAAGTGAGCACCCTCCTGCCCTCTCCCTGCCCACTCAAGGCTGAATCCATCACCCTAGCCCTTGTGGGAGGCAGCAGGAAGGAAAGCAGCTCTGAGAAAGCAAAGAGAAAACTGTGACTCTGCCCTATCTTAGCAGGAGGTGCTAACATGCCCCAGTCATGGGTGCAGAGCATTCTTGGCAATCATTTTATCCACGTCCATATATTACATGCAGATCCCAAGCTCTGATTTCTAATGCCTCTTCTCTTGACTGAAAACTCCCCAAAATGACAGCTTTATAAGAAAGATGTTGCTGAAGACAAGATCTGACTGACAACATCTTTACAAATGAGAGGCTGTCAGGCAGAATGCATCTTGATTTGTGGATTTGCAGAGAAAAATGTTTAAAATGTTTACTCCTAAACTCAGCAGATTTGCAACAAAGAAATTAAAAGATATTAAATTCTAGCAAAGTTTAGTGCCATTTTATGAGAACCACTTCAAAGAATATTACCTCATTACGTAAATAAGAGCTTGCTGTTTAAGACTAAATAATTATCAGTGGCAAAAGCAGCGATGTGGCTGTGAATGCCTGAAAAATCACTGACATCAACATCACTGACAAAGAGAGTGTGTCTGCTTTTGCCTTAGAGGAATACACCAGTAAAGCCCATTTTTGTTGTTTCAGAATACTAAAATTTGTCCAGGGAAGCTTCTCCTGAAGAAATGCAGTTTCTCAACAGAAAGTTTGTGTTTCAGAACAGTTTCTAATGAAAGAAATGGTTGCTCATGGAAATCTAGTCTGTCTGTGGCCTCTGCCTTGGGTTTATTAAATCACTAGAGGCATGAATTTCTCTTTGCAGTTTCCTATCCATTAACAGTATTGTTTCTGAGCATTTTTCCATTTTCACATTTGCCATGTGTCCCCCCTAGGGATGCACCTCACTGCTGCTCCTTGGCTTTTTTGTGCATGCCCAGAGCTGGACATTCGCCAGCACAGGGTGACAGAGGGAGGCCAAGGCTGAAATTGGGGTGCTTGAATTTCCATATTTCATTTCCTTCAGCGTGGTGCAGAGTTTCTGTTTCCATCAGAGATCAAGATAACTTTGATCAGGCTATTTTTATTGTGTAATACATTTTTTCATTGCTGCATGATCCCCTCTTCTTGCCTTGAACCAAACCACAATGAGTTATCTCCCTGTTTTCAATCATCAGTTCTTTAGGGAAAAAGAAAACAAGGCAATCACACAGCAGGGACAAGAGCATCCTTTTTTTTTATAAAGACCTTCTGGATGTTTTTCAGCAAGACTGGTTTTATTCTCATCCCTTAGTGAGAACCAGAGGAGCATTCTCAGGAGGCTGAACTGGCATTTGGGTACCTATCAAATTTGGCTTTCACTAAAACTCATTTCCTTGTAGTCTCCTTGAATTAATTCTGATGGCTGACACATGACTGTCCTGGCTCACTACTGTCCTGGCTCACTAAAAAGTCCGTTTCAAACCTCACAGAAACTGCATTCTTGGATCCTTCTTGAAAGCATAATTTTGTTCATTCTAAATTTAATTATTTTAATTGCCAGCCAAAAGAACTTTCTTTCATTACGCTCACATAAGGCTTATCATTTCCCCCCTCCTACAGTCACTAACCAACTCGCATAAAAGAAAATACATTAAATTGATTTTCTTCCATAGGAAATACATCAAGGAATGGAGAGGATTGATTTTCCTCCATAGGAAACAAGACATAAATGTTTTTAATCCAGGTGCTGCATTCAGTTACCATGTACAGTATGAAAAACTGTGCCATAAAAATGAAATTAAATGCATAATAGCATGAGAAAATCTTCCCTCATATTATCTTAAAGTATCCATTTTTTTGGCAGGACACAAAATCAACCTTTAAGCGTTACCTACACTCATCTATTTTCCAGTGGGTTCTAGTACTTATTTATGCACCTTTCTGGGATGTTCTTTGGAAAGGACCATGTTTCATCATCTCTCCCTGATTTCAGTGAGCAGACTCAGAATGCAATGTACTCACTAAATTTGAGTAAGAGTGACAAATCTCACCCTGTGCTCTGCCAGACTGCACTGTTCCATCAAGTATCAATCCCGTGAAGATTTATAACTGAGGATATAACTCACAGCCCCCTTTCAAGTTTGTATCTCAAGGCTGTACCATCCTTGACTTTAAAATCATCTATGCAGATTTTATGGGTCAAAGCTGTAATTACATAAAATTTTAATAAATATTGTGGCCTGTATAAGAAAAAAGAAGGCAAAGTTAGAATTACCAGATTCAAACATTACAGTTTTCAGCTCAACTATTCCATTAAATCTTGGGCTTATCCTTAGTGAAAATACATTAGCTATTGTGTCCTTCATTATCATGGACATGCTGTTGTTGAACAGAAGGATTTCCTCATATTTTCTGTTCAAGAATAATTCCCAGGAGCTCTTCTCTTCTGCACTGCTGTCACAAGGGGAGAACACAGTGTTCTATGATCTCTATGCCCACAGGAGGTGCTGAGGGCTATGCAAGGGGTGTTGTGTGTTCATGCAGAAAGGATCCATGTGCCATCACACTCTCACTCTGGGCAGGCAGCAGGAGCCAGGGAAATGCAGTAGGAATGGCCTGTGCACCAGTGCTCCCAGTAAAGGAGGGATATTCACTTGCTGCTGGCTGATTCACTTCTGGTTCACTTCTGAGCCTTCTGTTGCCTTGAACACAACATTTACATTTCTCTTTCTCTTCAAGCCCATTTCCCTGGATAATAAACACTAGATCTTCTTTGATCAGTATTCAGTAAAAGTTGTGCAGATGTGATCTTTTTGATTGGCACTTTCTGTATCTGCAAACAAAATATCAGCGAAAGGTTGACTTGGTTCTATCCCCCAGAGAGGGACCCAGCTATTGATCTGGATGTAAGGCTGCCATTTTCTTGAAAGACTGATTATCTTTGTATCGAAATTGGCAGAAGATATCAATAAGAAACTCCTATCTTAGCATAGATGCAGACAGGTAGCATGTTGGCCAACAGCAATCATTACTTCCTTCATGGCTCTCTGATAGTCACTATCTGCCATTGAAAAATAGAGATTAGTTTTAGATCAATAGTTCTGAAGTCAAACACAGAGAGTGCCATTACTGAAATTGGAGATCAAATGCAGTTTCTAGGGTCCCATTTTTAATTGTCCAACAAAGTATCCAATCCTAATTTTTCTAATTGCTTTGTGTCATCAGTGTACCACAAGTGCCCACGTGCAAACTGTGTCTCTGATTTTGATTTCAGAGAATGACAGAACCACAAAATAGGTCGGGTTGGAAGGGACCACACTGGATAATCTGGTCCAACCTCCATGCCCAAGCAGGATCATCCCAGAGCACATTGCTTGGGATTGCTTGCTTTAGCCCTGCATTTACCATATCTAAGTTGTGCAGATGGCATAAGAAAAAGCCCCACCAAGGTCAGAAGTAGTCTTTGAGCTGTGCTGCAAAGGGAACCAGAAATGGTGACAGGTCATGTGTCGCTGGTTTGTGCTCACTGTGTCAATGTGCCACTCCCAAATATCCAGGTAGCTGTGCAGGCTCTGCAAAGCTTTTCCTCATTCTTGTAGCCCCCTACACTAGCTTTACTACCTTGCCCAGAGTTTTAACCATCTGCCTTTCTAATATTTTCTCAAAGATTTTTACTGCTTTTGCTTTTTTTTACCAAAGTTCAAATAGGTTCCTTGACAGGCTTCAATGACTGCAACTCAAGGGGTGGTGGTTGAGTCTGCTACAGGAGTACCACTCTCATTTGCTGGTCACTTATAGACCAAAGGGTAAATAAATCCAGAAGATGCATTCAGGGATGCACTGTCAGCCATACTGGTGAAATATTCCAATCTCATGCTGGAAGATTTCCACACTTATATTGGCAAGATCTCCCATAAAAAAGAACTACTCTGAAAATAAGAAAATGCCTTTTGCCTAAGATTTTTTTATGTCCCTAGGTTTACGGGGATACACAAGATCCAGCCACAGTTCCAAAGCTCGCTCCTTCTCACTAGCTAATGATTTGTTTCTGCAGGCAGAAAGCCAGACCCAGAGCATTTGTCAGACCACAGTACATTAGCTTATCTTTCACCTGTCTGTGCTGCTGGCCAGAAGACACTGCATGTCTCCCTGAGCTCAATTCCAAGGAATAGGCTAATTTCTTTGATTCCTAATCTGAAAGATGCCTTCCTAGAAGTAATGAAGGGAAACAGTGCTTATGCCACACCTGCTTGGTTTATGGTCCCCTATTCAATATCTTCACAGAGAGAAAATGTAACAACACTCGAATTCTCTTGCCAATGAGACACGGATGATAAACTCTCTATTCCTGCAAGAATTTCAACACATCAGTAAGAATCAAACAGTTAAAGCTGAATTCACATGAGGAGGGAGTTACACCACTGAAAAGGAAAAAGAATTGCAAAATGTTTGCAGACTTCACTCCTGTGGTTGATGCCCAGCATGGTCTCCATTCCTGTCAGACAGCAGAAGCAATAGCTTGTAGTTTCTATAAGCCCCTGTAGACTAGAATTCCATTTATCAGATAGTGTCTTACACCTGTGTGCCTTTGTTAGACACGTTCGTGTCTGTACAACAGTGCAACAATTTAACTGGACATGGAGCTATTGATATCCAGGACAGGAATGCAGGATACAAAGGAATGAGCCATTCTGGATGTTCCTCATTCTCCAGTGTCTTTTCAAAAAGTGCCCTTATCCTAACCTTCAAGTTATCAGTGGCTTTGCTTATCCTAGAGATTTCCCATTGCAACAGGATTAAGGTTATGGTCAAAATGTGCTTTGCAGGTGACAAGACACCTCGTGTCACAAGGGCTACCTGACCTAGGGGCAGCATTTCCTCACTGCCTTCAGTAAGATATTTCACTGCACAAAAGCCTCCCTGTCAAATAGAGGCCAAGAATAAGGTTTTGACCATTCTTTTTGTGTACATAACTTAGGGACTGTAGAGCAAAACCACATAGAAAACGTACAATGAGTTGTTTAATGGGGAACAGTCACTGCATTGTTGAGAACAGTGCCTGGTAAAGCTGTCACAAGCTGCTGTCAGCTTGTCTGTTTGATATATTAATCTGTTACTGCTGCAAATGTGACCTTTATTTCCTTGTTTTTCACATGTGGCATCTTGTTATAAACTTTGTCCAAAGTTTCAGTAAAACAGTAATTATCTTCAGGTATTCACTGTGGCATAAAAGGTCCTGACCCCCAGATGAGGATCTCCAGCCATGGCTCACTTGTAAATAAATAAAAATGGAAACAACTTAAAGCCATTAAGAAAGAAAGACAAAGTTTGCTTATTCTGCCACAGCTACTTATACTGCCTGTGTTCATTTCTAGAAATAACATTACTACTTTATAGTTTAGAGGAGGTTGTAAATTAACCAGCACTGCACTGGATATATTCACAGTTACCATTTGCCATTGCCAACCACATATAGATTTCCTATAAACAGGTCTCATTCATTGTAAAAATTAGATAATTGAAACCATCTATTTGCTTCAAGGCTGTGGTCTCAGAGGTGATGCTTCTGTGTTGCCACGACAAGTGGGAGACAGCAGCCATAATTCACTTCCATAATACTCTTTGCCCTTTTTTTTTTTTTTGTCAATAATAAGCCCATTTTATGAGATACTGGAGATTATGAGTCGACTTCTGCCCACAACTGTTCTGCGTGAGGAACTCCCCTTTTTCCCCTTTTACCATCCCTTACCTCAGCAGAGGTATTTTAAAATTATAAAAGAATAGAATCTGTTCATAAACAGCAATCTCAAAATACTCTATTACAATTTCCATGCTGCAGATTGTTAACTGTTGATTATTATACAGATTCCTGATAGTGGGAAATGTACAGCAAACAGTGCCAAATAAATTTTCATGCAGCCCTTTCCACTCTTCAGTGGATAGGGTTGAAAACATGTATTTTGTGTTAGACTGCAGCAAAGTAAAAGAGGTAGAGAAAGGTTCAACTTGTGTAAAATGCTTGCCTCAACAAATAGTTTTAATTGTATATCTCTACTTTAAACAGAAAAAAATCAGAAATGAGCTTGCAAAATATCTCTTTATGATTTTCTCGTCATAATTTTCATTCAATGCTACAGCACATTAACTGACTCCTTGTTACAGTAAAAGTCCACTTAATAAATTTTCCAAACCTGTATTCATCATGAGGAAATGTGTGATGCACCTCGCACTTGCAGCTATGCTATCTTTTTTTTCAGACAATAATTGAGATTACATGCTCCCTAACGGGAAATTAGTCAAATATATCCCCTGATAGTTCAGGGAGTTGGTGAGTGGATGATCCATCACCCATTTCCCAGAGCAGAGCTATTCCTGAGCCACTGCACCTTGTCATCAGACAGACTGCTGCTCACATCCCTGTGAGGCAGTTTATAAAATCTTATAGAGTCACTTTTCTACTTCATGAAATAATGTGGAGATATCAGACATTATTTATACCACATATCACTAGCTTGAAACAAAAATAAATCTGCAACAAAATTAGATCTGCATTTTTCTCAGAAAAATTAAAACAAAGTTGGTCAGGAATTTGTAAAGGAAAATCTCTTTTTTTAATGCATGAATTACTGGCAGCTGGACAAATGCATTTGTAAACTAAGGAGCAGAAGAAACTGGTTTGTGTTCCTGTGCTATCTGAGCCTTTTCCCACATCCTCAGGGAGCTCCATAATCACAAAGATACTTTGGATTGGATGTTTGTCTCAACCATTTTCATGAAAAGGAGAGTTTCAGCCTCATGCAGAAATGCTTCCAAAATGATCAGATTCCCTCAGATTCCTATGTCTTGAAAAGCAGTTTTCTTGTACTACAGTGAGAAAATGAGTTTAAACTCCAACATCTTTGTCTGGCTGTATTTTTAGATAGGTGTCTGGAGTTCCCACAAGCAACCTTTGCTCAGCACTAGTGACAAAACCAGAGCTCTGCAGGAAGGACGTGCCAAAACCAAAGAAAGTGGCAGGAGCAAGTGTGGAGCAGATTGAATTTTGTACCTTCTAGTGAAGGACTTGCTGCTGAGGCATCCCTAAGAGCAGCTCACCTCCACTGTGCTCAAAGGGAACAGGATTTTTGTGCAATCTGTCAGTAAAAATGGCTGCTCCAAAGGAATACTTCACCCCTATTATCATTTCTAGTCCCAAAGGAAGAGGATAAATGAGGGTAATGCTGGCAACTGCCCAGGCTAAAAGGGCAATATCACTCAAGACATGTCATCGACAGCTACAGAGGGAATATTTGACTGAGTAACTCAGAAGCATCAAGGCTTTTACCCTTAAAATTATGCTATACTTCATATATCATTTCCAGGCATGTTCTGCATCATTCCCTTCATGATCAAAAATGATCTTTTTACTCTTACTAACAATATTTAAACCAAGATGTACCTGCAGGGAAATACATGATTGCTCTGCAAGAGAGCACTTCAAATATTGAAATTGGCAAGTCCTTTATCCATAAGCCAAGAGATTTGTTGCAACTTGTTAAAACTGAAATATGCAATACTGAAAAAGAAGGATATAATTATAATTTATGGAGAGGGTATTCAGTAAACAGTGTGATTCAAGTTGTTTGTATATGCTGCTTTAAATAACCATTCTTCTGCGTGAAAAACTCTTGAGTTCAAACAGAACAAATGAAGAACTGGAATTCAAGCTGGTGTTTTATTCCATATAATGACCATTCAAATAGAAAAATCTCTACTGATTACATTCATTTATGGGCCTTGGTAAGCATAAGACAATATTTTAGTTAATTTATGAAGATTAGAATAGTCATGACTTATAGGAAATAATTTATACAAGCAGTTCTAAAATATACTTTTAGATTAGGAAAGAGATAAAATTCTGGCAGGGACTGAATTCTCAAAGAGAAGACACACAATAGTATTGATTAAAATTTGCATAATATCTGCTTAATTAAAAAAACAGTATTATATATTACAGCCAATACATTAACCCACTTTTCAACCAGTTTTAAAAGAATAACGTAATAGTAGATCAGAAATATTTTTTCCTCCAAGCAATTTGCCAAATAAGGGGCTAAAATGTAAAATATTTTTTCCATTAGTTTTAGGTAATTGAAATGCAAAGCACTAAGCACTTAATCTTTCCAGGCAGGAAAAGCTGCCTGCTGTCAGATTTTATTAAGTCTTTTTGCTGCTCTTTGTATAGTCAATAACAAGTGTCTAAACCCAGGAAATGATGTAGAGGTAGTGTTCAAAGGTAAGGATATGATAAGGTGGTGTTTGCATTCAGGATAATATGAAAAAGTCCAACATGTAAGCAGGAAGATTATTCTCCATGTCAACTAATTAGCATGTTTATTGGAAACATTAATTATTCTGACAACCAAAGAGATTTTTGAATGTTAACTCCTCATATGCTCATTTCCTACATGCCTTTCTAGACAGACTCTTTATATCTTTATATTAATAAAGTTAAAAGAAACAGATCTTTCCAATTCTAATATATGCTAGTAAGTAAAAAGTAAATTCTACCAGGAATAAGTGAGTTTCAAAACAAATCCAAGACAAATAAAATTCTGACAAAAATTAGAAAATCCTTGGCACTTTCCAGGAGGTGGCATCCCATTTGAGCACATGATGCTATCTGCACTTCAGAAAAATGGTTTAGATTTAAAGCCACACCTGAAGACACAGTGGCTTGCAAGATCTCAGATATCAAAACAATTAAAGACAAGTGCAGGTCCATGCCTACTTGACATATAAACAATGCAATTGCCTGATGTGTCTCAAAATGCAGCTCCTGGAAGCCCAAAACAGGAAATCCCACTTGCAGTCTGGTTCCAGTTCCTCTCCCACAGAGATGGGGTCCAGCAGCATCTCCTGTACTTTGGCTCTGGGGTTGGGACCTGCTGCCAAAAGCCTCAGAGCCAAAACGTGTGCTGCCACAAAGCACACTTGGGGTCGACAAAAGTTCTGGGGAGGGTTTGGGAGCTGATGCCTAAGCAAAGCTAAATTCTGAGCAGATAAATAAAAGCATTGTCAGGTTTGATCATGCAATCCCAGTGCAACACATAAGTAAGGGTTTGGTGTCAGATCCGCTCATAAAAGAAAAAATTTGGCACGTAGCTTTGCTGCTTAGAGCAGCCACTGCATTGCCAGGACCACGCTCTCCCACCAGCTTGTTCCCCAGTGACATTCTTGCTCACATTGAAATTTTTAGAGACAAATAATCATTTTCACTATGCCCAAAAGCACTGTTTGGAGCAATATTTTCCATTCTCAATCTCACAAATATGTTCCCTGCTGAAGGAAAAAGGAATTCTTTATGTTTTTCTAGTCTTTGTAGTGTGCCAGTGCACAGCTTTTTGAGAGCAACACAAATATGCCCTATTTTCTCCTATCTTTCTTCTTTCCCATTATTTGCTTTCAGCTTTCTTTGCAATTTTTCTTTCTTTCATTTCCTCTAGTGTTATTTTCCCTGTCTACCTTTCTTGTACTTTAACCATCCTATTCTCAGTTCCATCTCTTTACACTCATATCTGAGCCAATCTTTCTTTCCTGACTTCTCCTCACTTTCCCTCACTGGTTCTCTCATCTCCAACTTTTCCTTTCACCTTTATCTCTGCACTGAGGCCTTTCAGTACACACTGCACTCCTTCTGCTACATATGTGCATCAAATTATCTGCTATTGGCATGAATCATATGCAATGAAAACTCGGTGTTTATTAATAGCTCAGAGTTGCTAACCACTGAGGCTTTTTTACATCACATTAAATGTTTTTCTTAAGATTTTCTCCTGCTACTCCTGTGTCTGCATTACAAACCAGCAAGACAGGGACCTTTGTCTATAACACTCTTTGAAAAATCTCATATCTAAGGCCATCATGTAGCCTTTCTTTTTCTCCTGTCAGCTTCTCCTGGTTTCCTCTTCCTCTGAAAAACGAAAGAGATACAGATCTAATTACCAGTATCTCAAGCCATCGTTAACGAAGTAGACACAGAGTGAATTGAATATCACTTCAGGGAGATCATTACTTGAACAATCCCACAAACTCTTTATTATACCTTGCTTTGAAACTGCACCTCCCAGCACTTTGCAAGAACTCAATAATACACTTATGAGGCCGAATAATTTTGGGTACAAACAGAGAATTTAAAATCTGCATACAAAATAAAAAAAGAAAAACCTAAATCGAGATAAAATTCAAAGAACAGCAAAGTGGCTGTGGGTGAATAGATAATGGTTTCTATCAAGAAACAAAATCTGATAGACGTGTTATCTCTGCACTTCAAAGCAGCTCCTAGCCTGGCACAAGGTGAACAGCACTCCTGTGACTTCAGTAATCTGTAAAAAGCTACAACTAAAGGCTCATAATTTTATAACTGTTTAGGGCTATAGGGACAAAGGTAACTATAGTTAAATACAAGAGACTCATCTGCCCTTCTAGGTGCATCAAAATCTACATTATTTAGATGTAACGATATTATATGTAATATTAAATCTGAAATTAAATCCACCAGTGTCACATACTGAATACAGCACTGATTACGACATTTTAAGATTTTCAGACTGGTTCCAATCACACTTTTCATGCAGTGGCAAAATCAGTCCAAAAGGAAAAAGTAACTGAAACAAAAGGTTTTAAATAAGAGAAACAAAGTTCAAGAAGTGCAAATCTCATAGAATAACAAACATAGAGCTTGCTGGTAGATTTCCTACTTACTATTATGATTGAGTTGATTTATTTTTAGCACTAAAATATGCCTTCTGTATGAGAGAACTGAGAACTTTGGTTACAAAGTTTTGGTTACAAAGCAGGTTCCTTCCCATGGGAAGAAAGGGAGATCCAAGCAAACAATGGAGAACTTCAACTAAACTACTATTTCACATAAGACTAGAAAAATCAAAGGGTAAAATAAATTGCCAAAAAAAATTATTGGCTTAATATTTAAAATTGCTGAACATCTGCAAGTCCCATTTAAGTCACGGGGAGCTAAAACCATTGACAACCATTGCAAATCAGGCTGGGTAAGTGGCAGGACCAATAACAAGCCAGGCTTACCAAAGAGATTTCATAAGCTAATGATGTGAAATAAGAGCTCTCACTTGAGCTGAGTGGCAAAAGAAAATAATGCAGCTTAACATAAAATCCATAATACAAACATTTAACAATTTTTTGAGTGTTTCCTTTTAAAGAAGACTCTTTTTCTCTGTCATGTTTCTGATAAGAAAAGCATTTCAGTGACAAGTACAGGATTATATGCAAACCAAACCTGTACAAACAAATCAGTATTCAAGGAAATTTTAGTAAGAATATCTATGTGTCAAAGCTTGCCTCAGTGATATTATTTTTAGCTTGTTTTTTTTCAATAATGTACTGAAAATAAAGAGGAAAAAAGCCCTCTTCAGAGTCCTTTGACACTGACATGCTTAGGGTTACAAAGATAAGGGAGCATCATATCATTTTCTACTGGATGGTACCATCCAAGGTATTTGAACACCTCTTTGCACCCAGGTCATAATATTTTTACTTCTCTGGACATCTCTCAGCACAGATTTGTGAAGAATACCATAAAGTGTTGAAATCGTTGGGCACAGTGAAGTACCAGCTAAGCATTTCAGTGTTGTCTGAAACGAAATCTGAGGCAACTGCTTTGAAAATCCTTGCAGTCTTGGATAAAGTAAAAATTATTTCAGGAGCATTCAATATTTTCAATTTCTTTTAATGACACATAGGCCTCTGCACATGCTTGTGTGTTTTGTCATTGGATGCACTGAGAAGATCTGACTACTGAAATGCCATTAAATTAGTACTACTCATGTTGAAAAGTGTCTCAAATTGGCCTTTTTTTTCGTAAGAAGAAAGAAATGTTTTTGTTCCTTCCTGCAATTTGTCAGAGCCACACAAATCTATTACATGTCTTGACACATTTTTGAAGAGTAATTTCTGAAAGAATTCATAAGAGAAAAATGAATCCCCATTTCAAGACACAGAGACATCTCAGTGAAATGTTGTGCAGATCATCCTCCTCACACACAAAATTAAACGGACATTTTCCCTGCTTCTATACAAATTATTTGTACCACTTTTCCACTGTTTCCCATTCCCAGACCCTTTGGAAGAACCCTCTGGGGTGTTGCAGGATTTGCTGCTACCAGACACAGTTTTTCCAGAAAACGTGCCCAGGTCAACCTACTCTAAATACTCGGGGGGCCAGCCTGGAAAAGGAGAGATGAGGCAGCCTCTGGTATGAGATGGAGTTTTCAGAAATTACTCTCTGACTGCAGAAAATCCTGGGACAATGAAGACTGACTCGCTTGCTGACCAACAGATTAGAAATCTTCAGTGAAGTGGTGTAAGACATCTGAACTGGTAATTCTACCCATTGCAGAGGGGAATGATCCCTCTAAGCACTCTATACTCCCCTGGATCAGTATTTTTCACATGAACAATTAAAAAGAGAGACTAACACATTGCAGCAAACTGGCAGCAGTAACCAGGCTTCCGTGGTGAGCACCCAGGCACAGCACACGGGTCTGTGAGACTGTTTGAAAGTGCTCTGTCTCCAATACACACCAAAACCTCCATGTGAAGAGCTTGCAAACTGGGAAAACAGGAATTCATCTGGAGCCTGATAACTTTTTGAACACTTTTCTGATAGGTCTGATATATATGGAGTAGGTAGAGAACCAGAGAAATTTTTCATCTGCCACAGTTGTTCTCTTCTGTTACATTTTCTAAAGCATAAAGTTGGGTTTCTATATTATACAGCAGGGTGATCTAGGCCTCACCCATTGTTTTATCACTATCCTCCATGTCTTCAAGAATTTCAAATATTCAAGGTAAACTCACCTTGGGTATGATGCTTTTCAAACCCTGAAAGCGCTGATAGATTTTCTTCCTTTCAATATAGGCTGATTTTGCTGCACCAAACTTAATATGTCAATTCTGACTCCAGTGCGTGGTGTCACAACGTCACTCACTTCACACTCCAGTGCTGACACTGTGCAGTCATACTGTGGTAGGAAAGGTCAAAATCTGACCACTCTGTGTTAAAGAGGCTTGACCTTCCCTCGTCCCTTCCAGGTTAGCTAAATACTTGTTTCCAGTGTATTTAGAAAAGGTCCAATGAAGTTTAACACTCTGAAATTCAGTGGAAAGTATGATTCATAGTGTAATATAGTGTAATATAGTGTAATATAGTGTAATATAGTCCTAAAACTCTTTTTTTCCCATTTTCTTTCTCTGAAGTCCGCCTCAGCTTTGGTTTCCAAAACACCACAAAGTACAGGAAATTCAACTAAGGTCTTCCACAGACTTACATGGGTTTTATGGTGCCATTTTTTTTTTTTTACATACGGATGCTTTAAACTTAAACAACTGCAAGAGGGAAGAAAACAGTGAGGAATTAAAATATTAATTTAGTAAATAATCTTTTTTCCTCTGAAGGAGCACAGTATTTTTCTGTGATGTCTCCACTAAGTTTTACTGTTTTATTTCAGATTCTTTTCACGTAGCTCAAGGTAAAAGGGGGTAAATATCCAAAGCAGAACTTCACCCAGTGGTTGCACTTTGGCTAGAAATTCTGAGTTAGGAAACATATTTTAGAGGGAAATGCATACAGAAAGAAGAAAGAAGTGTCTACAGTTTTGCATATAAACAGCTTAGCTCAATGAGGCCTCTGATCTTCAATGAAGTCTTGAGTGCTTTGCCATGCAATTAAGAAGCTAATTATCCTCATGCAGACATGTCATTTTTAGGACACTGAGCCTTTCTCCAATAATGTGATAATTTCTCTTTTCGGATTAAGATGTAAAAACTTTCATGGATATAAATGTTTGTACAAAAGAATTGCTTTTATGTAAACACTTCACTGGTGAAAGTCACAGAAACCTATTGATGCACAAAATTTGGCATATATTTCCAGTGCTAGTCGAACGTTTGTTACATCTCTGAGAGCACAAACCGAGGGTAATGAGGAGCATTCTGGTTTTGATCCTTTTATATTCTATGATGTGTCTTGTCTGCTTTATTCACATATCAAACACCAGTCACTGTACTAGAGAAGCTGCTAAGCTGCAGAAACAGGCTGTAATAAGCCTTTCAAGCACCTGATGTGCAAAAACAGAATACTTATTTATATATTCTGGGAAGTTTTGGAAATGTGGGTTAAATATGCAGTATCCATGAGATGCAGAACACTTTATTTTACAACACCAGCAGTTATAACTGTGAGAATTTTTACTTTACTTTGTATCATAGCAACTAATGAAGCCATTACTTTTTTCTGAATTCAGCTCACTAATAGTTTCAGTTGAAAACTTATTCAAAACACTTCACCAGAGGCATCCCTAATGTTCCACCAGTAAACAACATATTTCATTTATAAACCTGTTTTCCGTCCCACTTGGCTGGTCCTTTAGAAGCCTGTCAATAGACCAGGGAAATCCAATTTTCTAACTCAGCTAAATCTCATTTTCAAAAGTGACTTCAGTGCTCAGAACTTGTCCTCACTTCAGTCAAAGATACGATTGTAATTCAGATAGGCACCTCAACACCAAATAACTGTGCAAGGTGTGATCCTGATACTCCTGACACAGCACAGGGGCCAAATGGGAGAACTTGCAGTAAATCCTGGATGGGTTTCAGACCCCTGCCTGGGCTGCCATGGTTATATTGCTGTCTCTGCTCTAACACTGTCTTTGATCTCGCTGTGCAAGCTGCAGTCTGAGCTCAGCCCTTCAAAGACATGTGCAAGATTTTACATTGATGTATTTTACCTAATGCTTGCAGTGGGCTAAAACTGATTACATAGCTATGACCCCATGGAAAGTCAACAACATCTGACTTCCTGGCTCATAAATTTGCACAATCCTAATTTTGAACACATTTTATAAATGTACAATTAAAAACTGAACAGCTTAAAACAGTACTATTGTGTAAAAGGCAGGAAGAATCCAACTAATCACTCAAATCTGCTAAATCAAACACGCTTCTAGCACATATGGAGAATATTTTGCTTTTAGTAGGGGTGCTAAGCACTGAGCTGAGCTGAGCTGCCTTGCAAAAGCCACTGCAATGCAGAGTAACCCCCTCACAGCTGGTGGGCTTAGTGCCTCTGGATAAAGCTTGCCCTGGTTCAGTAAATGCTGAATATGAGTAGGTGCTAATACTTACAGCAATTTGTAGAAGGGAAAAGAGCATATAGGGTACAAATCCACACCTCATTTTATTTAACCAAGTATTTAAGCATGTGTATACGTCCCCTGAGGGACTTCAGTGGGAGTGCTGAGGAAATTTTTCTCATTTAGCAACTGCAAAGTTTTAAGGAAATCTAAAACTTTATATGAAGAAGAATAAAAAGTCATGAGGAAAAAATTCTGCAACTTGCATATTTTATCTGGAGATGCAACATGTTAGCAATTCAAAAAGAGCTCGTTGCACATACAAGACCACAAGAATGAGTACATGCAACTCCATAGAAGAATTGTGTAAATAAATAGATCTCACAAAAAGCTACCTCATGGCATTTTCTGTACTTGGCAAAGAATATTCAGCCAATTAAGCCCTTGAAATTGACTTCTGATTTAATTACTTGAATTTCTGACTCTCAGAACATGCACTCCTACACACAGTAAAATGACCTTATGACTGAGCATTAAGACTGAATGGTATCACATCTAAAAAAAGCTGTAGCACTTTACCATGCTCGAAAATGCTTTCTGCAATAAGAAAACAGTAAAGTTACTAAATTGTTTTGGGACTACTCATTGATAAGACATACAGTCAACTTCTTTTCTTCTGCTAGGTTTTAAATTACACTGTCTAGGTGTTACATGTTCCTTCATTTTTAAATACATTTTCTCCCAGCTTTGCTTATAAAACTCACTGTAAGTCAGCTGCTTCCCTAGCCTAGTACGAGTATTTTTAGAGTTTTATTATGTGCATGTGATTGACTTATTACTGTAGGATTGCTCATAAGTGCAGGTTGACACTTAGGATTCTTCCCAAGTTTATGAAATATCTTGATTTCAACTCCAAAATTTTCAATATACTGCCAATTTTTAAACTTGTGTGTGCTCTTATCTGAGGTATTTGACACAAACAATCAATTCTAGCATTTTGTTATATTTATATATATATATTCCACAAAGCAATAAGGAAAGGTCAAACTGGTGACTGTTAAAGCTTCTATTAAGAAATGTCATGAGGTTATTACATTTTAATCACTGTAGAAAGAGGTATCTTCCAGAAAATCTCTTTCTAATTAAAGAAAATTTGCAATTCTCAAACAAGGGAAAACTTCACATGAGTCTAGTTGTTATAAAACTTCATCTGCTTTGATCTTTTCTGGAGGAAGGTGTTATGGGAAAGTGTGTTCCCCTCTATTCTGTTTGACAGCCCCAGTCTTGGCAGAAGCTGTTATATTTTCTTTGGTTCCATTTCAATATGCTGAAAATCTCTCTCCATGGAGAAAACTTCATCACAGCCTTTAAGAATAAATATGTCAATATACAGTATTATAATGAGCTAAAGGGAAACACAAAAGCAGCTGAAGGTTTGGAAGTGTAGTGTTGATGTTGTTCATTGTGGTATTGAACCAGAAAAAGCTGGACTTTTCTAATTCCCATTGTCCTACCCCATAAAATCTAAATGTTTGCTCTTCACAAAGAGCACAAGACCTTACTCAAGACCTTATGGCTTGGCTCAAGGCTTTGAACATGAAAAATCTGACTGAAGCACACTGTTCTTAGATTATTGAAACTTTGGGGTCACAGTCTGCTGTTAATATGTTATGCTTGCTTTGATTTTTATGATCAGAGGGGATATATTCATTTATACTCCTTTGACTGTCTTAGAAATAGCATCAGAATTGCCAAGAGAATTAGGTCAGACTTCTTTGGGAAAACTCAGTGTCCATTATAAGAATGATAAGAGACAGAATACTCTCCAGTGAATCCTATTCAATGTAAATGCTGAAAATTATACACAACATTGTGTCTGAACTCTACAGCATCAAGTTATAAAACAAAGTTAACTTCTCTTTGTGTTCACCTTTGATGTGCCTCATTATAGCAGTGGGAGTTCAACACAAGGACAATTTAGATGCCATCCAGACATCAGGGATGCAAAGTAACAGCTTTTGCAATTGGAGTTTTCTGCAGAGCCTTGTAAGAGAGTCAGTGTTACCTTCAGTAAACATGTTTTGGCATCTAAAGCATTCAAATTTCCCTGGGTTTCCGTTGTGAACACTTCCATTTCAGGAGTTCCACCATGCTGACCCATGAAGGTTCTCTGCAGAGCCCTACAAGCTCTGAAACACTGCAGTAAACTTCTTACAGGAAAGTCCTGAACAGAGAAGTGCTTTGCAGTTATCTGCAGGGTTATATTTGTGGCTGCTTTGGGTATAGGAAGCTTCTTCTCTCCGAAGGGGTCCTGTGCTGGACATTCTGCAAAGCAGCGAGGAGTGAGCAGCACCAAGGTCAGTGCTGTGAACACCAAGGCCAGAGAAGGAGAGGGAGGAGGAGCTCCAGGCTCTGGGGCTGGAATTTCCCTGCAGCCTGTGGAGAGGACTACACTGGATCAGGTATCTACATTTCAGCCCATGGAGAACCCCAGGCCAGAGCAGGTGTTCCTGAGAGGTACTGCACCCAGCTCCGGATTAAATTCATTTTCCACAAATCGAGTCTGTTGGTTCATGTCGGTAATTGGTGAGTGATAGTCCCGTTTTTATTTGAGCCAAGGAGTATTTTTCCTATCTTGTCCCTGGCCAGCTGAGGAGACGAAGTAGGAAAGCAGCTGGGAGGGGTTTGGCAGTCAGCCAAGGTACCAATCCACCATAACTCTATCCCAGGTAATTCAGATATTTGATTTTTTGAGGGCACCATGCTCCCTAAATATAAGAAGAACACCTTGCACACATTCCTGGATGTTTTGGGTTTTTTTAGGGACAATGAAAGAGGAGTCAGAATGTGTCAGGTAGAGTAACAGGACCAGCACTTAGAAATAAATTATTAAAAGATTTGTAATTTTTATGGTCTTGCTCTCTGAGGGGGATAATTCTTTTATTTCACTGAGTAGTCCAATATGGTTGCTTTCCAGAAGTGTTTATGTGTTAGAATTTCAGAGTGATGTAAAGAAAATGGTAGTTGAGACCTAGTTTGCTTTTTATGATAACCAACAATTTGTTTTAGCATTTAGGAAGGCTGCAACATACCATGTCGAGACAAATACTTTTGAATCTGACAACTAGTTCCCAGTAATTTCTTTAGCTTGCTTTTAGAAACTTCAGAAGTCACCTAGCATTTCTTTCACTGAGCAGACTTTCTATGATCTTAAAGACCTGAAGTACATTAAACTGCAAAAAGCAAAGAAAACGTGTTTTTACTTGCTCAAAGAGGACAGGAATCAGAATGTACAGTCCAATGGGAACCATGGAAAGCTAGCATAAAATCTAATGAAACAATATGGAGGTAAAGAAGGAACAGTTAATTTGTACTTCCAAGGCTTTGCATATGCAGAAGGCGACAAGACTGATTCGGAAAGTCCAAAAGATTACTTAAAATTTATTTTGAAGGTGTATGTTACTGAGGCAAAAATTTAAGAGACACTTTCATTGAACTTGTAAGGTACCAAGTCCAACCCTCCTTTCAAACATCAGCCAAAAAATCTTATCCTGGGGACAGAAGAACAAAAAAGCTTTACAAATGTCTTCTATCTAAAAGTTGTAACGTCAGCCTCTTCATCAAATTTTGTTCAAATAATTATGGAACCCATGAGCTGAGAATTGCCATTTATGGAATACATTCAGAGTGGCATAACAAAGGGGCTGTGTTTCCCACTCACAGTCATATGCCTGGTCCTCCCTCCAAATTTAAATGAGACACTTGTGTCATTCCAAACGGCATCTCATGCGCCCTGTCCTAGCAATAGCTCCTGAAGAGCAAGGTAAGGGAGTCAGCAAGGAGGAAGACAGGAAGGATGTGCAGAGCTTGTGCTGGAGCCCTGAGCAGCTACAAAACTCAGGTCCTGGCCAGGTGAAGCTGTGCTGCCAAAAGGCCAGTGAGGTCAATGGGTGTCACCAGGAGCTGCAGCATCTCTGTCTTAGAGAAATGGGAGTTTGGAGCTTGGGGGAGGGGGAGGGGCTTGCTTTGTGTTGTTGCCTTCTTTAGGAATTCCCTTCATTCTGCTGTCCCTTCCTTTCTTTTCATCTCTGAAACTTGTATAGTCTATTTCACAGTGCTGCTGCTGGTGGAAAAAGGGAAAAATCTGGAAGGGAAATGGTTCCATTTGCTTCTGCTAGGATGTTTATTATTTTCACAGGATAATAGTCTAGTGGTGGACTGTAAAATACTGCTGAGCAAAAATTTTCTAATTAGCTATCATTAGGAAGACTGGAGTCTGTTATCCAAATCATTATATTTTTTGTATTATTTTAAGAAAAAACTAAATGAAAATTCATTTTATGTTATACATTTGCAATACTTACATAAGTACTGAGCCATTTTCGTCTTCAAATTGAACATAATTTAAAGATTAAATGGCCATTTTGACTTTTAGAAAACAATACAAAAAATGAATCTGAAAAGCCAAAAGCCTGGACTTAGAGCAGAACACTGATTTTCTTCAATTCACAGCCAAGACCTCCAATTTCTATGATAGTGAAATTGTCATGAACAATATTTGCGTTGTTTTATTCTACAATATTTCAGCCTGAAATAACTTCAGTTTTTTATTAGCTGCAAGACTGAGTCCTATTCATCAGTTAGGCAGGTGTATTGCCTGATAATGCAATAAGCTTTCCTGAATGTATGAGTTGTTTTATTTCTTTTATACCAGCAATCAGCCATTTCTTTTATACCAAGAGCGTAATAAAAACAAAAGGCTTATTTCTTTCTTACTGGTAGCAGAGTTATAAATTATCATCCATCAGCAATAACTGTTGCCATTTAATAAAAAAATAAACCTTTCCTAAATCTCTCATGGAACATAATAGATAAGAATAAACAATGATATTAAAGTTGGTGCCAAAATGAAGAATTGCTGCAAGTGAGGATGTGCAGTGAAGTTATTTGTGTAGATAACACAGTCTGGCAACCAAAAAGAACTAATTCAGTTGTAATAAAACAGATAATCTAGACTTTTCTGAAATCTAAATAGCCATAAATTGTAATAATCCTAACTTGTTCTCCAAGTATTTCAAAGCAAAAAAAAAATGGTCAGAAACAAACTAATTTAAAAACAACATTCAAGGTAGAATGTTCTAAATATTTCACCAGCAAAATCCCTATAAGCTGTTCACCTGAGGATCTCCAAAGTAAAGTTCGTCTTTCAGTCCTGTCCTGCTTAGCTCAGACCATCAGTCCAAGGATGGTGGGTTTTTTTCTAGATTTTCTAGAACTAAATTTCAGCTTTTAACAACCAACATGGAGATTGCTACTTTAGAAAGTCTAGAGATCTTGTAGCTGCAGCATATGCATATGCACCATATTTTTAAAATTGCATTCTAGATTAAAAATTATTGCCTTGGGTAGCTGAAAAGAATTCAACAAGTCTGAAAAGACAGGTTTTCAAACACAGTGGGCAAGCATTATTCGATGTGAACCTGTCTGCAAGACACAGATTGCATTTAGATGGAGAGACCATGTACTTAATCAAGAAAACCTGTCCAGAGCCTCTAGGAACAGGCAGAACAGCTACAATTAAATGTGTTAACCAAAATCACTCTTTCTCCTCTTGCTCCAGTCGGGTTGTCTTTCAATGCTCTACCCTGGCACACTCTTTCAATCCTCTACCCCTCAGCTTCTCTCAGCTAAAGTCCTTTTGTGCATTATTTAACCACTTTCAAACTTTAACATATTCAAAATTACAAGCACCATTTTTTTTTTGCCATATTTGTTTGCAATGTATGGTGAGTCTATAAATATCTCCCATTGTCTCATCACTCTCATTCTCTGTTCACAGTGTGTAGATCTGTGGAGGGCACTTCTTACACCTCAGCTGCAGAGCCCTTTCCCAGGTGCTCACGCTGTGCCTTGCACTCAGGGGCTGCAGCAGGACAGAGTGATCAGCAACTCAATAAATCACCAATATCAATGTATGAACTGAAGATCATGTTCCCAGAAAAACTGATTTATGGATAGACTTATTGTCTTCCCACCTGTTATCCTGAGAAGGTGATCAGTCATCTTCCATCTTTCATCTGGGTAAAAATTTTCTTTCCCTTTTGCACAATGACCATCTGGTGACTGGATCATCACTGCTGTCCTTCAGGAGAGGGAAAGACACTTCTCCAGTTGAAGAAGGGCAGGGAGGGAAGCACAACCCTGTGGGAAGCTCCTTCACCTTGGGTTCATAAGAGGATGGAGGAAGCAGAGTGCAAAATGAGATCATGCTGAGGAGCACTCACCAGATGAATGCTGCCTGCCCCAGAAACCTCATCCAGGTGTGCAGCTGCCAGCTGAGGTTGGAAGGACAGTACCCACAGCTTTCTATAAACCCTGAAGTTTAATACTGGGTTCTTTAAATATAGATATGTTAACTACAAGGAAAATAAATTATGACCTAGCAATAAAATTCATGGGGTTCTCTTTTAATTTTTCCCTTAAAGTTTGAAAATGGAAAATATCTTTCTATTATCTCTTTCCTTGATATATAACCTTTATAAATCACTGGCACACTATTAGTCTACACTGGGAAACCAATTTATATCAGCAAATAATAATGTGATTTCCTTACTTTTTATTTCCATACACACCTGACCAACTTGAGGCTAAGGAAGAGACTCCACAGAGTAGAGAATAAAGACACATGGGCCAGAGGGGTTGTCAGAGAGGATACACAGGACATTCAACAGCAGAGCAGCAGGCTCACAGGGAGTGGATTAATATCCACTCATTTCCAGGCACCAGCCAGAACAGAGCATTAGAACAAGCCATCTGTAAGAAAAGGTTGCATGACAAAATTTTAATACAAGAGAGAAATACTTATTTCCTATCCCTAATCACTTGATATGGATTAGTGTTAAATTTTGGTAAGTCACATCTCACTTCACTGGCAAAAGTTCCCTTACTGACAGTTGTCTCTTCCAGCCATTATGAAATTATTTTTTTCTCTCATTCCTTCCCTCTTTCACACTCTCCTTCCCTACTGCCTCTCTCTGGCTGCCCAAGTACACATCAGCTCTGTCCCTTTGCCTTTTGGGATTCATCCTAAAAGGGAAGTTATGCTGGAGGCTCATTCCTGAGATTTCATTGGAGCCTGGGGTAAGCACAGGGTCCCATATGAGCACCTCCAAATTCTTTGGCATGGACGGCCAAAGAAAAAAATTTAGGGAAAAAGAACCTTACTGCAAACATATTTTAAGGACCAGGTGCATTTGCTCTCTGCAAAAAGGGTCAAAACTTTCCTCAGGGGTCTTTCAAGAAACAGTGCAATGTACAAAAGAATCAACTGGTATTAAGAGGAGGGGAAATTGATTGCAAACATTTGTAGAGCAATGAATTCAGCAAGAGTCCCAGGGTAATATTATAGGCTTTAGCATTTGAGCATGAAAAGTCATCCTTCATGAACTCATTCATTGCAAATCCTAAGAAAATCATGATTTTCTTACTGGAGATGGAGAAGGGAAAAAATTTGTTAAATAGTCTCTGAAAATGATGCTATATGCTTCAAAGATTAACAACATAAAACTTCCTTCATATAAACTGCAGCAATTCCTCTGTGTTTTAATAGCTTAACAAATATACTTAGGAATTTTACAATAAAGAGAAAGTGATAAGGCAATTATTTACTACCCACAAAAAGCTTTGAAACTATTTATTCAATATCCCATCTAAATTACACATTAGGTTAACAGGTTGTAAATGATAATCTAGCACAAACCTCACATGATGGCTTTTGCTTCCCAGAGTGATAGCATTATTCCCAGCTGGAAGGAAATAAAATTACAAATTATTTTTTCATTGTGACCGTGAAAACTTTCCAGTTACAATTCAGATGCAGTTCAATATTTCATGCACAAGTGAAGGAAGCAAGCAACATTTACATGACAGAGTTATCAGTCTTTTTTTTATATTGCAGCTGTTTGGAAAGCCACAGGGCAAAGGCATTCATATATGAGATATGCTCAGCCTGTAGAACAAATTAATGCTGGATTGTGCATTAAATGCCCTGTCTTCGGACAGCTAATTAGCTTTGTACTGCTCAATTAAGCTTTGAAAGGACATGTTGTGTTTCTTGATGGAAGACCAAACATTTCCAGACTACTTCACATTCTCAGTGCTTTCTGCTTCTATGACTAAGAAGTCCAAGAAGAAAAAGAAAAATCCAGCAGCCTTACCAAAAGGTATCAAAGTCTAAACTACAAAGTAGGCTACAAAGTTATTTTCAATAGTCCTAAAAAACCTTTGATTTTATGTCAAATAGCTTAAAAATGTAAGCTAGTTTGAGATAGGAAGGAACTATAAATCCATGTCTTCAATGCTTCTTAAACTAGAAAAGTATCAGGACGTCTCCAAGGAGAGGATAAAAACCCTGTCTAACAACTTCCAGTGGTTTGTTAATATTGTCTCTTTATTCAGTTAGTCCAAAATTTCCCACCTTTTTTCTTCCTGGCTTGTATCCTAAGCATGAGCATTGAGCAAGAAACACTCAAGTGTCTTTGGATTCCCCAGTGAACAGTATGAAGGAGACATCAAAGTTTTAAGTCTGATGTTTCTCTTGTTATCCAAATCCTTTGAGACTTAAACAGTAAGGGAAAACATTCCAAGACCAGGTTTCTTACAAGAACTTCAATATTTGATTTTTTCCTTTTTCTGCTGGTAGTAACTAGGCAGCTGACTTCTGCCTTCTCTTTTTCTGCTTGCCAGCCGTAGAGTAGGAAAGCCTGGTTAAATTGCTATGGAGTGGGGGTAAAATTAAAGGAGATTCCTGGAAAGGAGTGATGGTTTTCAAATCTAAGCCCATGGTGGTTCAGGCTGCATTGTGCTCTAGCAGTGGGATCTCACTTGTAAGGTGAGCAATCAAATTCTCTTTCCCAGTAAAATTTTAATTGCTCTGCACATTAATCTACCATTGTGCTGCAAATGGCATATGCAGAGTATTTATTCAATGATAGCCAATAACCATCACAAGGAAAAACTTGTCATCAAATGCTGCCTCTGGCATTGTGAACTTCAAGATTCAGTTTCTTCTCAGATTTCTGTACTGGGATATTTTCTTCAGCCTCAATTTTAAAGATAAGAACATTTACTAAGCACTTTGGATTGTAAAGTAAACAGACATCAGAAATTTCTGTCATAGATCACTGATGATCACACTAACAAAGAGGGTAAAAAAATCTGAGAAAATTCTGAAGCTATGAAAAGGTTTCTCATCTTCAGCTACCAGTGTTATTTACTGTACTTTTCCACGAAAATTCTAACTTTCAGAAACTGCACCTCAGAGGCAGATGTGCAAATCCACTGTGAGGACGGACTGAGTCTACCATCCTGCAGGAGTGAGTACACATTTTGCATGATAATATGTGTTTGTGTATATATATACACATATATATTTTATATATAGTGTTAAAGTGGGCCCATACAAACCTGCATGTTATTCTGGCACCTCAGAAAAGTTCCCTTGCCAGAAACAGATGGAACTACTGTGCATCAAGACTATTTTTCTGTAGCTCTACTTTTAAGGATTTTTACTTTTAAAGCCCTAATTTAGTATAAAATGTTATAGAAGTAGATAAATACATGTATTCTGCACATAAAAATATGACATGTACATTCATCTGTAAGACCATTACAGAGAAAACCTTTTAAATATGAGCATGTTTTGTGCTTTATTTTTTTTTGCTTCAATCTGTTTTCTCTGGAGAAAATGCCCAGTGTTCCCACCCTTGCAACACCTGTTTGGGAAGGAAAGAAAAATTCCTCAGAGTTAAGCAGGAAAGTCTTTGAAATCAGAAGTTAAATCCACAGGTAGCCATACTGAGAAAGCAGTTCTTTTTATGAGCTCAAGTGAAACAAGGAAACATTAACACTAATTTAACAGTTGTTTTCAAACTGATGTTTGGAATTTGTTTTATGGCAGTTCAATCTCTTACAGATATCCCACTACAGACAACCTTTAAATTTTAAGCTGAATGTGCTTATAAGGGCTTCATTGTGGCATTCCTCAAATGTTAACATGAATTAGCTCTTGATGCTTCTCTTGGAGGAGGAAAACAAAATGGCAGCAGGTGCAGCTGGAAGGCACAACTTCCCACACTGATGGAAAACTTCAGTGCACAAACAGAGCTAAGAAACCTGCTCTCCACAAAGGGAAATCAACCTGAGTGACTCCTTGCCTGACACTGAAAACAGCTCTCCCACAAATATATGAATACTTCTCCAAAACCACATTTCCCATTAAGAAACATAAGATATTTTTCAGCTGTCAGTAGCAAACCCAACCATTTCTTTACTGAAATATCAAAGAGAGTAAAAATCCAACATTTTTAATCACTGCTCTTCTATGAGCTGCACCTCTGAGACAACCAAGGGTCAACATCCTCAAAGCTAGCCAGAATGTTTACATTTGCAGTTGTGACTGCTTGCACAATGTTTAAAATGTTCAAAGCACACAAGTTGTCTTGAAAATCTTAACAGTTATAGCTACTCAGAAAATATTTTCAGTTCCTTGGTTACTCTCATATTGCATATTTTTTTCTTTTTTTTCTTTTTTTTTAAGGACACAGTGAGTTTTATTTCTGCCTGTTTTCTCCCTCAACGTTCATACCACCACGTTTAATTAAGCAGACTCTGCAAAGTCAACACACTTCACATATGCCAAGCCTCATATGCCTGTATATAACACAGAAGTGCTTCCTATAGAAAGCTGTCAAAGAAACAGCATTGGTCTGAGCTGTATTTAATGTTTTTAGAGTGAATCTGATCCTGTGTCAAGAGTGAAGAATTAGTGAGAGCCCACCATGAAAGTAGGAGAGCTTGCTTTGTTCTGAGTCCAAGAAAACCAGCATCACAACTTCATAGATTGTATATGAATCCTGCCCCACTTTTTTTTTTTAAACCCTTAGTATCATGGGTTTAAAGCAGGGAGAGTTCAAAATGCACCAGAATAGATCTGCTAATTAAATAAATTATTAAATAAATTATTAAATAAGTTATTAAATATTGTGCTGTATTACCCCTGCAAATTCTGCAGTGCCAGTTCCCAAACTAACCCTCTGAAGCCAGCACAGTGGGGAACAGCAGGTCCTTGAGGCATTGGTTTCTAAGACTTTGCATAAACCAAGGTCACATGAAAGAAACCAACATGCCCAGAAAGGAAAAGCAGGTGGAAAAGTTAAACAGAAAACGCACAATAACTGAAACCCAACAAAGTTTTTTAGGAGAAACAGGAAACAAAGTTTTTATGTAACAGGAGAAACAATAGCTGGTGAAATTCCTCTCTCAGAAGTGTTTCTCAGCCTCCAAACACGTGGCCCATGTGTCTCAGCCTGGCTGAGGGGCACCCCTGGGGCAGCAGAGCCTTCCCTGTGCCCTGCAGGCTGCAGCGGGGCCTCAGTGATTCCTGAAAATGAGCCTGGACCAGTGATTCCTGCACCGAGCTGGGCTGATGAGCAGAATTGCTGCTTTCCTCTGCTGCCTCCCCCATGTCCCTCCCAGCAAAGCCCCCTTCGAGCTCGGAAACCTCCCTCCTTGGGAAGCACAGGGCTTGGGGAGAGTTCTGACAGACATTTCCACTTGTGAACAAAGATTAACGTCAGCAGAAGCCCAGATAAAAGCTTGACTGTGTCCAATGCCAGAAATATTCCTTATTTCCTCTTTCATTATGAAAAATTATTTTATCTTGACTTTTCAGAAATACAGTGTGATTGCTCTTTCAATTAACTTAGTGTTCTGGTTTTTTTTTTTTTTCCATTAGTACAGCACAGAATAACTGTAACCTATCATACTGTCCCAGGGCTTTTTTTCAAAGATGCCGATTTACAGCAGAAAAGGGATTTTGTGTTTCTTGCCAGTTATAAAATTGCCAAGGTAAAGCCAGGAAACAGACATGTTAGCATTCATTTCATCTCCAGCTCCTTCTATTTCCCCATGAAGGCTGCAGCAGGCAGTTCAACATAAAAGAAAGTTATTAAAAATTCCACACCCTTGAAGTAATCTTCATAAAACTGATAAAAAAATTCAATTTTCAAATTGCTTAATACAGCTTTCTCTTGACTAACACTGTTATCCTAACTTAAGGACCTTTTAAACTAATGATCTGGAAGGAATAGAAAATATTTCATTTGAATCTGTGCAAAATTTGAAGAAATGCTCTGTACTCTGATTTTTTGCATCTCTTAGTACCATTAGTAGTCCCTGAGCATCCTTCTCTGCCATGGAAACTTACAGGAAAGAACAGGGTGATTCATAATGCAGCAGAAGTGATTAAGTACATTTGAACTCAGAAATATTAATAAGTTTCTGGTCATATATTTAAAACAAAGTCATGAATACATAATGTCTTACAAGTCCCATTCAAATATTACAGTAGTTGAAATAATGAAAGTTTACTTAACTAAACCACCTAGGAGCAGAACACATAATAAATTAATTTTGGACTTTGTTTTTGAATTTGAGTTATGCTAATTTATATCTCATAGCTCTTTTTCAAACACAACACTTGAATAAAATATGTAAAAAACAACTTTAGTGTCATGAATCTATGTTAAAAACTAGATTCCCAAATTTTTCCAGCTTAGTGAATACCAGTTATATCACTAAGAAGATTTCTTGAAAGTCTCTTAAAAGCTTCCCTACATGAGACAATGCACATAAATCAGTCTGCAGTAAGCCTAGGAATCAAACAGAAGCTCACCATTTGTCTTTGTCAGCCCCTTTAGAGGAAGTGGCCCAGATTTCTCAAAGGCTTTGTGCAGAGCAGGCACGCAGAGGTGCAGGGATCTGTCCTGCGAGGGGCTGGCTGGTGGCACAGACCCGAGTGGCACCTGCAGCCCTGCTCCCATTCCCGGCTGAGTCCTGGCACAGCCCCTCAGCAAGCAGGAGTTCAGGCCCCGGGCTAAACCAGCACCTTAGCAGCTGCTGGCATATTCCCACAGTCTTCACTGGCCTACAGTCAATAAAATCATTCCCTCAAGCCAGATTTTCCCACAGCAGAGAGACACCAGCTCGGGGGACGGGGCTTGGGCGAGCTAAGTGACAATCCATGCTTTATGGGATGGTTTCACATCCCCCAGTTTTCCGAACACTCACATTCTGCTGTAGCACTTGCTGACAGAGTTAAAATGTCTGCACCCTGACACGGCATGGCCTGTTTTGTGAGGAAGCGTGAGCAGTTTAAAACAAACGTGAGAAAATGTAATATTTTGCAGCAGAGTGCTCCCACAGACCCCATCAAAGTCTCTGCACCTCTCACAGGGCCAAACCCTTCTTCTGCACACCATGACTATTCCTTTTGAACTTCTGCTGGGGTTCTGATTTGAGAACAAGCTTGTGTATTGATTAGCAAGAGAAAGAGAAAAATTCGGCTTTGAAACTTCTTTTGAAGATATTTTCTTCCTGCTCCATGTAGATATCCAATGAATTTGGGAAATATTTGCAATGGCATTCAGGTAGCAGGATATAATCTTGAAAAATATGGAAGCTTCTGATCTGATTATACTGAGTGCTGCAGAGATTTGGATGAGTGGGTATCCACTTGGATGAGGGAGTACCCACTTGGACTCATATGCTATCTCCAAGAGGTGCTTTTTAAAGCAAATTATCTGATCAAAATTAATTTGTATTTAAACAACTGCAGAAGTTAGTTTCTTTCGAGTACTCACTTTTATAAATTGCAGATGCAACTTCATTATCTGATGAAGTACAGTGCATGTTGTCGAATTTAGGAAGTAGCACACTCACACAGTAACAGGATGTATTTGTGAATATCATTCATGGCTTTTTAAATTGCAACATGTACCATAGGGACAGAGGCTAATATCTGGAGAACTTTTGAGATTGCTGAAGATGGATGCTTTAATTACTTGGGCTTAAGAGCACTGTATGTTACAACCAAGCCTCTGTCATACCTGGGAAAAAAGATCCAGCAGCTCACATGGACACAGTAACACCACTTCAGAGCATGATCTAAGTACAGACAAACAAATGAGAGCAAAAAGCCTTAACCCCACTCAACAGAGAAATTAATCCTGAGCAAGGTCCAGGAGGCAAATCTCCCCCAGAGCAGGGAACTGAGTCAGCTCCTTCTGAAGCCTCATCCAAGGCTTATTAGTACCACTGTCCTGGCTCAAAGTGTCCCTTGGTGTCACACAGATGTCCCTCTGGAGAAGTGCTTGCTGTTGACCTCTGCCTGCTGCCTGTAAAGTCAATGGCAAAGCTCCTACTGAAGGCAACCGAGGGGAAGAGGCTTTTAAGACGTTCCCCATAATATGCACAGTGAGAAAGCAATTTTATTTGCACCATTGGTTTGAGCAAAGCATTATCATGCTTTGAGCACACCTATTTTCTGGTGAGCTACAGCAGTTGTTAGAGCGTAAGCCCAATCTGCCATCACATAATAAAGTCAACACATTA
This sequence comes from Sturnus vulgaris, assembly GCF_052056855.1. Taxonomy (NCBI): domain Eukaryota; kingdom Metazoa; phylum Chordata; class Aves; order Passeriformes; family Sturnidae; genus Sturnus; species Sturnus vulgaris. Next base: position 34,528,586 of record NC_142249.1, read on the forward strand.
CACTTTAATTGGATGGAGTCATTTGCACAGTAGTAACAGGGACTGAGAAGCAAAACACATCTCCTCATTTTCTTAAATCTATAACCAGCTGCTTTCACTGCAGGAATACAGGATATATGCCTCACTCATCTCTTATTCGTCTTTGTGTTTTGCCAGGTAATTCAAGAAACATTTACAAAAAACCCACTGTTTTCAGAGATTGAGTCATTCAGCAATGCAGCTGCTTGCAGGGGAGTCAATCTGCATAGGAGTGCAGGAGGAGCTCCAACAACTTTTGTAAAGCTGCAAAATCCCTGGATACAGAAAGCAACAATCCAAAAAATAAAAGAAGTCATTTTCCAGAAGAAATGCCCCAGTGATGCAAAAACAGCTTAATTTAGTGCACTGACAGAGACAAGGACTCCAAAATGTTTTGAGAGATTTTACTGTAGAAAGAGAAAAATAGGTGTATAAGAAATAAATTATTTGCTGCAAGCTTTTTCCCAAATTAAATCTTGGTATTTCTTTTAATGTACTTTCTGGATGCATTTCATTCTAAACGAAACTTTATAACCTTTTAACCAAATCTTACTAATTCCCCCTTGCTGGCTTGATTAGCGCTAATCTGATGAAACATTTGACTGGATAAATATTGTGATGTTTTTTCTTCAGTTGCTAACATGCACACTGTTGGTGCCACTTTGCCAGCATCGAACATACAACTTCCAAACCTGGAACTGCTGTCCAATTCCATCTTGCCAATAAACTATGGATGGTTTTAGGAAATAAATTCTAAATTTATGCAACCATTCACAAACCCGATTCATTACCAAATGTTATAAGTATTTTTGTAAATTCTATGGCATAATTCATCTGAATCCCATAATTATGTTTTTCCTCTCCCGGTGTTTGTGGAAGGGCTTGTTTTCCAGGAGCAGCAAATACTTCTCCACAGCGCAGGCAGTGCAAAAACACAGACTCCACTTTGAGACTATCTATATCCAGAGATTCCATTAGAAGAGTAGAAATTTAGCATAAGCTGCTTCCTGTAAAAAGCTGCCATCATTTAAAGTTTCATCTCCATCCATAATTTTATATCTTTGCTCCTGTTTCTCTTCAAGATGTATTTTGAACACTATTCTATTGTATTATACATCCCTAAGCAATCTGTTCAATTTTTGGATTACTAATACATTGTATAGACTGAGTTAATAAAAGCTTTTAGTCTGTTTACTCCTATCTACTTTAAAACAAATGCATCTAAAAGCTTTTTATTTTTTTAGTAAATGTAGTTATAAGAAATACTCTGGTTATTTTTATCTATATAATTTATTTGGATAAACGTATTTACACAATATTCTTCTACCTTCACTAAAGCAAGTGCTTCTAAATACATATTACTATATAACAGAAAGAAAACCCTACAGACAGCTCACGTTGCATTCTCTGGATATACAGCACAAGATTGCACCTGCAAAAGTCATCCTTTAAAAGCAGCACCAGAGCAAAGCAAAGATGCTCCTTCTAATTGCACTGGGCCTCTCCTCACCACCATCACTGGAGGGAAAAAATGGCACTGAGACACTGTGCGGAGCTGCTGTACACACGTGATGTATGTTAAACATGACTGAGACACATGATATTGGGAATGCAAACCAGAGGAACTGAAGTTCTAATTTTAAATTTGAGAGCAGCTTCCTAACAAAGTCTAGAATTGACTGCTCCAACAACAAATTATGACACTTAATTTCTCTTCCTACTTTGGCAAGTTACACTTGCCAAAGAACTGAAATATGCTTAGTATATCATGACACATATGCTTGTTGCTCCACTTGTAGTGCATGGAAAACTATCAAATAATGCCTTTATAGGGATAGCAATACTGCAGTCTAATTTCAAGATAAAATCTCCAACTAACTTGAAACACAGAATAAAAATTAGAATGACCACATCATACATCATTCATTGTTTTGAATGAAAATGAGTTAGTAGTTCAAACAAAGAGCCTGGAAGTTTGTGACATGATTTTCTCTCTAACTTGTTGAAGAAAATCCACCAGCGTTCAGAATTAGCAATTACAAGAAACTCATTTTGTTTTCCCAGAGATAGTGGCAAAGCACTATTACCTTCCAAATTAACAAAATGGTGCAGATAGCTTTGATATCAATTACTGCCTTTGCAGTAATTGAGAAGACTTCTTGTCATTGTGCAAGAGGCTCGTGTAATTTAGAGAGGCAGTTAAGACCCCAACAATGTCAGCGTAGTCACTCCAATCTTTCCTCCCTCTGGTCCGCAGTGACTTTTCAGATTTTCAGTGTTCACCTTCAACGCCTGAAGCCTTGTGGGATCTATCCAGACCAAGCACTGCTGCAGTTTTTACTGTGTTACAAAGTGCTCCTGTAAAACCTGCCTTGGTCTGTGACAGTTTCACATACTTGAGTGAAGGCACAGCAAGAAATGGGGGAACATATTCCTCCAATTTCTCACTCTGAGGAACGTCCTCCATGACCAGGACCACAATCAAAGGAGAGTAAAATTTGCTAAAAATATCCCTTTTGAAAGAAAGTCCATGTGCCAAACACCTGAGTAAGCCCTAGGTCCAAACTGTGTCTCTAAACACAAATAAGAGAAATGGGGTAATGATAGTTTGTAGTTATGTACCAAATATCTTCTTTGAGTGTATAGCCCTGTGCAGCCTGACAAAGACTTGCTCTTTAACATTAGCTCTGTGATTTACCAAGGATAATTCTTTACTGAAAAAAAAAAAAAAATTAGTACCACTTTTGCATCACATTTTCTCATTTAAATTCCTGTATGATTGTTGACAGAGCTTTCATGGGCACTCACCTGCAATAACTTCAGTTACTATAAAAGACAGGTCAAGAGAAAAGATGGGATTTTACACCTCTGCTGTTGGTAGAGTGGAGACAAGGAAGCAGGGATACCAAAGCTTGCTCTCCACCCATCCCCATTGCCTTCTACATGGGTAGTGCAGGAACTTTCCCATTCCACTGTGGTTTCCTGCTTGTAGCACATAATGTGAGAGGAGTAATAGCCCAGGCCAACTTGCCAGTCCAGTGTTAACTGGCCTTTGTACCCACTAGGAGGCTGGGAGTGCCCAGCAGCTGCCTGGGGCTGAGCAGGCACAGCTACACGGCCTCCTTGCAAGGCTGCAAATACACAAAGGCAACATCGAGTTTCCTTTATTCCAGCACTTGCTGAAATTATTTTGGATGCTTAGCAAATCTAGGCTCAGAGAAAAAACCCTTGTTCTTCCAGAGCATCCTCTGCCACTCATGCAGTGTCGCTCTTATTCCCTTGCCGTTGTCCCATGCTGACATTGCTGTGATAACACAACTCAGACTTCTCTGCAAACTAAATATTCCTGCACATCTCTCTCATTATCCCTCTAAATGAAAGCACCAAAGTAAATATGAGTTAAGATTAGGCTGAGTATTCTCTAGTTTTAATTAAGAATATTGTAGAGGTTGTAGTGAGATCCAGTGCTTTCCTTACCCTTGCTAATCCACTTATAGCTTTTCCACAGCAGAGACAGGCTGCTAAATGACCTTAACCTGGTAATAAGAGAAATCAGGCCCTGCCAATTTCTAAAGGACAAGTTAAAAACCTGCTTCCTGAGCTTCTGATATGATCTCAATGGCTGCTGGAAAACCAAGTAGCTACCATAGCCAAGGCAACTTGCTCCCAGCTGAGGCCACCTGGAGGCCTGGCACCTCTTCTTTCAAAGGAAGACCAAGTGAAATAAACATATGGGCCTTTAGCATCTTAAAACCAGTCCATATTAAATCCTTTAGGACTGACCTTGGAGAACTTGGTAGCCCACGTAATAAGCAGGATAAGTCTGTTTCCTGCAGCTTCCCAAATTACTCAAGATTTTGGTTTTATCAAAGCTCCAGCTTACCCTCACACCTCTCTATTTCCTGGCAGCACAACTGCTGGGGCTGCAGTCGAGCTCATGAACTGAGCATTTTCAGTATAAAAAAGGCCAAACATTCTCCTTTAGAGTCCTTGGCATTTGAAATTTATATTTACTCACTCCCTTATGAACCAGAGACTAATAAACCTTCAAGGCACTCTTGGCCACTTGTCACTTTAAGGCCAAACATAGATTTACACCACTACCCTAAAACAGACTAGAGTGGTAGGAAACTGAACAGCAATTTTAGGAACTATTTTGATGCATATGTTTGTAGAGAGCTATTTGATTTAGGGTAGGATTGAAGAAGAATTAATAAGTCTGGTTTTTATTGTATTTCAGAGATTTTTCCAAAGCATGCATGGTGTTGAATCTTTTAAAACGTAATCCAAATAAATGCATAAAATATTGATCTTGTCCAGCAAGGCCAAAATAATGTAGATGTTAAAGTTCCCTGCTCTCCCTGTGGATCAAAATCAGTAAAAATTAAAGCAAAACACTACAATTAAATGTATCGGTTTGTGTCTTTCATACCAGTATTCTTCAGGTCCAGATGTCCTGCCATCCCCCTCAGCTCTGCTGTGCAGGGACATGCATTATTTATGCAATGTGCATACTTAGAAAAGGCAAACTCTTTGCCATTCGCAGGTAGTCTCTGAATAACACATAAAAGTGCTGGGTTGCTCAGAGCAAGCTCTGCAGAGCTCTTCACAGGCCACTCTCTAACAAACTGTAACCCAGGGATGTGCTGGGAATGCAGCTGCTGGAAAGGCCATGTCAGAAGTGAGCAGCTTCTCAAGTTGTGCTCTCAGCAGGCAGCTGCGGCCCAAGACACACAGCCCTGCAACAGTGAATAATCAGAGTGTGCCTGAACACTCAGACATTTTAACCTCTCTTCTTAGGCTGCAAGTTTTGTCCTTTGCCTCCTATACATTACAGAATCCTACTTGTGGTTTGCTAAATACCTGGAAGTAAAGCAGGATAAGAAGCCCTGCAGAATGTGGAGTGTTACAGCTCCAGACAACTCAAACAGAAGAGATAAAATCCCTTTCAGTGACCCAGCATAGCCGTGGCTGACATGAAAGCTGGTCACCGTCACTCATCCTCACCAGCAAAGTGACTAACACTGCACACAGGACCTTGCCAGCGTGGCTGACCCTGGCTCTGGGTCTCTTGGGCTGGGTGCCCTCCGGAGAGCTGTGTTTGGCAGAACGTGAGTCAGCATGGGCTAAAGCCTTTAGCTTGGAAGCCTTTAGCAGGCCAGGAAGTGGCTGAGGAAAAGCCCCTTCCATACTCAAGCATCTTCAGACACAGGGACCATCTCAGAGATGACTGAGCTGGTGTCACCCAAGGGGTGGGATCAGCACAGTTCTGGCATTTGGAAGGTAACAAGGGCAGTCTGAAACAAGAGCTGGCACAAAAGTCTGCAAACAGGGACAGCATTAAGGTGGATCCACCCTAGGCATGACGGGCTGTGTAACCCAAATGCTTTCCCCTGGTTAGGTAACAAAGAAAGGGTTCGGGACTGCAATATTTTTCCCTGACCCCACACTACAGTTCACATGAGCGGGAATTGAGAGACACGGACCATGCTATGCAAGCAAAGCTGTTTATTGCACTACTCACCAGTATTTGTAGTTCTCTAAGTTCTGAACAAAATTTTCCACTCAGATCCCTTTGCCCTTGTTCCCATAGCAGCCCAATCTTTTCGGTTATCATATCTCTGTCACATTTTTTTGCACCAGTGATATCCTGTTGCATCTTCTCTCATCAGAGCAGTCAGATTGACCAGACATGATGTCTTCACTTTTCTTCTTGTCTTGAGTTTCTCTCTCCCACAGCTTCCACTGTACCAAGGCCAAGAGATCTGCGGTGCTACCCAGCTAGGTTTCTGTGTCTGTCTGGTCTTCCACACACATGGAGTGCACTGGACAAAGATTTTCCTTGACTGGGAAAGGCTTATCTCTACCAGGCTGGCCCACCACTAGTGTTTCTTCACAATTTACAAATCTTGTTTTCATGTTACTACAAATTTTTATTACAGTAGTTTTATTTGTTCTATCCCTTAATTAGAGCTGTCATGCTTTTTCTGAATTCTCTGCTTTTAAACACGGTTTTGTGAGTTACTTTTGCCCCCTGGTTATTGCTGGAAGACAGAGGGTTACTAACTACTATGTAATTTTATGTAAAATTAAATGCAATATAAGTTTGAAAAAATAGAATGACCACTTATACAGCCATAGCTTGTTTATCATTAGCCTGCAGCAATTTCACTTAAAACTTATGCCATCAAGTTGTCTGTTATTTGCTTTTTAAAAATAAAATACAAACCATCTTTCCAGAGAGGTGATTGGAACCATGTATTAAAAATGCAAGTTGTAGTGCTTTCAGGATGCACTGTTTCTCAAAAGGCCTTTGCTAAGGTAATCAGACATAAAGAGCTTGGCAATATCAGTATCATCATCATCAGTCTGTGTGCTGGTGTCAAGCACATCACCCATGTGTCACTCCTGTAATCAACCCAATTTGCTAAGTTCCCAAGTTCATTGCAATAGCCTTTTGATGGAAATAAAGCCCACTTGTTAATCAGGAGGATAATGGATTTTGCACTAATTGACAGTGACAGAAGTAAAAACAAGTTGCCTTGGGTAAACAAAGAACTAACAAAAGCCTCGGCAGCAGCCAGCTATGATCTGCATTTCTGAATAACAAAAGCTGCCCAAATAATGCCTAAAGTCAGAGGCAGAGAGATGTCTGCACTTCCCAGTATTTCCTGAGCCATATGCATCCTGTGCCACGTGCAATGTATAGCAGCAGGAATCCTGTCCTGCAAGTTAAGACCAGGTAAGAACAGGTAGGGACAGAATGAAAAGCAAGCTGTCCAAACACCTCTGCCAAAGTGCCCTCTCCTCAAACGTCTGTATTTGGAATATTCAGCTACTCAATGCACTACTCTTTCATCATAACTTAAGGTATTAAAACATCTCCCTAAATGCAAAGAAGGAAAAACCTTTGTTTAGAGTTGTATTACTTAAAACTATATTACTATAGTATGTCAATACTATTTAAATTGCAAGTGTTGCGGGGTATGGAACAATTCGTGCAGGAACAAACAGTTTAGAAGTGTGAAGGCCAAGATTTACAAGCAAAACTTATCTAGAAAAAGGCTTAATAATGGTCATTTTTATTTGCACCCTGCTGTCACTCCAGTGGGTTCATTCCAACAACAGATGTCTGTTTTGATATCCGTCCCTATTTTAGGATTATTAAAAAAATACCCAATTCATCATAACCTTTCAGAAAAACATATCAATTTCAGAGATAGCAGCTCCCTGGTTATGGATCACAGATTTAAAGGACTACTGGGAGAATAGGATGAGGAAATTTACTTTAGAAAGATTGTACATTCCAACTTTAGCAATGAAATACAATAATCAGAAAGCAGGATGTGCTTGCTAATGGGTGTGGATTTCCAGCCTTGGAGTTGGCCTGGGAGCTGGGGAAGGTGATTACTGTTTCCAGACATAACTTTTCCTTTGTCAGCCTGCCACAAGCATTGCTGCATTGTAAAACAAGACTGCATTTACACTGTAGTTATCAGAAGACTTCGCTCAGTTTGGCTTCTCTGGGCACCCACAGGAGGCATAGGATTTCACATTCACTTTGCAGAAGAGCAAATTGAGTAATTATGAAATCAGCCTTCTAAGCTTCAGCAAATAAGTGAAATTACAAGACCCCATATGCCATATTAGAGCTCCTTAATATACTGGAGGTCCTAATACTCACAGGAGAAAAGATTCTGGACACTGCTCACTTTCACAGTACATGTCATACATCTAGACATGACAAATCACTGGTTCTTTTGCTCTATCGGTGATGTATTTCTCAAAACATGTTCCAGGTACAAAGGAAGATTAACACATCGACAGACATCATTAACACTGGCACTCTGCTACTGGTCCATTACCTCTCACATTTCTGAATCTTCCACATTTAAGAGGTTCTCTTTAACAAATATAGGAGTTTTAATAGTGTTCTAGCCTTTCCCAGGTTTCCTTTTTTTCTTCATAACTTTTTCCACGAGAAGCATTTTGGACAACACGTTAGCAGCTCTGACAGAGTGCAAAACACTTTTGCTCACTTCACAACATTTGTCACATGCCCTCACTTATCCAATGTCTCACAAGCTGTCCTTATATACATTACATGCACAGTATGAATTCTGAGAACCTGTTGTCAAAGCATTATAAAAATTCTTTAGAGCCAAGTTCTTTAAACATTTATGGCTAACTGCTATGCGAGTCAAGCGCACTGTTTATATTACCAAATGTCATATCTAATTCCCTGTTATGAACCCTTGAAATAAAATTATGTGATAATTACACAATCTGTTTGAAACCTGACAAATATATTCCCAGTACAAATGATTTACGAAGATAATGCGTTGCTATAGCATAATAGTACTTCCTAATGGAAGCACTGAAGCTGTTTCCTATGCTCCGATAACCACAGTGATTTCTTACACAACTACTGATTAAGCAATAGATAATGTAGGCATTTTGGAAACTATATATACCACAGATTTATTTCAGACTGCTCAAAAGTTATGGTCTGTCTGTCTAAATGGCTGTTAGCAAGGTATGAGCTTCAGTTGGGGCTGTTTTACTCGCTCCTACCCAATTTAGTGCCACTGCACTAGATTTATGTTTGGAGCAATGCACAGTTTAGTCTCTTTTTGTAAGAACTGCTGTTAATCACAAAATTAATGACTTGGCTGGTGTGGTGTGAGACATTAGTAATGCCAACCCTGCTGTCCTGGAAGGGACTTTGGGCTGGTAGCTGGAAAGCAGGAAACTCCCTGCTGTGGGAAAGGCTTGTGGCCCTGCTGCTCCACCAGTGACAGTAATTGAGGCACAGCCTCAATGTGTGACATGCACTCATACATACTCGTGTAGTGACATGCAGCCCTGTGGCATCTCCTGTGTGTCCTCCCCTTGCTCCTCTCTCTCCCACCAAGAGGGTCAAGTGATGCTCAAGAGGGAAAGCAATTCAATACACTACCAACTGCATAGTACATCATTTTCCTATCTCCTTTTCCCACAAAATGAGAAGTCCCTTCTCAACCGTTTCATCATCATTATAATTAGTATGTATGGCAGATGATCAAATTAATTGTTTCTTGGGTTCAAATCTACTACTGGTAAGATGTTAACAATTTAAATGAGACCCTCAATTTTCTACACATTTCTGCAGAGAGTTTAGTAATTGCTTTAGCTTTGTTCATTCTGCCAATCCATGCTTCAGAACACTGATTTCATTAATGAGCAGCTAAACATGATTGCCCTGCTGATGATTTGTTCCAAGGCTACCTGTGAAATGTCATTTGAAATGGCCTAAGCTCAGTAAAAGGGCACTGAAAAATTTTAAGTGGCAGCACTTTTTTTTATTCCAAATTGCTACAAGTAGAAGGAAAATTGCATCTTACACAGCCATTTTTTCCAAAGCATATCTAGAAATGATTGGTGAAACTTGCAAAATCGTATCTGGTGTGAAGATGAAAACTCTCACTATGAAGATTTTTCTGAGTTAATTCTCATAAGTGTATATTTCTCAAGAGCATCAGTGCTAGAGTTATAGTCTATACTTAAGGAGGAGCTCTAATCTGGTTTGTTTTTGTCTTCACTCTAAATTTTCAGTAACACAAGGTCAGTAAAGCATGAACATTTAATATTTCAGAATCCATGCCAAGTGGACCTGATGAAAGTAAGACTGAAAAAATGTATTCTTCCTTCCTTAGCGCTATTCAATATTTTTCCGTGCTTAGCTGAGAACTTCTGCTGGTTTTGTGCTTTCAGGTAGGCTGAGGAACATTGGTTAAGGGAACAGAATAGCATTGCAGACATGTTTCTTGCTAATTGAGTGAAAATGTGTCCCTGTTCAAACCTTTCAGATCTTTTGTTATGTGAGTTTATACATGCTCAGATCTTGTCAGCTGGTACAGCAGAAGAGGATCCAGGTACGCCACTGCACAAATCAATTCGCTGAAATTCTGGGAAGGTTTGTGATTGAACTGGGATTTGCTTCAGCACCACCCCTGCTACTGACTGGGGTTAGATCTCTTCATATAAAAGGTCGACCCTTTCAGTTCCCTATTGCTTGCAAATGACCAGGTCTGCTAACACTGCTAAAAATTGTTCTAAGATCATTTTTAGCATCAACCATATAGGAATTTTTTTTCTTTAGACTTTGTTCTGATTCAACAATTTCAGTTGAAGCATTCCTAAGAAAAATATGTCTAAGGATTAGAAGATGGACAAAGTTTTAAGCAACTGAAAGAACCATCCTAAGGAAAAAAGTAAACATACAACCAAGCACTGTTACCTGTACTGCCAAAGCAAAAATTTAGCCCTAAGAGAAGCATCAGCAAATTACTGTCCTCATGAATAATTTTAAGGCAGTTATTTAAATTAGAAGTAGAGCAGGTGCTAGATACTAATCTGTTTTGCAAAGTAATTGCATTAGTTGTACGCAATGTAATTGCAAATGGGTGCAACAGACATTGAAGTAGGGGGGGGAGATAGGAGTAACAAGGGTAAAAGCCTGCAACTACACTGGTGAACTCCATGCATTTATGGATGAGGTAGGAAGGGAACCTTCATTAGTTCTGGTGGGCATGTGGCCATATCATGGCCAAGCAGAGTTACCAGAGTGCAGCAGAAAGGATGATGCCAACTATGCATCGGTTTTCTGCTCTTCACAGCGTTTAAAGGAGCAGTTAGAAAAATGCAAACAGATTTTGTCAGCAGCTCTGCAGTATTGCCGTGAGGTAATAACGTTTAGTGATATTTTGAGACATTCACAGTTGTGAGAACGGAACCACAAAGAGTTAGATTTGATTGAACTGCTGCCTGCCTGCTTCCCTTTCCACTGCTTTTCCTGCACACACATGCTGAAGATGTCCCCCTTCGCCCCAGCTCATCTTGTTGATGGCAATCAATGTGTCCCGAGAGAGGAGCTGGCTCCTCATGAGGGCAGTCTGCAACCTGTCTGCAGGACAAGGCAGATCCACCAGCAACCCTGGGTAGGTTCAGACAGCAGAGAGAAGGACCCACTGAGTGGGTTGTAGGCAACGTGTGAAAAGGTGTGAGAATCTCCCTGGCAGAAATTGGTTGTCGGGAGGAAAAGGTCTGAGGGAGCCAAGACTAACTGCACAGGAATGCAAAAAAGTGCATTTTAAGTTGGGGAAACAGACTGAAGTGGCTTGAGGCTGTGAGTGGCCAAAGAGCATGGAAGGAAGGAGGGGAGGTTTCCAAAAATCCTATCTATTGTGTATAATACCAGGGCACCCTATAGAAAGCAGGGTGAAGAACTATTGAAGACCATTAAAATTTAGCAATATGGTTTAAATTCCCCTTGATCAAAGGCAAATCTCGTGGAGAGGATTTCCTGGGTGCATCACACATAAGAAACCACAGACGAGCATTGCCACAGCAGAGGACCAGTGCCTAGAACCTCAACCCTTCATGAGGTTCCCTGCACATTTGGGATGCTTCTCCACAGCCAGACACTTCTCCTGGCCTTTCCTTCACAGACACCTCCCAGGCATTTCACATGGAGTGCTTCAGCAGCAATTAGACCTCCAGGGACCAAAACCCAGGTCCCAAGGGTTCCCTGGTAAATCCCTGGTTCAGATCACAAACCAGCACTAATGCTCGGAAATTCTGCATTTATGCAAGACAGGCCACAGTCCCAGGTCTGTTCTAGCTTCACATGGAATAACATGGTTTCTGTGAAACTTGGTTTTTCTAACTGGAACAAAATATTCCAAAGGCTGGGGCAAGGAGGCAACAGCTTTGTTACAAGGAATAAGCTGGGGGGTTTTCTTATGCAGACAATTGACATGTAGACAACTATATTAAAATCAGAACAAAATAAAAGATCTTTTTCTCCGCATTTTGTAGCTATCAGTGTCCAAAAATTAAAACATTTGACTTCTGAGTGGGTTTTGGTTGCTTTCTTAATTCTCCAAGAATCCTGATGTGATGATTAGATCAATTCCTGTCCATTAGAATTTGAAATTAATCTGTTTTGCAACTAGCAAGTGCCCTTCTAGTATTTCACTGAGCATTTCTGCTAGATGGATGAATTTAAATAGAACAAAAATGTATCTGATAATGAAGTCATTATGCTTTTTCTGATTTAATCAGAATATTTGTACCATATAAGTCCATTAGAATGTCAACGAGATGATTCATATCAAGCTTCTTCAGGGAAATAACAAGCATTTTAAAAAATTTTATACTTCCAGCACTGAGACTTTGTCCTCACAACCATCCACTTTGCACAAAGCTTTGGTATGTTCATTGTGCATCTCTGCAGCCCTGTGATCCTATTTCAATGCTTTCTTAAAGGTGCTATCACTTAGAAGGTGTCATCTAAAGAAAAGCATTTTACCATTAACAGGTATTTACAATTCAGGTGAATGCTTTGAGGCAAGTGAGTAAAGGCACGTCTAACAGAGCTTCTGGGGAAAATCTCCTCTCAGTTTCTCAGTCACATAAGGAGGGCCAAGAGCAGGCAAGGGCCAGCAACAAGGCACTGTCAGTGCTGCAGGACTACAGAGTCATGCCCACCCAACCCAGGAGTCCCCCAGGTACTAATGGCAATGTCTGGGGACAGGTTGTTCATGCCCATTTGCCAAATACAAGCTACACCTACTTTGGGGGCTTTTAGTATCCCAACCCAAAGAGCTGTGGGACCATCCCTCCTCCCAGCTCGAATAGATGACCCTAATTTAATCCCATGATAGAACTCTGCTGCTGGGCTTTCCCACCTTCTTATTCCTGAACTCTAATGATGAGGTGTAGAAATCAGAAGTGCAACTGAGCACATTAATGAAAATTCATCTTTACCTCAAGTCCCTTTGTTGCCAAAAACCACTTTGGGAAACAGAAGACCTTAAGTCAAGCACAGTCCAGCAGTGGTTAAAACACTGGTGTGTTATCAACACTGTTTTAATCATCAGTTTAAAGCTCAGCACCATACAGGTGCCTATGAAGTGAGGTGACTTTGTGGGTAAATGAGGCATTAGCAAAATGCTTGTAACTAACTGCTATTTGTCAGGCGGTTTTCAACCAAAATTTTTAGTCTACATGTTTTATTTTACATCCCTACCCATACAGACCATTATAACAAGCCACTGACGTCATTAAACCTTAGCACATATTTCTAATGACATCCTAAATATCTAAATGTCTGAAATAACAATGTTCTGAATTTCAGTTACACTATGCATGTTAATACATATTATATAAAGATCCATCTCACTAGGTAAGACACTTTAAGGAAGAACTTGGGAAATTCAGCTCCAGCATATCGCAAATTTCAATCCAATCCAGGCTCTAAACCATGACAAACCTGAGGATAACAGAACAATGAAACTTGCAAATGGCCCTTTACAAAAAAGGTGGGGGAAAAAAACAGTGTTTCTGTGGTTTTAAGCTTCAGGGGTAGTTATTTTTAAATTAGAATTGGTTTTTGCTTCTTTCTCAAGTATGAGTTTAATTTCCACGTTTGACTGGAGTTAATAAGGAAATAAGAACATTTTTCTTGCTTCTCTATGTTATTCAGCCCTGCTGAGTCTCACATACAGAGGGCTTGGTAAAAGTTTCAGAGGCAGTAGAGCTCTTTTAACTATTTATGATCCCAATACAGAGGGGAAAAGCACACAACCAGAATCTCAACCCCCTATTTCTGGTGATGGGGAGTCATGTCTTAAATCTGCATTCCTGGGCTTGTGCAGTTGGGCTTCCCCCACCCAAGACACAGTGTGTTTCAGCTCAGCACTGAGCTCCCCAACATCCATTTTGCACCTATGAAAGCCAGATCAGGTAAAGATTAGCTTTTCATCTGTTTCCATGTCTTAGGGTATAAAACATTCCTGTGTTTTTCACATCCTTCCCATGACATCTGAAGCAGCACCAGCCCATCTGAGTGCATTCAAACATTAATGTTTTGATCAAAGACCTGTTTGACTGCTGACAGGTATTTCCCCTCCAATCATTCCCTTTTTCCAACTACAATTCAACCAAGGATGCATTTGCTCTAAGTTGTTATTTATTGCTCAACAACTCATTTAACAACAGGTGAGTTACCGGCAGATACCAAGCTCAACCTCATCCTCCTCTGTCAGTTTGGAAACCTGCACAAACCATTGGAGGAATAATGCAGGAGAGCAGGGAAGGTGCTACTGCATGGCACAGGAGCACACCAAGTTTGAATGCACAGCTCCTCATAAGAAACCAGTTCACAGCCAGGAGAATTGGTCATAGGGGATTGTTTTCTGGAGGCCTGAAAAGCCCTCTCAGTGTCAAGGGACCTTTCAAAAAGAATTCCTGCTCTAAGCATATTAGACTTAAAACCTGATTTCAGGAAAAAAAAAATAATGTCATATGAAAAGTTTCGTGAAGTCAGACTTTTTTCTTGCTATGGTTGAATTAACCTTAATTGCAAGACAATAAACCTACAAGCTGTGAAGACATCAAATAAACCACGTTGACAAGGTTTAGTTAAAATTCTCTAACTGGCTTTTACTAAGTGTAAACTTACCTTTCCTCTGTATTTCTGAATATCACTTAAGGCCAGCTACTGTTGGAAGCCAGGTTTCAGGCTCTCAGCTACCGTTTTTTATTCACACAGGCCGGGTGATAAGAATCAGTGAGATTCTAATCAATCTAATTCAAGAGATATAATGTGCAAGATTGCTATCTCTACATGCTACACAACTCTAAATTCACAAAGCATCATCCAGAACAGCTCAATAAAACTCTCTGCTCCAGGCACAGCAAAGGTAAAAAAAATCAAATCAAACAATTGGATGCCTAGAAAACATGATAGAAAATAGTGAAATTATAATAATGTCCTCAGATCAATATTACTCTTTCAGAACATAAATAAAGACTGAGCAGATGGGTGGCAAAGGTGAAGTTATAAGCTTCAATTCTTGCTGCTTCTACAGAAGGGCATAGGGCTTGCAGAAAAACTGCAAATTGGTGGTGCCCTGATTTTAAAATCACTTGGTCCCCTCATTACAGCAATCAGTGTGAATGTATGTGAGGAACACGAACCCGAGGCCCTGTCAGCATCTCCTGGCTCTGCTCCTGCTCTCAATCTTATAGCCAGAGCATTTATGGCTCAAGCTGTCTGAAATAGATACTGTGGACAGCAGCACAAATACTGCATTTGTCAAGAGAGCTGACACTGCATTCAGCACATCTGTAATTGCAATCTGGCCCCTACCAGAAGTAATTCCAAGCAACCACTTAGGAACAATATTTTTTTTCTCCCCTCCCTTTCTGTTTTTAAAGAATCTCAGAGAAGGTCTCTTCAGATGACTCAGTGCTCCTCATTCCTGCATCCTGGCAGACTGGGAACTGATTTCAATGTGCACGTGCACCCACACAGCAGTGGAACATCTAACAGCTGCTGCCCGTGTCCCTGCTGGATACGTGGGGTCCTGTCAATCTCTCCTGCAGCACTTGGTGAATAATTTCAAAAGGAAAAGTGTTTTCCTGCAGCAATCTGGTAAACTCCTTTTCGCATTGCAATCCCATTAGCTTCCCACCTTCCCAGGACTGCTGCAGCACCAGGAAAACCCTAACTGCTTCACAGCCAGAAGAAGCTACAGAGACTCGCAGGAAGTGCTGATACCTAGGCCATCGCTTTCATTAAAATCATAAAATAAAAACATTTACAGCTACATTTACTCACAGTCTCTGAGAGCACAAAGAGGAAATGACAGAAGGTATTTCTCTCTAGAACTGCTTTTAGATGAATACACCATTTTCACTGAAGGAAGAAGAGTCTTACAGGGAAAACTACTTTTGCTATCACACCCAGTTAGCACAAAATACACGTTTATCTGCTAAGATATGGTCAAGAGGAAATTTCGGTATGGGTAGCATAATCACCACGTTTCTGATAGAAAGGCAATTCCAGGTTGTTAAGGCTCACAGCAGGTGCCTGCTAGCTCCCAGTATGTGCTTAAATCCTGCACTACTCAGTGGCAGGTAGAGGGGTTTGCAGAATTGACATCCTCAGGATAATGGCATTCAGATGGTAGCAGACCTGAAACACTTCTGTTTATTTTAGAATAGCATATATGTAAAAACTTTGGGTACCTTAAACATGAAATCCGTGCTTCCCAGAAGCAAATGAAGTTGTAATTTATAGCTTTCGTGTCTAGATTCACAGACTCTGAAACTTGAATTTTTTTTTATTCATCTGTACATTGGTTTATTTTCAAAACTTCGTTTAGCACCCCTCTGCACAGGACCACAACTGAAGCTAAAGCAAAAGTTTGATCGAAGTTGAAGCTGTTTTGTACATAGTGACAAGAACACTTAGAGAAAGAAAACATTTAATAAAAGTTACCCAGCTAAAGAAAACAAAAAGGTATAAGCTAATAAGCTGTTACGAACTATATTATTTTCTATTTGAATGGCATCTTGTTTTCTCCAGCTGTATGAAACAAATTGCTGCCCTGGTCTGTGCTGAACTGGGACTACACTGCAGACACTTAGAACCACAACTTCTTTTACCACAATTGCCACCATACCATAGGAAAAAAACCTTAGCATTTTTAAGGGAAGTTGTTTTGACAACATTTTTGGTTTTAAATAAATATTGCAAGTTTTTAAAATACAGAAATCACTGACTGTTATAATAATTTTCAGAATAGCAGTTCCAATGCCAAGAAATAATTATAGTTTTAATAAACCATTTGCTATTTTACTGGAAATGTCCAGACTGATGATAAATTTTTACATTGCTCAGTCTGGATGCTAGAGCACAACCAACATTAGAAGTTATGAGTTTAATTAAACTAGCTGTGATAACAAGCAATCTCTTTCCATATAATTGTACCATCTTCCTCGTGAAAAAACAGGAAATATCTGAAAGGTTTGATTCCATACAACTAATTAAATAAATTAAGGTTTTCATTTTCCCACAGGTAAATTTTAAATGCGAATTTGAATTTTGAAAGAGTTAATTTTGACCTTTCAGCCATATTTTTCCCACAGTCAATTTAACTGTGCATCTTTTGTAATTATGGACGAGCATATTTGACAGACAAAGGTATTCTCAAACCATTTTTGGTTGTATTTTTTTTGTTGAGAATATAGACTATCATCAGTAAGAAACACTCCAGTGAGTACAAGTTGGGAAGAAGTTGTGCAAGCTTGAAGTAATTGCCTCTCCCATGACTTCCAAGCTTTGCTCTCACATAGAGATCCACCTGAAAGAAGGGGTAGAGCTGAAAAATTTCACTTTTGGCCTTGGGGATGAGCAGGGACCCACCCTGAATGGCAGCCAGGGACCCCTGTGTTCTCTTCAGGCACTGGTATGGCTGTGAAAGAAGTGTTCCTTCCCTAAACTCAGTTCCTCGAGAAAAGGGAGGCTGTGAATAGTCAAATAATTAAAAACACTGGAGGGAAAAGTAAAAAACATAATAAAAACTGACTTACAGCACAGGACGGGGAGGTGGGGCCTGTGGGGCCTTGCTCCGAGCAGCCGCCAGCGGTTGGCTCTCCTGCTCAATCCTCACCCTTTCATTTCAGTCATGTTTAGGAATGAAGAGTAAAATGTTTTAGTCAAGCCTTGCACTGGGTGTTTGTGTCCAGGTGCTGTCTGTGAGGACTCCTGTGTGAGGAGATTCCCACTGGAATTCTCTGCCACGGCCGGGCAGAGCCGGGCCCTCAGCCATGCCGCCCTCAGCCCTGCCACCGGCACGGCCGGAAAATGGCATTTCAGAAAACGCAGAGTGTGCTTTTGTGGGGAAACTCTGAGGAACACATCCCTTGTAGTGCTTCTGAGGCTTGGGGCTCTTTCCTCATGTCAACAACCCTGGCAGGTTTTTAGGGAATTCAATGCTGTTAGATAATGCACTTCTGAGGTCAGGGCTGAGAAACAGCTCATGCCACAAACCGGCCAAGTTTAATCAGAAACGCTCATCAGAAAACAGCTATGGCCATCCATGGAAGTTGAATTATTTCTCTCTAAACATCTTGAGCTCAGATGAGGACTTTTGTCGAATCTTTGCCTGGCTTGCAGAGCAGGGCTGATTTCCAGGCAAACCTTGCCAGAATCCTTAGATCTGAGGCAGATCTGCCACAAGGCAGATTTCTTCTGAAAAGGAATGCTGTCTCCAAGTCCTGTCAGCTTTTCCAAGACTTTTTCATTTCTGCCGTCTCCTCTGGAAATGGCCTTCCAGCACTGCAAGTTAGAAAGTCTTACAAGTGCTGAATGTATTTGGGCTCCAACAGCTTCCAAATTCTTGCTGCAGAAGTGGAATTGAGGATAGAAAAGAGTGTTCTTTATTTGGGGGTTTGCATCTTTTCCTCAAATTTCCAGTAGAAAGTTTGCGCTTGGAATTGAAATGACATATCAAACCCACACAGGCAGAGAAAACCCTGGCGAATGTCTGCCTAATCTGTCCTTTAAACCTCAACAAAGGAAATCTTACAGCCTTTTTCACTGTGGCCCAAATGAGAGAGACATGGAGAAGAAACTCCTTGTCTATGGCTCCTTCACCAAGGGAGAGTGGCAGATTAGCTACTTCCCATTCTGAGAAGTGCTGATTTGGGCTGTATTTTAGCATACCATGATGTACTTTGAGAATCTTCATAGAACCAGAGTGTCCTTGTGTTTAGCTAGCCCAGAACTACAAACATCTTATAATGCCTAAGTCCTGCTTGCTGCAATTTTAGTCCAGTACTTCTTCCTTTACCTGTCATAGTCATGGAAACAGTTTCTCTGCACATTTTTTTTAGCTATATTTTGGGCCTGAGGTGTTTTAATGTTCCTTTCTTCTTCAGCACACAGCTACAGCACCTCACTCTTTGCCCATACATCTCACTTTTGGTAGCCCTGTACTCCCTGGGACAGGTCCACTTCATGTTATTGAGAGCAATGCCATGAGCACCAGTGACCCTTCCCAGAGTGCAGTACATACATCACTTCAAACATTCCAAATGCCACACTGC
Organism: Sturnus vulgaris; assembly: GCF_052056855.1. NCBI lineage: Eukaryota > Metazoa > Chordata > Aves > Passeriformes > Sturnidae > Sturnus > Sturnus vulgaris. Next base: position 34,547,546 of record NC_142249.1, read on the forward strand.
TCTTACATATTGCAGTATTTCTGGGGAGGAGATGTGCAAAAGTGTAATGTTTGTGATTTTCCTGATAGCTGGAGGATAATTGTGGGTGACTCAAAGGTCCTTTTTATAAACATCATTTGTCACCAGCTTTCCACTTTCTCTAACAGTTCATTTTAAAATTTCAGGTCACTAAAAAGCTGACAGTTCAACTTTGTACCCAGTCTCCACAGCAGAATACTTTGCTTTCAAATTCCTTAATGAACAGCAAACTTTTGGAATACCTTTTTTCATAGATTTGCTTTCCATGTGGCAATTTTACAGATTATTGGAAAGAATTAAATTGTTCTGTCTTTATTACCTTCTCCCACTTTGCCTTCCCAAGAACATTTTGATGATCATGATTATAAAAAACTGTCTTTCACCATCCTTTTTGCAGTAAGTCCCCTGTACTGGTTCGGTCAAAGCCACACAATTTTTTTTCCCTGCTTTCTCTGCGTCTCTGCCCGAAGTTGTATCCAGGTTTCTTCTGGAACCTCTGCCCGTGTCCCTGGGCAGTCTGATCCCTGCCATAAAGTGTGTCATCAAGCCCAGCCTGCCCTTCAGATGATGCTATTTGCTGTTGTTGAGGTCTCAGCCATGGGATGATTACCTTGGCCCCTATAACTGACATTCTCATCCTTCATTCCTCTCACTTCCAGCCAGGGACTTTAAAATGGTTTTATTGCTCATCACTTTCTGGACCTCAAAGTAGTTATACAACTCCTTCCTTCATGTCTACTCATTCCTCATCCACCAGGATAGAAATCACATGCCTAATATGCTTGTAAAAAAAAAAAAAAACTGGTTATTTTTTAATTGTCCTTCCCAGTGCTGTGTCTTGACAAGTTCACATCACCACCCCTCTTCCTGTCATGTCTTTTTTCCAAGGTTCAGCTTTTCACTCACAAATCTCATTTACTATTTATCAATTCTACATCCAAAGATACTCTTCCCATCATTTATATTTTAGACCATCTTTTGATTTTCACATCACCTTTTTCCACAGGTTGAACCGCTCTGCTATAGATAATTGATGGAAGAGGGCAGGTTCTCATAAATGTGTGTTTAGCAAAATGCAAATAATCACAGTGATTTGGAACCAGAACATACTTGAATACTTCCTGGCTTTTGAATGTTGATGGAGCAAGAATAGAAAACATGTATATGTAGGGAAAGAGATTTGTGTGTATGTATAGAGATAAACAGAGCAACAAATTTACAGACTAAAATTTGTTTATCGTCTGTTTCTATACTGTTCTTTTCCTTTGGCTTTATTATAGATGAACTTTCTTTAGATCAAAGTCTATCTTCCTGGAAGCAGGTTTTCATAATTTATTAGTTTTAGAAAACAAAATCCAAAAATACTGCAAAATTTCATGTGCTTATCCCATGGCAGTTATTTTGAATACACAAGACCAAATGCTGCTGATCTAGTAGAACGCCCACTCAATGAGGTTACATTTTTGCTTAGTGGAGAATAACAGGTTTCAGTCCACAATAGTATTTGGTTTGATTTTTAGAGATTGTTTTCTGCAGAGTTTTGCCGTGAAGATGATTTCCACAATGCAAAGCTATGCAAACATTTTAATCAACTTGCAGATGGACACCTTTCAATCACAGAAAATATTTAACTAAGTCTAAGAAATCATTCGGCGCCAAGAGCATTAAATGTTTCAAGGGACAGAAAAGAAAGGTAAAAATCAGAAATTCACTTTTAATCTGCTGTAACACCTTTTTCGCCTGTATTTTGATAAAAACATCATTTTGACTACATAGAAAATAGTTTCAGAAATCATGTTTTGTAATCAAAGAATTTATTTTCATGCTATGGCCCACCCCTGATGCTGTAAATAGAAAGACTCTCCAAATCTCATATGCTGCTGAAATCTCATGCACACTGGTGGCTACTTAGATCAAATAACCCAAAAACCAATGCCCAGTGCTGCTAATAGATCTCTGCATGACTGAGACTCTGCAGGAGCCCAAGAGCCTCAAGGAGCTGCTCCCCAGCTCTGCAGAGCCCTTACACACAGGTGCCCCTGGCCACTCAGCTGGAACTGCTGTCACACCTCACTTGGTTCAAAAAAAATGAGCTCATATGGCTTTCCTTGAAAGTCACATGAATTACCAAGGTCTGGATGCTTTGCAGGACCAGGGTGAGATCTGTAAACACTACAGGATTTGCAGGACCAGGATGAGATCTGTAATTACTGCAGGAGTCAGCCAGATTGAACAGCTGAGAATATCAGGGTATTTGAATATGAGGACATTTCTCTCACCATTTCATAGGAAATCTCTGTGCTCAGTAACTGCAGGCATTATGTTGGGGCTTGGCAAACTCTTTGTGTCTTGGCCTGGACCAGAGCACAGAAAGAAAATCCTGGCAAGGACTGGAAGGCAGCATCAGCTCAAGCCACATTCAAGAAGTTAATGAACTCAAGGAGTGAAGCTCTTTCAGGAATGAATATCTCCGAATTAATAAAATTTTTCATTTCATTAGGAAGTGAATACTCTTCCTTTTTACTCTACATCATTGAAACCATAAAGACAGCCCCTATGGAAATGGAAGACTCATCTGAAAAACTGATTTCATCTTTATCCATTATCTTTCTAAATGCAGCATCTTAGTGCCTGTGCTCTGAGTGTTCTCCAGAGACCCAATGGGATTTCTTAATGGACTCTGTGCCGGGCTCTGTGTAGCTTCACCTAACAATATAAATGTAGCAATTCTGCTGAGGAATGATGGAATGAAGAATAATTGTCAGTTATAGCCTTGTATGTGGGAATCTCTCTTTTTCAGTGCATTTGTGGGCATTTCCTGCCAGAGAGAATTTCAGTCCAAATTTCTGTGCAATATTTAAAATATAATTGTGTTTAACAAACCCAGCAAAAAATGGCAAGCAATGCAACAGTGAGGAAAAGCCCAGACTTGTTTCCAAACAATTCCTGGGCTAGCTGAGCCAGGCAATTCTCAAAAATTGTGCTCAAGAATATGTCCAGTGGGATGGGATGCCATGGGGAGCCACAGTGCAGCTGCAGGAGGTGTGTGGGACCTTGCAGGGTTGGAAGGGACCTGTGGAGATCATTCAGTCTTACCCCCCTTGCCAAAGCAAGGCCACCTGGAGCAGGGCACACAGGAACACGCCCAGGTGGGTTTGGAACATTCCCAAAGAGGGGAACTCCACACCAGCCTGGGCAGCTGTTCCAGTGCTCTGCCACTCTCAAGGTAAAGAAGTTCTTCTTCATGTTGAGGTCAAACTTCTTGGCCATTGCTCCTCATCCTGTCCCTGGCACCATTTTGTTCAGCTGAAGATGTCCACTCTGGGCTGAAGACAATTGGTCACAATTTGAAACACTGGGAGACTGTTAATCAGCTGCTTCATTTGGTAATATTTTCTGGTAATTAATCATCCTCACTGCTAAAAACTGTGCTGGATTTCTCATTTGAATGCATATAGCTTTCAGCTATTCCTTCTTTTTATACCTTTCTTTAACCTGAACCACTTAATTGTGTAGTAACCGCTACTCTTTCCCTGTGGATTTCCAGGGTAATCAAGTTACCTCTCAATTTCTTTTTGCTAATTTAAAAAATTTAAACTCCTTAATGCTGCCACTTGCAGACGGAGCCTAACCAACTCCGCAGACTGAAATTCTGTGTACAGCTTTTTTTTTTTTCCGTATCCCCAACAGAGTTCTTCAACATCCTTTTTAAAATATCAGTCTCATTAAAATCAGATTAAAATGCATTTTGCCCAAATAAGCCCTGCCTCCCAAGTGATCTGGATGACTTTAATAAGATTTCCCCTTCCTCATGTTAGTTCTTACTTGGTACCAGCCGCAGGTTTACAATCCATGTTGTTATATTTGCTTTGGTGGAGTGCAGCAGTGTCAGGGGGGCTCCTCTCTGACCCCAGAGCCACCTGGGGCAGGTGTCAGCAGTTAAGATCTGTGTTTTTCCCAATCTGGTTCTGCCAAGTGCAGACCTGTCCCTCCCATGGCAGTGAGCTGGGTTGTCCCTGACCCTGCAGGGTGGCCTCTGCACCCCTCTGGATCAGCTCCAGCCATCCCTCCTCTCTCACTAGAGCTGGGGGTATGTAGTGCAATGTATTTACACTCCTCTGCATTGGTTGAGGCATTTTACATGCAGGCAGCAAAATAAGTAAAACAAGGAAGGCAGGCAAAGCAGGGTTTTTGCTGATGTCTGGTGCAGTCAGAGCTCTCATTGCTGTCTTCCAACACCCATTTGCCCATGAGGAGGTGTGAAATGAGCAATTGTAAAGCTGAGACAAACTTCAGCTGTTCAGCATTTTAGAAATCTCTTTTTTTGAACGACCATGTGTGCCATATTTTTTCATCACAGAACTTCTACATGTGGCTTATATTTTTTTTCTTTCCAGTATGTTGGTATTGAACCAGCCTGTTCAAGACAAAAAGCTTGTAAAATATTTATTTGATTAATTCTAGTAGCTTAAATAAAATTGTTCTTTACAGCCAGATGCTCTTTGCAGGAGGGGTGGCAGCAAAAGCACTGCTCTCTACCACCTGTCCTTCACCCCTACCACCTTGTGCAATCCCACCCACTGCACCAGAGCCATGGGCTTGGCAGGCACAGTGATGGCCTTGGCCACGAGCCTGACCTTCTGGAATTCAACTATGGAAAAGTGATGTAGATTCCACACCCTGATGTCTGTGGGTCTGCAGACACAATCCCACCGTAGCTGGCATTTATAATTCAATGGAGTTTTGATTGTCTCTGGGAGAATTAAGGAAAATGGGGTTACAATGAAATATCTGTTTGCATTTTCAAAAGGTACCTTGCGAAATCCCTCACAAGATTCATCTTAATGCAGTTCTCGGGTCAGGAGTGAGTAATGTGATTTAGCTTCTACATTTTATGAGATCTGCACCTGTAGAATTAGAAAATGGAGTCAAAATAAATAATAAAAATAAAACAAGTGTCAGAGAGATACAATTGGCATTCTAAGCAGAAGGCAGCTCCTGTAAATGGAAGTGTCAGGTAGAGCCTGCTGGGCTTCCTTAGGGAAATAATGGGACAGCATCTTTCCATCACTGAAATCATCTGGGAAACAACATCTCTAGGAAGTTCTCTACAGCTCCTCGTTGCTCATGTTATCTTACGTCAGCCATTACTCAGGGACCTGCCACAGATTATAATTTGGCAAATAAAGAGGTTTGTGCGTGCTCAGAGCCGGGAGCAGATACGGCAAGAGTGAAAATGAGCAGCGGTGGCAGGTCTCCAGTTTGGGTTTTTTAGAGCAAGCCCTGCCAGATGCTGAGTTTGTCCCTGCGCTGGGCTGGCCACTGTGATCGCTGTGACTTCTGTGGTCGCTGTGATCGCTGTGATCGCTGTGATCGCTGTGATTGCTGAGATTGCTGAGATCGCTGTGATTGCTGTGATTGCTGTGATTGTTGTGAATGCTGTGATCGCTGTGATCGCTGTGATTGCTGTGATTTCTGTCATCGCTCCCCCTGGCCAGAGCACAGCACCAGGGGATGCACAAACAGCCAGCCCAGACCAAGCACCAAGAAATGTTAAAGCCGATCTCTGTAGCACCCTGCGGCATTAACACATTTTACCTCTCTTCCTTCCCTTCCCCTCCAGCCACCCATCTGTAATGATTTTGCTTTTCTATTTGCTAACGAAGTGGAAGCAATCGGGAGCAGCAGATTTAATGCTGGATGAAACTCCCTTCCCTGGAGTGCTGAGTGTGTGACACAGCAGGGGGAACGGAGCGCCTGGATGTCGTGTTGGTCCTTTTGTGTGCTACCTGTGCAGCGAACTTGACATCCTTGTCTAGACAGGTAATGTATTTCGTTTTCCCTATCACTTTGCAATGCAATTCTGAACATTCCTAGTCTTTCAAATACGAATGAAACATTTCTTTTAACAGTTTGCAAACTTCTTTCTGATTTTATTCCTTTTCTCTTCTGTCTGGTACTCACTGGAATCGATTTTTAATTGAAATCATTCCACCTCTAGGTCAGCCTGAAAGGTGCAACCATTACATTTCTGTCTTCTCAAGTTTGGAACATATTTTTCATTTTCCTGCTATAGAAATTAGCTCACTTTGCTTCCAAAAGAGCAGTAGTTACAAGAAATGCACAACTTGAACAGCCAAAAACCAAAAAGTGGCAATAAGCAAGGCCCTAGCAGAAAGCCTGGAGAGTGCACAGCTGCCCCACTGCTGTGTTTTGGGCAGCTCATTTGTTCATAGCTAATTGGGCCAAAACTCTGGGAGCTCCCTGGGATTGGGGAAGATGTCTGAACTGAGGGGGAAACAGTCTGTAATGATGCAGCCACATTGCAGAGACACCAATTTGCTGTGATTCCCTTTGGATGCAATGATCACATCCATACATCAATGTGTTTGGTCAGGCAGTTCCACTTCAGGTTTCTTTAGGTTTGTTTTGTTGGATGTTTTTTATCCAGTTTAGTTCAGTTTCCATGAAAATCTGATTTCCATTTAGGATGAAAATTTACACTTCCTGTCAGTTCTTCTGAACTAATGAACTTAATGTTTCTCCTTTATTTTATTTTTCAATGTAGCCAGAGCTCTGCCACTCCAAATACTGTGTGCTTTGTCTTGTCTAGCTTCCATTTAATTTTCTGCCTTTGTACATGCTGTTCACCTTTCACATTTTGGAAATTGCTTTAGATGCAAATACATCCATTAGTGATTCTACACTCAAGATTTTAGAAGTTACTAGAAAACTCAAAGTAACATACGACAGATCTGAGCTTTTGCTGCTGATTCACATAATTGGTTTTAGGGATTTTGGTTTTTTAATTTTCTTCTTTTTTTTTTAACAAATGTTTTCTTCCCTTTTAAAGGGCTTGAAAATGTTAATTGTTTAAAGTACCAAGTCTGGTCATTCTTTATCCTGTATGTGTTTTTCAGTTTTTTCTTTCTGCAAGATCACCAAGCAGCACTCAGCATTTAATTCACTCTGCAGATCTCAGTTACAGATAAGTAGACTCATTCCCTTCACACAGCATGCTGGTATTTAGAGAAATAGAAGTAAGCAGAAAACACTGGACTTTAAACAGGGGCTTAGACACAAAAACAAGTTACCTGGCTTGGGAAGTTTAAAAAGAGCAGCTGGGAACTGGCTATGTCCATGCTTTAGCATGACTGAAATGGGAGGATATTGATTTAATTTTGTCTGGACATGAAGGGATGAGCAAAGTCCACCTATCTGGTATTTCCAGTGGTTCAGGCCATGCACACAAAGAGGCACAGCTCAGTTTGACCATGGCAACTTTCTTCATTTGTGGTCCCATTTTGCTGCCCTTGAGCCTCACATTGTCATTGACTCAGAATATTTTGGATGGGCTGTAGGGCACATTGTCTGAGTTGTGTTTCATCATTAAATACACATTTGTGCTTGAGCTTCCTGTAGGTTTCTAGGCAGGTGGGCACTTCCAAGCTGAAACCAAATGAAACACTCTGAGTGAACACCTGAGGGGTTCTGGCTCCAAAACCACAGCCACAAACCCCAGTGCCCCAGGATACTTTGGCTAACTTAGAGTGATGGGCAGACACCTGCTTTTGAAAAGGGAAAACATCTTCCTCTTCTCTCCTCAGTTACCCTTCCCAGGCCCATTCACAAGAGCCAGAGCAACAGCAGAGTCCCCAGGGCAGCAGCTACAAAGACATCAGCTTCTTCTCTAAATATTCAGAAATAATATGAAGAAATGCTCTTGGCCATTGAAAACTGATGAAGGTGGTCCAGTGATCAGGCAGCAGCAATGATGCTTTTGCCTCAGTTTCCCCATGCTGCTTTCCCTGCTTCTTGGACAGATCTGTCACACACCATTGGAAATTAAAGGGGGTTTTCTTACCCCTCTGAGCCTGTTTCTTAGTCTCAAATAAAGGCTTTGCGAGACTTTCATGGAAAGCACCAGAGAAATTCAACATCCTGTCAGAGCTGGGGCACAGGCTGACTGAGGAGATGATGCACAGCCCCAGGGCTGCCTCAGGGAAGGGTTTCTTATGCCCTCGTTCCCATTTCTATCCATCTTGCAGCTCCAGCAAAGAGCCTGGATAAACACAGCTTGGGCCTTTAATAATGTACAGCTTACAGTGAACAAGACAGCGACCTTGTGTGGCTTCTCCTTTTCAAGGGCTGCTTCTCCTCTGTTTCCTCCATCAAGGCGAGGGCCAGAGGCAGGTTTAACACTTTTGTAGCTGGTAGCAGGAGGGCTTGGTGATGGAGAGGGGAGCACAGAGGTTCTGGGGATAGCAAGAGGGATGTCAGCCAGGGAGAGGAGATGGCACAGAGAGGCTTGAACCTGTCCCCTTCTGTTCTGTCAGTAATTCACCACTCCTGTTTCAGTGCAGATTCGCTGTATGATGCACAGGCAAGTTGTCATCTCAGGAGGCTGCTCCACGCAGCAAGGATGCCAAGGGCTGCCTCCAGTTGCCTGAAGTGTCACCTGAGGGGTGACTTGAGGACATCTGAGACCTCCTTGAGGCAGATGTGAAGCGTAGCAAGGTGCCCCATGGGGAACTCAAATGGCACCAGATCTCTGTGTTTAAGCAGCTGCCATGCAGGGCCCTGCCCTTCTGGACTGCAACATGGGAGCACAGCTGCCAAAAATGCACATTTTGTACCTTAACATCATTCCAAAGTCATGCTGGCTTACAAATTACAGATCCAAGTGCAGACTTTTCCTGTCACAATTCCCAGCAAGACTTTTCAGCTGGGCCAATTAAGACTCAGTCTGGCAACTTTCTGTAAGTTATTTCTTTTAGGATTTCAGCAATGGGTCTGGCAGCCAAGTGACATTTCTGAGCACTTTGTTCTAAGCTGAGGCAGTCTCTGATGATCCAAGCCACCCTGTGAAGACATGAGCAGTAATCCCTTCAAAGACACAACCCTCCTTTTCCTCTGAAATGCTGCTGGCAGTTTGTTCCTTTCTGAAGGAAAACAGCAAGTGCTACAACATGATATATAGTTTATTGCTGTGAATTTTTGGATATGTTGTTTCTGAGCATTTCCTATCTCTTTAAGTTTTTTATTAGCCAGAATAATTTTCCTATTTAAGGGAATCTGTTGAATTGTGGAGTTTTCCTACTTAATTAAACTCCAAATGAATTTCACTTTTAATTTTCCCAATATCCATTTGCTCAGTACAAATAAATGGAACGTTTGTCCTGTCAGCATTTTCCTGCTGCAATAATATACATTCGTCTTCCTCACCAGGTGACTCCTGTGAGGGTGGGAAATATCCACAAGAGGATGTGTCTGAGTGATTGGAAGCCAGAAGCCTCCACAAGCTGTCCCAAATCACCAGCACTGTGCTCAGACAGTGCAGAGCTGGGAAGGAGGCAGATAATAAAGAGAAGGGGAATTAACCAAGACACGTGGTCACAGTTCAGGTCTTCCTCGAGCAAAGATTTCTCTTCATGCATAGTTTTCCATATCGCCTTTGCAAATAATTAAGAAAGACCAATGAAACTGCTCAGAGGAAAGCCCTGGAAGCAGAGCAGGAATTATTAAAATGCCATACCCTGCCTACAGCTTGTACCTGCACCTAGATCAGCCCACGCCACAGGCACTGGAGTCAAATGCCAGAGTCACTGCTTGGGATTATCTGGATGGTATTTAGTGTGTCTGTAGAGAAGGGAGTTCACAGACATTTCCAAATTCTGGAGGTGATCAGCTGTGAAACAAATCTGTTTCATAGTAAGTGATAGGCCATAATAATATACTGCTTTACAGATAATTCTGAATAACATAGTTTTTCTATCTCATTCTGTCAGCTGCAGTGTCCCTCTCCATTCTTACTGCAGCCCAAGAAATTCTCACCTTAAATCTTCCCCCACCAGTCTTGTCTGTCACATCTACACCAGCCTTCATGTTATTGTATCTCTAATTTTGCTAGGCAGGACTTCATTGTGCCTTGCACCGTCCTACTCATGGTTCTCATACTATCCTCTAATTTTATTTCACATCCTTTATTTTGTATTTCCAGGCAGTTGCCATTTCTCTTAGTCCTGTTGTTTTACATTATTCTCCTGACCTGACTATATGATCATCCTATTTTTCATATGATCATATTTCACCTTCTGCTTTCCCCAGTTCTGATGGGTTTTCATTTATTTTCCTGGCAAGGTTTTGGTGTCAATTCACTCATTAATTCTTGCTGTCACCACATGCTATTAATATGGACTAGGTGACTATGGGCTTTTGAGAACTTGAGCCCTAATTTCCAGCAGTTTTAAGGTGAGACAAGTAGCTCAGGGCTGACCTGCCAGTCTGGGAGCCCAGATGTCTACAAAGGATGGCTGTACTGGACCAGGCAGTAGAAATCTTCAGTATCTCACATGAGGAAAAGAGCAAAAATAGGAAACTTCTCATGTTTATTACAGCAGTAATGATATCACAGTGGGGGTGTATTGCCTTATTCCTGATTTATATCTGGGATCTGTGAATGTCCCAGGGCTCAGCATACAATCCCAAAGACACTCTATTTGCATGCACTCCACATTCAATAAATAAAAAATGGAAGTGTCAGAAACGCATTTTAAAACACTCTGTTATTAAGCAGTTGCCAGCAGATCTTGTGCTTTTTGGTCATTACTCTCCCACAGGCTCTCCCTGAATGTTACGATGAGCTGGAGATGTTCGAGCTTTACTGCCAGGCTGAGAACCAAAGCAAAGGGGAAAAAAAAAGGAGAGGGGGGAGTTATCTTTAAATTTCTGTGTCTTAAGATAAAATCCTGCCTGCAGACGGCCCCAGCCTGGCAGTAGGAGTGATGACTAAGCCCCATTTCCTTCTGTGAACAACCACTTCACTGACAACCTCAGCCATGCAGCCCTACATACCAAGGGACACTGATGGGCCATGAAATTTGAGTCTGTATCAATGATACATTTAACTTCCCATCCTTCACTCCACTTCCAGAGAGACCTAACTCATAAAGGACAGGTTTTGAAGTTAGCAGACAGAAACAAAGCCAGTGTTAACACAAAGGTCAAGTTTTTACCAATTCACTCTTCTGCGCATTCAGGATCTGAGAGGTGATTAAAGCAAGACAAGATTATTACTTGGAATGAAAGCCTGGGGATATTTTTTTCCTCTGAGGTGCAAAGCATGCAGAAGGAAGAGTGAGACATGCAAGATCTCTGAGCAGGGCCCTTTCACACCTCCACCCTCTTTTCAAGCTGTCTGTTCCCTCCCCAGCCCACTTAACTCACACCTCTCAGAGGGAGACACAGGGCTGCCACTCCTGCAGCACATCCCTTCTTCCCCAAAACCCCGTGTGAGTGGGCAGATCAAATCTCACTCCTGCATGACCCCAGCAAAGCTGAAGCTTAACTTTCATCTGGGCTGCCAGCCTGGAATTAAAAATAAACAGTGGTTCTGAGAGAGGTCCCTGCATCCTCACCAATGTCCTCCCCATGGTTAGCTGTCACCTGAAGCTGTCCACTCCCAGCACCTGTCCTCTGTTTTGCTGTCCCTTCTGCGGGTTTCTCCTTTCTGTCTTCACTTCTGGGCATCACACAGGCTCATGTCAACTACATAAGACCAGGATACATGGTGTATTTAACCACTGCAGTCAGCTCCCTTATTTTCACTCTCTAGAACATAACCTTTTTCTTTCCAGCAGAAGGCAACGCATTGCCATGCAATAACCTCTTAAAGATGAGTAAATTTAGAGCTCTTCCACCCCTGCGAAGGCAAAATTTTAATCTGCTTTCCTCAAGCAGGACTTTTCCTACTCCATTATATTGGCACTTAGCCACTGCCAAAGCCTTACATGCTGCATGATGTGAAAGAAAGATTGTCATGGGGGATAAAATAATCAGTGCTGCAAGGCACCTCAGCCATTCAGTAATTAATCTGAATTAATCTGTGTTTGGGCTGGAATGGAAGAATGAGTTCCACCTCAGTGAGAGCTGAATGTCTCTGTGCCCCAGATGTTTTGTCCATGCCTGCAGATATTTCCCCACTAAGTGCCACACCTGGCACACAGGTGACAACGAACACAAGGTGATGTCTCTCACTTCCCCCAGCAGCTCTGCCAGGTCTGGTGACTTGGTTGAGATCTTGTTCTTTACCCAGTGCCTTAAAGCCACTGCCCCAAAGTGAAGGGGCCTGGTAGATCCTACCACATGTGAACTTACCTGTGCCCCCATGATCATTTTCCTGAATTACTGCTGGGTCATCCCAGAAAAAGCAGCATCACAGATGATGCTGAAAGTTTGAAATTCACTGGCTTGGACTTTTTGATTATTATTCTGCTTCCTCTGTGAGAGATGAACTGCACTCCCTACCTTGTGTTCTTTATTTGCAGGTGATTTTGACTTAACTGCACTATTGATCCCAAGATGGATAGGAAGCCCAGCAGCTTAAGCCCTGTCCCCAAAGGTGTGAAAGCTTCATTAGATTTAGGAAATTCTCCAGGATATTCTCCAGGGCACTGCAGTCGATCTAGCAAAAAAGCTTTACATTTTACTCACATTCATATGATTTATATTCCTTGTTGAATTATTATTTTTTATTATTATTATTTAGACTCAAGATTTTTCCTCTAGCTCAACTGCACAAGAAATGCAGTCAATTAGTAGGTGGGGAGATGAGCAGTCCATCCCCCATGAGTCTCAGATATCCCATCTCTCAGCCTCATCCTAACACTATCATCTCCACATCCCTTCTCTCAGGCAGGACAGATTTGGCATTTTCCTCTGAGGGAATTAATGAGGCTTCATGATCTCCTTTTGTTTCCACCTGAGATAAACAAAAGTGTCTTTAGAAGGGGTCAGATAAAAGCAAGAAGCAATGGTGTGTCCCAGTTTTGGGTGGGATAAATCAGTTTTTTCACAGTGAGGGTTGTGTCTTGTATTTTTAATGGAGCCAGTGCTGATAAGTCAGGGGTGCTTTCCTCATCCCTGGGCAGTGCATACACAGGGCCAAGGCCTTTTCTGCTCCTCATCCTGCCCCATCAGCCAGGAGGCTGGGGATACACGGGGAGCTGGGAGGGACAGCATCCAGCTGGGATATCCCACACACAGGGCATCAAGCTCAGCACCCAGAGCTGGGGAAGGAGGAGGAAGGGGAGGGTATTTGAATCAGTGGTGTTTGCCTCTTGTGTGCAACAGAGCCTGGCTTTCCTGGAGATGGCTGAACTGCCTGCCCATGGGAAGCGGGGAATGAATGCCCTGGTTTGATTTTCTTGAGAGAACAGCTTTTGTTCCACCTATTGAGCTGTCTTTATCTCAACCCACCACTTTTCTCACTTCTGCTCTTCCAATTGCCTCCCTCATCCCATCGTGTGGGATCGAGTGAGCAGCTGAGAGGGGCTGAGCTGTCACCCGAGGTTAAACCACAAAAAGATGCAAATAAAACCTGGCATCCCCTTCTGAGTCAGAGCAGGAACATCACCCAGCCCTGGGGACAGAGCCTTGAGGCAGCACACTGCACAGCAGCTCCGTGGCTAAAGTGGCACTGGGGCACCAAGGGGACCACTTAGGACCAGCAATTTTTAATAACTTCCCTCACCGTGTGTCACGGGGAGTTAGTGGCAGATCCCTGACATTTGAAAAACAGACTAATGCAGAGGCTGGGAAGTCCAGAGAGGGTAATGAACTTAGACAGGTATTGTCTAAATTAGAGGAGAAAAAAGCCACCTTGGAAAATACAATCCAAAATGTAGAATTTTTATTCAGAAAGAAAACGAAGCCTTGAAAGTAACAAAACAGAAGTAGCCCAAGAACAGACAATAAGTATGGGGAGTGTAAGGTGAGCAGAATCTGGTAAATATCATCAAAATGTGACCATGGCTCAGGGCTGTTCCCTGGAATAGCCACAGGTTCTGGTGCTCCAGAGGGAATAGAGGCAGGCAGGACACTGGATACACTGGCAGGATTGGGGAGGAGGACAGCAAGGACTGTTGAGGATCAGGAAGAAGGAGACATGACAGCTACACACTAGAGGATTTTGCAAAACGGCAACATCCATAGAAATGCAAGCAGGTTTCAATATAGCTGTGTGTGGAGGGAATGTAAATCAGCCTGCTGCAAGAGCAGGAAAGCCTCCCTGACAGCCACATCAAGTTTCCTGTGAAGTCACACAGCTTCCAAGGGGTAGGATGGGAGCATCCTGCACCCTGCACCAGCACAAGACAACTTCCCACAGACATCAGTAGCCAGCCACAGCCACAGTCCTGGCCCAGCCACCTCCTCTGGGCTGCCCCAGAGAAATCTTCCCAGCCCATCAGGGCCATGTTGCTCCAGCAGTTTCCCGCTTATCTAAAGATAAAATAGAAACATTCCTGATTGCCCTTTTCTGCAGTTTTGGTGAAGTTTCAGCATGATAAATCATTACAGGGATGACATGTTTTTAGTCATTTCTAGTTTTTGTGCATAGCAAGAAAACACTTTTCTTCCCATGAAATAGTGACTGTTCTCACTATTAAATGGCTGCTTGGATTTTCGTTACATTTTCTGCTTGCAAAAACCCAACATGGGACATGGGCATTATTTTAAGCTAGCTCTAGCAATGATACTCACAGTCATAACAAAAATGGAGCTTTAAAAGTCCCTTTACAGCTCTCATTTTGCTCACTTCTGCCTGTAGAGCATCAAAATTTTTGCTTGCTTGTTCAAGGCAGTATTACTGAGGATAGAATATACTTAGGGTATATTTTTAAGAAGACATTTCACAAGCAACATCCCCAGATTATAAGCAGTACCTCATTTTACAGGTGTATTTTTGGCTGTACCTGGTGGTTCCCTGGAGCAGCCTGGGATCACAGGCATTTCCACATGGCCAGAGAATTTGGATGTGACAGCAAAACTCTTGTGCCATTATCAGCCCTCGATGGGCTGCAGCCTCATGCATCAAATCCTTTGTCCTTCCTGAAAATCTCTTTGTTAAATGGTGGCAATTTAGTCTGGAGCAGGAAGCAGGTTTATTTTGTTTTGTTTTGTTGAGTGACAGAAGAACTGTGGGATGCACAAAGTTTTACTGTAATTAAAACCTCTCTGCTGAGAAACAATTGCACCAGGCAGCCCTGTGCTAAACAAGTGCTTTGAGCTCCCAGGCTCCACACACAGTCCTGGCTGACCTTTACAGAGTGTTCCTGCTGTGCCATTAATTTTCACAGGTCCCTTAGGTGGGCACTTCAGAGAGTCTTCCCTCACTTTGCATGCTGCAATTCCAGAGTTATGGCATTTTCAGACACACCAGCCCATGCAGGCTTATTTTATTTAATGGGTATTTTTACATATCCTTTAATCAAATATTTGGCTGCTGCAATAATCTTGGCTAATAAATGTGAGCAGGACCCCTCTGTGTTCAATGCCTGGGTCCTTCTCATCATTTCACACCCACATCACACCATTCCTCCCCTAATATAGGGACATGGGTATAGGGCACCTTGTCAGAATCCAATTTATTATTTCTAAGCATTACTGGAATCTACTTCTTCCTCTTGAACTAGAATCTGAAATAGTGAATTTGTTTCCTATAAGGTAGGCCACCTAAATAATTAAACCTGTGACCATGTTGTTAATTTAAATTTGCTATTTTTAAAAGCTGTAGAAAAAGGTCCACTATTCAAAATAATTTTTCAAGATCTTGCTTTATTTAAAAGCACAGCCCTCATAAAAAAACACCTTTGAATGCTACCACTTAAACATATTTTAAGTTGTGCAAGGGTTACTTGGGCAGATTTACCAATGTCTGAGCATTACAGATAATGAAGGCAAACACTGCAGTGACAAAGGGAGGCCAGACAGTGTAAAGTCCTTTGGAAATTCACATCCCAAGTAGCAGTCCCTGCCCCAGAAGAGCTCCCAGTAATTACAGCCCCACAAGAAGCATAATGGGATGTAATACAGAGCAGTTTATGAAGTTCAAAGTACACCTGTGGTGCATCCCATTTCTACAAACAACTATGGCAAACATTATATAGCTTTCCTTTGGGGAGGAGTGAAAATTACACACAGAGGGACAGGAAATCTATTAAGGCATTCAGCAGGTAATAATTCCTGCCAAATCAGGCAGTAATGTTAGCTGCTTATTAGCTGTATTAGATACCTGCAGACAGAAGGCATTGGCACCGTTCTGTGGCACAGCATTATCCCTTGATTTGTTTCAGGCCACTTCTATTTGTCACCCATCCCCTCAGGAAGCCAAAGCCACCACCTGGCTCAGTTAGCTGGAG
The DNA here is from genome assembly GCF_052056855.1 of Sturnus vulgaris. NCBI lineage: Eukaryota > Metazoa > Chordata > Aves > Passeriformes > Sturnidae > Sturnus > Sturnus vulgaris. Next base: position 34,563,763 of record NC_142249.1, read on the forward strand.
GCTTCCCTCTGTAAATTGATCTTTGTGAATTAAGGCAGCAGAAGCTGTGGGCTGAATTACACCCAGCTGTGTGCTGGGTTGTTTTAAGAGGAGATTGTATTTTCAACTCAGTTGAGCCAAGGAAGGGATGAGCAAGTTTTGCTGCTCCAGTAAACCATGCACTGAAGGCTTTGTGGTCTTCCCCAAAACAGAGCTGCACACAGACCAAGGGCTCTAGCAGCAGTATTAGCACTGGTATCCAACATCAGACTTTAAAATAAAATGGCCAATGCTCCTGCAAGAAAAGAGGAGAGAGAAAATGCATCAACAGATATTTTATAGGCATAAAGTGTAAAAATTAGATTAGTTATGTGACTTCTCTACCAATTGTTGGGCAATAATCTTGGTGAGCAATCTAATTTAAATTTCTATTTACTGTTATTATATTACAGCCAGTAAGAACAAATGCTTGTCAGTCCTTACCCTCCTTTTCTCCTGATTGCCATCATCCTTTTACTATGGAGTTGCTTATCCAAAACTCCATGTGAAGCATGCAGGCAGTAATCCCTGTGGCAAAGGGCCCCACACTACACGGGTGCCATCCCCACTCGTGTATAAAGAGCTCAGGCACCTCAGTGACATAAGTGACCCATCCCTCTGTCATGTAACTTACTGAAAAAAACACACCAGATTTTAATTATCACATTATTTCCATGTAATACCTAAAAGTCATGGCAGAGGGACCCCGTACAAAAAATATAATCCAGCAAGTCACTCAAGACTTGCACTCATCACGTAACGACCTGGCTGTCAAATTTCCCATCACATCTTAACTTTTTAATTTTAAAGGGCAGATTTGGAGTTTTCTGAGCCACTTCTGTCTAAAGTCTAATATACATGATAGCATCACAGTGTGTGATCCAGCTGTGAATGAGTAAAAAGCCTTTTCAATATTGCCTGTGCACATCAATATAAAGACAATATTGAAAAGGCAGTTGTGTTTACCAAGTCAATGTGCACATTTTACCTGCTCACTTATGCCAGTGCACTGTGTCAGTGGCAAGCCAAGGCTGTTAAGGCAAATACAAATACTATAAAAACTGGATAAAGTTTTCTATACCTTTGCAATTGCCTCCTATTCTATATTCTTCTGCTCTTTTTTTATTCCCCATGTGAAGCTGAGCACCATCCAGCTGAAACGCTGACACTTCCATTTATAACTTGATTGCAGCAGGAAAACCTCAGGAAGATGAGCCTGGATCCTGCTGCCAGAGCCTGGGTGAGGGGTGGAAGGTGATGGAGGTCACCAGGCTGGGCTGGTGGTGCCACAGTGATGTCCAAAAGCTCCAGGCACGTGGTTTGAAGCAAGGAGTCTCCCAGCCCTGCAGCTCCTTCCTTGTGCTCCTTCACCAAGTATTGATTGTTTATCATGTATTGGAGAAGTACCTTTCCTGAGCTACCACCCCAGACAGTGAGAGGAGCCCCTGCACCATCATTACCTTCCTCTTTATGTCTGGGCATTTGTCCTGCCTTAGGAATTTCCCCCTCTCTTCTCCTCTGCTGTTCAAACACACCCAAAACAAAGTATGTGAAGTTATCCCTATGCTGAGCAATGGAAAAAAAACCCTCAAATGGTATTCGATGTGAATCAGGGCTTAAAGGCAGAGAGACAATATAAATTCTGCATTGTCATTAATAGTCATGAAGAGGAAAATATTTTTTCCTTTGGGAAAGATAGCAAACAAAGCAGCAAAGGGACTTTCATCACTTTCTGGCTTTGGCTGCAGCAGCAGGTGGCAAGGGTCACATATCAGGGGATTCACAGCAGCCCTACATCCCTGCAGCAGCAGCACCTCCTCTGCCAGGGCTGAGGCAGCTGCCAGCACCGCCCACCAGGGAGAGAAAAGCCCTGCAGATACGATCAGAAGGGTACAAATGTTTTCTACCAACAGAATTTCACATTTCCAACGTGCTTTTAATGAAATTTTTAAAAGCAATTTTTTAATGCTGGTGAATTTCTCCTCAGACTTTTTATTTAAGCTACTCTGACCTGCCTGATTTTCTGAAGAGCAAGAACTTTGTGAAAATTAATAAATTCCTACACAGTTATGTATTTAAGAAAAATTCCTTTTCTAAGGACCAACAGCCCGTGTACCCAGCAGAAGGCATGCATGTGGTCACAAAAGCTGGCAGGGAAGATGCTGGGGTGGGCTAAGGAGCAGGCAAAGAAAGCTGCACTTTCTTCCCAGTCCCACTTGCAACAATCTGCAGGATTCAGCCCTATATAATCTGTCTGTCCAGGTTTTTAACCTTGCTCTGACTGCTGGATCCAAACACATTTCTCATTTAAAGGATAATTAACCTTCCAAGTGAAAGTCAGGGTTCCAGGCTGCATGGATGTGCTGCAAAAAGGAAAATCATGGAGACCCCAGCTGCAGGTCTGTCAGCTCAAATCCCACCTCCCTGCACACCAACCTCTCTCTCTACACAAGATCCAGGTGTATCTTATCTGTCCTTCCAGCACACCCATTTAAAACAGGGTTAAAGTGTTAAGAGATTGGAAAAGAGTGTGCCATTGGGTTTCCCTGTCTTTTAGAGGCTGGAGAAACAGCTGCTGCAGTTCTTATTAGGGTTGGAGTGGGTCACAGCACCTGGGCCCTGACAGCCATTACCTGGAGAAAGCATCCAACTACTGCTACCCACTGGGCTCTTCAGCTGGGAGAGGAGGTGGGAGCAGGCATGAAGAGGAAGGCTGTGTTCAGGCAGCAGCCCTGGACCATGACCACGGTCTGGATGTCACCACCAATGGCACAGAGTCCCCTAGTCCCCATGCCAGCTCTGGTGCCATTGCCATTGCCACAGCAAACACACCCCATTCATTAGGGGAATTATGGACATAATGAAATAAGAAAAAAAAACACACAAAGGACAGCAGCTGCAGAGTGTTACAAAGTGTGACATCAACCCCACAGGTCATGGAGCATTGTCTCCTGTCATCCCTTTGATCATTACCTTTGATCTGTTTAGCTCTGTAGGGCACAGACAATAAATGAGAAACCCTTCCCTGAGCACAAGAGGAGGAGGAGGGGGAGCAAGGGACCATAGGTGTTCAGTGGGCAGTATTTGTGCCAGCAAAGAGCTGCCATCACCACACAGCTTCCCAGCACAGAGGCTCAGGATTTTGCCACATCCATGCAGTGAGGAGCTGAAGTATCAAGTGACCGAGTCCACCACCAGAACAACCCCAGGAACCCCAAGCCCACCCGGGAAATCACACAGGTGTGCTGGGGGATGCTCCTCTCATTCCCCTGCTCCATAATGAGAGCTCAGCCCCTCTGGCTCAGCTCCCGATGCATCAGGCACAGTCTCGTATTTACCTTGCAGACAGGTCCATGTCTGTCAGACTTGGACAGGCTTTAGCAGCTGCCAGGGTGCTGCAGGGCATGCAGGAGTGAAAGCATCGTGAGTTAGAGGTGACTGCCCAAACAGAACTAAATCATCCCCCCCTCAGGGTGTTTCACATCTGAGGAAAGCTGTATCTGCCCTTTCTGAGCTCGCTGTCAACTTGCACATTTCACAGATAAACCACGAGACATTTTATAGGTCAGATGAGTTAATGGAGGTGAGAGAGGAGCAGAAGGTTGCCAGGTCATGACTTCATGAAATCAAAGTGTATTAGCACTAATTAGAGAAGTTCTTCTATAAATACTCATAGCTCTGTAAAATACAGGAGGCACACATAGTTGCTGCCCAGCTCCAGCCCAGGACCACTTCCAGGGTGTCTGCTCAGGCAGAGCACTGTGATTACACCAGAGCAGCCCGATTATGGCTCAACTCCCCAGAACAATGTAAAAACTTTCCTTTTCCCTAAATCAGCCCTCAGGTTACAGCACAATTTGCTCAGAAATGCCTGGTGAGCCATACTGAGAACAGTGCTGAGACATCCGTGCACTATCACCCCAGCAGGAGCAGATTATCATTGCCTGCACTCTGGGGGACAAGCACAGCACACTAAAGGGACCTTGCTACAGCCAATCTCTCTCAGGAGAAAGAGCATGATAAGCAGAGCTCTCCCTGGCTTTATCTCTGCTTATGGGATGCTCATGCCATCTCCTGTGCACTCCTTACAACCAGGTACAAGGAAAGGTTGAGGTAATTCTGAACTGAGAGCACAAAAACCTCCTCACAGTGATCTCCTGAAGTGGTGTCACATCCTGCATGTGACATCAATTCCTTTTCAGTATTCTGGCATTCCCTGTGCCAAGGGACTCGGTCCTGCTCAGCATCTACAGGTGAGCTCACGCCACTTCTGGCTGGAGCATCTGCAGGGAGACACGGATTCCTTGGCTCCAGATAGAAAGACAAGGCTCTAATCTTCCCCACCTTGACGTGACTACAAGGCACCAGCCTTTCCAGGAAGGTTTACCATTGATGCTTTCAGCGAGCTGCTTTTTTCCAGGCAGGTTGAGCTAAGGGGTTTTCCAGGCTGCAGCCACACAGGATTTCTTGTAGGAAAGTGCCATCCTGTGGCAAAGTGTGAAACTCTGCACCGAGCCTGCACGCTCCTTTCAGGTAAAGCCTCACACAACTAAAACACCCAAGGTGCTGCAGTAAGGCCAATTCCCCCTCCCCACGGTGCTTCAGCTGCAATTCTGCATTATAACAGATTCACATGTTCCTGATTTTCTGGGTTCCTTGGGAGATTTACTAGTTGCTCCATATTTACTATTTATTATTGTTTGGGGCACAACTTTTGTTATTTTCCACCACTAACACAGTCTGGCTAAATCAGAGTTCAGAAATTGGAGAAAATAAAACCAACCCACAACTCAACACCAGCTTGCTGAATGGAGGTTTTGGGGTTTCATCTCAGAGCAGTCACAGCTGAGAGCCCTGGCCATGCTGGGGGCAGCAGGCCCAGCCTTGGGCTCTGCAACAAGTCAGGGATGGGGAGAACCCAAACAAGACTATAGGGAAAATTTTCCATACAGCCGAGTACCCAGGGCATTTATCTGGGAAGAAGAGATGCATTTAAACCCCCGCTTCAGTTAATGTTCATTTATAAAAAAAAAAAAAAAAAATTGGAACAACACCAAGACGCTCAAAGAGATTTGTCCTGGGTGCTCATGTAGGTCAACTTCTGGGCTTTTGTGAAGCGGAAATGGCTTGTTCTGTGCCAGTCTGTCTTTCAAACAAAACCTTTTTCTTGACCTTTTAATTCATGGAAAGAAAAATATCAAGCTGTTTTCTCAGCTGTATCAGTGTTACATGCTCCATATCAAGCACTACATCTTCAGTTCCTATAAACTAATTGCTGCTGTGGTCTCTGCACCTCCTTCCAGCAGTAAATGCATTTATAATAAAAATATATATTTATATTGTAGCTTTGGGGGAAAAAACCTACAGCCACTGAATGCTACTGCCCAAACACACAGGGGGACATTGCTTCTCATGGAGGTGAGGGACACCTGCAGCCAAAACAGGCCAGGCTCTGCCTTGCCTTTGGTAACCCAGTTTTTAATAAAAATATTGAGAGGAAAGAGACAGCTGCAGCACCCACATGGGAGCTGGGATCTCTGTCCTGTTTAAAACAGGAAACTCACAGGCTTGTGCTGGAACAGGGGACTGGCAGTTGGAGTTAATTATTCCAGCACTTTGCTTCTGTGGGGGAAATAAAAACTTAAAAACAAAACCCAAAAACAAAACAACAAAACTAAGTGACACTAACAATGTATTTCTCTTATTTTACTGCCACAGCAGTTTAGGCCTACATAGAAGAGCAGTTATGAGGCAGGGAGGCTGCAGCCAGCACAGCACTAGCCCACAGCTGGCAGCAGCTCAGCCAGCCCAGCAGTCACCTCCAGGCAACTTTTCAAGTAACAACTCATCCATTCCAATACCTAACATTTGGTACAAACATTTGCACAAAATGAAGAGATGAGCCTAAACCGACTTGGCAGTGACCTTTGATTTATTCCAAGTTCAACTGCATGAAACTACCAGCTTTTAAGCCGATTAAACCTGGAGTCCTACCTCAGCTACTGGAATAAAATCAAACTCCTGGAGAAAGGCAAAGTGAGCCAAGCTTGGGCAGGCCAGACTGCAGCTCTTTAGTGCTCTATGCTGTTTTCTGTGCACAACCAGCACTGCTCCAGATCATCCTGCAGGCAGCAGAAGTGTAAGTCTCCTTTATAGAATTATAAAATCAGTAAGCTGGAAACAACCACCTCAGCTTTCAGCAGCTGGGGAGAGCCTGCTCCTGTGTCTTTGAGATTTCCTTCTTGAAGAAAGTCCAGCCTTCCTGGACTCCTCTGCCCTATCAGAAGGGTCTCCTAAGGGATTCTGTCAGCCAGTCTCATATAGAGGACACAGCTACATCACACCAGTCCCATTAAATCCTCCTACATGGGCTTAAATTTCCTTCTTCATGTAACCTCCCCAGTAACCATTTCTTTTCCTTTGTAAAAAAAAATTATATAATTTAATTCTATGTGTTGTTTTTTTAAACACTTGTCTGTGCAAGTGAACCTTTTGGATGCCTTAAGCCCAACCTCACACAGAACAGGAGATCCACATTTCAAGATTGCAGAGGGTTTTCCTGGAACTGCCTGTGTTTCATATTGTACAGTACACAACCCCTGGGATGACCTACACAGAGGCTGCTCAGACCCTTCGCCAGCAGCAGATGTGATTTGGAGCTGCTGTTACAGGTACAGAACACTGATGTGAGCAAGTTCCACAGTTATTCCAATCGTACAAGACTGAATCTACTATTATGTCTGGTGTGTTTAAGTATTGATGACTCTCCATGCAGTCCAAGTTATTAATAGGAGATGCTCATACTTTTTTAGTTCTTTTCACACACCCAGAATCAGTTGTGGGTATGCAACTTCTCCAAGAGTACATCTACATATTAAAAAAAAAAAAATAGAAAAGACTGAAAAAAACTCATTTCATTCTATGAGAAAATTAACAATTTTAGATGACAGCTAAAAAAGTCAATGATTGTGTAAGGGTATGGTTGCTTTTTGTTCTCTTCTACATAAATGACAAATAGAAGATGAACACAGAATTTGTGTAACACTCAAGATCTCCCTACAGCTGTGTGTGACAGGAAGAGGAATTCACTCCTTCTCTTTGCACTTGCTCACTGTGATGTACCTATGTGTCAGGAATTTAAGCTTTCCAAGTGGATTTTAAAGACTTTTTTCCTAGAGGAAAAATATCCTTGCCTTATAAAACATCACTGCAGTGTATTAAAATACCCTGGCACTAGAGTATGATACAGTGGCAGAACCAGGACTGCTGGAAAAACACAACTCCAATTAACTTTATTTTATATATATTTGCCTATTGGTCTTCCTTACCACATGAATCAGTCTACAGTTATGACTCAAACTGAGATAAAAAGTGAGTTATAAAAAACTACAACACTGTATCACTGTTAGGGAGAAGTTACTAAAATAGTTTTGCAATAAAATTGTTCAAAAATTTGTTGTTTGCATCATGTTCTGTTTGATTCCAGCATGTAATATTTTTACAATGTTTGCTGTAAAAAAACACTTTCCCACATTTATTCTTGTTTTGGAGTCACATTTACCAAGTTCTGAAGCTCTGGCAATTGATAAGCTTCTCTGACAAAAATTTGAAACATCTTTGCAACTCAGAAGAAACCGGGATATCTCCCTCTTGTGGTCTTCTATGCAAAAAGCCTCAACTCCATCTGTGGGCTCAGAAGTGCCTAAAGAAGAGTTTTTTCTCATCAAATATCAACAGAAATTGTAAAGCAATTCCAGTCACTACAGAAAGTGTTCTTCCTAGAAAGAATGAGAAAGAGATTGTTTCCACTTTATTTTTATCTACATGGTATTTTCTTGCAGAAAAACCACAGAGAGTGAAAACGCAGTGCTGACTCCTGAATAGCACCACCTGCAAGAAAGTGGGGGGGAAAAAAGTTACAGAACAAAGTAGATGAACAAACCCAACAGTGGAGGAGCTGTCAGGCTTCTCTAGGTAAGTGCTAGCTAGCTGAACACACAAACTGCAGCTCTAAAATGCTCACACTTGAGTTACACAAAGCACATTACATCTCTACCTCACAGACCAACCTCACTCCTCAAAAGCCACAGCGGATATGTAGGGACCCATGCTCAGAACTTCCCATGAGATGAACAAGTCTGACACCAACATAAAAAGAAATTTTGTGCCTTTATTGGAATGGTGTTAGGCTTTAAATACACCAAATTTTGATAACCTGATTATTTGGTTTAATTAGAAATGACACTACAGAACTGCAATACTGGTCCAACAGTCTTGTCTTTACTTTTTTTTTTTTTTTTTTTAAAGCAAGAGATAGTATGAAAATGCACCAAGTAATCAGAAAGCACTAGCAGGCATTGGTTAATCCAAGATAGTAGCTTCTTAGTTCCAAAAGCACTCGCATTGTATGGAACCCAGGATTTAGACTGGTCATGATTTGCAAGAGCTAGTTGCATGAGTCATGACTTTTTTTTTTTTAATTTACTTTCAAGTTGGTCACTGGTAAATTTTTTTCCTCAAATATTACAGTTTCTTTTATTCATATTTTTTTCCTCAAAGTATAAAAAAGTATGAAATATAAACAAGCTCCTGTATTGCACCCATGAAGGGGTACAATGGAAGCATTAGAGAGCTGACTATCTACACACCACCAAATCCCATCAAATCTTGGATAATTCATTAATATACAAAATATCAGGGCACAGAAAGAACTAAAATCCACTTTTTTTTTGTTTTGTTACGCACAAGTTCAAATAATCAATCTAAAGAAAAAACGTGATCATTTTGGCTTTCCACTACATCCGCATGTTGAGACACTTATTAAAATGATCCTGCTTAATTGTGTTTGGTCTTTTTCTCATTGTCAAGTCATGTTTGTTATCTTAATACCAGCCATCAGACAAACAAGTAATCAGAAAGACTCTTCCTCCTCCCCACTTCCCCATCCCTGACCCCTGCAGGGTCAGCTTTAAGACATGACTCCAAACACAGGGTTGTGACGACAGATGCTAGGGCCAATCTCTTCATAATCTTTTTTGGTATGGCATACTTGGTAGAACTCAGGCTGTAAAGGGAAGGAAAAGAACATTAGTGTATGGTATATATACCTAATTTAACAATATTCATCTTTATGTAGCCAGTGGAAAAAACAAAGCACAGAAATCCCAAAATTAACTTGCACCACACACGGCTAAACACCAATGCAAAGAATATACTCTGCCACAAAACTAAAATGCATTATTTAACAACTCACACAAAGCTTTAATTCAGCTTTCACTTGCTCTTCCAAGTCTTTAAAGTCTAATGCAAAAACAGGGAAGGTATATTTACCACCTGAGGTCTATCAGAAATTCCCCTACCACATTTAATATACAATGAAGGTGAAATGAGAGCTTCAAAAGCACCGCCAGAATGGCTCAAACATGCTCAGCTTTACAGCTAAACTCACTGTGGAAGCCAGCATTGATCCTCCAAACCAGACTGCATATCTCTGCATATGGTGTGTAATGACTTGGACATCAATGGGCTTCGGCTGCACAAAAGAGGAGAGAAAAGCAACGCATTAAAATTCACTTCTGCTGGTAAAAACCAGATCTAGTTTTACAGGAGTGTATATACCAAGCTTACTTTTCATAAATTACTATTTTCATAAATGCTGTGCATGTAAACTTACATTTATGGCATCAGACTTTCCCTTGTACAATGAAGAGTAAGAAACAGCTCCTGCTTATAGACCAAGTTACCTGCTTTATCAGACAGACATACTTCCATTCATATCCATTTTTTCACATTATGTTCTGATTCATTTCTTGATGGACTACTTATTTATGCATTTATAAGCATTGATCCTATTCCTTCTCAAGAAAACACACTTTAGGAAGCTAATTTTCAAGTTTCAAGTGATTATTCTAACAAAGTATCAGCTGCAGATTGGAAGTTTATTCAGGATCAGTACAGTCAGTCACGCATTTCTGAACTACAGCCATTCTAGTCAGCCTTTCCCTTTCCCTCCACAGGCACACAACATATTCCTTATTCCTGCCAATCAAAACTGCCAGTTTTGATGTAGCAGTTTCAGAATTTATTTGTTCCAGCCCAACCAGCTGAAATTTGAACCAGTATCTAAAAATGTTCTGTAACACATTTGAAAAACTCCAGCCAGTTTGCCATGCCTGGCACTTAGAAGAAAAGAATTGCATCCAATTTCATTACTCACATTCTGATTCCTTACTGAGTGGTACAAGTCTAGTAAGGAAAATTGAGACTAAATGATGTTCTTGGACCAGAGAACTGTGTATGACTGAAATTTCAGAGTTGTCTACATGGCATATTATAAGCTCTGCTGGGGCTTTAAAGGATTGCTTGAGCTCACCTAGCTAGATTGCTACTAAAAAATAAATGAGGAAAATAATTTGAATTTTGCTTTAAAAATTCAAATTTTGCTTTGCTTTTTTTAGTTGTTTTTTTTTTTTTCTTCTTCTCTGCTAGTCTTTTATTTATGCAGAGACAACAGAAAGATGCAACAGTTAGGTCAGAGGCCTGAAGTGTAAAGAGCACAAACTAAGGATCATGTACTTTAGTCAAAACGAAGTTGCTTACAGGATCATAAGATAATTGAGGTGGGAAGGAACCACATCATGTCTCTGGTTTGGCCTCCTGCTCAAGGCAGGGTAAGCTATGAAGCCAGAGGAAGGTATTTAGGATTTTATCCTGCTGAAATTACTCAAAATCAGTAATTTCCCCACATGTACTGAGGCACTATCACGAGTCCCAAAGCCTTCCCTTCTCTAATCAAGGCTCCCTCATTGCTCACAGGACACTCCTGACTCTCCTGGTGCCTCAACAATGAGCTTGATTCATCTCTCTTATCTTCAAGCTCAAAAGACTGAGCACAATGAATCGTAACTGATCAATAAACAGCAAGCACAAAGACAGCTGGAGAGACCAACTGCTGCTATGTGATCAGTGTAATGGATCAATCTCTGAAAAGCCTCTGTAAGAACTTCAAATAAGGTAAAGACATTTCAACAAGGACCACAAGATGTCATTTGCACATTCTCCAGATAATAGCTGCTCGTTAAGTGCTTGAGCTGCTCGAACCAACCTTCAGTCTGCCACCACTAAGTTCTTCACTAAGTTTCAGCCTGGCATCCACAGTCCTTTTCAAGTCTCGCTGTAAACGGCGACCGAAGTCCCTGAACATGGTAGAGCCTCCAGAGAGGACAATATTCTGTTTTGAATAACAAGATTTGTTAACCACATCTGAAAATACAAGTTTTCAACTTTACCCAGTTCCTAAATTCTAAATACCTAAATACAGTTTTTAAAGCTACAGTTAGCAGGTATGTTTTTACTGTAAATTATCTAACATGTAAGCATGACACAACATGAACTCACCAAGAGTTTGCCACAAAAAAATTGGCTGTGCTTAAAAATCCATTTATATCTTATTACATCTCATCACTTTTGCTAATTTTTTTGTTTCCCTAATGAAAAACACATTCTGAAAATGTCTAAGTGAACAACAAAGCCTTCTGCATATTGGATTAATTTTTTAGAAAAATGGTAAATTTCTCTCATTTGGTTTTGGTTTTTAAGAGTTTCAAATATATACCCTGATAAAAATGACAATTCTTCTAAAACCCATATATAAAAAAAAAAAAATTATAGCTACTGACCTTATATAGAGGACGTCTAACATCAATGGGACAATTCTGAATAACTTCATCTACTACTTCTGAGATTGGTTGTGTAAAGTCAGGATTAGCAAACTGCAATCAAGAATAAAATCAAGTCAAGTCACTGTGGAGGACCACATATTGCAAAGGAAAAGAGGCTAAGAGGAAAAAAAGGAAAGAACCATTCTATTATACTAGAAACGTCATGAAAGCTAATAATGGAAACATTGATAAATATTTTTGCTGCCATTTATAAGTGCTTTGTGTATCAACCTGGATTTGTATAAAGATTAGAAGCAGTCAAGAATCAAACCATGCTGACTTCCAACAATAGCTGGAATCTATTTATAAATAAGAAAAGATGTGACAGGATAACTACTATTTCACAACTTTTCAAATAGGATTTCTATGCTATCATCTAAAATGCTTTTTAAACAGAAAGTAGAGACAAGTGAAATCAACTTACCTCAGGATGGAAGAAAATCTCTGGCCCCAGGAATCTCTCATAACCAACATCAATGGTAAATTCTTTCTTTGAGATAGCATTTATTCCAGTATATTGTTTTATCCACTTTGTACCATCTGTGTCATACTTGTTAAATTCTTTTACTAAGTCAGGGCAAACATAACTAAAGCGCTCCTGAAAATTGAATAGATACAGTTAGAACTATCTAAGGTGTAGAAAAATGGTAAGAAATTTTAAAAAAATGTAGTAATTTAAACTTTTAAGAGTAAGTAATAAATTGACAGAAAGACTAGGCCTGAAAACAGCTGAACTGACGTTTTCTGTATGCAGGTAGATAATGGCTCTGCTACAAGAGATAATTTCTGTGCAGAACTGAAGGCTCTTGCTGAGCTAAATTTCTTTTCTTTTGCTTTTCTGCTAAACTTCGATGATTGTGAGAAATTAACTCTGAAATACGTTGAAGAACTGCCAGAGAAACAAAATTTAAGTGTACTTTAAGCTGAATGTCTTTCAGAATAGCTTTGTTCTCTATGTAATGTGTATTACAAAAAAGAACACATTAATATTCAGAAAGAATGTAAGAGCAATTACAGCTCTTTATATGACACATCCAGCCAACAGTATTTCCTACAGAACATTACAATAATAATAGCAACAGGATAATAACAACAATAATGATAATGGAGGGGAAGAAGAAAGGGGAGACAACAGGTGAAGACTGAAATTCCAGACTGAGAAAGTATAACCCAACTGTAAACCTTGAGTTTAAGCTATTTCATGTTATTACATTATTAAGACACTTTTATATTACTTAGAATCAGAGCCCCAATACTCAGAAGTACAATTACTTTCAGATATTCTTGTACTTTAAAATCAGATACCAAGTTGTGATATAAAATAACCTCAAGATCTGTAACATTCACATTACCTTCACTGCTTTAGCTGTTTCCAAGGATTGTTCAGGAGGAATTCCTACTTCTCTCTCCCTCAGCAACTGCTGAATGAAGTATGTGATATCTCTCCCAGCAATTGGAATGTGTTTGATACAGCTGCCAATCACGTATCCTTCAGCCTGGAAGCAAAATTAATGGGGACAAAGATACTGATAAGAACTACTTTCACCAAAGCTCAGAGGGATAGGCATGGAGTCTAAACTCCTACCCACTACCTGTGATTCTGAGGCTAAAGCCCTTTAAGACTGGCTCATTTAATTACCACAAATCCAATTCTTCACAGTATAGCCCTACTTTACTTTGCACGGCATCGTTTCATAATTCTTACAGGGTTAGAAGGAACAGAAAGGTCACTAGTACATAAGGCAGACAAATCACTATACTCACTATTCCTTGGCTGTTATTTTCTCTTCAAAATGAGGTTACTCTTACCAAAAAAGGTCAAGGAACCCTTTTTTCATGAAATATTATTTTAGAATAACTGATGTGGCCCTGCAGTCACAGCCACTGATGTAAGACGTTACAATCCACATGAACCAAAATTAATTTTCTGAAAGCAGGGAGAAAATGCATAATTTCAGCACATTAATTGAGACTGCTCAGAACATCAAACTGGCCCATCCTCACCCATCAACCTACCCTTACAAGTCTCACTCATCCTGGGGACCAGTATCAATGCATTAAAAACATCTGGTCTAAACAAAGAAACAAAGTGTGCAAGGTTGGCCTTCAACCCTACCAAACCTGCCAAATGCAAACAGAGAAATCAAGATACCACTCTTATAAAATGCTTAAGCCTTATGTGCACACAAAAATGTCTTACTAACACAGAAAATAATGTCATAAAAAACTACCACTGCTGTTAGCTTCACTACAGAGATAAGCACGTGTTAATTACTTTTTGTTAAAATCTATTTTATAATAGAAGTGGTAGAACATTGTTGACTATTTGTTCAACATATTTACAAATTTCAAATGTAAATGACATTCTGTAAAGGAGGTTAATGCTTCAAATTATACAGTATACCTACTCCTATTTCAATTAAAAAAACCCCCAAACCCACAAATCAGAAGTTCAACTGTTTTTAACAGTAATTTGAACGACTAAGTACAATTTTAAAACTTTACCTATAGAAGGCCTGAGGTATCAATTTTTTCCTAAGTCTTATTAAAAAAATTAACTTGGATGAACAGGCTGAACAAAGATTTAGCCACTACATTCCACCAAAATTAGCAAGAAATTGCTAGATGACAGTATATGTTTGACCACCACCAGTGCTACTGCTTTTTAAAAATCGATGTTACTGTGGCATGATAAAGCTTTGTACAGATTTTCGTCTTAAAAATTGAAATCTAACTTCATTTTGAAAATACAAACGTATCTGGTACATAGACGTGAATTTGACTCCCCCAGGAAAGATGGGCAATAATTTGACAGTAAAGAAAATTATTGCAGCTCTAGGTGTTCATTATTTAATAAAACATCACACAAACATTTAAGTTTCTGCTTTAGCAACTTGATTTATTGGAACAAATACTCAAAGAGACTAACCAACCCTAGAGGTTGTTTTCTTCCAGTCAAGCAGGAACTTTGCCTTTGCTTGTATGGCTGAAGCACTACTAAATACTGGGAATGGAGAAAAACTATATGGGGAAACCTATAAACAATAGTTTTTCTCTTCAAATCTACCCTCTAATACTTTGTATTATTTCTACTTTATATATAAATGAACTGAGCTAAACGAAAATAAAAACTCAAACTTTCTGTATTGACTACTGTGAAGAGCCTATTCACTTTTACCAGCAACCCAAATTGGAAATGTGCTGAAGCAATTTCACCCATCACTTAGCATGGCCTTGGCAATTCACCTTTTAAGGTAAGTGACTGAATGACAATTACCCTGCCAAACTCAGGGTTACAGAGAAGTTCTTCAAGAGTTTCTGCACTACAAAATGAACCAAACTCACACCCACAGCCCTGGGAATTATCTGACGTTTTTGAAGACTCCTATCTATAGTTGAGTGTGTGTAGGTGTACACTTGAGAGAGCTTAGAGGACGAACTGTTCTCCATTGAAGCTGTTGTGTAGCTTTGAGGCACACTTACCACAGGAATAACGTGAGTGACACCATCTCCACTGTCTATAACTGTCCCAGTCAGCGTTCGCTCTCCTACTTGTCTTGACGTCCAAGATGCAGCTAAGGCAAGGACAGCCTTGGAAAAAAACCAAAAATCAAGTATTAGCAAAACATCTGCCTGCAGACCTCACTTTTCACCACCCCTCCCAAGGATAGACTGACACCCCCATGGCAATTTACAGCATGGAAACTGTTTGAATAATTTTATGTATGTCTACATAACAGCTTAGAAAAAAGAGGCTGCACAAATAATTTTTGACACTTAACTGATGTCTTTTCAGCCATGCTCAAACATAATTTTTCATTACTTCATACTGAAAGGTATTCAGTTCTTGGATTAAAAGAATTATTATGATGTGGTGTGGTTTTTTATTTACTTATGATGCAACAGATACCATATTCTACTGCTCAGAAGCCTGCAGAGGTAACAGGAACAGTGTACAGTGACCACCCACAGAACCAAAGCATGTCAAACATGCAGTGCTGGAACTGCCAACCAGAAGGACATAAACATATTCCAAATACCACTTACCCATTTTTTTCCACAGTGAAATTAGTTTTAGCCCACAGAGAAATATTGCAACTCTGACTTTCAACAGCCCTGCCCTTACCTGAACAGCAATATATAGCCCTGGAACGTTGAAAGATTCAAACATGATTTCAGCAGTATATTCTCTATTTTCTGGAGTATTTAATGGAGGCTCAGTCTGAGACAAAAAAAAAGAAAAATTAGTTTTACTTACATTCAAACCAAACATTTGACTTTAAAAAGAGAGAACCACAAACTCCTAAGTTTTGTTAAGATGAGTCATTCAACAATAGCATGTAAAAATAGTAATGGGCAAAGGGCGCTTTTTCTTTTGCATTAAAACAAAGAAAAACAAAAGTGCAATAAAAACTACACCAGTTACTGCTTAAGAATTCACATCCAAGACCTCCTTTGTGGGTTGGTTATCTCATTACAACTCTTGATTTCACTTGGAAGAATCAAGGACTATCAAAACGTGTCAAAGGCTGCAGTTTGGCACATATAAAGAATCACATTTTTTGGATTTCTCAGTGAAAAGAGCTATTTTCCTTCAAAAGGCAGCCACTGGAACACAAGTTGATATGCTCAGCTGTAGAATGTACTCAAGTGAGAGGAGCTGAACAACATAAAACATACCATAATAGTGTGCTACAGCTTTCACCGAAATACCAAACACACTCAATGCTCTACTCAAGGAGCATTTTGGATAGTGCTACAGAATACTTGAGAAAATACCACTCTTCCATTGCAGCAACTGTGTAACAGGATGAGAAAAAGAGAAGGGAGTCAAGACTTTTGACAAAGGTGATGGGACAAGGGGCCAGGGACACAAAACTCAACTTGGGAAATCCTAAGTAGATATCAGGAAGGAAAAAGGTAACTTAAAGGTAGTCAGATATTGAAAAGGGGCCCAGGATTGTTATGGCATTTTGATCCTTGGAGATATTCACAGCTTGGCTGGACACAGCCTTGAACAACTGGACCTAATTATTGGTTTAAGATGAATGCATATAAACAGATAGAGCCAACACCTCTAATTCCAAACTTGGTCTATAAACAACACACTAAACCAAATTGTCTATTTCAATGATCCTAAATAAAATACTGAGGAATGGCAGATGCTTCAGAATAACATTGACCTTAATTGAGATCTAATCAGCCCAGATATGACAATCAACCCTTCCAGTTTCACAGAAAATGAAAGACACAAATTTACTCTCTAGATACTTCATCCAGATGGCAGTACTGTAAAAACAAAATAATTGCAATTATGTAAAAGTCAAACCACAAATAATTTTTTTGTCTTAAACATATAAACTTGAGATTATTGAATTCAGTGGAGAAGGAAAACAAGAAAGTGATGAATCAGACAATTTGGAGAGGGAAATGAGAAAAGAACAGAAAAATCTTTGCTGTTCAGACACACTGACATTTTCAGAAAATTAAAGAACCTGGATGGCTTAAGGCAGCTCAAGAAAGCTCCGGTAATTTATTTACTTTTACTTTCAAAATATTCATATTTATATTTGAGAATTTACATAAATCAGTAAGTACATTGTTATTCATCATATGGAATTTCTTAAGCAGGGCATAGATTTACCTACCAAAAGAAAATAATGGTCCTCAGGTTCTGCCCTTAAGTATTTAAAGATTACTTGCTCCATAAACCTCTCCATCAAGTCCCAGTCTTCAACTATACCATGGCGGATAGGCCACTGTTGGAGAAAAATATCAAATTATAACTGGAAACAAAAAGAAAAAAGAGATACCAAACATCCCAAAACCAACAAAAAAAATATGTTTTCAAGTGCACTAAAAGTATATGATCCACACAGGCAAGAAACCTCGATTTAGACTTCCCTTATTCTGATTCCAACTCTGAGTAGGAAAGACAATACACTGCATTTCTCTCAGTACAGTGGAATGGTGGCACTGGGATAAACCAAAAGTTTCCCCAGCCCAGTGTCCCACTTTGATGCTGCTGACAGAAGTTGCTAAGGAACAAGAGAATGTGACATTTCCACTTAAGACTCGCTCAGACTCCTTTCACTTATGAAAATTCAGATATAGATATCTATCTATATACAGAGAGAGATATAGAGATATAAAGCACATATATATTTCACAGTGTTTTGTAAATTCCCATAGGCTCCCCAATTTCAATAAAACAAATACCAAAGCTTATTTTCTATTTAAACAGAGTTAATAAATAAGATTTCAGCTATCCAGAAAGCATTCTTAACATTATGTTTACTGTACATGTGATGCTTGCTAAACAGTATTGAAAAATTATTTTTAAAATTTTTCTTAATACCTTGGTTGCATAAGTTGGTTTTTCTATTGCTTCGTCCCCAATGAAGAAGTCTAAATCATCCACACCTTTCAAAACCCTCCTTTGTGCTTGATCGACCACTTTTGCCGACTCTTTGATAGCAATACCTTCAACAGAAAACACAAATGTTACTGTAGGTCTCATATCCTGCACCAAAAAAAGAAAACCTACCCTGAAAAAACAGACACACTAATCACAATCATCCTTTTTTTCAAGTATAACTCAGAAAAGCTACATAGATCACAATTTGACTTCAAAACAAGCGTAAGCATGGTATGGACTTAAAAAGTAACACAGTTACAGACTTAAATACAAACTTGGTTGTTACACACTCACCATGCAATCAGGAAGATAAAAAATACACAGAAACACTAAAACAGGATATCCCTACAGATCTCATTTTATTTAACAAATGTGCTAATTTTCTGCACACTCGAATAACAACAATAACATTTTTAAGTGTTGTTATTATCGTTGTTATTCTTTGAAAAAGAATCACTCCCCAGCTACCAGTGCTGCAGCACCACCAATATCTGCTGTATTTTTTCAAATCTTACTAATTGCCTTTAAACACAATCCTTCACACAGATGAGGAAATTCATATAGACAAGCAGCATTCAATCAGGCTCAGCTGCTCTAAGGCTGTGTTCTAAAAGCTTTTTCAATGGCAGAAGCATTTTTCTAGTTCTCACCTTCAGCAAGAAGTTATGTTTCCTCACAACTAAAATTAAAAGAAGTTATGAAAACAGCTGCAGTCTCAAGCCCAGCAGCCAGGGCAGCACAGCTCCAGGATGTGGAAACCAGCAGCTTGTGAGGGGCAAAGCACCCCGAGCTCCTGCAGCCTCCCCATCCTCCTCCCTTCCCTTCCCACACAGAGCAACACAAGCAGGACCAGAGGAACCAAGAACTTGAGTGTTGTGAAAGACTGAACAGGATGGAACAGAAGTCTTTATTTTGAGCTCTTCAGGAAGAAAACTGAATCATACTGCAACTTCTGTAGCTGCTTACAGGACAGCAGAGGAAGCAGAAGGCTGGAGGAAGCCAATTAGCAGGGGGCTAGATGGGAAGCAGAAGCTAAAATCACAGGGAAGGAAATGTTGCAAGGCAGGTGCTTGCTGCTAGTGAAGAGAGGAACCTTGACAAATATTTTCAGGTCATAGTTACAGAGATCACACATCTGAGGGAATTTTTCTGTCCAATGTGTGTAATCCTCAAGAACTTTCCAGTAAAACCCACCACTTGCTTGCTATACCAACTTTGAAACCCAGCTGGCTTCACTCTGTTACAAGCCTAAAACAAAACGGGAAATCTCAAATGTTTTGCTGCCCTCAAGCCCAGCTTGTTCAGCCCCGTGTTTGAAAGGCAGAAATTAGGAGCAAACAACCTGAAAATACAAACAAGAAAATAAATCTTGCTGAAACCTCAGCTGCAGTGCCTGAGGATGGACAGCACCCCAGCAATACTTGGAGCAGTTGCCTTTGGATTGCTTGGCACAAGAATTAAGAGCTTCTAGGGGAAAAAAGATTAAAAAAAAGAACATCCTTGCATTGAATCAATTTTTGTGCTGAACCACTACTCAAACTAGTTTTTTCTTTTAGAGGAAAAGGCCATCAGCTATAACAGATAAGCTGAAATAATGAAAAAAATCAAGGGAACTACTGGATAATGGAAAGAAGATGAGTCCTATTTTAACAAACAGCAGGAAAAACCTGCTTAAGTGAATAAAAATCAAGCAAAATTAATGAACCAAGATCTAACAAGCAGCCAGGGAAGAAAGTAGTGAACCCAAGCCACGTCAAAAAATTGGCCCAACATATTCTCATTTACTTCACTTTTCATGTAAGCATTCATCATCTCTACAGAAGTATGTTCAGAAGAAAATCAAGAACAGATCATAAGGAGATAAAAATTTGTTAAGAGCAGGAGTGAATAAGATAAGCTACAAGTGAACAAGGCACAAGGAATGCTGGTCAGACCTGTTCAACAGTAAACATTAATTTTACAGAATCAAACTGATAAAATGCCACTGCTGGAAGTGCAAGGAGAAACCAAATCATTTTTCCACAGGGACTAATATTAAGGAAATTACAGACACCAAAATGCCTTTTTGTAACATTTTACTTTCAAACTAGGTACTGCTGTACTCTATTTTTGTCTCTCTAATGTGGATTAACTCAGTACTGTTTTCTTTCATTCGAGGCAGAGGATTACAAAAACTCATGCAGTTCCTGTAATTGTCTAGCTTGGATTGCAGCACAAATGAGAAAAATACCTTTTTGATTGAGAGAATTGCAGTCAAGGGTCATTTCAGCTGCAGGAACATCTAGACTGAACATCCTTTTTTCCATACACCACACTACATCAAAAAGCTATCCAAAAATATCTCATTTCACCTCCTTCTCTTCCACTTTAATAGCATCAATGTTGGATAAATTTCTCTGCTTAATGATCAGACAGGTCATTTTATTCCTAGTGTTTAAAATACCATGGTATTTCTTCTTTTGCAGAACAAGAAAGTGATCTTCAAATTAAATAAATCAAATCTAAAGATGCAGAAAAAGTATGTAAACTCCATGTATCTGAAATTAAATAACCACTTGCCCATTTATACCTTAACAAGTCCTATGAAGTTTAAAGAACACTGTAAGGGTTTTTCCAATGTTTAGAAAGTTTTTATATCTAATGTTAAACTAGCTTTTGTGTGAAAAGTGAAACTCTAGAGTGTTTTACATGAACACTCAAGCTTAATGAAGTTAACTCGGACCAATAACCAAATAATCTAAGAATTACCTATTAGAAGCCAAAATAGAAGGTACAGAATGGATTCTCTGAATGCATTCTCCTGTTCTCATAGAAGTGAATTAGCCTTATCTTTCCATGAAAATTACTTTTTGAAGTATGTTTCCTAGAAAAATTAACAGAGCCTGAACTTCCAAGTTCTATTTTACAGTGACTGTGCTGAAGTAATATTAGTTCCAGCTCTCTTCCTGTTGTATTTGCAAGGAAAACTGGGTGTGCTAATTATTCCTTTTCACCAGGATGTAATCCATGATTACTTTGGCACAGATGAACAATGAGGAACTGCCAAGTGCTGTAGGAGGTCAAAAGGTGAAGCATTTCTAAGGGAAGCTGAGTGAGCTCCACTCTCTGGAGCAGAACTGTATCTCTTCAAGTGAGAGAAACAGTTCAGGAGCCAGGGAGCAAATAAATAAATGATTCTACATGGGGGAAAAAACTGTCATGGTTTCTTGTTGTATTTGCAAAACACAGTAAATTAACATAGCTACAATACTGACAACTTCCAGGCAAGAACATTTTAAACCCTAGAGATATTAAATCATACAAGTTTAATTTTTTTTCAGTTACAATCAACTCGGCGTTTCAGCAGATAAATCACTAAACGGGAAAAAAAACCTCCTAAAAGGTAAATGTAGCCATGCTACTGGATTTTTACATTATTTCAATGTCTAAAAAAATTAGCTTCGACTATTAGTATATTTTTTTAATGAATGTATCTTTCTAAACTGAGTATCTGCAGCAAAATAATAAAGCCACATTATTACTCTCTGTCATCAGTCAGAGGTCAAGTTCTTTTTGTTTGTTTTTTTTTTTTTTTTTTTTACGGCATGTTACAAAAAGTACAAGAGTAATTTCAGCATTGATACACAAGTAACAAATACTTACATGAAGGGATAATGAATTGGGGTTCAGTATTACCCGCATATCCGAGCTTTGTATACCTGTTGAGGCAAAAAAAGAGATTTAGTTGTAATATTCAATACCATAAAAAACAAAGATATCTCCTTTTTTAAAAGAACAGACCCCTCTTCCCACATCAGAAGGACACCACACCGAGTTTTCTGTAAAAATAAAAAAAATTTTAAAAACTGAGGCAAACTAAGAATTTCTCTTTTAAAGTATAAAACAATCCTCCCTGCCGCAGATCAAGCATCTCTGCTAACATTTCACTAAGGAACACAAAATATGTAATCCAATCTATCAGTGTTTAGGAGTGTAATTTTTTCAGAGCAGTTCCTCCCTGCTCAGCAGCTAGCATCTCTATAGAAATATTTTCATATAGCTAACGCCAGTGGTAAAAGTGTTTTTGTAATTCCTAACTATAGGGGGGAAAGCTGCCCAGCCCATGGACGGCCAGCTGGGCATGAGGCAGGGCTGGTCATCCTCATGTCACAAGCAGCTGAGAATGACAAGTCCTAGCAAAAGCCATTCCATTTCACAAATGGAAAACAGTGTCAAAATGTGTCTAATAAGAATAAAGAAAGCAAGGAGGAAATAACTGCATGCCTTCACCCAGTCTCCAGATTGCACTATGGACATATACATTATCTTCATTATCAAGAGGAAGGAAAACTGAAGAAATTAACAAAGTATTCATGAAAAATAACTACAAAACTCAGAGTACCAAAACCAGCTGCTAGAAATGCTGTCACCAGAGCAGCCTAGGCAAATTCTAAACCACGCAGATCAAAATGCACAGCTCTAGCTCAAGAGTTAGAGTGTACCCATGTTTTTAACAAACACAGACATAACAAAGTTCTCATTTTCTCTGTACAGTCAGGCAGCTGCACTGAATTAGCACCAACAGCAAAGGCATGAGCGCTGTAGTAGCACCTCTACAGCTTTCAGCACTCTGATGTAAATGTGGAAAATCTTGGGAGGTGTAAGGCAGCAGTGACTCCAACAAACCATAAATTCATGGCAGTAGCACAGCAAGGGGCTGGGCTCCCAGGCTGGGGGTGGAGTGATGCTGCAGGAGCAGCAGTGCCTGTGCCCAGCAGCACCCACACAATTTCATCACTGACGTTAATTGCACTCATCAGTGCTGGGCCAAGAGATGCAGATCTCAGAGGGAAGGTGGGTTTCTCTCTGAGTAACAGCGGCTAGCACAGCACCTCATCCAAATGCTTTGCAGGAGATGCATTTTCAAAGCTGTAAACCTGATCATGTGTGTAACACACTGTAACAGTTGTGAATAACCACACACTGAAACTTGACTTCGTACCAGTCAACAATAATGTTTCTTGACAAAGAAAACTTCGCAGGCAGAAGACAAAAAAATAATAAAAAAAGAAACTAAATATCAGAACTTCACACCTCATGAAGACATCAGCATTAGGCACTACATATGCCTCACCTCAGAACACATAACTTGGATTTTGCTCATAGAAGTTTGATTTTCTTCTTAAAGGTCCACTTCACATAAGGAATATCAAGGATGCCACAAACTGGTGCTTCTTTAACCTATCACGCAGAGTAAAACTGTTCACTGTATTTACAGTGTTTTAAGAGCTTTTAGTGCCGCAATTACTAAGTAAACCAGCAAACACTGACTCACTCCCTCTCCCTTCCCTTGCAAATTACAACTGTGGCATGTAGATTTTAAAGCTAAATCTACACAAGAACTTTGGAGCCTGAATGCTGCATAAACCTACAGCTAGATTAGAAGTGCTTTTTAACAGTTAAAAAAGTTAAAACTGTTTGATCATTAAACTCAGTATTTCAAAGAAAGCAAAAGCTGAACTGTTGCAGGTAACTGGCAGTTTAGCTGCTTGTGGGTAGGAGTTTGCCCAGCACACACAAAGCCAGCAAGACTGAAAGAAAAATAAACTCATGAAAGATGCATTTTACATAAAAAGAGCATATTCAGACATAAAATCAGCATATATAAAAATACTATGGCCTACTCAGCAAGAAGTGTACTGACTCAGGGAAAAAAAAAAGTAGTGCATTTTTAGGCTTCCAAGAAAAGAAAGAGAAAAAAAACCGACATGACTTTTGGTCTCTGAATATTACAGCACTGTATCAGCAAGTCTCCAGTGCAGTGTCCTACACAACACTTCACATTGCTTCACTGCACACCTGGAACTCCAGCATTGCTGGCACATGGGCCAAGGATGGAGCCTCAGGCCCACAGCACAGCCAGGGACCATGGCACAACACATTATAAACACTAAACCTGATTTTCATAACTAAATGCATACAGAGATAATCTTGAGTTAAAATGGAGTCTAAAAACGTGATAGGTGAGGCAAAAAGCTAAGGTAAAACTGAATGAAAGCCGATAAAAATCTTTTAATTCTCCAAATGCACAATCTAGTCACTATGGGATTCTTTAGAAATTAATTTTTGCAGATAGGAGGCTTTATTCATACTGACCAGATCTATCACTGTCACTTGAAGTAAATATTTAAATCACATGAAAAGAAGGATACTATAGGCAATCCAGATTCCACAAGTATACAGTTTCCACAAGGAGTTCATACATAGCAATGTGTGTCTGACTAATGAATGATTCACAGGGGAACAAGGCACACCCCAGCTTCTTCAGGGCAGGAATTACTGCTGCTACAGAAAAAGAACCCTGATAGTAGAAATATCAATACTGGATTTTCCATAAATCACCCCTTGTCTTGCTACCAAGAATTGAAGAGTGGCAGAAGGGACTTGCATGGAGATAGGCAGGCACACCCCATTGAGACATGGATTCAGCTTTCCCACATGGAATTTGGGGCATTCGGGAGTAAGAGCACAAGGCATTGCACACAGGAGTGTAATGGTATAACCCAATGTCTATTAAAATCTGTAACACAGAACTGATTTACAAAATCCCACAGGTGAAAGTCTTGCTTGTCCAAGGGCGTTTTCCTGTATTTCTCTATGTTCAGCTCCCTGAAGTGCTCCTGTATGCCTATTAACTCATTAAAAAAAAAAAAAAAAAAAAAAAAAAAAAAAGAAAAAACCCCCTAAGAAACAGTCAGGCAAAAAACTTTTTGGATAATCATGGCCTTCACCTTTAGTTCAAAAATTAGCTACAGAGTATCCAAGAGCAGTACACAAAGTCTCTGTACCTACGTGCATGTCTGCATATGGAGAACCACACCCCACCCCCCCCGAACTCTCTCTCAGCATATATATATATATATATATATAAAGTATATATATATAGTGATGATATTGCCCAGTGACTTCCCTGTGACACCTTCTCCAACACCACTCTCTAGTCTACACAGACATGTGATAAACAAAACTTGATATTTTTGTAGTGAACATTCATAGCACAAACAGGTTTGTGAAAGCAACTAATGAAGGTTCCTTCTGATTTAACCCTACTAAACCCTGTCTCACCTATCAGTGGAGAAATATCTTTAGCATGTGATCATCAGCCTCAAAAACTCACAGCAGCTCTGCACTCTCTGCCCCAGAGCTCTCTGGAAGGAGAGCTAAAGGGTTTTCCACAATATTCTCAACAGCACTAATGGGATTTCTTACATATGCTCTCTCACCTAGATGTTTCTGAGGCTATGACACAAAAGCAATGTCACTGGGAGATTACTTGTGCATTAGTCACGCAGACAATTTTGAAGCCAAAAGGAAACAGCACTGAGGGTAAGAACTTGCAAGGAGGATGTCATTACCAGAACCTCCATCTGCAAACCACAAACTATGACCACGTGTCTTTGCTCCACTGCTTTCCAACCCACAACAAATGCCAATCTCCCGAGTTATACACTCTAGTTCAAGCATAACTGCAGTTCTAACAGAAGTGAGGAATAGAGGGACAGCTGCTCCATGGGCAATGCAGCTGTCCAGCTGCTCCTGAAGTACCACAGAGCTGGGGGGGTCCAACACAAATTTGAGTGTTACTTCTCTGACCGCTCCACACAAAGACAGGAGTTAACTGAGCACAAACAGACAAGAGCACTTGAGGACAAGCATCGCCTGATCTCCAGCTCCTAGAGCAAATCTGGGTTACAGCCTATTCCTCAGCTACTCCTAATGACCTGGGCTAACAGAAACGTCACGCATTTAAAATGCACACAGGAACAGAAGTGAGATGTACCTGCAATGCTGGTCGCACTGGAAAGATACAAAGCAACTTGAAAAACAAACAAAAGAAAAAAAAAAATTATGTGAGAAAAATAAAGCAAGTAGGAGGAAAAAAACCAAAACCAAAGGAAATCAAAACGGTCTCTTTCTGATTTACCTTCAAGGTGTATCATTAGAAAAACAAGGGCATTTTGTTCAGAGGGCTATTTTTTCTTGTTCAAACTGCTCTCTTCATGATGGTTCTGAATTACTGTTCATGGTCTGAGCCACAAACCTTCTGTGCAAGTTCTCAGTCCAAATACAACACATCCTTTGCCTCTATCTCACCCTGCAGATGCAATGGGTTTCCCAGGCCCCACAGCCTGGACAGTATATGTGTGTAACTTCTAAAATTTTGCTTTGGTGTGTACCAGAGCCTGTGCATCAAGCTCAGCAAGGCTTCCCTGCCTAAAAACACCTCAACTCCTATGTAAGACACATTCAAGTGGTCATGCTCTAAGCGAGTCTAGTATCCAGTGATTAGGTTAGGCTTTACACAATTAAATGCATTTATTCTTAAATGTAAGCTGATACTGCCTTTTTGCAAGGTGTCACACTTGCTCAGGCAGCAGATCCCTGCTCCATATCCCCTTCCATGCAAATGGGTCTCCCATTTCTCTTGAGAGCCTCTTCTCATGTACTTATGAACTCTCCTGAGACAAGAGTGCTTCGCATTTCTTTACTGAAACCACGTGGAAAAAGGACTCCAGGAAACAAGGGCCAAAGACAAAAAGCAAGATGATTGCAACACTCATCATTCAGCACACGTTCATTGCTGGCTAAATTACCTTAACTCAAAAAAATTGTAATTAAGTAAGCAGGGTATAGAAGGCACTACAGAAAATCTCAGAGTGTGGGGATTGTAAGGAAAACACGCATCTGGTAATATATTCAAAAGGGCATGAAATAAATCTCATAGCAAAAACACCAAGTCCTTAAAAAGAATGGAGAGGGATTCTGCTCTTCAATACCAGCTCCTTACACATGGTCTGTCCATCAAAGACTTTATCAAAAAGGGCTAAATATCCTTTCCTGTTTAAGCTGGATAAATTCTACATAGACAGGAATTTTAAGATAGATACCATGTTTTTACTGTCTGATGTCTTCTGATAACAACTGCCTTAAAAAGAAGTGGAACATTTCTCAAACATGGATAAGTTCCTAGTCTTCATGCACAGAGCCTCATGTGACTGAAAAGCCTAAACAAAACCTTATGTTTTTATTTGTTGCTTTTCTTCTATCATCCTTCTTGTATCAGGATTGTTCTCCCACCCAGATGGGACTGAAAAGCCTAGGAAGTAGTTACTTTTCAAATCCCTGTAAAGAGAAATGATGAGAAAATTACAGTGAAAGAAGAAAGCTGTCTTGCCCCTTTAAAAAAGGTCCCAGCTCCAGCATCAGGTACAAATTGGTTGAGCAGCTGCAGAAGTCCCTGAAGGACTGATTCTATTAGGAAAATGGGACTTGTATTAATAAATCAGTTTACTATCTCTTTTTAAATGTCCTTGATAAAACAGAAGACAGCAAGATTTTGAAATTAGACATGTTTATTCATATTTTACATCTTTAGCTAACATAGTTTCCCTTTTACACATTACTAGTTTGCATTTTTAAATAGCAGCTGCTCCTGTCAAATTTTAAAACATTTTTGATCAACAAGTGTTTTAAATAATCAATAGTGGAAACCAAAGAATTTGCTCTATAAATGAAAAAAAATCCACAAGATTAGAAGCACTCTCAAGTAAAGAAAACCTTCTCAAACTGTAGATAAGACACATGAAGGGATGGTAAAAGGGAGTATAATATTTCAATGACATATGGGACCTCTAGGTAGCAGAGGTGTTAAAAATCTCAGTCTATAAGCATGACCTTGGAATTAACTCTATTACTGTGTGTTTGAAACCATTATTTTACAGTATTCCTCTCAAAAATATCAGCCCACTCAAGCAAGAGCCTTCACCTTGGCAACAAATACTTCTGTGCCACATACTGAAACTGTCACAGTAAAACAAACCATAAGCAGATTGGTGTGCAATTTAATAAATGAGCTCAAAAGCAGCTTGAAAGAGAAGAGCTTCTAGCAAACATTTACTTCCTAAATAGATAACCACCTTTAAAAAAAAAGGCTGATTTATCTTTAAAGGCATCTATATTTTTGTGTAGAAATTGATCCAGCGCTCCTTTTTATCAGCAGCTACTTCTACAACTCAGAGCACAGACAACTGTACTGCTTGCTAATAAAATCCAGCTAAAACGGGGAGTGAAAACCACAAAGACACGGCTGCTCAGAGCCAGACCAGAATGACCAGGAGGAACATGGGGGCAAAGGCAGCTACAGAGCACTCAGAATAAATTCACATGTCATACAGGTCTCCAGGTGACATTTTTAATACCAGTCTGGAGAACAGAGGAAGCTACTGCATTGTGCTGCTTCTAACTTTACTAACATTTGGATGGAGTAGAAGTGCAACAACTTTCAATTTTGTTTTATGTTTACTACCACCAAGTCTTTGAAAACCAATCAAATAAAAACGAACAACGTTGGTAAGACGATTCTGGTAAAGTTATCCTAGAAGTAAAGAGGAAGATAAGATGCATTTATGTCCATTATGCTTATAAGTGAACTACAAAAAGTGGATTTGAAACCAGCCCACATTAAAGTGTTTTCAACTAACAAAATTCAAATTCTGGCATCCTGATGATACTACTCCTAAATTTGAAGTCTTTGTCAATTTTATTTGCATTTGTAAACCCATTTCTAATATTTAATGCTGGCACACACTTTAATACTAAAGTTAAAGCTTTCCTTTGACTGCATTTTCCTCAAAGTAAGAAGAGCAAAAGGCTTTGGATATTATCTTTGTATAATGAGAGTAGAATAGTTTGTGTTGGCAAAGGCAAAATGCTCCCTTTCTACTCACTGCTTCCTTTGAGACTTCTAGACTAATTCATTCTAACAAGTGTCTTAACAGTGCCTCTGTGTTACACCACACCCACACAGCACTCACCTATACTGATAGGCTTTTTAATAAATTTATATTTCATTTTTCTGGGCTTTCTGAGCATTTTTTCATAGCCTGCCTACTCCATGCAGTATTTCCAAATAATGAGGAAAGAATGCCCAAAGGTTTGGCAGTCTTACACGAATAATTACTTAACAGTATAAGTTATTTAGTATGAGGAGATTTATTTGGCAACTTTCTACATCATTTACCCAAAATAAGCTGAACATCAGGAGTAGGACTCAATTATCCTTGTGGGTCTTTTCCAACTCAGAATATTCTATGACTGCACAGACACTTATCAGGAAGAAAAAGCCCAAGAAAATAAATTAATTATACATCTTTTTCAACAACTAAAGCAAGGAAGGATCAACTGAATGATCACATACATAACCCGCAAGCAAAAAAAATCCTGCACTTAATTAAAAGAAATTAAACAGGTGAAATCTAAGTCCTATGATGCAGAAAAAGCCTGACTTGACTTGGAAGTTTCTTCAAGGAAATGTAATACGGGGCTAAAACTGTAAAGTTATTCCACATCAAAAAAAAAAAAAAAAAAAAGGGGGGGGGCGGAGAAAAAGTTGAGCTTTTGTGCTTGCTATTTGCACAATTTCAGCACTGAGAGATCCAGCTTTGACAGGGCAGGAGCACCAGGGGATTCTCCCAGCACTCCCAGTCTGCCCCGTGCACCCATCACCACTTCAGCCTTTCTGCAGGTAACCAAACGTTTTCCATCGAGAGCAGGCTTGCACTAAAGCACCAGATTACACATTTATCGTGTTACACCACACTTCTCATAAAAGACGGTTCCGATTAGAAACAGTTGGCTCGTAGAAAAAATATCCCACTCAGCTGTGGGCAAAAACATACCAGTAAAAATCTTGTTTAATATAAAAAGCAGGTCTCATTTAACAGGATCACAGAGATTCTGAAGTCTGACAGTAAATATGCGAGCAGTTGTTTATCATCTGCAAGAGTTTTCACAATACAATGTTCTGTATCTAAGGCAAGTCACAACAAAAAAAAATACTGGGAAGAAAATACTGAAAACCTAGATAACAGATATGGTGTTAAGTAAAGAATTACAATTTGGATTCATCCATTGATAGCATTTATTTATTAAAATAAAGTATCAACAGATAACCTCCTGTCTGCATCTTGCTCTCTTCAGCCTGAGCTTGCCAAAACACATCCTGTGCACAGCTACAAACATTTGCACTGACCACAAGAGAATAATAAAGAGAAAAAGGAAATCCTAGAAAAAATTAAAACAGTACATTTATCTAGAGTTTTTCCGTCTAGTCTTGAAAATGCAAGCCCATGATCAGAACAAAAAGAAAAAAATATGAGACATATTATACCCTACATGAAGTCAGTGGATAAAATTATTATTTTTTTTAATTCTGGATATAACTGAATGAACAAAACCCAGCAATACATCACCAGTAGCACTTGGAAAGGATTGCTGCTTCATTTTGATGGTTAAAATAATCCTGCTATGGGCACTATCAAGTTTGCAATCCAATTAATATTTTTAAGTATCTACCCAAGGATGATTTCTGTTAGACTGGCACACCTAAATATATTTTAGTTCAGTGACCAAAACCAAAAATTAAACATTAAAGCAATAGAGATTCCTTGTCTCATATGAGCAGAAAAGAACTTGGAATTTCCTTGGGGAAAAACTCAAGTATGTTTTTATTTATTTTACCTTTGAAATTAACTTTGTCTCTCTAAAGTCTTCTAATTATAGACAAGCGTTCATTTAAGTTTTATAGAAGTTTGTTTGAAATTGTCAAGACCTTTCAGCATGTCCCACATAAAATCTGCAGTGATGAAACTAAATGTTGAAACCTTATGTCGAAACTTTCCAACGGCATGAACTAACAGACCTACTGCAAAGTTTCTTATATGTGCCTATAAAACAACACAGGGCATGGATTACTACTCAGAACTCGTGCAGTATTTCTGAACTCCTAAAAACTTTGTATTTTCAACCAATTTAGAGAAGTAAACGCCCACAGGAGTCATGCAATCCACACACGTGCTGGGCAGAAAGTCCAAGCCAGGTACTGAGCACACCAAGGAACAAGAAGGGAACCTGCCCGTCCCAGGTACACCCTAAACCTCGCCCCAAGCAGGAGCCCGGCACTCCACAGGAGGAGGGCCATTAATCATTAACTTTACAGATCCAGCCCAGAGATGCAAGTGGGTTTGTCCTCTACCCTGAAATGCCACCGCCCCTTCCCTCTGTATCAAGCACAAGTGAAACACAGGAAAAGAAGAGCAAAAACAGAAGGACTGGAAGGTGCCATGCCTCTTGAATGGCTTCTGAAATGCACTAAAACAAGGTATAAACTGATTCCTATGAAGGAATTGAAAAAAAAAAAAAAAAAAAAAAAAAAAAAAAAAAAAGTGTGTCAATAGAAATATACGTACTCCTAACCGAATTCCTATTATTCCTAGTTATATTGCATACTCTGAGCATAATTTAGTGTTGCAACAAGGACTATGATGTATTAGAATCATCCAAGAGACACCACAGGTCATCACCAGCCTTCCAAGTCTCCTAGCAAATGTTTTTTAAATGTATTAAATCAATTCTTAACCTAGTACAATTCCTTTTTCCACATGAAGGATGACATTTTCCCCTCCCTCCCTAACCACACTTCAGCCACTGGCAAGCAGCAGATACTCTTAAAACCCCAGAAGACTATTTTTCCAAATGCCATCAAGGAAATATTTTATGTTTTCCATATCTGATAATAGATGAGAATAAATATCCATTCTTTCCATACTGAAAAATTAATTCTGGGATGACACAACACAGAGAAAATTCAGCCCAAAGAGAAAACTTTCATGAAGACTCGAGCCCACAGAAGGTCATGACAAGATATCCAGTTGAAGTATAAACTGCAAAAACACCATGGTGCTGAAATCTTTATACTAAACATAAGTTAGGCTTTGAAAAACCTGCAGAAATAACCCATGTCTGGAACATAAGGAAAGAAAAATCAATTCAAGGCACAGTATAAGATACTAAAAAGTTCAAGAGCTCACAGAACAGGCTGTTACTTCCCACTACCTTGATTTTATAGCATTGGATTTCTCACCTCACAGATTTTGCTGTCTGTTGTAGATTATTGCTTTTCATGGATCTTGCACTCATTTACACACTCAGGTCAAAACCCAGAAGATAAAACAGAACAACATAATCCTGTCATATACCTTATCACATCAGAAGACACTCAACCCATAAATACTTTGTTCTCCTTAAGAGCTATAGAGGTGTTGCATGAAGATTAACTAGAGCAGTAGGGTTTGTAGAGAATTCCCCCAAAGCAAAGCTCACTCCAGCCAGCTTCTGCTTCTCTGAGGTTCTGTGTGCCCAAATTTACTCTTCCTTCATTCACAGCACTGTTTAGAGAGACCGAATAGCCAAGAAACTCTGAGAGATGTATGTGACTCATTCCAAAAAACAGCTTGCAACTCCACATCAAGAAACCCTGGAAATGCTGAGCAGCCTCAATCCTCCTGGCTCTCAGCTCAGCAGGAACCCAGACTGCCAGGAGGTGTTGAAGAAATCCTGAGTTCCCATCAAGAACAGCAAATCTTTCTCCAGCCAACCCCAAAACCTTTAATTCACCCCTAGTATGCAAGAAAGAAGTTTAAAAAGAACATCTCTTTTTGCAACCTGTGCATGGGAAATAAAAAAGGGGCCTTTTTTATTTAAAAAAAAAAACAAAAAACAAAAAAAACCCAACAAGACCCATGACAACAGGTTGGGTTTTTTCCACACAATCATAAAACAAATTCACTCAAGTAAAAGGTTACCAACAGACATGACCCTCCCCACATGATTTTGGGTACATTAGAGAAGCTGGTCACCAGTGACATTCAAGTATTGAATGGATCCACCTGGCAGCCACTGAAAAATGGCACACAAACCTGCAGAAATAAAAGTTCAGGTATAGAAAATACAAATAATATTCTGTAAATCCCTTTCAGTGCTATAATTAAGTTCTCATTTTGGAAGTGCAGTAGCTGCATAGCCACTTACTGCAGCTCAGCTGAAGAGCCATTAATTTGAACACTTGCAATTATCTGCCATCCTGAATGAGCTAATTCAGTGTTATACAAGTTACACTGAAGGAAAAAAGTGCATTCACACAGAAAGACACAGTTAAAATCTACTTGTCAACCTAATCAAGCTAAATTCCAAAGTGGCGTAGGAGAGCTTTTAATCATGACTTGCAGGCAGTGCTGTGTTCGCCTGTAGAAGAGGAGGCAAGAACAATTCAAATACCCAAAAGGCACAGAGCAAAAGACTGCAGCCTACTGTGATTAAAAAATGACTAAGAGCCTTTTTCTTTCCTTGACACATTGCTCACATACTTCACGGGAAGAACTCCATCTCATTTTTCTATTTTGACTTTTTGTTTTAATATGCATGTAATAATTAGATACACCAAAGTGTGAAGTAAGTCTCATTCACAGCATACCTACTGACTTCAGGAAAATCAAAAATTTGCCAGTGTTTGAAGGATACAAACAGAACAGAACATAGGTGCTACTTCATAGCTCATTGCTCATGGACCTGGTGCCCATCTTTTGTGGAGAGAAAGTGAGAAGCTCTCAGCAGCCAAGTGAAGTCAAATCCACTACTAACATGGACAAAGACTTCCTGATAATAAGGTACACAGCGTTGGTCTACAGATTACCCAACAAAACAATATACTTTAAACTAGACAAGGCTATCTTATATCTATATAACTATTTCTAGTTATAGAAATAAATAATACTGGGTTTAACAGTTACGTTAAACTAACTGGGCTCTTCAGATTTTTCATATCACGCCTGTAACTACTGTACCATTAAAAGGACAGTGCTTCACACAAGGTGCTTCTAAAACCACAAGTAAATACTTACTTGCTCTTACTAGGTATCAATTCCCTTACTTTCCAGGTATCAAGTTTGTTTAAGCAAAGAATGCAAATGTCAGGGTAACAAATGTAACACTGGAAGAATTTCAGCTGCATCTGATTGCCATGTCACTGATAAAACCCATTTCCCAGCTCCAGCTGTATGACACGTACTTAGATGACCCCTGAAAGTTTGACTAAGCTGTTAAAACCTCAAGTAACAGTCACTATATTATCTCCCCAATCTTTTCTGTGTTTTGGTCTCTTTATGCTTTGAATGAAGTCCTTATCATTTGTATAATCTGTGCAGACTG
The DNA here is from genome assembly GCF_052056855.1 of Sturnus vulgaris. Lineage (NCBI taxonomy): Eukaryota > Metazoa > Chordata > Aves > Passeriformes > Sturnidae > Sturnus > Sturnus vulgaris. The sequence goes on from NC_142249.1 coordinate 34,598,002, forward strand.
ATGCTGAAAAGCAGAACTCCACTGCCTTTCTCACCCCTCTGTCTTAGCTGGCAAAAATGCATACACATATTAAAAAAAAAATGCCCAAAATGTAACACTCAGATAAACAAACTGAACTGTGGCTACAAGCACAAGACATAGGAAGACACTCTTCAATACCACTTCTACACCTGCCCTTTTGCTGATTGAGGTCAATTCTCCTGAGATTACACACTATCAACCCTTCCCTGTGAAAAAGCCTACTTATTGGAAAACCAGTGCACATTTTAAAGCCTATTCTAAGCAAGGTAGCTCCTTTCATCCTTTCTGTTTTGGCTGTATTTTCAAAACCTCTTTTCCTCTTTTTGAGAGCTATATTTAATTTGTCTGCTTCTGTCATTTTGGCAGACAGGACAGAACACTGAGACCTCAGCTGATCTGCACTGAGCACAGGGCTGACATAGTTTGTGGTCTCACACAAAAAGTGAGATGGACTGGGAGGGCTGCACAAAATAAAAAATAAAAGCAAAGAGTATGATGATGCTATCATAACCCACTGCACTATTACCTATCTATTTCTTTTTCATCTCAACTATTATGTTTTTCCTTTGTAAATTCACAACTTTATATTTTTGTCTACTGAAATTATTGAATTTAAACCACCTCAACAACACCCTGTAATCTTTACAGTGCTACAAATCTTTTCCCCCACTTTCTTGAAGCAGAATTTTATGGAAGAAAAACCTTGGATGAAGAAATGCACCTGCAATGAAAAGCCTGGAGAGTGAAATAGGCTGGGCTGCATTAAAAAAAAAAAAGTGCGCAATAAAACAGCATCTTGGAGCATTTTTAAAAGATTTGTAGGGAAATAAATAAATTAAACAGGGGCAAGACTTGGCTAACATCATATTCAAGAGCATTACAGAGTACACCCTCTGAAGTGAACTTGATTAATGGTGTACTTGCACACACATCTTCTGCAGGAACATTTGTTTTAACACTCGTGTGTCTTGGTATACCTCTCACATCAACAAGACAAAGTTATTTCTTACACAGCTCTGTGCTTGCACGCTGCAGGCATTGCTGAAAGCTTTAAGTGAATTTCTAATCCAGTGGTCACAACCTGTACTTACAAACCTATAAAGACATAATTATTGCCTTTAACGGGACTGCTGGTGATACACACACGTGGGATGGGAAAAAGCCTCTGGTGGCATGTGGCAGAGAAGTTACAGATCTTTTGCTTTGAAAGACAAACAGCACATATACACGTTAGACTCAGCCACACACCCTCATTCCCACTGTGATAGCTTTCCTCCATCCCACAGAATTCAAGGTTTTAATTTTGCTTTCACTACACGAATGACTTCTTCCTCCAACTGTTAGACATGCAGACATCAGGCACACACACACATATACCTGCTCTTCCTAAAGAACGACTTACTAATGTCCGACACCAAACAGATTCTCTTAAGGGGATGATGAGCACTTGCTTTCAGAAACAAGTGCTTAGGTTGCAGAAGAACATGCCCTTTCAAGAAAGCATGATAAATATCTACATCTACAGAGCACTCACTGAAAATTTTCTTTATTTTTAGCAAGAGGGATGAGAAGTGAAACAAAAGTAAAAAAAGGAGTTAAAGAAGCAGCAGGCCATCAGTGGTAACTAAAGAGCCTTGAAAACACAGCGCTGTTTCCCTTCCAATGAAAAACTGATGCCTGACGGAGACGCTTCCTCTTTCCGTCGGCCCTGCGGGTCCCAGCGCGGGTCGCGGTTCCCGAGGGCGCTCCTGCAGCGGCACCGCGGATCCCGCCCGGCCCGGCCCGGCTTCCCGGGGCACCTCCGGGGCTGCCGCCCTGCCCCAGCGAGCCCGGCTCCCCGGGGCCTGCTCCGCACCGCTCCTTGCGCTATGGAGCACTGGCACCGCGCTCTCTGCACCGCCTGGCAGCTGCCGAACGAAAAGAAACGTTTCCAAAGCGGATTTGGTTCAGGTTTGACACTGAAAACTGCCTTATAAGGTATAAAAGCCCGAAAGCAGGAAGAGGCTTTGACAAAACTAAGGAAGTTCCTCTGCGCCTGCTCGATGGAAGGGGAGGGGTTTTTTTTCTTCCACAGAGAGAAGTAACATAGAATAAATGACATTATCCGCACATTTAAAAAAAAATAAATGCACACGATCCCCCCAGACGGCGCCGGGCAGAGCGGCGACTCCCCCGAGCCGGGGCACCCTAGGGGCTCCGGGCAGCCGTGGAGCCGCGTCCCCGCTCGCCTGCCCCGGCCCTGGCCGCCGCACAAGGTCCCGCACTCCGGCCCGGACCGATGGGGACGGCCCCGACCGGCCCGAGAGCAACGCGCGGGGCCACGCCGGGACACGGCTCCCACCGGGCGGAGAGCGAAGGGCGGGGAAGGGAAGGCGGCTGGATGCTCCCCCGGCCCGGCCCAGCCCAGCCCAGCCCAGTCCGGCCCGGCCCATCCCTCCCGGCACCGGCCCCGCAGCGGCTCGGGCGCGGCTGCCCGGCCCAGCACCGCGACCCCCGCCGCCATCTGCAGCAGCATCGGCGGCGGAACCCGCCCGGCCCCGCCCCGGGCGGCCCCGAGCTGTCAGCGGCCGCATCTCACCCCGTGCCGCAGTCCACCACGCAGGCCGGGAGCCGCCCTGCCATGCTGGTCGGTAGCGGCGGTGCTGGGGACGGCGGGCAGCCCTGGGCTCCGGCGGGGCTCGACGGGCTGCGCTCGGCGGCACCGAGGGACTTCCGCAGGGCGGGCGCTGCCTCCGCCCCCGCCCGCTCGCTCGCTGCCCGGCGAGCCCAAGATGGCTGACCCGCCCCGCCCCGTGACGTGCGGTGGCGCGGCCTCGCCCGCCGGGCGGAGCGCGGAGCGCCCTCAGGGCGGCGGGAGCGGCGGGGCTGCCCGGCCAGTGTATATCGTGGGTATAGAGAGGGTCAGCCGGGCTGGAAAACACCCCCGAGGCCGCCGGGGAGCGAGCAGCGCCATGTCAGACAGACCACGTGCCACGTCCAGGCTTTCCTCAAACACCTTCAGGGACATGACTCCCCCGCCTCCATGGGCAATCCATTCCAATCACAGAGCTGTTAGGGTTGGAAGGGACCTGTGGAGAGCATTGGGTCACCTAGAGCAATGACACAGGAATGCATTCAAGAGGGTTCGGAATGGTTCCGGTGTGGGGACTCCAGGCCGGCCCTGCGCAGCTGTTCCAGTGCTCTGCCACCTTCAGGGTAAAGAAATTCTTCCTCATTCTGGGGTGAAACTTCTCGTTCTTTTAGGCTATGGCCAGTACTCATCATCCTGTTGGTGGTCACCACTGAAACGAGTCTGGCACCGTGCTCTTGGTACCTGTCTTTGAGATGTTTATATGCATTAACGAGATCCTCAGTCTTCTCCAGACTAAACTGACGCAGCTCCCGCAGTCCCTCCTTGTAAGAGAGATGTGACAGATCCCCCTCATCATCTTTGTCCCAAAGAGGGAAAGGCACAATGTACTGTTGGGGTCAGGTGTTCAGGTGGACAAAATATAGTCTGTACTCTTCTCTTTCACAAGGCTTCAGGCTTTGAAGGACAGAATGCTAAGCACTCCAGCCTAGCCCAGTCGTTGCCCTGTGGTGTACTGCAGCTACACACTACTTTTTGTTAGTTTTCAAAGTATCTTAGTGTTTTAACAGTTCTCATATTGGGTATTTCAGGTATTTTCCGTCCTTTGCTTTCTGTTCCTGCCTTGGCAATGACAAGGTGTGAGCTTCGTGGCATAATCAGATGTCAAGCAGTGAACAAATTTGGTAGTCCATCAAAATGAGCACTGGTCTTTGTCAGGGCTCAGCAGGCACCAATGGATCTTAATGGCTCTAATAAGCATCACCAGGGGTCTCCACCCCACAGTTCTTGTCCCAAAGAACTGGAGACCCAGTTAAGCTCAGCTCTGGCCCTTCAGATTTTGTCTGAGCTATGCTGTAGGTCTATGCTGTCCTAGCCTTGCTTGCTGGCTTGATATTTGACATGCTTTATCCCTCTGGTAGCCTCCACGCTGGTCCTGTCCTGCTCTGATGTCCTGACTCCACCTCGGAGCTGTGTAGCTGCAGGTGGCCCTGTGCCCCTTAGGGAACCCTCCAAGCAGTCTCACAGTGTTCTTGCTTCCTTCTTCAAGCATGTTATCCTCACCTGGTTTCAGCTATCTCTAATTAATAGCCTCTGCCTTTTCTCACTGGAGGGATAGACTAGAGTCAGTGCCAAAGCAAAGGAAGGACTAGGTACGTGCCCTTCAGGATGAGAGAGGAGAGAGCAAAACCATCCCTTTCAGTAGCAGCAGCCAGGCAGTTCATTTGAGAAGTTCAAGTCACCATCTGGCTTCTGTGGGCTGCCAGATCTTCCTGAGGAACATAGGCAAGGAAAGGAGATATTGAGAATATTAACATTTTTATTTTAATGTCAAAGCAAATTATGACTAGAACATTATGAGACATTTTACAGATAATGAAAGGGATTTCTGCAGGATATTGTGTAGCTTGTGAGCTGTGCTAAGCTAGAATATTAAAGATGAATATCTCTGAAAGCTTTTCAGAGAAAGTGCAAATAGCCCTTTCCTTTGTATGTGCTGCTGTGTGTGCGTAGGTAAATATTTATCTAAAATAACTACAGTTAGGATATAAACTACCATGTGGACTTTTCACTGTCTTCTCAGTTTTATTACCTGGTAGTCAGAGTTATATATGCAGCAGGTTCAACTGCTGCATCTGGCAGATGGAAGCATGGAATGAGAGAACAGCTTTGGGCTCCAGCTGCTGGAGTTAAAGTATCTTCCCAGAGGAGCACAAAACAAGGTCCAAAAACCTGAGGCATGTGGAAAGGATGGAGCTGGCAGGTCCTGTCCAGGCCATATAGCTCACAGAGCCTGCACAGAGGGGATCAGGACCAGAGTTAATTCACCCAGCTGCAGTGAGACTTCAGAACAGAACAATCATTAGTGTTCCATAGCTGACCAGCAATTATATTACCTAATATTCCCAAATAATGCTCCTGATTAGTCTTGCTAAACCTTAATAGCAAAGTGAAAGGACGGAGAGTAGAATGGCTGTAATAGTGTGCTGGAGACTTTCTGATAGCAGAAGCATCATTTCACTATAAAACTTTAAATCACACCCAAAAGCACTTACTGTAATGCACTCTACAGAAAATATCCCGTTGCTGAATTTATCTTTTCCTCCCTGTGAGTACAAGTGTTTTCTGGGAAATGGTGGGGCACTGAGTAGAACAAAAAGGTTGAGCAGAACAAAATAGTACTGCAGGTCATATGGAAAGTGAAACAACTCTGTTAAGCAACTCCATTGCAATCTCTTGCTATCAGTGTGTGTTCTTCCTGAGTCTGCATGAAGTATGACATTGAAAAAGAGCAGTGCTGGTGCATTTTAGTTTACTGAATTACAGTCGTATTTACATTTGAGGACCAAAAAAGCATAGGATTTCTCTCAGTGTCAAGGTGCCAAGTCAATCACAGTTTTGCCAGGGAAGGGGTTTAAAGACTGAACTCCCTGGCCATGAGATCTCAGGTTTCATTTTATGAGCCTTGCCAGATGCAGTTTTCAGGTGGCTGTGGACTCAGGCGCCAGTCCAATAAAATAAAGGGGCAAGATTTCTCTTCAGGCAATATTATCTCACATTGTTGGACCATAAACACAAGTTTGATATATTAACTCATCCAAATTCAAATAGATCAATCTAAATTTCAATTCTGGTTTCTGTATAGACATTTTGTAGTTCTATGCATTGGCATCTAGATTATCTTGGTGGATATTTTTAGCATAGAAGTCTTGTGCTTAAATCACAAAATTGAGTTTATAAAGCTGAAAATCAGCTAGATCCAGCAGGGTTGCTGTGCTGATTGGTATATTTCTTTCATGGAAAGGTTTTCCAACCTTTACTTATTTCTTTGGTAAAGAAAAGCCTACAGTCTGTTTTCATGGTGTAATTTTCTGAATCTTTTCATCCTTGTTTCTCTAAAAGTCAGTTCCTGAGCTATGAAAAGTCTTTCATTGTTTCAGGGTGTACCAGAAACAAAATTTTTAATATGTAGAGGCAATGTCTTTGTATATTCTCAATCTTATCAATGAAACAGGAGTGACCAAAAGCCTGAATTGCCTTTATCTGGTAGTATCTCTGAAAGTGTTCACAAAGCATGTGGATGTGGCACTTGGGGACATGGTTTAGCTGGGAGCATGATGGTGCTGGGCTGGTCTTAGAGGTCTTTTCCAGCCTCTATGATTCTGTGAAATCCTATACAGCACACATAATCTAGAAACAGCATCCTTCTATGATGCACCAAGTCCAGCTTTTGTAAGCACAGTTAGATTGCAGGTGATCTTTTCCTAAACATCCATAATAACAGAAGTAATTACCATTGCAGAGCATCCTCCCTCTGTTGCCATCTGCCTCCAGGCAGTTTAAATGTAAACACAGAGCAAGGGAATGCAGATGAATAGGAATGAATAACGAAGAGGATTAAAGTCAGAAGGAAAGTATTTCTGTTAATCAACAGGTAAAAAGAGGTGCAGTTTATTTGATTCAGATGGAAGGAATTTGCAGACAGCTTTCTGCAAGTGTTATACAAATAAGTGGTGAGGCTCCACAATTTTCCAAGATGCAGGTATGGTTTACCAGCTCCAGCAATGCTGACTATTAAAATTTCACACAAGTACCTCAGCCTGAAGAAGTGTGTACCTAGACAAAAGCATTACAAATCCCTTGCTAAGCTGTGTGGGAAGCTTTTCAGCATCCTGCTCACTCTGGATCGTTTTCATGCAGTTAATGGCCTGCCCTTGAACATGCAGAAAGAACAACGCTGTGAATCCATATATAGATCCAGGCCTGGGAAGTGTGGTAAAGTGCAAGAGAAAAAAGCAAAAAACCAAAAACATAAGGAAGTTCCAGGGGTGGAAGGATTTTGGAAATGCCCAGGAGGGCTGAGAAGCTGATGCCTGGATCAGCATGTTGCCATTCAGATTGGCATAAACTGAATTTAAAAGGCACTTTAATATCCAGTACATCACACTGAACAGCCCTTAAGCCCAGCTAAACATGACAATAAAAGCTAGAGAAACAACCAAGAAAAGTCATGTCTAGGTTATCCATTGGACAATATGCCTTTATTGTATGTAATTATTAAAAAGTACAATGCTTAATCACTTAACTATCATATTCTGAGCATTTTAATATAAATGGGTTTTCCAATAGTTGAGAGAATACTACAAAGAGCTAAAAAACCCCAAAACATTTTATAATATAAAAAATATCCAGATAAAGGATGTGTATAGATTTCCTCCAAGGAGGGCCACAAGCAAGATTACAGTGTAATTGGTTGATTTTGGCATAGCTATAGGAACAGCCATATGGGAGGCATGTAATTTCATGGAGCTGCACATGATGAAGTCATGGCAAATTACCAGGAACTCATTTGATGTGGCTGCTCTCCAAGAGTTCAACATAGATCAACTAAAACCATTAACTTTCAAAATATAATTAGTACAACCATATTTTTTTCTAAATGAAAGCTGGGAAAAAACCCAACTATAATTCTTGGTACACTGAAACAAGGTGTGTAAGGAAGAGAGAAACTTATAAACTGGGGCTTGTTTATATCCTTGAACTGTTGTGATCATAACACTATTTTCCGTTTTATTTGGTAGGAATAACAACAAATCATGTATCAAAAGACAAACCTGGAAAAAAAATTGGCTAAAAATATGATGCCTCAAAAACTTGATGTTCTGGGCTGAGACAAAATCGGCAAAAGTCAAGGGAAACTGTGTTCCTATTTTCAGCTTGCTTTTCCATTCAAAATTGGTTATCTGTATGGTGTTATTCTGTTCTTTCTCATAACATCTTTAAAATGCCTTTATAATGCCACTGTAAGAGAGCTAGCAGAAGGATGGCAGCAGAATTCCTACAACTGCAAAGCAGGGCACAAACCTCTGCCCTTGAGTTATATCTGTACTGCACAGGCTCCACACAGTCACACCTGGGAGCCAAGGAATAGCAATGCACAGATTGCCCATGGTCAGAAAGCCTGGGCTTTCTTGTGTAATAGAAAAATTATGTGTTCTCAGTGCACCTATTTACTTCCTTGGCTGGAACAAACATGTATTGCTGCCTTTTTCATGTGACCCAGGCACTTCAGCTGAACTGAGAACCTAAATCAATCACAGCTGTAAGTGCCTGATCTGCATCAACTTCCACATTCACTGTGGCATGAACATTAATTTGAGTAAAAGCCATGATAACTCACAAATTTATGTAAAATCACTATTTTTAATTGAGTGGTCCTTTTTTTCTTTTTTTTCAGAGATGTCAACCACGTGCTAAATAAAACCAATGTGTCACCAGTTTGCAGTTTAGCAGCAGTTTAACTGTTATGTGAGCTTTCCAGCAGAGCACAGAAGCCCACAAGGGTAAATCTGAGCCTTAAAACAGTGGCAAATACCAGAGGAAGAAAAGCTGGATTGGAAAAGAGGATCAAGGTGAACCTTGTAGGTCATTTCACAAAAGAAGTAGCATGAAGAGTCATAGAGGGTGCAACGGCACCATGGGGGTTTTTTTGCTACCCAACAATTTGAAACTGTAAGTAATTGAACGTGTGACAGGTAAACAAATGGGTTTCTGTTCTGAGACATTTTTCTGGTTTCACCATTGCTTATCAACTTTTGAGGGGGTTTGGCTGCTAATATCTGACCTGTTATTCTAAACGGCTTTTCATAAGAGGATTGCTTAGAAACACTCATATTATATGTGTTTGGATTTTTCCTTGGTGTGTGAATTTTGATAAAAATATATTCTATTCAGTTGACCCAAACTGTTGACTCCTCAGATTAGCTTTCAGAAGACAATAGATGTTATAAGGTTTTTATATTACATCTATGGTCATTGTGCCACATTACTCTTACTGTATTTACTTCAAGATAATGCAGGGAGGAGAGGAGAGCTAGGAGGAGAATTTGGAAGTCACAGGGACAGGTGTCCTTCTCTGGATGCAGCAGGGTGCTGCTTGAATATATAGTGTCAGTCATCTGGATATTATAGCATCCACAGTTCTATTGGAGAAGCACTCTCCAATTGTCTCTAGACAAAATAGGGCATAACTAAAAATACCCCTTCTGATGGGTTAAATTATTTGGCTGCCTTCTTTCTGACAGGATAGGGAATGTTCTCTCACAGAATAGGGAATGTTCCCTCCACCAGATCTGGGGGAAGGCAGTGAACAGCTTGGGCAGCATCTTTTTCAATTATCACAGCTATCTGCAGTCCAAGTTTCTTATTAAGATCTATGATTTATTTAGAAACAATATACAATAATGCTTAAGTTAGTCAGCAGTGGAACACTTTAAAAAGACTGTGTTCTTCGATAAGTATATAACTCAATCTATTTCTAGTGAAAATGCCACTTACCTGCAAAATGAAAACAATTTCAAAGCACTCTTTCTGAATGCTGGGTGCCTATATACAGGGTTTATTCTATCTGTTTGGTAATATATAAATAAACTATTAACTCATTTCTGTAAAGTTGGGATTCCTTGCTTGTCAAGCTCAAAGACTCTAGGAAATTTTCCTGAAATAATACCTTAATGAATCACCAAAACATATAAAAGCTGATTTATAGCTCTACAGTGCTGTCTGGCACTGTGAGGATCATGTGGATGTCTTTGAAGAAGGCCAGAGCCTATTTTTTATGATGGTGTTCACGTGTCCAGTATCAAAAATATATCAAAACTAGCACATTGTATCCAAGTGTTTCTCTCACTCTGCTGCTTTAAAAAAGAATATTATAAGCAAACAGTCTGGTAAATTATGCTAATGAATATGTAAATTGGACAAAATCTTCTAGACAAACAGATTACATTAATTATGTTAGTCCTTACTGTGAGAATAGGGGCATTAAAATCTCTATTTAGAGCACTACATGCCTGTTCAATTTGGTGTGCCATCCTAACAAGCCAACAGACTTGACCTTTATGAACAATTCACTTTGAAACTGTTTGATCTAAAAATAATGCACCGCAAAGCCCCAGACCAGTAGCTCTGTCCATGCAATTCCTCACCTGATAAAATTTCATTTTTGGTGCAGTTTAAGAGCATCTGCATTGAGAAGACAACTGGTTTTAGAATATGTATGAAACAGAACTTTACCTCCTGTATTTCGCTGTAGAACAGCTTCCAGTTTAATCCATTTGTGTGTTCTCTTTAGAACCCACACATGCACAGGAGGTCTCCCTTGCTAATGGGGTAAGAACCAACGTGGGACATTGTTTTTTTTTGCTTTTAGACCCTTCCGAGGAGAATCCCTGCCTTCTCTGGAGCATTATACATTCCCAGTTCCCTATTGCCATATCGGGCAATGCTTGCATTCCCTTTGAATACCACCTTATGTTGCAATGTGCCTCCGTGAATCATTGTGATTATTCACCCAGGAATGTGCAAAAGCACAAATGTAAAAATCTGTTCTGTGTTCTGAACATAGGGGTCAGATTATCAGCAGTTCCATCTGATTGGACTTGTGCTGAGAGAACTGCTTGACCTGACCTTTAGGAGAGTTGCTTTAATGGGGATAATCAGTGTAAATATAAAATGTACTTTTGGCTCTCTGTTAAGGCCTCTTTGGTGTTTTTGGATCACATCTCCAGCAGGACAGGTATTCATGCTCACACGTGCATTTCTGCCAGCCCTGGTGTTCAAGTGGCTTTCTGGTTGTCTGTCGGAGAAGGGAGACGCGGACACCAATTCGGTCATCAGCAAAGTCTCGTTTATTGATACGCAGAGTGGCGATTAAATACAGTGCTTAATTAGCTCATGCATAGTGCAAAATCTGAGCTCATCATTGGTCTAGCTGTGCGGCTTAGCTAAGCACTTCGGCATTCATGTTTTTCTCAATTCTGCGTGTCTTCCTTATCTCAAGGACACTGTATCCGTGAGACTGAGGCCCACTTTGCTAGCTTTGCTAAGTTGATCTGACTATGGCCTTTTTCTTCCAGCTATTCCTGCAGCAGGCTCTCTACACTTCCCCCGTTTTCTTTTTGAGCTAGAAGAGTGGTATGTCAAGCTTTGCTGACAGTCTTTTGAATAAAATTTTGTAAGCAAGTTATCAAGCAAGGTAGCAATAAAGCTAAGCACAAGAATATATCTAACACTATAATAGCATACTTAATAACAGTTTGAATCTATCCCCTAAGACCTAGGCTTTTTAACCACTCGTCAATGCCCCAACCATCTTCTTCTTTTAGGTTGTGTAATTTCTGCTGCGTGTTTTGTATCTTTTTGTGGATGGACTCAGAGTGGTTAGATAAATTCATGCAGCACATTCCCTTGAACTTCTTGCAACCATACTGGCAACCTTACTAGGCAGGTTTTAAAAGGATTTTGTACTCCTCCTAGACTTAAGCAGATTGATTCTTGTCTTGTTATGTTAGTGAATGTTACCTATACGTTTTCCCGAGGCGCATGCTGCATTGGAAAAGATTTTGTGTGAGCAAAGTTAGCAAGCATAAGCAGTGTAATGATTATCATTTTGATTTCTTTGGCGGCCTATTCTTTTTACGCCCTGTATTGCTCCCTGTTATCTGCAGTTGTTTTACCTCTTCTATACTTTGATTTAATACCTCCTCTGGGTCTGTACCGGGCTTAATTGGTCCTACCTGAGGCCAAGGCAGGTGTGGGACTTTATGTCTGCATCTTGCAGCGATAATGTGTGAATTTGCATAGATGTGCTGCCTCTTAATCCAGTTGGTAAGTTCCCACCGGGCCCAAGCTAACAGGAGCTGTTCTGGTTCTGTTCCACCCACGAGCAGTCCCCACAGCCCCCGCACTTTAGGGCTACCCAGGCTTCACACCATGACCCCCCACACGCACAACAAGGACGGCTGCTGAGAGGCTGTTCTTTCTAGTACCCGTGTCTCCCGTGTTTTCTTTTGTAGCTGTGTGAGTGCACCGAGTAGGTGGTTGGCAGTACTCCAGATGGTAAGATCGATGGGCGAGGAGATATTTCGGCGGGAGACAAACCCCTCATCGATGCAGCGTATAATACCCTTGAGGGCTTCATGTTGTTGTGGGGTCACGGTTACGGGTGCGGTTGGGTCAGTTCCTTTAAGTAGTGGCCTGAGGGAGTCTAGCAAGGAGTTGGGTATCCCAACAATCGGCTTGAGCCATTGCAGATCTCCTAGCAGTCGCTGTGCCTCATTTAGAGTGGTGATTTTTGTTGTAAGCTGGAGCTTCTGCGGCCGTACGATTTGGTCTGTGATAGACCACCCCAAGTACCTCCATGGTGTGGATCGCTGTATTTTTTCTTGAGCTATTATGAGGGATGCCTTTGCTAGGGTGCTTTGAATTTCCTGCATCTGAGTGTCTGTAAATGCTGATTCTTGAGCAAAGAGGATATCATCCATATAATGATAAATAATTGTGTTGGGCCACTGTATCCTCAATGGTTGTAGTGCGGCATCCACATACAGTTGGCACAGGGTAGGCGAGTTTTTCATTCCTTGTGGAAGAACAGTCCATTCATACCGTTTATCAGGTTCTTCTCTGTTTATTGCTGGTAGGGTGAACGCAAATCTTTTAGTGTCTTGAGGGTGTAAGGCAATAGTGAAGAAGCAGTCCTTTAGATCAATGATTAGAAGAGGCCAATGCTGTGGGAGCATTGCTGGGTTGGGGAGGCCTGGCTGTAATGCCCCCATTGCCTCCATCTGATTATTTACTGCCCTTAAATCATGTAGAAGACGATATTTTCCTGACTTCTTTTTGATCACAAAAATTGGCGTGTTCCATGGGCTTGTTGAGAGTTTTAAATGTCCTTGTTGGAATTGTTCCTTTACGAGTTGATGTGCTTGTATTAGACTTTCCCTTGTTAGAGGCCATTGCTTAACCATTACCGGTTCATTGGTAGTCCAGGTGATTGGGATTGGGAAAGTCCAAGCAATGGCAATTACCCCAAAGAGTGCTCGTTGGATAAAACGACCCCCATCTGAGCCAAAATGTCCCTTCCAATTAGGCATTGTACCGATGGTGGTAATGCAACTACGGACAACACAGTCACCAAATCTTGCCCATCTATAGTGATCCTTATTGGAGGAGTTTTTCTGGCAAGGGTGAATCCTCCGACGCCTGTCACGGTATCCGTGGTCTGCATTGATGGCCAGTTGTGGGGCCATTTTTCTGGTGAGACAATGCTGGTATCTGCCCCAGTGTCTAGGAGTCCTATCATTTCTATTGTCTCTCCTGCATAGGTTAGTTTCACCTTCTTTTTGGGTCTGGTATGGAGATCCATTGTGAGCATAGCAATACCTGATGATCCGAATCCTTGGTCTCCACGTGGGGTTTGTCTTTGTGGTTGAACACCCCGGCTCAACTGTGGAAGTGGAATAAATTGAGCAATACGCTGACCTGCCTCAATTGTCAGAGGAGGAAAAGGAGTATAAACCATTATTTGTATTTCTCCCGTGTAGTCTGCATCGATGACACCTGGCAGCACAAACAGTCCTACAATGGAGCTCGACGAGCGTCCCACTATTAGTCCTCCATAAGCTTGTCCTTTGATATTTATTGGGCCATAAACTCCCGTTGGGACTTTGACGGAGCGAGCTGTCATCAAAGATGTTTTTACTGCGGCTGTTAGGTCGAGTCTCAGGCTCCCTGTTGTGGCTGGTTGTAGACAGGAGATGGCGCTGGTGTCACGGCGGCTACTTGTGACTGGGGCCAATATGGCGGCGGCCGCCGGGGGCTGATCGGCGGCGCCCGTCGGGTCGCGCCGCATCCACCCGCATCTGTAGCAGCGCGCCGAGGGAGGCCGGTGGTCGTTCGATGTGGCTGGGGCCGCCGTAGAAGCACGGAGCGGAGCAAGAGCGGCTAACACCTGTGACTGTGTGGACTCGGCTTGTTTCTGCAGCCCTAAGCCTAATTCTTTTAGTGCATTAACTAAGAAAACCTGCGCCCCTCTCATATACTCTGGGACTCCTGCCTTTTTAATAGCAGCAGCAGCCTTATCTACAAAGTCCCCAAAGGATTTATTTCTTCTCTGTTTTATCCCCATATACATGGGTATGCCTGAGCTATCTTTGACTTGATTGATGGCATTCCTTACTAGACGCACGGCTTCCCTAACTTTGTCGGGTCTCGAAATCATTTGAGCCTCTGTCCTGCGGTATTGTCTTAACTCCATTAGTTTGTCTATGGTAATTCCAGCTAACGGATCTCCCGGGCCCCTCTGTACTGCAATTGACTCCTGAACAAGAGCTTGCCAGTGGGCGTTAAATAGCAACTGCTGATGTTGCGTGAAAATCAGTTTCACTATACTTCTCATATCATTTGGCAACAGCAGGTATGTATCGAACAAGAAATCTAGCATTTGCTTAGCTGGCTCACTCCGGAAACCAAACTGACTCACTGTCTGTCTTAGCTGGGCTAGCAGCTTCCAGTCGGGAGGCGAGTATGCTCCTACTTGGACGGCTTGTCCTTGCTGGTTTATTCCCTGTGTATACGTGACGGGGAAAGCCCAGGTTTTCGCTGCGTCAACAGCGCTCTCGTCCCCAGTCTCCAAGCCGTGTCTGGCTAGCATACTCCACGCCTCCCCCCGCCGTCTTGCCATCTCCTCCCACAGGTCGCTTTCCGCCCTAGGGACCGGAGCTGGCTCCACGGTGGGCTTAGGGGCGGTAGGCTCAGACTGGCAAGGGGATTTTTCGCCGCCGGTCTGGGGCCCTTCGCTGTCGGAAGGCGGGGTTACTCCGCCTTCTGCAATTGTCTCCGCCGCCGCGGCGGAATCCTCCTCAAGCTCTTCTAAGGGGGGTGCCGAGGGCCAAGCGCAGCTAGCCATGTCTGTCATTCCTGCCGCCTCCCCAGAGATAGGTATTTCTACTCTGGTCGTGCTGGGTGCTCGGGGCTCATTATCACCATACTGAGCATTCCTTTTATATGCCTTTACTGCCTCCCGAGCCGCCTTTCTCTCCGCCTGCTGCTTTAGCAGTGCGTTGTGAACTACCCGCCAGATCTTTCCCAGCTTTTTTGCTGTTTTATCATCCTCTAATACCGCCTCCCACAGTGCATCCCCTAACTTACGCCACTCATTCAAATCATGCACGGTGTGAGGATTAGAGAATAAACCTTTAGCATAATCCCAGGCTAACAACCCCGGTATGTCCTTCCTGGGATTAATTTCTTTTAACCTTAACTTATCTATGTGTAGTATATAGTATATATATATGTATATATGTAGTATATGTATATGTACTATAAATAAATCATATGCTGCTTGCCTGTCCATTTTTCGTCGTCAGCGCTGTTGCAACTCTCCGGCTTCGGCAGCACGTATGGCCCAGGACCACCTTTATGGCTCCTGGGGGTGTCTTCCCTACGTCGTTTGACACCGACCCGGTTGCAGCAGGCCCCAACTCTACTTCACCGACCGTGGCGCGTTCTCCCCCGTTTTCTGAAACCGTTTTCTTTTCAGCGACGGAGGCACGTCGGGGTTCACCAAATGTCGGAGAAGGGAGACGCGGACACCAATTCGGTCATCAGCAAAGTCTCGTTTATTGATACGCAGAGTGGCGATTAAATACAGTGCTTAATTAGCTCATGCATAGTGCAAAATCTGAGCTCATCATTGGTCTAGCTGTGCGGCTTAGCTAAGCACTTCGGCATTCATGTTTTTCTCAATTCTGCGTGTCTTCCTTATCTCAAGGACACTGTATCCGTGAGACTGAGGCCCACTTTGCTAGCTTTGCTAAGTTGATCTGACTATGGCCTTTTTCTTCCAGCTATTCCTGCAGCAGGCTCTCTACAGTTGTCAGCATGCATGAAGGTTACACGTGCAGTCCACTCCTCCATATGATTTCTCTCAATGGCATGGTAATTCTGTCGTTCAGAGCACTTCCAAAAGGTTTACTTTCAATTTACTTTTTGGTTTGCTTGAATAGGTTTTCAAATGGTTTTTAAAATTGTCTTTTTAAAAACAATTAATGATTACAATTCATCTACTGAAAATAATTGTGTGATAGCAATTTAGTAATTTTCAGTCTGAGAAATTCCATTGCCAATTAAGCTTCCTGTTTTCTTTCCTATTATAAATCAGCAGAGTAAAGAGACTGAAGTAAGTGATGACAAGTTCCCCAAACGAGTTTTGGTCATGAGTTTTACTCATCTCTAATTTCATTACTAGCTAATATTTGCAAATAATGTTCAGTAGGAAGCAGAAAAGGCTCTCAGTTCCAATTAATTTTCTACAGCTTTTAAAAGTAATGGTTGATATAAAATTACATCACAAAAATATTTGTGGTTTTTTTCTTCTATTACATTTGCAGAATAACATTTTTCCTGTAAGTAGTTCTCATAGTGATCAGCATAGATTTTATTCAAAATAATACATGTTTAAGCACTAAGACTTCTTAGAGCCTTTTCATCAGGTAAAACATTTAAGAAAACTTCCATGTAGCAGCTCAGCAAGGGTCAGAACCACAAAATGTTTGTAAATACACAAAAAAGGGTCTGAAAACAGAATGGAAATTGTAACTTTAACAGTCTAACTATATTCTATGTATTCATATGAATGTTTTCATTTCAGCCTCTCAAGAATTGGACCAGATGGAGAGGAAGGCAGTGGGGATAATTGGGCAATTAAATCATTCCCTGAGTCACAACAGGCTTCTTGCCAAGCTGGACTTAGGATGCGAGAACACCTCAAGGACAGTTGAAGACAAATATAAGATTGTCAAATAAGAGACATGGTTCAAACAAGTTAAAACTCAAATAATGCAAAGGTGAAATGGAACAAGGATTATAAGTTGTGTGACAGGATTGTTATCCAATCGCCTAAACCCAAGCAAAACAACATTTTCTGTTATGTCACAAGACTCTGCCTCAATAAATCCATAACAGCTCTTGCATTACTGGGTTCACAAAAGGGATTAGCCAAATTCATGGGTCCATCAAAATCTATTAAATGCATTGGCTGAATAACATCCTTCCAGATAAGGATGCTGGTACTCATTTATTTCTAAAAACTAGAAGGATGCACCGTGGAAAGAACTCCCTTGTTTCCAACACCATTTTCCCAGGCATCCATTATGAGGCATTGGGAAGACATCAGGAGTCTGAGCTAGATGGACTTTTGATCTAACCCAACAGGACAGGGGAACACTCCAGTGTCGTGCATCCTACACCGAGTCTGGTCCTGAACACTCAGACTGTGTCCTTTCCCTAAGGAGAAGTTGATCAAAACTGACTTTGTCAGTTTGAATTTTTAATACAGTTTCTTCTGTTGCTTTGCCTTGTTCAGCAACGTGAACATCTTGTTCATCAAAGATCTGTTCCAAATTCTTTTGAAGGAAGCATTTCTCTAAAATAAGTAGATTCAATTCCTTTGTAGAGCTCTATTGTGAGACCAACAGAGTATTAAATTTCATTCTTGGGATCTGATCTATTACTTCCAAATCAGCTTTTATATTCTTGTAAGTAGAACATATATGAGCAGATGCTAAATTCAAATTTTCTTGATAAATGCAATTTAGGAGGTTTGCATGTTTTGTGAATGTTTTATCTTATGAAAATATTACAGTGCTGCTGGGAACTAGATATAATTTTGTTTTGCCTACGAAAATGCTATGCTATGTAACTAAAATATTTACAGCAAGAAAAATAAATATGCGGTATATGTATGCTTTCAAGATATTGTTTTATTGTTTTATCACATGTGTTTACTAAAATCTAATTCCTGAAAAAGGTGCAGTAAAAACAAAAATGAAATCATTCTCATAATAGTTTCTTTCAGAGAAGACACAAGATCATCATGGGAACTTTTACAATGGGAAGCAAATTACTTAATCAAGAGCTAAAAATAGAGAAGTCCTGTGATATTTTAAAGTGTAATAGCTACAAACTTCTGGCCTTCTGACAATGTTGACCTGTTTATCTCAAGATGCCCCAGGAACCACAAATGCCTCATCCTGTGATGAAGAAATCTTGGTACTCCACCTGAAGGACAACAGTGCCCTCCTGTTTGCCTGCCCCAGTCAAAATGCTTAAAATCAAAACCTTAACAAGGTGGATTTAACTCTGTTGCCATATTGAGGTGCCAACTGCTGCATTGCCTCTTAAAGAAGAAAACTCATATACATGAGAGGAACACATGGAGCTACACCCAGAAAGCTGGTCTTAATTCAGGGGGGATTTCATGTTCTTTCCACTGTCAAAGGAGACTAAAGCATAAAAATAGAGAAAATCTGTATAGCAGATATTTTGTCATCACTACTGCCGATCACTGTGGGAAGGCATTTTCCAAGGGCAACAAACCAAGCTGAACTTTTTTGTCAATGCGTGATCAGGTAAGACAAGAGCCTGGGAATCTCAGCTTTCCCTGCTGCCTTATTTATTCTCCCTGTTCAAATGCAGTAGCTTGTTTTTTGTTTTCTTCTTTAGTATAAAACATTCACCCCATTTTAATATAAATTATGCATAATATTTTTCAATATGTTATCTAGTAAAGGCACTATTAGCTGTAGGAAAGTATTGCATGCAGTTTCTTTGTCATAGTACTGTAGTCATAACTCTTTGGTTTTCTCTTCAGGTTTTGCTGCTGATGAACTGACTTGGATAAGCCGTGTAAGTTTACTGAATCTCTGTATAAATACTAAACAAAGATCTGCTAGACCCAAGAAAATTAGATGCTGTGAGATGCATGCATGTTTTTGCAGTGTCATTTTATATATTTTCCAACTTCTCTTTATTCTACAGAATGCACCATTTCAAGAGGACTGCTATTTTCCTGAAGCTTTGTCTAAGAAATTCAGTTTACCTAAAATCTCTTTATAAAGTTGTGAAGTCACAGTTTCATGTAAAAGCACCATATTGCACATTTTGCCAGTTTTGGCTGAAAGCCAATCGTGAAAGTGAGGCCAGAAGAGCAACAAATCAATACTGTATTTATAATGTATACTCAAAGTACATCAAAAAAGGACTGTTTGAACCAAGAGCATAATTCATTGCTCGTCCATGAGCCATTTATGCTATAAATGCTTCAGGGTAGGGATTGTATCTTACTGCTTCTAACAACCAGTTTTATGGGGCATCAGACTAGTTGGATGTCTCTTAGTGTTATTATATGCAAATTAAAATACAGCTGGATTAAGAAATTCAGGATCACAAAAAAAAACCCCTCAGACCGGTGTCACACTAAAAGTTCTTCAAATTTGAGGGGTTTTGGGGGGGGTTTGTGTGGTTTTGTTTGTTTGCTTGTTTGTTTGTTTTAAGAAGTAGCTTTTTTTTATCTACGGGAAATAAGTCAAGGCGAGCAGCAAAACTCACCCAGATATATGATGATCACATTTTTATATGAGAGGGAGTGGATTTTTTCAATCATTAACCTATAGGAAGGGTAAATACAATGTTTGATTTCAACAGTTTGTTACTATGAGTAGCATTTAAAATAACTTCACATCTATATCATCACTTAATGTATCACTTATGTATCACTTAATAACAATTAAATACTTTTTATTCATGTGCATTCATTGCTTACTATTGTTTCCTAGGAATTTTTGCTGTAAACTTCCCAAAATATGCAATAGCTAAATTTTGCAAAAAGCTTTATTTCTGTTAGCTGGTAATTACTGAATAATCTGCAAGATGTGACATACACCTGCTTATCTTTAGGTTGGTATTGTGAGCTTAATTCTCAAATATTAATCAACAGTGACTACAGAGAGTACTAACATTGACTGCAAAACCAAACCAAACAGGACCAGAATCTGATTTTGCAATTTTATCTAAGCCTATGATAGTTCATTTTATTCAATATTTTTGATAGACTTTGTCTATTATTTCCTTTTACAGCTTGTTAGTCACTAACATATGCATCTCAAAATTTTGCTTTAATTTAGCTTGCGTGTCTAAACAATATCACTTTTTTTTGCTCTTGAAAGTGTGTTGATAGGGAAGCAGACATGTATTTTAAAAGTTTAATTTGTTGTCACTACTTTCAAGTCCTGTGAGATTTTGTATCACAGAGCATAAAGATTATGGTAACAATGAAACTAAGATTCCACCACCTCTCTGCATTTTAGGATATTTCTCATAGTGTTCATGGTCTTGCACACTTTGGTTTTTCTTCTTCCTCTTTTTAATTTTTTTTTTTACAGACTAGTTTCAAGCTCCATCCCACTTCTCCATGTCTGGTTCTTCATTCCGTGCTCTCTTCTCTGTTCCTCTGTATTGTAGTGGGGTGGTGGTTTTTTTTGGTTTTTTTTTTTTTTTTTTGGCGTGCTTATCTTACAGTTTTGGAAGAGCCTGTATAAATGCGCGTGGCTCTGGGGCAAGCTCTGCTCCATCAGAGCTGTTCTGCCATTCCCTCATTAGAGACGGTCGATCTCTGTGGAGCCGAGGCGGAGCTGCCCGGGAGCCGCGGGGGGATGGACCCCGCTGGTGCTGGGACCAGCGGGAACCCGGGCTTAGCAGCCCGCTCTGGCTTTTCCCCGTTGTGCAGAGCGCTCCTTCCGCGTTCCCGTTCCCTCGGGCACGAACCGGGAGCGGCCCCGGAGCCGTGCCCAGCGCGGCGAGCCCGGCGGGACACGGAGCGGAGCGGGCACCGTGGGCTGCAGACGGGATGGGCATGGGGATGGGAACGGGATTGGGAACGGGATAGGAATGGGGATGAGGATGCGGACGGGGAAGGGGGGCAGAGATTTGTCCTGGGACGGAGATAGGGATGGAGGCGATGGCGATGAAGGGGACGCTGATAGGACTGGGGTTAGTGATGGCAATGGGATCGGGGATGGGGATAGGGATGGGGACGGGGATGGTGATGGTGACAGCGACGGGGACAGTGATGTCCGCGCCGCCCCTCCCGCGGCCGGGCGAGGGGCGGGCAGCAGCGCAGGAGTGTGGAGCTGCTGGCCGAGCGGGTCGATGGGGCCGGCCCGCGGGCGGGGCGGGCGGGGCGGTCGCTCGCGGGCTCGGGGATGGATTGCGGCTGTCCGGGCGCGGGCGGGCGGTGCCGCCGCCGGACGGAGCGCGGGGGGCGCCGGGCCCGGCGCGGCCTCAGGTACCGGGAACTGGAGCGGGGCCGGGAACGGGAGCGGGAAGGTCCCGCCGCTGCCGGGGGTGGCGCGGGCGAGAGGCCCCGCAGGGCTGAGCGGGGCCGGTCCCGGGAGGGAACTTTGTCCCCATGTCCGCCCGGGCCGGGGGTGTGCGGGTGCCCCGTGTGCCCCGTCCCGTGAGAGCGGAGTGCGGGACGCGCTCTCCGCTCCCCGCCTCGGGGCAGTTCCCCTGGCCGCGCTGGGGGTGTTTGTGGGGGGTTTCGCTGTCCCCAGAGCCAGCCTGTGCCAGCAGTGACCGGGGAAGTGACTGCGCCCCTGAGCTCGGCACTGGCGAGGCCACGCCTCGGGTGCCGTGTCCTGTTCTGTGCACTCGTACAGGAAAGACATTCAGGCGCTGCAGCGTGTCCGGAGAAGGGCAGCGGAGCTGCCGAAGGGTGTGGAGCACAAGTCCTATAAGCAGTGTCCGAGGGAGTTTAGCCTGGAGTGAAGGAGGCTTTGGGGAGACCTTGTTGCTCTCCACAACTCCCTGACAGGAGCCAGGTGGGGGTCGAGCTCCCAGGCAACAGTGACAGGACAAGAGGACACTCAAGCTGCGCCAGGGAAGGTCCAGGGTGGACATTTGGAAGAGTTTCTTTACAGAAAGGGTATTAAACAATGGAATGGGCTGGCCAGGGAGGTGGTAGAGTTGCCATCCCTGGAGGTGTTTAAGGAAAGCCTGTGCCATGATCTGGTTGACAGGGTGGTGTTCGGTCATGGGTTGGATTCGATGATATCAGAACTCTTTTCCAACCTAATAGATCCAGTAATTCTGAGCTGGCACCTTTGTCCTGCCTCGCTGGGGGTGTGAGAGGTATGTTCATCTCCTGCTTGGGCTGAGGCTCCCTTTCCTTTTCCCCTGCAGTTTTCAGTGTTCTAGGTGTGAGTGCAGCACACTCATTCTTTCTCCCCCGAGGTCCCCAGAGCTTGAGACATATATCTTTTATTTTAGGCATCCACTTTTCTCTGAGTGCATTAAGAAGATTTGGTCATTTCCTTCTCTTTGTTCCTGCTACTTTTCCCCAGATATCTGTCGGCAGGAAGGAGACCTCCATTCACTCTGAGTGCTGTGATTTCGCCAATTTCTGCCTTGCCTGGAAGGCTCAGCTTCCAGCTGCCAGGGTGTCTCTCTGAAAGCTGCCCTGCTGGTTCTTATCAGGAATCTGTGTCTGTATAGCCTGTGACAAAGCACGATATGTTTAGTCCTTGCACTAGACAAGATTAGATCTGCAGCATGTGAAATGGATGTCATTTGTAATCCTTAGCTAATGTTAAATGTGGAGCTACTGGTGTCTGAGAGGTTGCTCTGTACGTGGTGAAGTTTAGAGAGGCCTTGGCAGCTTGACATGGAGTTTTTTCTCTTAATGTTGCTGGACAAGAATAACAAGGAGGTCAGTGTCTGTTCTGCTTGTCAGCTTTCACTCTGCAGACCTGAAAGTTGGGTATTTCTAACTCATTGCAGTCAGACTTCAAGTCCAGCAGGGTCACAGCCTTGCTGGAGGTGCTGCAGGAATTACTGAGAGCTGTGTGCTTGGATAGGCTGGTAGCTGCTAAGGGCTCTGAGGTATAAAACAGATTAATACTCTGCACTACCAGTTCTGTATAGGAAAATTTGTTTGAAGCATTGTTTCATGAATTTTCAGTACGTGCAAAATAGGAAGCTTTCATTTCATCCGTTAAAACATTCAAACATTTATGTTTTTTTCATTCCTTAGATACCCAGGTCCAGCTGTGCCATGACAGTTTGATAGCATGACTGTTACATACCTCCAGATTCCTAAAACATATCTTTGATTAAGCTATTTTGGTAATAAAAATCAAGTGTTTTCTGTGCAGACTTTGGTCTTGTGTAACGTCCTATGTGTATGGTAGCAGTGATCTCTACTTGCAGAATTCAGTACTGGCATAGAAAACTTGGTTGATTTTTTGAATCTTTTGCTTCACTGTTTTCTAAGATCCTACAGGAAACTTTATTTGAGTAAAAATGACAGGGCTGCAGTGAATCTAATAGTAATTTTGCAAAAGGCTCACTTTTCCATCATCAAACCTTTGGAGGTTGAGTGGACATCAGAATTGTATTAGATTAATGTTGCTTTAATATGTGCTTACAGATTTTGACATGTAAATTGCTTTGCTTTCAGTTTTGTTTTTTTTCTGGTTAAAGTGAGAGCAGTGTCTCTGTTTCTCTTATCTCAAAAACAATCCAATATGAAACAGGAATCACCTGATGACAGAATATGTTAAAAGGGGGAGGAGGTTGTATCCCAGAACTTGTATTGTTGGAGCAGCTGGTATAACTGGAAAAACTAAACCCACTTATTTTGCTTGCCAGCTTTATCTTGATATGTTGTCTTTCAAATAGTATATGAAATAATCTTGAGTAAATAGAAGGAAGAATTTCCAGTTAACTTGCTTGCACCATGGCTTGTGACTGAGATGCTGTTCTGTGTCTTTTTGACATTCTTGTTATGTCCTTTTTTTCTGTTTTTTGGTGGTGGAGGGGAGAAACAGGCTGTGTGTTTTCCTCCTGGAACAGCAGTACTTCTGTTTTGCAATGATTTGGCAACTCTTTGGCCTATAACATTCTCTTCCCTAATTGTCAGTGCAGTAAAAGTTTGTGAATTTCATGTGATTTTCTATTTTTGCACAGAACTTTTAATGTGGAAGCAATCTGCACAAAGAAACAATTGATGCTGTCCAAATAAGATTGCACATGAGGTATCAATGGTGCAGTTTTATTTCCTGCCCTCAGAAGTTGCTTGTTGCATGTTCAGGAGAGGAGAGTTGGACAGGCTGCTGAGCCTGTTGCCTTTAGTGCAGTCAGCTATATGAACACGAGATGTAGACTACACAATGAGACTGCTTTTTATATCTTCTTGATATCATAAATTGAAGTGGTGACTCTTCTTACATGATCTAGGATACTGCAGCATTTTAAAATCAAAGTATGGTGTCATGACAAGAAAAATTTTAATGTTTATTTTTCAGAAGATCTTCATGTAACTCGCTGAAAAATGGTTCTGCAAGATGACAGTACCAACTCTAAGACTGTTGGAATGGTAAATAAATTAAAAAAAAAAGAGATTTTAAAAGGTTTCAGTGCTGTTTGTTGAAAATTATAATGATATTAAGAAATGTCTTTTAAATGAATATTCCTTTAAATATCAGATTTAAGCTGTTATGTTTAGTTACACCATGTGGAAAGCAAATTTATTTCCTAATAATGGAAACAAAGGGCAAATATGCTGAAGTTTCTGCTCTATTAATAGAGTAGAATATGATATTTACTTTTAAGCTATAATTTTTATTGCAGTCTCTGTGTCTTCCGATGGCTTAAATTTATCATAACTTTGTGCACTTGATAAATTAAATGTTCTGTAAGGGTAAAGCCCTACAATAATAATGCCAAGGTTGTGGCTTTAATCCCTGGGCCATTCACTTAAGATTTGGACTTTACAATCCTTGTGGGTCCCTTCCAACCCAAAATATTCTGTGATTTTGTGACTAATTGTCTTGGTGTTCAAGATCTACAGTGAGCATTGTCTTTGTGGAATAGAAGACAAATAATCACATGCTTTTGTCTTAAAAAATGCATCTTCCGTTTTTTTGGTTTCTTTTAAACAGTTATGATTATTTGATAAACTGTGGGAAAGGTTTGAACTTGCTGTGTGTAAATGTTGACTTCGGTAGGGGCTAAACTCTTTATGAGTTTCCTCTTAATCTAATAGGGGAAAAGCATGAATTTAGCTATTGCACTTCATTAACAGTTTACAGGCTCTCAGCCATGCTTGACAGGTGATCAAATCTAATTTTGGGTAAGCATTTAATTTTGTCCTTGCTGCTACTTCTGTTTGGGATACTAATTTGAGACTTCTTAGCATAGTGTGTGGCTCCTGTTGATTCAGGATATCCCTAAAACAGAGCTTAGCAATATTTCACATTAATAATAATAATAATAATAATAATAATAATAATAAAAATTCCAGCACTTCCAGGCAATAAAACTTATGGGTCTATTTTGTGTAATGTTTATTTTCCTATATAACAGTTTTAAAGGGGATTTTATTGACTGTATTCATAGGATCTGAGTTTTAAAATAAAAAAAAAAATATGTAAGGTGATGTTTTGTTTCAATACAATAATAATGCTGTATCCATTTAAGGAAAGACACTGGGCTTTCACAAGACATAACATGGAGGTGCCTTATCTTTCTAGATTATTTTAAGGCCAACAAGCCTGTATGTTCTTCCATTTCCTTCCTAGTTCAAATGTTTAAATTCTTTGCTTAGGAATGTACACTTAAGAAATAGTGCCTTTCTCTGCATAGCTTAGAAAATCAGAACTTAACATCATCAGGTTCTTGTTCTTCATGTGAACCTTCTATAGTCAATTAATAAGTAAGGGATTGTGTTCTTTGTAATATCAAAAGTAGGTAAGGATCTGTTTTCTTGCAATTCAGGGCTGCCCTGCTGGCATTTTTGATGCAGACCAATTCTTAAGGTTCTAGGTCTGTATGTCCCCAACATTTAGGACTTGAGCTGCAGAAGACACTTGTGGAACTTGAATTTTTAGGCAGTATTTTGCCAAGATAAATGGTTAATATATCTATGACACAATGTTTCACACTTTTTTTTTCTTTTTTAGGAGACTCTCTTCACTTTGACATGAAGTGTGAAGTTTGTTAGTCACCACTTTTGGTTTTTTTCCAGTTATTGTGGAAGGTAATATGAGAAAAGTCTTATTCGTGTATGTTCATTTCTATCAGAGCCTATTACCCTCAATGTACAGAAGCCAAACATAAAAGTGTGGAATTGTATTTCATTGCAAGCTCATGAGTACTGTTACTAAGTGGGACAATGTGTCTGTCAAAAACTTCTCAAAATGGTAGTTTCAATCTGTCTTTGCATTTTTGCTTTTTGGGTGATGTTTTACAGGGTTTTAATTCTGTCCTAAAACTTAGTATTTTGATTCCAGTAGGTTTTTGAATTTCTGCTCAACTTTACAGGCATTTTAATATTGCTGCTTGATAACTTTTTTAGTCAACTATTAGCTTGAAGGTGCTCGTGCTGCACTTTGTAGTCACCTTTTCTTGTTAAGCTTTTTGCCTTGTTAGGGAAGGATCAAGCAAAGGCTATATTAAGCACATAGAAATGTTAAACAGATACTTGGTAGTCAGATGAGAAAGTAATAGCTGCTCTTACTATAAGATATAAAAAAATTCAAATTCCAAGGCATAATTTTGGGCTCTTTATTTAGAATTTTAACATCTACTTATCAAAGATACAGAAGAAATAGTGCAAAATGTACATAGACTGTGAAAAACTTTATGTGTAACCTCTTATCTAAGAAGTGCTGGATATTCCATCATCCTTTACTTCACTCCTGATGAGGGATTTTAAAGCAAGGGATCTGTTCAAGCCTAATGTAGACAAGCAGAGTACAAGATTAAACAGCTGCAGAATGTGAGTGTTATCTGTGCAGGATCTCTGCTCACAGAGGCTGCTTTGAGGCAGCCTGTGCTGAGAGCAGCAGAGCTGGAGGCGTGAGGCAGCATCTGATGTGGAGATGTCCAGTTGATCAGGCTGCTGCCATTGCCTCCTGTCTCCCCAGCTGCCTCTCCCCTCCTGCCTGCAGCACAGAGCTGCTGCAAGGCTGCAGTGCTTTCTATTTCCACATTAGCTGCACATTATGCAAACACACGAGCAATTTTTAGGCTATATATAACTTCATGTAATGGCTTGTAGGCTATTAGTCATAATAAAATGAAGGCAAAGTTTGTAGAGTATAATATGTAGTATCTGTTAAACCAATTCCTAAAAATTGAAAAAACCTTTATAAGCTTTCAAGCATGAAAACCTTTGTATTCGTTTCCTCAAGTTTAAGATAATACATTTATTTGCTCCCTCTTTGAGAACAAATGTTTTCTCCTTTATTCTGTGTCAAGTAGAAACTATAATTCCTCGCTGAGTCTTTCATAACTTCACCTCTCTCTACTTACAGATTTCTGCTTTCTTTTGTCAGTCTCACCATTTTATCAGAAAAGCAGAGTAATTATCCAGAGCTAATGCCCACACATGGAATGTATCAGCATAGATTTAGTGGTATAATTATACTTCAGGAACTCTGCCTGTTCATTTTTCTTTTGACAGAAGCCCTTTAAGAAATGGAGGAACAAGTGTCAAGATTTGAACATGGCAGAGCCTGTATAGAGATATGAGTCAAAGCAGAAAACAGTGCTGTGATCTCCAATGTGCCTGTGCATATCTGGGCATTTAAATCCTTAATCCGAGGAACAGGCTACCCTGGAAAAAAAGGAATGCATCTTCCTTACTCACTGAGGACATTGTTGCACTGTCTCTTTCATAAATCATTTGTAAATAATGAAAAGAAAGCAAGTATTTGTATGTTGACACATGTGGAAAAAACAAAGTTCAATTTAAATATGTCAAACCATATTAGCAAGGCAGATGACCTCTGTTTACTGTGAAAGTTAGAAGCTGCTCTCTGAAGATGAGAGCAGCTCCTTGTACAGTTCTTTGAGCAGTTCTCTCAGAGATGGTGTTTGAGTTTATGGTATGCTATGCCATCTGTAGTTAATGAACTCTTAATAAATTGGTTCTTAAAATATATACATAAATAAGTAAAGGTTAATAATAGAAATAGCACATGCATGTCTGACTGACATTCATTAAAGAATTTGTAAAGGATTCTAGTACAAGAATGAGTCATCAGTCTCTGTCACTTGTATTTGAAGCTTTTTAGTAATATAATTGAAAGTTTTCCTAAATTTAGGCCATCCAATGGACAGCTATAAAGCTGTGTCACAAATCTGAATTCCCTTGTAGTAGCATTAATGGATTTTTGATAGATTTTCACTAGAATAGTTTCATATTTCATAAATTGCCAAATGGCTATATATATTTTTAAAATTCAACTGCATGTCTAGTCTACTTTTTTAAGTTTACAATTAATTAATCTGTTTTTTTCTTGAATCACCTCTTGTTGTAAGGGTTTATAATTTACCCAAAGGTTTTCCTATGTCCTCTGAAATATTTATTGAATGCCTCTAAGTTTAAACATGTTTCTGACATTTGTCACAACACATCAATCTAATTTATACTGTCAGGTATCTGAACTTAGCAAAATATAGTTGTTTCAAAGTTTGCAGAACTTATAGTGTAAATTCCAAAAAGGCATTGTGTTTTACCTGCTTTTTACTTGCTTCATTGCTAAAGCAGTTGATAAATTTTTGCAAAGTCAACATTTACTTTCTAGTTGTCCCTAACATCTGTAAATTTCCTGCCAGATCTGTCAAAGATTTGCTTTTTAACAACACCGCCATGTGTATCCTTGCATATTAGGTCCTGTTCACATATATGAAACAGTTGCCCCCAGTGTTTATTTTTTTTTGTGTCACTGCAGCCTTTTGTGTTTTATTTCTGTGTCCCTCTTGCCCAGGTTCCAAATGGTGTGGGTTTTTGTCATGAACAGGATGAGCTCCCAGAGCAGCTCATCTGCTCAGCGCAGGCGAATGGCTCTAGGAATTGTCATTCTCCTCCTGGTTGATGTGATCTGGGTGGCCTCTTCAGAACTCACTTCTGTAAGTATTGTTCCACACATTTTAAAGGGAAAGTAAATGAGAAAGATTTAGCAGAAACATGGTAATCAAAGACTTGGTGTTTCACCAGCCTGAATCCACTAAAACTTACAGATAAGTTCAACTCAGGGCCTGTTTCTTTTAAGATAGAAGTGTTACTGGCAACTTAAAAATTAAACAACATAAACTCACAACTGTACTGTAATCAGGGAGTCTGTGTTACCATATGGATTAAAATAGTGCCCATATGGATCCCAGAAATTAGTGAATGAGCTGTAACATGGCAGGCTGAGTGATGTGGTGAATTGTCGTTCAGAACATCCAGAAGGCCAGGATGAAAGGACTCAGGTCATGGAGTTTAAACCCTGTAATTTCATCTAGTTCATAAATTAACCATATTGAAACTGTTGTGGTATTTATTTCACGTTAAGTTTTAGGACTTTAAACAGAGCTTTAGCAATGGAAATTGAGTTTTAGTAAATTTCAGTTCAGTTTTCTAAACTGTCATTGAGTTATGTTCTATATCAGTTTTGAAACTAAGCATATACAAATGTTTGTGCTTATCATGTGATATTAATGAAACTTTTTCTGGAATGGGTTGGTGGAATCACTCTTGATACTGAAATGGTATTTAGCCAAAATAATCTTCTCTAATTTATGATTAATATGTTATTGCTTATAAAAGTGGTCTTCAATTTAGAAAGTATTTGTATGTAAATGTATTTTCAGTGCTATTTGAGTTCAATAGCATATAAATGTGCTACAAGTAATAAGTAGTTTTCCTTTCTGTGTCATTGTTTCTTACAAAAAGGCTCCTTTTTGTTGGCATTGAAGGTAGTTTGGGAGAGGGTTCCCCCAGAACAGATAGGGCCACTTTGGTCATCCTTGCCAATACTCACAACTCTGTTATTTTGAGAACTACACTGTTCTGGACTGTATATTTACACCTGATCATTCATTTTGTGAATTCTTACCTATTTGGTAATTTTGAATACTTGCAATTGTTTTCTTTTCACAGTATGTTTTTACAAGGTACAACAAACCCTTTTTCAGTACATTTGCAAAAACATCCATGTTTGTTCTATACCTCTTGGGATTTATTGTTTGGAAGCCATGGAGGCAACAGTGTACTCGTGGTTTTCGTGGAAGGCATGCAGCTTTTGTAAGTATTATAACTGTAAATGTTGTGGTATTTATCTAAGTTTGTACAGAAAAAAAAAATCCCTTAAAATAGAGACTAGAGAAGAGCAAAGGTTCTGTATTTGAGATATAAATTGCATCATACCACAGGAAGACATGGCAGCCATAACAGTTGTCATGTGAAAGGATGAGAGGCAAGAAAAAGCAATATGAGCCATGTCAGGAGCTGTAAGAAATGCTCAGCTGGGCCAGACCATTGGTCCCTGCAGCCTGACTTTGTATCCTGGGCATAATAATAATTCCTCTTAACAAGAGCTTATGAAACTCACTGTAGTCTCGTGGTTCCCTTTAACTCCCCCAACAACTGTAACCAATGGAATCAGAACTTGAACTTTGCAGTTGATTTTTAGCACTGACTCTTTTTGTCTCTGGCACAACTATGAACTGTTTGCTGACTCTTTTGAGGGGTTTAAAGTTACATCTAGTAAGGGTGGTAGAATTATTTGGTTGTTGTTAATATTGTTTTATATAGCTTTTGTGCATGAGTGACCTTCTGATGCCAATTCCAGAGTTAGGCATCGTTTGTGCTAGAACCTAAAATTGTTCTTATATGACAGAAATACTGGAGTTTTTTTCCAAGACATGCTGGGAAGAGCAGTTGTTCTGTGCCAGTGTTTCAAAATGCTGAACAGCAGCACTCAGGAAACAGTAAAGCATTTGGCCTGATCCTAATCTCACATTAAAAAAAACAGAAAATGTGATCCAAGAACATGCTGTTAATCAACATGTCTTTATAGAAAATAGCTTGTGTGAAGGCAACTGACTTTATATTTTCTGGATATGTTAGGCTTCACTGTTAGTGACAGTAGTAGGCACAACATATTTGAAGCCTTACACAACTTTTATGTGATTTTTTTTTTTTTAAGAAAAGACAAAACACAAAGAACAACTGAAAAATTGTTTTTAAAATTCTGGAATTAAACACATAGAGTATTTAAAGTTGGCTGATATCTTGCTATAGTTTTTCCTAGATCAGCCTTTAATACCAAATGCTTGTGTGTAATATGGCATGTGTTAGACTTGATGTTATTCAGAATCTTCTTAAGATAATTTGGGAATAAACAGAACTTAGTTTCCTTGCTGACAGTAATGAAATATGAACTGGAATGCAATGAGTAAGAGTGCCCAGTCTGTCACATGTTGTGTGTGGCACTCATGACACTGCTACTGGAATCCCATTATTCTTCCTTTTCAAAAGAACAGTGCAGACAGGACTGTAATGTGCTGTTAGAAAATTCCTTCCCCCTCAAGGGGTGTAGTTAAATATTCAACTCTGTAATTATTGCAAGTGCCTTTATAGTCTCTTGTGTTTATTAGTCTGGAAAACACATCCATTTATGGTTTTATATCAATGATTGCTTGGATAAACTTAAGTCTTACTTTTAAGTTCTCTTCCACATTAGAGATTTTGTTTAATAGGTTTGCTACCATCATGGTAGAACAGCAGGAGTGTGGGTTTGGTAAGGTTCAGAAAGGAAGAGGGAAAGGAACTTTGCCTCAATGAAACAAAGAAACAAGCAAAGAAAGAATTTTAGCTACTGGTAACTTTGCCTTGGTAGTTTATTACATTAAAAATTCTCTACTTAGTTTGCAGATGCTGAGGGTTATTTTGCTGCTTGTGCAACAGATACCACTGTGAACAGTTCTCTGGTAAGTGCCTTAATCTATGAAGGTCAATGCTTTACAATAACATGGCACAACTATCTTGACCTACTGTTTATAAAAGATGGCAGTTTTAAGTGTAATAGGTTTTGTCAAAGGGTCAAATGATAACTTACTTATATGTTACTAATATGTACTGCAAATAATGGTGTTGCTTACTATAAGAAATATGGGTTCTCAGCTCAATAAAAAACTTACTTGAATGTTTCTGTAGTAGTTTGTCAAAGAAATATTTTCTTATACAGATTAAACATATTCTGCTCAGTACCATCTCTGTAATGAAGTGGGGTAAACAATTTATTGCAAATTACTCTGTGGATATTTTATGCAGAATTACTTGAAGTGACATTTTTTCAGATGTATTCTTCATGTAATTTTTTGGGATTTTTCAACTTTATCTATCTGAATTTAAGAATAAAATCTTCTTGACCTTCTCTGTTCCTTAAGATCATGTGACTCCAGAAACTTGGGCAATTTGGCATGAATTTAAACATCTGCCAAAATTCTTGTCCTAAACAAGCCTAATGAAAATCCAACTACCAGATCTTTTTCATGACTTCCCTTTTACAGTTTATTAATTTAATCTAAACAAGTAGCTCAAAACTTGTCTTGTTAGCAAATGTTTTAATTGCTTGAAATACTTCTAAGTGCCTTATATATATAGTAGGTCTTTCCCAAAGTTTTTTGATGTTTAGGTCTAGGGAAGAAAATAAGTACATGAATTTTCGTACATACGTTCTGTGTTTCATGTTTCTAGTTTATAATTTGGACAGAAGCTATAGCTAATGAAATATCTGTGATATGGATGACTTATTTTGTAATTTTAAATCATTAGGTGTGAATTTTCTGGCCACACGTTTTGTGTTCATGGGGATACACACAAAACAGCACAGTTCTCTTTTAGTACTGTGTTTTACCAATATTCATAAATACAGTATATTGTATACATGAATTTTGGCAAGTCTATCCACTTTGTGCAGACCTGCTTTAAGTCTGATTCTCTTACTATTCACCAAGCTTTTCTTTATTTAGTTTTCTAATTTGCTAAATAAATTCTACTGGTAATAGTTTAAATAGTTTAATAGTTTAAATATCTTGCTTAACAGTATTTTTATTTCATTGCAGAGTGAACCTTTATATGTTCCTGTAAAGTTTCATGATTTGCCAACTGAAAAAAATGGCAGTAATAGTAGTGATGCAGAAAAAAGTGAGTAAAAACTTTTGGAATGCTATAATGTTAGTTCTTTGGTGAAGGAGTTACTTTTCTTTTTGTTTAGTATAACTGCTGTCATGTTGCAGGACTTGCTTCCCCTTCCCCCTCTCCTATTTTTTTCCTTTTTTCTCGTTTCTGAAATCTCTTATTGCATGAATTGCAGTGTCATATATTTACTTTCAGGTAGAGAAAGCATAGGCCTGTCGTTCAGTTTACCTTTCTTGGTCACTACAGATGCAGCCTATGTTTCTCTCAAGGGACCAACTGGGTTCAGTACTTGTGATTCTTTCCTTCTGGGCTTGTAAGCAGCAATGAGTCAGCCTCTGGAAAAACAAGCTATTGTCCTTTATAGAGCAGGAGCAAAGCAGTCAAAGTAAGAATTTTAACAGTCTATGTGCGTTCTGGTTTTATTTAAGCCTCACTATCTTGTGATAGTACCTGAAACAGGCCTAACTGCCCCAGACAATTGTAGAAAGGTTGGCTTCAAAACATCCCAATCCTCAGCAAAAGAGTCCCTGCTTATCAGGGGGAAACTCTCTTAATTTCTACATGGCACACATTAGGAATCACTTTGCTAGGCTCTGCTTCCTGGGGCAACGTGCACCAATCGCTTCAGAACTGTTCCAGCTGCAGCTTCCCCTTTACTCTTTTTTTAGGAATTAGGTATTGCTTCACATTGATCTGGGCTAATATTTGCCTGTAGTGTTTAGTGTAATGTTTTCTTTACTGAGGAAGCTAATTATGCTAAAATAACCTTCTAAAGAAAGCCTGATGCTAGCTTGCAAGATTGGTTAGAGAGTGGATTTCAAAAGGACAAGTGACTTTATGGTCTCTGCTAAGCTTTGAGGTCTGTTAGACTTTAATCTTCTGAATGAAATATTGTCCTTGTAGTTAGGTATAGTTGTGTGCAGGTTTTGGCTCTTTGGCTATTGAACAACTAAAGAAAATCTTATATATTATAATGTTTTTCAAGATGGAATAATTCCTATCTAAAAATGTGTTGTTACCTTTTGTTGGTATTTTTGACAGGGAGCAGGGGTGGTGCTTTTCAGTGATGTTTTTGTGGGTGGGCAACTTACTGATTGAAAACAGTAATTAATTGTGCTTTGTCTTACTAGTGGCCTCCTGAATAGCAAAATATTAGTTTAATAAATCATGATGGCATGTCTTCTATTTGCATAAGAACCTGTTATTTGTGCAGTATTGTAATCAGTGGTGTCTTACAATATCATAGTTTAATTGCATATTATATTGGCTCAAAAAGTTTAATAATAATATTAATCTTTTTTTCTTTTTTTCCCTTCTGTTTTTCTTTTTTTTCCCTCCTCTGAAGCTCCCAAAAAGCCTCGAGTGAGGTTCAGTAACATCATGGAGATCCGGCAGCTGCCATCAAGCCATGCTTTGGAGGCAAAGCTGTCACGCATGTCATACCCAACAGTGAAGGAGCAGGAATCCCTCTTAAAAACTGTAGGAAAACTCACTGCAAGCCAAGTAGCAAAAATTAGCTTTTTCTTTTGCTTTGTGGTATGTGCTCCATTCTTTCAGAAAACTTAAGTGAAGATGCATTTAAAACTTGTAGCATGATAGTGAATAAGTATTGAGATGACTTGTGTTCTTGAAACTTTATTTTACAAATGTACCAAGAGAAGTAAAAATTTCCTTGTGCTGGACATGGATGTGCAGGATTTAATTATGAATCTGCTGGTAGATGTTGCTGCATCATGCCTCAGTTCTGGGGGGAGAGAGAGATTCCAGGGGCAGGACTTTTGAGACAGGAAAATGTAGAGGACAGATCAGTGATACCTTTTCCATAAGCACCTTCACTGATATGGCCAAGTGGATTCTGTGTAGTGTGGATTCATCATGGCTTTTCCTCAGGAAGTAGAGCCTTTAAACATTATTGTTGCTGTATCATTATTATCATCCACAATAATAATACCACCAATGAATTTACTGAAAGATAGTAATGTAATTTTTTCTGGAGTAGTGTCCTCATGTCCCAAACATGTTTATTCTGTTCATGGACACTACTGGAATGTATGTGTGTTTCTTCTTGGACTTTATGAATATTTCTACATAAGACTAGAGAGTGGTTATTTCCCTTAGAATATATCTGAGATCTCAATCAAGAAGTGAGAAAACACTCGCCATTTTATTCCTTTATGGAGGAATTAAATAATTTTTAGGCATCGAATGTGAGAGGTGCTTATTTTTAACAGTGGAGATGTGTGCTGGTTTTAAGTACTCTAAAAAAACCTCATTAGGCTGGCTAATGTCACATGCATTACTGAAATTTTTTTGCAGTCCTTGTGCAGTTATCATTGGAGAAGCACTCCAAAACAAGTTAAAAGTACTTTTAGTTACTACAGAATAGCTATTATAATGTCATTTTAATTCTTTTTAAGTTCTGAAGGATGTTACTTCGTTATTAAACACATATTTGAATGTGGTTGGTTTGAGCCAGTTCTAAGTTTGCTGCTGTCTTCTAATATGCCTTCCACTTCTATTGAAGTTAGAAGTCACTTTAAGCTAAAAATGTAGTTCTGATTATATTTTTGCTTAAATAATTGAGATTTTCTTCTTAAAGTAGGATTTTATTGCACTGAGAAACTTAAGCTCTGTTGTTGCTACCCATATAATAACAAAATAATATTTTATTTCCCCAGTGGTTCTTGGCAAATTTCTCGTACCAAGAAGCTCTGTCAGATACTCAAGTTGCCATAGTTAATATCTTGTCATCAACCTCTGGTAAGTTTTATTTATACCACCAGGTGTGCATTATAAGGCTGTTTATGACATAAAAATCTTGTTACAATGGATTTGTGTATCATTTTCACCTATGCATTTTACCTAAAGGCATTGAATATGTGTGTTCAGAAAATTCATTTTGTATTTGCAGAGTTTTTTTAGGATGCCCTCATGATTCCCCTGCTTTTTGTGTGTGTACTTCTGCAGTTACATCTGTATCTTAAAGAATATATTTGGAGTGTAATAGCTTTGAACTGTGTAGTTTTCTGAGCAAACTACTGGCAAAACTTGATTGTATAAACTCTTCTGAATTTCTCTTGCAGGGCTTTTTACATTGATCTTAGCTGCAGTCTTTCCCAGTAACAGTGGAGATCGGTTTACCCTGTCCAAATTATTGGCTGTTATTTTAAGGTAAGATAATGGGAGGGAACATTTGGTCCAAAACTCCCGGGTACAGTGAGTGGACAACTGTACCTGCTGTACCTGTGGTATCTGTGACAATAAATGATACCCATCACTTTTTAAAAATCCTTGTTTCACAGATGAATCAAGCAATTGAATTAAGTATTTTTAAATGCTTCATATCATGAACCATTTCCAAATCTCATTCTCCTGAAGGAAATTAGATTAATTTCTGTTGGAAATAAATGAATTCATTTTCTTGTTGTTCATTTGTGGTTTGTTTATTTTTGTGTAAATGGTGAAAAGGGAAGAGGTTTGACACTCAGTGTTGTCAGCCTGTTTTATTCAATGCATGGTGCATTGCTCTGGGAAGTTAAAAGTGGGGCTGGTTGGTTTTAACTTGGGATCATGCCTTAGCAGTTGAGAACTCCTTCTGACTTTCCAGAAACGGGTTTTGTTTAACTGAAAATGCCTAAAGATAGAACTGCATATTTGTTTTTCTCTTTCTTTTATATGTTTTTGTAACGAAATTCCTGAATTCAAGTAATGTTTTGCATTTCTTCTTTTTTTACCAGCATTGGTGGTGTGGTACTTGTTAACCTTTCTGGATCTGAAAAATCTGCTGGAAAAGATACAATAGGTATTTACTTATAGGTTTTAATCCTGGAATATGCAGTAATCAATACCATCTTCTGACAGTTCTAAGCAGTCATATAGCAAGCTCTCTATCTCTTATTCATGTAACATTTCACAGTCTGGTTTTTTAGTTTCAGCTTCTAAGACTTGCCATTTATGATAATTTCCATTTATGATAATTTTCCATCCTATGAGTATATTGGGGAAAGTATTTACATTTTAGAGCTCTCTCCATTTTCCCATGTTTTTCATTTAGTAATGAGTCCTGTAATCAGTAGAGGTTTAGGACAGTTGATCCTACTGTGCATAACATGTATGGCGTATCTCAAGGGAGGTTTTTTTCCATTTTTCCAGGTTCCCTTTGGTCTCTTGTAGGAGCAATGCTGTATGCTGTCTACATAGTCATGATAAAAAGGAAAGTAGATAGAGAAGATAAACTTGACATACCAATGTTCTTTGGTAAGACCAAAAGTAACTGTTGAAAATTTTAATTCAATGTGTGATGAAATGCTTTGCTTTCAGGCACTGAACTGTGTCTGAGTGGTAAGGGGGCTTAGGAAAGCCAAGGAAGTAGAGAAAGCCTCTTACTCTCATGGTTATGAGTGCTTTAGAGACTGGTTGTGAGAATTGTTTCTTGTGTAGAGCCTTAGGAATGCAAACAGCCCCACTGTCTTCATCAGATTTCAGATTTTTATTTTCTTTTCAATTTCAATCCTGTAAATATCTGATACAAATTTAGTTTGTAAATTTCAGGTTAAATGTCTTACATTTCTTTCCTTTGAAAGATTTGAAATATTAATTCATAGCTGCTTTTCTATATGCAAATTGTCAAAATAGATTTTAGCTGAGATTTTGGTTATGTTGAAGAATATTTATTGTGATTTACTTAATTCTATGTTTATATTCAGGTTTTGTAGGACTGTTTAATCTGTTGCTGCTGTGGCCGGGGTTCTTCCTGCTGCACTATACTGGGTTTGAAGCATTTGAGTTTCCCAATAAACTGATATGGATGTGCATTGTTATAAATGGCCTTATTGGAACAGTTTTGTCAGAGTTCCTCTGGCTGTGGTATGTACTCCATACATGGAATATATTTCACATGAATTGTCTTTGCTATGTTCTCAGACGTTGAGATGTAAAATTGCCTAGGTTGGGGTTTGTGCTCTTTTTATTTTTTTTACTGTCCACGTGTGCAGTTTCATCATTGTGTCACAATATCCTGTAAAAAATTGTAATTGTAAAGTTAACTGTAAAAAGTAGCTGGTGTGTTCTTGTAGTAATTGAACTACTATGTGCTTAGTTTATTCTAGAATTAACATTTGGAGACAAAGAGACTTTGTGCTACAGAGTTGCAGTAGCAAAGGGAGAATATGAGTTTTGTTGTAACAGTTCTATGACAATACTGCAACAAATGATCAAGGTGGAGTAGATGGAGTTCCACAAAAACTTTTCGGTTTTTTTAAGGAGTGTGGATTTTTGTTTGTTTTTTCAAGTTTAAAATTATATATGAATCTGAATAATTTTTTGTTTATTGGCAAATTTTTGCACCAGACCTAAGTGTAAATACATTGTAGCATATGTTCCTTTGCAACTGAACTTGTTTGTTGATAGAATATTTCTGTGATTGTATCTAATCTGTAAGATTAGACTGCAGCTCAGTATCAGTATCTGGTTAAGTGTAATTTTACCATAGGCAAAATAACAAACAAACACATAAACCCCCAAAGCTCAAACACTGTATCTTGTCCCAAAATCAAGTACTAGTGTAGGGTTAAGTACATGGGTGTGCACAGACTTTTTAACATACATGATATTTGTTTACTTACTTGGAATGTTATTCCAGTCAATTAAAGAGCTAGTTTTACTTTCAGTTCCTTTTCCCTAGAGTTTTAGACTGAGACTAATTACAGAATTTGTGCTGATATCATTCCTTACCAGTCCAGTGTGCCACTAGTATAGTCTTTACTTCTTTTGGAAGTAAATAATATCATTTAACTTACTTACTTATTTACTCCACCTGACTGCTAGTTGTTTTTGTTCAACCTGCTGATAAATTTTTATTGGATTCTGTACCATTTATTCATTTACAGTTTTCTGTGGACAGGTTGGTTGTAATTCAAAAGCAGTCTCTTATGCTGTAGAGAATGATGGTACAGAAACAAAATGCAGATTTTTCTAGATGAAGTTACTACATGTGAAATAGGGAAATTTCCATCATCTCAAAAGATTGGTATGGGAATTAAACCTCAGCCCAGAAGACATCCATTGCCTAGTTAAGAATTCTGTACACTTTCACAGATTTATGATGGAGTGTGATGGTGTGAGTTAATTCTTGTTTATTAAACAGTAACTAAGAGTTGATCAAATGTCTTCCTCATTTGATGTATTACTTTGGTTGTCTTTTAACTTTTAAGTAAGACCTCATTATTATAATTATTTACTGTCATTAAATTGTATAATTGTTATTATTTTATTGTCTTTTAGGGGCTGCTTTCTTACCTCATCACTGATAGGCACACTTGCCCTAAGCCTTACAATACCTCTGTCCATAATAGCTGACATGTGCATGCAAAAGGTAAGGTACTACTAAACTTTCATCATTTTTTACAGAATTTCTTCTAATTAAATTCTTTTAGGCTTGTACATGTTTATTTGGTACAAGGAATTAATTGAGTTTTGCACTTGGAATGTTTCCAGCCAAAAAGAGGCTTTGCTGTTCAAAGCAAAGTGTAAATTGTAATGAGTACCTTTAGACTTCTGAAACTTTGTGCATGTAAAAATGGAGTTAAAAACCCCAAACACAACTTGTATTTTGCTTGTACTACATGTCACTGTGGAAAATAAGTCAGAAAAATAAAAGGATAAATATAAGAAAAGTAAAAAAAGAGTTAGACCCTGAATAAATACTTTTGTAGTGAACATGTGACAGGCAGTATGTTTTGTGTTAGTCTTACCTGCATATTCCAGTATGGAAATAGAGCAAACACTGCAGTGATTCCAACAATAATAAAACATTTGTATTTGTGTTGGTGTTAAAGCATCTGCAATACACATTTGAGACATAAATTGTTATGGGATGGTAAATAACTTGTGATAAGTGTAAAGGAAGCAAGGAATAAAATATCTGTAGACTCCTCCCCCAAGATTCACTTTCATGAGGTCAGATTAGGTTTATATGTGAGCTAATGCTGGTAGTAAAAAAAAAAAGAATTTTATATGGAGGTTTGTGTGTCAGTACATGTTTTAGATATACACAGATGTGTGTGTGTGCAAATGCATTGGTAGAGATGTGTGTATATATATATATAGTTATAGATATCAAGATATGAAAATTTCAGATTGTCTACTGAAATGATTCATCTAAACTTTCTTCTGGGATGCACTAAAAAATGGACTGTGCTTTTCTAATTCCCAGTAGACAGCTTAATCTCTGGGCTGTTTATTCTGAATAAACACAGAGTCCAGATCTTGTAAAATTAATTAATTCTTCATGTGCTAATGCAACATGGAGGCATTTCAAATAGCAGAAACATCTCCAGAGCTCTGTTGGATGACTTTCAGCTGATGTTGGTAACAAAAGGGCAAATTACCTTTTTAACTCACGTTGTAGGAAGTAAATCCTTTCTGTCTTATATTTTAGAAAATAAATTACTATTAGAAGCACAAGTGAGGGACCCTGATTAAGTGCTGCAGAATTAGAGGTTTCCTGGAGAAGTGTATTTGTGCAAGTCTGTCTCTGTCATAATGGAAATATCCTAAGCCAAGCCCTGTGTTCACTGAAGTCTCAGGTGTCCATATCTCAAATGACCTGACAGAAATTTTAGCTTCCAGCTTCAAGCTGCCCTGTTAGTACGTCTGGTCAGCCTTGTTTTTACTTAAAATAAATCTGCACAAGAATGCCACTGGCATGGCTAATAATCATGGAATCACAGAATGTGCTGAGCTGGAAGGGGACCCATCAGGATCACCCAGACCAACTCCTGGCCCTGCACAGGACACCCCAAGAATCACACCCTGTAATGTAAAGATTGAAATATCAATATATGCAGCCTTCACATGACTGTCAAATGGCATGGTAATTATACAATATTCATAATTACTAACTTTTCGGGTATTTTTCTATAATTTTCTAACATAAATCTGAATCTTAGGAAATTGCAACTAGGTTTCTAATGACTAATTCCTTTTGGCAACTTCTGTGTTCTAAATTTCATTAAAAATCAGTCAGAAAACACAGGGCTTAACAATTACAGTTGATGAGATCTTTGAGGAGGATGCTCAGTGATGATGATCAGTACCAAAGCTGAATCTGTTTCCTCCAAAGTCTTCAGTTTTGGATCTTTTCTCCACACGGGGGGGCATTGCCTATGGCTCATGGCTCTGTCATCCTCAAAGGCAGGTCCCAGGCTCTTCCTGTCCTCATGCCCTTGCTTTGGAGTTACAGAATCATGGAATGGTTTGGGTTGGAATGGACTTTAAAGGTCATCACTTTCCAACCCATGGAATGTCTAGGAGACTTTTTCCTTGGCACCAGAGACACAACTGAGAACCTAAAGCTGAGGTTATTTGGAAATAGCAGTCTTCATTCAGCTCCCAGGGCAAACAGAATGTTGCATTGTAAAGAATGGATCAGTGGGAATAGGTTATGCAGTTCTTAGAAGAAGCAATAACTGTAGAAATTGTACCAAATAACTCACATTGTTTAAAATAACTCAAACTGCATCTCAAACTTATAATAATAATAATAATTCCAAATATACACATGTCAATTATTTTTTCAGCTATTGAGAGAATGATGTTTGTGTTTCAATTCCAGGTGCAGTTTTCCTGGTTATTTTTTGCAGGAGCAGTACCTGTATTTTTTTCATTCTTCATTGCAACTCTCTTGTGTCACTATAACAACTGGGATCCAGTGATGGTGGGAATCAGAAGAATTTTTGCCTTTATTTGTAGAAAGCATCGAATTCAGAGGTAGGGCAGTCACAAACTATAATCCTGTCTCTTTAGCCTTTCCAATATCCTGTATTCTTTTATAAGCCACAATACTTGCACTCTGTTTGTTTTCACCTGATTTTATATTCAGGTGTAGTATTTTCTTAATAGCAGTAGTTGCCAATCCATTTATTAACCTATGCTCAGAAAAGGGAAAGATGTGAAGTTTGTTTACCTGTTAAAAGAAGTTTCCTAGAGGTTGTCACAGTTTTTTTTCCCCTTAATGCATTTATGATAATTTATTTACCCAGCACATGCAGTGAAAATTGTGCAACCTTGAGTACACTTAATATACTTAAGGAGTCTTTAAGTGTTTCTGATGGCTAAAGTTCAAACACTAAATACTTGGTGCTTATGTTGGCTTCATAACAACCAATTTGATATTACTGTATGACTGTAAATAAATGTGTTTCTTTTAAGAATGCCAGAAGAAAGTGAGCAGTGTGAAAGC
The DNA here is from genome assembly GCF_052056855.1 of Sturnus vulgaris. Taxonomy (NCBI): domain Eukaryota; kingdom Metazoa; phylum Chordata; class Aves; order Passeriformes; family Sturnidae; genus Sturnus; species Sturnus vulgaris. The sequence goes on from NC_142249.1 coordinate 34,639,987, forward strand.
CTCATCCCTATGCATAATGTTTCACAGGATGGAGACAGCTGCTGTTCATAGACAAAAGGTAAAACTTTAATAAGCCTCAAGCAATGCACAGAAAGGTGAGGAGTGGTTTTCATGGTGGCATTTCTGTTATGCAAGGACACATTTTTAAAGAGCATTCAGTCAGTCTTAATTCTGTATTGATGGACAGAGTTTTAAAGTATATCTTCAAAGTTATTATTACTAATTGTTGCCAGGCATTATTGTCATAGTTCTTGGCCAATTGCTTAGAAATGTAGTTTTTTACTAGAGAGTATTACAAAGATCATCCAAAACTGGATGTGAGTCAATACACCAGAAGAGCCATACAACTTCTTGGCATGGGTGTTGTGTTTGGAAGGCATCTGAAGTAATTAATTCACTCTTTAGTGATGTTGGGATCTCAGTCTGAGCTACTGCAGCTCATGAAAAACACCAACCATTTAGAGAAGTTTAAAGAACATCACGAGACTTTGTTACAGGTCCAGAAAGTGGAAAGGAGACCTGTGTTTGTGGTTGACAAGAATTAATTCCATTAAATATCAGGCCAAATATTTCTCATGATAAGCATAGGGAAAGTAGACTAGAATAGCAAAAGGGTTTGCAAAATACCCCACTTTAAGAGGAGGTTACACAAATCTCTAAAAGGAACATTCCATGGTTTGTCAATACTGGCTTGGAACATTAAAGCAGACAAAGTTTAGGACTCTCCTAGCCCCATGCTTCAGGGTTTTCAATAAGGCATGCAGAATTACATGAGAAGTATATTTTTTATCTCCAGTGTTGCATAAATCTAATAATGAAATTAAAAATATTCTAACCAAAACAGTCATTGTGATGTCTTAAGATATGGAGTTATTTCCTTTGTTAGTAAGATGGAAACAAATACTTATGATAATTCCTCTTTTGTAATCCTGAGTTATGTATCCCTAAAATTTTTTTTTCTTCTTCTTCTTAGTTTAAAAATGGAATGATGCCCAGCGAAGAGACAATCTTCTGGAAAAGTCCCTAAGGAATCATGTTTCAGTGCCTATTTTGAATTTGTAGTAAAAATAAGAAGTTTCAGTTCTTTTGAAACTCTAAACTTTTTCTTGCTTTCATGTGATTTTATAAATGAACAGATTTACTACATGCCTGTCACCATAGGGAGACATAGTCCATCTGAGCAACCAACCTGCCTTATAACACTTGAGCTGGTGACATTACTTGACAAAATCAAGAAAGCAAATGCTGTTAAGTGATTTCTTTCTTTTTTTAAATCACAATTTTGTTAAATGCTGGACAATATTATTTTTAAAAGATACTTTAGAATGAGTTATGTAAATAAATTTGCAGGTCATCAAGTCTTACAGGCTTTCAGATGAAAAGCTAAATAGATATGTTACCTGTAGTAGGTACAAATTAAATTTTTTATGTTGTATAAACTATTTGCATATTAATAGATGAAAATAGAAAAATAATTTATTAAGTGCATTCTTTTAATTGCTGAGGCAGGATCTTTGTACGGTCCTGGAACACTACATATATAATGTCTTAGGCCATTTTGAGTAGCCTTGTAATGGCAATGGGTGCTGAACTTTAAAAATCAAAAAAACTGCCCAACAATCAGGAATGCTTAAAATTTCAGTGAATGGTAAAATATTTCTAATTGCAATACATTTGAGTATACATTCTTATACGTGTTTTAAAGCAGACTGGTTCTGTAACCCATTCTCAATCACAGTTGTCTCTCAGACATGAAGATTTTCAGGTGTAGCTGCCACATTGTGAAAGAGATCAAATTAATTGTGAAAGTTTTCAGTCAGTGGGTTGGCACTACAATCTGCTAAGCAATATGAAAAGGAAAGGTGTTTGCATTGATTTTTTTTTCCCCCCAGCTGTATTAATAAATTTATTCTAAAAGTGATAATTATCTTCCTTCCACTGCAGTGTTTTATCCTTTTTAATCCGGAGAAGCTATATTAATTATATTCAGGAATATTTGAAATTAGTCAATGCTGGTTTTCAGCTCCTGGCCTATAAGGCACTTAGATCAAAGTTAATTTTGGCTTTTGATGGATTTTATTTTTTCTGTAATGAATGTAAGATGGATTTTTAGCCAGGAGTATTTTCTTCCACACAACAAGGTTATTAATAATGTAGGGTATTTCTACTGTCCCTCCACACAAATGCAGAAGGATGACATAGCAGAAATACTCGTTCATGTTTTGGCACTCAGTAATGATCCTTCCAAAAGCAATTTTGGTCTTTTGGTAATAAAACTATTATTTGAGAGGGAATACAGGAAAGCAACATGCTTAGGCTCTACATTTATAGAAGAATTCGAGCCAGCAGTGGAAATTTAATATAAGAACTGTGTGTAGAGAAAGAAGACAAAATGAACCTGGGCTATTCTGTTCAAATATTTAACCTTCATCAAGTTTTTCCTTCCTGTTTTTAATATTGAGTTGCACTACAAATTTTGGTGATCTGAGGCATCTCTTTAAGATGAGGTAGTAAGTCCTTCTTGGACACTAAAATAAGAAATAAAAAAAAAAAAAAACAAAACTAACTACAACAAAACCACAAGCCCAAAATAGACAAGAAAGTCAACTAAATTTCACAGTTAAATTTCCAAATCCCACAAGTAGAGGGGTCAGAAATGCAGTATGTGAAACTGATTTTGGTAGCATTTTCAGGCATTTTTTGGTCAGTGGAGTTTCCTCCACTGGATTTGTCCTTCAAAATTATGACAAATTTAGGGGATATTTGCTTTAACTTTTTTTCAAGAAGCATTGTTAACGCCTACTCACAAAAAAAAAAAAAGTCTCTTTTCAGTTAATGAAGTGTTTCAATGAGATCCTGCAGAATATTTGATACCAGGCGAGGCATTAACTCCAAATTTGAATCAGCTGGAACTTGTGGCATCAGTGCATTAAGCCTGGGAAAACCAAGTTTGCTTTCAGATGGGCAATGACAGTATTTGTAGCAAAATTTTCTATTATGTTTTTAGCAATTGGTCATGCAAACAGGATTGTATCTGTAATGTCAAATATGCAGTTGCTATTTATATTTGCCCTTATGTTCATGGCTTAAAGTCAAAAATCATCACAGCTTCTCATGTATATGACTGTTAATTTGCATTAGTCATTAGTTTGAGAGGTTAAGAAAAGAAGTACTAAGAGAATATTCTTCTGTCTCTGACCCCAGGAATGTTGAAGAACATTCAGTAAACTCAAAGTCAGGGCTTTCTAAATGTTTTTGTTTTTAACAAAAATGGTTTTGTGTTTTTTTTTTTAATAAGATACAAAATATTTTTATCTCCTGGCACTAGGTAGCTTAAGCTGTGTTTTTGCATTAAATTACAGTTCTTTAAATAGTAGGAACAAAACAAACTGTCCTTGCTGAAAGGATTTTTAGACAGTGGTGCCCCTGTAGTTACAGGAAACGTGTTACACTTTTAATTACAGAAGCTATGACATATAACATTGTTCCTGCATTTAATAGAATGTGATGGAGTTTTTTCTACAAAACCTTGTGATTTTTAGTACAGTGATATTTTATAAATGTCTGATTTGAAATGTAAATTGCATAGGTCTCTAATGGATGCTTGGTAAATGCACAAGAGATTTAGCTTTGATTCTCAGGTACCTCTGATGCAATGGAGACGTGCTGGGTTTTTCTTCCCGTGACACAACTGGAATGTGAAGGAGCTCTCTCATGAATGCATTACCTCTGTGTGGTAGTGTATATTGTCATTGCTCTTACTGTTTCAATTTGGGGATGTTTTTATTTTGACTTACTTCTTGTAGGAACCACATATGCTTTAGAAAAATGATGTCAGGCATTTCTTTGATTGTCACTAGATGGTTAAGGAACAGTGACTTCCCACGCCTACAAAACAGGGAATGAATGCTACGTGTTGCTCTGTCAAACTGTTGAACTAATTCCTGTAATCCTTTGAGACAACCAACAATTTCTTCTGTGCATACAATTGAGGTTTTGGGGCTGTTTGGTTTTTATATATGAAGGAAATTATGATAATGTGCCAAAAGCTACAGAGCATGCATTTGCTTTTAAGGTTTTGGTGAGTCTTGCCTAGTTTGATGAGCAATGTGCTGAACCTCAGAACAAAAAGATTTCAGTTTTTCTGGCCACTTCGTGTTGGGTTTCAGTCACAATGAAAATGTTCACTAGGAGGGACTGCTGCAGATGTAATGATGGTTCAGCAAGGGATGGAAATTCCATGTCTGTAACAAAGTCCGGGGCACATGAGTGCTCCTGAAGGCACTGAGGGCTTGGTTTTTGGCTTTCCCAGTCTTCACTGCATCCTGCTCCTTGGCTTCTGGCCTCTGGGAATGCATGTAAGGGGTAGGGGCTGTAGGGCTGCAGGGTCTGCACACAGACTCAGAAGCTGGAGGCTGAGGCACAGCCCGAGTGTCCCTGTAGGTATTTTGTGGAAGTGGGGTGTTAAGCAGGGCTGTTGTTCAACCCGGGGAAGCTGCAGGTGATTCTTGGTCTATTCATGGCAGACCTCCTTGGAATGTACTAGGAAAAACAGGACAGCCTGCAAATTGCTTTTCTTGCTGCTGTAATTGTCATTCCCGTCACAATACTCATGCCTAGGTACTGCTATTCACAGCTGTGATGGCTTTAAATAAGGTGGCAAAACGATTTCTTTGTAATTCTTGGCTCCATTTCTCTTAATGTTGAATGTTGTCTTTCCTGTTCCCTACTAAAAGATCCTCCTATCTTAGGGAAATTCTGTTACTGAGCTAAACTAAGCTATCAGAGGACAGGGAAAACCAGTTAAATTGTGGAGATAGGCTGAGTTTATGGACACACTTTGAATTTCATATGGAAGTAAGCCTCAGAAGGGCAGAGTATAAACGAAATGAAGAACTGGCATGCTCAAAAATCAAGAAACTAACTGATGTGAACTGATCACAGTGTTGGGTTATATGGCTAACTGTAGGATGGTACTTTGAATCATTGGGATATGTTTTGAGTTAGTTGGCATTTCTGTTCTGGCTGTCACATGTAGTGCCTGCATTTTAATAGTTATAGCTCCAGGAGCATTTATGTGATTCATAAAATTTTGTTATGCGTTTCTTCCCTATCTAATCCACAATTTCATTAATGTTGTATTTTGTTTTACATGATCATTGCAGGGCATGATTTCTCAGGGAAATATGGATGATACCATACATTGTGAGAGCTGATAACTAATTCCTGCTTTTAACATTAAACATTTCCAGGTTTCACTCAAACATTTCACATCATGTAACTTCCATGTTGAATTTCCTTAGGCTTATCAGGTAAATAATGATGAGAATGTTAAGAGCATTTAAAGATGTCAATAAAATTTACTCTGCCCAACACTTTGTTACTTTTTGGAGAAACATCCATTCTAATGTGATGCTGAAATGTGTGTGATTTTCTACTTTATTGTCCTCTTTGCCATAGAAATGAATAGTTACTCTGCTGATTTTGAAGCTGTACTTCTGGCATGACAGTGACATTAACTTTCAGGGTTAGACAGTGCTGTAATAATACATAATCTGATTCTGGGGTAGATAAGTACAGATCTCTAACATAAATATATTCATTTATAGCATTAAAATTTTACGAAGTTTTGTCACTTTGGGGGATTTTTTTTTTGTTTTTCCAGTAAAGTGGCTAGAATGGGAATTGATCCAAAGCCCATGAGAGTCACAGACAGCATTAATAAAGTAAAACTTTATTGAAAAGAACACTGCAGTCAGGTTGACCTTTATGCCTTTGCAGTATTTCTGTCTGCAGCATGTATTTGGAGTGGTTTGCTTTGAGACCTCAGTAATATAAATGGAGGATTTTAGTGCTGGTAAAGATGATAAACACACTGCTGTTACTGACCACAAAAGATATTTCCACATAGTCATTATGCAACTTATTTAGAAGGTGAATTTGTCTTGCTACATGACTTTTGTTAAAAATCAGCAGCATGAGAAATATTTAGCCCTGCACTTTGCTGTGTACTTCTTTTGTCCATAGTGAGAACATGTGATCATAGTCATCAGCCTTGAGCATCAGCTTCCTCTTGATGATTTCTGCTTTGACATTTCCATTTCCATGCCTTGTTGCATTCATTGCAAAGTGAATTTCTTCTCTAGGTAAAGCCAGTGTAATTGTATTTTGACTGCCCTAGTCCCCTGTGGTGTTAGAAATCTGACATAAGATGTAAATCTGACATGTTATGTGACTACTTAGAGATCTGTGTTCTCACTCTTGTCATTACATCTGGTATTAGTAGGTAACCAGACCTTTTCTGGATATACCTGTCATGATGTTGAATGCATCCAGAATTCCATCTGGCTTTCACTTCCTACTTTTAAAAAGCATAAAGGGCTTTTCTCTGAGGATTTTTGTAGAAAGCAGCTGTTTAGTTCCACAAGTTCAGAGTCCTTTAACTGCATCTCCATTCATAAAGTTACATTCAATGTTCCCTTTCTTTTATTAATGAACTTCTGAAGGTTTTTTCAGGGAAGGTGCACAAATTTTCTTTATGTTCCACAGAAGAAATATGACTGGATACTGAAATGGCCTCAGAAATAGAAATTCAAGACTGTTTATTCTATAGTTCTTTACATATGTTTCTGATTTTTTACCCACTTTTTTATTCAAGAAACCCAACCAAATAAAACCAATCAAACCCCATACTTATCAATCTGAGGGGAGTTAGCCATTTAGCACAGAACTAATTTTATTATATGCAAATGATTGTATTTTTATCAGTGATACCAGTCAATGTGTTACTGATGTTGCCAGTCCACAAGTCTTCCTTGTCTGTGTCACAGGTGATGTTTCTCTTCCACCTAAATCTGACCTCTTGCATACCAATCAAGTTACTTCCACTGCCAGAATGAGTAATTTCTAAAATATTTTAGAATCTACTTTTTCCTCTAACTAGGGGTACAGCAGGGGCTTTCCTGCCAAACATTCACTTTCCTGTTAGAGAAGAAAACAAAACTACTAAAAACATTTGAAACAGAAATGTTAATTGAAAATGAAGAATATTAGTAGAAAAGTAGGAAACGTACTGTAAAATCTTTTGGATAATTTCTTGTACAGCCCAATTCCACATAGGAAGTGCTTGGGCATTAGTTTATTGGATTGATCTCTGGTTGAGCTTGGTTTAATGTAGAAAGTAGGTATTTAAAATAATAATTTTGTATGGAAGCTGAAGGTTTAAATTAAGCCCTGTGATTGTTAAAAAAAAAAGTGGAAAAAAGTTATATTTTGAGACTTAGGAGATGTTTTTTGTTTGTGGTTTGGTTTTATTGAAGTCCATCCAATGCAGTTACAAAGGAATGCTCTGTTAATTGGCACACGAGAGGTTGTTTACACAAGGCTACATGGAAAGTGCTGCCAAGTGTTGGAGTTGACATTACCTGAATGGAATCAGAGAAATGTACTAAGTACATTTAGGTACAACTTCAGCATTGTAGAGACGAAAGGGTGTTTGTAATGATTTAAAAATTGTGTAAGGTCTCTTTGGAGTAGATATTAGTAAAACAAAATTGTTTATGAAACCTTGAGTTATGAAACTCCTGAAAGCTGAGTGCATTAAAAGATGCACAAAACCAGTGGTGGTTTTGGTGGTTGTTCTGGCATTACGTTTTATACTGAGGTTCAGGGAATTCTCAGTTACACTTTTAAAGTGGAAGCTGCTTTAACTGAAGAGCTTTCACCTGAAGAAAACTTTTTTCCCCTGAAGTCTGTACGGTTTGCTGATAATTCAATGTTCTGGGAGCACAGCAAGTTCCAGGTATCCAAGTATCCTCTGAAACATCTTTATGCATCATCTTTTAACTATTTTCCTTAGTGAAAGCAGAACGTGAATTGCTGATGTGTATTGCATTTGCACTTGAAAACCTGATTTCAGAGTGTGTTAAGCCTTGATCTATTTTTGATAAAAAAGAAATGTAGCATTTTAATCTAATTTCCATTTAATGGTAAGGATATTCATGCAGAGAAAAACATATATCCGGGCTTGATGCAGTGATTTTTAAGCCAAGAAAACAGCAGGATGGCAGTGGTAAATCTGAAATGAAGATGCATATCTGTTCAGAAACTCTGGTTTCCTCCTGCCCTCTTTATACCAAATTGTGTCTCCATTTTTCCAGAATAATACAGGTGAAGCAGGAACCAGACTTTTTACCCTTTGTTCTCTAAAAGTGAACACTGGCTTTTGCCTGGGGTGTCTTTGTCCTGTCACTTCATTTTCTGATAGGAGATCAGTTAAATAAAAAATATAGAATAAGTATTTTTAATTAAAATGAGATTCAAGACATTAATTATTTTGAAATTCTCTATATTAATAGAGATCTAATGAATGGAAATTGAAGTCCTATATTGCAAATACTGAACAGTGCTTATATATTTTTAACAAAACCAGTATATATATGAATATTTGAAACGTGCATGAAGGTGGAAATTGGAAGATTGTTTTTATGTTAAAAGGTTTATAAATTGAAATTCTTAATATCCAGTACCAAAACCCTATAAAAGGGCTAATGAAAAGAAAATGTAATGTATTCTGATTAACAGCCTGTGTAATACAATCAATGGGTGTGATGTTTTTGTTCTGTATTATATTTATTATATGTAAGTAAACAATAAAGATTATAAATCTTATTTTCTTAACAGGAATTGGTATTTGGTTGGGGTTAATGTTTAATGTGTTTTATATCATCAGTTAAGAAAAAATGGTCACTAGGGCTGGACTTAGAAGTGAGTTTTGGGCTGTCCCATGTTAGCTGAGGCCAGCCGGGGTGTGGAAGGCTGTAATTTGTGTCAGCTTGGTGTGAGCGCAGCTTTTGGCTGGGGCAGGGTCGATTTTCCTGCCCGTGGCTGTTGGGGGCTGGTTTGGGTTAGTGCTGGACACGGGCTGATGATGCAGAGATCAGAGATGTTTGTGTGGCTGCTGAGCCCGGCTCGCACAGAGCCAAGGCTCCTGTGCTTTTCCCGCTGCTCCGGGGAGGATTTGGGGTGCACAGGTCGGGATGGGGGCCCGGGCATTGCAGACCATGGGACAGGTGCTCAGCACCCAAAGCGGGGCATGGAAGCAGAGGGGACATCTGGGTGATGGTGTTTGTCCTCCCGAGTCCCCTTTACACTGACGGGGCCCTGCTGTCCTGGGGCTGGGCATTCACTCCTTGGTCTGCAGAGCTGCCTCCACCCTTTGCTTTCCTGTTAAATCCCTTTATCTCAGCCCGCGACACTCCTTGCTTCCCCCCTTCCATTCCCTCCCGCTCCGGCTGCTGGGGCAGCGTGGGCTGAGTCATTGAATGGGGTTAAACCACGACAGCCGGGTCGTTCAGGCAGCCAAGCAGCGATTTTTTGGTGTCTTGTCCGGGGTGGTTTTTATGATACCTGAATTTTTTGTACCTGAATAGCAGAGTGTGCACAGGACTGTGAGCAGCAGGGGGAGCTCCGGCCGTGCCCATCCCGCCGCTCCGGCTCCGCAATTATTGTATAAGCGGGGAAAAGACAATTAATTTACCTGTTTATCATCCCTGATTCCTGCGCTTAACCAGGGCTAGTCATTGACCTTTCTTCTTGCGGCTGAACTTTCAGCGTCTTTAATAATTAAAACTTCGGGGATGATAGGCATTTACCTAAAAAAAAAAAAAAAAAAAAAAAAAAATTTGCACTATAGGCTTTTCTGAGTTTTCTGGATTAACTACAGCTGCATTCTTTTTTACCGAGATCATAAATATTACTGCACAGCTATAGGAAGAAACAGCTTTTCACACTAAAACAACTTGCTTTGCCACTAACTATTTAGAGGGTTCATCTCATATTCCCTGACAAGTAGCAGGAATTCTGGAGCTCAAATTAAGAATTTGAAGCAATTTGACTTGAAAACTTCTTATAGACTTTCAAAGGCAAGTTGGCAACAACAGTCCTGTTCTTTTTCTAGTGTCCTAACTGATGGCTAGAATCCCAGTCATTGTGTGATTCCTTCCTTTTAAATCCTAGAGATAAAGTAAAACAAGGAATAATTTTTGGCAGGTTCTGCCTCTAAGACATAAAACTCTAAAATGCATCATGTTCTTAGGCTCTGTCAGTGCTTGATGAGTTGTGCTGAGGGGACAGCTGGCTGCAGAAATGGCTGGGGCAGGTGGTGGCAGAACCACAGGGAGTAGGTTTTGCAGTGGAGGCTTTGATAAAGATGTGGGGAGGGCCCAGGAGGAGCTCCTGGGGAATCAACAGAGGTGAGAAATTGTTTTGTGGTTTGGTTTTTTTATTGTTTTGTGGGTATTTGTTCCATTTTTTTCCTTATCCACAGTGTGAATTGGTGTACTGTTATTCTGTTAGGCTATTAAGATCTAAACTCTCCTCTGTGATATCGTGACACCTGGTACTTTTCTGTATAGGAAGGAATCAGTCAGTGCAGGCTCTCTGGATTGCTTTTAGTTTTTAGGATGTAATTTGTTGACACATTATCTTGTTCTACTCTGTATGCTCTTCAGTTTAGGAGACACATTTCATACATGAAACTGCCACTTTCCAGAAGCTCAGTGTCACTTGATACAAGCTAAGATTTAAAGCTTCTGAGAAGGATGATTTAAACCCTATTTTCGAACTTCTTTTTCTATCAACAGTATGTATGTGGGAGACATTCTTGGGTTTTATTTATATCTGCAACCCAAGTATATTCCATTTATATTGATTTAAAAAAACTTGGACAAAACTTAAGGTTTCCAATAGTTTTCTACTTCAATGTGAACTCTTCCTCTTTTTCCCTCACTTCCCCTTCCTCTTGCCCCCAGCCACTACTTCAAGATCATGTGAAAGAAAAGCCAGTTTTAGTTTGTGGCTTTGCAAACTTTCAGGACTTTTTTGGCAGTATTACCTAATGTGTTATAATTTGCTGGGAGATGAAAATCTTTATATCATAAAGATTCCTTAATTATCTAAATAGGCTTTTTTTTTTGTGGGAATCTTCCGGTGTTGGGGCATTTTCTAGGCTTCTTTGATTTAACTGCTGGGTCCTACTGCTAATGGTGATAGAAAACTCATGATTACACTGAGAGTGTGCATTTACACAATGCTAGAGAAGCTTCATGAACATAAAGGAACATTCTGTCTATCTGTATAGTGTTCCCATTAAGAAAGAAGCTCATCTGCCAGTAGATCTACTTTTTTTGTTGTTGTTTGTTTTAATCAGTTTGGAAGGAAAAAACAAAGTTTAGTTATAAGCAGATGGCTTTTGTGCAGAAAAGTGATGCCCCATGAGAGGTTTCTGACCATGGGATAAGTGGCAGTCTTAGAGCAGAGGGAGATGAAGAGGAAATCTGATGTAAGGACCATGATGGATGGAGTTGGATCTCATGCACACTTCTCCCCAAGTCCTCCTTGCCTTTTTATTTGTTTCCCTCCTCACAAAGGAATGTACAGAAGACACTTTTCACTAATTGAGGGGATGTCATTAGTTTATAGTATAAATATTTAAAAATATTATGGATATGTGTTAGTAATTTAACACATGTCTTTTGATAAAAACACATTTTGACAAAAGTGCTGAGACTGACTTCTACCTCCCCTTTCACTGTTAGGTAAAAGCTGATACAGCTCCATCTGTCACTCGTTTGCATGTGATGTTTTTCCCAGTGCTTAAAAATGGAGTTGGATTCATTACTCTTCCTACAGGAATGTGTTGTCCATAGTGAGTTACAAGTGTAGGAAGAGAAGCTCCTGGAAAACGTGTTCCTAGGGTAAAACAGAGTGTCACTGAAATATTTTTCTCAAGGAAATGGTTATGGACTAAGGCAGTGTCCTCTCTGAGATGCAAAGGGGCAATCAGGACCAGCCTAACCTAGAGAAGAAGAGAACAAAGTGATGATCTGTCAGGAGCTGATGGAGAACCATGGAAGGGAATGAGCAGCCCCTTGGAATTAGATGCATAATGGATTTCCAGTAAATGAGGTATACCTGAGCTCTTGCAAAAGGAGTCAGCTTAAGCTGAAATTATTCCTGTCCTTGTCTGCTTCTTTTGTACTCAAGGGTAGGGTAAGATGGTGAGTTCTTGATAAAGCTTCAAGATAGAACAATTCTGTGAGAGTCTCAACTGTTCTGTGAATAGTGGATGAATCAGCTTCAGATTATCGTGGATTAAAAGTTTCAAAACACCCAAAAACTGAAATGGTAGAAGTGTTTCATTATTTTAAAAAACACTAATTTGCTTTTAGGGGTCTAAATGATACAAAGGTTTGGTGACACATCGAGTCTGTCATGAAATAATAGTAATGTCATATTGGCACCCTGACAAAGTCATTCCTCAAAACACCTAGTTAATGCTTTTAATGATGTATCTCTGCTTCCTGGCTCTGGTCTACCATTATACCTGCCAACCTACCTCCTCCCTTTGCAGATGATTTCTAAAACTGACACATTTATGTCTCCCTTTATAAATGCCTCATTTCCCCCCCGGTTTTTTTTTTCCCCTCTCCTCTCACAGATTTAAAAAAAAGACAGTTCAATTCTAAATTGTTTGAAAAATTGGCAGCAGAGTCACCCTAGCAGTATAGCAAAGAGGCACAAGTACAGAGGAGTTGAGAATCCTGGCTTTGTGAATTTCTCCTCACACACCAGACTATTTAAATCTGAAGTGTGTGTTGGCCTTGAAGTGGATCTCCAAGAGAACTCTTTAACAAAGCCGCTTGTTCCACATAACAACATTTTGTTATATGTTTAGAAAACACTGTGCTTCTTGCTTGGTTTGGTTTTTCAGGAGAGGATAATAGTTTCAAGGTAAAGGTTGCTGGGTGTAAACTCAAAACAGAATGGACTCTTAAGAGAAGCTCTAAAGTCCTTCAGTCAATTCCGTGGTGTCCTTCTGAATCTGACCTGTTCCAAGGACCCAATCTTTTATGTGCTGCTTTGAGTGTTGTGTGTGGACACAATACTGCCTCTTCCCCTTCCTGATCATTACTGATTGTACTTGGGAAAGTTCCTTCACCTTCCAGTGGTTTGGGTTTTCCCCTTCCTAATATCATGGTAATGATTACAATTTCTTTTTTAGGAGGTGAAAGCAAGACAACAAATTGTTGCCACAGTTGCTTCAGGGCCTGGGCTGAAAGCTGTAGCTCCCAATGCCTCAGTTCTTAAGGAAGAAATAGCTACAGCTTTCAGCCCAGGCCCTGCAGCAATTATTGCCATCATGTCTCTCATATTCCTTTAAATCTCCCTAATTCCTCCTGCCCTGCCTGACCTGTGATCAGTCCCCACTGGAGGTGCCAGCACTGAGAGACCAGGGCTGGGCCAGGACCTTCAGTGTGGAGAGAAACCAGAGAAACACCAATGAAGATTAACTGCTGTTTGTCACATCTTTAAAGGAATTGTTTTAGCTGTTTGAAAAGAGAGTGGGGGTTGCTCCAAACACCTAAAAGTCTTTTTTTCTCTTAAGTAACAAATGTCAGTTTACGTGACTGCTGCTGCTGCAGAAGCTGTGCCTGTATCAGAGGGTGCAGAGCCATCATAATGGAGATGTAGAAATGTTAGAAATGTGGCTGAGATTCAGTGTTTGAGGAACTGCCCCAGGGTCCCCAAACTTCCCATCTGTAGAACAGGGAAAGGAGTAAGCCAAGACAGAGAGAGGAATAGGAAGGGAGGTAAATAGGGTGGCACAGACACAGGCTGTGCAAGTCCTCTCCCTCCATCTCCAATTCTGCCCCTTAAGGTAGTTATCAGTAATTCCCAAAACTCCGAAAAATCAAATCTTTTCCATGTTTACTGTTCTCTAAGCTATTCCTTCTTTCAGCAGTCAAATAATTTTTATGTTCTGTCCCCTTAGACCAGACATACCTTGAAGCATTGAAACACCCAAGAGATGTTTGCATATTTATTTTTCTGTCTTAGAAAAATCTGCACATAGTGAAAAACATCCTACTGGCAATAATTTCATCACTCCCCACCCACAATCTATTGAGTCTGAACATTTCCTTCCTCTGAGCCACCTTGTTGCCTCTAAAACTATTCATGGACCTCTAAAAATGCTTTTCCTGCATTCTGCAAATCACCAAACTCAGGTTAGGTAGGAGAAATTCTTCCACTGGTAAATGGGCTCTGCTGGTTAGTGGTACCCTGGTGTGCTTTTTGTTTGGTTTTTAATCACGTGTTACTCCCACAAACCTACTGTGTTTTTCTTTGTCCCATCTTTATATGCACCAAGTTACTCCTTGGAGATAGTCTGGCTCCCAAAAATTGGGAGTCTGAAATGTGTGTCTTTTACAGAAAGTATAAGTACTTCCATATAAATTGTAACCCTCTGAAGAAACATCTTAAAAATTACCCCTCACCCACATGTTCACTGTCCCATTGAGCTGAGTTTCTCTTTAAAGCTTTATGGGCTTTAAATTTAGGGTGTCACATTCCCCCCTTCCTAATTTGCTGCTGTATTGGGAGGGTTTTTTGCCTTCCTTTGCAGACAAAGCAGCCTTTAGGAGAATTCAGGATAGCTGAAACATCTCAGCAGGAGTGGTGTGAAACTGGGCTTGCTGTGAACACTGGCTTACAACTTTTTGCTTGGAGGCATCCCATCGACTCTCTGTTCAGGTGAACAAAATCCCACTTCTGAGATGTTACAGGCTGGATCATCAACTGGGAGTCAAAGGCATGGCCCCATTTGTGTGAATGGAGCTGTGCTAATTAGCTGTGCTAATTTACATCAGTGAAAAAATCTGATTTTAATGGATAATCTGCAGTTAATCCCTACAATGGGTAAATAACTCTCTAAATGTGATCCTTAGGGGGCTCACTCTCTGTTAATTTGGTTTTGTAACTTTTTCTGTAGAATTTTGGTACCAAATTGAAATTTATGTGACTAGAAGAAAGAGATATACCTGAGGCTTGTTACAGTAAGAGTAGGAGCAACAGAAATGTCCTTGCTGATTGCATGAGCCAGAGTGGATCACATGAATGAATTCTTTATATTTAATGTGACTTCTTTGTTCTCCAGCACCCTAAGAGCAACACAGAGTTTTAAACTTTGTCTTTCCATTTCTCTCTTAGTGACTGCTTCAGTTCTTCTCTGCACTGTCCTTGGAATGAAGTTTTTAAATATTATTTCCCAAGATTCTTTGGTTTTGGACTGATATTAACGCTATTACTAATAGTAACTAAATTGCAAATCTTGGGGTTAGTGATTTCATGGCTGCGTGCTGATTATAAATTTCTGGATGGGGTTTAACAAATCATGCTGAGAGAACAGAAGGGCAGACTGTCCTTGACCCTTAATAATGCTGGTTTTCCTGAAGAGAGTTCTAGTCTTGTCACTAGTCTTGATCCTTTTGCAAAGTAAGTACATCCCTGCTGCTGTTTTCTGTCTGCAGAACATCCTTTTAAGAATCAGTTATGTACACTGCAATAATTATTTACTCTTAATTAGTGTGATAGTTTTATTAATGGCCTCCTTTGCTGGTCATCTGTTCTATTATTTCAAATCCAGGTCTGGCAAAATTTCTTTGCCTGCAGTTGCTTGAGAGGAAGATTATACAACTAATTGAAGTGCCTGGCTGTGGTCCATGGCCTGTAAATGTCCATCTTGCTCAAACAGCTGTATAGAATTTTCCAGACTAGTAGGCAGGTCTGGCATGCAGAGCCAAGCTTTATTCACCCAGTACAATTATCACTCATCCCAAGTGAAAGAAAGGTGAAGATACCTTCTTGTGAAGGGTGCTTCAAGAATTAGGAGACTGATTCACTCTTCAGGTGTTTGGTTATCAACCAGAGATCATGCTATCAAATATACACTGTATGAGTTGATTAAATAGTAATATGGACAATAATTAAAATATCCAAATTATTAAAATATCTAGACAATTACAAAATTAAGGCAAGAAGCTGAACCTGGTAGCTGACACAATACCTGGTGCTCAGCTCAGTATTGCTCCTCAGTCTTACAGACATGGCCAGGGAGAAAGGGAGAGGATGCACATGATGCAATAATGGATCACCACACTGAAGTGTGTAATTGAAACTCACTTTAGGAAATAGGTTCGGGTGTGTAAGGTGCAATAACAAAGCAATCACATGCAATATTTACTGATGTTGAAAGACTTAAATGCATAGAATTTACAATTCTGCATGGCATAATAGAAACTAAGCACAAATATTATGGCAAAGACAGACCCAAGTGGGTGTATTTGTAGAGTTATCCCATACAGTCCTTAGCTATTAAAACCTGCCACCCTTTCTAATCACCTCAGGCACTTAATTCAGAGGAGTTCTTGCTAAATTCACGCAGTTTTAGGGCTGTGTTCATCTCCTGGTCGATTTTGTGCTCTGTGAGCGCCTCCTCCCCTGCTGCCCACCCTGGGCACTCTCCAGGCTGTGTCCCACTCCTGTCCCCTCAGCCCCTGGAGTGCCCCAGGTGTCCCTGCTGGGCTGAGCTGTGCCCAGGGTGGGGTGTGTGTCAGAGCTGTTGGGAGCTGTCTGTGCCTGGCACAGAGGGAACTGCACACCCAGTGCCCAGACACGAGCAGCAGGCACCAGGAGCTCTGGGCTGTGCTCTGCAGTCTGTCTCTGCAGGATTTGGGAGTCACCAGCTGTGGAGAGGGAGCTTTGGCAACTGTGCTTCACATCTCTGGTGCCAGCAGGGCCAGGATCTCCTGTCCCAGGCCTTCAGGTGTGGGTGGGGGTGTGGGTTCCCAGCACAGCGTGGAGTGATGAGGCTGGGAAAACCATGGGATCAGTTCTGCTGCTTTACTCCTCCACAAAAGAATGTCTTACCCTGTGTCTTTCCATAACCTTGTCCCCCAGTTTTCCCTTCTCAGGGTTTCTCATGGACACAGTGCTTTGCTGTTGCCCAAGTGACATGAAGTGGCTCTCAGGGAGCTGCCAAAATACAGCCTTGAAATCATAATCTTACTAATATAAGCTCATGTTGATGCTCTTTCATGCTGATCTACTTATGTGGTCTCCAGAGATGGCTTTAACTTGATTTTGGTTCATCTGGACATTACAGTGTGCCCTCCATGGGTTCCTGCTAAATTTATCTTACCCCTGGCTTTGGTGGGGATAACATCCCACAGAGCTGACACCCTGTGCCCCAAACATGGTCATGTAGACAAGGTCAGGAAAATACTGCAGAGATTTCTACTTTGGGTGCTTGGCCCACATGTGGGAGCTGCTCTGCTCTCACACATCCTGCAGTGCCCGGGGCTGGAGCAGTTTCACTGGAAACACCTCCTGGTGTTCTTTGGGAACCCTGAGAATTCACCCCAGCACCTCTTGCTGATGGCAGCGTGGCTTGGCTTGCTTGGGCATGTGTTGGGTTGGGCTTGTCCCTGTGCTGGGAAGGTTTTAAGGCTGAAAGTTGCAGGTTGAGACGTTGGCTCTGTGTTTAAACAGTCCAGCCTGAGCCTGGCTTTGGTCAGGAGCACGTCGGGGGGTTAAGCTGCTTGCAGGGATGTAGGAGGAAAGGTGTTGTCTCCACTCCCTCCACAGCAATCCAGCCTGAGCTTCCAGCAGAGGCAAAAAGGTGACAGATCTGTCTGTCCTCTACAGCTGCTGCTGCCTGCCTGTCTGGGCAGAGCTCCTTGCCCAAAATCCTGCCTTTCTGGAACTGCAGACAAGGTCTTCTTCTCTCCTGAGCTCTCTGATTTGAAATTGTGTGCACTGAATTTTAAAATTCAAAACCTTTTTCAGTCTTTCCTGCAGGGCATGGTGTTGTCTTGCAAGCCAGGCCTGAGGTGACTGAATGTGATAGCATTTTGTAATTTTTGATGGAGTAAGTGTACTCTGAAAGCAAAACAAACCTAATGGATCTGTGTTCCCTGGATCGTGGTTTTCCAAGGAAGAGACCTTGGCTTCTTTGTACAAACACAGCACCTTTTTACTTCAGTAAAAATTTTTTAGGATATAGAATGGGGAACTAAATAACCTGAAATATAAAGTATTAAATACAAAATAATTTAGCAATAATATATGTAGTCCTTTTTTACCAAGGAAGAATTCATCTATCACATATGATAGTCTTTCAGACAGTACTAGCAGTAGTATAAACTGCTCTTCTGCATAATAAAGCAAGTGAATTCAAACAGCCAAAGTTGCTGTTTCTTCAGAAATTATATTTTTTTGAAAACTAAATCAAACAAACCTATAGAAAATAACAGGGAAAAAAATAAATCCTCATCTAGATGTAATTCTTGCTTGCAGCCTGACAGCTGAAGAATTACAGTGACAGAAGATACCCTGAGCCAATCTGAGCCTGCAAATCTGAGAGAGAGCCAGGCTGCTTTAAACTGCTGCTTTTGGGGCTTCTCTGCTGGCCCTCAGCTCCCAAAGCCACTGGCTTAGCAGCCTAAGCCAGCTCTCTTTGGAGAAAAGGGATAACAGTAAGAAGAGCAGTTTACAGAAGGAAAAGGATATTTATCAGGGACAGGACATTATCAGGAATTAAAAATCTTGCCTGGTGATATGTAGATGTCTCAAGCTGATGAGGATAGTATTTCAGATTATTTTATCTTTGCTTCTGTGTCTGGTCAGGATTTCTTCAAATGTGAGGTTGATGAGATCTGGGTGGTGTCCCACTATCTTGGGAGCCTTGAGGAAGGCAGGTCAGGAGAAACAGCAAATTCTTTTGAGTTCTTCTTTATATGGGTGCCTAACAAAAATTGAACATAGATACCCCAAAGGATTGGTAAATAAATAACTACCACATCTAAATATTTTTAAGAATCTGCTTTTAATCTTAGCATATCTTGTTTCACTGATTTTCTGGTTGATTCTCCTTTTGATTTTTACTCATGATCAGAACACCCTTCTTGGTAAGATTTATTTCTTTGTATAAATTTAGACCAAATAATGTTTTTGTAGTAAAAATTTGACAGTTTTATAATCAGTGGTAGCTGTCCCTTTGTGAGCATTTTTTTTTTCTCTGCAAGAGCTATGTTCAGGATTCCTTGAGTCTCAGTTGTGAAACTTTCCAAAAAATGAAATTACGACCTCACTGAAGCCAGTGGGAAAACACGTTTTTTGGTGAAGAAGGTAAAAGAACACTTTTGGGGGAAATGCTGGACATCCATAAATATAAGTGCATATGTCATGTCTCTTTTTATACATCACTTTTAGATCTAAGATGCTCTCCACTAAAAGAGGCTAAAATACCTAAAATGTTCTGTTCTCCTGGGATTTCTCCCTTTCCAGCTCCCATCATTGTGCCTTTTAGTAAGTTTTGGGATTTGTGGAAATTTCTGACTCCTGGAAGTGTTTTTACTTTTAATTTAAGACTTAGAAGTCTTAAATTTCTTACACTTTGTTATGTATTCTGCAGAGGAAGCATATGAATTGTGAGGCACCCAATAATAAACATAAAACTTATACACTGTGGATTTCATGCAGATAAATGAGCATGCACTATTCATTCTCAAAGAGTGGAAACACAGCTTTCCTATATTTCTAAGATTTTTTGCAAAATTTCATGAGGGTCTTAATTATTCAGTACCTATTATGAGCCTCCAAGATGGGAATGAGAGCTGTGTTTCCTAGAAATGAAATATGGAAGTGTTCTCCGAGCTATTTTAATGCTAATTCTTGTTCACTTTTTCAGAGCCTGAGCTTTAAACACCATAACTGTGAAAAGATCAGACCAAACTGGGAAATGTATTTTGGCCAAAGACGTGAAATTGTGAATTGGCATTTAATTGTGGGAAGTGATTCTGTAGTAAGTCGTTTTAGATCTTTCAATTGGTGTGAGTCAGAGAGCTTTTATGGCAACAAAATTGCACAGTAGGCTTTAATTGTACATAATTATTGCACTGCATGGTGCAGATACTATACTGTAGGCATTCAGCTGCATTCTGTTAAATGTTTTTATTGAAATCTCTGAAGAAGTGTACCTGATGTTATTTGATATATGTTTGTTTAATGTGCTCGTGCTTTTTTTTTTTTTTTTCTCTTAGGAAAAATGAAAATAATTATAATAGAATATATTTCTTTTCTCTCCCCCATTTTCCAGATGACTAATTATACTGTGTGGAATACCTGTGGGCATCTGCTAAAATTAACTGGAGTCTTATTTCAGATTTCAGCTGCAAGAATCTTATAAAAGGTCTTTAGGTTTAGGAGTGCAACTTGAAATAATACAGACTAGGACAGGGTTCAGGTTTTTTACATGCATCTACACATTCTAAAGGCTGAATGATACTTGGTACACTTTCATCTTGTTACTTCTGTAATCTGCAGCTGTTTCCAATTTGATTATTTTTCTTCCGTGAGTGTTTTATGTCTGCTGGATCTGACAAATGCACCCACCTACAACACAGCCTGTGCCTGGGGATTAGGAAAATTTTATTTCCTCCTATGTAAGTAAGTAAAACATTTGTATCACTATGGACCTAGTGATTTGTGAAATCCTGTCGTACTTTCTTATTTCTCCTGCTGAGCTTTTAAGTTGTCAGCAGTGATCTGATTGTTTCCCACCATTTCACCAACAATGGAGCCCAGGCCAGCTCTGTTGCTCTCATGAATTCAGAATCACAGCTCTCAGTCATAAAAAGGGCTTTATGATATCTCTAGGATGTGACATTTCTATGGAAAAGCAGCTTTGGGTTTGGAGCTTAGGTTTTTGGGGGATGGAAAAATAGAGTCTGATGTTGTTGTCATTATTCTACCACAGGATTCTGCAGTTCTCCCGCCTTTCCAGGGATGAAAGTACTGTATAACAAACAGCTCTGGCAGATCTTTTCCTGTCTGTGTTGATGAACTTGCCACGGCTATAATGTAGATAACAAACCTCACAATAACCCTCCTTCTTGTTAGCATCTTCCAGCAGAGCAGCTTCTGTAGCTGGCCTCAAAGAGCAAGGGCCAGGAGGAATGAATGTTGATTGCACCACTGCAAAGTCTTTTATTGTTCTTGTTTATAGAGTAAAAGTGAAGTAGCAGGAAGAAACTTTTTTTTTTTTTTTTTTTTTTTTTTTTTTTTTTTTTTTTTTTTAAGTAACTATTCTGTATGATTCCAGGACATTCTGCAGGTGGGGTTAAGCCAGGCAGGGATTTTTCTCCTCTTCCCGATTATTTCCTACAGTTACACCTGATGGTCTATACAATTCATGAAGAACACATGAAAAATTCTATAAGAGTCTTACAGCTCTTTTCATAAGAATGTGCATTAGGGAACAATGCAGGACCATTGCACTCTGAATTTTACCAGGGAGGTGAACTTTTATCATTTCTGCTTCATTACTTACACGAGTGGGAAATGACTGTACAAACACCATGTCCTGTCTGACATCTGCTTTCCTATGGTGATTTCAGCCCGTAGAGAACAGACACCTCTGGGGAGGTGAAAGATAATTGTTGATAGAAATTCTGAAAGGAAACATTTAAATGCATTTTTAAGACCTTTCTCTTCTTTATAGGCACTACCTGTTAAGTGGGGTCTGACCCTCAGTTAAATAAGGTCATTTTACAACGTGGCAGGTTTAAATGTTTATTTATTTCAAAAGCCATTGCACTTCCAGAGATAATCAAGTCTTCAGTAATGTACCATAGAACTGTATCCACTGTGATGCTTCAGTCTGTTTCTTTTGTTTAGATTTTTCTGTTTTGTTGTTTAGATTTTTTTTAAGATTGCTATTTTTAATTTTCTTTGTTTTCCTTGCTTTAGTTTTTAAGGAGCATGAGGAAGAATGAGCAGCAATAAAAGGGAAGAAATTCTTACTGATTATTTATTTTTAATTTTCTTTGTTTTCCTTGCTTTCGTTTTTAAGGAGCAGTAGAAAGAATGAGCAACAATAAAAGGGAAGAAATCCTTACTGATTATCTTACCCCCTTAAATGACAAGCTGGATGTAATCCCAGATTGTACATCTGCCCCTCTAATGTACATCTGAAATGATATTAATACCAAACCAGACATCTGTGTGCTGGATGTGTTCAGCTGCTGGGAGGGTGCTGCTGCTGCATCTGCAGAGAACAGCCTGAGCTTCCTCCTGTGCTCAGCAAGGAGTGGCAGGAGGGAAGAGCAGCCCTGGTGCCCTGGCTCTCCACCTGCTTCAGAAAGCTCTGAAATTGGCATTTCACCCTTCAGTGTCCATCCTGCTTTCTCTAACTTCTGTAATGTACTCAGCTCACATCTACAGTCAGGTTATTCTTTGGAATTACAGCAGCAATGGGAGAGAAAAGGTTTTCTCAGTGTGTTGTTAACTGGACAGACACCAGCACTGAGGTGCTGATGGGATGGGTAAGGGCAGCCAGAAATGGAGAAAACTGCAATGCCCTGGCTGCACCAGTTACTCAGGCATACTCCTCTGGCTGTTCTTATGGTTAAATTAATTAATTAATTAAACATTTGCGCCTGCAAAAAGAGCAGAACCTTTTTTCAGCTCAGGTGAAGTTACAGGCCAGGCTAGGATAGTGGAAAGGTCAGGATAGTGAAGAGGTTTTACCATCCTTGTTTATTCATATAAATGTATCTATATTTTTGTATTTTGTTAAGAATTCTAACTTTAAACTAGTCCCAGAGTGGAAAGACCCATTTTACACTTGACATCTTTTTTGAGAGAGCTTCATTTACAATGTGGAAAGATGACTGATATTCAATAGGTCCCTTCTTCCAGGTTTCCTTTCCAAAGGCGTCATTTATAGGTTGCCAGGTAACCATAAGTCTTTGACTTTTAAATAATACTTCATAGAGGTACAAAAAGCAAGACTTTTTTCCAGAGCTGAAATGGCAAGAGCTATCTGAAATGAACAGTAGCCTTTGCAAATTGTACAGAGCTGACCACTGATATATACACACAAAAACGTGGAAAAAGCCATTTGCCAAACTCTTCTGTGGCCCTATGGATCCAATCCCAAGCACAGGCAGTGTGCATTTTCCTAGCTGGTTATTAAATTGAATCTGCATATTCTTACTTAAGGTCATATTAGTGTTCAATAGGTAAATAATATTCTTCATCTCCCCCAGGAAATGCAGATGCATGCTGGTCCCAGTCTTCTTCTGCTTCTCCACTGAGCTGGCTACAGTTTCTGCAATGTGGGAGAGAGGAATAAAAAAGATAAGTGTAATTAAAATTGTCAGCATTAACATAAGAAGCCAAATGTCCCTAGAGGACAGAGCCAGCTCTTCCCTCCTCCTCATGCTTTAATCTGAGAAGGAGCTGAGTGCTGTGGAATACCCAGGATCATTCATGGAGCTGGAGGAAGGAGCTCAGAGATGACTCTGCCACTTTTTCAGCCACAAGGCTGTGGCAGGGTATCTTATTCTAAGAATGTAACCCACTGCAAGCCCGTGCTAAACCTTAATGCTTATTCATGCCCTGTGCTAACCAGCACTGGTCAGAGGATGCAGTGATTTTGGTTTAACCCATGTTACTGACACCCCAGTCCTGCCTGTGGGGCAGGAGAGCCCAGGCTGGGACTGGAGCCTGGGGAACAGGGTGGATCTCAAAGGTTGTTGGTGCTGCCAAAGGTGGAATCGACTTTCACAGCAGTTACAGGAAGCTGTGACAACACGGCCCTAAAAAAGCAAGACAGTCATTGCTCCAACACTCCTCCTGTCCTAGTTGGCTTCCTGGTGAATCTTGCTCAAGAGCAGCCTTAGTCTGTGTCTTGCAGAGTCCAAGGGGCAGGTGATTGCCCCAGGTGATTGCCTCTAGTTCTTGTCTCTGTGATGTTTAGCACAGGGCAGGAGTTCCAGCCCAGCCCTGTTGGCAGGGAGCTGCCTGGGGCCAGGAGCTTGTGTCACACAGTTTGCTGTTTGTCCCAGTGGGGCAAAGAATTTCAGTTCTTACATGCCTAGCTTTGAGTCTAAAATCTCTGCAACAACTTTCATTTCCCCATAAAGGCTTGAAAGTTTTCTTTTTCACAGTATTTTTACCTCTGATGCCATTGAGGAATATCTTACTTAAACATTCAAGCCAAATCAATTCTATTTCCAGACCTTCATTACAGCAGCAATGCATTAGAACAACTTAATAAAATGTGTATACCAATGTCTGAAGTTCACAGTAATCTGAGAGTGTGCAATGACATCTGTAGGATAAGTTGTACAGCTCAGCACTGAAACATGACCACAGTACAAAGTATGTTGTTTGGAAATCTACTGTCAGACAAGAAATCCAGCTTTGTAATTTTTGCTTCAGAATTTATACTGACACTTCTTTATCATAAATGAGACACTTACATGCCATCTTTTTGGGCATTACAGAATAATTCAGGATCAGAACTGGTGCTGAAAACACAGCCTGTGTACCACTAAAACCAGCCAGACTTTTCCTAGCAGTGTGCTCATGTTAACTTTTCGGATAAGGTGAAACTGATAACACATTTATTGTGTGATTTGCTAAGTCTGTTCTTCTGATGAAGTGCTCTGACATTGCAGCATAAAGACTGCAGGCTTATTTCAGCAGAACATGAAAGACTTAATCCTTTATTGCTGCAAAAGCAAACAACGGTGTTTATGAGCAGCCTAAGCCAGAACAACAGAGCTCAGAGACGAATCCTTCCACACTGTCACCACAGTGCTTGGGTAGCAGGTCACCCACTTGTGCCCCAGTGTGTGTTTTTTTATACAGATCTTGCTGAACTAGGAGAACTTTAGTAATATAAAGTAGAAATCTGGCATCTGCAGCCTGCATTTCTCTCTCTGCATTCCTACCAAAACCCAGTAAAACAGACTCACACCTGCCCAAGTACCAAAAAGCCTTGAGCACAGCTAATACACCAGTTTATTCAAATTGCAAATGGAAGCGATTCATCTTTTCCACACACTGGCTCCCTACTGTTAGGTCAGGAATAGTAAGGAGATGTGGGGGAGCTGGAAAGCTCACCTCAGCAGCTTTTTCCATTCATAATTCAGTTGGGGTTGGACCCAAACCTGTTGAAGAACTACTGCAGTTGATTGCAATAGGATTGTAGTATCCAGCCATTTACTATGCAGACAGAGAAAAACAGAGCTTAGAAATTAAATACAGCCATGTGATACAATGGAATATTCCAGTCAAATCACAACCTAATCCTTCAGGTCCCCATCAAGTGTTAGGCTCTTTCCAGGTGAAGACAGCAAAATTGTCTGTAGTGATGCAAACATTTTCAATGAAGTTTTTTGGTTATATCACAGCAGGAAAACTTAAAGAAAGTCTTATTTAAGGTTGTCTTGCACTCTACAAAACTGAAAAGAGGATTTTTAAAATGGCATCTCTGGCCCTGTGATGCTCTTTTAAAATCATGAAATGTGGGGTAAAATAGCTAATGTAACAGCATTTTCCAAAGATTCAAAAAACTTGACGTGGGTGAGAAACTATACTCTCATCCTTATGTTGGCAAAATAATGTAAAAGTTAATCAGGGATTTAAATGATAGAGATTCAAAGGACAGAAATATAATAAATGTTAATCAGCACAGTTTTTCTGAAAATATAGTTTATGTAGCAAGCCTGATTTTGAATGAGATTACAGATGTGTTGATAATGGCTGTTGTATAGATATTGATAATATTTTTCTTATATTCTGATGAAAACTTTTGCACTCTGCAGCTTCAGTGAAACATGCATTGAAAATGAGCTAGCAGATCTCAAAAATGATATATCATTGGACATTATTACAGAACTCTTAAATTGCTCCAGGGAGGTTGGCTGGGGGAACATTAAACAAAATGCAGTGGATCGACAGATCAGCAAGGGCTAATCATGGGCTGGAGCTGGGCATCTCCTCTGGGAAATAGAAAAACCTGGATGTGTTTCAAACAGTTCAAACAGCATCTGAAACTACTGAACATTTTCATCAATGATCCTGCTGTACATGGATTAAAGCCTGGGGCAATGGTCAGCATAAGAGCAGGGTATCCCAGTTTGCTCTACAGTTTATTCGATAAATCTGAGCCCACACACAAAATGCAACCAATAGACAACCTGTAAGGGATGCTCCTGCAGAAGGGAGAATTCTCTGGAAAACAGCAACTTGAAAGATGTTTTAGGGGATTAATTGAAACTCAATGCAATTTGCCAAGGTGATTCTGCAGCAGAAAGGAGGAAGAATGAAGTGTGAGCTGAGAAATAGCTGGTAGGACTGGGAAGGTTTCTCCCAGGAGTACCACCCTGGGGAGGCTAAAGGCAGTAATGCCTTTCATGGGAAACCCTCACCTGAGAAGTGTAAAAAGCTGGATTCCAGGTAGAAAACAAACAAACATGACCAGGACCAGATATCCTGGTATTAGGAAGAAATAATCAGGAAGAGCACACACAGGTGACAGCACACGGGTGACTGGAAGAGACTGGAAGGGCTGTTTGACAAAATAGAGTCACAACAAGAACTAGAGTCTGCTGGCAGAAATCAAAACAGTGCAAACAAGAAACTGTGCTCACACTTTAAGGCACTACAAGAAGAAATGGTGATGCCTCCATCTCTCGAGGTCTCTGTGTGAAGAAGGGTACAAATATCTCAGGCAAACAGAAGCTAATGTGCTCACTGCAGGGGGACTGGGGGATTGTCATGGGATCTGACCAGCCTGTTCCCTTCTGCTCTTCAATGCAATGAACCTACAAGTAAAAAACCACAGCTCTTATTGAAGGCAGTTAAATTTTGCCTAAAGTAGTTCTGCAGCATAATTCCAGGTTTTTGAAACTTGAACAAAGTTCTTGGTTCTGAATACAAATCTTGCCTTGGAGTGTTGCTGTTTGCACACATCACAGAGTTCTTGAGCTATTTAATCCTCATTAGTGAAGCATTATTAATCCACAACACTGAAGGACAGAAGGTATAATTTAGAGAAATCCTTATGAGAAGGATCTCACAGGAGATAAAAAGGAATTAAAGTGTTTCCATGGACTAGTAACACAAACTATGGCATTCTAATGCAGTTTTTCTATTAATGTTGTAAATCTAAAATTCTGCATAAGAATTTTGGGTTCCTATGGGTGTTATAAGGTTAGGGAATAATGTTCATTTTTAACCTGTGTTATATCTAACCCTGGTCTGTGGCATTCCCATCTTGTTTGCTCCTTAAGGCTTTCCAGTAGTGTAATGTGTTAGGGAACCACTGAACTGTTCAGCTCACTATCTTGGGATTATTTTCTTTTATACTCACTACCAGTTCAACCTGTCAAAAACAATTATTAAGCAATTTGTAACAGAGATGTAAATGGCCAAAAAGCATATGACTGGAAAAAAGAGCAACGACTTGCTGGAGCTTGCATACTTGTAGAAATCCATATTAACTTGTTTCCCAAGGGTTAGACTGCTTGAAAATATCTTGGAAGGTTAAAATAGTCAAGAATTATCAGTCTGGATAAAAGGGAGAAGAGCTTTACAGCCACCAGCTTGGGGAGAGGGAAATCTCCCTGCTCATGGGAGGTGCTTCCTTCTGTTTCACATGGAGCAAAGAGGAACAGTTCTCAGGGACACATCCCAAGTTCCCTGGGAAGGATGTGACACTTTTTGGTTTGAGAAGCTGGGTCTGTCATTTCTCACAGCTGCCGTGTGAGAGATGCAATGCCTTGGAAACAGCAGTCTCCATAAGTGATGCTGCAATCAAAGTGGGAATGAAACAATGGTGCTTTACACAGCCCAGACAATGGGTGTGACACTCTATTCCAAAGTGTTTCAGAGTGGGAGGAAAATTATCTATGCCAGTAACAAAGGGAGCAAATAAAAGAGCTTGTATTTCCACTTAACAAAGCAAAATGGCTGTTTTGATCACATTTAGTGGTTCCTCAGCTCCTTCTCACTGAATTCACCACACAGTGGAGTTAAAGATGTAGAATACTTAGATTTGAGACTGACATTTATTTTTGAGGTAGCACTACATAACTTGCAGAGCAGCAATGCCCAGTCTGGGGCTTCCTACAACCCCTGCAGTCGGGTTTGACCTCAGTGTTGGTAGCAGGAAACTTTGCCAATTCAGGGCCAAAAGAGGAGAGAGAAACCTCAGCAGAAAGGAGTTTCTCACTGCAAGGCCATGGAGCCTGATCTAAATAAGAAAACAATTATCCTCTGGCACTCACGAGCCTCAGACCTGTCTCTTGATTCGCTTCCTTATTTCCTTTCCTTTGCCAAGCTGTGCACAAATACCCCATGTGGGAGGTGGATGTGCATGGACCTGCACTCTCCTGCCCACGCCAGGTTTGCTGAGTGAAACAATGCCCTTTAGCTCTGCCTCTCAAAGCATATTCTTGGCAAAGGTCCTCTAACAAGAATTTGTTTTGGAAGTGAGTGCTGAAAATCAGAGTAGGGTCTGTTGTGAGTCCTGCACAGCCTCCAGAGCTGCAGTGGAGCTGCAGAGTTCCTCAGTCAGTCATCCACCTCCAGAGCTCCATGCAAGTCTCACACAGAGCTGGCAAATGCATTTTTAAACTTTACTTATGTAGACATGAAGAAAAATCCCAAGACTAACTCTAAATCTTGTGAACACTTACACACAAAACAGTTTCTAGGAGACCTTCTTGGCCTATCATCCCTTTAGGATTTTCCTTGATGTTTGACAGTTCCAGGTTTCATTTTTGCCCTAGAAAGCCTGTTCTTCCTGTAGATAATACACAAGTCTGAGTTAAAATTTCATATTTTTACAAATTCCAGTTCCTTCTTTCTGGGTAGCATCTGGAGACGATCTGTGGACTGTGGACAGTATCCCCACATAATTTCTATTTCTTATCAAATGTTTGTTTAGGAGGAAACCAGGCAAGTCTATTCTGGAAGAGTTATTTCCCTTGACCTAGACCTGAGTCCTTTATTCATCTGAATGGATGTCCTGTAACTCTAATGACTCTTGAGCAGTCTGTACAGCTAGCTGGTGTCTGCATGCAGTAATTCTTCCTGATGGCCCTTAAGTCAAAGAGAAGTTAAGACTGGGAGCTACAATAACAAAGAAAAGTCACCCAACAGTGGGGCAATCAAAGTAACATTCTCAAAATGTGTGGGATATGTCAGCTGATGCACTCACAAAGATTTTTACATGCTGTTTCCACTCTGTGTTTGTGCTGGGAGCCCTTTTTGTCAACAGGGAAAAGAGAGATTCCCAGGGCAGTAGGAATATTTGACACATTTTCTTTAGGACAGCATCAATCAGGTCTTGGTTCCAGTGAGGAAGATTCCAGCAGGCAGTCCTGGGGTGACAGTGTCAGGTGTCAAAACTGGCATTGTGGCAGCAGGTTGGCATTTCCAGCTGTTCAAAACATGTTTTCTTAGTAGGAATAGTGTGCCATGGAACAAAGAAAGCAACTATTATCAAGAGGGGTGGGGATGAGGGGGAGACAATTAGAGATTCAGAGAGCAAAAAGAAAAAAAAGGCTTAACTAAAATATTTTCATCTTACCTTTATATAATGCATGCTTCAAAATTTATATAAAAGCACTCAGTTCGCTACAGACAAAGATGTTTTTGTATTTTTCTGAAACAGAAGAGCTCTACTTACCTGGTATGTGAAGTCAGAACAATTTATTGATCATAGTTATGCACTGATAGGTGGTCCTGTTGTGCTTAAGCAACCACTTGCAGAGAATGCAGTACCACATAAACACAGGTGAAATAAACACTTTGGGGTCCCATTTCCTCTTTTCCCTGTTCAGTTTCAGGATTTAGATCTGTAGGAAGTGACCAGCTACTTCCCATGTCATGGTTTAATAGAAGTATTTCCAGAATAAAGGAAGTTACAGAGAAGTGATCATAAGTGCATGCCCAAAGCAAATGATGAACTACACACACACACTGCAGGGCCAGCAGAAATATGCACTGCAAGAAATACAAACCTTAACTCTGAGCTAAAGTGTGTGCACTAAATTTAGCTCAGCTCACTTGCATGTTTGTTTGTGTTATATTTTCCTTGCTTGACTTGCATTTATCAATATAGTGCTAAATTGCCAAACAGTTCTATCACACTGTTAATATTTGCCTCTGCATTTCAATGACAGCTAAAATGCAGTGGAGAAATAGAGCAATCCTCCATGAGTCAACACTGAGCTGGTGGTGATAGAATATCCTGGAGCCAAATTCACCTAGTGTTTTTGCTAAGAACAAGAACTGAAGCCCTGCACTTGGCCAGATTTCCTCTCTGTCAGAATTCACATGTTTTACTTAGAAACCTAGTTGTGGCATTTTCTAGATGCATGAATTATTGTATAATATTAATTTTCTTGCTGTATCCAGAGGTGATTGTTGCTACCTGTTGTAGCCCAGATCACAGCAACAGGTGAAACACTCTGCCTTTTTTTCTTACAAACTACTTAAAATTGAATTTGTTGATGTTTCTGCAAGGAAATGAACTATATAATGGTAAGATACAAGATCTCTGAAGTGAGAAGTTGGACATTTTGAATCTTAGCATCATTTATGTATTATGAAAGAGAAAGAGCAGGGTGACAGAAGTGCCCTTGATGTGATGATGTGCTGTAGAACTCCTTAGAATGGGGTCAGAAAGCTGTCATTGGTTTACTTCAGGCTAAACCCCATTAGCTGAGTTCTGAAAGAGGCAAAATTATTCTGTAATAGCTCAGCTGGGCACTTGAGTGCAAGTCCTGGTGGTGACAAAATGGCAAGCACAAGAAGCAAGCAAGGAGATAATTTTTGCTTTTTTTCCCAATAATAAGGCTTAATTTTCTATAAAGAGATTTTTTCAGGAGACTAGGATTAAACCATCAACATTTTTAAAGAAGATTCTCTGTTGGCTCGTTAGCAAAAAAAGAAGTATGAGATCTGAACCGCAGTGTTTTGGTACTTGCATGTGACAACCATTTCCGTAGATTATCAACCTAGCAGATTTTTAACAAAAATTATGGAGAATTCACAATGTGAAATGCATTTTTACAGAAGTTCTCTCTGTCTTGTCATCTTGTCACTTTCAGCAATTAGCTACACTCAGAGAAAGCAATCTCAAGTTTTTTTTCTAGGGCAGTAGCATAGCAGCATCCAAAAGCGTGAACCTCTGTTAAAGGATGAGCTGGAAAAGTACACTGCACTGAAGAGTTTCACTTAAAATATGGCAAAAGGAACAGAGTATGCTCTCAAATAGGAGCTTTGAATTGTATTTTGCAGCCATTAACATCTATTTGGACAAGGTGGCAATTCAGAAGTTACACAGAGAAAAATGGGATTTGATTCAGTGCGCTGGGGATTGCACCCCAAGGCTCACAGTGGGGATTTGCTGAACTAAATGTTGTGTTTTGGTGCCACTGTGCTTCAGACTGAGGGACATCCGACAGATATTTCAAGATATGAGTTCAATACAGTCAATTTGTGATTATTGAGACCTGGGTTTAGTGTATGTGTTCGTTTTGGCTTTAAGTTACAGTTTCTTTGTCAGGCCTGGGATATAAATAAACTCATTTCCCTTGGTGCCTCATTCCCAAAGGATGCAGAAAGAACCATCTCATTTCAGATTTGCTTTACCTGCATTTTCCAGCCTGTCTATGCAGCTGCTCTCCATTTGGGGCCAGGACTGGTGGCCCCTTCTCAGCCTGCTAGCCTACTGCAGAGAAGGGCATCTCTTCCTTACTCCGAGAGTGGAACATTAACCCTTTCTCTTCCTTGCCAGGCAAAGTGCTCTCCCACCTAATCACAGCAAAGCACAGACGTCCTGGTGCATTTGATTTACTTCAGACAGCATTGCAATTGAGTGAAGGCTTTGAACAGCTTTAATGTCTTTAATTTACCAAGGAGATCAGACAGCAGGTGGTGTATTGTTCAGCAGTTCCAGATATGACTGTGTTATGTGTTTTGGTGCTGTACTTGTGTTTTAATTATCATGAATTAGCATCAGGTAGAAGCACCAGAGCAGCCAGTGAAGCCCTGTGTAAGTGCATTTTTTGCTTAGCAGTCTGGATGCTGCAGGTCGTGTGAGGAAGTTAGCAAGAATCCAATGTATTGGTGAGGAGGCTCAGGTGTTGCACAGATTTTCTGTATCATGGACAAACCATTTATTCTCACTGTCCCTGCCAATTTGTAAAATACACTGCAAGAAGAGAAGTGCTTTCATCTGTTTGTTTAGACAGAATGATTTGGAGCAGAGGTCTTTTTCACTGGGTGTCCTGGAAGCACTCTTGAAATCATCTCTATCCTCCAAATAAGCAAACACTCACAGTGCAGTGCTCCAAGAGGATGGCATTACAGCAGGTGACACTGCACATTGCTGAATAAAAGATGGCAGCTTTCCACCTTTGTAGAGGTAATCTAATTCCATTAGAATTCATTATGGATGTTCAGGTTGCATGGAAGATCTACTGCTCAGCTTGCATAGCCCAGTCTCTCCTACTGCCAGAAGAAAAGGAGCCAAGCAGTTAACAGCACAATGGTTGTTAACTGTTTCATCCAAACCTAAACTCCTGGGGAAATTAATAAGATATAAAATTCACAAACTGCATGTATTTATTTATATTATTAACTATCACAGTAATCTTCCAAAGGAGGAAAATATAATTCAAGAATAACTCGCCAGAAGAATGCAAAAGGATCTTAAGGGTAAACAGGCTTCTTAGATTCCAGAAAACAGAAAGAAGCCACAAGACTGAGAGCAGTCTTTAATTATTTAAATTTCTAATGAAAAATAATTTAAAAAGCCAACATGAGCTGTCTTACGCAAATTGATTTCTTAAAACATTTAAAATCACTTGGACATTTCACTTTTGTCTGTGTTGCTTCTTCCTTTCATTCCCGCAGCACTTTCCCCTCTGCCAGTGCAGATCAGAGTGGCTGTCTCTGCAGAACAGCAATCTCATTTTGTTTACTTTGTGTTTCAAAGAGAATCGAACAAGCCCAGGATTCACTTTCTCTAAACAAATACTGGCAAGACGAAGGTATCACAGCTATTCTGGAGACAAGAGGCTCACTAAGATGGGAAACGGTAAAGACCACAAGAAAAAAAAACAGTCAATGTGTTTTCGTCTGAAAAAAAAGTTAATCCTTTTCACAGCCTCATTTTCTTTGCTTTTGAGATAGCTCTCCTTTTTCATTTAAGTTTTAGAGTTTTTAAGCTAAGGAAAGCAAGAAACCGAGATATTCTCTTTGTTCCTGTCAAGTAGCTTGAACAGTTTGAGAACAGAAACCAGTCGGAGCAGTGTGATTAGCGTAGCCAATTAAGGTGGATTTGCATATTCACAACACAGCTATCGAGAAATAACTCTGCAGAGATAACACAAGTGTGGCAGTGCCTGTGTGCCAGTCAGAGCAGCCTGGCACTGTGCTGTGTGGAAATTGAGCAGAACCACAGGGTGATCCTGCAGAGCCCGGGAGGGAAGGGCATGGGCAGGCAGGAGCAGCCTGGCCCTGCACACTGGAAAAGGTTAATCTGCAACCTGCTTACCCAAATCCAACAGCATCTCTCCAGTGGGTTTGTTTTTCCAACATTCCTTCCAGCTACGATTTTTTGCTTCCTGACGGTTTTGGGTGCCCAGCCTCACCAGGAGTTTGGGACACCTGGTCCAGGGGCACAGTGGGGTGCAAGGCAGTGGGTGAGCTTTGCAAGGTGCACAAGGTGGATGGATGGATGGATGGATGGATGGATGGATGGATGGATGGATGGATGGATGGTAAAGCCCTGCTTTCTTCTGCCCCAAAAGGCTTTTCACCATGGTGGTATCCAAGGACCAGGCAAAAAAAAAGCAAACAGCCCTCTGGGAAACCTTGTACACTCAGCTGGATAACAAACTGGGGCTGGTGCTCACAGCAGCTTTGTTATCTCTGAAGGTGAAAAATCACCTTTTGCACTACAGCAACAACAATCTGTGCTCCATCTCAGTGATTCTCTGGCTCCCAGCATTTGTCATCCCTTACCAGTGGCTCCATCACTACAAACACTTGTGTGAGCACGGGGTGGCTGAGTGAGTGGCACACAGAGCCAGCTGCACCCCAAGCCATGGGATCTGCATGCCCAGGAGGCTCAGCTGGGCTGACAAGGGATTGGCAATGGGCAGCATCCATGGGTGCTGATTTTAGGAAGAAATACAGTGTTTTCTCTCCTTAATGCTCTTGCCTCCTCCTCGGTGCTGGAAGCTGAAGTCATGGTGTGCAGTTGCAACAAATCAGGTCAGGAGGGACTCCCTGGAGCCTTCTCCCAGGTACAACTGCACACACCTTCAAAACTGCTATGGGAAAGGCAACAACACAGAAATTAACTCATGGTGTTCACTGCTACAAAATGCCAAGGAAAACTTAATGAAATGCCCAAGGTGGGACCACTACAAAAATCCTAAATTTATAAACTGGTATCACATCCACTGGGGTAAAGACTGGGAGCTCTCAACCTCCATGCCACAAAGAGGCATTAAGCACATTTAGTTGTGGAGAAATATCTCTGTCCAGGAAGATATATATAATCACCTACGACAGGCATTTTACTCTGGAATACTCACTCCTGATTTATCTAGTCCAGTAATCCATGGAGGATTTTTTTATTTTTAATGGTCTCCATCTGTGATTATCCACAATTTTCTCTTTCCTTCCTATCCCCTTTGTGGCACTAGCTCTTTATTAGAAACTTAATAAACTTTGTGTATGTTCAAAAGATAATATTGAAAACGTAAAATTGTGTTCTGCATTTTAAAATTGGTGTGGATAAAGAAGGGGAGATCTAATCCAATTGGGCCTTCTCTTTTGCTCGCTCTCTCTCCCTTTTCCCTTTTGATGGTAAGCAGCAAATTTTAATTAGCTTCAATTCCACAATTCAGTCATGCATATGTAATCTTTGTTCACACTTTTATAAAGTAAAATTAAGTGAAAGAAATGGGGTAATAATAGAAAGCTTGTCTGAGCAGAACAAATGTGAATTATCAGACGTAAAGAAAGATGACTGGGACTACACAGCTTGAAGTTCTGCAAGGTTTGAGGTGATTTTTCTGAAACAGAAGTTCATAAATAATGCACAGAAACAGGTGCTGGTTATCCTGTTTGGGGCATCTTTTGTTCATTGTGTGCTTGGGCTGCTGAGGTACAGTGATAACCACTGAATGTGAGGAGACTGCTTAATAACAACTTCCTAATGTTTCCCTTTTGTCATGAGCTGCAAGTGTCACATGAGCTTGTCTAGTTAATAAAAATCACTTTGTGAACCCACTGTTCTTAGATTTGGTACTGGAGCAGATCCCTCTCTCTGTTACAGCTGCAAGAGCTGTACTGCCGTTTTGCATTGTGATTTAAGGGTTTCCTAATCCATATACACACCCTCTAATTAAATGTTTCCAGGGGTTACCTTGGGAGCCTTCAGTGCTATGGTTTGAAACTAAAACTAAAGACCACATTAAATTCTTTCCCCCTGGGGTGAGACACAGGAGGTGGAAGAACATTTGCATTCCTGCTACTCCAGATTATTTGAAAGCATTGGCATGAGTGGGATTACTGGCTTTGTTATTTCTGCTATCTAACATGAGAAAATGGAAATTTGAAGGGAAACAATCCACGTTTATAAATCTGGAGCTCATCTTATTTTGTAACTTCCTCTTTAGAGTCTAACCAGTTATTTTAAGAAGCTACCAGTTCATCAGCAGCAGCTGAAAACCAGAACCTCCTGTTGATGTAAATCAGTCTGGGGCTGCACAGGCTCCATTACCAGCACTGCAGATGCCGAGGTCTTCATTAAAGGAAATGTGAAGCAGTGAAGCATGTGGGCAGTAGCACAGTAGTGAAGTCTGAAGCCCAGAGAATGTTAAACTCACGAGGAGATACTTTCTCTTCAGCACCATTCACACATTCAGCCTGACAACCAAACCACAGCTTTAGGAGAAAATCTCTTCCTGTGACGGGAAGTGAATTTCAGATATGAGGGACTTGCTTTTTTTTTTTTTTTCTTCTATCTCTCAAAACCTGCTGATCTGCCAGTGACTCAGGATAGCCAAGATTTTGGTTAATGGTTAACAGAGTAGCGTAACCACACAGACTCTGACTTCCTTCTGCTGGGGCCAGTTCCAAAAGCTGCTGGGGAACAGGCGAGCGTGGAAAGCAGAGCAGTTCACACCGTGAAGGCTGGAGAACAGAGGCTTCACCCTGTAGAGAAAGGAGGAGGAAAATCCAAAAAGAGCAGGAGGTGTTTGCTGTAAAGAAAGGTAAGAGCTGAAACGCTTTTCCTATTTAACTTACTGACTCAGAGGCTGTTGCTCACAAACCAACAAACCCCACAGGTGTGGCTGGCTGAGACACAGTCCTCATACCTGACTGCTCGGACATGTGTGCCTTGGGGAGAGGGGCAAAGTGAGGAAGGATTTGTTTGCTGTCAACCCGAAAGTTGGAGAGGGCAGGAGACACCTCCTGCACCCCGGGACTGCTCATGGCAGGAAGGACACCCGCTTCAGACTGTTCTCATCTCATTGACCACAGCCACGTCCCGGAGTTTGAGGTGGCTCTCGGGGTCAAGATCACCTTGGCCTTAATCTATGCCTGCATCTTTGTTGCTGGCCTCTTGGGCAACAGCATCACCATCAAAGTCACCAGGATCCTGCAGAGGAAAGGCTACCTGCAGAAGGAGGTCACTGACCACATGGTGAGCCTGGCTTGCTCCGACCTGCTGGTCATCCTGCTGGGCATGCCCGTGGAGTTCTTCAGTGCCATCTGGAGCCCCTTTTCTACCCCCAATGGCAACATTGCCTGCAAGCTCTACTACTTCCTCTTCGAAGCCTGCAGCTATGCCACGGTGCTGCATGTGGCCACGCTCAGCTTTGAGAGGTACGTGGCCATCTGCCACCCCTTCAGGTTCAAGGCCGTGTCCGGACCCCGCACGGTGAAGCTGCTCATTGCCTTTGTCTGGGGCACCTCTGTCTTAGTGGCTCTGCCCCTGCCCTTTGCCATGGGCACAGAGTATCCCCTGGAGGTCATCGAGGGCTACCAGGGAACGAGTTCTTGTGTCAAACCTACTCCCAGGCACTACATCCCTGAGCTGAAGCACAACATGACCATCTGCACCAGCCTCTCCTCCAGGTGGTCTCTGTTCCAAGCCAGCGTCTTCAGCGCCTTTGCTGTGTACATCATCGTGCTGGGATCTGTCACCTTCATGTGCCACAGCATGATGAAAGCCCTGATGATCCACAAGGAAGGAACTGTGGCAGTGAAAGGTGCACAGCACCAGGACAGGTACCTGAGGAAAAGTGAAAGTTCAGAGGGCAAGAGCTCCAGGAGACAGATCACTTTGTTCCTGGGTAAGAGCCGTGTCCTACCCTGCCTCCCCTCCCTCCTCTACCCCCTTTCCACTTGGGAAGTTTTTACCTCGCCAAGCTCTCCCAAACGGTTTGAAAGTGGTACAAAATGAGGGATAATACTTTTGGTTGTGATGATACATTTCAAGAAGCCTGATGTTTCTATATATTTTTGATTCTTTTTGTCATTAGAACAGGTGGGAGGGAAAAAGAAGGAAAAATCCATTTACTGTCTGCTAGTTGTGTTGGATTTTATGACGTGCCTACATGCAGCTGTATGGGTAACAGGCTGTTGAAGCCTGACCTTTGGGATAGCAATAGGTAACAGTTGCCTGGATATAAAGTAGCTCTATTTGCTGTTTTCCCACTAAATTACAAATACGAGTGCATTTAGTAAGGCTGCTGATGGGAGGGAAGGCTGTCTTGCAAGATCTCAAGCTTGTCTCTCTCTGAAGGCATTTCCCTGTTAATTCAGGATGCTCCTTGGAGAGTTCCCAGCCTCAGCAGTTGTGGCTGTGTTGCATTTGAGCATTAAGGAAGCTGGGCTGGAGAGCTGATTTGGTCTCACAAATTGCGGTTGCCTTCTTTGAATTTTTTTTTCTCTGGTTTTATTTAAAGGCCTGTAACCCTGAAATTATATTTGATTCTGATCTCTCTCTTGCTGCATTTGTCAGACAACAAACTAATCAAGCTGTCATGTCACCAGCTTGGAATCTTTGTGGGCAGTGATCCATGCAGTCTCTACATTTGTTGATAGTCTTATAGAAACCCTTAATCATTCCCTGGCTGCATTACTGTTAGTTCCTGTTTTGTGGGGTCGCTTACTGTGATGTTGAATATAACAAATGAACATCTAGAGTAGGAAGGCACAGCAGACCCAGCATTTCTCTGTTGCTTTTTGGTGCTCTGACTGATGTGGCAGAGAGGGACTTGAAATTCATGGGTCTGTCCATTTCTACAACTTAAAGTCGATTAGATATTGTATTACTTTTTTTTCCACTTTTAATTTTTTTCTCCTGAGGACTCTCTGCTTCCTCATCTAGTCCTGTTTTTGCCATGGTCTGTGTCAGGTCGTGAAGCTGCCATGAAGTGAAGAAATCATCTCCTCTCACAAGGTGTTGAGAGGCCCCATCTGTGGATTATTCAAAGGGCTCTCTGTCCCTCACTCCAGTGAGAGTACAGATTTCTGGGGTAGGGGCTCAGCAGTGGAGCTAAATAACCTGTTGAACAAAGCAGAAAAAGAGATCTGCTCTTGAAGTGCTGCTTGGGGGATCCTTAGGTATGTGTGGATCTCCCTCCCCTTGTACATTTCCACGGCTACATTAAAGCCAAGACTAAAACTCAAATCCTGTCTAGGTTGAGAGGGGAAGGTAAATTGCCATGACTTTTGCTCCCCTTCTTGATTATTCTTCCTGGTACTCAAGCATGGAATAGGCAGATGCAGTGCTTGCAAAAGTGCTGAATAAATGAAAGCAACTGGTTTGCCCTTAATGATAAAGGAATTTGCCACCCAGAGTATCTGACACTTCCACTGTACTCTCAGCTTTCCTGGAGGCACAAGGTACTTGTGTGAATTCCACAAAATTATTTCAGTGGCAAGACTCTTAATACAAGTCTTGCTAATTTATTTGGCTTGGGGAATAAATTAATAAACTGAGGAGGAAGAGACTCTGGCTTGCATTTCTGAGAACAATGCAGAGCAATTTAA
This sequence comes from Sturnus vulgaris, assembly GCF_052056855.1. Lineage (NCBI taxonomy): Eukaryota > Metazoa > Chordata > Aves > Passeriformes > Sturnidae > Sturnus > Sturnus vulgaris. The sequence continues at coordinate 34,678,783 of NC_142249.1, forward strand.
TTTGGAGATTTCATAAGAGTGGTGCTTTAGGGCAGTTTTAACCCAGAAGAAATGAACATATAAATTGTTTACAAATTGCTGAATTTAAATATTGTGATTTAGAAGTTATCTTTGTTTTTCATTTAACAGATGGGTCAAATTAAAACCAATACTTGTACATTCGCAGCATATTTCACTTTTAATGTGAAATGTAAATGACAGTATATAGCATCATGTCTTTGTATATCTAATAGCAATAAAAACAATTTAACATTTTCTTCTGGTTGTTAAAAGTGATAAGTTCTATAAAACGGAGATTAAAATCATAAATCTGACTATGAGAAAGAGCTAACTAGAGGATGACACAGGGAGGAACGAATGCTTTTTTAGTGTCATGTTTTTGCGTGGCTCTCCAGAAAATTCATGGAAATTAATTGTAACTGTTGAAAGATTACTTGCCACAGGTGGTATTGATGCTTGCAGGAGGAGCTCTGGATGGGGTGACACCATTGCAGAAACTGGGTAGCTGTAATATGTCTGAAAACACTTGGCTGATGGCTCTTTCATGAAATGCAAGCTTTTAACAGTATTTAAAACCTCTTAATATGCTTGACCCACCCTGAAAGGGATCGGTTTAATCTTTATGGCTATCTTGATCTTGTCTTTCTCCTATGGCCATGAAGGCAGTGGCCACCTAAATAGTCACAAGGTGCCACTGGGGTCCTGCTGCTGCTCCAACCCCTGAGCTGAGGCCCCTGCCCTGTAACAGAGAGCTCTCAAGAAAGGCAAGTTTGGAGAATGTGTATCTTATTATTATAAATATTATAAGTGTGTTGTAGCAAACACAGAAAGGCAATGTGAAGGAATGATTCCATAAAAGAGAGCTCCAAGTAGTGCAATAATTATAAATATTACAAAAAGGATGCTTCCACAGCTGAAAGCAAGTTAAGAATCTTTAGGAAGTGGGAAAGGGGAGCAGTATGGGATGAGCTTCCACACAAGCTGCTGCAGGGAAAGCACCACCAGCAGTGCCTGCTCACTGGCCATGGCTACACCTTCTTAATCTGGTCATGTCCAGAAGCACAGTTGTACCAAAACAGCTCTGTGGTTTGTCATCACACCGGGTCTGACTCACCTGAACTTGCACTCTACAGCAAAGTGAGTTCTGATGATCCAAGCTGAAAAAAGGTATCAGTTCTAAAGCTTCTGTGACGTTTGCCTTGGCAGCTTCAGGTTGAGCTTCTGCTAAAAGCCTTGATCATTTTGCATAAAGCAGCCTCAAGCCTACCACAGTACAGGTGTTGAAATAAGAGTCCATTAGTTCTGCCACATCCTCTGTATTGTACACTTCCAATGGCCCTTTGGGGCAGCACTCCTCTGTTTCCACACATCCACTGAGTGGGGCTGCTGGCCATAGTGGGTGATTTGCCACTGACATCTGGGCAGCATTTTTCTGTCTCCTGTCCATGATGAAACATCCATCCTTCCCGAGATGTTCCATCCGGAAAAGAGAAATATCAGAGTAATCTGGCTGCTATGGAGGTGTTGGTGGAGGTGCATTGAAGCACTGCTGTAGCTGCAGCAGCCTGCAGGAGCCAGAGCTGATGCTGGACCTGCCCAGCTGGAGGCCCTGTTGGTACCAGTCCAGCACCATCAGCTCCCCTGGGACATGGGAGGCAGGAAATTCCCACTGCTCTCTCTTTCCCACCTCTACAGAACTGCAGCTTTTCTGCTTTGGGACCATCTGCTGTGAATTTTGCCTGGACAGCAGATATCCTGCAGCTCTTTTAATAAGCAGGCAAGGGAATTTGTAATAACCTACAGCAGTGCCTCCATCTGAGAAAGGCAGTGTAGTGGTTGTTTTTAAATATTTTTATGTGGTGTAACACTTAAGTGTGTCAAATACACTGAGTGTCAACCTGAAGGCAGCAGCAGTGATTTCCTGTGAGGTGGTATGGTACAGCTTCAGGAGTGGTCTGCCTTACAGGGCAAGAGTAGACAGAGGCTTTTCTGAGACTCTGGTGAGTGCCACGGAACGAAAATGTACCTGTCTCTAAGTGAAAAAAAAAGCAAAAAAAAAAAAAAAAACCCAAACGAAAAAAAACCCAAAAAACAAAGAAAATGGTCAGAAGGGAAGGATTGGAAAATCTAGGCAGGAGGAAGACAGACCTGACCAAGGCCATATCACCTTTTTGGTGGCTGCTGTTAAAACAATGCCAGGCTATTCTATAACAGCACCAAAGCCTCTGTAAACACCATGAACAGCTGTACCAAGCCATAAGTTGAATCTATATAAAACCTTGACTCAACTTCGAAGGATCTTTTAGAACTTGAGATGGAGCACCATTTTCTTCCCATATACTGCTGCTGGCAGCTTAATGCTCTGCTCAGAAAAAAGGTATTGTAGGAATAGCCTCTCCAAAGATCACTAAAGAAGTGTATTTTGTAAGGCACTTGGCAAATTTCAGGAGGCAAATTACATCAGAGCATTTCAAGTAGTTGTGAAAAATGCATGGTTGTCATCTAGACATGACTCAGGCACAGGGTAATTTGACAATAGTAGGAACTTCTGTTACAGGAAAATTAGATGCTTCTTCATAGGCTGGAATTTGGCTGGGTTTTTCCCTACTGAAAAAGGTAAATGTTAGGGACAGAACAAAAATGAAAAGAATAAACTAATTTATGAGATTCCAGAAAAGCTCCAGTCCATGTTCTTTAAACTCAGATTCACTGACTCCTCTTGGTTCATTTTTTTAATCATTCCATCAAGCTCCCTTTCTTCAGGAACTTCACTGCAGACATGTCTGAAGATGAGTACACTGTAGGCTGGATGTGATTTTAATCTCTGTGTTTTGTGTGGTGATTCCATCCATATGTTTCCCTGATCAGTGCTTTGAGTTCCACAAGACAAGAAGGAGGCTCAGTGCCCTGGGGCTGAGGGAACACAAAACACTTAGACCGACAGACCAGGGTCTGGCCACTCAGCTGTATGGGCATCCACCCTCTGTAACTAGTAAATCTTTTCTTTTAGGTCCTGCTTCTTGGAAAAGTGATAAAAGCAAATTATTTTCCTGCTGGTGTTAGGTAAAATTTCTCTTCCTCTTCTCTGCAAAAGCATTAACCTAGTGTCAGTAGCTAAACCAATCAGTGCTGCTGAATGCTGGTAGCACAAAACTGAAGCTCAGCTATTCAACAGGTGACAATGGAAAGGCTGCATTGAGGGATGATGGCTTCTCAGGGTAATTGTGTACAAATAATCTCCTCTGAAGAGCGGGGGAACTTCTGTCAGTTAAAAAAAAAAAAACCACAGTAAAATAGACTCAGGCAAACTTCCAAAATCCGGACATCTGTATGTTCAGGTTTCCCACACAGCAATTTAAAAAGGAACATAGGGAGAGCCCAGCATAATTTTCCTCCCTATTGTGCAGAAAGCAATCTATCTACTCCTGCTTTTAACTGGACTCATGTAATAGAAGATTGTACTTTCAGCATAAGTGGACAGTCTTCCTTTCCTCCCACACTGAGGGATGGCAAAACATCACCAAGAGAAATAGAATCGAAGAATAGGGACTAATTGAGGCCAGCACCCCCAAGGTACTTAAGATTTTTGTAGTTTTAATGGAAAAATCAATGTGTGATTACACTTTGCATTAGAGTACTTAAAAATTGCTTCAGCGTGAAAAGTCTGCAGCTTTGAAAACAACCTCACCCTGCAAATACTGTAGTCAGAGGACCAGATTCACCACTAAGGTAACTCACATAATTCCCATATATGCTACCCTGGCAGATAGGGTCTCTGGGGACACCTGAGTGCTGTTTTTGCATGAGAAGCCCATGAGTGTTTTAATGGTGCTCTGTTAAAATTGGGGCCACATTTCTTTCTTTCACCTGATGCCTACAGGGAAGCTGGGATTTCACCTGGTCTGTAGGGACTTATAGGTTTGGATTCTTTATGTTTCAGCATCTGTGCTGCCCAGAGAATAAGGGCACAGCTAAGATTCCTGAAGCACTTCTCTTCTGTACTCGAAGCTGCCCAAAGTCTTTAAGCCTCATTAAGGACCATTACCTGTGTTGGCCTTAATATTATTAATCTCTCTCTCTTTCTCTCTTACAAGCTGTAGTTAATAAACCTAGTGGCCCTTGGCTTTGCTGGCACTCCTAGGTAAATGTTAAAAGAAGGAATTAGGGAATTGCAGGCAATATCCCTCACTGTGGCAACGTGAGCCAAGAAACAGGCAGGGGACTGCTGCCTTTGGAGTTGAGGACAGGCTGTGTCATCTCAGCTTCTGAAAAATACACTCTGTATCATGGCCAACCCTCCCCAAGACATGTTTTCTTACAAGCAGAAGCCTTGGAATATGTCTTTTTCTTCAGAGTGGATAAGAAAGCAGGAAGATTTATGTGTCTCAAAGTGGAGAAACACCGATGTTGCTACAGGTATGAAGTGGATTGAGGGAGATGGCCCTCAGACAAACACGGCAGCCCTGCATTAGGGAACCCTGTCCCATCAATTTTGGTCTGCTGCCCTTGTTCTTTGGTCAAGACATTATTGTCTTAAGCATTGATTTCCCAGTTCCTCTCTGTTTTCTTGCTCTCTCTTCTGAGCCAGATGCCATCTCAAATGTAGATTGCTCTTGCAACTCCCCAGTTTCACTAGGTAGGAGTCATTTGTGAGAAGTTCACAGATAATTTATTGGAATCTTCACCTGTGAAGGCTAAATGCATTATCTAATCCTCTGTTGTTTCATATTCAAATTATACTGCATTTCCTGTAATTAAATCTTTTGTTTTCCTATCTGATGCTGGGGCCATTATCTTTTAACAATGCTTGCAAGCCTGTGAATTTTAATGGAGAATCAAAGTAATTATTAGTTACTCCCATCTGGAGTACTAATTAGGGGCCCTATATAGTATATATAAAAAAGAAAAAAAAAAGTCTGGTGCACCAGTAGAAACTTTCAGACTCCTGGGGAGTAAATTTTTCACTGTGCAGCCACATCTATCACTAATCAAAAGATCCACCTCTGACACAAACCCAGCCCCAGTCCCTGCCACATCAACACTCTGAGTCTGGCAGGTGTTTTTCCTCACACAGGGCACCACATATTAGTGTCTAATATTCTTTTTTCTTCTCTTTGCAGTTAGAGTTGGGATTGAATGTACGAGAGACAGATTTTTCATGTTTTGACTTGGCTGTTTATTAATTCTTATCTATGGTACAGTGAGTTCTTCAGCACTTCTAGCTAACAAGCTAAAAGTGAGAAAATGTTGGTGGATGTTAATAGTTACAAGGTCTTTTAAGGCCTAACTATCCAATAAAAAACTAACATCTATATTATTTATACTTTTGACCCAATGACTAAACACTTGTGACCTGCACTGTGACACTTTCTATTCAATTAAAAAAATACTTCCTAAAACAAAGAAGAAGAAAGAGGAACATGAAGGAAGAAAAAGACAACCCCCAAGAACGTCCATCTTGTCCCATACCTATTACTATATTCCAAAACCCCAAATTCCAAACCCTTCACCATGTGATATTACACACTTCTATTCAGCTTCACACGTGTAATTCTAACTCCATCACTCAAATTTGGAAGCCTTTTCCAAGGCCTCAAGTCAAAAGCAGTGTTCTCCTGGGGGTCAGTGTCAGAAAGCACAGAAAGTTCAAAACTCCCAGGCTTCAGGGTTCCAACAAATTGCAACTTACAAGGAAAGGTGAAACTGAGAAAGAGGTCTGGTGCTGTGATGAGCTAAGTTTTCCATGTTTCCTCTTAAGCAGTCTGCAAGCTTCTAATCATTGCATTAATTCCCTCTTAAAAGCACTCAGCATTTTTTGTTCTTATCAATTTTTAGAATAAGGAATTTGAGTTGAAATGGAGGTATGAGGTTGGAGTTGGGGGATGTGTCAGCAGGTGTATGTTGTTGCAGAAACATTCAGGGAGAGTTCTGTGAGCACTCACAAAGCACTTGACAACCACCTGCAAACAGGGGCACATATGTAAAAATTACCAGGAAACTAAACTTTAACCATCAGTGTAAAAAGAACAGGGGTGCATTAGAGCAGATAACATTTCTTAGCCATCCATCCTTCCTCAGTGTAAATGGGTTTCTTTTCCCATGTTTGATTAGGTAGCACCTGCTCCAGTCTCTAGCTGAACCTTGTCAAAGAGCTCAGCCCCTTTCAGAGGGTAGTGTAAATATTTTGTCCCTGTTCATGCAGCATTTCTGCAAATCCACCTTGATTTGCTCCTCCATATATTATTGCCAGCTTGCTTTTTGTTCAGTGTGATGATTGTCTTACACAGCTAAATGAGCAGCCACCTCAAGCCCAGACTTTTGTTTTCATGGTATTTCTGGGCTGGTGCTGCTGAAGGTGTTTTTGATTTGAAGAAATAATAGAAGACTTTCTTGATTGCTCCTTCATAACCAAATCCCTGGACTTCAGTGTATATGTATACCTTCTATTAGCTTGCTGTAATTGCAATTATTATAGTCCTTTTACCATAAGGCACAAAATTTAAATTGTGAAACTTGGTGTTGTGGAGGCCAGATGTAAAAATGAGCTCCTAAGGAGGTTAAATGTAACCTTGAAGGACAGTGCTGCCAAGAACAAGATGTAATCTCCTCTCTAGAAAGTCCTGATACTGCCAAGACCTTGGTGTGAATAGAACAGGAAAATCCCTTGTTCTTTCTCCAGCAGATCTCTATGTGGGATCATCACAGAGAGAAATTGATGGGCAGATGAGTCCTAGGTCTGTCCCAGTATGTCTGCTTTTAATATGAAACTTTATATGCAAAACCAGGCATGTAATCTGTCAGCCTTCAGCCAGGAACAGGAGCATGAGCTTTCTAAGGTGGTAGAACAAAAATTTTGAATAGACAAGAGAAAAAAAGGGATTGAAATGCTGTCCCTCAAATTTTGGTTGTTTTTCTCCACGCCCTTCTCCCCAAAAATGTAACCTTCTCAAGAAAAGGGTTTTCATTTTTGGGTGGGTAACTCACCTCTGTCGTGTGTACAACAAAATGTCTCATTTGATAAGCTCTAGTACTTGCTGATGTTATAATTATTGTGCCTCTCTCCAATAAAGACAACTTTTGAGCTCCCTGAGTTTGAAAATAAAGCTGACTTTTGTCCCATAAAAACACTGAGAATGAAGGTCCTCAGCAGCTGGATCTCTTAATAACACTTAAAGATATCTATAGAAGAGAGGTCTTGGATCTGCTAAGACTGAACCAAAAATCAGAATAAAACTTTTGAGGTAGCTAAAGATTGCAGTAATTCAGCAACAGAGTACACAGATATTCAAACATTCTTTCTTGTGAACACAACTTTTAACGTGTCAGGTTTTAACCATTAGATAAGAACCAGCATTGTGTGGTGAAGGTCAAACAGAAGTCAAATGCAAGCACGTTGGTGCTTGCCCTTGTCCTTCAGACAGTGAAATTGCTAAAAGTCTTCTGGCTTTCTGTCACAGGTTTACTCAACAGACCTTTCTGACTGATTGAAAGAAATGCTTGTCTAAAATGAGTGAAATGAGTTGTGTCACAGGCGTTCAAAAGATGGTGTTTAAGAGATTGTTTCATCTTGAAAGCCAAAGTACATGAGCCTTAGTGCTAATAATGGTGACATCAACTTCTGCCAAAGAGTGTAAAAGCATGTATTGGCATTTTCAGGCATACATAAACTTTTGAAATCTTGGGTGATGGTTCTAGAGGAGTAACTTAGCTACTGAAGTTTAATGGTTTAGAACACATTTGTTTTTAAACTTGAACTTTTGAAGAAATGCAATGTGTGACTAGCCATACTGAGGTTGGAGGAAAAAAAGCTACTAAGGTGGTGGAGGATGGGGAGACAGATTTTTAACAGAAGCTAAAAAGTGGTTGCACTCTTTAATGTAGCAAACAGAGGAATACACATGGCTTTGAGTTATCTGTAAGTACAATGAGTGCCAAAAAAGAGGAAGATCTGGTTTGTACCCTGGTTTGAAAACCTTGCAAAAGGGATTCAGAAACAGCCGCATGGAGAGAGACTCTGGGCACAATCACTGATCTCACTGTGCAGTGAGTTAAGCCTGGCACTCTTGCAGGGCATGTTCAGACACTGCCCAAGGAGCCCAGCCTGTTTTAGTCAAGTTATGTCAAGCAGTTTGCAATTGCCTACAGCTGCAGAGCAAGAATGTTCCCTCCAGCCTGCACACCTTCCTCTTCAGCTTAGGGACTTGAGTCTGAAAGCTGTACCACCCTTGATTAAGTCCAAATTTAAAGAGCTTTACATCCATGCTGACTATAGATTTGCTATTAGAAAAGCCCAACCAAAAAACAGCAATACAAGAGCAAAAAGAGAAAGTTCTTCTCAAACTGCTGCCTGCTGGTCTGATGGGTACAAAGGGCCATCAGCCCTCAGCTGGAGCAGTGTCTGTGCCTGTGGAGGTTCACAACTGTATCCCTCTTCTTGCCTTCAGTGCTTCCCTTGTGCCCTTTCTTAGAAAATTTTTCCCACCTGGTGTACTTGGAGGCAGCCTTGGGAAGTCATTGTTAAAAATTAATGTCTGGAGACTGAATCTTTCCATTGGCTTGGTTCCCTTCCCTTTTCCTATCTCCTGCTCATGTACACATCTACTGAATTCTAAAAAGGTTTTTGATAGCAACTTGGAATTCAAACATCCCCTTTCTATTTGTCTCCTGGTCCAAGCCAACATTTAAATGCATTCTTTTCTATTACTAAGAACATATTGACAATTTAGGAAACATTGTCCTACAGTGCAAACATTCTGATATTACAAAATACTGCCATGTTCTCTGCATTGATCTAAATGAGAGCATTGGCACAAGAACTAATAGGTCTATGGGGGCCATGAATGAGTACAGGCAGAAATGAGAAAATTTCTAATCACAAGAAGGACATGTTCAGGGACAGTTTTCCAAGTGGAAAGTGGGACCAAACTCATTCAGTTTCTGGGGTACAGAATGTGATATTTGTGCAAGGCTGCCTATGCTGGGAGTGGAGACATGTCTCTGGCCATTAAGCCAAGGACTCTGCTTGGTTTGGAAGGAAAAAGTTGGAATGAAAAGCCACGTTTGGTGCTCCTTGGTGTGGCCTGTGTGACTCTGTATCCTCCTTTGGGAGACTGCTGAGCTTGCAAGGTCCAGCAACCCTAAGCAAGCTGAACATTTTCAAACACCTTCCAAACACCTTTTGCCGAAAGGAAACTTTGAGAAAGGTGGCCTGGCACCAGACACATCCCCCCTTGGTGCACATCCAGCATGTTTTGGTCTCTGAATTAGGGGTAAGACATTCCTGTGCTGCTGCTCCTCTGGCTGCCTGGATGCACTCTGCCCTGCTGCCCTGCTCCAAGCCCACCTGTCTGTCAGCCTCCCTGTGCCTGTGACTACTGCTCAAACCCTGCCTCTGAGCCCCTATCTCCAAGAGAGAATTGCTTTAACCTTATCAAATGGAGGTGAAATTTAAAATGACTTAATGTTTATTTGCTGACAGGCAGGAATGTCCTCTAAATTGACTGTCACAGCTGGAACACAATGCTGTAGGACAAACTCACAACCTCTTTCTGGCCTTCAATGAAATAATGTTAAGTTTGGGAAGTGGGGACATAGTTTTGGCCCCTGTGGATAGGTATGGATAACATTCTCATTTTGACATTTTATACAATGAAGCTATATTTGATATTTGCATAATTCAAATAGATGAAATCCTCAAATAGGCACAGAAGACTTGATTTCATTAACTTGGGATGCAGCCATCCCCATCTTTGATGCAAATGGAAAATACCTTTCCTGTAAGTATGCTTTAAAGATTCATTTCTTTCTTTAATCAAGTGGTGAAATCCTACCCACGGGAACAAGAATTGATTTCTTTTCCCTTCAGACTCGATATCATGGACCTTATTTGGGTTAAGTTCTGTCATGGAATGTAAGGTTAACCCTTCTGTGTGCTGCCAATCAGCTCCATGTGCTCCCGTTGGCTGCTCCAACATGCTGGAAATGCATGTGGTGCAGTTGTCCTGCAGATGTAGCCATCAGCCCAGGAAAGCTCTGCCTCTTGTCAGCAAGGATCTGTTTCCCCTGGATCCCTGACCTTGAGAGCTCACTTTTAAATTTCCTCCTGGGCCTTGAAGGCTGTAATTGATTACGGTTGTTTTGGTTTTAGTCTTTAACAATCAAGGTGAAGAATTGCTCCCAAATTTGTGAAGATGTCAGGGGGAAGGCAGCTTGCCCACACTGCATGGACAGTGTCAGGGAGCTGCAGTGGGCTCCTGCAAGCCTTCCATGAAACACTGGTCTTTCTGGTTGGGAATGGAAATCAGACAGGAATGCTCTGCTCTTGGACTGGCACTTGTGCCAGGGGCCTCTTGGGATAGGAGACAGCTGCACTGCATTAATTCGACTTAATAGGCATCAGTGAAAAGTAAAGGTATTTGATGTTGGTCCAAGTAGTCTGAGGGAATAGTCCTTCTCATTATGAGCCCTGGCTGGGACTCCTGTCCATGGCAGCACTTAGGTGAATCTCCTTCTCTCCTTACTGAGTTGCCTGTATATCTTTGTATGCTATTTTCTGGTTCACCTGCTTGGTAATAAAGTTCTGCATTTTATTTTCTGACTTTCAGATATGCCACTTTTCACTTGAATTGTCTTATATTACTTGAAACTGATAGCCTGACCCCTTGGCCACTGTGCTTCATCAAAAGCAGGATGCTCTGCTACATTCTAATGGAGAGCTGCCTAAAAATAACCAAAAAACCCCCCAAACCAAACCAAATGAAACCAAATGAACCAACCAAAACAGAACACACCTCCACTCCCCAAATTAACAGCCACAAAGACAAGAGGAAAATATGTATTTTTCTGTGATGTCTCTTGATGCTTCGTTTTCTCATTCTCTTTGCCTTAGAACACAAAGCAGTCATTGGGAAGGGTTTTTTCCTCACTCTGAAAGTGAATTTATGGTGTGCTCCTTGCCTCTCCTGCCCACTAGCCTGCCCTGCACAAGAAATGATTGCACTGAATGATTCAAGAGAAGCCAAGATGACCGGGATTTTCCACTGGTATTGAAGGAATATTTTACTCTCTGATTGGCACTGATTATGAGCCCTCCCTTAAGTGTGCACATGTTGTGGTATCTGACCTTGGCATGCAAGGCTCAGTACCTGGAGCCAGCTCAAAGGAAGGAGCCAGCTGAGAGACACAGCATCTCTGCTTCCCTCAGCGTTCATGTGGCCACAAAATGTGACTGATGACGAGTAGCCACTCTCACCAATTCACTTGCCACATCTCAGGGCCCATTGCTCTCACTGAGCAGCAGAGTGGTTTTTGGTTTGTTCGGTTTAGTCTTTAAGCAGAATCAGGCACGTCCAGCAAAAGCCCCTAGAGCCTGGAGAGTGGGCAAACACCACACTTCCCAGTGTTCACTGAATTCAGTAGGAATAAAAGCATTTCAGACTTTGGGTGGCAAAATCTCACTGATTGAACTCTACTGAACTCTGCTTTCAAGTCAATTCAGGTCAGGAATAATTGCCATCTTTAGATCATGATTTTAAAATTCTTTATCCCTTGAAGCAGCACCGAGAAAGCCAAGTGTCCCTGGGGTTCAAATCTTCTTTATTTAATTTTCCTAATATTTTAATATATCAATGGTTCTGATCATTTTTGCTCAATGTGGTTTTGAGGAAAATATTCTGAGGCGTGAAAAAATCTAAAAAGTGAAACATCATGCTTTTGATCCAAGGACTGATGTTCTATGGGAGGAATAGAAACAAAAGTCTCATGATAACCCCTCTGCTTTCCTAAAATAGAAAACCTGCTTAGTTAATGAATATAAATGAATGTACACTCGCTTCCTTTTTTTTTTTTTGAGGTTACTAAAGCTGATTAACATTAGGGTACCACAATTTATTTAAAGCAGTTCAGTAATTATTCTGCTTTCTATCCTATGAACATGCAACTTATTTATTACTAAAAGTTTGGGGCTTTTTAAGTGTATCCTTGAAATAACATTGGGGACATATCTTTGTCATCATCTGAGTTTTAAAATAAGTATTTTACAATAAGTAATTCTGGTATACAGGCAAAGAAGAAAAATTGGTCAATGCTATAGATATTCAATAAACTGTGATGCATCATCTTACAGGAAAGGACCTAAAATCCTTAGGCACAAAATAATGTATTGACAATTTGTGTTTACACAAGTAGAATTCAATATTCAGCATAATTAAATTAGAAATTGATAGCTTGAGCAAAACAAAACAGTTTTTCATATAAAATTTAACACGGGTGAAGCCACTTTGCTTTATCGTGACAGCAGGTGGATCAGGGTGCTTTGGCTGACACTTATTTTCCAGCAGATCATCAAAAAGTGACTTGTATGCCTTAGCCTCGCCTGTTATGTTGGGCTAATGAGAATTTATTCTCCACTTGCCTGTAGAGGCTGTGCTGTTAGTAAAGCCAAGCAGGTTATGTTGCTCTCTCTAGGTCCATCCTTGCAAAAATTGCATCTTCTTTTCTCTCCAACCTCCGTCCTCAGGGTGTGGAAAGCAGGCAGAAAAGCGAACTGACTCTGGCTGCAGTCAGAGCTGTCCAGGAGCTGTAAGGTTGTTGAGATTTTTCAGGCTTGTTCCTTGTTGTCCCTTCTTTAAACTTTAATAAGCTGGCTGTTGGACAGAAATATCTTTAACCTGGTTAAAAGTTATTCACTAGATTTACATAATTTAAGGTATAATTGGAGTCTTTGGGCTGGGAGCACTTTAATTCCTCATGCTTGGTAATCGTCCCTAGAGGTGTGTAAAATTGCATGTGGAGGAAAAGAAACGATGAGATTCTTAAACACAATATTATTATTTTAGATGTACTAGCACCGTTTTAGATTAAAAATCACTTCAGTATGAAAATTCTATTTTGGGATTAATGACTAAGTCATAGACACCTCTAGCCAAAACAAATGAAACCTAGCAGAGCAGAGTTTCAGTCTTAGGTCTGCTTTCCCACAGGAACACACAGCTCTCATTAGTATTTGCAAGTTCTGTGTAGATACCCAGGGAGGAACATACAGCACTTAAAAGCTGGGTGAAAATAAAAAAGAATCTGCTCTGAACTTCCCTGCTAAAGCACTTGAACCTCATGTAAGGAGTATTATGGGACAGAAGAAAAATTCTGCAGCTGGTGAACTTGATGGCAAAGTTGCATTTCATCCTCAGACCAGTTGTAAAAAGACAAACTGAAATAAATCTTCTACATTTTGCAGATGTGCAGAAGATTCATGAATAAAATTTAAATCTGCAAGCAACCTATTATGCCATAATAACAGTTAAAAAAAAAGTCAAAACACCTGTATAATACTCATTTAGAACCACCAGCATCTGAGAACAATGACATCAGGCAGCCTCTCCTGACTTAGCAGAAGCAGTACTGAGTTATATAAGTGTGGGTACTTCAGTGATGTAACTATAGTTTATTTATCACAAAACAATGTTTTGGAGCCCATTCTAAGACCAAGGGGCTGCTGTCTGTGCACTGTACAGACAAGAACAAATAATTTCCATGTCAAAATCTATCTACAAAATCTACATGGAGCCAGAAAGGATGGTGAGAAGGAAATTTGACATACAAAGTTGATGTCCTCTAACGTTTATTAACAGAGCAGTTACATTTTAAGTGCACGCACCAAATACTTTGAAACTAGATAAGAAATGTTTATTTAGTAGGAAAGCAGCCCCACTGCTTCTGAGAACCAGAGGATCCACCATGACAACTGTGTAGCAAGTTTTAGGTAACTCAGTTTTACATTTCCTGAAGATGCACATGCAAGAATCTTCATTGTAAAAACAATTATTTATCTTTGAAGAGCTCATGATTACCAGGAGCTCCAACATACGTTGCATTTTTTAAGATGTTGATCATGGGTTAGTGGACGAAAATGAGCTGCAGTAAGCTGTCAAAGGCAGATGGATTTGAGTAGCAAGAAATGCTGCTAGAAGACATTCATTGTCAGCCACCTCTGATGCTGGTGTTGGAAGACAAAGAGGATTATTTGCACCAGCTTGTAGCTGCTCAGAGGAAAAATAACTTCTGTGTATTTGCAGATTAGACTAGACAAAGGCTTTGCTTCTCTGAAGAAAACTCCTTAAGATAACTTGCACTGAGCCTCTGAAGTACAGCCCGTTTGTATTTTTCCCTTGGCAGTGTTACAAAACCTCATCTCTCCCTGATCTGCATTTGAAGAGTCTTCATTTTTATCTCTTTTAGATATGAGACTTTTCCTCTTTAAGCACTTCCTCTCTTTCATTGGAGCACGGAGCTGTTGGGAGGCTTTTTTTTTCCCCATCTTGAGCCTGAGCAATAGTCCACCTATTTGCTTTAGAGAGTCCCTGGTTTGTCATTGATGGACAATTGTATTTCCAAATGGACTGACTGCAGCTCTCCTGGGTGAGTCTGTTTTGTCTGATCTTGTCTGGGAGCAACACAGGGACAGCCTGCAGCTCTGTTTGTTCATAGAACAGACACACTGGTGCATTAAACTTTATGCACTGAGGAGGGCAAACATGCTGTGGCATGTGGAGTGTAGTCCTTATGGAATCATAGAATCACAGAATATCCTGAGTTGGATAATTTCTAATCTGCAGTTCCACGTGCAAGGGAATTGCTTGGAATGTGATGAAATTCAGAGAGTGAAGAAACGGCAGTTTAATTCACAGGAACACCACTTCTGTGAGTGATGTGTCACTTTAATGCTTGCTGCACAAGCAGGCTTTTTGGACTTATGAAAAGACCATTATCAGCGCAGGTTTTCTGAGCCCATGATATCTATATGTAAAGAAATTGAGCTGAAATCTCTCTCCTTTCCCCTCCTTTCTGTGTCTCCCACGAATATCTCAGTTCTAGGTCAATCAGCAATGAAAAAATGTGACATCTCTAAATGGGATAAATGCATGCAGTTTACTCATGGCATTTGATTTGAGTCAAAAAATGAGTAATTAAACAATTTTTGGAGACTGGTCTTTCTTTTTGCCCTACCTGCAATCTCTTCCCAGCTGGCTGAACAGCAGTGTGTAGATATGTACCTGCAGATAATATAGGAAATTTCTTTGAAGTCTTCTCTGCCTTTAATTTCATAGTTTATTTGTGGAAAATGTGATTATATTGTCTGTAATTTCATAGAATCATGGAATGGTTTGGGTTGTAATGGACCTTAAAGACAATCTTTTTTCAGCTGCCTGCTATGGGCAGGGACACCCAGCACTAGACCAGGTTACAAAGAAAACCAAAATCCTTTGATTTTCTGTATGTTTCTCTGGAGTCACTCCAAGAACTCCACACCTTTCTGATGCTGAGGCTCCAGAGCTCCAGGTGGGTCTCATGGGAGTGGAGTAGAGGGGCAGCCTTTAAAGATCACCTCCCTTGCCCTGCTGGTCACGTTTTTTTTGATGCAGCCTGGGATGTAGTTTGGGCTTTCTAGGCTGCAAGTGCACATTTCTGGGTAATTTTGAGCTTCTCATCAGCCAATTGACAACCAAATCAATTTGACAGAGGTTGTTTTCCCCTTGGATGCTCGTAAGACCAAAAGTGACTGCCAAGTGTCCACCACTTTATGCTTCAAAGACAACATCCTCTTTGTAACTTATAAAACGCTATAAGCCAGAAATGTGTTATGTGCATAAAATCTATGGCTCTCTTATATCCCAGTCATAATAGGGTTTTTTATGGCACTTGTGCTCTTCCTCCAGCAGGCAGGACAGCCCCAAGTCTGTTGACCAGAGGTGTGTGCACAGTGTGATCGAGGAAGGGATAATGTTGTCAGCACTCTGGTTTTGGAGCCCAGCCTAAGAGGAATTTTTAATTCTCTGGTTAGAGAAAGAGGTGCCAGCTTCATCCAGCTGCATTACTTCTAGAGGGTTACAGATGAAGATAATCTGAAACACAGTAAGTATTATTAACAGAAAGCACTGGACAGGAGAAGATTTTCTTTATGGGAAATTGCCCATCCACAGCATAGTAAAGATTTTATTCCTTTCATAAGTCAGGATTCTGAGTTCAACTAAAGCTTTTACAACTTCAGAATATTATCCTGCTGTCCAGCTGCCTCTGTTTCTTTTGGAGAACCAGTGAAGATTTTTCCTTTTAAAACACTTTTTCCATGCCTCAGCACCACACACCAAACTGTATGCATATATTTTGCTTACAGTATGGCCAGGCTTATTTATTATTTAACTTGCTTGCAATTAGGGTTCTAAAACGGTTGCTACTTTTAGGCCTTCACAGTCATGGAACAAACAGCAATTTTCTTACTGCTCAGTAGTACCAAACTCTTTTCCTTCTTCTTCCCCCAAATCAAAAGTAGATAGGATTTAATTTAATTCCCCTCACCCCTACCTTAAGTTGTTCTATCCCAATGGCACCATCACTACGATTATATTTAGCAAGTTTTGTTCTTTACACCTTGTGAAATAAACATGTTTACTAGCAAGAACCTGGCTAAATTAGTAGCCCTTACACTCAAGGACTCTGCCCTCAGGTTCTCTGTGCTTTTGCTATAGAAAAATTGGATGAGAACTTCAAATGGTGTAGCTGGAAAAAGAAGTACATTCCCAGTATCTTTTTCTTTTCTTTTAAAAAGCAACAGAAATTATTTCAGTGACACACAAAAAGATTTGTGTTGCAGAATAGCTGGAAAGCAGGTTTCCCTCCATTTGTATTTGTGACAGCTTCCATATATTCAGCTATCAAAACCTATTATGAAGAGCTGTATTGTAGTGTAGATAGATTTTTATGCTTGTCGTAATACAGATCTATAAGTAAATTTGTCAATATGTTCACTGTCATATTGCTCTATTTCTTACAGAAAATATTCTTAATGATACCGAGCTATATATCTTTACCATGTAAGACTGAGTTTGGTTGCTCAGTTTTAAGAAGAATGTTTTAAATTAACAGGGGTTTTTCAGTTTGGAGCAAATTTAGAAACACCACATTTAAACCAATAGTAATTTGCTGGTCTAGTTACTTTCTATAGCCTGTTTTTCTAATAAGGTATGCATGGTCCAACAAGCTTCTTCCTATGGCTCCCAGTGCTAGATTTCCCTTCTTCCCATTTATACATGACTTGTACAGCCCATGTGAGCAGCTTATTGTGGAATGGATTTTAACAGATTGATTTAAAACCAGCTCTCCCTGATTCCCCTTTAAGCTCTAGGCTTGACCTTAAGGGCTGTCCTTAAAACCCAAAAAAGAAAAAAAAATCTCAGTGTGTTTTCAGAAGAAAATCTCCTGATGAAAGAAGTAATTTCTTCAATTTCTTCAGTGTTTTAGTTCTCATCCTGTCTTCCCTCCTGTGTTTCTCCATTCCCTGTTATTATCTGAAGTGGGGCTGAGTGTGGGGTGACCAGGCAGGGAGGGGGCAGGAAGGAAGGGGATGGGCAGTGGGGAGAGAGGCCAGTCATTATTTTAAGAACAGACGTTCAGGGTTTTTTTCCTCATCAAACAAGAGGCATTTATAAAAAAAAAAAAAAAAGTTGTTTAATTATTTTGGTCACAAAGATTGGTCACAAAATAGTTCATCACTTGATAAAAGGAAGCTTCAAGTATGTCAAGAAAATAAAGTCAAAAGGTGTTTTCTCATCTGCAGAATCAACAGATGAGGTGTCCCTTGTTGCTCCCACCCCATAAATAGCAAACACATCTAGGGCAGAGAGAAGGAAGAATTGAGGGCACAGCCTTGTTTTGGGGCTCTCAGGGTTGTGGCACATCCACGGTGACACATCTTAACTCCCACAAATACACAATAATGTCATTACTCTGGTATCTCTGGGGTACCAGGAATCACTGGTGTTTTACCCTTGAGCTCTGACTAATTTCCTTTCCAAACATAAAAATGACATCAACCACTGAATGGCAAACTTGGTGATGCCAAGAGGGAAAAGAAATCCAAGCTGAAAGATATGGGCTCACAAGGAAAAGCCTGTGGCAGTGCTGGGGGTGCCCCAAGCCACACCAGGAACACTCAGTGTGTGCAAGTGGGACAGCTCAGCCAGCACACACACTCACCGAGTGTTTACTTGTCCCTGGGTGCTTGGGGAGCCACCCAGAAAGTGCCTCTGGGTGAGAGGGGAGATGAGGGAAAAGTGCTGCTCCCACCACTTGGGGCTCTCCCAGGCTGAGCAGAGTGATCTTCCCCTGCAGGGACCTGTAAGACCTGGTTTAAATCAACACCTCAATGCCCACCTGAGCCCAAGGGTGAGCTCTGGTGGCTGATGCTGCCTGCACAGACAGCAGGAGGCACCTGAGCAGTGTGGTTTGGCAGTGGTGAGTTGGAACTGCCCGCAGCCCTCAGCCTGCTGTGTGACATTTCTGTGAGATCTCTGCATCCATTTCTGCCTTCATTTCCCCCTCCTGATCACTCTCTTTGCAAGCTCCTGGTCTAGGCTACAAGCACACGGAAAAAACTACAAATTAGCTAATTGCTGAGACACAATCCATAGTTTCCCTGCTGAAGGTCTTGTGCTCTGAAGAAAAAGATACTAATCTAATCAGAGGAGCCTTTCTGATTCCATTTATCTGGGATTTTCCCGTGTTTCTTCTTTTCCCAAATTGCCCTGCAGGTTAAACTACTACTCCATGTCCTCTGTTGTTCAGCTCCAAGTACAGCTCATGCTATAGCAACAGCATTCAAGATGAACCCAAATTAGGTCTGTGTCTGCAAGGGAGACGAAATAAAAAGAGCTAACTAGTTTGATTACTCCCCATTCAGATGTAATTCAGTTGCATTGCACTAAGAAAAATAAACGCTGCTGAGATGTTATGAGACAATTAGTAAGATAATGGAAAATAGTTAATACCCCTCATGTCTGTGAAAGAATTCTCTCCCCTCTGCTTCAGAGTAGCCTTGAAAGTGTTTTCTGAATTGTATGTTCAAACAAGAATATCTTCTCCCTTGGGAAATACTAACAAAATCCTGTCACAGGACAAAATGGTTATTTACAGTTTGGAAATCACAGAGTTCAAAGAGATCACCTTGGTCCTGGGCCAGCCACAGGGTGTGTGAGGATGCCCCTCTGTTGGGAATGAGGAATGATTGTTGCTCTTTCACCAGGCAGCTTTGGTTGTGCCCTGTATGTCCTTGCAGGCACATCCAGATGAATCTTTGGCCACGGTAGCCATTCAAAATATTTCACTCAAACTGTGTCACAAGTATCTGCGTCTTTTACATTCAAGATTGAAGGCTTTTTCCTCTTCCACTGCCACAGCAAAGTTAGAACAGTAAGTTTGCCAGTAACTTGCCAGCTTATTTTCCCAGCACATCTTGCCAGCCAGAAATGCATCTGCCCTTGGCTTCAGGGTCTGGGACTCAGGCTCTGATCCCAGCTCCTCTGTGGCCTCAGTGAATGACCTTCTTCAAGCTGTGTCTCAGACACTTCCACACCATCGTGATAATGATTTTGGACTCTTTGTAAGTGCGTTTTATTTGCTACAGTAGAGTCAATTACCCTGGATTTTGCCACTGTGTGAATTACCAGCTGCCAGAACCCATGGGCACAGCAGGGTGAGCCCAAGCACTTGTGTGGGCATTAATGCAGATTTCCTCATTTCTCATGTTTTGAAGTCCTTCCCTTGGAGTTAGGAGTTTGGGGATTTTTTTTTTACTCTCTTAGACGTGGAATTCCTATTAAAAGTCAACTGCTCTGTGCAACTCGATAAAAAAATCCCGTTTAATGTGAGATTAGTTTAGGCTTTTGTACTTGGTTTCCTTGGGACTCTAATGGCAGTCTGAAAAAGAAAATCACCCCTGAGAATGTCTGGGTTTCACATAAATGTAATCCAATTACCCCAGTCTAGGCCATGCAGAACTATTTGGTCTGAGGTATACATCAATCTAGGAGAAGTACAATATACTGAGCTGAAAAGAAGGCAGACTGGGCATATTTCTTAATAGCATAACACAATGCAATTGCCAAAGGAAAGGCAGATGCTTCTGTCCCGCATTAGGCAGAGCCTGGACTGAGTAATTTGGGGGGGGAGGAGGGAGAGAGTGAAGTCCTTGCAGGAAGGGATTTTAGAGGTATCTTCCCTGGAGGCCAGTTTTGTAAAGGCATACCATCTGGTGCATTCAAAATGCAAAAAGATTTGTTCTTCAGAAGTCTGAGCCAGGGATGAAAGTCCATCGCTGCCAGGGATGGCTTAGCAGTATCCAGAGAGAAGGATGAGTTTTATCACAAACAACGAGAGTCTCCTTTTCCTCCTCCCTTAACCTCTAATTCAAACATCAAATAGACTGATCTGACTGTAGCTGCTGGCTTCTGTAGTGAAAGTTTCTGATGTCCTTGCTTACTGTGAACTGAGCAATGAACTGTTTCATTAATATTTCTGCTTTGCTTCCAGGCACCTTCATTTTACACAGAGGTCAGAAAGGGGTTAAATGCAAGCGCTGACATTATCCCAGGCAAAGCCTGAGCTGGGGCTTGGAGGGGCTGCTCCTCCCTGCCTTGCCTGCCTTCAGCA
This sequence comes from Sturnus vulgaris, assembly GCF_052056855.1. NCBI lineage: Eukaryota > Metazoa > Chordata > Aves > Passeriformes > Sturnidae > Sturnus > Sturnus vulgaris. The sequence continues at coordinate 34,699,264 of NC_142249.1, forward strand.
GCAGCCAGCCTGAGTTCTGTGCTGCAGGAGCTGGTGGCTGCTCAAGGCTGGTGCCTCCAGGACTGAGCTGCAATGATGGAGTCCCCTTGCAGAATTAAGCACTTTCTGCCCCGTGCCTTGCAGGGTGGATTAAAAATTTCCAGTTGGAGGAACGGGTGGATGTTTAGCATGCCTAGGAGACAGTGCTGGCACTGTTGATGGAAGACCTCAGTGCATCACTGTCACAAATGCATCACTGTCACATCTGCAGCTCTCTGCAGAGGCTGGGGCCTGCAGGAGGCACCTGCTGGCTCATCCCTTCTCCAGGCATGATCTCTTCACTGTGCCCTTAGTGCTCCCATTGGGTGGGCTCAGGCTGGGCACAAACTGACCAACAGAATGTGCTGAATAAGTACAGGTTAGGATTTTGCAGCAAAAGATGGTGTAATCACTGATTAAGACATTAGTGCTTCATGCCTGAATACTGGGTATTGATCACAGTCCACAGCTCCTGGGACATCTCATGGCTGCAGGCTGAGTTTCCCTCTGGAAGCCATAAGACAGCAGTCTTGAATACTGAGAAATTATGCTAATCTCTAGCTATTAGTGCCATGTGTATCTTTGTCTGCACAAAAGCAATAAAATAGTGCTGTGGGCTGCATGTGCTGCAGCTCAGCAGAGCAGAGTGCTCCTGTGGCTCCCAGGTCCCAGGTATGCTGTGTACACAGGGATATGGTCCCCATGGACTGCTCACCCACAAGTGGTGTTCTGGAAGCCCTGCTCCTTGCTGTTCATGTCTGCAGAGCTTTGAATTTGTCTTTATTTTGTTAAATTTAACGTGCTGCCAATTGATGTGCTGCTCATGAGATCCAAGTGCTGTCAAACCTCTTTTCAGATGTGGCTTTTTGGTCTAATCAGGTGTAAAAGAAAAACTAATTTTAATCAATTACTTTATTAAAAAAAACATGTCTTATATTGGCTTTTCTCATACTAGGAGAAAAATCCTGTCTGCCATCTAGAAGGAGCCTTTACAACCTCATCTTCCACAGGTACTTCTGCAGGCAAGAAACTCATAGAAAACTTCCACTCTATTCCCTTTAGTTTCTCCTGCTCTTCCTCCAGATTTCCTTTGTCCTGTGTCTTTGAAGCTTAACAGCTTTAACCTGATGCCAGTCTTCCTTCAATGTGGGCACCTAACGTGTGATATCATGGACCTCAGAGAGCAATAACTCACTCAAAGTTACTGAGCATCTTCCTGACACCCTGCAGCTAAATGGGAGCTTCAGCCTTGGAGAAGCAGGCAGAGTCCTAATGGTGATGTTTGCTTTGGGTTGCCTTTATTTGTTCCTTATTGATCTCTGAAATGCATTTGCTGCATGATTATTGAGTTCTAACGGCTCCCACATGAAATGTGCTTTTTGTCACTAATTTTGCGATGTTTTCTTGGTTAAGAGCTTAGCTGGGTGTGACTACACTTTCTAACACTGGCCACAGCTTCTGGCTTGCCCATCTTATTCCTGCCAATGGAAGGAGAAGAGACAGCATAAAAGCAAAATCTGTTCTCTTCCTATGATAGCTTATGTGATCAGGAAAATTAATGCAAAATAAATATATTACAGAGAGGTAGCAATAACAGAGCCCTTGCATTTGCATGTCTTTTGTGTGGCCATGGTAGGGCAGGCTGTTATGAATAAATCAAATCACTTAAACTGGAGTTTTCTTCTGATGAGTATTCCTTTCCTACATTCTCTGTTCCTTCTCTTGCTTGGAGGATCTTGGAGGACTTGACAGAGCTTGAGAGCCGAGGAAAGCTTATTCAAATATAACTTGTATGGTGGGGTTAAAGGGTGCTCTTTGCTTTCTCTATGTCTCTGTTCCCCTTCACACCTGCCTCTCCTGATAGAGCACAGTGGCAGCCAGGCCAAAGGAGCATACTCACTATCACACTTGGAAAAATGTATTAAAGCCCCTGAAAACCTATTAAAGCTCACGTTAGAAGCAGTGTTATTCTTCACCTGCCTATTCCTTTTAAGCTGTTTTCTAACCATTCATGTTGTAAATATCTCTGACCCAGAGGAGTGTTTCAGGTGGAAGTCAGGGCAAAACAAAAAATGTGGCTTAATTTAAAAGTCTTCCAGGGAAAAAAAATGTGTTGACCATTACAGAAAAATGCCAACGCATCATTAAGTGCTGTAAATATCCTATTAATAAAACACAGTTATTTAGAGTGGTCAGCCTTCATTTGCCTTGCTGGGAGAAGGACATATGATTTAAAACTTTCTTTTCCCTCTGTCACCTTGAGTAAGGAGGACCTGGCGGATTAATGGTGAGATGGTGAAGGGGAGAAGAGGAGAGAGAGGCTGTTGCTAGAATAAATTACCCTGAACTTCCCACTTTAGAAGTCAGCACTGCTGCTCTTCACCTTCCTTTTGCAGCACCCTTTCCTTCTTAACACTAAGAAACCCTCCAGAGGTTCATTGAAGGCTCAGTACAAGAGTAACCTGCTTTTTACTCCTTTTTTCCCCAGCCTCCTTTTGAGCGGAAGAGATCCGTGAGTCGTTTCAGCTGTGAGGGTCAAATTTCCCTTTTTTCTCTGGGGGTGCAACACTTCCAGAAGCCACTGAATTGTTGTTGGCAATAAGCAGGAGGTGTATGATGTTGTTGTGAGTAAATGCCAAGGCTGTAATGATAAAGTTTCCCTTCTGTCTCATTCCTCCCTGGAAATGCTTGAGACAGAAAGGACATTTCAAGTGCCTGTAATTGAAGGCACTAAGATTTTACTGGGTTCTGCTTAAATCAGTGGTCTCAAGCATATAGTCTCCTGCAATTATATATTGCTCCATGCTTGATTTTATGGTTCTTCTACCATCTACTTCTGCTGGAGCTTTCTCAGGCATAAGAACATCTGAAATGTGCAGATCATTAGAGGAAGTATTGAACCATTTCCTTGTAGAATAGACATAGATTAACTGGGAATGGATCAGTGCACTTTTATCATATAGCATCAATAGTGAGACTGAATCTTTGGGATAAAGGAAAAAAATAATTGTTTGTAGTTGCAAAGAAATGAGGGGCAGCTTGAGAGAGCATGGTGTGAGAGGTACAGCAGCCTGCATCCTCTAAACAGAAGTGAATATTTGAAAGCAGACTTCAGTCCTAGTTCATGTGAAATTTCAAAAGTGAAAAATCTCACTGAGGCAGAGCACTGGGGAAAGAGACTGGCACTGAGCTGTTCTGTCCCCCCTCACCTACCCAGGCTCTGGTGACTTGCTCTCTGTCACCAAGTCTCTACCAAGCCCTGGTTTGGTTCAGGGAAGGATTTCCCTCCCCTCCTTCCTCCATGCTGCAATGGCAGCAGGGATCAATGCAGAGGGAGAGTCCTGCAGCCCGTGTTTATTGAGCGGGTCAAACCAGAGATTGTAGTGGTTCATTCTGCCTTTCTAATCTAATAACCTGCTTTTATCCAGTTACCCTCTGGACTTTATTTTGAGCTGCTATTCGATCAGAGCACAAACAAATGATAGAAACCCTCAATGACAGCATGCCAGAGGAAATGCTACAAAACCAGAATTAATTGGAAATATATATTCCAAGAGTGAGATATGGACCTTTTTTCTAATAGACTTAGACTTGGATATTATTACTGAAATACTGGCAAATTCACACATCAATGTAAATTGTCTTGCTGCATCTGTCAACAGGCACCTAAAGCAGTAATAAAGGCAGAATAGCTCCTCATAAATATCCAATATCCTAATTATCAGAGCTTGACTTAACCAATGGCAGGGTAATAAAAAATGAGATTTTTGGATCTTTTGCCATGACAAATGCATACTTTATTCTTTGAAGACCAACTGCAGTGTCACAACTTTTGTGGCAAATAGAGCATGAAGCATATTGTCAAAAATATGGTTAGGGAATATGAAGCCACTAAATATTTTATCTTCCTGGCAATGTACGAGGAGAAAAGTATAAACCTTAAATCTATCAGGTTCCTCCTCCTACCTCCCAAACTGTTTTAATAATATAGAAATTTGAGTTCCTAGAGAAAATACATCCATTTTCCAGTGCGCCTTGATACAGTGAGTATTGTGAATTTTGTAGTGTTTGCACTGGGGTTTAAAATGCCATCAGTGTATATCTCAGAGAATTGTTTAGCAGTCACACGTTATGAACATCCATTTTTTCCCACTTTTCTGATCAATCACGATGGGCTGGTTGGATGCAAACCCCTCCTGCCTGGGTGTCCCAGGGTGGTGAGAGATGGGGGGCCAGGGGGGGTCCCAGGGAGGGACAATCTGCTGTCAGAAAGTGCCATCCCTCAGGGCAGGGTGAGAGCCCTGCGTGCTGTCACCGAGTAACAGCATGGAGATGGATGGAAGGACTCCAGGAATAGTGGGATCCATCCCATTCTTTTTCCTCACATGGCCACTGCTGTGGCTGGGAACTCATGGCTTGCTCAGTAAATTGGTGACAGTCAGTGCAGAAACACCAAATCTATACTGAGCACCTGGATATGTGCTTAGTTCACATTTCAATTTATTTAATTTATTGAAACAAAGCACCTTTTTACAGTGTAATCAGGATATCATCCTACATGGCAAGGATACACTGGCCCCTAGGACTGAGTGCTGACATTCACCTGACCCTTGTGAAAAAGTGCTGGTGAGAAAGTGTCTGGGTCATAAAACAGTTTTCTGCTGTTCATTCCTAGGTAAGGGGAAATGGGCATGTGTGTGCAGAGTTGTGTCTTGTGAGGGCTCCAGTTACACAGCTAAAATCCCAAACTTTCTGCTCTCCAAGGCAATGGGTTTTTTGTTACACCAAAAAAATATTTCAGGGCGCTAAGCAAATTCCTGCTTTATAAGTAGAAATCTTGAGACACAAATGCTTCCTTTTCTGTCCTTGGTTTCCTTGGAACAGGCAATGGAAGTTTCCCAGCCTCGCCCTCCTGTGGCTGCAGTCACAGCCTGTGTCAGTGTGATGGGGAGGAGGGCTGGCCTTCCTCCTGAGGTGATCATCCCCCTTGCAGCCTCACTGCAAAGTGTTTCACTCAAAGTGTCAAGATCCTGTGCATCCAATCATTTCCTGAGGAGATTTGGAAGCAGGAATACACCATATACAGATCTCACTGGTGAACTCTGATCTTCTGGTGTAGAAATATAAGTGCCCTGTATGATGGTGGTGGCATAAAAATACTGTTTTCACTCCACTCCACATGGTTTGAAATAAAAAGGACTTTGTAGTAATGTTTTGACAACAGTGTTTTTTGGGAGGCTTCGTAATAGGGAGTGTTGCTTTTTTGATGAAAAAAGCTTACAGATGAATGTGCATGGAGGAGGAGAACCCAATTTTTCACGACTTAGGGAAAAAAGGCTCCTTCTAACACATCACTCATGCTCCAAGTGCATTCACCTCTCTATTTTAAAGCACAAGAATGCACTACAGGCAGGACAGCACTGAGAGTACATCCTTCAGAAAGGATAGTCTATCATCTTGTCTCTGGCTTTATGCTCCCCGTTGAACAAATCTGCCAACATGACACTGGTTACTGATGAGCAATTTGTATGGTTATAAAAAATATTGGCAGTGCTCCATTGTTTTGCTATTTAATTCTTAATTTACATTTTTAATGTGCTGTGTCCTCATTCATATTATAGGTTTTACTCTTCTGTGTACATCTATAATAGAATGATTTTTTTCCCCAAAATTAATTAGGAATACTAAAGAGTTGTTACAATTGCACTGTGCTTGAATTAAGGACTGTGCCTGTCTTTTAAGATATGCTTCCTTAGGAGTGAAGTACTTTTGCAGGGGACAGGGGAAAACGAAGCAGGTACAGAACAGGTGTATTTTCAAGTGCCTGAGCTACACTCAAACTGGCAAAGAAAGTGTAATAAATGATGAGGACTGAAGGCCCAAACTCTGAATGGCCTGTCTCAATGTATTTATTAGTTTCCCCTCCCTCCCTCTCTCCCTCCCTCCCTCCTCCTCGTCCCATTTTTGATGAGGAGGATGATGTGGATTTTTCCCAGCCCAAGGAAATAAAAGGCTTAGCAACAGTACCTTCACTCTCTGTATCCAAGCAATGTTTTAAAATTGCTGTGTCCAGTAAAACTTTTTTACTGGACTATGATTTGTGCTGGAATCAAACTGCTGGTAAATGCTTTGGTTTCCTCCTCCAGTACAGCTTGCTCAGAGAAAAGAATCCTAATACGTGTGCATTTCTGTGCTGTGCTCCCACAACTCGTGGGCTGTTAAGGGAGCCAGGGAAGTGCCAAATGTGCTGCTTGGAACTGGGGCTGAGCAGTGGGAGCTGGGGCCACCCTGTCCTGCTCTGTCCTGTCCTGTCCTGCCCTGGGGAGCTGGGCTGCAGAGGCACCACCTCCTGCCTGGAAAAGCAGAGGTGCAAGGTGCACAGACAGAAGTGTCTGCAGGCATTCCATCCCATCCAACAGACTGTCATTCCCAGTGATTAATGGCTTATGGAATAGCAATACAGTGAAATCATTGACAGTAGGTTTAAAGTATGGTTTAAGGACTCTGAACCCAGAGAAATAACAGCAATCAAGTTTATGTAGCACAGGCTGATAGGCCTGCTGCTGTGAGAAGCTGGTGCAGAACATGGGAAGAGAAAAGGAATGCACAGAATGTTTGCACAGAACACCTCAGTGATCCTGTACCAGTGCTGTGCTTCCTGTGCCCTCAAAAGCAGTGGGAAGGCTTCTTATTTCCAATGCTTTGCTCCAGCAGAAAGCTTTGCAGTTGCCATGAAACCTGAAAACTTTAGGGGCCCTCTCAGGAGTGCACAGCTTGCCCCAGTGGGGACTGTGTGTGCCTGTGTGAGCACAGGGAGCAGCCCCAGGGAGAGCAGCAGAAGCAATTCTTGCTGTGGCATCACAGAGGGACTTGCAGGAACACTTGGAGCAATTCACCAAGTGTAGGAATTAGACTGGAAAAAAGTTTTTATATACATATGTAGACCCAGGCATTTTTATGAGGATTCATAAGGTTGGGGTTGAGAGAAAAGGGTTACAGGGAATGGGAACCAGGTAATTAAGTGGAATTAAAACTGCATCCTGGACGACTTTTCTTGGATCACTGGAGATCAGTGATGTATATCTTGGACCCTGTATGCTCATTGTATGGACTTGTATTCTTAACTAATTGTTTAATGCTTTGCTTTTTTTTACATTGAGTAGTCACAGTACTGCTAAAAATAAAGGTGTGTGTGGTTTATGCCAGATTTGGACTTCTCTTTAAGCTACCAGCTTTCTGAAGGTGTTGGTGGGGAAAGAATTGGGGCATCCCTAACTCATAAGTAAGAGGAACTTGCCATCTTGATGGCACATTATTCTTATGGTTTTGTTCTAAACATCTGTTTATGAAAAGAAAAAAAAACCATTATCCAAGAGAAATTACCCAAGCCCCTGTGGAAGTCTGTTCTTTCCTACGTGATCTCATATAGCCATACCTTTTCCACAAACATTAATAGATTGTTTTGGAATTTTTGAAAAGTGCCTCTTTCCTCTTGAAAGCTGTGTAGGTGCACAGTGGGAATTGTGGGTGGGAGAAGAGCTCTCTGCAGACCAGGTGCTTTAGGGCATTCCCAGGACAATTCAGCTGGGATGGGGAGCATTTCCATCCTGCAAGGTGCTGCGGGTCTCCCTCCTTCCCGGTGTGAGGGTTTGCCAAAGGCAGGGGGGGGTGAGGAAGCACAGAAAGCTGGGAAGGCACAGACCCTGGGAAGGATGAGGCTCCAGGCAGCTCCTCCCCAGCAGCAGCCTGGAAGGCATCCAGGGCTGGAGGGGGATGCAGTGGGAAGGGTTTATACCTGCTGCTTGTGCTTCTCCAAGGAAATGTATTGGAAATGCCACCCTCGGCTACCTGGACAAACACACTTTAGTTTCCTCAGAGCTGCACAGGGTGTAATAAACTCTTACTGCAGGGAGTCTACCCAGTGCTTTAGTTTTAATTCAAAAGATGTCTTTAATCTTCCCGTTGCTTTGTGTAAGTTGTAAATTACACAGCCCCGCAGAAAATTATATGTAAAGTAGGATTATGATTCTCATTTTTATTTTGAAGCTGGCTCTGCATGGTAAAAACTGATTCTCACGGTCACTTAATTTTTCATTTACTCTCTGATTTGCATTTTGTATATTAAATTCCTTCAAATCTGGGCGGATTATTGCAATGTGGATATTCCAAATTTATTTGTAAGCAAACTAGCTAAACAGATGCTGCAGACATGAACTATAAATGACCATAAGTGTTGGGCTGACATGCCAGAGGCTGTTCCTGTGCATGTGCTGTGCAGAGCAAGAGCTGCTGCAGGGCACCAGGGCGCTCAATGCTACACACAGACCACAGCATCCCCACATCCCTCTGGGAGTTGGGCAGGGTTCAGGGAAGGTTAGGAGTCAGAATTTGAAGCAGCACTGCAGATTTTATGGGAAAGCTATACTGGGAGTGAAGAGGGCACAGCAACACAGGGAACATCTCAGAAACTTGAAATTGGCTGTAATTCCTGCTGGTGGTGGCTGTGCTGGGACAGGGCAGTGGCTTGATAATGTTTAAACTTTATGTTGGTTCTCACTGAGCTCTGCATTGCTCTGCATCCTCAGTGTTTACTCCTTTGGGGTTTGCAGTGGCTCTGGTGGGGGAAGGAGGATGCAGTGGGTGAGCTGAGGGGCAGAGGGGTGAACTTGAGGTGGGAGTGGGAACAGAATGCTAAAAATAGGGGAAGGAAAATTGAAATTCCTGAGAGGACATTGTCCCTGATGGTCCAAAGTCCCTGCAGGCAGCAGTGTGTGGTTTGAATAGCCAGCAGACACACCCCTCTGGGAAGTTCAGTCTCTCCCTGCTGTTGCATTCCAGCTAACATTGGAGTTACAGCACTAATTGGATCTTTTGTTTAAAATGAGCATAAAAGATCCCCACCTCCAGGTACTATGCAGTGCCATTCACTTGCCAGCTCTGTGAGACTGCAGACAGAGCTGTTGAGTGCATCTTCAATGTTTTCTGATTATTAGGGATTTCTTTTTTCACCTTCCCCCATAGGTTGAAGGTTTTGTATTTAGTCTTTCCCTTCTTTCCTCTCCTTTTCTTTCTTCCTTCTTCACCTCTCCTTCCTTTCTCTCTCTCTCCTTCTAATTTAAGCTAAATTGGTTCAGCTGTTTTTGATTTATGCAAGCATGGGGAAAATATGTTTTTCCCATAACTTCAGAATAAAATATGTGCACACTCATAAGTCTAAGCTGGCTGGAGCTAGCAATGTCAAATTAGCTTGTTTATAGCTCTCACTGGGGAGTTCCAAGTTTTTGGAGAAAATTGGTTCCGTGTTTTTGAGCTCTGAATGCTCTGAAAGTCAGCATTTTCATGTATACACATTAGGTGGGGTTTGTTTGATTTTTTTTTTTTCCTTCCCCTGATGCTTTTAACCTGAATCAGCTCTGAGCCTTTAAGCATGCATTGCTAGGAGACTCTTACATTCTGCTGAAGTGCTAAAGCACTTTGGTCACACATGGGTGCAGAGAGCAGCACACTTTTCTTCCTTCTAAATAAACGTGTGTAAGAACCAAAATGCAGTGGGGAATCTTGAATAATGCAAGCCCCGGTGTTTCTAATGCAATGTTAACCATGGGAAATGGTGAGTTTTCAGAATGATTTGGACTTGTTTCAAAGACCTCTACCAGAGTTTGTAGCAGCTGCTAAATGTTGTTATGCTCTGTAGCACACGGCATCAGACAGGTGCACAGTAACCTGTGAGTGCTTTAAATGCAGAGATGTGTTCTGCCCTGTTGGGCCTGCGTGCCCTGGAAGGTTCTGCCCTGTTGTGCCTGCAGCTTTTGGGGACGCCCTGGGGGTACCAGTGCTGTGCTCATCCTGGGGCTGAGTTTGTCCCTGCAGCACCAGGCAGAGCTCACACCCTGCTTTGCTCCAGGACTGCCCTTGCTCTTGGTACAGATCGTGCTTTGGACAAATACTGGCTGATGTTAACTCTGGGAGGTTACAGATAACAAGCAAATTAACCTAACTATAAATCCCCTAGGCAGGTTTTTAGCAGCTCCTGGCCTACTTGCTTTCCAAAGAGCTTTGCAGGGCTGAAGGTCTGGTTCCTCCTGTGGCCGTGACCTGCCCCTCTCAGCCAGCACTGCCTCTTCCACAGGGATGCTTGGGCTTCAGCACAGCAACCTTCTGAATGTTAGCATCTCCTTGTTTATGTCTGCACACATTGTTTCCTCCCTCCTCTGTTTAAGCTGATCCCTGTCTGTCTTTCAGTGCAAGCAGGAGGTGGCAGAAGATTTGACAGGGACCCCTATTGGCACAAAACAATTCAGAGCTGTTTTCACCAGAGAGGCAGCCAGCAAAGGGGTTGAAGGCTCTCTCTCCTCCTCCTCACCTCAGTGCTCTGTGCCAGCCATTGAGTGGAAGCCCTGGTGTCTGACCCTGCCCCTTTCCTCCCCACCATCAGCCAGCACAGGTGAGGAAAGAAGGGAGGATGGTGCTGGCAGAGGAAAGGAAATGCCAGGCTCGAGGTACCTGCTGAAAACCCCTGTAAGAGCAAAGACACATCCCAGGGAGGATGGGGTTCAGGATCTGAGGGCACAGAGGGCATGCAGTGCTGCTTGGGCTGCACAGCATGTCCCTGTCCATGCACACTTCAGCTCCCAATCCCTGGGGAAACACCTTTATGCTGCAGTGTGTAACTCAAGTGACTGCATTTGCATGTCCAGGAAAGTAATCCAATTTTGTGCTGAATTAATGTGCTGCATCTCTGATGTGGAATCTGAGAGTTGAACTTTGGCTTGGAAAGATGTTTCCTGAAGTTGTGGTGGGTGTATTTAATGTATGCACATAACAGCAGTTTTTGGTAGCATGTCAGCATTGCCTGCTTCTGTGCAAAGTGACAAAGGGCAGGTTTAGATTAGATATGAGGGAGAAATTCTTCACTGGGAGGGTGATGAGGCACTGGCACAGGTTGCCCAGAGAAGATGTGGATGCCCCATCCCTGGCTTCAAGGCAAGGTTGGATGGGACTTGAAGCACCCTGGTCTAGAGAAAGGTGCTTGTGGCAGGGGAGTTGGAACAAGATGATCTTTAAGGTCCTTTCCAACCCAAACCATCCTGTGATTCTATGAAATGCATCCAAAATCGCTCTCTATCATCGTTAACATTTATCATTGCTAATGAAATTACTTACTTAATCATTTTAACCTTGATGCTACCCTGGCTAAAAGACCTACGATGTATCTGAAAGGAATAGCTACACATTTGATACAGCTGAAAAGATAGCACTAATTTATTTTAGTCTGATTTATGATTAGTACTGCACTGCATGACGCACTCTGTGCTGCTCTGTACATCATTTAGGGCCCATAGGATAAATAATTGCTCTGCTCACCATCCCAGAAGCTGCATGCTGGGCAGGCACTGTGTGTGATGGTGTGATTTTATTTTCCAAAAAGTATGGGTGTGCTCCCATCATGGGGAGATGCTGAGGCACGAAAAGCTGAGGGGGTTTCAGCAGGGTGGGAAGAAGAGACCAAGGAATGCCAGGTATCAGCTCCATCAGAGAGACAGAAAAGGCTCAATCAGGATTTTACACAGTTATTTTCTTTTAAGAGAAGTCACCTCCAAAACCTTTCCCATTTGGCCACCAGAATGAATGTCTAGATCCCAGATTTCCCCAGTAAAGGTGCTCAGGTTTAAAAGCTGCTTTTTTGTATTTGTGCTGGGCAGTGGTGATGGTGAAATGAGACACACTGCGTTATTTTTGGCTCTTAATTTCAATTTAGGATGGCTTTTTCAGCCATACCTTAATCACGTAGTGCATCTCCAATCTACAGAGAGGACTGGATCATTAGGATAATTAGCAGCCGTTAGGAGTATAGGATAATATCACTGTAAAGCTGTGCAGATGTTCTGAATTCTTCAGGTCTCTGTCAAAGGAGGAAATTTAACATATGTCAAGTACCGTCAGTAATGTCTGCTTTATTCCTGCAGCATATAGGAAGCTTGGAGGGATTTGTCAAGATAAAATATTTTTATTCCTTGTTTTTGAGCAAAAAGAGTGTTTTCTTCTAAAAAATCTGTAATTTTTCTCTCACTCCATTACCGCCTCCCAGTATTTAGACTCAGAGGTATAAAACCATGAGCTCTTGCCAGTTATTTCTCACTGAATTCCAACTTACCTTTTTGTCTCTTACATTTATTCAGCCTGTGGTCATCAGTCCTGAATTACACAAACCTGTCTAACCTGTCATATTTTACTCCAATAAATGGAAAGGAAGGCTCTGTGCAGCTGTTCCCATATGTGGTGGTTGTGACACCAGAATTGACCTTGTACACCATCCTTGTCCAGGCTGGGACAGCTCTCCCCACCACATGGTCACATTTTGAATGAGAGTTATACCTGTGTGACCCCTGGTAATTCTGGATAAATCTAGGTGCTGGTGATTTTATTAGACATCTTTAATGCATTTTTTGTTGTTATTTTTTTAAGAGAATCATGGCTGCTTTGTCATGTTACAATACATAATTTTAGATTTCATTGTGTGGATTTTGCCTTCTTCTCTCAATGGTATATTTTAAGGTTGTTATCATTTTAGACAGTGTCTCTGAAATAGATTTCCAGATGATTTGAATGGATACCAAAAGGTATTTTAAGTCTTAAAGTTAGATTTAGTTCATGTCTCTTACTCACTTTCTCTCTGGCTTGAAAGATGCTTTCAAAATGCAGAGCTCTGGCCCTTTATCCCTGTGATTGGCACAAAGATTTAATAATCTCTTTTGTCTTTATGGCAGTTCCATTTGTAGCAATTTAAGCATCAGTCTCCAGTGAGCCTGAGTAAAAAACTTTATTTAATATGAGCCGGCTAAATATAATTTCCCATTTCTTTGATCTCCACTATTTTAATTTGCTTCTTATCAGGTACCTGTAGGGCTAATAGATACAGTTGATGGTGTGCTGCTTATGGACAGATCTCATTTAAGCTACATGGATTATTGTTGGTGAGATATTGCAATATTCCTCTCATTATGGCTGTGCTAGTGTAAGTTAGAGATGTTGTTGGTAACAAACACCCTGCAGCTCTTTTGGGTAAGGGTTTTTCTTCTGCATCTTCTTCGAGAAACTTTTGTGAAATATAAGGAAAAGGATTTGATGAACAACATCTTGAGCAAGTGCCTGTTGATTTACACCAAGGGTACCTCAGCCACCTTCCTGTGGGGGATTCTGGGGACATTTGTGGTGTGTAGCCTTAGCTTTGAATTGCAGACAGAGATTCCCTTATTGAGCCACAGAAATGAGATAAGGACTGAGTGTGACCATCAGGTGTCCCATCTGCCTGCTCTCACCTGTCTCCTCAGCCAGGGCCACCTTTAGCAAGCAAACTGCATCCTGAAATGTCTTTCCTGGAGACAGCTGGAGATGAGGGGAACATTGAAAACCCCAGCTTTTCTTTTCTTTTGCTGCATCACTTGTTACTAAGAGCAGGAAGAGGCAAATAGTGCTTCAAAATCCCAGGAGGAAAGCACCTCAGGAGCAAGTGTGAGGAGCAGGATGGAAGGGCCAGACTCAATCAATGTTTTGTGCTGTTGCCAGCACCCACTGGAGATTTAACCTGCTGCCTGCATTTCCCTTTGAACAGGAGTGTTGAGAGCTGGTGAGGGAAGCTCAGTGCCTGAGTCCTCCTCACCCATGCAAACCACCTGAGCATGCATTTGTAGAAGAAAAAAGCAGCTGTTCTTTTGTGCTGTGGATTTTGGTGCTTTTGTTCTGTAGTCTGGTAAGGACCTCGTTGCTGGTGAAGCAGAGATCAGGTGTGCACATGCACAAGTACATTATACTAATTAGAGCCAATTTGAAAACCAAACTCTTCTGCACTATTTAAAACACAATAAACAGCTTTGCTCCCTAAGTGTTAATCATCTCCTGCTGTTCAGTCTCTGAAGCTAAACCTCTCTACTCACTTCAAAACACTCTCAGTAACCAAGTGTGACATTGCAAAAAGGATTTTGAGGACTTCAGTCTGGGAAATAGCAGATGTGTTTAGGAGAATGAAATCACCTAGGTCTTTGGAACTACAAAGAAACTCCAGGCAAGAGAAGGAGAAGAAATGAAAAAAAACCAACCTAGTCAATGTAAGTGCTCTAATATTAGCAGGAGGGGAGGGGATGTGGGGAGCTGCTGGGGCCTTGGACCCTCCCTGGGGTGAAGCTTCAGGGGATCTCCAGAGGCAGAGGGAGTCCTCCAGTCGCCCCCAGCCCCAGCCCTCTCAGCCCCTCTGGAGATCAGATTCTGCCACACCATCAGCTCTGTGAGATGGAGTGTGTTATTAAGCTGAACCTAGACACAAAGGAAGGGTTGAGAAATTGCTGCAATCGCTGACCCATGCATTTATTATAATTGAGTCCATTAGCCTTAATTTTATAATTTCTAAATTAGCTTTTCAGATTTACAAATGGCCTTAATTGCTTCATGGAGGGAGTTGGGCTTTAACAAAGCTAAATGCCTGAAAACTGTATCAGTTACATCAGAATCAGGGGGTTCGTTTGTAACATAATGCCTCCAATTTAGATCAAGCAAATTGTTTAGAAAATGCATTGTTGAAGCATCAAAGTTACTTCAAGTGATTCTAGCTAGGAAGAAAAAAACCCCAAACCTCAGCTGGAAGTTTTCCCATGCAGATTCCTCCCTATCATGTTAGGCATTGATTTTAAGCACTATTTTAGTGCTTACAAAGATTGTTAGCATGCAACCATGAAACCTGATATTATCTCTCTTGACTAAGAGTAGCCTCTCTGCATCAAAGCCCTCATCCAGAATCTGGGGTTATTCTCTGGAATTTTCATGCCAATCTGTGAAGTTCAATATTGATATTATAATCTTCATTGTGGCTTACTTTTGGACCTGATGTAAGGATGTTCCAGTTTCTATTCCCACTTCCTGTTTGCTGAGGGACATCTAGATGGGAGAGGTTTAATCTAGAGATGCATAGCACAGGTTTTGGAAAACATGTTCTTCGGGAACATTGCTGGAAAGCACTAAATCTCTAATCTTTATTTATGTGTACAAATCTAGAAGAAGGTTCCTCCAGTCCATTTAGAGATGTGAAGGCTGATGGGCTTTGCCTAGTGGAGACAGTCAAAGGAAATAGACAATGAAACCTCAGTTGTCTTTCAACTTGTATTGTTGTGGGTTTTGGGTTTTTTTCTAGTGCATAGAAATGCAAAAAAACCCCACCCCATTACTTTTAAAACCTTACTTTTCATTTGAATTCATTACTGAGACTTGAATTCAGCCCAGCTGGCACATTCCTCAAACGGCTGTTGCTGGTGTCCATCTCCCAACAGGAATAATTTCTGATTTTTTTCCTCATTATTGAGAAATGCCAGCCTCTGACACTGAAATGCCTTTGATGCTAATAGCTGCAAGGTGAATATTTTAATGTTTTCCCTGAAATTTTGCTGTTTGGCCTCCTTCACAGGTAGCATTTCCTGAAGGCACTGGGGAGTGTCACTGACTGTATGCAGGGTCATCTACTGTGGTCACAAAATTCCTGCTGTGCTGAACTTCTTAGAGTGAGTTGTTAAGGCTGAAATTTTGCTTCTGAATGCTTTTATTCAAAGTAGGAAGGGATGTGAATTAGAAGTTGTAGTTGTCTCATCTTTATCTAGAGGAAGTAAATTGAGGGGAGTAGAAAAACAAGGCTTGAAAAGTAATTTATTCAAAAGCAAAGAGAATTTTACATATTTGGGGTTGTTAATATGCAGCAGTAGTGTCTGTGCTTGAGAAGAAAGTGAACATAGAGACTTCAGCAGACAGCTCTGGTACAACATGTGACATGATGGTATGTTTGATTGTCAGCAGTGCTCCGTGACAGACATTGAATCGGGACAGGCAAGATCAAATTACAAGCTGTTTTTACCAGAACGTTCCTTTTCAGACCTGGGTGCTCTGATTTAAGCTTAGAAACTGAACTCAGTTCTAAAGTAGGCAGCAACAAGAGGTGTAGATAGATTAGATATTTTATTCTCTTCTACCTTCCATTTCAAAATATCAGTGCTTTTCTCTTCTGCACTGGGATGAGCTCTCTCCACATCCCCCCTTACTCCTCCAGAAGAAGACTTCCTCTAGGAATAATTTAATGATGGGGGTATTGTTGAAGATAAACAGCAGAAGCTGTGACCTAGTCTGAACTTCTACATTATTTGCTATTTTGAGGTTGAGTCTCTCTGGCTACATCAGAAATTTCCCCTGTGACTGGACAATTTTTTCCTGGAGAAAGTTTCATTTAAAACTATGCATATAAAAACTTACATTTAATGCATGTTTTTTCCAAGGTCAGCAGAGGAGGAAAAAAAGCTCAGATAGAGAATCCTCTGGAGTTCTGGTCCCAGTGGGGCCTAGGTTATTTTCAGAGAATGTGGACTTGTTTAATGTGATTTTTATTATTATACTTAAAACAACTTATTTTGTTGCTTACTCGGTTAGTTATGAATCTGAAATATCACTAAGAAATGGGGAAAAAAAACCCCAAAACCAAACTCAAACTACCTCAGACAAGTAATGTGTGGATAACAGGTAGTATTTCAGAGAGAGGTGATTTTAAAGATGTCACCCATGAATTGTAGCATCCATGTGCAGGTGAGCTCTGCTGCCCTTCACATTTATGGGGCTGCATTACTGCTAAAAACAGGAGTCAGAGGGAGTAGAGGGAATCTTCACAGGATTCTGGCTCTGCTGTCACTGTACCAATTTCCACTGTCTAATCTTTCACCTCCACAGCCCATGAGAGGCTGCAGTCCCCTTAAGTGCAGCATAGCAACTATTACCCAGAGTGTGAGGATGTGTCCCAAACCCATTAAATCTTTCAGCTCATTTTTCTCCTGTTTATCTGTTGGCCTGGAGGTTATAGTATAAATTTGTCCTAAGGCCTCTTCAGTTACAAGTACTGGAAGGAGTCTGAGAGTCCATTTAAACTGTGCATGACCCTTTTGTCTTGGTCACTGACTTCATTTGATTGAGCTTTGCTTTATTTTTGTAAAAGATTGCAATGGTAGAGGGTATAAATATTAAAGGTTTGGAGAAAATGGAAAGAGACAAGACACAAAGGGTTTCATTGAGGAGCTGTAAATACCAGAAATCCACTTTCCTCCTTTCTTTTTCCTTTTTTTTTTTTTCATTTTCCCAGCAGGGAAATGAGCAATAAGAGATAAGTTAGGTGGACTTCTTGAAGTTTTACAGTACTTGTCCATTGAGTAAAAAGCATGTGCAGAATTTCAGGATTGTGAGCTCTGCCCTATGGGCACCATCACGTGAAGATGGGAGAGGAATGAGGAATGAATATAGGTGGCAGTTATGACAGGGCTGAAAAGAGCCTGCTTGATTTGCAAGCAGTGGCAGTACAGATGGTAACGCTCAGATTGGATGCTTTGATGGGATATTTGTGCTGCATGCTTTGATGTCTGATAACAATCAACACCCTTTTATATCTAATAATACAGAAGCATCAGCCACAAGCTGAGATTGAATCCTGGTAAAAGAGTGTCACAGGGCTAAGCCCATCCTCCTCCTCCTCCTTCTCCTCCTCCTCCCTGCAGCTCTCCTGCCCTGCTGAATCTCATCTGCCTGAGGCTTGGTTTGTGTAGGAACTCATCAGCTTGGAAAGGTTTGTGTGTGAGTCTGGATTCCCCATGGCAGCACTGTGAGCTGGAAACCCCACAGTTAACTGGGGCAATGTTGTGTCCCAGCCAGTCCTAGATGCACTGCACCACCAGGCACAGGAGAAATCCCTCACAAAATATAGTGCCAGATTTTTCCAAGTCTCACTGAAGCTCTCAATTTTTCCAAGTTCCCTTCAGTGAGACCCCGGAAAATCTGGCATTGCATTTTTTGAGGCACCAGGAGTTAGGTGTTCTTTGGTATTCACCTCCTTAGAGGATTTTGGGGGAAAGGAAGAGCCCCATCCTGGGTGCTGAAGGAACTGAGTCCCTGGATATGAGCCCAGTTCATTTCAGATTGGAGAGTCAAGGTGAGCCCATGGTGTCCCAAGTGCTGCCATGCCTGTGATGTCCCTTGGTGTCTCACCACACCAGGGCTGGGCACCTCAGCTTCTCAGCTCCTGTGTTGCAGCTGTCCCAAAACTTTTTGCATAAAAGTCTGACAACCGCAATCTTTGGGAGTTAAAATTTTGGATTTGAATTGAGCACTTGGTTCTTATATTGAGAAAATAGAGGGGTCCAAGACAAAAATTTCTGCCAGAAACCCATGTCTTGTAGAAGGTAAACTGCAGGTCAGTTTCCTACAGCCTCAGGGGTTTCCTTCAGGCTTCTGAGCAGTGAAGCAAATGTGATCCAAGATGAGTGTTCCCAAGAAACTGGAAAAATGATCACTTTTTGTAGCAGTAGGGTTTCCTTTGGGATATGGTGGTGACTTTGGAGACATTAAAGAAAGCCATGGAAATGATGTCAGGGTGAACACAGGGATGGTGCAGCTTGGTTACATCAGAGTACCAGGACTGCCTCCATATTTATCCCAGCATAACCAAAGTGGAGAGGGGATGTGAATTGCTCTCTATAAATACATTGGACAAGTAAACACCAGGGAGAGAAGGGAAAGGAGCTAGTTCAGCTAGAGGACAGTGCTGGCATGAGAACAAATTGGTAATAAGCTGGCTGTGAATAAATTTGGGATGGAAATTAGAAGCAGCTTTCTAATCAGTAAAAAGGTGAGGTTCTGGAAAAGCCTTTCACTGGGATTTTGGGGGCAAAACCCTACCTATTTTGCAGATGGATCCTAATCAATTTATTAATGTGATTGTGTGATGTGGTTGTCTCTAATATCAAGGGACTGGGCTCCTTGACCTATACATCCCTTTAGTGCTGTGTTCCTACATGTTATATTTAGTAATTCCCTCTGAATTTCCAACGTGCCCTGAGCACAGAGAAATGCTACATTCTTGTGATGCAATGCTATTTTTCAAAAAGCCTATCAGACTGTAAAAGCACAGGGATGAGGACAGTGCTGGGTACCTTTTTATTTAACCTATGTTGAAATGAAACCCAGGTGCTAAACGGCTTTAGTCACTCAGAGGATATTGGCCATATCTCTCCACACTCCATTACTAATTTAATTTCTGAAACTTGTGCTTCTGAAAAATATTGGCTGCTTAGGACTGGAAGTGGTAGAGGATATATAATATTCAAGGTTACTCTATGATTAAAGACAGCAAGCTGCCATCACATACTCTAGGTGTTAGCACAGCCTTGTCCACAAGAACACCAGACACTAATCATTACTCTTCTACTTCCCATGGTGGTAGACACTTCAAGCAATACAGAGGGCAATTTCTAACTTAAAAATTGTTTAACTGGTTTTCCTTTGAGCATCTGGAGCCATCACTCTTGGATCCCTCCTTTCTGTTGGGCTGATTGACAATTGCAATGGAAAAAGGAGCTGGCTGCTAAAAATACCCCCAGACCCTCTCCCTAGTTTTGTACCTGGGAATGTGAGTTTTAAAATTAATCCTGTGAGACTGATTGAATGTGATTGGCATCTGCCACTGGTACAGTGAGGAGAGGAAAGACCTCCATTCCCGACGGGGAGAAAACTGACACCTTGCACAAAGCTATTCTTTTCCCTTATTCATCATCTCTCAGACTTCTCAACAATAGCTAAATAACAGGAAACAAATTCTGTATTCCAAGTCTGCTTTCTGAAATGCCAAAAAGCAAATCAACAGCCTGGTTCTTCCTAGGGTAAGAGGTCTCAGAATTTAAGTCAAGCCATGATGAATATACCATAATGCTGAAATTCCAGCAATGATTACTGTGTAAACATTATAAACAACTAGTCTGAGGGAGTAATTTGTTTTTCATTGAACAGAGTGCTCTGGTTGTGACTGTCAGCAGAGTCTAATACTGATCCCAAACCTAATTTTTATTTTAAAGAAAGGTGTAATAAGCAGATCAAAGAATGTGAGAGAAGAAAGAAATCTACATAGAACAGCACACAGGCTCGGAAAATATCCTCTGCACGGAGGATTTGCAGTTATGAAATGCAATTTGTTTATGTAGGTTTTAAAGGATTCTGTGCAGCTTATTGACTTCTGTGTGTAGCAAAGCATTTTGCATTTGATCTTCATTGAATTCTGCTTTGCACCCCAGTGTGGTGGGAAGCATGGCTTGGCAAAGAGCTGCTCGTGCTGGCAGGTGTGAAAGTGCAGGGATAACGTTCACACCAGTCAGATCTATTTTGTGTCTCCAGTTGATAATTGCCTCACATTTTGACAGGGCTGTGATACATCAGGTTTGTGACATGTCTGCCAGTTCCTCTGCAGCACACACAGTGCAATTGCTCTGCTCAGATGTGGAGGTTGCTGGGCTGGGGCTGTGTTGACAGTGAATGCACTCAGAGCACTCCGAATTAGCACTTCCATTAGCAGGAAGGAACAGGAATCTACTTCCAAGTACATTGAATCAGTACATCTCCTTCAATGACTGGGAATTAGCCCCAGATTTCTATATATTCTAGTTCCTTTAACCAAATTACCATTTTTTTGATGTTGGAGTCTGTTTTCCTTCTAGCCATGGGGAAGTGTTAGCAGGGAAAATCCAAACTAAATGGTGTTTTTGCAGGACTTGACATTTGGAGTGCATTTCCATCTGATGATCTTATCCTCTGAACTTATTTTCATTAAATGTAGTTTGTTGAGCATAATATGCAAATCTTTTTTAACGTCTCCATTTTTCCAGCAGAAGAAAGGAAGTGCAAACTGATGCATGCTTAGGATTCAAAATGGAAAGTAATCTCTCAAACCATAAACATATCTTTTAATGTAGGCACGTCTCATTTCATTACCTGCCAGACCAAATTAATGCGTTTGAGCATTTCTGTTTGGTGATGCTGATCCTACTCTTGAGTCCTGCAGTATCAACTCTGTGCCCTTTGCAGCCTCATGCTCCAGCAATAGTAAACTGAGCTTGTGTAAGAGCCCAGCTGAGGGATTTTGACACAAGAAGTCATTTCTGAAAAACATGATGTTGAACTAATCTACCATGGAGCAGTCTCCTGCTGCAATGAATTTTCCCTGGCCTTTGGCAGAGGCTTGTTAGGAAAGAGGAGTGAAAGGGCTTTAAAGCACTGCTTTGAGGGTGCTGTGGGGAGAGGTGCTGCTGCAGGATAGGGCAGGGAGAGGGACCAGAGCTCTGCTCTGCCCCACGTCTGTAAATTCCCAAGTAAGGAGTCCATCCTGGAAAACGATATTGGGCTTTTGATTTTCAGAGGGAGAGTGAGCAGAGAGGGGCTAAGATTTCACTTGGGCAGGGTCCCCTGGAAATAAATGCTTGAGGATGGTCAGCAAATGCTATAAAGCATCTGTCCTTGGAGGTATTGTCCTCTGGATTGATGTTGCTCCAGTTAAACCCCACTTCCTTGAAGTACATGAATTCTGTTTTCATTACAATGGTAAAAAGTGGCAGTATTACAAATCTGCAGCACTGAAGCTCACAGCAGCCCTGGATGTATAAACCAGGTGCCATATTGTTGGTATAATGATGAATTTAAAAAGGGATGTAAGCAACTGAATACCGCAGGAATTTCTGTAGGGATTTGAAAGATTTCTGGAGTAAGCTGAGTTTGGTTTGCAGATGGTAGGTGTGAGGAGACGCCTGGGACAGAGCAGGAATAGCTAATTAAAGCCAAAAAGAGTATAAAGAAGCCTGACGCTATGGGCAGAGGACATGTGAACTCCAAGGTCTCATTTGCTACTGGGGAATCAGTAGGAACAGAGTGCAAACCATGTGCCCGCTTGGCATCTCTTCTCTTACCAGGTGGAAGGGAGAAGCAGGAGGGAAAGGGCAAGTTGTTCCATCTCAGCACCTCAGTAAAATGTCTGTTGAGCTCTTGGGGTGGGTGCACACACAGCAGAGCACTTTTGCTGAGGCTGAAGAAGAAATGAGCACAGAGTGTGCTGCATAATGAGAGCTGGGGTCAGTCACAGGCAATCAGTGAGGGTGAAGCCCAGGCTGGCCAGCCCTGCTGCAGGCAGGACAGGAGGCAAAATTACAGACCAGGGATGTGGGCAGTGAGGCAGCAGGTCTGGAAGTGATCAGGGAAAGAAGTGGTGGTGAGAGGGGGACTTCAAGTTTTACTCCATCCAAACTGCTCAAGAGCTGACAGCTGGACATCCAGGTAGGGATCAGGGAGACAGGCTGAGCCTCTCACTGGGACTTACTGAGACAGGTTGGTATTGGAGAGGCAGATCTGAGTTGTCAGCATGGAAATGGCAGCTAAATTTGTGCTGGCAGCAGAGGGGGACCAGGCACCAGTCTATGCACCAATCTATGTTGTCCCACAGGAAGGAGAGTGAGGAATTGTTCTGGTGATTAAATGAAGCAGGAAAAAATCCAAGAGGCTGACCTAATTTGGAGTGGGGAGTATTTTCTATTTCACAAAACTCTGTAGGATTGAAAATATTAATTTTTGCAATTTTGCATACTTCAGATAAGCAACAGTTTCACACTTGATAGAAGGATACAAAATCCAAAAGGAGTGTGCTAACCTGAAAATACACCCTGCCATCAAAGAGCCCTTTTCCATCATCACCAAAACCAATATGGCACTGATAGAAAGGCTGTGGACAGAACTTCAAAACAGAACTGTAGAACAAATGTTTTCAGCTGATTTGTTGACACCAGCTCCTGCCATTGTTTATCTTCAGCTCACTCGTGCCAGGGTGCCTGCAGCAAGCTTGGCAGGCTGTTTATACCCTATGGGGATTTTCTTTTCATACAGTGGGATCTGGAAAAGTGGAGGAGGAAAATAGTGTGGTTGGTGAAACTCTCAACCATTGCCGTACTGCAAGTACTGCAGTCAAACATGAAAGCCCATGGATGCATTAACAGGGAGGCAAAGATCACAGAGTTCTGCCAGACCAAACAGCAGCTGCATGCAAGCAGGAGACTGCTTCTCTCAAATCTGTAAGGTAGAAATGAGAGAAATGCCCCTGCAATGACAGGAGGTGGATTTGTCACCATTCTACTTGTCACCATTCTGCTGTGACACAACGAGGCTTTTAGCATTGGGGGGTTGTGCCTGCAGCCTTTCAAACTCCCATGCCTTGTCTGGCTTTAGGTTATCTCTCCCCATGCTGTACCCTGAGATCTCTGCTGTGTTGGGCAGGTGGAATGATGGTGGGGAGCTGGAGTGGCTTCCGTGTGGAGTGTCTGGGTGCAAAACCCTGTGCTCCACTCCCAGTGCAGCTGCCAGGCTTGGGCACTGCAGACATCCACAGTGGATGAGTGCACACAGTGAGGACAGGGACACTCCAGTGTCTCTGCAAAGTCCTGCCAGCATTCCTGGATGAACAGGGCAAACGGGTGGCCAGGCACCCTGGGCTAGCAGGGCTGTGCTGGATTGCTGGCTGAGCTGGAACATCCTGATGCTGGGGTCCCCAGACCTGACGGGTGGAAAACACCATCAAAGGTGGGATAACAGAGACCAAGGCTAGCCAGAGGCTGGTCAAAAGGCCAAGTCTTGTGTCTTTAGAGCATCATTATCTTCTCGAAGATATTTCTGAGAAGAAAGACTTCACAGAAACCCAGATGTTAACATACAAATCAGTCTGTCCCAGGAAATTAACAGGAAATAACAGATTGTTTAGCACTTTTCCTTCTGATCCTGTTTTTTTTTGTGCTGGCATGATTGCCTGGAAGGGCTGCAGAGTGCTTAGGTCTCCCTTGCCACAAAACCCAGTATGGTTGCCATATAATTAAACAGAAGTGCAGCAAAAATGTTGCCAAATTACCTTGTGATCATTCGGTTTGCAGGGGAGGGAGAGGAGAAAAGCCTGTGTAAAGCAGTCACTTGAGCAGTGGTGAGAACTGTGGGTACGTGCAGAAAATGAATGAAACTTTCATTATTAAACTAATGGCTGCATGACTGGAAGATTGCAGGTTTTTTTTCCTATAACAATGCCAACTGCTGTCTTTATTTACAGTATCCTAATTTTTTTATACCTCTTGTTATGTTCTCTTTTATAAAGACACGTAAGCAGCAGTAGCTCAGGGACTACCTTTTATAATTCCGATATTCAGTTGCAGACTGCCATGGAAACAATTCCTGGTCCAATTCAAGGAGTCTTTTTTTTTTTTTTTTTTTTTTTTTTTTTTTTTTTTTTTTTTTTTTTAATAACTTTCTCCTGGGACCTCAGTTATTTTTATTCTTAAATATTTTGAAGTGTAGGAGAAATTTTTATAGAAAGTAGCAGCAATTGACTAATGGAATGTAGTTTTAATTAAACTGCAGAAACAATATCTTCTGCAGTACTAACAAACGATATTATTAGAGTAATAAAAGTGAAAGAAACACTGTATTGATGACAAAATAGAGGGAAGAGTGAGCAGGAAGATAGGTAATGAAAGGCAAGTAAGGGTTTGGCAGCCCTCTACAGGGCAGAGTGGAGCTGGCAAAAGTCCAGCTGGAATATGTTCCCTAATTAACCTTAATTCTCCAGTTTTAAATTCAGCCTGGGTGACGACAGGACATTTCTCCGCCATGTGCATTCCTCTTGCCCAACGAATCCCGAGCAGAGATTTCGCACGGAACGGTGAGCGTGCCAATAAATAATTAAAAAAAAATAAATAAAATAAATAAAGCAAACTGCCACAAACCGTTTGGGTTTTCAAGGCTACAGGATATGCTTTTAATGCCCCTGTCGGAGCTCGGCGCTCAACTGCGGGAAGTTCATTACGGCGCTCATTAGCGCTATCTGATTCACTGCCGCAGCCTCTCCCGGGGAGCAGCTGCGGGAGCGCAGCAGCCGCGGCTCAGGCAGATGTTAATAACATTAATGTGGAGCATTTGGTGCTACTCAAGGAGGGAGACCATAAAATATCTGCGCCGTCTCTTGCTACACTTAAAAGGAAAAGAAAAAAAAAAAAAACTACCAGTGCAACATAAAATAAAGCCATCAGCTCGGAATGTTTATAGTCAGTGTTTATAGATTAGTGCGGTAAGTTGGGAAATCAAACACTGCTATGCACACATGAAGACCCATCAATGAATTATTCAGCAAGATCTATTGTAAAGTGCTCCGCTGACAAGGAAAGCAAAGTAATGTTTCAGCGAGTTGAACTGAGCCTGCCCCTCTGACCCGGCACCATCAATAGTCCCGGCTGGGCGAGCTCCGTTTGCCCCATCAATAGTCCCGGCTGGGCGAGCTCCGTTTGCCCCATCAATAGCCCCGGCTGGGCGAGCTCCGTTTGCCCCATCAATAGCCCCGGCTGGGCGAGCTCCGTTTGCCCCATCAATAGCCCCGGCTGGGCGAGCTCTGTTTGCCCCATCAATAGCCCCGGCTGGGCGAGCTCCGTTTGCCCCATCAGTAGCCCCGGCCGGGCGAGCTCCCTTTATCCCATCAATAGCCCGGGCTGGGCGAACTCCGTTTGTCCCATCGATAGCCCGGGCCGGGCGAGCTCTGTTTCCGTGTGCACGCTGGTGGTGGCACAAAGGAGATGCAGCTGCACCTTGGGGGCTGTGCAGGAAATCCTGGGAAGAGTCAGCGGATTGGCAACTTCTCCAAGAGCCAGGGGCGGGGATGAGCCCGGCTGCCTCCCTCCAAAACACACAGGTGTAGGTGTGGAAAGCATTCGGTGCATTTGCTGCACTGAAAGAAGTGACCAAAGTCAGCAGGAAAAGCAGCCTGTTCATATTTCAGCAGTGCTGGAGGCTTTCCAGGTTTGTGGAAGTATGTTGGCCCATTTGAATCCAGCTTTCTGTGAATTTCTATGTTTCCACCATGAAAGGTGAAACTGGGGTCTGAGGTGATGGGGTTTTTTTAAATTTCCACCTGTTAGACTGCTTTGCTTGTGTCCTTTTCCTGTGGCTTTAGGAGATCCCCATGTGGGTGACTGGCTGGTGGTGGTGTCAGAAGAGTTTCTCTGCCCCTGTTTTCCACTCACTAAAATCCCATCAATGTGGCATCAGCAAATTGTGCCTTTGGACACCATGGGACAGCTCTGCCCACAGTAAATGCTTCTGAAGGGGACAGGATTAACCATGTTGAGTAGTTTAAAAAGGAGTGCTGAATTTTAATAAAAAGGTTTTGTGTATGGTACCTTGTAAATGTAACTAAATTCTGGTCTGAAAAGTAGTCTCAGTGCTTCTGGACACTCATCATACTCAGGTACTGTGTAATGGGCACCTCTCCACACATAAATAAGTGATATATTAATTTTGCATGAACTGCTTAAAGCAAAAATAGGTTTTCACTCTCTTTGCCTGATTGCAGTATTACCACCTGGCTCCTCTTATTCACATGGGAAAAATCTTCACTTCTGTCCTTCAGTATATGGTTGAAATTGTGAATTTTTCATGCTATTTACTGTGGAGTTGTTTTCCTGCTCATGGTCTCTGTTAAATACTGATACATTTTCAATTATTTTTTTAATCTGATAAAGCTTTCAGCTAATTTTATTTGAGCTAATAAGCAATTCACCCCTCAAAAGTGTATTTTCAGATCCTTTATCTGGAATGCCAATCTCCATTGCAAATGCTGTTTTCTGCTCACCCTCTGAGGCTTTGCACAGCAAGATGATGTGCAAAGCTGAGTGACTCCAGGATTGTAGACTTGAAAAGTGTTTGGTCCAGCACTGGGCAACTTTTTTCCCCCTCCACATCTTTCTATTCCACATTTGAATGTATCATTGTTCTGTGTTGATATCACAGTGTTATTTTGTACCCACAGTCTTTTATTGGTGTAACTGGAAGATACCCTTGAGGCTGTGGTGTGGTGACAAAATACAAAGTTCCCTGCAGAATGTGAGGAGGACTGGAGTGAGAGGGGCGTGGAAGTGCTCAGCTCCTTCCTTTAATAAATTTACTCCTGGTCTGAGCATCACTTTGCTTACAACCTGCCAGGAGAAGGCTTGGCCAGAGGCAACCCTAGCTGAGCCAACAGCAAATTCCCCAGTGACATGGATGTGCTTTTACTGGCACTGGGTGAAAGTTTGTTTAATACAAATCACGGGGGCTCTCCTAATTGCTTAACAAAGTGAAGTGTTCCTATCTCCCTCATCACTCTTGCATGGACACCTCACCTCCTGCCACAGCTGCAAGCCCAGCTTGTGTGCACCCCATGCGTGGGATCTCTTACAAAATAATATTTTAAATTTCCTTTTCTGTGCTCTGCAATTGCCAAGTCAAAACAAGGGCCAGGCAGGGCCCTTTCCTGTGCCCCTGGAGCACTGGGAATATTCACCAGGATGTACCTTGTGTGTGCTGACCTTTGCTCTTGAGGGGACCTGTCCAGGGGTTGGGGTGGCAAGAGGGGCTGGGCTGGGTTCCCTGCCCCACCCTACACACACAGCTCTGCCAAAAACACCACTGTGACTGTGGCATGGCAGGAATTACCTGCTGCTTCTGACCCTGCATCCAAAGAATCATCATGGAGCCAATTTTTACTGTGGAATCAAATCCCTTGGAAACTATTTTCTAATGGAAATGATAATGAAACTTTAATTATAACTGTGCTGCTTGGTTCCCTGAGCGTACACATCCCATTAGATGGCTTCTGCTAAGATAGTGACATCTTTCAAGTTAATTTCCAAGCATGTTTAAAAAAAAAAATAGAAATTATGCTATTACCTATGACGTTACAACTATTGGTATTTTTTCTGGGTTCATTGGAATTTCATTGGCATTAATCACAGGTGTGAGCAGAGAGCAATATAGTTCCTTGGGTTATAGAATTGAACAGAAATATTTGCATGAGCCAGAAACATTTTTTGATTAAATTTTATATGTTTAAATTGTAAGGAATTTTTCGTTACAGCAGAAGGGCTTGTACAGGTCGTTGTTTGGGCAGCATGCATTCCAGGTTTTATTCAGGTTTTATTCAGGTGATTAAGCATATTGTTCCCATGTGACTAGTAAAGGAAAAATGCACTGCAGTCTTTCCTCACTTAGATCTGTATCATCATCTTATGCAATAATTTTACAAAAAAGGGTATTTAACATATTTTTAATAGATGAGCCCTTCCATTAGCTTCAGTTGCAGGCTCTGTGGGTAAGACTTGCCATTATTGCAACCTAGAAATGTGCAGCTGGAACTAGATTACATTAACCTGTTTGTGAATGAGATTATTTGTAGGGCAACTACAACCCCCAGACCCTTTCTACACGAAAACTGAATGCACAACTGAATGCAGATAATTGTGAGTCTCCGGTGACAAATCATGCAGGATAATTCCACGTGCTGGAATCTGATATTTCCACGCTTTTTCTCAGCTGGGGTATCCACTTGTGACACCTTCTCCTTGGTGATTTGGATATTGAGGGCTGTGAGAGGAGGCAGGAGCTGGCAGAGAGAAGTCAGCAGGGATTCCAGTGTCCAGCCTCAGCACTTTGGGGTGTATCAGCTCAGGTAACGTGGCCAGCAATGATGAGCAGCTCTCAGACAGACACCTCTGTGCTCTGGTGCCGGGATGCAAACAGGCAGGGCAGCCCAAGGCACTGTCTGCTCCCAGCATGCCTGTCCAAGGAAGTCTGGGCTTTAGAACCCAAGTCTTTGTCCTTTTCTAGGTGGACTTGAAAAGGAATAATAATAATAATAATAAAGTCTTTCTGATGCTACTAGCTAAGAGGGACAGGAGACGTCTTTGCAGCATTACAACTAACTGGAAAGTTAGGGACTTTTCACTGTTGATTTTTGAAAATGGGAAGAAAAAAGGCACTCCAGTGCAGGAAAGTGTAAGAAAGGATGATATTCTTAGTTTAAAATGGCCCCAGAAAGCAATTACTCTTCTTGTGGGAAGTGCAGGATTCCTAGGTACTTCTTAAGTCTGTCCTGCAGGTACAAATGTGCCTTTTAAAGTTTAACCTGCTCTGTGAATCCTGCTGGGCACCCCGCTTCCTCTCCTTGGCTTTGTTGCTGTATCTCCAGCTTGTCTGTGTGAGCAATGCCAGATTGCAGTAAAGTTGACATTACAATTCAGAATAAAGCCTTCTTCCCTGTGCAACACAAGGGGCTTGCTTTTTTAGAGATAAGGTTAGCACCTTTGGCTCCAGCACTGACCTGAGTTAATGATTACCATATCCCAAATGCAGAACTAGGGGTATCAGCATGGTGCCAGTAGGAGATACTGGAGGGATGTGCTGCCTTTGACATTACATCAGCTGTGACCTGAGAGCCAGATATGTTGTTTAGTGCCCGCAGCAACCTCGTCGTTACTTTGAGCACTTTTTCTCTGCTTTCATTGCATGTTTTTATTCCAGCCATTAATTTATATAAGATGTGGGATCGGGAGAAACAAGGGAACGTAATTCAGCCCAAATACCTTGCTATGGGGTCAGGCTTTTGCTCCTTGCTGCTAAGCAAAGTGCCACATGAGCAGTGAACACATGAGCAGTGGGACAAGGCAGATACAGCGTTTCCAGGTGTGTGTTACCTGTTCAGTGTGTACCAAGCCTAGCACATGAACAGTCCAATCCTTCTGTATTTGAAAAAAAAAAAATTAAAAAGTAAAAAAAGGAGAGAAGGAAAGAAAAAATAGAGAAAGGGGGGAAAAAAGCCCTGAGTATAATGCTTATGAGAACATTTTAACATCTGGAATAGCCGACATGTGTAGATCATGTTCATCATCTTCCTAATCAGCACTTTCCTTAATGAGCTAATTGGTGGCACACGAAGTGGCTGTATGAATTTGGTGCAGCAGGCTGCTGCACAGTGGCTGCCTGAGCATCATGGCTGTAACTGCTGAAATCATCCCACTGCACAGCAGCCCATCCTGTCGTGTCTCAGAGCCCCTGCTCTGCTCCCTGTCTGTCATCCTGGGTTCCCTCAGCTCCATGAGGGCTCTTCTTCCCTGAAGAGCACTCAGGGCACTTCTCCTTGCTGGCCCTGCCCAGAAACAGGCAGCTGTCTCCCCTCAGTGCCTCTCATCTGCACAGGCAGGATAAAAGTCAATGTGCTGTCCTTTTAGACAGAACGAAACCTCTCTGTGCCTGACAGTCCATGCACAATGGGTTTTATGTCTGCACCACCTCAGGAGGGTGGGGTTTTGTCATCTCTGCTGTTCCCCTGTGCAGAGGGAGAACATGGGAAGACCAGGAATGTGGGGAGAAGGGGCAGCTGCAGGCTTGCACTGGGGTGCAGGAAAGGCTGGGGAGGTGCAAGGCAGATGGGCACACACCAGGGTCCTTCTGTCATTGCTTGTGCAGAGCCAAACCAGGAGAGGAAGGATGTCTAAACAGTCTGGAAAGAGGAGACACTAAATCAGAGAGGGGTTCAGAAGGGAAGAGATGCAAATTCCCCCTGCCTGCAGGTGGGGAGCTGGTGCAGCAGGGACTGTCCCATGCACCTAGGGCAGCACGCAGTGGGCATGCAGGGCCAGAGGGGGATGAGCAGAAGCTGGAGCACTCCCAGGATCATTGGTGGTTGGCTCTGTGGGCTCTCAGGGCCCTTGATCGTCCCCTGTCACCCTGGCAGGGATGGCCCTTCACCCCTGTGAGGATGCAGTGGGGATGTCCCTGTGCAGTGCAGTGCCTGGCACAGAGCCTGTCCTGTGCTCCATCACCACACAGGCTTCCCTCTGGGAACACGGGCTGATCCTGAATGAAAGCACTTTGTTATTTTATATATATTGGAGGACTTATCATTTAATAATTTTGTCCTTAGCATGGTGCTGTTCATCTCTATTCATGATCTCTGGATTTCAAATGAACGTGCCCTACAGAGCACGAATTTACATGGAAATTCTTACAGATCTGGGGGGAAGTGCACTTTGTGTCTGCAGTTTGAATTTCTATACCAGAAACTTCCTTCAAGCATCAATCTGTACAATTTCAGTAAAAAAATTATTACCTTGACAGATAATTTTGTTTTAAATTAGACTTGAATGCCTAAGCTTTAGGACGGAATCAGACCTTTAAAGTCTTAAAGATGTTGTGAGCCTAAATCCACATTTACCCCTCCAAACTTCCCCACACACAGGCACCAGCATTAAAAATGCCTTGGCACCAGCAGCGTTCCTCCTCTTCAGGGAGCAGCCTGAAATACAGAAAATCTCTGCAAAACAAAGTGCACATTTTATTATATAACCTCTAAATTGCAATTTGGAAAACAAACACCAGCTTTTCTGGCTCCCTAAAGCCACTGTGAAGAGAGATATACTTTGTCTTACCAAGCCATCTACTGTTATCTGCAGCGTTCGTGTTTTCAGTTGCAATGATAGTGTGGGATTAACAAAGCAGAATTCCAGCCTATAGGTTAGGAAGTAAGCAGGGCAGAGACACCCAGCTTCCCTGAGAGGCTCCACAGAGCCTGCAGGAGCCTGATTTTAGAAGTGATTTAGATTTAGAAGTTTCACTGTGAAAGTGAAACCTGATGAACTGGAAGGACAACCAGATTACAGCGCAGGCAGGACCAGGATTTTGAATTAAAAGTGTGTATTGGTGCACAAACAGATAAAAATAACCAAAGCCTCTTCATTTGAGGGCTTGCAGAGGAATAATATCTTTCTAAGGTATGCTCTTATA
Source organism: Sturnus vulgaris (assembly GCF_052056855.1). NCBI lineage: Eukaryota > Metazoa > Chordata > Aves > Passeriformes > Sturnidae > Sturnus > Sturnus vulgaris. Next base: position 34,730,782 of record NC_142249.1, read on the forward strand.
AGCATTAAACACTTTTTGGCACTTGTAATAATCACAGGGTCCAAAAAAAGAAGGTAGAAAATTGCCTTTTTCTGGGAAAGATCACTGTTAATATTGAAATCATTAAAGTAGCCAAACTGTGTGAAGGGCATCTTTATTCCCCTTTGGCACATCATGACTTCACTTCGATCAATGCAAGTTACATCTCCATGGTTTTCTTTGTCTAAACCAGCTTTGATCAACTCAATTGCACAAATTTCTCCAGGCTCCTCAGTAGTAAGGACGTGTGCTGGCAACCTGTCCTTATCCACATGACCTTTATGATGAAGAAATAAGATTTAGAAATGAGATTTTTAGATGAAGAAATGGCATTCAGATCTCAGTGCATCAGCAAAAGGACAAGGTTGTGAATTGCTGCCTGTCACTGGATTTAAAACCAGTCGCTGGATTTTAAACCCAGCTGCTGGGTTTATTCCAGCCAGGGGCACAGGGTGCCTGCTCCTTCACAGAGCCACAGGCAAAATGTAGGAATTTCATCCCTTTTGGAGAGGTGATCCATAAAGAAAGGGCTGCTGGAAGTCCTGTTTGTGACTGTGGGCTGAGCAGGCTGGGCAGCCCAGGGCAGGAAGGGAAGTGTCAGGAGCTGCTGGTTTTGGGAGCAGCAGGTCCCTGCAGCACCAGGAATGAGAGATGGGTCTGTAAAGGGGGCAAGAGGGGATTCTGCAGGCACAAAACCCCACCTGCTTTTAAAGGGTGGGGAGAGAGGAGGTTCAGCTCGGTTTTAATCTCCTGCTTGAATTGTTGGCTCTTCATTTCCCTCCTTAATCCCTCTCCAGTGGGAGCAGGGTGGTGTCCGGGTGGCCTCACCTTTCCCTCCCACCTGCCCTGGGCAAAGCAGGGAAGGACTCAGGAGACATAAAAAACATTCTGCCATGCACATAGAGTAAATCTGGGTGTTAAACAAAACCCCTGCTCTCAGCTGGCTGATGTTTCAAAGGAAAGCATTTCAAATGCTGGGAGAGATGGTGCAGTTAGCTGGTGATGCAATTACATGGCTGTAAGCTGTAGAAACTCTTTCAATGTGCCACATATTAAACCTTTCAGAGGTAGTGCTTTGATTTTTAATTTTACGCTGTTGGCAGGCAATCAGGGTCTTTAATAGTATGGGGGCCAGAGGGAAAATGTTTCAAAACAGCAAGGATCTTATCATAGTGTGCAATTAATGAATAATTATTAAAAACCAGAAATAGCTGGAAGAACAGGCAAGAGCTGGCAACGCAATTCTCTGGTTTCAGGCCTATAATGAAATCTCAAGAGAGGGAAGTATGATATGCAGCTTTGTGCAATTAAAGCTGGGATTTTTTCCCCCTAGTTGAAAGATCAGTGATCTTGAAAAATATACCTGTCACTTGGGTTTGTTTTCCAGTCTTTTAATTGCCATGGTAAAGCATTAACATATGACAAATATGGATACTTTCTTCTGCATAGTATGGATTTTGGGGGTTCTTTCTTTTAAGCAGTAAGATTTTGATTTTATTTCTTTTTTAAAAGTTTGAAAATAAGATTTTCAGCATAGTCTAAACATTTTAATCATGGGAAAGTGCTGAAGTAATGCTCTACCATTGATCTAGCTGGTAAATTTGTCCAGGAAGACAGAGAGATGAGAAGAAAAGTTTCCATGAGGACATCCACTTCTGTGTGATTCTCTGCCACAGGACAATGCTTTCTCTGTGATGCTGAGGAAATTTCTTAACACCTGTAGTATCTTCCTATTTCAAATCCATTTAAAAAAGAATAACCCAAAGGTGCAGGTATCACTGTGTGTTACCACTGGCCTTGCTTTTCTAATCAAAAGTGAGCTCAGAGTTTGCATTTTCACTTAACCATAGAACCTTCCTGCTTGGAAGTGGGAACAGCTGCTTTGCTTTTAAAGCTGTGTAACAAATCTAATAGTTAAATGTGCAAGACTCATGTTTTGCCACTGGAATCCATTAGCTTGTGGCACAGCAAGAGGGCTCTGCCATACAGCCCCCAAGATGCATTTGCTTGAGCAGCCTCTTCTTTTGAGTGCTGAACCGCATTTGCTCACTGCTGTTTCATTATACATGAATTAAACACAGAAAAAGTTATTTACATCTATGAGGTATTTCTACACACAGCGCTGAGAGGGGTTTTTCCATGAGCTGGAGCAGCTTGAATCGTGTGTGTGTGACTGTGTGTGTGTTTTCTGGCTGCTCTCATCCTGCGTTCCTGTCCCTGGTGTCACCCCCTGGGATTGGCACCCTCCTGAGCAGCGCCTGTGCTCTGCTGCCTGACTGCTACTGACAAAAACAGACTGTGAATGACTCCGAGCCTGCTGAAAGGGGGAAAAAAAACTCTCTTGGTTCCTTGGAAGGCTTTCTGGCTCGAGCACACTTTTGCATATTTATTTAGAGACTTTGATTGCCACGGAGCATGGCAGCTCTAAAGAACTTCAGGAGCTAGGAAGTGCTTCTTGAGAAACAATGAGATTTTCCAGACACACTGGAAACCAATGGCACTCTGTCGGGGCGGGGGGGGGGCAAGTTGGCTGGTGGAGGCAAGAGAAACATGGCACAAATGAAAGATGGCATTTTCTTAAAACTGTTTCTACGAGACAGAAGTCGATCGTCAGCACTGAGAGGTTTCTTTGTGCTGGTGTTTTGTTTTCTGGCCTCGGGGTTTTACTGTGCTTTAGTTTTCTCCCGACTCTGATGCCCCCTCGTTTCTCCAGGACCTTGTTAATATGGTGTAAGTGTGTGAGAGAGACCCCCTGTCCTGGCTGGGGGACAGGAACTTCCCAGGAGATGCGGGACAGGGGATCCTTGCTGAGCTTTGACAGCCAGCAGTGCAGGAAGATGCCCCTCTGAATGGACAGCTGCAGAAAATGGTTCTTTTTGGGGCAGGGTTATTGCAGTCCCTGTCCCTATTCCCAGGCAGGGCAGTGGGTGGGTGGGTGGGTGCAGAAGGGTTCCAGCCAGTGCTGGGTGCCCACAAGGGCTGAGGTACCAAAGGGAGCCACGGGTGCTCCTGTCCTCACATCACGCTGCTTTTGGGAACAGGTCCTGCACTGCCAGCAGCTCCTCCTCACCCCTTTTGTTCCTGAAACACCTCCTGAAGGCAGCAGATTTTTTTGCTCCTTCTCCCTTTGAAGCATGGAGGCAGAGTGTGCACCAGTGAGTTTATTTTGGTGTTGCATGTGCCTTCAGCTCCTGTCATTAATGGATAATCTTGCTGGATCTGCTGTAATGCAGTGCCAGCTCAGCAAGCTCCAAGGAGCTCTTGGGTAAAATGCTCTCCATTTTGAGACCATTGTTGGCAGCTTATCACTTGATTTATCTCCTATTTCCAGGTGTGGAACTCAAGGTAAACTGTCACTGTAAATCACTAATCCAAGCAGAGTGAGTGAGCAGTGCACAGTTTGCATATTTCAATACCACTTAATTGGGAAAAAAAAAAATTCCGTGTTCTGTACAAATGTACAATGCAAATCCTTTCTCTTAGTGCTTCAGATGGGTAAAATGTTCTTTTGAGTCCCACATGTCTGACGCTGCTGCTCATCTTGTTACAACAGACTTTTAATTTTGTCCCTGGGACCAGATTGGGAAGGAGTTTTTTTTAAAGCCCAACCCAGCATGTGCCTCAATCTGGGAAAGAATCCCTGCCTGCTGCTGTCACATACACCAGCACTGACACCTCCTAACCCAGCTTTGAGCCTGCTGACCATACTTATTTATTTTTTAATTAAGAAAGGCCTTTTGTCCTTGGTAATTGTGTAACTGCCCTTTTATGTCCCAGCAGTCCTAGATGAGGTTGAGCTGTGTGTCTTCCCTAAAGGTGCTCTCATTTGACTCTTGTTCAAAATTCACTTCCAACTGCAAATTGTGCTTTTGCATGACTAGACCTTCTCTACCCACCCCTGGTTTCCTTAAGCCACCTCCATAAAAAACAGACTCATTTACTGGATCAGTGGGAATAACATTTTCTTTTGGCATGAGGCTTTGAAAAAAAAGATTCTTGATACGATCACTGCCTCAGCCCTCCTCTCTTACCATCCCCTCTTCCCTTCTTCCATTAGCCTTTACACTCCTGCTGCACAGCTGGATGGCTGCACATCCAGATTTGCATCGTGTCCCTCCCTCTGCTCTTCATCTTGCCAGCCTAAATTGCTCCAGCAACCTCATAATTTTGATCTGCAATCATTTTGCCCCAGTAGCTCACGGTAGTGCACAAACCAAACCCTCCCCTTCTTTTCAGCCAGGGCTGGCTCCTGGTGTGCTGATCTCAAAGTAACTCTGGAGCTGAGGGGTTTGTGAGGAGCCAGGTGCGCCAAAAGGCAGATTAAAAATTAAAGCTGCAAGACAGAACATCCCTCTTAAGACACCATCCAGTGTTTTTATTCTTTCAGCACTAGCCAGTTGCTATTTAAACACAAAGTTATAAAACCACTATCCCATTATAAAAAGAAATATCCTTTAGAAAAACAAACAAACAATAATACCATCTTTTGATTTATTGGTGTGATTTTTCTTCCAAACGTGATTTCTAGCAGGTCTTTCTAGTGTGGCTAAAAGAACCTGCATTGTACATAGGGTTTTCTCGTTCAGATCAATTTGCTAAATTTTCATTTAGTTTCAAAGTGGTTCATTTTGTTGAGGCTTCATTTTGTTCAGACTAGCAACTCAAGAGGTTTCCTGTAGCTTAGAGAGATTGCTTTTGAATTGGTACATTATTCAGCCATGAATTGTTTCTTTAGTATATGAGCAGCTGAGTGTGGCTTTTATTATAAATATGAATTTCAGTGCAGAACAACTACTACTTTTGCCAAATAAAGAATGTGAAATTAAGCACAGGTCTTCATGTTATGCTGAGAGGCTTCTCCACGCTGTGTCCATTGAGTGGTTTTTTTAAGTACTTAGCAAAAAACTCCTATAGGGCATGGTAGTATGATTGACTGCAAACAAGATTTTTAAAATAATGTAGAAATGTGGTTACAGCAATAAGACTTGCAACATTTTTCCTATTACCTGGCGATGCAAGTAAGTACATTTTGGTTTTTGTGATCAGCTACTAATTAAACAGGTTCTCAGCTGCATTCAGCACCTGATCCTGTTGTGAAGTTCCGAGTGAGTGTAGCAGGATTTCTGCAATCACTGAGGTAATGAGGTGGCTCAGGGTAGCAGAGCAAGTGCAGTCCCAGTGTTATGCACCAGCCTCTTAAAATATGGTTTTCCTCCGTGTTGTTTCTTGTTGTTTACCAGTGTACATGATTGCTTTTACCTACCTGGAATTAGTTTTTCCTCTCTGCAAGATTTTTTGTCCAGTAAATTAACTTGGGTATATGGAAAGCAGTAGGAAAGAAGTGCCTGTGTTTTGAAGATGCTGCCTCTGGATTTAGGGAGATGCTGTAGATGGATTATCTTGCAGCAAATCAGGTGGCATTATTTACTTGGTGCTTGGGGTAAATTGGAGGCCCTTGTGCTTTCCAGCTGCCTTAGTGAAGGGATGGAGGAGCCCTTCAGTGCCCCAAAGCAGATCTGCTCTGTTTTGCTCTAACAGGTTTTAAAGGAGCAGCCACCAAAAGAGTTTTCCCTGTCTTCAGAGGTGGGAGGCAGGGTTTGGAATGGCATCCTGCCACCCCCCTCACAGCCACCCACAGGTCACTGGAGCACCAAGTTCTGGCTCTTGGCTCTGACTTGGAAGAGAGAAAAGTCTATTTTTGCTCTGCTATCATAGGAAAGAGCTGCTTGTCCTTTGCTCTGTGACTTACTGGTCAAAGAAGTTTCTTGCTGTATGGGAAGATGATTTATACTTTTTGGGTTATTCTCTTGAATACTTTGAGAAAAATTAGCTCTATTACCTCTTGGGAGTTAGAGTTTCACTCATTAGTAGGTAGAAACCTTACAAAGTTCAAAAGAAGGTATTTTAAAATCTCTTCCCAAGATGTAGTAGTTGATAGGTCTGAGTAGAAAAACTTATTTCAAAGGAAGAGACCATTCTGGAAAGAGGATCAGAAATGAAAGTCCAGTGGTTATAGCTGTGTTAATAAGGGCAGAACAGCTATTAATTATATAGCAATGTCAGAAGCAGTAGGACTATCTATTTCTGTCATGGTCTGGGTCAAACTGAAGACCAACAGTTGAACTTAAAGTGCTATATAAATGCATAGGAAAGTTCCCAAATGCTTATAATCACCCTCTCAGTTGCTGTGAATTCTGATATTTAATGATCTTTTTTCTCTCTTTCACAGTCATATTTTTATTATATGTGAAAGGGTTATTGTAGAAGTCTTTTCTCTTCACACAGCTCCTGTGTGTCCACAGTTGGAAACAGCTGCATGAGGCTGGAGGAGAAAATATATTTTGTAATTGCAGTAGGGTAGATTTGGTCCTTGCTAAAGTCCTCTGCATCCTCACTGTGTTACAGAAAACATCGTGTTTATCACCAGATTCCAGAACTTAGGTTAAAAATGGCATAATGGAATACATTTCCACATCTTGATTCTTGTTCTTTGTTTATAGAGTTTCCTTCAAAAAGCACCATTTTATTCCTTCATTTACTAGAAGAGAGGGATAGACCAAGCTGTTGGGAACTTGGAGCTCAAGCTTAATTAGTTTTCTCAGGTCTGCAGTAATATCTTATGGTTCTTAGTGTTTCTTGGGAAGGTGCTACAAAAGATAGAGAGAGCTGCATGCTCCAATTCCACCTGGAATACTCTGGTTAGCTGTGGATTCACCTCAAGGAAATAAAGAGAGTTAAAAGGCCAGCAAAATGTACCCTGGACAGCTTGGATAAAAGAAAGGAACATGCAGTGTTTTTTTTTCCAAAGTTTAAATCATTATAAGGGAGATAATTTTGAATAAATTATATGCACCAAAATGAGCAGACATCTTTTGCTCTAGCTGAGATACAAGGCTGAAGTTGAGTGTGGAGCAGAGGAAGAAGGAACTGGCTGACACCTGCTGTGAGATGCCCACCCGAGACACTTTGGAGGTCCCCAGCAGCTTCTGGGAGCAAAGTGCAAATATCACAGCACAGACAGCAGCTCTCAAAACAAGTGGTGTCCATGTGCTGGGTAAATCCATGCCCAGGAGTTTACCTGAATGCCATTTGCAGAGTACATCTGGTAAGGGAAACTTTGAATTAGGCTGCATCTTGTATATCTATTCCTTGAGAAGGCTTGAGAAAGGTCTTGACAGGTTTGCACTCTTTACAATTCTCTGGACAGGTCCAAAATGTAAATAAAAGGAGATTCAGGTGTTAGCAGAGAAGAAGCTTCTCTGCAATCAAAATACTACAGCTCCCTGAGTAGCCTTCTTGGAGGGAAGCTGCAAACAAGCCCTGTTTGCCTGAGACATTTTTCTTAGAGTGATTTCGAGGAGCTTCGCCACTATCCAGGGGTTTGATCCAAATAATCAAAGGTTAGGCCTAATTTAGAAAATAAAGCTGCCTTGTTGCTTAGCATTTACTTTATGTTTCCCCCATTGACATCAAAGAGTCAGGCTGGAATTCAGCCTTCGTTCAGCTGCAGGGCTGGGGGTGCCACTGGAGGTGGCTGAATCAGAGATTCCTCCTCTCCCCATCCTTTCCCAAAGATTCCTGTCTGCCACCACCAAACACATCATTCCCCACCCTCCTGCAGGGTATGATAATCACTGTTCTCAGGGGCAGAGGAGAACAAAGAAGTGTCCTCCAGTCTGAAGGCTGAGCCCCTGAGCTGTCAGCCTCATGCCAGTGGTGCCACAGCTGCCTTGTGGATTTCTGCTCTTCTATTCCCTGGCTCCTGCTTCCTGTTGCAGATTTTGGTTGGTGGAATTTGGCTAACTACACATGATTTCGATGGCAATTTGCTTTGGTTTCTCTTCTCACTTAGGCTGCTGAACATAAACTCCAATTGCATTTGTTTTTTAAAGCAGCTGGCAAGCATGATTGTGCTCCCATTTGTGCATCAATAATTCCATTTTCATCTCACTTGCTAAAATAGAGCAAGTTTTGTTCATTTGCAGGTTTTTAGTACAAAAATCTGGCTTCTATATTGATAATACATCTCTCATTTAGGGAGAGCTTTGCTGATCCCCCCATGATCATCAGTTCCATATAACATATATTTAAAGCTTGTCTTTCTGGCAGAGCTCACAAGTATCTGATGTATTTGCAGAGCTAATAGAGCATTGTTCTGTATTTGTATTCTGCAGTTGATTGTTCAATGATTTCTCCTGCTGAATTGCAATAGATGAGCTGTTTAATGTTGCAACGGCTCATTTTGTAATGTAAAAACAAAAAAACCTCTCAATTCCAAATTGCATTTGCTAGTTAGAATGCAGAATTTAAACGAGATTTATATGGAAGATGTATTTTTCCCTTTGTTTTGCCAATGCAGAAGGAAAACAGGTCTTCAGTCTTTCTAAAAGAAAATCAAAGCAACCATGGTAAGAATTTGTTTTGCAAGGAAGAAGCATCAATAAAAACTAAACTTCTTCCCTTCTACACATTTCAGTCCATAATAGTGATTTTTAAAAATACTTCCTCAATTCAGAAATAACAATTTCCAATAAACGTGCCTTTCTTGACACTTGGAATGTTAAAATTTCTAAAAGTGAGCACTTTATATTTATTCTACCCTGTTATGTCTTCTACTGCTGAGTCTATGAATATTTCCACAACATTCTTGATCTTCTTTTCATCAAAGGAGCCCTGATTTTAAAGGGGCTTTTACGTTTTCCTGGTGAATTGTGGTTGTGGATGGCAATGAATGGCTCAAAAGCAGATGCTGGATTTTGTCTTTTATTGACAAGCTGCACAAGATGGGAACCTGAATGAACAGTCAGCCCTCACTTCAAATGCCACGTTGGTATTTATTGTGTGTTCATGACTGTTTACCCACCTTGTGAAGGAAGGCACCCCAGGGGACAAGGGAGCATAGGAAATTCTGCTAGCTTGTATGTCTGGGGGCAGCCTTGGCTCTGTCCAGAGAGTTGGGGTCCCAGGGAAAGTGCTGTGAAATGTTGGTGAGTGACCCAAAAGACAAACCCACCCTCGGGGGCTCCCCACATCGCAGGGTGCAGCCTCAGCACTGAATTTTCCAATTACAGTTCACAGATTAAAGCAGCATCTCTGTGCTCAGTTGTGCACACGTAGGACTGAATTAAAGCTGATCAGGAGTGCAAAGGTGGAGTTTGATAGTGTAAGATTAATGCTGAAAAGCAAGATGAACCTCCAGTGCTGGGTCCATCCTGGAGCCGCTGGTGTTGGCTCCACTGGACATGGGGGAAGCTTCTGCAGCTCCTCACAGAAACCACCTCTGCAGCCACCCTGCCAAACCCTTGACATGCAAACCCAACACAGAATATTCAAGCTGACATGATTCCTTCTGATACTCTATGAGCACGTCTGGATTTTAAAAGCATATCAGGACTTTAATCATTATTTTGCAAAACGTCTGCTGGCGTTCAGTAACGATACTCCTGTCATGAAACCTTTTCGAGTGCTTTTAGGTTTTTTCCAGTGTTTGTACTGTGAAATGACAGTATTTTAAAATATTTGAGAAGCAAAACTTGACCCTGCTAGGAACTGAAGATAATTGTCAGACATTTTAAATTGCTAAGAAGTAAAACTGTTAACACTTGTGTCCTCACTAATTATGTTCTGCATATCTGTGTTCCCCTGGCAACTTCTGGTGCCTCTGGTTCCACTCTAACTAAGGGCTGATGGTGCAAAGTAGAAATAGCTTATTCTCCTGAAGAGCAATGCTTGCCATTGCTTGTGGAGAAGCGTGTGATGGGATCCTCCTAAGTTGTCTCAGTGCTGCAGAAAAGATTTTGCTGTAGTGCCCTGCAAGACCCAGATGTGTGGATCAATAATACACAGACCTGAAAATTTGTTTCAGTTCTATGTAAATCTTGCATAATATTCCTGTTTAATGGCAGTGTTCGTGTTTCTCAACCCAATGTGCTGTTATCAGCTGCAGAGAACTGAAGTACAATGGACTCTGAAGCATCACCACTCTACAAGGAAGCTCAGGTGTTCTTCTGGGCAGGTTCCTTCAACACTGACTTCTGTTAAAGGTCAGGTCACACAACATTTGCCTCACTCTTTTCCAGGCAGTCACTGATGGGATGTTGCTGTGCTTCAGCCAGCCCAGAGCCTCTCTCTGTAGCCAGTCAAAAGAAGAAATGTGTGTGTGGCAGGGCAGGGAGGACCTGAATGGAGCCAACTGTTGGATGATGCTGGGATTTCAGCCAGACAGGGATTGTGGGCATGCTCTTGTATCCCTGCTTTGGCTCAATGGCACCACACTTGGCCAGGAGCTCTGAGAAGCCAGCTTGGACTCAGAGACCTCATGGCACCCTTAAGGGGATTTAAGGCAGGGGAGTTAGGCCAATCCAAATGGGATGGATCACGCTTTGGATCCTGCAGCATCTGCTGGGCCTCAGTGATGATTTACATAGTCACCTGTGAAATGAAGTGTCAAAAGCAGCAGCAGGGGATTTTCTGATGCCATGGGGCAAATACTTGTGTGAAATTCTTCTTCATACACCTGACAACTCCAGCTATCTACAGAAACTTTAAATTAAATAATAAATAGACTCTCTGTGCTGTCACTGCCCCACACTTGAACATATTGCTGCTCTGAGCAGAGAATGGCCACTTACAGGAGGAATTCCTGTATCACTTTAGCATTTGGGATTTAGTGAGACTCTTAATGAGTGGCTTCAGTTGGAAGAGACACAACTTTATGCGCAACAGAACAGCAATATATTTATTAAAATCTTGCAGGTTTGGTTCATTGATTGCCCCAAGGGGCAGCTTGCTTTTCCTCAGTGCCATTCATGGATTGCAGCAGTTCATGGGACAGCACTGTCCTGTCACCCAAGCGTGCTCACCAATGAGACGTGGCCTCACTGCACAGCACCCTTGAAGCTGGGAGGAGCACAGTGAGGATGAGATGGACCCAGATGCCTCTGAAGGCTGTGGGACTTGCTGGTCCATTGGTTTTTTGCTGGAAGCTGTTGATGGGATGTACATAGAGCTGGTTTTCAGCTGCTTGTCCCAGGCCATATGCTTAATCTTTCCAGCAGTATTTACAATGGTAATGAGTTTGTTGCTGGCTTCTGTTCAGTTCAAACCCATTCTGAGAAAGGCTGTGGGGTGCTTGCCAGAGCCTCTCTGTGAACACTTAGGGATTTTCCTGCCTGTGCTGGTGACAAAGATGTTGTCTCACTCTCTCCTTTGCCCCTGGTTCCCCTGCAGAACCAGCAGGGGCAGGGGTTTGACCTCAGTTTTGTTTTTCTGGTGTCACGGGTGAACGTGGTCTGTAAGTGAGGTGGCTCCACAGCAAAGGCAGCGAGTTGCTGATGTGCAGCCATGAGGAAGCTCCTGTTCTCTGAGGAGGCTGCACACAGCAGCCAGTCCAGATCAGTGTCAGAGCCCACAGGGAGCCTGAGGCTCTCCCTGGTGGTCAGAAAAACTGAAAGGGAAATCCCTGGGAGATAGACACTGGCCATAGCTTCTCATTTTTCCTCCCTGTAGTTACTGCCTGAGAAGGGCTAGTTTACTTGTTGCCTTCCTCTCTTACAGAGAAGAGTTTCTGAGAGGCAAATCTGTGATTCTGAAAGTTGAGGATAAAGATAAGAGAATTGCTGTATAACTTGAACTTATAGAAAATGCATGTAGCAATGCATGTATTGGCTTGGTTCAGTGAATACCAAAATTTACTGTCCCATGAACTAAATATTGACATGGACAAAGCAATATCAATGTTTATCTCTCAGGTTAATACATTTTATATTTGCCTCAATGTACATCAATATGTGCTTATTATTACTATAATGTTTGTCCTTCAGCAGAAGAAACTTGCATGTAGTTGAGAGGGGCAAGGGAGAAGTTTGCATTAGTATTCTTCTCCTGTTTTTAATCTTTGTCAGAAGTTTATCCTGCCCATGGAGCACAGTGCAGCCCTCATTCAAGCAAAACCCTTACTGATGGCTGTGACATTGTGCACTGAATACAGATTGGCTGGTGGGGTTTTGGGAAATGGGAGATTAATGGTCATGAGTACACTCCTAAGGGCAGTGAAACCACCCCTTCTGTTTTACAGACTTGGTGGTGCTCCCTGCAGTGACTCTGTAGGCAGGAGCTGCCTCACTGCCCACACTGACAGGGACACAGAGCACAGAGCACAAGGGACAACACTTTGACCTGAGACCCAGCTGAGAATCACTGCCTAAAAAAGGATGCTGCAAGTGTTGGACAGGGCACACAGGTAGATCTTATAGAAACCCTGTGGCAGGAATATCTCACACCTGCTGTGTGAATGTGTCTGTGGGCCACCTGGAGCTGGAGTTATGGGCACTCTGGTGCCACAGAGAACCCAGCAGCCTGCCTGGGCCTTCTGCAATCGTGTGTGGGCAAGAGGAGAGTGGTCACTTCTCTGTGTCTGGAGGATTATCCCTCAGATCTGTCCCATTGCCCTTTTCCCTTATTCTACATTTTAGAGAGCAAGGCAGAGGTTTCCTAGAGAGTCAGGCTGTACAAAAGGGATGCAGGCACGACAGCACTGAATATCCCAAGACTAATTTAGGATATAAAAAGGCCTTTTAGCACATGCTTTGTGCTATACAGACCCTTTTATGTGGAGATACCAGCTCTGGCATAAATGCTGCAATTTCCATAGAAGCCTTGAAGAGACACTGCAGCTCCTCTGTGGATCTTGCTTTTAAACTTTCTGACCCAAGGGAGAGGATGGGGGAGGCAATGATGGAGCTGGGAGCAGAAGTAGAAGGTGTGTTCCTGTTTCCCACCCTCCTGCACACCCTTCTGCTCATCAACAGCTCATTGCAATTGGTCAGAGATAGAGAGGGGGTCCAGTCACTCTTTGGACAGTGGCTGGCACCAGATACTCACAGGGAGCTGTTAAAAGATGAAATTCTACCCAGCTGCTTGAGGACCAGAGAAACTGCTCCAAACTCTTCCCCATCCAAACAAGAACCAGTAGGAAATCCTTGAGGCTGGAGAGCATGGAAGACAATCCCCTTCTCGAGGTGCTCCAGCCTGCCTCAGTTTCCCACGCCGAGGCAGAGCAGCCTCAGTGCTGAGGGGCAGCTGCCGTTCAGGCTTGGCTCTGCCTGGTGTCCTCACTGCACTGACAAGCCAGGCTTGCAGCAATGAAAGTAACAGCTGTTTGTAAGCTGACATTTCAATGACAATCGTCAGGAGACAACAAGCATATGGCAGCTGACTCCTCACTTGCAGGGCGATGCAGCAGCAGAGGCAGGAGCAGCTGCAGATGCTGGAGGACAGCGCTGCATTGATCTGCAGTTGGGGAGGTCATCCCAGTGATTGAAGATTGCATTTCATGCCTTGACTCTTCTTGGAAGCTAGAAAGGCAATAAACTAGTGCCTTATGTCCTTATTTCTAACAAAAAACAAGATTTTTGTCCTGGTTAAAATAATAAATGCAACACAAATACATGCCCAAACCCCACCTCCTGAAAGTAGCATTCTTAATTAGTACTTCTGTATTTGCTTTTTTTTCCTTCTCCTGAGTTATTAGTGGCTGATATTGAGACTACTGAGACCCTGATTAGTGGAAGGTATCTTTGCACATGTTTTCAAAGCCGTTTGTAGCAGAATCCAGTAGGGACCAAGTGCTTTCCTCATGATTAGCATTGCTTTATGATGGCAAACTTAATAATTAAAGGTGGTCTTTTTTCCTCTGTTGGGACTTCTTGGCACTTCTGATGCACCGTTTGAAGAATTTGTGACTAAGCATTAGTGTCATGTTGCACCTTTGAGTATAGTCAGGCCAAGCACACAAAAATAAAATTCTAAAAAAGCCCTCCCTCTGAACCAACTGCATTTCTGCCTGCACTTGACTCACAGCTCAGTAACCATATGCTTATATTCCACTGACAATTGCCATTTAAATGTCAGTTTACAAGCAGATGCTGAGAGCCCGCCTTTGTGTCATTAATTAAATCCCAGAGAGGCAAAGTTTGAGGTCTAACCATGCTTTGGGCTGGCTGGCACAGAGCAGCAGCAGCAGCAGAGTCTGGCAGAGCTTGACCCAGCAGGATGGTCAGGGTTAAGTGCACAGGCAAAGGACTCTGTACCTGAGGTCACCCACAGCCTCAGCTGAGGGGCTGTGGCAGCCAAAGGAAACCATTGGCACTGTCTGATGTTAATTATGATCTTGTTGACAATTTCAGGTTTTTTGGGATGGCTAGCACTAGCCAGGATACAGGAAAAGCACTGGGTTATAAAATGAGACAGATTTAAGTGCTCAGGTGCAGCAAAAAAAGGACAAAAATCTATTCAACAGAAGAACAAGGGGAAGGGTGGAGAAGGAAGCCCTATCTACCAGACATCTGCACATATTTAAAATCCTTCCCAATAAAGTTCATAATGAATTTAATTCAGTCCCCTATGGCCCAGAGGAATGTTCTGGGTAATAAAAAAGTATTGCTAAGGGATAGATGACTGCCAAACTCCTATTCTCTGCCAGCAATGAATATTTATGCTACTGGCACTTGAGTGCTAGGTTTATTTTACTACATAAATGATCCTTTGTCACATATTAAGAATTAATATTGTGAGATTGACTTTTGGGAAGTAGGAATAATGATTCCCAAATTTAAAGTGTTGTTAATTTGTTTGTAAAGATAGTAGTAGGATGTGGTAATTTCTATTTTGCGGTAAATTGTTTTGTGGTTTGTTTACGGTTTAGCTTTATAATGGAGTTTTAGTCAAGGATCTTTTCATGTCTTTTGTTTTGTTTTGTTTGTTACCTTGAAATATCTAAATCAATGCTAAATGAATTCTAAGCTCCTGCCCTTACTTAAAGGTGGAGATGTTCTCACTTACTGAAGGTGACACAAGGGCTCCTGGTTTCTGCTGTCATTTTTCTAATGCCCGTCTGACGATTAAACTAAAATAATTTAAATGTGAGTTGGAAATTTCAAGCACCAGTGACAGAGGTTGCAGAACCACAGCGTTACTTTGTTTATAAACATTGTAATTCCATGGAAGATAAAGCTCTGCTCTGTATCATTTCTGTGCAGTGGTAAGGAAAATAGGGGGAAAAAAAGCAGAGCTTCTGATCTTTTTCCCGTCAATTAGAAGGAGTGGAAGGCAAAGTTGGACATGAGCTGAAATATGAAGAATTATTCCTATCAGGCAGCAAGCTCACAGGAAAAACACATCAGTGCTGGTGTAGGTTTAATTCAAGCTGGTTAAGGCTGTTTTAGCTCCTTTGGCACTTTGCAGCACAGCACCTGGAGCCCGTGTCCAGGTTCAAGCTGACACACAGGTTCAGCGCTGAGCACAGAGGCTTCCCCAGGTGCTTCCACTCCGCACTGCTGTGCCAAGTGTGAAAGTTGGGAAGGATACTGTGAGTCTGCCAGCATGTTTATTTACATGGTGCATCTCCTTTGAGTCAACAAGCATCTTTAGAAGTGTAAGAATGAACAATTAGTCATCTCTGGCAAACAAGGGTTTTGCAGGCGTCCTCTCCCGCTCCCCCAAAACACAAACCTCACTGCTCTGCACAAGGGCACAAGCAGCTCATTTTTCACTCGCTGTACACACTACCAAATATTCAGCTCTCCAGAATAAAAGGGTCTGAAGAATATAAGGGGGTATCTTAAGCACTTGGCAGTTTGAATTAAAAAGAAAGGTCAATGCCAAGGAATTCAGATAGAAGCAAAAAAACCCCAGACATCTCAGAGCAATACTGTTAGGCTTTAAAAATGAATGCATGCATTGTTTGCTCACAGTTTTTCGCAGCAGCATTCATAATTTAGGAAACTATTAATCAGCATGATGAAGCATCCTGTTTCCAACCAAGAACAAAAAAAAAAAAAAAAAAAATTGCACAATACAGCTTATTTTCTTCTCACTTGAAAGAGATCTTCTGGTAAAATTTGATGGGAATTCCAAAGATTTGGGCTTTTGAACTTGGGGATAAGTTGCACCAGAGAAAAAGCCCCAGCCAAGCAACAAAATCCTTCCACTGCCCTTTTATAAGGCTCATTACAAATCACTGCTCATGAAGCCTTATTTTCTTTTGGCCCATGCCAGGACTGATACTCTATAGTTGTTAAGCTGACAGCAGGAAAGGAGCACTGAAGGCCACAAACATTTGCAGGATTAATACAAAATTCAGATCAACTTTCAACAGAGGCACAGCAGGTACTGAACAGTGAGGCAAGGTGGCCAGGGAAAAGCAGGGCAGCAAGAAAAGGGGCAAGGAGGGGATGAGAGCAAAGAAGCAGTGGCTGAGGAGAGTTCTAGTAGGCAAAGAACTGAAAATGGCAAAGGTTTGGGCAATGAATTTACTGCTGGCCTGCCAACAACAGCTCCCCAGGGCACTTAAGCCAGTGCTATAGGTTTAAGATCTGCTGCTTCCTCATCCCAACAAAGTTACTGTGACAGTAAGTGATTACAGAAGCAAGGGGTCCAAAGGACAGCTTTTATTTGGTAGCTCATTCAGGGAGATAATAAATTCGTTATTATTTGTAATAAATCCATCATTATCCCTTTTGTGATTTTTTTTTTTAAAAAAGCCATTTCATACCTTTTCTTTGCTTGGGAGTACTGGTGGTGAGAATTGGACATAGCCTGATGAAGTTCCGGCAGTTTCAAAGTTATGAAAAATCTTTCTTCTATTTTCTGCCTCCCTTCCCTGCTACATTCACATCTTCCTGCTAGTGAAGTATCATTTTCCTGGCTTCAAAAACTTTCTATTTCTGAATGGCATTGCTACAGTGACCTGTTCAGTGGGGGCAATCTGGCTCAGCCTAGAGGGGTAAGGATTAAACAGCTTCTGGCTGCTGTTGGGAGCAGAGGTCAGGCATGGGATGAGATTAACAAGGTGACACAGGGTGAGAACTGCCCCATCAGGAAGGGATGCAGCAGGGAAGCAGCCAGGCTGCAGCTTCTGCTCCCTCCAAGCGTTCCTGTAAGGCACAGATCCTGCAAAGAGAGAACCAGAGAGGGGACAGTGAACTGGAGGCTGCGCTGTGAGCCAGCACTGCTCGGTGCCAGGGGGAGCAGTGACTTTGTTACCTGGGCTGTCACACGAGGATTTCCAGCGCTGGCACACAGGAGCAGCACAGGATGCCATGAGGAAAGAGCCAGGTGCCTCGCTCCTGCTCCATCTCCCGCTGGGAAGAGCCAGCTCCAGCCACTGACACGCTCCTGCTCCGGCACCACCGCTGCACCCGGCGGATCACGCTCCACGCAGGCAGAATTTTCAGACATCCAACACTCAGCCACCCCTTTTTAATGCCATTAGTGATGCAGCAACATGTATTTATATTTACATATAAATACAAAATGGTCAGATACCACGTTTTAAAGCGTAATTTACAATCTGAAACTGCTTACACTTTCATGACTAGGGTTTTTCTCATTTACATTCATCATTTAATTCCACTGGAATTTGATTTTTAAGAAAGCCCAACATATCTTAATTACCATAAAAAGATCCATACACATTTTACTTAAAAATAGCTTCTGTAAGAGGAAATCTACCAAAAATAACACGAAATATATTATTATGCATACATTTTCTTTTTTGTAAAGTACAAACAAGAATCTGATCTCTTCTGGGTATTGCCTGATCTAATATGGCTATAGGTTCTATTTATTTTGTTTGCTTTTCAAAGTAAAGGGAAAGACAGAAGAAATGTAAGGGCACAAACCGAAATAAAACCGCATTCTTTCCAAAGACACAGATGATCAGAGAAAGAACACTTTGAAAACCAATAAATGACAACAGGTACAAATAAACACCATCCAAGCGCTATGCAGTGTTTTGTCTGAGCATGTGCTGCAATGACCTTGTAACAGTTATTAAAAACAACAACAAAGGAATGCTACTGGCAGAAAAAGCTGTCAAGCGAAACACTGAAAAATTGGTACCATTTCCTAACAAGTAAGTGCAGAACTGATAGTATTTTATGTGTGTTCCCCCACGTATGCAGACCTCTTTGTTGCTCTCTGTGCCCGCAGGACTGATCGTTGTCACTCTGGCGCTTTGCTGGATGCCAAACCAGGTCAGAAGGATCATGGCAGCTGCTAAACCGAAGCAGGACTGGACCGTCCCCTACTTCAGAGCCTACATCACCCTCCTTCCCATCGCCGACATCTTCTTCTACCTCAGCTCGGTGGTGAACCCGCTGCTGTACAACATCTCCTCGCAGCAGTTCCGCAGCGTGTTCCTGCAGGTGCTGTGCTGCCGCCTGACTCTCCAGCACGCCAACAAGGAGAGGTTCCTCAGGGCCAACCAGAGCTCCGGGGAGAGGAGCAGCCGCTCCCTGAGCCCGCTGCTCTTCACGTCCTCCAGGCGCGGCTCTTCCGCCAAGCGCAACGCCAAAGCTTTCCTGAGCACCTTCCAGAAGGAGCCCACGCCCGGCTGCAGCCCAGGGGAGCCGGGTCCTGCCCCGCCGGATCCCAGCCTGGAAGTGGTGCCCCTTGAGACCGGCTCAGAGCCCGGGCCGGGCGCACAGAACGGCTTTTGTGAGCATCAAGTGTGACTTCATAAGGCAAAGCTAATGCTTAGCAGTGAGCTTAAAAACATGGAAATCGAAATGACCCAGGAAAGTGACAACATCAAAAAAGGAACAACACAGATGGATTTGTTTCCAGTTATGCAGAAGGAACAGGAGTTCTATATCCTGCTGGGATTTTTAAGTGCACACTGGAAATTCAATCTGCTAACTGAACTCATTAGCTGACAAAAATATCAGCCCCTCTTCTCCACACAACCACTGAACTTCCCTTGCTGTTGACAGGGATTTGGAAACAAACAGAAAATAATTGCAGCGTCCTTGAAGAAAGAAGGATGCAGGACAAATCGTGTCAGGACAAAAAAAAAAAAAAAAAAAAAACCAAAAAAAAACAACCCGAAACAACTTGCTTGAAGTTTAGCAGTACCAAAACAACAGAGCAAATTTAAGAAGCAGAAGAGTGGTTATCACGTGTGCCCTCGGCACCACGGCAGAGCTGCCCCTCTTCTTGGGCCGGGGTCCATTGCAGAGCGGGGTGTTGCAGCAGCTGATGCAGACAGAGTTCACCTTGCCAGGAGAGCAGAAGGACTGGTAGCCAGCAGAGGCGATCAGACACGCGGCCGAGGAGGCGCAGGACTTGCGGTACATGATTCCTGTGACACAGAACAAGGGTTATCCGTTTGGGGGGAGCACTTTACAGCAGGACTCGTTCTCCAAAGCAGCTGCAAACCCAGTTTACATCCCCAAAGCACTGCTGGTGCTCAGGGCAGACACCTCAGCAGTGACAGGACCAACAGCCCCCGGCTGCCCGAGCGCCGCCGTCGCTCTGCTCGGGATTTCTCCGTAGTTCGATTCTGGTTGGAACCAAAAATATTACAGACCTAATTTGCATAATGTAGATCAAATGATGCATTTTATAACTGGAACTCTTCATCTTTCAGAATAAACTGTTTGACTAGCTATAGCTGAAATGCAATTAGTGAGAAAATTAGTTTTGTTTCTATTGCTGAACATGTCTGAGTTAAGGTGTCTAAGTAATTACAGCTTTCTATGCTCTTAATTTGTCTTTTGAGAATTTTTTTCCTTTTCTTGTTCCTTTGCCACACACAGACAAGTAACCAAGAGCAAAAGGAGGATGATTATCAGCAAAACTTTCATCCTCCTCCCTCCCATTTTCTTTCTTTTTTTTTTTTTTGAAGAAGATCTAGAGTACTTTTCCAGGTAATCTCAGTTCTTGCTTGTCTTTGAAGTTTAATACCCTCAATAACAAAAATTTCCATTTCTATAGAAGTGTCTTTCTTGAGTTGAAAGTCTTCCCTTTTTGAATGTAATTTAAGGTAATTTTAATTAATAAGCTAATTTATAATTTCTCAAATTGTTTTTAACTGAAAAAAGTATGTACTTTTAGCTGTTATTTTAACATGGTTTATAAAGGCTTTAAAATACACAGTTGTATTTTCTTCTGTCACAGTGGAAAATGGTTATGGCAGTTCCCCATCTCATTACTCCAAAATTTTCCTGCAAGTGATACAGTAGAAATTGTGTCTTAGAATAACACACACATAATAGAGATAGATAATGGATGCTTGTCTGCTTGTAGTTACAAAAGGAGGTAGGGATTTTCCTAAGGATGATAAAATCCCTATTCCTTTTGAATATGGGATTTTCAAAATGTTTTTATTTTTTTCCTCCTGAAAAGCAAGGGAACAGGATTCTCTTGGAGAATGGTGCCTTTGCATCCTGTGACATGGTCCCGAAATGTCTTTAGATGCACAGTGATTGAGACAGTTTTGGAGGGAGCGAGGTGGGAATGTGACCTGCAGGTACTGGATATACAGTGCCTGCAGATGCTTCAGTCCCCAGGGACTCGGTAACCACTGCAGCAGCTCCATGGTCCAGGAGACACCTCTGCAATTTGGCATCAGCCACTGCACCTCTGAGTGCTGCGAGTGGCAGCAGAACACCCTTTGTTTGGGCTGTGCTCAGAAAGAAGGATTTCCTGTCTTCAGAGACTTTTAATTAAAGCAATTCTTTTATACTGTCACAACACTGCTGCCATCCCAACAATGCAGGGGTTTCCTTGTTTGTGTTCTTCCTCTACAAATCTCAACTCTGAAACATGTTTTTAGGCTATCTTTCTCGTTAAACTTATGAAGAGAAGCCCTCAAGTGAATGTTAAATCTTCCTCTGTCTCCAGTGAGCTTCAATCAATCAGCACAGCAGGTAGAGCCTTTTCTCAAGAAGGAAGAGGAGCTGTGGGCTGTTCTCCCTCTAACAGCAAAAGCACACAGATCAAGCAATGCAGTCTTTATTACTACAGTTTGCTAGAAGAAGGGAGTTCTGTCTCTGCTGACAAACCACTGCTGTCAAGGAGCCTCAGTGGTGCTGCCACTGATCAGCTTTACAATACCAAAATCCCAGTTGATGTTTCCCAAAAAGACCTGGGGCTTTGTCCGTGTTCCTCCTGCAGTCTTCCCAGAGCAGAGGCAGATGCGACCCTTCCCATGGCTACAAAAATGTTTTTCCTTCCCCTCCCCTCTTGAGAAAGGACTCCTGTATTCAATTAAACCAGGTACAATGACAGCTCTCCATTCCCTAATCCCTCATCTCCCCATCACAGATTATTTCCCTGAGCAACAAAAGCCCACCAAACTCGGCCATTCCTCAGTCTTCCATATGAACAGCAGTGAATTTGACTTTCTTCTCAAACTCAAGCCTCTAAAAAGCTTTTGACCCTGACAGATTTCTTATTCCCATCATTTTATAGATCACTCTCTTCCTGCTGTTTCCTTTTCACAGGTTTCCTACAAAGCTCTGTTCACAATTTGAACTAGTGATTTATTAGTTTGGGTTCCTGAAATATCACACTTTGCACTTCTCCCATAGATTAGGAGATTGGAATTGTTAACTGCTGTGAACAATTAAATGATGCCCTCTGAGGCACGGTTCTCTGCCTCTGAGGCAGGCAACTCTGGGAAACCTCTTCTGCAAAAAAATCAAAGTCCTGCAGTTTAACTCCACGTGTTTACAACAGATCTGTTCTCCAGGATCAATCCCATAGAACAATCCTGAGCTCCTTTAGAAGTCAAAACACAATATTCCTGCACAGACTGAAATTTTACTACTCATAGTTTCATGAACAGATGGACCATGTTCACACCTAAATAGGGAGAATAATCTGACTAGCAGCAAAATCCCCTTGTAACACTTCTCCAGTGGCTTTTCAGTAAATGCCTTACAATAGGAAATTTCACACCCAAGTGATCATTTATTCCCATTCCCTGTTCCAGTAATCAAAATTTTAGAAATATTTTCTACTTTAAAAACTCAGCATTTCCTCGGGTTTTTAACAGCTCCTTTGCAAACAACATGCCCTTCACATCCAAGATTTTTTCCTTTAAGTACTGATAGATTCTCTTGATCTCACAAACCAGCTGCTATCACACTAAGTGCTTTTTACAAAGCATCAGGTATGAAGCAAGCTCCATCAGCACAGAAAGGCTGTGCTCTGTCTCTGGTTCTGCAGTGTCTTGACAAGAAGACACAATGCCAACAGGCACAGAAGTGGTGCAAAAGGAGGGAATGTTAGCACTGCAGGAGTGACATTTTTAAAACACTTGTGCTGTGACTTCACTTACTCTTAAACCTTCTTCCTATCATAATTCTGGTAGGAAATACATTACTACAACTAACTTTCATGATGGCAGGAACACCATCTCCTCCCTCCAGCAAGCTGGTTAATGGTCCCCAGTAACTTCAGCTCCCCCCTGAGCTCAGCCAGGACAGCAGCCTCCTCTCTGGGTTAGATCCAGAGCTCTCTCCTCAAACTCCTCCTTTGCAGCATTGCTGAGCCACTTCCAAAACGATCCCCAAGATCTCCCTGAATCATTTGCCACCAGCAGGCTGAACTGCAGACAGTTCTTCAAAATGGTTATCTGCCTCATAAGACTCATACCACCGACATAACTGCTAATTACTGGGTATTCTTGCCTGAGCAATCAGCTTGATGCATTCATTAACACATCGCCTGGAAAAATAATTGCAAACCTTTCTGGAAGGTTTTCTTCTACCTCAGATTGTTTTGAATCACTGACTAAGCAAGGAGATTTCACTTTTTACACTCTGCTTTTACTGGGATGGGGTCATTCCCAGCTACCCACCCTCAACAATTGACACTAGTGATCAATTAGCACATTTATGACTACTTAATTAGTATATTTATTGCCCAATTACCTGATGGATGAATACAGAGTAATTTGTCCTTTTTCACGGATTCAGCAGACCCCCAACAACACTAAGTTCTATAAGGATGTTTTACTGTGAAGGACCTACTACTGACCCACAGACTTTCCTTTATTTTGGCTTCAAGTTTTGTGGGATGCAGACCAAGAACTTTCAAGAAAAGAGGGGAGTGAATGAGAACAGATATGTGATAATGTGCCTTTCCTGTAATATGTACCTATGAAAGCTATGTTTGTTTTCAGGTTGTTTTTTTATTTTTTTTTTTTTGTTGTTTTTTTGGTTTTTTTAAGGCAGATTTGGGCTTAAATTTGGCATTGAAAATTTATTTCTAGACTAAGCAACTTGCCCATGGTTTCACCTCTCTCTGCCCCACAAGTCATCACTTTATTAGACAGTGTCAAGGCCCAAACTACTATTTCTGCCTTATTCCTTGCAATGAAGGGATGGGTGTAAATCTTAAGGCTTTTCTATAGCTCCTGCTTGCAATATTTATTTTCTCAGCTGGATCCAGTCTAGTCCTGTGCATCTGCACCCTGGCACTGTTTTTGGCCACATGCAGGTGCATTCTGTCTTTATTGTAACAAACAATTCAAGCAATAATTTATTCAAATCCACAAGTGAGTGTTGTTTCCTGTACCTTGTCTGCACAGGTCAGTGCATTTCTCTTGAATAACAGTGTAACTTGTTACTAGGACAACCACAAAAGGTGACATCACACTTACTTCTTACACTGTGTTTGCAGAAGACACCAGAAGATCCAAGGTTTTTCTCTTACTGATTGAAAAGGATCTTATTAGACACCTCTGATTCTTCTCTTCTGGGAGGTGCTGACAAAAAAATGCTGTGTAAGCATGACTTTCCAACTCTTGAGAGCCAACCACAATCCAGGCAGTGTGCAGCTTCAGTTTGCACCTGTGCTCTCAGGAGTGTCCTTCAGCAAAATGCACACAGGCTCTCCGAACCAAAACAGGCAACCAGGGTATCACCTCTGAGATCAGCGACCTAATTTCCAAAAAAAGTCATCTTCCCACTCCTTTGACCCAGCTACTCAGTTTTCTGTAATGGCACAGCTCAGCAGGAAATCACAGCCCTGTCCTTCACCCCAGGACCTCGTGGCCACAAACCCCTCCTCTCTGTTTGCCTCAGTCAAGTGGACAATGTCACTTTGCCCAACACCGAGCTTTCCAAGCCAGATGTTCTCTGATCTCGTGGGCTCTGACTGACACTCCACTTTTTAAAAGAAAGCTTTTTCTGCACCATTTAGTATATAGCCAATTTCACAGGCCTGTGTGAAGTCAGTCTTGTGCAGCTCATTCTACAAACAATGCTTTAGCAAAATCCCCTGCACGTACTCTGAGCAAACCTGCCACATAAATCTTCTGGAGCTTAGAAAGAAGTCTGTGTCCAACTAGGACAGCACTGACACATCCCTGAGCCTTTTCAACACTGCACCAGGTGCTGGAAGCAAAACCAAAAGAGCTGCAGAAAAGTTTTGTATCTTAAAGTAAGTAGCTGAGAAAGCCAGCAGGTAGATCAAGTCAAGTTCGAGGTGTACACTTACTATTTTGACAGAACTTCCACTCTATTATTTTAGATGAGATGTTTAAATCTTGCACATCTCTCCTAAGCCAAAGGTGGGAAATTGGCCAGCAGTGGATAATTCATAGTGTAGCACACAGAACTCAGGAGAACATGTCCTAGCTCTTGCATTAGCATGAATTGCACAGGATCTTGTTTGGGTGTTCTCTTAATGTTGTTGCTCATAAAGACAAGTTGAGGACTTATCTACCAATACTCCTTTATTTTAATATCCTGCATAGTTCCAACTGTTCTATTTCACCAAAATTTTCCATTTTCTGCTCTTGGTGAACGTGCAAGTTTTCCCTCTCATTATGCATAGACTTGATGTGTGCTCTGCTAGCCATGCTTGCTTTGTGATTGCATTCATATATTTCATTCTGTACTTTTTGCCCTAAACTGTCACTAGCTTACCCTGCACTCAAGCAAAATTCAGCACCCAGCAGGACTTACAAAAGCTCTTTTCTCATGTCTGCCAAGAAATAAAATGAGAATTTATACTCGTGCAAGAATAACATGTAAACATGCGAACATCACTTTCTAAGCAATATAAAATATGTGACTATTTCTGCATTTTACTGTATCAGTAATGCTAGAGAATTTGGGTTCAGACTATACAAAAATAGGTTTTCAAATTATGTTTTTTAATTTCCATATTAGGTTTTATGCCCATTTTTTTATGGCTTCAGTGGTTTTGCTATGATAATTATCAGTTCCTCAGCCAGTACCTGTTCACATACATCAAACGGTGACAGACTCCAGAGGTCCTATTGTGATTTGCTGTTTTCTAGAGAAAGTAATTATAAATACTTTATCTAATAAGGTCCTAAATATCGTAGAAGGTGACTGAATATTGAAGAGCAATCAATCACTTCTGACATTGTGCTTCCCCAAACAATTGCAGTTTTAGTCAGATCATGGTTTTATTGGTTTAAAGTATGAATTAAGCTTCCTCAACACACAGCCTTTCAGCTATGGCTGTAAATTCATTTTTACAAAAAACCCTCCCAAAAACCCCAAACAATTTAAGCAAGCAGAAAATATAATCATATCCAACCATGTCCTGTAAGTTTCACTTCCCACTAACTCTTCTTATCCTTTTGAATTCCAAAGAGAAAGCTGGCAAGACAAGTGGTTTAAATAATTTGTACCTTGCCAGAAATTCTACCACGAAATTTTCTAATCACCTTGTAAACAGCTACTTAAATACTATGAGCTACCATGATCAGTGTTTTCCAGACAAAAAAAAAAAAAAAAACAAACAAACAAAAAAAAACCCCCAAGGCACTAAATGTATGTGACTTGAAATCTATTGCAAAGCTATGCACACACTTCCTGATTTTTAATCTTGTGCTCTAGGACTGCAGCTATTTCATCCTGGTCCTCCCTTTGATGCATTCAATAGACAAGATAAAAGCATATTCATGCCTTTAGGTTCTTACAGAGTATACAATTCCATTAAAAATAAAACAAACCCAGCCTCCTCCACCCCCCAGCAAAATGAAAATAAAAACACCCCTCACCAAATCCTACCTGGTTGACTTAGCATCACGATTTTGTATGAAAACCTAATATCATCACAAATCCTCCATACATTTGGCATTTTTAAAAAGTTGCACATTTTTTTCAGAAGCTAACAGGAAGGTTTTGACAATGAAAGTCTGGCCTCCTCACTCTCCTTCTGACCCTGACATGACACTTTGCAGAAATTAAATCAGCTCAGGAGAAAACTGGACAACTGTCGACTGGCAGAGGACAAGGGTTTAGATTACCCTGATATCTTTTTGTAAGTTGTGCCTTCTAATTCTGGTACTGGAAATGTGACTCAAAACCGTGCTGTTAACAACAAAACCATCACCAAAAAAGTCTTTGTCACTGCTTGCAAAGCTGAAGCATGGCATTAAAATGCTTAAAAATGCATAGGCTGGGAAAGTGAAGTACAGTTGCTAATGGTGGTGCTATCAAGTATTTTTAAAAGCCACAGAGGCTACAAATGAGAGGTCAAAGCTCAGCTTTCACCTGCATATCTAATAAATCTTTTGTTTCCTACTGTTCTTATTTATTTCTCTGCTCACTACTGGGGACATACAGTCAAGCACTAAAACACACAATCTTCCCAACAAAGCTGGCTCACAGCCTTCCATCCTCTCCTCTTACCTGATGCAAAGATATCAAGATCTAAATGTCCTTTGCTATCAAGACCTAAATATACTTGATCTTGTAGAGACAGAGGTGAACTTGGACTCAATTTTCAGAATTCTGCATGAGCAATTTTTCTTACAATCCTTACATGCTGAGATGAAGGAAAACCACAGCCCCTTTGTTTTTACAAATGTTAAAATGCTACATCCTTGCAAAAAATCGCATAAATAATTTTACACTTGAATAGTCTTGATGCATCTCTAATTAATGTCTTTACCAATTTCAGTGGAATGGTTCAGATGTTGGCACTTGCATGCCAGAACTTTGGAAACTCATCCAGCTCTTAAATCTTCAGCTATTTTCACAGTCAGGATTTTACAGCCTGTTCAACTTAAAAGAAGGATTTTCCTGGGTTTTACATGGCTTTTTCCAGTCTCAAAGTCTTATTGGTAAGTTGGCAAAATCCAGTTTTGTCAAGTTTTCCAGAAAAACCATCCAGACTACAAAGGAAAAATGGAAATGAAAACTGTTTGGATTAATTAAAGCTTGCTTGCTTGCCAATGTTTTGATAAGGTCACTGGGAGCTAAGGCAAGTGACAGGGTCAGACTTCAAGAAGGTTTGGAAACACAAACTCATTTGTGTGTGAAATGCAATAGGAAACTCTTAGGAGAGGTTTAAGAGACACCAGGCTGTGGGCACTGTATCATCACAAAATTCATTTGTGTATCTTTCATACAAGCCTGAGAAATAAAATAACATAAAAAGCTATTGTCCATGTCCTGTGAAAAATGAAATTCGCTGGACCAGATACCCCATCTTCCTTAAAATAATGCAGCCTTCATCACTTCTGCACTCGGATCTTTGTCATGACTTTCAAGTCATAAACTGCTTGAACTGTTCACTCCACTGCTGATTTTCTCTATGGAAAGGCAGTCAGAACAGCAACTGCTGCACACTCACTCTCATAATTTCTCCTTAGCTGACACACTCAGGTCAGTTCATTCCATAAGTGCCTGGAAGTTTTCTGAGAAAACCAAAGATTGGAAAAAAAATTACAAGTAAAAGGAAATGGCTTTGACATTTGAGAAAAAGTGTTTCTGAATGGTAATGTGTCCACAGATCCAAGTTTCCAGCATACAATGCAAATTAACAACATCCATTGCAAGTCTTTTATTCCATATCAAAAGTGAACTGTGTTTCCAATATTGATATTATGTCTTCATTTCCTTGGGCATCTGGTAGCACAATATGTGATGTTATAGGTACCAACTGTCCCATGCAAAATTTTTATTTATCTTTTTAAATTGTCAACAAAGATTTATCATATCATGCTTTCCCTTGGTTAAAAAACAAACAAAAAAAACCTCCAAGCCCCAAGAAATTCTGTTGAGTTATGTTGATATCCTTTGACCAAAAATGTGTAGAGAAAAAAAATCCAATTTAGTGGATGTTTCTTAGTGTTTCTAAATGGATACTGGGGATGCAACTACTTCCTGTGAAGTTTGAATGCCTATAGTAATTCTGGCAACGTTAAACTTTGTTTACTGTTTTAATCACTTTGTCAATAAAAGTACACCAGAGCATAATTTTCCTTTGATATAAATATGCAATTAATATTAGTAATAAGGTATTCTATATATGAACACAGAAAAAAGTGGCTGTGTAATCCTTCACAGGCACACATGAACAGCTCAATCATGGCAAAACCAAGTAATAATCACAGCTAAAGAATTTACCACAGCCCACCCCAACATAGTTACTGATAAAACAAATGATGGGAAAACCAATGCTGGAAAGAGTTCAAAGAAATAGATAAAGTTTTAATTCAACACTGAGATGCTGTTCTTGCTTGTGATATTTCCATGCACTACTTTTAAGCACAATACAATCACAGTAATTGCTTTAACGACATTGCAGAGCTATATACTAATTAAATACATTTAAAGGACTATTGTAAACCAAACAAATAAGCTGAGTTTCTTATTGCAGATTAATACAATAATTGGATTGTTTCCCAATTTGCTTGCAAAAGGAAAAATCCTTGATATTTTAAAGTATTGGCATTGCCAATGTGGATCTTTTTTTTTTCCTTGCAAAAGTTAGCAAAAGTATGTTCACAACTACATTAGAACAGATGATGTGTTGTTCAAAACATGCACGTGGGCAGGTTTACTTGCAGAGAGTTCCAAGAAATTGAGACTGGCTACCTCTCTGGGCTGGCTGCCTCATCCTTCCTGCTTTATCCCTCGCTGATGTATTCACATTGCAAGTTTCATTTTACCTTAAGTAGGTTTTAGATCAGCCTTTATGCTCAGATAACTCTTCCCTCAGTAAAAGGCAAGACTATCATTACCAGTATGTTTTCTATGATATATATATAATATATAAAAGCATATGCACATTATATACTCATCTATATATCACCAAGATGTTTCACTTGATCCCAATATACTGTAGGATTTTTTTGTTGCTATATATATTCTAAAAATGAAGGAGCACTGACATTTCTAATTTAAAAGTCCATACACTGGAAAGAGAGAGGCAAGTGGGAGCAGGGAATCTACCACGGGTATTTCCACAAGGTATCTGCAAGTAGAATTATTGTAAGAACTTTGATCCTTTGTCAAACATTCAATTTGCACAGTTTTTAAACACCTGCATATCCAGTTGAATAATGCACTAGAAACTTATTCTTTACACTAGTTTCTGTGGGATAAAAGGTTTCTTGGTACAGTCTTGAGTGCAAGATTCTTTATCACAGGGAAAATACTGTTTTGTCCTGGATCACCCGCTGGAACAGAATGCTAACAGTCATTTAACTTTTTCTGGCAAAATTTTTAAATACAACTCAGCCTTAAGAGAGAAAAATATTTTGCCATTTGCTACTCAATTCTCAATTCACTTTAGGCTGTCCAAAGGAGCAAATGTCTGCCTGATACAACAAACAGCTGAGATCAGACTCCTGATGATCTAATTCAAAATAAAAGTTACTAACACCTGCTTTCTTAGCTGCTTACATCAGAGGCTGCCACAGGAACAGCCACTTTTGAAGTCTGGGTTAGGAACATGCCTGAGCTGCTGTTATTTCACCTGAAGCTGAGATAATGCTCTGAGAGAACCCAGTGACATCTGATTTTAGGGAAACTGAGGAGCAGGTGTTTGACTGTGAGCACACATAAGGAACTTTTTACAATGTAAATGGGAAGAACAGCCCAGGGTTGTAATTTGCCACCGTGTTGCTTCTCGGACAGGGAGTTTAACCCAGAAATGAAGCTGAGCCCCAGAGCTGCACTCCCTGAAACCCAACAAACACCCATGGAAGAGTCCCTGGCCACACGCTGGGGCTGCAGGGCAGGCACAGAACAGAATGTGAGCCAGCACCCCTGTGACAGCACAGCACACAGATTGGTGCCTCCTGCAGGGGAAGGGGGGCTCCCTCACTAGGATGGTGACCCACTCACACCACAGGCTTTAGCTCAAAGCACTGCACTCAACTTTTAAATGAGGCTTAAGACAACTTGCAGCACTTCGCTCACTGGCACAGCTATGTTTTATTAATGACAAAAATGGGTTAATCTACAAAAATTACACTCCTTTGACTGTATTTAGTCAAGAGGAAAAAACTCTAATTATGAGATTGTGCTGTCAAATAAATGCAAATTCACATCTTTCATATTCTGGGTTAAAAGCTCAAACTCAAGTCTAGTATAAAATTAAAATCAATACTTGAAACATTTCAGCTTTCAGTAATAAGCAACAACCAAAAGAATCAGGTTATGAAATATACTGGTAGAAGTAGAATGAATTATTAAATAAAACTTGAGAGAGTAAGGCATTTATATTGCACACATTTAAATATCAATTAGGAATGAAACCAATAAAGGATGATGAACTGAATCATCCCTGTTTTACAACCAATCCTCTCTAAAATTGACTGAGGGTAACAGAAACTAAGCTTGCAATGTAAATTTAATACAATTTGAAATAGGTTAAATTTTTAATTTATTAACTGGCTGAAATTTACAATCTCTGAACTTAAAATTAATAAGAAACACATTTACAGAAGTAAATGTAATAGAACAGTGGCACCTGCTACACACAGCATGCTAGGAACCTCCTAAGGAAAAATCCAAGGATCTACTCCCAGAAAACATAAAATTACACAGAAAAAAAAACCCACCAAGAAGCTTAAGAGCTGCTTATTTACTGTATTGCAAATCATTTCTTCACAGGAGTAATGGCAAGTTATGCATCAATGAAAAGAGTTCAAATTTGCCTTTTTTTGTCTTTGTCTACTACCATGTCTAGGGCCCTCCAAATCACCACAACACGTCTAACCTCATGAAAGTACTACAGAAGTTGTGGTGTGGAGATAGAAAAGCCTTTATGCAGTCATTTAGAGATACTCAAGATTTTAAAAGCACCTTGCAAGCTGTAACTGTCTCACATCCCCACCAGCCTCTTCAAGTAAACTTGAAACAAAATACTCAGTGAAAAATAACTTAAGAGAAACTAATCTTCCTCTAAACAGCTTAAACCCAGCTTTTTTCCCCCTACTCTGGACAGGTACTAAGTATTTCACAGCAGGAGTCACTGTGGATGGTTTGGATGGTGTTACCCAGGGTGAGAGAGTGTCAGCAGTTCTGCTAATTTTGATGCATAACAACAATTGCTATTATTTATCCAGAACTGATTACACAATGACCTGAAATTACCAGCACAGGTGGGGTCAGCTGACTGACAAGCACTTGGAAGAGGAGTTTGCTAAGCCCAGGAACCATTGCTGTTGCTGTTCAGGACAGATGACTGCACACGTTTGCTGGGTACAGAGGCATCTTGCTGCTCCTGGAGGACTTGCTGGGAAAGGACAGACTACAGCTTGACACCAAAACACCAAAGCTGTGAGATGGGCAGTCCCAGAGAGCAGCATCCCCTTAAATCAGAGTTCTGCTCCCCAGGCTTGGCACAGGGGGCACATCCAGGCTGGGGGCCTCAGTGAGTGACTGCTCCTTGTCCATTCCAATGCCCAGCTCCCTCTCAGCTGCCTGCAGTGGGAGCAGGAGGCTCCACGAGCTCCCACTCCCTTCCTGCCATCCCACACTGCCCCAGAGTCCCTGGTAAAGTTCCTGTCTTCTGCTCACGTAGAAAGCTACAGAGCAACACAGTAGTGCAAGACCTGACAGTTCTCTCTAAATCTCAGATGCCTTCCACGGTGCTGAACAAAACCCAGTCATTTATAACACAGCTCAAAAGACAATAGAGGCAAGGTTCAGAATCACAGCTGATTTCCTCTTGGACACATTGTTGTCCTAATATGTTAACTTTAATATTAATTGCAGTAAGGGGAAAAAAATCTTTACACTGGTATGACAAATCCATTTGTGCCCTTCTCTTCCCTCCTAAATTCCCTCCCCCACTCTTTTTAAAAAAGGGTGCTTTCTCTTTTCCTTTCTCCCTTTTGCTTGATGATTTCTTTGCTTGATGGATGAAAGCGAAGATCACTACACTTTCCTTCCCTTAAGATGAACCTTCAGAGTATATAAATTGCTTGAGTAAATAAAAGAAAGGAGGGAATTACTAATTTAATGCTCTTCTATCTCTTGGGGGAAAAGCCCATGTAATTAACTGTAATGAGATTAAACTAACTTGTTGTTATTAATTTCCCAGTGCTGGGAAACTATATCAGACCCATAAGGCTGAGTATTAACCAGCTTTATCAACATTTGTCTTGCATCCTTCAGTTTTTACACCAGTTTTAATGGAAAATGTTTAACTTCATCGAGTTGCAAAGCCACTCAGAGATATAATTCATTGAATCCAGTCCCTTCAGGTAGGGACACGACATTCATCTGCAGCTGAACACCATGAATGGGTGGAGCCAAAAGCAACAAATGCTACCTAAACCAGATAAACAGAAGAATAATTTTTAAATTCTTACCAAAACTTTTTTCCATGACTTCTTTCTGACACATATCTTGAACGTTCACTGTACAGTTCACGATGAACTCTGGAGAGGAGCAGTCATTATTTAGCTGGAACTCCTCACACTGGTAACACTGTATTTGCAAACCCGAACCTGGAACAGATAGAGATTTGTTCCAAATCACAGAATGCTTTATTTTGGAAAGGACCTCATAGATCATCTCATTCCAAGCCCCTGCCAAAGGCAGGGATACCATCTGCTCAACCGGGTTGCTCCCATCTAACCTGCCCTTAGGCAATAGCAATAGTATTAAAATAACAAACCAAAACAAACAAAAACCGAACACCAAAGAAAACCAAACAATCAACACGTGCCAGAAACGTTCCTTACCTTTCCCTCTCCGCATTTTGCTGTTCCTAGCTACTCAACAGCTCAGCCAAAGTATCCCTTTGACAAACAGAAAGTAAAACCAGCGTGTCCCCGCTGAGCTGAGGCCGCGCTTTTCCGGCTCTGCTGATGCTCCTCTCCGCGGGGCGCGGGGCGGCCGCTCCGGCGCTGGAGACGCCGCCGCCAGGAGGCGACGGGCACCGGTACCGGCACCGACACGGGTGCCAACATCGGTTCCGACAGTGGTACCGACACCGGCATCAGCACATCCCCGCAGGCGCTGCCCATCGCCCGCCCCACTGCTGCCCCTCAGTGCAGGGGGCTGAAAGCCGCCCGCGCCCCGCAGGCAGCAGCCCGGCTCATAGATACACTCGGGCTCTTATCTGTGCCGACGGGTTTAGTCAGCTACTAATGAATTACAAATGATTTAATTACTATTTTGCTATGCACAATTAAAGCGGCGGAGCATCCCTCGCCAGCCGCCTTTATCATGCAAACGAGGCGCTCCGCGCCGTTCGCCGGCAGCGCTCCGCCAGCGCTTCCCGCACCCCTCGTCCCGCAGCGCGGAGCCCTGGCCCGTGCCCGCCCTCCGCTGGGAGCGCTGCTGCTGCGGGAGCGCCCGCCGGCATCGATCCGCGGACCCGCCGGCACCGACCCCCGGACCCACCGGCACTGACCCCCGGACCCGCCGGCACCGACCCCCGGACCAGCCGGATACCGACCCGGTGCCCGCCGGCACCGATCCCCGGCCCGCCGAGGCACCGGCGGCATCTGCGGGGAGGCACCGGGCGCTGCGCCTCGCCCCGCGGGCAGCCGGCGCTGAGGACAGCGGCGGGGGCTCTGCGGGCCGCGGGCAGGACGGGGGCTGCGCCGCCCCGCTTCCTTTTTAGCGCCTGGCAGCAGCTCCGTCGAGCGGCTCCGAGGGGACGGAGGCTCCCAGCGCCGGGCGAGCGGCGCGGAGCCCTTACCTGGCGCCAGGCACAATCCCCAGAAAGTTGCAGCGAGGAGGAAGAGCCGCATCCTCCCGGAGCCGCGGCCGCCGGGCTGGCGTGCAGTCGCGAAGGGGCATCAGAAGCAGAGATGCAGCGGAGGCGCCGCGCACTTGTGCCGCTTCCCCGCCGCCCCCGCTGCGGAGCGCAGCCCCGGGAGCAGGCGGCGGAGCCCGCCCTGCCCAGCCCCGCGCCGCGCTCCAGCCTCGCCGGAGTTGAGCGCTGAGACTGGAAGAAACTGTAGGAGAAGCGAGAGCTGGGGGGAGGC
The DNA here is from genome assembly GCF_052056855.1 of Sturnus vulgaris. Taxonomy (NCBI): domain Eukaryota; kingdom Metazoa; phylum Chordata; class Aves; order Passeriformes; family Sturnidae; genus Sturnus; species Sturnus vulgaris. Next base: position 34,764,818 of record NC_142249.1, read on the forward strand.
TCCCCCCGCCCTCCCCCAGCACCATGTGATGCCGGCGGAGCGGGGCGGGGATCCCCGCCAGCCGCCCCGCACCTCGCCGGGCGCGCCGCGGGGACGGGCGAAGTTCAGCGAGGGAGGGGAGCCCCGGCACCGCCGGATCCAGCTCGCACAGCGCTGCCGAGGGGCCCCGGCATCCTCTGCCCGCCGGGGCTGCTCATCGCATCCCCGGCCTCCTGCTCCGCTCGGGCGCAGACCCCGGTCCCGTCCGTGTCCCCCGAGCCCACAGGTGGCAGCCGGAGCGCTCTGCGGGGACTGGCTGGCCGGGCCCCGCTGCGAGGCGTCGCTCGCCTGCCACAAACGCCCCGGGAGGGACCGAGGGGAGGCGCGGCCCCGCCATTCCCTCCTCCCAGCCCCCTAAAAGGGAATTCAAGCGTAACCAAACCGGGGATAAGGGCGCGGTGGCCGCGGACGTGCCGGAGCGGCGGTCAGACCCTGCCTCCTCCGCGGACACACGGCGGGATGCGCCGGAGGCGGGGGAGGCGGGATGGGATGCAGGGATGGGATACAGTGATGGGATACAGGGATGGGATACAGGGATGGGATGGGATACAGTGATGGGATACAGGGATGGGATGGGATACAGGGATGGGGCAGCGAGGACGGCCAGGAGCTGTCGGGGGCTGGGCAGAGCCCGCCCGAGAGGCGGGAGGGAAGGGCAGGGGCAGCCTGGGGTGCTGGGACCATCTCTGTGGGTCGCCTCCTCTCCGGATAACCACGTTATTTCCCTGCGATCGTTTCACAGCTCTGTTCCAAGAAGAATTAATTAAGCTAAAATCGCTGTTTAACAGCCCCGTAAGGAATTCTCCGAAGGCTGCCCCGAGCAGGGGAGGCTCGGTGGGTACCCCCTGATCCCAGCCCCGCACGCCCAAGCTGTCACAGCATCCCTTTCCCAAAAACCCTCAGCAGGCACCGGTAGGCAAGAGAAGGTTTATTTACGAAAGATGTTTCAATGAAAATTTCTTAAAAGTTGAAAAAGACGATGCAAGTTTACTGCAGAAATGACTTCAAATATAACAAATTGCACAAAATATTAACACTGATCATACAATATTTCAAAGATTAACAAGCATGTGCTAAAGAAACTGTAGAGTCTAGAAATACCCCAAATATATCTAGTTTACAATTGCTGTACAAAAAGCAGTTATAAATACTTCACATCTAGAAAAAATACACAGAACCTTTGAAATAGACTCTCCCTTACATATAAACAACCTTTGTAGAAAAAAATCAGAAACACCCAATACAAGCCAATCCCCCTGTCCCGAGATATGTTTGAACTAGTACTGGTTAGCACCAACATCTTAGTGTGTCACAAACAGGAGTTGTTCTGTTTTTTAAAAAATAATTTTACTGTTCAGAATTTAATTAAGACCAAACAGACACTAGAAAAGATAACAAAGTATGGTACATTCATAATTTGATGGGAAATGAGTACAGAGGAGGTGGAAGTTGAAAAGCCACGTTGCAGTCAGATGTACAGGGTGGTTTATGTGGTTCTCATTCCTACAAGACTCCTGTTTGTGTCAGTAGAGAATTGCTTTGACCCTGATCTCTCAAACAGTTATGTGCATGATTGATGAAGCCAATGCCAGCAGTATCAGGCCTTTTAATCTATTCATTTTCTTGCCATGTCAAAAGTCAAAACCCTTTTGAAATAAGACACCTGTTGTGAAGTTGTAATAACTGAAATGCATGTTTCCCTAGAATACCTGTATGGAATTGCACTAAAAGGAAAAGAAAAATCATGTTTTCTAAAAGGGAGTCCATGAGAGTTTATTAAAGACAATCTGGCAGGCTCAAGTTTATGGTAATGCAGTGTTTCTACATACAGTTTTAAGACTAGGACAATTATAACTCTTTTTAAAAAAATCTACTAACTTTTCTTGTTAATATTAACACCAATTTCTTTAAGTTAGTAATCTGCCATTACAGGAGCATAGCACCAATTTAATATTTATTGCTGTCGTGTATCCCTACAAATATATTTTCCCAAGGTATTTACAACTGTACAAATATTCACAAAAGTGCAAAATTAAGACTTTATTCTGTGTATTCGTTGTGTTGGGTGTGTTGATTCCCAGGCACCACCGTGATGCTGCCCTGCCTTATTGCTGTGTGCTGGGAGGTCAGAACACCCCGACGTGAGCACAGTGAGCTCGAGGGGGAATTTTCAAACAGTCTTCTCTCCCTCCTCGCTCCACGCTCACCTTCAGCTCCATTCTGTGCTGCAGCCCACTGGGAAGTGTCCCTACACGTCGTTGGAGCCTTGGCTGGTGCAAGAGGAGAAGCTGTCATACAGGGAATCACTCAGGGATTCCAAATTGTCCACATCCTGCCGAGCTGAGCTATTTAAGGAAGCTGCTTCTTTCTTTCCATTTTCTTCCTTCTGTCCTTCAGCCTTGTTCAGACAGTTCTTCTCTTTTTCTAATAAAAGTACATTATTGCTGTTAAATTTATTGAGAGACTCCAGGGAAATTTTAGATACTCTGTTCTGGGAATCTTCTTTTGTTTCTTCAGTTTGCTTCAATTTCTGTAAAAGGGAGGGAAATATTGGAAGCATATTCTTTAAAAAGTTGTCCTATTGTACACCATTAATGACTGTCTTTCCAAAGTTCACAGGGTGAGAGGAAATAGATTGTTAGATGCTTAAATAACTGTTATGATTAAATAGAACATTAGTGCCCATTTTAGGATAAATCATAACTTTAATGATTCTGCTGAGCCAAATAGGACTCCATTTATGTAACACTCAAGTACTATTAATGTCCTAAGTATCAGACCCTGGCTATGCACATGTTAAACATCTCCAGCATCCTCCCAGTAATTTAGATCTTCTCCTGCATGAGTACTTTGAGGGTATGTTTAAAGAGGTATTTGTTTAAGTAGAGTTTAAAAAATACAAAAAGTCAGAGGAGAAAACAGCATTTTCCATAAATTAAGGATGCAAATGAAACTTGCTAGGGAATAGCCTCACATTTTGCATGTATAAGCCTATTGATTTCCACAAACCCAAACCCTCTCTAATAGACAAGAAAGCAACAAGACAGGAAATTACACTGAATGGGGCTGATCCCCACAGACCAGAATCAATCAGATATTGGCCAGGCCTTCTTGGAGAAATGCTGTAATTCTGTGGGAACACTGGACAATGTATTAGCACATTATATTAAAAACACACAGTAGGATTGTACCAGGGTAATTTCATCCCTTTGTTAGCTACTGGTATTTTCAATCAGAGATCTGACCAAGGAATCATTAGGGAATTGTGTAGGGAGCAGCTCAATAAAAATGACCTGCTGTTCATATACAGAGTGTTTCAAAATCTGAGTAACTAACTTCTCTTATAGATCACATTACCAGAGAAATATGGGATAGCATTCAACATTTTACAATCAACATTCAATAACCTCCTGGGCAGATAAGATTCCAGCATTCTGAGATATGCCATCAGAGTGCAAAGCCATTCCTCACTTTTGGTACTGCCATCAGATGGCAAAGACAGAATCAGTAAATTACTGTAAATGCAGGGCATCAATATTTTTGTTTAGCTAGAAAATGAGATGACATTTTAAGCACACTGAAGATATAGCTCGGGCAGGTGTGTGGATGCTGTGGGTCATTACATGTGCAGTTGTAAAGGGTCCTTAGAATTTTCTGAAGAATTCAAGCTTCAAGTCAGTCAAATGTTGTGCACGCTGTGCTGCTTCTGCTTGGAAATCTTTGGTGAGAGGAAGACAAATTGTTACATAGTTTGATTGCTTTTTTTGATGGCTAGTTAGATAAAAATTGAAATGCCAGTCCAATAACTGTTTTTGCTCTGATCTTGTCACATTTCATAAGATGACAATGCATGGATTAGATCACTATTTTTGGAAAATATTTCTAACAAACTTAAGCAAAGCAACAGGAGACCCTCAAGTCTTAGCAAATGAACATTTGCTGTTTGGTGCATTAATTAATCTTGAGTCTGAAAGGTTTTAGGGAATGTTGTGTTGGATTCTAATTTTAGATGACAGTTAAAATTAAGGTCTTCAATATCTGTAATTAAAATGTTTTCTGAGATAGAGAAATATAACTTGGTAATGGGAATGAACACAAATTTAGGACCCTACAATAGAAAATTTTCACAATTTCACCTTTAAATGTTCTTCCCTTTGGCCTCATTTGAAATACTGAAAAAGCTCTTTTACTTCTCTATAGGCCAATTGAGAAAATTCTCAGCCATGGCATCAATAACACACGTTAGCACTTTTTGGTTTTCAGAGTGCTAAACCTAAAATACTTTATTATATGACAGACTAAATGATGTTTCTTTGTCTTTAATTTTCCCACTTTGCAGCTTTTCTTTAGATAAATTGAATGTGAGTAGTTAGCACAGACTTGGGACTGCAGGGCTCAATACTGGAGTTAGTAAGGCCTGTGATAAAACTCTTATTGATTTAAATGGAGCCAATTTCAACTCCTGGGCAGGAGGAGCACAGACTCCTGGAGAATCTGCAGGACAGAGCAGTCTGGGTGAAGCAGCACAATCAGAGGAGGATTTTGGCTATCCTACTGAAGGATGGATTTACACCTCAGGACAGACCAGACTGAATTCATTGGTATATTCTGCATATTTGCAGTATCAATAGTTTTTTGTACCCTTCAAGCACAACTAAGGCTACAATCCTACTTTAATCACACCCTAGATTCTCATTTTGTTTTATAAAGTACATCAGAGAAACTGCAGGGAATAAAAGTAGTCTAAAAATTTTAAGCAAAAACATTGAATCAAGTGAAATTGAAGTGAACCGAAGTCGATCAAAGAAATCTGTTGGCAAAAGATCCTGAGTAGTGAACAGTGCATCTACACTACATCAGGGCTTAAAGGGAAAACTAATTCTAACAGTGGTAGCAAAATTTATCACCAAAACAAGAAACAACTCAGAAATAAGTTAGGGGTATTCCTTGGGCATAGTGTTGTCCTTTTTAGGTGTCCTAGTGCCCAGTTACATCCTTCTGTAAAAAAAACTGAAACTTCCTTTCTTTAACACATAGAAGAAAACTCATGAGCAAAAACAAAACTTTAAGCAGAAGTATTAATGTAAGAGTCTGCACAACCAACAAAACATTTTCTCTCACAATAACAAAACATTTTCTCTCACAATAACATGTACATTCCCGGCACTGGCCAATTTTTTAACCTTGGTGTGTGTCAGAACAGAAATGTTAAAGCAAGTTAAGAATTTTTTGTCTAGTTACTATAGATACAATTTGTAAAAATTTACCAAAGAATGTCTATTTAGAGTCATCCTTAAGTAAGTTTCTTATTATTCATGGCAGTCTTAAAAGCTACTAGATGAATCAAAAGGCAGAAGCAAAACAACTATTGTTAGAATTTGATTGATAAATTGTGTATGTGGTTACGTAGTATCTTTGGTGTTTTTTATGTAGATTTGCTATTGACTGCACCAGAGTCACAGCTATAACAAAGAACAAGGGTTAGCACAAAGACATTAGCATTGCTTATTTTAAAGTAATTAGTTCATTAATGCATTTGAGAGTCACACTAATGTGACTTCTGCAGAGTGGAACGTGAGGCTGGTGTGTTTTACATCCAGGAGAGCTGGGTGAGGTTCGGTAAGAAGTGTAGAGAGCACCAAACCTCTAAGTAACATTTTCTTGTATTTCTCCTGTATCAGGAGTGGCTTTCTGCACACTGAACAGGTGGTTCTGCCACCACAGCAAAGAGAAAGGCTCCATGATTTTGCTCAGTGCTGCTACAAGAGCTAAGATGGGGCCAATGGTACTTGCTCACTTTCACACAGGATCCTTCCCAGCAGCAATGCTTAAAACCATTTCAGCCTTAGAGTGTTGACTTTGCTGCTGACTATTCTGATCTGTTCTGTGAACAAGGTGAGTGCTGCATTTGGTGTGGATGCTATGTTTTCCTAAGTCTTTAGGGAAAAGACAATGACATGTAGTCAGAGATTTTGGTTTACAAGAGACAGGTAAGAGAAAAAGAGGAAAAAAGGCTCAGTGCAGACAAGAACTGTAGGTTTCCACAGTGCCTCTGTAACAGCTCTGGCCCATCACCCTAAAGCAGATCAATGGTTAGCTTGTTTGACTTATCCTAAGTGTATTTTTGTATGGAAAATCTGTACCATTATGGCCTTAGAGTATGGGAAGCATTTGTTGTTCTACTCCACTGTATAGCTGGAGAGCTTCCCATGGCTGGAGTTTCTTACCTGGCAGTAAGGGGTGCCTTGCACCACCTGAGAACCAGCTGTCAGAAGAGGAGAAACTCTTCCTGACATACACAGACATTCATCACGAGCCACATCACTTTGAAATAAACCCATGAGTCATGAATCAGAATAATGTTTCCTTGCTGGCAACATCCTAAAGGGAATAACTAAAACCCATTAGTGATGTAATAAAATCTGGCATGTCACTTCAAGCACAGCAAATTAGGAAAACAAAACTAGCCTGCAGTTACACTGATACATTATAAATAGGTGTTATTCCTACATTAATACATCAAATTAGGTTTTCTGCAAACTGTAAAAATGAGAGGTTACATGTGGGTAGAATGCCTTTTCAGAGCTGTGTGATCAAGGACCAGGAAGAACTGCAGCCCTCCTGAATGGCACAAGGATTCCTCAGGTGTAGTGGGAAGGAGGAGCAGGGAAGGATGGGCTGGTTCACAGGCACAAAGGACCCCACACTCGTGTGCAGGGAAGGAAAGCAGCAGCAAGACAATTTCTTGAATGTGGTAACACACAGAAGCTCTGGTTATCTGGAGGTCAGGCTATGCTCATAAGTCCTTCCAGAGCCCAGGAATAGAAATGAACCATTCTGCAGGATAAATGTATTTTCCAGCTGTCTAAGTTTAGTTAACCAGCACTTTAAAGAGTTCAGAATCAGTTACGAAAAGGAATAAAAAGAACTTTATTTATGTCTCTCATGCATTGGGCAATTTGGTTTTTAGATTAACACAAAAGAAAGAAGGGCATTGCTTCAAGTGAAGTATAACTGCAAAACACTATTGGGTAAAAACAACAAAATTGCTATGAGAATTAAATATAGATCAACAAAATCAATACTTAATTGTATAACTCAAGGTCTTTCATTTCAGATCCGATCTCTAATAGAAGATACAAAGTATGTTCCCTTTTGTTATTTTTAGTTATTGCTCATAACTTTATTGTGAGGAAAAACAATTTTCTAGATTTTTACTTTTTAAAAATTGCTTCTTACTTTGTCTGCATATGCTCAAGGTAAACTTGATCCCTGGAGTCACTATTTCTTATTTTAAATTCACAGTTCTTCCAATTTAGATATCCTCTAACTCCTGTAACTGCTTTGTATTTATGACACAATGGGTCTAAGTGGGATGTGCTGTTGCAGCACCACATAGGCTGCTCATACATAGCCTGTTCAGTGGGACAATTTTAATACATTCACAGCTTCTTGTAGAGCAGCTGCAAGGAGACACAGGCAGTTTTCTGACCAGAGATGTACTGGTGTAACCAGAAATCACTTCTCAGTGAATTCTCTGGTGTCACACGGCTGTTTGCAGTAGAAGGTGTCACATGAAGAGGGCTGGGCAGTGGCTGTCTGTCCTCCAGCCAGGACAGAATGCCATGCAGGCTCCCTGTGCAAAGTGAACCATCTCCAGATCTCACTGGACATCAGGTGAGCAAGTAACACTCTGCAGTGGAAATAGTTACACAGCCACATGCAGCAAACTACAAAGGTGAAAGCTGGAACTGCCCGACCTCTGCTGCATTACAGCTGAGCTAAAAATGGGGCGTTTGAACCTCCTTCTCTTTAAAGCATAACTTTAAATAATAAGATAAGCCTTGCTCTCCAGTGTACATTGTCAGAAGCTTTCATCTATTTTCTGGACCGACAGTAAAATAATTTATGAAATAATGAATCATTTTTCTTTTTTTCTACTTGAGCAGAAATCCCAAAATTATTTTGCTGTAGCAGATAATGACATTCTCAGAAACACACCATCAGATTTCCATGATAAACAATAAGTGCCAGCTTCTTTTGTGGGAAAAAATGCATTGCTAGGAAGCATTTTTAAGTTAATTAGTCTGAACATTCAGCAGCTGATAGGAAAGCCAGATATACATTGGTATGTATCATCTCCTGATGGCATTATGGGTAATGTAAGAATGACTATATAATCAAAGATTACCTTCTGTATTTCAGAGTATAAAAATCTACAAATATATTTTAGTATCACAAGGAACTAAATCCTTTAGTATTCAAGGATTCTCATGATCCTGAATTGTTAGTGAATTACCTTAGAGGAAATACAGCTGATTAGCACAAACTGTGTACAATTCATAGCTGCAGATCTGGACAAAACAGCTATTGCCTAACGAACAGGTGGCTGAGGAGTTGAGACTTATGTTTTCTATATCTTGAATTCTTGTGTGATTTAGGAGATAAAAGAATTTAGTTTAGTGAATTGGGCATTATGCTTTCAAAAGCATAATTTTCATAAAATGATGAGATGACTCAGTACATTCAGCATTCTAATGCCAAGATTACCATCTTCATACATGAATATTTCCTTGACATGACAAGACTGTTTGACCTGATTAGGTTTATACCAAGCCTCTTTGAACTTCTGCATAATTTAATAAACCAGGATGTTGAGATCTGAGTTCCCAGGCTTTTTGCCTTCTCTTCAGGTACAAACTGAATGGAACAAATGTTGTTTTCTCACAGTGCCTCAGAATGGCCACTGGCTGCATCAACTCTGCATGGACAAAGTTTATTTAAAAAGGAATAAGAAAATACAATTCTAAGTGGCAATACCTTGGAAAACGATAACAGTGCTGGTGCTCAGCCAAGTGTGTTGAGGCAATGTATTAAAAAGAAAAGCAATTAAACACCAGTCCTTTCTCCAGAAGGCAAAGCACAGCCTCACTGTTCACATTGGCAGAATCACCGATTTTGCTTCTCACAGAGGGAATCTACCCACTAAAAGCAATGCTTAGTGCAATCAGAAGCTCACCACAAGGCATTAAGGAAGAACTATCCATGGTGAGAAAGGAAGCTATTACTCAGTTTTTAGAACCTGATGGACTGAAAATGAAGAAGAGATGTATAGGATTCACTTAACTTCTCAGAGATCTTTTTAGCTTTACTTGTAGAGGGAGTTAAATAGCAAAATTTTCCTGATTTTTGAGTGATTGAAAAAAATGGCAGTGGAAAAAAGTCATACTGAAAGGTAGGATTGGTGACAAACTTATTGAACCTGACTTAGCCATTTTAAGGTCAATACTCTTCCTTGACAGAATTTTATGAAGGGTTATTTCGACAGTGATAACCAAATGGTACTGGAACTATGCAGTCCTAAATAACTTCACTGTTTCAGTTTTCATCAGGCTCTATTTCACCTCACAGAATTTAAATACACAGAGGTTTGTCCTACTGAATAAAAGTAGTTATCCTTACCTTGATGAAAGTATGGTTGATTGCTTCAATAAAGAAGGGGCTTTATACAAAACAGTGCTACAATTTTATCCTAGACTAGAGGTTTGGTTGATGATTTTTTTTTTCATTGGAATACTTACATGGATCTGAATCCAGGAAGGGAAAAAAGTACAGTTCAAAATTGTTTTTTTAAAAAAATCCAGTACCAAATGAAGCTCTTAAAGATATAGGTTCTATCTCCCATTTGACTGATGGGAAAAAATACTCTCAAACTCGGTAAATGCAGGATTGTTCTCATATAACACATAATCTCATGGACATTTTCAGTAATCAGAGTAATTTTTTCTGTATAGCTGAACTATTTTCAGACTACTGTTCCCGAGCACTAGCTGTGTTCTTACCTGTCTTCATCTTCCACCTTTGGCTTTTTTGAATAAGACAATTCATTTTGGTAGTTACAAAGACACTTATCCCCCTTCTCTCTAGTGATGCCTCAGCTCCTGGCCTGTAATGTCTGTGTGTCATTCGTCTGGAATACTGGAATTGGAAAAATGGAATTGCACTCCAAGACTGTACTGTAAAAGGTAATTGCAAGTGGGTAATGATTTTCCTCACTAGTAATCTTGTCTTTTGTGTACTGGACTAGATTCATAGCCTGTGGCCATCCAGCTGACCTGTGAGTAAAAAGACAGAAGCAGCAGAAAGAGAATCATGGAATAACAGGACTGTTTATGTTGGAAAAGATCTTCAAGATCATTGAGTCCAACCACTGAAGAAGCAAGATTATGTGGCAGGATCAAGAGGAAATCAGCAGGATGACAAAAGCATGTAGAAATGATTCCCCCAGCTATAAAGACTGGCTTGCTATGGGCATGAAGAGGGCTGTGCTGTCTGGGGGAGAGTTCAATGTGTGAGAATCTCTGCTGGAAGACCTGCAGAGGAAGGAAAGGAAAGGAAATGTCCCTTCTGGCAAGTTCTCAAAATGATTCAGGGAGGTAGTTTAAACAAAGGAGTGAGTTCCACAGAAAATAGAGCTTTTTTATTTTTAGCCTCTGAGGAAGAAGGAAACTTGGGAAAAGTAGTCTTTCCAGACCCATCAGTTCCCCTCTGTGTGACCACCAGAGAGGGAGCCTTCATGTCCCCAGGGCACACATCAGAACTAAAGCTCTTCCAAGCTCTCACCAGGAATATAGAGGCCAAAATTTTAGAAAATTCTGAATTAGCTTGCTTAAACTCCAGTCCAACAACACAGTTTATTTTAGGAGCCTGAAGCTGATATTTCCCTTTCCACTTCAGATTTTAATCAACTCTGTGTAACTGAGATTTTTTACCTCTAATGATTCTAACAAAACGCACTGCCCTTTCTTTTCCCTTCTGTGACACCTGGCTTCTGAAAGGCACTGCTGAAACCCAGTGGGTGTGCTCTCCTCTGCAGCTTCCCTAAGTGAGGGTTAGGGGCTGGGGCTGGCAGTCCTGCACGGGGATAAATGCTCCTGGAGGAGCAGGGGAAGAGGCAGAGCCCAGGCTGCCTTCCCAGTACATCTGCAGCAGCCTGAGCCACATGCACACTCTTTTCTGACTGTGCAATGAGACCAGGGAAGTTCCTTTGTAATCAGAGAAAAGTGGGACAGGATAGATGCAAATAATGATGCTGGTTATGTGACTGTGCTTGCCACATTTCCAGCTGAAGTTAAGAGCTGCGTGGTTTTCAGCACTGATTCAAGCAAAGCATGAACTGCAGATGGAAACCTATGTTTTAAGTTCATCTGCTATCAAATCCTACATAACAGTACAGTTATTTACATGGACTTTCTAAATTTATGCAAACAATTTATCTCTGCTGTAGGGCAGAGTATTTCAGGGACAGCAGCACAACATGCACAAAAATCCAAGACAGAGTTTCAGGCACAGGCTGCAGAACCAAATTAAAGTAGAAGGATAAATCCTCTCTTGCAATTTTTAGTTCATTTCAGTACAGCAAGTTGTATCAATAAAAAGCCTACAGTATAAGTCAGCTAGAAAATAAATGCTATGAAGGATGTTCCATTTTATGTTGTTTGAATTTGATTAGTGATTAGTCCTGGTGGTTAAACCACATGGGAACAGTAATCAAGGGCTCTCTACAGCAATTCTGTAACAACTGGAAAACACTGTTGGCTCATGTCCTATTCCATGATGGGATATTAACCTAAAATCTAATTAATATATGAATGAATTACGTTTCTAGAAACATACTATATTATAATCAATTTTAAGTGAGTTCCTAACAGGAGATAAGATGAAGAAAAAGCTGTAGAATTACCAGAGGCTGATAAATTCTGTTTACTGTGACTGATGATTTTTATGGAGGATAATTTTACAATCCATCAAACTTTTGTCAGTTCAAGAATCATGCTGCCAAACGTATGCAGTAAATTAATTTTTAAATTTACATATTTATTAAAAATCTTATTGAAAACAGCAGGAAGTAAGGCTTGTTTGAATAATAAAATAACTTGTTATTCTACTGGAAAGAAAACAAAAACCTCCAACCTTCTATTAAGATGATTTTATAGCAAGGCAATAATTATAAACAACAACATGAATTAGTTAACCAAACATTGTATTAAATAGCCAACCCAAAAATTAATCAAGAATTTAGAAAACCTTTTTGGAAGATAATCAGGTAAAAAAAAAGCAATTTAAAATCTAAGAAATTAATGGCTGAGTCTCAGGTGTGCTGGAGGACAGGTTTTCTAATCCAGGCTGGATTCCTGGGGAAACCCTGGGGAACTGCAGGTGTCTGCCTGTGGCTGAAGGAGCCGAGGAGGAGGAGGAGGAGGAGGAAGGGATGTCAGCAATGCTCCCATGCCCGTGGCCACAGGGAGGTGCCCACTGGGATGGGGGATCTTTGGTCTCTTCCCTGCAGTTTTCTTTGGCTGCTCCTGACATTGAGGCCAGCCATTCACATTTTTAAAACATCTACTTTGTACAAAGTGCAGGGAAAAGGCAATTCATGCCTGAAATGCTGATGGCAGGTAGTAGTCCTTTTTTAACTCTAAAGGATGCTCAGAAAGAAACATTGTTCTTCTATTATTAGGAGAATTAAGAATTAGAACTATTAGAAATAAGAATTTAGAATGAAGCAGAGCAATGCTGGGCACCAAGATGACCACTGCTACAGATGCAGAGGGAAGCTCCTACAGGCAGGATGCTTATAAATGTTGAACTTGCCTCCTCACTGAATTAAAGCAGTGATATCCATTTTGATTAACATGCATATCATCTGGCTGTGATCCGAGGGGAATTTTAGTTAATTTATGGATTTAGATGTGTTTACTTCATCTTTCAGAAACGAGTACATCTGTTTCTGGTCATGAGAAGCTCTATCCTACTTCGTGGCTCAGCCAGGCATACAGAATGTGTCCCACTGGGATCTGGCAGGAGGCATTAATGCTTCCAAACTCTCTGTGAGGGGCACAGCCTCCAAACAGAAAACTCAAGGACAAGTGCTGGACAGACCTTTGCCTTTCCACCTTCAGCTTCCCAGTAAAACTCAGCTTAAGCATCTAACAGGACCTGAAAGGGTGGTAACTCTTGTGCTGAGCACACCTGGGCTGTAAAAGGCCCTTCCTGGGCTGGGAGGTGATATTTTGGCAAGGCTTTCGAGGCTTTTTCAGAGAAAGAAGGCACAGAGAAAAGATATATTGGGAACTCTGGTTTTGTGGGTTCTACCCCCCCGCTCTGGCTGGGAGAAAAGCTTTGTTGGGGATGACTGAAGAAGGAATTTCGTGTGAAGAAGCAGCATAGGCTCCTGCAGGGAAAGAATAAAGTAGTGGTTTTTTACATTGATTTTGCTGCCATTTCTGTAGAAAAAGAGAAATGTGTGAAGTGATAGCTGCCACATGACTGTATCTGTTGGACAAATGCTTTAGGAGATTTATTGACCTTAGCAATGCAGAAGTGTTACTGCAGTATCAATGCTGCAACTGCAGTGAGATACTGGTGATATAGAGCATGTTCCTATGCCTAAACCACAGATTGTAATATTGTTAATATAATAGGCCACTAGGAGGACTAAAATACAACTGGAATTCATGCAGACACATCGTACAGCTAATATACACTCACGTTTTGAATGCCCAAAGATGATACAAACAGAAAACCTGGATGAAAATACAGAACAAAGCAGTTGCCAGCCCCTACCAGTGAATGAATAATTTGAAAAAGTGTTGCTGAAAATGAGCAGGCATTTAATATTTATCAGCATACAAAAAACCCTAAACTTTTAAGTGTTAATTTCTTCAACATCTTAGATTATTCAGGATTCAAATATTCATAACAATGGAATAAAAATTTTCTCCATGACAGGCATGGTTAGGAGCCCTGTATGGACAGCAGGACTGCCAAAGGTGGTAGAGCTCTGCCCATGCAGAATTCTTTGCAGAATCAGGGTGTGAATTTTCTTCTGACATTCGGAAAATTCCTCATCAGAGGAGCAATGTGTTTATGGTTTGCCCTCGTAATGCAAGATCCCATCTTGAACAAGAATGCTTGATGAGAATATTAAGTGATAATGATTATTTGCTTAGTGCTGCTATGGGGCCTTCAAGGCCCTCAAAGCAGCCTGCTAACAGTACTAGATTAAATTCCAAATGCAGCTGGAAGGTATTATTTATATTCTTTATTTAAAAATGGGGAATTTAATAGCAAGAGAGGCTTAGCAATTTGGACATTCAACCAGAACATCATCCCTATCTCCACAGTCCTGCACTCTTGTCTGTTAAGCTTTTTGTCCGAATTTGAGAATTTTTTATTTGCAGGCAAAAATTTCTCCATGGAAAGGCAGAGGCCAATTCTCTCAGTTCTCACTAGGGAGCACCTGAAATGCTCTTCAACGTACAGAACCTGGCATTTAATCCACTGAACGTGGTAGTTAATCAAATGTTTTGCACAGACTTTAGTAGAGTTTGGATCAGACTCTTGATGCATTAGAGAGATAAATTATTTAACTTACTGAGTTCCCCTAGAAACAAAATATTGAGCTGAAAACAAAGCTAACAAACACCAAATGGGATGCCATCTGCTGCAATGAACAGAACATGACCAGTTCCCCTCATGCTTGAGATTTCTCCAAAATACAATCTGAAATACGTTTGTTCAACTCCCAACTGTCTCACAGAACTGGCTTAGCACAGGTTAGCAAATGCTAGTGCCACCAGCAGCAGCAAGGCAGGCTATGCTGTATCAATTGGAGTAATTGATGATTTCAGTCCTGTTGGACTGCCCTGTGTAAACCCCCAGGGTTTTGTGCTGTCCTGAGCCTATGGAACCTAGGGAGATGTTTGTCTTAATGCCATGTGTCCTGGACTCTCAGGGGGTTCTCCCCCTGAGTAAATATGAATGGTAATTATCCACATGATGCTGCATTCATAAATCTGGATTTTTCTCTCCTTTGACATCTGGATTCCATGCCTACAGGAGAAACAGGATATGGAGGCAACAGTTCCACTTCCCATAGATATCTCCCCCAGGAATGGCACGAGATAGCTGCAATCCCAAGTCCCTGCTCGGTATGAAAGTTTTTGGCTGTGGAGGAGAGAGAGTGGGCTCCCCAACACTTTCACAGGAACAGAAGGACAGCGCTGAGCTAAAAGCAGAGCTTGTGACGCCTGTGGGTGACATCAGCCTTAGCCCCCTTTCCTCTTCCCGAGCACACTAATTGGGCAGCCAGGCAGCTTTTATGGAATGGGAGGGAGAAACCCAGCAGGATTTTCCTTGTAGAACCAGACAAGAAGATAAATGCTTTCCTACCTAAATTTCCTGCCCAGCCAGGCACTTCATCTTCTCATATCACCAGGACAAGTGATGAAACTGCCACAAACAAACAGAAGCTGCAAAGACAATTCAGTCTTTAGCCGTCAGTCAGGAAGGCTCCAGCCCTCACATCACACAGCTTCTACTTGGTGGCTGCTGTCCTTGGCTTGCTCGGCTGCCTCTGTTTTAACACCGTGCCACTAATGATGTCATAACACAGCTTCCATGTTTTCACAATGGATTTCATTTGTAGAAATGCTGTATTAGAAATGTTGAGCTCTTTGTAACCTGGATTGCCATACTGGTTTTAGGAAACATTAAAAGATAGGATGATGTTCCTATAATAGTGATGGTAAAAATATTCTGTAAAATGATGCAAATGAAAGTTTTAGCTTTTTACAGCTGCCCATACACTAATGTTATGGAAAACGCAATCAGGAAATGGATTTAAAAATATGAAGAATTTCATTATGATATGATCTTAATGGGAACACAGTAGGACCAGATTAGAAATGCAGAGTATTTGGCCTTCCTTTTAACTTGGGGAAATGTCTGCTGTCGTTCCATGCCATTGCCCACAGAGCCAATGCACAGCAGCAGGATGTTACAGACCAAAATTCTGCCAGTCAGAGGGAGAATGTCTAAACCAATTTTCAAGCACCTATATAAACTCCATGATTTTCACAGGATCCAAATAACATGAATCAGTCAGAGACATCAGCAAAAGTTACAGATTTGTAGCACCTTTGAAAACTGGGAAGCTGAAGTGCCTAGATATCCATTTAGGCACAGCCATTAAGGAAAGAAGCATGAAAAAACCCTGACCTTTATTTTTTACTGATTAGAGGCCATAAACAAGTCTCCTCTTAGTCTATGCAGAGAAAAATAATTTTTGTAAGAGCAACCAGGAAGCATGTGCTGTCTGCTTTGCTATTTCTGCTCCTCAGTTTCAGGCATTGCCTGAAAATATTATACATTTCAAATCTACTTTTTGTCTCATTATATGTGTTACCAACAAGTTTCCCAATGTGGTAACTTTTTTTTTCTTTTAGGAGTAATATCATAGACAATTACTGCACAGTTAACATTTTAATTTTATAATCCACAGCACCACACCCCATTCATATTTAATCTCTTCTTTTCCACCCACTTCTGCTTTACTCTTCATCCTCCCAAACCCATCTGAGACCTTGTTTTACAGTTTGCTTTCAGAGCATTCAGTAACCCATAGGATATGTGCATATGTAATAGGATGTCAGAAAAATCACTTTAAAGTGTTTGACTGCAATTTTTCAGATAGTAATCACTCGGGGTTTGATTTGCTGAGAATAACACTAGAGTAGCTAAGAGAAGGTATTCAGGCTACAATTTCTTACAGTAGGTAAAATTTTTAGTGACCTCTATTAATGAGGAGGCAAAGGATAGAGAAATTGAGAGAAGGTGGCACTAATGGGAGCAGAGCCATCAGGTTGTGTCTCAGGCACTGATGGATTGATGAGCAGCTCAGGCTGGCAGGACTCTGACATGTGCTATGGAAACTTACATCACTAATTAGACATTTAAATTATGTAACTACATCTTGTGAACTTCCCAAAGTTCCCTGTGTCACTTATTGCTGCTAAATATGCTAAATAATGTTTGTTTCTCCCATCAGATACAAACATCACTTTCCATTAAATTAATATGAATGCTGCAGAAGCCTGAAACTCATGTATTGGGACCTAAAATATAGTAAGAGATAAAATATTACAATTTGGGACCTGCTATAAAGTAGAATGTTTGAACTAGCAAAAAATATTTACCAATATTTTCTTAAGGTTTTAGAGAATCCATGCGTCATACTGCACAAAATCTAGTATAACTTATCATTTCAATAAAAGGAAATCAATTTTGGGAAAGGCAAACAGCTAGTGGAACAAGCTATAAACACCAAAAAATTATTTCAATATGTTTTTTGTTAATATTTGACATAAAATTTGCCTTCTTTTCAAAGACCATGTTGATTAGGATATTATTGTCATGTGCATATGGAAAGAAAAAGCATCTTCTTAATAATAGAAATAATTTGCCAACATTTTCTCAGTATATTGCCACAATTCCTGCTACCATCATCAGTGTAACTTACTCCTCATGTATTCTCCTCGATACAGAACCCTCACACTAAAAGATCAGTCATTTCCCACCCTTCTCTGCGTGATGTTTGAGTGCTTTATGCAAAACACATTGCTGTTATAGATGGGGAAAGCAAGTTTCAGCTGGAAAAACAATTCACAAAAATATTACAGCATTATTCATCTCATTTAACTCTGCTAATCACATGGTCCTCTTGGAGTCAAAATATTTTCCAGCTTCAGAAAACAAACAGCTCACTGAATACACCTCTGTGCCCTACTGCTCTTATCTTGATTGAGTCAATCCAATGTTTATTGGATCCAATCTATTTTCCAGCTTTATTACTAATATAATTTCTACCATTACAACAATTACACTATCTCACACTTTTACCAATATTTATCATTTGTTGCTGTTCATGTGTCCTGAATTCCATTTTGGCTCACAGTATTATTATAATATTCCTATTCCACAGTGAGAGAAATGAAACCTGCAGCTTTATTTCCAAAGATGGGGGACTGAAAAGCGCCTGGTTACAAATGGCAGAAACATGAGTGCACTTTGGGCCATGCTGCAAATCACATCAGTTCCATCTGTCAAACCTCTGAAAAACAGCCCAGAACATTTTCCACTCGGGGAAATCACTAGCAAATTATACTTTCATTCTGTATGTACTTTTGGTTCTTACTAGACTAAAGGATCTTCCTACTAACACCTAAGAGCCCCTGTGCCTATTAAATCCAGATGGAATCTCCAGTTATAGAGGCAAATGGACATTGGATGCTGGGGATGTGCCTGCAGTGAGCAAGGGGGGTGGGCAGGGACTGAAAGAGTGGGGGTCTTACCCACACCCTGCTCACTGCAGCTACTCAGCCCTGCTGAGAAATGACCTGGGGTGCCCAGGCCATCAGAGCTGTGACAGGGCAGACTCCCTGTAAATGAGCTCTGCACTTCTCTGCACTGCTCTGTGCTGTTCTGCACTGCTCTGCCCTGCTCTGTACAGCTCTAAACTGCTCTGCACTGCTCTGTGCTGTTCTGCAATGCTCTGTGCTGTTCTGGACACTCACACACAAGCAGCTTTGGGCCCACTCTCAGGGACTCTGGCAAAAGAACTTCAGGGCTTTTTGGGACATCTGGGCCAGTGTGTGATGTGGTTATGCAGCTCCTATATGCTGAAAAGACAAGCTTCTCTCCGTAATTTGAAATTACTTGCTGAGATGGTGGGATATGGGGTTTCTGCTCCAGTGACCAAGTTTTCCTACTCAGAAAGGGCAAAGTTCTCCCCTCCTCACAGTGCCAAAGGGATTCAGTGAGCACAGGGCTCCAGCTGTGGCCACAGGACATCTTGGTGTGCTGCTTTAAATCTCAAGCCCAGACATGTGCATCTGGCAGCTGACAAGCCCCAGAGGCAGGGTTCAGTGGGTGCTGGGAGTGACTGGGGTGTTTAGCACTCAGTGACACGGGGCCAGAGGCACTGGGACTGCACCTACATGCCCAGCAATGCCTGGAGTCCTTGGCTTCCCTGCTTTCCACTTCCTCCACTCCTCCTCTCAGACTCACATCCCAGCCATTCTCCTTCTAGCCTTGCACACCATGTGTTTTAAATGCCACACAGCCTGCTCTCCTATGCCAAACACTTTCTGTCCCTTGCTGATACCCAGATACTCTTAAAACTATGTGCTAAAAGAAATTTGAGTTAAAATGTCGCCACCTACCCATCCCCATAAATACACTAAACAAACATAAAATAGCCTTTATACCAGCTGGAGGGCTAGTCAGAATGGGCTTTGGTGGCACCATCCTAAAACTACTGAGGCCATTAATGCTAGAAGCAGAACTGCTTCAGCAGATAACAGCTTCCAGGATTTTTTTTTAGGGTTATGTTTTCCCTAAAAATGTCCCTTGCATACCATTAAAAAGTCATTTTCTCTGGTGGACACTGCGTTCCAAATGTCTTGTCTTGCCAAAGCCTTTTAAAAACTTAAGAAAGGTATGGAGAATGCTATCAGGTTCCATGCTGAGCCACTCTCCATTGCATAATTTTTTACTAAAACTCTCAGCAGCATAAGAAACCTCAGCAGTTTCACCTAGAAGGCACAGGGAAAGAAATGAGGCTCCTATAACTGCAGCTTTTTACTGTTGCCAAGCTAGCTCCTCAGGCTGGCTGTAAGGATGTTCTTCCACACCACACAACATTTCTCTTAAGTGATGAGTGTCAAGTGAGGCTTTGGTCCCAGAAGACTGCCTAGTTAGGCTTCAAATTGCTTGTTTTGCTGTCTCTTCACTTTACTTTTTGGGGGCAACTTTGATGGCAAGGTATTAGAAACAATAATGACCTCATTGGGAAAAAAAGGCTTGGAAGCAAAATTTAGAATGTGAATTTGTCCTATGGAGGGGGAAAAATGCAGATATGAGTGATTTGTTGATGTCTGCAGATCTCTTAGACTATTTCTAATTTAACACGACCAAATCAGATTTTAGGCTAGAAAAAATGTGTTTAATTCTGCATTAGTCCCATGGGTGGTATGGTCAAATCTGCTTTCTTATCAGACCATGCTCCTGTGGTTTTTGTCACTTACATTGTCAAATACTCCTGTATAATTTCCCTGACAATGGGTCTTACATCAACTCAGCAATTACTCAGACAGTCCCTGCTTTGATGGCACAAGTATTGCATCACTCATCTGAGAATCAAACCCCCTTGATTACACAGAAAGGAAATTTTGCAGCCCCAAGCCTGTCACTGGGAAAGTCCTACTGAGGCAATTTTGACAAATGGAAATGTGCAGCTCAAAGGTCCCTACAAGGCCACACTCAGGGATCACATAGTGGTGCTGAGTATTAATACTACCAAATATTTACATTACTAGATCACTTCGTCAAACATATGCAATGATTTGTTATATTCTTTCTTTATCTGAAAGAAAAGCAACGATCTTAAAACACCAAACATGGATGAATCAGACTGCAGACTCATTTCCCATCTCTGGATTGTACAATGGCAGTTTCTTCCTTAATATCCTAGGTTCATCAGGGCTAGGAAAACAAATAAAGCTGATTCCCTCCCCACCTCATCATGTTCCTCTCTCTTAAGCCTGGCAAGAAAAATAGCAAAGAGGAGGTGAGGTTTCTGTGCTTGATATGAAGTAAACTAAATGATGCAATTAGTACACAGAAACCTACTATCCCCTAATTTCTACATTTGGTCCAGCCCATTAGATGTTTTCTCTTATTGTCAAGGGACCTCTTCTACCTTCCCTTACCTTCTGGAATAATAATTTGTAAGAGCTGCTTCAAACTCTATATCTGCAGTAACACACACATTGTACAAAACAAGCTAAGACCAAGGTCATCAGGAGCATTTGATGTTTTCTTCTGGTTGTAACATGACATAGGTGTTGCTGTCACCAATTTACAGACAGCAAAACAGATCCTGCTGGGCCAGCAAAATATCACCCAGGGCTGCCCCAGCTGCAGGTATTCATGTTATTATGAAAGTAAAAGGAAAACAATTATTTCGTGCTCACTAGAGTGTGCACTGAGATGTGATTTCACTCTCCCAAATACAGATGGTAACTACAATAGCTGATTTTATTAAGTTTCCCATAGAGGAAAGTGTGGGGAAATGTTCATATTTTTAATTTTGAGTTGAAAGTCTGGTATTCAGGATAAGGCAGCTTCTGGTCGGGGAAACGAAGAAAGTAGTTCCACAGGGCAATACCTCCTTTCCAGTTTAAAGTCTTAGGATACAGCTCTTCCCAAGTGCTAATTGGACTGAAATCATTATCTTAGGCTTTTCCACATGTGATAAGCAGACTCCCTCCTTAAGCACATCTGATAATGTGGAAAAAATTAATTCTCTGTGAAAGCAGAGTGCACATGGTCTCCTCAGAATTATTTCAGATACCTAAACATAGAGAGTCCTGCTTAAAAAGAGACTTAATTCAAGAGCTGAAGAGCTTCTCTCTTTGAGAGCGAGGCACCTTCAGAAAGGGTCTCAGAGAACCCAAATCCAGCACACAGACTTTTCTGGCACATTCTCCATGGTCTGCCTAAAGAGGAGGACAGTGCAAAGTACCCAGTGTGCTGCCAGTTCGTACCCCAGCTCAACTCTTACTGATCTCTGTAGGAGAAGAGGCACAAGGAGAAGCAGCTCAGGCCTTTCTTTATTTCCCCCTCACTCTTGTTTAGTGCAGCCTGCAGAGGTGTCTGGGCTGCTCTAAGTGATGCTGTAATTCAGCAAGGCTGGAACACCCTCTCTACTATCAGCTTAATGCTCGGAGATCAGAGATCCTCGAGGATGGCAAGTGTTGTGCAATTACCAGACTTAGTCTTGCTTCTAGTCCTTTTGTGGGTATTCTCTCTGCTAATAGGAGGCTTGTGAGCACAACAAGTCAATCATACAGCATTAACTCCCAATCAGCTTACTCAGCTGTAAAATCCTTGAGTTTATCTGGGAATGCCGCCAGGTCAGTCCTATTTGTAAGTGCAGCCTAAACAGCAGCAACATCTCTAATTTCTCCTTGGCCTGTATTTGCCAGCTCTCTCTAATGTCTACTTGAATTTCCAGACACGGGGATTTGATCTCATTCATGAATCATCTGTTCCACATATCCAAACTCTGCCATGGTGGATATGGCCATAACTTCACACTGCACAGAGAAGAATCTTCTGTTAAATGAGTCCCCCAGTTCAAGTGCCCTGCAATTAACAAGGTAACTGTGCCAGAAATGTAAGATTCCTTATGTATCTTGTCATTACTAAAGGAAATTAGAAACTTCTGATGGATATGAACTCCTTCCACGAGGGACTTTTTCTTTAAAGGGCTCAAGTCATGCTTTGAATCCCAAGCAAGGTGACTTCAGTTGAGTAATAGGGACAAAAGAGAGCAAGAAGGGCTGTATTGCAGAGTAGAAGTATGTGATGGTTGGTTAAGGACAGAGTAGTAAACATATTTTTCATAATTCTTTGGGAC
Source organism: Sturnus vulgaris (assembly GCF_052056855.1). Lineage (NCBI taxonomy): Eukaryota > Metazoa > Chordata > Aves > Passeriformes > Sturnidae > Sturnus > Sturnus vulgaris. The sequence goes on from NC_142249.1 coordinate 34,787,181, forward strand.
CATAAGGATGACTAAGTAATAAATTCTTTGACCAACTCAGTTACTTCTCCAAATGGTTCTTGTTTGAATATAAAATACGTTAATAAACAATGGGTCTGGGGAAGGGAAATTCATCTTGTTTTCTGAATTCGTGTAAGAAAAAAGTCACTTGAGCTTTTAAAGTCTAAACAGTAAATTAACTGATGAGATATGAAATAATTTTTTCACTGCATAAACGTGGTAGCAGTCATGATGTTGGCAAAGTGCTCAGGGCACTCCCAGTGTGCAAGGAACAGGAACAGCTGTTTAATGCAGGGCTCAGTGAAGTTTCACTGACAAGGTGTCTCCCCTGGGCTGGCTGCAGTGGACTTTGGATCAGGTGCTGAATATATTGTCTTAAATCAGAGAAGTTATTGTTCAAATAAAAAGAATTCATTTGATACATGTAAAAATGAATGTTTCTTGTTTGGAAAATCCTACATGAGGAAAATACACCACAGTCGTTAATTTAAGTGGAAGTTTTCTGCTGACAATTCAATGCATTTTATTTCTTTCTTTGAAATTATGATTTGCTGTTCTCATCCAAAATTCTGCAGTGTGCCAAAGGATGACATAATTTCAAAATATGATTTTCTGGTCAAAATAAAAGTAACATAAAATTGGTCTTAATGCCAGGAGAATTTAACCAGGATTCTGTTTAAGACTGTAGCAAGAAGTATTTTTCCTTTCAGTGTCTAAAAGCCCTTTTTGATCCCCTAAACTGTCCCTGCAGTGCCCCTTCATCACGGTGATGGCCCATCAGTTGTTTCTCTTCTGAAGCTCCTGTACAGTGCTTTTCTTGCTGATGAAACTTGCTGTGTATAAACTTTGGAGTTAATGCTGGTGAATGCATTGGCTGAGAAGGAGACAAATCAAGTGACAAGTCTGGGCTAAGAGAGTTTCCTGACTGCCTCATTAGAGCCCCAGTCTGAACCACTGCCATCCTGGAGCTGTACAGCCCAATTTAATTGGGCTCAGAGACTGCCTCAGCACATTTGCTCTTCAGAGAAGCACTGTAAACTCATTTTGCCCATCATGATGCTTTTTTGACACACATCTTTTGTTTTGTTTTTTTAAAGGCTTGACAAATGCCAGTTGGGAATTAAATTCAAAGCCTGTATGATTTCCTTTTTCAATATACCAAATATTTTGCAGGAAAGCTGCATTATTCTCCCCCCAAAAATTATATATATATATATTTTTTTTTTTAAATTGTTGGCCAAAAGTGCCTCTGTCTCTGCTGTCCTCTTCTTTTTGGGGGTAATGTTGCAGATCACACAGCTCTGATTTAAATAGACTGTGGATCTTCTTGGGTTGGACAAACTACAGCTCAGAAAAAATTTGCTGTGCTGGTTCAGACAGGGAGTTCAGGGCAACCTGCTTTTCATGGTTACTTCCTCTCATTTGTCATTCTGAAAAGTTTAATCCTAATAGGAAAATCTCTAGTGCTTTATTGAGCTTTAGCTGTTCAGGGAGAGGCACTGCTGTTTGGAGAGTTATTTCAGATCCTTAAAAACTAAACTCAAGAGCTCCCCAACATAATGCATGAAAAATGCTGTGCTGGCTGAGCTACACCTGATGCCATTTAGTTTAATGATGGAGTTTTACAGGATCCCAAGGCCTGTTCAATGGGCTTTCTTTAGGTTTTGAGACTGATTTGGTATTTTGCAGAGATGTCATATACAAGGAGTACATGAAAAGAATTAATTAAAAGTAGATGCAACTTTAAGTCACTTTTCTATACTGGAACCAAATCTAATTGCCCTATTAATAGCAGAAGACCTTGGCCTTCAGAAGGCAGAACTGATTTTTATGTTTTTTTTTCCATATATATATACACACATATATATATATGTGCACACGTATATAATTTATCTCCTACACATAATTAAATGATGAATTTCTGGATGTTCAAGATGAGGAATTAATTGGATGCTCAAATTATTTTCCTGCATGTATCCTTTTTAACACCCTTCTGCTGCCTTTTTCGTTTTTTTTTTTTTTCCTTCCCAGCTATGAAGCCAGATTATTTTAAATTGTTCTTTCTAATATGACCCACATATATTGAAATTAAATCATATTCTGGGTACTAATGAAATTGGGTTAATTGGGAAATGAGGCACATACATTTCAGGATTTTTTTTTTTAAGTTTGTGGTCAATTTAATATTCAGTTAAGCAGGATTTTGATGCCAACAGAGTTGAAGAAACAGGGCTACTGCCATTTTGTTCTTTATATTCCTTCTGTATATTTGGCCCAGATTCCTGAAAGCTCTAAGACTCTAACTTTGGTTAACCATCTCTGAAGTTGCAAGGCACAGACATTTCCTGAAACTGAAAACTGGGGTCTGGAAAGTGATAAAAATTCTTTTTCATTTATGCACTACACCAGTAAATCACAAACCAGCAGCTCCCTCATTTTCTCTACCACCTTTGTTTATAGTGTAATACTCCCAAAATGTGCTGAGTGCTCTACACAGAAACAAGAGAGCTTGTGCCTAAACAGAAGAGCTGGGGAAACAGAGTGAACATGGAGGCAAAATGATTACACTGCATCACACACGAGTGTCTCTGCTCTCAAACAAATTGGCTTGTTAGATCAAAGGAGAGAGGGAATGGAGGGAGATGATGAGAGGAGATGGCATGACAACACAGGAGGAAAACAACAGGTTGAAAAGTTCCTCTTCAGGGTTGCTGAGACTGTGTGATGTCAGTTCAATACAGAAAAGGAAGTGAATTCACATGAAGTAAGTGGAGAAAGCAAATTTATTTCTGTTTAGCATCAAGGTCAACCCCTCAGATCTGGATCTTCATCAAAATAATGTTTAAAACCATCAAATCTGTAATTCCAGAGATAACACCAAGATTTCAAAAGAGATCAGAAGATAGGTGATTTCCATGGCATAATTTCATTTGAATTTTCAGGAATATTTCTCCAGAGTTTTAAGTCATTTAATACATGTTGTTCTATATAAACTATCTAATTATATGTGAAGTATCAACCTTAAAAGATAAATTCTGTGTTTACTTGCCAGCTTTAAATTTCAACTCCTCACTAATGATGGAGTACAAGCACTAGCCTGTCTCTACTTGTCAATTTTGTAAGTCTAATTCTGTGACAAGTGAGCATTCAAATGTAACATTCTGTTCTAAAAATATTCAGATCTTTATTCTTCTGCAGGTCATGTCATTTTTTTCAAGTCTGCCTGGTTTTAGTAATCAATCAATCAACACACGGAGGAAAAAAACAAAAGGGAAGTAAAAATAATAATGAACAAAATGAGAATATAAAAATTACAGTAACTCACACTTGGGCTCCCCTTGCTCTTGCTGTCTTTACTGGAAGCTCCACTCAGCTGTTCAATTAAACTGTAATGTGCTAATTGTTCAGGTCCATCCTCTCCAAAATGGCCATAGAGACTGTGTTGGTATAAATCCAAAATCGACATTGGGTTCCCCAAAAACGACCTTCTCTGACTTTGTTTTTCTGGCACAGCTGCAAGAGATGTAACAAATTATGCCAGTCTACATGGTTTTTGATGTAATTTTACAATTTTAAAATGTATTTAAATTTGTAAGGTATTTGAAATTCAATGCAATAGAAACATTAAAAATGCTAAATTCAAACTCTCCAATGCATATACAGGGGATTGTTCACACTTAATGTTTGGGCTGGAGGAGATAGTACAAGACAGACAGAATTAATTTCCTTTCTTTTCAAATTATAGACAAGGTGGTTAATTTGGGGGATCTTCCCACTTAATTATTTGCAGCAAGGTTTTGTTCTTCTCTTTTAATAGACTTACATGGCAGATGTGCTAAGTTCCTTTAGCATACCCTTCAATTTGGCTGTACTTGGGAGTTCTTTCCTTTTCACTGCATTTTATTAAATTAATACAACCGCATAAAAAGCACACAACTAAGGTAAGAAAGTGGTGCTTGTTTTATATCCTGCTGTAGCACAACAACATTAGGAATAAAGCCCTGGTTTCCAAAGCCCTGAAAACTCATTCAGAAGAACAAAATAAAACCAGGGGAATTTTCTGCAGCTTCATGAAAGCACACAGGAGACAGATGTTTATGTGAACATTAAACTCTTTCCTCACACTTCTTGTTACACAAACTTCAACTCTGCCTTATAACCTGCAGCCTTAGGAGAGCATCTACCTTCAATGCCTCTAACAGAATCACATCAGGGTGGAACCAGTTCATGAGATTGAAATCAAAACACTTTTGTGGTTGGAAGAGAAGGATCTGGAGTATTTGGCATATTCCCTGTTACTCTACTGACCTTCTCCATAACATTGGGCAATGCACTGGGAATCTCATGCTAAGCCCATTAAATCAACAAGTCTTATCATTGACTTTTAATAGCCTTTGCATTGGGCACTCAGTCTTTCTGTTCCCTGCTCATAAATGGAAAATGAAAAGCACTCCAACATTATAATTGGGCAACCAGTGAGTTTGGGGACTCGGCTAATAAATGTAATTATCTCTTCATATAAAAATATTCTCTGTGGATTGGTTTGCTAGAGCCCCTGCCCCAGCCTCATGTGGATGTTTTGAGGTTATATCACTTGTGTGCATAAAGACACTGAGACCTTTGAACACAGAAGGGGATAAAGTATGATTGTTAGTACCATGAGAGAACAGCATTTAGAGAGCACAGAACAGAAACCCTGACTATGAGGAATGAGCACAGCAGAAATACTTTTGCAATAATGTGTCATAATCTTCTATTTGTCTCAATCACAATTATCTATTTTATTCCCTTACTGGCTCAAAAGGGAGGCATATACACAAAATTAATGAATCTCTATATAAAATGGTCACCCCAAGTCATGGTTAGATATCATTAAACCTGGAATCTGCTGCCATTGAAAGCAACTGCTAACACATGATAAAAATTGCAAATTGTGATGAATGTGGGAAAGAAAAAAGCTTATTTACCTTTAAAAAACCCCCACATTTATTGCATTAAAATATGGTCTGTAAAAAGCAAAGATCTGTAAAATGAAGTGTTTATGAGCTGACTAAAATGACTTGCAATATTTTCTACAGATTAAATCCACGAAGCTGCAGCAGTAATGTAAATAAATGGTCCTAGCTTCCTATTCTGCTCTCTCCCGTGGAATCACAAGCAATGGATTGGCTCTGAAAATGCCAAATATTAGAGACACAGGACAGCACAGCATCCAGCCACCCATGGTGCTCTCCATGCCACCGTCACCGTGGTGATGGTGCTGCAGGTGCTGAGCTCTGCCAGGCCAGGCTCGGGGCTGCACAGGGCATCAGCTCCCAGGGTGGTGCCAAGACCTTGCACTGGCCTTTGCACTGGCCAGAATTTTCCACCTGCAGGGGATCCATGGGCTGCAAGGACAAGGACAGGGCCAGCCTGCCCTGGCCACCCCCAGGGCACACATCTGCACTGCAAGGTGGCTCCAAGCACAGCAGGCTGCTGGTCAAGACAAGGCAGCAATTTCCCGGGTTATTAAACACACAGAAAACTATTATCTCAAAGAACTTCACTTAATGTATTTTTATCTACTGGAATTCAGTAAATTCTGAATTGCCATCAATTCTCACTAAAGGCTTTCTTACTTGAAAGCTGCAGTTTATACAGAGAGGAAAATGAGAGCAAGTTCACTGTGGCACCATAACCAACATCACCTTGATACAGAGGTTGGGAAACTGTGGCCTTGATCCCTGCATTATTTCAATTGGCTGTATAATAACAAAGAAAAAAAGAAAAAGGAAACTATATTTATAGTCACCTTTCAATTTCATAATAATGTAATTATCTTTTATTTGCACCACCGAGATTTATGCATAAAAACCCACAAGTTAAGACCCCAATAGCAAAAAAAACAGTGGAAGAGGGGAAAAAGCATTTACACATAGTAAAAAGGTAATAAAAAATTAATGTAAAATTAGAGTGAAGAAAGATTTGGGGTTAGAAAGTTAAATCTAGACAGAAAGTTCAATGAAGGACACCATCTGCTGCTGAGTCAGTGTGGGGATGAGGGACATACATCTTTATGCACAAATTTTCAATTACCTTGTCTGTTGCTCTTTGTTAACTCCACAAGAGTCTCCTCTGCAGTTCTGAAATAACTGGTTTTGTACTCTGGCTCTGGCTCACTGTCAGTGCTGCTCGCTGAGTACGTGCACACCCTTAGAGCTGTGTCCTACACAAAGAAGGGTATGGCAGCAAGTCAGATAATGCAAATATATCAACATAATGCTGCAGATAGTATTGGGAGCAGCACATTTTATATTCATCATGCAGTATAAATGGGTTAGTTCAACTGGGAAAGTCTGCATTGCCAGTCTAACTCCTTCAAGTAAGCAATCATCAGTCTGACATGGGGGAAATAATCCATTCTTGTCCTGCTACATCCCCTGAGACAGTCTGGCAGAAACAATCCATATTTTAACTTTTTTTTTCCCCCACTGTAACATTGTTTTCGATTCTTCCAATATTTTTGGATGATTTTATCCACCAAGTTCAATTTTAGATGTTCTCAAGTATGTTTAATACACTCTATTTGTAACATGCAAAATTATCACACCACAAATAGTTTGTTGCAAGCTATTCTAGAAACAGTTAGGATGGCCAGTAGACAATAAACCATTTCTACACCAGTAAATGCTAATTGTTTCCTAAATTCATATTCCTTGTCCTGGTACTTATATTACAGTACTGGAGAGCCCTCAGTTCCCAGGTGATTCCTTTGCCAGTTCTTTCCAGGAAGCAGTATTATTGATTTTCTTCTGGGAATAAAGAGGAACACTGACAGCTCTGGACAGCTTCTAATCATGGAAGGCCTGAAGGCTCAAACCACTCAGGAGCAGCAGCCCAGTACAATAAACCCCCCAAACCAGGAGGGGGAAGCTAAGCCTGATACTGTTGGGGTAATGGCATGTACAAATACCACCTACTACCCCTACTCCAATTGCCTATCAGTGGCTCTAGAGAGATTTAAATTCTGTTTCTCTAAGAGGGATAATAATTTTCTCTAAGAGGGATAATAATTTCCCCATTTTTCCATCTGTGTTGCAGTTTTTAACTGATGCAGAAGAACATCACTTCGTTAGGAATCACCCACTTGTGGAGAGGGAACCAGACCTGCATGCAGCCAGGAATGCCCAGCATTAGAGATTGCAAGTCAGCTGTAATCCCAAAACCCCACAGAAACACGTTAGAAGAGAATTTTCCTGTTCACAATACTTCCACAGCACCTCTCAAGCTCTCATACTACACAGCCATACAGACAAGGAAACCTAGTCCTGGGGAGAAAAACAATCTGAATCTCATGAAAAGCAGCAAACAGGATCACTTTCTAGAAGAGGAGAATGGGGTAAAAGGTCTCCATTTCCTTTTCTAAAAGTGCCTGAGAGGATTATAATTAAAACATGTTTGTAACCAGGAGGACAAAGAACCTTTAGGTGCTGTATTATCATTACTGATAAATAATGAGCTAGCAAGTGAAGGGTAAGGAAGAAAATGCAGATGTTAGATTGTTAGTTACTCTTCTCACCATATTAAAACTGTAGCCATTAAAACACTGATACCTCTGTGTTGGCCACAATACCCATCTTGTTTAAGGGATGTCACTATTTAACTCATACCTTTGTTTTAGTCGTTTTCTTGGGGGTCCACTCCGGAAGAACTTTCCTATTTTCTACAGTCTCTTCGGTGTGTTCTAATGAGGCAGAGGTCACAGAACTTGCTTCTTGTTCACTTTGCTTTGCAAGGTTAATTATTCCTGAATTAAGTGAGACATTATTTAAATTCTAGGTTTCATCAGCATCTTCATGATTGTGTGTCCATTATAATTCAGTAAAAACTGGGGGCAAATTGTGATACTTTCATTATGTCCAATAATATTTTACTGCTCAAAGGAACAACTTACTAATTTACTGGAATAGTTCTAACTAAAGTGGCAGAATTTCATCCAAATCCTTTTCCAGTTAACAAGGGAAGAGGAAGGCATGAATTTAAATCCCTTCATTAGTTATAAAATATATACCCTTCCAAGAAAGAAACAACATTCAGTAACTACTTTTAGGCATTGTGGGATCTACTCTGCTATTTTATGTTCTTAGAGAACAATCTTTTAACATAAATATAATTGGAAGTACCTTTCTAGCAGAAAGCCAGCTTTTTTATTTGCTATATTTGCACTGTGCAAAATCGGAACATCAAAGAAGATATATGGTGCATATGAAATAAATTGATAAATGTAATTTGGATGAGGAAGTGAGGGAGAGAAGAATTGAATGAAGATAGTCTAGTAAAGAATGAGCTGACCCCATCATCTGATGTATACTACTTTTTTGTAACATCTCTTCATGACAATTTAATTAAGATACAAACCTTATAAGGTTGGTGTAGTGAATATTAGCATTAAGATCAGAACAATCTTACTGCTACTGACTTCTTATGAAGCAATTCAATGCTTGCAGTTTCTGTTCAATTTGTTATAATGACAGTGTTTAATCATGGGCTCTACTCTATAACACACTGCTGAATTGAGGTCACACATGTGGCCATTCAAGCATGTAGCACATAATCTATAACTAAGATTTCTCTTCAGAATTCTTCTTAGCAGTATCATTAATTAACAGTACACTTAATTTAAAAATACTAAGTATTAAAATACCTCTTATTTAGCTTTGATTTGAAACAAGCAGGGGAGTCTGCAGTAAAGCATAGAATGTATGTTTGCAGTCTATTATACCACTACAATACTGCACTGGGAATATTGCTAAATCAACTGAGTTTTAAGATGTTTAATTAGAAACCTTTTGTTATGCATCCTATGGAATATAAGAGAGGCTTCTTTCCTCCTAGGTTCAATATATGTCAGCTCATTAGCAGAACATATATTTGATGTCCTTAAACTAAGCTCAAACTTGATATTTAACCTTACATGCTAATTACACAGAATCTCTCTCATAGAGCGAAACAAATTTATGCAAGTTAAGTAGTCACAACTTTTTCAGGAGCAATAACTGGACTGACAAAGTGCTAATCACCATAACCCAGATAAATGAGGGACATTGCACTTGGTCAAGATATAACAACACCCTTCTCCATTAAACTAATCACTTTTACTGTGCTTTCTGCTGTATCTGTTGTGCTGACTACAAAAATTTCCCTATTGTTAATGCTACATGATTTTAATGCTATTAACATATATATTAATAACACCAAAGCCTTCCAAAAACTTATATAAATAGTCAATGTTTCTTTAGAAAAATGCAGACTTCAATGTAACTATTTACTAATGCAAAGTTATTTTCTGGAGCTTTGACGGATTGCCAGTCCTGTTACACCTTTGTCAGCTCTTGTTTTACAGCTTAAACACACACGTAGCTCATAAGTGAAAGTCAGGTATTTTATGTTCATATATAGAAATGTGTTTGTATGATGTAGTAAAGTAATAGTGCCTTGTCTGAGGTCAAGGCCATATATTCAGTGGGACAAAATTTATGCATTGAGGCCAAATGAGTTTTTAGTTCAAATCCAGTATCAAAAGCAAGTCTTTATGAATTTATCTTTTCTATGTCACAACATGGTTGTGCTTTGTACTTTGTATAGTCTGATCCTGAATATTGCTGAACATTCATATTCTTTTTCTAGTCAACTTCCAAGGCTGGCATATGTTTTTTTTTTTTCTTCAAGTACTGTTTCTTGAGAAAAGGTTTTAAGTACTAAACTAATTTTTCTCTCCCAGATAAGCATTTTGTATAACAAAATTTCCATATGGCTCAGGTCACAAACTTGTTAACCTTATGCATTCATAAAAAGAGTGTCTTCTGCTCCGCATTTAACATTTCTGTTATCAATTGCCATTATTACAGGATTTCTACTAATCAAAACAGAGGCCAAGGCAGAAATAATGCGATTTTCAGTGTAATTGACATTTTACCTGAGGAAGCTGGTTTGGGAAGGCGACTTTGAAAAGGTCGTATACCTTTGGCAGTCATGGCTGGATCAGAGGTTGAGTGACTAATTACGCTTTCCACAGACTCCTGGCTCTTAGCTGTTGAAGGCACTTCTCTCTCAAGGGTTTTGGCTTTTACTGAAGGAGCTGCAGGGGGGGCTTGCTCAGACGCTGCAAAGATTCCCGTTTCCAAGGCTGGTCCTTGCTTAGACACGTGTCTCCCCGCCGATCGGGTCCCCGAGTCCGGGAGGGGGAAGGTTCCAATGCCGCTGTCCAGCGTCCTCATCTGGCAGCAAGACTCTAAGGCACAGGAAAGTGCTGTGATGGCATGGAGCTAAAGGCATTTAAAGTCAGGGAAAGAATCTAGGAGGGGGAAAAGGGCCTCTTAAAGGGAAGGTTTTGAGGCAAGGGAAACATTTTGCACTTTGTGGGTTGCTGCTACCTGTCACTGGAATGCTTTTGACACTTTGTCTGACTGAACACAAGGAAATATCCTGTTGAGGGGCAGTGAAATTAAGCAAGTGCCAAAACATTGATGCTGGCCTGCTTTGGAGTAACACTGTGATAATGGATAAATGGGGCAGGTCCTGGAAAGCAATTAGAGATGGAATTTTAAAATAATTTCATTTGAAGGCCCACAGAATGTCTGGAGAGTACCAGTGCGAGGGATGGAGTATTGTAATATATTTCTTCCAACATAAACCCACACTCCACAAAGGTTTGGCCTCTCCATACCTCTCTTTTGCTAATTATTTCTCATACAAGAAGGTGTTAACCAAAATGTATAATGTATTCTTATACAAAACGAAGATTTACAGAATTTCTTAGATATACCCATCTCTCAGAGCATCCTGAAAATCTTGGACATCAACAGCCAAGCCTTTGTTCCCCTTGTCACGCTCTGGTTCTGCATATCTTGGTTTGGGTAAGTGTCCACAATGCCAGGCAAGGATACCTTTAGCTCTTTTTTTGGACTTAGTATGGTCCCACACAGCCCTCCAGCTTATTCATCCTATTGGAAAGATGCTGTAAGCACCGTGGAACAGGGAAAGGTGCAAGGGTACTGTGTGCACACTGCAATCTGAGCAACCAGGATGTACAGGCAACCCCCTGCCCACTCATTCTCTACCAGTTTCCAGAGACTTCCCTTTTGTTTCTATGCTGAAGAGACTGTGATGGCAAGGTCCTTCTGAGAGCTATAAACACCAAGGAGGGAACTTCAGCACTAATGGTTGGAAAATGAGCATAATTTAGGTTAAATGTCTGGAAACATCCCTTGACAGCAAGATCTTAAGTCTGTGGCAGACAATCCCAAAGGAAGCAGAGGAATTTCCTTTGCTTTGAACAATTTAAGGTTACACTAGACTAAAGATATACTGCAGTGAACAATTGTACTCTAGCAGGAAATGCAGAATATGGCCCAATATATCTTCTCCATCTCTATTTTACGTGTTTCTGAGTATTGATTTTTTTTTATGATACGTCCATTTGTTATTTAAGTCTGTTGTAGTTAGCAGTGCTCTGTCAAGTAATTTTCATTATTTTTTCCTCTGCAGTGTTTCTAATACTCTCAAAAATTTGGAAATATTTCTACCATATGGGTTTTGCCTATTTGTTTTTGAACTAAGAACATTACCATAGTCGTTCTTGTTAAATATCTTCATCACAATGGGCCTTTCTTGATAACAAATAAGAAACTACTTACAGATAAATTAAATATGTATTTCTATTTCATGGTTCTTGCCAAAGGAGAAGCAGCCTATATTTATCTGGTCCTCTTTGCCTTATCCTCATCACTCAGAACCAAAGGACTAAAGTCCTAATGAGCACCTGAACCTTACAGGGCTGAGCTGCAGGAGCAAATGCTCTGTGCATTGTCTTTTAAAAGGGCAAAAAGCCATTCTGATTTCCCTCACACAATTACTGCATGCCAATAATTTCTCTCCATAGGTAAAAGAAGTAGGGTGTGGAAGCCATGCCCAGCTAGCACCTACATTTTCTGTCACATTTTTTGAGCTAATATGGCATAATGGTTTTCGAAGTTGCTGAAGGTTTTCCAGGAAACATGAAGAAAAAAAAAAAAAGATAATTATATTCGGTTCTGCTGCATCAAAAGGAGGTTTCTCATCTACCAAACCCTCTTATCTCAGCTATACTTCCTCTACCTTTTTTCGGTTGTTGTTTTTGAATAGCAAAATACCTAGATAGAAGTGGGAGTGTGGAAAAGAAATTTAAAATGCCAGGCATTGCCCTTGCCATTTTCTGAAGATAATCAAGCTGAAACAGCATGCTAGCTCATGGACAGGCAATTCTTCAACTAAAGACTGCTGGTGAAAGAGTTAGCATATAAAGGGAAATATGGAATAGAAAAGGACTTCTCTTATCTGACTCTTAACCAAAAGAGATCTGTGCAACACTGGTTGTGTTGGAGAGGCAGAGCCCTTCAGCAGACACAGAATAAACTGAAATCACCACATCCAAGAACACACAAGTCTGAGGAGTCTCCCCTCCCCTCTCCTGTCTGTATGGTCAATATGAGACCTCATTTGGAACCCATTTCCACAGGGACTCTGAAGGACCTTGTAGTGCTGTTTCCTTTCTGGCCATAAGAAACAAAAAAGTCATTCCCTCCTAATTATTACAGGAAAATTCAGTAGGATCAAAATGCATATCAAAAACCAAAGCTACAGCCTTGGCTACGGGAGGACTGGAAGATGGAAACTTTTATCTTCTGAGGGCGTGGTTCTTGAAATGACATATGGATTTCTCTTGCCCGCTATTACCTTGTGTACATCTAGGAATGAACCATGAAAACAATGGCAGAGAATCAAAAGAAATGAATACTGAGAGCCAGACTTCCAAGAATAAAAAGTCTCCTGCTGCTTCCAAAATAATTGGGAGAGTGATGGAGGAGCACACCAGTGGTATCACATTTAATTAAAAGGAAAAATGGTTTTAATCAATTATAGTCTTCCTTCATAGAGACTTTGTCCATGATAAAGGACATATACCAGGTAGAAAACAGATTTTTAAAACAGCTCACACAGCTGTTTTAAAAACCACAAAAGGGTCTGGTTTTCAAAGTGCTCAATGCTTGGCAACTCCCGTTGTGACACTTAAAGACAGATTTTTGGAAAATTCTGTGACTCAGCTATGTTGAACAATACTCAAAAACCTAGTCCTAAATCCAGAGGAAACCACAAAATTCCTTGTGGATTTTAATTTTTCATTACTGAAAGTAACTAATTCACCCCTAAAGCTATATAATAAAAATTAAAAAAGTATCTTTCAGAACAATTTGTATTACTGAAAGAACAAAAACACATTATCTCGCGTTGTTTTTAAATTTTTATGAAGCAACTGCAAAATAAAAAAATACTTTATACATCCAAGTGACAGCTTTCAAACAGCTTCATGGCCCATCTGATTTCATCAGCTGCACTGACACTTCAAATTACTGTTATCAGCGAGAGCTGCACAAGACTACATAATGAAAATATGTAAAAGTTAAATCTCTGGTGCTGTGACAGTACCACTCAGTAGATGAAAAATGACTCTGTGAAACATTAAAGTCTGGAAAGAGTTATATATGAGCTTAATTACTTTTGCTTGAGAATTCTTCCTGGCGTACCAGCCAAATTCCTTGTCTGTTTCTGATTTTTTTTTCCTCCTCTTTCTTTGCCAGGGAAGAAAGAAGCTCGCAGAATGGTATTGGCTTTATAGACACAGATAGACTCATAATCAGCCATTTCTGTGAATAATCAGACTAGAATCAAAAACCTGAAATACTGAAATAACCCTTTCTCTCCCTCTCATCATAGGGATTCGAGTCTGGACCTAAAACAAAGTCCTTGGAAGTCCTACTGTAGAGGAACAATTCCAAACTGAAAACAGAAACAAGGAAGAATTTATAGATATTTCCTGGATGTCAAGAAATTCCTGACTGCATGGGAACCTCTTGATGAGGGTGTTTTAAGAGCTCAGTGGAAAATTTGAGGAAGATCTTTAATGTTGAGAAGCCTCTTAACAACCGGACAAAAGGAGCTAACAGTGCATAGACAGTTTTCTGAAAGTTTTCTGAACTACTTCTCAATAATTCTTAATTACTCTCTTAAATATTGTCACGTGCAAGACGATCCTGCAGTTCATGTCCTGCATCAGCTGGACACCAATGTAATGGTAATTTGTACAGCTGGACAATGCTTTGCAATATTGCATCATCGTTGGTGCTTTACCAACATTTTCTGGTCCCAGTAGATCACCAAGGTCTCTTCAACACCGAGTCAGCACCCAAATTAGAGATAGAATAAAAAGGATCTGTGAAAACTGCACCACTCTGAGGGTCTGGACAAGAGGAGAGTAGGAAAGGGACATACACTCAGGCTGGCAGGCATCAGGAATTCTAAAAATCAAATCATCACTGGGGAAAACAACTCTAGCAGCTCATTCTGTAGTGGTTTTTTTTTTTTACATTTTCCTCCGAAATGCAAAAATTAAAGAGTTAGAAGTAAACATACCCCACTGATAAGAACTGACAGCTTAGAATTCATTGAAATATTTTAGGGCATTCTCCTGAGCATAGATAATTTAAAAATGCATCTTAAATACCAGCAACAAATAATTAAATCTAATTATTCTTCAACTTTTTTTTTAATATCTTCTGAAAGACTTGCCACGAAGATATCAGAAACACATCACCACTATCTCAGAGAGCATCTTTGGTACAATTCATTGGAGACTGGAAGAGAATACCCAGGGAAGCTGAGTGCTGACCCTGCTTTTGTGTTCCTTCAGAAGCACTGCTCTGGGTCATGGTGACGGTGAGAGGAGCTCACTCTGAGCTGGTACCACGCTGCTTTATGCTGTTACACAACATCCTTCTCTGCTCCTCTTTTCACACAATGCATGTGAAAGGAAAGTCAGTTTGGGGGAAAAGAATAAAAGCAAGCATAGAACAGCTACTGTGAAGGGAAAGGCTTCCAGCACAACATAAGAAATGTGGGTCCAGCTCTGGATAAGTTCTACACTGATGGTTGTAAAATAGTGCATTACTCAAAATAAGCAGTGGAGCAAAATCCATCCCATTTTTAGACTAGGGACATGTTAGTCTTTCTAATGTTGAACCTGTGGTTGAGTCCTAGCACATAATGAAGAGGCTCCATGAATTTCATAAAAGACAAGTCATAAGATGGTGACATCTTTTAAACACAGCTTCTGATTACAGTTTTCTTCAATACTGTAAAAACTTACTTTTGCTAAGGGGGTATAATGCCACATGTTATTGAAAACAAACCTTTAACTGAATAACTGGGGAGTGTTTCATAATGTTTCCTCAGGTAAAGTAAAGATTCACATTCCAATAAAGTCTTATAATGTTGTCTCCTAAATGAGTTTCACAGATGCTTAGTCTATTCACAAATCCCATACATAGGGACTGTTACACTGCTGAGAAGTCTATAAAATAACTCATGGTTATTTTGATCACCTATTTAAAACATTATGTGTTTCTATGATTCTTGAATAATCCATAAAAATCTTTACAGAAACCACAAGATGCAAAGCTTTGCCCACAGAGCTAAAATAAGGCATCACTCAGCAGTTCTGTTGAACAGGTACATGAGCATACACAGTATCACTCAAAATGGTCAGGCAATCCACCTGCTTCAAATCAGCCAAAATGAGAGGAAACATCTCTGGATGGTGGCACAGAGGGGAGGACGTACAGGTTGGAGAGGAAATAATTACAGGTCCTGCTGTGTTGTAAGTGCAGTTCTGCCTCCCTACCCCATTGTGACAGAGGGCAGCTGCCTCCCAGTGCTGCTTGAGGGGACTGAGACTTCCAGAAGCAGCTCAATAACCTCAGCCATTCCCCACCATGATGTTACTTATGAAACACACTGAGGGATACCAGATGCAATTACTGCAAACAAACCCTATTTCTACTTCAAGTGACACATAAACAGTTTCTATTTGGAGGTGGCAAAGTTACAGAAGTCTTCATGTTACTTAACTTTGATGGCAAATCTATCTTAACATTCAAAATAAACAGCAACAAAGAGGACAAATGTATTTTATGTCAGAAAGATCACAGGTAGTTCTGCTTACCTAGGCACAATACTAGTAGCACAGGGGCATATTTTCTTTAAAAGAAGCATCCCACCTCATGAAAAATGTGGAATCCTCCCCGTGCTCACCACTACAGCTGGTTTGAGATATTCCTCACATAAATTTTCAAGTTTTGGCCTACAAAACTGTACATGATTGACAGAAATTTCAGCTGAAATCTTTAAGTAACCACCAGAATTCTCCACAGAAAGCAGGCATTTCAGGAAAAAAATATCAGTCAAAAATAGCTCTGTATCAAGAACAGTTTCACTGGGAAATTTCCAGCAATCTGTTTTCAGAAGTACAGACTCAAGCCTTGACAGGTTTTGAGGGGTAAATAACACTGAATAGGCCTCCTTCAAGGAGTACCCAGGACATTAAAAATGGAAGTATGTTGTTCCCATCAGTAACAGAACATACAAATTCTAACAAATTACCTTTATTTGCATTAGAAAGTTGAAGAGTTTCCACTAAGCTGTCACAGAGAACCAGATAACATGTAATGGCTTTCTTCTGGAACACAAAGGGAGTATAGTTTTCCCTAGTATTTTGAAACATGCCAAATTAAAAATTAATAAATTTTTCTTTTTTTTCTTTTCAGAAGAATATTTCAAATGTTAATAGGTCCCTGCAAAATTCTTTCAAAAGTTAATAAACATCTTTAAGCTACATGTGGCATTGGCAGGAAGAAGTTAAACTACAGATGGCAAAACAGATCTCTTTATTTGCACATCCTTCTCTTCATCTGCAATGCTAAAGCAACCACCAAAAAAAAAAGAAAATGTATTTCTGCCAAATCAATGTCAATTTTAAGCAGATTATTCCTTCTGGGTTTGCACTATAATTTGATCCAGTTGGTCAAAGATGAGTGCATTATTGCTTTCTATCTAGATCTGAGGTACAACCAGTGTGCATAATTAAAAAACTCAAAGGCTATCCAAGGTAAGACTAGAAAAGATCCAAGTTTTCCCAGCTCTACACTCCCATGGGTACTGCACTGATGGCATGGGATTATTTCCAACATATGCTAAGGAAGGATAAATGGGAAGAGGACTGGGCTGTGTATTTTCAAATGATGGAACTTCATTCATGGCTACTTGAATCTGGGATTTATGCCTATTTATAATAACAATCAACTAAATAAATACAGACTTTAGCAACTTATCCAGTGTTCTTTCTATTTTCTTCCTAGTCACACTTTATTTTGCAAAACCCACAAACTTCAATATGTCATTTATCCAATAAATTGTCAGTTGTCTTCACAGTTTTCCATGACCACAATCCCATCTAAAGTGTATTTTCTGAGTTGAAACAGACAATAGCTGCCTAATTTTAATTCCAGTCCCATCTTAAAATACATTTCTACTAGTAAGCCAAGATTAGTTTTAATTATTAGAGAATACTAATGATCTTGTATTCCAATTTAGCAGTTATCTGTGGACTTTTTTTTTTCAACAAATGCTTCCTGTCCTCCTCCAGGAATTTAGGTCTGGTCCCTGCATGCTTGTAATGGTGGCAAGCTATGTGGAGCAGGGCTGTTAAAGAGACAAAATGAGCTGGAGAAAGACCTTGGATATTTTTTGAATTTTCTACTCCACATCTCTAAATGTCTATTAAATAAAAAGATGTATGTGCTGTGTTCCAGCTGGGGAAGTTCCACAACCAATGGCACCTGGAATTATCTTTCTTGCATTATACTGTTATATCTTCTTTCTAAAAATCTACTCACTGTTGTCAGGAGACAGGATATTAGGAATAGATACTATTTTAGTCCTACTAGAAAAAACATATTGAGACTTATAATTCATTTGAAGAGCAGCTTGAAGCTCTGTGCAAAAGGTAATTAAATGAATACTGGGTGCAGCCTGGCTGTCAATGAGGCCAGCCTAGAAATTCTTTGGGGAGTTATTCCTCTCTTCTGGTTCTATATCCCCCTTTGGCTTTATATTACCAATCAGCCTTACAACTTTACAACTATCTTTGAGAAAGTTAGAGATGAGTAACAGCTGAGAAGGAGAAGTCCTCGCATTTCAAGCAAGGTGTGAATCCAAGGTAAGCAACAGGTCTGCTGCAATGCAGGAATGTATCCTTCCCATGCTTTTTCACTGAGCAAAGCCTTCTGTTTCCCTTAGAACCCTGAAATGTGAAGGTTGGCAGCCAGAAATTGCACAGTCTCAGGAACATCTTCCTGGGGATGGCTCATTCGGGGATGGATGGATGGATGCTCCCTTTCTACCAGGAAAGACACACCCCAACTGCCAGAAATCCTGTAAACAGCAAAGCCCAGGACAGGATGGTTTGTTATGGTTTGTTACCCAGGTGCTAAGGGCTGCCTCAGCCCTGCCTTTTCCATGTAACCACAGGCATTCATCTCTCTTGCTTTATGCCCCAATTCTTCACATTAAAACCCAGAGCTAATCCAACTTCTCCATCACTGGAGGGCTGCCATGAGGATAAAGAATGTAGATGTTTGGCAGCCAGTGCAAAACCAACCTGCAATCCCTGCCATGGATAATGCCTGTGTGGAGATACCTCCACTCAGCTTTTCTGGATGTTGTTCAGGAATTAACAGCAAGCTGCAAAATACTTACAAGAAGCATTAAGATTGAGGGTTTGCTGGTATCATTAGAGGCAGCTGGTTTATTTTAAGAATAACTGCATTAACCCACAGTTAGAGAAGTGAAGAGGTCACACAGCATCTCAGAGACATGGGCTGCTGGGTGCCCAGGGGAGCATTTGGCTGCTCCATGTAGGTTCACTGATGCCTGTGCTGGAGGCATTTAAGGATAACGGGGTGGAAGCACTGATTTACTTGCTGTTAAGCAACTCTCTTATAAATTGGAGTTTGGTTTCATTCACAATTGAGATACTTTGATTTTCTATTCCCAACAGATAGGACTAGGGATAGTGCTTTAAGCAAAAATGCTGTCTTGGTAAACATGGACCAGTTTCTAAGTGCATAGGAAGCTCTGGGTTTTGCAAATGCACTAGAGAACATACTATATTTATTCTGTAACATCACTGCTTTTTGTTTGTTAGTACAAAAAAATACTGAAATTAAAGCCACATGAATATTAAATGAAGCTTTAAATAATTTATTTTTAGTTTTGCTCTGCAGATGGCTTTACTTAAGGGTACTGCTAACAATCACTTAAAATATACATGCACACCTGAAAAAAACAATTTTATTTCTTAATTAATGAAAACTTAACAGAGTAAGTGCACAAAGCTTTAAGTAACTTTTAGGTGCACTATAATCCTTCCATTCTGGTACCCAAATTCAGCTACTCCAAACCAGCTGAATTAATGTGGAACTAACTGCAGGCAAGCAGGAGCTGGTAAGAAACCATTATGATTTGAAGTCAGAAGTATGAACTGAGATTTTTTTTCAGGAACTATGTTTTTTGCAAAAAATGCATGTCATGTTATGTAGTGCTACAAAAACACCATTAGGGTGACAGCTTTGAAACAACACACTGCATCTCTGCTTGTTAAAGAAAGGAAGTAAAGGAATTATTCACTGTAAATATAGATTGATTTCCATTTCTTTTCCTAATAGTGAACTGTCCAAACACTGAGAAATTGAGTTAATCTAGTATTAAAAACTATGCACTCATTGTATAGTTATTATTTCTCTCTTAGAGTGATTTTTTTTGGACAATCTGTTTTTCTATGATCTCCAATGATGACTAATTGCATAATCATATGTCAACAATTGAGGTGTCAGACTGAAGACTTGAATCAAAGCTCAAACTCAATTAAAAGCAGCAATGCAATTAGGAATAGGCATCCTATCCTCAGAGTGAGAATCTGGAAAGGCATATGCCAATACAGCTCAAACTTAACTGATAATTCAGGTAAAAATGTATTTTTCATAACAGTTATATTAGATTTCATTTTAGAAAAGGAGCATAAAGTCCCTGTGAGCACGGATGAAACATGTTTGAAATAACACATCCTCACTAGAAATGCTTTTTAGTTTGCTCAGTTGTACTTCAGGTATATGAATTAATGGGAAATGCATGACTGAAGCTCCATACACACATCCACAGATGGTCCTTGCCAGGAGCAAAAAAACATGTAAAGTAAAATGTTTCAAACAGAAGGACTCACACTGCTATAGAGAATACCAGTGTGTATCCTGTAAGAGGTAGGATAATCAGGCACAGTCCTGATTTGAGTGATAAAAATGAATATAGATTGGGCTCGACTGTAAAGTACTGTAAATCAACACAGCAGCATTAACTTCAGCATGTCAGAACTCGGCCATCCTGTTTAATTGACATTTTAAGCCTGAATGAGACCAGCAGATTCTCAGTATCTTGAATAATAATTGGACTGCATCCTATATATAATGCATAAAGAGCACACTTCGCATTCTAGTGATAAAATTTGGTATTTCTGGGAGAGTAGATGTAATGACAAAGAAGGAAATTAACAGCAAATCACTGTGGCTAATAAGGAAGTGTTGATCCAAAATATTAATTCTCTACACAGAGGGAAGACAAGCTAGACAGTAGGCTGCAGCAGAGCTGTAGAAGAACTGGCAATTAGACAAATGCTATGTGTACTATCTTTAAAGTACAAAGAAATGATTTGTCTTTGCCAGACTGTGAAGAAGGTAAGCTATCATAAATTAGAAGGCATTAATGGATGTTAGTTTCTTATTATTCACATTGGCAAGGTTCTCCATCATCTTCATGAAAATACAAGTATCAACCAGAAAAATGCACAGAAAGTTTCACTCTGTTATCATAGGCTCCTCCAGAAAATTATTTCAAAATCAATCCCTGCAGCAATGCCCGAATACCAGACAAGAACACAGCACAGCTGACACTATTCATCCTGTTTCCAGTGCTCCAAACACACATAATGCCATTCCTCTCTCAGCTGTCTGTTCTGCAGTGTAGCTTGTTCACCTTCTCACCCATACAAAAACGACACAAAAAACACCAGTCATTTATTTTAATAAAATTTCACTGAGAATATGCAGAACAACTCAGTAGAAGGAAAGGTGATTTAGTCAGCTTCATGCACCAGAGTGAGTTTTTCTGATGAGCAAGAGCTGGAATGGTAATTAAGGCTGTTGCACACTGTTCTGGAAGGCCACTCAACAGCAGGACCACACCACATCTTCAGCAACACAAATATTGCAGCAAAACAACATGGGACTGCTAAATGTGTAAAGTCTCCCAAAGAAATGGCACACTGGTCAGGGACAGATGCAGAACAATATCCTTGAAGATTTAAAAAACTTGGCTGATGAGGTCCCTGAGTAGGACTTCCAACCTGAGGGGACGTTTCTACACACAGGACAGTCACTTGTTCTTGCAATGCCTACTAGTTATTAGACCAGATTTCTCATCAGTGATGATTCATTTTAGCTGCTGTGGCTCAGAAAAGTAAGTAAACAACAGCCACAGGTCATGTCAATGGTGTTGAAGGACCAGAAAATTAAGATTTTGGAATACAACAGGGGAAGAATAGTACTTGATAATTGCATGGAAATGTAAATGCTTTGGGAATATTACATGGAGGCAGCAAACAGCATAAATTTAGAGGGACTGACTGAGGTATTTTGGTAAGTCAAAGTATAAATGGAACTGCTTTTTATCCAGATGATCTCAGTTCTGTTTGTGCACTTTCAGATGTGCCTCCTGTCTGTACAGTAACACCGTGGTAGATAAGATTGTGGTGGCCTCTTACATCCTTCAGGACACTTGTGGCACGAGATTTTAAGGGTGGTTTTTTTGTTTTGTTTTGCTATTTTTTTAATGAACAAGTTTGGATCCCATCATTGCTAGAGGCAAGCAATTTATTTCACTATTTATCAATTCATCATTGTTCTAGCAATTGGGAACCTAGCCCTTTGGATTAATAGCCAAGTTGCAAGCTGGTTAGATATGGCAAGAGAGCAGATTGTTAAATTGCCTGCTATGCTGAACTCCCATTTCAAGGCTCTAGCACACTTGCTAAACAATATAGCCAGCACCTACAGATCCAACACCAACCTCTCAGCTTCCACATGCACACAGGGCTTGGGAAAACAGCTTTGTTATGATGTGCAAATAAATCCATGCATACTTGTGTCACTGCTCATATAGGGGGTTCATGAAAATCTGCTACCTTATTACAACTTGTATCAAAATGGAACATTTTGCAGATGTGAAATAGGAACAGAGCCAGGCTGGAAATGGATTCAGTGATAACTGGTTTTGCTTCATGACTTTTATAGTCAGCAACCTTATGTGTAGAGACTTCAAGGCATTCCACAGCTTTGCTGAGTGGTGATGGGGAAGATAAAGCAAACAATTTTCCTTTATCTGAAAATGTGTAAATGAATGATTCAACTGTTATATCAGTGATGGTTGCTAAATGGTTCTTGGCTTCTATCAATGGTCTGATGAAAGGAATTAATGCTGACAGGGATAAATTGTTTTCTCAGGCATTGAGACTTTATGACAAGAGACTATTTCTTTTGAGGTGAGAAGACACTATATCAGTCGAATATTGTTCCTCATTACATGCATTGGAGGCACCCAATGATTTGCTGGGTATTTAAGCAAATTGTGGCTTATCCCTTTGCCTCCACAATGATGTGGATCACCTCTCTTTACTGAATGCACAGGCTATAACAGAGATAAGTTTGCTCACCATCTCTCCCCTCTCACTTATCCTGTAACATTTATCTCAGTAAGTCATGACAGACCTCACATCATCTGTCTCCAGGTTTTGAGGGGTCCTTAATGTAAATGTGTTTGCTCAAATATATCACACTTAATGGATATGCTTTAGGATGATGCATGTCAAATTTCATGTATTTACCACATTAATCAGGCTTGTTTCCTTCACATCTATTTCAATTCCCCAAGAATGAGAAAACATGAATTTAATAGCTATTTATTTGGTACCCCAGCAAAACCACCCAGTTTTAGTAGTTTACATAAAAGTGGACAAAACCAAGTGTTTGGTTTGGCACAGGGAGTTGTCCAGTATTTTTTTTTTCTCTCATTGGAAACTTGGTACAAGCTTATCAATCAAGCACAGGGACTGCTATTGTTTTCAGGAAGCTTTGGAATAAGACATTGGATAATTTATATATCTAAGCACTAAGAGCATGTACATTAAATGGCACATTCAGAAATGAAATGTGGAACATAATTTCTCAGTTCCAGTGTTCATCAGATGTAGATTTCAGAAAGAAACCAAGAGAAAAAAAAAAGGCAGATGGCACTGGAGCAAGGATCTGTTGGTTAGAAATGGTTACTGGTATGGATACAGAAAGGCTCTGGATGGCAGTCTGGATTTGTGGGGAGTCCACACAAGCAGTGACCACCAGTTTCAAACGATGCAGGTGAACAAACATGAGGAGAAAGGTGAGAAAAGAAAATGGATCTATTTGTGGGAAAAACAGACACAAGAAACAGGAAAAAAAGACCAGCCAGAAACAAATTTATCTGGAGCACTAGAAAGAATGCAGGCCCTTCTCATAGAAAAGTCTGCTCATGAAGTGTGTTGTCTTATTATCATATATATAATTTCACAGTATGGCTACTGGGTGCTGAATAAACAATATCACAATACAAAAGCCAAGGTTATCATCTTTAGTATTTGATACATCAATACAAATTATTGTAATGCAGACATTTCACTTTAAGTCAAACCCACTTTTACCTGCAAAGTTACATGTTCTATCTTTGCTATCAATATATCTGTAAAATTGATATCAAGCAGCTGGTAACTTATCTATGAAACTTGCTGTGAAGGACTTTCCTGGTTTCTATTGAAAATGTGTTTGATCACTTAGCTGCATATAAAACTTAAAGGAGGAGATTTTAAAACACAATGCAACATACAAAATACTCACTACACTTCCTCTCTGGAACATGAAGCATTCAAGGGATTCAACCAAATGCTCTCTAAAAAAGACAAATCTCAAAAAAGTTTCTTTAAAAAATAAAAAAAAGTTTCTTCCTTTTTTCTGACCAGATTGCCTTTAAATTATGTTGCAAAACCCTTCTGAAAGGTTGTTCTTGGAAAGCAGAAAAAACGATGATAAAGCCTGCCAGAAGGCAGATGATTATCAAGAACTTTAAGGGATTTGAGCGCTGGGCTACATCAGAGCTACAAAAGAATCCCTTGACCTCAGTGTGTGTTTTTGTTCTGGCACAAAGCACCAAAGTCTACAGAGCACTTTTAATGTTGCTTTGATAGTGTGGAAGCCCAACCCTCTACCTAGCCAGAGACTTTTCAAAACCTCAGAGACTTTTAAGTCTCTGAAGGCATTTGCTCTGTATTATCTACAAGGTTCCCATTTAACACTGGATGAATCCATTTGGAGCAACTGACCGGGACCCCTAATGAAAATTTGACAAATATTAGTTCCAAGTCCTTCTTCAAAGCTTCAAGAATTCTGGCTACATTTATCTTGATTGTCTTTGCCCAGCTCTGAATTTCACTTGGAATTCTCCGAAAAAATAACAGGGGTTATGCACTGTTAGGTAATTTGTTTCCAGGAACTGTGAATCTTTCTACTGTGGATTCTAACCCCAGCCTGCCTCAGGGATTTAACTCCCCACACAATTCCAGTGGGAAGTACCTTGTACTTCCAGTGGAGCAGGCAGTAGCAATAACACCCAAATGGATTTTGGATTGCTACGATCAATTCTCCTGTTATCAAGTTTTTGCTCTCTAGAGAAGCCACAATAAACTTCAGGTCTATTCAGATTGTTAAAATCTATTTTATTCTTGCCAGCGATGTTATTTTGATGAAAAAATCTACTTGCAGTGATGCTCCTGATGTCAAAACTCAACAGGCTTTTATGATACAATTAATCTGGCCTTTTAGCCCAATCAGTGACATATTAAATATAACATTTGAAACCACAAGCTTTCCAGTTCAATAAAACAATTCCTTCAGATGAACTGCCCATGATTCCATGTACTCTCTGAATTTCAGCGCTTTAGACCAGAAGTCTTTGATTCAGTTATGTTGTTAAGGATGGAATGCCTGCTGGAAATCCACTATGGAAAATAAACTTATTCACACATAGAAATATCTGGGACAAAAAAAGAATCCCTATTTATTTTTATTGAAACCTGAGTGTAAATTAAAGAACAGGCTTGAAACTTTCTCAGACACTTATCAGTCTATTTAAGCTGAGGCTGTGTTTTGTGTGAAGCTTGAGTATGTCATTAGCAAAAGCTTATCCCATGCTGACTTGCTCTTCTAGGAAAATTTCACCCATATGGGGTAATAGAAAAGGAAACTGGACCCAGAAAAATTATTATCATGAAACTTTCAAACTGGGGTTTGATAAATCACCAAAGTGTTGCTGTCTGGGAAAATGGCACATTCAGTCTTTCCCTTCAGCCTCAGCAGAGGTTCATACCAACACTGAAGAATGATATGATTAATTACAACTAAATTTCCTGTTCATTACATATATATTCCCAAAAAGAAAACAGCCTGTAAATTAGTGTATACCCAAAAATACTGGTGCTGCATACCCTAGTATTCCCATGTGAAGTTGTCTGCAAGAATGATTTCTTCAGTAATTAGCATTTGTTTGCTTGTGCCATGGATTTTTGACTTTTCCCTTGAAGCTGTTTAACAATGAAAATTCTGCATGCATTATAATTAATACAATCACACTTTTCCAGGAGAAGCTGCTAATTTGAAACAGCACTTGAAATATGAAATATATAAATAATGATTTCAATTATTTTGAAATATTATTTAAATAATATGAACTTTTTAAACAAATGGTTTGTTCCTTTCAAGATGTCCAATTACATTCTGTATGTAAAGGTGTCTTTTAAATTTTTGGGCCATTGTGACAATGGGAAATTAAAGACAAATAATGACATTTGTGCTCCCTTGGGGGGGACAGAATTCTTTTTCTTCATCAAATGGAGGTGCCTTTTTTCTGTTTACATGGGAAGAATACTGTCAGGAGCTTGACACATCATCTGTGCATTCAACAAAGCAATTTTATTTATAGGAATACTTGAAGACCCTGCTGTACCTGTCTGACTGAGGAGTCTGTCATGACATGAAGGGGAAGTCAACCTTTGCAACTCTTACTGGGTACTTTAGCATTTCCCACTTCATCCCTCTTTCAAAGCACAACTACTTTATTGCAAAGGGCTTGAGGGAAGAGCTCAGAGGATGACTGGACTGCAGAGGGATACTCATGGGTCCTTAGGTCTGTCTGTGGGGGTGGCAGCACTGCCAGCATCTCTGCTGCCAGAGACACTTTTGGCTTCCTCACTCACACTACAGCAAAAGCATCCAGGGTGTAACATATTTTAAAAAACTTTCAAAATGGTTTAAATATATTTTGAAGAGCAATATAGCACAATATAATGGCTACTTCATATGGAAATGATCATGCACTCCTGAGATATAAGTATATGAGGAGGGAAATTGTATATAACAGGGCATTGCTGCTTTCTTTCAACTGAGCAAATCCAAAGAGTCAGAAAAATACTTAAATTGGTTTAGATCAGCAACTGACAATTAAAAACCTAGCAACTGGTATTTTACACATTTTTTTGATTCATACCCAGGAGTATCTCACTGTTAGAACGTGATGAACCAGAATTGTCTCATATGACACCTACCTAGAAGACTGTTATTAGTATCTTGTTTATTGGTTAACTGGGCAGGACTGCTGTCAGTTTAGTGACAACTACAGAAACACGTGCTTTTCCTGTTGCATAAAAAACATTTTCCCTGCTTAATCATAGCCTTTCTACTAAACATTCAGCTCTAGGTCTGTTTTGATGAAACCCAGTAGAATAAATGCATTAAAATACAGCTAAAAAATCACAGCAAACTTTGTTTTCTGGGGAAACAAGGAGGAATGTCCTTAAGCTGATGGAGGATGGATTTAGGAATTAGTAAGAAATTCTTTATTCTAAGGGTGATGAGGCCATGGAACAAGTTAGTGAGAGAAGCTGTGGCTACACAGAGTTTTAGCAGGGAAAAGAATCAGTATCTTTCTATGAAAACTTTTGTATCAGAAAAATGCCAGAACCTCTATCAAGGAATTTTAAAAGCATCTGACAACCTGCTCCATAATCACTGTGTCCTGTCAGAGACTAGGATTTGGTGCCTGTGGGAGGAGCAAAATATTAATATTCTCAAAAACCACCAGAACTATATATTACAGGACCCAATAACAAATAAAATACCAAAATATAGCAACTAGGTCTCAGCCACAACCACCAATTACACTGATGAATAACAAGGATGCTCTGGAGTCTTTTTGTGACAGGACACAAAAACTCTGCAAATAGTTGTGGTTTTTTTTTCTTTTTTTTTTTTTTTTCTTTTTCAGTATCTAGATTAAAAACATTTCACATAATTCAAAGTAAAAGTTTTGAGAATTTTTGGGATGGAGGCAAAGCAATTATTTCAGTATGACAAGAAACAATTCTGGACAATCTTAGGTGAAGTATTCTCTGCTGGGCAATTTCTGTAACAGAAAATAAGTCCTTTCTGCACAGCATGAGAGGCATGAATTTCCGTTTGCAGGGCTAGTGCCTACCCAGTGACAGAATGCCCTCAGAGTCTTAGACTGTACAAAATTCTTGTTATTCAGTTGCTGTCATGGAGCCAGGTTATGGCTGAGTTCTCAGAGAGGGAAGAATTTAGGGATCTTTCCTTCAGGTAACACAGCCAGAGTTTATTTGTCTGAATTTGGGACTGAAAGGGCTGTGCAAGTCAATGAAGCATGCAAACGTTTTCCTACTGTCCCCAAAGGAAATGTGTTTTGACATGATACCTCTGTTTGGACTTGCTGGGTTGGCAGTACGAGTGAAAGGAAAGAGATTCTGGCTAGAAAACATGGAATCAGATTTTAACTTTTTAATGAAATTTTTTAGTGCAGTCTCCATCTGAAAAGGGTGAAAAAGTGACTTTTTCTTGTTCAGTCAGTTCCTTATATTGGTGACACACTGCTCTAATACAAACCTCTGACTTCTGTTTTGTCCTCCATTGCCTGTTAGGTATTTTTACATGTACTGAGATTCAAAATTAATACATGCCAATCACGAGGCAGGGTGGTTGGTGTTATCCTTCTGCAGCAAAGACATTATTTTATTTTCAATAACAGCTTTTAGGTCTTCTGAACAGACACCTGTTTGCTATTCCTTGTGGCTTAGTTTATCACAGCAATTATTCTATTTAAATTTTATTCCGAATTTTACCAATTCAAGGCCAGATGACAGAGTTACAGTATGTTGATATTATTTCCCCTGAAAGTGTCATGCACAACAGCCCTTATGTTAAGCCACTGAATGTAACCCACTGCTCCTGGAGGCT
Organism: Sturnus vulgaris; assembly: GCF_052056855.1. Taxonomy (NCBI): domain Eukaryota; kingdom Metazoa; phylum Chordata; class Aves; order Passeriformes; family Sturnidae; genus Sturnus; species Sturnus vulgaris. Next base: position 34,815,587 of record NC_142249.1, read on the forward strand.
GAAATGATCCCAAGGATCCCTCCAGTCAAACATTGCATTGACCACAGTTGTAATAGTATGTCCTCATCTCATGCACTTGATGAAATCTGGCTACTCAGGAGCTAAATGCAGGCTAAAGCTGACATAAGGGGGCAAACAAACAAAGTAATGAGAATTAAACATGTCTTTTTTGCAAGAACTGACAGCAATAACATCCAGTGTAAAATATAATTTTGTACCTATCACATGACTCTGACATGTAGTCCTTGTCATGGTGTCCTCCTCTTCTTCTTGCAGGTTTTCTGTGACTACTTTAGCCTGTACACAGTGCAACAACAAAAGTGAAGAACATCTGTGACTCTGTTTATGTTGCTTCATGACAACTACAGAATGTTTGCAGAAATAAATCAGAGTAAAGTTACATGGCAGCTAAGAGTGGAACACATAACCTGTCTTATTCTATGAATGATATTTGACGACAACAACTTTAATTTCATTCAAAATCACAATACCCAGCAATGAAAAATACCCTTGGAAATGCACTTATCCAAAATAAACACCTAATATATGGTGTGGTATCTCTTTAGTTTAGTTTGCAAACACTGAACTTTGGAGTTTTTATTTCCACTCTGTTTAAAAGCATTTATTAGCTAGATGGAGTGAAAAAATTCATTTAAGAACGCAGTGCACTCTAAGAGTCTGTATGTGGTATTCGTTTGTGTTATTCAAATCCCTCAGATATTACGGTTTTTTTCAAAGATGTATTTTTGCCTTGTTATTCTGCACTCTATTTCCCAGGTGTACAGATAATCTGAGTCCCTCCCTAGCACACAGTGAAATCCCCCTCCATCACATGCCATCAGTGGCCACAATTCAGTTTCAAGGACATATTTTTCTGCCATGCTACGTAAATCAAACAGGAATAAAGATACTTCCAGGGTGATGAGAGGAGGAAAGGCAGCACCACAGAAAAATTGCTTTCAATATCTCAGGGATCTTAAATAATTTGCTAATCACTCTGCTCTTTTAAACTGCTTACAGCACACTCACAATAGCAAGAGCACATTTTGTAATCTAAACCACTGGAATTTATCATCATTTGCATGACATATCTTCGATCACAGTGTAAATCCTGCCTGCTGGGTTACACAAGTAGCCCTGTTGACCTCTTGTGAGCAGCCTAAGTGCAACACCAAACACTTGCTCTCTGGATTATTAAAAGTGCATTTATCATCTCTTAATCCTAGGGATTTGATTACATCTTTTCTTTCTTATGAAATGCCTCTCTTCAGGCTCTGGAAAATGAGGAGGCGAGTGTTCATTTGGCATCCAGTTCCAGGTGGAACAGTTTCTCACATTTGCAGAGTGCATGGCCAAGGGCTGCTGTGACATTTCACAATATTGCAATAGATCCCTGGGTGTTCCCCAAACACACAGACTGTGCACACAGAGTGCCACACAAAACTCCTGGTGTCTTGGGTTTGGTGCCACATTTCCACCTCACAAAGTGAAGCCCGTGTCTGTTCTAAATCACACAGGGCTGTAATAAAATCACAAAGATGAAATGAAGCAGCGCAGCACAGAAATGATTGTATCTCACCTTAAGCTCCAGCCAAGGACATGAAAAAGTACTGGAGAATGTGGAATATCCTTGGTGTAGGCTAAAGTGTTATGTATTTCTGCTGGCTGGCCTTTAGAGCAAAGTGCTTTTTTGATGAACACTAACGGGAAGTGTATCCCTCTGAAGGTGAGTGCACAAGGCCACCACTGGTGGAACATTGCTTTTTCCATAAATTCAGTGGCAGTCCAGCAATAACATTCTTTGCATGAGCAGAAATCAGAGGTAATCGGAGCATATGTTATGGCGTAATAGTGCCTCGAGCCTTTACCTGGCACATCATAAGAAAAGTGATTTAATCATCAAAAATTAAATAGCTTTTAAAGGAAAAAATCTTGCTAGAAAATTAATGTTAGAAAGTGTTCTGGCCAGGATTTAGAGCAGCAGTATAAATCTGATAAGCAGTTTGGAAACACAGCAGCTTCCGCACTGAACCGTATGACTGAGTGCACTTTGCATTGTTCACAAAAGAAAAGAAATCGTCCTGGTTTAGGGCTTTTCAAAAGATTTATTCTGTTTTCTCCAAAAGCATTAATTTTGTCTTTTTGTGAGCAAAAAAAAAAAAGCACAACAGGCCATGTTGACTGTTTTCAGTCACAGCTATCTCCCAGCCCTTTGCAATCTGCTTCAAAGTAAGCAGACACCAAAGGATAACTGGAAATGATAGTAATAAGATTCATGAACTTTGAATTTAAAGACTTTGCATTGTTTTTCTTTTAGAAGGTTGGAGGACAAGATGAAATATCACATATTGAGGAATCTTAAGGTATATCTCTTTCATAAGTTAGCATTAATAACTGTAAGCACATTTAAAATCTCGTTATTCTAGATGTCATCAGTCTTTTGGCACTAGATATTTATTTCAGGCATTAAGTGCCACAGTAAACACAGTATGAAACTAAAAAAAAAAAGAAACCTAAAAATGTAACTTAATCTTCAAAAATCACACAAAAATACTTTGTTTCCCAGCTAACAAAAGAGTGTACGGTGTAGCAGAAGTAATGCCTTTTCACCATGACTAACATGTTCTTAAAAACTAAATAGTATAATTAGCATTTCCCCATTATTTATGTACATTAAAGGACAATCTTTGTAGTTTCTTCATAAAATGAAGTGTGTTTCTTTAAGATATACTTAAAAACTATTATTGCAGCATTTAGAAAGACTTCAGAAAATGACAGACAAAAAGCATAGCAAATTATTGCAGCATTAGAAAATAATAAGTTAGAAATTGTAGAAGCAATGTGTAGAGTTTTTTGTACTTCTGTCTAGTGAAGATATACCCTAAGCTGTCAGGACCATATTAAATGGGGCATAGTTAAACTGAGTGGCTCTGATAAGGGGCTCTGCTCTGCTATCTAAGTTCTAGATCAGTTGGATTGAATTTCCTGCATATTGCACATTTCCAGACTTTCATTCTCTCTCTTTCCTTTCAGTGACACTACAAGGACAGCCTTAGATATGCTTATAATTTGTGGTTTTATAATGCAGGAGACATCTACATTTTCAAAGAAGAGATGATACCAGAGGAGTCAGGAGGGAAGTTTTCAAACACATTCATTTTGCATATGTTCCCTGTAAGTTTTTAAAAAAATGACCTTGCAGATGTTCTCAGCAAAGATGTCTGTATTAAAGTAATAAAAAAAAAAAATTGCCTGAATTTGAAACTATGTATGGAATGCCTTGACCTCAGGCATCCTCAACATCAGCCCTAAGCTAGGAGTATTTTCAATTCCCATTATAAAGCTTTTTGCAATGTTCCCAGAGAATTTTTATTTCAGATTCCCTCAGATGAAATTGTTGCATGTGCTGCACTTCAGTAACTCAGTTCTATCAGAACAACAAAAGTAACAGCCTCAGCTTCAGAGTAACTATTGTATTTGCCACAAGTTTCCAGGCTGTTTATTAGAATTGTGGTTATGGTTAATAATAATCATGATAATATGGATAAGATGGCTATCTCAGGAATGAGGAAAGAATGTATAGGGTTAAAGCATCTCTGTTCTCCTTCTGCTGGACTTTAAAACATCATGGGAAAGGCCCTTGCTAAGCAAGACATTGCTCATTAAATTCTGAGGTTAATTAAAAGAAGCTTCAGCAGGCAGGGCACCCCTTCAGCCTGACTTTAGGTTACAATCCTAGATTCTGTGTGAGCACTTCTCAGTGCAGCCAAGTTAGTCCAGAACCAGACTAACATCAGCTAACAGAAAACAGGATATTTTTTCTTCTACATTACAACATTCCTTCTCTCTGAGTAAATTAAATTATCAGGTACAGTTAATACCTTATTAAAGTATAAAACTAGCTACAGGCCATAGACAGGAAGATTTTTAATGGCACAAAGTGAGATGCAGGTCCAATGCATGTTTTTCTTCTGAACATTCCCTCTTAAGTGACAAATATTCCCAAATGCGGTCAAATAATTTGATTTTTCCACATCAGCAGTGCATTTTTTAGGCTTAATGACCTCTATAATGTTCAGAAGAATGTTCAATACTGGTATGCAATTTTCAGGGAAAGGGGAAAAAAATAATAAAAAAAAAAGGTCCTATTATTTCAGTCTACTACAGTATGATTATAGCATCATTGTGCATGTATCTTCACTGGAATTGAATTGCCAGCAGAAGCAGTAGAATCTTCATGACTATCTATATAATGTGGCCTATAGCCAAGCTGCCAACTTTTGTATTAATTCACAATCCTCTAGCTACACAAAATCTTTCTATCTTATATATAAACAGTTATTATCCTGTTTGCCTGCAATGGCAGTAAGAAACACATCCAGAAGTTAAAAAGAAGGTAATAATGTTTTCGTGTACTGAAGCACTTACCAGGGTCTGATTCTGCATTTCCATATCAGCTTTTGTGTTGCTGTTTTTCCTGTGGTTTCCTTGAGAGCTGATAGAGTTGCCGTGAAGAGAGGAGCCCTGGGAGCTGCCCTTCGACACACTCCTGTAGGAAACATTATTTGATCCACTTTCTGTCTGCTGAGCTGCTTTCTTATCAACTCTGCAGGTAGAGAGTGATTCCTCTGATAAATTGCATTGCCCTTCTTCAATCACTCTACTTTCCCATTCCTTTAATGTTTAAAGTAACCTCTCTGTATCTTTCTGTCTCTAGACCTTTGAGTGATAAATGTTTCTAACTAGCCTTGATCAAACCTGTCACTTGCAATTTCAGGTAGTATATCAATTTAGCCTTTCACATGTGATGATTTATATTATATTTGGGACTGCTGTGGGGCAAACGTGAAAACACAATATACCCATTGCTAAGTTCTTCTGTGACCAAAGGTTGTGATAGCTGGAAAGGTAATTAATTCTGACAAGTTACCAAATATGTGTTTTGTGGTTACAGTACAGGAAGATGGAATACATTAAAACATGTACTTAATTACCCTCTATCTTTACACACCATCTGCCTAGATTCTTGATTTCTGGAACAATTTGAATTATCAGCTTGGATGTAACTCGCCTATCTTTAATTTCAAAGACCAATGGTTTGGTTAACAAAGTAACATGAACAAAATTATCATCTCATTGTTAATGTTTGGGTTTTTTTCCTGTAGAGATTAAAGTCCCAACTGTGCACCTACTGTTTGCTATGGTGCATTCTTAGCATGAAAAGAACATATATTAAACTTTACATCTGGGCACCTGTAAAGCTACATGGACATTAACACACCCCAAATTGTGTTCTGGAATTTTACCTGTTTAAAAGCTCTCTCATAAAGCTGTCTTTTGGTGAGTAGGCAGCTGTGATGGAACCTCTGACTTGTTCACACTCAATCTCACCAGGAGGGTCTTGGGAAGGCTTCATGATTTTGCTCTCCATGGCTAAAATGTCACCATTGTCTGTTTTCCTGTTAATTTCATTTTCCATTTCACAGTGTTGTTCAGTTTTCTTCTTTTCTTTTCTTCTCTCTAATTTTGCCTGCTTAATTCCAAATCCTGAAACTTTTGCATCCTTTTTTTCCACCTTACTTTTAGGAACATCAGTTTTTCTGGTGCTCAGTGCTGGGAGCTTACTCTTTCGGAAGCCAAACCAACTGGCTATAGAAGGCCCAGTCTTCTGTTTAGTCTCCACAGTGGGGGATTTGGTTTGTCCCTGACCCTTTTGCACATTTTCTTGAATGCATAACATGACTTTCTCCTCTATTGTAGGTTGCAGAGATGGTGAACTCAAAAGATCATTAACCTTCTCAGAGGTCTCTGCTAATTTTAAAGACATTTCCTGTCTTCTTGACTTTGTTGCTTCCAGTTTATGAGGACACTTTACTCCATCAAAGCTTTGGAAGGACAAAATTTGCTTGGAAGATACAGTAGCTGAGGCTTCTAACTCCAATTCTGCTGACAGAACACTTCTTTTACCTAGAGCTTCATGTTTAAAGCTTTCAGTCCTTTTCTCACTCTGTACAGACAGACTGCGTGCATCTTTCTGAGGAAATGGTTTGCTTCCATCACATTTTGAAGTGCTGTGAAACTGGTCTACTTTTTGAGATGATCTGAAGGGCAATTTGCTTGGGCTTCCATGCTGGCTATTGCAACTACTCATATTTCCAAGAGAGCCTTGTCTAGGATAAGGATTTTCTGTAGGTTTAGAAGTACATAAAAGAGCCTCTGGTGTCACTGCTGTCCCTGGAGTAGACTTGATTTGAAGCCCTTCCATGGCTGAGTTCTGCCTTGTGAGAGAATTCCCCCTGTCAGAAGTGTTTGTAATAATCTGAGTCCGCACTTTGCCGAGCCCTTCTGTCACAGGGGCAGATGGCTTCTCCCCTGTGTGAATGCTGAAACTCTGACTACGAGCTTTTGCTCCATTCATGCCCAGAGCTGGCTTCAAGTGAGACTTGTTGCTAGAAGAAACAGACCTCTTAACTAATTTGTTTTCCAATCCATCTCCTCTGTCTGCCACCAAGTTGCAGCTTTCATGTGAATGAGCTGATGCTGTGTCTATACTAAGTCCCACAGCACAATTATTTTTTACTTCAGTATCAGACTTGGAGTCCTTTAATTCTGCATCCATTGCACCTTTGGTGGTTACACACACAGACTCACTTTGCTTGTTCTTACTGGAACTCACATTGCTTTTAGAAGCTGCATTTATGCTGTCTTTTTCCTGCTTCCCTGGTACAGTAGAGCTCTTGCGGAGAAGCTGAGGAGATTTGACAAATAATTTCAGTCCTACAGGGAGACGAGTTTTCACTCCTCTCTCATTAGAGTTTTGGGAGGCATGTGCAGCATCACCAGTGTGAAACAGCGTTGATGGGAAATTGTTTACCTGAGATAACAAAGGCTCACTTGTGCTGGTTGTATGACATTGAGGACTTGTGGGGAGAATGTTTGGCATCTTTTGTAGCTGATCCAACCCACTGTCACTGGAAATATTGGTTTTGCTGGAGCATGTGTCTTGTGAAGGAGTTGTTTCCAGTGACGGACAGCCTAGAGAAAATGACCTGGCTGCTTGAAAATCTGTGCTGGAATACTCACGATTCCTGTGGAGACCCACCTGATTTGGGCTTTTTGGGCAGACTTGCTTTGTGGAAACTTTGGAAAGTCCTTGGCATGCACTGTGGGATTGCTGAGATGTGCATGTATTTTGCATAATTCCTTCTGCATTTTCTCGAAGGTAAGATAATTCAATTTTGGCCCCAGAAGATACATTTTTTGCTTGCATTTCATGACTAGATTGATTATGAAAGCTAGAGTTCACAGTTCCTTTTAATGGAGATGATTTCAGTACATTTTTTGCTGTTTCAGTGGGACCAGCTCCTCCTAACTTTACTGCCAGAGGTGGAGAATTAGCATAATTAGGCCGAATCAACAGGGATGTTGACCTGCCTGGAGGAAGGGGTGGGGATGGAGACCTGGCTTCTACAGTAGCTAAATCACAATGAAAGTCTCTGGTTGGAGGTTCCCCATAGCTACTGGGCTCTATAAAGTGCTGAGGCAACAGTGGTGATGCTGGACTCTGACTCTTTGGATGCTTTGACCCATCTCCTCTGCCAGGACGTTTCGAGTTTGGCAGGGGGTGGGCAGGGGGCTTTGGAACCTGAAATTCGACTTTTGAATCAAAATGACGAGGTGGGCTTTGAGCCTTTTTGAACCTTGAAAGCTTTACAGGTGGCAGAGCAGGTGATTTCTCAAGGGCTGTGGGGCCCCCTGACAGAGCTACAGGTGCCTCCCCACTCTCAGTCATCTGAGTTTTTTGGGGAGAAAATTTACCTCTGCTGGGTATTTTAGTTACATTTGGCTTTTGATTGATTCCTGCATGCACAGTGGAGCTGGAATTGGCCTTGTATGATGCATCATACACTGGCTTCACTAGTTTCTGTCGTGAAGTATTTTGCTGTGTCACTCTTCCGCAGCGTGGAGTTTCACCACTGGTCAGGGGGACAACTGTAGTTTTATTCCCTGTATTCTCTTCAAGATATTTTTTATCTTGAGTATTTTTCCCATTTTCATCTTCCTGTCTTTCTAAAGCAGTGTAGTTTCTAGCATTGGGTCCTGGCTGCAAATCAGTTCTTCCCTGAGGTATAAGTTCAGTGTATTCTGCACTGGATGTAGTTTGTGGCTGGTTGATTGAAATCTCATTTCTTGTTACAGTGACAACTCCAGTTTGATGTGAGCTGAATTCAATTGGCTCACCATCCTTAGCATCGTATATTACAGTAATGCACTCTTCAGAAGAGGTCTTTTTTATAACCTTTTGTTGTTTAATGAAATTACATGGCTTAGGCCTAATGTCTGAGTGAACAGGTATCTGGTTCTCTTCTTTGTCAGTAGACACAAGCTGAGAATTCTCTGTGACTTTGAGCAAGTCAGAGGTCTTTGTATACTTCTCAGGAAAGGGAGTTGCTAATAAATCTGAGGGACTTTTCTCATCACTGCTTTCTATATTCAATTCATCCAAGACTTCATTGTCATCAGTGTCTGAAAGCTGAAAATTAAAGTCCTTCCAGCCCATATTAGAATGGTCTTGATTTAACTGTAACTCAGGCAGCTTTGCTCTGGTGCAAGATTTTACATCTGCCTGAAATCCACTGACAAAACTAGTCAATTTCTCAGGTCTTTCCTTTGAATTAAAAAATGAACTTTTTTCTGGCAAATGTTTCCTGTTAGGATCCCAGTCAAAGAGACTGTCAGAAATGCTATGAGTTAATTTACAATAGGTCCTGCAGTCTTTGCTTGGAACTTCCTGCAGTAACAGTAAGGACGAAGAGTCATCATCTACATCATCATGTGAATCTGAATCATAAGAGAAAGTTTTGTGTTCAATGCAAATATTTCCCATTTCCATTGGCTTACAATGAGTCTGTTCATTATGGCCACCACACTTAATTCCAGGGGAATATATTCCTTCGTTGGAGTTCATGCAATCTTTGTAACCCCATTTTGATATTACTGAAGGTGGTTCAAGTAATACTTTTTGCTCCTGCAATTTTTTCAGCCCTTCTAAGATATGGTTTTCCTTGATACGAGTTGGAGGTAGATCATCTGCAGGACTTGAGAGGTTGCTTGGGAGCGAAGAACCAATGCTTATTCTCTTATCCCATCTCACGGATGACTGTCAAAAGAAAATAAAAACCACTTGTGTTACTCACAAGTGCTGTCAATAAAAGTGTTACCATTTTGGTAAAGAGATAGAGGAGTTGCATAAGGGAATTCCATTCCATTCTTTGCTATTTATAGCAAAGCTCTTTTTTAATAAAGGATTTCACAGTGGTGTGAAGGCTGCAGTGCATTAAAAACCTATAGGAAGAACAATATGAATAGAAGGATTAATATAAAGAAGAAGAGCAGTTTGGACTATGAAAGGCATAATAAATGTCTGAATAAATGAGGACACTGTAAGTAAGCTGGAGTGAAAAAGGAATCGCTAAAAAAATTAAACAGGGGGAACAGTTCAGTGACAACTATTTTCAGTATAAAAGAGAGGAAAGTGAAAAAACTTCTGAAACAGGCAGCTTTTCAATTAATCTTGCTTCAGATTAATTGAAACTAATACATGAAGAAAATTAATTTGATTTACCCTTTTGCTTGTCTTTCCATCATTCCAAGTGTAGGAGGAACCACTGGAATATTCACTGCAAGCACTTGAGAGGGAGAGTTCACTGCTGCTGCAGCTGCTCCGAGGATATAGGCGGCTAGAGCCTGTCATATTTAATTGACTCTGGCATTTCAAGACAGGTATGCTGGATTTCACATTCTGCTGGCATTCCTAAAATATGAGAAGAAATTGAAATATCTTACGGGTAGAAAACCATCATTTAACTTTCTTTTGATTAAGAATGGCAAAGAAAAAGCAAGTGAGCCACTTATGCCTTCCTCTCATGCAATTTAGCATCTGGTGAATTTAATACAGAGAACTAAATTTAAAATTGCTAACAATTTCATTTGTCAGGGGAAAAAATCCACAATCCCCAATCTTTTCTTCTTTATTCTTGGACTAGTATTCTGCTGTTCTTATTCTGAGTCTATTTGAATTATGCTTCATACATAAGCAGCGTGTGCCGGTAAGATACAGAAAACTAAGTTATAAGAATACAAGTACATCTTGACAACTGCATTATAGCCCCACAATGTAACAGATGAGGCTGCACAGCCTGGACAAGGTAAATTAATTTAGTATCCTGAGCAGAATGTCCACTGAGAATGGAATCTCTCCATTACAGTCTAATTTTGGTTTCCTATCTAGTTCAAAGCTTTGTCTAAGAAACGCTCTGACGTAGGACAATCCATCTTCGTGTCGCTCGCAGACAGCTGAAGCCTCTTGCTTATGCAATTTATTGACACTTTATGGCTGCCTTTAGTACTTGTGTAGTTATCACCCCTTTCCAAATGCAATTTCAGCTGACTGTGACTAAGTGCCAGCTTTGAGGAAGAGAGTAATGAAGAGTAGATAGCACTTTAGGTAAAATATTAGACCTCTGTAGGAGTAGCTAGGATGCCTTTAATTTGTTTTCAAACTAATACTCTTGAGCCTAACAGCATTGGAGCTTCTTTATTGTTAAGTGCTTGCACTGTTCTCCTTACAGAATCAGACATCATTTTAATTACCAGGAACACCAGACATGACTACATGAAAAGAGGTTGTGATGAGGTGGGGGTCAGTCTTTTCTCCCAAGTAGAAACTGATAGAACAAGAGGAAACAGTCTCAAATTGTGCCAGGGGATGTTTAGATTGGATATTAGGAAAAACTCCTTCACTAAAAGAGTTGTCAAGCAACAGAGCAGGGAAGTGGTTGAGTAACCATCCCTGGAGGGATTTAAAAGCTGTGTAGATGTGGCACCTGGGGACATGGTTTAGTGGTGGGATTGGCACTGCTGGGTTAATGGTTGGATTCAGTGATCTCAAGGGACCTTTCTACCTGGTGGTGAGTGAAAGATTGGATTTGATGATCTTAATCACAAAGATCTATTCCATCCAAAGTGAATTTGTGATTCTGTGCCTTCGTTTCATAAAACTTCCCTTTGGATTTCACTAAGGCAAACTAAAACAATATTTATTGATTTTTGTACATAGATATACTGCAAATTAATTTTGCTTAAATGAAGAATTTACACTTAGGAAGAAACAAGAAATCTAAAGTTATTGAATCCATTAAAAAATTATCAAGGCTGTGTACACACAGCTTCTTCATGGAAATCTGTGGAACAACACTCAGTTTGTAGGCACATCTCATGCCAACATGCTTGTTGGCCTTCTGCTAATTTCTTCCATTTATTTCCCCATGTTCCTCCCATTTTTTACTACTGGGGTTGAACCTTTTTTCAGCTGAATGGGAGAGAGCAGAATTTTTACTGTTGAGGAGCTCATCAGCACAGCTGTTATCGCTCAACTGACATCATAATGTTCTGGTTTTGACAAACGTAACTACAGGGCAAATCATTACTCTTCTTCACAGGCAAAACCTATGAATGGGAAAATCACTTAGAGACACCAAGAGCACATTTCACCTCTGGGAATTATTGGTACATGTTCTCCTAGGAAGTCAAATGGATGCAGGAGGAACAGCCTTTAAATCCAGTGGCTCTGGGAAGAATACATCTTTCAGCATCACAGGCAGGCTGATGCCCGTGTTTTTGGCTCTGAAGCGGATTTTGTTGCTTTGTTGAGACAAATGAGTTTATTTCTGACACTGTGGTTCCCCTGGGAGACCCCCTGCCATCAGCTTCCTCAGCTGTGGCAGTGTCACTCCTGGGGAGAGTGACTGTACAGAGGCCAACAGCAGCAGCTGCTTGTTCTGTCTGTTCCTCTGCATTTTGGCTCTGGCACTGGGAAAACATGTCATGTGGAATTCTGCCCTTTATACTGGGCTGTGTCCCAGCCATCACAGCATTCAAGGGAATGATGCCCATAAATCCTCTCCTTTAAGAATCTCCTGCAGGAGGTAAGAGATCACAGCCCAGTGACAAGTATTGCCTTCCTGTCATCTTCAGCTAGTCTGAGAGCCTCTCTCACTTTGTTTCCTTTGCACCTCAGAGAGGAGAAAGGCATTTGGTTCTACAGTTTCAGCAATGGGGAAAAATGGAGCTATCTAAGCAAAGCAAAAGAACAGTATATTACTGCAATCATCTTTAAGAGAGGAGAAAATGTGCAAAAAATATCATGTCACTCCAGAATATGAAGTAGGGTATCTACTCAGTTTCTAGATTGCATTCAGATCACTTAAGAGAGTGGAGTTTTCCCCTTCAATTTGCCTTTATTCTCTTAATTATTCAAGAAAGTACTTTGAATAGCATGTTTATGATGCATTAATTAAATACATTTAACTTGCATATGAGTCTATTAACTGACATGGTGAAATTTTAAATTTTTGTAATCATGACTCTTTAGTCATTACCTTTAATGAAATTAGAGTAAAAAGGCTTGAATGTAGTACTACAGTTTAAAAATGCAATTTTCACTAGGAATCAGAGAAAATTGAAATAATCAGACCATTAAAGACACAAAACTATAAATTAGAGCGACTTAACCTGAAGGCTTAATTAAATATAATGCAAAAGGTTGTTAGCATTTTTGTGAACCTTCGAAACAATGCCTTTTCATTAAAATAGGTATTACAGGGGAGATTATATTTTTGTTGACACTACTATACTTCAAGATCAAAGGCACAAGCAGGTTCAATGTTCTGTTCTTGTACTCTTTGTTTCCCTCTTTGTGATTTTTGTTTTTTAAGCTACTTTTCTCTTTGACAATGAAACATGAAAGCCACGCTGGTGAACGTTTTGCCAAATAAGCACAAAGCCCACTCCATCTGAAAAAAAAAATGCAGAGCCCATGAATTTTTAAAAGTTCATACATAATATATCATAAAAGTGGGATGAATAATACGGAGCATGGGCTTTAATGAAAAGCTCCTTGACCATTTCTCAGAGATTCTGAGATGTAATCAATACCCAAAAAGGTGTATCGGGGACATTGCTAAGATTTACGCTTTTTTTGCACACAGTGACACTATCTGCTCACTATATCAACCGAGAACACAATATTGAATTTCAGAGAACAGAAGGAAGTAAAAGCATTGTTATCTGCCTCAATAGTGTTTCAATTCAGAGATCAGCTTTATGGCTCTTCCCTGACACCAGATTTCAGAGGAGAAAAGGAGGCTCCAGATGAGGGGAACAAGGGCAGCACAAACACTCACGAGCATCTGAGCATCAGCACTTCGAGCTTGCACCAGGCTTCGGTTTCGTTCCACTTCTGAAAGCAAATCCCCAGATGAGAGGTCCAAGATGCGTGAATGGAGTTTCTGGGGGGGCAGAAGGGACAGAGCAAAGCATAAGCATTTGTCAGATATTCAGCAGATCAGCATTTTTAAAATTCCAAATTCTGCTGCTAAATTTCAAGGGAAATGAAGAGCCCGAGGTAAAAGAGGATTTGCTCTAATTTGAAATGTTGCTCTTTGTGTTCGCTTTGTCCAAGACTTCCTGTCTGGAGGACAGATCATTCTTCATCCAAAACAAACTCTACTTCTTCTTCTAGTCACTGCTTGCAACTTACCATTAATTCACACACAACAATAACAAATGAACTTGAGTCCCACCACTATCCACAAAGTTTGACAGGTTTCAGGAAAAAAGCATAAAAATGAACTACAAAATTAACATTTATAAATCAATCAACATGTTAATGTTGTTTTATTTACGAGCTGTTACACCTTGCTTGAATGATTGCAAAAGTGACCCTATTTTTAACCAGCATTGATCTGCTGAAGGCCTCCTCTGCACACATTTTAACTCAAAGTCATTAATGTCATCTGTAAGGAACAATTAATGTGAATAGAAAATAATTGCATCAGGGAACTGGGGACTCAGAGGATTTTGTGCATTAATATTCACATGCTGTTTGATTATATACACACAGTTCTTTTCTCAGTTTTTCTTGGAAGGATGGCTAAGCTTGTGCCTTTCCCTCCATGATCACCTGTACACTAATTCTAGGGCTTTCTGTCTGCATTAAGCCTGGATTGGTTTAATTGCAGTTTCAATAAAATCCATGATTTATGTGAATGCCTCAGCCAATGACTTCAAATGAAAAAATATCTGCAGCCTTGTTAGTCCTGGGCCAACACACCATGTAACAGGCAGTATGGATCTGACTCAGAGTCCATTGAAATCAATAAAAATGGACTAAAAAATAAAACCCAAGAAAAAAGGACTTTGGATCAGGCTCTTTTCACTTTCCCATTAATTCTCCAGGCTTGCAACCTAAGAGACCACATCTACTCCCCTCAGTTTGGAGGAACAAACGGTGCAGACCCTGCCAGGTGCTTTGCCAGAGGACTCTGTGAGGGATGCAAACCATGGAGATTTGTTGAGGTTCTGTGAGTGCCCCATCATCCTGCCCATCCAAAAAGACTGGCCAAAGAGGGAAAAAGAGCCTGTAGCTAGAAGAGCCTTCACACAGTGTAGTAGCAGGGCCTGAAAGGCAAGTCATACAGTATCTTACACCCAGCTACTCCCCAGCCTGCTCTCTGGGTACCCACTGCAGAAATTAATCTGCTAGAGAACAAAGCAGGCAGCCATTCCTACAGCCTCTGTTATCTGCATGCTCTGCCTCTGGCTTCTGTTCCAGACAATCTAAGAAATTTTTAAAACAACTTCTAATTATGAATTTGGGAATCATTTCTCAAGAGTTCCTTATTCATCCAGGTTTATTAAGGAGGCACTGTCTGTTGCAGAGAGATTATGGAAAATACTTTCAATTATCAATATTCTGTATAAATAAGTATTAACCAGTATGTTGTTGAATAGATTAGAATGCTGGAAGCACTCAGTATCCATTTATCATTATAAATATTAACTACATGCAGGCTATGTGTTTTTAACATCAGTGATGCCTGTTATTCAGTGTGCACCTTTGAAAGTGCTACTGGTAGTTTTACTGTCAGGTGTTTGTTAAAGATTTAAACTCCAGGTAAAATGCCTACCCAAAGTCACAGATTTAATGACTTTGTACATTTGCTCCTCTTGACAATAATTCCAACTGCATCACTGAACCACCAGAGAATTCCACTGTTTTCAGTACCAAGAGTCACTAATGCTATGAACAAGTGGTTTGCAGAAATTACAATAGTCAGATCTGTGCACTGGAGATGCACAGGGGTCACACTGTGTTTGAGTCACCTTTGCCACTTAAACTCAGTGACTCTGTAAAACTGCAGTACTAAAGGAAAATCAGCAGACTAAAAATGATTAACAAAGAAGGAAAGTGTGTTCTCAAGAATATACATAATGTGATTATATTTCTGTATCAAATGAGATCATCACATTGGGAATATTCCTCCCCACACATATGCAAATAAACTAACAGAGGTGGCCAGCACAATGACTAGCATTAACAAACAGCATAATAAAGTTTGAGGTCATTAATTAAATATAATTATACAGCACTGATGCAAGTCATTGAATTACAAAAGAAAAGCACAAGAAAATTTTTTTCTCTTTCATTTATTTTTCTTTTACCTTCTCCATTGTCTAATTAAAGAATGGGGAAAACTAGCATTTGTAAAAGAACTCATTAATGGTGAATTTAAATCAAGTAACAGATTGTGCTAACTATGTATCTTCATTCTGATTTCTTCTCAGATACACAAAATGTACTGTGTCCTTTATGGTTATTTTCAGATGACAGTCACAGCTAGATCAAGGAATTACTGCTGCCTTGAAAATTGTACAGTATTAAAATCATTGTTGATGCTATCACGACACAATGCAACAGAAGGCAGGCCACTGCACAGAATGACTTCCAGGGAAGAGATCACATCAGTTTAAATGAATACTTAAATATGAAACTGAGGAGTTGCAACTGTAAGTCCAAGTTATCGGCCCATTTGTAGGTGCCCTATATAATGATAAGAGGAAAATGAGCAATACTTGGGTGCTGGGGAGTGCCTGGGCCCCTCTGGAAACAGGAAAGCATCAGGATCACTGGGCTGCAGATCTGAAAATCCACACGGAACTGAATACAGCATGGACTGGGCCAACTCCCTCGGAAATTACCCTGTACTGAGTACTACAGGGCACGTGTGGATTAAAAGGTTTGTTACATCTTAGCTTGACTGGACCCATGTCTCTCCACAAAGTGGGTGCTGAGAGGCCAGGGCAGAACAGAGGGGACTTCTCTGCAGATTCCTATGACCAACAGCAGCAAAGCTCCTCCTTTCCCGTGAGAATGATGCAGAAAAGGCAGTGCCCTTTGTGGTTCAATGCCAAGATTAACTCCTGTAACCCACATGAAAAATAAAAACAAAGTAATTGATAATTTAGGTGGAAACCTATTATATCAAGTGCAATAGGAAATACAATTATCTGGCAGGCAGATAACCAATCCATCAACCAGCAGGCCAGTTCCCCATCCCCCAGCAGCATTCTTATTAAGACTTTCTAGGAAGATATAAGAAAGCCACTACCTGCTGGCACAAGGCAATATTACAGAGACTCCCCTAACCATTGTGCCTCTTGACTCTATCTCTGCAGAATATCTATCAGTTCCCATCTCCTTTTTAAACATCTAATGGTCTGCAGCATTGCCAGAACAATTTTCAATGAATTATGCCAACGAATACACAGCTCTCCAATATTGGATAAGTTAATTGCTATTAAATCAATTGGCTTTGCTTTTCTCACATGAGCCAAAGTCTATCATTCACAGGAAGAAAATTCTCTCTCTAGATACCAAGGAGACATTTTTATCCTGCTGCTCCATGCCAAGCTGTAAATGTTTGTTTGGTGTGTGTGGCCCTCTCCTGTCTTTGTTGTTTTTCAGGGCATCACAAACCTGAACAGGCACATTCTGGTCTCCTTCCCTCTGTAGCCCAGCCATTGAAATTGGGCTGGCAGGGAAACCCCTCTCATTTCCATTTTGCCATAAAGACAGTAGGCCACAGAAGGAAAAAATATTTTTATGCAAGATATTGATATATTATCAGCTTACGGAGAAGCATAATCTTTCATTAAACAAAACCTTGATTTTTGTAGTCCTTAGATATATTTCAGAGGGAAGGTTAAGCTAGAGATGAGAACATCCTTCACCTATCCCACCAAAAGTCACCTAGAGTAGAACATGCACTGCTCAAAAAACAGTGTGAACTTCTCATCCACTAAATATTCTGGAATTAAGGAGAAAATGAAGTATAGTTAAGGAAAAAAATAATAAAACCTCTGAAATTAGAAATCAATTTTGCCTTTATATAAATCAGACTTTGAAACATATAGTCTTTTGACATATGGAAATTCTGCCTTCTAAAGAGAGTAGAGCGGGTGATTATCAACAAAATCCAGCAAAATATGAAGCAAAAGTGAAAGCTGCAAGAAGATGCTTCCATTTTAAAAATTCTAATAATCACCAATATAGGAAATATACTTGCAACTCTACTCTGTGTACATACAAAAATTCCTGATGTGTTATTGCATATAACGGATATCACAAAACCAAAAGTATAGTAATAATTTTCAGCTCTGGAAGTTATCTATTTAATAGAAAATTCGGAATTATTTCCTACTATTCACTTCCTATAAGCAGAACTTCATGGCTAACACGTTTTGATCTTTGTAGTAAATGAAAACCAGGTCTAGTGAACAGTATCCTTGTCCATGGCAGGGAGGTTGGTAAGAGATGAGGTTTTAGGTCACTTCCAACTCAAACCAGTCCACAATTCTATGAAAATTATTCTTTCTCTTAATGTTGGGCCATGTTTAAGCATTTACAGGATTGGGGCTAAAACTGGAGTGAGAAACTAACAGCCTTTGACTGTTTAAAATAATCTTCCCTAATGCAAAGTAATTTAGATGTTCATCACTTAGACCTCTAAAAGCTATAAATAAAGCTCTGCACAGGCAAGAAAATCCAACTTTTGATTGCAAAGCCAATGCTAGTTTTTCCATTTCTCTGTTGCTACAGGTACCATTTCTAACAGACCAAGCTGTTAGTGAAGATATTTGATATTTGACATTTGACAAAAAGCATGGAACATTCTACAGCTGAGTCTGGAACAGGCAAAGAAGCTCAAAAGTCTTACACCTTACAACTTTATTTAGTACAAGCATTTAAGTTGTCTTTCACATTTCAAATTCTGTTCTGTCTTAGGGCCTGCCTGGTATATTAACTCAGTTTGCTCCATCTGTTGCTGCCAGCTCTTACCACCACCATAGGTGGTTGAATTTATTTTTGGTGGGAGGAAAGGGTTAACACACAGTAGGTGAGCCCCAGCATAACTCTTACAGTGGTCTGAGCAAACAGTTGGAGACTTTTATTGATCCTACCCATAGCTCTTTAAAATACAGGAAACAATCACAAACATGCAGTTTTGCTCAGTGGTGATAGGAAGACGTGTTGTACATAAGTGAATATCAAAGGATTAACTTGAAAATGCATTTCAGTAAGCTAAATGAGTTCCCAGTACAAAATTAAGAAAAAAAAATAAAAAGGAAGTTTTCAGCTAGTCCTTAAATTTCAAGTGAAGTATGTGGATCTAAATTTTCCATTAATGGAATAAAAATACTTCCATGGAAGTTCTAATTTGCATACATCTAATTAAATTCTAATTCTGTTTTTGTTGTTTTCCCTTCCTACTAGGCACACTTTTCTAAAAGACCTTTACAGAAGATGCTAGACTTTAAATCCAACCCCAGAATTAACAGGGGTTTGTCAGTTTTCTGGCAAATCCTCTGGGTGAGTTTATGAGACTAAGGCAACATCCAAGACAAAGTACAAGAGTATGATACTAGAAACATTTCTATGGAAGATTAGGCTGCTAAAAAAACATAAGAAAATCCTTCTCACAAGGCAATTCCAGCACAAAAAGTAAAACAAAGTTTGATTTGAGTTGGCTACAGAGTTTCCAAGCTTGCAGCTCTCTATTACTATTGAGCCATTCAGAGATGGCAAAACTCAGTGAATTAAACCCAAAGTAACTCCAAAGGCTGGAAACCTATATTCTAGGGTATAAATTGGTAAGTATTAAGCAGGCATTTGATGCACAAACACAAATAGCATAATCTCCCTGTGTTCTTCAGAGAGTTGACAACTTTAATGTAATGCTGAAATTACTCCTGTTCCAAATCTTTAGTTTTATTAATTTTTATAAACTTTTTCGAATACAGGTTATATAGAAAGACACAAAGTAATCCCCTCTGATCCCAGTTTCATTTTATATGTCTATCAGTGTTTTCAAGCTCTGAGATTCCAAAGTGTTAGTTCTCATTTTAATAGCACCATGGTAGGAGTCTGTAAATATTGCAGTAATATGAAAATGAGCTAATTTAATTTCTTAGGAAAATGCATGTATAAAGTTCCCTGTGGTTTGTAATTACTGTAAAGTCAACAGTTTACATAAATGACCCAGTAATCAGCTACTCAGAATGTGAATAATTAATGAAAAAATGTTTTCAACGAGCTTGCAAATGGAAGATTCCTTGGAGTATGGTGAAACAGCCATGCTGTGAGAAGAGTGATGTGCAGGAGTGGAGCCTTTTATTAAGTATATATATTTGTATTTTGTCTCTTATTTTTCTAAATGTCTTCCCATTGATCTGACACTACTTAGTTTGTCAATTCCACTGTGCTAAATGAGGGCCAGCACCACGTAGGTGCTGGCAACTACAGCAACACTGAAGAGTGAAGGGCACATCCTGCACTTCCTGACTCCTGCTGTTGTTACACTGTCCACAAAAAAAAAAACATTTTGTTTTTAACACTTCAGCGTTGTCAGAAAGAGTCTAGGAAACAACTTTATACTGAAGTCCTGCAACAAGGAAGAATTATGCCATTAATCTTTTCTGGCATGCTATCTATGCTTCAGCAGTAAAAAGGTGGGCTGGTTTTCATTATTTCACTGTATTTAAGAAATGCTTTAATATAAAAGCACAGGAGGAAAGTCTCACTTCTGCAACAGTCATTGCATTATCAATCCTTATATGATTAAAAGATACTCACTAATTTCAACATGCTGCTAAAGTGTTCATACAATGGTAGCACAAGATAACATTGGTCGTTGCCTTTGTGATTCCCACATTTAAAAATCCATTTTCACATTCACTTTCTGACTATGCCCCAAAATAATCTAAAGGAATTAGGCAGAGCTCAGTGAGATCTTCTTATTGACATTTATGTTGATCAATGTTGGCTCTACCAGAATTGGAATCTACAGATCAATTCCCTTATTAGATTCATTCTCAGTGCTGCCATGATCATTTTATCACAGAAGCTGCTGCCATCAGATGCTGCTTTATCACTTTATAATGGGATAAGCTGAAGCTTTCCTCTGGCATATAGCTGGAAATGATAACTGTCTGAAGTCTTTCTTTCACAGATTTTCAAAAATATACTTACTAAATGCATAAGTCTGTTTTAAAAAATATTTTCAACTGAATTTACCTAAGCAATAATTTTTGTCCACATGAAAATTCCAGGTCTCAAGGTGTTAAACAAACCCCAATGCAAACATTGGGAACTGCCTTATTAATCACTTGCTTCTTGCTGAGCCTACGAGCCAGATGACAGAAGAAAAGAGGCTCAGAATGAAGACATGACAGAAAAATCAAAATGGTCTCAAGAACAGTAGGAGTTTTATATGGACACACAAACACATGTGCAAGCACTCCAAAATAGCACACACAATACATATACAAGATTTGTCACAAGTATGTTATCTGGTTTTGAAAATATGCAGGGTTATGGTATTTTTAGTGAGAGTGGTGTTACAGCTCCTGTTGAGAGAGGAGTTCATCACATTAATTTAAATCTCCGATAAAATAAATTAGTTTTTTTATTGCTAGGTTGAACTACAGGGCTATGATTGTTATGTATTGCTACAATCCAAGACTTAATGGCATTTTAGCCCTGTGGTGGTCAAACAGAAACCATTCCAAACCTTCTAAAGGCTATTAAAACATGTGCAGATGTCTGGAAAATTAATACTATTATCTAACACTAACCTTTTGCCTGTAGGAGGAAAAGGAGAGAGAAGGCTCAGGGAAGATGTTTTAGATCAATACATGGCAACCCAGGAGGGCAAGCTCTGTTTCACAGGGAACTTCATTGGCTGTGAACGGGGGATTCAAGTGAGCAGATTCATCCTTATTTGGATTTTACTGAAATCATTCATTTACTCAAAAAATAACTTAAGAGAGATGGGCGTTGTTTTTACAATCCTTCCTCACTGCTGTTTCCCAAGGTCCAGCAATCTAGGCACTGGAAAGGTGCATTCATTTAAATGACAAGAGCACACATTTGTCAAGGTTAATGTTGAACAACATATTTTCCTTGCCTCGGTACTATGCATTAAAAAGTTTTTCCATTCCTCCACCCTCTTTTTTTTCTATTTTGTGTGTGTGTAATACTGTTGAAATGTCATGTGGATTGAAAGGAGTTTAAAAGTAGGAGGAGAGTTGCAAAAAATGCTTTTATTGTTAGTTTAAGGCTTTTACATACATATTTTCTCTCCAACACTAATGCATTGTTTTTGTCTCTGACAGAATAATTTCTAATAAGAAGAGACTTTTTTCTTGAACACCTGGATACAAGGTACTTGGTTCTATTCCTTTTCCTCAAAGCACTTACTTAAAAGTATGATTTAGAAAGAATAAGTGGGTAGATTCCCAGCTGGTAGGAATTACTGGCTTCAATTCTCCTACTGAAATGAAAATAATTTCTTCTAGGACAGGAATTATCCCATAGGCTTCCCAAACTTCTACTGTTTTTCAGAGATAAAGCTTCTAGATGGCCACAAGTGTACATTTCCAGTGGTATTTCACACTTGAAAGCCTCAAATTGAGCACAAGACCTCCAGATGCCACTTCAAGTTCTTCAGGGTTTATCCTGATACACCAAAAGCTCAGGGCTTGTGTAGGACACAGCACAACTCTGGACACCTGAGGATGCCAACAAGCATCTCAAACCTTGGCTGTAGCCTGCTGGAATTCCATTCTACTCTGGAGTGATGAGGAACCGTGGAAGGATCTCCCCATCAACCTGGCCAAGTGTGGCTGAGGCACAGGTGAGGAGGGAGGGCAGGTGCTGGCAGCAGCCAGGAGGGGACATGGATGTCCCGAGGACACAGCCCTGCACTGCCCACAGCCACCTGCCCCTCCCTCCCACTGCCCCGGCCAGCAGCAGCACCAGCAGACGGAAAATGAGAGATGCCACTCCCTGCTCCAAGCTGTGCTCCTGCCGGGAAAGGCACCCTCCAAGCATTATTTAGGACACAAACTGGCCTTGAGAGGGCTAGGGCTAGGGATGGCATGGAAAAATCCCTTCTGCCACCCTGCAGCCAAAGCAGCCTGGGCCAGGCTGGGAGCTGTGCCCGTGGCTCAGGTGGCTGAGAGCTGCAAACCCTCTGAGCAGCTGTGTCTGCTCAGGAGAAGCTGTGCCAGCCAGCTCTTGACTGGGAACCTGTGCCCTTGTGAATTGATAGTTTTTTCACTGTGGATAAAAGCAGGGCTTAAGGAGGCATTATATAGGATTTTCAAAAGGGATCAGCTCCCATTTTGACAGTAGCCAGATTTTTAGAAGAGCTCAGCACAATGTCTGAGCACTTGAAAGTTTGGTCCCACGTGAATGAAGGACCTGAAGACCTAAATGAAAGGTTAAATCCATTTGTTATTCCCCTGGGAGCAAGTACCAGGTGAAGACTGGTGACAGGGCAGAGAGTGCCCATATTTCTAATTTTTGTCAAGATCTCCTAGGGATCATTTAGTCAAATAAACCTAAGTGAGCCTCTAAAACACAATGCTAATCTCTGATTCATGATCACACTTGCAGTATCTATAATTCATAATAATTGTGCCTAGATATGTGTCTGTGCCTGCATTTACTGTATAGGAAAAGTACACAAGGCATATTTAGAGAAAAATAGTTAATAGTAAGTACTAGAAGCCAAAAAAAAAAAAAAAAAAGATTGAGCATTTCTGATTTTAAAATATAACCGAATATAAAAATTTAGGATCAAAACACTACAAAATTAAGTAGCTCATTTCTGAAATTGTATACCAGAAAGATGAGCTGAAGAGTGGGAGTATATTTGAGATTTTTAAAGCGCTGCTATTAATTCATGATGCCATTACTTTGGCAGTCTGTTTTCCATACTTCTAATGCAGTAAGATGGAGTTTAATTCATAAGGTTGAAGATGCCCTTGTGATGCACACAGGACACAGACAAATCACTGCCCCTTCCTGCACCCAGACATCGCTTAGTGACTAATGGAACACAGCCTGCCCACATCTAGAGAAAGAAAGGAGCAGGGATGCAGTCTAAAAATGCTAAAAATACAGAAAAACTCAAGGCTGTCAATATCACATTGTTAAAGATTTAATGACAAAGGTAACTTTTCCTTTCAGCTCGTCCTTATCAAGAGTGATACCCAGATGGTAATTTAAGAGTTAAGGCACTAATGGACTCTTCAGTTTCACTGAGCACCTTGTGCTGATTTTATCTTGCAATACAGTATTTCACATTCTCAGCGAAGTCAACAGAAATTTAGTCAATAGTGCCACGGCCTTTGGATGAGAATTTGAATCTTACCAGTATCCAAACTATCATTAAAGAAGATAGGTCATTTGGGAAACAAAGGAGAGCATTAGTAAAATTCAATACTTAAAGATGGAGTTGGTTCCTTAGGTGTTTTATGATTCATAATGAGTAACGTTTTATTCTAATTATCAACGCTTTTTTCTATGTGCAGTATCTGTAAGAATATACAAAAATTATAAAGTATATCACAGGAAAATTATTTTTTCCATAACAGATGGCAACAGAAAATACCTATTGAGTAATCTTATGTGCTTCAACCCACTTAGCATAATGTTAGTTTGTTTCATTTGATGGAATGTGTAATTTTACATTACTAGCAATTCACACTGGCCTTATATAATCTGAACAGTTTAAATGTTATGAAGCAGAGCACTTATTGGCACACCTATTTCTCAGTAAAAGAGCCATGATTCTGTATTGCTTTACATTTTCAAAGTGCCACTGCACTTAAATAACAGTAACAAAAACACAGTAATAAAGTAAAATATAAATGAGGCTTTATATGTATTAAGTGTAATAACAGATGAAATTAATCCTTTATCTATTATTTGTTTTATATATTCTTTTGCATAGTTATCCTTTCTTTAAATCTCAAAGTTTAAAGAAAATAAAAATTAACTACATACTTAGCTCCATTAGCGTAATAAAAAGAAAATCATAGATCTGCAATAACAAAGGTTATAATTCTGAAGTGCTTTAGAATTTCAATAGATTCCCACTTTACCACAAGACAGAGCCCTTTAAATCTTTGAATTAATTTTATACATTCTTTTGGTATTCCATTTGAGAGTTGCAGAGTGTGAAATATGCACCATGACAAGAAAACAATTACCCTGCACACCTGTTGCTTGAGTACACTGCACTTAAGCAGGACTTGCAATGGCTACTATTTTATTCCACTGTGAAATCCAAAATGGGGGAGGCTTTAAAAGCTGACCTGATGATGTGAACTTGAACTTTGATATGTAACACGTGGCTTCTAGGTACCACATCACATACTGTGATAACATTAAAACAAATCCATGCTAATTTTTGCTATCAGAATGTCCATGAGATTTTCTTCCATTTAGAAAGGAAATCTGAATGACTGACTCTTGTCTTAAATACAACAACTATATACTAAAATAAATAAATTGCAAACTGCAAAACCAGAAACATATCAGACAACACATGGGTATTTTGGTCACACAATATATAAACACATGAGTAACTCAGAGTTTTCACTAAATTCACAACCAGTCTCTAAGTAGCCTCTGTAATTACACTTGACCATTTATGCAGGGATTCACACGGAAAGTTGCTAATAAATCTTGTTAATCTATTCAACAAACAGAACAGGCTGAAAGAGCAGCCACAATTTAAGCATTGCTGTAGTTTAAATATAACTGCATGGAATAAAAAAAACATGTCTGTTTAAAGTTTATTACAGTGTGACGCTGTGAAGCACAGAGCAGGTTTGGAAAGGAATATAGCAATATTCTTTCCTATTGTGGAATTCCTTCCTTTTTAAAATTTATTCCCATAAGGAATATACACAATGAAGGAAAAAACATGAACAATATTCTTGTACTTAATTACTCTGTCCACGTACTTGCTTAGGGTTTCAAATGCCATATTGGATTCCTGCCATCATGTGGATCATCACTGATAATAAAAATCTATGCATAGAATAAAGAAAAATTGTTGTTTCACTCAATGTCAGTTGCTTATTTTTCTTTGTCTAAAAATTGGCAGTGAAATCTCAGTCTTGTTGTCCAGGCCTGTCACATCAGTACAGCCCCACCATTCTCCTGACACGTGCTTACTCTGAAATACTCTCTTTGCTCTTGAATAATCCCTTTACATTTCTTCAAAACTTAAATTATATTGCTCTCCTCAGTCAAAATCATTCATAAATACTTCACCAAGGATCGCTTGTGGCTTTCCTGAAGATTATTTGCTCTTTTGATTTGCTGGTTTTGCTATGGCTGTAGCAATTTATTTTCATCAGGACAATGGAAATGGCTCATTTTTAGACTTGGTAGCTGAAATTTATCTATTTAAAATTGTAAAATTGTATCTATTTAAATTATATGAACATCACGTTTGTGCTTACGTGGAAAGCCTTTCATTGGTTTTCTGTGGAACCTCTCCAGGCTAGTTAAAATACTTGGACAGAGGAATGCTGAGCAGCTGGGGGTAATTTTCTCTTAAAAGCATTATCATTCTCATCAGAACTACATGCCCTGGGAGCCTAAGTTAATGTTTTGATTTTGTTTGAGAACAAATTGGTAAGAATTGAATTGCAGAAATAAGGGACAACAATCTGACAAGAAGGTAAATCACCAAAACACAAATTACTGATGGAGCAGGCCTATCAGGGTGCTTGATCTGAGTCCCTGTTAATAATATACTGTTCTCCACTGACCCTCTCACTGTGCTTTGCTTTAGTTTGATCTGTTGTGAGGCATCTTGTTCTCCCTCTCTTCTCATTCCACCATCTATAACAAACATTTTTGTGTTCCTTTATCATCCTGCCTATCTGGGAGCTCCATCCAGGGCTGCCTGAATATCAGATACTCCACAAAATTCTTTCAGGTATTGTGCTGCTGCTGTGCATTCAAAACTAGAAATCATATGGCTTAGGGAGATTAGATGGAGTTCCTCCAGAAGGGGGATGTTTCCTTTGCTTCCCTCATCACTGACTTTTTTGGTCACCCATATATCTAAGAAATTGGCTCTCCTAAATATTTTATCTCTGTAATATTTCTTCAGCATATATTTGGAGCTGCAAGCAGGGCAAGTAATAAATATAGTTTATAATGTATTATTACATGTTGATGATTTAAGCTGAGATGAAATACAGACTTTCAAAGTTTTCTATTTGTGTCTTTTCAGATATTGGTGAGTGAGGACATGGAACAAATAGTAAGTAGATCACAGTTCACTGAGATAATTGGAAAGATTGGAAACAATGACATCACCATCCTCACACGAAGAATGTTCTTTAATTTGTTCTTAAAAATCTCAAAAAACGTGAGTGTTCCATACTAGGTCACTGTCTTGATGCCTGATACACAGAGGCATTTTTATAATTTCTCATGTCTACAAGGTTGGAGGCTCTTGAAGATCCTGGGGTAGGATCTTCATGGCAGTAACTGTGCTCTCTGGTAGCCTCGACCTGGAGGAATCAATCCAGCAGGGCTATGGCCTGAAATCTTCTGAGAGCCACAAATAAAGTAAAACCCACCCTTACACTTCTTAAAAGGGGTTCTACTAGCAATGTAATTCTTGGATAAAGGTTAATGTACTAGTTTAAACTTAATATGTCTCAAACATGTTTTACATTTATGTGATCACCTTCTTCTCTGTTGATACAGCCCTGGAGATTGTCTTAACTTGCAAGCAGTATTCAATTACTGCTGAAGAAATTAGCAGGTCTGTAATTAATTTCTCCTTCAAGCCACCAGTCCTGATTTCTGAGTAAGGAAACATTCACTACAGATGCTGCCACACCTTATTTATGTTTATATGCTTATAGAGGAGAAAAGGAAAGAGTTTGTTCTGGAGCTGCAACTTTCCTGAAGATTTGCAGAAAGGAATGCCCTGACTATCTGATGGCTACAGAGGAATAAATGTGAAGTAAGCAAATAAGCAGGTCAGCTGCAGGACTTTCACAGCTTTAAATACAATTTGCTGATTTGGTATCAAGTCTGCCTGCTCCCTCGAGAGCCTGCAGGCACCTGAATTCTGTGAGAAGGAAATTCTGCTGCTAGTGGGCACATAACAATCCACTCACTGAAATGTACTGGAACACTGACAGACTGTTCCTAACAGTGTGTGATGATCTCTAGGTTTAATTTCAAGCACTCAAACACCTACTCTCTCAAACACCTAAATATTACACAGATCTCATTGCTATAAAGCAATGCAACTTCACTTTTAACCTCCTGCATTCAGACTTCATCATGTCTAACGATGTCTGCACCAGAGGTCAGGCTCTGAGCCCAGACATTCCATCTCCTTTTGTCGGGTCTTAGGGCAATTAAGTGCCCTCTTCTTCTTCCCATAAATAATAATGTCATTGGTGCAATTTACCCCTTCCTGCTAAGTTGTGCAACTGCTTCCATCACAGTCTGTACAGCCACACTGTCTTGTACTTCAGGGCAGAGCTGTCAGGTTATTAAAAGGGCTCATACCAATGCGGTCATCACAAAGTAATTAATATTATTTAACTTAACCACCTGAGAATTCAGCACTCTGTGTGATAGAATTTCGACAAAATTTTAGGTGTAAAATTAAACAGTGTGGATGGTCCATGAGTAATAAATATAAGTAATTTAGCCAGAGAAACACAAAGAGAAAATAGATGCTTCAGGAGACTTCCCTGTTTGGTTCTGGGGTTGATAAAGTAGAATTTTTATGATGGAAATAAAATGGCAATGAAAATATAGTTTAAGATCAGGGAAATTGTAAATCTTATGATTAGAAATATTATCTTATACTTTCCCAACTATGAAAATTTTATTACTTATTTAATCAAATAAATCAACTCAATAAATTTGCTACTTGCCACTTTTTCATCCCTTTTCACTGAAAAATCCTGCATGGTTATAAAAAACTCTGGTGACAAGAAATTTCTGGGTGAAAAGTGAAAGTAGGATTTCTCCCACGGGAACAATTCATCTAGCAAACATCTTGAATTTATGTAAACAGAGCTATATAATATAAAAAAAAAATTTAAAAGAGATATTTATAAGAAGGCAACCCCTGATCCCTGTCTTATCCCTTCAGCATCCTCCTGTATATCACTTCCACAGATTTCTCTCTTTGGTTCTAATTGGTTTTCCTCTACTCAGTTTTAAATCTTTGACTATTATCCCCAATTCTTTGTCTCACTTGCAGAAGATGTACAAGGTGGGTCACGAAAATGGAGCTCCTGATTTTCTTTCCCAGCCCTTCTTACTATGACAGGCAGAATTTAACATCTTTTTAGCTACCACATTAACAGAGGAAAACGAAGGTTGCTTGGGCAGAAGCTACTCTTTTGTGCTATAACTATTGCAATTTCTCAGATGGTGCTGACACAAAACACTTTTCCAAGGCTTCATCATTTTAAAAGAGAGAGATTTCCTGAATATTATAAAATAACAATAATGAAAAAAAGATAATCAGCCTTCTTATTTATCTATTCTAGTACTGCCTCTGTAAATCACACACTTCAGCTACAAAGAATGTCTCCAGAAAGAGAGGGTAGCTCTTAAAAATGTCTACAGTATCAGAGGTGAAGAGAAAAAAGCCTGAATTCTCTTTTTATCCTCCTAAAATTTTGCATCAGAGACTGTATTACTTATCTTTTCATGACAGGGGTGACACAGCTTCTGTGTCACTCCCTGCAGGCAGTAAGCACACCAAAATTCCTGGTAGCAAAGAACTTACATGGCAACACACACAATCACAATATCTCAACACACATTGCTTCAAAAACACTATTAGGCCCTTCAACTTCATGAGCACTTACACTTTTTGTAAATGTATGAAAAAGTAATACTTTTAACACCATTTCTATGGTGCAGGATTCCTGAGGCAGCCATGAAAAGCATACGACACGAATTAATTTTTTTTTTTAATTAGTAGCAAAATTAGTGTTTCTTTTGAACTGTGTGAGAAACATGAGCAAAACCAACACAGAGCAATTGGTATTGTGTGCAGGCCATTACTCTGCAGCCAAATTCAAAACACTTGTACCCATCCATTCACTGGAAACAATGTGAATGATCTGATAAGACATAAGAACATAAGACATATGAATCATGTATTATTTGCTTGCAATCATATGCACAAAAATCTAGGTGAAATGGTGAAATCTACACTTATCTTTAAACTTTGTTTTAAAAAAAGAAATCTATATTTCTGTTGAAATGTGAGAAGTCAAAATGTTTACTGTTTAAAAATAAGCTTACTCTGTAACACAAGAGTCTCCTGATGTCAAACATGCAATAATTTTATGGTAATATACAATGAAATCACAGAGGCTGGTATGCAGAAAAAGTAGCTAACATTACTTATTTTTAGCTTTTGCCCTCTACCATGGCATTTTGCAAAATCTGAAGTTTTACAGAGTGTGGCTACTCCTAGGATGAGATCAGCACTAGATAAAATTGAACTGTATTGTATCAGAGGGTACAGGAAAGGTGAAAACACCCCATGCTCCCACCCCCAGTTATCAGAATTTGCCCATTCCCTTGATTGGGGTCATGATCTAACAGGAATGTCCTTAAGCACATATTTATAACTTCTGCAGAGTGACACATTTAAACCAATATTTACCTCCTGCTCTAAATCTGTGCTGTGTGCACTTCCAAGAAGACATAATGCAAACTGTTCTTTAATTTTATGCAGGCACACAACAGTATTTGCTCAATTTCAGTCCAAAGAAAACATCCTTCTTCAGATATTGCATCACAGGCTGCAAGATCACAGATTACATGTCATTTATTTGAGTCTGGAGCATAACTAGAGGGTAATTAAAATTCTGGAAATTCATAGATTTTCTGTTTTGTTTGGATGTATTTTGTAAAAAAGGGCATATGAAGTGTCTTAACAGAAGTTCTTCCTTTTCTAATGTACACTGTAACTCTTTCTCTGTTTTTTTCTCACCTAGTGGTTTAAAACCTTTTGATAGAGAACAGACATAGCAACAAATTTTGCTCCAGAGAGATCTGGACTTTCTGAATGAACTTAATTCTCTTTTGTCCTTAGCCAATAATGACAAATCAAGTGAAAAGGAGGGGGAAAAAAAACTATTTACATTAGTTCCTGCCAAACTGTGCAAGAACTATGATGTAAAATAGTTTGAATCCCTCAGGAAAAAGTGTTAGATCATTTGGTTCTTTCTACCACCTGGTGCAGGTTCATCTCTTTCAACTCTTTTTTCAGAGCTACTGCACAATCCATTTTCAAGGATCTCAAGTCAAAGTGTTGATCCCACTTTTCAGATGCTATCTAACACTTCTGTAGCATTCCCAGAATAACCTGGTTTTCTTGTTGCCACACAAGGAATTGGGAATAGGAACTGCATCTTTAATAATGAATGTGCAGTGTGTGACTTCTATGCAACCAAACCCCAAGCTGACATCGGCTGGACACGGGAAAAAGAAAGAAAAAGCAACCCCAAACCAGGAAGAAGGAGCAGTTGATGAGACTGCCAAAAACAGAAGTGAGCAATGAAGATCCACACTGTGGTGGATGTGTCAAAACTGTGAATGGATAAAGATAAATCAGTTCTCTGTACAGGGGTCTGTGAAGGATGAGCTAGGAAAGCAAGAAGGGGACAAGGGACAAGAAACCAGAATAAAGGAGGTCCTGACCTAGCAACACCCAAATCAACAAAATCAAGAGATGGAACAAAAACCTGAGGAAAACACAAGAACCCAGATTGCTGTGATGGTGACCTGGCACCACCATGCCTGTGCTTTAGAGTTCCTCAGTAAGCACAAATATTTGCCCTCAGCATGGAGATTCCCTTGCCTTCAACATCAGCTGTGAGCAGACTGTGTTTCTGCAGAAAACCCAGCTCACCCTGGTGACAGTCAGCAGCCCTCAGCCTTTGGACAGCAGTGCAAGGGCCAGATTTTCCTCTGAGTTACAGGTGCAGAGCAGCGAGGGTTTAAGACACACATTTAATATCACTTATGTGGCTGACATGCCCTGCAAAGTTCTAATTAGTGCTCATTTGCTGTTCTCCTAGCTCATGGTCAGATTTGTTGGAACTTCTGCGAAGCAATTCTACTTCTACCAAAGGATGACAAAGTGATGGGTTCATTCACCATAACAGACATTGCCAAATGAAGAAGGATACTGAAACATCTCTTAGTATTCCAGAATGGCAAATGAGTGAGACATGGGTCAATTGGTTTCTCAGCTACATCCTCATATAAAACATTGGCAAAAACAAAATCACTCTAAGCCTGTGAAGGTGTACTTAAACCCTCGCAAGTAAGCTGAAACCAGGACAGTATCACATATGGCAAAAGTTAAATAAATGGGCTGTCTTCTCACAGGAAATTACATTGTTCACCATCAAGCAGGATGTTAAGGAATACGAGCTTCTCCCCTGCTGAGGGATAATGAACCCGTATCATTCCATTTATCATAGCAAAGAATCACCTAAAAAAGTAACTTACTCTGCAGGTGTGCTCTTCTCTCCAGATTTCCATGCAATATCAGAGCTCACTGGCACACATTTTCAGTTTCAATGGGATCAGAGTACAGATAACAGATATTCTTCTAATATATTAAATCTATCAACTGTCATTTTCCACTTACTGCCATCGCCTTGAAAAGAGAAGTATTTTATAATTTTAAGAACTATAAAGCTCATAGCTCGCTTCCTGCAAAGGCCATTTCCTACCTGAAGGAGGAGGTCAGAAGCTGGTTTGACTTTCTGCTGGAAAAGCACACTTAAAGTTCGATTCTGTTGTTCCAGATCAAAAACTCTCATTTTCAGCTTTATACATTCCTCCCTCAGACCCTGCAGCACAAGGGAAAACAGTAAGATTAGAAAGCAGGTAACAGAAGCACATAAAAAGCTCCAATGTCAGATGCTAAGAAGAAATAAACACACAAATTTTAAAGTGGAATAAATCAGAAAAATGTGCTACTTCATTTTCTCTGGTTTTTTGATCATCCATTATAACATTAAAGAAAATCATGTAATGACAAACAGTAGCTACCTGGAGCCTCCTTTCAGTTTTCTGTTAGCATAAACATGACTTTGCTAGCAATGTGTTCCATTTTGCAGCTGACAAAAAGCATGAAGCAGCAATTAATATATAAATATTGTCACAAGCATGAGCTAAATAAAATGCATAAGCTATATCAAACTGTGCCTTCAAGGTACTCTTCTGAAGTCTGATCCCTTCCTTGCTTTTTCTGGAACAACCAAGTCAGCATTGCTGTGCCTGATGTGCATGGGCTGTGTCTTCCCAGGATGTGCCCAGGGGGGCAAGAATTGGCATCCTGGCTGTATGAAATTACTGTGGCCAGCAGGACCAGGGCAGTGATTTTCCCTCTGTACTGGGCACTGGTCAGGCCACACCTCAAGTGCTGTGTCCAGTTCTGAGCCCCTCACTAAAGAAAGACATTGAGGGGCTGAAATGAGTGCAGGGAAAGGCAGTGGAGCTGGGGAAGAGCCTGGGGCACAAATCTGATGAGGAGCAGCTGAAGGAGCTGGAGGCGTTTAGCCTGGGAAAAAAAAAAAAAGAGGCTCTTTTCACTCTCTACAACTCCCTCAAAGGATGTTCTAGCCAGATGGGCATTGGTCTCTTCTCCCAAACAGCAACTGATAGGACAAGAGGAAATGGCCCCTGGAATGGCCTGCAGGAGGGCTTCAGGTTGTATATTAGGAAAAAAGTTCTTATGGAATGGGCTGTCAAGCACTGGAACAGGTGGTGGAGTCATCACTCCTGGAGGTATTTAAAAGCTGTGGCACTTGGGGACATGGTTTGGAGGGCTTGGCAGCACTGGGTTGATGGTCAGACTTAATGATCTTAAGGGTCCTTTCCAATACAAGCAATTCTATGATTCTATGAAAAAATTTTAAATTGGCCATTAGAAGCAGAGTAGAAAACCAGTCAAGCCAATAATGTCTTTCAGATACAGACATCTATCTATCTATCTATCTATCTATCTATCTATCTATCTATCTATCTATCATCCATCTATCTATCTATCTATCTATCTATCTATCATCTATCTATCTATCTATCTATCTATCTATCTATCTATCTCTGTCTATCCATCTTCAGTGTAAAACCTGCTTTTCCTGGTCACATGAAGTAACACAGGATTCTGTCAGAGAGGATTTTGGAGACAATGACATGAGCTTTTCAGTGTATTTAGTGCAGCTGCCCATTTTGAGGTAAGAGAGCTTCACAAACCAGGAAAGGTAGTCTTCTAATAAAGATTATATGTAAAAATAATAAGCTCCAGCCATATCTTGGTTTGTTTTTTTAAATTTACGTTTCCAAAATACTTATCCTTATTTAAATTTAGGGCATTTGCTGCCCTGTGGTATTGCCTAGCTTATATGAAGGTGGAGAAAGAGGCCTCAGCACCCCCATATGCTGTCCTGTCAATACCATTAACAACATGATGACCTGGCTTGATGAGAGAACAACTCAGAGGGGGAAATTGCAGTCAGATGTAGCTTACATTCTTGCCCACAGTTGTTCTAGTCTCTGCTGTAACCAGCAGAGGTTATAAGAGGTGAACACACAATAAAATATGTTCAACTTGAGACTCCCAGAAAACTGTAAACATCTTTTTATGCATATGTATCAGATTTTATGAATACTGGATGAATGCAGTTATTTTCTCCTGATGGTTTTATAACATTTGTTTTAGGTGGCTGTCAAGTGGCTGTTCAGTTGAAATTAGAGCCTTCCAACAGAACCCTCCAAAAATCTTGAGGCCGATTTCTAAAGCCCTGAAGCTTTGTTTCCTGTCAGTGAGACCTCTTATCCTTGGTCTTGCACAAGGCAATCTCTATTAGGAATGGAGATTGCAAGCATCAAGACCCATCATTATCTGTCTTTCACAAATCAGAGAATTTAAAACTGAGCCTTGGCTGTTACAATAGTGCTTAACATTTCAAGACTACTGAGGGCACTGAACAGGAAAAATGATTCACAGAAACTAACAGTGTAGAAAAAAATTAAATCTTAGCAAGGCCTCTGCCCAAAACCTTCCTATCTTACAGTTTTAAAACTGTGAGATTTATGTTTCAAACTTTAGAATTTCTATAAAAAAGTGAAATATAAGATAGTAGATTACCCACCCAGATGCTATAAACCCTGCCAGGGTAATGCCACACATAGCACAGAGGAGAAACGAGGCACATAAAGGTAGCAGTATTCTGATAAAATAAAGTCTGAGTTTAGAAACTTGAAGTCCTAAAATTACCAATTAATACAACTATCAAATGTCTGAAGCATATAATTCCTCCCCTGTGGGCAAAACAACTAGCTATTAAAGTAGCAGTCTTTCAAATATTTAAAGTACTCCTAGGGTTTCAGTATAGAGATATCTGAGCATCTCTGTGGTCTTGCCTTATCTCTTCAGTGTGAACCAGACCCACTCTTCTCCAAAATGGGATCCAATGCCCTCAGCAGAGGTTCCAGAAAAACACTGCTCTCCCTCTTGAATTAACACTTAATTCACTTCTTTTTTATTTAATTGATGGAAATGGAGAAATAGCTTTCATACAGAATCCAGAGGAAAAAGACTAATCTCCTAAATACACTCCTATGGAGGGGATTACAGTGCAAGAAGTACATATACAGGTAAAAAAATGATTTAATTAAATGGTTTAGCTCAAATTTCAAAATGCTGATCCAGGTCTTAACATGAAAAAAAAAAAAAAGAAAAATCTAATTCTCAGCAGTTCAATCAGCT
This sequence comes from Sturnus vulgaris, assembly GCF_052056855.1. Taxonomy (NCBI): domain Eukaryota; kingdom Metazoa; phylum Chordata; class Aves; order Passeriformes; family Sturnidae; genus Sturnus; species Sturnus vulgaris. Next base: position 34,850,653 of record NC_142249.1, read on the forward strand.
CATGTTATATGAGAAATCTTTCGGTGGAAGGAGAAAGAATGGATGTTTTCAGTATTATAGCATACAGGTTTGCCTCAGTTAATTTTGTTGGATGTCTGACATCTTAAATTTCCTAGAGGCAAAATTTTCTATTAGTAAGTGGTAGAAAATCCATAGAATTTTGCTACATAAAATTGTGAAATTATGCTGCGTGGCTAACTCAGCACAAATTCAATTTAATATAGTTTCTCCAGTCACACCAAAAAAAAGTCTCTCATGTTCGAGACATTCTCTATGTATTGTAACAAATTACATACTTGAAAAGTGAACGTTTAAGACTGTAATTCCATTTCAAGGATTCAGTGACATTGATAAATCACTCAAGCTTTGCTCACTCAATTTGTGTCACCAGAATCTCTCAGTGGGATCAGAGTCTTTCCACATCCCGGCAAGTACACAGCGCTTTGCTCGTTACAGCATGTACTTCATTTAAGTGAAAATTAGTCCTTGAGGGATGATTTCAAATTCACAGCAAAGCCCACGCAGTGTGTGCTACTGTACAAAATCACTCTTCTCCTTTTGTGAACGATCTCAGCTTTTTCTTCATGTCTTGCTCTGCTCCGCAGGTGTGTTATCTCTCTGTGGCATGACTGACTCTGTCCTACTGCTCAGCTGCACCATGGTAGATTTATCTGTTTACCAGCTCCTGTTTGGGTTCTGGTATCTACCCTTTTGGGACTGGTGTGAGGAGTGCAATTTCCTCTTTATTGTACACTATTGTGTTCCTGTCTTTTCTTATAAAAGGACTTGTATGAACGGTGTCAGGAGCACTATAACAGTTAATATTCATTAGCATTTAGAAAAGTACCCTCTTTCCTCTTTCTATGGATATTAAATTAGTGTTATTACTCAGTAATAGGTAAGCAGCTGTTAAATCCCATCAACCCTAAGTAAATCACTTTGTTAAATGTATTCAGATCTGTTTTTATTGTATCCTTAGGAACTCCTTGGTTCCTATGGGTTTGGAAGGATTAATTACTGAGGAAGTATGTAGTCATCAAAATGTCTGATACCTTTGCAAAGGGTATCAGGAAGCTCCTCTCTCCATTTGGGAAACAATCAAAATATTCCCAAACTAGAGATTAATATATTGAGATTAACCCTCTGGCGAGTATTTCACCATACATGGTTTTATAATAGAAAATATATATGAGTTTTTTGTGTCTATTAACATGAGAAAATACCTCCATTACCATTTAGACTGTATTGAAACACATATTTGGGATTTTTTTAGAAAATACCTCAAGTTATATTTCTAGCAGGTGTCACAGGAACAGCTCTGCAGTCCTCTGATGAGGCACAGACCCTACTCCTACACGTAAACAGAGAAACAGCACAGACAGCAGCAGGGCAAACTTCCCTGGATGTCATGGCTTGCACAAATCACCTCTGAGCTGCAACATTTCCAACTGCTGGAAGGCAGTATCCCTCTTCCAGAGTAAAAACCTTTGTTGTGCATCTAAAAATCATGGGATGAGCAATGATACTTTCGACCCTGCCTGTCCTCTCTGTCCTCACTCTTCCCTTTTCAGGGAGCATTCTGAATGATGTCCTGCTGGGCAGAATGATGTCCAAAAAGGGAGGCTTTGGAGCCAGCCCTCAAAAACGATTTGCATCTAGAAAACTTTTGTCCACGTGGCAAGAGTTTTCTTGATTATCTTAACTTGCTGCATTTTAAGAACATTATTACTTGTCCTGTCATTAAGTGTAGACAAAACAGTTTATATTCTCCTTTGCACTATCTGCTTTAAAAGACTGCATTTATGTCTCTTTCCCAATCATATTTTTAAAACTAAATGATCCAAAGCATTTTAATAATGCCACATCCATCAAGTGGTCTAGACCTCACAAAGGATCATTCCATGAATATTGAAATGCTCACAGCTTATTGCTATAGAACCTTATATTTTGTTTGTCTTTCCCTCTTTCTCCCCCTGACAAAATGAATTTACAGAATGATGTTTGACTCACTTCACAAAACTGAAGCTTAAGACACGACTTGATGCAGAACAGATCTCTGTAGAAACCAGAGTGAATCTTTTCAATGTGCCAGGTTTGCAATTATCCTACAAGTATTTTACCTGTGCAGTACTTCCCCTGCTTACTGAATGTGTGAACATAGTTTAAAAATGTCTACTATTCAAGAATATATGTATATCTCTCAAATAAACAATTAATATCTGCAAGCTTTAAGTTACACTGAAAATACCCAAATCACAACTTACCTTTTGAGTAAGTAGAGCCTGAACAACCTGATTAGCTACCTGAAAGAAAAAAGTGAACAAATTTACATATGTTATCATGTGTGTGTATGCATGACAATACCTTCTTTTGTGGCCTGTCCTGGTTTCAGCTAGGGCAGGGTTAATTTCCTCTCAGTAGCTGTTACAGTGTTGTGCTTTGGATTCAGAATGAGAAGGGTGTTGATAACACACTGGTGTTTTGGTTTTTTGCTAAGTTGTGTTTATCCTAAGTCAAGGATCTTTTTTTTTTTAATCTTGTCTCATGCTCTGCCAGTGAGGATGTGCACAAAAGAAACTGGGAGGGAGCATTGCTGGGCCAGGTGACCCCAACTGGCCAAAGGGAAATTCCACATCACAGAATGTCATGTGATAGAAACTGGGGGAGTTGCCAGGAAGGAAACTGTTCTTATCTCAACATACGAGTTTTATCGTGATTCTTCTCCCCATTTTATTGGATTTGAGCAACTGGCTGTGTGGTGTTTCATCTTTAAGATGGGCTTAAAACCACGACAGTCCTTTTTTGGAACCCAATGTAGAGCCCAAAGGGTTAAGGACAGATCCAACCAGAGTGAGTTAAAAGATTGTTATAAACATTCACTGTATTGGTTTCACAGTTACCAGTGTCTTTACACTCCACTTTCCATCTACAACCACCACCATTTCCAGCATTTTCATTGTTTACTAGTATTTTAATCAGATAATACCACTAAGAATACATGAAATCACATCAACTACTTCTGTGCTAGTCCTCATGATAAGCAAATGTGCACTGTATCAATTGCAGTGTGACATGAGGGGAATTTGGTAACTTCTGTCATCTCTTCTTTGCAGCAGATTAAACCTTCACAGTTCTATGTGTGGCTGGAGTGCATCAGCATGGATTGACTGCATCCACTAGAGCAGATTTTTACCAGCCAAGGATGGAGGCCTGAATGTTTTCATGAAGTTTAATTGTTTCTTGATTAAATATTGACAAAAAGGTACATCTATCATGACAAGCAGAAACCATAAAGTGCCACAGAAAATTAAAGACCCTACTGTCATCGAAATGTGGTTGGAAGGCATTCACCCCACACAGCACAATTGACTTGAATGAGATTACACACCATTGATTAGCAGAATTATATATTCTACAGGGAATTTTTGAAGTTATTTATTTTATACATCCTTTCTAATTTATATTTACCATCAAGGATAGGGGCAGTGAGGTGGAAGAAGTAGGGAGAGAAAGAAAGACTGAGGTAAGATTTTCTGTTGATGCTGTCTAACTTGAAGGTTCAACAAGTTATTCACAAATTATCACACAATGTACTGACTTATCATTCTGCTCCTGCATTTAGGCAGAGCAAGTAGAAATGTCTCTCTTAAAAAAAAAGATTTTTTGCTTTGGTTTCGGTTTACAGAAATTATAGTAAAATTTATGCAAGTATCACTAGATAATCCACATTGATTCTTGTTACTCTTGGCAAATTAAATAAAACCCCCACCACCACTGATATAAACTCAGATGGGAGCAAAGAGCTGCAGCAGATAATTCACTTCTGCAAATAATTTACTTCTGCTAGATACAATAGCTACATTTGATTCACACTCATAAAATTGCCTAGTATCAAATTTCCTTTCCAGACTGGTCCCTAACTTCAGGCAGCCTGTGGAACAACGCTGCAAAAGAATAGCTCTATACATGATTTAACAGAAGACACAGACTAATATTAGAACAGTAATAACCAACAGAAGTAAGCATGCTAGGGTTTTGAAAGCCCATGTGCCTTGCCCTGCAGGCTCTCAGGCTCTCCATCCAACACTGTTCCTTCTGGCAGGTGCTTTAAGGTCTGTTTGCTCTACCTGAAAATTGCACAAACCATAGCGAATACATTATTTCTTTACTTTCTGACACGGAGTTACTTTACCAAGGAAGAACTAAAAGGTTCTTTGAAGTGTGCACTAGTCACTCACAACAGCATAGCCTGCAAAATGACTCCTACAGCTTTACATATTGTACAGAGGAGTGTAAATGGCATAATATTCCAAACGGGGAAAATACTGAGCCTGCTGATGCATATATGATAAATTTTGCAGCTTTTGAGTGAAGATAGGTACCTAAATGGAAGTACCTGTCAGTGATCCATAGCTCCCATGGAACTCAATAAGAAAGATATGTAACCAGGTTCTTCAGAAAAGTGTGGCTATTTTTTTCTATTATCTAGCAACTTGACAAACTGTGTTGTTATTACCATTCAAGATTTTCAGGTCTGTATTTTTGGTATTCAGCAGGAACAGAGGTGGGAAGCCTTCAGTGAAATGTTCTGCAGTTACTAAAATTAATTTAGCACTCAATAAGTGGAATCATAGCCAAATGTTTGCATTTCAAATGAGGTTGCCATTCTACTCCTACAGCATATGGAAATAAGCTGCTAAACTCAACAATCAACTTCATTTTAACTTACAGGTATCAGGAGACACCATGGATGTGAATGAACAACATGAACCAGCTCCACAAAACTGATAGTCACAGCTACCAGAACCTGTGGAAACTGAGATCATTGAAGGCAGAGAAGATGCAGAAAGTGTCAAAATGTGGGGTTCCCACTTACATGAGGCATAACTGGCTCAATCCCAGGAAAAAGCAGGCTGTAAAATTCCTTCACCTATGACAGCTGAAGTTAATCAAGGTGAAACAAGGAATAGAACAGAGCTGGCTGGTTCCTTGCTCTGCTGTTCTGCAGAAGGTGACACTCCTTGTTTTTACACTGCCTACCTTTCCTTTGAGCTTTATAGCCAAGATTTTTAGGTGATGTTTCCTTTTCTGGATTGCAATAAAAGAGATAAAAGATCCAGCTTCACTTGTTCCTTAGGCAATTATGTTTACAAATATATGTCATAAAGTGGTCTTAATAGAAGAGGTATAAAAGAATGAATCAAAGAAAAGAGACCCTAATGCAACATCTGTTATGCCTTTTACAAGTACTGAGATTTTACACAGCTGCCTTTAATGTATGATTCCATATGCACAAAGACATTTCAAGTGTACTAAAATAAAAGATTTATCTTTTATTCAAATCTTAAAAACAGAATGCCTTTTTTAAAGATAACTCTGCATTTTTGATTAGTTAATTCTTAAAACATCAGCAAAAATATCAACTACCCCAAGTTGCATAATTTCCTGCACGTGAATATGGTGAAGTTTTGACAGAAATCTCAGTTGGCACAGTGATGTGAATAACCATGACATTGTCACCTACCAATAAACTGACAGCTGAATTCCACAATAGGAAACTGGGATTAAGCATGTTAACCTCAAAGCCCAAAGGTACAGGTACAAGAAGACAATCCTGGGTTTTGCATTAAATTTTTCAGCAACAGAAAGATACATTTATGGACTATGTCTGAAATTGAATAAGCTCTTTTCTTATTTATCAAGTACTGGAACATTTCAATGACACTTCTTTCCAAATACTGCTCCAAGTTTTTCACATTTACACTTCAGAGATGAACAATTATTTTAAAATCAGTGAATAATTGTTAAAATTCATAAAGGACTCTGCTCAGCTTGACCCATATGCTTTTCGGATTTAATCTCTCTGAACATTTGAGTTTCATTGAATTTTACCATGAAAATGATTAGAGAGCATGCATTTTTATGTCACAGTTGCGGGCATTGATGCAATATTAAATGTAGGGCATTATATTCAAGAAAGATACTATTTAAAATAACGGATTAAAAAAAAAAGAGACAAAAATAATGGCAAACATAGCTTTTAAACTCAGCTCTGGTATCTCTTTGCTACAGACAGACAGAAAAATCACAGTGGCTATTTTTCTTCCTTCATATTCAACTTAATGGCCACCAACACCTGAGCAGAGAGCACATAGGAAATGTCCTTGTCACTTTGCTGTGACCCTGGGGGACCATGCAAGGTTAAATGTGCTGGAGTGCCCTGAGCAGAGTTTGCTGTGCCCAGGGGAGAGAAGCTGCAACCTGAGGCTGCTGAGTGATGAGTGAAAGATAGCAGAGTTCTCTCAATAGTTATCAAATGATGCTCCCAATTCCTCAAGGGCCTGTCAAGCCTCCCAGACATGTAACAGCCTGAATGGCCAGGTGGTAGCTTGGGAGGGAAGCACTCCTTGTGCATCAGCCCAGGAGAAGTCCATTGCACTCACAACTAATTTGACTACAGAGCCAAGATTTAAAAATGCAACTCATGGTTGTAGTAGGCACTCACGTGTCTCAGTGTCTCTTCAGCTGTCTCAGGTTTGGGTGTGATCACAGCCCTGTGTTCCCAGAACTGCTCTGTTCCTCACTGCAAACCTGCCAGGTGCCCTGAGGCAAAGTGGGGCTGCAGCACAGACATACACGGCTGCTCCTGAAATACATCTGCTCCTAAAAACACTGAGCAGCCTTGAGAGCCAGACTAGGGAAGGGCTGAAGAAATTTTCACTTTCAAGAAGAAGGGCTGGTGTAAGATGAGTTATAAACAGAGCAACTATCAGACTTAAAGCTCCTAAGAAAAGAAATTTTCCAGTGGAAATATTTTTAATTATTTTTTTAAGTCTTTATGCAAAGCATTTTATTTGCTTAAGATCTCCAGTAACAATCCCTGTCTGGAAAGGACTTCTTGGTTATTAACTAATTAAATGTCTGTCTCATCTCCTATTCTCTTTATTGTTACTACAAAGAAAGAGGGTGAGAATGTGTGATTTCTTGTGCAGCTCCACCAAAGGAATGTGTTCAGGTGAACCTGGGACTCCTGCAGAATTTGAAACTATTAAATATGGTTTTCTGGCCTCAGTCAGTGACAATTTCTCCACCCCAGTGACCAGAAGGCATTAGGTCCAAGCTGGTGTCAGCTGAAACTATGCTGGTTACACTGCCTCTGCCAAAGCATTGTGAAACACACACAAGAAAGAATGAGAGAAACAAAAAATAAAACAGAGAAGCCCAAACCCACAGGTGGTGAGAAGCACTTCCTCCTGAAAAAGTTGGCACAGTGAGAGAAGATGGATACAGCTGTGATAATACAGAAGAATTGAAAACAGCCAACATAGTGTCGAAGATAATAAAGTTCAGATTATAGTTTGATTTAATTATATGATCTTTAAACTGAAACAGTGTGTGAAAAACAATCCTGGGTCCATCATGTTATTGCAAACAGAATAAAAGCATGTTTTCTGTCCTTATAATCTGCACGGAGTGTTTTGCTGAAATGGACAGTTACAGTGCTTCACTCATTTCCAAAACTAATTATGTAAGCAGATTTTGTCCTAGACAATCAGAAAATAATTTTAAGTCAGGCTTTTTAATTTAAACAGAAGTTAGCAATTATATGGTAATTTCATCCTTATCACCAAGATATCCATGCGTGGTTCAAGTGTGCACTGAAAGAGTGACTCAGGCAGACAAAGGCTCTGCTCCTACCCCAGAGCCACAGAACGGGCAGAGCATGACCCAGGGGGAAGGAGTATCTGCAAATTCCCTGACAAAAATATGCCACTGTGGCAAAAAAGAGGATTTGTGCTAAAAATCTGCACTAAACTGGAGGTTTCTTGTACCAGAGCCGTATTGCTCAGGCTTCTAACACTTCAGCAAATGCCAATTAAAAATTTAAAAAGCTGGTGGGAAGACTGGAATTGTTCTCTGCCCTGGGTGGTTTGCTTGCTCACGCACTCTTTTCTCCAAGGTACAGCTGGGGTTCTCGTTTTGTTTGCATGTCAGCTAATTACTTATGCCACAGCACATCCTTATTATGGAATGGGTAAATGAATTCTAGCGAGCAGCTCTTCGAGCCACTAAGAGCTTTAAAACTGCTTTAAACGCTGAGGAAAGTTGAGGAACTTTATTGGGAGGAACAAGTGATCATTAGTACATGTGCGGAGAAAGCTCCATGCAGCAGGAGATGGGAGACACTCCTGGAATGCAGGCATTGCTGGAGTGCTCAGACAGTAAGTGAGGGGTGAATTATTTTCTAGCTCTAACTGGAAGCTCTGATTTAGCCAACAGCTAGAAAAATAAAACCAGCATGAAAGCTGTGTATGTAACCCTAGGGGGGAGCTGAGACACTCAATTCCAGGGTTATGGAATGTAGCACATGGGAAAGCTGAGGGATTCTTGATGGGAGAAGCCACTGCCACACGTGTTCCACTTTACAGAAAAGGAGGGCACAGTACCTAATACGGAAATTATAATCTCCTCCTCCTAAGGAAAGAAACCCAGTTCTATGTACTGGTCACAGGGATATCCACTTTTCAGTGAAGAGCTGTGGTCAAAACAGGATTTACAGCAGAGGTCATGGAGGACAACACCTTTGACTGCCAGACACATGTTCTTGGAATTAATTAGAATGAGGTAATACAAAAATTGCAGAACAATGTCAGCCTTCTAAGAGAGGGAGAGATTAATTTGTATTAATTTAATTATAGTAGCAGGTAAGAACAACCTTTTTATCTATCTTACCTCATCGAGACATCTTTCATACTGTTCTCTCTGATTTTCATTTTCCAGAGCCAGCGCTGAATTCTCTGCCTACAGTAAAATGGAATAAATAAGTAAATATGTAAATTTAGCAAAGGATGTCTTTCACCAGATGAGAATTCATAAAAATCCTCAGGGGGCTTACCTTCTGTACTTCTTCAATATCAAGAATAAAATGCACCATACAATTTATTTTGCTGCAGGTTGGTGTTTTGAGTTAAACCAGAAGTGACATTCATTTATGAGATTACTCACACCCTGCATTATCATTTAGAACAATATCATAGCAGATATTCCACGTATGTCCACCATGTCACCTTGTCAGGTGCAATAGAGTTGGCAATGAAACACTATAAAAGATATTGACAGATCTTCTCTTCCTCTCCCTTTTCTGTTTAGAGGAACTTGCTACCTGAGAACTTGGACACAAACAGAGGCAGCCTCTATCATTTTCCACTACAGAGAAACAAAAGCCAATATCATGTAAACTTTTAACTGTGGCAGCCCTTCTCAAGCCTGGTTTCTACAGTGGGGAACCCCACAAGCACAGGTGATTCTACAGCTAATTGGTGAATTATTATATCCTTTAACTGACCCTGATAAATTTAATAGTCTTTACTTATAAAAAAACCATCCAATTATTTCAAGAGTGAGAGGTATTTTGCTACATCTAAATGTAGTCTTGAAGCCAGAATTTTTTCTCCCACGTATGTAATTTTAAATATGATAAAAATTCCAGTGCAAAAGAGCCTTTCATCTCTCTTTAGTTTTCATTATGCTCATATTTTTGCATAGTGAAAACTTAAAATAGCACAATCTGGTAAGTAAATCACAGTAAATTAAAGTATTTTTCTCCATATATCTATATTGACTTTAGGAATTCTTACAGTATGGGGAAAGGAAAATCTCCAAAGTGTGATGCAGTTTCATCAGAGCAAGTTTCAACTAGTCTTCTCTTAAAGACTGAGAAACTAAAACAATATCTATAAAAATCTGTGAGTTAAAACTGGCTCTAGAAATCTCTCTGCCTCCCATGCATCACTTCCCATCACATAACCACAACACCAAAATCAATACATTCCCATAATTACAACTATTATACAATTTACAGTACTTGCATTCCTTTAACCTTCTGTCAACCTATACAACTTAAACTAGTGCTGTTTCAAAGGAATTGTGGTTACACAAAACAACAGTGATAAATATAGTTAACATTTGTAGTTTTAGAGGAAAAATAATGTAATGTGCTGTATGCTGTGAAAGATGCAGTTGCCTCTTCCTTGTTAAAAAAAGTCATTGAATCAACAAAATAAGAATCCCAAAGTCTATTAAATTGATTCATTAATAAAAATTTCAAATTCAGCTGAATCATAAAAGTCAGGCTAGGAAGCAAAAGCAAATGTACACTATTACCCAGAATCTTGAAAGAGATTGAAGAGTACAAGTGTGGTAAGAAACAAGGGCATATAGAGTTTACTTATTTAAAAGTCTAAATAAGCAAGTGTACAGAATCTGTGCTTTATCTCCAGGGTACAATTAAAGCCAGCAAAGGTGGTAAAATGCGCTGCATCATATTTTCACAATGTCACCTATGAATGGGTTCAACATATGGCTATAAAAAGTCTATGGGTGATCCAGCAGAGAGCACTGTGAGATGAGGCAGCAAAAAGTGGCAGATGCAAAAGTAGCAAAGTAGAAGAAGCTGCAAAAGCAGCAGTAAGAAATCAGAAGCTGGAGGGTAAATAGTCCTCCAGACTGAAGAGGCCATAGTTTGCTTTTAAGGACACATTCTTGCAGATTGGCTGATAAAATAATGAGATGTTTGCTACATGAAAATATTCCTGAATTAGAGATTTTCAGACATTTTCTCTATGAATATCCTCCTAAAATTCCATCCAAAAGAAATTCTTACTGTTCTGAAGCAATCAATAAAAGATTAGTCTGCAAACACTTCCACTCACACATATTGATATACTTATGGATTTTGTTTTTAATTTTTATTTTTATTAACATAAAAACACAGTGTGATTTTATCCTAAAATAGTTTGGGCATGCTGCTTATACACAGAAATGTGTACAAGAACTACAGCACGCACTGGTACAATATGAAATATACAGAGAGCTCTCCATGCGTCTCTTACTACATGTTTTGGAATGCTGTAAAATAGAATGTTAAATCTTCCTGGATCTGTTCACTGAACCTCTGATTTCAGCAAGCTATTCCATTACAAACAGGCTACTAAAATTAGGAAATCTAAACCTGACAGCATTATAAATAAATGCTGCATTTCAGCTCTTATCAATCCACAGTGGAAACATCTGTATCATAAAACCTGTTCTCACACCACTGGCTTTAAAATTGTAGTGAAAGGATGTAATTCAGCCAATGTTAGCTTGACTCTTGTGCTTCTTGATTGCCAAGCAAATCATACCTATTTATTTGGCATTTTTGTAATGAGGACTTGACTAGAAAGGAACACTTGACTGACTTTGCTTTAGATTCTGCCAGTCCCCACAACATGGGGAAACCAGTGCTTGATATATTAAATCACTCTACAGTGCAACCAAATACTTGACAATAATCCTCATTCCCCCAAAAGTATTCATTTGGAAAATTTGTAATAGCACTTACAGTCTCAAAACCCTGCCTCCTAATCCAAACCTTCATTTATTTAACAGAAATCACTGGGTTTTGATGTTATTGTAAGGCTGCTCAATTTTTGCTCCAAAGGATCTGCCTTCCTCTCATATTGTATATTCTGGGCATCCTTTGCCAGTTAAGCAGAGTACATCTCCTTGAAGGAAACTGCCATTCAATTTCCATTTTTATTTTCAGGCCACACTTAGAGAAGGCTAAGCTGCAAGAAGAAGCCCCCCTCTCTTCTCACAGCCTGAAAGCTTTTGCACACTTGCAGGCACGCAGGGGCAGTGACAGTTCTGACCCCAGTGCAGGCACTAATCCCATCCATGACCCGGCAGGGGACTGTGCAGGGAAAACTGAGCTTGCTGAGAACAAGCAACTGAGAGTCCTGAGAGCAGCACTTTCTGAGACAGACACTGATTTCTATAGTGATTTCTAGTTTTAGGCATAGCTGTCCTCTAGGAATTTATGTATGTTTTATGTCACACATAGAAATGAACAATCATTCTCTGTCCCTCAGCTTTACAAACACTGAATGCAGCCCAGCACACGTGAACACTCATTGCCTGCTACCAGCACCTCAGGCAAACACATCATCTCTTGGGGGGACAGCTCACAAAGTACAGCAGAATTCCGTCAGCCAAAAGTAACTGTGGCATAAATTACCACTAAATGAAACATCACTACATGCTGCTTTTGCATCATTCCAGATTCAAGGATCCTAAAATGTCAAAATAGACATCCCTCCCAATTCCGATTTGAGAGGAAGTATTTTGCACTAGAGTCTCTCTCAACATTGGAAAATTTAAAGATGACTTGGGTAATGCTAAGCAGCCTCCAACTACATGAGTTAGAGAAAACATGGCTCTGTGAGAGATGGAGGTTGAAAGGTAAAACTTCAGACTACTTTAACAAAACAGGCTGCCTTGAATTGATACCACTGTTAACATATAGTAATTATGAGAGACTTTGTCAATTGATTTTAATTACTTCTTCTGGATGAAAAACAGCCCTGGTAATAGATAGAGAGATAGACAGGTTAGATAGATAGATTAGATAGATAGATAGATAGATAGATAGATAGATAGATAGATAGATAGATAATTTTCTCCTGTGGGGCAGCTGTTTGCCTGGTTTCAAAGTTAATAAAAGCCTACACACCCAATGTTTCAACAGAAATTCCCCTGTGCTTTTATAATGACAACAAAATTAATTAAAACATTGAATTTTCTACTAGAATGCATGAATAAAAGAGAAGCATGATTAAAGGAGAATTATGTATAAGATAGTTTTCCTCACTCAACCTTTGTCTCAGAGTTGAGACAAAACAAAAGGAGGGGAGGGGGAAGAAAGAAGAAAGCAGGGAGTGATATGCGTTTTGCACTAAGGGAAGAGGAGATCATAGAATCACAGGCTGGTTTGGATCAGAAAGGACCTTTAAAGATCATCTAGTCATGGGCAGGAGATGAAGGTCTAAAGGTTGTACATCTAGTTAGCAGCTCAGCATGTTCTGAAGGTATCATCAATAAAGGTCAAGGGGAACAAAGTTATGACAGTGAACTTTAAAATCCCTGACAGAATGCTACCCCACTGTTACTATGTGCACTCCTTTGTTATTCATACTAAACCGTTTGTCCATTTATAGAAAGCTTTATTGATTTACACAGACATTCATTTGTCATGCCCAGTGCAGTGTATTAAGAGCTGTCCAAGCACTTCAAAGGTACTCAGCAATTTTTTTCCTGCTTTCAGCCTCTGATTTTGTATACTTCTGTGGTCACAGTTTCCTATAGCACATGACAGGTCAAACACTGTTGTTGGCAAAATAAGAAGTGATGCTGTTGCATTTTTTTCTTAGGTGCTTGGAGCATTTTTGGTAAGCTGCTATTCTAGGAAGAGTTTACCACTTGAACCACCTCTGTGTCTTTGGTCACAAGAAACTTTTTGCATGTTTCTGTCCCTGTTATGCACAAAATTTGTCCTTTGAAAGACTAATCCAACAAATTGTCAGAGAAAAGTTTAACACCTTACTTATGCTGGTCAGAAGAGCTGAAAATTAAATTTGTGCTTTTAAATCAATATAATTGTAGCAACAAAAGCCTTAATTTAATTCTAGCACTATAACAGCATTTCCACTGTCCACTTTCCAGTCCCTTTTATATTAGTAAAGACAGCTCTTTTCTAGGAGTAAAATGGGAACTGCACCTCAAGGCCACCTGTCAACATTTGGATGTTTCCACCTTGTCCTTTACACTTTTTCCACAACAGATCAAAGCTTGGGCAACCATGGAGCATCTCCCTGCTGAACAGCTCTGCTCCCTGGCCCTACATCCCCCAGGCACTGAGATAGGGTAGTGCTACCTACTGATTAAATAATCAGTGGATTTAGTGGGATAATACTAAAGTTCTTTTTTTATTTAAATGTCCTAGTCTTGACTATTTCTTCTGGATCATGGAGATGGAAAAAAAAAAAAAAAGACACCAAAAAGAAAAAATTAGTGATATGACACCCAGGCTTCTCACCCTTGCTTCAAAACACTTAGCCTTCTCGGTAGCATCATTTTCTGTTTTATTTTTAATAGCCTGTTATATTTAACCCCACTTAAAACATTTGACATATTTTATCTGAATTATTCAGCTGGTGTTTAATTCCCATTCACTTAAAACACGGCATGGAAGTAATACATATGTGACAATAAATAATAAAACACAGAACCATACAAGTGTCAATTATAGTTCTGGCTATAAAAAGACCACAATAAACCTTATTGGACAGCACTGGTGGGGATCATTCTTGCAGTTCAAAACTTCAACAATGTTTTTTTATTAATTCTTTGCCATTACAAAATTAAATCTGAAAAGCAGTCTATCTCCCTGGACATGCCCTGCTATAGCTGTGCTACCCCTGGGTCTGTAGACTCATAGAGAGCAGTATAACCTTCTAATGTATGCTAGAAATCAGAAGATATTTATTCAACATCAGGAAACTACCACAACCACTTAAGGTTACAAAAACCCCTTGGGTTTAAATGTTGAGAACAAAAAGCAGCCCAAGGTCTGTGCAGCTTCTTATGATGCCTCACCAATTATTGATGAGGAGATTCATGTATTTAAACATGAATTTACAGCAGAAATTATGTAACAGTTTTTAAATTTGTGTTGATTTCATGCTGTCAAAGATCAGAACACAGAACTTGCTCATTTATCTGCAGATTTTTAGCAGTTTGCAGGGAGACATTCCCACCCACAGTCCTGGATGGGGCTCATAACCACAGAAAGCTTTTCCTGTCTGCTGAGCATTTCCCAGTTCATACAAGACAAAATAATGGGTGTCCAACCTAAATGAGGAAGCCTCCCTTTGGAGAGAAGAGTGCAACTTGAATTTATTCCTCCAAATCTACTTATATTGGATAAATGTACAAACTTCAGGAGCCAAATCCAACAAACCAGAACCAAAAGAGATTCATACACTGCTGATGAAAAACGACTCTAAAAATGTTCTAAAAATGACTAGAGCAAACCTCATATTCCTGGGAATTTCTCTGTTAAATTTTTTTTTTTTCCCACAGAATTTGGGACTGGAAATTTTCAACTGGTCCAAGAATGGCAATATTAGTCTTCTTTTTCTTACAGTTAAGTCTAAAGTGGTTAAGAATGACAAGCCTTTAAAACCTTCAACATTTTCACTTCTGACACCACAGAACTGTTTGGAGTTGACATTTTAAGAAGGTTAGGAATAGATCTAGCAAAACAGACTGCATTATAAGCACAGGCTTATCTTCAAGCAAATAATCACCTAGGCTACAACTAACAGATATATCAATAATAGAGTTGTATGTTTACCTCCATGCAAATCGTGGAAAACAGTAAATTCTACCAGTATTTACAGAGATAATAATAGACTCTCAACATTTCCACTGGTAAAGCACAGTCAATACAGGCCTATGTACAAATGGGTTAAAATTATGAAGGATGCCTTCTTTTTTTCCCCAAAAAAATTCTTCCAAATGATCCCATATAAAAATATTTTT
Organism: Sturnus vulgaris; assembly: GCF_052056855.1. Lineage (NCBI taxonomy): Eukaryota > Metazoa > Chordata > Aves > Passeriformes > Sturnidae > Sturnus > Sturnus vulgaris. Next base: position 34,866,076 of record NC_142249.1, read on the forward strand.
GAGCATGAGGAGTAAAAGAGATCTGAAGAAGCAGAGACAGGCAGCATACAACTGTATTTCCTGAAGTTAAAGGCATGGTCTATGTAACACATGTGCACTTGAAAAAGCATGGAAGTACAAGCATGGAGAGCCAAAAGCCTTACCAAGATTCTCATCACATTCTTTTTTACCCTTCTTCTTGTTTCAACTGATTTGTTCCCTTATGGAATTGCTCTCCTTAAGAACAGAGAGCATTTCACTCTGACAGACTTACTGTGCTTCACCATGTAATATTCACAGGCAGTTATTTCTTCTAGGAAATAAAAATCCCTGGTCCATGTAAAAAGGTCTGAGACCCTGAAACTGTAAGTCAAACTAAGATTCTTAAAATTAACACAGACAGACAAAGGCAAGTGGTGAGGACTTGATTAATCCAAAATGGCATTTTGCCTTTGATATCAACTTGTATGTGACACATACCTAAGTATCTTTGCATTAAAAACTCTTATAGAAGCCAATCATATCAGATTTGGCCAGTTGCATTTGTTTCAATTTTTCCTGCCAAGGGAAATTCTAACTCTTTGAAATAGTATTTATTTGAAATTAGTAAAGATTAGTTGAAAACTATGTGTAAACCCAGCACTGAAGCTCAATAAAAAATTTATGCTGCAGTCATTTTCAGAGACAATATTTGCTTTGCAAGGAAGCATTTTGGAGAAGACTTTTATCAAATTTAGGAGTGACATTGAAACCAATAGCTAAATTTTGATTTTGAATTCTTGTGAAATGATACATATGGCAACCACTTTTAAAAAAAAGTTTTTAAAAGGTAGTTTTTATTTTCTTTGTTTTTTTTTTTAATTTCAGATATTGAGAAAAACTCATTTATTTTAAGAGAGTTTTTCAAGCAATAAGAGAGGCCACTTCAGAATTTACTGTAAATGAATTATCCTTCAAAGCTGGGCAGTTTTGACCATGAGCTCACTGACACTGACAGTTTTGTACTTGCTGTGATTCCATTATCCACACCTGAGTAGCACTCAAAGCTTCAAGGTTCATCTAATGGCGAGGTTGAAAAGAATAGGACATTTCAGATCTGTGTATGAAAATTAATGTTTGGGCCAATTTATCCCAGCAGAAAACAGTTCTTATCTTCCCCCTCTTGTCTCTGAGACATTCAGAGAAAATATGAAAATACTGCTGCTGATTCCTGACACTGGGAAGTGGATCTGGAAAAGGAAGACCAAGGGACAAACCGCCTTCACAGGTAGAAAACCTTGAAATTAAGTATCAGGAACACAAGGATTACATAAAGTATAATCAGGATTTTTTTTTTTTAATTTCTAGAAAATCTATTTATCAAGGGCAGCCTTAAAATAGCTTTTCTATGTTTTTTTTTCTAATAACATTGGACTGAAAATAAAATATAATTTCACAGATCAGTGCAAAAAAAATTGCTTTAATGCTGTAACTGGTGCTTCCAGGCTGCCCAGTGCACCTGAACCAAAGGGCGGCTATTAAATGACAGTAAACAGTAAAAATCTGGAGTTCAATTTGGTACCATCTTCAAGGAACACCAACACCAACCTCCTCCCCACTCACCCATTCCACTCCCCCAAGGAAATTACACAAGTGAGTTTGCTCATGGGGGCTGATGATAGAAACAAAATATTCTGACTTTACTGCCTTCCTGCTCTTTGTGCCCTCATTTAATGTATAACCTACAACACAACTGTGTCCCACACCCAATAATTTTGGATCTCACTGGAAGGTAAAACAACAGATGTTTTGCTCTGACTTCAGAGAAAGTACATGCTGAATATTTATCAAGAAATATTTTTTTTCCTAATTATATATCCCAAGTTCCTTCATTTAGTTCAAACAAAAGTAAACAAAAATAATTGTGAAATAAAATTATTTAAACTGACAGTCTGGAAAACACTGATTCCATACACTTGAATGTCACATTCACTGGTTGGGCAATGGGAAATTCATACCAGTTCTCTGCTATGCAAGTGGGAAAATAATTTGGGGTTTTTTTCCTTTTCCAAAGAAACATGTATGAGTTTTTCCACAATGGAAAAAATAAAATATACAATTGGTTTTCCACTTAAAAAAATGTCCCTTGAACTTTCTTTGAGTTCCGAGAAAAAGAATTACTTTTCTTTGTTGTACTGTGTAATAGATTTAAAAATTATGTGATGGTGTAATTGATATTGCCACAAAGTATTTTAAAACATAATAAAATAAAAAATATTCTTTTCCTCCTCCTGTGCTGCATTATTTTACTCTTTAAAGACTTCAAGTTAAAAGCTTCCCACCACAATAAGCTATTAATGTCACCTGTATCACAGTTTGCAACATAAATTTATAACAAGTTTTTCTGTTTTAACTACATGGGAGCACAGAGTTATTCCTGAAGGCGATGTTTCCTGCAATTCCACTCTCTTCATCAGAAGTCACCCATAAGTCAACCTCCCCAGGTATTTCAGAATGAATTTCTCTTGATGATTTCGGTGATTTCTGTCGCTCCCAGCTAAGGAGTTGTGAAGCCAAGTGGAGCAGGACAGGCATTGCTGCTGTGTTATGGAGAGCATCAAACGCCACATAACGTGCAGCAATTGTTCTGTAGCCACTAGCCAACTCCTAACAACTGAATCACAAAATTACTGCTCATTTCTTGCTAGCTGAAATGAAATTCTATTTGCAAATATCACCTTGTTTCTCCTGAGAGCTTTGAACGTTTTTCTCTTTTATTCTTACAGGCACACAGCAAGAATTGGGCAATGCTCCTTGCTCCACACAGCCACACGTTGCTTCTGCACTGACATTTGTTAAATTGAAAGTTGTGATTTATTCAATTTTTAATCTTTTATAGTGAATTTGCAGAGTAATTGTATTTGGCCCAGAAGAGCAACGGCCCAGGCCTCAAAATCTGTCTTTTAAGATTCAGCAGATTAGAGGTTTTTTTGTTTTTTCTGCCTTTTGCAGACGGTGCTCACTTAGAGAAGATGGGATAAGGATCCCGTGGAAACTGTCTGATGGGGCAGCATCTAATTGTGATCCTAACTAGTTATAGGAAATATCTCCAACAGAGCTGGCTGACCATCCACACTGGCTTTTTGGCTCGGATGAGCTGTGAGTGTCCTCATCTCCAGTGATTTTTCTGATCATCACACTGACCAGGCTACAGCTCACACTGTATCCTTGGATCCAATGGACAGAGGTTTCTCTTACAGGAAATGGGAAGAGGAATTCCAGCTGCTGCTGGGCTTACCTGGAGTCAGAGTGACTCCCCAAAATGTGCACAGCACAAGTCTGAGGATCTGCTCCTGTTACACTGCTCCCAAGGCAGACACACAATTATAACAGGATATCTTCCAGCATTAATAGGGAAGCCCTAAGGAAGTCAACTGCCAGAACAAAAATGTATCCCACAATACCAAAATAAAAGAGAGGCCTGTTGGGAGCTTTTTCCTGCACACAAGAGAGATGTGCCAGAGGAATTTTTCTACTTGGATATTTTTATAGCTTTGTACATTATGAAAAAAGAAAATAAAAAACTGTACAGAAATATATACATTCAAGCCAGCTACATGGAAAGCAAATTCTATTGTAATTATATATTATTAAGTGCCACTGTGTTATATTGAACTCTTTCTCAATTATTAATTTAACCTTGCTCTTCAGCATATAAAATTTGTCCCAGATTGTGTTCGTTGTGCTTACATTTGTTGACAAACTATGTTCTAGGAGGTCCAAGAAATGCCTTAGACCACAACTTCGGGACAATGTGGCAAAACAGAAGTTCTTAAAAGAAACCAAGTTTGGCTGAAAATCAGAGTCTCATATGGCACATATTTTAGGTCAAAGTTGATGGAATTCAGTGGTGCCCCAGTAAGAAGCTCAGGCATGAAAAGCACAGCAGCAGCAGCAGCCCAGCCCTAATCTGCAAAATGAGCCAAATTCACATCACACATAATTAAACACAGCTCAAGTGCAGCCACTGAAACTGCACCCACCTTCATATGTCTAAATTTGATAGCCAAATATAATAACATCACTATCAAAGATGAGAAAATGTTGCTGTTATCTTATTCCAAGTTCCTGTTCAAGAGCAGGATCAGTGATTAATCAATTGGCCTAAAGGGAAAATGCAGAGAAAAGAAGAAAAATAAATCAATGTATGAAATACTATGCAATGTCACATATACCTAAAGCTGATCACATTACTGCTCTGTCAGATTGGCCTGCAATTGGGAAATATTCCTGCCTGGCAGATGTCACCAGTGAGGCAAATCACTTGCTCAAAATGAGAAATTCTCCTCTCTTATTTCTATTCAATGTCTCTGTGAAAAATACAGCTTTGGCTAATACGAGCAAAGTTCTTTTTTGCAATGAACTAAGAATATCTATTTTTACTCCTCTAAATGGGTGAAATTTTGAATAGTTACCCTAAGGTCACTGCAAAGGGCAAAATATTTGAGAAAAAGAGTATAAAGACAACCATCACTGGAACAGAAAGAAACCTGTATTGTGCCACAGCAAGAGGAGCCAAGAGGAAGGCTGTTTCTTTAAAAGTGAAGTTATGTCAACACTTATCTGCAAAGATCTGCTAAAGCTGGCTCAGGCTGCTGACACTTTGTCCTACTGGGGCCAATACTCTGGTTCTCAGGAAAAGCTCATTAGCTCAAATGAAATCTACATTACTTCTGCTACCTGAACTACTTTGCATGGCAGGGCATTATATAAAAAGACAGTGCTGTTTATAAAGCTTGGAACAGAGCCTTTTTCTCTGTTTCACACCTCCTACCTTAATTGAATCAAATTTATGCATGTATGTGTGTAACAGTAATCTCTGCACAGCACTGGGGAGACACTACAATGTCTAACAAAATCCTTTTTATGAGATACAGATCAGACTTAAGTTACAGAAAGAACATTCATTGTTATCTAATAAAAAGAATATTATAAGGGTCATTATTGGTAACAGCAGCTAAAGTATAATGACATCAAATAGGAAGGAAATTACCAAGGAGGGTGCAACAGACTTTTCTCTGACATGTCTAAGGTCTGAATAAGCAAACTCCATAAGGTTCAAAAGATGAAAAAGGAGAAGCTTTTGGAGGCAATTAAGGAGGAACTTCAGCTGTTTCATGTCCATGACCTCTTCACTGAGAAGCCTCCATTCATTTCCAGATCACCATTAACTGTTAAGAGAAATGCTGACCAAGTCTTGCAGCAGGACAGATGCAATAGAAGAAAATACTTTAACTTCTGTTTAAACACACAGCAGTCTCACATAATGCACAACCCTCACACCCATTTCTCAGCTGATCTGAAACTGTTGCTGCAATAACTTTACAGAGGATTTTGTCTAGCAAAGCAGCCAATGTGTAAGTACTTAGAGTTTAATGAAAAGCTGAATGAAAAATACAGGTCTTACTTGCTTCCTTTATTTAAAATAACTTTTTCATGAAGAACTTAAACCTTAAGACCCAGAACACTTAAAATCAGAAGGGTTTTTCTGGAGGAAAAGACCATCTGACTGAAGACAAGAAAGAAACCTGCAGGCTTATTAAAGGAAAACAGCTGTAATCACCAATTGAGCACTTCTAAATAATTTCCAAGTCTTGGCCTTGTCTGAGTACACACTACCCAGAAGAGGAATAGGAAAACCCATGGATCACCAAGATGAATGAGCACTGTCACCACGTGTGATGGAAGGCCAGCAGGGATCCCAGGCATTCCTGCAGGAAGGGAAGAAGCTCTGCCCTCTAGATGGCATTATGTGCCTGTAGATCCCAGTGGAGCTGGGCAGCCCTGCCAGGCAAGGTGACCACATCTCCACCTGCACAGAAACATGGCCCAGAGGTCAGCAAAGATCAGCTGGCACCTCCTGGTCTGGGTGGGAAGGTGAGAGCTGCACATTCCTGAAGGGCAGAGCAGGAGCACAGAACTGTTTCTTCCATGTGGGAATAGAGGAATGGTGCTCAGCCTAAGGTGAAAAAACAGAGGATCTGACCCCATATGGGGAAAGGCAACTTAACTGGAACGGGTGGGCAATATGGGAAAACATTTAATAAAAACCAGAAACAAACAGAAAAAAATAAGATTGTCCTTATGAAAAAAACAAAAATTTGCTTGACATTTAATAGCTTCTGAAACAGACAAGTGTACAATAAAATGTGCATGTATCTATCCACATCCATGCACATAAGTCTATAATGCATCCATGTGAAGCTTTTTTGACTATACACTGAAATTTAACACTTAGTGATAATCAGGCATCTACAGAACCATCAGCAAAAATCAGTTTCATGCATAATGGACCAATGTCAGACTATTCCACATTTGATTTATCTATCCTCTCTATATATTTATAACTAATCTTAAAATCTATGCTTGTCACCATGACAGATTAAGCAGACTTAAAAATAATTGTTTGGGTATTTTCTGCTGTGGACTATCAAATTAGCTGCATAATAAAGCCAGTGAATACCCAATTTCAAGAGTATGTTAATCATGCAGATTTCACATGTGTAGTTGAGCATTTCCCAACACAGGAGCCAGTCCTTACAGGCTACAATTCAGCACAGTGCCCCTAATTTTAGTGTATGAGTGTAAATATACCTGTCCAGAATCCCTTCTATAATCTCCAGTGCTGTATTTCTACAAGGTGAACAAAAAAGAATATCTACCAAATTAAGGAAAAGTGCATCATCATGAGATGCCAATACTGTTTCAGCATTTTCAAGGTTAGTAAGGTGAAATTAAAAGAGAAAATATTTTACTATGTTGTAAGTAAAGAGTTGTAAGGGATTCAGCTCTAACAGCTGAAGTAAATTAATTGGGATTTTTTTATGCAGCCAGGGGAGAACGTCCATAGAATACTAGGATTTTTAAAATAATATCAGTTTGAAATTAAGTGCAACTATTTATTTAGTTTATGAACTGTAGAACTGTCATTACTGTCAGCCAAATTGCATGCATTAGTATGCAAATTAAAAATATAGGGCATGAGTCTAAAATTCTCTGTCACATAGAAGCTTTCCTCTGAAACAAGTGCCACTGTGAGTAATGAGCAGGCTCACAGAAAGGGCTGCTGCAGAGCCAGGCCCAGAGTGCACAGCTGAGAGAAACTATTTGAAAAAACTACTGAGTCTCACTCTCCACAGTGATGGATGTGTGGGGATAAACACAGCCACCTAGATCTATAACACAGTGCTGGAAAATCTCATTCCATTGTGGGGAGAGTGGATTCTCAATTGTAGCACACGCCTGATTGCTAAAAAAGGGAAGTTACATTAACTGCTGGTTATCTGCAAGAAGGCAGCACTCTTGGAAAGAAGGGCACTGAAATACTGTCATTAGATTATAAAAGACAGACAGAAATGGATTCCTTCACTGCAACCTAGCAAGGACTGTGTGCAGAATACAGTTAACATTCATTACAATAGAGAAAATCTGACAGGTTTAATAAAACCAAGATGATTTTCCTTGACTTCTGTGACTTACCTTTTCTTCACCGACTACACTTATTCCTCAGATCTTCTGGCACCAAATCATTATTCTTGTGGCCATATTCAATACTGTGAACTATTTAAAGACTGTTTTTATGTCAGCCAGCTAAGTACCAGAGCTTTCTCTGGATACACAGATGTAAGAAAAGACCATTGGATTGGAACTCGGAAAATCCTAGAAAAAAAATTTAATTTATAGCTTTCTTTTTACAAAAAATATATGTAATTTCATTTGGCTGTGGTAAAACAAACATTAAATGCTTATCTATGTTCTCATTTGTTTCAATAAAATTTCCAGATCTGAATATATTGTCTTCAGGATTCTGTAGTATACCTGTAATTTTTACAACTGCATGCTCCAAAACTTAGGAAAAAGTCACCACTGTAGGTGAACTAAAGGATATGCTAAACACTACCCTGACTAAAATATTCATGTGAAGTAAAAAGATTGCATATAAGACATATGCATATATTGCATTTTCTCCCACCTGAAAGATGTTGGATTCACTGTCCTGGAAAAGAGCATTTTATATCATCCTGCCTTGAGAAGGAAGAAATCAGGAGCAGCACAAGTTACTCACTCCTTTGCTATGTGCCTTGTACCTCACTGGGATACACTGATGTGTGTGATGAGCACTGAAGCTAGAAAGCAACTTTCATTAAAACTGTTTACTGCATGAACAGGCTAAAGGAGAAAAATTCTGATACACAGCAAAATTCACGAGTACTTGATGGGGTATGACACGATGACATGCTTAAAACAATTAAATGCTGTTTTAAGGCACAACAGAACAGGAATAAGAGTTGAAGCCTACCCTGTTGAGCACTTGGTTGAATTAGCTTATTTCAATATATTACTGCTTTGTGGGTATCTCACAGTACACAACAGAGAGCTGATCTAGAAGCTTTTACTTTTTCAATATGTGCTAAAACCTCAGAAGCTCTGCATGTTGTGACCCAAAACATTTAACTTCTGAACCACTGCCATGGCGTGTCATAGGAGATGCAATGGGATATTCTTTTATCTTCCCTTAGACTCAATTAGAAAAGAAAACAATATTGTTTGCAACTCAGACTAAAACTCTCAGGAGGAACCATGGTTGATTTTAGAAAGCATTTTAAGTTTTTGTTGAACTGAATAGTGACAAAAATGCAGATAAACATGGCCTTCTCTCTACCTCTTAGACCATGGAGACAATGCCTTAATGTACAGTTATTTTTATCAAGGCATTCTCCTATTTCAGGAGATGGAACTGTTTGGTGAACAGTGGATCAGAAATCTGTCTCTAATGATAGCAGGAAATGGTTACAGCAGTGACAGAGTAAATCTGAACAGCTCTTCCTACATCCAGTGGGCAGAGCTATTTTCAACATCCTTGTTGTAAATTCATATCCCTACTAGATCATCTTGATTCTTCTAAGCCAAAAGAGAAATTGCCAATGCCATTCAAGTGGCTTAGGGAAAAAAAAATAAAAAGAGAGATAAAAATAGAAAGATAAATATTTTACATGTCTGCAAGAAATAAATCCTCTTCTCTTAAATACTCACCACATACTAACTGAATTGAACTGTCTGCCCAGGAGAGGTTTCTCATCCATATATTATTTGCAGTAACATCCCAACAGATAACTGTGCCAGCTATGGAGCTTCACACCCTCGTGGGATGGCTGGAAAAGCCACGGTGGAAGATGTGATCTGGCAGGAGGAGTACAAACATCTGGGAAGGACATGGTTTTGAGGACTCCAGCTGGAGCAGGGGAGGACAGACAGCAGGAGCAAAGCAACCAGGGCACAAGGGCAAGGAGAAACAGGTGGCAGCCATGAGATTTGTTTCCCAAAAACCAACTGAGCCACTGAGGACCTGCAGTAGAGGAGCTCAACAGGTTATAGAAAACATTCAGCCTGATGTACTTGTTCAGTTTCAGTTTAAAATTTACTTAGTTATTGGAAAGCTGAAACAGTTTGCCAATATTGTTATCTGGAAAGAGCTGGAATAAACTGGGCTGATTTTGAAACCAGTGATGCAATTCTGTGCTGAGACATTATCAGCCTCTGTGTAAGTTTGGAAATAAGACTTTCCCTGCCTCATTGTCTGATCCCTCACTATAATAAAACAAGAATTCTTAGTCACAGATCAGAAAACTAATTATAAAAGTATCTTACTGAAAAGATTTAAAAGTAAAATAATCCAATAATTAGAATTAAGTAGGTTGGTCTTTGGTGACAAATCAGCATAATGAATCTAGTTATGGATGGCCAAGGCATTGGGCTAAGAAGAGGCTTCTGGCGTCTTTAATCTGTGAGATTAAACACATGGGCTGGAGCAAGACTGGTTGCTACAAAACTTTTAGAATGTTGCTACAAAATACTTAAAAGTTTTGTAATTTTTCTATGCATCTAAGTCAAGTGATTCACATTTCCTATACACCAGTGAAATCAGCTGACCTTCAATAAACAAGAAGTCTTTCCTCAGATATTTTCAGAAACTCGGGCTCTTTGCCTCTGCATATGTTTCTTTTCCATGGAAAAGAAAACAATTATTAAATTTCTTACCAATTTACATTGCAGTACATGGAAAATCATTAAAATAAAAATGAAGCAGAGAAAATAAAGAGCAAAATTAAATCCAGCAGCATCCCATTCAAAGTTATCTTCTCAATCTACCCAGAGAACTATGTACCCTTCTCATATTTCTTCTTTATAGTTCATAGTTCATTGCTATCATGTCTTTCTTCCTCTGCAGAGTAGTAAAAACAAAATATCGGAAATACTTGACATACTTCCTCATTTGTTTAATGGTGATGATACAAGGGAAATTACTCCTCTAATATATTTGAACATTTAACTTATTATCCTGAGTGAGTTTTCTCCCAAAGCTCAATTTATTAAAACAAAACACATCTTTCTATGATAAACTGCAAAGGGTAAGAGGGCAAAATTCTTTCATTAAAATTAGAGTGGTTTCATGATTCTACCCCACAGACCCTGCTCCTGCTGCAGCTTCGTGTGCTGAAACTTCCATTGAGTCTCACTCACCCGCAAGCAATGAGGTTTTCACACATGAATTGGGCTTTTCATTCAATAACTTCAAGGTTACAATCTAATGCTACCCCAGTGGTTTGCTGAAAATTGTGAGGTTGGGGGCAGCCCTCAATCAGTATTTTTTGTGGCCAAAAGAACTCGTGGGCATTGCAGCTGGGGAAGAGGACACTCAGCAAACCAGGGGAACCTCCTCTTTGTTGCCCATGTTTATTTTATTTTGAATGCAAATACTGAGGTTTTAGCAAGGTGTTAGCTGTGTTTCTCAGTCACTTCCTGAGCAGCCAAAAGCAAATACTTTCTATGCAAGTTGCACTGCTGCAAAAGGACATCCAAAGAGCTGGAACATTTCATGGAGTCAGACATGGTTAATTCATACTGAATTACCCTCCCTGCATAAATGCCTGTGCAAATGACAGACTTTAATAAGCCTTCAAAGCTGACACAGTATTTATCACTGATTAAATTTTTAAAATCAAAGTAACTATAGCTTTTACAGACATGTTTAGATTAAGACTGACATTAATGCTGTATATCAGCTTAAATCACTTGCAATTATGCAGGTGCTTGGTGCTTGTATTTCAGTCATTTGAGGCTAAATTGGGGCAGAGAACCCACAGCTCCATATTGGATAACAAAGCTTTGGAACACTCTTAAGGCCTTTACAGACACTATTTGTCTAATGTAGAATATTCTTAAAGTTTTCCTCTGTGCATTGTAAATGTGTAAATTGTTCTTGCTGGAAAAAAAGAAATAGTAGACAATCTTGAAATGAAAATCCATATAACACCTAAAATACTCAGGAGAGCAAATTAAGGCTTTGTGAAAAATCTTCAACTTGTATGTATGTGACTTTGGAAATATAACATTATTGTTTTACTCTAATTGTGAAAATGGTGAAAAAATCTGGAATTGCTGTATGGGGGCTGATGCACGTCCAGAAAAAATTATACTTTTTGTATATTTCTGACTGCAATTTAAAAAAAAAATGCAATTCTTCTGGTGATGAAAGCAGAATTAAAAAAAAAAAAGAAATTCCACCATGGAGTTCATATGTTATTCACCATATTTCATTAATATCTCATTTTTTGCAGCACTCCAAATACACAGAGAAGATATCAGAGAATGGTTTTTTCTTTGTAAGAGCTAGAAGGCATTTGATCATAACTACTGAAGTAAATTAAATGGCATTTCAAGAGCAGCCAACTAAAAATGCTGAAGGCACAAAGAAATTTTGATATCCACGAAATCACAATTAATTTCAACTGTGTCAAATGGGACACAAGATGGTGTGAACCATTTTTTATTTGTCATCTGTTTCATTTGATTAGAAACGTAGGGTATTTATCAGTCAGTAGAGTGGAAATAGAATTTTCTGTAAATGATAAAGAAGGTGAAAAAAAATTATAGGCAAAAGGAGCAATGGGAGAATATGTGTAGATATCTTATCAAAGTATATGATAGTTTTCACTTGGGCTGACTACAAAGATACTTTATTATATTGATTTGTATTGTTCAGTGAGAAAATCTTTAGGATAAACAGTAGTTAATAAAATATAAAAGGTATTACTTAAATTTATTTGGCAATAGAATTGACAGCAAAAAAAAAGAAGAAATTTTAAATACAACTCTCATGATATGGAAGCTATTTAAAGAAAGTTTTCTGTGAAAATGAAGCCTTGCCCCTTTTCTCCTTCTTAGATTTCCTGCTCCAGATCCAGCTGACCAGGATGACTACAGGTTTTATTCCATTCACAGAAACTCCTGAAGAAAAGCACCACATACCTCTCATCTACAATGTCAGTAGTCCAAGAAGGACAAAAACAATTTGGTCTATGTATGGAAACAGGAATTATTTTCTCATACAGACATTCCAAACAAAAGAAACCAAATAATTTTTTACATCTGTAACAGATCTACTAAGCATCCCTACTAAACAATCTGTACATGTATTTGGAGGAGCATTTATCCCCGAGCTGGTGGATAGCCTTTCTCTTTTCGTACTTCATTCACTGGAAAATTAGTTCCAATTTACCCAACTTTTTATGTGAACAGCCAAGAGAAAGTATTAACCAGAACAAAAAATACCTGCTGGATCTAAACTTTTATAGAATAAAAATTTCACACTACTTGTGCAGGCTTTTCCTTAGATGTCAAATACATGTCTGTACATGTGTATACATGTACATTTATAATACATGTGCCCTTGTAGAGACTCTAAGAGAAGCTCACCCAAGCAACAGGACAGTGAACACAGTTGAGGAGGAAGAGGATGAAATAATTCTACAATGCCCTAACAGATCAGCTTGTCATATACTACAGCTGAGTAACAAACCAACAAATAGGAGGAGATATCAAAAGCTTTCTTACCAGTGATGATATCAATGAAATTATATTAACAGGCATTAATGGATTAGGTCACACACTCTGACTATTGCTTTTAACAGCTTCTGTTTATAGGCAGTGTTCAGATTCTAGAGGGCACAGATGTTGGACCAACTCCAGTAAGCACTTTATTAGCCCTTCTGGTTTGATTAATTCAGTAACATGTAATCGTGTAAAGTAAGATTAAAGATCCTGACACCCACAGCACAAAAAACTAACAAACAGTAATTTTTTGTTCCTTTCTAGATAGACTAATAAAATATTTAGAATAATTAGTCTGAAAATAGTAAAGATTTAGAGCTGCTAATTGCATATAACTTTTTAAAAAGTCTCTTAATTAATAAACCATAAGAAACTTTGACACTACAATTTATATTCTTCAAGAGAAAAATACAGCAAAAATACATAATGTTAAACGACACACAATTAACAACACTTTGTTTTGATTATATTGGACCACAATTAATGTTGGCCCTGGAGTTCATCTTTCTGCTTTGATAGCTCCTTACACTACTCATGTAGATTAATCCTTGAAGCATTGGCATTCTCTAACACGTGGTTTTGAACAAGGCACTGCACAACACCAACACCAGTGAGGAGATGTCTCCACTGCCCTTCCTGAGCCAGATCCTGCCTGTCCTCAGTGCCACATTTTATACCTGGGCAATTTGCCACAACTGATAAAGGCTGTGACATTTCTGAACACCTCCTGAGGACATAAAGAACTGCAAATGTGATGCAGACTGATTAAGAATGAGGCAAAGCAAACAGAAATCATGCATATTTTGGAAATAAAAGACCACAAGGAGCCTACAATCATTCTCCATCAAGATAAAGCCAGACTATATTAAACTGTACTTGTTTTTTAGAGTTTTACTCTCTTAAAAATTTAGTAGCATGTGTTTTTTCGCCCCAGGACAAAATTAGTTATTTAATATTACATGTGTTTATTTTACAGTCTAAGCCTTTAAAGTAAAATTGCAGAGACTGCCTACACCTTTGAGATTTCAGATCCTGTATTTAGATCCAGACGAGATTGATTGTAACTGTTCATATTTTACTTCTAGCAAAGTCCTTAAGAACAAAAACCCAGTTTTAATCTATCAGAGTACAACTCAACCCAAAAATTATCATGTAAAAGGGCCTTCACACTTAAACAAAAATGTATAGGGCCAGTGATAAATCTATTGTCTACCAACTCCTTGCACAGGTAAAATGTCACTCAGATCATTCTAAGGCATTCATTTACCCATACCTATAATGCTACACAGATGCTTGAACAGAAGAGAAGGGAGGAAACACTAGAAAGGTAAGAAATATGACTTTGTAGTAGTTAAAAATTAGATTAAAATATTCTGTCTTATTTTTTCGTAGACATTGACGACCATGCTTCTATCAAGGAGCACAAAGTAAGTTCATGTATATTGTGGTTAAAGTTTTACCTGCACCTTGTCCATAGCTGCCTTAGAAAACTTTGAAACTTTTCCTCTAGTTAGAAGCTACCACAAGGTACACTATTTTGCAGATCCTAATTTTCCAGAAAAGCACTCAAAATGTAGAGTGTGCAATTTTCCATGAGGTCTACAAGGAAATAGATTTTCCACAGTCCAGCAGTAAAAAGGCCTGAGCTCTCCCAAGCAAGCAGTCCAGCAATTAAAAATTGAGCAATAAATACACTGGAGCAAAACTAGTTTTATGACAGTTGTTAAACCACTTATATTAGTCTTGCAATATTAATAATTGAAACAAAACGAGTAAAACCAATTTTTCTTATTAAATGGTCTCAAAGGAATTAAAATAATGTATTAAGTTCCTTTTAAAGATATGTGATGCTCAGCATTAGAAAGAGATCTTTTAGTGGTTTTAAGCTTCTTGTTCATCCTTGGTAAATGAATTCTAAAAAAAATACCTCATAACATGAAATCAGGTGAACTGTGAAAGATTAGATTAATACTACAGGGTGATTCAGTGCCAATAAATGAATGAGGCAAGAGGAAGGGTGGACTTTTATGTGTGAAACTATTGTGCTTCTTACCTCCAGAGCTTTCAAACGCTCCAAGAGCAATTTTGTTTTTTCTTTTTCCTCCTCAGTGCTGCTGCTTTCACTTCTTGAATCTTCATCTGCCAGTGTGCGAATTTTTTCCATGCCTTCTTTGCATCTCCTACTGTCTTCTGACAGCTTTTCCTGAAATGATTTTTTAAAAATGTCATTACTCACAGGTGCAAATGAAGTTAACTATGCAAATATCTCCAATTCTCCCTTGTATATGAATGAAAAAAAGACAGAGGAAGTTGTTAGTGACATGATTAAAGTACTAAATAAGTGGAGTCATGACGCGTCTGTGACACGTGCTATGCCAATTCCACAAGTGTATGCACAATCTAACTGCTACATCTACTTCAGATTTTTAAAAAGCAGAACTCATCATGTCTTTAATAACTCCCATTGTCTTCTTTAAAAGTTGCAATGAACATTGAACATACCAGCTTTCAATGGTAACATTTTGCCACGGAGAGATAAAGCAGTTTATTGAGGAAAAGCTAAAGTATGTTCATGCCTAATGTATTTCCCCTTTCTCCATCTACAGCTAATATTTGAATGATTAAATAATGGGCTGAGAATCAAGCTGCTCCCAGATGAATACTGATTTAAGCTCTGCTCTAGCATATAACTGGAGAGAATGAGACTGGCAACAAAACTTCCAGAAGTGCCCCGGTCTATTTCTAGTCAGCCTGAGTTGCTATCAGCTGCAGCTGCTGAGTGGATTGTGGCTGCTGAGTTTTACCAGAAGTCTGTAGAAATTATAGGATTGAACAGTAAATCCTGCTACCTCCAACAATTGCCTGTCCAAGCTCTCTGTCCACAGAGAGAGTGAGAAAGAGAAAGAAAACACCAAGACTACAAGCAGGCAATGTAAAACATTGTCCAAAATGACAAGGCAAGCATAAGGGGAAAAAAAAGAGCACTCCACAGATGTGGAGAGTGAACCATGATCCGAGCACAACACAGGAGGGACAGGCTCTCCCTTGCAAACCACCTCTGATTGCACGAGCAGATGCAGCCTGACAACTCATGAGCAGACTGAGAACGGAAAATGTGAGGTAAATCAACATTAAGTACTGGGTGTCAAAACAAATCTAGAGAATTCTTTCAATGAGCATCTAGTCTTCTTTATGTGCTTCTGATAATTATGTACAAAAGCTCTGACATTCATGATCTTTGAGTTACCCCATAATTGAGATGCTTTCTCCATAACTACTACACAGCATGCACTCTGTCTAAGAATAAAAGTGTGCATTTTCATGAAGAACTGATCCAGTTTGAATAACTGTGCAAATATAACTGCTTGAGAGTTAATAGCAAGGCATTATCTTAACTAAACCCCATATCACATATAGGTAACAATTAAAAATCAGCAGTCTGGATCACATTCACAACAATGTCTTTTTAAAATATTGACTACCGTAGAAATTGACTATTACTATGTCAAAACTTTAATCAAAAAGTAGTTTTATATGATATGGGCTTAATTACTGGACACTCTTACACAAACCATGAAGCACAGATCTCATTCTGAGCCCCAAAACACAGATGTCAAAGAGCCATTCCATCAGATTTCCAACATTACTGCTACCCTGATCACAAAGAAACCATAAATATAGCACTTGGACTTTGTTTTGTTGTGCTTGCTACTCACTGGTGCAATAATCAAGTACCTGTAAAAGAGCTATTAAACCATTTTTGCTTCAAGTTGCCCTAAGGAGTGCATTGAGATAAAACACTTCAATGAACTCAGGGGAAAGAAATGACAAAGGTATATCTCTAATGCAATTCAAATACAAACTATTATTTTTAGGAGGGAATGTGACATGAATTGGATGTGGCTAACAATCCAGAGGAAAACATAAACATATGCACAGGGTCACCTTTGCTGCACAAACTCAGGGCAGCAATTTCAAAGGACAGGTAGAAGAAAGCACAGGCTATGACATTTCATAACAGAAAGTAGAGCAATGCAGCTTCTCACAGAGTAAATCCCAGCAACATTAAAAAGTAACCTGTTCATCTTCTAATTACAAAATGAGATGAACTTTGCACAATAGTGGCATAATCAGGAACACGATCTTGTTTTACTCTGATGTTCACTTGAATACTTCATAAGACTTACTGCTGTTACCCCTGAGTGTTGAAGTACAGCTCACATAGTTCCAAAAGTAGTTTACTACTGAGCAATAATAAATGAGTTTCAGCTTTTCAGCCATGGAAAAGGTGCAGGACAGAGGAAAACTCTTCTAACCTTAGAAACTGTGCTTAGACATGCCATGTGCTAAGGACACTGCCCCATCACAGTCACCAGTTCCACTTGGGTGATGTGCAGTGAGGGTAGAGTGGAAAATCCACACTCCAAAAAGCAAACAGGTATTTGTAAAACACCCTTTGTGCTAAAAGCCAAGTCCCTAAAGAGGGAGGATGAAAAAGGCTTTTGGAATGATAGAAAACTCTTGAATGTACAAAATCTGTTAATATCAAAGGAAGCTGAGTGCTGGGGGAGGAAGGAAGGGGCAGAGATCTGCCAGAGGAAATGTGCATCTCCTGTGGGATATTGGTCAAATCCCACAGAGATCTCTGTAGTGAGAATGCTGAAGGCAGCAAACAATGGGTTAAAGCAGCTTGCTCCTTTTTCCCTGGAGTCCTACACTTCTTGTGTCATCTCAAATAGAGAGCATCTCATGCCTCACATATTGCACAGTCACAGGCAGGCTGAGTTCAAACTGAATAACAAAATCTTCCCCAGGTCCAAAGTCCACCAAAGGCAGAGCAAGTGCTGTCCTGCTGATCAGTGCAGTTTAATTTCCAGGAAAAGGTAACAGATGGAAATTATGTTCTGCAGGTAAAACAGCTATTAAAAAAAAATCAGTTACTTTGCTCCGGGTCTCTGGGCCCCCCAGACCCCTGAGTTTAAGATACGTGCCTGTACCATGAGAGGATGCAAACCAGCAACCTGATGAGAATTCTGCAGTAAAGGCTCATCTACTTCTCTAATGCTCTGTTGTCAAAAAAAAGACAATCGAAATATTAAAAATTCAAATCTCACTGAAACTAGGATTATGCTGTTCACTGTAGACCCGTTCCCACAGAAATTAGTGAGAAACTTAGAGTTGAGTCCCCCATTGTGGAAGCTTCTCAGGCTGGTTTAAACTGTCATTGCTCTTCTGAAACCAACAGTATTTTGCAGATCGTAAATGACATCCTGCCCTGACCATGATTTCTAAGCATTCAGTTTGCTCCATAAATCAAACCAGCAGTCCACTGATGATGAACCCTTTGATGAAACACCATGGGCCCTGTGGCCAATAGAAAACAAGGGATGGGAAAAGTCCCTGCAGCCCAGGAATGGCAAGCTCTCCAGGATCAATGAAAAGATATAAATCACTAAAGACATTGATCTGTACAATGCAGTGGCCTGACTGACTTATCAGAAAGCTGGATTTCAGTTAGCTGAACTAGGAAAGAGCAGTATAATATTCCCTCTTTCCAGTAATAAATAAAGTAAGAACAATAAATAAAGATAGCAGGAAATCCACCTGAAATTGCAAATGATAATTTATTGGAATCTGTGGAATGTAAAGCAAATTTTCCCTCTTCTCTCTTCCACCTACCTTTCCAGAATATTGAACAAGAAAGTGTTTTCACTGTTGATAAACAGGGAGTAACCACAGTGATAGAAAAGAACATAGAGAAGCTTTCAAATGATTAGAGAATAGACTTCCTATTTCAGAAATTACCTCTTTCTTCATCCCAAGAAAGGCAAAAGGCTGCTAACCCTAACAATTAGTCATTGGGATGTCTTTCCTCTTAGAACTGTCACCTTTTCATGGAAGAGAAAAGTGTCAAAGGGATACTTAGCCAGCTATTTCTTAACCATTATTTCAGAAATTACGTTACTTTAGAAGTTTTATTGGTAGTATCATCAGCTGTCTGTCCTTTGCTTTTCTTTCTAGGAATGACACCACACATGCACACATAGAAAAGGAGAGGAAAAAAGAGAGCTCACTTTAAAATATTTCAATTTGCAGCTATAAAATTTCAAACCAAGAAGAGTAAACGTCAGAAGACACAAAGGGAAAAAAAAGTAGCTGGAAAAGATTATTCTAGAATTTCTTTTTTACAATGGAAATGATTAGGCACTGGACAAGTGGCTATAATAATACAAGAGAGCATAATCTAATACTGATATAACTGGATTGGGGATCTAGAGCACTGATTACAAACAAGCACATGTGACAAAAAGCTGATTGAACCAAACATGAATTCTTTGAAATGCTGGTTTGCCCAATGAATGTTGGATGACATGAATTGCTTGTCTGGAAAGTGACAAGTAGTAATTGGACATGGCATCTTTCTTTGTAGAAGCTAAAGATCATTTTCATGTGATAAACACAAGTCCTTCAGAAAAGTGAAGTTTTTCAGATGCAATGCAGTAAGGATCCGCCAGATACAAAAGATCTCTATTTCAATTTTGGGTGTCAGATCGTGATGCCTGAGTGGGATCTTCTTTTCTGAATTCCTTTTAATTCTTTAACTTCTGAAATTTATTAGAGACAAAGGTTTTACAATGGTAACAAATTCAAATTCTTCTGAGAGTCGTGCCTGCAATTTTCCAAAACCACACTTTAATCACACATTAATCACCCAAAAATAAAATATATGTAGGATATATAATTAAACAGTGCTTATGATTGCTCATAACCACATAACTGAGGAAAAAGATGAAAAATATTCCCAATGTAGCTATTAATTGTTCTTATAGAGAGGCAGTGGTAACAGGCATCCAAGAATCCAGCCCATGTGGAACCCAAACTATGCTGATAACTCAGCACCTCAAAACACTTAGTGCTTTCTGTGGTGTGTCCAGAGCTTCCACAAGACCTCCTAAATAAGATATTTACTGACATTATCTTAGATTTCAGTGACTGAATGTGGTGATCTGAGTATACTACCTACACTTCCAACACTCTTTCTATAATCCAGGCAGACTCTTCCTCCAAACCCAAACTGCAATTTACAGATCCATACACAGAATTGTTTATGTTTTCACTGCTTTTGGCTGGGGTAGAGTTATTTTTTCTCACAGTAGCTGCTATGTGTTTTAGATTTGTGCTGCAAGCAGTGTTGACAACACCAAGATATTTCATTACTGCTGAGCAGTGCCTTCGTGGACCCAAGGGCTTTTGTGCTCCCCATCCCATCAGCGAGGGGCTGGGGGTGCACAGGGAGTTGGGAGGGGACACAGCAGGGACAGCTGACCCCAGGTGACCCAAGGGATGTCCCAGAACATATGGCAGCCTGCTCAGCAATACAGAGGGGGAAGGCTGGCAGGGGTCCAGGGCTCAGGGGCTGGCAGGACATCAGGCACTGGGGAGTGAGCAGTTGTTTACATTTGCATCACTTCTCTTTCTTGGGGTTTATTTCTCTTTGTTATTTTCCTTTCCATTACAATTTGTTGTAATAACAGTACAACAGTCCAATTGCTAAACTATTATTTTCACAACCTATGAGCTGTCTCACTTTTACCCTCCTGATTCTCTTCTCCACATCCTGCTGGAGTGGGGCGTGGGGCTTGGTTGCCAGCTGCAGTCAAACCACACCAGTGTATTTATAAATTGTGAACGCTTTTCCTTGCAAGACCATCCTACAATCCTGATGCATTCTTAGAGGGTGTCTTTTCAGAGCTGTTTCCAGTGCAGACCTCCTAGTGTTCAACACTATTCAGTGGGAGCACTATAAAATGAGAATTTCTAGACTGTTGATGAAGATAAAAACTGTAGTTGAGGGTTTATTTGTACTTTCATTTAAAAAAGCAGCCTCAAGCTATGCACAAACAGCTCAGTCTGACTGCACAAGCTGAAAAAAGGCAGAAATTGCTCTAAGCACTACAGACTTAACATTACACTAAGTTTAAATTTGTTTCCCAGTGTCACCTTGCTCCTCTTTCTCCCCCACCATGACCTCTTTTTCCTAAATATAGCCTTTGAAAATTTGCAGTATCTTCTGATATACTTTATAACCAACTTCATTTAGCAAAACCTGAGATGTGTAAAAGACACATATGTTAAGTCTAATGGGAAGCAACTGTGTCCTGCACAATTCTCAGTACAGGAGTAACCACTGATATCTCTGTGATCTGAATATGTCTTTTCCATATGCAACTTTTAAAACAAATTTTTTCTTTATTTCCTAATGAGAATCCAATTAAACACAATAACCCGGGCCTGAAAAAAACACAAACCAAATCATAACTGAGCAAACAAGTTACAATATATATACATATATATATATATAAAAATTACATGCAGCTAAAATTATATGCAGTGGAAATTATCTTTGAGTATAAGGCCACAAATATGACTTCTGCTTTACCTTCCTTGCTTTCATCTATGTATTCAGCTGTTTTCTCTTGCTTTCTCGTCTCCCAGTGGAAGGAGAGACTAAAATATAGCTTTGCTTTAGACAGAACATCAGTAAGTGTAATAATAATATATTTTTGTTTAGCTAACAGCTTTTGTTCAGAACAAGCTGACCAAAATTGAAGGAAAACAAAGGAACGCAACATACCACAAAAGTTTACAGAAACATCCCAAATTGTTCATGATTTAACATTACCCTTGTCAGAAAAACATATTATACTCTTCTTTTTCATCTCTGGATTTCACTTACAAAGAAAGCAGAGCGAGCAGCAGCGTTCCCTAGATTAAATACTTGTGATGGATAAGAGGACCAAGTACATAGTTTATGTTTCTGATGTGTGCTGCTCCCCACCCGCGTATCAATCTAAATGTACTCGCATTATTCTCCACTCAGAACACTCCTCACCAGTACAAGCTATCATCCCTGCAGTAGCATTAATAAATTTCCCAATGATGCTTTTATTGGCTGCTCCATGCATCAAAAACATCTATTACTTTTGAAAAAGTTCGGATCAGAAAGGAGCGTAAGAGCAGAAAACCTTCAGAGTGCACTTGAGGATGGAGTGCACTCCTCAGAGCAGCAAGAGGAGATGGAATTTCTTGCCCCTAGGTCCCAGGGCCAGCTCCTGTCCTTAGAGAATGGATATTCCCGTTACCAGCAGCACTGGCTGGCACTGTCAGAGCCTGACCATTCTGCAGGGACTGCCAGGCCAGCTGTCAGGAGCTCACTGTGCTCCTGCCTCCTTCTCAAAAGGAAAAGCCTCAGCTACATTGATTAGCAAAGCTACCAGCAGGAATAAAGAACTGTTCTGAGAAGCTTCCTCATATATCTATATAAGGGAATAGGAGAATAATATTCAGTGTGATTTTTCATGCAGGTATTCTCTTCGAAATTGGTTCATTACAGCACCATACTTAAAGTAATCATCTTTTCTTCCAGGAAACTTGTATGTAGCATTTAAACTTTTGTGAAGGGGTTTGTAGCTTTTATAGTAACTCAACTTGGATAAAGCTACAGTATTAAAATACCTTCCTTTGACTGAAGTAGAAATAAGCCAAACTATTCTGAAATTCAAATTCAGTAAATTTTATGTAACAGCAATTAAGGCAAAAAAAATTATTCTGAATTTAAGTTGCTAGAAAAAAGCCAATTTTCTTTCAAAAGTATTTTGGAATGAGATCAGTGTATTAACTGACTAGTTCTCACCATAGCACAATTGCAGAAGCTGACCTAAGAAGTTACCTGTGGGATTAGGAAGAAAAAAAATGGTGTATTATTCCATTACCAGGTAATTTTTTGTAAGTGGCAGGGAACAGTTTCATATCTCCCATCTTTGTCAGGAAAACTTCTGAAAGAAGATCAGAATTCATCTTCATGCAAAAATAAAATGTAAGAACAATCATTTGAGATTAAATCAAAACTTCAATTTTTCAAATATGCTATTGTAATTCAGATTAACTATCTTAACTTTTCCTGATCAGAAGAGCACTTTCTTTCCAAACTATATTTACTGGTGTACTGCTAAGTGAGTTCTTTTGTTAAATTAATTTTCAAAGACAGAATGATTGTGAATTCAGCATAATCTCCCCTTTTTTTGCCTCGGAAAATAAGCAAAACTTTAAGGTTTTTTTCAACTTTTTAAAACTTAATAACTAACATTGCTTTCTGCTGGTTTGAAAATATAAAGGAAATAATGCCAAAAGGCAGAATGAAAAAATGCAAAATGCAGTATCTTTTATGGAGATGGGGAAGTAGAGGGAGAGCAATCCACTTGACCATACAGAAGTTAATTCATTTGTGGAAAGTGAAACATTTGTGTTCAGGCAATGGGTGACTTTTGTGGATTCATTCCCAAAGTCAGAACCAGATGAAAGATAGAGCAAAAGATAGAAACACTATATAGAAGAGGGAAATGTAAACTAGAATTACAGTCAGAATAATACAATATAGTACCATCAAATCATCTTTGGTCTTGATACTGTAGATATCTAGAGGATGTGTGATGGATTAAAGTGGAAGTATAATGGCACTGTGAAAATGTAGATTTAGGTCTGGAGACCTCATCTATCCTTCTGCAAACTCAGTACTTCAAGGACTGGCATTACATTCTCAAAGCAAACCCTGATGGCAAGAAAGATGGTCAGAGTCAGGCAAAAGCTGTGGGTGACTGGATATAATCAAATATGTGGATAACTTGTGTAGAAACAAGACATCCTTGTTTTGCATCCTCTTTAATTTGGTAGTTCTTTGTTTTGAGATGTAGCCAAGGCCAGGTTGGACTGGCCTTGGAGCAACCTGGTACAGGTGTCCCTGCCCATGGCAGGGGTTGGAATGAGAGGATCTTTAAGGTCCTTTCCAACACAAAAAAAATGTTGTGACTTCATGATTCTGGGAAGGAAAAAACAGCTTGTTCTCTGACAAACAGGCACATAAATGACACATTTCACTTATGAGACTTTGCTGTGTTAAACACAACTCCATTGCTGTGCTTTGGTATGACAAACAACCAAAGAGAGAAAACTCTTTGCAATAAAACTGAATTTTTGAACAGTGTTTCAGGAGCACCATCACCCTCTTTTGGGGGTAGAGAATTCAACCTCATTTTTGTTACATATTTATCAAAATCTTTGCATAGTGTGAAAATCCACAAAAAGCCATAAGGTATTAAATTGTTGCTGAGCTAGCCCTGGATTTCTCTGCATGAAAAAGCAGTCCAACAGCAAATGACAGTGTCCTTGACAGCCCAGGATTTCCAGTGGAGCTCCCAAGAGTGTGGATAGCTCCTCTGCCCTTCTCAGAGAGACACAAATCTGCTAATATTTGCCTACTAATGTACTCCTTAGTAGCTTAGGAGGCTTGGTTCATGCAGTCCCCTGTGGGCACTTCCACTCCAGAGACAGATGTTTAAGAATATATATCTTATCTGCAATAGAAGTTAGCACTAAAAATCCTGTGTGGATTTTAGCTAGGGAATTGAACTAGTGCCTTTTTTTCAATTCATAGCCATGCCCCATCTATAAAATGTTACATATCAATGGCCTGAACAATAAGCTTGTAAGATTTTGTGTTAAGATAAAATTATATTGCCATTAGTTACAGTTTTTCTTCTCATGAAAGAGCTGTTGACACCAACGGCTGTGCAAATTAGAAGTGACAGCCACAACAACTGTTCCACATTTGAGTAACACAGAAAACGAAGACAAAGAATTGGGTTGAAGTGTCCAACAATGCCACCTGAAACGAGCCTGTGTCACTGGTGGGTGTTTTTACCTCCCCAGTGTGACTGTACCATGTCTGTCCTGAGCTTTAGTGCTCACATGGACAATTTCAGAACTATCATAAATTGTGAACTCACAACAATTCCTTTTGCTCATCTATTTTGATCACTGTTCACTGACAAAAAGTCAGTGATAAAGTCAAAATGAGTTAAAAACCCCTTGAAGTCCTAGAGTGATCTGTAATCAGGTAAGACTCTAAGTAGAGTCTACCAGCATTGTGATCAAACAGGAAAGTTTTCTGATACCCAAATCTCAAGGGCAAACTCAGGAAGGAAAGGCTGGGCGGTGCTTACTTTAAAGTCTGGGGTTCAAGATCTGCACACAATTATTTCTGGGGAATACATGAGCTCTTGGCTTGGCCTTTCATGATCTTATTTTTAGGTGGTCAATGTCTCTTGGAAACACCATAAAGCTAATACATACTAGAGTCTTTTAGTCAAATGAACTTTAAAGTAAGAAATACGATGGTTAAGGCTATTCAAATAACATTCTTGTCTACATTTATACAAGCATTCATTATAAATTTTCCCTTTATTATTATGTATATTATTATTATGTAAAATGATAACAAAGGAGAATTTTATTTGAAATCCTGCTTCTTAATTCATTTACCCAAAAGAAATCACATCACTCATCTGTAAATCCAGCAAATTAAAATCCCATAGGGCATCTAGTTCTATGGAAAGAGTTAGAATAATTTGTTATAAGTAAGAATACTGGCAAGACCTAACAAAACATTGCAGTAACACTGCATGCTTTAGGCTCCACCTTCTTATTGTTATTATTCTAACATTATCACTATGCAATATTTAAAGTTCATTAGCAAGAATATTTATTCTGGAGTCAGGCATATTGGTATTATAAAAAGAACTCAATTTCATACACCCCAGAACAATAATTAGTTTTGTTAAAAAAAAATATAGACAATGTTCAGTAGATCAAAATTATTTATTGTGCAGAGTTATTTTTATGACTATTCAGATATTTACTTCATGAAACTTCACACACTAAAACTAAGTCACCACTGTGTCAGAGAATATGAGACATATGTTGATAAGTCACACTGGAAATCACCTCATTAGTTGTTATGAAATACAGAATTGTGAGTCTGCACTAGAATCCCTTACTCTACTGAACCAACTGATGATGTAGTTTTGATCATATCACACAAATCACAGAGCAAATGTGGGATTCAGGATACATTCAGTAAAATAACTGATTGTAGAAGATGGCTTTCAGAACAATGTTAGTAGTTATAGATTCAATAAGGTTTCTGTGTGCATATGAATATAACATATAAAACTTTATTTATACTTCCTTCACAAATACAGGTTGATAATATGGTTATCATGTTCCCAAAAACCTGAATATATCAGTGCTTTTAAGGAACATTACCTTGGTTTTACATTTGGTGTTTTTAAGGAACATTACCTGGGTTTTACATTCATGTTCTATTCCCATTTGTGAATTATTCTTATAAATATATCAAAAAACCTGAGTACATTTGGAGGAATACAAATGAAATGTCTTTGTTGCAATATTGATGTGTCTTGCCGAATATGGACACAGCACTTATTTAAGGTTCATCATCTATTTAAATGGTATGTTTGTCCATGATTTCCACACAGCTGGTTTCAGTAACATATTAATGATTCATAGAAAGTTTCATTAATATGGTTTTCAACGTTAAAATGTTTTGTAAATATTTCAGACCAGAGATTCTTTACCAAGTACCTGTTTTGAGGATCCTTTCAGGTATGATCTGTGACTGTCACTGCCCACATCCCAGTGCCCAGCTTTTATTGTGTGACTGGTAACAAGCACACACCAAGTGAACCCAGCTCTGACTTACATGCCAGGGAGCCATCCCAGGGCATGGGAATGCTGCCATTCCTCAAAATTCCCAGAAAAAAAAGCCGTTTGTTCATGTTTGTCATGAAAGTGAACAAAAGGGATCTGAGGAAGAATGACTCAAAAAAGACACTCGGAAAAAAAAAAACTTTCAATGTTCACAACACAACACAAATGTTTTGTATTTCTGACCTGTTTTCCAGCCACAGACTGGTGTATGATGCAGCAGCCTAGCTATTCCTCCAGGAGAAGAAAACACATTTCTTCTGAGTCATGGATTAGGAGAGGAAATTCAGAAGCAAAGAAGATTGCATACTGGCAACATGCAAGAAATGAAAATGGCTAAAAAAACAAGCTGAGTGATATCATGAGTGAAAATGTCCCCAGGAAGAAGAAGAGAACAGGAAGGGAAGGAAGCTGTTATGCATTAAAATAATCCCAGTGGCACAGGTATATGGGTGTTTTAAGGCCCTGGGACAGAAACAGCTTCACTCTGAAAGAAAGGAAAGTTTGAGGAATTTGCCCAGACTACCACCCATCAAATTCAAACAAAACCGTGAGCTTAGAAAGAAGGGAACGAAAGGGATCAGTTTGCTAGGTGGAGAGGGCTGTTTGCTAGAGCTGAAGGAAAATCAAGAACTGCTCTTGCATCAGTAACTGGGCACAACTGCCTTGTTCTTTTGCTGATCAGAAAATAAACCCAGGCTTTATTACACAAAACACACCACAGTGCCCACTCCCCTGCCTGGCTGGAGACAATAAATGTCTATATCAGTGTGGCCCAGAAGAAGAAAACCCAAGACCATATCCAAATTCTCTTTTTTTTTTTCTTTTTCAGAAATTAAGAAACAAATAAAAGTTAGTGAAAAAACTACACAGAAATATACAAGCACCGAAATTGGAATGAGTGATTTATCTCCCCTCTAGGAAAGAAGCACAAAAAAATCGCAAATTTCAAAGACCACACAGCTAATTCTTTTTCCAGTTTAGTGCCCAAAAGAAAAATAAAGAACCCCCAAAAACTCAGATACATGAAACAAAACTGCAGTGATTTTTTTGCTTTTCTTCTTGAGAGTGCAAAAACAAAACCCAAAGAAGCTGAAACCTAATTGTGGTACCACCTTGCTGAGGTTTCCACAGTAAGATAGCACGGAGAAAAGTACATAATAAAATCATTCCAGATGTCTCTTATGATCAGAAAGACAAATAATCCACCTTGAGGAGAGACTGACATCAAGCCCACTTCAGTACAACCACTGTAGGGTGGCAGGAGTGAGCAGGATGCATAGATTTAAACCCTGGAATAAGAGAAGGGAACTGAGTTTCAATTTTGCACTCCAAAAAGATAGTGCATAAAACAGAGATGCCTTTGTCACCAGTTTCTAAAGAACAATGTTCTATTATGACTTCAACAAAAAATTTAATTTGTCCTGAAATTAAATTTTACAGGCTATCATTTTAACAAGAAAATTTGATTATATTGAAGGTTATACTAAAAGATTCCTTTCTCTACAATACAAGCTTAAAATGAAAATTTAATTACAGTGATAAATACTCTTTAATATACATTTTTGTTTAGCTATACTGCTGTATTTTTGATCCATCAGCTGTAAGAATGAATTAATATTACTAAAACTTTTGAAAAGTGTTTTATCTATGAATCACTACCTGGTATCGATTTTAATATATTATTTCAGTATTTTATAAGAATGCTTATTTTGTTTAAAAAGATACAGCACAGGACTGACTTCATTAAGTGATATTTTTAAGAATTCACGTGCCTGATATTTGATTAACTGAGATGTATCTCACTGCTGTTTCCAGACTCTTAAATTAAGAAGTTTTCCACCACTTTAGGTTCACTGTGTCCAGAATGCAACAGTCCAATAGGAAAATTTAAAACTCTTGTGTCTTATAAACAGACCTGGTTGCCTTTGAAAAACCTCGAAAATCTTTCTCTCCTAAATTCTGTCCTGAGACACTTTCTCTCTACCCCTAGGGAGGGTGATAAAATGCACCTGCCACAAGCAGGGATATGAAACTGTGAAGCTTGATAGGGATCCCCACACCCAATAAGAACATGAGTGGTAAAATTATCCATCACAATCTGAAGGTCAAGTTGTCAAAAACACCTATGTTTGTAAGAGACGCTGGAACATATGACTTAAAATATTAAATGCTTTAATAAAGGCTTCATAACTAGTTTCTTTGTCCTCTGTGAACTGTGAGGAGCAACAACAGCAGATAACACAAGGACAATAAAAGTGAAAAACCTTCAACTCTGCTGAGAGAACACCTGGGAAAATGTAGGTGGATTCATAATTAATCAACAAATTGAGGAAATAATGCTAGACATATTTATCTCAGTAGTGAAATTTTTTGTTTTAAAGAACTTTTCTATCACAAGAAAACAAGTAATAAGTCACTAATACCTGATATACCTTCATGATATTGACAGTTCCTTCTCCATGCTGGCCCGGGGATCCTTGGCTCTGTAGCAGATTTCTCACTGTCTCCTCCATTCTAGAAAATAAAAATATTTATAAAAGTCAACTGCGTGGAAAAAATTTAAGAGTTGCATTCAGTGTTTTCATTCTTTACAAGAGCCTAATGCATCCATGGCTACCATGAAATTAATATTTAAAGACAATTCTAGCCTTATAATGTTCTCATGCTCCATGTTATGAATAACACATTAAGGGCACTCTTTTATCTTTTGAATATGCACAGTAATTAGTTGTATTGTTTAAATTCTTCCGGAGCTCTGTTACAAAAACTAAAGCCAAATGTGTTAACAGTGTAAACACCACCACGATAAGATTATTGCCATTAAGGAACAGTCAGATTAAAACCCCACATGCAGCTCTGAGCCAATAGTGAGGTTTGGGCAGTTCAGGCTGTCCATGGCATTACTGATATTCACTCCTGTGTTATGGCAGCAGCCTGTGCCAGTGCCTTGGTTCAAAGGGGCACAGCTGCTGAACACATTCACCCTTCTCTGCCCTTTCAAACTGCTGAAAAAAGCAAGTACAGGCTCCAGTCTGGTACCACCATCTCAGGAGAATGCAATCAAGGTCAGCTCCATCAGTTAAAGGAGGAAGGTTTGCTCTTCTGTTTTAGAAGTTGTAATAGACACCATCAAAAGTCATCTTTGATCTACACACATTCATCAAGAATATTAAACTGATAATATCACTAACCCTGCTGAATGAAGCCTGCTCACAATAAGGGGTTCTGCTCCTTCCTACTACAAGAAAAATGGAAGACACCTATGAAACATTGGTCCCATTCATGGTGGATCAGAAATTGAATCCTATGGGCTTAGGAGAGGCTGACCACAAATAGCAGGTCTGGGAGCAGGGCTGGTTTCAGCTATGGGTAAGAGGAGGAAAAGGATCAAAACCAGAGGAGCAGTGATGGACACAACATCAAAGACAATGGGTTTCACAACAAAAAACAGTGACAACTGCAGCCAAAGGTCCTCACACTTCTCCCCACTCCCCACGCCCTATCCAGACTCTCACCCCTGTACAGCCTCTCCTTCAGCCGTGTTCCAACAGATTTTCTTTCTCCCTTTCATCTTTTCTGCTCTTTTCCTTTCAAGCACTCTCAGTACCTTGAGGTGGTTGGAAAAACAGCCCAGATGGAATAGGGGCTGGAGAGGGGAAAACTGCTCTGGCACAGGCATAAGGGTGATGCAAAAGCAGGAGAGAGAAAGGAATACCTTAAATCATACTGCCAGATACACTGTATATAAAAACAGTGACCTTGAAGAATATGCCAGTATTCCTGGGCATAGCAGAACAGGAACTGCCTGCTGCTGTTCATTTCTACTGTGTTTAGAGAAACATGACTTTTGTGTAGTACTCTTTCCAAATGAAATTGAGCAGAAGAAATATTCACAGCATATCTCTTTATATTTGTTTATTTCTAAGGTAACAAACCAGCGAGACAGAAAATATTAGCTAACTGCTCTGGCCAAAGGCCAATAGCATTATCTTTTATATGAGCCTCATAGTCTTTCTGTTCTTTCAGACTTATCAGAATGAATGGCATTGGCTAATTAAGCAACAATGTGATGTTATTCCAGCTTTTCTCCTTTCAAGTCAGCCCACTATGCTACTTTTCAAGAAGCTGACACTGGCTGTTCATTCTACTCAGATGAACACCGACATTCTACTTATTCCTGTGATGGTTTTTTGTCATTGATGTGCAGACTTCTACACTGCCAGAATGCCCACAGAATAGTTTGACCATCTGTTGGCCAAATGTGCATAAAACCAAGCCAGCTCTAATCTCTAGTGCAGACAGTGGTGCAGTTTTACAGTTGCAGATTGGAACCATTTCTGCTCATAGGCTGACCTTAATCAGATGCCTTTTACATGAAAGAACAAATCATTTTGGTTCACACCATAAATTCCTGTGCAGCCCTCACTGAAAGATTTAATTTCTTAACATGCTCACCATTTCATTTTTAAATTAATGGTGTAATTGCATTCTTAATTATTGTGTTTATCTATGCAAATGCAATTCTGGTGCTAGTCCTCCACAGCATTCTTCCAAATTAATAAACAAACAGAAATGGGAGAAAGAATAGAGTCAACCAGCACTAAATCAGACTTTTTCAATTTAACCCTAAGAGTATAAATGAAAATAAAGTCTAGCTGCAAATTACTATGATCACCTAAACCAGCTCAGGAAAATTATGAATTCTTAAATTCAATAGGTTCTTTAATCTTCAGTCAAACTCAAATACTGATTTTGGACCACAGGTCCAGATTCACCCAGATTTCTAAGCAATAGAGTAATTTTTGCAACATGACCAAAAGCTCCATTAAAGACAGTTCAGACTTCTGTGGTTTTGCTGTTTGCAGCTACAATAAAAGTCTGTAGAGCTGACAGCTACAAAGTTGAACCACAGACATAACAGACTGTGTGCTCACATCACTATCAAACCAGCCCTGGGAGGATCTTACAAACTTTGGGTACCCATGGACTATGAAAAAAAGAAGAGAAAACTAGGTTGTGACAAACAGGGAGGTGAATTATGCTCACAGTCACATTCACTGCAAAGCTCTTATGGCCAGTGCTCTTGCAGTTTGTGAGCTGCTGCTTCTTCACTCACATCCCAGTTGTCCATTCCTGGACCAAATATGGTACAGGAGGAGAATCGAGACTTGTTTCTTATGAATGAGAGTTTTTGATACATGAATTAATGTCACCTTAATTGAAAAGCGATTGTTATCTTATGATCTATAAAACTCTCCACAGTGACAGCATATGCCAGAACAATTTACTACAAATCCTATTTAAAGAATGAAAAAATAATGGAGCCTCTATAAATTTAGCTTGGGATCCCATGTTTTGCTCTCTGAACAAGGCCACCAAAGTGTATTAAAATTTTGGAAATGGAGCAGAAAAATTATGAGCTTTATGAAAGGCTATTCCTACATATTGACCTATATTTTTCCCCCTTCTGGTAACCACAAAAGGTTATTTGCTCTTGGTTTTGATTCTAATATCTCAGCTGGACCCAATCCAACATCCAGCACTTCCAGATTATTTTTAGGATAGTTATCCCCACACGTGTATTCTGCCTTCTTGCTGGACTGCTTTGCCAAGGATTCTCTGTATCTTATGTAACTAGCAAGCTGTTAAATTCTGAAAAATCAGTCTCTAAAGCTCATCACTTCTGAGTCTACATTCTTCAAGCAATATTTAATAACATTTATTTTCCCCTTTCTTTTGTATTTTGTTTACTCTCTATTCACCTGAAGCATCTTGCATAATGCCATTAAATTTTCTGTTACATCTGTCATTTGAATGGAAAATTGTCATTTTCTTAAAACTCAAGTGTTCTTTCAACTTCTATTTTTTAATAAATCGGGGTGGGGGGGTGGGTTAGGGGAAAATAAATGAAAACAATGTTCAACACAAGCTCCTTAAGTTTCCTGCTAAAATGCTGGTTTAGTATAGGGGAACAGTTCTCCACCAATCCTAACCTAAGGATAAATTTCTCAAAGCACAAAACAGAGGAAGAAATGAAGCATTTAGAAACCAGAATCTGTTCTTGAAATACAAGAATCTAAGTAACATAAAATATTAATGCTACTGTGGAAAGCACTGTCAAGATTCCCTCTAGATGATATTTACAATTGCAAACGTAAGTATTCAGGAATGGCTCATCCAGAGAGGATCCCACAAAAGAGATTGCTCTGAAGCTGTTGAAATGGGAGTCTGTGCCACAAGAAGAGACTAAACAACTTGCTAAACTTAAGAAAACAAGGGTTTAAGCGGCCAGGTATGACTTACACAAGAGAATCAGTGAGAAAAAGTAAAGTGTGAAGGAAAGCTACATCAGCCTAAGGCAGATGATTGACAAAACAAGTAGTACTTTGTGGTTAGAAATACATTTAGGCTGGAATTAGGATGTTTTTAATAATTGAAAAGGTGAGACACTGAACCAGCCAAGCAGGTAGAGTAAGAATGAGAAATACAAACAGTTTTAAGTCACAATTGATTTATTTACGAAATGAATTACACATCATGGTCAAGAGCTGAGGACCTGAATTTATGATCCACAGGCTCTTGCAGCTATTCCTCCTGAAAATCAAATCATTCCTATACGTAAAATATGCAATTTTTCCCGTGCTGTTGAGAGAATACCAGGAAATTAATCCAATTGCAATGGACAGTTATTTATTTTGGCTTTTTTTCTGAGTGTGTTTCTGGGCAAAGAGGAGAGAGAGACCTATGGAAAGGAGGAAACATCATTCCCTGCCCAGGGAGCAGCTCACAGCACACGGATGCTCGTGTGTCCAAGGCTACAGGAAGAAGCTTCCTCTGTATATTTGATGGAGATTTGCTTTTAATGCTTCTCAGTGTTGTGTCTGTGGCAGCTCTGCTGCCTCCCTCTCCTGCCTGGCCCTGCTGGTGCAACTCCCTGCAACCAGGCCAGGCTGGGCAGAGCCTGCTGAGGGTGATGCACCAGTACTGGGCAATTAAAATCCTACATTTCCTGCCACTTTTCTCAGGACCATCACTTTCACAGGCAGGCACGTCCTTTGAGCCATGGTCAGAAAACCTGCTTTGTGCCTCTCCCAGTTCTGCCATAAATAAAAACTCTCTCAAAGCCATGCTCTGCTCAGCCATGTCCCACACAGCCCTTTCTGCAGCTCTCCCTCCAAGGCACGGGTAGCACATAGCTGTTAGCAATAGAAGGCAGACGACACTTCCAACCCCTTCCCCCTTGACCTACTTCCTTCCACATTTCCACAGGCTGGCAGCTACCTTTTGCTAGGTGCTATCACCTCCCCTTCTCATCATCCTCAAGCTGATGTGACAATATTTGGTGTTTATTTCAAATGCATGTCATGAGAATTCCTTCAGCTTAATTCTTAGTCTGACAGAGATGTATCCAAAGATTTCTACAGAATCCTACTGCAGCAGTTGACATTTATATTTCAGCTTTTTCTTTCTCATGTCACGCAAGGTGCAGGATAATTGTTTTAGTCTTAAAGGGAAATATCAATAACAGATCTTTGTCTATCTTCACCTTAAGTTGTTACTTCAGTGTAGTTAAAATTTTCAGGAAACACTTCCTGTCTCTCTCCCATTTAAGTCTCCTGACTTCTCTTTTTAGTCCCTGGAGATGTGGTCTGTGTTTCAGCTCCTTGAGCTTCTCAGCCCTTCCTGCCACCAGATCACAGGCAAAGGAACAGGTGCCTGTGTGGTTTCTCAGCTCTTTTGGCTCCTGTTCACCTGTGAACCAGCTGGTATTTTTACCAGCTGGACTTTGGTTGTCTCTTTGGAGTCTGCATTCTGTCTGGCCTTGTGACAGAACTCTCTGCCTCTGTCCAGGCTTCCCAGCTCTCTCTCCAATCTCATAATCCAACCAAACAAAGAGCTTCTCTCAGATCCCAGATAAATCTGTTTCCCTACTTGTTAGGAATTTTGAACTTCAGATTTGGGGTTACTTGCATCTCACTTTCTTCACCACTCCATTCAAAACTTTGCAATGGATCAGGTTAAACTGGGAAAATATCAAAGTGCCTTTACAATATGTAACAGAAAAAAAAAGAGCTCATCAACAGCAGTTCCTGTTCAGTGCATCCTTGCAGGAGTGCCTTTCCTTCTACCTGGTTTCAATTAACTTATTGGTTGTCTGAGCTGCTTACTCCCCTGTGTCTCCAGGGATTCCCATTAGGAGCAGACATGGCTGCCTGCTCTCCTCAGCTCTCCCCCTGATCTGCAGGCTCATCTCCAGACTGAGCAGTGTCCTGCAGCCTCACGGAGCTCCTGTGTGAGCCCTGCTGGTCCCCAGGATGGAGTGGCCCCTCCTTCCCAGGGCTGTGTCCCAGCCTGCTGGCCCCCGTGCAGCCCCTGCAGCCAGCTGTGAGCCCATGACTCCAGGGGCAGGGGGCCAGGAGACAGCCACAACCTTCTACAAAGAACTTAGGTATTGGAAAAGGATTAAAAAGAGAGAGAGAAGTGCAAAGGGGTGTGTGATAAACTTAAAAAGAGAACTGACAGATGGGAAATGCAGGGGCTTTAAACCCCAAGGGGTTTTCAGTTTTGCTTAGGATACAGCATTGGTACAAGCTTTATAGCAGTGAGCTGTGGGAAGCAGAATGCTCAATACTCCCAATTAATATTTCAGTTGGAAAATAAAGTAATAACATCCTTCATAACAGCAGCAGAAAAACGCACATATAATGTATAATTTATATTTATTCCTTCTGTTTACCAGCACAGGTGCGGATCAATCCAGAAATATCCAGGCAAATCCTTCTCCTGTAGCACCAACACCTCTCTTTCCCCACCACAGGCCCTGGGCAGCTCAGTCCTGTGGCATTTGCCAGTGGCAAATCCAAATTGCACAAGCCATGCTCTTTTCACATATTCACACAAACCCCTCTCTCCAAAACACACTCCACAACAGCACATTTGACTTGCTGACTGCATGACCATGCTGGAGTGAAACGGGCCTCGAGCTCCAGTCCCACGAGTACAGGATCCTTCCCCACAGTGGACAACCTGACCAGGTTCTCTGTCCCCTGGACCAGACCATCACTCCAAATTGCACAGAACTGAAAGACTGAGCACAAACTTTTACTTTGTTGAACCACTGGCCATTGATCCCAGTGGAAATTTTCAAGGTATCCTTAAAATAACACGAGTGCTATGAGCACCAGATAAGCAGGGTAGGATTTTGAAAGACCTCAGCGTTGGCACATCACTGCTCCCACACAAGTCTGAATTCTGTTATCACGCAATGGCAGGGCTGACATTTCTCTGAAACTGCTCTAACTGCCATCTGAGCCAGGAAATGTTGGAAGTGTTTCCATTGTCTCTCTCAGTCATATGGATTTCACTCATCAGCCTTCTATCTACAGCAAAAAGCTTCTGAACAGCAATAGAAATCAGTGGTAATGTTTATTTCTGTGTTGACAGATAGACAAATGCCATATGGACTGCATGGGTGTCTTCCATCACCAGCCCTGTATATGATTCTGTAAGTTACAGGCATGGAGGAACAAAATCCAGTCCAAGACTAAGCCCTGCAGAAAACCTGCTCACCAGCAACTGAAAGGGTTTTTCAACTGGAAGGACTGTCCCCCTACAGCTCCCCAGTAACATATTTGGGACCTTAGGACAGGAGATATTTTCATTAACTATAAGTGGATAGAACCAGGCACACACAGAAAGTTAATTAATGTGTCATCTTAAACATATGATTGTAAGTTCAAACTATATTCGTGCTGGAGGCACCAGAAATAGTCACAACTAAAATCTTCAGAAAAAAATGACAAGCAACTATACAAACAGACTGCAAATATTTTCAATTTCAAATAATGGTGAGTTTACTTTTTCTCTTTTTTTCTGCATTTTAAACAAATATTTGTTTTTCTATATTTGCAAATGCTTAGCTGGATGGAAAGATGTATTTACCAGTTCCTCCAAATAATTATATTTCATTTTGCATATCAGGATCTGGATGCAGACCTACCACTCTTGTTTTAAGTTAAGAATTGTACAGCCTCTCAAAACTAAAAAGCTCTTGTTCAATTCTGAGTCACAGCTTCAAGGTGGTACCAAGACCACCCTCACACAGCTGCAAAAATTTCTGCACTATGTCACAATGCTATTTGTGAATTTAAGGACTCTGAAAAATAATTACCAAAAGAGTCAATGGAACTCTAAATAAATTTTAAAAACAAATAAATAAATTAATAGATAAATAAATAAAAGATTAATTAAAGAAACCATTTCTAGTTTGGTTCAATAACCTAAATCTTACATCAAAAATCAAATTCACATGACAGTTCCAGCCCCTTTCCAACATTGTACAGCCAACTGCAAAGGCCCAAACTCCTGCATATGTAACAAGACCCAGCTATGAGAGGAAACTCCCCACTTTGAACTTGGATTTCCCCAAAATGGGTCACCTCTCATGTTCACAAAAACATCAAGAAACAATGCTCTGGTTCCCAACCATACAATTTGCTTAAAAGTACTTTTAAAAGACAATAGGCAGTCTTAATAAATATCAGCTCTTCTGAATTTTTGGACTTCAGCCCTTCCAAATTTTGGCTCAAAAAGACTACAATAAAGAAAGTAAAAAACCGAGATTTTCACATCAGCTGTGACTTCCTAAAAACCTCTAAACATAAGATCAGCAAAGATGGATGAAATGTATAGGAATAGTCCAAGTGATGTTTGTGTTACAATTAATGATACAGTATTTCAATTCAATATCAATTATGATATTATCAATTATTCAATATTCAATATATGATTTTAATTCAAAATGATATTTTAATTTAAGGGGAATAATGTGCTGCTGTAGGTATATCTAAAATGTGTCTTTCCTTTTTTCTCCTCAGCAGAGAGCTTGCTTTGGATCTTCAATATATTCCAAACAGAGGAATATACAGCCCAGGCAGTTCTGGGCTGATCAGCTGGGATTGAGTGTCTTCAGGAGCAGCTGATGCCCTGTTTTCTTCTGCATGACTGGGACCACCTCACACAAACCCTCTGTATTATACTCTCCAAATTGCCAAGTTATGGAATGAAAAATATATAACTAAAATGCTTCCAACATGTTTTGCCTCAAAGTAATCCAAAGAGACTGCCAGGACAGTGAATGCCAAGTATCCTCTCCTGAGCACAAGCAATGCCTTCTTCCAGGTAGGTTTCCTGCAGCATTTCTTGGAACAACACAGGCTCCTATTCCAACGGTGCCCAGCTCAAAGGGAATTTATCCTTCTGCAGTAAGCAGCAATATAGAAAAGAAACCTCAGATGTACAAATAGTTACTCTTGCAGTCTAATTTTCAGGTGATTTAAGAACACCCACAAGAGCAGGTCATGCCAGAGATGTCAGAATGAAAGCTTTGTGGCTTTAGATTTCCAAATCACAGCAGCAGAGCAAAACAGCCTAAACAAGTAATATATGGTCAGAATAAAGGTCTCCAAGGGCTTAATTACCTGTGTCATTAGGTAGTGGTACCCTCTCTAAAATTATATTGACAACTTTTCTACAATCAAGCAGTTGATAATGAGGCAATAAAAATACACGACAGTGCACACAGAAGAGTGCTGCAGCAGTGTCATAAACAGCACCATCAGCTTTGATACCAGCAAACAAGAGCTACACGAAACTAATTGTGAACTGGTCACAAAAAATCGAGGACACGTATTTTTTCATGAATAACTTTTCATGTTCTCCGTTTCTGTGTGTAAGCCTGTCAAAAGCAAAAGGAGATAAGAAAAAGAAGAGAAAAATAATAATATCAAGGCACAAATGAAATGCAAGAAGAAAAAAGTAACAGGTGCATTAAAAAAGAAACAAAAAAAAGAAAAAGAAAAAAAAAGCAGGGACAGTTTTCTGTCTCTAAGTTAAGTTCCATAAAGCACTCTACCATCTTTCCAAACACTGTATTCTGTCACAGCCATTATCCATTTTATGATGTAACAACAGGAGTACACACCTTCAAAATGCCAAATTTGACACTATTGAAGCTCTTCTCTTTAAATTGGATTATCCTGGAGATGAACAGAATAAATGCAGGGGAATGTCTCGGTATGTAGGATTTGCACTGAAATGCACAGAAATATTTGCTGCATGGATGTGCTTCCACTACTGCCTGTTCCCATTTGAAGAGAGAGAGAATTGAGAAGAAGAGAACAATACAAGACATGAGGATCAGAAATAAAGACAACATAGCATAAAAGATATAAGAGAACTTTGAGAACTAAAAAAAGACATGAAAAATTTAAGTAAGAAGTAAGAAGACAGAAAAAGAAAAGTGTTATAAAAAAAGTTAAATGTATAAAAGAGAAGTGAAAGGATGTCTAGACATCTCTAAGGTGCAAATGTTTAACCATTTGTACTGTATTGGTATTTCTTTTGAGAAACAGGAGAGCTATTAGCTAATCTTCCAACAGAAGATCATTTCAGAAGGGCTTAGAGAAGGATTTTCAGTCTGACTACAGCCCTAAGTGAAGAATCACAGCGTCACTCCCTCCTCCTCCTCCTTCAAGCACTCATTCTTTAATCATTTATCTTCAGCACAGCACGGGATCCATTTTCAAACAGCTCTGCAGGATTTTAGCCACACAGCTCCCATTGTGTTTAATGGCAATCCTGTGGGCACAGCTCTGTATGAAGCTTTCAGAATGTACTCCAAAAATCTCTAAATAATGCACTGGTTGAACATTACCCTGTTTACATCTCATAGGACATGAGTATAATGAAACAAAGGTTAGGTCATTTGTAAAAGTAGTATTTATTGCAAACCTCATTAATGTTTCCTATAGGGATTTTTTTCCCCTGTAAAACTATTTAGCATAACTATTTAGGATTTATTTTTACCATGATATCTAAAGCAGAGAACAAAATCAACTCAAACTTCATTTGCTTCAGAAAGGAAGCTCCCAAAGTTAACACATCAGCCTAAGCTTCAAGAAGCCTCTTTTCAAGACTTCCCACTGTCATAGGATACCTCTGTGGCTTTAGTTCAGATTTTCCCTCTGAAAATTAACAGTTTCTATTTCATAACAGCTTTATGATGATTATAAATACCAGTGAAGCACTAATCAAAGTTTCATCAGACACAGGAAAAAAGCCTCAGTATGAGCTCCCTTCTCTCCCTTCAAGAGGAAGGCTGTTTCCATGATCAGGTCTGACATAACTTGAAAGCTTTGAGAAATGCAAATCTTTGCCATCCAGCTCTATAAAGACAGGAGATTCATTTCTGTGCTTTCACC
Organism: Sturnus vulgaris; assembly: GCF_052056855.1. Classification (NCBI taxonomy): domain Eukaryota; kingdom Metazoa; phylum Chordata; class Aves; order Passeriformes; family Sturnidae; genus Sturnus; species Sturnus vulgaris. Next base: position 34,905,873 of record NC_142249.1, read on the forward strand.
TTTCACAAGCTGCATTCAGAACAGATCCACGAAGATACAACTTTAATCAACTTTCATGCACCCAAACAGTAGATCATATTCCATCAGCCCTTGGACTAAAAATCATATCTGGGCACATAGAAAGTTTCAGGGATTTCTATTTAGAGCCTCTGCCTTTTGAACATGTGCTAAGTGGAACAGATCCACTGCAGAGAAAAGGCTGATGCATTCACTAGGCAAAAGTTTAGCAAGAAACAGCAAACAGAGCATATTTAACACACATTTCTAGCTTCAGAAATTAACAGTAGATGTAATATTGACATCACCAGTTTACTACAAACTGTCACCTTACCCATGCAATTTGTGCAAAAATGTAAGATCACCTCAGGAATAAACATATTTATGTTAAGATACCTGAAAATCTGGCTCAGCAAATAAAATTCTTGTGTTGTGAACTAGATTAGCACTTTTATCCTGGCTATACAAGAACAGATACCAGATATAACAGTCTACTATGAAAACCTCAAGAAATATCTGTAAAATACGAAGTTCAGCATTTTGCAAGATTCTGAGTTTATGTCAGAGGAATTCAGAAAAATTAGATGACTCTAGAAACTACTGTGTCTACCAGTTTCAAAGCATACCAGCATGAATTATTGCAAAATTGCCTAACTTTGAGCACAAGTCATTCCACTGAACTCAACTCATTTCATAGAGTCAGAATTTAAGTGAACAGACAGGCTGTATTTTAGCTAATCTGGTGGAAACAAAGCCTCACAAGCCTGCCTAGCTAAGAAATGATTTCGTGTTTCTCCTGAGGGACTTTTTTTCCCCTCTAAGCAAGAATCAACACAAAGAAAAAGATCCCTTTGAATCCTTAATTAAATATTATAAAATATTGGAAGAAAACTATCATCATCTTATAACACACCATTACCATGGTGGAGACTGATTTCTGGCAAACCAATTTAGATATCTATGTCCAGGAGGGGAAAAGGGCAACAACAAAAAAAGTCACAGTGATAGAGGAAAGAGGGGCTGGGCTGGACATGTTGGGAATGAACATCAAGCACTGAACAGCAGCACAAAGCTTTAAATATTCCATTTGCTCTTCAGAAAGGAAGGACCATTTACCTTCATCATGAGCAAAAATGCTACACAGGGCAGGACCTCTTGTGCATGACAGGAGAATTCCCATAATGTGAGAAGAAGGTTTGTCAGGTCCTTTTATATCCACAGCTGGGCAGGTGAAAAAGCTGGACTCGGGCAGTTTCACAAAAGCCATACAAACCGTGGGCATGGGAGACATCTCAGACTCCTGCTGGCTCTGTTAATTCAAGTTCTCTTTTATGACACAATTATAATAATTCACTCAGGTTTCGATGTTCTGTAGTTATAAGGAAAATAAAGATTTTGATGCCAGGTGCGAGCTGGAGGGGCCAAGGTGGGCAGAGAGGGCAGGGTGGGCTCGGGCAAACAGAAACCAGGGAGGGTCAGACCTGGCCAGGGGGGCTGTGTTTCACTCTGGGAAACACAGATCTTGCCAGCCTGCTTTAGACAGATGTCAGCCAAAAGGAGGCAAAGGGAAGAATAAAGCAAGTGGGCAAAAATCCTGTCCCTGCAAAAAGTCCCATCCACACCAGTGGTTGGAGAGTGGCTGCATCTGCTGGTTGCCTCCAGAGCAGAGACAATCCTACCTGACACAAATGCAAGCAATGCCATCTTGTAGAACATCCAGTGCTGGCAATGAGGGTAAAATTAAGCTAAAATGAAACTGAATTACTTTAGATCACCCACATTCACTTTATTTTTAAAATAACCACTATAATGGCAATTTGTAAATTATCAATATTCGTCTGTTCTATTTTGTCTGTTCGTATTTGTCTATATTAGTGTGTTCTAAACAGGATTTTTATTTCAAGATTCTTATAAAATAAGGATGCTGACAATCTTTTTATTAGCACAGTGCTAGCTCAGTATTTTTATACCTTTGTTAAGCTCATTGCTAATGATTCACTTCAAAGTAATTTCAGAATACTACAATAAAATGTAATAGATTTTCTTAATCCTCATGATCTCAAACCCTAATTCACTGCTGAAGCCACTAAACACATAGCATGTTCTGAGAAATTGCTTGGCTGCAAATGGCATAAAGTAAACCTGCTAAGAAAACATACTTACTGTTTGGAAATGTAAAAATTATAAATCTAACAATATTTGGAATTGCTGAAGGAATATGCTAACTCATTTTACAATAAAGGCCACATTCTTCTTCACACAGGCTTTTTTGTTTTGATATTTACACTGATGCATCTCCAAATGAAAAAGTCTTATGGGAGGAGGAGAGATAAATCCTTAACTGGTGGGGTGATCACTTTCACTGTTTGACTCCTGACAGTGTTTGTTAAAGGCAAATATTTTAGAATTTGAGCAAATACATCTTGATTTTGATAGATTATATCCAAAAACCCTTTGAACAAGTGGAAAGCTTCAGGATTTGTAATTCGTTTGGGAACAAGTCTTTCAGTCTCTCACTGATGAAAAATTAAAGTAAGAGAAAAAAGCTATTGCTAGCTTAAAACATAAGCAATCAACTCATTTTACTATTGAGTATTATTTATTATTAATCAGAGGCTGCTGTTGTCAAAAGAGTTATTTCAAGCATCTGCTTACAAACACATACAAACTGGAGCAATTTAAATGCTAGCATTAAGGGCTGAAAAATGGCTAATAGACCCAAAAGATTGTGTTTTAAGTGTAATCTGAAGGGAGAATGTACCTCCAGCACAAAAATGCCTTTAATAAACAACAGTTTTCAACTGTGAATACAAAAATCCCATTTTCCTGCATTCTGTAGAATTCCTGACAGTATTAAAGCCTTAACGTTTGACAACCAAAAAAGTGACATCCAAAATCATTTGGCACTTCCTACTTTCTGTGATTTGTCCTAAAACTTTCTCATTTTTGGTAAAAATAAAAGGCACAGGAAAAGTGGGTAACTTGCCTGGAGTCAGTCAGCCAGAAGGATTCAAACTTCCTTTCAGATTTCAGTGAAAGCAATTCCTGGATGGCTTAATAATTCAGTCAGAACCAAGCCCAGCATCCCAATTTAGTCCTTTGTTACCAAACCACATGGAGTATACTCTGCCTCCTACTATCTTCAGTAATGTAAATTCATTGTTTTACATCTTAGTCCTTTATTTAAACCCTGGTTTGGTTTAAACTTTACTCTGTAATCCCAATATTCAAAATATAATTATTCCAATAAATTAATACAGAATCATTAGCTATGATTGTTTGGGTGGAAAAAAGTATCATCTGCTTCTGAACTGGGATTTGAAAATTTACAGTCAGTGTAGATCTAAGATGATGAATATTTTATGATGTAATATTGTACTGGGTTGAAAATACTTGCCTTTTTAAAATATGGAAAAAAAATTTCAGTTTTTAACAATCATAAAGATATTTCATTTGGCAGTAGAAATGAACAGGATGCCTTCAGAGTCCAAACATACATATGGGAATCCATATATAAAACCTGCTTGAAAAAAATATTATTACCCATTCTATATGAATGTCTAGTAATATACAAATGCGAAAGTATTATAAATGTGCAAGTCTGATTTTAAAGAAAAATATTCTTAACTTTGCAATTTATTCAAGTTATTGAAGTTGAACTTAAACTTTGCTAGAGGACAGCCAGTTCCAACAGTTAATTATTTTTGAAATACCATGGGAAAAAATTTATCTATGTCTATTTTTTCACTCATGTTTACTTTGGGATGAAAAATTTTGCTTGAGGTTTGCAAGCCATGCAGTCTGCACAGATTATACTGAATTACAACACTCATGCTTTATTAAAACTCTCAAGTATATATACTAATGAATGTCATCTATAAAATTTATATATTTCTGCCCACACATTGCATAAAATTGAGATAAAATGCCAAATATATAAACGAATGATAGCTAAAGTTTTATGAACTACAGACACAAGGTCAGGAGTTGCTTCACTTCTGCAAGATAAATTTGACATCTGGACAGCACTGTGAATCACAACCAGTACTGCAATGGCCAGGGAATATAAACTGCCTATTAAAAAAAATAAACAAAAATACAGTAAATCGTTCTTGCATGGACTTCTCAAAACACTGTGCCACCAGAAGCAAATGCTTCTTTCAGCTACTGCAGAATCTGTTCCATCCTCAAAGAATCATGAAATCCTCCTCTGAGCCAAGGCCTTCCAATAAGATTTTCAATCCCATTTGTATATAGACTTTTTATATTACCTAAAATTATGAATAAATAAGGATTCACCCAGTGGTGTCCATTTCTGTCACTTTGCTTTTTTTCAGCAGGTACCTGTGCTCAGCAGCATAAGATGACATGCTTAATTCTGTCATCCAAGGTGACAGATGTCATATACCGAAAATGAAAGAAAAACACATTCATAAAAAAATTTAAAATAAAATTGATTTAGTTTAATATAGTTAATTATTTATTTATTAATTTTTAAAATATATTTAGTTCTTTGTTGGAATATTTTTTTGATGAGCATGTCTACATTTAGGTCTTTGTATTTCATCATGCCACAAGAATAACAGACAGAGAAAGCCACTCATTATTGTTTAAATATAACTGCTCTGTTCAGGCTACCTCCTAGAACAGAAATCTTAGAAAAGCTCAGATCAGGTCTTCAATTTTTCTCAACAGCAAAAAGTTCAAAGCTAGAGCTGGATGACTGAATGGGTCCAGTTTGGTGGTATTTGAGCAGAGCTAGGAAATGGTGGGTTGTGTTTTCATTTTGTTTTGTTTTTCTAAAGAAGAATCTTTTCACTTTACCTTTGCTGCTATCAAATTTCACTGTCATTTTGACTGAATGTTATTTACACCACTATGTGTGCACACAACCAGTGTGGCTCCAGGGCTTCTTCCTTGGTGCCCTATTTTTAAATCTTTGCAGAAGCTCAGACCCTGTGCTAGATTATGTCCAGTGCTGATGCTGCCACAGACATGATAGGCAGATTTAATTTACTCAAATCTGGAGCCAGCCCAAATTTGCATGTGAACTTAATATTCAATTAAAGGAAAAAATAACAAAGAAGGAATTCCCATGAATATAATTTCAAAAATGCTGCTGGACAGTTTTCTTTAAGTATTTGCCTGCTTTTATTTCTACAGTTAAGAAAATGGTATCTCAGAGAATTAGCATTACTTTTGTAAGAACTTATGGCTGCACTTTCTTTTTATCTGTGTTACCAGCTGAGTATATTCACCACTATAAAAAGCAAGACTGGGGATCTTAATGCCATGCTTTTCTAACTTTTGAACCAGATAATGCACGCATCTGTTACTTAGGAAGACTCTAATAAAAATCTATTCATAGATTTCAACAACATATTCCCCAGGAAGTGCTCTGATGGCCTATTCTGCATTATCCTAAAGTTTTACTTTGATTACCACTTTGTTCATCACTGTATTATTATGGGTCCAGTTCAATGATCAATCCAGTACAAATTTTCAAAGTTTACACATTCACACCAATTTAATCAACAACTCACACCAGCTTAACAGTAATTTACAACTTTTTAAACAGATTGCTGTCTTTAACCTCTGATTTGTTTTTCCATACATTCAATTTTGAATAGAAATCTGCAGATATTTCTCACAAAGGAGCACTGCAGAAGTGATGACCAATACAAAAATGCACTAGGAGGGTGATTCCTTTTCTTGTCTGCTCAGCTTTCACTTTTATAAGCAAATACTGATGTATTGAATGGTAAGAAAAAAAAGTACTAAAAATGTTCAGGATCTCAAATGTAAGAGGAAAAAAACTGCCTGATTTTGGTCCATCCCCAGAGTGCAGTCACAGGTTGCTACACAACCTTCCCCAGCCCCACTGTACAGAAACACCCTCAGAAAACGATAAATGGGATCTGGAATTAAGTGGATACTGCCAAAAACTATGATAAAAGATAACATAAGCACTCCAGAAATACTTCTAATATCATTAATTTTTCAAAATTCACAATTAACAGAGATGTAACATCTACAAACTGCAAGGAGCTTCAAAATTACTGAAACCTTTTGTACCTGCCTTCCTTGTGGGGAATATAATCAAATAAATTCAGTCGTAATTACATAGGACTCATATTCAATTTAATTCAATTATTTGGAACGTGTGCACAGTGCAGGACAGCCTCATTAAGATGGCTCAGCAGTTTGTTTTCAAATGGGACCAGTAAGTCAACATTTACAATGAGCCATCACAAAGGCTGCCCATCCACTCTAATGGTTCAGAATAATCAGTTATTACAGCCAATTCAAAACACTGCAGAACTGTGAATAAAACTGTTCTGGAGTTATATATCAGGAAGATCTGATCTTCCAAGCAAGAGAAAGACACTGCTGAAAATTTCTGTTTCCTTTCCTGCCTCCTCTTTGTCATTTGGAATAGCACATTACCTTGTGGGGATGCTCTCCCCACTGTTTTCCTCAAAGAAAATGAACTGTAAGTTCTCTGGATTGCTACAAGAAGCACAGTACTGCAATAAAGAAGAAAAAGATGTTTTGACCTCAACATCAACAGGCTGACTTTGGTATACTGCCTATCTGCAATACATTAAACAGCAATGTCTTTCTATTTTGCCCTAAGCAAGAGTACAATCGAATGTTGTTCACGACAAAATTCTTCATGCATGTTTGTTATATTTTTCCTCTTCCCCCCTCCACAGATTCCTCACCCCATTTTAAACATTCTGTTTCTTTCTTTTGAACAAACTGCTACAGAATAAACAGCAAGTGTTTGTGACACATTAATGTGATTAAGGGAAAATTTTCAGCACTGATAATAGATTTTTTCTTTTAATCTTGGTACCTGAAGAGGCAAAATATACTTCTTTTTCCACTACTAGGGATATTTTTGTAACATCACAATCATTATCATATTAAATCTGCTGGTTCAATGACAACAATTGTAATAAGACCTGAGGCATGAACAAGAGCCCATTGTACAAAAGCACGTCTGTGAAGTCAGACACAGCTAAATCCTGGGGTTCAGTGGCAGGTCAGTACAGAGCTCTTTCCAGTCCAAGGAAACAATTGAAAAAGAAATCAGCAATATCTGGAAACTTTGTTTTTAATCCTTATTTAAAACACAGTGTTAGTAACCCCAACTTTTTTTCTCTCTCAGAAGTATCACCAACAGCACTGCCCATGTGTTGTGCTTCCTTAAATTAGTTGCAACAGACACTTCTCAAAAAATTATTCATATGTTCATTTATTCAACTATAAGGAAATTTTACTTTAAAAAAAAGAACAAAGAAAAACAGTCATTTTATTTTCAGACTAATATTCACATAGCAGTAAGACAAAACTATTCCAGAATACTTCACTCTTCTTAGTTGGTCACCAGCTCCTCCAAATCATCAATGTCCACGTGCTGTATAACCCAGCTCCTAGATCTCAGTTTGGCCAGCTCTTGTCTGGAAGTTCTTGGCTCATTTTCCCATCCTCAATTTTCACTTTTTATTAGTTGAGTCATTGGCTGGGAGCCATTACTGAAGTTCTATTTTTGCCATTTCCTGTGAAAGTGTCAGGGAGGCATTTAGTTTCCACTGCCCTGCATGGAAAAGACACTGAGAGCAGGTGAGGAAATTGTGGGGGTCTGACTGAGTTCAGTGGGACCCAACCAGACTGAGGTTGACACTTTAAGTGATGTAACCTTACTACCAAGGCAATCTTGCAGCAGCAGTAAGTTTTACTTAAAAGAAGAAAAAGTGATATGAGTTTATGTCTTTCAACTTACAAGAATCAAAAAGGAAGTATTTTAGAAAGGCAACATAGCTACAGCAATTTCTCCACTGCTCATGGGCAGAAATGCAGACATTGCATCTTCCCCAATGACCTGGGGAGTTATGAGGAACAGTAACAGAGCACAAGTTCAAAAAATATTCCCAGATCTGCATCACAGCTACACATGAAAATTTTGTAATATTTTTAGAAAGCAACATACTGTAAAGTAGAAATACAACAGCTTTAATTTTGTTCAGTGGCTACATGTACCCAAGTAATGTTTTTGTGAAGCTCTAACATTCCCCCCTGGAACAAACTGTGAGAAAATAAGGAGATGTTTACCAAGTACTTGCCCCAAGAACATTGTAACATACATAGTTAAAAAGGTTCAGTGGTTGAGCAGGAATACTTATCTCCTCACTGCACCTATCATCTTTTGTTACTATTCATGTCATTACTTAGCTGTAGGTCACTCAAATTCATTTTCCCAGGGTAATATTATAACCTTGCAGGCATTTGAAGCAGAAATAATAAAACAAAAAGGTTAATTGTGCATTCTGTCAGGACCATGTGGCATCAGGCCATGACCATCAATTGCCTGGTAAATCTTATCTCAGTTTTCTTTGCTATTTAAACTCTCCCTGGCTGAATGATAATTTTTCATCGTCTAAGCTGTCTAAAGGGTAGGTTTCAAAATAACGTTTCAGATTCTTTTGCTCATACCTTGGTTTAACATTCTAAAAGTCCTAATTTTGGCAATGCTTTGTATATTCTTACAAAGAGTAAGTATTACTCATTTCCTAATAATTTAATACTATTTGCTTTTGTGGTTTAAATATATTATGAGACTAGTTCCCCCTAGTACATGGCTACAATTGAATGCATAAACCATCTTAATAAGCCATAATAATATGAACTTAGAAAACGGTATTCTTTGCTAGCAGTCATGACAGAATGAGGTTTGTACACAATATACAGAAGGCTGGAAGATTGTAGCAATTTTTTTTACACTTTTGGCAAAATTCAACTCACAGAGGGAAAAGTTCAGCCATGCAAAGGACAATTTAGAATTTCATCAGTAAGATCATTGTGAGCTGGATTCATAAGTGAGCTTGTGCACCTGAGACAGAGCTGAGTGTGATTTCAGAAGGGAAGAGAGCAGCACTAGACTCATCAAACTCTGGTGGGTGCACTTTGAATACAGCTATCACCTCTGCCAAGGACCACAAGTGTCTTAAATCATGGTTACAACAGCCATATGATGTGGGGAGAGAAAGGTGATGTTGATCTTTTGTGCTGTAGCTCTGTGGTTGGAACTTGTATTGAACTACAGGCCATGGCCACTGTAAAGAACAACAAGAAGGGTCTCAAAATTTCCAGTTCCAGGAGAGACATGGGGCAATATTTTTCCAGTGACTGCACAGTTACACAGACCCATCCCAAAGGAACTAGTTCTAGAAGGACAACACCTTTAGGGGAAAGGAGAATATTCCCACGAGGAGGGATTCATGTGCCAGTCAGGGGACACCCTCCTAAAGGACAGCAGAGCAGCCAGACACCCCCACCCCAAGCCTTGTGTAGATCCTGTGTCTTCCAATTCTGACTGCAGTGCTGCTTTCACTGAGTGCTCAGAAGAGAGCATCCCTACACCATCATTTCTTCTTCCAAACAGTGAAAAGACAAACTGTGAGCAGTTCACCTGTTTGCACACATGAGCTCTATGAAGTGAAACAGTCCAACCCTCAGATCTGGCTTCTTTCTCACTCAGCAGGAAGACCTTTTTATTCACCCTTCAGAAGCACCTTTCTCATAGTGGGAACTTGTGCACTTAATTTTGGGGTTTTTGTTCCCACTGCAGGTATATTTTTATTTCACTTGAAATTCCTTTACTTTTTTATATTAAATTCCAACTATACAACAGATCTGCAAAGCCCAGAGAAAGTGGAACTAATTCATGCCTATGTTCCTTAAGGACAGCAAACGCTTTCTTACTCCATTTAATATGATACTGTGCATGCAGGAGCAGCCAGGCAAAGATATTAATATTATCACTCTGTTCCAGTAATTAATAGCAACTCCCTTCACAGCTCTGATAAACTGGGAAACACATTTAATTTCTTTTCCTTTCCTGCTCATGAAATACTAATGGAAGAGGAATAGGTACAGGACTCTTGCAGTGACCTTGTATTTGGACTGCAACTCCTTCAGAGTGACCCAGAGACAGCATGGAGCCATTACGAGTTTGCAGCAGTAAATGGGATGGGACACCCACTAAAAATTTAGAGAGCATGCAGCTCAATGAGGCATTTCAGTTCTATCACAACACATTATTAATGCCAATTATGGCATGAAAGATGCTAATGTGAGATTCTTCAGAGAGCAGGCAAAAACCACAGATCAGTTCTGGAGACAAGGTTTGTCTAAGTTACCAGTTTCCACACCCAAGCACACACTGATCTGTTGAAATCTTTGCAACCTGTTTCTTTCCCTATCACTTTCACAGGTTCTTAAAGCTGTTAAAATGGAAAAGTAGGCACAACTTTCTCTCTCCAGAAGAAGCAATAGCTAATAAAGACCCAATGTTACTATTGTAGGCATATTTTCATATGTAATTTGTACATTTCCTCTTGCCCTCTTACTCTTGTGTGGAAGAATGACACACACATCCCTGGGGAGCTTGGGCAGGGGTGTGGAACAGGCAGGATGGTCATGCTAAGACACTGCTGGCTGGAGAGATACTAATGCAGTTCATAAAGCACAGAGAGAGTGTGTGTGGAGAGTAAGGTTTATCTATGTCAGCAAAAAGCATAAACCTCTCTGTAGGGGCTGGCAGAGTTTGTAGAAAGAAATACACTTGTCAAGTGCTAGATCTACACATCCCCAGAAGATAGGACATGAAATCTTGGGGTATCTTGAGAAAATTTTCACTTGCTCAATACACACGAAAATCACATAATAAAGTAACAAAGCTCAGTAGTACAAGTTCAGTACTAAAATCAGGTTAATGAAGGAGAATTTTATGTTTCCAGTGGTCTATTACTAAACAGCATTATATGAAATGATGAGCTTAAGATTTAAGTTCTCCCAGGAGTGTATTTTTCCACTTTGTTCAGTTTGTTTGTTTATTTTTCAGCACGTAGATGTTGATTACTAGCATGCAACTTAAAGGATGAACAAAAAAAAAAAAAAAAAAGATATTTTAAAAGGAAAAGCAAAACAAAAATTTAAGAAACAAATTGGGATATTACCAAAGAACATGTAGAGTAAAAACACATTTGACTGGCACTTTTTGTCTTGGTATTTATTTTGTTTGTGATTTCTGCTGTATGGGAGTCATCACTAGCAAATTAATCACATCAGATTCTAAGAGGATAAAGTGTTTACTTCCAATAAAAGGAAAGAAAAGTTCTCATTAAAAAGCAAAACAAGACAATAGGGTTTGACTTTGTCACTATATAACTATATTGCCATTCCATGGAACACAGCCAGGGGTAGAGGCCTGAACTACACTGAGCAAATCCAGGTTACTGGAAGAGATCTTACTTCAATACTTTGGTATCATAAGGAATACAAGATCAAAAAGCTGCTGAAAATCTTTTAAATGGCCAATAAGATTTGAGTAAAAGTAATTCTTGCAATTTTAATTATACCAGCATTTATGTTACAAGTGTAAACAGCCAAGGAGAACTTGCACAAGACAAATATGAAGCTCTGCTGGAATCAGTGAGAGGTTTTTCACAACAGAAAAAAATTAAGACTATCAGATATTTAGTACTGATATCAGGCTCGTGCAAAATCAAAAGATGTATTTGAGGATATGATTTTTTTGTACAGGGCAAAGCTTTTGCTTAAGACCTCCTAACAAAATGACAGCAGGCAGCAAATTAAATGCTAACCATGTATTAATGTAACTTACTCCAACATCAGCTGCCACATTCATCCTCAGCTGGAAGACATCTACTTTCTTCACTTGTAACTTCCTCTCTTCAGCCATAGCCACAGGGACTGTTACAATCTATATTCACATATGTCTTTCAGCACAAAGACAGGATTCTGAAGTATTATGAAAGGTTGGTTTATGTGCATGTTAATGTATGCCTATGAATTATGTAAGTGCAAAGAGAGCCAAAAAATATATCACAGAATATCTACGTACCTCTATTCACATTCTATCTAACAGAGGGGCTTCTCAGGAGAAAGGTGACAGCCACAATTCACACATTTTAAGTTTTGACTGCTGTTAAGTAGTTTCACCTCTTTTTTGCTTCTATGTGTCTTTTGGCAAAAGAGGTCTGTCCACCACTACAGGGGAATTTTCAATCTAGATTGATTACTTATCAGATCCATAAGAACAAAATCTCAAGAAAAAAGCACCTTATGAAATGTGGGATAGCAGTATTTGCTCTTTACGGTTAAGAATCTTGGTTTATTTTTCTCCAGTGGTGCTGTGATTCTATCATTCATTTCCTTTATCAACAATTCCCTGTGTGTTTCTTCTTGGAAGCTATAAATGAAGCAAATTAAATTTTTAATCTCACATCGTTTCAGTAACAGATGCAGGCATGGGTCTGTCTTTGGACAAGTTGATAATCCTCCACAAAATCTGAGTATGTTAGGACTCTGCCCATCGATACTTCATAATCCTAAACTTCACAGTTTAGAATCACAGGTAGAATATTTAACTGCAGAACGGCAACAAAGGCTTCTTCTTGCCTTTCTCTATATGGGTAAGAAATTTGATGAAAAACTTTATAGCAGTTAAAATATTTTTACTTTTTTCACTCACAAGAGGAAGTTGTGAATTATATGCACAAACTGTATTGTCACAGTTTAATTAACTTCTTTTCTTATATGCATATTTCAGCAATTACTAGTTACAGGTGTCATATACCCAAGCATGGAAAAAAATGTGATATTTGACATTTGCTTTAGGTTTGTGGCTTTTACCCTTTCAATTAAAATAGTTCTCTAAAGATGTCTCTACTAGCTATGCCTTTTAGAGTCATAGAAGCAGACTTCCTGAATAACTGGGAGAGATTTTGTATGACTAATTGGATAAATTTGGATTTCCCCTATATAGTCTCCTCATTTTTGGAGCTAAAAACCATCAGTTGTGTCTTGACAGAGGCTTATGGTCAATGAAGAATCTCCTGAGCACAGTGCTGCAGTAAGCAATGCTTAAACACCAGATTTTATACATGGTAGCTTCCCTGCAAGAACAAAAGATATTCGTGATATTTTAAGCACAAGAAAATCAATCATTGAGAGAACTAGGTTTAGAAATGAGTAATTTTTATGCAGGCTTAAATAATGATTGAGATGACAGACTGCAAAAAATTGAAAAGCAAACTTAAAACACCAAAACCCAGAAAATTCATAAAATAGCCTTAGAATGTTGCTATCAAAAACTATCCTATTTACCATGTCCTTGAGTTGTAAATACAGATAAGTTCTTTTAAGTCTGATATGTGAAAGCTTAACACATGAGAGCTCAAAACTGAAGAAAACAAGCCTACATAGAGATTCCTGTCAGAAACCATTAACTTCACCTGCCAAAAAAAGCCACTGTTGTTGCTGAAACAATCCCCAGGAATCCAGCTCACCAGTTATAAAGAAGGCTGCACACTTAGCACAGAATTTCTCTGTTAGGACTTTCAACAGTGCTGAGACACACAGAAATGCCTATAGATAAGTTTTCCCATTTTACTGCTGCAGTACACAAAGTGGGTGGAACATCCCCATGTAAGCAGCTCTGTCAGAGCTGTCCTGTGACCAAAATTGCCTGTAGTATTAAATTAACTGCACAGGTTGAACTTGAAGGGAGTGATGGGGAAGAATATATTTCCTGGAATTAAATGTCTTATTATGTATTTGTACATCAAAACCTGCCTAATAAAAGGAAAGAAACTTCAGCCTGTAGTCTAAACAAACTTCTCACCTTCTCACAGGATGACGTGTGTGAAGGCATAAATAAAAGATATAAACTATTTTCAATATCCCTAGATAGTCTATATGACCAAAATTTGGTATGGTTTGGGGTTTTTAAAAAAAATTTTTAGCAACAGAATCATCTCAGAAAGGTGCTTAACCTAGCAAGACAGAGAAAAGAAATATCCCAAACCTCTGCATCAATCTTTTCTCCCAGAGTACTGGCAGTAGACTGAAAGGAGGATAAAGAGACAAGGTTCACAAAAATGTCTGGAAAGCATTCCTGGTGTCACCATCAGGAAAATGCATACATCTACTGATAGATGGAAAGATGCATGTCTTCAGCTGGCTGATGTAACCAGAAAGAAATTCTGTAGTTTGTGACTCATTACAATCAAAAAGATCTACACAAAACAAGCAGTCTAAAAAAACATTAGATTGGCCTAAAAATTAATTACACCCAGCAAGAAGAATTTGATCCATCCAGATTAGTTACTAAAATGCCCTCAGGGGGTAGATATAATCTTTCCTTAGAAATGAATTAAATATACAATTCCAAGTGTCATGCTTTGAACATATAATCAATACTCCCATTACTAAAATTTCCACTGTGAACTTCCTTAAAATGATATCAGCCAGAGTAATTCTGAAATCTGAAAAAAGAGCTGACAAGTGGAAAGCCTATGGTTATACATGACAAAAGCACTCAGCAAGGTGAATCACCTGCAAATGAGAATACTTTATTTCATGGACACAATTTTCTACAATAAAAGATGCCCACAAGAAGTCTTCAGAGATGTTTAAGCCACTGCTTTTACAACATCAATGCACAACAAATTTGATTAACACACTGACAACACACAATTCACCACTTTAAAAAAAATCTTTTTTTTTTAAATTCAGCTATTCTTGTCTTTTTTCATGAGGCATACATCCAAAAGGTGCTAGAGAAGCCAAATAAGTAAAATTATAATGATGACTTCATATCTGACCTTTATTATAGTTTCAATTAGTATTGGAATTCAGGACTTATGGTATATTTGGGCTAGAAATTTAAGCTGCTTGAAAAATACAAAAGTTAAAAACCAACAGATTTTCTGTTTCTTATAGAGACAGCACTGCACTGTATCAAGAACTCATTTTCTACCAATCCTTCCATACATTTTAAAAACCTGTACACTGTTTCATCCTATACACTTAGGGTCTTTCTTGATATCAAAGCTTAAAAACTCAGGGACTTAATTGCACAAAAAGAATTCTGCAATTCCATTCTACTCCTGTGATGACTAAACTGAGAAACTTAATGGAAACTAGAAATTTAAAAAGAAAGAAGAAAAAAGATGACTAACACTGGGTTTATGAATAAGGTTTTCCTCCAACCATTTACAGCTATGCTCTCTCTTTCATCTTTGTTCTAAATGCTAGTCCTTAATAGAGCAATATATAATTGAGCAGCAAAAAATCTAAAAAATGCAAATATAACTGTTAGAGCAGAAACATCTTAAAATTATAATTAAGGTAGATGGTTAATGACAACTGTAAATTTGTGTCCAAAAGAAGATAAACCTTCTAAAGATTCAGTCTGAGATGCAGATGAGACAGACGTGGTCTATGTGCAGTCAGTTCTCAGAAGTCATTGCCATGACAGGTTTTTAAATTATGGGAATCAAAAAAATTGAACTCAAATGGTGAGGAAGGAGAAGACAGAAGATGGCTAAAATTTGGATATTAGTTTTTAAGTCAACAATAACATTATCACAACTTGTAAATGAGATTAAGAAAGCTGCCAGAACACTTTTGCTGCAGCAGAACTAGCCCATGATAAATCTATGAAACTATTATAATAAAAGTATCTAAATCATGGGCAAATTAAATTTGTGGCTTGCATAAATCACACATTGCTACATATCAGAGTTATATGCTTTCCATGGCATGAAAAATTATGAGATTTCACATAAAACACTGAAAGAAGGAAGAGTTCTTCTGACCAACATTCCAAGTTCTCCAAAAGGGGTCTAAAGACCTCTTAAAATTGATTGCACACAAGTATGAACTCTTAGCTATCAGTACATAATCAACTTTATGAATTTTACTGTATCATTCATCTTATATGCTCTCACACTTAACACAATCAATAGGAAAAGTTTCTCCAGAAAGATGCAATACCTGCAAACAGCCTCTCTTAGCATGAAATGAAGGCCAGGCTCCAGTGAGTGGGCTCTGCTGGGCACGCTCCCCTCGCGCACGTTCCGGAACATTGCCAGCTCCTTTTCCTGACCGGGACAAATGACTTCTCCCAAAGGGCTACTCAGGAACTGAGCTGCTTTTTAAAATAAGCATTTACATGGCCCCACACTGAGCAGAGACTCTTCTGCATGAAGCCTTCATTACTCATACATTTCAAATCTGTTGCATTAGCACACGGGGCATCAGAGCCGCTCATTCTGTCTGGTGCTCTGTTCCAAAGTCTGCAGAGCTCCTGTTCCCACTTGCTGCTGGGGAAATCAGGCTTTTTTCTTCACCACATGTTAGCCAGCGTCTGACCTACATCAGGAAGAAGAATGAATCTTCCACTAATCCACATCCTAATAGCCAGACTTTCTTAAACCCCAAACAGGAAAGCCAGGCATGTGACAAGAAGCGTTATTCCTGCCCCTACTTTTCATTAATATTCTTGTTCTTCAACTTCTTTTTCATTTCCTTTTTTTCTCTTTGCAAAAATATATCAGAGCAAATTAATGACATTAATAATAATCTACTGTTCAGAAATTACAAAGATATGATCTGCCATTACTCTGTCAGGAAGCGAGGTATCTCTGTTGCAGTATTTAATACAATAAACCTTTTAAATCAGCTTTAACAGAACTCAATCAGAACGTACTTGCAGTGAGTAATATTCTGTACTGGACCTGCAAGTTGTTTATTGAAATAGCATCATCTATGGCACATTGAATCTTGAATACCAAAATTATACAGTGGATTGTATTTTGTTTTTATTTTTTTCTCATTCCCAAAGGTTCTTAATCCGATTTGGGAGCCTGCAGACTTATACCAGGTAAGCAGAACTCTCATCTTCTCAATTAGTGAGAAGACTGGTACTGACTGAAAACTTCACTACACTGGACAGGCTCCTTTGGAAATGTGTGTCAGGTTTATTTCAATTTTGGGATTTTAGAAAATGCATTTGTAAAAGGTCTTGTATAATCAATAGTATATCAGCATATCAGTAGTAGTATAATCTTGTACAATAATAATGGTGGTTAGACCATGAAGTTTGGAAATTCAGATAGGAAAACATTTTCCTGACATCCAACACTGTTCTCTCCCATTTACCCCATTTTTCATGTTAAATTTTAATCTTTTTTAGTATACATTTTAATATTAATTCAATGCTGCTTAATAGGCTTGATCAACTGCTACTTCCCTTTGTTTTTCAGACAAGCATTCCATGCCTGATGAAGAACTCAATCCTATTGCACATCTTATGAAATTCATCAGGGTCAAGACTGGGATCTTTTGTCTCAGGTGAGACATTGCTTTACTGAAAAAACAAAGATTTACTTTGCAAAACACTGTGAATTCTACAGATGAGAAGTCTCATGCACAAAAATTTACATATACATAGACAAACAACTTGGCTTTTTCTTTACCAATAGTTTCTTTGGCTGCCTCCACAGGATACATGAAGACAGGGACTAAAATGCCCATCTCAGAAATTGGGTTATTTGGCTCTCAACTACCCAGAGCAGCTGCTGGTGAGGTCCCAGAGACACCTCCTGCATCACAAATCCACACAAGGGAGGCTCATGGTGAACACTGCAACAAAATCAAGACCTTTCCCTCTCAACCCTGCACTCCACTCATAAAAAAAATGTGGCAAAATGAAGGCTTCTGCTCTACCACCTCCCCTCAAAAATAAACACACAGGTTTTTATCAGGTGGCCTGTATGAGGTTATTTTCTTAAAGGAGAGGAGCTGTTTCTACCCACATCCTACTGGGGAATTTAGTTTTGTTATAAAACTCCTAGGGGAGCACTTCTGTCCCTGTTCAGAACACCTCAAATCCAACAGAACCCTCATAAATCCGAGAATCCTGTAATAAATATTTAGCCTTACTTTGTTTTCAAACGTGCTTTTTAAAATACCATTTACAATGCTTGACAAGAAGCATTTCCAGCATTTCCTTCCTCACTGAGCACGAGTTACCTGAATTTACCATTCTTGGCTCAGGAAAGGGAGACAAGACATCCAAGGAATGGTCACTTTCCCTGCTCAGTTCCCTCAGCACTGGCTGCTGTAGATCTGTTTTAATGAGAGTTAGTTGGCTGGGTCAGAGCAAAGGCACAGACTTTGTGTGCTATAATCACTGCCTCTGCCCACAGATCCCATTTCATATCATAACTGCACAATTTTAATTAGTCACACCAGATTCAGGTGGACTGTGCTCTTTTGTTACTCGCCCATCATTAGGAGCACAACACCAAAGCACATGCTGGATTATTCCAGAGGTGCACAAGGCAGATTTTATATAAGCATCCTTGTACAACTCCTTTGAAAGATATCAGGTCTGATGATCAGCCACTGAGTATGAGGTTAGAAATAATGGGGTCAGTAGCCACTTGAAACATTTTTATGGCTTCCATTAAATGCAATCTGTCTGTGAAAGACTCAACATCTGTTTAGAGTTCATTTCTGTCTTTTCATTCATACATTTATTTTTTTTTTACCTGGTAGATGGACCAGATTTTCAGTTACCAAGGTTTTCTTTCAGTGTTTAAGTACTTCCCATCCTATGCCTTAATTCCATATATCATTTCATAGCAACATCAGTTAGTGAATTGTTCAGAATTTGTCTATTTTTTTAGCTGTGAAACGTCACTATTTTCATTTAGAAGACAACAGAGGAAACAAATCCCAAGAGATTTTGAATCATTTTCATAATCTTCTTTTAAAGTCAACTGATTTAGGAACAGAAAAATAAAGGGTGAAACATGTTTACACAAATATTTCTTCAGGTCAGAAACAGGAAATTTCAAGCTAGGCATTCTCTGAATTACAAGATTATATTTTTAATTACATTTGTATCACCTTCTGTAACATGAGCCATAAGAATCTTTACAAATCTCTGTTTGGACCAGGAGGGCAATGAAGCTATTACTACCATTTATTAAATTAACACATTTTTCAAATGTAGATTTTAAATTTCAGAAAGTGATATAATTTCCCCTTGAAAGCACTGCTTATCCTCCCAGCACACGTTGCTGAATGTCATTTCTGCAGGATATGCATCCTCTTCACCCAAAGCTGCAGCTCAAATAACCCACGAGCTCCCTGCACAGCAGTCCAGGGAACATTCCTTGGGGACCAGGGAAGGGAGGGAACACTGATGCAGACACCACTTCTGGTGCTGTGTTACCCACTCAGTTTACACATCAACTCCCACCCCAGCCTGGACTTACCCCAAAATATTTTGGTGGGAGAAGGAGTGTCGTTTTTCTATTTAATTTATCTCTGCAGCTTCATAGGCTATTAGCTAACTGTAAAACCTGCATTTTCTTGGAAAGTCATAAAAAAGCAGGTAAATCAAGTAAACTCTCAGAATACCTAAAATGTATTCTTGTGTATTACTTGCATTATTATTACAGGTATGTACACACAACAGCAGATGCATTTAGAGGTTTAATTTTAAAAGTTTGAATACAAAACATTAAGAAATAAAAGATGATACTAATATTTTTTTTTAATTTAATTTCAATGCATGTATGAAATCAAGAGCAATATCATTTACCAGCAATGTTTTGGGTTTGTCTGTGTAGCAGAAAAAAGCAGAACTAGCACAAGAATTGGCTGGCACTCTTTAAGCATTAAATTAATCTCAATACTGCAGACATAAATTTCTGTTAGAATTACACAAGAATAGACAGAGAGTAAACAAGATGCTCAAAATAAAATATATTCTTATCTACTATATTTATAGGATAAAAAAAAACACTGGCCCACTTCAACTTAAGCATCAGAATGAAATCACATCCTCAAAGGAATTAGTTAAACAGTCCTAATCCTTCATTTTCTAAATCCAGCACTAACTCTCAGACTTTATATTGTTTAATCTGAATAGTGAAGAGGTCCTCTGAACAACATGATTAACCCTTCAAAATGAGAATCAAGGCACAGACCAAAGATTCAAGATGAATCTTCTAAGATTCCAACATCACATCAGTATATTTTCCTAGAAAAGTGACTAATAACACAAGCCTTGCCAAACAGCAGAAACTCAGCAAATATCTGTCCCTTCTGAATGCAAGAAGTAGAAAAATGGCCTTTCAGAAACTCTGCTGGGTGTTAGTCAGTATATATTTGTAAAAAGAACCTGATAGAAGAGCAGAAACTGAGCAGTATTAACGTGTGCTACAAATAGGAGGAGCTCAGTACAGCACAGGTGTGCAGCAGGAACAGCTGGACACATAAATAAATATTCCACAGTGGCCATGGTGAGATCATGGAAGGAGTATTGCTCCTGACAAGGTGGGGCATGAAGCTTCTTGGCCTAATTTTAGGCACAAAAATTTACGGGCAACAAATACCAACCAAACGAGTAGAGCAATTCAAGAAAAAAACAGAAAGTGAATTAATTACCTGGTTATAATATGAATTACAAACTATTCTTCACCACAGGCATGCTGGTTTGTATTTATAACTAGATTAATATCCATATTAAAATGCCAGATTATTGTAAACAGAGACTGTATCTTTTAGATTTAAAACATAATTAACTACTCAATATCCTTCATAAATTGGAGGGGAGGGTTTTGAAGAAATAATAATGCAGCAGTGAGTTTTTCTCATTGCATAGTATTTCATTTCATTATGACTTCATCAATGCCACTGCTGCTCCATAGCATGTGCCAACCTAATGATAAAAGGTTATTTCAAATTTTCATATACTCCAGATGGCAATGATTCAGAAAGAATCTCACTCTTTATTTCAGTAGGATTAGGAAACCTCTTATGACAACCTCAATTGACATTTCTCATCCTGCCAGCACTACAATGGATCCTGGTGCCTGTGTTTCACACTGCAGTTGCCAGTATAATTGTACCATTACACACTGGTTGAGAATACACATATAGCACTGCAATAAACACTAAATATGTCACAAAATATGCAGCACAGGGCTCACAGTGAAACACAGGCAAGTCTGGAACAGGAAAATATCATTTATTATTTTGCAATGCTATAAATTTCAGCTGAATGGAATCCAGAATATTTTAAATATTTTCACAAGGACACTCACTAAAGTAAAAAACTAGTAAAACCAGTGACCCATTTTTCTCCCTAGTATACACTAAAATTTTCAACAAATATTTCAGAAACAAATCCAAATGGCCTGTTTGAAACTCAGTATTTTTTTAACATTCCACAGTAAATTCACACCAATATAAGAGACCCTCCCACTATACACTCCTGCATAGACTTAGACAAAAGAAGCTCTTTTCTCAGTGAAGGGATGAGACTAGGAAGAACAGAATTTGAGAGACATTTGCCTTTCAAGGAAGACATTGACAGCTGGATTGTTTTGTGGTTTTTCTCTGCACAGTTTAAAAATAAAAGAGTAGCAGCAGCAGCAATCTGCAATACTTGAGAAGATGAAGAAATACTTTGTCTTTAAGAGAATTCATAATCTGAGATACACTTGCACTCAACAAGCCAATAGGAGGGATCTCCACTGTAGATCACTTCTAACAAAAACTCACTTTGATGTGCTGTAATTGAGACTGTAATTAAATCAGTCAAGTCCCTGGCTTTTTAATCTACTGATTACCTTGCTCTGCCTTACCTACCTTTCAGAAAGAAGTCTTGGTCAGAATTTTCTGTTTTGTTACTGATTTTTTCTGTAAAAAAGCAATATACACCAGGGCATTGTTACTTGCTTATAATCCATACATGACCTATAAAGGGTCAGTTTTCTCATTGTTAGGAGACACAAACTGGAAAAAACCTTCCAGATGAAGACAGTGCACAGCAATAAAAGCACAATCAACTCAGTGCCAACGAAAAGGCTTTAGGATAAAGGATGAAAGCCACAGCTAAAGACAGAAAAATGTTTCCTACTGATCAGGTGAGGCAGTGTCTCAACCCATGCCACATTTATTCAATTAATAGACTGCAGCTTGCAAACACTGATAAGGGTACTACAAATTAATAATCTAATCTGTATTCCTAGAGAATGAAAGCTCAGTTCAAAACACACAATTGGCTTGGATTTCCAGTTCTGGCATCATGTACATCTCCCTCTGCTATGTACTGCCATGGAAAAATGGACCATTAGATCCCACAAGTATTGAAGAACAAAAACACTTTCAGAAAAAGGTATGTCAAGTTCTAAAATGCAACACAACCTCCTGTGCCAAAACAAGACTGCAGAAATCCCTGTTCCTTGCAGTGTTAAGCCTCATGATCTCACATCTCCTCCTAACCACTTTTCTCATGACAAATCTTCCCTGGCATGACACTTCTTTCCTATCTGGAATGGTGGTGAAAATCAAGAGTAAAATCCCTTATCTTCCTAGAAAGCAATTGAACAGAGATTCAGTTATCATGGAATGGAATGATGCAAAAGAAAAATCTTCTCCAAGGTAAAATGTAAACTAAGAGTGTGCAACAACATCTTAAAAGGCTTAAAGTGTTCCCTACAACGTGACTTGTTCTGAACTGGATTTGTAATTTCTCTGCATCCTTTTGCAGCATACCCTTAATTATCTGGTTGTCACAAGAGGAGTTCATTGTTTGATACAATACAATATTCTACTGACATCCTTAGGACAATGTTTTCAGGATAACCTATCTGTAGTTATTACACTGCATGCTTAGAAGATGGATGTTTTCCAAAATACATATTTAATTAATGCTATTTAACACACTGTTTGACTGAAGGCTCGTAGTGCCCAATTGGTAAAATTTGAGATTATGGGGTGGGCACTACACATGAATTAAAGCCACATTAAACTGAAACAATCATTCAAATCAATCTAAATTTGCTTACAGTATCTGCAAACTGAAGCACGCTTTAAGACCAAAGATAATCACATTAAGATTTTTGGAAATGCTCTACAATAGAAGCTATCTGAAATAGAAGACAGTAATTGTTACTAAATTGTGACAGAATCCCTGTGGAGTTAGGAATTATAACAATACTAGTCATGTAAGTTCAGGATGATTAATGATACTGCAAAAACTATCAAGATTGTAGCAATTAACCCTTTACAGGCAAAGCTCACAGTAATTACTGAGACCCCTTCCTGCCATAAGCCAGACATACTTGACTCTCATTGTTACATTTTTAGTGCAGTTACCTGGCACATTTCTGGAGCTGGTGGGGATCTGGTCCTCCAATTTTCCTTATTTATTCGAATAGTTTGAATCATGCCAGATGACTTAAAACTGTTCCATTTGACCCTCAGTGTTTCATTCTTCAGAAGGGAAATGCCTGTTCCTTTCCAAGGGACATTCCCTCTGCTAAGTCTAGATCTAAACCTGGGGAGAATCAGAAGAAAGACCTCACAGCTGTCCTTGCTGATACTGATGGGCTAAACCCAAGCATCTTTTCTTTTTTAAATCCCATTTTTAACTCTACTTGACATATGTCAAGAAAATGAACAAGCAACATGCTTGCAGCTGAAACAAATTCCTTACACCTTCAGGAGATAAATCCCTGAGGAGACACTTGTAGAGTAACTGTGAAAATGTAGTATCAGAGTAAGGTATGAATAATTAGAAGAACTGCATCTATAAGCTAATACAAGGAAAGCAAATTCCATCCTGTTCTCTTAATGTTTATCATATACCCTGAGAAGCAAAACTCCACAAAAGTTTGCATCTAGCATAGTGGATTTTCAGCTTTAACTATATTCACCACAACCTTTAATAATCATATTTGAAATGTGTGCATAGAGGAAAACAGATGCCCAAAATATTTTGGTAAAACAATAAGATTAAAACTAAAATTTTAAGTTGCCCTGTCCAATTTTAAGCACTGAAAAAACAAATGAACTGCTGCACAGCCTGTTACATTAGAACAATACCATGCAATAATTACAAGTTCTAAGATAAAATTAAAATTACCATAATAATTCTCCTGTGAAACAATCCAATCTATGCAGACTACGAATTGCTACTAGGTTGAAAAAATGCATTACCACCTCAACTCAGGCAGATAAATAATTCTATTTTCATTACTTAGTGGAGATACTTAAAAGGTTATGCAGAGCAGGATGAAAAACTGATTATATTTGCAAATTATGAATTGGTCACATTCAAGGACCAGCTCTTTACCCACACACCAGCATTAGAAAGACAGCTAGGCAAACTGCAAAGTAAAAATATGATTCCACAAAAGTTTCTTGCTGAGGAGAGCAGAAATCCCAATTGATAGGGCCCACCTTTGGGTACTACAGGTGGTATCTAGAAAGGGAAATCTTTGTGCCTGTTTTCCTGTTCTGTTCCTTGTACCACTTCCTTTAGAGTTTGTGAAAGGCCTTTTCTCCTCCCTGCCTCATTTACACATGAAAACCAGAAAACCTTGCTTTGAATCGAGACAAAACAAAGTATTCCTCTATTATTCTGCTCAGAGAGACAACAGTCAGGATTTAAACATCCTCTCCTCTTTCCCACAAATCTGTATCTTTCTACTATTTAAGGTACTAAACCCCTAAAAGTACTTGGAGCACTTTTTTCCTTCTGCCCCTACTGAGAGGTGAATCATAGAATGGTTTGGGGCAGAATGGTTTGGGTTGGAAAGGACCTTGGGAATCATCCACGTCCAATTCCCCAACCGTGGACAGGGATGCCACCCACTAGATCAGTCACAGAAGTCACACCAGAATCTTAATAAGGACGAGCACTTTTCAGGATCAGATTTTATCTGCTTGCAATTAAAATGGGAGTGTAAGCTCCCTGGTTTAGTTTGATGTAAAACTGTAAAGGTAAAACATAGACTCAGTCAACCAATGAACCTTTGAAGATTCCAATCATGTTCATAAAAGACAAGTATAACTAAGAAGACCATTTGACTTTATGTCAGCTTTATAATCATATTATTCCCTCATGGTTTATATTGCTCTGTGCCTACTACCATCAATTTGAATGCACACCACTGCCCATTAATGATACATTTACAGTTTACAAGTTTTATAGTGCAGAAAAATTACTAATACAAGCCACCTCAAGCATTGAACAGGAAAACAACCACAAAAAATGTGATCATAAACTCACGTTTCTCTCTGATCCATTAGTAAAGAGGAGCAGTCTGTAATCTGAAAATTGCATATTGAGCATGGGTTTTCAATCATTTGACAAAAGAACCCACAAGTCCGAGAGGATCAGTAAACTCAAATGGGATAAATCCATGTTGTTTGGGTAGCAATTAAAGCTAACCATGAAATCAGAGGATCAGTCTTATTCATATTGATTTTAAACATTTGTCTTTCTGACTCTCCAGGGCAAATGCTCAAATGAAGAAATCAAAGTGTGGACATTTTGTGTGTGACTTAGTGGAGCACAGGAAAGACCAGAAGCTGTGACAGGGACATGCAATGGAGGTTTGAACACTGTCCCATAATTTCCATACCAGGAAGGAGTCATTAATAAAAAGTGCCATTGTACAACACTCTGGGTAGGACAAGAAGTCAAAGAGAGATGGAATCACCGGGTTGGTGTAGAAAAAAAACTCTGCTGTAGCTCAAACCAGACTGATGCTTTTATAAACAGCCTTTCAGTTTACCAGAGTCATCCATGACAGATCCTAAGGTAACACTTGTTCTTTGCTGGCCTTTTTCTCACCTGTTCTTACCTAGTTCAACTCCTCTAATCAATTTTAATTTAATCAACTTTAATCAACTGGGACATAATTTCTATTGACATAGATTTCTTTGAATTACTGGGCTCAAAAAGGTAAATGACAACACTGTTTCAAAGGTGACTCTCCATAGTATTATTCCACTGTAAGGATTCAAGGCCTTTATCACCACACTGCCTGGGTATTTCCTCCATTTCCTTTCTAATATTCTTTGTTATGTAGATATTATGAAATGTGGATAATTTTTTTTAAAGACAAAGGTACACAAACAATCTGAAGAAGGGAATTTTCCATGTTTGGGTTCAGAAAGATGGATCTGATTTTTACATGAATAAACTAGATTTTGAAGACTTCTGTCACTACGAAACTGGAAGCAGAATATCATTTCATGTCTGAGAAATCAGCAAAAGGAAAGAGATGCAGAAATATGAGTATGATGCATCCTATGAGCACATAGACAAAGCAGACACAGGATTTCCTGAGCACACAGATCACCATGCTTTTGCCTCTGGAAGATAAAATTACACATTTCCCTGGTCCCCATGCAAGAAGCTTCCAGCAACTAGGGGCTGTCATGAAACACCATCACATGATTTACCAGTGCATTGGGTACTGAAATAGGGCTGGCTCTTAATGCAGCCTCAGTGCCTTCAGAGTCCACAGAAGATGGAGAACTGCAGGTCCCTCCCTGAGCATCTTGAATAATGCCTGGAGCAAAGCAATCTTTTGCTCCCTGAAAGTGTTACACAAGTCAATATACATCATGCAATACAATTTGCTATAACTCCTGGTCCTGGCATGACTCCTGTGTTTCAAGTTTACCCTGGTTCTTCAGTCACTCTCTGCAGTCACTCTGAGCTCATTGCTTTTGTTCTTCCTCAACCTCAGCATGAAAATTTTATTTTATCCTCATGATTTCTATGAGAATGAGAATTTTTTTTTCTGAAGAAAACAGATCCATGACACTCATTGAAGGTACTTGTCATATTCGTGTAGTTTCAAAACCATCATATTACTACACAGAACTAAGAGTGGAAAAAATTGGGCCTGGTATCAAAAATTAAATTTCCGTTTTACTTTTTGTTGGGCAAACAACAGAAAACCACCATATGTAGTACAAAGTAGCCCAGAAACTGAGTGGGTTCAAACTCTATACAAACTTGGGGCAATCTTCCCTTTGGACTTAGTTTCATGAATTTAGTAAAGTCATTCCTTTGTGCTCTGTCAGTTGAAAAGTATTCACTCAAAAGCTCCTTGATCTTACTTAGAATGGCTCTTGACGTTCTGAATAACTATTATAGATGAAATATGTACCTAAGTGTTGTAGATGCACATAAATAAAAATACTAATGTACTCACCCCAACAGTGTTAATCTAAAAGAAACTTCATTCTTAAACTGTCAATTCTAATCAAAAGGCAAGATCAATATCCTAAGCAGTAAGTCAGAGCCCCAGAAAAGCAGAATTCACACCATGTCTTGAGGCTTGTAGAGTCCAGCAGCTTCCCCCACAACACTGACACCCACCCTGCTGCTCTGGGAGGAGGTGGAAGAGTCAGGAGTGAAGGAATGAAGTTGAGCCTGGAAGAAGGGATGTGTGGGAATAAGTGTTGTTGATAGTTTTGTCCTTGTATTTCACTACCCCACACCATATTTAATTAGCAATAAATTAAATTAATAATCTTTACCAAATCAAACCTTTCCCCTTGATGGTAACTGGTACGTGAGCTCCTGTTCTTAATCCATGAGGGCTTTTTTGCTCTTCTGTTCTCTCCCAACCCTCTTGAAGACTGAGAGTGAGAGAGTGGCTGTGTGGGCACCTGGCAGCCAGTCAGGGTGGCAGTGCTCATCTTGCAGCCAGCAGCAGGGCAGGAGCAGGTGAACAAGAGACACCCATCAGACTTGGAGAACTTTCTTGTGTGTTACACTTAGTCACCTGTTCTCCTTGTGACATTTCATACAGTATCAGATTATAAAATCCAGAGGTATCTAAAACCATAAGGCAGGATGAAAGGTCAGCCTTTGACACAGCCTCCATCTCTGCCACAAAACCCCTACACACAAGCCATGCAGGGAGAATGGCAGGAGGTTACTGCAGAGCTACACAAAGGAGAATTGCAGACAACTTCCTCAGTAATGTCCCTCTGAGGAAAGGAGTGAACTCCCACATAGCATCTTACTCACCCCTGCTGCGACAGAATCAAAGGAATGGCATCAATAGCTGCCAGGAGAGCATTTTAATCTCCCCAGAAATTAGATTAAAAGGTTATTAATGGTTGACCTTAGGCAAAGTGACCAAACACAAGCCTACTGAGCTGGTGGGTACTTTCCCAGACGTGGCCTTAGCTGGATGTGGATTACCAGCCATGGCAGTAAGGCCACAGGGGTGAAAGCAGCTGTGACCTCTGGATCGAGCAGACCTTAGAAATGACAATGTGATGAATCAACATCAATATGCTGATGCAATGCATAAAAATCTCCTTATCACAGCTGCAAGGAAAATAGCTATCATTCCCACTCACCTGTTGACAAGACAGAGGGGAGCTAGGGGAATTAACAATAATTGGAAAATACACAAAGGATGTGCCTAAACCTAAAACCACACAGTTCTTTTATGCCAAGAGTTGTAAGTCATTTTTTCCCTTGTCAGAAGCAACAGGCTTAACCCTACGGTCAGTATTAATGTGAGGGAATACACAGTCTAATGAAAATTGCACTCATCCCATTCACAGGACCCTGGCAGATCAAACAAAAACCATTTCCTACTTTTCCAGTAGAAACATCTATTCTTAAAAGCCTGAGGCAATTTTCCAGTCACAGACATTGGTAGGAATAAACAACACAACTTTAACTGAAATAGTTTTTGAAATTTACCCAAAAGGGATTTTAAGATTTGGTAATGGGCTCTTCAATTACTGTTTCCAGATACACTTTATAATAGTATTTATTGAACTTGTTTCATTCAGACCAAAATAGTGATCAAAGTAAAGCTACCTCTGTTACTGCTTTAACACTTAGTCACAGTTTAGAGTCGCCTGAACTGTATGCATTCAACAGACAACAAGTACTATTGCTTACTGATGTACAGCAGAGAAATGCAATCAATTTATATTGTGTTTATTAGTGTGCTTTTTAGAATGATATTATAAATCACACCTACTGCTGTGGGCGGAGTTGTTGCATTTCTGTTCCTACTGTTTTACTGTTGTAGGAAAATGCTGAAAGCCGAAAAAGCACAGCTGAAACTAACAACAAGGAGGTAAATGAGACACTGTACAACACCAAAATGGGCAAGCCAGACTGCATGGCACTGTCTTGGAAGAAACTGGGCTGATTTCTTGTTATAGGGTAGGTCTCTGTGCATTAGGGAACTGTGCAGCTATACAATGTCATGCCAAAAAGAGCCTTATGGAATTTAACAGCTGCAGCAAAGCAACAGATCTCAGTGAGTTTAAGAAAGAAAACATCAAGTATTTCAACTCAAGGTGAGATTATACTAAGGCAATGCATCCAACTACAGTGTGAAAACCCAGCTTTAGTATTAAATATTTTTCCTGCAAGGTTTCTCCACACCTCAAACATATTTCATTTCCAATAAAATTAAAACACAAATTTAAAACTACATGGACACATGTCACAATTTTGGAAAAGAAACTTCAGTTTAAAAGCTCTTTCACCAGGTATCACGTATTTATCAAACTAACTACTGCGTCACTTTAAGGCTCTGGCAGATTTATGCAGGTGTTAAGAAAGAGAACTTCAATTTATTTCAGACTACTAGGCTGAAATATTGCTTACTTGGTAACAACAGAAACACCATTCAATAAAAAAACCCCTCACCTTCTGACGTTCTCCATCTCAAACCATATGCTTTTATGACAGATTAAAGTTTCCCCACAATTTCAATTTGGAATAGGGAACATTGCTCTCCTGATTACAAAGGTCAATTTACAGATTGCCATCAACTATTATATTTCATTCTTTCCATCATGCAAAGAAAATAGTTTGAAATGGAAAGAAATATATGTAGAAATGTCTAGGTAAATCTTCTCAGTTCAGGAATTACACATATTTAAAAGATTTATGCTGTGGTATATATTCTTATATTGATCTATCTACATCTGAAAGCCAGAATGTTTGAGCCCAAAATATTATTCTCTAGTCATCTTCTTCACTTGGTTCTAACACTTCCTCCCATCACCATTTGTCTTGTCCTGTTTAATTGTGTTCAAATTAAGAAAAAAGGTTCCAAATCCTTCAAACAATACAGAATCTCTAGGCAGCACAAGATTATCCAGCTTCCAGTTCCATTATTTGTTTAAGCAGGATAAGAAAAAATACACTCATTTAGGGAGAAAGTCTGTTTGTGTAAGCATATATCCTAATATTCTATCAAAAATCAGCAAAAATAACCTTTAATATTCTTCAAAACAAACATAATGTTTTAAAATAAAACAAAATATTTAAGTGACACATTCTCCTCCTAGCATCAGGCCTACACTAAAATGAAGCCACAGCCTGGATGAGGCCAGCAGGAGTTTTCCTCACTGGGCTAACCAAGTTGCCATTAATGAAAAATGGTATTTAAGTTTGCCTTCAAACAGTTTAGCCAATGTGCAGACAGCCTTAAAAAGAACATAATGCTGATTTAGGGGGCCTTCACCTTTATCTAAATCAGAGGGACAGACAAAAAGAGACAAACAACTTTAATTCAAAGAACTTGTGTCCCTCTGCTTCTCGATAGACCCGAGCACACTCGACTGCAAATAGCAGTGGAAGAAAAAGAATGGATTAATTTGAAGATAGTGGACTTCAGGGATCCTGACTAATAAAATAGTTTTTCTTTTCAGAAACATGGTAGAAATGAATCAGACTACTGCAGTTCCACAGGAATAATGAAGAGCTCTCCTGAATAGATCTGAATATGCATCAGTTAAAATTTTATCAAGGCACTGGGAGCATCACTCTGGAGAATGGCTCCCCCTCATCCCTTCTTTTCTTAACCATGGCTCCATCACCTTCAAAGTTAATTTCACAGGTTTCTAGCTATTGCAGCAATAACACTATTCTAAAATCAGGACCTCAAGAAATTCTTCCTTAAACAAAGATTAATATAAAATAGAGCAAAATATTCAAACCAGGAATACTCATGGGGGTGGATTTATTTTGTGTATATTACTCAAGGAGTCTCATCAGAATAAGTAAAATTGAAACCAAGGATCAACAAAGAGGAACAATAGAAAACTAAAAAAGAAATATCCTTAGCATTTTTAATGGAGAATTGCAGAATTAACTGAATACTTAATGGTTTTTTTAAATAGTTTTTTTTTAATTCTGCAGAGAATTAATGCAAATTTTTCCGAACACAAAATAATAGAAGAGAACAAATTTTATTATTGCTATCAGTGGTTTTTAGAGTGTTGCCTAGAAACCCAGATTCAAATCAGAGGAGCAGCATAGCAAACACTGAGGAAATACAAAAAAAAAAAAAAAAAAACACAAAAAATGCCCAAAGCAGAAAACCATAAAAACCCCAAGAAACATTACCAATAAAAAAAATAAACCTGCAGGTTTTTTTCACGTTATTTAACTGAACTTGAGCTTTTAACAATTCAGTGGTCTAAGGCAAGGAGTTAGTATTCAGTCTTGGTGGAAAATATACATGAAATTACATTGTCTCTTTAGATTTTTTGGATTGTTTTGTTTGTGTTCATGTGACAAAAACAATGAAAAAAATTTGTTTGATGTACAAGATCTCATCATGCATCATGAAAACAATAAATAACTCAAATCCTTACTATTATCATATGAATGGTTTGTGTTAATCCCTGTTCTAAGCTGGTTCTTTTGTAAATGGAGCTCTGTTCTAGCCCAAAGCTCTGGCCCAGGCAATGCAGGAAGAGATTTGAAGCAGGTCCAAGCAGGATGAGCTTGCCCAAAGCTGCCAAAAGGCTTCACATTTTCTTTCTCTGTTCAGATTAATCAAACCCATTCTTGTTTACAAGGCACAAACAGCCACAGACTGACTTATCAGTGGCATGCATTTCTTGAGAAGGAAAGACCTACACTTAGAAAATTATTGGGAATTCTAACAAACACGAAATCCCTAGAAAAGAAAATTTTCACCATCCCATAAAATGATGGCACAAACCTTCCAAGTATTCCAACAAACATTTAGCCAAGAGCTTGTGGTGTTTACAGAATTTCAGAGAGGGAGCAGGTTTTGCCTTAGATTAGATCCATCCAAGTGATCAACAGGTCTGGGCAATGTTTCTGCACCAGAAGTGTGTTTTTCCCAGCTTTTGAGTGCAGTTGACTGCCCGTACATACCTGGAAAACTGTTCCTGCAGCCCCCGCATCTGAGCCCTGCTCCGCTCCGACTCCAGCGTCACCTCCCGTAATCTTTTCTCACTCTCAAGTCTCAAATGTCTTTCTTCCTCCAACTCATGTATCAGCTTCTCACGCTGAAATAACACCAAAATTTATTTGTTAATTTTACACATACACTGCATTTTTAGGGAAAAAAAATGAGATTTAATTTGGGAAAAATAATTTTTAAAAAATTAAAATAATTATCTTACTAATCCAGTGCCACCATCATCAATGTTATAGAGGGAAGAATTTTTTCAGAATATGCCATCACACTGAGCTACCCTTCCTCAGCTCACTCATGAATGTCAGCATATTGAAAAACAAACACCCATCCTCTCCTTTAAAGTGCTTTTCCTTCACCTCCATTCAAAATAAATATAAAAAATTTATATTTGACATCTGTGACCCATCTTGCTAGAATGCAGACATGGGAAACATGAAACAAGAGGTCAACTTGTCACCCATTTCTGAATGCTTCAACCTCACAAGGAGGAAAAGAACCTGATTCTGCAGCCACTGGTTTTCTTGTTTTGGCTGAGAGAAGGAGCCCTATCAGTAAAACAGAGTTTATTTTAATTTACTTTGTGAATTCTATGATAATGAATGTATTTTAAAAGCTGAGTACAAATCAAACCAAGTAAGAGTGACAAAAGTGACATTAATATTACTAACAGTTCTCAAAGGCAAATAAGATATGGGTTTTGTTAATTCTTAAAATAAAGGACTCAAAAACCCAACCTACAACATACAGTACTACTTGGTAAGTCTACATATGTCATGGCCTAACACTTATTTTTTAATAAAAAAAAGAGCATCATATAAAGGATACCTAAAGATTTTAAAATCCTATTTCAATAGTGGCTAAATATAATCTAAGAAGAGCAGAAGAATTAACCTAAAACTTATTAAAAATGTTCTTGCAATTAAAAGAATGTATTTACAGCCTTTTCCATGTGACCCTGTTAAACGGAAATTAAATTAAATTAAATTTTATCATAGTGAATTTCAATGAGAAAAAAAAAATCAATAAAACCCCCAAGGATTTTACGTGGCACTACATTATTCTCTGTCAGTGATGGGGTTCCCATGTCTAGGAGCAAGTGAGGTCATGGTAAAGCTACCCTGGGTTCCCCACCCATCTGCTTTGTGCCTGTGGTGCAGGGAGATTTGCAGCCTGTCAGACAGCCTGACGTAATTCCATGTCTGACCTAAATTTTCATGACATACCTGCAAAAAAGTATATAAAAATTATCCATACAGTTTCATTAGTAAATAACAAAGGTATCTTAGAGATAAGCCATTAAATGGGGGAGACAGGCTATTTGTACAAATCTCACAGTTATAAATCTTACTGGATAATAATTTACAATAGCAGTAACCAGGGGACCAAAAATATGAACGTTGCCAAGTGGAAAACGGATCTTAAAGACAGTGATAAATAAGCAGATGCCACAAAGGGAGGCTGCAAAGGTTTAAATGAAATATCTATATGCTTGTGAAAAAATAGGAGGAATTACTCAGAGAACAGAGGGGTTCTGTCTGGTTTGCCATATGTAATACCTGTAAAATGGAAAACTGTACAACAAGAAACAAATTACTGGCAAATAAATACATTGTTCTAACTAAATTACCGAATGACTGTCCTTAGTGTTACATAGCTGTGTCCTGCCAGGTGCTGAGTAATCCTCAGTTTCTGCCACAGGAGGAAGGGCAGAGATTTCAGCACCAGGCAGAAGACAGACATCAGTTGTCTCACAGAGGATAATTCAGGCTAATGATATGGGAAGAATATTCACAGCAGTCAGTATTGCTCCAGCTTAGATCCCATCAATGCCAACTTCAAAATGATCCTGCTCCAGGAACTCTTGCTGTCAGCATCTTCTCTTGTAGGGACGTTTGTTTCACTGCTGATCAAGGGACATCTAGGACCTCCCGAGTCAGTGGGTAACAAGGAAAATTACATAAAAGAAATATATTAACTACCACCTAGGACTTAAGAAAAGCTTTCAAGATACTGGCAGCTACAGAAACGGCTTAAAACCAAATATGCAGCTCAGGAACTGAGAAGCCACCTTGGAGGAAACTCAAGGGGCAGCTATGAACACCTGAGTGGCCAAGTTGACCCAAGTTTGTGCCTGAGCTACCTGACACAGTAAAGCTTAACTACAACAATGGACAGTAAACCAGAGATTCAGCCATGCCTTCAAGGCTTATTCAGCATGACAACAGCCACAATGATCATATTCTGATACAGAAACTACCTCTGCATGTCTGCTATGCTGACCATGCTCTGGTCTTCAAATAAATCTTCCTACATTATGTACAAGGCCAGATCTCCACAGGTAGGACAGTCAAAAAGTTACACTCTAAAAGCTGAAGATGAATCTCCATCTCACTGCCAAGGTGTTCTGCAGGTTGCTCACAGCTCCACTGCCTGTCCTGCAGAGGATTGTGCTGTACCTACAGGCACAGCCACACTCCTGCTCATCACCAATCCACATTCTGGTAGAGAACTGCATAGATAGCAAAGATTCACAAACCCAAACTTTTCCCTACAGGTCAAAGAGCTGTGCAAGCTATTTCTAGGTTTCATTTACCTCTTGCTGATAGATTAAAGAATGCTGTTGCTGCCATTTCCTCCTTCTATTCACACTATAAGGCTATGTTACCATCCTACACAAAAAGGTCAGCACATCCACACAGGGACTTTTTTCTTAAGAAGAAAGACCGTAGGAATTACCTTAAGAAAAGCACTCTTGAAATCCCTAAACATTAGGAACTTCTAGAATGAGCTAAATGTCCAGTTCCAATTCAGCCCCTTCACAAGCAAGAATTGCAACACATTTTTAGTTATATGAGCACGTACTGTTACTGTACAAAACTCCTGCTCCTTTCAGGTTTAGGGATGAACAAGAAACCATTTACAAAAAGCTACAAGACCAGAAACAGCAGCACTGACCTATGGCCCTGAAATTCTGGGTTCTCTTCCCAGCTACCAAAACCCTCCAGCACGAATGGGGCCAAGACTTGCCCACAGGACAGCTGCACAGCAACAACACCATCAGCCCTCACTGCCGGGATTCTTCACAAGAATTTATTGGCAACCTTGCAGCACTTCTGCCATTTCTTGCAGGCAGAAAGCAGATCTGCTTTCAGCCAGATCACAGACAATAAATACCGTGAAGTGGGGAGAAAAAGGTGTAAGAGACCACCCACACTTGGAGAGTTTTCAGTCTGCAGGAAACAAAACACTCAAGTATACTACAGACAGAAAGTAGCTCCCAGCAGTAGTGACCTTATCCACCAGAAAAGTGAACTAGATTTTTATTCAAACCCAGAAAATCCATAATGAAGTGTCAGAAGAGAGAAGTGAGCCTAAAGTACAGAAAGGCCAGGATTAAATGGAGATTTTTTAGATTTTTTTGTTTCCTGGAAGAAGAAAACATATCCCTGAACTTTGCAAGAATTTTGTGCTGACATAATGCACTTTATAAGCTCCTCTGTGCTAACCCCATTTTTATTCCTGTGCAAAAAAAAAAAAAAAAAAAGGTGTGTGAGAAGAAATAAACAGAACTGGTTAAAGGTTTTATAGTGAACATAAGCTTAATACAAAGATATAGAATCAGCATGCTATGTGAAAAAAAAAGGTTGAATAAAAAATGTATCATGTAAAATGTTTCAGTTCATTTTAACATGAGAAAAATCATTGCCATATTCCAATGAAGTTATGCATTCCCACTTGCCAATTCCTCTTTAATTGAAGATTCTTCTCTCCACGAGTTCTGCTCAAATAATTTTTCCCTGCTTCCTCTCCTTGCCTTCTGCAGCACAGCTGTACCCTTCCCTTCTTAGAAGCATAACCTTTACTTGATTCTTGCTTCCCCTTTTCAGCCTCCCCAGAGAGCCTGACTTTCATCACATCACCCAGTCAAATTCCTGATAACTTTCCAAACAGGCAAAAAAATTCATGTGAACAAACTAGAGTGAAAGACAGTGTTAGCAAACTCTACTGATACTCTTGTGCAAGTATTGGAATATTTTAACATGGAACAAAGTTTCACAGGTTGCTCATTATGCTCCTGAGCCAGAGCCTGCACTTCAGCAAGCTCCTTTTTGTGTAGCTGTAGAAATGTTCGTGTCAAAATGTTTCATTCCTCACCCAGGCAGGGACATGTACCACATGTTAAGTCATCTCCTAAAAGTTAAGGAAGGAATCCAATCTGAGCTACTCACGATCAAAACAAAATGCATGAAAACTATTTATAACTAGATTGGAAGTAAAGCATGTGTTTGACAGAAAAATGTGATTTGCTCCTCAGCACTCCATGAAGAGACCGAGAGACACCATTTATTCTGAATTACTGGTTAATAGCTGTGCTCTCAGGCTAAGGAGTAACCCTGTGCAGCCATACAAGCGTCTCCCAAGAGGAGCTCAACCATTTGTGTCTCCTTTAATTACCTTGGGCTGTGTCACTAAGGTCAGCACCCGGCTCTTCCACATTTTACCAGAGTGCAAATGTCTGGACTGCTGAGTGAGGAAGCCGAGTGTGGATGGGGCAGGTGGCAGCCTGGAAGGCAGACGGCAGCACATGGTGCTGCAGGGTGAGGGATGCACAGCATCCTTTGCTTCTGAGCAGCCTGGCACCAGCACACACAGGCAATGTGGGGCACAGCGAGGTTTGGCTGGGAAATGCTGATGTCTTACCTCTTTTTCATTCCTGGGCTATTTCATTGTTAACT
The DNA here is from genome assembly GCF_052056855.1 of Sturnus vulgaris. Classification (NCBI taxonomy): domain Eukaryota; kingdom Metazoa; phylum Chordata; class Aves; order Passeriformes; family Sturnidae; genus Sturnus; species Sturnus vulgaris. Next base: position 34,942,540 of record NC_142249.1, read on the forward strand.
TTAAATCTTGACATGGTGACACTAAAGCCTTCCAAGTCAGGGACTTGGAGTTTTACCTCCTTTACCTGTTACTGCTGGTAAAATCATCAAATGTCTCAACAGAATGGCAGGAGCAACTTCATGAAAATACTTCTCAGAGAAGTACTCAGTGATTTCTCCTCGTAAGGGTCAAGCATTTCAGTAACTCAATCAGATTTCTCATTCCAAAACTCTCCATCTCCCTGTCTTTATCTTGGTGTATGAATTTTTTGGTAATTTTTTGTCCCCCAGATCCTGCTGAGGATGGGGAGCAGGAGCAAAGCTGACCCAAGGCTGAGGTCAGCCTACCACATCAGAGCATTTTCTTTTTTAACTTGTTAATTTACCTTTCACATAAAAAAATCATACCATCATAATTAATAATTGTATCTATGTGTTAAAGAAAAACGCGGCTGTGTGTCAAGATTTAAAACCAAAGATGACTGCAAGTGAAGAATTAGAGGTGTGGGGTACACACACACACACCATGTGGGTTGTACAGGGCATTGCTATCCATCAGGGACAGCCCAACACTTCCATCAGGAACTGCTCCCTCCTCTTGTTTAGCTTATCCTTGGTCTTATGAAAAGCAACTCTTCAGAACAGCAAGATATAACCTGACTGATTAGTTCGAATATCAAAAATGTTCTAAGAGGAGCACACATGCAATCTCATCATTAAGGTTATATTATAAGTAGGGGAAAGAGCTACTGATAAGTAGAAATAAGAATCCTCTAGTCCTAAATTTGTTTTTTGTTTCCCCTGTGCATGGTAGGAAAGGGTTTACTATGGTGCTGCTAATTATGTAAACATGTGACCAATATTTTGTCAAAAAAAGTTTTCATGAGAATATTTAGCACAGGCTTAATGTTGCCCAAAATTGGGCTAATAACCTTCACATTAAATTTTTAACAACTACTTTAAAGCATTTGCTAAAGAGGGTCACAATTTCTGTGTAATTAATATTGATTTCAAACAGATACTTTGCAATGAATTTAAATGATGGGAAGAAAAGATTAAAATATTTTTTGGTTTAGAGTTTGAAGTACCATTAAGTCATTGCTAACCCAAACTGAGTCATTATGTATTTATTTTTAATGCATTTTCTGATGCTGTGCCTCTGATACCTTGCCATAAAAGTCATAATTTAACAGACTCATAGCCTGGTTTACAACACAACATCCCACGAGCCAGAGAGAATGCAGCCACAGAATAGACAACAATGACAACTGAATGAAGCAAACAAACAGCAGCTACTAGAAGCACACTAAAATTAGTTTTTCTAGCAAGTCAATGCCCAATACTCTTATGAATAAATGCACACATTCAAAATATTCAAGCCCACTATTTTATGACCATTGTATGCCCTTTTGAAAGACTGCTGCAGGCAAGAGCCATAGAACAGCCTGGGACAAGAGATGAGAGAGGGATGATGAAGCAGTTCCATTTTTCAAAAATTAATTATGAAATATTAATTGAAAGAGAAACTGGAATTTGCAACTTGGTCTCCCAGTTGGTTTAACACAGTAACTCATTCTTCCTAATGCAATGAATATTTAATTCTCCCAACAAAATGCCTGGTGATCAAAAAGTATTTGTTCAAGTGTCACAAAATACACCTGAGCCCCAGCTGCTCATGGCCCAAGCAGTTGGGGAAGTACAAATGTTCTCTGTGTTACAGGTATTTTGTGAGAATTTGTGTTTGGGCCTTGCAAATCAAACAGATCAAGGAGTCCAAGGTGGTTTGCACTCATGTCTCACACAAAAGGTGGGTGGAATCTCTTTGGTGAGATTTTCACCTCTCTCCAGAGGCAGGTGGACCTGCTTGTGCCCCTCCTGCAAAGCCCAGTGCTCTCCCCACAAACTCCTCAGGTGCAACCTGGTCCCAAATCCAGCACACAGGATATTACAGTCCCCTATCTGAACGTATTTCACTCACAAATGGCAGGAAAGAAACGTGATTAAAAACCAGAGAGCATATATCATTTTTTATTTCAGCATGGATTGCACTGGGTACTGTATTTTTGTTCAAATTAAAATGAGTCAAACTTCAGTGTCCTTTGTTTGCTACTCATCGATCCCTGTTAAACCAAATGTTTCTCATTCTGTAATCAATACTTCTCTGCAAAAATAAACCCAGGCACTGACAAACAACTTTGCAGAACATTGCAGCATTCCTTGTAGTGGACTTAGTCATCATGAAAAAAACATTCCCCCATAGAATGGGGAGAAAAGAAGTGCACTTCTTATTGTGCTTATTACAATTTTTACAGGCTGCTTACAGCTGAATCATTTTAGTGAAGAAAGATTTATTAAATTAACCATCTATTGAAAGCAGGGCTTTCCAACAGTGACAATTAATATGCCTTTGTCCCTGGTACCTTTTCCAGCTACACTGGGAACACTGACAAATACACTTAAACACCCAAAGCCTTCCCAGGGATGAAGTTACAGGTGTATTTAAAGCACAGAGAAGCACGGAAGCAAAACAGCAATAACATAAACACTTGGAGGGTTCATGGAGGGAGGGAGAGATAGCTTTGCTTTCAAATCTTTTCAAAATAAGAAAGTCAATGGTGAGGTTGTGTGGCTGCTTTGCCTTAAAAACTAATTTTTCATTTCACCTTTCACCTGACAGACTTGTACTACAGAGGCTAAGGAAGAAATTTCCTTGGTTTATATTAAGCCTTGACTTTTTTTCCCCAATTATTTTATGATGTAACCATTTTCCTTAAACTTATTCCTGCTACAGCTTTGCAACAGTAAGATATTAATAGTATAAAAAGCAGTATCCTAATTTTAGGCTGGTATCTTCTAGCTTCATATCAGTAAGAAAAAATGATGGTTCTTGAGAACAGCATCCTGCTCCCAAAATGACAAGTTGCCCAAAAAAACAGAGGAAAATCTAATTGACACTAAATATCTTGTTTTAGAATTTTCTAAAAATGCCTTGAAACCAGTTAAAATTAAATAATTTGAAGCAAATCATTCATTTTCCACTATGAAATTTCTATATGCTAGCACATCTGTTTCTTTGGCTTCACCCCAGACGAGCACACGTATCCCATGACTTTCAGATGTAAACCTCAAGCTTTTCTTGCCTCTGAGACGAATAACAAAACAGGAAATGCTCATTATTATTATTATTAGTGATATTTTGGTGACAGTAATTTACACACTTCATATTGCTGGGTGATAACACTGCTCCAGAGCCATTCAAGGAAATTAGAAACCGTTTCTTGGTGTAGTTACTCCTTCTGAACAAAATAAGATGCTGGCTTTCATTGTGCACTAGCTCAAAATTGCCACCATGTGGAAGGACAGCAACTTAATTTAGCATTATTTATACTGCATTGATATGGTTTTAATTGCATCTGTGTGACAGAATAACTGCTGTGCTGAAGCTCCTTTATCATTGCAAGCCTACAATTAATCTGAATTAGGCAGGCTATTACACCAGCAGTACTGTATACATAGTTGGAGTTGTGATAACATTTATTTTACAAGGGAAAAAAATTAAATAACTCATAAAACCTTTTGGCTTAGAGCTGGATAGTGAGCACCATTGTCTGCCCATCCTCCCCAAGAGCTGTGGTGAGCAGCCAGTGCTCCAAAAGCTGACTGCCCAGCTTCTGTGAAACACTCAATGACAGGCCACAAAAAAAAACCACTCACCTTGGTAAAGGAAATTAAATAGCAAAAAATCCCCATCATATTCTTCCAGAAATGAACAGACTGAAGTGAACTCTGTGGAAATTTTTCATCACCTGTCCTGGGGACACAGCTGCAGACACAGAGCCCCTGGCAGGCTTTGTACAGGTGGGACACCTGCATCCCATCAGCATCATCCTCTCAGCTTCCTAAAGCTCATCTCTGAGTCACATCTGCAGAGTTGAATGTCGGCAAATTTTGAAAATCTTGTCTCCCTAATAAAACTGTTGTTATTTATTCACTCACAATTAATAGAACAGTTTTGACTAATTGCTTCAGTTCTTAGCATAATTCCTTTCTCCATTTTAAACATTATTTTCTTATAGTTGGACAGGTGTAGAGAGAATACTGTTAGTGAACCTGAATATGCCACATAGTCAGATCATGATTTTTTTTTAATTAGTAATCTTTAAATAATACCACTTTTAAAAATGAATTTTCAAATGTAATTGAGCTCCTAATAGCTTCTAGAGACATCAATTAAAGAAATCTCATTTCTCTAAATTAAACATAATTAAATGTTTTTCAAGTTCAAATAAAAACTTGCAAATTGTATTAAGATAGATATAATCCATATGGATACCTAGTATTCAAAAGAGTGAAGTAAAAAACGCTGTCAATTCCAAAATTAGAAACAGTGGCACTGCTAAGTAATACAAGGAAAAATAATCCCTGAAACATCTTAGATTACAATGAGGGATTATAATTTCAAGCCCTTTGCTACATATTTTTTTGGGTAAGGTGACTTGCATCACATCAAGATTTCTAACGAGGCATAAAGCTGTTTGTTTAGTTTCTTGAACCAGGTATACACAATATCTTATTAGACACCAAGTTTTATAGCCAAGGTAACTTGTTTACAAAGAGCTTTCTCCAATTCTGCTGCAAACAAGCAAAAAAATCCCCAGTCTGTGTTTCCCACTTGTTTGATTCCAGAAGTTTTACAATAATGGTGTTTGAACCATAAAACAACACAAAAGAGTGTGTGCAGAGAACATCTTGCAAGAGCCAACCCACCTGGGCCAGTAAAGTGTCAGTTGTTTGATTCTCCTACAATTTGCTATCAGATCTGCAATTCCCAAACATTTCCTGAAGGGATAGCACCATAGCAATGCAGAAAACAGAAGGTAAAATGTTGTCTGGCAAAACAAAAGCTCCAGCTCACAGAAATAGAACTGAGGTTTTGGAACTCGAGTTTATCATAAGAACTAAATTAAATCTGTGAATGAATAAAACCAGAACCAAAACATTAATTATATAACACAGGTACAGCCTGCATTTGCATGTCAAAATGCTCACAGTCTGAGAGGTCAGAGCTGAATGTTCTACTGATGACAGACTGCAAGCTTCTCAGCCACTTTCTATTGGATTTAACTGAACAAACAAACCATGGAACAAACGCCCTACTCACAAAGATAAGAAATAAATGAACCCAAAGATAAGAAATAAATGATCCAAGAAGGATCCAGGTTCAATAATATGCCTATTTTCATGGGATAGTGTCTATATTTGGCAAGCAGAAACTCCCTCTTGGGTCTTGCAGCAAGGGCCAGAAGATTTGTGTGAAGTTCTCTCAAGTGCATTACAAGCTCTCTGGACTTTTTGTGACCTACAGCTACAGCTGTGCTCTGTGTAGGTGCTCGAGATGAGCCTTAGGCCACATGGTTTAGGGTAATTTCCATATTTTCACTTGCTGAGATTACCTTTAATTTTTGATGTGGCATTGGTTTCTTCTATAGCTAAGTAGTAGGTATTTGCTGTCAGTTTGGATGAAATTTCAGCCTAGACATAGACTTGAGGAGGAAAGAGTGAAGAGAATCCTTGAGGTCTGAAAACCAGGCTTTACCACAGCTAAGAAAGATTTACAAAGTGTTTTTTAAATGTCAGGTATTTTCCAGGTCCTGTCTTCATTGTTCAGAGTGTCTATAGAAAATAATTCCATGAACTGTGGCAAACAGTGGTCAGCTCAGACTCAGATTTATTTAAATTCCTTTTAACCAGGTAATAATATTTTGATAAGCTACTATGTAAACATAATCACAGAACAGTATTTTTTGCATACTTGCAAATGGCTGTGAAGGCCATACAGCATAGGGGGAGAGAAGTGAATGGAATTCATGGTGAATTCATAGTGAAGTCATGCTGGACTTTGATTTCTCAAACATTGATGCCTGTCCATTTAAAAGAACTTGTTACAGTGAAATAGGGCACAGCAGAAATAAAACACAATTTGAGAAAGGGCAGAAGAGAAGGGACAGGTAAAAAAGTCAATGAGAGGTGATGTGCCACTCATGCTACACTTGTACACCTGGTATGGATTTTAACCTATGGAATCCACATGAAGCAATGCAGTATTTACTGCTACACTCCCTGAAGTGTGCAGGGAAGGGGGACACAGTAACAAGGAGGGCCCAGCCCCACCAGGTTTCCTCTGGATCCAGCTGTGCTGGTCGCTGCTCCAATCTGATCCCTCCTGATCAGCAGCTGGAGGTCACCAGCAGAGAATTGCCTTCGGGTCAGCACAGGAACAAGGCAAGGCTTAACTGAGCCCCCAGCAGGGCTTTGAAGTAACCTGGCGGGTGGAGCAATGAAGCAGAAGATGGAGCAGCAGCACAATCCCAGCCCACTCAGCTGGGGTGACAGTAACCCCCAGCGGGGACACAGCCACATCCTAAATGCCTCCTGCTTATCTGCAGTGCCTGTGTGCCTGCCTCCTCTGTCACTGACCAACGTGGCCTTCAGATGATAGAAATGGCTTCTTTTCTAAAGGGCTGAATGCTCACTGAACAAATGGGCACAGAGCTGAATCAAGCGTTTCCAGCTCAGATCTGTGTTAGTGAGATAGGAGTTAAGGCAGCAGGATAAACACAGGATAAGCACCAGCAAAAAACACACTTCTGAGAGTTTTATTTGGCTTTAATGGATTGGTCAGTGGAACTCTGCTGCTCCAGGGAGCTCTGGGATTTACTCACAGGCTAGGAGAGTATGTGGTTTTTTGCCCTGATGCTGGGGAGTGTTAGGGCTTCTTCACTTTCTGCACTTCTCATAAATGTGTTTGTATTTTCTGCTAGTAAATAGGATGTCAAGGAGTTAATTTAAATATATCTAATGTTAAAGAAAATTTATGAGGCTGAGAGAAGTAGAACTTAATCATGCCAGCCATGAGTTGTGGCTCAGAACTGTCTGCAGTGCCATCAGACCCCCACAGATCTGGGATATACCAATATTTTCATTTTCACACACACTCTATTTGCCTTTCTCAGTTGACACATTCAACACCTCTGGCATCACCACTTTGCTGCTACCTTTCCATACAGCATTTTTTTCCTCAGGCTCTTTACAGCATTCCTCATGAACATGTCAGATCTTATTACAATTTTTCTGCGTCCACTTGTAGAGTCCATTTATGGTTGGTAAGTAACTGCAAAAAAAGGTGCCTTATTTACTCAGCTGTTCCTTGTATGGATTCCAGAGTCCTACTGCTTTAGTTTTGTGACAAATGTGTCTGTTTTCCATATTTACCCTCTAGCACTGCAGGCACTGCCATAGGCAGTAGGGAAATGCTATGGTTTTTCTGTTAGCTGGCACATCTTCTATGGTATTTTTAACAGAGCTGTCACTACAAAATCCTTTATTAGTGCTGACAACACACACAGTCACAAGAACTGACTCAAATTTCAGGGGCCAGCCTGAGTTTGAAAGTCTAGTACCTGGCAGAACATGAAGAAATCAAATAATTTTTCATGCAGTTTTTAATTCATTCACTGGTCAAAATGAAATAACTAAAAGACTTTGTCTCCAGAATCAGATATAAAAACTCTGACACTTTTCTGGTCTTCATTACCACGTTAATCTTTTTACACAGGATATATCTGTTTTATTGGATTTAACCCTAGTTTATCCTCATCTATTAATTGCATGTAGTTACATACGCATCTCATTTAAGACATAAAAAACAATCTTTTTTCAACTTAATAGTGCATGTTGACAATTTTAAGTGTTAGCTTGATACTCCTGAAGAGAAAAAGTAAATATGTTTCCTTTCCTACAGAAAAAACTAACTACTAGAACCAAATAGTGCAGCTCTACCCTCGTCTGCCAATTCCACCTTCAGCACTTAGTTGAAAAAAATCAGCAGTTATTTGACTGAGCAGAAGTTCTGCTCCTGGACAATAAAACACATAATCACATAATTAAAACTCAGGACCTTCCATGAACATTTTCTGCCATGTAGAGCACTAAAACAGGAGTCAGGAGAGTAATTCTGAATTTTTAAGTACTTTTTAGCCAGCACACTAAATTTTCAGTTAATTTCCACACATATCTCCCTTATCTTTCACTGGGTCAGAAACTTTAAAAGCAGGAGAGTGACCCCTTTTCCCTGAATCAGGGCAGCTCAGTGAGGCTTCCTGAATCCCAGCCATGCCAGTTTGGGTACAGCCCCCTAGGCACAAGGAGTATGAAGAGTGGGTTAGCAAATTCTTTGCAATTATATAATCTTTACGTTTTGGCAAGAAATAAATTCTGCTGCACATTTGCAGAACAGGAGATTTGCTCTTCCCCAGTGCTTCTGGAGACTCCTGCAATATATTACTGAAACAAACAGCTCCTGTCACTCACTCAAGCCATCAAGTTTGACAACAAATTCAATATAGGAGAATTATGAACAAACTTGTCTAAATGGGGCTGAGAACCACCCACACTGCAAATGACCAGGCAAGCAGAGCTGGGTTCCTGGAATCAGGTGCACAAGGGTTTGGTTCAGCTTCAGCTGCTGTGCATTTATGGGGACCAATGCCACAGAGTACTGCTGCTCCTGCTCCTGCCCAGGCAGAGCTGTAAGCCAGCAGCTACACGGAGAGAGCAAAACTAAGAAAAGTTTCTCCTTCCTGTCTCTACACATTAAACACATTTCCAGAGCTGGTATTCTTGTTTCTTGCAGTTCACAAGAGTATTTCTGCTCACCTGCTCATGTTCCTTCTCAAGTTCTTCCTTCTGATGTGTGTTAAATCACATGCAGTCTTCACACCTTGACTTCCACTTATCTCCTCCCACCTAATTGTGAACAGGTTTCCCTTATGCACTGATGGAAGATACAGGCACTGGAAGCCTATTAGACTATGAGAGCTGACAACTCTCAAGGTCTAGCTCTAGTATGAAATTAATTTTCAATTTCTCACTTAGTACATGTATTTTCTGACGACATCTGCTACATCACAAGTTTTCCCTTTTGAGGTGGTTAATTATGAATGACATCAGGAAGTAGCACATAACTTAAGATTTCCAACAAGCACCTGGAAATTCTGACCAGTTCCTCTAGAGACATCCATGGAAAAAGTTTCTTATATAGAAAACTGTGCCAGCCACTGCCACAGGGCACTTTTTAATACTTACCACCAGGAGCAGGATGTTCCCAAGAGATAATGATTTTTCCCCAACACCCAGAAAGTATTTCTAAATAAGCAATGTCACCATGGATGCCAATCACAAATGTGCATCATAAAGATGTAATTACACAATTACAGTTGTGTGAACAGCACACACTGAGCCAAATCTCCTCTCACTATTCATTCCAAGCCCCTGGGCTGTGACTGTTCATGGCACACCAGCACTCCAGGATCCAGGCATCAATCAGCACTATTTAGAAGACCCTGCCTCTTCCCCAAAGAGTTCCCTACCTACACAGGCAAACAGACGAACAGCAGAAGACTCAGAAAAAAGCTTGTTTTGCAAATTAGCTATTTAGATCAGAAACTAAATCTTTTCCAAGATTATAAAGGATTTAGGTGGCAAAGGTAATTACAGGCCTTGTAGGACACCAAAGTTAAAGAACATGACCATTAATGAATGTAGTGAAGAGAGGTTTTAAGCACTTGGTTATTTACAGCCACACAGCAAGGTGCTACACGGAAGGCACAACTTTTCCATGTAGTTTGGAGAAGGAAGAAAAAACACTTCACAGCCAGGTAAGGCCCTGTACCAGGCCTGGCACTTTCATTAATTTGCAGACTAACTACAGAGTGCATCATGCCAAGCGGTATGGAAATAACACAATCCAAACATCACAGTCATTCCCACAGTCTAGACAGTCTCCTCTTGCAGGACATGCAAGCAAGTCTGATCACCAGTTCCAGACTTGGAAAACTGTGTCATGAGATCTTCATTATGAAAGATCCCGTAGAATATCAAAAGATGCCTTATCACAATGCAATGGACACGGAGCCAAAACAAACACAAAGTATGTAAAAGCAAATTCCTGACAAAGCAAAAACTGAATTAAAGTGTATGAGAACTGGAGTTGGGAGGGAAAGGACACCAAGAATCACAGTTGCCCAAATTATATGAATCTGTACAAAGCTAAATAGGTTTAGTACAGGAAGACATTACTTCCTTATCACGTTTTAATATTTCTTTTAAATCTTAGAGAGAAGTTGCAGAGAGACGAGATTATGCTCTGCCAAGAGAAAAACAACAAAAAAGCTCATGGGATTTAATGGCACAAAGAATACTGTCCAAAACATAAAGTCCAAATCTTTTTCTGAAGGGCTGTAAATAGTTTTCCTGTCTATCTGCAAAGTGTTCAGTGGTCAGAAACGGGCCAAGAGTTTTTCCCAGTTTCTGCTGCCTCTTTTATTCACCCTCAATAGCTTATTTTCTATATACCTATGTCGTGTCACTGCCCAGGGGGAGCTGACAAGCCAGCAGAACCTTACCCTGCTCTCTTGGTGCTGTGGAGCAGTTATGGGTCAGGGCTCCATGGGCTGGATGCTGAACAAAGCCTTGTTGCAGTAAGGAGTTTGTACTCTCACATGCAATTTAAAGCACTGCTTGAACTGACTCATTCCAAGGGTCAGCACTGACTTCACAGAACAAGCTCCAAGAACACTGCATGAATTCAAATAAAAATTAATAAAAGCAGCACAACTGAGCAACCCTTGGTATACAAATTTTGTCCTTCCTTATACAGGCACTTTCTCTCCCTGCTGGTAACCTTTTCTGCCCCATTCACGGAAAAAAAAATCAAAACCTCTAATTAAAAAAAAAAAAAACGAAACTAAAAGAAGTCTTAAGAAGATAAATTAATGGATATTTCTCTGTTCCCAAAATTAACAGTGGAAACACACCTTTTATAGAAGCAACTGCTGGTATTATAAATTCTACTGTAATAGTTTAACTACTGGCCACCAAAAAATAAATCAAACAAACCAAGCCCAACAAAAATCTAGCAACTTCTTTTACTTCTTGTAACACACTAATTTCCCCAGGTACTTCAAGAACAAAGTTGCAACACCAAGTATACCACAGCAGTTTCACTACTATTAATCTGTATAAATTTACCTTCCTAGTTTGCATAAAATTAAAACTTTTGGCCCAGTGCACACATTCACCTTTCCTCTTCCTCATCCTTAGATGTTGTGATGAATTCAGTCCTACCTGACATCCCTTTTTTGCATGAGCTAAAACCAGACCAGAAGTGTTCTGCCTTTTCAGCCTGCAGATTGGTGGCCCTATTCAGGTCACCCTTGCAAAAATATTAATCCAGCAAGTGTGTGGCTTACTCGAGTCAACTCCTGCCATTGCCTGGAGGAGCTCAGGATTGCAGAGCTTAACCTTTGATATGAAAATGTCTGCAATTCACTGTTATTAGTGCATGGGTGCATCACTCCCATTAGGCAGTGAGGTATTGCCTAGAGCAGGTTCCATCTGCTCCCAGTCATAAAGCAGGATTTGCTTCACTCTGGAGCCAAGTGCCACTCCAATATTCCATACACCCATGGATGCTATGAGACTGCCTGTGCCCTTTCTGTGCTGGCACATCCCCTGCCTTTGTTATCTAAAAATGGCAATTTCTACTGGAGGGCAGTTTAGCCAATATGACATGCTTTCTACAGATTGCCTATGTTTTACTTTCAGACCTTATATAAATGCATTTTGATGTTGTTTTTTTTCCCCCGTGTTCAGTGATTTTTACATAATTCTGTTTGACTTCTTCGTCTTTACGTTGACTAAATACTTGCTGAAGAGAGAGAGAGACCACTTCGGTGAGTTCCAGCTGAATGGAAAAAGCTTATTTCTGCTCCTCTGGATACAGCGCTGGTCTTTCCGTGCCGGTGGTCACGGCAGAAGCCACCGAAGCAGCGGGTGGGCACCGCTGCCTTTGGAATGGCGAGGTCCAAGCGCAGTCCCGGAATTCCAGGGGCGCCTTTCCCGTGGCTGCAGCGCCCTCTCCTGGCGCACGGGGGAACGGGGAGCGCCCGGCCCCGACCCAGCCGCGGAATCCACGGGAATCGTTCCCCAGCCTGGAGCCGGGAGGATAAACTGGAACTCATTCACCGACCCAGAGACACCCGCGCCTTGAAGGGCGGCCGGCTCTGAGCAGAGGCAATCAGGCTGTCCTTGGAAAATGACTGCTGAGAGTGTCAGCAACTTAAATCGTAGAGAATACCTAAATTCATAATACCTTTAAAATACAGAATTTCCAAATATCCACGTATTTTCAAATTTGAAGCAAACCACGAAAGGTACCCAGGACATAAGGTTTTATCTTAAAGCCGCTGAAGATAAAACTGCAAAGTTGTGAATGAGGACATTTGGCCTAATGAAGTATGAAAAACTAATGAGGTCCAGGAGCATTAAACCAGGCTTGTAAAGAATTTCGATAATCATTATTGATGCTAAAGCAGCTACTAATGTCACTGAGTTTCCATGAGGGCTGTGTGATGAAGTTTCTGAGAAAAAGGAGCCAGATAGCAGGGCTATCTGTGCATAAATACACAGCTTCACAGAGAGGGCAGCACAAGGGTCAGATTGCTTCTTTCTGGCTTAGGATATTTAATATTCAATGAGAAATTTCAAAGCGGCTACTTTGCCTCTCTCTCTCTGCTACTTTCTAATTAAAGCACAGATAGATGCTTTCATAGAACGGAAGGACCCAGAAGGTGGGAAAGAACATTTAGCCTTGCGTATCTCATCTTTAACACTTCATTTATTACTAAATGTCCTCTATTTTTAAATGACCCGGGTGCTTCCGCAACAGCAGCCTTCCCCCCGGCCGGAGGGGACGGCAGGGATTCATCACACGGTGACAGCGAGCGCCTCTGCGCTGGTGGCAGGACATCGTGCTGCCATCTGTAACATCCTGGCCTGAGAGCAACCTCAGCATTCCCCTCCTCCCTAAAAACCTGGAACATAGTGCAGATGTTGGGAGCTGGGGCTGTGAGCACGCTGACCCTGCTGGCTGATTAATGGGGCAGCATTAATGTCAGCTGCGGTGCTGACCACAGGGCCAGGGGGTGCTGGCCTGACTCTCAGTGCCCTGGAAGAGCTGAGCACCAGGAGAGGTAAATGCAGCTCCCAGGAGAGGCACAATTTCCTACAATCACGGGCTGCCTCTCTACCTGCGCATTTTCAGCTTCCTGCAAGGAATGAAGAAAAAAAAAAATAAATTTTGCTTTCTGTCTTCATTTCACTCAGCTCAACAAAGCACCATCAAGCTGGGGTATGATCTCTTTATTCTCACCAAAAACTAGCACCCACGCTAAAAGCCTGAACTTGAGCAAAGAGCAAACAACTGAAACTACATAAAAACCACCTGGGAATTCGGGAAAGCTGAGAACACAGTCAAACTTTCAACTGACTTTAATGCAATTTCAGTCAAGACCTTTTCTGCACTTCAACACATCCATCTCCATGTGAACACTCCAGTTTGGCAGCGCTTGATGAGAAGAGGCAGATCTTTTCAAAGCTGATTACAATTTAGGTTTCAATCTGGAAACAAGAGTGCTTTGCACTTCCCGTGGTTTTTGAAGAGGCTGTTACATATATCTAAACTCTTACATTTAAGAAAGTTGTAACAAGCAGAAGTGACTGAGTTCCTTATAACAATGGGACATGTTACAGACTCTGCGAGGTTTTTTATGCCTTTTCTTTTTTATTTCTTCCACTCTTTATTTAAGAACTTGCAGTCTCCACTGTTTTACTGCAAAAACTGTTTGTAAAGCAAGAATTGTGCTGATCACATCAAAACTCATTAATATAACTTGTTTTTCCATTATTAGCACCATCTGAGCCTGTTGAAAGCCTTAACCAGGGCTTTAATTTTTCCACAGAGAGCTTTAAATTAATTAGTGGTTTACATGCTAACAAAGAATCTGATACATTCATAAATCAATCTAATGCAGAAGGATTACCAGAGGGTGGAAACCTATTCAGTGGGGACCTCACATTCACTTAACATGGTGTGTTTGGAACAAAAGGGTGCAGGTGTGGAATAGACGGGTACCAGGAAGAGCACATGATAATCACTTTGCATCACTTAAAGACGCAGCAGGACACATGGTAAACCAGAGCCCAGGGCCCACCCGAAGTGAAACCCATGTAGATATAAAAGGCAGTAGCATCCCACTTTAACCTTCACAGCTAAATTGCCAGAGTGGTACAATTTCTTTTATGTAGTTTACAGGCCACTGAACTAATGGGAAACAGAGTTGAACTAAAGGACTTGGGTGGAAAGAACAAACCAACAAAACTGTATGGCATAGATACAAATAAAGGTATCAAATAAAAAATGTAACTTTTTTCTGGGTTATCCAAGTTATCAAAACATAATGTAATTGTATATACTTTTGGTTCATTTTAGGCTTTTAAACTAGTTTCTGCTGAAACAACACTCTGCCACAAGAACTCTACTGTTACAGTGTGGCAACATTTTTCTCATATTTTTCCTAAGCTGGTACTGTTCACTGTTAAGAAAATTTCACAGAAATGAACACTTTTCCTGGTCATGTTTTGTGTCCAAAGGTGTAAATTCATGCACTTCAAAGATATAAAAAATACTTTGATGACTAACGTGGTTTTCAGTCCTCAGTATGTTTTGAAATAAACTTGTGATTTGCTTTGAAAGCTGCTTATTTTAATAATGGGATCTCTGTCGCTACAGACACCTGCACAATCCCCATCAAATGCAGTGAGGAGTGTACACAGATAAACTGATCATCTCCATTTCCTTTACAAAGAGTCATCCAAAGTAATTCTTGATGAATCAGAAGAGACATGACTAAGAAAATTGTGAACATGCATAGTATGAAATTAAAGACCATGAGTGACAGGAAGAGCCAAACAGCAATCCTGGTGCAGTGATGCTGGAACTTTCAAGGGGTGGATTGGCAGTAATTCCACATTTTGATAGTGAACAATCAATATTTACTGATGGTGGTTCTTAAAATGAAGAAACTTGAGTAATTGTCAGGTATTCAGCCTGAATTATTCAGTTCACAATTAAAGTAAATTTAAATCCACATAATCCAATATACGAGGTATCTGATTTTTCATACAAACATATGGAAAAAATATAAAATTACTTGTATGGTTTTGGTGGTAAATACTTATCTTGAAACGAAGTGTCTTCATCTTCTGTAGTACTTTCCAGTAAAAAAATCACTCAGGAAAACTAACTCTGGGACATATCAAAAGCCCAATTTTTGGGGGGAGCACTGTGGGTCCCACACACTGGTACCACACAGTACATACTGACTAATCTTCAGCCTTAGAAAAGCCTCCCCTTGTATAGATCCATTTCATCATCACTCACCAGATGTTTAGAGATGCACAGACCCATTTCTTGAGCAAGGACACCGTAGTGTAAGTAGCTTCTACAGCACATGCTCTGTGTTTTTCAGTCATTGGTTTTATGTACATGTCCACCTTGCAGTAGTTCCTGAGTGCTGACTGAACCTGAGTGGGAAGGACAGGGAAAAATCCCTGCACCTCGTCCTTCCCTGCTCTCTGACTGCTCACCCTTACAATGAGCGTGTTTTACACAAATGGGTCCCCTCCTACCCTCCTGACCTATCTGTGACAGAAAACCCAAACTTTTTTTTTTTTTTTTTTTTTTTAAAGAAACAGAAAACTCTAGTGGGTATTACACGAGGTCCCATCCTGGCAAAGGCTTGTGTGATGCCCTGCACAGTTCCCAGGATACAGGGCAGCTCCCTGTGCTCCCTGCCTTGCTTCACACCCCAAGAGATGCTCTCCACGAGACCGAGCGAGGCGCTGGAGGTGCCACTAAAGGTGCCATGTGCTGTCACCTGCGCCCTTCCCAAATGAAGGAGCTGGTTCCGTGAAAATCTTCACGCCAATCTAACCGGCACAACAAACAAAAAGAAAATGGGAGCGAGTAAAGGCGATTAGCTAATTAGTGCTTAAATAAAGCTGTGCAGGGAGGCCGCAGGGGTGCCATTGCTTTGATCCCGAGTCGCAGCCGGTGACAGCACAGCCGAGCCCTCGGGTGCCCTGGGGCTGGCTGGTGGCCGTGCCCAGCCTGCTGGCCCCGGGGGATGTCCATCACACCAAAGAGAGCAGCACATGGACTGGGCACCCTGCGGGCAGGCTGCTGGCAGCCAGCGCTGCTCGGGAGGGAGCCCCGCCGCTTGCCAAAGGCTTGCTTGCATCAGAACCGCTCGCCGAAATTTCCCTGAGTGTTTGTAAAGTGTTTGCTCCAAAGCCAGGGAGTGCAGCCGGCTCCTCGCCGCACGCCCTGGGAACTCACTGCACGACTTTCCTAATCCCCGACATCCCCTGGGCTCAAATACTCCAGCCCCTGGACCCTTGCTGCTCTCACACTGCTCGCAGCCCCGCAAGTTCATTAATGTTAATTAATGACTGCTGTGCTTCATATTAAAATCACCAGCTCTGGGCTCTGAGACACAAAGAACTTTCCATACATCAACTGCTTCAAAGCAATCGTCTCTACAGGCGCGCTCGCTCTCGGCTCTAGTTGCAGGATAATTGTGCATATTACCCCTCAGGGAAGAGGGGAAAAAACTACCCAGTATTTACCTTGGGGGAAGACTGCACCCCCGCAGAGCTACCTGTCAGCTCCTAATGGGTTACAGCACTTGGCCTCTCAACAAATTATACAGAATTACACCCTGGTTAGCAGAGAGAAGTGATCCACAAACCCAGAGTGAAAGGCATAAGAAGTGTTTGACAGGCAAGAGAAGAGACCACAACGTGGGTGCACATACCAAAAGCCTTACCAGCTTTAGAAGGTTAATCAGTATTGCTCATTTCATACAGTCTTGGATTATCCCACTAAGTATATTTTACACTCAATATATTATATTACTGCTATGCCTCCAAGGGAATGCTAGTTTAAAAAAAATAAAGGAAATATTTCAAATAGAGTAAATAGCTCTTCCCAGATTTTGACATTTATTTACACTGAAAAGTAAAATGCAATTGCAAATCCAATGCCTGATCTTTGCCATTCTTCCTCAGGCAAAATTCCTCCTGCAGGCAGCAGGAGTTTTATCTCAGTCACAGACTCTTGGATTGCAACTTTACCTGATAAAAGTTTGTTCCTCAGCTCCTCCAGGACTTCTGTGCCCTTTCTCACACATTACCCACAGGCCAGGCTTCACAACTGCTTAAACCCCATCTCAAAGTCTCCTTGTGGCCAACCCAGCCGTGCTGCAGACCCCAAGGGCAAGAACATGGGGGTGGTGTTGGGATGGGAGAGGCTCCCCCAGCTGAGCTGGGCACATCTGGGGCCGTGGTGAGAAGAATAAACCCAGAGCTGGTTTCTCCCATCTGTCACTTAGGTTCCTCCAAATCTCACCTCACTGTGTTAATCACTAAGGGTTTATAAATGGCATTCACTGGAGGCAGGTGGGATTTTAAGGGACCTGCATCACACAGTTCACAGAGCATCCCCTCCCCAGAGACCTTCTACAGCTGCTCCCCAGCAAGTTAAAAAAACTTGGGACCACCAAAGTCTCTCACAGCCAACTGTGCAACTCACTCAGATCAGTGCCACATCCACGTGTGTTCAAGGGGATACTTTGGGTTTTAAGGTTTTTGAATAATTGCTTTATCCCGTGGAAGCTTAAGACATTTTATCTGAAGATGGGGACAAACAAACTCCTTAACAGATGGGAACAGTTCCTCAGATATTAAGTAATTAAGCACACTCAGCACACGTTGGCTCCTAAAGAAAATTGTTTTGAAGAGATAAGTCTCACTCTATAAATTGAGGTTTGCGGTCAACCAAAAATCTGCCATTTCATCTTTTGCTCACAAGGCTAATCTCATGAATTGGTACATGAAAAATGAAGATACAAGGAGCATTACATGATTTACAAAATTATCAGATTGTAGGGTTTTTTTTAAAGCTTCCATGCTTGTGTTCTTTCATTTTTCTGTGGCTGGCTAAGGTTTAACAGGCAAGTAAACCTACTGCTTTCTCATCTGAAATTGCCTTTCTGTGCTTGCCTTGCTTCTTATTCCACTAAGGACCATGAGCAGAAAAATGAAGCAGCTTTTCTCTACCATAGCTTTTCCAAGGAAGCCAAGCCTTGAGTTTCCTCTCATTTATGAATACATCATTGGCAATCCTTTGGTGTGTCCAAGACAGCCTGGATGCTCTGGTGACCACCTTCAGCCAGACCACACGAGCCTGAGGCAGTGAGACAGGGACTGCAAAGCAGAGAGTGGGCACAGCTTACCATGGCTCCTTCGCTCTTACTCTGGGCAACTTCCCTCTGCAGCCGAGCCACACACAGCTTCTCCCTGAGGAAAGAAAAGCCTGTGAATAGCAGCTCATTCTCCCCTGGCTTCCCCATTGGGGCAGCATTCCTGCACATCTCTGGGGTAACCCCCAGCAGGCCCCCTCCCCTCCCCATGTTCCCCCGGAATATTTAGTGGCTGCATTATTGTTTCATTTTGTGGCAGTTTGACGGAGCTGTCAATAAATCAGCTGAATCCAAACATCATTTGCTTCATTCAAACAACAAAGCAGCTCATCATGCCGGTGATATGGAAACAGACTGTGCAAATCAGATTGTGTTATTTATTTTCCTATAGCTCTGCACATCGGCTTTATTCTGCACCATATTAACACATGCCAGAAGGCTGTTGCATCATCAATAAATATATGCATAAAATTGAAATTAAAACCAGCTATTCTATATATAAACATACTGTGATGCATTTTGCAACTACTGAATTATTAGATATTTTTTAAATTAGCCTTTTTTCACATAAGATCCTTACACAAATGTTTGGCTCAACTCAACTAATAATTAATTTGTTTAATTAAGGAATTGGCAACCACAACACATTTTCAAGTACACTGAAATGTTGTAAGAAAGGAATGAAAAGTAGTGATTAACATACATAGAAAAGGAAAGATAATTTCCCGTTGTATGGCTTGGGGAAACTCCATCCCCTAGAAACCTGCAAAGGTTCCAAGCCAGGACAAAAGTAAGACCCAGGCTCTGAAAATGCTCCTATCATTGACTGGGTCACTCTCATCCAGCATGGAAAAATAACTGCTCCATGGTATTTTATTCACAAACTTGCAGGATAAAAAAAGTAGCCTTTAAACCATTTCTCAGGAACCATTCCTCATGAGGAAAATCTGCACATGCCTGCCTAATTCCTGTGGAATGGCAGCACTCCTGTCACTCAGCACAGCTCAGTGTACGCCTGGATCAGTGCACCAGGCCCCCTCTCCATTTCAGCAGAAGTTGAGCAATTTAAGCTGAGTCTCTGTACTGGTCACCTGTCCCCACGTGCCCTCTGCACCCCTCAGCATTCCCAGCACAGCCAACAATTGTGGGTGTCAGATTAGCATTGCCAAAATCCTGATCTGTAAACAGGAATGATGCTGAAACCACTGAGTAGCAGCAAAAAGTTGAAGATGATACAGCCACAGCCCTGTAGAAATTGTGCTTGTGTTCTCCAGCATGGTATCAAGACCTTCTTTGGCACTTGTGCATTAGTCCATCATTGAGAGTCTTAACACAGGTGTCCTAAATGCATCTTGTAAAAGACATGTCCCACTCCCTCCCTTCCTTGCTCAGATACTATCACAGGCAAATTACAAAATTGGTTAATCCTATTTTAAGGATTTCGTTCATCTGCTGGAAATAGCCCCTCGCATTTTTGCACTGCTTCAGTGCCCTAATATGTTCTAGTGGAAAAAAGCAAGTATTCCCTTTGAGGAGGTTTTGACCTTTTAATTGCAAAACAAATGCCTAAAGATATTTTATGAGAAAATATGCGGGGGCTGGGGGGGAAATAAACAAACAAACTCCCTCACAAACCACTCCTCCATCCACTTCCTGCTAGTGGTCTGGAGAGATTTATTTAGCTATGCCTCCTACAACAGGAATACTCCTACTTCCTTCTCTCCATGTTAACTCCAGCACGGAATCAGTGGCATACTTCTGGGATTTTATCAGAATAAATTTCACTCAAGGTCCATTCACAAAAGGCTCCTCCAACAATGCCAGGTCTCCTCTGTCTGAGGATCCTGGCTGACATTCCCAAAGGATTTTCTTAGCAATTTTCTCAGTGAAGGGCAGCAAAGACTGGCATTCTCAAACTTTGTTTACAGGATTGCTTCTGTTAGGAACACAACCACTTTTCAATAGCAGAAAACGGAAAAGAAACCTGACTGTATCATGTAGGAGAAGGAAGAAAAGGTGCCATAATGGGTGCAGAAGAGCCATCTGTTCCAGCAGTGTCTACAAATAGTCAGCTTTGAGGCAAGCAAAGTTTGTGCTGGTTTCCTCCCTCCCACCTGCATTCCCCAGGTGAAGGAGCTGTGGACTCACAGCCAGACCGTGCAGCTGGTCACCTTCCTCTGGGCAGGGTGTGGGGCAGAATTTCAGTGGACCACAGGCATCCCTGAGACTGTTCCAGGGAGCTTTGTCAGGGATGCACTCAGCCCATGCCCACTGTGAGCCATTGCCCAGCAGCTCTGGACAAACACTCTGGTGTGAAGGGCAGGGAACCCGGTCACACTCCCTGTGTAAGCCAACAGCATTGAAAACTCATTTGCAGTGCTGGAAGTTTTCATATGAGATACATGACAGGAGAGAAACAAAGACCTTCATGTCCAAGGATGACCAAATAAACCCTCTGGTTATTATCCACCATCTCAGTCAGTTCTGATTAAGGTGGCACCTTCAGTGACTATTCTCAGTCCCCCTTTTTAACATGGTGTTACAATTGAATAAACATTTTACTGTGATTGAGCAGCAAAAATAATAATCTTTTAGCTGCTTTAGCCTTTCAGATGTTTCAAATGCAAAAAACATTTGACATGCATCTTCAAAGTTAATCTTGTTTTTTAATCTATGCTTTTAAATACGAAAAAAACAGTAGCATCACTTTGTTGCTATATGGTTTTATTTATTTTTAATCAAGCATGTTTCATCCCTATAGCATGATTAATTAACAAAGTTAATTAGCAACTACACCAACCTGCAAGGAAACAAAATCTTCACTAGGGATTTAAAAAATTAAAACATGTTCATTGAGAAGGTCTCATGTTCTCTTTTGAAAATCCTCCAAATGATAAAAGGTTTAAAAAAATGCTCTTTGGAAGCATAGTTTATGCTCTTAGGTTTGAATATTTGTATTGTAAGTGGCAAAATTCCCAGCCAAGGACTTTGCAAAGAAATAATTAACGAAGCCAAACAAGGATTCAATTATATCCTTTCCAGATGGAACCAAGCACACAAGTAGTCAGTGTGTGGATGGAAGAAAGATACATTTCAAATTTCAGTATCACTGGTAGATATTGCAGTAGCTTGTTCTAAAAAACAACAGTTTGAGGAAAGCCCATTTAGTCCAAGAAAAACATAAATGTGCTAAATAATTCTGCATATTCAGAACTCTCCTTAGACTAAAATTTCTCTTTCACTCTCTTTTCCCATCAGGTTTGACTCATTCAACTGCCAGACAAAAGAAACCCTGTATCAGGTGACAGTAACAGCTCAGGGCTCCAGCAAAGAAATGTGCTGCTCGAGCTGCTCCCCATGCACCAGGACAGAGGCAGGGAAGTCATTTCAGTCACAAGCCTCTACCCAGCCCCTAATTCGGGACAAATGCTGATGCTCTTCCTGATGTGGTAACACATCTCCTCAGATCAAGCACCACAACAAAAGCTACACTGGGTACATGAAAGGCTCCATTTTTCTCAGTTTTCTTTTTGTAATGCTACTGTACATTGATATAATAAACCCAAAAACTCTAGCAGTGTACTTCAGCTTCCTAAACTTTGATCTTCATTTTTATTTGGAAACCTGAGATTCAGAAACTGTCAGATAGAGGGCTTTGCATCTCCTCTAACAAAGAAAGATATTACTTAAATTACCTTCTGAATACAGTTACATTGTGCTGAAATATATCCATTTGTCAAGACCTAAGCTATACAGAATCAGGATGTATTTTCAGTGGTAAATAGTAATTTTACCGTTTTAATGATGAAAAGTAATTATATCTTTAACGAAGAACACAGTCAAGACTCAAAAATAATGGGAAATCTGTTAGAAATATCATCTGAAACTGAAGTTAATGCTTCAGCAAACCTTAAGCCCCATGATCCCTGGGGAGGAGAAGGGCTCCATGTACCCTAACACTGTCCTTTCCTGTCTTGATGAGCCCCACAACCTGCCAGCATGCATTGACAGCTCTTATGTTTTCAACAAGTGTGAACACTGATGAAGAGTCCACACTTTTGCTATTTGCTAAGTAAATTATTACTTCTCTCCACAACAAAATTCAAAAACAAAACAGGTATGAAGCTCCCAAGTTACTAATTCATTTCTCTATCTGCCTTTTTTTATTTACGAACAGGAACGTGTTTTCTTCATGTTTCATCCTCTCTTGGAATTTTTCACTCTGGAGTGATTTCACTTAGAAGCCATCAGTCCTGCACCACAAAGTGATGCCCACCTTTCCTTGTCATTTTATAACTTTCACTTTTTGAAAAGCCATAAAATCACCAGTGACAAAATCAAGCTTTGAAAATACAATGAACATTTGTTTCATTATTGGTGGCTGTGGCCAAGCAGACTGGCCAAGCTATATTTGAGAGTCCTTCCTTTCCTTCTGGAGACTATTTTGTAGCAGAGAAACCCCAACCAAGTTTCCACTCTGTATATTGCTGTGAGATTCAGAAGGTGAGTAAATACTCTGTTCTCCTGGGGAAGAAGCAAACAGAAAACTGACATAGAACCTGAATTTGCAAGGACTATGCCTACCACATACCAAAATTATTTCTCCTTAACATCTTTCCCCTTTATATCATTACTTCCATCCACAGCATTGTTCTTCCAAAGAACCAGAAAAAAACACAACTAAACCCCATCAAACATGGATTAAACACAGCACGATGCTAACAGCTGACCCGGGGCAGGGTGCTAGTTTGTGCAAGACACGGCTTGTGCCCGGCTTCCCTCAGCTCTGGGTTTTCCAGGGAGGTTTCCCATCCGAGTGCTGACCAGGCTTGACCCCATGGAGTGGATGAGCCCTGGCAGGAGGAGCCGAGGGTGGAATGGCTGCACTGAACTCCCGCGCCTCTTTCAGCTCCCAGTGCGGGCGCGGGGCTCAGCGAGGCTCCTTCCCAGAAATTCCCAGAAAAGAGCTTTGTGGAGCTGGGCTTCCAGAGCCTCACTGCCTCAGCCACCTCTGGCAGTAAAGAAGTCATCCTGAACAAAAAAATATTCACTGCGAATTTAAAGCTGAGCCAACTACGGGCTTTATTTAACTACTTTTTCAATAATTGCAAGGACTGGAGTTACAATAATGGAAGCACTAACGCTGTCAGCCAGAAGCAGGAAAGATAGGATGAGCCACCAGCAAGGAGCAGTTCCTATTCACTGCTAACTTATTGGTAATAAAAGATAAGCCTACAGAAAATATAATTTACATTAAACTTCTCTTCTATAAGACATGATTCTGCCAAATCCAGACAAGCGAAACAGGTAGCAACTTACTTAAACTGTATTTTCTTTGGGTGACACTAACAGCAAGGAAAAAGAAAATTATAACTATAATCTAAAATAAGGATCAGCAATCCTCATGGGCTCCTCACCAATTTCCAGTGGATTTTCAGGTACATTAATCTGAAGAAGTTCAAAGACAACCATCTAGTCACTTTCCAGAAGCATCCAAACAAGACGTCAAATACCAAAGAAATGTCATGGAAGAAATCACGAGAGAACAGCTCAGAAAGGAGGTAAAGAGAGGAACATCACGAGGGCAGAGCCTTCATTATAAAAGCAAAAACATTGTCTTTGCCTAGAAAGTGGGACATTTATGGCAAAGAAAATAGAAAATAAAGGTTATCAGGAGTCCATGGCAGATTATTCCTGAATTGTTTCCATGACAAATTAGTCTCCCAGCATAGGCGCAGCAGCAGGCACCTGAGCATGGGAGCAGGCAGCAATGCATTTTTAACACAAATATCCTCTCTCACACTGGCAATCTTTATTATTTCATTGATATTTATTGTTTTCAGCACTGAAATTATGAGTGCAAGGCTGCGCACTTTAATGATTTCTTGGTATTACAGACAACATTTTAAATATATCTATTTATCTGTCAATATATCTATTTATCTATTTTTTAATGTTGGAGTGTCTTCTTCCATTATTAGCACTGATTCCAGAATACTGCCCACCTTTTGAATTTTGTACCTATTTAGGCAAAAAGAGCATAGTTAAGAAGATCTAGATCCAAAGTTTAAAATGTTGGGGTTTTTTGCTTTTGAACATGGGAATGGTTTTTAACCTCGGTGATGCAGAAAAACCATCAAATGAAGAGCAAAAGCTTTATAAATAACTTCATTAGTAACTGCAAAATAATTATAATGACAAGAAATAGAGCCACCAAGCAAGACATGGGGGTGGTATTAACCATCATAATCAAGGTAGTTTCTTGACCAAGGAAAAATAGGGAGAAAAAGTGATTTTTACCCCATTATGCACATATTCAGTTGGAGGATAAAAGATTAATGTCTGTGTGATACAATGCCAAATCACTGAGATAATTATGAATTATACCATTTCAATCATTTTATAAATCTCCTGGAACATCTCACTTTATGACCATTATTCATGAGATTATGCACTCAACTTCAATTTTGTTTCAGATATTTTCCTCTGAAACCTTTCTTTTGGTCTCAGATTCCAGACCAAAGAAGACAAAAATTAGTTTTCCTAGAAAGACAAAAATAGAAGGAAAACCCTACATTTTTCTAACCATCTCTAAAGTCTGAAGAGAGTAGTGAGAGATACTTACAGACCTTTTTAAAAACCAGCCCAAACACAGGGCAGTAACTGCAGCAGGCAAGGGAGTAATACCTGGCTATAAATTTGAATGCAACCTCCTCAAGCATGAAACATCAAAACCTAAGTGCCAAGAAACATCAAGTAAACAACACTAGAGTACTGAACTCTGAAATACATGTAAAGTACAAGTTTTCACATTATAAATTAAATAGTCTATGCATTATGTAAACCTTGCATTTATCAGAAAGAAAAGTTAAGGTTTTAACAGGGCCAAATCCTGCACAGATTTGCTCCCTGTTTAAAACTTTTGATTCAACATATCCCAGCAAAACTACTAAAACTCACTGCTAAAAATAAATGAGCACTGAATCCATCACACAAAATTTGTTATTATTAAAAGTGGTACATTAACTATAAACCTTATTGTTTCTGTTCTTCATGCTTTAAAGTATAGAGCAAAAGCAATTTGACAAATTCACACCACTGTAGTTTGGAATTTTTTGATGTGACTTATTTATCAATTTCAGTGTTACATTAACAGTAATATTTATATTTAATGCTGCATTATTTCTGCCAATAAGTTGCAATCCAAGAAGCATACAGTGGGAACTTGTACAATTAGGCAAATTGCCAAGTTCTCAAAGAATTATCATGACTGAAAACCTCAGTGTTCAAAAAGGAAAAAAAAAGAAGGACTAATAAAAATCAGTATGGAATATTAATTCAGGAAAAGAAAACTTTACAACACAATATAGGCAGTTGTTGCACAGAGACCCCCATTCCTTACTAAGAGAATTACTGCTTGCTCTTTTTGTCAGGTGCTACTTTTAAGAAATATTTTACGCTAATGAAAGCATGTTTAATGAAAGCCCTTAAATGGTAGCGAATTTCTTCCTGAGAATCCTTTCACAGCACAAGACCTACAGTTTGCACTTTTCTAATTAAAACATATTGTAGTGTTCATCTGCTTTTTGATGGTATCCTCAGAGCCACCACATTATTCTTATGACCTTCTCCAGGACAGGTCAGTGTGAAAAGCAAATTGTCCCTCTGGAACATGACTAATTCACCTGATCCTCCCTCAGCAGGATAAGGTCCGGGAGCTCCACTGCTTTAAGTGGGGTGATAAGACCCTACAGGTTGCTCAAAGCTTCCCAGTTTAGCTTGATAGTGCAGTTGAGTTCAGAGTGGGTTAAGGAAGAGGCACAGGGTCATTGCTCCATGAAAGTCTGGCCCATAGAGAGAGACAACAGTGTAAGTCACCACCTTTTAATCCCTCTTATTCCCAACACACACAAACTGCCACTCTTCATTTCACACGCCCACAAGATGCTTTTTTTGGTGCTAATCCCCAAAAACACCTGCTCTCTGCTGGAAGTACCAAAGCTGGTGACATTGGGCTGTTGAGCAGAGCTGACACGGGCCTGGCAACACATCAGCCACCAACACAAGGAAGGTGCTGCTGAAGCAGATGTTGCCTCTAGATGAGTCAGATTTTTATTTCTGTGACTTGGTGCCACTGAAAGCAACAGCAGAGATGGGAATGGAGGAGCTGTGCCTATAGAGCTATCAAAAAATTATTTTTTTAAATGCACACTCAAGAAAGAAGGGACAGAGCAAGGACCAGATAGGAACCACTCTGTGTAAGGGAACCTCTCCCGTTCTGCCTGCCCTGAGCACATTGTTCAGACTTCTGCTCTATTCGAGATTTCAAGCCAGCCTGCAGCTGCAGGTCATGCAAGAATTCCTGTTAGGGCAAGCAAAGCTGTTCCTCCTCAGTTCCATTGCTCTTAGCAGTGTCTCCCAGCTTGTGAGTGTGTAAATTCTCATCTCTCTGTTTGCTGTTCAGTTTTAATCTGGGTCAAGCCATTCTCTAGACTAGATAGAGTCTCAGTTCTTGTGTTTCTAGTCGGGGTGTTATGGACAGTTTGCAGTATCAGATCCTTACAGCACACAGATTTATGCCATTTTTATTGTTTTGTTTTCTTGTATTAATTTTGAGGTTTTTTTCTTAAGTAAATATTTGGAATCCAGAAGATATCTATCTCCTGCTATATGATGAATTCTTTGGTTGCTGACCCAAACCCCTTCAGCCATTTCTAGCAGAAGTGAATTATTTTTTTCACTGAGCCTGGATTCAAGACGACCTTGGAAAATGAAAAATAAAGGAAGAAACAAGCAAACAAGATTTTCTTTTTGCAAAGGACTTGGAAGTTGAGCTAACAAATTCCTCCAATCACTTTTCCTCATATATATTTTTTCTCTGGAGATTTGTCACATGGAGATGATATGCTGTGGAAATTCTTTTGAAAGGACAGGCATTTCCCTAAGGGGTTTTTAATGAGAATTTATTGCTCATGAAAGATTCAGGATTGGCAGCACTTCAGTCTTCAGCTAATGATCTTTTGTTTATTAACATAAAATGCATCACACTTAACAGGAGTGTAACTTTCCCAACCAATGCATCAAAGCATGGAAGAATTCTCACTCCTTCCATCTTATCCCCTGAGGCTGTCTGAGAGGGTGTTAGAGAGGGTGTTAGCTGAAATTTATATGGTTGTCCTCTATGAAAATGAAGTCAGAACTCTTGTTTCACGTAAAACTGAAAATCATGGAAACATTTTTTCATGACCAAAGTTACCCAGATACAAACGAACAGCAAGAAATGTCAGTACACTACTATGACTTCTCACAGCACCTATTCCTTTCACACAAACCTTTGACCAGAACCAGGATGTATTTGCTTAGTCCTAATCCTAACTACTTTTACATTCTGCAGGTAACATTCTTGCAAAGTACTGGTTCCACATCCTGGTAGTAAACGACCATCTTTAGAAAATCACAAAGAGTGATGAAGACTGTAGGCAAGTGGGTCTGTAAACTCGAGATGCCAGAAATACACTCCTAACCATCTCTTGTATATTTAAGGAAATAAAAAGTCAAAAAAAAGAAAGCAAGCAAACACTGAAGGAAAATGGGTGTAAGGCACAAACCTCAAATTTATTACTTTGGATACTAAGCTCAACTAAACTTGTAGATCCTACTGCTTTCTTCATAACTAGCTTTCCTTTGGCTCTGCCCAAGAGATACACCCAGTTCTCATTTGTTTGTGAGAATGTTCAGAAAGATTTTCCTCCCTGCTCTCTACAAAGCCTTTCACTTTTGCTCTTACAGTTCAAAGATACCTGATTTTGCTTCATTACTGGTTGACCTCTTACCTCTGTTTTCCATTCCTTTGTTCCCAGATCATCACAACAATTCCTGGTATCCTTTGTAATCTCTTTTTAAAGGAAGATGTTACACAGTGTGATGTGTTTCTATCCATTCAGAAAGCCTACAGCATGAGGATTTGTGGTTTTCTTAACAGGCTGCATTGCTATGTCTTTTTCCTTTCTGAGCTATATTTATTGCAAACTCTATAACCTTCCAGATGTCACTCATGTCCTGTTCTAACTGAACACTGAAATACATTGCAAAAACCATGTGAATAAGAAACAAGATCAAAGTGATTTTTATGCTTTATTCACAACCCTCTCTCTTGACTTTTTTTTGTGTTTACACAATTGTTCTATATTTTTAGTATAAATCACTAACAAATTTGCAATGACCTTCCACTCACAGAGAAAATACAAAAAAGGATCAAACCCAGTCAGAAAGTCTGAATAAATTGTTTTCTTTTTGTTTTTTCTTGTAATCTCATTTTGCACCCTCAAGAATACTGTTCTGGTAAGACCCAGAATTACTCCTCAGTCGGGGGGATATCTTTCTACTGGGAACTGTCTACATTTTTAAGGCCAAAGGAGCTGAATCTCAGATCACACCCCTGGAGTGTGTTTTCTGCTGTAACCCATCCCTGCTCTTCTCTACCAACCCACCTGAGATACAAGAGAATTTCTTCTCACATCATTTTCCAGAAAATCAAATAATCTGAACAGTGAGATTACACTTTTGGATATAGCACTTGTGATACAGCCCCTGCAGGTGCCTTCCAATAGGATTCTCAGCAAGTGACAGATAAAATAAATGAAATCATTATTTTCTGAGAGCATTTCTTAAATGCCTACATCAAACAAATTAAAGATTTACCAACAGCAATAACTACCACTTAGCTTTCAGTTTCAGGAATGTGATCCTGTTAATTGAATGCAAAGATTTCAAAAGAGAAAGTAATTCAGACTTTTGCATAAATTTCTGTGGACTTGGTAAGCTGTGGTTTTGTGAAGAGAAAAACAGATGAAAGCTAATAAAAAGGATTTTTTCCCTTTTTTAAATTCAAAGTGATGCTGTAACACAAACTTCCTTGGAAAAAGTTATAAACTGCTGGACTTCCCACAGTCCTCCCCCAGACTAAGGAACGTGTTTCACTGTACCTTAAACAAAATAATGTTCTCTACACCACATCTCACCATGCCAGAAAGAAAACAAGCAGTATGCTGAAAATCACTTTGAAGTATCCTTCAATAACCCAACACACGAATTCATATTCATGCAGCCTTACAGCAATAAAATCAGTTCCATGCTAATGACATAATTGTTTCTTCTATCATTCTGTCTATAAAAGAAGACTAGATAAAGTCAAAGGCAGTGGCCTCTGGCTGATTATGTGTTTTGACAAATTAGATGATTAACTGAAACCTCAAACCCAAGCTTTGCTGTCTCAGTAGACCCAGAAGAGGAGAAGAAAAGCTTTGCTTTTGAAAGGACGAGGCTCTACAGGGACCTCAGCCCAGACTGAGAGTGTTTCTCAAAGAGCAGTGTTTGTACTGAGCACACAGCCATGCACACAGCCTAATTCCAACAGAGAAATTACAGTTGTCACTTTAAATAATGGAAGCAGCATATGGCAATATATGCAAAATGCTTTGCAACATGTTCAAGCAGAGATGGAGAAAGTAAGTTATCAATGACAGTTTTACCACATAATATACCAGTGTAACACTTAACAACACTGAAAATGAAATCCAGACACATCAGTGGGGCAATGGCAGCATTTCTATATTTATGAAGCTGTTTAAATTCACACACAGTCAAATCTCAACTAGGAATAAAACAGGGAAGACTGAATAGCAACAGGCACAAGATCCTCTTGTGTTGTTCAAGTTGTTTTACTGAGCTCAGTTAAAAATCTCAACATGTGGTACCCTGACCTTGCCTCAGTACATCTCAAGCCCTGGTCTTGAATATTAGACAAAACCTTACCAGGTGAAAGCTCAGCACTGTCTGTCCTTCCAGTTAGTAGCTCAACAAAGCTGGGCCAGAACTATTACTTAGAACTTTTTCATTTATTCGTGATATGACGGAAAATACTATTACAAAAGAGTGTACTGTCATCCTTTTACAAGTAAACACAATCTAAAAAACCAGGTTCTGTTTAGAACCTGAATCAGGGAAGCAAACTCCTTCAAGAAACCCCACACAAACGAAACCCTCTTGGGGTATTTTAAATCATTTTCCCCAAAGACAGCAGCCAGCTCTGCTCTGAAAATGAGGCCAGCTTCTCAGAGCTCAAATAGCATCAACTTCAATGGAAGTTCAACTTCAGCAAACAAAACAAGTAATTTAAAAGATATGGATGAATAAGGACTAAGATGTGTTAGTCTTCAGGCATTTCCAAACATATTAAATGTATATTAAGAAATACTAACTGTCTGAAGTATTAAAATGGAAATGCTTTCAGCAGTTCAAATGTCAAACAGACACTTAGGCAATTCCACATTTCTCCAGTTTCAGCAACAAATAGAATGTTTTGAAATCATCTGATGTTTGAATAAAGCTCTTTGCCATTTTCCACAGCAGATGCATTAGATCTGGGTAATGAACTGTGCTCTGAAATAACTTATTACAGTCATCACCACAGCCAGCTACATCACCTTTGGCAGAAAGCAAAATAAAAATCACACAGTGCTCACATAGCATCACCACAGCATTACTTCATTTACAGAATCAGGAAAAGCTCCATTTCAAATCAAGGTATTGATTATTTCAGAATTTAATCCCGCAGTCAAAAGCTGTAACAAGAAAACAAATCCAATAAAGGGCATTTTCCAATTAAGTAAGTGACCCTAATCTTGATTTTAAGTTACTTTGATATTATAGGTCATAAAGTAGAACCACACTTAAAGTACTCAGATTATTAGAGTAGGAATTAAAACAGACATATATAAAATAGGTAATTAATTTTGTAGATAAACCTCCCGCATCATGGCCACGCCTTTAGTACATAAGATCAAAACATCTGACAGAAAATTCATACATTGGTACCTTGAGGTTTTTCTGCTTAAACCTAAGCTTTACCTTAATTTCCTTACCTTATTTTAATAATAAAAGGGTCAGAATGAAGATGCAATAAGAACCTACTTTAACATCTATTCCCAATAACCAGCAATTGTCTTAGAGAAAACCAACAGGAGCAAACTCCTCCATTCCCTGGGTTCATTAGCAAAGTTGTAACTGTGGCTCTTCACAATGATTTATAAGAGTGCATAAAGAGCTGAACGTACTTGTCTGTACAGAATATATGTTACTAATGGTCTAAGTTGTTATACAGGTGGTCAGAGCTGCTCTGAACTCAGGGGATCGATATCTAAGAGATGTTTGGGTTTACTTTCCTTCCCAAAATCCCCAAAGCAAAATAGAATTGTTTCTCTTTTTTTCACCAGGCTGCAAGAACCAGCAGACTCTGATACACTAAGACACTTCCATGTTGACATATTTTCCTTAACAAGATATTGTCTTAATTAGTTTCATCTGCCATTTGGAGGTTATCTAGAAGACAAGTTAAGGATTTTCCTAGTGAAGCAGAAAAAGCCCATATGTTTTTAGGTTGCATATAATTCCCTATTATAAAACCAGTACCTGCTCATTACTGCACATCCCACAAAAGCAGTTTTCACAGCTGACACTGAAAGCTGTTATCATCTAATTTCACTGGAAATGAAATGCTAGGATGTTTTTCTGCACAAAATACCCACATATTCATCCCTTCATCAAATGTTTTTGGTGAGAAGGCATGACCCAGACACAGAGGTGCTGCCTTGCCCTGCTGCTGGCTCTGGCCACAAAGGTAAATGTCAGTACATTTACCAGCACCAGCAGCACTTCCCTGGCTTCTGTCTGCAAAGCTCTTGGCATCAACACAACGCCCCAGTGTGTTAGATAGTAATAAAGCCACATGCTAAATTCAAAATTATTTTAGTTAGCATACTGATGCTTTATTCCCAGTCTCAGAGCAAGATAAGGAGAGGCTAGAAAAGAATAAACTCTCAAGGTACATGAGGTCTATCAACAGGTACTTTCCCCCAGCACTGTCTTGTGAAACCATGATGGAAAATGTACCTACATATAGACAGTGCTTCTGTATGCACCTATAAAAACTATGGGTTTGTTTAAAAATCCTGAGCTTCCAATTTCTCAAGAGTTGCGACAGACAGAGAAAACAATTTATTTTCCAGATAGGTAGGGAATAATTCTTCTTTTCCCCTATACACAGATCATGGTCTACATGGTTTCCCAAAGACATATTTTCTTTAAATGCAGCTATATTTTTGGAGCATTATCTGCAACAATACCAATCAACCTTTCTTCTACCAGGAAAATGTTTCTCAGTGCTCACAAGTACTGATAATCAAAAGTATTAATGAAGAAAAGTATTTAAAACCACTAGAACATGATGCCCATCATACCAAGCAGTAATTTAACACTTGAAACAGGCAGCCAGATGGCTGGCTTCAGTCAGCCCATTTCCACTGACATGTATTTAATCAGCTGAGTTACCCCAGACAAACACCCAGCCTGGATTTCTAATAGCAGGACAATGATGGAGCAGGATAACTGGAGCTGGAGATCAGCAGGGTTTAGAAATTACTTCAGCCTGGGGCTCGCCAAGCCTTGGCAGCCCAGAGGCTCAGCCCCACTCCCTGGGCCAGCAGGACAGCTCAGGCACCTGCTGGAAGCCCCAGTGGCTGAGCAGGACCTGCGGGACATTCCTCCAGGGCCACCACAATCCCCCAGATGGGCTTTTAATTACAGTTCCCACTGCTCCAGAGCCTCCTGCCAGCCCGAGATCCCAGAGCCCCAGTGCCAGCAGCTCAGACACACGTCCCCTCTGCCAGAGCCCAGCTGGCCAGCCAGAAACCACACAGGGACAGATTTACTGCAAAGGGAGGGGAACAAAACCCTGTCTCTGCCACAAAGCAAAACTTCCTCTGACTCTTCAGACTTTTAGCCTATTGATCTCCTCTTCAGTAGAGACCTCCAGCCACTGTCACACTCTGGCTGGACACTTCATTTAGGTTATAAATCTGCTACTTCCTCTATGGTCAGAGGATTTTCCCAGGAATTCCCTGGCCAGCCACCAAACAGCTCCACTAAAGTCCAGAGACATGCTTTAACCTATTTAACTGTACCCCCCAATGCCCATCCTCTCTATATCTATATAAATTCCCTCCACATCCTCTCCTCCTGTATTTCCACACAGCACTCTGCTTTTCACTAGGATTTTAACATTGCTGAAGTCAAAGAGTTCTCAGCAGTTCTAATACACGTGTTTTGGTGCTGGTTCTCCTAAGCAAACTTGGTTTGATCCTGAAGTCAATAATTACAGACAGAGACATCCAGGAATATCTGTGTACTGTCCCTGGACATCACAGAAGAGGACAAACCTGGGGACAGCCAACATTACAGCCCACAAAGAGGTTAAAGCAGCAGGATCAGTAACTGCAAAGAGCTGACAGAGTCCCTCCTGTTATTTTACACAAAATGAGAAAAGGTGTCATAACTTTTCACAAATTGCTCAAATATTACGATCTGGGTACTCAAATACTGATTTCTACCTCAGCACTCTACAGGAAATATGCAGTTTGAGCTAGTAATAGAACCACGTTAATGTCTCCCAGAATCAACCCCAACTTTGAAACAATTTGCCTTGAGCCTCACTGAAGGAAGAAATGAAGACATTACCCACGCCAACCACAAGAAATAATCTCATACTCACTGCTCACTGTCACACAACATATTGTGCTATGCTCCTCTATGCACAGGAGCACATACCATTGTCTATTTTAAACTAGGCAAAGTTTGAGAGCCTTCCTGAGAAGCAAGCATTTTGTTTTTCATTTCATTTTAAAAAGGAATTAAAAATCTAGATCACAATATCTAACAACAAACAACAGTGGAAGTCAGTGCCAGGCTCGCTTATTCTCAGAAATAAAGTTGAGCAGTCTCAGGACCTTGTCATATGAGCATAGATTGCATTCTGGCATATCAGATGCTGCAGTAATGAGATTTTGTAAATCTGAAATGCATTCATATTATGTACATAAAGAAATCTCTTGATGTTTTACTTAGTTCAATGCTCTTTTTCATCATATGTACCAACTCATGCCCCCCTGCATTCAAAAGCTAATAACCAATACATCTGATGAAAATTAATTGTCTTGACAGCTTGCATAAAAACTATAAAGGTGCAAAGGAAAAATGCTGTGGCAGCATTTTCTTTCTCTGTAGGACAGTAGCTATGGAAACTATCTTCAGAGGCCAACTGGCCGCCATCCCAGTGCAGCACAAAAAAAATCAAAATGCTACTTTTAGAGGGTTAGTCAGTGGCACCAGTCATAATTATCAACATCTACAATGTTGCTGCACACTAGCCACAGCAAAATATTGCTGATGTTGTTGGGAGAAAAGCTGATATGACATTATAGCACTATTACAGATCTGGATAATACAGAGCCTTATAAACTGTACTCATACTGATAATTACTATGATAACCAGTCAAAAATAGCATAGAAACACATAAAAATAGACAGCTATCTAAAATATTAATATGAAAACCATCCAATCTCCTAACAGAAAATATTTTATTACTTATTATGATAGAAATACTCAGGTAAATACTTGCAGATGAAGAGGAAATCTCTAATCTTATTTAGCTGCCACATTTCACTAACTGAAACTTATCCTTTCTGAAGGATATCCCATATAGCTAGCCTGGACAAAAGCTGTGATTTCTAATACAGTCTGACAAAATCATCATTTTTTATGAATGCTGAGAGATTATGAAGGATTTTTCCCTGAAAAGGTAAGACACAAAGGAGCCAGAGTTTCATTATTGCTTATGCATGTGGCAACTTTCCACTGCTAGCCACAGAAGAAATGCAGTCAGTCACAGGTCGTTGTTGAGACTCAAATCTTTGAAGAAATACATCTTCCATCCAGAACAGTATTCAAAAAGTAGGAGGATTTCAGTCTACAAGAAATTTACTTAAAAGGAAGAAAGCTGGAGTATGTGAACACCTCAAGTATATACACGATTCCACCTTTGCAGAGGTTGGGATTTCACTCAACCACACAATTTTGTGACTCTGTGGTATTCTCTAGTGGGTAACTTCTCCCTCTGTGGATACTCTTCTCCATTTTCTCTGGAGAACTCCTTCTCTGGCACCAGCAGTTCTTATTTAAATGGGTTATGGAGACTACCCAGGAAGGACAGAGCTACACAGACCAGGTTTAGGTCCAGTCAAGAGCCAAATTCTTCCCAGTGCCAAACTATACTGGCTGGGTTTACTGGGGGCTGTGGAAATGGTACCTCTCAAAGGATCTGACTTGACACCTTGGAACCTTGACATGCACTACAAAACCAAACATGAGCATTGTCTGAAGCACTGGGCTGTCAGCCTGTTATCCTGGTAACCTCTGAGCACCCACAAATCAATGCTGGCCTCATTCGAAAAACTCTATGCCTATGGGCAGAAAATAGCTAAAAAATAAGGCATGTGCCTAAAATACAGGATTTTTAGACAACCTTAAAATTCAATTTAGCTCACAGATTGCAATTGCTGTACCTCCATCCTGCTGTTTCCACTGTGATCCATCCCCTCCTCAGCTCACAAGGATCTGCCTGTAAGAGCTGGGACCCAAGCAGGCAGGCTGGATTCACAGCAGGCTGTGCTGCTGTAGCCCCATTTTTCCTGCTGAAGATCCTCTAACCCAACTACTCCACTGGCTAGCTCACTCCAAATTGAATCAAAGCAGGCGATTTTCAAGCTTTTAAAACAATATGAATTACTATAAATAACAAGTAGGTCAAGACCATGTTTTCTCTTGCATTTTCTCTTGCTCACAACAAATGATCCAATTCTGACCCCTGCAGGTCCCTCATCAGGATGGAACAGTTGCCTCTTTGGGATTGACTGGGTGAGGTGGCACAGCTCCCCAAGGGCAGCCCCAGGAAAAATCCAAACATTATTTTCCAATCACCCTGGTCTGTCTCCTTGTGACCTTAGCCATAACCTTCAACAATCCTACAAGTGCTGTATGATTCTCCACAGATGGTTTTTCCTCTTATGAAAAAGATGTTTAAGCTATATTTATTGAAGGTCTAACAATACATGTCTGATCCTTATTTTTAAGTGTTGAGCAGTTTCTCTATATAAAGCAGAGGATGCAATGTCTTAAATATTTACTTACACTACCTATTTACTTACATTATCTATTAGACAGTCAAAGAAATAAATTAAGGCTTTCAATGCAGTCTGAATCCAAACTATTTCACTGATTGACTGAGTGCCTCAATATTTGGAAAAGGAGCTTTCACACATCCTATCCAGACATCATTGATGGGATAATTTGTAATAGCACTGTAGAAGAAAAACAATAGCCTGACAACAAAAAGGGGTGAATTTTCTGCAAGCAGAGGGAAATTCACTACTGCTTCAAATGGGAAGAGAAACCCAGCTGTAGGGCTGTGATTTCATCCTGTCATGTAGGAGCTCTGCATCTGACATATTGATTGGGGTAACTGGAGGGAAGAGGATCATGCCATGCCTAGATCCCCCCAGTGCCATCAATAAATCCATGCCTGGCTGGAATTGTGGGTTATACTTTAGATCTAACAACAGCTCTCATTAGTTCACCTATTATCTTTACATAGTTGTACAGCAGAAAATTTAAGCAAAACACACCAAAATTATTTAGTACATGCCTCACACTGAGGTTTGATCCAGCTACTACTAAACAAACCAAGTTAAGGTTCAACTAACTTGGATCTGATTCAAAAAATACGGGATCCATGCTGCCACCAGAAAAAAGGAGATTAACAGAACTGAAAGGATGGACAATAGGGTTTGTGTGCCAAAAGCCTGACTTCTTTTCCTGTGTTAATCTCATCAGAGACACCCATGACTGCAAACCTCGTCATGCCTACTGTCCTTAAGACTATCACAGCTACACACTGCTGAGTGAAGATGTTAAGGAGATTAATCCAGACTCTAATAATATTTATCTGAGTATTGCTAAAAATATCTCTCTTAGAAAAGCCTTTACATGACAAGGGAGAGATAAACTCACATATTGATACATCCCAAATGATCCAACCTCTGCCTTTGCACAAAACCCAGAATCAGACAAGAAAATGCACAATTAATAATAAAGCACATTTTCATTACTCTAGGAGGTAAATCCATGAGGGACCACTGCTTTAATGGTGCACTCTACACCAATAAGATAGCATTGGCTTTTAACGAAAATATATTTAAGCATTTATGAAAAATTTGATTCTTTCTTTAACACAAGTAGCTCTACCCTAGAAAACAAGTAAAATAAAATATTTCTACTGTCTGTTAATGCCACACTTACTCTCCTACAATTTTACAGCTTGGTTTAACCCCTCACTGAAATGTATGCTGTTGCAGATCTTAATATCTTTCTGCACACCTTCTTTCACACTTTGCAACACTCATATCACAAATCTCGAGACTGAACAGGTTGTTCAGTTTTTTTATTCCCTCAGTTCTGACACTTTCCCAACTCAGCTTTTCAAACTTAATAGAATATCTCTCTTCAGTTAAGTATCTTCTGACTTTGATTAATTCCTGCAAACCTGCAGTTCTCTTCCTGAACACAGCTTCACTCTTTCCTTCCAAGAAGAAGCAAATCAAAATTCAAGAAGGTAATTTTCTTCCTCATCACCTGCCACAATCATGTTGATGTCTCAGTCCCTCCTCTCACCTGGTCACCTTACTCTTCCTTAGAATTCTGCTGTCTCTAGTTCCAGTTCCTTGCCATACAGGTCTATTAGTTTTTCCTGACTTAAAAACAACAGCCATCCTTGATTTTACTTCATTCTCTGAACATTGAATAATTACACTGCCACTCGTCCTCATCCTTCTTCCATGTCTTTCCTATCCAAATACCAGAAGTGGTGTTTGACCCTCTGTGAAGTTGCAATCTCACAAACGAACTCCTGACTCCTCATCAGGGAGCCATGAAGCTGCTCCTCCTCTCAAATCAGGAGCTGCTTCACACCAGTCCAGAATAGGAAACCTTGGGATGTGCTCTTGCGTTTCAGATATGGAGTTTGGACAGAGGCAGCCCAAGGTTACCAGGAGACATCAGCATTTGTAGGCTCCTGTTACCCACCAGGCACATTTGGACCTGTAAGACACAGTGCCAGCCACAGAGGCTCAGCAGTTTTGAAGCAGCTCTTCAGATATCCAGCCTAGTGAGAATGTCAGGCTTTGAGAACAAATAGAACCCCTGACATCAAAACAAATCTATTCTCACTCTCTCACTAACAATTCCTCATTTTTCTTTGTACCCTGCAGTCTAACTCTCTCATCATTTGCTAGCAGTGCTTCACACATACCATGTGAAGTTTGGGGACAGACATTCTTTGTGATCATATTTTAATTCATTAGGTGCATTTGCACTGCCAATTTAATGTGAAAAGAGGCATTTTCTCTGTGAAAACTTAACGTTTGTTGACATTTAAGGTCTTGGGCCTGCCATTTATGATAGCATGCTTTGATTTCCCCCTGCAGCTGTGCTCCAGGGAAACAACCTGAGCATCCCAGATATAACACAGATGGAAGGTCCCCAGCAGCTGACTCCTTGCTGCATGCCCAGGACAAGCAGCTGGTGCAAGCTCTTGGGCCAGCTGGGAGATGAAGTGGAGGTGTGGTCCTGGACCCACCAGGGATCACAGCAAATCGAGTTTTTTCTCATTTGTGCCATGTCACTTGGTAATACCAATGCTCCTTGTCTGGGCTCTACTGCAGTGCCAAAGCAAATGTAAATAAAATTATTTAACAAGAGCGAGCATTAAAAAAAAAAATCAAACCATAGCCATGTACTACAACACTGAAATTGTTCACTTCCATTAGGTAACACTGAAAATGGTGACTGGATAACTTACTCATCTCCAGGATACAAGCTCTAGCTGTAGCCATAAAGCCAATGTTACTTGACAGAGCCCTGCAGCAAAACTTAGAGCAAATTGTTCCTACATTATGAACTACAAACACCCATCTAGAGCTTAGATACCAGAGGCATTCCCAGCAGTCCTCTCTACTACCACATGTGCTGTTTACATTAAAAAATATTTTTATATGCTTGAACATTGGCACGTCAGATTCCCATTAACACCACAAGGAATGACTGCAATTCAATCTCATGTTCAGTAGCCACCAGGAATCGCTTTACTGCAGATGCCAAGAAGGCCAAGACACAACACATGGTTACTGTGGCTCCACTGGTAGCTCTGCTCCTCTCCCAAACTCAACAGAAAGATGCATTTATTGCACTGGGTTTGGCCTACATTCCCCTCTGACCACATGTCACACAGGTGTGCTCTTAGGACACTGCTGCCCTTCAGGGTGCAGTAAGTCACTGAGGTCATCATATTGCAAATGCCAGCTGGCTCCTTTGCCTGAGACTAGGAACACCCACTGGAATGCAGACATACACAGTGGGCATGGAGAAGAGGTACACAGGCAGTCAATTCAAAGAAGGAGAGAGAAAGGGAAAGAAATGGAAGAAAAGTTCTGTAAAGATGAACATCTGTTGCCACAGAAATGACTATTTATGACAATGAAACCTGAAATTATAATTTGAAATGCTTAAAGAATATAGCTTATCTTCAGAATAAAAAAAAAAAAACCTCTCAGAATAAGTATGTGGTATACTCAGGCACAAATTATTCCATCATCATCAACTATACAATGGGATAAGGATTTTAGCTTCCTGTAGTGGCTTAGACCAAGAGCATGGGTAAAACCTTGGCACAGAGAAGAACTGAGAGGATTCAAGTGGACATAATGAGAGAGCAGCTGCATTGTCTATTTAGAACAACACAGGCCATCAGGAGCCAAGAGCCTTTTTAGAGGGGTTTATACACAAAGCAAGGGAAGTTATTGGAAGGTGGAACAAAGATGTACATGGATAGCAACTGGTATGTGTTTGGCTCAGACACTTGGAACCACATGGATTTAAGAGAAATCCTATAAAGAGAGACAGGGAAAAGAAGAACACTTCTTTTTGTTCTTTCACAGCACATGGCAGTGTTGAGAACTTTGTTTCTGTAATATATCGAACTTTTTTCCCCGCATATTGCTTTTTTCCTTCATGATCTACTTTCATTCTGATTATTATGAGGAATAATTTATGTTTCAGATGCCAACTGCCAGTGCACACACCACAGCAAGGTGCAGAAGTACTTGATTCTCATTTATGAGCCATTAATTTCTGTACTTTAAAGATTCTCTTTGCAAAAAACAAAAAACCACCTTCCTATTTTCTTTTCAAATTATAAGTATAGAAGAAAAATAAATTCTCAAAGAAACAGACAACTTGAGGGTTTCTGACGTGTCTTGCTGCATAAATTTCTCTTAAGGTTTAAATCATTTGAATATATCAAAGCTATATGTATATTTTTAAAAATTCCATTCACATCAGCTTGAGATTGTATCCATCATCTAATGTCCTAAAACTATCAATCCTTTTGTCATTCCTAGAAGTTACCATTATATGAGATCTAAATATCCAATAGTTAGAACCAAAAAACAGAATTTTCCTGCTGTAATAATCCCTCCAGACCTTCTTCAGAAAGGAAGCATAAACATAAATCCTAGCATCAACCTTCTGGTCGATGTTTATACACAAATATTACGAAAATTGCCCTTTCATTCTCTCCTTTCTGAGCAGTGGAAATTCTGCATTACTGCTCTGATAGCTTCAACTTCACCATGGTGCAGTTTCAGGTGGAAAAAGAGGGTTTAACATCAGCCAAGAGCAGAAACACCATGCCTGTGTCTTGAACACCACTCCCAGGTCAGTTCCATCACTCAGTGGGATTATGTTTTAGCTAAATCACCAAACTAACAGCAGCTATTGAATTGCACTTCCTGAGAACTGGAGCAAAGCAAAAGTGTATTGGGTTGTTTTGGGGTTTTTTGTACAACACCTCTTTGCAAGCTACAAGTGAACACATACACACACACACAGCTTCACATGCAGAGCAGCCTATCTATTTCAGTGCTGTAACTCCAAGGTTAAGCAGGTGTCTAAGTGGTGGCTAAATCAGGGTCTTAAAAGGAAAATTAATCAGTGTAAGAAGTGGATTTATGCACAACACCTTGCTGCTGCTGCTGCTGAGCTAATCTATGTAGGGATAAGGTGGAGTCAGGCAGTGGTGTTTCAGTAACGCTCTACAACAGTTGTAACCATCCCTACCTTGCACAGAATAAGTTAACCATTAATAATTCTTACAGAAAGGGCAGTTCTTTGCTAAAGAAAGAGGGCAACATGAAGTACTACAAAGCATATACTTATACTTCAGCAAGAAAAACTTGTTAATAAGTGCGTGCTACATGCAATAAACTGCAAAAATGCAGATGAGAAAAAGATGAATTGGGAATAAATTTCTTAGGAAATACTCTAAGAAAGAGACCAGAAAAAGGCAAAAAGTATATACAATAACATAAAATATTTCTGAGCTAAAGTATATAATCTTCCTGTCCATGATGTTCAGTGAAAGGGGAAAGTATATGAGAGCTGCTGAAACCACTGTGAATGTTTTATATTTTTTGGTATTTTCATCAGAGCTCTGCAATGAACATCCAATCCATCCTCCCCGATCAGCACACCACCG
The DNA here is from genome assembly GCF_052056855.1 of Sturnus vulgaris. Classification (NCBI taxonomy): domain Eukaryota; kingdom Metazoa; phylum Chordata; class Aves; order Passeriformes; family Sturnidae; genus Sturnus; species Sturnus vulgaris. The sequence continues at coordinate 34,984,280 of NC_142249.1, forward strand.
AGGAGGGGACACACACCATATGGCTCACTTTAACCACGTAAACTGTGCGCTGTGACAACAATGGCACTGCTCCACCGGCACAGCCAACCTCCAGCTCCAAGGATTGGGCGGAATGGGGATTACACCACACGCTGCAGCCGCTCTGGGAACGGGCAGGGCTTCAGCCAGGAGCAGCACAGCCGGGCTCCAGCCTCGTTCCACACACCCGGAATGCACCGGCTCACAACAAGCTCGGCAAGTGCTGGAAGCTGGATGGATCAGAATTTTATTGGAGTATTTGTAACGCAGCGGCCACCTAATAATGTGCTTTTCCATACTGCTTCCCTACACAGCACAGCAAATTTCAGGTTCTAAAAGAAACATGTAAATCCATAGCAGCAGAAACTTGATGACATTTTTATTCTTGCTACTGGCAAGCCCCATGTAATGCCAGTGGCATTAAACCCAATGTTCACTAGCGAAAGGAACTAAGTCCTAGTAAATTTAACCAAAGGTACTGGTTGCTTTATGCTGATAGGGAATTTTGTATTTAGCTTATATGATTTGTTTCCTCCTTTAAAAAGAAATGGAAAAACATTTGTGGTATTCATGACCAAAAGAAAAAAAAAAGTATTTTTGGTTCATCGCCAATGACCAGCAGAAAAATGCACTGAAAAACAAAAAAAGTCCTCAGCATTCTGATTACTGTCTAGTTATTCCCCAACCACATTTAAAACTCTAGACTGCCCATTCCAGCATTTCAGTGCAATTTTTATTGACCTACTAACCTGTAACTCTGGGAAGCCTGGAGCTAAGAATGCAATAATGGCTAGCAAATACAAGTCTCCAAACAGAGTGTAATAACCTTAAGTAAACTACTGCCAAGCAAAAGTCCTGCAGATCAAACAGTTCCCACGAAGCCTTATGCTATTAACTAGCAAAAGAGTCCCATGATATCTCCATAGTCATGCACAATAACAGAGCACTGCGCTTCTGTTTACTTACACAGCTTATCTGCAATCCACTAATGTATACAGCCAGCCCCTCCGATGTAAATCACTTCTCTATTTCATGATGCTTCCCTTGTTAAAACTTCGCTAGCTTCCTAATGATAAACAGGGGGTTTATCTGGAATATCTATTTTTAAGGGAGGGGCAGTGGACACTTACTTACAAGACCATTTCAGTAAGGGAATGTATATTGTTACATGGAGAAAAAGAATTGTTAACATGCAAAATAAAGCTTGCAACAACATGGTATTTATGTGGGTCTGCATTTTTTCTTCTGCAAGGCCCACTCACACTTACTCCACCTAATTTCTGTCACTTCCTGGGTAACCCCACCTCGGGAGGTGGAGAGTGGATCTAACACCTTACCAAAGCCAAAGAATCAACAGCTAAAAGCCTCACACCAGCGGTGGGTCACTCAACATTCTGCGTTTACCTACTGCTTTGTGTACTTCAACTCATTTCAGAAAGATCTCTACCTAATAGGCTTCTTCCACGGGGACCGCCATCACTTCAATGTAGAGGGGTCAAGCCTTAAACAATCAGGAATAAAATTAAAACAGAAATAAAACTCGTTAGGATGCTCCTGCCACAGGCACAGAACGAAAACAAAATCTGCTGCCTGTGAAGCAACAGGGCTCGAAAGCAGACGCCGCGGGCTCCTTGCCCGCGCATCAGGCAGGAAAAGGCAGGGAAAAAGCGAGTTGCCCTTCTCCCCCGGGCCGAGGAGGGGCTGAGCCCCGCGGCGGGGCCGGGCGCGCAGGGGGCGGTGCGGGCTCCGGCCGGCCCGGTCCCAGCCCCGCTGGGCGCTCCCGGAGCGCACAGACCCGGCCTCCTGCGGGCGCTGCGCTGGCTGCGGCACGGCCGGCGGGGCGGGGAGGAGGCCGGGCCGGCGGCGGGATGCGGCGGCAGGTGCCTCCCCCCGCCCGGGGACCGCGCCCGGCTCCGCGCAGCGCCGCGGCCTCGGGCGGGGGAGCGGCGGGCGCCGCCGGGGCGGGCGCGGGGCGCCGGGGAAGGGGAGGAGACGGCGGCGGCGGGGCGGGCAGGAGGCGCGGCGGGCAGGTGAGGGAGGGAGGGAAGGCTGGATGGATGGATGGATGGATGGATGGATGGATGGATGGATGGATGGATGGATGGATGGATGGATGGATGGATGGATGGATGGATGGATGGATGGATGGATGGAGGCGCGGGAGCGGCCGCTCCTTACCTGGGGCGCGGTGGCGCATCCTGCGGCGGGCGGGGGCCGCACGTCCCGGCGGGCCGGGGAGCCCCCCGCCGCCGCCCCCCGCCTGGGCAGAGCGGCTGCCGCCCCCCGGGCCGGCCGCCCCGCCGCCGCCGCTCGCCTGCTCCGCTTTGTTCCGCCGCGGCGGCTTCTCCTGCCGCTGCCGCCGCAGCCGCGGGACGCGTAACATGTGCCTGGGGAGGGCGGGCGGGCGGGCGGCTGCCCGGGGTGGCACTTTCGGCGGGGCGGGGAGCGCGGCGGCCGGGCCCCTCCGCCCCCGGCCCCGCGGAGGAGCGGGGCTGTCAGATCCAGCCCATCTGCCGCGATCGCAATCGGTCGCAACTGAATGGCTCGGGCAAATCTGCGGCGGCAGCAGGGGCTCGCCTCGGCGGGGGGGTGGGGGAGGCCGGGCCATTGTCTGCGGCTGCCCCCGGGTGCCCCCGGGTGCCCCCGGGCCGGGGGTGTCCGGGAGCCGCGCAGCCTCGGCTCGGCCGCGCCGGGGCCGGGCAGCGCTGCCTCTCCGGCGGGGCCGCTGCCCGCGGGTTTGAACATGATCGGGAAAACCCTCCTTCTGCACAGCCCCGAGTGGAATGTGCGCCCCGAGTTGATGCCGTCCCAGCTGCCCTCGAAAGTTAGGGGAGAGGGCACGCGGCGTGGCCGGGATGAGTTGGGATGTGCTGGGATGCGCTGGGATGCGCCAAGGGGCAGCGGCTGTGCCCGTAGGGCTGCTGAGGGCCCGGTGTGACACACAGGTGAAAGAGTTCAGATGGATGGAGACTCACAGGCATGCACGGCACGCTTTTAAACCTAGCATATGAAAAAGCAATTCCAAAAGAATCGCTGACAGCTTTGGCATCTGTTAATCCAAAAATAGCAAGTAAATTTTTTTCCTGGTTAGAAGAAAATCTGACTGGTACATGATCCAGTTATTTGTAGATACATGGTGTGTGTAAGAGAACCTAAGATACGGTACATGTGAGAGAACCTAGGTGAACAGTGAGCAAGAGTTCAGGCAGGATTTCCCAGTTTAATGAAAAGTGAGAGATCGTGGAAACAGGGTGAGAAAAACTGACAATGCAAATGAGAAACAGTGGGTACACGGCAGTGAAGAGACTGCAGGAACCAGGGTGCAAAGCAAATCCTCATCTATGATGCTGAGACAAGAATCAAAAGGTAGAGCTCTATCTGAGAATCGAAAGCAAGTACTGGAGAAGTAGAACTTCAAAATGAAGGTGGCAGGAGTTTTTCTGGATTTTGAATTTGGAGGTTGCTTAGCAGAAGAGCTCAGAAGAACAAATAAATCATTGAATAACGCTCAGATTTTAATTTACAGATTAGCCATGGCTGAAGACAGTGGAGTAAGTTGCAGAAGGAATCTCTTCCTGTGGTGGTACAAAAACAGTCTTTGCAGCTAAATGTGTTGCTATGGTGTCTTGAGAAAACCCATAGCCAGATCTCTTAACACATATTTTCTTCCAGGTTGGCAATTCCTTTTTCCAGCATGGAATGAGAACTTCCAAAATTACTTGAATCTGTCAAACTTCTTAGTTTGTCCTTTCCAGGACACAGGCATCTTGCTCTCTCCTAACACAACTGAACGCAATTGTTCGGTTTTCTGAGGGATGATCTAGAGTCCTGGGCTAGTCAAAGATCTTGGGTTTAATTAACTGTAATGGGGTGAAGCATAAAGTCTGTACTACACTGTGAATCAGAGTAGATGACACAGTGATGTTCTTAAATACTGCAAAACACTGTGACAGAAAGCTGCAAAGCAGCATGAGACAGGAACTAAGCATCATGGCAGACAAGAGGTCCTCTCCAAATCCAGTAGAATTTGGTGTCTCCAAAGAGATTGTTATCCTCCATTCAAACATGATTTCATCATTTAAACCATGACCCTGCCTGCTGATGTGTTTTAACAGGTTTGTTGTGTAGGAAAACACCTTGAGCAACTCCCAATAAAATGTAATCACACTATAATGCCTGTTGCTTGAATAGACAGCCTAAACCTCCTATCCAGATTCCTTTCTAATTAGTGATTGCAAATGCAGTGGTTTTTGAGACTTAGCCAACGTGCCAGTGGCTGCGCTGGATCTGTTCAGAAAGTCTGTGTAGTTGTGTCATTTCTCTTCACTGGCAAACTCCAAATATCCAGGGGAAGATCCAGCACTTCACCTCTCTCCAATCCCCTGGGAGCTCCGGGATCTCCTAAGCCCTCTGTGTGTTCAGTACATCTCACTAGCTCTCTTCCATGACTGTCCAGCCTCCAGCTGAACCCACATACACTTTTAAAATCTGTGGTACCATGTTGCAGATGCTCTGATCCTTGTTTACATGAAAAATCTTTTCCTTTCATTTGTTTCTCAATGTGCTGCCTGTTTTCATCCAACAGTCTGTATTTCTTGCATTGAAAGAAGCCATGGACAAGCAGCTCCTCTCCATGCTGCTCACATTTTAGCTCTGTCATTCCCCTGCCTGGGTTACTGCTTTTCCAGACTGAAGAGTCCTAGTTGCTCCATAAATGGAAACCGACTCCTCTTATGATTACCCTTTTCTGTCCTCCTCTGAACATACCTAGATTTTTTTGCACCTTTTCTGAAGTGGGGGACCAGAACTGCAACTGGTACTCAAGATGCAGTAAAATCACTGGCATATTCATGGTCCCTTCCTAGGTGTAGTGCTGCAGATGCTAAAATATTATCCTAATCAAGGTCAAGTCTTTCTATGAAGTCTAAATTGTTGCATGCAAAGTGTCTATTTGAAGACCACATTTATCTTTCCATGAGTCTCCTTTCCTGAATTTCTAGTGAAAACATGAAATGGTTTCACCAAATCTGCTAGATTAACAGCAGCTAAAGGGATAAAAAAAAATTTAAAAATATTGCCAGTTTGTTAATTATTTTCAGTCCTAAGCTTACATTCACTGAAATCAAGAGTGACAGACTTGGTCTCTTACTCTGTAACTATTAGTGATTTAGAATTGAAAAGAACCAATATTTATCTACAACTTAAAGGTATAATTACAACTTGAAAGTGTTTTTTATGCATGTCGAGCTGCACGGTATCTGACTGCTGAGATACTGTTCTTCTGTGTCTCTTTAAGATTAGTAGTATCTCAGTTTCATACACAGAAATAAGTATATGTTCCAAATCATTATTTCTTGTCCCTAGGCTTGCACAATTTTGTCTAGCATAGACATTTACAAGATAATACACCAGTCTTCAAACAAAATTCATGACTTGGCTCACCATTGCTTCTGAGAGGTACAAAAAACTGCAGTGCTCATACTTCAAAGCACTAAAATGAAGTAGATGATAGCATTAGCTCAACATATTGCTGGTAGCCATAGTTTTAAATAAACCAACCTAACAGCTGGCATGGGCAAATGCAATGATTTGGGGGATTTTTTCCATTTTCTCAGAGGCACCAAGCTACCATTGGAGGGACAGATACTTCCTAAAATGATTTCTGATTCTCAGCTGGCATAATGTGCATGTACGTGGAGGTGGTGTAGCTCTGCTTACTGCTGCATTCTGCAGCTCTTCCAAATGGGAAAGAACAGGTATGCTGGCAGGTTGGGAGTGACTGATTTGCACAGTAGTCGATAATGTCAAAACAACCACAGAACCTTTCAGACAGTCTGAAACCTCATGTTAAAAATCTGGGAGAAGGAAGAAACCTCCCGAAATGCAGTTCTTAAGCTTTACTCGCTTCTTGTCCTCTTATTAATAGTTCTGTGTTTGCTTACACAGGAGTGAGGCTGTGTATGGGTGATGTAATACCGGATTTTCTGATGTTCTACCACAAGGTTACTGGCGCTTAACACCAGCGGTGTTCCAGGGCTCTGTTAAATACGAGCAGGGGAGAAAATCGAACTGACGTAATTTATAGAAACAGTTGCTCTTTCAGCCTGACACAGGGCACTGCTCAGTGAGACCTGAGGCAGTGCTGCCCTTTTGAGGACTTCAATTCAGCTCTGGGGATGATTGCCTGTGCACCTGGGAAAGCTGCCAGGCCAGGCTATGGCACAGAAAGCCGTGCAACAGGAGCTGACAGGGACACTCATGGAGCGCCCTGCTCTGGCAGGAAAAATCAGACACTGGAGCAGAGGCTGCAGAACAAACTGGTCCCCAATAACCGTGCTGGAATTTCCCAGTGCAGCAGAACTACAGGAAGACAAGCAGTCTGGATGCTGCCTCATGCTGACGTGTGTTAGCATCAGCTCCTGCTGCTAACGGGTACATTCAAACCAAAAATGATTCCACAAAAGTTTTCTCTGGACCTCAGTGGAATTAGAATTTAGATTCTTTGTGGGAATTCTGAGTATCTTTTGAATTGGCTGTATAAAGGGTCAAGTGCTGCCACTTGCACATTTCCACATTGCAGAACTGAAGTCATGACTTTACTGTCACAGGGAGGACACAGTATTCGGCCATTTTTTTCAAAAATTTACAACAGTGTTATTAGAGGAAAGGAGGAGAGGAATTGAGAGTGTTTACAACCTCTGGTGTGTTTTTGGACCAATTTCTCTCAGGGCTCCTCAGGAAGATCGATATTTCCTTGGCATTTGAACTCTTCCAACCATGAGGAGTGGAAGATCATAAAAACACAGGAAGCCTTGTAGGAGCCACAACATATGTACTTATGTCTTTCAAAAGGGCTTCAGAGACTTTTGGCTTGCCTGACTGAGGACTAAAATTCTACTGAATGAAAAACAAAAATGGATTTATTACAGCATTATCGAGAACTGACCTGGGAAGAATTTGTAAGGTAGTATCAAACTCCCTCGGTACAGGGCAGTAGGAGCCCGTGCTGATTCTGGCAGGGTGTTGAAGGAAATCAGCTTCTCCCTCTGCCATCTTTAAAGGTGCTACATAAATGACAGCAAACCATGTAACCTGCAAAACTGGCATCTCTTTACTGCAAAGCTTTTGGTGGAGATCAATCTGAGGTTTTTATTTTTTGCTTATTTGAGTTATACTTTCTGAATTCTGCTTAGGTAATCAGGTGGTAATAAAACTAAGAGCCCTGCATTTTGCAAGCTTTTATTAAATGTTGAAAATCTCAGGGGAATATCTACATAAGCAAGAGTTAGCAACGTAGATTTAAATTCGAAAAAAATATGTTCATGTCTTTAATATGTGATGAATGCTGCTTTATATTTGAAACCTTGTCCCCAGTGGAACCCATTACAATAATGTTTATACAGGTTTATGCTATAAATGCGTGATATTTTCCCTACAGCAGAATATGTTGGAATTCACTCCTGATTTTAAAAAAAAGTGTGAACGGATGATATCCCAGAATCTGGATTGCTATAGGCACAATTATATCCTTTTATTAACAAATGAAGCAATGAAAAATATAATTTGTTAACATTAAAAGGACTTTGTAGAGCAGGCAGAATTGATAGAAAATGCACCCTGCACCACATGTGAACTGGAAGCCAGCCAACTCCTTCAGAATTCAGGGAAAATGGATCTCCAAGTGCCAGTCTCACACAAAGCCTGGAAAGATCCATGACAGAGGAGTCATGGAAGAAGCAGGAAGATGACAGTGATGGACCAGCACACAATTAAATAGCAGGAATAAGTGGTGTCATAGCAGTATTTTGGCTGCACGGGTGTCCTGCTTTCATTTCAAGCAATATTTGTCCTTTAACAGGCCCAGCCACATGACACAGGGCCTACATCCATGGTTTTCTCTCTGTGAAAAACCCAATGGTTTCATCAGCACAGGAACATCCATGTGCTTTAAAATAAACTGCCTGAAGAGAACAGGACAGAGCCCTCCTCTCCTGCTCCCCATGCCACTGCCCATGCCCTGACAGAGGACATAATTTATTTTATACTGTGGAGTGGTGGGGGCCAAGGACAGGAGCTGGAGAGGAGACATCCAAAGACAGCTCACCTCTTCCACACCTCATCATGGAGTGAACTGTAGACACAAGAAATCCCTCTCCCATCACACAGCATGGGATAATGTTGCCACAAAGTGTGTTTTAAGCCATAGAGCTTTTTAGAGATTCAAGCAATGATGTTGGAACTTCATCCCTCAGACTGAGCAGGCTGAACAGTGCTGTGACTGAACACAGCAAAACTGGCTTACACATGGATCTCTTGTATAAGCTCCATTACTTTTCTTTGTTAAAAGGGAATTATATTATTTCTCGTTGCATCCTTGGGGCTGAGAAGATGAAAATAATTTCTCACTTTGTGTGGAACAATGAGGCCCTGTTCTCACTTGGAGTCTTAAACTCTTGCTTTAATGTAATTTAGGGAAAAAAAAGAAGGTTGAGAATTACAGAATGAAATAGAAATGCTAAACTTGATTATTTAACTTCTCTTTCATAAGTGAAACTCATTTACAAAGAAAGGTGCTAACCTGACTTGCATGACTTCATGTACAATTTCTCCTTGGCCTTTTCTATATCTGCCATCAGCAGTGCCCTATTTGTAGACTTCATCAGTGAAACAGATCAGTAAGGTACCAGTCCTTTAAAAATAGCAAATTCATAAATTTTCCTTTCCTTTCTTAAACCCACCACACCATCTGAAACCCTATCTCATAGCCTGTGACTGTGCAGTACTCAATTCTATAAGAATTTTGACATCCTGGTTTTATAAGGGCCTGAATTCTCAGCTCTTGCCTTGATGTAAATCCATAGGTTTTCTTCTGCCAAATAGGAGCCAGGGCTCTGTGTAAAGATAAGTTTTTCAGTCTCAGAGAAGACTTCAGGGAAATGCCGCTATTACTCATGGAAATTATTCTTTGATCTGTGAATAAAGCCAATAACATAATTGGGATTATCTGAGGAGTGAAATATGATTCAATTTGAGTAAGTATGGCACAGACATTAGTGGGAGAGTAAATTCAGCACCAAACAATAAAATGAGACTAGGGTCAGTTCCCATTTGGAAATGTTAGATTTCTAAAGAAGAGCGAGGTAATCTCAGAGCACAAACATCAGACAATTGCATGCTCGTTTCTGTAGATGGCTGTGTTGATGTGATGGTGGTTTCCAGTCTGAAGCTGGGTGCAGTGTCAGAGGAGCCCCAAGGTTTCCCCTCTGAAGCTGGGTGCAGTGTCAGAGGAGCCCCAAGGTTTCCCCTCTGAAGCTGGGTGCAGTGTCAGAGGAGCCCCAAGGTTTCCCCTCTGAAGCTGGGTGCAGTGTCAGAGGAGCCCCAAGGTTTCCCCTCTGAAGCTGGGTGCAGTGTCAGAGGAGCCCCAAGGTTTCCCCTCTGAAGCTGGGTGCAGTGTCAGAGGAGCAGGTGCCCCGAGGTTTCCCCCAGGGCTGCCTGTGGGTCAGAGCTGTTCCCCCATGCAGTGACACAGCAGTTGTGCAGCGCCCGTGCTGCTACCTGGGCCAGGCTGCACTGCAGGGGACAGACAAAATCCTGCCACTCACACTTAGTGTCAGACAAAACCACTTCACAGCAGATTTTTTTTTCCCTAACCCTAAATAGCCACTATAGTCATATGTATATCTGCATACACAAAAGAGTTTGTTCTTAGAAAAAATCTAAAACAAATGCAGAACCATGCCAGGATTATACATTTCATTTCCCAGCATACAAATGAGGAACTCATTTAGTCTGGGCAGTTCATGCATTTTGCTTTTAACAAACATCCATATGCCAAATAGACCTTCCACATACTTCCCTGCTGGAGTTTTTATTCCTTTCAACTTGGTAGGGAACATTTGTGATCCTTATTCTACCAAATATATCTAAAGAATACATTTTGCTCAAGGCCTTCTATTTTATAATTTAAGAGAAACTGAATCAATTCATGGCTCTGGCAGTCTCGCTATTATGACAAGCATACATCTGTGCAAAAATACCTCAATCCCTAATTAATTACAGAATGTTATTAACATTTTATAATTTAGCATTGGTTAATTTATTTAATTTTATAAACACTGCCATATGAAGTTACTTTTTATGGACCACTTTTTCATTTTTTGCCTGTAGTTCTGAAATCTGGGTAGTTTAGCATAGATACAGAGATATTTGCTTGTATCAAGATTATTTTCTGTTCAGATGGTTCTCAGTCCTTTATGTAATGACTTCAATACTGAGGCTTGACACTTCACTCCTGACTCATGCAGCACTGATGAGCAGTGTTAATGGGAGTTTTTTCCAATTAGAGGAAACAGGCTGAGAGTCATGTTCTTTAAAATTAATACTTTTTATGAATATATAATGCCAATCATATTTCTCATTTACCAAGGCACATCAAGTTAAGTTTAATTTTAAGTCAGCTTAGAGTAAATACTTCACAAAAATATGCCCTGTTGGAGTTAAAATGGCTCATTGCTGAAAGAGATTTATTTATTGATCTGGTAAAGTGCTGCACATCAAATTACTATCAACTTTAATCAGATGAGGACAATTATTTTATATGACTAATTAGTAGAACTAATAAAAAATCTGAGCAGGTATAAACTCCTGTGAAGCATTTATATTTGTTTGAAAGACAGTGATCAGTCTTGGTTTGAAAATTGAGATAAATCCTCAAATAAGCACTGTTTCTACTACAACTGCAACAAGTTCTAGTAGCTATTCAGCCTTTTCCTGTGCTTTCACATTCAGTATTTATAGTGGACTTACACAGTCCATCAGGTTCATTTGTAATCTTTAAACTATCCTCTCTTACTTTTCTATGACCCTATTAAAAATGCAATCTAAAAGGCAAACAGTAAAAACCTTGCTTTTTTTCTATATTCACTATTCAAATTGCTCTCACCCAATTTGGTCCTGAAGGAGTATCTTTTATCGCTGTGGTGTGACATGGGCATTGTACCGGGGAGCCAAAGGAAGCAAGTGGTTCTCATTCACAGATAATACAATGGCAGTGCTTTCTGTAGCCTGTAACTACATCTGCACTGCTCACTGAACCATCCACATTTAAACACAGCTAAAGAAAAGCACATTTGGCCAAAAAATAAGATACATTTTTAATTGGTATCCTCATGTGCATATTTCAACATCAGTCCTCTGTAGAAATGCTCATCTGAAGCAGTACTGTGAGCTATGAAACACAACTTCGTAGCCTTATATGGGTTTTATCTACATTTTTGCTTGTTTTTTCACACATAAGGTCACAAATCAGAAACCTCAGCTTTAGAGAGATATGTGTGTTATAATGTTAGTTGGAAGAATCTGAATTAGTACCTGGTAACTGAATGACTCCTAATTGTCAAACTCAGTTTTATTCTACCTCATTCAGCCTCAGCTTCGAATCCTAAGGAAACTAAAAGGAATCAATGTAAAGGAATCAATGTTTGCATGGGTTTTACAAATTTATCATATACATCCAGCATTGCTGTAGAGATGTAGGAAAAAATCCCAAGAAAACACTACCCCAGCAAAACCAAAGACTGATGAAGAGACAAGAGGCAGGCTGCAGTGGCTAATAGCTCAAAGCACCTTTTTCCTGGCTTCATGCATTGCCAAGATGGTATGACCAGACAGGTGGATCAAGAAGCAAAGTAGAAAGAAGCCTCATGCTCTTACCACACCTCACCACACCACATCAACCTCTAATCATAGACTACAACAACAGTTTTGGAAGACAATTCATTCCAAATACTGTCTATAACTCATAATAGCATCATGGACCAGAGGCAATGTTTGTTATGAGAACTTCCAGAATGGGTTAAAATGGAGGTTTGGCCCTAAGACCTGGCTGCTTACACCTTCATTCCTCTTGGGCCAAGTTACTAAGGCTTGGCAAGAAAAAGATGCTTGTGCAGAGCATGACCTTATTTAGTTGGGGTAGCATTTGATTTTTTTCTCAGCCTTCATTACTGTAATATCATACACAGGACTTTTCCTTTGTTTGCCATGCAACTTATTCCCTTAAGATTAGTCTTTTTCTAGTCAAGCAGTTTAAAGCTAATCACAGTTGTTATTTTAATCTGTGCTCACCATTAAGAATTCTAGCAGAGCTATTTTGCTTGTTAGCAATTAAGGCTTCCCAATGGAAGTTCATGATTACAGCAAAGGCAACCTGTTTAATGCTTGGCACCTCTTTAGTACACAGGCATTAAAATCAAGAGCACAGAAGCATGCTAATATTGCTGATGAAAGCAGAGCAGATCTATTTAACAATCTCTGTTTTTAATATATAGCATAGGAGAAATGCAATGCAATCCTCATGTGCATTCCTGGTCCCTCCCCTCTGTGTTTTACATTACTGTAATAAGGTAAGGAAGTGCTGTTTGACCTTCATTAACTTATTAGTCACATCTGAACTGCAGCATATCCTCAGGCTTTCACCAAGGCAGTCTGAAGTGTTGGTCCTGGTTCCAGCAGCACTACTAATAAAATTCTCTGGAAAGATCTCAAGACCAGGGTCTGACCTTTGCTTGTTCAGGTAATAATCATCCTATGCTGAATTATTACTTCTTTCTTCTGTTAAGAGAATTAGTAATTGCTGCCACTGCTCAATGTATCAAGATTTAAAAATTGTGATTTACCATCAAGTCAATTAGCAAAGACTGCAGGAGCAAATTTTAGCTTCTCATGTTGATTGTCCATGTGATTCTGCCATAAAAATTTTACATCAGCTGAACTAAAGCATTAAATGACTAGGTAGGAAACAACATTGCAGGGGGATTCCACTCCTATGATCCAATTCTGTCCTGTTTAAAGCTATTTCTAGACAAGATAGGGCAGAGAAATAAAATTTTTTTTTTTTTTAAACTGATACATGGAGATGCACAACCACTACTGTACATCACCTCCAATGTTGGTGATTTACATTGATGGAGGTCAAATTTGTCTCACATTGGGTAAATGTGTTTATTTCCAACCTGAGAAACAGAGGAACAACTGACAAATCAAATATGCTATCAGTAATGTGAGAATAACTACTGTAAAATATCCAGTATAAGAAGAGCTGTGTTAATAAAATCTGCATCTTCACAAACTACTGAGGTACCTTCCCTTGTTGTAGTCAAGGTTTTAAGAGCAAGGTATGTGAAGCTGGGCTAGGGGTCTGCTTTAGTGGAAAGCCATAAAACGTGACCTAAGCACAGCCAGTCCTCCTGGGACAGCAATTACAGCAATAAATGTTCCACAGCAGATGCTAATGCCGTGTCTAAACAGTCTCCTCTAAACTGAAAAGATATTTTGGCCCCCATATGTCTTTTAGGGTCCCATTGTAAGTGTGGAAATGTAAAGGAAATGTAAAATTGATATGCACACCATGGCATTGAGTTTAGTCTCCTGTGCCTCGGGCTGGGCACTATAAATCTGAGCTGGCTGTGAGTGAGGCAGGAGGAGCTAAATGGGCAGAATTTGTGTGTGTCAGTTTTATGGGCTCACCCCAGGACAGTGGGGTCATTGGTCACTGTCAGGTTCAGCTCCCAGTGACCCACTGGGCCCAGATCATGGCAGTCACAAATCAAGAGCATAATGAAGGCTGAGGAGAGGGCTCTGCTGATTTATTAGGACATCTGTCTGGCTGTAGACAGCCCAGCACTGCCCCTCTGTAGTGCCAGCTATTAGCATAATCCTCACCATGAAACTTCTCAGAGATTTAAAAGAGAGGAATAGTGTTCAAAGAAAACTGGCTGAACCAGAAGGGTTTTTCTTGTAGTGCTCATTACCAGTCTTAACTTTTTATGCCAACACCACATAAAAATAATAATAAAAATAATTAATGTTAAAAATAAATTAATGTTTTTAATTCTTCAAAACCACTGCATTTTCAGAACACATGTATGTCTGTTCATAATTAAGTCACTACACCTGCTACTTTTCAAAGACTTTTTAATATTTTATTTTTTAATATTCATTTATATTTAACCACAGTAGTGTCATCTGCATACAATGTTATCACCTTCATCCTTACAAAGTTAGTGTCCTGAATTCTGTAATGTTAAATAAAAACTTCAAATTTTTGTGCCAATTATATTTGGCTACATTTAAGAAAAGTAGGATTGAACCACAAACTTTTAGAGTTTGCTTATAAGTAAGAGTCAATATCATAATGCTGTAAGCTGTAAATGCTGTGATACTACTTTATATTGTATAGGCCAAGAAGTTTGTGAGGTGCAGAAGAACTAATATTGGCATATGCAAAGTTACTCTTTTTTCGTACATGAGAGGCACTCACCTGAAAAATCAGACAGATCATTATTTCTCCCTTGATCAGAACTAGGGTGAAATATGTTTCAGTCTATGAACATTAAATTATTCCCTGAAGATACTTTTTTATTTGACTGTGTTTTAAAAGACTGTCACTGTTCATATGTCTTCAGAAAAAAAAAGTTAAATATTGCATTAAAAAAAATCTGTGAATGTTGAAGGAATTTTATCACTGCTATTATTCCATTTCCTTTGTATTAAATGTTATCTTAGATAGGATTTGAGCAGATACCAAATTTGCTGTAGGCAGTGTAGAAACACTCACCAGCATGTGGTAATCCCTGCTTTGCTCAAACCAGGGTCAAGTCTGGGCAACATGAACAGAAAAGATAGAGAAAATCCAGACTATCAAGGACACTGCAAAATTGTAAACCTGTGTTTATTTTAGTTTCAAAACTCTCAATTGGTAATGCTGCTATGGTGGTATTTTGGCTAGATTTTGTGTGCCATTCAATGAAAACACTTAAATTCAAGGATATAACGTGATTTCTGAAATTCAGTCCAATGGAAAGAATCTGAAGTAGGGTTAGCATCCACTGCCTAGAAACTTTAACATGAATAAACCTGTGCATGTGTGCAACTGCCCTGGTTAACAAAGGCATGATTCGACTCGTGTGTGCTGCCCTACTTATTTCATGAGGTAAGGTTTGGTAGTCTGCAAAAAATCAAAAAATGGAGAAATTGAATACCCAATCATTCTTTGGAACTCAAAAATGGAAACTATGGCTTGCAGTATCATTTCCAAAATAGCAACATAAATATATATACATGGCACTGTACTTGCCTCCATAAATTCCAGCGTTGTTCTTCCAGCTGAGTCACTAAATGCTCGATGTATTTGTTGGAGTCCATATATTCCTAAATGAAAAATTATTAAAATATTAGTTTTTCAAAGCTCAAAGTATTTGAAAAATTTTGAGTAAAAACCAGTCAGAGTCAGTTTGTGGAGTGCATTTTGATTTTGCTCCCAATGTTATCCCATGTACATAGAAATCAATGTGATGCAAAAATCTAGATTAAATCCACATTTGGATTCATGTTATGTGAACAGGACAGTATCCCGATGTGCTCTTCAGAGATTATTTGAGGGAAAGACAAGAGGCATTGAGGATACACAAGCAGCACAAATATTGTACATATAAATTCATATCCATATTCCAAGCCCAGAATAATCATCCCTGGGTCCAGACTGAAAAATAACTTCCCAGCATTGCAGTCACTGGTTTTGGTGCATATTTTGTTTACTTTAGATATAAATCAAAGTGAACTGAATATTTGACTCAAATATTTATTCCATGGGCAGTATGAAAAATACTATAGCCTGTACCCTATTTGAAAATGAAGCTATAACTCAGCTCCTATATTATTTTTCAGTCCAACTTTTGGAGATGCAATAACTTGCAATATCAGCTCTATGAAAGCTCCTGTACTTGTGTCTAGACAGAATTTCTGATAAATAATCTTGACCAGATGAAAAATTCGGATTTTTTTCTTATTGAAGCCTATTCTTTAAACTCAATGCAAAGAGATGATGTTTATTCTCAGCAGAGAAATCTGTCAGCAATAGAAATACACCACCTCATTTCCAGGAGGAAGGCAACATCAGTGTTATTTATAACAAATATTTCAGAATGAGCCCACAGAATAACGTGATATAGTGTGATATATTTGGATGACAGCAGTACCGACACAGTCACATTACTATTATTCTGAAAGTCTATCAGTAATAATATGACTGTCCTGAAATATCTCACCAAAGCAAAAATATGTCTCGAACCTCATACTTCAGGAAATTGCAAGTATTGGAGTACTACAAAGAAAAGAATTCATCTTTACTTTCTGGAGACAAAAGCTCCATTTTTATAGCTCCATTGTTTTACCTTTGGACTCATCACAGAACCACTTTGTGGGGTTCCTGTTTGTATTAGAAGTTGTCTCTTTACTATTATTATTTCTTTTATGTACAAATATGGATTTTTGTTGCAAAGTAGTTGTTTCTTCTGAACCATTTATCTTCATGACCAGGAATATGAGACAGCCTCTACAGGGACTATACATCATTGTGTCTCCTCAAGGTGAAGATAAATGTTGCATGATTTTAATGATCATAATTTATATATAAATGTACATTTTTATTTTTCGGGACTGGAATTGTTCCAAGTGACTCTGTGTTTCTGTCCACAATAATTATTTTCTTGTTCAGAGAGAGAGGGAGGGAAGGAGAGTGGTGCTGCAAAGGCACAAAGAAAGGTCCCTGGCACAGACAGGAAGCAAGAGTAGGACTCTGCTCCCAAAAGCATCTCAGCCATATCCTGCTCAAACTGCATGGCTTGAAGAGCTTTGGGCATTGTAAAGCTTTCCATCAATCTCTGTGGTCGCCCCAAGTTTAAATTTCGTTCTAACTGCTGTAAATAGAAACATCACATAGCTGTTTCTTTCCGTACATGTTAAATAATGTAAATCCTGAGAAACACCATGAACTTCAGTGGCAATTAAGCAGGAAGCTTCTTCTAAGCTAATTCTAGTAAAGTCATTCTGCAATACACATATATTAGAGTTCACAAAATAGATACTATACAAATATATAATGATGATTAGTTGCAGTACCAAGTTCTTTAAAATAAGTTGCCAATTTTACTTTATATTTTTTTATCACAATGAATCTAGCATAAATTAGTATTAATACCTCTACATCTTTTTAATGTAATATTAAACAATATTCTTGATTTATTCAGCAGTGCACTTTGCCCTACAGGCAAAGATAGGATCAGCAGTTTTATTCTGCATAATTCTACCATGATAATACAAAAGCCTCATTCTGAAGCAATTTTCTTAAAACTTTTTTCTGGAAATAAGGACAATGGGGAAAAAGAAAGCACTGTGTTTATCCTATATGACTGCTGCCTTAATGTTAAGGTTTTCCTATTACAAATCAGAAGTATTATTCTGTTTCTCTTTAAAAAATGGCAACCTGGGAGTATGTAATCTTGTCAGTGAGCAAAAGTGATGTAAAAAGAAACCAACCATGATTTGATGGTGGTTAGCAGCACCTCCTTTCTTCTGGCACATTCATGTGCCAGCTGTGTCTGCAGCAAGCCATCTGCTTCACACAAGGCCTCTGTCCCCAAGCCCAGGTTTCTGCTCTCTTCTCTTATCAGCTCTCCCAGTAAGACAAACTCTGCCATCCCTGGATCAGGACCCAGTGTTATCATTTTGTCAGTGTGAAGCAAATAGCAAACAGTCACTTGAGATTTAGAACAACTTCGTGATTTAGAGTAACTTGGCACATTCAGTGACAGGAGAAAATGTGAGTAAAAACCCCAAAGTAATCACACTGGTTTATGGTTGGACTCAATGACCTTAAAGGTCTTTTCCACCCTAAATGATTCTCTGACTTTATGTTCAACAAGACGATGTATACAATTCATTAAAGCACTTCACAGTGCCCAACAGAGCACATCTAGAAGGGAAATACAAGTATTTTGTAGCTTCTTTGGAGCTCTGTCATATGAATACTTGTGCCATGCAGGCTCTGAATAGCATGGATAACTGTGGAGCGTAAAAGATTATGTGGAGCATGGTTTTCTGATGTAAGGATAAAAATCATTTAGGCAGACATGATGGAACTCACATTAGATACTAATGAGACAGGCCAATCAAATAGGAAAGAAAGGCTGTAAATGCACAGCAGCTCCAGGGTTTCAAAAGGGGGTCACAATTCTTCCTGTTCCCCTAGAACAATGGACACTGAGCACCTGCAGAGCAGGAGGGGGTAAAGCTGGGTAAGGCCAAGTCAATATTTCTGAAATGATGCAGCATTTTTACTCTGAAGTTGTAGATTCCAAATTAAAGTATTTATGTACATTTGGTACTGTTACATAGCGACTGTGCTGATGGTAGAATTGCCATCCATGCTGTTATCCACACCTGGTCTAGATCTCAGCAGCCTGCACTGCTGGCTCTGCTTGGAGTCCCACTCCTACCTCCAGCCATTCCTCACAACTTCCATGATTACTGAGAACTTCATGATTTAAACAAACAAAAAATTAAAATCCTTTTCAGAATAATGAGTGAAACCTGTCCCTTTTCTTCTGAATTAGTTACCTTGCAGCCATGAGAAATTCACTCTTCCATTTTTTCTCTTATGATGGTATATATAACTGCACTGTTTTAAGGGGAAAACCTTCTGTAATACATTTAAATGCAGTAGAAAATATTTCTAACAGCTGCATGTATTCTGGCATGCAGGAAGAGATGGCAAGCAAATGTCACATACTAGCTCATCTAATTTCGAGAGCATTAGAGAATTGCTTTACCCAGATTGTTGCTGATTTGAGTTGAAGCACAAGCATAGCAACATACATAAATATGTTTTTTTGATAGAACTAAAGATCTCACTTTGCAATGCTTAATTGTTTCGCCGGTTTTTTAGGGTTTTATTTTTCTTTTCTTTGTTAGCTGGATGGCTGTCAGGAAAAAACAGGGAAGAGAAAGGAAATGAAGTGCCTCCACTGAGGCCCAGGATCCACTGCTCGGTATTTTGGTTGGTTACTTGGGTATTTGTTCTGGCATATCCCTGTTGTTGTGCTGGGCAGGGTATCAAAAATCATCCAGTGCACAGAACATTTTCCCATCCATTGTTACAGAGCAAACCCTTCGAGCGACCTTAGGCTCCCAGCACAGGAGTCCCTCTCTGGAAGCTGGAGGTGATAAATGCAAGCCAAAGGAATAGCACATAGTCTCTGCCTCTCTTAAGGAACCTGCACAGCTTGGTATCAAAGAGAATTTAATGAGCTTAGCGAGATGTGAAAAGGATTAAGGATACCAGCAAATCACTTGATTACGTACTTAATTCAATAGGGCTACTCAGGGGCTGAAGGCTCGCCTGTGCTGGGCTGGGCAGCAGAGCCATGGGTGGGACTGGCCCCTCCTGCAGCACAGACACCCCAAACCCACACACCTCAGCCAGGCACATGGGGACACGGCCACTGTCCCCCTGTCACCCCTGCCATGTCCTAAACAAGCTCCCAGTGAAGGGCCTCGTGCAGGGCTGAGATGCCTGAGCTGTGCAGAAAACAGGGAAATGGGGACAGAGACCAGGCTGGCACTCACTGCTGTTCTTGCAGACCAGTTCTGAAGCAGAAACACCATATTGGGAGGGAAACACCATACTGAGCCCTGCACAGCCCAAAACAAAGCTCCCCATTCCCTCTTGGCACATCTAGTTCCACTCCTAGCTCGGTTGGGGCAGACTCTGTGCAGACAGCCCTAGCCCACTTCCCTACAACATTACCCTTGATTCTCCTAATATTTGTATTTGGAAGCAGGCAGGGAAGCACCAGCATGGATTCAGGCTCCTATGCTCCACAGAGGAAAATGTTGGTCACTGAGGAGCAGAGAAAAACCAAGTGAACAATGGGACAAGCACACAGACAAGTTCCACCAAGTGTCTGGAGCCATCCAGCCCTGGAGACAGGGAGCTCCATGCAGAGCCCACAATCATCTGCTACAGTTCAGGAAGTCACATTTTCACAGGGCAAGCTTATTAGAAATCAAACAACAACAAAGCTGTCTGCAGCCAAACAGCAGACTGTTGCAATTAGGAAATGATGTTAGCAAAGAAGCAATGGGGACATCTAAACTGTTACACTGAGAGTGGAGCCACAAGTCATTTTCGAAGGATCTTGGAAGGGTGCCCTGGGGTAAAGCTTTAAATCTAGGGAGAGTGACTTCGGAGAATATTATGACTTTTGTAAAATGTTGTAAATGAAAATTATGTAATGATAATTCTATTATTATAATGATTCATTCTATTGATAGAAAATAGACTTTTTTCCAGAAGCCTAAGTGGACACATATATATATTTATATATATGTATTCTTGTCGAGACAATGTTTTTCATATCTAAAAGCAATATCAATGAGAATTGAGTGAGCTTTCTGTTGCATACTAAAAAGAAATCAGGTATTAAAAAAAATAAAACTCTTTAGGATTAGTATTTCTTATTCCTTTGAATACCACACCTGGCTAGACTACTCACTTTTGGTCCTATATAACAATGAAAGCTAAACCATGTGGCTTAAAGATAATAACTTTTAAAACTGCCATTATTGCTGATTTATTATTTTTTCTACATGATTTCAATACTATTTTAATTGAAGGGTTTATTAACAACTGGCATAAAAGTCTACATTGAGAGCCTCTGCAATGGAGCAGGAGGCTGGCAAGAGCCCTCATGCACATTACACCACTAAGGAAAAAGTAGTAATGATTATTTTAATAAATATATTGAGCAAATTTCTTAATTGTTCAAAATCACTTAAGCCTCAGTAAAGAGTTCATATTACATCTCAGCTGCAGTGATTAAAACTGATTTACCAATTCATTTGAAGCCAGTTTTTTTTCATAAAAAATCAGCTGTGTTTTCCTCCTGCTGCTGCTTGGCTTCCACTTTGCACCCTATTAACCAGCACCATCCTCAGACAGCAGCAGAGTTTGGTAAAACCTGAAATAGCACGAGCCCAATAACTGATAGATTCTATACCCTGTGCTCTCTGAGGACACGGATGCAGGGATAGCTCTCAAGGGAATGCTATCCAGATCTGCAGCTGGCACACAGAGCTGCATTTGGGTTTTGCCAGTTTGTCCCTAAAGGAGTTCAGTCTCTGGGATAACAGCATGGGTAGCCTCCTACTCAGTGACACAAATGTTGGCGTTCTTTCCTCACAGGGAAGAGAACAGGGAGAGAGAATGCTGCAGTTTTATGCTGTTTCCCATCACCTTATTAACCCATCTGTTTGCCAGGAAGACATTTTCTAGGAACAAATCTCCTGTCTCAGGCAGGCATGTGCAGGATAAATGTATGGACCAGTATTCTGCAAGAGCTCTTCCCTGGCTTGGTGGACCAGTAGACCATAAGCTGGAAGGTGAGGAACAGACTTGGTAGGAACCACAACTCCCAGTCAGATTTCCAGGTGATTGACTGGTTTGGGTAGTTGCAAGTAAACTAATATGTTTCCTATGCAAATAGCAGACTATGGAAATTATGGAATTTCTGCTAAATATTGAGCAAATTATTCCATTTAGCTGTAGAAGAAAAGGAAACTGGACATTTTGTCCAGCAGGCAAATCAATGCTGCTTTTAGCTGATTTTCTTCCCCTGAAAGTATAAATCAGTAAAAATAAATACAAATCATTACTTGGAATTTACTTGAGTCGTCTTGAAATAGAAAAGGATGATATCATAGTAGGAATGTTTGCATTTACATCTTCTAAGTTGTGGAGCTTTTAACACCCATGGACAGAGTCATTGAGAAATACATCCCTACAGCATCAACACGTGGATGTCCTTAATTTGGATATGGAGCCAAAACAGTCTCCACAAAGGCTGAATCTCCATGGATTCCCACCTGTCCCGAGGTTCAAGTGTCTGGGTAGGGCCTGACCCTGAGGGACAGGGAGCAGGAACTGCAGCACCTGCAGGTGGTGGTGCAGAGGATTGACTGCACTCACCAGTGCTTGTCCCAGAGGAAGGAAACCACCAAGAACCTTTTGAGCTTCTAACCGACCAAAAATGTCACCAAGACCACTGGGCCAGCCAAAGATTTCAGCTGGAAATGGGAAAAATTTGCCTTTTGTCCAGGAAGAGGAATTAATATGGACAAGCCACAGCACCCTGGCTGTGTCTCCTGGGCAGGTTTGGGGCTGCTTTCCCTTTTACTGCAGCTTATGGAAAGTTCTTGTCCTCACTGAGTATAAAACCTCTCTGTACAGTGAAATATAAAATAAGCAGAGAGAGTGAAGCTTAGCATAATGGTACATGTAAGAGTTCCTGGTTGCTGGAAGTTATTGATGACCATGTGTAAGTTAAGGAGGTGTCAGAGAGACACAAATGTTTACAGCCCAGCAATTCCACGAATGAAAAGGTGACAGTGTTATTTAAGGCAGCAGGAATTTGCTATTTAGCTAAAATAGACGCCCAGAGTTAAAAAGAATAGTGTAGGAAGATGTGCAGATTTTATGAGTTTGCTGCTACGCAGTGTGTATATTTACATGAAATAATTAGCTGTAGTCTTGTTTATGTCAAATCCAATTTACATTAATAAACTTCACCCAGCAAACACTCTGCTCCTCTAAGAAAATGCCCAGAAATGTTAGCAGCCTTAAAAATGCAGAGTAAACAGTGGAGCATTTAATTAATCAATTTCTGACATTACCAAGTAATTACAATCTCTGAATCATTTCTTGAATGTTTTTTATGAATATAAATCAACTACAACACATGGAAGGACTTCTGGTGGGAAGCATTTGACTTACGTAGACATATGGCACTTGCATGTGACTCCCACTGTCTAAAGAAGACAAGGAGTTACAACAAGGATAGAAAAACATTCATAGGAACTATTGCAGGGAAAATTGAATTCTAAGGTTATTAGGGATGTTTGGGATTCACAGATAAAGATGCTTCATTCTTGGAATGCATCAGACTTTTTGTCTCACTTAGAATAACCACTGTCATCTGTCCAACAACAAATACCTCAGGACCTGAAGTTTTCTCTACCATTTGCTGTAATTGCTTTGTTATCACTTGTCCTCACATTTATTCTGGCAGCTTCTGATGAGGAACAATGTGCATACACATAAGTCAAGCCTATCTTCATATGGTTTCATTTCAACTAAAAACAACCTAATAAACAGACAGACAGTAGATGCTCATTTTTTCAATCATTATAAGTCAATAGCAAAAACTAGAAAGTATACACTATGTATAATCATAGGATGGCCTGGCTGCGAGAGCACCTTGAAGACCATCAAGTTCTAACTCCCCTGCCATGGCAGGGACACCTTCCACTATCCTAGGTTGCTCCAAGCTCGCTCCAACCTGTTCTTGAGCACTTCCAGGGATGAGGCAGCCACAGCTTCTCTAGCAACCTGTGCCAGGATCTCTTAATTCCAAATCTCAACCCTCTCTCAGTATGAATCCACTCCCCCTTATCCTGTCATTCCATGCTCCTGTGAGAAGTCCATCTCTGTCTTTCTTGCAGGCGCCATTCCCATCTATAAAATATCTCAATGTAAGCTTAAAAATCCAACACAACGTTACAGGCACATCAATCTGATGATGCTAAAATCTGTCCAAACATCAGTGGACAAAACAAGGCGAGGAAAAGTTCTGAGGACCTCCAGATTCCGACCCTCACTCTAAGGACAAGGGCAACCTGAGGTTTAGCAAAACCCAAATTACCAACCTTTTAGGGCTTGTATGGGTGAAAAGCAGGGGATCTGGAGATGAGCAGATGATGTACGGCAGCACAGGCTGGGACCCCTTTTTCAGACAGATTTCACTTTGCTTTCTCCAACCACCCCTCTTTTGTCCACCTGCCACCATGCTTTGCTCTAACCACAAACATTTTCATGTAGAGGAGGGAACTGGTTATAGCACATTTTGAAAATTAATCTCTATGTCAACAGCTCTGTTTGCAATGCCTGTGTATATTTTAGTCAAGAAAAGATTGTCTCTGAGTTAATAATCAGAAAATCTCAGAAGCTGCTTCCAGCACTCCACCCCTTCCTGGTATGCTGAATTTAGTGAGACTACTTACATTCATCCATCTCTTCTGCATGATACATAAACACAAACACACAGAAAAATGATGGAACATGCAAATAAATATGCTCCTAAAAATCCCCTGTTCATTTTTCACTCTGAGCACAGAGAAAAAAGAAATTAATCTGAAGCTAACACAAAAATATACCTCTGCATTTTCATAGTTTATTACAAACAAAGCAGGAGCTGTGCTCACAGGGAGCTTTGTCAGCTCGTAGTCTGTCTGAAACACATTTATTGACACTACCAGGACTTGCATCAGATTCAGCTTTGGGTATTGACTGATTGTAGGACCCAACTGAGTCTAAGGCATGGATCAGTTGCAATCTGTTGCCTAAATCACACTTTTTCTTCAACCCTTCAAGTCCAATTCATGGACTAATTTCCTCGAGATATCCAAGAAAATAAATGCATTCATTAATGCAACAGGACTGGCCCTGCTCGTAGATATTTGAAGGTAGGAAAATTTAAAAAAAAACACCCTCTGCAACATTCAATGCATTTTTTTGTAAGTAACTATTCAGTTCCATATGAGAGGAAGGTGGACTGTTCTGCAAGGCAGATTTCTCATGAGGAGCTCACAGTCCCCATGCAGGACAGGCAGGCAGCACGATGGAACCTGACTTTCTGGGTCAGGGGATTAATCATAAGAAGTTTGGCATTTCCTAAGTGGTGTGTAGGCTAGACAACATCATGTGATACTGGCTGGAGATAAACTTTTAGTGTATCAGGGATTTAGTGAAAGTGGATTTAGTGGAAGGAAAATGTTCCACTGTACTGGTAAGCTATAAGCAGAGAGTTCAGTAAAGTCCCAGAGAGGAAATAAGAACTGTAACGTTTGTGTCAGCAAACAGCAGACAGGCATTCACTTATGTTGTGTAGGCCTGTTAAATACTTAAGCCAAAACAGTGCCTTTAGTTACAGACACTAATTCCCAGTAAAATCTGGGTGGAACAGAAAGCATAAAAGTACTGCAAGGACAATTTTAGTTGAGCTGGAACCTTGTCATCCCCACCAATGCTATAAACACAGCCATAAGTACCAGTCTGGGATGGTGGCAATTTACACTGGCAAGATTAAAGGACCCATGGGCTAAGTGGGAGATGCCCAATGGCACCGGGAGAGCTCCTGGGGTGCATTTCATGGGGAGAATCTGGATGCCAATTGTTGAGTTTAATGTGTAGGGGTAACTGAGCCTAATACAAAGCCTTTCATAAAACAGGAATTGGTAGATTTTCCCCTTAACTTGTGTTGCAAAGAAAAACTCCCTCTTCAAATCCTGTATACTACAGTTGTATTAATAACCATTATTATCTTGTGCTTTTATAAGTGATCTGATGCACTATTAATGCTCTTTTCTCCTGAATATTTGTGACTCCATTATGCCGTGTATGGTAAATGGTAAACAAACATAATGATGCTGCTCAATTTAACAAGAATCTATTTTCTTTTCATAAAAATTAAAGTGAAACTTTAATTTCCTTCAGCATTATAGAATTCACAGGTACAATGCAGTACCAGTGAAATCAGAGCTGTAATTTTGCTCCTGGTTAATGCTAATAATTCTTCTGCAGTTGAATATTGCTGCACTGAATTGCAGATCCATCTCAAATGTTATGTGCCTAAAGATATTAGTTACAGTTATTGCAGAGCATTCTGTTTATTCAAATCAGACTGAAACAAACACAAACTGTAGCATGAAAGGCTGGAAAATATTTGCTTAGATAAATATTCATTGTCGGCTGTTACACGGGATATATAGAGACAATTCAGATTACATGATAGCTTTTTGTTTTATACATCTTGCCAGTTAACATTCAAAAATGTAACTTTAAAAATGCTTTTAATTTTATGTGTGCTATACGAAGTGATATACTTAGCTGTCCATGTTTCTTACACATGAATCTTTAATCTACAGGGAACTTAAAAGGAATTAACAGTGGAAATATAAGCATAAATCTTTATATTTCTGGTAATAGAATTTTGGCATTAAGTGAAGCTTACTGGAAAAGTTCTTTGTGATATTTAACTGAATTACATTTTAAAGACCTTTATCATCATCAACTGGAAAATCTATGGCAACAAGTGATGAGTCCTGCTAGTCTACCCACTATTCTACTGCCAACTTTGTGATATTTAGACAGTGTGTCTGTCTTGGCGACCAGAGGCAGAGACACAGTTTCTTGCAGAAGCCTTGCCTCTCATTGTTCTGAGGCAGAGAGCACAAACTAAAAAACCCACCATGGATCAATCCTGTACCTAAAAGCATTTTTTTCTCCTGAACGTGACATCCCATTTCCAGTGTGGAAGGGTGTTGTGGGTCAGCTTCAGCTGGAATCATGCTGAACTTGAGAGAATTAACTGAGGCCACAAAGTACAGAATGAACATAGATGTAGTCAGGTTTTACTCTCTACTGTTAATGGAAGATTTTTAGAGTAGTTGGACCAAAATATTTTCAAACATTGGTTTAAAAGAGTTTCATTTGGGGATAGTAATTATTGTACACAAACACTCTGGAATGTGCTGGCCTCTTGCTATTATCTAGCATCTGTTAAGCATCTCATGTTTTTGAGTATTCAAAACTAGTGGCAATAACTGATGCACAACAGAAGGGGTGAAATTCTGCATCTGAAGTGTGTAGGTGCTCCATGCATGACTCACAGACAGTTTATTGTATGATTTTCACAAGAGTAATGATTTAGATTCATTTCCATAAGCCTTAGGATGTTTGCATGCATAGTATAGATCAGAAATACCGACCTTACATTAAATCAGGGGGGAAAAAAAGCCCAAAACAACAGCTTCAAGAAACTTTAACAGATTAAGAGAGGTTCCAGCTCAGAAAGTGTTTGTTTCTTTCACTTTCAAATCTGCATCATCTACACCAACATACCCTTCACAGCTATTATTTTTGAAAGGGTTGATTAGTGTTGAAGGCTCTGCCCTGCCCCATGGCTCAGGCAGGGCAGGTCTCCCAGATGCCCAGCTCCCACCAGAAGTCACAGTGGTAGGAATGTCTCACTCCTCACATAAAGAGAGGCTCACCAGGTAAGTGTTTCAGGTTGTCAGGTGTTACAGACATCAAGAGAATCATAAAACCGAGCTGCTGCTCCCACCAAGCTGTGCCCGTGTAATGTTGCGTGGCTTTGCTGTGAGGAGTGCTGAGCATCTGCAGGTCTCCTTGATGCTGCAGAATTAAACTTATTCAGGGGAGAAAAACCAATTTCCAAACTTTAGATACAGTCCTTAATCATTCATTTAAAAAGCATTTCCATAGCCATCAACTTGACAGTATCTAAATGAAAAGACTCTGAAAATCTCTTGTTTTCCAACAGGAAATGTGTTCGGGGATTGGCATTTCACATGTATAGAGAAATTTACAATAATCATGTCCTGATGACAAGTCTAAGAAAGGATTTACATCTAATAGGAATGATCTAATTTATCTTCCATACAGTAATACCCAGTGGCTATTGTGAACATTTTATTATGAAGGAAATCAAAGACAACACAAGAAAATTAATGTTTTAAGGGAAAGTCGTATGGTCCATTTAACTCTTCTTTTGACCGTCCACATAATGTAATGAGTTAATTTGCTTCTTTTCATATGCTTGAATAATAGAAATAACACTTTTCATAAATCATCTACAAAAGCTTTAAGAAAAGCAAGCTAGTCGGTATAAAGCTTTTGAATTACTTCTATATAAATACATATCATGGGCATGTCTGCAAATTCACTCTTGGAGAAAGTCCTTACACTGAATACCAACCTTCCTCCTCCTTTCCAAATTTTTTTCAGTTTAGACCAAATGCCTCACTACACAACAGTAATATCCCTTGTTTGTATGGGACTCTGGGAATTTTGTCAAAAACAAGTGTCATACTGCTTGGATATGGAGACAGTGCCACACCATGACAGCAGTGCAAGAGCTCTTAGCAGGAAGGGGCCTTAACACTTCATGATTGAAGACTTGTAGGGAATCACTCAAAAGTTTTGCAGGTGAGCAGAGCCATTTCTCTTGTCTCACCTCCCTTTCTTCCAAGTACCCTTTATGACTGAGTCTTCTAGAAGAAAATTGTTCCACCCACAGGTTTTTGTGGTAGCAGTGAAGGGATAGAACCTGAAAAGAAAAGGTCTCCATGCACCTGGGATGTGATCAGGCCTTAGACCTGACATCCTGATCAGCTCTCCTGCTGTGGCCTCTCCTGATGAGGATGCTCAGGGTAGGATTTCAGACAATGCCTAACCCTGCAGTGTTTACTTAAACAAATCTCAGGGCTCAGCATGGCCTGGGTCTTTCAGTCCAGCCACTTTTGCCTATGTCACTCTAGTTGTTGAAAGGAAAAGCACAAATCACAAAGGAATGAAAACAACACAGAGTTAGATGGAGCATTTAAACAGCTAAAGACACATATAGGCACCTGATGAGATTTTAATGGGAATGTGCTCATTCTGCTTCCTTGGAGATTTCTGAAATGCCTGTAAAATTTAAAAATTGTCTCCCCATTTCTTTCAGTGTATCCAACAGCTTTGCTTTTCATTTTCTGAGAGGAGGAAGGGAAGGAAGCAAAGCTTATAAATTCCTTTCCTTGCATGCATACTGAATAAGGTGAAGAAAAATTTCCTCTGTACATATTTGAAAAACACAATCACTTACGTGGATAGCAGAATTTCCCCTTATATTACTTTGCATTCACACATCAGATGCCTGGGGCCAGAAGGCCGTGCTGAATATGAGAGTATCTGTCTAGCCACAAAGTAAATACAGTGCACAGGAGGATTAAGACCAGGCAAACGAGTCTGCTGTTTCAGACTGCAAAACTTTTCAGGCTCTCCTGTAATGCCAAAAACAGTTAAGAAGTTCACAGAGACTATTGGACTGATATGCATACCAGGGGAAGCTGAGTCACTGAACAAATCCCATTCTCTGAGTCACCCTGGCAGGACCATGGGTGAAAACAAGACATCCTCAGTCCTTGAGCCTGGGTACATCCTAACCTGACATCCCAAACATGCCAGGTGTGGCTCTGCATCATACACATACACATGTACGAAAACAGGTAATTCAAAAAGTGTTTATTTAGCTCAGGTCCCGTGACTTAATCTTACAGCCTTGATACCTGGAGAGTCCCTTCCCATTAGGGAGTCACACAATCTGCTCCAGAGACATCTCATGCACAAGTGATTTTTTTGCTGCTTTGGCAGATTGTGTTGCGTGTGCCAATATGTATCAGCTGATAAGTCTCAAGCCATACTGAATTGTTTTATCTTTCAAATTTGGATGAAAAAGACCTTTAGATTATTTGTCTCCTATATTGTCCTGATTAGAGCTCTGCTTTCAAATCCAATAACAAGTTATTAATCATGGCAGAGTTTTCTGCTTTCCACAAGTCAATAATTATGCATTTAGCCATGATTAGTGCTACATGGGGAAAACCTTTGTTTGAAAAAAGGCAGCGTTCAATTCTTAACCAATAGAGTATGTCATAAATGTATCTTGGAATTGGAATAATATGGAGATATTCTCCTGGGAGATCTGAGGATTTTCTCCACATCTAATTTTTAATTTATGGCACTGATATGCTCTAACTGCTTTATCTGAAAAAGACATGAGGTACATATTAGTATCCATCAAGAGGAAATTCTTGAACATGACTGCAAACTCAGAAGTATTTATTAACCTATAATATTTATGGGAGCACTAATTTGTTTCATGATGATTCTTTGTATGTCCTTAAAGCCTCAGAATTTTTTTCTAGTGGATAGCACTTCAATTCTAGTGACACCTGAGCACAATTCTAGGCTGGATTTCACCATTTCAACCACCAACTTACATCATTCTTTTCATCACCATGTATTAGCTCCCAGAGAGGTAGTCAGATGTGGAGCCCAGCTACACTGCTGTTAATTCCTTGGCCACCCCAAGATCAGAGGAAAACCTCAGTCTAACAAGGCTGCAGGGAGAACTGAGTTAGAAAATGAGCTCCAGGTTTAGGGCCTGTGCAAACAACAATAGGGAAAGGGATGCAGTGGGATATCAATACCAGATATTCAGTAAGACAGATGTAGTGTTATTGCTATTAATTTAGATTATAAGATGATAGAGAAGTATGTGTCTGTGTTGATAAACATGAAGAGCAGCATCAAAACCCTTTCTGTGCCCATTCTCTGCCTGGACCAGCCCATGGAGCTGCTCCCTCCCACCCAAGGCACACAAAAATGCTCCCTGCTCAGTCAAGGTGTGCTACACACAGCAAGAAAAAGGAACAAGAAAGAGTTCCCACCATTCTCTGAAATAAGAAAAAAATCAGGTAGTTGTTATTACTAAATGATATAATTATGAGACTTGTGGCTCATGAGCAATAAACATAGACCTGTCATTTAATATTTTAATTTCGTGCACTTAAAGGCTCGCTCATGCCTGCAAACATCTTTTCCAAGACACAACTGGTGACATTTCCCACCTTCTCATCTATTTTCCTCCTGTTGCTCATGTTATGACTAAAAGCAGCAGGCTTATATTTTTCTCAGTGGGAAATAAGTCACCTGCTGTTGAAAGAAAAGCAATTATTATGTCCTCGCTAAATCTTCGGCCTATTTGTGTAGAGCTTTAGAGCTTAAAAATATAAACATCCTGCTCGGTGCCAGTGTAAGTGTTAGACACTCAGAATCCCAGCTGGGATCCCCCTGGATGTCACCTTCAGTGCCTGTTAAGCACAGGGAAAGATGCCAAACCCGAGTGCCTTTCCCATAACTGTGTCTGATCACTGGAAATTAAAAGTGAACGATGTGTTACCAGCTCCAGCACAGGACACCACAAAACATTGTGTTCTCCCTGTCCCCCCTTGCTCCAGGAGTCAGTTAATACTTTTCAGCTTTATTGAAACAAGATTTATGTCTGCTCTGCATTTGTGCAGTTGTTCTCACTCCTTTTGTGTGTTTTTATGTGGCTGTAAACCTGTCTGACAAAGGGACAGGTATTTTATTTGCACAGTCAGATGCTATTTCTCTGTGCAATCTCCTGTTATCAAACAGAAAAAGTCTCAGAATCAAAATGGGAAATAAAATTTGCAGCTGGCCAAAAGCTACAAAGGACCCAATCTCAAAATGTACATACGTATATATATAAATATAAATATATACACACCAAAAGATGTAGAGATGCATGCTAAGAAAAAGTAGTTCTTAATATAAAAAATTTGTTTCTCATAGGTCTGTTGCTATTTAGAATTTATTTTTTCCCACAGAAGTGAAGAATACATAAATAAACACTTGAATGGAAAAGGGCAGAGTTTTGACTAAATCTAAGGAAAAAAAATATCTTCCACTAATTCTGAATGGAAGTCTCTAACAGTACTGATCAGTATCATAAGATTTAGGAAAGAGGATCTCAAATCAATTGTAGAGAAAGGATCACCAACCTCAGTGCTGGGCATTATTTCAGGTAATAAAAGAAAAGTTCTCAAATTTTACTATAATATGATCCCAGCCAAGAATAATAACAACAGTCAAGGAGAATTATTTTCCCTAACATAAATTAAACAGTTACTTAATATTTAAAATACGAATCATCTACAAACACGTTTAGGAGGCACTGTCTATGCAACTGTGGGATTTTATAAGAAAACACACCTTTATACATCTTTTTATTTCTAACAAAGCATGCAAGTGCAAGCAGCAAAGCCATTTTTTCATATGAACCACTACATTTAGTGCTTCATATGAAAATACTAGAAGAGAACTCTCAATTTATAGGCATTTTCTAAGTATCTGTCTTATATTAACCCTGTTGGATAAATCACAAAAGTCTAGAACCTCTTTACTCAGGTAATAATTATATATACTTTGGCAATATACTTTTACCATCTATCTCTTAACAGAAACACAAAAATTCTCAATGAATGAACATTAGGAAAATGTAACCCTGTGCGAGCTTGCACTGAAGAGAAAGATTGAGATGCTAGTATTCCCAAAATAAGTGAAACACCTTCCCCACTCAGACAAAGGCTGCTCCTTCAGCAGCAGCTCAGAACCAGTCACCTATCAGCCCTGCTGGTGCAATGCCATTTCTGGTGCAGATGAAAACACTGTTCACTTGCTGGTAGGATTTGGCAGGATTTAGAAAGGGCTTGAATCCTTCTCCAGTTCTGAAGGCTGCAGGTGACATGTATTTCCCACTACACAGTGTACAACATCCATAGTAGGCTGCAATTTAGCATTTAAATCTATATATACGGCATAAAAGCATGCAAGGAAAACTGTGTGAAGAAAACTAGAGTTGTGCCACTTGTTAAAATAAAAATTCCCAAATTCAATTTGCAGTGTTTTGTATCATGGACAGCCTTTCCTCACTTTTGTTTTACCACAAGTGTACATGGTGTTGCATGAACATTCAGTGTATACTTTCCCAAATACATCAGTTCTCGCTGGCCAAGAATTTATCTGAGGTGAAGAAGGAACTTTGCATAACAGACTAAATGTTTCCTTCATGTGATCTGCTAGAAACAAAGGCTTTTAGTTTTTAATGAGATTGAAACACTCGGCAGAGGTAACTGTTCAAAATTGCAGCCTATGAACTAAATTGGTATTTAACAGCTTGACCTATAAAATCTTTGCTAAGATGTAATACAGCATATGGTCTTTGCTGAGACGTACCAAAAGATTCAGTGATAATGTACACACAAGGCTGCCTCCATTCCAAATCATTTTGGATGTGAGCTGTCAAAATTTATAGCATATGGATGTATTTTTATTTCATTTCATTTCATTTCATTTCATTTCATTTCGTTTCATTTCATTTCATTATTTATCTTCTATTTCTCTTTTCCTAAAACTCTCTAGAAAAGCTGATTTTAATTCCAGAGTCAGTATTACACCCGCTTTGATCAGTGAATCACAGACATTTCAGCCTGGCTTGTGAAAGTTCATGAGGTTCACTATGGCTCTTGAAATAGCACTTTGTACCCTCAGTTTTTAACTTTTTATGGCCTTCTAATGTTGAGTCACAAGAAGTATTACACTCATATCTGCAACAGATTTGTACTGAGACTAGAGAAGAGAAATACTGTATTTCCCTTCTTTTGTCAGCTGTGAATGAAAGTGGTAGCAGACCTCTAATCCTTTCTCTATGGGCAGATGGCTGTTTGATGTATGTACTCATCTACAAACAAAATTCAGAAATTCATTTGGCTTTATCTTCATTCATTATGTATTATTGGTCTCCCTTCATTTAACATCAAAAGTGCAAGTAAGAGGACTGCCATTCTTTATGTTAATTTTTCAGTTGATTAGTCATGAATAATAACACTTAGAATGTATACAGTTCTTTATATGTCTAAATTACTTTATAAATCTTGCTCCATCGAAATATCTGACACTTTTTACCAGAACTTACTTTCTAATAATAATGTCTAACCAAAAGGAAAAAAGCCAGTGTCACAGTGTTATTTGTTAAATATTTAGTGGTCTGAGGTACCAATGCAACAGAGTGCATGAGCTTTGATGTGGTTTTGCATTTCACTCTCGTGTCATAAATACTTCTCTTCTACATACATGGAAACAAGCAGGCTGCAAAGGGGATGAGAAATGAAAGAGTAGAGAAGCATTATGCCAGTGAAGATTAATTTATTGGAAGATTTCATACCACACCTCCTGTTGCCTGCCTGCCCAGAACAGGCCAAACATGGAACAAACTTCACCTGCCTGGTGATTCTATTACTGACTAACTTCCCCACTTTCGAGGGTGAAGGCAAGCCATGGATAAATTGCATCTTTGTGGATCTCCATACTCCATTCTGCTTGCCAAGAGCCTGCTGCTGGTGTTTGGCAGGTTTTTGTTAACCACTTCAGGGTAATTGTCTCCCAAGTTAATGCATCATTGTACCAACCTATGGAACTTACTGCACAAGTTTTCATTGCATAATTACTGCTAAATTACCCAAATAAAAGGTCTTAAGTAATGAGAGCAGGGACTCAATTGAGAACACTTACAAAGTTATAGATGTCAACAAAATTTCCACATAACAAGAAGGGGAAAAAATTCCACAGAAAGCTGGAGTGACATGTCTCAGTGGCTGTGCAATCCACACGTGTCCCCTGTGGATGCAGGTGCACAGCTGGCAGAATGAGTGCATTTTATGCCTGACACTGAGTATCAAGAACTTTCCACTTGCATTATTTCATATAAATGAAAAGGTTTATACCACCTCAGTGTATTTTGTAGGAATTTTTAAAGCATGGAATTTATCCAAGATGTTGTAAACACAAATTTCTATTTTAAGGAACTTCTTCTTTCAGCAGAACAAAATGATTAGAGATTGTGTTTCTAAATGAAAGCAGTTTATGTACAGCTTTGTATGAGAATAGATTTTGCTGAAAAAAAACAGGTCTGTCCTGAAAGTGGTCATTTTGTTCCAGGGCAGTGAGGGAAAATATGTTCATGAAAGGATCCTAGCCCTTTCTGTAGGGAGCCAAACACACCTTCATGCAGAACAGAAGCATAGACAGAGCATAAAGAGGCCAAAGCCTGTTTCAGTGCTGGGCCTCCACAATCACTAGAGCTGCCTTCCTTCCATGTATGTGCTGGGTCTATGTGTTGTGACACATGTCAGGGCCAGCTGTGCTCCTGTCAGCTCACATTAAATACCAGCGACTCCACAGCTATTCTCTGCCTCTGCCCTGCATGAGAAAACTTAGACTATGGAAATCTGTTTTCCATGGGACAGCTTATTTGAGTGTTATTTATTGTTACCTGCCAGGTTGAAAATTCAAAAAGTATAAAAAAATTTTCTTCATATCAGTTGTACAACCAATGTTTTAACAATCATAAACCTGATAAACAATTGCAGACTTTGAAATGTGCTCTTTAAGTGAGGCAATTAAAAGCAATGGTCCAGTGTCAATGATGGCTTC
This sequence comes from Sturnus vulgaris, assembly GCF_052056855.1. Lineage (NCBI taxonomy): Eukaryota > Metazoa > Chordata > Aves > Passeriformes > Sturnidae > Sturnus > Sturnus vulgaris. The sequence continues at coordinate 35,019,171 of NC_142249.1, forward strand.
TAGGGGCTAAACCAAACAAATAAAGCTATTAAAATAAGTGGATACTTAACCTCAAACCTTCACATGATGTTGGGTGTTACTTAGAACATTTCTGTTAGTTTACAAATGACAATGTCATTGCAGTAAAATTTTTGTCATTAACTGTCCAGAAGTCAACTCCAGTGATGTAAAGCAAAATGCAGCCCCATGCCTTCAAGAGTAACCAACCACTGTCATTAAAATGGTTGAAACAGCAAGACCAATAGCAATAGTCATGCACTGCATCTGGACCATAAACACTTCAAAATTTTTACTTTACTAAAAGTATTTTGATTACATAAAAGTGCTTTCCATTTAAAATAACTATGCATTTCATTCTTATTATAGTTAAAGTGAATGCATTAGGTCCTTGACAACACAGAAAAGGTTATAAATGAATGAAGAGCCCATTTCAGCCACCTTGACATGATTAGTTTGTAGCACAAACTGTGCAATGCATCAATTGCATTATGATTTGCTGGAGAGCCATGTATGTTACAGAAATGACTGATATTTAGCTCCTGTGCATTTTTTTGCTTCGTTTAAAAACTGGTCCCCTGGGCTTCTGCTTAATAAAAACCACATACATTGCTCTAGTTGTAAGTCATAAATAAGCCTGGTCTTGGGTCAGGGCTAGCAGGAGGATCCTGGGCTCCAGAGGCAATGAAGGAATGCCAAGGATATTTGACATCCTGCAGTTTTCGAGCATGACTTCATGGGGCTGGGCGGCTGGGTTGGTGTGATTGCAAACACTTGAACAAATTTCACTGGGAGCCCTGGGAGCTCCATAGGAGGTAATAAAGTGCAGGCATTCAGAAAGAAACACTGAAGGCAGATCATCAGGGTCTCAGGAGGGATTTTAAATTTCTCAAGAGAACCCCATTACAAGTAAGCACACCCTGCACAGCTGACCTCTCCTGAAAAGCTTTTAATCTTGGGCTGTCCCCAGACTCCCAAGTAGAATAACCTGACAGTCTTCCACCTTCCTACATTCCCAAAGTATTATGTGCCAGATGATCTCTTTTCATTTCTTCAGAGTAAAAAGCATTAAAGATGGTGATGAAGAGAGAACAGAGCTGAAGAACCCAGGGTTCTCTCATTTCCACAATGGTCTTGCAGAAGACAAGTTTTACTGCAGGATTTTGGGAAATACCTGAGTCCTTTAAACAACCATTCAATTTCTCTCAGGGTTTATGATGTTTAAAAGGTAGACTGAATGCAGCTGAATTTTTAACATTTAACATTTTCTGTTCATTATAGTGCCCTGCTGTCTCCTTCCAGCAGGACAAGAAGAGGGTAGACAGAATACAGCATTGGATCTGCCTGTGCTGCTGCCATCAAGGGGGCTGGGGCTGGCAGAGGAGATGGCTTTTTCTGTAAAATTGCATTTCTATAAGCTCTGTCACTGCCAGTGGTGTGGGGTAGGTTTATGCTTTAGGCAGGAGGTGCCTGAACTCCTGGCTCCATCCAGCTCTTTCACTGAAGGCTCAAGATTTCAGGAAGCTCAAACAGGCCTCAGATTTAAGGAAAGAAATAGGACCTTTCATAAAGTAAGAGGGGAAATCACAGAGACCAGTATTTGCCTGAGGATTAGCTCAATCCCCTGCTGTCAGTTCCAGAAGCAAAGTCTATTATTACACCTCTGCTGCTGCCTTGAACAAGTTTCTACAGTATAAGTGAAAAGATTCTTATTATCTGCCCACAATGGTGATTGAAAAGTTTGCACTTTGTAGGAGCAGCTCACTGCTCTCAATTGCCTCATCATTGATTTTCTCCAGGCCATGCCTCTCCTGTCACACCACAGACAGAAAGTCTCCTTCCACAGAGTTGGTCCAGATGCAATGAATTTTACTGCTGCTGCAGCTCTCTTTATCCCAGTGGAAATTTGCAGAGATGGAGCCAATGGAAATTCCTGTTACCTTCTCCTTGCCAACTCTGCCATTTGTTTCTTGCAGCCTGCCCCACTACGTTCACTCTGAGGGCTTGATTCCTCATCAGGAAGGCAAAACCCATCCCAGAGGGCAGAGCAGAGAGAGGATGAGACAAGGGGAGTCCCTCCATGGATGGTATCAGCTGTATCAGAACAGCTCACCTGCTCAGGGAGAGATGCTGAGCACGCAGCTGAACAGGGGTCAGCAGAAAAGGAAGAGTGGGACAACATGAAGAGCTCACAGGATAAATGTGATTGCATTTTTTAAAGCCATTAAGAGCATGAACCCTATATATATATATATATAAAGTAAAACATTTCACTCCATCCTGCCTAGGCTCAGAAATTCTTTCCCACAGATATAACAAAATTAGAAACACATTTTCAGAGAAGGCCTAAATCCCAAATAGATATGTGGCCTTCAGAAAGGCAGCTCTGCCCCTACAGCCTTCTCATTTTTGTCTGAGCAGCTGTCTGCCCGGCCAATTAGATGTCTGACTATTAAAAATCCAATCTCGAGGAAAATGTTGTGATTCATGCAGGGTGGCTGCACAGTTTTTCCCTCTCTCACAGAGCAAAATGCTCATGCTGACACCAGCCCATCTGCCTTATGACACAGATATGCAGCTTTTGGTCCCTCTGTCTATCAAGCTCAAACCAAACTCTGCTTTCCTCCAAGTTGAAGTGCAGCGATAATAAGAGCATGACAAATTGATCATCTGCTGTGGCCAGTCCTTTGACACTGCTCTGTGAGCAGTTTGAATTTGTTGGGAACAAATTAAAGCTGAGATTAAAGCAAATCTGGACTTTAAAGACAAAATTGAATCGCTTGTTGCATCTGCAATAACTGAGTGGTTCCTGCCTGGTAAACGTGGGCTGTTGTTTTCTTTAGCTGCATCCACAAAATAGCTAAAATCAATTATAATGATGATAAACTCACATAAATTAGTTACAGTTAATCAAGTTAATACAGTTAAACATAAGAAATGTTTGCATTGTACTGTGATCAGTAATTACCAGTTATTTCAGGTTCACTCTTGTGACTTATTTTTCTGTGACTTATCTGTGTGTGGTTAAGCCAGTTCATCACAAAATAATACCAATGCTTCAGAAGTTTCTCACTGTACTCCCTTTCTAGGCTTAAACAATATCCGTTAACCCTTTTGTGCCTAAGAAAATAAAATTATTTTCAAGATATATTTTTAAGTAAAACATTTATTCCATAAGGCTGCCTTAAAAATATGCATTGGTGTTAAAGGGATCCGAGTAGACAGGCTTGATCCTCTGCCACAGCAACAGAGTGATTTAGCAAATGCTTTATTGACTCTGGGCTTTAGTGACTGTCTAGGACTGTTTTCCTTTTATCTTTCGTTTTTTTTGTAAATTACTATGTCACAATGAGTGCACATGTGAACCCAGGTAGCTGGGACAGGCTCCCCCACGTTTTCTCACACAGCCTTTGCATATTAACCCACAGTCATCCTCTGAATTTAGTCTGGTACCAATATGAACCCCCCTTGCACCTTCAGTTGATACACTCAGTGGACAGCAGAATCCTGCATGGTGCTACAAGGAGTAGGATACTCAGCAGACCAGATTGTTCCTTTAAACACTGCCCAAATCCCTCCTCTCCTCTTCCTCCTCCTCCTCCTCTTCTTCCCTCCAGGTGACTTTCAAAGAATTCTGAAATAGTTGAAGTTTATGAAACCTTCTGTGCCAAGACACCCAAGATAAAGTAGCGTGGAAATGAAAAATTCCTTCTTATTTGGCAGACCTGCTGAAAACCTTTAGAGCTGCTAAGGAGCTCTGTAACTATTTTCCATTTAAGGTGGTCATAATATTTGAAAAACAGGAAAATTCCTGTATGCTTTTTTGAGCTCTGACATAAAATGATGGAAAACACAATACCTACATCATGTTTAAGCACTCTGTGGAGCACGATGCAGCATCTACACAAAGCCAAATACGAAAAATAGAAAAGATTTTTTCATTAATATAATCCTCAAAAAGCTGCACAAGACAAACATAAAGATGTCCTTGGAATAAAATGGCAATATTTTGCCCATCCTCAGCTTTGCCAGCTCATTCTAAAGTGTTTTAGTAATGTCCATGAATGATTACAAATGTTGTCTTAGATGGCTGTCCATTGCCCTGAAGAAAATGTTTATGACCTGAATAGATTAATTATATTCTCCCCTTAAATATCATTCCTTCAGGACTAGTTATTGTTGAGTGTAAATGTGCCACTTTATATGCAAATAAAATGGACTGAGAGTGGAATAAGAAGTTCGGCATATATCTACTGACAAATCATCTTATTATGTTTTATATTAGCAGACAGAACATCTTGTGGTAGGAAATGTTAATAGACCTCAACAGGATGCAGTGCTTGCTTCCTTGTTTCTAGAAAATCTTAGTCAAACTTTCAATTATTTTCTTGTAGTCACCTTTGCTTCATTTGAAAAGGATTTTAATTGTACTGCAAGAAAAAAAAGATACATTGAATGCAAGAAAAAAATCAAAAACTCATTTATACCCAACATTAATAAACCAGTTGAATAGCAGTGATGAATTAAAACCAGAAGGCAATGTAATCTTGAATGCTCAATTAGAGAGAATGCAAACCAACTAATTCACATTAGTGCAAGTTAGTGGACCCAAACCCCAGAGACTCCTGGGCTAAACCTTGCTTAGATTTAGCAGAGCTCATCATTGGCAAGCCAAGGCCATTCTACTCTGAACTTCACTCATACACACCTTTTGTTTCTCAGGAAGAGGAGAAATCACAATACACAGACTTTTACCCTAATTTGTTCCTGAGCTGCTCAAAATGATGGCCCACTGCCTGCCATCAGCCAGGAAGGACAGTGAAGATATTTACCAGCTCTTGGAAGACAAGACCTTTAGTTTTTAAATAAAGGAAAGATCCAGGAGATCTGAGAGGAAAGCATGATAGCTCTAGAAGGTACAAGGGCAGAGACATGTCTTGGTTTGATTCTCACTTGGGAGTTTTACATTACATTAAAAATTATTCAAATTAAAAATTATTAATGTCTCAGGGGAAAAAAACCAACTCATTAATTAGGAATCATTGTAAGTTCTTGGTATATCTTTTCTCATCTATGAACAAAACTTGGAGTCTTTAATAAGGCAAATTAGCAAAACCAAAACCACCATTAGCAATACCAAACCTATCTCTGCTATCCATGGGATCTGGTATTTGAGGAAGATAAACTTGGAATGAAGTTGCATAAAATATTGAAAGTAAGAAGTTATCCATGCCTATGGCTTAAACTTGTTCTGGATTGAAATAAATCTTTGAATTTGAATAAGACACATAACATTAGTTGAATGCAAATAGTTGAATGAAATTTTATGGATTGGTTTAGTATATCTTATTCTCCCATATTTTTAGCCGAACTTTTAATTAATGTAATTATATCAGGTTTTTTATGGCATTAGTCAAAATCAGCTGGCGACAACCTGACTGAGTTCAAAAGAGCCAGGTTAAATATGGTGCTCTGTATCAGACCATGATAATTAAAAGAAAATTACCATCAGAATGATTTAATCATAGATACGTCTTGACACAGAATTATTGCCCTTGAAGCGTGAACTTAATTATTGAATCTGCTGCTGGGAATCCTGGAATACCATTGAAGCTCAAAATGCTCAGGGCCTCTGAGATGCCCCCACTTCTGAGATGGACTGGCTCCAACAATGGGATCATTGGGTTCATCAGCACGGGAATACATAATCAGAATAGATCATCTGTGTGTTGCATTTACACTGCTAATGTGCTCACAGGTGGGTTGGCTGTTAATTTAGGATTCTGTACAAAGTATCAGGAGCATTGGGAGAAATAAAAAACACTGCATGAGGCATAAAAATTTTTTTAATTGTTCCCCTATTTTCTCTCTAAATCCTTGTGCAGTTTTGTAAACAAAAGCTGTGAAACTCCTTTCATAGAAATCTGCTCATGTGGAAGATATCAGCAGCCTTTGAATTCCAATGAACAGATAGAAAAAAATAGATTGATTGATTGATTGATTGACTGATTGATAGATCTGATACAGATTATAAAAATGTAGATAAAAAATTAAGGATGATGACAAAACTTCCCATAATATTTTTAAACTTCTTTTAATCAATCTGTACAAACAGATTGAAACAAAATTTGGGAAAAAACCCCAACAACCAAACCCTGATACATTTAACTCTTGCATGCCAATTCACCACTCAGAGATAATTTTTATAGCTGTAGTAATCCTATGAAACTGGGATAAAACTGCTGCTGGCATTCCTCAAACTCTTAAGGCACTATCAGGAACTTCTATATTATGAGGAGATATTTGAGCCCATCATCTCCAATTTCCGGATAATATACTGACTTAATCACCACTCTCCACAATACAAAGTAGGCAATTTTTCTGTCTTTTGTTCACTTTTTCTATCTGAGAACAGTTGTGTTTCAGTCTTCTATACATCATCTACTCCCACACCTGTCTCACACTATATAACTGTTTACAATTCCTGCCACACTTATTTTTGTTGCTACATTGAAATCTTGTGCGTAATTATGGGAGGTTGCTATGGAGATTACGTATGATTTGTCATGAGGAAAATCTATTGTGTTTGAGATAATTCTGCACAATAGTGAATCTGAATAGTGAAGCTGAATCTTTCCTCTCCACCACCCCGGGGATTAGGAGAAAATACCTGCCAGGATGATCACAGTTACAAACCAAACAGGTTTCATAAACAGAGAAGTTTGTGCACTGCACAGAGGACAAGGTTGCTCCCTCTTTTAGGCAGAGGGGTATGAACTGGTGCAGGGTGATGTTGAAGTACATATTTTGAAGAATGCATCAGAGGTATTTTTAAAGTGTCTAAAAAGTTCCTTTGTTGAAAACGCCTCCAGTCGATGCTTGTGATTTCCCATGAAGATCTGGTACAGTGTAAATTCAAATAAGTTACAATTGTGTGGACAGCACTTTGAAAATTATGTTGACAGCAGTGCTTTGAAACTTAACTTCTCCATCCCTAGCTCTGTGTCCTTTTCAGAGCTGAGCAAGCTCACTGTGATTGATGAGTGCACATCAGTCACAAGCAATTCAGCCCATCCAGCTTGGGCTGAACAATAACTGGGGGCTGACACAGCTTTCAGCCAAGGTCATGGGTTAGCCCTTCCCCACACCAGCAAGCAACCCCCTCCTTCCTCAGGCTTGGAATATCCCAGAAAGCACACATATTTGCATAACAAGTGCACAGAAAAAGAGGAACATGCCAAGCTTTTCCACCATGGAAGATCCAACTAAAGAAATCACAGGGATTTGGTAGGAAAATCCCTCCCATTGCAGGCAGAGTTAGAGCACAAACCCAGTAAGTTTCAGGGAGCAAAGAAACACACTCATAGAAACAAGATGTTCATAAGGAACTTGCAATTCAAGGAGCTATTTTAGAATAGCCTGACAACTCGAAAATAAAATCTAAAGCCTTGGACAGTCACAGACTCTGCAGTTCAGGTCACCATTGTGTAGCTGCCACTAAGTTGGTGCAGATGTGATGTCCTTTACTACCCTGGCAATGCTGGATGGAAAGGAAGGGGCAAAAACTATAGAGGCAGAAAAAATAATTAGATCTTTAAAAACTTCAAAACATTCGTCATCCTCTGCCACTCTTTTATTCCTCATAAGTGACCCTTATCATTTTCACTACCCTGCTACAGATCACCTTGTAAATTTTATTTTTATGCAATTACAGATGAATGTTTGCTGGCCTAAGCAGTTCTCAAATCACCAGTAATAGAATAAAACATTAAGATGCAGCTTGTAACAGAAGGACAAACACACCCTGAGGTGTATGTATCTTTATGCAGAGCAACTGCTGGCTTCCCCAGATAATCTTGTATTAACCTACTGCTTGAGACTGCTGCCTGTGAGCACAGGAATGCATCTGAAATGGAGACTCTTTAATTAAAACTTGACTTTCAGTAGGAAACTATTACAGCCAAGCCTTTGAAAAAAAAATGTCCATATGACACCCTTTCAATCAGTGGTTTACACTTCAGAAGCAACAGGACTTTGGATGAATCTTTCATATCTCCCATTCTCTGCACTGCTCGCTTGCCATCCAGCCTGACTGGGGCTTGCAACACTTTGATTGCTGCCCCACCATGCTCTGAAGGGGTAATCTACTTCAAAAGCTGCATAAATTGATTGCTCTGACTTGGTGACCAAAAAAAAATATAAAAATCCAAGTTTACTCTGGTGGTTCATAATGTTACCAGAACCCTCGAAGGAATTTACAGCCTCATTATGCACTACTGGGAAAACATTATTCTATATACTCCTGATGTTACAATGGTGTTAAATTATAGAGCTTTTTAGTATTTGAAAAGCTCTTCTACAGCACCTTTTGAATGTAGCTGATAAAATACAGTCAGGTAAAGCCCATTATTGACTTTTACCAAGGTGTTATACTACTCTATGCATTTTAAGCATATTTTTTGTGGTTAGAATTAACACTAAAGACTGAAAGAGTTCTTTTAAAATAAGAGTAAATGAGAGAAAATGAAGGAATGGTGGTTAAAAACTCAACTGTGTTGCTCAGGCGTGCATGTTTTGAAATGTTGCATACAAGAAAATTGTGCAATTCATTGCCTCCCAGATATATGCCAAAAACATTCTCCTAAAGAAAGGGTGAGTAGAGGTGATCTGGAAAAGGCTTTTAATCTATGTGATAAATTGCCAAATACCATTACATTTAATGAGTCTCATCAATGCAGTGCTGGAATAGCAGGAATAAATAAATAAATAAATAAAGCCCTATCAAAAAAGTAGTACAAACAATTGCATGAATTAATAATAAGAATCCCATTAATGCATGCATAATTTAGAGAAGTTAATGAAGCCAATTTAAAGTTTTACTAATGTATATTTGATTCTGTGAAGTGTAATTTTCTAAAGAGGTCTTAATGCTCCCTTTCACTGTTTATTCCCTCGACCTGCTCCCCTTTTAAGAAATGAGCTCTTCTGGAAAAAAACATGAAATTTAATGGAAAATTGTATTTTCTGTAGGATTTTAGAACTGTATTGTGAATTTCTCATTCCTGTAGAATACTCAGTGGCTCAAATACACAAACCTATTGGAAGCACAGAGCCGTCATTTACATCTGTAACAACTGAGAAACATGTCCATGCAGTCCTTGGAAGCATGCTAGAAGGATCTACTGTTTCCAGTATTCAGATCCTATTACTGTCACTTTATTGGAATAAAAAATCCTTGAGGAAAAGCTTCTTATTTGGCCAAATGTTAAAGAAATGTTCAAAGCAGAACCATCGTGTATATACATATCTTCAGAATATTTTTACACCTTAGCACATTCATATAGGCAGACAGATCCATCTTGATCTGCAGTGGAGAAATGGGGTAATGAGTTAAAATTCTCCTACACTTCTTTCTAAGCAGCAGATACTTTTTGTGCATTTCCAAGTAATAATTCCTGGTCATTTGATGGTTAAAATAATTAAGAGTAAGTTGTGAGGAGAAAATAAAGTTATGAAAAAAAGAGGCATCTACAGATGATTAGAAATAATGAAACCCTACTTATGGATAGTTCTACAGTTGGGAAATAAGAAAAATGTGTTGATTGGTATCAAACATATTGCAGAAAATGTTTGTTGTCATTTTCAGGTACTGGCTGTGGCCAATCCACTTTCTCACTGCCCCTTTAAGTTCATTTGGTGGAGCAGTTTCCAGGTTAAAGTGGGAGGGACAGCCTCACCTTCTGCAGTCTCAGTGCAGCTGCCCTACAGGCTCCGATGTTTGCTCCAGGTTGGGTGAGGACAGAAAGGCAGATGTGTCCAGGAGAAAACAGCAATCAGCAGGTAGGTAATGAAAGGGCCTCGCAGGACCCATTTGCTCTGGGAAGTGTTTACTCCCTGTCTACAAACAATTTGTTCACACTGGTTGGTTACAGCTGACACTGGGGCTGCCCGAAACAAGAGGTCTCACTTCAGCCCTGGTAGCAAGTGGGCTTTTTATTAAGGGTCTGAACTGAGGCAGTGGTGGCATCTTCCTGCACATCACTTTTAATAACTCTGCTATTTAAGATGTATTTATAACCTCAGTTTTCCACTCATTTCTGAACAGGAGGATTCAGGTTTTTTGGGCCATCCTCTTGGCATGTCTCACCAGACAGCACACTCATAGGAGGCTGCTTTTGGTTCTGGAACACTTCTACATGTGAAATATTTTGCAAATTGCACAAGCATTTTTATTTATCTCTTGTTAGTAAAGTCTGGTTTGAAAACAATAAAAAGAAAATTAAATTAGAAGCGCCAAAGATTTACAGTAGCTACACTGCAAGAGTGCCAGAGCTGAGTGAAGAGGGCAACAAGCTATCCTGCAAGGAATTGAGTTTCATGATCTGACTCTGCAAAAATGACATTTAAAAGCCCCTGGTGATGTCTGTTTTAAGTTGCAGTACAACTGGCAGTGATGTTACCAGCTGACATCAATCACAGACCCACTCTTTAACTAGGAGAGAACTCACAGATACACACAGACAGGAATTCTCTTAAAAGCACAGAGCAACAATATTGGTTGCTGATCTTTTCTCCTCCTCAAGATGTATATTGGGCAATATTTTAAATTCTTCCACTCAGGAAGCATATTAGATCCCTTCCTTTTGCTGTACAGCAAATGGTAGCTATTTACAATGAGACATATTTAAGAAAGTATGAGATATGAGAAATTGCTGATGAGCATCCCATCTATGGCAAAGGCTGTGTACTTAGTGCCCACATTTACATTTCCAGTGTCCAGCATATCCAATTAGCTACTTTTGTGGAGGTTTTCTGCAGATGACAAGAGTTTATGTTGCACTTATGGCTCTATCATACCTCAGTCTGAGCCAGGGTACAGCACTCTAGTATTGTTTCAAGTCTCTAAAATGACTCCTGATTGTCTCTGTTCAAACCCAGTTCCTTAAAAACTGAATATTGTCTTCCAAAAAGTCACAACACTGTTTACTTTGTCCAGCTGCTAACCAGGTATCAGAGCTCTACTTATCCTCTAAGTTATGAAATTTAATTCAAAAGGGTTCAGACCCATCCCAGCTCTCCTCCTTCATTTCAGCAATATTTTCTTCACTCAGTTGCTTGCAAAAGCATAAGCTCATTATGTGCTGTCCAATACTCATCAGAAGATTATCGTGTATTAATTTTCAAACCTAATATCGCATTTCTTACTTGTGATAAAGTTTCTCAGAACAGAGAGACACCAATTACCTTGGAGTGGCAATTTGTAAAGAAGATTAATCTCACAAAGTGGATCTCAAGAGTTTATTTCTAATTATTTCCATAAATGAGCTTTACAGGAAATTCTAATAGGAAGTTCCAATAATCAAGAAATTTATGCCAAAATAAGCTCTAATATTCTCCACCTTCACTTACTACATTTATTTCATTAAGATCTATAGACATTGTGAATAACACAAGAGTCCTAAAATAACAATGAACAATAATTTTATTATACAATTTATTAACCACACATATCATGCACTTGCCTTCAAATTCTGTTTAATTGTGCCTTATACCTAAAGGAGTTTTATCGCATTAGGTGGACTATGTTAGGCATCTGTGATCAATTCTAAGCATTATTTCACAGTTCAGTGCTTTGAGCACAATCAGGAGAAGCTAAAGGCTTTGGCTATCTTTTTTCATGTTCATAGAAGTTGACCTGGAAATGAGCACAGCTTTTAATAACATCTTTTAACTTTAAGTTTGTTCATGACAGAACAAACACTCTGGGATACATCATCTTCCCTCAGTACTAGTACTAGCTTCCCAGGCCTCAGAATATCAAAGTGACAGCAAAGAAAACTGCACATGTCACACAGGCTCAGCCAAGGCCCTACACCACACATGCTCCCTACTTTCCAAATATGCAGGCACTCACTACCTCCATTTCCAGCTGAATTATGCAAAGCTCTAACACAGAAACCCAAAAATGAACCTTAGAACTCCCTTGAACTCATCAATTCCCACCACATGGGTTTTTAGATCATCCTTTTGTGTTCCTACCACATATAAATATATTTATACCAAATAGGATGATCTCTGGGAATGGCAATTCTGCCAAGACTGGCATTTTCAAAGCAAGGTTCATGTTGAAATGCCAGCTGCAATGTGGCACCAAACACCTGGTGATAGGCAGCCCTATTATCCTGGAGCTGACAGCCCTACTGATTCCTGCCTGGCACTTCCCAGACATGAGGATGTGAGGGATCTCATTGATGAGAGCACATTAAATATTTTCTAACCGAGCTGAGATTTTTTGCTAGTCAGGACTGTAGTCATATTCTTAGGTCAATGTCACCAGGACAGACAGTATTGCCACAGTTAAGTCTTTTGGGTTAATTAAGAAAAATTAATAGATTATGTTAATTATTCACTTGCAAATCATGATAATTTTGTCTTCGGTGATGCAACCCAGATTGCTTCATCACAGCAAGCAGAAAGAAGAAAAGAGAAAACAAACTCTGCTGAGTCTCAGTAGTATCTCCTATTCACATCCCATGCATGATATGTCCACTGACAGGTAGGAACAGGAAAACCACCCAACTGCAGCTTTTTCTTCCCTAAATTGCAATCTACATGGTCCAGTCCATCAGTTTATCCAAGAAACCTAGGGCATATAAAAGGATAATAAACTATCTATTTTATCTTTCTCTTCTCATTCTACAGGAGAAATGGCCCAATTTACTGTGTGTTCATTTGTGTACTCAACTAAGCCAGCAGAGTAGGTTACATGTGGGATGGAATTACTGGTGTAAATCTAAAACTGAGGAAACAAATCTGACCTTCAATTCTGGAAACACTTGGTATTTTCTTTATATTCTCTTTATTTTACATGATATCTGGGAAAAAATTGTATTTCCCACAGTAAAAGGTAGCTTCTCTCTTTTTTTGGGATGCAGATGTTGGAAGCTGTTTGGGATGCAGGTGTTTGGAAGGAGAAGAGATCTCAAAAGTATCAGGAGCCAGTCAATTGATGGCTTTTAAGTATGAGGGGCTGAGACTTTGCACTGATCTGTGTTTTCAATAGAGAGTCACAAAGGGAGCAGAGAACCAGGACAATGCCCACAGTCACACATTGATGCCGTGGGGACTGGCACTCCTCTTGTAGATTTTTCAGTCTGTCTGCTGTCCAGCTTCATTCCTGTATGTATTGTTCTGCAATAATCAATATTAGTTTAGACTTATTTAGGTTTAGACCACCTAGGCCAGCTGTACTGCCCAGCAGCTTTGGTGGCAGCCCATCCACTGCTTGGAGATGAAGCTCAAAACTTAGCTGCTAGAAAGCCCTTCCCACAAGGGCACAAAGCAGCCCCGCTCACTGGAGTGCAATTAAAAGAAGAGGTCATCGTGCTGTTGCAGAAAGCATCAATTGTGCATTCATCAGTCCTGCAGCAGAGCCCCTTCAGCCCTGCCAAGGCTCCCTCTGTGCCCCTGTGTCTGCCAGGGCTGCAGTGCAGGAATGTGAGTCAGCTCACAAACAACGAGTGGGGCTAACCAAGAGAGCTTTGTTGAATTCTCCTTTTGATCTAAGTTCAGCCATGGTCGAATTTGCTCACAAACAAAGCTGAAGGGCTAATAAACACACTAGGGAAAAGAAGAAAACTGTGGTGACCTATAATATCAGGACACAAGAAACTTGTAATTATTCCGTGCTTTGGAGTGAATTAGCAGAGATAATTAGTGTAAAGGTGTGCCGAGGAAATTTTGATAGGTTACACAGAAGTCTGGTGATATTGTTCTGATACTGCACACAAGTGTGCCATAACTGTATTGTCATTGCCAGGAAGTGTTTTGTGAGATTTGAGGATAAAAGAGCAAAGGAAAAGAAAAATAAACAACAAACCACAAAAACCTACAGGAAAAGGAGAAAGAATTTCAGTAAGGCATTTCACCTTCTGCTGTTTGTAGACTGACATCTGATTTGAGAAGGGGAAATGGCCCAAATTTGAACTGTTGCTTTATTTCAATGCCATGTGGCCACAATCACCACAACTGGTAGATGCTATATGTTTCTGAAAAAACAGAAAGGAGCTGAAACACAGAACCTTGCCCAGTGCTTCCTGAAGGTGGGCAAAAACTTAACAAGAGGAGAAACTGAAAAATCTTGATTTTCTGTAGTTCAGAGAAAAGTTTGAGGGTTTTTATCATGGCGTTCTCTTGCAATAAATTCAACCTTACGCTGCCGAAAGGATGTTAAATTTTGGTTTTCAGCAGGAATTCAAGAACTACCTACTGGCTCCCTGTTTTATTTATTTAACCTTCATAGGAAGGTAGGGCTGAAGCTTTTGCAGCTGTGACTACAAAGGTGCATCATTCATGAGTTTTCTCTATCTGACACCAGTACAAAGGGCGTGGAGCATCATAGATGTTAGAGAGAAAGAGACTGAGGTGATTTTAAAATTATTTCTCTCCATTTCATTGTGAAGACAGAGAAATAATTTCCTTCCCCTTTCACATACTGAAAAGATGTTTTCATAAGAGTTTTCAGCAGCTAATCCACATTTTATTACTCTCTTCACTAAATCTGAAGAAACATGTATCTTATTTTAGTGAAAATTCACTGTAGATTATGGTTGCTTTAAAGTTATGTGATGAAACCCAGCACCAGCCACAGTGCTGGAGATTTTCCACTTCATTTCAAATGAAAGATGTGCCAAGCTCACAAATGTCCCTGTAAAGACAGCCAAGCAAGTGCAGGACAGTACAGCATCTGAGCTTTGTTTGTCATAAATAACAAAAAACCCAAGTCAGTCAAACTTTTGTTCACATAAAAATTCAAACAGCATTTGGAAAAAAGCTCTGTCACACTTCTGATTTGTCTGCCTGCTTTCTCAAAGCATCTTTTCAGGGTACAAAGAACAGCTAGAGTAATGTGCCTCCTCTCTCATACACCGAAATGAGATGGACAAAACCTGTACACAGCTTTTAAAAAGAGCATTACATGGTTATTCAGTGTACCTGAATACTTGGTCACATTAATTCAGATAAAATGAGCAATATGTAAATTCAGTGGAGCTGTTGAGCTCCTCTGGAGGTCACATCTTTTGTGCAGATAATAACACACTCCAGGAGATTCTCATTGTAGCTTTTGCTTAAGACAGGCCCCACTATGACAATTCATCTGCAGATCAGTGCAGTCTAATTTATTTACTCTAGAAAATAATCTACCAAGCCTGACTCAGTAGTACAGACTACAGCTGCCTGCTTGTGTATGAAATACTTCTTGAAAAGGTGAAGAGATGACTCAGTGAGTGCCTCCATAGGATATCATCAGTAGAATCTGTACTGACACAGATATGCTGCAGAGACTCTGCTGACACTCATCCACAGTAGGAGGAGAGAGAATCCATTCATCATGGAGTAGCCTATTTTTATAAAGACAGCCTAATTCTGTACCCTCTCCTTATCCAGGTTAGAACAGATCAGTGAACTAATAAACACAGCCAGGACATCCAGATGTGCCTTTCTTTGCCAGAGCAAATCCTGCCTGCTCTGAAACCTTAGTTATACCCTTTCTTGAGCAAAGACAAGCTCAACAGATGTCAGGAAGTCACTGTCCATGAGTTAGAACTGTTGGTAGTATGTAAATGTGCATATTTAGAAGCTGGATTGATACATCCCTTGCTACAATAAAAAATATGTTATAATGAATTAATATAGTAGTCATATAAATGCACGTTTCAAAACAGTCTTTGGTAAAAAAGTGTTCCTTTGTCACTACCTAGATATTCCATGAAATTAAGCTTTGTGTATTTAATCTGAATTAGTACATGTTATTCTTTATTACAGTCACATAACACTTGGTATTTAATTCCCTCACTGAGTGACTGAAGATCTGTCACTGTCAGTGATGCACTGAGGATCTACAGCCACCCAACCACAGCAGCACATTCTACTGGTGGGACAATCTAAACACATGGCAGTGGGCACCTGAGTATCCAAACCCTCTGGTCTAAGCAATATGAAGCTGCAAGAGCTGAATCCCTTGACACAAATAAGACAATTCCTCATTAGGCAACTTCTAAGTTATCAATTGTCCTTCATGTTTGAGAAACTGCAAATTATTGCAGGCCAAAAAAATATTCAAACACTGTGAAATACTGAGAGTGTAATGCAAGCTATGGGGAGAAATATGACAAGCAGTATTTGTTCTTCAGTATGGAACCTCTGATTTCTGAGCACATGCTCACAATTCAGTTAGCTCAGACTCTTGAATCCTATTTTGTATTTGCAAAGACAGGACACACAGGCCCTTACAGTGAGGCCCTTGACCTCAGCCAAGGCAAAACCACTGCCAAACATGCAAGAGGCTGATGACTTCCAAACCAAGAAACAGCACACCAAAACCAGAAACTGTGGTTTTCATTTTAGCCTGGTGTCCTTTGTGAGCTTGATACTACTTAGGGTTTCATTTCACATCCTTTTGAGGGTTCTCTAGGTATAAACAGAGGCAAACAAGTTTCCCTAAGGCATGCAAGGATGCAGGCTCCCAGGATTGCTCCATGTGCCAAGCTCCTCACTGGGATGGGCAGGGCAGAAGGGTTAGACCCCGGGCTCTCATCCCACCCTGGCCCTTCTTCCCAGGGGAACTGATGTCCACTGACACGCTGCACTCATCTGTGCCCTCTCGATCTCTTTCCTTCCAATTCTCTTTGGAAGTTTTGTCACTTCCTGGCAGCTCACTGTGTTATTTGTGCTATTTTTACTATTTTGCTTATATTTAAACTTCCTCTTCTTTATAATTCTCTGGATATATTTACATTCACACCAAAGTGCAGTCCCTCCCTCCTCCCTGGGTGCAGAGCAGCACACTGGGAAGATCTGGAGGGCTTCCTGACACAGAGGGAGCAGCTCATTGCCTTTCTATTTTAAACTCAATGTTTGTTAGTTATCTCCAAGATAACATCAGATGCTGACTTACATGGATCAAGGAGAAAAATCCAGTTTTTCTTCATTAAAAGAACTATTCTGCCTGCAGACAATATACAGTAGACATAAATTTGAGAGCTAATGAATGATATCTCAAGGACTCGAGCATTAGCAGGGAGCATTACTAGAGTTCTGTTATGAAAGTAATTTCTGTCCTTGTTGAATCCTGGATAAACAGAGGTTTTAAACCCTGGAACAGTGTCAAGGGTTTTATAAAGCTGCCACCACTTGTTTACTCCTGAAGCAGAGTTTGAAAGAGTCTGATAGACTGTATATCTGTAAGTTAAGCTGCAGAGCAGGGGACCAGAAAACGTGTGACTATTTTGTGGGATTAAGAGGAAATCAAGGCAACTATTAATAAAATATGAAACAGTGTAATTAATATGCCATGTTATTTTCTGGTCCTAAACCAGCAGTATCTTCAACTTCATATCTTCCTCTGCAGAGATCCACTTGTGGCCTTAGTTCTTCTCACTGGAGATTCTGATCACAGCTTCGTGCACTGCACAGAGAGAGTAACCTGTGCCAAAAATCTGTCTGCCAGAATGCATTCTGATTTTTAAACGTGGCTTGTCTCATTTAATTCCAAGTTGTGACCACAAAAAGTAACTGAAAACTGTTAATCAGAGTGTAAAGAAAGCAGAGATTAATGTCAGGCAGAAAACCCTAGTGATGCCAGTGCGATTTTCTATCCCTGATCTGTCTTTGCACAGTATATAACTGACTATGTAAGATGCCTAAAACACAGAGTTTTGGCAAATAAAAGACTTTCCACTTATAATTTTCCCACTCTCCCTTCTCCTTGTAGTTAATTATCCTAAAAAAGGAAGATTTATTGAGGCATGTTCCAATAAATGCTGTGCATTAGCTATAGCTATATATATCTTTAACATTCCAATTGAAGTTCTGTACTTCATACAAATCTTTATTACAGGACCCCAACTCCACAGTTCTTACACCAGTTCCCTCACCACAATCCATGAGGCATTTTCCAAGGTTAAAACTTATAGATAAACTCTCAAACTACCAAACTCTCGAGAATCTTCACTCTGACAATAATTTGCTACACGGTTGTCTTGGCAGGACCTGAGCTGGAGGATTCTCTGTTACACAGAGTGGACTGCAGTCCTTGCTTTAGACAGCAACTGAATTTTAAAAATCCTCTAAAGCAGAGCTAGAATGTACTTAGTATCCATTACACACTGGCAGCTATTAATAAATATCTTGCCAAACAAGTTTGTTTGATTATTATTGCAGGGGGAATCGCTGTCCAGAGGCAGCTCTGGACTCTTGCTGAGTGTCTGGATGGTGCTTGCCTACAGCCCCAAGCTGGGAACTTGACATGCAGTGATTAGAGCAGGCATGTCTGTTCTCAGCATCCTGGCTGCCCTGCAGCCCCTGTGAGCCCCCTCCCTCCTTATTCTGGGAAAGCTCCAAATGCACCAGAAATGCAGCACCCACCCCTGGGGTGCCAGGCTTTGGGCTCCACTGCCATGGAGACTTTATGGGCCTCAGCCTTAAAAGCTCTCTTGGAGAATGGAGCAGAATTCACTCAATAGTTTCCCCCTGTCCTCATGAATCCCTCTGGGATCTCATCCTTGAGGCTGCAGTCTTGGTTCAAGGAGCAACAGGAACTGAACAAGGCATTTCCCTACCTAAGACATGAGGCACTGCTCAGCTTTTCTTGAGGGTCAGGTTTTCAGCCCAGGAACCAGCAGAGCAAACATATATCGTCCTAGGCTGGTGACAGAAAGGTGACCTTGAGTACCTGAGAGCCAGCTGAAAGGTACAGCTCTAGCTCAGGATTTCTACAGCCCAGCAGAAGCACTGGGGAGAGCTGCACAGCACAGCAACCTACTTCTTATCTTTTGTCACAGGGGGGCAGGTTCAGAGAATTCAGAGATTTAAAAAACCAAAACAAACAGCCACCTGAGAGACTTTCCTCAGGATTATAAATTTCTACTTAAGATTTCCAACAAACTCATCAAAAGTATGGGTTAAGATGAAGTCCTTGTCACCAAGCATGACAGACTATTAAAACATTACACAGTGAAGCATAAACAACAATGTGCTTCATTTGTCCATTTACTTTACAGTCAGCTGAAAGAGTATTTAGGTCATTACATTCAAAATGCCATTGCATTAACTCATCTCTCAAACAACACAATATCCAGACATTAGCAGATCTGCTGGGTTTCCTAATACCTCCCTGGAAAGATACAGAAGTTCTGATTACTATGACAAAATTTTTCACAGAAATACACACAGCTCTGTGTGTTGGTGACTGATGGTAGGGACCGTGATATTGGGAAAAGAGTTTTTGTTGATGTCAGAAATGTAACTTCAGGATGTCAAATTTTAAAAACAGCCCCACAGAACTGCAGCCAAGTCCTTGAAAAAAAAGAGCAAAAAGTATTGAACAGCATGAGAAATAAAAGATAGTGAATGCCAAGCATGAAAGTGAGGTGCCTGGAGCAGGAGCTGGATGTGCAGCACAGTCCCTGCTGCAACACCCAGAAACCCAACAGGATCTGGGTACAACTGCTGCCATTGGGAACACTGGGAAGTTACACTGCAAGGGCAGAAAAGTAAAATCCACAAAGTTCTTGAGAACACATTTTATAAAACAGCAACAAATCCAGGATTTAGATGCATGTCAGGGTTGGAGCAGAAAATAATTCAGAAGAGATTTCCCTGTCTTGCATTATACTTGTCTGCTCTTAAGCATTGTTCCAGAAAAGGGCTTTTTCTTCTAGCTAAAAAATATTTTAAATTAGAGATTCCCTTGTCCAGATAATGTTTCTCTACCTGATCTATTTCATCTGGACTTACAAGCTTCTATAGAACAGACTTGTACCTCACACTACTTCAGTTTTCTGCATACAAAAGTGAAAACCGCTGCTACTGTAAGAAGGAATTAGAAAACTAATAACATTAGTACCAAATTCCATGAATACATGTACTTATGTGAAGCAAAATTTCAGTTTTGAGGAAAAAAAATGTAACCTACTTAAGTGCAGGTAAAGCTGAGCACACACAGCACACGGAGCACCAGTTCTTGAAGGTACCAGCTGGGTTACACAGTCCCATCCAGCAGGAATCCAGCAGAATCCTTAAGACAGTTTGCCAGCTACCAAAGCACATTTAAAATCCTGTCTCCAGCCTCCAGTAGCAGTTGCAGGGAATATCCACCTTTTTGCAGATGCATTCACTGAGTGTCTTTTTTCCTGCTGTTCTCCTTTAATTCCTTCTATCAGTGTTTTCTGTTTGTGCCTTATTAAATTCTGGCATTGACTAGTAAATATTTTGCCAAACAGATGTTTGTTTAAAATTATTGGGGAATTAGATTGATTTTTGTGCCTGTGGCTGTATACTATAAATAATTCCTCAGCTTTTTGAATACCTAGGAATTAAAAAGAGAAGTTCAGCAAGGAGTAGATGGGACTGGAAATGCCTGCAGTGCTCACCTGACCATCAGCACGTTCAAATGCCACAGGGAGTAAAACAAACCCTTTGAGCCAACTGGACCTTAGTGCAGAATATCTGGAGGCTTTGGCTGGCCTGTCATCCTGTGTGCAATCCAGGCTTTTCTTTTCCCACATGTCTGGCAGTCTGCAGAGAAACCATATGGAATCCCAGCAAACTGCATATGGGAAGGACACGAGGATCCAGGGTGAGCACAGGGAAGGGTCAGACAGGCTCTCCCTGTTGTTTGTGACAACACTTGTACCTGTAAGGTGCTGCTTGATTGTCTCCCATGAACTAGACCATAATTTACAAAGTCATTCTTTACTTTCATACAGAACATAAAGAGTCCTTAGTACATGCCAAGATTTATTCACAAATAATAAATAAATAAAATAAAATAAAATAAAATCTTCCATAGTTTTTATTTTCAGAAGTAATTTTTTCTACTATACACTGCTGAAACATTGCATTTTTGTTCTTGCTTCTAAAAACACATAGCTATTTCCAGAGTTTATTTTCCTATTAATATACTTTGAAGACATTCAACATATTCCACATAATACATCTTTTAAAATATCATTTTATGTCATATCTTGGAGCCTGAGGAGTGGATTACATAGAGAAATGAACACAGTAGATAAAGAAGTTTGAGAAGGATTTAAGTCACATTTCAAATCTGAAATCTCTAAATTGGATTTTAAAGCCTCAGTCTCAGGGAGGAGCTGCCATGCAATTTTAATTCTGTCCTAGGCAGGGCCAAGGATCAGAACACAATCCAAAGAAAATATGAGTTGCGAGATTCTTTCTTCAAAATTCGGCCTGAATTGAAAGTATATCCTACACAGAAATATTATCATTAGGAGAACTGCACAGTGCTGGAATATCAAGTGCAGCAACTGGATCAGTGTTGTATTACTGCCACAGAACCAGGGACATCCCTGTTCATTGATGGGAAGGTGACTGGTTCTGAACAAGGATCACACACTGCATTAATGGACAATTCTGTGTTTCTTTCCATGGCAAAATTCCTTTCATGCTAAAGGGAACTTTACCAGAAATAGAAAATGTAACTAAACAACTGTTTTCTGTAGCATTTGCAGGGACAGCCTGATGAACCTCCTCATGTCTTTCCCGTGTGTGATTACATTATACTGCCTGATTATGTTGAGTGGTTATTAATCACTTTTAAGGCCAATTTGTGAACTTGGCTTAGAAGTCTGTTCTTACATCTTTGCTGTTCTATTTGGCTTTTATTTAAATTGATAAAAAAATACTACAAAAACCATTACCAAAACAGATGTTGTATTCTTTTTCAAACTAGCATGAAAACTCAACTACCTGGCTTCATGGAGGAGACTTTACATGCCACTTTTTTCCAGCCGTTTAATCACATGGCAAAATTTCTTCCCCTTAAGCTTCTGTTTCCATAGTTAAACAAAACCAGACACCAAAAGAAGCAAGTACTAATTTTGAAAATCCCCATTCTCCTGCCAAACATTTGGTTTAGCTCAATCACACAGAGTAGCTCTAGGGTTTTCATTGCATAAATAGGAGTATGACACTAAGTGACAATGCACTGAAAAATAATATAAGTCTAATCATTCAAAGTTAAGTTTTCTCTACAATACAACACTTTCTTACAAGTTTCTGAGATACAACTTAAAAATATTTCTGAATTTGTTCAAAATGTTCTCCTCCATAGGCAAATATTTCCTCCAACTGCAGTGAAACAAACAGGAGAATTAAATCAACGTCATTATATTTATTTTATTCTGTAACCTCTGGGCCAGATTCAATAAAAGCTCTATCTGATTTTAGTCTGTGTGACAGAACATTAAAAAGACATGCTATTTATTTAATTTAGCACTCACTACTTTTTTGAGCAACGAAAGATAACTTCCTGCTGACTCTTGTTTACTATGACTTATACATGGGAATTGTGCTTTAAATAGCTGAAGTCCTTAAGATGTCAAAATCTGGAACTTGGGTTGGAATGCACACAGATCTTATTCATTAACAAGGCCTGGGAAAACAAATGGGATAGAGAAAATATATTTGGGCTCTGGATTCAGCATGAGAACGAAGTCTGCATTCAGATTCAGAGCCAAATCAGAGCTAATGTTCAAGTATGCATGGAATGAGGTCCCTTAGCAGTGCTTATTGTGAGATTCTTGTTCTGACACAAATCTCCTGATATTTCCTTCATCTCTAGCAAACTCAGACCAACTTTCTTGATTCTTTTGTCTCTTTAATCACCTTTATTTAGACATAGGGATTTGTATCCCAGTCCTGCAAATTTGAACCATTTATATAAAATGATCACGCTCTATTTGGGGTTAATGCTCTCTCACAGAATTGTTTGTAGACAAGATATCATTCTACTATGTGCTACACGTAATAATCTCAGTTCCTTAAATTGGATTGGATTCCTAGCTCCATTTTTCCTTTCTGAAAAACTATATTCAGTTTGGAAGCCTCTCCATGTGCAGAATTCCCTTCTGGACTAATGAGGCTGATGTCACCGCTGTGCAATTCTGGGTTAAGCCACAGTAACTCCCCTGATCTCAATAAAGCTGCAGCAGCAGAAAACTCCAGTAATGCAAAAGCAAGTCACACCCAGACAGCTCTGCATGTGGAAGGGTTCTGGATGTGTCCAAAGAGAAATCAATGAAAGCTTTTCATTTTTTACCAAATGCTGACTGCATTACTCTGCGGAACAGGGGTTCAGCATGCCAAGGTACACTAAGAAAATTCACGCAAAGCAGAAAACCAGAGAACAGATTTCAATGTTAGTGATCCATACACATCGGGACCTGAAGGTATTTGAGATACCAGTTATTGTGTTGTAAGGTGGCAAAATTGATTCAATATTCCTGATTAGATGAAGCCATAGCATATAATCCTTAAACAAATAGTGTCATATATGGCTTTCTTCTCAGTTTGGTACCTTGGCTATAGCACCATGGGCCAGGATCCAAGTTTGTTATCAAGAACATGCTTGTGATTTCTGTCTAAGAACACAACCAGGGTTCAGCATTGCTCCCAGTGTTTGCAGAGCCACGTGAAGTCCATTGCACATCAGTTTGCATATAAATGTTAGGCTTTCCTCTTCCCACAACTCCCTTTCTCTGCAACATTTCATATAGAGGGACTGCTAACAAGAAAGAGTACAGGGACTTTCCCAGCTTTAGAAGCAAAGCCATAAAATTTAATGTGCCCAGCATAGTTCTATTTAAAGCACTGGTAAATGAGCCAACAAACTACTGTCCATGAGCATTACATCACGTGTTGCCACATTTCTCTGAGGCTATGTAAAGCTGTAATATGTTCACTAATGAATTGTATGGTATGTTCAGGCCATATGGCTCCCCGGAACTGTACAAAACAATGCTGCAGTTATGGGGGTACAGAACAATCACTTTCTGACATGTACATCATCATGTGTTTATGAAATGTCTCCCAGGGAGACCACATGCTAAAATAAACAGTCAATATTTTATTGTTCGCTCTCTTGTGTGCTTGTTACAATTTGGTTTATGTTTTATTTGTTTATAAAATCATTTGTGCTAATAACCCAACCATATTTTTTATTTCCCTCTATGCCCTAATTTCACTGCTGCTAGGGCAATACAGAAGAGATGATTGGCTCCAGTTTTTTTGTTTCTGAAGTTCCAGCTGCTGACTAATTACCTTGTTGGAAAAGCAAACATGGCTGTTTCTCATATCTACACTACATTTTCTTATTTCCAAATATGAAGTTACAGGAATCCAAGGCAGTTAATATGTCAGGTTTTATTTACATAGCTCTTCAGTTATCATGTGGAGCAGCATCTCTGCTCAACCTTTTGGATTATAGGAGGATTTTGTGGAAAGACAAAATGCTATGGAATGGGTTAAAGTATGTATATAAATTTAAACAAACACAAATAAAAACCAGAACACTTGGGCTATCTCTGTGCATTATGGTAAATGAAGCCATAATCTCCTAATACCCCTGGTGATGAGGTCTCTCCATTAGCTAATAGCTGGTTTAAAACATAGTCTTATAATAATTCTACCAACTAAATAAACATTTTAAAATAATCACACACACAAACGTGCATAACCATTCTGATTTACAAGGCAGAAAATGTACAGCATTATGTTCCACTGTCTATTTTCAGTCATTAAATTTTCAATAGTGTAAGCCTGCATGCAACCGTGTGACTCATAATAAAAATACCCCCTTGAAGTTAAAGCAGTTTTGAGTTACCCACCCTGCTCCCTCACTAGGTGGGAGCTTCCTGGGAAAGCAAACCTACCTTTAACAACTGAAGGAATGATAAACCGTGCAGGGCATTGGGCTGGGCTGGATCTTTTGGGTTCCTGCAGCCATCCATTGTGGGTATGAAAGTCCTGGCTGTGCTCAATCAGAAAAGCAAGAGCGTGTTCTTCTCTTCAGCACAAGCACTGCTGCCTTTCTGCTTCTTGTCAATATTTAACTAGTTTGTCAAGTTGGATTATATCTCCTGTCCTAAATCCTACTCCTTTAATTCAAACTAAGTGGGTGTGCTTCCAAGGCAGCTTCTTAGTCATGTATTGATATCTTATCAAAGTCATTTGTTTGGCCTGGAAGGTTTCTTCCTGGATGCATTTTCATATATAAGTGATGCAGTTGCCAAACAAATGCACCAGAGAAACCACCATGGTGAACAAACAGCCATGATTCCTGTGTTCCACAGCAACACCCACAGAAAACAAGGGCTTTGTTGGATTTTCAGCATTTCTTGATCACTCTTGGCCACAGAATGAGAACATCACTCACAATAATCGGAGGAATTCCAATATACACACACTTTTCAACAAACTAGTATAAAAGAATGTGTTTTTTCAGACTTTTTTTAGGCAGAGGCTGAAGGAAGTGCTTCCTTAGGGCTGATCCCACCCTCAGATGTGGCTGCAGCTGCCTGTTCCCTGCAGCTACTCCAGCACAGCCAGGGCTGTTTTTGCTGTCTGCAAACAAACCAGTTCAGTTTGACTTGCTGGAGATGCAGCCACACACTACTATGAACAAGCTCATATGAATTCATGTTTTGCACCACTTATGTACATTTATTTGCACATTAAGTGTGTCTCTTAGGCACAGGCAATCTGCCAACACTGTTCTCAATGGAACACAATTTTGCTTTCCAAATTAAGAGGTACTAATAATATCAAGCAGCAAAAATGATGCAAAACCTGTATAGCGCTTCAAGCTACAGTAGTTAACATTAAAAAGTCAATTATCACCAGTTCACTGCAATATTTTGTCTCAGAAGGTAGCTTTTTGAAAGAATGTTACAATGTCTTAATTTGGTGTTTTCTTGTTTGGGAGGTTTTAGGGGAGTGGGTTGCAGCAGGGAATGCGAGTTTTAAAATGAAACTTTCCTTTTTCCCATAAAGAGACAGGATGCAAAAAGGTTACAGGTTTCAAAATAATACATACAAATATTCCTCACAGATCTTTTTCCCTGTCCTCCCTCTAAGCTTTTCAAAAAAAAAAAAAAAAAAAAAAAAAAAAAAAAAAACATTGGAGCCAAAGAAGTCAGTTAAAAAATATAATAACGGGACAAATGAGATTCACACCATTTTCAAGGAGCAGTAAAGGTACAAGAGGTGGATTCTACCTAGTTGTATTCCCCAACTGAAATTCTGGAATTTTGTGGCTGCTGGGAAACTTTTCACATGTCCTTGATAATACAGATTGTTTACATCCTTGTAACATTATTAATGACTAATTCAGACCTGAAAATGTCTGTGTACACATGGATGTACACAGTGAGTTCCCGTACGAGTTATCAGATCAAGATCAGTGTGTCACTCTGCCTGGCACAAAGGCTGATGAAGAAATGAAAAGATTTCCTGCCATTCTCTGACCGTCAGGCTGGGCCAGGCTCCACCAGCACACAAGCACAGGAGGCACTCAGTGTTGCTATTCCATTCCCATACCAAGAGAACAAACTCTCTGTTTCAGGGTCAGTGTACAGGGTCCTGTCCAGCATGACATGATTTCAGAGCACCAAAAGCTGGCAGCAGCTCACATCTGACTCTCAGCCTGATGGGCACCAGCCCTCAGGGGACAGTTATCAGCCAGCAAAATCATATGTGCAATGGTTATTCCAGATATAAAAGGGTTCTTAACCTATATACAATCTCTTGAGCAACTTAACTCCCCACCCCCTTCCCCAGTGCTCTCTGAAACCCTCAGCCTGCCCTGAAATAGATGCTGAGCCTCAAACAGTCAGAAGCAATTTTGTAGTCTGAAATCCAAACCACGCACAATTGGCCTCTGAAACTAGTGGAACAAATGCTACTCTCTTGCAGCAAGATATTTTTGTCTTTGATAAATATTAAGTGACGTGCAATAGTCATAGCCAAAGCAGCTGACCCATATTTCATAACTAGTGGAAGTTTTTCCTGACACTATCATTAGAAGCACTCAGCTGCTGGGGGCTGTGAGCTGGATCCTGCTGCACAACTCCCACTCGGACCCAGCTCAAGATCACCAAGCACAAGATTCCTGCCTGTGGCCTTGGCAGGGGGAAGTGCATTGGAGATCACTTGACAAAAGGTCTTAATGTGGCTCTTCACCTACTTTTAATTGGTTAAAAAGGGAGAAAGTGGAAGCATTCAAATTATGCCTTATTAACTGCTATTTTTCACTGGGGGAACTCTGCAGACTCTCCTCTATCAGTGCTATCACGGGGAGGGAGCAGATACTGGGTAAGGGGATTTTTGTCACAGGGATATTGTGTGACAGAGCTCATCTGGCTGCAGGGATTACAAGATAACATACAGAGATTGGTCAGGAGGTCACCTTCGGCGTAGCTGGGTTGCTGCTTTCAAAAAACTATCACTGGGTGTAACTTTAGTGAAAATTATTTAATAACTGAAATCCGCAGGTCTCAACAAGATTTCTAGACATCAGAAAGTCTTTAGAAAAGATTACATTCTTGAGCTTAGAATGCTGGGGGTTTTATTACAAAGCTGAAACCCTTAATGTTTTCAGGGTTGTGTTGAACTTCGGGTGTTTTCTGCTTTTTTGAAAACAGATAGATTCAAAGTTTGCAAACATAAAGAGGAATGCAGAAAACCTGAGAATAATCACAATCTGCCTATTATTTTAAGTAATATAAAATACCGTGAGCCTCGGAAGAAAATCCTACAAACCTGGTACAGGAAAATCTTTGTTTACTTAGTGCAATTCTGACTCCTTATCCATTATTTATTTATTTATTTAAGTATTGCTTTAATTTCCCCAGCCAAGCTGTTTGGGTTGCCAACATGAATAGCTTTCCACATCTGCTGCCAACTGATGTCTCCCCTGACGGTATTCAGAGCTGAAGACCAAAAAATTTCACATAGAGCAGAATTAGCTCTTTAATAAATGGGTCTGTGGAGCACTTCAGCACAGAATAAAGCAGCTGTTTCAGTGGTCATGTGGCTTCTGGCAATTGTCTTCAAAACTTGCCTGTGCTGCAGCTCATCAAGGAGTTACCTGCTGCTTCCATCACAAATCTCCATTTTTGCATTCTTAAATTATATTTTAAGTGAAATGGGGACCTTGAAGGGTATATTTCTGTTGCTCAGCTTCTGCGTTTTTTGGGGAATCAGACTAAATTCTAACCTTTAGATCTCAGTGAAAATTTGTCAAGCTTTTCTTGAAGCCCATTTAAGCACATTCAGGATTTTGCATGTGCAAAGAGAACATTTCCTGGTACACACTGCAACAAATGGAACTCACAGATTCACTTATGCATCTTAGACATGTCAGCTGAGGTCTTATTGTCTCACAGGGACCACTGAGCTAATTCTGTCAAACTCCCGTTGCCCCCAGTGGAAAGTTGTCCAAAATTAAATGAAAAAACTGTGGACCATACTCTGTGTTTGGGTGAAAAATGAACTGTCTTGGTAGCTGCCACATTTGTGTGCCAGGAATTGTTGTGTGGGATTGTAAAAGGTGCTTACTTTTGGCCTCTGTTCCCAGTGAAATCAGTCAGCGATTAAACTTCCATTGACCTCAGTGGGAACAGATTTAAACTCACATTAAGCATTTTCAAATCCAAGTATGCAGGTTTTACATATCAGACAACATACTTTTTCAAGTACTGTTATAAATCTTTTTCTCCCATCTCATGTATTGGCAATGCATTTTTTTGCAGAAGGCGTTGGAAGAGACTGAAGGAATGCAGTGGTTTTTCAGTGTCACTTAAATAAATTGAGTATAGTGCCACAGGCTGAATGAGAAGATGCAACTTTTTATAAGCTCATAATGTTTGCCTTAGAATGTCTTAGAACTGTTCATTAAACTTTGAACAGTGTGCAGCACACAGCATCTGACATAACTGCCATGCCACCACTGCCACATCTGTCCCATCACACAACAAACCAGACATGACTTTTTAATGAGAAACAATAAAAAATGCTCATCAATTATTAAAGCTTTCTTTTCACTATGTATGGTGAAAAAACACATAAATGAAAATATCACTTACACTGCCTACATGTCACTTACACTAAATATTTTGGTTTTCTTATAGTAGGCCCAGCCACCCCAATACCTTGTTTAGAGCATTGTTTGGCAACAATACTTCATTTTTTTAGGCATGAAGGAATTCAAAACCCTCACTACTGTGCAACATACAGTATGGCCTTGGGCTAAAAAATAAATATCTGCTTTTCACAGAATGCATCAAGCAGTTCAGCCTTTCCAGAAATAAATTGTTTCTCTATATCCTCTATTTGGACCTTTTTAGAAAGAAACAAAAAGTCTCTGAAACATTAAATATTTTTGAATGTGGCAATGTTAATAAAACTGATGGCACACAATGTAGAAAGGGTAATTAGTCCTGCAGTCCAGCATTCCTTCCCATGAGTGGGAACACTCTCCCTGTGCAGCTCCCAGTGACCTGAAGGTCATCCCTCTGTACAAGGACATTTGCTACAAGGTCACTAAGCTTTTTTTAAACTAAAGAGAAAACAAGGAAACTGCTTTCCTCCTCTGCCAACTTCTCTTCAGAGCATCACCATGTCCCTTCCAAACTTTTGGTGCCTCCTGCCCCAAACTATAACCTGAGGAGTGGAAACTTCTTTTATTCTTTGACCTTTATTGCCTTCCATAAGAAGGCAACTTAACTTTCTCGAGGCAGAAAAGACCCTCCTTTGACCTACCTTCAGTTTTTCTTCATTCATGGGAGAATGATGAGGAAATTTGTTGTTCCTTTCTCCCTCCTCCCCTCCCAGTCACATCTTCCTCTTTCCCAGGAGCAGTCACGGCAGCTCTTGCAAAATCTTATCTCCTCAGTGCCTCACCCTAGACATCCTATAGTTCCCTTATCTCTCCCGAGATAACAGCCCAGCTAGTGCAGTGGTTATCAGCTCATTCTGGGGTTCTGTACTGGGTCTGAGTTGAGTATGTCACCCAAGAGCTACAAACACCATTTCCCCTGCTATCCATATATTGAAATGCTGGAAAATCTAACATCCAAATGTTGGCAAGCCAAGCCTGGCTCAGTGCAAGACTGAAAGAGATCACAGCCCGAGGAAGGATGGCTGCAGGCCATAAATGCAAATAGCTGTGCGATTAACAACATGTTATAGCCATAAAATTTAAATCAAACACTGGTCAGCTGAAGGACATTAAAGAAAGAAAGTCCCTTAGTTCTCCTTTAGGCTGTTCTGAAAAGCTGATACTCACCAGTGGGAGGTAGAGTGGACTAAGAGGAAACCACATAGATTTAAAAGATTTTGTTTTGAAAATAAGAAAATGGATTTGCTGAGTATTATGGTGAGCCCAATCAATGCAAGCAAAGCAGTAACAGACTATAAATTACCAGAAACAACAACAACAAAAAAATCCTTGTTGACCAGAGTGACTGCTGTCAATACATATCACTTACCCAGCAAACAGCCAGCACTTGCAGCACAAACATTATAAAAGGGCCAAACTTTCTAGAGCACTCTGGATCCTTTGCCAGCTTTTGTAAGCTGAGTTCAAGAAATGTGAAACTAGTTACTGTCAAAAGGCTGACTGTGAATAGTCACCTTTGACAAGAGCTAGAGGGGATGTGGAGGTTGTTTCTGCAAGCCTTCAACTCCTTGAGGCAGCAGAGGAGGCTCTGCAATATCTCAGTGCAGGTACCCTCAGCTGTGCAACACATCAGCTCACTGGGGGATGAAACAGCTTCTGAATAAACAGATCTACTTAATTCGACCGTTGTCTACTCCATCAACTAAACCAGGCTTGCTGCCAGTACAAATACCAGTCTTTTTTTCGTCTCCACTGCTGGATGAGTAGAAATTCGCTGTATTTAAATTAAAAGACACTTAATCCATGACAAAATTGCCTGTGACCAAAGTATGCCTTCTATATCAATAATTAAGACAAAAGATTATAAATTTTACCTGGTAAATTAATTTAACAATACGAGCTAGCAAAAGAAACTCAGGGAGGTTGAACCTCTTGGACAGAGCTGAAAATCACCATGGTAGCTACAGAAAATGAAATGCTGATGTGCACTTGAATAGCTGGAGGACAAAGTAGTTCCTTTGGAAGGTGTTTGTGAGTCTTTCAAAGTTCATCAGGGAATAATTTTCCTTAGTAGCTACCAAACTGTAGAAAAGATCATAAAAGTCCAAAACTGGCCAACTGAGAAGCATCTATTACACCTGGCCCCAGGGAAGGATGGCAAAATGTATGAAAGTCTGAAGAGAAAAGTGCCTCTATGTAATTTCCTCTATGAGGAAATTACCAAATTCAGTACGTTCACATAAACACTCATATGTTTATATTTATGAACTGTTTATATTTATGAATATATTGCTGTTGCACTATCTTCCTTGGCTTCTTTATAAAGTTAAAAGGAAAGCAAAATAGTACTGGTTTTGTCTGAGATGTTTTTCAGATGCCGACTTTATTTATTTGTTTATTGCCAAGAAGAAGCCTAAAGGATGTGTAAAGTATCTGTTGTGACACAGAGCACTTTCTTACTAGATCAAATCTAGCTCTCCACAGACAGCAGACAACAGCACAAAAGGGGAAGCGCAGATGAACTCACACTAGAATTAGAAAAAGAAAGGATTTAAAGCTGAAGGATTTGAGGGAAAACATCCATCATGATACACTTCACATTCACCATTAGGCTGCCCTTGGGAGGGAGGGAATCAAGAAGCTGTAAAACAGAGTTTTAAATGGGTTTCCCGGGACTTGAGGAACCACCAGACCTCCATTAGACAGACTTTTGACAGGTCTCCCCGTTAGCATATCCAATATATAAAAATAAAAACGGTTCCAGCTGGCATACTATTGTTCCTATGGCAGTCTACACTCAGAACTCTTTGAAGACTTTGAAACCAAACTATTTTCTAACACCACAGGAAGCACACGGCACAGATATGGCATGAGTCCTAGCTTGGAGCTGGGTAGTGACAGCTGCCTTCTCTCTGCTCTCTGCTTGCTTTCCTGGGGAGGCACATGAGTATCTGGGACTCTCAGGACTCAGCAAACGTGAAACTATCCCTGCACAAACCAAAGGGTCTGAGCAACAAGGCACACATGACAAATCTCAAATGTTTTCTACAACAGTTTTATAATTTTTGGCATGGTAATGTTAATTATCACTATTTCTCATTGTGTCCATGCAGATATACAGAAGAAAATTGATTGAATCCATCCAGTTCTCCTCAAATTGAACCCTTTTTTTATGAGATACTTCAGCTTCTATTGTTGTCTTCCTTTTTGGGAGACTCTACTCTGATTTTCTGCAAATCTCTAGAGAACACTTGCAGCAGGACTGCTTCCACCATGTCAAGAAATGAGTGTTGAAATACTGCTTTGTAAAGTCAGAGAAAAGGGCTGATTTGAATGTGATTAACTACTGAGAGCTACAGAAGCTTTGAGGATGGAATATACTGTTTTACACCAAAAGTGTTCCCTGCTTAGGCTCTCTTGTTGCTTTACCAGATTACAAAGGTTTTTTTCCAATGAGAAGAAACAGAAGGGGCAGATTGAGCTCAGGGAATTGGTTTTAAATAAGGCTGTATTCTCTTAATCTCTTGTTTCTAGAAGAAAATCCAACAGAAGAGAGATAAATCCATAGCAATGAAAATACATGCATTATACCAGTATTGGTAAAGTACATATTTCTTTTTGAATGCCTTTTGCAAGCTTAATATGAACTGATTTTAATAAAGGAAATATTTGCCCTCTTGTTGATTATTCATGTATGGATTTACATCCTTTGCTTTCCACATTTCAGCCATGGAAATTAAGCAGGAATATCTCCTTTTCTGCATGCTTTTAAACATCAGGTTCTTTGCAACACCCAAGTCAGACAGCAAAATGCAGCCACATAAGGCAAAGTCTGATAATGCACCACCTTCCCCTGCAGGTCCTGACAGTAACTAATAAATACCTAAGAGCAGCAGCACCTGAGATCAGAAGAAAATTGAGATTCTTCTATTTCTCCAGTAGGGAGCCCACAGAACTGCAAGGAGCTAACACCTACTTTTCCTGTAGGTCACTGGACAAGCTGGAAGGGCGTTGTGTGGGGGAATGGGAATTGAGTAGAGGCTGTCAGGGGCAGTGAGGAGAAGGGATGCAGTTACCTGGCTGCCTCCTGGACCCTGAACTGCACAAATCTGAGCTTCAGGAGCATCCTCTGAGTTCAGCAAATACATTTCAGTGCATTCCCAATTTGTCAGGATGGTAACACAGGGTTCAAACAGGGAGATTTGTTTGTAAGTAAATTCTTGTCCCACTGCTACAGCTGTGTCAAGTCTGATGCCAGCTGGCACTTGAAGCTGTTCTGCTGCCAAAATTTGCTGTCTCCAAAGCAAATGGGAATGAGCCAGCATCCTGTGGATCTCAACTGTAAGTAGCCATCCAAGACAGAATATAAGATGAGCTTGCAGAAGAAACTGGTGATCTCCATAGGAACAGTCAGCTCAGAGACACAGAGAGAGTGAAAAAGAGAGGGAGGTTATCCCTATTGCATAAACAGTTCATTTTTGTCTCCTGACTAATATTTAGGATCAGATTCTCCACTGGGATAAATTAGAGTATCTTTAGCTCTATGTTTGAAAAAATCTTGACATCATTGTATAAACCATATTATTTGAAATGATAAATCTGTTTTCTTTGCCTTACAGTTTAAGAGCCTCCAGGCTATTGTTTTCCAGGCTCTTTCCAACATCAGAGAGGCAAGAGACTTAGTCACACTTCATCTTCAAGCAAATGGAGACTGCATGTAGTTCCCCAAGTCTGGGTTACAGGGAATGAAAGAAAATCTTGTACCCAACACCACAAGGCAAGAAACAAAATCATAAGAAATAGCAGCTGCAAAGTCTGTCCCTCTCCAGCTCACATCAG
The DNA here is from genome assembly GCF_052056855.1 of Sturnus vulgaris. NCBI lineage: Eukaryota > Metazoa > Chordata > Aves > Passeriformes > Sturnidae > Sturnus > Sturnus vulgaris. The sequence goes on from NC_142249.1 coordinate 35,052,988, forward strand.
TGGAAGAAGTGGTTTTGTGCCAGCTGAAGACCCAGCCCTCAGTCTAAATATTGACTCAGTGTTTGGCCTCCTGGGCTAAACAAGAATTTTCATGAGGCATTTCCCAAACCAGTTGAGTTTGGAGAGCCTGAAGGCCTCCATTTCAACCTTTATGTGATCGAATTTGAGAGCTCTATTTGAGACTACTGCAAAATACAGTCAAAAGATTTCCTCGTTGCTTTAAAATTTGGGTTTTAAAATCTGGGTTTTATATATGTTTGCTGTAGCACATACAAGCTACTAAGTATTCTCCACAAATGCAAGAAAAAAAACCTTTCTGCCCCTGTAGTCATACCTAAAGCTGGACAAAATATTTAAGAATCATTCTTCCCCTCAAAAAACAAGTTATTTATCTGATTCAGGAAATGGAAATCAATCTTTACTGCTATGCCTGAAGTGAAAATTGTCTTCCACTCTTCTGAGAGCTTTGTGTTTTATTTGGCCAACTAAGTATGTTTTATAGGAACTCAGGAAGAAAAGGTAAATTACAAACATTTGAATGTTTGTCAAATTCTTTCAAAAAACATTAAAATAGTAACAGTATTTTTCTGTAACCAATGAGAAGGCTTCTGTACTAGATGTGTATGACCAATCTTACTCCAGGACTATGAGCACAGTAAAGTACAAGTCCTTGCTTAAGAATTTAGTTTCTTCAATCCATTTTCTTCTCTACAGTCACCAAAAATCTGAATTGTCTTTAAAACACATTCTCTCTTGATCCTGATACTCTGTTTTCAGCATACAAACTCTGCTGCAAATTTTGGAAAAATCTTATCCTGAGCAATTTCTGCTTTTTTCTCTGGCACTGAGCTTGTTGGCTCTGAATTGCTTCTCTGGGTTGAACTCTGCTCCTTTACAGGCTCTGTCAGTGATATGTTGCTACATACACTGATGTAGATCACATCAAGGTACCATCCTCTGCTCTCATCATATCTCAGCAACTGCTGTAGCCAAGGCAAAAGGTCCTGGTTAATTACTTGCTTCCTTAAAGGGTATTTGGAAGATCATAGAAGACAGGTATGTTATTGCTAGCTATAATACTGCTTGTTCATTCAAAGGCCATCGAAACCTCCTCAGATCAAAGTTCCTTACTGAGAATTCACACTATGCTGTATCCTAATGAGTACAGACTGGGATCACGAGTCCTCAGGGCTCAGAAAAGAAAATCACCTCTTTTTATCTATAACCTTTTATTGTTGATGTTTTCCTTGACTACTTAACTCTGGCCTTAAGTGCTCTTGTGCACCAAATTCCAGCCTCCATTTACTAAGAGGTTACCCCACCAAAAGAACAAAAGCTACATTAGCTCCAGGTTTGAGAGCAGCCACATTCATTGGGAGTTTTTTTTCCAATAGAAAATATAAATGCATTTTTCTGCTCCCATTTCCAGTCTGCTACACCTGCCTACCATGGGGTCCTTTCTGTTCACCCAGCAGTGACAGCAGTGAAAGTGAGAATGTGTCAGCCCCTCATTCAGTGCCCAGATTCTGGACACAGCATAATGGACATTGCCAGTGGGGACACACTCAGAGAGTGCCATCTGTGCTGAGGGAAATTACCTACATCAAATGGATGGGGAAAAATGTGTATCATGAAGAGGAGAAGAAAAATTTATCTGTTTTGCAAGGCTATCAAGGATTCCAATAAAGGGCAGTAGATGCATTGCCTTTGATTAGCTCATAAACGCTGGTATTGCCATTCTGGGGAAATGAAGTTCTACTTAACAGACTCTGCTCTTTCTTACAGAGATGGGAGGAATTTATCTCTGATGGCTCCTCACTGAAAGCAAGCCATCATTCACATCCCAAGAAATACTAGGATAATGAAAAGTGCCATACACAGAGCAGATACTTCTCCCAATTTCTCTTTGGAAGCTTATTAATTATCAGAACTTTCTGAGAGGTTTGTAAATCACGGGGGGAATCTGCTTAAATAATCTATGAATGTGTGATAATGCTCATTATTTTCAGAGTTTGGAAAAACAAGCCCATGGGCAATCTCATCACCACACCAGCACTCTCTTTTGGTCTCCTGAGCATGTGAGGATCTCCAGTCTGTAAAAATGACACCCTTCTTTGTGTTTCCTATTAAATAATACAAAGCAGCAGTGATGGTTTACATGGATTCAGCTAAAGGTCTTTGTTTTACAATACCTGTGCCCTTTTAAGCCACTTATTTGCACTTGTCTTAGGAGAAGTGCCAACATCTAAGAAAAACACACAAAGGCAACAAATGCCTGGAGGAGAGCCACAGCAAAAGAAAAGGCTGAAGTCTGCTTAAGAAAAGGGATTAGACGGGCCCACACCTAAAATAAAGAGAAAAAAGCTGCAGGCTGTGCCTTCCTGCAGCTCCTCCTGCCCAAAGCCCATGCCCAGTCACCACAGGGGCAGGAGCAGCTTTAGAGGGCTCGCCACCTTCCACTTTCCACCCAAATCCAGCTGGGGACACGAGGTGCCCCCCACACAGGTGCACAGAGATGCAGTTCACAGACTTGTGAACAAGCTGGAAAGATTACAGTCCAATAATTTCACAGGCAGCTGGGTTGGAGACAGCCCAGAGGGCTCATTCACTTAGGGGAACAAAAAAGAGCAGGACTGACTTCTGCAACACAAGTATTTACAGAGGCAGATCACAAATCCAGTGGTTTTAGCTGCTCAGTCACGGGGAATGACTTGGTAAGGCCAGAACAAAAAACAACACTTGGGAAGAGCTTAATTTCATTGTCTAAAGGTTCCTCTGCTGGGTTCAACCAGCCCTGCCCTCGGCTTGTTTAGGCAGCTTTTCTTGGTAACAAAAGAGTTTCACACTCCAGCATCCATGAGAGATACAATTTTCAGATGCACTGACATGACGCAGCCTTGGCACTGGCCTCGCTCTGTGCACACTGAATGTAATTAGGTTCTGGTCACTGGGCTGTGGGCAAACACCAGCTTCCAGTCCACACAGTAATTAATGACAGCACAATGACATCCAAAATCGACACACTTCATGCTGGGGAAGGGGGATGTTTCCAGGTTAGAAAATTATGGTCTGTGAGTTTTAGAAAATCTTGTGATACAATGCTGAACACCAGTAATACCCAGAATGTGCATTCCAAACTGAGGAGCTGCAAAAACAGCACAATTCTCCTTTCTATACAGTACCAACAAGAGTATAGAGAGTAGCTCACCCTATTTTTAGGTTTTTCATACATTCATCTCTATCCCTATCTCTTCTGCACCACTTCCTGAGCTTTGCTAATTAGTTCATTGAGCCATACATGTGGATATATAAATATAGCTTAGATATAAAGACCTTGGGGGGTTGAGTTTTAAAAATATCCCTAAAAATAGATGGCAATTGTGTCTAATAGGGACCACTGTTCTTTGTATTTCCTTCCTTGCCTTCATTTTGTGAGTACAACATAAACAATGATTTTACCATCATAAATAATTCAAGTAATTCAACAAGATATCAGTAATGTCAATTAGATTTCATCCCATCAATGAAAATTTCCTGTTTTCTACTACGCTTTGGGAAAGAAACACTCAGCCTTGATGCATCAGGAGTTGAAAATGTCTCTTTTCTCATTCACAGCTTTTGGAGTCCAGCTTCTACACTGTGAGCCCAGATTCACAGGTTTGTGCTTCCTGGAATTTGTATCTTCATTTCCAAGTGCCATCCTGCAACTCATGCAGGGCTGGACAACCTATGGTACTCGTTAAGAAAGCACCATAAGGGAAGTTGACTGGGCCCCCAAGTGACATATGTCCTCACATCACTGCCCTGAAAAGTATGTAATCCATATTAAATAAAGCCCCGAGCCATTTGCAATAATATTTTCTCGGTTTTAAAAGGTTATTAGAAGGTGAGAAAAGGTTGAGGGAGAACTTTTTACAATGGGTAAGAATAACACAGCACAGATGTAACATTTCTGGTGGATGATCCACTAGGTCTTTGCAAACATTAATTAAGCCTCACATTTTCCATATGAGATAGGTAAACACTGTGGCTCTCTTGCTCTCTGATCTGTAAAACAAGGCCAATAAAAGACTTGTGACTCATAAGACATCAGAAAGAGCCAAGAGCAAAATTAAAAAAGACTTTGCAGCCAGCCCACAATCTAGCAATATGAATTAATTCAGTCAGTGATGGGATCCTGTGCTCTGCTCAGGCAGGGTCAGGTCCTGTTTCCCTCCCTTGCCAACTACAGCAGAGTCCTGGATGTACTTGACTTCTAGCTTTGCATAACTATAAATAATCTGCTACATCTCATTCTTCCAGTCTCCAGTCATCTGTAATTTCCAATATGACTTCTTTCCTCCTCCTCCTCCTCCTCCTCCACTGCACTGCTTTGATGCTTAACCCCTTGGTGCTTTTCTTTGCAGTGTGGCATTATGAGAAACCTCAGTGGAAAGGGAAGCTGTGAGCCAAATGATGAACATGTTCAGCATAGTCCACAGCTGTGAGAAATTGAATGATAACAAAAGCCAGCAGGAAAGTGTTTAAATTCTCCCTTCTGTCCTCAGATCTGAATAGCAGCAGGGTGCACAGTGGTTCACGGACTTTGTAACTCTCATCTTCACCATGGGATGAGTTTCACTTAAATAGCACAGTCATATCCCACAGCTTTGGTCTCCATTCCTACCTATTTTCAGTTCTGAGATAGATCCAACAGAAACTATACCTGATAATAAATATGAAATCACACTTGTGCTAATTTCCAAACACAGCTGAGCACCTACAGTTTCAATGAGCTGCACTGGACAGGTGGACTCAGAGATGAATCCATAGACTCAAGATGAAAACATGAAAAAAAAAAAGAATCAAGCTCTGTTCTCTGAATTTTCTGTTCTGTTAGGCTTTATATATTATATCAAACAGACAATCAAAATTATCTTTTTCTGTAGTTGGACAAATACGTTCAAAACTCTGTCCTGGAAAGCACTTGGGAAATGAATGCACTAGCAAGTTGTTTAGGACAGAAGTTTCAACTAAGAAGTGCAGGTTCATGATCAGAATCATTGTTTAGAATTACAAATCCAGTTACTAAATCTGAGGTCACATTTGCCTGTTATTGAGAAAAACGTATTTTATTATTTTTAACTCTTCGGGCCAATCGTCCTTCAGGAAAGAATTCGACTTTGTCCTCTTTCAAAGACTAAAAGAAATTGCTGGAAAATTTTTAGCTGTAGCTTTTGTCCCTGTTGCAAAGGCAGAAATATTTGTCAGCTCTGAAATTTGCATTGTGCAGGCTGTCAAAAGAATCAAGTTGATGGTGGAAAACAGTGTTGAAAGAGATAAAAATCCTTCACCTGACTATCAGGACACAATGAGCTCTACAAGCACCCCTGCTTTATTTTCACAACCAGATGCATTACAATTTGTCATTATTTGTGTCATTATTGAAATAGTGTGTTAATATCTATGTTTCAGCATGGAGTGCCCACTTGATTCTACACAAATTCAATGTGTACTGCTGAGGGCAAAAGAAGGTCAAGTCACCTCTTGGCTTGTGCATGAAAGTCCTGCATTATTAATGACATGAGAAAGCAGGGCCACATTTAGGCAGGTGATCCAGCAGAATAAGTCTCTTGATCTGGATCCCCACAGTTAATTCCTCTGCATCAATATTTCAAATGCATCAGGTTCAGGGGAAAATACACTTGCCAAAAACAACAGTTTGGCTTAAAATTAAAACCTGTAACCTGCAATGTGTTAAGTGCCAAAGTTCTTGGAATACTTCCTGGTTTTATCAATACAACTTGCAGTTCAAGTGCTATCATGTAACCAGGATAAGAAGATATTTAAAAAATAGAAGTATAAAATGCACCATACCAAATGGATTGTGGCTTAAGAAAATAAATAAATTCAGAGTCAAGTCATTGCTCATAAAGTATTATTTCAGTAAAGAAAGAATGACCTAGAGAAAGGGATGGTCTGTACATAATGATGAATATGCTCATAAAAAATTGAAAAGCTCACAGGTTTCTTTAAGACTGACAGCATTGGAAATCCTGAGCTATACCAGGCCAAGCAGCTTTCAGTTTGTTCGGACATAACGTGTTCTGGGACCTGAAGAGATGTCTTTTAGTACAATACTGGCCAAGCTGAACTTGCTTTTTCAGTGGAATATTCACTGAATATTACATTTTACTCACGTTTTTCTTGTACTGATGTGACAGTTCATCACAACTGCCTACAGCTGTCAGCATCTCATTTCTCCAGACAGCAAGGCCAGAAATCCATTTCAACAGCCTGAGATAAAATAATAGAAAGCATAACACCTAGAATGCTGCAGACATCCCATGCTTGGGAACACAAGTGTGGTTTGGACAAAAGTTATGACTGAGGAGAGGCCACTGGAACTGCCAATTTGAGTGAGCCTGAAATAAGTGATTCCTGAATGGAATCTCTCTCTCTCCCTTTGTGTGGGAGCTTCCTAACTTTGCACAGAATACTTACCTAGGCAGAAAGATTTTTTTTTGTTGTTGTTGTTCTGTAGTGGGAGATTTAGATTCCTACTCCTGTACCAGTGGACAGTCAATTGTTTATACAAAGTAGATAAGAGTCAACAAAAGGGACTGTGAATGCCCCATGCAACATAATGACCTATTGCTCGGAGGCTGCAATGCTCTCGAGGCAGAGGAGAGAATTGAACCTCATAAAAGCAAGACAAAATCATCTCCCCCTCAATAATAGAGGTCTTTTGCTGTTTTGCTTCTTTTTTTTTTTTTTTCCCCTGAAATGAGAAGGAAAATTTGACCCAAATTCACAAGCAGTTTCCAGGCAACTGAACTTTGCCAGAACATGCAACGAAGCTCTGAGATGCTACGTGCTACCCTGCTGGAAAAACTTAATGGACTGCAGTTGTACCACGAGGTACAGGAATGACAGCCAGCACCTTCCAAAAGGCAGGGGGAAGAGTTCCCTGCCACTAAAGAAACACTAAATACTGATCATCAGGATGTACTTTTGCCTCCAAAGGATGATTATCCAGATTTTGAAAGTGATGGGAATCCTTGCCCCCACTATCTAGAATCTTCTTTTCACTTCTGCTGTATGAAATTACTATTAATCCTTCTTGGTAGGATTTTGACCTAGGAGGGCAACTTAGTCATCATCTGTAAAATGTGTGTTTAGGGCAGGAGAATAAGTAGGGATTTCAGAATAGGAGTCACCTTAATCTTTTCCTTTTTCAATACATAGTGCATTAAAGATGCATTTTAAAGGTTTTTGAAAGAGAGCAGTATCTTTTGGCTATTAATGACACATTTTTCAGAAGAGAGAGGAAGGCCTGGGAAATAGTAAGAATGTCTTTTTACACCTCTTCAAGCAGGGTGGTGAGTTGAGCTTTACATTAATGGTGGGTCTGAAGGCCAAGTCAGATCTTCACAAGAGGCTTGAGCGGTAAATTTCCTAAAATGCATTAAGAGAAAGGTGAGGGAATGCAGGACCACAAAGTGAGAGATGACAAGTGAGCAGACAGGAAAATGAGTCTCTCCCTTCAACAGATTTAAAATAACCTGCTAACCTGCTTAACAGATTCTATGATTCTATGGTAATAGATTACTGGAGAAAAGACAAGTTCACCTCCATTGGACACCCTGTCCAGTTTAGGGGAAATTGTTCCAGTCAAGGTCTCCCATTTCACATTTTCTTGGGTGCCCACCATCATACATGCTGAGAGTTTGCTCGATGGCTCAGCCATCACAGCAGATCCTTGGGACTTCTAGTGCCATGGCTCCTGTTGGAAGGGAGACTCTCAGAGTGCTGACAAGTTAATTCTGAGATTGTCTTCTGGATACATGCCTTGCAGTTTTACCCTGAGGTTCAAAGCTACAGCAGAAAGAAGCCTGGAATCTTTCAGTATCTTAAAACATGACAAATTTATTTAGTAAAAGATTTCTATCCATTTCTAGTTCTGGGTAAAGCAATGTTAATTAGCCCTTGAGATAAAAAATATGCCAAATATTACCAGCAGTCTTCCTTGTTTTTCCTAGACAGATGTGAATGCAGAGAGAGATACTTAAGAGGATAATTGCACACTGGCTCTTTTATCACTGAAGAAATCCCCTGCTTGAGCTTCTGCTTCTTCCTTGCACTGAGAAACCCAGCAGAGCAGCTCATTGCAAAACTGGATAGAACCATAACTAATAGGGACAATTTATTTTGTTTGACTCACTCTTGTTTTAGTTGTCGCTAGTTGTCCCATCCCCAAATTATACTCTTTGTCTTGAAGAAACAGACATTTGGAGAGATACCATAATCAGTGATTATCTACTGTGCAACATTTACAAAAACAAGATATTTTAATGACTCTGGTAACCTATCATATTATTCCAACCATAAATCAAATCAAGGTGGAGGTAATCAGATAAATATATAAACTGGTCAAAGTCAGACAAAAGAACTATATGCTCTCAATTTTTCCTATAAATGCAGAGTACATTGCACAATAAAATAATAATGAAAATAATTATATACTGTTCTGAATAAAAACACTTCAGAAAAAAAGTATTTCCTCAAATTTATTTTTTTGCTTGTGGACTGAATGATCTTATTCCACATTAATATAATTAGGCATTCTTGTTTTAGTTCTTCCACTGACACTGGTAAAATGCATTACTCTTGAGATGGATATTGTCTAACACTATCAGTTTTGTACTTGTGTTGCCCCCTGCCACTCAGCATGCAGGGCACAGGAGAGGACATCTCCTTTCTTCAATTAAATATACAGCTATTTATTTCTTCTGCAGTCAGTATTTTCTTTATGATCTCTCAGATAAAGATGTGGGAAACAGTTTGTGTCCGGATTTGCAAGGCAAAACAAAGCACAGTGTGACTACTGCCGAGTCTTACATTCTTCCGTGTGTCACAGTGAGTGAACTTAATTACGGTTCATTAACCCCAAATCCAGTTTCTCATTCATGTACCTAACAGTGTGGTATCAAATAATCTCTCATAACTTCAGCACGATGTTCTTAAATCAATGTGGACTTTTTTTGTATCAGCATACCCTACAGTCCTTGCATTTTTCATGATATTTATAAATGGGAACATGGCACACAATAATTAATGCTTTCAGAAGATAGTTTTGAAGATAAATAAATTTGGATTATCAAATATCTTCCCTGAGGACAGAGACAGTCTGATTAAGTGCTTCCAAAAGTTCCTGTTCAATATCTTTAGCAGAAAATGCCCTGCTGTGCCTGCCCTCTGGTTACTAGCTTCACCTGTAAACAGTTCACTGCCACTGCTGACTTCACTAAACATCTTCTTTGTACTTCAATCTGCATTTTATGTGAACTCTGGAGCTATTAGCCACTAATATCAACAGCATTGCACAGTCTAGGAACATTTATTGGTCCCCTGCTTAGTTTAATGTTTCTGCCTTAGTACCGTAATATTATTAATAGTCACAAAGTACAATAAAAGAAAATTAAGTGTTTATTTTGTTTAGGCTTTCGCCACTTTACCTACAGCCTTTTTCCATTACATTTGCACATAAATGAGCATACAGTACATTTTTTTAGAGCATCTAAAAGTCAGGGTTTAACTCCCTTAATCATATTCTATTTTCAGTCATCTTTCAGGCTACTTTATTTTTTATTGCAAGCACAAGTATATTATGGTAAATCTATACATATATTTTATAGAAATTGATAGCATGCATTTAATAGCTAGTCATCTTGCTAATATACTTCATTTGCATATTTTTCTCTCTCTTCAAAAAGACATATTTTTAAAAAAACATTTTGTGTTCAGTAGAGGCATGACATACTCTGCAAAACATGCTCACATCACACGCATTCCAAAATAGCCTGTTTGCTGCTTGTGGCACTTCTTTATTGTTCCCCTCAATTTCAGAGTTATAAAACCAGAATTGAGGTTTTAATGCCTATTAAGATCAGTATTGATTCAGATGTATTTCAAACTGTTGTGTATGCAATCCAGGGACAGTCGCCTTCCAAGAGACAATGAAACTCTGAAGTGTCCACTTTCCCGAGGAACATTGGCCTCCACAGACAAAGCACTGGTAAAAAATGATCACAGTCATATCTGGCCACAAGAACAGAAATGAAAGTGCTTCCCATGGACATACTCAATTACACATGAGAATAGCATTAACTGCATTCCTTCCAAAGACCAGCTCCAGTACATATTCCTATTAAAGGAAGTAGAGGGTGGATAAAATTAAAGATTACACGGTTAATGAGGATGTAAAACTGCAGCTGCAAAAAGCCTCTTTCTGTGTGGGGCAGGCTTTGTGCAGTGCCCTGGTGGGCACAGCCTGGGCTGCTCCTCTCCCACTGCATGGCAAAGGCTGACAACGGCTGAACAGTCACAGAGGTACCAGTGGGGAAATGGAACATAAAATAACACTTCCTTGGGTTAAAATTTAACCAGGCCCATAATCTCTTTAGTAGAGAGATGCCAGTTATTTTCCCCATCCAGATAATTTAGTTCCACAAGTGTCCCAGCCACTTCTGCAGAATTTGCACAACCTCGTATAACAGCAGCATGAACTACCTCAGTCACAGGCAATTTGGTTGTGAAAGTGCAGGTCTAGAAAAGCATGAAGGGCCCAGATTTCCTAAATGGTCTTTGGAGAGGCCTTCTGCCAGCCTGGCACGAGTATCTGGTGTTATTGGACTCTCCGTGTCAGATTCAGCTCCCTGTGATTAAAGTGATTAAAGCTTAACACTTCTAAACAGCTTAATGAAAGACAGGAGGTGGCTTATATTTTTTCTGTCTCTAATTTTTCCAGTATTCAGGGGCTTAGATTATATGCCAAGAATCCCTGCACCACAGGAAAAGTATTAGGTTCTCTATTCTTTCACTATGAATCCAGATTAATAGCTCCAATTCCTGCTCCCTGCAGACTGAAATGTATTCATTTGATTCTTTGAAATGTATGCATTTGTTGGGCTATATTCATTTGTACACATAACTAATTATAAAGTAATTAATATTATCTTCAGACATCTAAACAGGCAAGCAAAGGAAGACAGAACCATTTATTATAGTGACAAAGGGAATCAGCATTTTCTTATCATGAAAATGCAAGTTATCTTGTTTTCTTGTACATCAGTGTAATTAATCATTGTGTTTAGCATTCATAGATAATAACATCCAGTATCTGCTTTGATGAGATACAAACAAGCATATTATGAATCACTTCACATACAGACCATCCTAATTGCTAAAATTACTGTCTCCATGTCTGCTGCTCCTGCAGCAGCAGTTAACTCAATGAAACGCCTCACACCCCCATGCTTTGGCAGCCAGTCTAGCTGCTGTGCTAATACAATGTTTGTGATTCTTATTATGAAGCCATGTTCTTCCTCCACTTACAATTTCATCCAGCCAGAGAAGTCCAGGGGTGGTCACTGTGTGATGCAGGGCATAAGGAAGGGCATAATCAAACTTTCTATAGTGGATGACTGAGGGAGTGAAAAACACTGTCTAATTCACTGATCCCACCTAAATAAACCTCTTCACTGAATGGAAAACAAAGCAAAATCTTAATTTTATCTTTAACTGAGTAATAAAATAAAATTTAAAAATAAAATTAGTGTTATGAGTTAATTGAGATTGTCTTCAATTATATAAATACGACTGACTAACCTTCAAGGCTTTTCATTAACCAGGATTCATCAATTCTAATCATCTGACACTCAAACACTCCAATTGCCATGCCAATGTAATTACAAGTTGCCAATTCTGCTGACAAAGTTCTCAGGTTACAAATATTGTTATCAATGCAGGATAAGTAATATTGTGCCACACTGGTTTCACTTTCCTGAAGCATTAATGCTAAACTGGTGACAGATTTTATTAATGAAATCAATCTTCAAATATGTACTTAGTCATTATTTTTGATTCAGAACTAGAAGCAGCCACTGATTACTAATCCCACATGATATTTTATCACAATTAATAAACACAATTGGAGTTATGGTAGAGTTAATCTTCATCTTCAATCAAAATAATTAAAGTTTAATCTTCTAAGGGTAATTTGTTTGACCCCATCCTACCAAAAACATTCTGCTCTACAGATTGTGACTGAGGGTAGAAGGACAGTCAGGGCATAAGGAACCAATTGAGCAGTTCCTTTAGAGCATCTTTCATGTTGCACTTACATCTAAATGCAAAGTGTTAAGACTGCTCATCACTACAAGATGATTGTCCAGTTAAATAATATATTTGTTGCCTACAAAATGAGCACAAATTCATGTAAACAGCATATAATGCTATCTGTTAGCAATTGAAAATCATTCTGCAAGCTTATGCAGCTACAGACATCCAAGCAATGGCCAAAAATTTCACACTGGAAAAGTTTAATTGGCTTCCATCAGGCTGATCACAGAGTACAATTATCTTCTCAGTCAATTGCTCCTTTTCACTTCCAGAATTGCTACAGGATACTTAGGAATAAGTTTTCAAGAGGAGATATCCCTTTTCCTCCTTGCATTCAGCATTATTTATCTTTTTTTCTAATCAAGAAAAAAGAAATCAGAGAAAATCTTACACCGTATGATAAAAACACCTTAGAGCAATGTGATTTGTGACAAAGCACAGTCTGAGTTTCAAGTATCAGACAAGGAAAGAACAACCAAACTAGGTCAGATCAAGGGCTCTGAAACTGGCCAGCAGAAACTGACAAAATGAAAATGTTAAGAGGATGGCAAGCATATTGTCATACTTACACAGAACATTTTCAGACAATTCTAGCCTCAATTTCTTCTCCAATAGTTCCTAAATTCAATTTTCCTTCTTGAGTGCTACTGAAAACTGAGCTGACATTTTCATTAAACTATCTATAGTAACTATAATGCCTCACCCGTGAATAGCAGTACTTAGTTCCCATCTGAATATATTGAACATATTGAACACTTATTTAATCACCAGCCTCTGGAGCAAGCATAATTTAAAAAATTAAAATACAGTTATGAAATATAGCTGAGCAGTAAATACATCCAACGATCTCTTGGATGCTTTCAGACACTTGAAAGTAAAAAGACAGAGATATTCTAAGGATTTGGAGGATTTGGTTTTGGTTTCTGAGGTTGGTGGCTTTTTATCCATCAAAATCAGAGAAGGAGCATTAGAATTATTAACTCATGGGTAATGCCTGGCTTTTTGACTGTGTGTCATAAACAGCTATAAGATAACCAAAAGAAAAGTTAAAAAAAATCTTAAGACATGACTTGCTAAATATTGTTGGTCACGAGCATTGACATTAGGAGTTGTCTCCCCATTCTGCTTGCAGAATTTCTTGTAACAGAACTGTCAGATTGTGCCCGTATTGGAAGAAAGAGTAATAATACTAATTTACTTCTATCTTGTGAGAGATGCTAAGCAAACTCAGACTGAAAATTTATATCAGCACTCAAGCTTGCCAAGAGCAAAGGTTGAAGTAGTTGAAGTAGGCAAGGGTGTGTGTTTTTTAATTTCAATTTTCACAAATAAATTACTATAGTAACTACATAGGCATATACCTATACAAGCTTGAGGCTGGATCAGCTCAGCTTTTATCTCACAATGAATCACTTTGGGTATTTTTTTACCTGGTGCCAGTCCTGCTCAGAATATCTGTACAGCTATGCTGGAGTCAGTAAAGCCTTGAACTTGCTGGCTGAAGCACATGTTTTGCTGTATATTGCAAGCAGCCTGCTGATGTCGATGAGAAAAGACACAACGAATAAACAGTGAAATGTAGATAAGGGTTTGTAGGAGGAGAGCCTAGAGAAACTGATTTCACCTCATAGAATTTTGATATTCACTATAAATGTACGTTCCCATGTGCATTTCAAGAGCATTTGACACTTTACAAAGCTCATTGTTCAGGAACAAAGTGTAAAAGCTGCGCTGACTTAGCACGAATTCATGGCACAAGTGCATGGCAAATCCAAGAATGCAAGGCTGCCTCAAATACAGACTCACTCTCTTTCCACATGTCCACCAAGCTGATGCACATGTGAAAAACCCCCAGAGAGTCATATTGTCCCTTTGATGTGTCATGGCTCTCACTGGGGCTGTCAGGAGGTGCACGATGGCAACGCCAGGCACCAAATTTGTCAGCACTGCAGAGGAAATCAGAAGCAATTAGGCAGCAATACTGTCTAAAAGTATCTCAGTTCTTAGAACCATTTCTGCCCACAACACATATTTGATGACAAATTCTGGAAACTCCATTCAATTTTCACTCAGTTTAACAGGCACTCGCCCTCTGGATGTGCCTGGGAATTGTTTTTGAAAAGGAGTTCAACAACAATGTCAAGTTTTGGCCCGAAGTCAGCTGGAAACAAGCCACAAGCTAGACACAGATGGCCCCTAGGATATGCTTCCAAAGACCCTGACAAACTTAAAATTAAATTTTAATTATGTCTGTTCAGCTTGATTTATAATAATTGTCAATATCTGTGATTTGAAATAACACGTTTTACAACATGATCAGTTAGAGAAAATATTTTCCTAATGACTAAAGGGAGGAAGAGTCTGCATTGAGTCCAAGAATTATATTATCAATCTTATTTATTATTTTTTTAAACCATAACACAAAAACATTTAGGAGACACTGATCTGAAACTGGAGTGAAAGGCTGAAGAATAATATGTTTTCCTGGTTCTGCAGCAGTCAGATTTAGAAGTCTATTCCTGCAGACACAAGAGCAGCTGAGGTCCCAGGGGTTCACAGAGATAATTAATGGCATTTGATATGCTCACAAATTTTGAAGAGTCCCTAGAACCATAAAAATTTTATTGGCCAATTATTTTTTTCAATAATTATGTGCCGAGAGTTGATAATTTATTTTGGACATTTGGACAAAGATTATTGTGATCTTCTTCACAAGTAAACGCACAATTATTTTAGACCATAGCAGAGCTCATTAAAATATTCAGTTTTTTTTCTTTCTTGTAGAGTTCACTTGCAAAAATGGGCTTTCACGCTTATCAGTTTTTGTGTTATATTTCTGAAATAAACTGCCATGACTTAAAAGATATCAGGCTCAACAAATTCTCTTTCTCAACTGGTGTCAGTGTTTCTTGTCTTCAAGCAATGGCCACTGGCAAAATCACAGGCTCAAGCTGTGGCTGCGCCAGGAATTTGCTAAATCAATGCTTCAAGTTGCTCAGAAATCATCTGCTTTCCTTCTTTGAATCTATTTACAAAGAAATTGTTGAATATGGTTTTAAATAAGGGAGTAAAAGGATAGATTAAAAGAGCAACTCAATTAATGTGAAATGAGAACTTCTAAGGCAGAGTGAAGAATAGATCCCAATAATGCCAGC
Source organism: Sturnus vulgaris (assembly GCF_052056855.1). Taxonomy (NCBI): domain Eukaryota; kingdom Metazoa; phylum Chordata; class Aves; order Passeriformes; family Sturnidae; genus Sturnus; species Sturnus vulgaris. Next base: position 35,068,305 of record NC_142249.1, read on the forward strand.
AGAGGAGTGTTCAGAGATCAGGAACCACAGAAAATTGTAGCTACTGTCCCTGCAATGAATAAATGGCTCACCAGAAACAAATCCCATCACTTGCAACTATTGCATTGGCAGTGTAAGAGATGATGCACAGATCCTCAGTGTTTGGGGGTTTTTCCCCTCATATAAAATGAACAAAACTAATACACATTTCTGGTTTGATTTTTTGACAAATTGACCAAGAAATTACATCTGCCATGGGTCTTTGAATTTCTGGTCATTGCTTGAATCATTCTGACCAGCTGTCACTTCAACTGAAAAGATATTATAAGCTTTCCAATTTTGTATTCTTTCTAGAGGTAGGCTCCTGTAAGATCTCCTCCCTAATAAGCTATTTGTTTTTCATAGCACCAATTGAATAAAATATTTTTCTTCATACATCAAATCTTGCCTAATTTACAATATTCTCCCATTTGGGCTATAAATTAAAATTACTGTTGCCTTTCTTTTAAGTAAGTGGCTAAACCCCTGAAATTCATGTACAATGGAATAAACGACAGGACTTTACAGCTTCTATGCATTCTATTCCTTTAACATACAGTTCTTAAATCAACAGGTTTCCTCACACAAGTTCTTCACTTTTTTTACAAACATAACTCCAGAAACCCTGTATATCATCTAGAAGTTTGTGTAATAGAACTACTGATTATCTCACACTCTGTCCTAAGGCAAAGTTTGTTCTTTAAGAATTACAGCACATTATTGTATAACAATATTTTCCCTCTCACCCAGGTGGCAGAAACATGAGGTGATGAGAACCTCAGTGGGAGTTCACTGAAAGCCACAGGAGGGTGAAGTCCATGGCTCAGCTCAGCTCCAGACTCCTCTCTGAAGTCTGATTCTCTGCCTCTGAAAATAATGCAGCTTTACAATGTTTTTTGACGGCCTCTTCTCAGTTCAGAACCCCAGTTAGAGACCGTGTTTGTGCAACACTGGCAGCTGTAAGGGCTGCGTGGGGGTCTCAAGGAATCCTGCACAGAGCTGTCCCCCAGAGAGCAGAAGGAGCTATGCCCAACATCACTATCTGAGCACGGACTTTGCTGCAGCCTCCCAGGCCATGAAGATCCCGCTGGTTTCCATCCTGCAAGCCAAATCAATGTTAGGAGGCTGAGCAGGCAAGGCTTCAGCAGAAATTCGAGGAAACAGAAACTGTTGCCCCAGAGGAAGAAATCTTTAAACAGCAAAAGTATAAAAATACTATTAAACATTGTAGTTCCACTGAGTAATTTGTGGGAAGGGAGCTGTAGAGGACTGTGGGCAGGGGAAGACACAGTTTGTGTTCCCTGGTCTGTGTGATCTTAGGAGAGGTGACAAAAGCAGAGCATTTGACATTGCATATTCTAGATCTGGGATAATGCTATGAAACCTGCATATCACCCATTATTACAGAGAAGCTTTGTGAGAATAAACTTTTAAAGTGGGAGGTTGCTACAGAATTGTATCTTTAAATGCATGTTCTCACAGTCCAAGGCTTATTAATTCAAAAGTTTAATCCTTTATAAAAATGATACACCAGAAGTTACTATTTGAATACAAATAATATTTTGTATTAAACAAATCCCACAGGAAGGAGAGTAACCAGCAGATATTTTCGATTAATTTGATAAAATTTTGAAATTGTAGGCTTAATTGAAATAAAATCTAAGAGATAAAAATTTGTTTGGAAAACACATTCACCTTCTTACAACAAAGAGAGTTATGCAATATAGATTTAAAATACCCTCAAACTGATTGATGTCTCCCAAAGATGATATTGTAATAGAATAATGGGCTCAGGATCTTCATCCAGAGCAGAAAATAAATTATTAAAAAATAAGGGTTTCACAAATGAGTGTTAATTTGAGATTTTTTTTAAACTAAAAGTCAAAAGTATCTTTCCAACCAAATCATTACTGTTCTCATATCAGCAATAATGAGCTTTTTCCAAAATAATTTCCTAGTGCAACAGAAAGAGGTAGGTTTGCTCTATTTCATGTTACTTCTTTCCATTCTGTACCAGACAACGAAAAGTTATAAAATTTGTGTCAGATAAAGAAGGGGTCACAGCACTGCTGCCTTCTGCAGAGCCAGGGAAGGGAACCTGAATGAAGAACCAGAAGCCATGAGTGGCATCCCCTGACAAAGTTTGGTTCTGAAGTGCAGAATCTTTCAATAGAATGAGGGGGAAAATAAGATCTAAACCAAACTGAGTTTAAAAGAGAGGAATGACTTTGGATCATTTGAATGATGAAGGTGAACGTGGCGTGTGCTGGGCTGGAATTGTATTTATTAATACAGAGCCTAAAGCCATAGGAGCTGAGGTCCCAAGGACAGCTACCTCCCAACATACAGCATCTTTGCAAAATGCATTTCCTTTTCTTTGGGGCAATACCCACTGTGGGACACTCAGCTACAGAGAAGAAACTGGCAAGTCCTGATAGACCCCAGTGGAAAGCCTTCAACCCAATACAAGGGATTCTGAGGTGGTTTTGGTGAGACTGAATTTATCAGTCAAGGAACAAGCCAACATCACGACTCCTGCCTTGAGCCTGTGCATCCCTCAGAGGATTTCTCAGCACAGAGAGCAGCAGGGATTCAGTGCCACAGCATGGGCACAGCACACACGAGCAGGAATGAGACTTGGCCTTGAAGTGTCCAGTCCAGATTTAACCTCCCAGGCTATTGGCCTGGCATCAGGCTGTCAGCTGCACAGCCTCTGATGGCAGCCTGTGTTCTTCTGCTGAACCAGTGCCTTCTGTTCCCAGGCAATGGATGTTGTATCTTTACAGGAGTTACAAATTATTGGATACAAAAGGACTTTCAGGGAGGCAGGTAGTCATAAAGAAGAAAAAAGAAAATATTAGACTGGTTTAAGTTTGATTCAAAAATTCCCTCTCTCAGTTAGACTCTGCTGTATTCAATGGATTTACATCTTTTAAATACATCAAATGCAAATGCAGACATCTCCAGTATGAATAGGAAGTGATCTAAGTAATGCTGAATTAGCTTTTAAAGATCTGGTAAATAAATTGGACAGGTCAAGATAAGCACAAGATTCCACACAACCTTCAAGGGCCACAGTAAGAACTTCTCATTACTCTTATATTTGCTTTGCTCCTCTCTCTCACAGCTGTATGGATAAGTTCCACAGACGTCTGAAGGAAACACAGCTGGGGGAGAGAAGGATGCAAGGAACAGTATCTCTGAGTGTCTGGCATCCCCTCCCCTTGTGAGCTGAATCCCACTTGAGAAAACACAATTGCTTAATGCCAAAATGGATTTTCTGAGTCCCAGCAGCTCTTGACTCACTGTTCAAGCCTGCACAAATACAAAAAGGCAGCATAACCAGACACAAGTGGGGACTATAACTAGCAATGACAGCGAAGTCACACAGTCCCAAAGAAACCAAGATTTCCCTTGGTTTCCCTCTTATCACGTCTTCCTTCTATTCTTGCATCTAAAAGTGGGAGGAGCACAAAGATTGTAAAACAGGACAGAAATTTTTATTCTGTCAGTTCTGAGACCTTTTACTACGCACTGTAACACTCAGTGCATGAAGGGCACCAGAAATGACACTGATGTGTATTTTCCTCAGTATCACATTCCTAACACACACAGGAACTGGTCTGTAGAGTGGCTCCATGCACACTTTCATTTGGTTTTCATTTCACCCTTAGATATTACTGTTGAAGCATTATCAGACTAAAACAAGATTTTTGAGCAATGGTATCTCTTCAAATGATACAATGTTAAGGTTTTTGAGGCAAAACTAGTATTTCTGCCAGTAAAATTAAGTCCTTTGCCTTGTATGCATATAAGACCTTTAACGTAAATATATGCCTCTCCTTTTGCAGAGTGATTTCTTTTGTCAACACTACATGCACAGACTGCTGAACAGAGGATAATCTAAAAAAATTAACTTCAACTTTCAATTTTCATAACTTACACAATCACTACAGTCATGTCTCGCTTGATATCAGTTGACCATAAATGGTTTTGCTTACCTAGAGGGCAAACAAAATAGAAACAGGAGACAGAATATAACCTTTCAAATGAAATATTATAGCTATTAGTTCCACAAACACGCTGTACCTAACTCAGAACCAAATTCTGCCCTCAAAAAAAGATGTGTCATTTATAATTATATGTCTGTCTGTATATACAAAAAGTGAAGGAGACAGAATATGAGAGGACAGTGTAGTCTCTGAATTTTATAAAGAAATGCCTGCCTCAGGTGTCTGGATACTGTGGAGATCTATTATATTTTTATCTTTGTTTAATAGGACTTAGAGTGTGTTGCAAATGGAGTCCATTCAACAAAAATTAATAATTTTACAAAAATAGTTTGCGTTTTTTCTGCACTGACTTTTAATTTTAATTCAGATTCCTTCTACCAGCTCTTGCTGTCAATATTGGTTAAAATTAAACAGGCAGCCAGGAGATCATGAACAATTTTAGCATACTTTATATGATAAAAAATGTATAACTTCAAAATAGCTAATAGAAATTTGGCACAATATACATACATTGCAATTTCATTCGAATATGATTCACAAATCCTGGTGGGTTAAGTATTACTATTTCTGGGATATGGAAATTCTAGCTAGAACAAGCTCTTAGCTTTGTTTCTGTGCTCACCCCACTCATGCCCTATAGCTCCTCTTTGAAGAAATTTCCCATTTCAGGAGGAGTTCCACCATTTCTGCCACTTCTAGGGAAAGGCAATTTCCCCATGATGTGTCAATGGCACAATCCAAGATATCCCACAGTGGATGCAAATACTGCAACCAGAGTTTGGCAAGAGCCGTTTAACATGCATTTCAGAATTCTCCTATGCTGAACTGAGAAATGCCAGAGACCTTTATAAATAAAAATCTGATACATTTTAGCAAGAAAATGAATCTGGTACTTCATGAGAGAGAGAATTATATTCTCTTATTCTACTGGATACAAAACGAAATTATAAAGACATTGTTCTTAGGCATATCATGTGTTCTGCTCTAGTTGGGACAGTTCTCAGAAAGAGTTTCCCAGGTCTTCTTTGGAATACTTCTCTGGACTGGAAAATCCACAACTAAAAATCAAACTTTCTTTCTTGAGTTTTGTCCCTAATGTGAAGAATGTGATGCATCGATTTGACAGGTTTCAAACATCCCACTTTTCTTCCTATTTCTTTTCTTTTATTCATACCACATCACCTTGGCCTTTGATAGATCAGTTTGAAAATTCCATTGAGTGTCTAAAAGCAAAAGCAAAGCAATACATGGCAAAGATAAAACAAATAGCTCTAAAAATGACTGGAGGATCAACGCAGTGCTGATGGAGTGGTGAATCAAAGGATGCACATTCTTTAGGGTTTCATTGTGACAGTCCTGCATTGAAGACATGAGGAAACTCATCTGAGTCATGCTGTGTTATAACATTTATCATAAAGCAACACTGTTAATGCAAGCAGACAAGACAAGTCACAGTCTGATGTATTAGTCCAGAGAGAACAGGAACAGATAGATTTTCTACAAACAAGCTTAACCCAAAATAAATATAAAAGCATCTTTGTTCTTTGAAACGGCCCTCTCATTCATACTATTCATACTTTTTTTTAGAAATTCTTGGTTTTAAATTAGTATTTTGAGTACAGCATATTCCTCTGGCCAAAAGGGTGAAGTAATTTTAAAGCTGGTACATTTCTATTAAAAGTACAGTGGCTCTTCCCTCCATCCCAAAAGTCATGGAAAGGAGAGGAGCTCAAGGCAATTGGCTGCTGCACCAGATGGTGAAACAATTCTGCCTGGGCTCTCCCCTGAACTGCCCTGCTTCCCTTCATGCTGCTTCCCTTGCTACTTTTCCTGTGCTGCTTCCAGCTATTCTGCATACAGGCCTTCCACTGGGGAGGATGAAAGTTTGTCAAACTATTGGTAGTCACTTCTACCCAGAAAACAGAAGTGACACATCGTAATGATACCCTGTCCTCCAGAGCACTCTGACAGCTTTGCAAAGCACTTCAGGAAAGGTATAAACCATCAGGCTGAAAATGAAACTGAGACACAGAATTAGCCACTCTAAAAACACAGCTATTGCTGAAAGCAGCCACTAATTACCAGTCTTGCTTTTTCACTTCCATTTTGCCCATCATCTTTTAAAAGTTGTGCCAGATCTTGCTTTCTCTGGTTTTCAGCTTGTAAAGAATAATAAAATGCTGCAAATCACTTTCCCCTCTGGGAATCACACAAGTAATAGTGTGGCTTCACAGCATTACAGAGCTGAATAACGAGGAGAGATAATGCCAGGGCATGACACCAAAATCCAGCTCCTGATCTTTAACCCTCTAGAACTGCACAAGTACTAGATTTCATAGGCAGCAGGACCACCATTACCTTCAAGTCTGACCTCCTGAATAATGAAGGCCACAGAATTTCATTCCCAGTCAGAGGAAGAAACTAATAAGGGATGCTTGATTCTGCCTGCTGAAGTAGCTCTTGAGACTAGCTGTAAGGTTAAAAAGAGGATATCTATTGGCTGCTCCATTCCAGACAATAAAAGCTAGCTTAGCTCTATGCTGTCCATATTTTGAAATGGGTAGAATTTCCTTGCAAGCCCTTTTCCTCATTTATCTTCTCTCCCGGGCTGTATCTACATGCACAGAGCCATTGCCCTGAAGCCCTGGGCTATGACCAGCTATACAGCAGATTTGCTTAAACCTAAATCCACAGTCCAGCCCAGTCCTGGAGTCTTCACCAAGAGATGAGGCAATCTCTTTCATCATCATCCTTCCAATATACATTTTTCTACATTCTATTTTATATTTGTTTGCATAAACATATGCTGTGAGCTCAGAAAATCTGTCAGCAATTCACAGATGGCCACATTCAAATTAGCATCTTTGATAAAGATGCAAGGTCTGACTAAAGATGTCAGAAATCTCTAATCTGACTTGAAGCATCTCAGCTTGGTAATGTGAAATCTGGGTTAGCCTTGTGCAGAGACAAAGGCCAGCTGCCCTACGAATTCAGTTTTATATTCTGAATTACTCTAATTCCTGACATTGTTTGGCAATTTGGGACTGATAGAATATGCAAGAAGGTTGTCTGACTTGCATTTGAATTTAATGCTGTTGCCAGATCTAACAGAAAATGCCATATGAAGAGGAGTGTTTCTCAAAGTTCTAAGGCCAGACCTAACACCTGTTTGTTTTCCAGGGTAACCCACAATGCTTATTTGTCATCAACAAAAGTAAACTGTTTTATTCACAGCTACAGAAAGAGCAAAAGATGAAAACATTGCTGGGGGTGCACCCACACTGCCTTTTCTTTCTGTTGCTCTACAGTTTTATATTAACCAGAAACATCAGCAGGGAAGTGAGAGAAAATGGAAGAAAATAGTCTGAAAATAAGTTTAGTATGGCTTTTGTATCTCAAATACTGGCAAAACAATGTATAAACATTGCTTCCAAGATTGCTTTATCCTTATTTCATAGGAATTCAACCATGCCAAATGAGCAGAATGAAAAAAACAAGAAAACACTAATAGCATCAATTTTACAGCAGAGAAATCACAATAAGACCTACAGCATTAACTCCTTCCTTCAGGAAAATACATAACAGAAGTGTCAGTACCAAACTTTCCAGAACAGGGGCCAATTTACCATATGAGAAGGTTCATCACACACTGCAATTCGTCTGTATTGTAAGCAAATGAACAGTAGCCCATTGCAACAGATGCTAGCCCAATTATGAGCCCTCCCCTGCAGAGCTCTCCTAATTCCCACCTGGGGGGCTTCTTCTGAGTCACTTCACTGTGGCCAGGCTGGGGACATTTGCTGGCCACAGGACCAGCAGAGGAGTCCATTCCCAAAACATCCAGTGTATCCCAAAGCTACACTGAGGATATCCACAAGAAATCAAGACAATCCCACAGCTCTCACTTCTCCTTCTCTGCCCAGGCATCAAAACCCTCCAAATCCCATAGCTCACAGTATCCCACATCCTCCTGCAGTATGGGAGTCTCTCCTGTGATAGTGGTGGTGCTTCCTTTGACAGTCCAACATTTTCAGGGGGCTCCTGAGAGAACCTAATTTCACTTCTTTTTTTCTCTTTTCAGAGAGGCCTTGATAATAACTGGTGATGCTCTAGGCATCCTAATTTGACCAAATGATACCTTCCACCATATCAATTTGTCTCCCTTGTAACTCACAGGCTTGTACTCCTCTGTAAAATTGTAACTTATTGATATTTAAAGTACTGCAGCTACCTCCTTCTTTATGTGTGTGGAAATGCTGCAGCCTGGCAAAGGTGGCTTTGCTCCCTCCATCCTGTGCTGTGCTGTTTCCCCTGTGTGTGCCCATTTGGCAGCAATTGGTTTGGGTCAATGGTTTATTAGCCATTTGTTTGCTGCCTGAAAGGCCCCACACAGATGCTGGATGCTTTGTTTTCTTTTCCTGATTGCTTTCACACATGAAGCTGTTAAGCACATGCTGGTGGATCAAATGAAAATATTACACACTTAAACTCTTACCAAGCATGCCAGGTGAGGAGCACATGTAAGTGCCTGCTTTTTTCAGTGCCAACCTGTCACCTCTGTGGCTTCCTCAGCTTGCAAAATAGTTTGAATAGTAAAAAAACTCCAGTCCCAGCCCATCTGTGCCCTTAGCATGAAGCTCATCCTCCAAATAATCCCTACTTAATTTATATTTTGTAAACTTTTTTAAAATTAGGCACAATTTGAAACATATCTTCTCTCCTCAAATTGTAGTGGAATTACTGGCTAATAAGCGTCATTGTCTCTACTAGATGGATTTAGACATAATTTTTACCATTTTGCCCTCTCATGGCTCTTATTGACAGCATGGCTTAAGCTCATCAATTCTGGTTTAATTATAGGCATGTTGAATCCAAATACTAATATCCATCAAGCATTTCATAGTTTCAGCTGTAATACATTGATATGTTAAACAAATACTTTAAATAAATTAGATGGGAAAAGCTTCCAAATTTCAAGCTGTGCTCATTTACTTATTTATTCTATCATTAGCGAACAAATATTCTGAAGTACTTGTAACAAACACTTGTGAAAAACTCAGGTTTAATACAAGTGCTCACAGAAACACATTCTGAGTGCAATTTCTCTTCCTGTAGTTTCATCTTTTGTGAAGCTGAAAGTACAGCTTTTGCAGCAAGGACAGTCATTGTCTCTTTGAACAAACTGAATTCATTCAGTGACAGGTTTATTGTTTGTTTACCTCAGAAATATTTCCTACAGTGAGCATCATAGAAAACTGCAAGAAACCAGAACATTAAAGGTGTTTTCAATTGCAGGATATGGGATTCTACAGCTGGAATGGTATTTGATAAAACAATGTTCTCAACTCACATTGTCACATCCAGGAAAGAGCACTTGGATGCATGAGATAAAATGGTTGGGTTCACTAGAAAAATTGGATTTTATTTGTTTTCTGTCAATATTTTCGTTTGACTAAAGCAAGGCTTGAATCTTCCTGACATAATTTCATTGAATCTCAGGATCTTCACAGAACTGAATAACTCTGCTTGCTTGAATTGTCAATGTTATTGCTTTAAAAGCTTATGGAAGCAGGGACTGAACAGTAAATTTGACAATGCTCTAGGATATAGAAGTGTTGCATTTAAAAACATCCCCCAAAATGTTTTTTCAAAATGGCAGGATTAGGGACAAAGGTCACATTTTTGACATTATTTACATTCAAGTTGCTCAGATTACTTATGGGAAAAGTAGCCACGAGATTTACACCCACAATCACCCATGATTGCAATGTCTTCTGGTGAACAGGTAAGACCAGCTCCAGTGAGGAAAAAGCCTGAGATGAAAAATGTTGGCTACTACACATGGCAGCATTTCAACCTGCAAATTACCCAAACAAAGAGTTAAGAGTCAATCTAAGTCTCTCTCTAAATGCTGTATTTTCCTCCCCACAGTAGGAGAGGAACTTCAGCATGAGAGAGCACTAAATCAGGGAAGAGACAATACAAACTTTAAATGAACAAGAGATTTCAAGAGGTCTTAGAGAAGTTAATTCTATTTCCCACTAGAAAATGAGGTTTCTTACCTGACTGGAATATGAAAAAGCAAACTCTGAATGGTCTATCCTTGTACTTTCACTGAGTATAATTCATCTTATCATTTCTCTGGCATTCCTTAAAACTGATTTCAATGGGTGCCTAAGCAGCACTGCCACATGGGCTCTTGAGATGCCTCGAGAAAGCACAATAATACAATGCTATACTGACCACTGTAGAGTCAAGGCCTTGGGCTCAAATTTAAATATATTTTCCCTGCTTTGGATCCTTCCATAACTCTCCCTCCCATCAAAGCTGAGCGTCAGTAAATGAGAACAGTAAATGCATTCCTTAGACAACCACCGGCATTTAAGTTTCGGTCGAGCAAATTCTCTCCCCCATCCTCTCTGAAGTTTTGAAAAGCTGAACTTCCATGGTACCAAGTCACTCTCAAAAAAGGGTTTCACCTCAGAGGCATCACAGGGTACCCACCAGCAGCAACATGTTTGAAGGAAGAGCTGAAAGCGATGCTTGAAAATAAAAAGCTGAGGCTGAGCTGGGGATGTTTGGTAGGGTGAGTCAAACTCTATTCAGAGTCACAGAATATCAAATTCTAATAGTATCTGACTTGAAAGAGATTTGGAGTTTTTTGTTTGGGATTTTTTAAAAATTATTTTGTTCTTTAATTTTTAATAACCTAACATTTCTTAAAATAAAAAAGCATAAAGAGTCCAATTAAGCAATCCTGAGACTATGAAACAAGCCAGGTACATCAAGAAAATTCAAATTAACATTCCTCTCAGCCTTCAAATCATGTGTCAGTTTGTTCCTTTTTAATTTATTGTAGTCAACATTAGTTAAAGCTGGAGACATTTGTTCTCTTGCTAATGATATACACAAAACTCCCACTTAGATCCCCTTGCTCCTTCCAATTAAGAACTTCTTCTGAACATTTCAGCTAGAAGGCTTATCTGGCATAGATTATTCACTGTATCATATGGATTCAGGTTCTTATGTCTGGGAGCTCTTTAGAGCAGCAATTTGTTCTTTGTTTAGTGCATTTTGCAGTGTATGGTGCTAAATAAGCTTAAGGAGTGCTATTTGCTGAGGCATGTTTGTGCTCAGTGGATCCAGCATTGCCTTGTGCTTTGTTCTTTCAATCTGTGCAAACTCCCTCTCCACTGCAATGTGTGAAATCCAGACTGCCTGTAAATCAGCCTGGTTCTTAAGGAAATCTTCAGACTAAGCACACAGAAATGAGCAGGTCTGAGGAGCACTGCAGGTGGAAATGCAGCACACATTATACTACCTCACTATTCCCTAAGTATACACAATGAGCAGCAGCTCATGGTTTATCTCCTCTGCACAACTAGCTGCCTTCCTTGCCCCATGGCTCTGACACATCCTGTGTGCACACTGGGAAAGTTTAACACCAGCTGGGCAACCTAGCAACACCAGTGTCTTGACTTCTTCAATTCAAGACAGCTTGTCCAAGTTAACCATTGCATTGTCACATTATTCCTTTACTTTTCAGCCTGGTTGAAATGAACTTCAGAAAGGAAAAAGGCAGAGTATTATTCCTCTGAGCCTTGGAACAGGCTTCCCCCATCAATGCAGAGCATCTGATGATGTTTTATGAAATCATCATGGCTGTTTAGCTCCCGGCTCCATCCTGTGAACTCTCAGACTCTCAGGACAAGTGAAACTGCTGCAGGGTAGATATCTGAGGGAAGTGAGAGCACTACAAATCTCCCTTTTTTCCCCTTCAGGAGTCTGAGAAGGCCTTGCTGGCAAACTGCACGTGAGCATGGCTTTGTCAGGACAAGATTTTGGTCAGGAAAAACACCACCATCCAACAAAGTACATGTTCCTCCAGTGCAGACAAACATCAGGGAGCAACTTAGCAGATTTCACCTATCACCACTAATTTAAGAAACGCTTTCCTCCAACTATAGGGAATCGCCTGAGTTTTAATTAAATGATTATGGTTATTAAGAAAATTGAAAATGGGTAATTAGTAATTTTCACTGTTTATAAGTTTTCCCTCATAGAAAAGGAAATTTAACATAACACATTTTATATCTTGTGTGATACTCATCTCTTGACTCATACATAAGAGGAAGGGATGTTTAGATACCATAAGTTCTTACAAGAACTGTGTAGCCAAGGCATGAAAATATTCATGCTCTCAGTTGACTGACACAGGACAGGACATGCAATACCTACAGGTTATGAAATATTTGAACCCAGACTGAATCCCTAGCACTTGATTTCTGAAGTTGCTATACAAACCAAGCAATCTGTTCAAAAACACTGAAAAGGCTTAAGTGCTTAAGCTATTGACACTTCTTCTTCTGACGGAGATCCATGAAAACCGGAGAAAAGAGTATGCTGATGAGATTTCCACTCACAAAACAGAGAAATTTCGCTGGCTCCTGCCTTCACTCAGACCACATCAATCTGCAGAAATCTCACCACATTGCCCTTCATGGAAATGCCTCAAAGTTGTCCTTAAACAGCTTTAGCAAAAGGAAATATTTCAGGTTTCTTGTCTGTTGACCTGATTTTAATCACACCTACAGCTATTAATTGCAGCTGATTCTTACTTAGTATAAGCTGAAATACTTGATTATCATCAGTGCCAATTTATATCACATAAGAGCTTGGTTCACTGACTTTCTTAAAACAATGCTTGATTTACTCTGAAACATATGGGGGTTAAATCAGGCTTTGTCTCTCCTTTATGTTGAAGCTTCAAGTTGAAAGCTAAATTTTAAAAAAAGAGGATGACAGAAAAATTCTTCTGTAATATGTAGATTAGCAAAAGAGGGCTTGTGCTGGTTAACATTAAACTTTATGGCCCTTCCCTCCTTCTGCAATTCTCAATATACCATAACACTTAACCCACTCTCCAAATAAACAACAACTTGACAGGTTGCATGTGATCTCACAGTTGCTTCAGATGCCCCTAGGTCACCCTAAACAGGATTTTATACATATATGTTGTATTTATATGTACATATGTATGTATATGTATTTTATACATATATATTATGTCAAAGAATCCTTTAGGTTGGAAAATACTTCTAAGATCAACAAGTCCATTTGTCCACCCAGCACAGCCAAGTCCACCATGTCCCCAGATGCCACTTCTGCTTGTCCTTTAAATACCTCCAGGGAAGAATGGTGACTCCATCACTTCCCTGGGCAGCCTGTTCCAGTGTTCCATTTTGGGGACTTGGGCTTTAGACCCTTCTCCTGCTCCACTCCCCTTCCCTGGACACACTCCAAGACCTCAGTATCTTTCTTTTAGCCAGTTGCCCAAAAGTGATCACGGGATTTGAAGTGCAGCTCCACCAGTGCCAAGAATAGAGGGACAATCCCTGCTGGCCACACTGGTGCTCAACAGTGGCTCCCATCTCCCCCTGTTTGTTGCCTGTGGGCATTGGTGTAGGGGCACTGCAGCTGGGCTATTGATCCCATCACCTTTCTAGCTGGCCGACCTCAGGCATTTACACGATTTCTAACACATCCCCAACCCTTGTAGCTTTGCTGCCTCTCCATCCCAACCTCCACAGAGCCAGCAGACTGAAGGAACTCTCCAGCACACTGTCCCTCAAACATCTGTGTGTGCCTCCAGTCTTATGCCTAAACACATCTTTACATGTTCCCTATCTTGCCTGCAGGGATTGACATTTTCATAAAATTGTATGTTTGTACATGAATGCAAATAAGAGTAAGTTCAAAGCTCAAGTAATGTACTTTGTATTTTAATGAGCATTACAGGCAATGATAAAAATACCTATCAGTCTCCAGTCCTGAAATTCCAAACTCACACAGTCAAAACAAGGCAAACAAGAGTTACAAGGATTCCCCTTATTTATTTTTAATAAAATTGCTTTTTTTTTCTGCTACTTTTACATAAGACACATCTCTGAGTTGAAACTGGAAACCTCTATCTCCAAAACTCTATGTTTTAAGTTTTAACATCAATGTAAAGAAAAGAAAAGAAACATAACATTTTTTGTAGTATTAAGCTTAGTTATATTTCATGCATTTAAAACACTGAATTCCACCTCTGGAGCATCTGTTTGTCTGTTAATCCTATAGGAACACACATGACAAGACACTCATCAAAACACCTGCATATCGAGTCAGCTCCTTGCAGCACCAGGATCTTAGTGAAAGTTAAGTACCAGGAAAGGACAAACTCTCTCCTGACTTTACAGGAGACTCTGTTATACCCTGCAGCAAGAGATCCAATTGCAGTTACCACCATTAGCCAATGTCAAGAAATTATTGAACACTATTAAAAGGTCATCCACAGTATTTACCTCAACCAGCTGCAACAATCATCAATTCCACTGGCAGACAATATATTGGCTCAGTTATTGCCTCTTATCTGAGATGGACCCTAAGCTAAACATGCTAAGAAATGTTTGGGCCCAAGGATTTAGGTCAACACAGTTTTAATTCATAGCAACTCTTTTATATTTGAGAGTCTTATTGGCTTCTTTCAGGCACCCACCTGAGTGTTGTAAAGCGTGATGAGCACACCTGGCTAAAAGCACACAGGATGACAGCTCTAACCTCAGCTGATTACTTACCACCTCAGGACTGCAGAATGTCACAGAAATAAGTATTGCAGCTTAGCTTTATAAAGGCTGGAAACACTTATGGTTGTAAATAATACATGCATCTTTACAAGGCAAGTTGAGGCTTTTCAAATGCTCCCTACTGAGTGCAAGAAGAATGTTCAAGTCAGTGCCTTGGCCCAGCACCAGCTTATTGAGCCCCTCGTGTCCATCCCTTCTCTTGAGCCCATATGGACTGAACTTTCTGTGTGAGAGCTGACCTGACAGCACATCTGCACAGCTCTATTTAACTATACTGCCAGTGCAAAAGAGTGAAAACTAGAGCTGACATCATCAGCAGAAGGAACATTGCAAAGATATTTTAATTATCTGAAGATCTATTAAAAATTTAATTTTAAATTTTTTTTCCTTGCTGCATTGCTTTATTACAGTGCAGAGTGTAATCTTAATTTGGGCTCAAAGGAATAAAATTCTTTTTTGGCAGAAGTCCATACCTTTGAGTGTCACTGACTCAGTGGGTAAGAAAGCTGCAGGCTGTGTTAGACTTCCCTTTCCATGGCCTAAAATTGGTCCTGACCAGCAGGATGGAGTAGCTGAGTGACACTGTCCTTGACCCAAATATCAGTAACACCTCTAGTCAGTAACAGACAGAGAAGCCAGCCATAGCACTCTCCTTAGAAAGGCCTGGTGCTATATATATATGTATACATATATATATGTATATGTATATGAGATGAGCCCACAGGATACACGTTATGCCCTCACTCCTTCTGCCCTTAAACCACTGAGATCTCCAGGAGTGCTGGAATTGACCTTCTGCCCTGTCCAGCCTCTGCAGGCAGTGGAGATTCAGATAAACAATGAGCATCTTTCCAGTCTTGTCCCACCCCAATGGATTTAACAGTGATTCTGAACAGTGCATTTTTCAAGAAAGCACTGGTGCTCTCTCCATTATGCAAACAGCAGAACATGGAGTATATCTTTACCATGGGGAAGAAGAATCTCTGCTGAAAAAGAAACTTGTAGCTAGAAAAAACAGTGTGACAAAAATTTAAATCTACTTACTGTAAACCTGACTTTTTTACATTTTAAAGAGTTGGTACTATTCCTCCATTAAAGTATTTTTTTAATCATCTCACATCTCTAAAATAGCTAAAGGATTTTGTTTTTAATTAATCTTAATATATAAATTAATTAACTAACATAATTGCTCATTTCAGAACATTCCATACTTAAAGAGTAAATGTTGTAATTTTGGTGCCATATAAACTATTCTTTAATGGTAGAAAAGTAGGTTTAATTATCAAATCAGCATTAGAAAAGTTTTGGCAGGTGAAGAATACTTTGATCTGTGCAAGATTACAAATCTTAACTCCTGTTTGATAGGTAAGGCAGGATTTCTGCAGCTAGAAACCTCTTGTGAAACACATCTTTGTAAATGTGATTTCTGGACAGGTGCAAGGACACTGGTTAAGATTTTCAAAGGAACTGGTGACTCAAGATATTTGAAAGTTTTCAGTATCCAACTTAAAGGGACCTGTGTTTCAAGATTTCCAACATTCTTGTAAACATAGTACTCAAAGTGGAATGACCAAAGTAATACATTTGTCATTAGTCAATTAACAACCAGGAGAACCAAGCAATTATAAATCAAAGTAGTTTATCATAAAGCTGGTTAATGCAAAAAAAAGATATATAAAATAAACAATCCTTAATTCCTTTGAAACTCATAATGTCTGTCAAAGGAAATTCCCAGGTCACTTAGGACTGACTCTGAAAGGAATCAGAGTTTCTGCACCAGAGGGAAGCAGCAACATGACACCTGCAGTGTCCAAGTCCCTCAAGGACAATGAGTGAGGGTTGTGAGACAACCTCTGCAGTGAGGTGTTACATTCATTAAATCCACTCACATGTCACACAGACACTGGGACAGTCCAGGACATGGGCATGTGGGGAGGGAAGCATAGCTGAAACCTTTTAGGTTTAAACAATGTCACATTCCAACATAATTCACTGCCTTGTACAGGTGGGGTGTGCCAATTTCAGACACATTTAACTGAATGTCCTTTAGCACAGAGTGAATTTTGCACAAACTTAAGAACACTGTGTAGCAGCCAATCTGGGAGGCTGTGAACCAGCTACTGCAATAATTCAACCTGTGCTGTTATCCAGACATAAATCAGACCCTCTGTGTCCTGCTGAGACAGCAAAACCTGAGCTTTTCTTGGATTTTTCCACAGATGAGGAAAAAAAAAAGCATTGACAACGCAGTTGATGTGGTACTCAAAGGAAAGCTTGAAGTCACAGATGAAACTGAGATTACAGGGTGGTTGGAAAGTATATAAGAATCCCATCAAACAGAACCACACAGGGAAGAGGGTTAGGAGGAACCTGCTGCTTTGCCAGTGACAACCAGCATGATTCAGTATCACAAGATGATCCAATCTACAAAGACACGACATGAGAGAAGTCTCCAATCCGACCCTCAGTAACAGCAGGAGAAACAGGCAGGACATGCTAGTTGATAACTAAAAAAATGTTTGAATGAAAATACCTACAGAATAAATGGAGGACATTAGCTTGATTTTTGTCTCATATAAATGTACATCAGAACGAATCCATTGAGTTCCAGAGTTCCAGGCATATCAGAGACATGAATGAGATAAGATGCAAGTACTTGCAATATCAGATTCAATCACCTAAACATATGTGGAGTGTGCACTTTCCTGTCTGAGATATCTCTCTAATCAGTGCCACAGAAATTTCTTCTTAGTGGAGTAAGGCAATAGATAGACTAGCTAAAGGTAAAATCAGAATCTTTTACAGCTTTAGTAAAGCTATTCAGGAATTTTCTATAGACTACTCCAGAGGAGACTGCAGTTCCCACAAGAAAAATGATTTTTGAAGGGCAATGACAATGTAATTCTTAAAAAATAACAGATTTCCTTTAGGATAACAGAATTTTTTTTTACTTCTGAGGACAATTTATGTGACTCTAATGCATACACACACACACACACACTCACACACCTCTTTTCCTATAATCAGAAGTTTTTTGTTTGCACGCTCAAGCGTGGTGCATTTAAGGCCATAAAAGATGCAACAGAGATTGGAAGAAAGTAAACTCAGTTTAAGAGGAGATATTTTTAACATTTATAAAGTTAAAAAAAAATAAAATTAAATTTAATTGAAACCAAAATGTCAAAGTATTGAAACAAATTTCCCAGGATGGAAATACTTGTTCTGACCCAGTCTAATGCCTCAGTCTGAGAGGAATGCTGCATTACACCTCTCAGTCATTTGATTCAAGCACTTGTCTGCCAGGAAAGGTCTTTAATGAACAGGTAAGTTTTGAATCTACTTACAAAGCAATAGAAACAAAGTAATTGTCATCAATAGTCACATCTTGTTCTTTTTGACAAGGACTGCAATTCATCTGTAAAACCTCTGACAGAAGTTGAGAATTAAACTGTACTTCAAAAAACTCTTTCAATACACTGTGTAGTAAATAATACATTAAGACAAAAACAGACTGGTAGGATTTTGGAGAGCAATGTCCTGTATTTTTACATCATCAAAGACACATTGGAGCCTTCTGAACAGTTACACTTTTGTTTGGGATTCAGTACAAGAAACCACTACCCTGAAACCTGATCATATTGCAAGTTATCTTTGCCAAAACTCATAAATTCAAGCACAGAGAAAACATATTGGGTGTCTGGAAACAGTGGAGGTAATTTTTCCCTTCAGACCTACTAGAGATTTTCACTATAATGAAAAACTCTAAGGTATCATTATAGAAATAAGTTGGGAAACTGTTTCCCAGCCAAAATAACTTGGATCCCCTTTATACACTAGGAAAAATACCCATTGAAATCATAAAAACTCTCCGGATTTACACTGTTAGCTTCCCATAAAGCCAGCTGTTGATACCCAATTATTTTAAATGCCTTGCAATGATCCCAGCTCATTTCCTATCTGGGTCACACAAGGCCCTGGAAGCCAAAGCACACAGGCAGGCTCAGAGGTGCAGGAACAGAGCAGGAAGGAGCTGCCAGCAGAGCCATTCCCAGCAATTAGAGCTCCACAGGCACCTACAGACTCCCTAAAACAGAAAAATGCCTGGAATTGGGGTACCTACCCTCAAACATCCCTGCCTCCAGGGGTCCTGAGCAAAAGACATATTTACACTGAAGAGTTTTGTATGGTTCTCTTGACAGCATGAAGCAGAACATTTTCCATGTGGAAGATTTAGCCAGTTCTTTGGCAGCTTGGTTTTTAATGAGGAAACACTTATTCCACAAAGTCAAATCACATAGTGATTTAACTGAAATTTTTCACTAAGGCACACTTAATCTAAAGATCAAAATTGTAAACTTGTGAAGCAAAACATTGTACACCAACAGTTTTAGTGTGCACCATCCATCATAGCTAGAGAATTAAATGAGCAAGGGGACCACAAGTATACATATGTATATAGATACAAGAGCAAAAGAAAAGTATATAAAATCTATTTCTATACTATATGAACCAAAGCAGATTTTTCCAGCTGGAACTAAAATACAAAAACCTCAAAATTTTTAACACAGGCTGGAAATACTGGTTTGCAAACAGTTCAGAGCAGTAATTTTGATTTGAGGTTCTCATATTCACTGTAAGTGGACAAAATCAGCAAAATTCAAGAACATGAGTGAAAGTTGACCATACCTCTTTGTAAAACAAAACTACCTGGAAATGTCTACATATCTTCTTGCAAAGATTTATTGTATTTCTTTGTATATTGGCATGCACACAAGTCTGTGAAGAGAAATTTAGATTCTTCTGTGGATGCAGCACTATTCAAAATAGGGCATTCGAGTGGCTGCCATGACAGACCTAGCAGGAAGTAGATTCACAGTTCATTCTTGGTCTTGCAGGTTAGGGAATTATGTCAACACCATAAAACAACACAGGGCATAATTTTTCCTTTCTCGTCTCCCTAGGATTGTATTCCACTTGAATCAGGCAACTGGGAGACACAGAGGAGACTTGTGCTTCTCAGGATATGTGTTATGTTTAATTGCTGAAGGCATGAAGCTTTTAAAAGGTTTGTCAATAAAATCCCTATTTAGTTAACCCCAATCTCCTCAGATCTCTTGTTACAGGCAGCCTTCTGCTCTTAACATCTGGGCAGGCAAAGTGTCCAATTACACTGCTGCATTTGGTAGCTTACCAGAGCTAGATAAGGCTCCCCAGAATATCCATTTCCCTTGGTAGCTGCTTATCCCTGGCTAGGCTGATGATACCCAGCCTTCATGTCACACAAGGCACATAATCGTGTGGCACACTCCCCTTAAATCCAAAGCTCTGCGTGACCTCTCCTCTTCTGGGGCTGGACTGACATCTGTCACAGCTCCACTCTGTAATTGGTGGGGCAGGGCAAAGGGAGACAGCAGCCAGGAGCTGAGCACACCACTGGAGCTCCTGTCCCCTGCCTGCAGCCTGCTCCTACAGGGAAAAGGGCAGGAGCAGGCAGGAGGCTGCCGAGCTGGCTCTGGACCAGAGGACAGGCACCTGCCAGCTCCTCCCAAAAGCCCTGGGGAGCAGAGCCTGGCATGCACACTGAAAATCATCACACTTCCTCCAAATCAAGACATGGGCTTCCATCCAAAATAACAATCTACTATCAAACAGTTCCACGGAAAGATTTCTCCTTAATATGGCCCAGAAAAGAAAACCAAGTTGTCTCCTCTGCACCAAGATAAAGCTACTACTTTTTTCTTCCAAGCCCTGACATCTGCAACTATATATTACCACAAAATCCACAAAGTTCAGTTTCAGGAGTTTGTCAACTTGAACCCTCTTTTTGTAACACCCAAATTTTCTATTGTGCCATGATGAACTTTCATTCCTGAGTAACTCTCAAAATGCAGGCATTTATCTCTTGCTTTTTCCTTCATTTTCATTTTTAGTTCCTCCTCTGCAGCTAAATCAGTGTCTTTAAAAGCTTATTAGGAGTTGTTGAGAATTTAATATTTTAATGTTAAAAGTCTGCCAGTGAAATTACCGAGATTCTATAGCAACATAGGCCAATTTTCCAGCTTTTTTAGAAAGCAACAGAAAATTATTGTCTTTTGTTTTTTCCCAGTCCATCTGCCAGCTAATGTTCAACCCCAAGTTAAACCATCTTTTCTGCTCTCTGTACTTACTTTTCCTTCACTTTTGCATCCAGTTCTGTGGCAATGAACAAGGGTAGATCAGCTGCATAAATTTCTTTTAAAGCTTCTATTTTAACCTTCAAGCCTTGTGTTTGTCACTTTAAGTTTATGTGCCAAAGACATGAGAAAGCAAAAGCCAGCAGTTTGTCAAAGCATGATCTCTGGGGACGTGGGTACTGTTTCAGCTGTCACCATGTCACCCTATACACCTATTGATGTAACTTTTGATGTGCAGCAACAAATGGTAAACAATTCCTCTCTCAGTGAGCACTTCTGCCTGTGTTGGAGTCAGTGCTTTTGATCAATAAACCATTGAGGTATACTCCAGTAGGAATATTATTCGACGTGTTGCTCAGGAACAACATGCTCCACGCACTATTCGCTTTCAGGGCTGTGAGCTTTTTATTTCTAGTCTCTCTTCAAGCATCTCTCCACTGCTCACTGTTTATCCACATCTCCAGTTCCAGAAAAGGATCACTGGTTTTTATTTGTGTAAGCTTTAATCAAAGCAACAGGTCACTGTCTGTATCACCACGGGCACAAATTCCAGTTCTTTCTGTGGCACCAGTACCTAATAGAACCATTTCTTCATGTTAGATTTGGTATTTACTCCTAACATAATTCCCTGGGTTCACCGAGTTCTTTTGAACTCAGCCCCGTGTTTCTTTACTATGATGTAAGGGTTTCCAGCCTGCTCCAGAGTTTATAAATGAGACTTACAGTAACCAGCTGCTGTCAGGATGTCCAGCACTTTACACACTTCATTTTCAAATCCCTCTCCTGCAAATGCAATCCAAGCCAGCCACCTCCACCACTGCTACACAGAAGTGCCATCATCTCTATCTTAGTGTAACTAGTGCCTATATGCTCTTTATCCAAGCTGACGTAGATTCTACTCCGAGTACCTTAGCTGTACTACTGTGTTGGGAAGTGATGTCCCTAAATCCATGCCAACCACCGTTCCCCACATTATTAGTATTACTGGTA
Organism: Sturnus vulgaris; assembly: GCF_052056855.1. Taxonomy (NCBI): domain Eukaryota; kingdom Metazoa; phylum Chordata; class Aves; order Passeriformes; family Sturnidae; genus Sturnus; species Sturnus vulgaris. The sequence continues at coordinate 35,090,127 of NC_142249.1, forward strand.
TGCTAATATCAAGCCTAAACACTGCTGTCCCATATCACTGGTTCCTCTTTTCTCCTCATCTCTCAGCAGTTTCTGCTGTAAACTGACACATTCAGACAGCTCTTGTCTCAATTTTCACTTTAATAAAAAAGCAAATGCAGAGTAGTCTGTGCTCTTGGCATTACTTTTATGGACAGCTCACTTTTCTCAAAGTCCAGATGTTAAAAGCCCTGGGTGTGCACAACAGAATCTGTCTTTCTGTTTAGATAGCTTTTACACATTCAAACTCCACTGGGATTTTCTTTTTCTACAAAGTTCCAGTCAGATTTCAGGACTGTCTATTATGCAGACAGTTGACAGCACTTCATCTGCCCAGTCTGTGGAATAGATGCTCTAAATGACAGTTTGGCAGAATTGTGTGATGCTCCATGTGATATATCCATGAGGAAGATGCAGAGGGGTTAGAACAAGATGATCTTTATGATCCCTTCTGATCCAAACCATTCTATGATGCCATGAATAAACTTTTCTTAGAATTCTGTTTACTGAGCCCTTATGTCAGTTCCATATCTTATGGTTTTCCTCATGAATGTGCAAACCTTCACCTTTACACTTAGCAACACAACCTGTGCTTCACTGCTGTTCTTCCCTGCATTCTGTCTTCTACTTCAAAATTCCACATTTGTCACCTTTATTAAACTGTTCTCCTTGACTTACTCTCCCCTTGGATGCACTGGTTGTTAGGGAAGTTTTATCTTGTGTCTAAAAAAACACTAAAAACTTTGAGGCTCACATTCTGTGTTCATTTTCCAATGCTGAACTGTGCTTTTGCAGTGCCAGATTAAAGTATGGGCTTTTCCATGATGGTGTACCCAGCTGAACAAAATTCTGAATTATAAATTAGCACACAAATCAAAATCCACGTTTTGAGAGGACTGAAAATACTTGCGGACTCCAAAGCATTTGGCAGCAGCTTTTTAGGTGGAAAAAAGTATTTAGGCTACAAAAGTTGGAGCATTAGCTGACATCTGACAAGGCAATATTTTTAATGCCGCTTTTCATTTTGAAATGCTGGAATATGTTATGTTGCACAGGGATGTCAGACACATTGTGAATGTCACAGTCAACTTGCAAAAAAAATAGTCAAGGCTATTCCCAGAATTTAATTCCCATACATGAAGGGTTTCCCTCCTGCCTTGCTGCTGCAGCACTTTTCACAGCTCTGCTCCAACGTCATGTTCTCTGTGACACCTTTCATCTGAAGATATCAAAGCAAGCCACAGATTCACACTAATAACAACTGTTCCTGGAATACTTGTGAGGTAAGAAATTACTATAACACCCAGTTTATTGACAAGAAAACTGAATCAGAGTTTTATTAATGAGAAAACTGATTTAGAAATGTATTAAACCGAGTTAGGAATTGATTAGAGGTGACAGATGTCAGACTTAACCCCTGAATTCTTGGCTCCCAGCCCCAGATAACACATGCACACTTCTCAGCAGTCTCCAAGTGAACTCAGTGTTTTTGCCATGCCACCAATCCAGCTGCAGGCAGATGAAGGTATTCCTCCCACGCCCCAGAGCAATTCATTACATTACACTCTACCCTTATTACAACAAAGTGGTGCCATTAAAGCCCATCCTACAGAGCCCCACAGGAGCGTGTGACCAGAATGAAAGCAGCAGGGCACAGTTCACCAGCCACCAGTGAAGCACTTTACCACAACATGCTTTCAGAAGCAAAAGCCTCATTTTAAATAAAACAAAAACTTCTGCTTTGATAAATGCTGGCTCCTTCAAAAAGATATTCTGTTCTCAAATCTCCCCAGCTAAATGCCACCACAGCTGTAAGGGTGAACCACGTGTGTAGTCAGGCTGGGAATTATCCATATAAATAAAGAGCACAGCTTGAAACATTGACTTTTTCCTGATCAAAAGGGCCTGGGAGGCAACTGGACAGTTTGGATCAGGCAAAGGATAGGGCTTTTATTATTTTCAAAGAACACCCCAGTGAATAGAGTAACCAATGTGGCCCTGGTGGCAGTGATATGTTCTAACACTCCCCTCATCCCACACAAATTACTTAAAAGCTTGGCTTTGGTCCTATTTATGGTTTGCAGTTTTTCTATTTTTCTTTTTGTTTAAGAACTTTTGTAGGGAAAACCTGAAATACAATCAATCCTTTCATGAGGCTTTTTAACATCACTACCTAAGCTACCTCCCTCACATACCAAATAATGAATTGCAAATATTAACAAAGAAATCTTCTCATATGTCTTCATTTTACCAATATATAAAAAATAGGTGCCTAAATTATATCCAAGTACATTTTTTAATTAACTATGAATTTTCATATTAGTTTTCTTTGTATATTCCAACCTGAAATGAATAAAGTACACAGAAAAATCCCTTTCCTTCCTGTTTATCTAGTTTCTTTCACGAATTATTTTCAACTAGTTATACTTAAATTCAAGATTCAACAGGAAAAAAAATATTCATGAAAAAAATCAAACCCATGAAATATTCACACTCTTACACTTTGTAAAGCTGTTCTCTTTAACCAAACTTCAAGGATTTAAGGATTTAAATAAAGGCCTGAATACAATACACTGATGAAATTTATGGTCGTATTTTGAAGGCCCAGATCCATGTTCTAAGGAGATGGAAGTCATGTCTTTTCTTCAGAAACAACTCTCTTCTTTTCTCAATCTTCCATCAAATACCTCCATAGCTTCTATATTAGAGTCTAAGAGACGAGGAAGGAAGAGGAACTTTTTTGGCTTTTTTAACATCACTATGCAATGCTTGTAGATTAAATCATGGAAAAAACATTCCAGAAGATTACAATGTGATGCAGATGGGAAAAGCAGCAGAGCCAGGCAGGGTAAGGAATGTTATCAGAAACGCCTATTTGTGTCTCATGGCCCAGAGTGCAAAAGTACAAATATATTTTCTTTAAACACCCAGAAATTCGAATTCTTTCTGAGGCATGATAATGCTTAAACTCTCCATCAAACAAGGAGAAGCTGGATTTGAAAAAAATCAAAGCCAGATTTCCCAAGCAGAGTGTCTAATCCTGAATGCCTGAGAAGTTAAACACAAAACCTTTGGGAAGAGAGAGGACAAGAGAGACCCGAGAATTTGGACAAGTAGGGGACTGGACTAAAGCACGATGCTGAAACAGAATTTGATGATACAAGAGTAAAGATAGACGTATATGAAGGCAACAATTAAGAGGAGGTGTGCTAGAATAGGAATTTGGAGACAAGGAAAATACAAAGGGCTTTGCTTTTCCAGGTTCAATTTCACAGAGTCACAAGGCACTCATGTGATTTACTACCAGGCTGCTGAAGGCAGAATGTCAGAATGTCTATTCCAATTTGTTATTAAATAATAGCTGTGAGTAGACAACAAAGTACTCAGAAGTTTCTAATTAAATGTATGGATGGCACTGTCAGATCTAGTTACACATATTTGACTCAATGAAAAGCTTCACAGATACAGACCTGTAGCACCCAGTACAGGAAATGGATGTGTGCACTGAAACTCAACAGGTGACACAACCTGTAAATGCCACCTGTAGCAACAGATACTGCTTTACACCTGGGTGATGACAGCATGATGGGTTTATAGGTAAAAGTTTTGAAGTATTGCAATATTCCTTTCCCTCAACACATTTCCTGCAACACTTTCACACCAATATGGGTTGATCAGCCACTGAACTTCAGCTGCCGCATGTTGGCACTAATTCACTGATCTCAAGCCAGTGCTTGAAGACTGACTTCAGCTGTGTGCAATCTCCCACCATACTTAGCCCTTGCCATACAGGCATGGTTTCTGTTTCTCCTCCAATTAAGTCCTCATAGGTGCTTCAGTATGCACATAGCACTGATTACAGCACAAAGCACTTTGGATAGTGTCACACACACAGTATTTCCTGTGTCATTGGCAAATGTCTCTTTCTACTCTTCCCCTACTCACAGAGAAGGGGAAGCATAAGACAAAGTGCCCTACCTTGGCTATATATCAAATCCAAGTTTCTACTAGGTGGGACTGGAAGCCAGAAATATTTGGCTCCTTGTTTCCATCCACACAGCACATTACAGTCACCTCAGAGAAATGAAAGTTTATATCTTAATACATTTAGTAAAGGCTAAATCTAGTCCATTACATCAGTGAGAACATTTAGGGGGAAATAGTACTGACTTGCCATATTAAGTAACGTCTTTATGCAAAATTCACAACTGCTAGCATTTCGCTTAGCTTTCAGTATCCAGTTTTTACAAATATTCTTTCCTCCAGATAAATATTGACAGTCAGTGGTCGATTGTTTGGATCACAGCAGTACATTTTAGCTGCAGGATTTAGGCTGGAGTCTGTTTTGGGGCTGTGTATGCCTAGAACTAATAACAGAGGTTTAGGCCCTGGGATTAAACATACTTCTGAGCCTAAAAAACCTTTCCGATTTTGTCTGTCTTGGAGTCTATTACATAAAGTTGTGAGTTCATACCAAACCTTCCTTCTCTGCCCACAAGCTAAAAAGAGTTTTAAAGTGTTGGGAGCACGACCTGACCTGCTGAATGCACGCAAGCTGAGAGAGCAGGTTTTCTTGCAGGCTGAACAACCTGAAAACAATCACATCTCAGTATCAGAGCCCTGAGCTGCATGGCCTGAACAGGGACAGCTTAAACAGCTCTTCCTTAGGGTCCTGAGCAGCTCAGAGTCTGGGAGAGAATTCACTATTCTTCATTACATTCATTTCTCTCCAATTAATTATGTTTTCCAAAACAAAGGGATGTAATTTATCAGCACAAGAAATGGTGCCAAGAAAAGGACAGACCCCTTTTTAAACATTCTCTGCACATTTCTTCACTAGCCAGCTGACATTACCTGAGATGTGCCTTGAAGCTAATGCCTGAGGGAGGAGAGCAGAGTCCTTAACGGGGTGGAAGCCTGGAAGGGTAGGACTGCTCTGCTGACCCCAGTAAAGAGCACAGCAGGTGATTGAAGAGCATCAGTGGATAGACTGAAACCTGCTGAGAACATGTTCACTGCTATTAAGCATGTCGGTGGGCTTTATATTTTGAGGAAATAAAACCCCAAAGCACCATTTAGCATAAGATGAAGGAAACTACATAGTTGTAATAATGTGTAAAATTCAGGTGATGGGGTTAGTACAGGTTGGCATTGCAGGCAGAAGGGCTTTGGGGTCCCACAATCACTACCTCTATGAGTGCCAAAGAGATGGCACTGGTTTCCTCTGATGTCTCAGCTTTGCCTGTTTCAGTATTTGCAGATTGTCATGCTAAATACCTGACACAGGCACTTTTATTCTCGTACACAACTCTTCCACGTCTATGAGCATTTTCTGGTCAGGTTTCTATAATACAGCTCTAAAAACTCCTTGTTTGTCTCAGTCAGCCTTTGAAAATATTAACTAAAAATAAATCTAGAATACAATCTCCAACGAATTTAAATCCTAGGTACAGCAAAAGCAATTGATTTACAGCATGTGGCATTTATGCTAGTCTTTCAGTAGATATTAGAGTAGTTTATAGATTTGCTATGGTGAACACATTTTTGCTGATATTCTGATAAACATTTCTGATAGAGGACCTCAACTACTTACAGCCCTCATATACTAAGTATGAAGCAAGGCAGGATGATCCCACAGAAGCTGAGCAGTATTTTAACAACAAATCTGTTGTAATTGTCTGGACTCCTTCCTTGTGCAAATTCAATGAATTCAGGGACGTGTTTCTATATGATGACAAGTTTCTACCTAGAATGTTGTAAAATTCCTCCAGTACTTTTTTGCTGGAGAATCTGAATAATCACAAAATGTTGTGATATTGTGAAGAAGAGATAAACACCTTTAAAATATACATAATTATGAGTATTGCCTCTTAAAAACTTAATATTTATGACAAGATATATTCAGTAAATGCAGTAAATATTCGTTCTTACCACAAGACTGCTGTCCAGAGAAAGTCTCTTCCCAAATTCCCTTTTCTGTAGCTGTCTTTTTCTCTCCATAGCTGAGGTTATTTGTTTTCCTTTTGATTGACTAGAAATGTCAGGCTGCTTTCAGCATCACTGGGGGAAAAGAAAAGTAAGATATTTAAATGCTTATTCCAATATCCTACTTAACTGTTACTGTCTTTCATCATTAACTTTGCAATAACCCAACAGCTAATAACTTTGTGTTTCTAGTAGGCTGTGTTCCAGGAACAAATTTTCTGTGCCAAAAAATCTAAACTCTCCAAACAGAAACATTACCAATATGTTTGGGTCACTTCTCAAAGGAAGAAGAAAAAAAAAAATCTGCTACAACTGTCTTTAGCAATACATCCATGTTTCCACAGTCTTTTGAACTGGGCTGGGAGCTGAATTTGCAGAGCCAATGAATTACCTGAGGCTGGGCAGTGGGAGGGAAACAGTTTGTTTCACATTAATTGCACTCCTCAGTAAGCCCTCTTTGTTGGCACATCTGTGCTGCTACTGTGATGTACAAATTTTGGACCTAATCCTGAAGAGTTCTAAAAGCTTTCAACTCCCATTACCATTAACGAGAGACAAATGCCCTCAGCACTTTCCTTAAGTTTTTAAGGTCGAAGATTCTGCTGTAATAACCAGGTAGTCCCACACTGCCTGTACAGAACAGGCAGGGAATTCAGCCCATAAAGCTACCACAGAGGGAAATAATCTTCCCAGTTCTGTAGGGTTTGGTAATTCCTGGCCAGTGGTTTCTACTAAAGCCAAGCCACAGCTTACAAGTAACAACTACCAGTCCTCTTCCTGAATCTTCTTATTGCTATGTGAATCTGAAAGTTTCAGCTTGTATTTTAAGATATTGTTTGTGGTGCAGGAATATAGGCAAAGTTAACGAATTTATTCAGGATTTATGGAAAGTAGTAGAATGATAACAGAAATCAGAATCTGGTCTAAATTAAGACAGGCACATATACTCATATCCATGCACACAAGTTCTCTTGCATGTCATAGTGACTGAATTTACTGTATCATGGTTCCATTGACTGAAAAAAAAAACTTGGCAAAAGAAGAAGATCTGTGTGTTTCTGATCTTTTTTGCTTGTTGTGAACATCACCTTGGGTCACACACAGCCAGGTGAGGCACAAATAGCTCTGCTGTAGGATAGCACAGCTGGCATTTCCAAAAGCAGCCTTGCACATGCCCTCCAGACACGTTTGCATGCCTGTGGATAGAGGACTTCTCACGCACCTGTGAACGATCCCATCTGTCGCTGTGGGGATACCAAGCGGATAAAACCTTCACAGCTTTTTCCCCAAGCTGACCCCGAATGCTCTCTCTGCCAGGAGGGCACACAGGAGCCTGAATGTGGGCCAAGCACTGCAAGGAGAGCAGGATGCCCCAGGCCCAGCTGCTGAAGCCATCTGGAACCTAGAGGGCTCCCAGAGGCACTCTGGGGTCATGGTGTACAGTGTGGGCATTGCACTGGGACTGCTCTTCTAAAGCACTTCCCATAGGGAAGCTGGCAGTGGCTCCAGCTACCAAACCATGCAGTGCTGAATCCAGCCTGCTATTGAACAGCACCTGGTGGCTCCTACTCTTCTTTTGTACTTTTGGCTTATACTCATGCAAGACCAGAATTCAGGCCATTTTCTCCCAAATAGATAAAAGTTAACCTCTGTGAACATGTACCTACAATGGTAGGAAAATCTGTTATTGCACTGTGCTCATTGCTGCCCTGTGTGGTTTTCTTCAGGTTTGCCTGTAAGCCCTTGCTTGTTTTTTTTTAGTTCCAACCCTAAAACTACACATGCTATTAAATTCAGCTAATAAGGAATCTCAGTGTGATATACAAAATTCTTATTGTTTCCTGATTAGCAAGCGAAAGAAACACCACAACAGATTTAAACAAATACAGCAACAATGTATTACACTGTGTGTGTGATTATGCCAGAAATTAGCAAACTACATTATGTAATCATTGTATCGTTCTCCTGAGCATGCATCATGCCTAGAGAGCATGATTTCCACCAAGGGAGCCTTTGCTGAGCACAGAACCACTCAGGAACGAGCTAGTGAGAGCTGCAGCTGGAGCCAGCAACCCTCATGGAAGGTCAAGTACTTAATATGAGTTAAGTGCATGAAGTTTCTGTCTGCAGGTACTTGGAACCACACAAATTCTAGTTTAGAAGTAAAAGCAGGAAGGATTATTATTAATTATTCCTACAGTTTATATGGTGCCCTGGGCACTTGAAGTGGATTTACTGTCCCATATCTAGCACAGCACAAGGACCTACTCCTGTGCTGGTGCAGCAACTCCAGACCTGCTGGCTCCACTCCTTTCCCCACACACCATGGGAGCTCCCACCTCTGCTCATTACCTTTAGCAGCCTGTCACACATCTCTCTGAAGAGTTAATCACCTAAGGCTAGACACACAAAGTTTTGAATCACAGGTAATTATCAGACAAGATAATACATCACCTGTACCAACACATGTTGATGTTTCAAAGTACCCATATCAGGAGGCCTTTAAAGAAAAATTATCATCAGAGAAAAACACTTAAGAAAAACAGAACAAGTTTCCATCTTGGAATGGTCATTTTTGTGCATCATACTGCTTGTCAGAAAGAAAAAAATGACCCTCCCAAGAAAATCTCTCTTCCTCTGAGACCAAACAAAAGACTAACAAAAATTCAAAATGGACCTAACACACCCACTGGGAAAGCTCAGCAGAGGAGAACAGCTGTCCAGATGGAACAGTCTTGGAACACAAAAGTGCTGAGAGCCAGTTTGCCCAATCATCAGAAATACTATTTTTGTGTTACCAAGAGAACAGACTATAGAAATTTACCTGCCTTCCCTGACCAATTCGCTTGTCAATATGTTCACAGCAAAGACCCCAGTGATCAACACTCAGACCCTGATGATCCCATTTAACTGGGTGGAACTGTGAACTATTGCAAAGTCACATCTGATTTATGGTGTCTTCACCCATACTGCACTCATACGTGTGTATTTCCAAGTCTTTGGGGGCTCATCTTCTAGTTCTTTGTGTTGCAGGAAATGTTTCTGCTGTAGGACTCTTCCCTAAGGGACTACAGAGATCATCTATGCTGAGCATATGGGGGCAGGCACTCAGTAATGAAGGCTGTTTTCCCAAGTTTATGAGGATCAGGCTAAGAGAATGCAGGTCCCAGATGTTTGTGCAGCGTATTCTCAGGTTTGCACTGAGATCAGGGCAGAAGGTTTTGTACAGACATAAAAAAAAAAAAAAAAAAAAAAAAAAAAAAAAACTCTCAGGGGAAGACCCAAGTGTGATCTTGCTTCAATAGGGTATTACCCTCAGTGCTCAGGAAGCCAGCAAGCCAGAGGCATCAGCTTGATTGTATATCCTCAAGTGCAGTATTTTTAGTACTCAGTACAAGAATGTTCACCATTTCAGGAGATGGCTTGAAAAGTATGCCCTGGAGAAATAGTGTGATTAACATAGAAAAGCATTCTCTAAAATCTATGCAAGAAATTTCTTGGATTATAATACCCTCTTCATTTCTAGTAGTAACAAAGGATGATTGATGTATATTGCTTTAGCTGATGAAAACGTACAACATCATATTCCTCAGATAGGCATCCAAGATATTTTCAGGCATTTTGAAACTGCAGTCACATTTCAACAGCTATGCCAACATATGCCAGCTGGGAACTAGCACACAGTATATCTGTTTGGTAACTGGAAATTGACTATATTTATTTTTCTCTCACAAACATGTATAAATTTAATAGTTATGACACATGACAAAAATGACAGCTCTGCAAACAGCATCCTTTTGTTTAAATTCAGGGTAGATACAATGCAGCTCCCCCACTTTTGGCTTTGCACAACTTAATGCTGCCAGTAGGCAAAATACCCGTGGGGCAGCAAGGTATTCCCTCTCAGCAGCCAGCTTGTCTTTCCCAGGTGTTAACAAGAGGAGAGGATTTGTGGTTTGTGGAAATCTAACTGCTGGGTAACAGAATGAGGCTATAGTTATACAGTGATCACCTTTAAATGCTTTTTCTACTCTGTTAGCCCTGCTTGCTTGACAGCCAGGCTTTAAAACTGAGAGAAGACAACCAGAACTGGTATTATACCCCAGCAAAGAGAGGAAGAGGAAAGTAATATCACTGGCATAGGTCAGGAAGTAGCAATGAGAAAGTAAAGATTGTCATCAATGCAAGTGTTAGTTAGAATGAACAGGTGACCTAAAGGTGAAGAATTTTATCTCTCATTACCCATCTGTGGACTGCTTCAGTTTCCTAGGAACCTAATTGAATTGAATCTGTCATTTTGCAGCTGGGTTTCTTTTGCCAGCTCTGGTGTTAACACCAATGTGCATACACTGGCTTTTGTTGTGGTCTTTTCTGGGAAAGTATAGTAAGTACAGTTTATCAGGGCCTCCCCTGGAGAGGACTAGAAGAAGAAAAAGATTCCAGAATTAAAGAGTTGATGTTTGTTTAACAGATCAATGTCCAGCTCTATAAAATCACTACATTTATCTTGCTATGCACAGGCCAGTAAAGATATACTAGGTTTGCAGTAATGAACTGGATTATTTCCCTTGGGTTTTTTTGGGGGGGTTGCATTTTTTCTTCCCCTAATGGCAGAGTATTCCAACCATTCTGCCTAGTCATTAAAAGGCAACCATGAACATGGTTTCATTTCCACACCCTTATCTCTCCCCATCATGGTATTTATCTTGGTCATGACTAAGTGACAAAGCAGAAAAATAATTCCTAAGTTCTCCCTTGAGTTGTCGTTTCAAAACTCAACACTTGGGAAATAAACTGCAGCAACATCAGCACTTCTGCAACCTGACACTTAGCTAAATGCTTTTTGTTTTGCCCCAATGTATTTCTCAGCAGCCCTGTGGGCAGGCCCTGCCTAATGCCAAATACTGCCAGGTATTTGCTGAGGCTGGTCAGCAGTTCATTAGCACTAATGTACATGTCATGCACTCACACCCACTGGATTAGGTTGCTATTTAGATTAGCAAGCTGCATTTTTGCAGACAGGGAGGGGGAATGTGCCATGTGCCAGCATTAATGAGTTAATTAAATTAGAAAAATTCCAATGCAGGAAGTTAAAATGCTCAGATAACTAGAATATTATGGGAATTACAAGATAGCAAACACAGCACTGCTGTACTATTCTGCCTATATACCTAAATATTGACTGGCTTTGGAACGTTTCATTAAAATATATACGTCAAGTGGTTCTGAAATATCTGCGGAGAATAATGTTATTTTCTAGGGGTTTTCTGTTGTTGTTTTCCTGTGGAATAATTAATTTTCATACACCCCAAATTTCTTACAATCTCTAACGCTGTTACAAAGTTTATTGGAACTGTACAGGCAATGCCAGAGTCAACTGTGCCCTGCAAGTTATTTTGTGTTATTTAGTGGTCCTATATTTCTGACTGAAAACTTTCCAGCAGTCATAGAATCATAGAATGGCTTGGGTTGAAATGGACCTTAAAGATTACCTTGTTCTGACCCCCATACCACATGCAAGGATGCCACCCAACCAGACCAAGTTGCTTTAAGCCCCATCTAACCTGGCCTCAAACACTGTCAGGGATGGGGCATCCACAGCTTATCTGGACAACCTGTGCCTCACCACCCTCTGAGTAATGAATTTTTAACACTTAACCCAAGTCTCTCTTCTTTTAGTTTAAAATCATTCCCCCTTGTCCTACCACTCACTGCCCATTATATACCAGGCCATGATAAAGTAGCCACCACAAAAAAGTGTGGGAAGGGCCAGAGCAAGACAAGGAACCTTCTCATCTTTCACCCCTACCTTGGCAGGGTGTTGGATTAGATGATCTCCACAGGTCCCTTCCAACCCTAATTATTCCACGATTCTTTGATTTTTTGTGATTTTAATGAAGTACAATGACATTGACACATGGCAGCCTACAAAGGGCTGACTCATTTGAGAGCCAAATGCTGTGGATCTCTCCTGCCCTTACCCAATCCCTCAGAAGGGAACAAGGAGAGCACATAAGATGGGCTCATGCAATTTCTGATCACTTGCCAGCAAAGAAGAGACTCTTAGTAGAATGTCCTAGAAACACAGCATTTGAAAGAAAGCATCCCAGCTCTAAATTTCACCCTGTTTCAGCTGCAGTTTTCAAAACATATTTATGCTTTCTTCATGCAAGGTAATCCTCCGTTTATTCAGCAAACTAAACAACCAGTAAAGCTTTCTATAGCTTTATAGTTTGCTCCTAGGATTTAAACAAGTTAAGATTAAGGGCTTAAATCCAGCAAACCTATCAGTGGGCTCAAAATAATACCAGGAATTTCAATACATCAGAAAATAAAGAATATGGAATTAAAGATGTTATTACTACGACAGCTGTCAAGATGAATTGCATGAGAAGCATTTAAAAGATTTATATCTCAGTATCTCACCAGGTTAATTAAATGGATGCATGCATTCATTTAAGAGGATAAGGTAGGTTGCAGTGACATAAAATGAGAGGGCACAAGATTATATTCTTTCAGCATTAACAAGAACGGGTTGAACCAATATCATTTCCGTATTCTGTAATAAGCATGATTCATCCATTGCCATTTTCAGCCCTCATTTTCTTTCTGGCAGAAAAAAAAAAGACTATGAACATTTATAGACTAACATAATCAAAGCTTTAACCTTTTCAGTGTTTTCTATTTGGATTGGCTGTCCATTTTTATCATAGGATTTCAGGGCCATGCCTCAGGGAGGAGAAGAATCGCCAGTAAATTACACCAAAGAATGTTGAAAGGTCAAAGGATTACCCTCCCCGTTTGCTTTTATGGGACATATGAAGCATTCATATTATGCAATAAAATTATCAAGACAAAGATGATGAAAGATAAGCAGACAGAATGCATTAATCTGTAGTCGGGGCAGCATGGGAAGGAAAAGGATATATTATAGTGTTATCATCAATAAAAAACAGATTATGACAATGGTGTTTCTGTATCCTTAGCTTCTGCACTGAAATCAAATCCTTCAGAACATGTTAGACCTGTAACCAAGAAAGAGATATCCAGGCATGACTGAGGCTATTCAGGCTGAAGGAAACATTAGATCCAAAACTCCCATTTCTTGGCTCAGTTTTTAACCACCTATTATTATATGTTACTTATTACCAAATACTACTATAAATTATGTGAAATAGGTTATTATGTGGTAAACATGGACTCCCTTAGTCACAGAGCTTCTTTCAGCAAGGCAAGGCTGTTAATCTGCAAAAGGCATGTTCTGAACACCACAGCAGCTGCCTCTGGGGGATTCAACACACATTTGTCTCCCTTGGGAACCACAGCTGAGCTCAGTCAGAAATAGGCAGTTCCAGCCACCTGCAGAAGCTGAACTCCAGGACCTGAGGAAATTTCACTGTTACTGTTCACAGACCTACAGGGTTATGTGCTGATTTCAAAGTTTAAAAGCAAATGTCCCATTTATATCCCAATAAAGGCTCCTCTGGCATCAACTAGACACAACCTCTAATCTAGTACATGATTAATAGGGCCAGTTATGTCTCATGGTAAAGCAGCTGGCTGGCAGCAGAGAACCAACAAAAATCTCATCACTGAATTACAAATCTTCAGAGGCAGGGACATCCAGTTCATCTAATATGTTCCAATATTTAGAAAAAGAAATGCAATTAAATCCAGCATCTGAATCAGTTTGATAGGCAACTAACTGGAGGAAAGAACTTAAAACACAAGTTATCTATGTTTTGCTCAGTTTGATTTGTGTTTTCTTCTCATTTTTCTTTCATCAGTATAAATCAAGGCACTACTCAAAAAAGTCCAAGAATTTCAGACCTACGTGTAAGATCTGTATCAGGGTCTCTGTTGTAAGCAATGGTGGATTGCCAATTCAGTTTTTGAAACCAGAACTAGGAGCTTTTGAAATGTGCCTAAAGATCCCTCCCTCTCTGAGGCAGATGCATTTCAGTCAACATCTCTTTTGCCTGCCCATCTGTTGTAATCATAGTCCAGAGGGACCACTAAAAACCACTGTTTCATTGTGTGCACTCCACCCCTTCCACCTGCACTGCTAAAAGAGATGGTCATGTCTGCAATGGTCACAGTATCCCAAATAAATGCAACTCCTTTTGCTCCTCCTTGCCAGCAGAGATTAAAGGAATGAAAGATCATTTATTTACTGTGGTATTCCAGCTCAGTGGATATGAGGAATTATTAAACCATCTTAGCATAGTGTCCAGGCATCTGGTTTTACTCCTCAGAGCACTGGGTAACACTTCAAAATGTTCACATGGCTCAAAGGAAAACTCCCAATATAAAGTCAAAGTGTTTCCTTAGTTACTAGTAACAGGTTCAGCATCCAGCTCTGTGCATTCTTAGATAAGTGAAGTTATTTGCAACAGAGGGAAATGTCAGTGTCTAGGCTGCAGAATTTGTTCCTAATGAATCTGGGGCTTTGTGGGTTGTAACAGTGTCTCTCACATTTCACCTTGCTGTACAGACACTCCCAGTGGGCCAGGGTCTGTCCTTACAGTACAGGTAATAACCTCATGATGAAGGCATTAGCTCAATAACAGCCGAGAAAAGAAGCTGAATCAAGCTCATAATCCCATTCTGTCCAGTGAAAAATAAGGGAAGATACTGTACAGTGAAATTCACGTCATCCCTCCATGACCTGGGAAGGGGACAGGTGAGAAAGGGCACCACTCCTCTATTCACATCATGTGAAAATATCTCCTCCACCTCACCATGACTAAAGTCCACCCCGGGGAAGAACAAGAGGGGAAAGACAGCACTGATCTCTTCCAGCCAAGCAGAACTGAGCCCCTGATTTGAAGGGATAGACTAGCAGGGAGCAAAGCAAGAGCACACAGCCTCAACCAGCTGAGCAGCTCCAGGTGCTGCCCAGAACACCATGCATATTTCTATCAGAAAATATTCATGTATTACTTATTTTTCTGTGCAAATGCCTTCAGAGCTCTGTAAATCTGTGCAGCTACAGATACAGCTCCTTGGACCCTGCAGTCACCTCTGTTCACTGCTGTGGACAAGACACACGAGACGTGGTACCAGAGCAGAATTTGAAGATGCCAGAAGTAATTTAGCTCCTGTAAGGATGGGCACTGAAAGCCTTCAGCTGGTTCCCCACCTTTTCAGTCTTTAGAGAAGTTACAAGTCTACTCTCTTTTCAGCTGACCTAGCATGGATGACCTAAAGAACTCAGCTCCAACTCTCTGAACGCTTCAGCAGTGTCTGTACTTCATGGTCACAGCAGAAAGGTGACAGGGTACAACTCAGCTCTACCACCTTCAGGTTTTTTTGTGGGATGTGTGTATTCCCTATATATTGAGGAGAATACATAGAGAAAAGCTCCAGGGAGATATCTTAGCCAATATAAGTTCACTTTATTCTTACACAGCAGAGCATGTAGGACTGTGGGATATCAAGACCATAAAATTGAAAGGAATTGATACACATTGATTAAACTCCATCTTCAGCTTATGGCCAAGAAAACTATCACGGAAACATTAAAAATGAATGATGTTCTCTCTTCATGCATATTTTCTTAATGGTGACAGAACACTAGACAGTGTTGGCATACCAAACAGCCCTCCATCTCTCATCCCTGCAATTCTAGAACAATCTCATCTCTATTGCTGAATTCAGCCTGGGCCAAAAGGATAGAGACAAACTTTATGGAAATCATACCATTGCAGCAAAGATGATTAAAGTATTGACTTGGGAATGATTAACCAGTCCCTTCATAGCAGCTTTAAACAATGACAAAGAGGAGACTAAAATGTCAAGGAATGACCATCCATACAAGTTCAAGGGACATATCCTAGCACTAAAGACAGCAAAAAATTGATTAGGTTTATTGACAGTAAGCTGAAAGGGAATAAAGAGGGGGAAATGATGCTGAGTAGCTGAAGAAATTACTTAAGTGAAATCCAATGCAGAGAATCAAAGGAACACTTGCCATATGAAAAAATAAGGCAGGATGAAGTATAGAAAAAACTGAAAGTGAGAATGCTGCCAGCAGTGAGATGTCCAACAACCCTGACGAGGCAGAAAAGAGCCTGCTCTGCCTTTCTTCTCAGCATCTCTGTACTTTGCTGCAATTCATCCACATTATAGACAATTGAAGGCTTTTGCTTTAGAAAAAATATTACTCCATCCTTCCTCCCCATGCCATCAGCTGCTGGCAGTGCTTATTCCCGTTCCTCAGTGTGAAGACTGCTTGTCACACAAATTTCTAATTTCTCCATCTTCCAGAAGTGTAATGAAAATGTAAACTTAAAAAAATAAAAACGAATTTCCAACTTAAAAGTTCCATAGCTCTTCTATGTTTTACATCATTTTCTCAGTCTTTAGCTCACCTGTGTGCAGTTCTACCAAATGAACATAGACTGCCATCACAGATAATAATCCAACACTTTGGAATTATGGATACAGTACTATCCAGAAAATATTAGAAAGAAAGGAGCTAAACTATTAGAATTCCTTAGTCTCTCTCTCAAGCATCTGTCCATTTTGAATGAAAAGTAAAAACAGGTCAACTACAAAAGAAAAAAACAAAAAAAAAAAAAAAAAACCAACCCAACCAAGACTACTGGCAATTCATAACTCAGTTATTCACTAAAATCTGAAAGATGTCTTTGTAGAAACAACAGTTGGGTTGGCACCGAATTTTTCATCCATTTTTTTTCTATAGAATTTATGTAACAACTCAAAGTGGATAATTTTTACCTAGATTATTTCTTGGAAGTAATACTATGCAGATTTAAATAAAGCCTTCAAGCGTATAGTTTATGCACGTCTCCAGACTTTCAATAACCACAGTTATTCAATATTACTATTTAGCTCAAAATACAGCTGAGGAATAAAAAGTATTATTAGTATGGAAGGGAAAGGTGTTAATACACTTTGTGTTCTAAATGATCCGTTGTGAATTTGAAAGTGAATTTCAAGACTAAATATAACCTTTAAGACATTTTTTTTCCTACATAAGTTTTGTTAATTCAGAGTGTACTGGGGAAAAAAAAAAGAGAGTTTTGAGCATAAGCAAGGAAGAAAAAGATCTAGTTGGTTCATTTCAGGTAAACCCTAAATGTTTACCCACATTTTGAGTTGGAGATTTAGGTGATTCACTGACTTCTCCTGTCTCAGTTTCTCCATTGCCCTATGAAGGTAGTAATACATAAGTGTCATTTACTGAATAAATCCTCTTTGTCAAAGACTTTAATAGTGAAACTTTCTATTAGTGCTGCTTCTCTGTGTCATTACTCTTCTCTATCTACCAGATGTGCACATCACCATAAACTCAAATAGGGGAATAATCCTCTCTCCAAACTCTGTGCTGTGCCATGGAAGACACTCAGTTTTCATTCAGGCCTTTGCTGTCCTGTCAAAATTAATTTGATGGGAGAAATTCAGCTGGAACTGAATTAAAGCCAACAAAGAAAAGATTCTGCCACCAAAAGCAGCTATATAGCTGAGACAGATATCCTCTAGTCCCTCCAGAGATTTAAACCTATCTTCCCTGCAGGGAGACTAGAAAGCATTAAAGCAGCATTAAAAAAAAAAATAATTAGAGCAGGCCTCTTTTTTCTTTAATAGTGGGAAAATTAAGCAGGTTGCTGCAGTCTTTAGTGCTGTTCACCTTTGATTTTCCTTGTTGGCACACAGTAATATTACCTGCAGCTACTGGAGAGAAGAGAAACTCAGAATGGGACTCCAGGAAAGGGGAAAGAAAAGAAGCAGCCAGTAGGAACGTCATGGGACTTCTGGCTTAAGGGTGTGCCCTCAACACACCAAGTTTCACATCCTTCCCCACCTTCTTGGATGAGGATCCTGTGTGTGAAATCTCCACCTCTGCTTTGCCTCACGCCTGGTTGAGCCACCACATCCAATCTGAGCATGGCAGGAGCTAAAGGGATCTGCCCTCAGCTGGGGCTGCTTGAGTCAGAGAGCTCAGGAGGGGTCTCAGTTATGCCTCCCAGAGTTATACACTCTTGAACTCTGCATCCAAGCTCAGAATGCTCAGTGACACATGGGATCCAAACCTGGAATTCTGGTAGAGAGGAAAAAGTAAAACAGGTAAAGCATAACTTGTTTTCACACAAAAAAAAAACCAGCCAGTGGGTAAAAGTGAGGTTTCAGTGCTTTACTGGGGAGACAGGACCCATCAGCAAGATTTGCTCCCTGTCAGGAGCAAGGAAAACCCTGCCTAGGGTTTGTGGTGCACTGCCTGTGGCTGTGTACCTTACAAACCATTCTGCTGCCAGAATTGCACCCAAAACCATCATCTTGGTGATCACTTCTTGGCAATGTCTTATTAAACTTTTTCTTGTGACAGGAGAATTTTCTGGTAATCAAAAAGAAAAGCAATTCACTTGATTAAAGATAAATTGGTAAATATAAGTGACAGAACTGGTTTGCCATGAACATCAGGATACATTCCAAATCAATAACACCAGGACAGAATTGCAGCTTAAGGAAAGGAATTCACTAGTTTTAGGAAAGCACATCATTAAATCCTAGACGAGTTGACAGATTCTCAAGCAGAGAGACAAGGAGAATGGCCAACCTGAGGCCTTGTAGATTGTGCTACCCTTGTCAGTCATTTGGTGTTCTCTTTCATTTACTGGTAAAAGCTGAAAATACAGATGAAAATCATGGTCTCAGAAGTTAGAGCTAACAGCCAGTGACATAACAGAGATATTTATTAAAATTACACTAGGTTTCACTTTAATGGTTTCCTTCATAGCAGCAGACTTTAAAAATCCTTAATGACTTAGTTGAACTTTTAGTATTTTCTAAGTTTCTCATATCTAACTACAAAGAGAACCTAAGTCCTTTACCTCCAGCATAAGGGAATTTCACAGGTCGGATTATTGATAATTAGGATTTTAGCATTTCACCTCTAGATCAGTGTTTCAAACTCAGAGGAGGTTGATATTGAATAAAAGTGATTTCCATCAGTTGGCTGCTCAGTGACCTCTAAAAAATATTACAAGTTGATAGTGGACAGGTGTCTGTATGATTAAAATACACTTTGCAAGCACAGTTGGCACCCTGGAATTTCCTTATTATGAATCTATAATCTGCTCCCCCCAGCTCATAAATTCAAAGTATTCAGGGGCACTGAGATGTCATTTAAAAAGAAGGAGGATACAGTGTTCTTTGCTCTTCTCACAAAGTACCTCTGTTTCTAGAGCAATTTTGAGTCCCTGGACAAATGCTTTCGTGCACTGCAAAGATTATCAATCACATTATTAAAATTCATGCATTACATATTAGGTACCAACATTAAAAATCAAATAAAAACCTAAAGTGCTGTAGGTTCTCTAGCAAAATCTCACAGCCAGCACCATGTATGGTGTTCACTGTAAAGAGAAAAATACACACAGCACCAACAAAGTAGAATCATGCAGGGTGTCCTACATATGCATGAACCAACATTAATTGAATCAATATTCCCAGACATCCACAGAGAACTCAAGTATTTTTGGTAGTAAAATATGCTAAAATGTTTTTGGCAGGAGAAGGTGAGCCTAACCTCAAAATGAGGTGGTTCTCTGGCTAGGAATCAAGGAAACAGCTTTATGTTTGAGTAGGATTTGGGGGATGGGCTGGGGAAAAATCACAATACTTTATGGCTTTTGAATAACCAAGCCCATAATACAAGCCTCAAGCCTTTAACCTGTTTCTCTTTAACTCATTCAGAGATTTTGTCTGAGAACACATGAGAAAATCTTTTCCATTATTCTTCTTTCTTGTTACACCAATTTTGAGCAAAGCATATTGAAACAAATGCAGCTTCATAGACCTAAGAAACTTCCCAAGACTATCATGGAAGGTTTTGTGGACTTATCATTTACTCACATCTGTGTCAATGACAAAGTAGGAAAACCTTGTACAGAATCCAAACAGGGAAGGACACTTTGGTAGAACCAGTCCTCAGCAGTTTAACTACACATGCAAGATATTTCACCTCTCTGAGAAGAAACATTGTTTGGTCTATTCAAGATGCTATAAGATTTATAAGAACATAAAACAATGGTTTCCAAGCTTGGCACTGCTGTGCTGTAGGGGAAAGACTGTGGATCCATCCAAGAACAGAGCCCTCACCTTAACACGGGAACAAAACACAGGCAAGATTAATTAGCTCAAGAGAAGATTAATCTTAAGTTTGTGAAAAAGTGTGAGAAATGAACCACAAAAAAAAAAAAAAAAAAAATCCAGAGTTTTCTAATGGTCCCACTAGGAAAGTCCTGCTAGAAATTTCCTCCTAGGAATTTTCTTCTTAAACTGATTTTCTCGACCACTAATTTCCTCTGCAAGTTGCAACTGAAATATAGGGACAAAACCACTGCTAAGCAACTCTCAGCATTTACCCCTCAAGTCTCCAGTTTAAATGCATTAAAAGAGTCTGCATTTTACAAATATTTTAGATGGAGTGGTTAAAAGGAAGAGGAAGAACAGGAAGGTGTGCAATCAAAGCAAGTTTTCATGCACCTGCCTTTAACACATTTGTCACATTGTCCAGCAGAATAACAATAACCTGCTCAAACTGAAACACAAACACAAAAAGTTAAAAACTGAAGACAGCACTGTTAACAAATTGCAGATGCATGAGACTCATCCAGAAAGACCTCACAAATCAGCAATGAGAGGAAGAGAGCAAATCATGCAGAAACTATTTAATCAATGAGTAAAGACAATTATAACATCTGTTAATCTTTTGTGTAGGTTATAATTAGATGCTGCGGAGGAGTAGCCTTTAAGAGGGAGGCAGGGAATCCTTTAACATCTGCTAGAAGGGCAAACACTGTGCAATAAATGACTTTAAATGCAATCAGCAAAATGAGAGCTGAGCAGAGTTCACAAAAGGCCTGTATAAAAGATTGTGGATAACAAAATATTTTGCCAAAGGTCAACTCCTGCAGCACTAGAGCCTGAATAATGAGTTCTAGTTTATAGGCCACATCAAAAACAAACGTGATTGTACCTCTGAAAAACAATTCTTTTCTCATTTGTGTCATTATAGCAAAAGCACATGCTGCTGCTGTATATCACGTCAGCTTAATGACTTATTAGGGCTCTATCTATCAATCTTGAACAATTCAGAATAAACAGGTAGGTGTGATGTATTTTAAAGGCCAGAATTGAGTCTGATTAGACTGACACAGAACTGCTTCGCACTGTAAAAGTGATGTGATTCTGATTTTAAATAATTAATCATTCAATAGCTTCTAAAAGATCTAATTATTTACTCATTTTGCCGTTGAAAACAACCATATGCTTTAAGCTGTTCCTCACTGAAAATGTGAGTCCAAGAGGGAGGTATTTTATCCAGTTTAACACGGCCCTCTACTGGCAAAATAACCCCCCAAAATCTTACCTCTCCGTACTATTTTGTCAGATCATTTCAGAGCAGCAGAAAAAATCCTACATTTTACAGCAGTTACACCAAATCTTAGAAGATAGAGTAGGTCAGAGTTTTAGGACTTTGCATGAATTAAGTCATCACTTAATCTCTCCAGAATTCCCTTGAGGAGAGCTTTACTTCCTTTCACCCACCAGATGCAGCTCTGGCCCTCAACAGAGCACTGAAGAAACAAGCCAAGTGCTCATATCTAGAGGAGTAAGTAATTTTAGAAACAAATTCAATCTTTCTACTTGTGTCAAGTTGTGCTGTGCTCCTCAAGGATTGCCACTGATCCCTCACAGGACTGATGCACACATGTGATTTCAGTTTGCACAATTAGGTAATACTTAGTATAGGCAAACGAGTATAATAGAGCCCAGCTGCCAAAAGGATACTGTTTGAAATACAAATGCTAACTACCACCAAAAGCAACTTCACTGCAAAAGAATTCTTGCTTCCTTCTTTTCTCCACCATTGCTGAAAATCCACTGTGGTGATTCAATACAGCTTCAATCAAAGTGAAGCAGACAATGAAATTCGCCTCTGTTGTTGCATGTGGTAATTAACTCTTCCTATTTGTATTATGTCTGAGCAACAAAGAAACAAAAGGATACGGTGGAGTATTGAATTTAACAATTTAGATAACGATGAATTATAATAATCAATTAGCATTGTCAAAGAAAATAAATTGTGACACGCATTTGATTCTGTCCAGACCTATTGTGTGCACACACTATCCAATGCTGGTTTGGCTCTGGAAAACAAATTGGGTTGTCCTGTGGAAAGCTTATCAAACATGCAGTTTAACAGTGGCATTTGTTCTTGCTGTGTGTCAATATTAATAGACCATATTTCAGCAACATAATTTTTATCCACTGCTTTATAATCCAACCTGCTTTTCAAGGTCTGCATCATTCACAGCCCATAGACAATGTCACAGCCCGTTTCCAGAAGCCATTGCTGCTGTACAAATCCCGTTTATCTGATCCACCTGAATGCCAAGCAATGGGCACATAAAAGATGTCCCGCTGTTTTTCACATAATAGCTATCTAACTTTTCATCCTGAAAACATCATGACTAATTCATGTAACCATCAGGGGAAACCTAATGTAATTCAGGTTCCTGCATGCTGCACAAGTGATATCAGCAGACAGTACAGAACAGAGCATTCCAAGTGTTAATGGCTCATGTTCTATTTACATTGTACATTTATCCTGTTTTAGTAATAAAACAGCATATTACATGCTTTAACTTCCGAAGGTATTCTGGCAGCTTTGGCAAGAATTTTTCTTCAGCATAACTGCAGTCCTGCCAGGAGCTGCACACGTGCAGAGCCACACACGAGCTGCAGAGCATCCTGCTGCATTTGGCCCTGGCTGCACCGTGCTGAGCTGCTCAGCCAGCTGAGCTTCCCTCGGACACCTTTGTTCTGTGTCCTTTATCCCAACCCCAGTCCCACTTGTCAGACGATTACAGGCTGGAGTCTGCCCTTATTCCACTTCTTTTCAGATGGTGAGAAAGCCCAAAGAATTGACATTCTCTTGGCAATTGTCCCTTTTAATGCCATCCCAGAATATTATCAGATTATACTCTGTGTCCTTGGGTAGATTTCTCAGGAAATAAAATCCAACTAGGGGATCCCTTGGCTGAAAAGTGAGCTCAATCTATATCCTAATTTGCTTCATTAGTATATAAGAAAGAAAATGTCAATGTGAGAAGGAAAATGCAAAAGAGGAAAATGAGAATTGGATGCCCACGGGCTCATCAGGTTTTGAGAGTCTGCTTCTGCTTTTAAGGGAATTATCTGAAGATTAGCTCATGTCTAAAATGGAATTGTACCCTTCTGCTTTATAATTACTGGGGCAGGATTTCTACTTCCATAAATCTAAGCCGCCTAAACGCTTATACACAATTCATGTACAAGAACAATATCATAGGAACTCATGAAGTTTTCTTTAAAAGTAGTGAAATTCACATTTTTCAGATTAGAATTTGCATGTAAAATTAAAGTGAGAAAGGTAAGTGGAACCCGAGTAGGGTTTCTTATTCTCACTTTAATTATTTTGAAGATTTCAAAGGCATTTATTTGTCAACAATGTCTGAAACTTTGCAGCTGTAAATTATCAGCTCACAACAGTAGATCATTATTATATATATTATAACAAGGTGAGAGAGGAAAGGAAAGCCTGGCTCTTAGGTGTGGATGGAAAGGGATCAAACCCATTCCATCTCCCCAAAGGAAAGCCTCTAACACAACTCTGCTCTTCACTCCTGCATTTGGTGGAAGTTTCTGAGCTAAAAAAACATCTTTTAAAGACCATATAAACTTTTAAAATATTATTTCTGAAAAATGAGGATGAACACCTGAGGAATAAAAATATACTCTTATTTACACGCCCATTTGAAACACCAAAAGCCTTTGCCATTCCCACGATACTAATGCAGAGCTAAATTTAGGTTTGTTCCCCCCACCCCCCAGGAGAATATGCTTCCATTGCAAAGACAGAACAACAGCTCCTGAATTGCTCAGTATCTTGACATGCCAAGCCACATTACAGCATCAAAAAAGAAGAGCTGGACAGTTTTGATCTGCTGTAGAAACAGGGTCACTTGAGAGGGGCATCTGCAGTTGTAGCTCCTCTGACCTTAATAAGAAGCCAAAAAAAAAAAAAAAAAAAAAAATCTGTTGCTGGGTGGGACTGAGAGGCCTTTTAAACAAAGTCAGTAGCAAGCAAAGCAAAGCAAAATAAATAGTGCTGATAACTCATGAGGAATCCTCTAATTCCTATCTGATTGATTTGTACTGACTTACCCTCATACACTTGCCAATCATAATTTTCTGATTTCAATCCTCAGAAATGTGCTTTGTCTTCACAAAGACAGATCATTAAACAGAGGCAAACAGTAATAAAAAGTTCCTCATACACAGTACTGTGATTAGGTTACATCCTAGAAAAAGCCACTACAACTGAAATTACAGTAATTTAGAATGGGTTTCTGGTGAAAGATTGAAAGGAGAAGCAAGAGACCTGGGGTTTGTTTACCAGCTTTTGAAGTGGGTAAACTAAATTTTAATAAACCACATCTATGGACCAGTTTATTCTTCTGCCAAACACAGACAATTCCATGCCAATCACAGCTAGTTGTCCTGAAAATTAGTTAATCTCTGGTCAGAAACACAGTTGTGTCCCACAAACAGCAGAAAGTTTTCTCACAGCAGCTACCAGAATGCTAGTTTTTCTGCTCTGATATTTCAGGATGTCATGGGATTCCTAACATAAACACTCAAAACAAAAATTACAGTTTCTCATATAATTGAGAATTCATTTTATCTGAAAGGTATCAAAAGACTGTATGATTCTCTCTTTTAAACTTATACACCTCCAGAACTTGAAGAGGAGCTAAAAGTGAAAAATAATAAAGTTTTTTTTTAATACATGCCTTCATAAGAAACAAAATTATTTTTAAAGAAAACTGTACTAAAAACTACAAGGAATTTATATTACAAATTCAAAATAATATTGAATATTCAAATAAATATAATTAAATTACAAGAAAACAACCTTCAGGGAGCCCAGGTTTTGTTCAGTTAATGACAGCACTCAGGAGACTTTAAGTTTCATCACTTAAATTAAGAGAGAGCCACTTCAGTGTAATCTCATACAAACAAAAGCCAGAATGAAGTTTTCATTTGTCCTGAACCGCAGTCAGATGCGTGGCTGTAACTACTCCTAACAACTACATACTTGCCACTCTTTTAATTAAAACAAAACTACAAATAGCAATGCTGACACACTCCTAGAGAAAATAAGCTTTACAATGATGATAAAAACACCAAAACAGTAAAAGCCTTACTTGCAGCAGTTCAGTCAAAACATGCCAGCCCTGGAGAACTCAGAACCGTAAGAAGTCTTTTCAGTCCAGAAATTCTCTTGAGTTTATCCAGTGTTTATTTACCAAGCTTTAAAAGTCTGTGGTTAGAAGAACAGAGTTAGCTTTCTACACCCTCCACAGCACCAAAGTCCTGCAGTAACAGCAGACATGAAGTTTGCTGATAGTTGGGTTTGCTGCTGCTATGTAGTTGCTCAGTACTTGTAAATACAAGCTCTGTGGACAAAGTCCCAAATGACATCACAGGCAGCTGCTTATTGTTGAGTCTTTATTAACCGACTGTCAAAAAAGAAAAGCGAGGAGGAAAGAAAAGCCCAAACTATCTTCCCTGCAGCACAATTTGCATCTTAGTAGGAGTTTCAGTGCTACACATATAAATACTTCTGTTTACCCAACTGATGTTTTTCTAGAATGAATAAACTGTTTGAAGGGAAAGCAGAAAAGTAAGAAAAAACTTAAACAGCTTCACCACGTGAAGAGCACAGGGAAGAAAAAAAAATAAAAATCACCAGCACTACCTTTTTCACAATTTATCACTGAATTCTCATAATTCTTTTGTTTGTTCAACAATACGGGTGCAAACTTGCCTTGATTTTAAAGTACAGAGCAGAGGACTTTAATAGGCTGAAATGAAAGTTTCAACTCATTCCAAATTTGAAAAGTTACAGAATTACAAACTATAATCTTTGTAAGATTTTAAACAGCTCAATGCATTGTGAAGAAAACCCTCTTACTTTCCAAAGATGAAAATACAAGAAAGCAAGAAACAGCATCAAACAGAGTTATTCACAAGGTGCTAAGGGCATAAATACTGACCTTTCCTTCTCAGAGGGGAGGTCCAGGACTAAGAACTGTAGAGCTGAAACACACACTCAACTCCCACCGAGGGATGGGCTACTCACAGGAGAGCTAGTCCAGCTCCTAATCTGAATCTCTGTCACAGAGCTCCTGCTGAAAGAGAGGGGCTGGGACTCTGTGCCTTGATTTCTCAGAAGTCAGTCCTTTCAAGTCAGAACTTCAAACGCTGAAAGCACCACCAAGGCTTGTGACAGACTGAGCTCTCTTATCTGTGCACGTTTCCACACGAAGAGGTTCAATATTGGAAACACCTGGCCACTCACATCTAAACACCCTAAACTGTTCCACAAACAACAAAACAAGCGAAACTTGAGCTCAGGGATGAGCGGAAGCCAAGTTTTCACTGCTTTTTTAATTGCTACACATGAAAGCTTCAACCCAAATTCTGCCTGTATTTACAAAGAGAAAACCAATCTTGGGTCAGATCCTCAGTTGCTGTAAATCAGGCTAGATGCAATTACACACCTGAACAAGAGCAGTCAGCTGCAAGCTGAAATCCTGCTTTTAGCCTGAAAGAGTGCCATTAAAAACATTTGTGTGACCTTAATAACAGAGTGCCTGATTTTCCTGGTGCTTGCCCTGAGTGGCAGCAATACCCTGCTGACAGTGGTGCTGAGTTCATTGTGACTGCTCATGTAGGCAATTTCTACCTCTGCCACTTGCTGCCTCGAAAATATAAGTTTTTACTTTTGATGGAGATCTTTTGTAAATCCCCTACATTTATTCCTGTGGCTAATCATCCTGTAGCATACAAGAAACACCATACTGTGTAACCCTGGGTTATATTTACCTCCCTGGCTCAAAACACACAGGATTGTGTTCCTCTTCCATTGCACTCAGCAAGGTTTTATATCTTGCTCATTAAGATCTTGCCAGTTAGATGCAGGAAGTCTTCAAAATACTTTGAGGATGAAGTGGGCTATGGGAATAATAAGCAGTAACACATAATATTGAATCAGATCAATTTCAAACCATAGAGATTTAGTTCCAGCTCCACAAGTGCCATTTAAGCAAATATGAGCAAGGCCCAGTGCTTGGATATACAGCTCCATAAGACCTCAGCTCTTTCCATGAGTAACCAAGGCCATAAGATCAGCAGAAGAATTAGATTTTGCTTAAGTCTGTCGCAGATTAATAGTGTGCTTTCTCAGACAAAGGATTAAATTCATTTTTTCACCTGCCATTAGAAGTAGTTATAAAATTTCAAAACACAGGTTACATTGAAGCTCTCTTGATGAGAAAACTGTCTCTGAGACACTAATGCAGACAAATATGTGTAGAAGAAAGGAAGAGAGTATACAGTCATAAAAGAAGGAGACCACTAGTTTAATTGAAAAAGCCAACTGCTTAATGAAATAAAAAAGGATGAGCCTTAAGGAAAATTGCAGTCTGTTCCCAGGAAGAATTTATATTATTTAGTAAAATTTAGCACTTACTAAATTTCCTAGAGCATGTTAATGCATTTCCAGCCTAAGGACACCTGAGTGAGCAGGGCCAGGAGAGCACACACACGACTCACATCTCTCTGGTCAGGCAGCAGTGCAGAGGCACTGACTTGAGTTGCCTGAAAGCAATTTTTTTGAGTTTTTCAGAAGTGGTGGTTATTGTAAAAATAAATGCATAACAAAACAAGTACTGAGATTTGTGGGTTTAACCAGGGAGTTGTTCTTCCCAAGAGGAGAATTGCCATGAGGGTGGACAAACAGATTTTGCATTCTTCAAATTACAGCACTTATTAAGGGAGTGGCCATTAGCTCACCCTGTCAGTGCACTTATCCATCTAATTTCTATTCTAAGTCATAAGATATAGCTGCTGGCTGTGCAGATACAACTTATTTTTGGCAGGAATGCCACGGATTTTGCTAGAACAAAATTAACAGCAGAATTCAGTCCTTGACTAGATGCAGGTTCAGTGAAAAGATAAAGAAGTCAAAGTCATGGGCTGCAGTCATTTCTCCTGGCCTGATGTGCAGTAGGCTGAACTGATTCTTGTATCTGAAGAAATAATTCAGCTTCGTACTGCCTCATTTTTGATGAGCAGACAGGTAAGATGACACATTTCAAACTGATCTAAGTACACACAGATTTTAGAAAAGCCTGTCAATTAACCTCTTGCAGTATGGCCAGGATCTCTTAAAGACCTCATGTCTCACACTAACACAAAATCCATACTATTTCAGGTTCACTGTCCACATTTGACTCTACTTTGTTATTAACTTAGAAAGTTCTTCCTCACTGAAGAACCTAAAACAAGGACATCATCTTGAAAAATGCAATATTTGACTGGGATTGAGTCACCTAACTGCACATTTACTGATGAATGCAGGAATCCCTGAACTTGTGATGTGCTTGCTCACTTCTTACCAGCTCAGGAGCAGAAAACAACTGGGACCCAGGTGTCTCAAGGTTCAGCCTCTCATCACAGACCCCTAAAGCTGCAGCAGAGGTGATCAGCCCCACAGCCTGAAGAGTTAAAAGGCAGGTGGGAAGAGCTAAGAGCATTTTCCCCGAGGGATGTCCCACTCTCCTGAGAGCCCTCTGTGATTAAGTGCAGCTTCAGACAACCTGCCCATGTAAAAGCCTTGTTTAACACTCTAACTACTGCTGGGGCAAGGACAGACAACCTGACAGGCTGAAGAGCAATTTAGTCTAGGGCAAAATTGAAGGATATTAAAATCCTAACATAATATGATAGAATATAAATCCTAAACTGTTACATTTTTATCCCATAGTAGATACTGAGATCACTGGAGTGCAAATAAAAAAAAAAAAAAAAAAAGTTAAACAAACTGTAGGCTGCAGAATTTGTCTTCTTTGGAGTTGCACATGGTTAGAAGTATTGAGTTGGTTCCTAAAATATCATGGAAATTTCTCCAGTGTTCTGAAGAGCAAAATGTTCTTTAAAAATTACTATTATGCTCGCTTTTACCAACACAGTTAAGTATGTCTTACAAAACATTTACCTACAAAAATGTGAGGTGTCACAAATTAACACAGTAAACACTTTCCTGGGGTAGTTGGCCAAGCAGATAAACAACTGGCAAGTTGAAATAAGTGGAGACAATAAAAGGAAGGGTGTGAGAGCAGTAAATGAATCTCCTCAGATACTCAGTTGACCTTCAGTTGAAGTAGTTTGATCGGGCTGGTAAGCTTTTGATCACAAAAATAATTTGGTTTTTAACCTTGCTAGGTGATTTTTCAAAGCTTTTTACCTCCCCTGCATGTCAAGAATAGAGAAAGGGTCCTTAGCAAAGGCAGGTTTTAGTGCTGGAACAAACAATAGCTCTCTCTTCTGTCACATATATGAATTTAAGCTTCAGAGAAAGCAGCAAATAACGTTTAACAACAGTTACTGCATTCAGGTTGGCCATTCTGCTACATGCAGGGTTGGGGATATCATCAGTCTGGTTGTCCTTGCCAGTTGTGCTCTCCATGCCTGGCACTGCCATGCTGCCCTCTCCAAGAGCTCCCAGGCAGCTTCTGTAACAACCTGTGTGCTCCTCAGTACCTGTCACTCCTGCAGCTAAAAAGTATGATAGTCTACCTCCTGGAAGAGCACCTCAATATGGAAACATTTACTCTAGCTCACATCCCACACTATGGGAAATCCTGTCCTTAAGTGTCAGGATGAAGCTTTGACACCCAATTCTGACACATAGGAAAGAAAGTCTAAAATGAAATATTTAATCTAGCCTTTTCAGATGAGCTGAGAGCTAAAATGAGCATATATGATTGTTCCTGCCATAGCAGTGATTTGCAATCAATTTCTAAGTCTTTTTCAGTTCCATAATTTTTGCTTCAGTAGAATTCTATGAAAAGCATTCATTGGAGAAAATTGATAAGATATCTTTAAAGGACATTGCCTTTCACTACAAATTGCCTCAATGTAAAATACAATATTAAGCAAATCATAAAAAGTTTGTTTTGAGTGTTTGCCACTTGAAAATGGAAGGAGTAGTCAGAAGCTGGATTTTGGAATTACACAGGAGCTCAGAAATATTGTAAATAAGGTTACAAAATCTAAGTACATAGGACTGGCTCTCCTTAGTTCTGTCAGTTAAGTCATTATTCCTTCTTTGCCTTTCCTGTTGTTTCTGGAATCAAATAATTGATTCAACCACCAGTGACCTTATCCAGAATTAGTTGAAATCAATGGCATTAGTGGATTCTGGAGCAAGCCCAAAACCAATGCATGTTCAAGGGCTTTTGTGTATCCTTAATCACACGTATAAGCCTCTGCAAATTCAGATTCCAGTGGATCCCATCATTTAATCAGTTCTGCAGTGTTTAACTTCACATATGGACAGGGGTCCCCTGCTGGATATTGAAAGTGGTGTCTATTATGAGGAGAAGGTTATTCCCATAATCTCTTTCTGATGAAAGCATGTATTTGTACAGGTGTCAGTGATCCAGCAGGGCTGGCAGCTAATGGGAAGGCTGACTAATTTGCACTCTCCTGCTGCCTCTTCGGACACGTCGCTGTGTGTCAGCAGCAGAGGTAGTGGCTTGTGAAACACACATTCCTCTGATGCAAGCATCTGGCTTCTTGGCAGCCAAGTTGTGACAGGTTCTGCAGCAGCTGGGATGGCCCCGTGCTCTTTCAGATGGTTAAATAGTCTTGTTTTTCAGCCTAGCTGTTTGTTTTCCTGCTGCACTCTTGGATGGAAGCCCATTCGCCCTTTTAATCAATGAACTGGCCGTTGGATGGGAGTAATCAGCCACATTTCTGTGCATGTCAGAGCAGAGATTTTTGCCCAGAGATTGCCAGCCCTACAGCCCTGCACTCAGCTTAACCTTCTTTAACCCTGTCCTGCTTCATCCTGACACCTAACACACCAAAGGAAGGATTGTCTTCCCAAACTGAGAGCAAACACTGGAATAGCATTCTTCATCCCTTAGTCATAGAATTTCCTGGATTTCATAGCTTCTGCTTTGTAAAGGAGACAGTATTCAGATCAAATAAGAAATACAATTTATTTATTTCAGATGGCTTTATAAACTATCCTCCCATGTGCATGCACCAGATGGAGATAGGAATCTGGCTGGAAGGTTTAGCCTTACACTGTGTGGCACAGAGGTAACAGCACATCAGATCATTGAGGTAAAAAAATCTTCAGAAAAGATTCCATAAATCTGAAATAAATTTTATTTAAATTGCCTTTAAACATATTATGCAAATCCACAACATAACAAGCAGTTCCGAGTAATTCCCTCCAATAAATGAACACATGGCACTACCAACACCAAATGTGATGATGCAGTATTAAAAAGGAGGTCTCACAGGGATACCACAAAAATCGAAAGCCGTCATCTGCCTCTCAGCCATTTGTAAGTCACCTCCACCTTTTCACTCTAAATGATAATCTGTCTCTCCTTTTTTCCTATGTACTGCTGCTTGTGGAGGGAAAATAAGTAATGAGCTGATTTGGATAGGCTACATTTTCCCCTGGCAGGGTTTTACTCTTCACTCTTGTGCTTGCCATATGAAACTCTTTTCGTGGGATGCAGCTACTCTTATTTCTACACTCACCAGAAGAGAGAACATACACAAAATGCCAATTCCTGCCCCTGCCACAGAGAGAGGAGGGAACAAATCTTCCTTGCCTTCTCCTTTCATGTGTTCCATTGATGGCTTAATGAGGACCTGGTAACAAGCTGATCAGTCCTATCACCCTCTATTTGCCAAATTCACACACTCACACACCTGCTGTTAATCAGTCCTAGTGGCCAAAATGATCCCTGTGGAAACAATACATCAATATCACTATGGGCTCCAACCACACCAGGCCACACATATCCAGAGTGATCATAATCAGCACTCAGCACCACCCTGCCCTAAAGGAAATAGGAAAACAACAGTCCCAAACCAGTCTGAGATATGTTACTATAATTTAAAGTTGTCTTTGGGTCTTTCCATTCCATCTCCAAAGCAGGGCAGGCAAGAATTGCTTCCAGCAGATGACTTAGTAAATGAGAGCTGTAACAACTTGCCTGGTTTTAATACCATATAATTCCATACTATGGCACACAAATTGATAAAAACCCTGTCATTTTAATAAATTACTATTATCAAGAAGAGGCTATCTGAAATGCATTGGCCGTGTTCTGGTCTCTTAACACCCATATAATCTGCTGAAAGTTGATCCATGTCACAGGTAAAATGTTCAAGGGTTAAACAGCTTGCTTAAAGCCCAAGGAAAGAAACCAAACAGATTAAAGTCTAGGAATCACTGCTCCCAGTACTGTCAGTGGAGCCCTGGACAATAGCATGAAATCTTACTGAAAAGTAACTCAGTTCAAGTCCTCAGTCTCAGCTCCCCTCTGGAAAAAATCCTGGGTTGTAGAAAGCTGTACTAATAAACAGTACACGGACTGGGATCTCAACAGTATGCTGTGATTACTTTAAATCTGTGAAATACAACAACTCGTAACAGCTAGCAAGACAATTTTCAGGAGAAGAGACCAAAGTGTCTCTGCAAAAAAGATGATGGAAAAGCACAAAATTATTTTTGTGAGGAGAAAGGTTTCTTAGTCTTCCTTAAAGAAAAGCACCTCCATCCTGTTCCTCTGGATAAAAAAGGACAGGTATATCAAACAAAAGCTGTTCTGGATTACCACACTTCCTTCTCCACCACAGTGCTGAAGATTTTATTGCATGCTATAAAGAGAGGAAAAACTCATCTTGTAGTCATATAAACACAGTGAACAACACAGAATAAGTATCAATTACTTTTGCAAGTTGCAGTGATAGCTTCAAACCCTGAGGATAACTTCAAATGGTATGACAAAGACTTCAGTTAGATTAAAACATCAAAAGCAAACTAGCATTCAAAACCAAACAATTTCGTCTCTGCTGTGGAAGTTACAATAAATTTTCTGAACTGGCAGATTTCCCTCCTAGCTGTTCAGCTGTTCCTTTCCCACAGGTAAAATAAGTCAATCTGTTTGAGAAGACAATTTGCCACCCAGCTTACTTAATGCCACACATTAAAATTAAATGACTGACTAATTTTGTTGTCAAAGAGTTGTTTTAATGGGAATTCATGGTTAAAAGAAACAACTCCAATAGGGAAATAAAATCACATGATGCTGACTTCCATGTGAATTAGATCTAAATAAAATAACTGTCCAACTTTTTGCCTCTTTTTACATGGACCTTTTCTCAAATCCTTCAACAGGTCCCTGCATATATGTCAGTCCCTGTCTCCTTTAATCCCATGATCCAGCTTTGGCTCAGTGATGTTAGTATAAACACAAACATGACTAACAGAAAACAGAATATCTGTGATAAATCTTTGCTCATCTGGAATTGAACATGATAAATTCTTGTAGCATACTAGCACGCCAATGTGGCTGCATTTTCCATTCCCCTTGTTCCAATATTAGTGGCTATGGAAAGTGTGTGGCAGTGCTGGTGCTGGGTGTATTCACACAGTGCTGTGCAATGCCTTGCAGAGACATTTGAAGCAGCTTTAAATAAGTTACTTTGGTTCTGGAAAGCAGTGTGGCCATGTTAGGTCTCTGCATGGAGCCCAGCACAGGAAATACCCTCGGCAGAAACCCATGGGAGCCTTACAGTCCTGCCCCAGCCCAGCGAGCAGGTTCAGAGCCAGCTCAGCATCTCCACACAACACTGCCCTACAACCACAGATTATTAAAAGGGTTCATTTTGCTTTCAGAAAAAGGCAGGAAAATTCTTTATTTTTACAGTGTAAGTCACAAGCTGAAAAGACTTTCCTAGTCGTGGTGTGAGCTCATTTGATTCATCCTAGAACACCATTCTTAGCTGAAAGAATAAAAGTCGCTCTGAGGTTGAGTGCCACGTTTGAAGTGGTCTGTGGGAGCATGAAGCAAGCTTCACCCTTGCATTTTGATCAAATGAAGGGCTAAGGCTCAGGCCACTTCACTGCCTGGGAAGGAGCAGAAACCTGAGTGCACACTGCCCAGTGCTCTGGGGTCTGCCCCACGTTCCCTTGATTTCAAAGCAACTCAGGTGAGCAACCCAACCTGTTTTCAAAGGCTGAGTGCCATTCTCTTAGCTTTCATACACTCGAGGATATACATGCATTAATAACAGGGATTAGCTGTCACTAGCCAGAACCACTTGCTTATAATATTTGAAATATCCTGAAAATATGAAGCCTTTACAATTTTAACATAGATACTCTTGCTCTATTTCATGTTACAGGTAGCTTTTCCAAACGATTTGGGTCAAGTCTTGTGTGTTGAGCTAGAGGTCAGTCATGACAGACACCTGGAACAGCTTCTCTGACGTCTGCCCTGCCGTGTTGTTATTTCCTTATCCCTCCAAAATTACAGATACAGCAGTTCTCAGCATGCAGAAGTGCATCTTACTCTATATGACTGGGTGTTATCTGCTAGTTTTGTTTATATGATGCCACAGGTAAATGAAGAATTTAAAAGAATTTTAAATAAGGCCCATTGTGCACATTGTCTCCATTTAATTTCACAGCTCTTCCAAATATCCCAGAAGTTTGGAAAATAAAAATTTCTGTTGTGCTCTGGCTTTGGCACGTGTCTTTTAACAGATGGAAATTATTGTTATGTAGCCTTAGGTCATATCAGGATCTCTTTTTGTTTCTGTAATGAGGCCCTATTAATACCTAGGACTTTCTGCCACTCAAAGGATTTTAAAACATCAAGAATTCAGCCAGAACTGTAATGCTGATGTGTGCTTTTATGATATAATCTAACTGTAATTACCCAAACCAATATCAACATAACAGTCATTCTTATTCTATAGGAAACTTGGGTATTCTACTGTATTCAAAAAATGCTTACTCTAAAAGACCTTTCTCATTCCCATTGCAGGGTCAGCATTTCACCTTACGTGAAGTATAGTTGCAAATTAGAGAAATTAGAGTAATTATATTGAGCTAGACAGTCTTTGGGCTGGTCTCCATGAAAGTTTTGCTGCAAAATAAGACAGGACAGGACAGCTGTCACTCTGTGCAACCTTACCATGTAGCATCTGAAATATCTGCACTGAGAAGTGGTTTAGAATAGCTATTTTGAAGTGATTTACTGCTAATTTTGTAGACAAAACCCTAAAGCCAGCTTTCTGTTTTTAGGGCTTATGCCTTTCAGAAGCTTTTACATAAAATGACAGCAATGAAAAACTTTATTTACAAAATATTCACAGATTAATACTCCTAGCTTATTCAGCATGTAGGACCTCCAGGGTTACCACTACCCCTGAAAAAGTTAGGTCATGAATGCTTGAAATTTTTTAACTTTTATTTGGATATTAGAAGTTTGGACTGAATATTTAACACTTCTAGGCAAATTATAAGATGACATTTAATTTTACAGTTAAGCTTTTTCTTTCTCCACCTGCAGCATTGGGAACCTCCTGTGATAACTCTCAGCATCTTTGCTGAATCCAATAGGTTTGTTCACTAACTGTGGCTCCCAGCTGCTGCCCAACATATCTGAAAATTTCCACCAAACTCAACATCCTGACCATCATACTTGAAACAGATTAAGACAGAATTAGATTGTCCAGATGCATTACAAAAGAGAAATTTACAACCAATTTACAACGAAAATAGAGTGAAATTAATGTAAATAAGCTTAGTATCTTCCTTCCCCTCCTCCCCTTCTCTCCTCAGAAATACTCAATGACTTGTTGGCAAGATAAACAGCAAATGCCACTGTAACATAATAAGGGCCATGTATCAGAAATGGTAAATATATTGACAGGAGTTGCTTTACTGTTACATGGTATGATTTTTAAAAATATATTTAATTACTACTGACAGAAACTGTGCTAAAAATAGGTTATTGAGTTACATTTTTTTCTACATGACAGATAAATGTAGGAATGTAACATTCTCAAGGAACTGTTTGTACTAGGCACTGTATTTCCTCTCCACCCAACAGAACTTCCAGAAGAATATCATATGAATTTTGCAAGTATATCAAGGAGATAATAGTCACCACAGGCTGTAAAAACTGGAAGATCATAGACATGCAAGTATATGCAGGTGCTACAAGCAAACTACATTTTCTTCCTGCCAAAACGGCCTCTCTAATCTCCAAGCTAGTGAAAAGGTCCTCACAGCTCCAATATTTTCCCTGCAGCCACAACAGTTTTTTACATACATATGCAGCCATTTGATTTTATCCCCCAGAAGGACAAACCCAGCAAGTGAGAGTGTCCATCAACTCCCTTGAAGGTTACACACACTTTATATACATCTTGCAAATTAGTCTACATACTCAGGTTCCCTGTAGTTATTAAAATCCTACCATCACTTCTCAAGAAAGAGAAGGAAGAATGTTGATTTTAGGTATTCAGGCATCATTCTCCCTAAATTGAGTGGCGAGTTAAACCATATGGGGACATTAAATGATTCCAGGTCACTGCTGCACTAGAGCATCCCCACAGAGCTGGTTTAGTTCAGAAATGTTTGGTGCCAGGAGCTGCAACCATTTGCTCATTATCCAAGCAGCTGCTTAGATGTCCCATGTGTGCCTGACACCAAGGCACTCAAGCCAACATGGTTTAATTTATTCAAAATAATGGTGTGGTCATGCCCTGTACACCTAAAAGAATGGCCCTGATTCCATGGGAAATGGCAGCGTTTGGTGGTATGAACGAAAAAAAGCACTTTGTTCCAAACAGTGCCAAAGCAGAGGCAAAGCTGGGCATCTCCAGTTCTGACTCAGCTGTTCCACATCTCCTGGCCTGGCTGGTGGCACTTGGCTTCCCCAGAAAATGTCAAGAACTCACCTCAGAATGCTTAATGCCACATCTTCTAAGGAAATATTCATTTTTTTACACATACCTACAGAAAACTGTTGTCCTCAAGCTTCTGTCATACTCTGGAAGTATTTTTGAGGAAAACTACACAGGTGTTGAAAGAAAGGCAGCAGCAGAGATACTTCCCAAAGAGATGTTCACCTGGAATATCTTCCATCTGAGTTTGTCAGTGCTCAAGCCCTCTAACCAGCCACCTCAGCTTCACAGAAATCTTTTCTGGGAATTACACAACGACCAAGTGCCTGCACCTTACCACAACACTTACTTCTTGCTCTAGAAGTTAAGCTTTCATTAAAAGTTTCTACTCATTATGCCTGCAAGGAAAATTTATCAAAACACAAGCAGAACATAAACCTTCAACCCATATAGAGCTTGAGAAAACAGCTCCGAAATTCTGTTTTTCTTCTTAGCACATCACTGAAATGAAATCACAGCACTTCCTAAAGGCAGCTTCACTGAAAACACCAGATTTTTAATAAATATTAAAGTGTAGTTCTCAAGGGGGTTTTGCCACCCTTCCCAAAGCAACCTACAAGATTTTTGCCTTCAGCCTCACTCTTTTTCCCTTAACAATCTCAAAAGAAAATCTATATTTTTTGCTATCTAAAACATATTTAAAGGCAAGATATTGACAGACTACAATAAATTTTACTGAGCAACAATATGATGATTTATTTAGCAGAGATAAATAAATCTCTGTTTAGGCGTTTATTGACACATTTGCCTAGGCAAAAACTCCTTCCTTCCAAAAAAACTTGAGCTGTAACCAAGAGTTTCAGGAAATTCTGCAAGATGCTGGGTCTGGGCAAGGACCCCCATGGGGCTACAGCTCTTGCCTCAAAAGCCTCTGTGTCACAGACACTGGCACAAAACTGCCTCTTGTCCATGTATTTAACACCAAAATTAAAAGCTGTCAGAATGACTGTTGATGTCCATGGGAATTCATTACCTTCCATGGGATTTGGGAATATGTACCACGAGCTGCACCACACCAAGCACCACCGAAGGAGAAAAGGCTCCACAAAGAACATTTCCAAACAAGATCCAAAGCCAAAGGGCAAAGCTCGTGCTGCTTGTGGCTCATCCCTGCCATGCAGTGCCATCTCAGACCCATGGTTCCCAGCCTCCAGGGAGCAGCAGGCAGGCGTTTCAGTCATGGCACACTGCAGAGGGCATACAAGCCCTGCTTTGTTCCAGGACAAAACCACAGAAGCAGCAAGGCACGGCACTGATTTCACAAATCCACAGTCACTCATGTCACAGCTTCTCCTTACACCGAGCCCAAGGCTGCACAGGGAGCTGTCAGCAGCCACAGTCCC
The DNA here is from genome assembly GCF_052056855.1 of Sturnus vulgaris. Classification (NCBI taxonomy): domain Eukaryota; kingdom Metazoa; phylum Chordata; class Aves; order Passeriformes; family Sturnidae; genus Sturnus; species Sturnus vulgaris. The sequence continues at coordinate 35,128,412 of NC_142249.1, forward strand.
TCTCCCCATCCCAGGAATGCTCTCCCGCCTCCTCCCCTGTTCCCATTCACAGCTCAGGGTGACTCAGCTCAGCTCCCAGGAGGAAAATCATCCCTGCTGCTCACGCACATGAGCTCTCTCTGTCCACAGTGATACACATGCACTTCTGAGAAACCATAAAAAGGAGAGGAAGAGAAATCCATGGGGAATTGTAGGACAGAAATGGACTGGCACACACAACCACAGCTATCCTGCATTAAAATGAAGTTACATCCATGTGGGTTTCCAGGAAAAAAGCTGTTATAGGATCTTCCATTGCACATCATTCAGTGCAGTGAGATATGCTGTGCTTGCACAAAGTGCCCCCAAACTTTTGCAAATTGGTTTTATTCCTTACTCTCATGATAGATATAAAGCTATTAAACTTTTTTCAAACAAAACCCAAATTTATCTTCTATACTGAGCCAAGAGTATTGACATTGTAGGCAACTCTTGCAGATTGGCTTTAAAGTCTCAAATACTTGTGCATTGTCACAAATCTCTCCAATATTTATGGCTTCCAGTCACTCACCTAATAACTATAAAAGTGCCTTCATGGGACTATATGGTTTTAAGGAGTAAAACAAGGGAGAATCCAGTGTATCACCACTTCTCCTACCTTAACTGTATGCCAGAGATTGCCCCTTACTAGCACTTCTCCTGCTTGATACCTGTTCAAGTATGAATGATAGCATCCAGTTGACATACCCCTGGGAAGAATGGAGCTTCCTTCACCACAGAAATTCTGCTTTTGTAAAATGGTTAAAGCTGCTAAGTATCCCTGTGACACACAAGTTTCCAGTTCAAAGGGTAGTTCTCTGCCCCCACAGCACTCATCTCCCATAGTGGTGCTAAAAAGAGGAATTTGGCTCAGCTCTATCTACACACTATGCCAGAAACAAAAAGGAAAAAAAGGAAAAAAAGCCAAACTACTCAGTGGTCTTCCCTCCTTCCACTGTAAATACATTTTCTAATCCAGTGTTCCAAATCACACATTCATGGGCTGGTTGTGTGCAGGGCCTGATAAATCCTGAGTCAGTTCAAAATTAACATGCACTGATAAAAGATCAGTGTATGAAAGTGAAAGGTTTGAACAAGTGGGAACAACTTCATTTTTTTTGTTAGGGCAGTGCTTTGTTGCATATACAGACCTGAACAGCTCTGGAATCAAGGCTGATGCAAAGATGGGAATTGAGCTGAAACATGAGGAAGCTCTTCCCACTGCTACCGGCACTTACACAGCTGCCATCAAAGAATGCCTCTCACCTGAATTTTTTCAAGACACAAAAATAAATTACCACATGAGTCACCATTTCTTGGTTTCTTTCTGAACAAGAGCACACACAAAAATTTTATAAACCACTTTGTGCAATACAATTTCTAGTGTATTGCCAAAGACCTGAGTTACTGAAAAAGCCCACGGGCTCTGGCGATGCTGCATGGTAGGGAAATGTTTGTATTTTGAGCTCTATCAGTTCTACTGACCAAGATATATTGTTGTAACCACTGAACTCATCAGGGGATTGAAGAGTTAATAAAAACATAGGAAACTGCACCATTACATAAAGTACAATCTGTCATTCAGATATTGGAAATGGACGATGAAGATGCCAGTATAAGTGCATGTACTTATATACAGAGAACACTTTAAACAGTTGACCATGATTTATACATGCTGCAGCTGTCACACACACTATTTCTGACATCTAAAGAGCCTATGCATACTTTCAGTGGAAGAAATTTCTAGTTATTTGCCATTTTGTAGAACTGTAAATCACATAAATGCTCATATTATTACCATGTGCTCTGACAGTTTGCATCAACAGAGCATCTTGGAAGAATTACAGTGATGAATTATTGACAGTATCTCATATAGCTGGCAAACATTTATTTGAAATGCTGTGGTACAGAACCTGCCTCTTTCCGGTCTTGAGATTGACCCTAATGTAAACTATAGCATACAACAGATCAAAAAATATATAGCCTGCCTCTCAATTTGTGATCTCATTTTCATCATTCAATGGTTCCCATAAAGATTGTTTATTATTGATGTGAAATGCTGGAACCAAAATATCCTGTAGCTGGAAGCTGGAAGTCTCAGCAACTGAGTCAGAGTGACTCTTCTGGCCTTTTCTCAATATGCTTTATTTCTTCTATTGAATAAACAAACAGTCCCATTCTGTAATGACAACATGAGCCAGGATTTTTCCACATTGTTTTGACAGATGTTGTCACGGACTGATTACAAAAACCTGTACACCTAGATACTGACTGCTGAGATATTCCATAATATAACTGAACTACATGCAGAATAAACTACTGTCATAGGAAGCTGTGCTAATGAAAAGCCTCTGACTATGGAAATTAAATAATTTTTCCAACTGCAGCAAACCTATTTTTAAGGGTACTGGAGATAAGAATATGTTATTTGGTACATTGGGCACAGGATAGGGCACAGAATACAATGATGGATTGATTACCAAAATGCCTTAGTGCTTGGTTCAGGCAATCTTGCAGGGAAAGATCAGGTCCTTTTCCAAAAGTCTCAATACTCCAAAGCCCTCAGCCAGAACAGCCAGACCAACCCTGACTGCTACTTGGCTACTTACAGTCAGAATTTTGTCTATTAATTATATTTTTGTGCTCTGTTTTCACAGGTAGGTGGAAGATGCATCAAAGCTGGTGGGGCTGAATTATAAACAATTATTTTAAAGGAGTTTCTGGGGTTTGTGTTGCAGGAGGGTTGGGAGAGGATGCTATTTCCCTGACCACACCCCATGCATTATAAAAATAAAAAAAAGTAGACTGAATCCCCACTACAATCACACACGGAGCTGTGAAAGAGACTTATTTCCTATTATCAGGTGTTAATGTGCCCTTAGTAACTGTTAAAAGGAAACCCAGACACTACACCATCATGGGTTGTCCTTTTGAATGCCACTTTTCAGGTCTGTAGCCCCCACCGGCCCTGACATTTACTTGTTAAATAGGAGATCACAAAGTGAGTACCGAGAGGACAATATTTTTTTGAAGCTCAGGGAGAAGGAGGGAACATCGCAGTGAAGGTATTTGGACAAGCCAGACAGTTTTTTCAAACCTGACCAACTAAAAATTCTGGAAATTAAAAACCCATAGCTCAGTAGGACTGACCAAAGCGATATTACATCATTTTGTCCATGCAGAATGAGACACTACACAATTCCTCTGTACAAGTGTATTTCCTCAGTATTTCTCTGGATTCCACAGAAACAGACCTGCATGTATGTGTGCATACACAGAGAGGAAGGTTGAAAAGAGATAAAAGCATATCAACACTACACTGCACATTTGCAACAACTGAATCCTTGTGTGGTTGGTTGGAGGAAAATCCTAACTAGATATGAGCCAAAAACTCCAAAAATGTTCAGTGATCAGAAGTTTTCACTACTCTCTCTAATAAAATACTTCCTTTGGTTAAAAAAGAAAAAGAGATTTTTTTTTTTAATTAGCTGTGGAAATGTACCATTTCATGGCTTTTCTTCTGTAGTTTGTCTTCAGGTGTGTTAAACAAGCCCAAACCTGAGAATTTTGCATTTTTTATTTAGAAATAACTTTAAATGAAACCTGCAACTGAAAAATAAAGGCTTAATTCTTTACCAGTGTGAAGAAAACTTAAAATATATTCAAGCAATATAGTGCAGTTAGCATCCAGAAGGTGTTTAGGTGGGATTTAGAATGCCTCAGACTTTCCAAGAACACAGGCCTAAGTGACAGGCTTTACTGAGTATCAAGGACAAGACCAAAGCCCATTTATAATTTTATAATTGCCAAATTTTCCAATGATTTTCATTAGTATTAGACTGATTTGATAGGAATCTCACAAAAGTGAAAGCAGTCTTCTCTGTTATAATTTTTTTTTCTTAAAACCTTAGCTTTCTTCGTACTAAATACATATAAAGAGCATTTATTTGATAAACACAGCACCACCAATTTGAAAGCAGTCCCTGCCTAGGAAGGATTATGGACTGTCTATCATCCCTCTGTGCCCTAAGTAGGGTCAATAAGTCATTCATGCCATGCAAAGTATTATGTAAGAAATTACAAAGGGGCCCTATTTAGATGACCTCCTTTTTTTGTTTCATATTCTAATTGCCCAGCTAAAAAGAACACGTTGTCCCAGTGGAAACTTTAGGAACAGCACTGGGCAAGACGTGCATACAGGAGCACTTTACACGTGCACTCTGACCTCTCTTGACACTGCAGGTCCTTTTCCAATTTCCAAAAGTTTCCAGGAGGAAGCAAAGGGAGTCAGCCCTGTCTATGTGATGTCTCAGTGACATTTCACTGAGATGATAGTTCACTGGGATTTGCACATCTGAAACTCCCTCCAGGGAGGCTTATGAAAGCTTCAGCCTAACCTACTTTCAGCACTCCATGGAGTAATTCTTTTCCAAGAGCCAGCAGCCACTGATGGCAGCAGGAAGATGCAAAGGAGTGCAAAGGGACCTCAGCCCTGTAGGATCCAGTGAGCCACTCATAAAAATGAAACATCCCCCATTAAGTTATTGAAAATTGAGGTCTTATTTAAGGAAAAAGGCAGATTTGGGGGGGATGGTATTATTGAAAACCGAAAAACAAATATGCCTTCAGATGAGAGTCAAGCAAAAGCTTTATTAAAATTTTTTTTTTAAAAATTGTAAATTTGAAAAAAACACATTCACCCTCCAATATCTTTGAAATCAGTTATGCTTCCAGCTAAAAAAAAGGTGTCATTGTGAGAGATACGTGATGACACTCATAATATTTCTAGCCATAGGATGCATTGGATGAGTGGAAAACCAGAGTCAGGCTGTCTGGTTTGCTCTGCTACCTGAATTCCAGACCTGAAGCAGCTGTAGCAGAGGAGAGGGCTCTCCCAACATATTCATGGACCCCACACTGAACTTTTTAATGATGCCCCCACATACAGCACAAGTTGTGGGTATTTTCACCTCTCTCATTTTTTCCCTTATTTCATGCCACAGAGTCACAAGGACTATCTAACCTATTAGTTTCTAAAGGCATCCTCTTTTCATGCCTCCTGAATCCAATTTAAACTTCAAACTTTGACTGAAGGGGGATGATACCTAGTACCCCACTCAAGGAAATGAAGACTGTTAAATCCATCAGCAAGTGATTAATTTTTCAGATTAAATGAGGACCACTAGGAAATAGTGGAATAAAACAGATCCCCAAAAACCAAAACAGGTAGGCATCACCTTTAATTTAATACATTCATTTGCACTGTTCTGGTCACCTTCAGTGATTATTACTTCCTGTATGCAAGAAGAGCAATGTAAACCAAAACCAGTGGGTGAAAGCAAGATGCCAAGGAATCAAAGTAAAAAAAAAGCAGGAGAATTTCATCTCTAGTGATAGATGATGCAGCACTACTGATTGTACCACTTCCCCAGTGGGTTATGTACAAATGAGGAGTGGCAAAGGTGAGGTATCCTTGTAGCAGATACACACAAGTACATCTCCCAAAGTTTGGCTGTGTGAGTGCTGATTCCAAGCTAGCCTTGCTACCCTCAGACCCTTCAACCCCTTCACATAATGCAGCACAATTTCTTTTACACAGTGAGCTGGGTTGCACCTCTCCTTCTCCCTCCCACACCTGCCAGACTATGTGAGAGGAATACTCCCCTCAAATTCCCTTCCATTAAGCTTTAGCTAATAGAGCTGACCATGGGGCTACTGGAAAGCAAAAAGTGCTGCTGCCACAATAACTGCAATCTAGTTGTTCCAAATGAGATATTTGTAACTCTTGAAGGCTGTCAATGATTCTAGAAAATAATTCTAGAACAAGTTTTGCTTAGTTTAATCTACACTGTTGATGACTCTTCCAGTAAAATTTTCTGTTCTTTATACATAGAGCTCTACAGATTTATTTCACATCTGTATTATGTTATTAATATAAATTTGTCATTTGAAATTATTTTAGGCATAATGTTTACAGAATTATTTCAGTAAGAAAGCTTATTGCAGAGATTCCAGTTTTGTCTGCTGAAACCACTTGGTCTAATCATTTATGGGAGTAAATAAATGTTATGAGACTTCATGGAGAAACTATTATCCAAATTACTGAACAACAACAGAAAAGCCTTTATTATGTTCCAGGAATGCATTTCTGGCAGAGAAAATAACATTTGTATACAATGTCTTTTTATAGATTAGACAGGAGAAAAATGCCTGCATTGATGTACTGCAAACTGCATGGATTTTCTTCTTTCCTGAAGAATTACAAGTGACATCAGTTTTCAAAATGTCTGAAGAGAAGAGAACACACTTTGTCAAAGGAATTCCAGCTTTTTTTATTCTGTTAAATTGTGTACTAAGACAAACTTTCCCATTGTTTATTGTTTGCCAGGTCATGGCTCTGGGGTAAAGAAAAAGTGCTTCAAGCTCTCAAATATTCCTCCTGAATAATTATTTTATTGTTTTCTCTTGAGCAAAGCAGCAAAATGACCTAACTGAGATCTGTAACACCATTTGCCAGGGGCTTGAAGCCTTTGCCTCCTGTGCATAAAATAAAAATGTGAGGTCTCAGCAGACTGTTCTCAGGATAGTTATCCCTGGATCATGTTGGTTCAAGCAATTCTCTTCAATGGTCAAATATGTTGTAAAAAAAACTAAGCATTAATCACAGGGGTTCTGCCAAGGAAAACAGCTTCTAAGATTTTCCCCAGGGAGGTAAGCAAAATGCATAGTGTAGAGAAGAAAAAGAAAAGATCCAAGGTGTTGGGATTTTATAGTAAATCTCTAGAGAATTCTACTTGTTCTTCCTTTCATCACTCTATAACTGGCAGAGTTTTGGACCACACTGCTGAAGCTCTCTGATCCATCAAACAAATCTTTGCTTTGAAATAAACCTGAACTTCTTTCCAGGTTTGTGGATTCTGTCAAAATACTGGTGCTGGAAGCAGCAGGAGCAGCAGCCAGGCTGGGATGGATGAAACCCCCTGGGGAGTAGGACATTAACCAAGCACCTGCAGTACCACCATGGGAGTTCTTGTGTGTCCAGCACCTGCAGCATGAAGCTGCGTCCTCTCTGCTATTAACAAAGCCCAAATGAAGCTGCACCTAAATTCTGATTTCTTAAATCACATTGAAGAACAAGTTAGTCTCTAAAGCCATCTCAATATGTCACTCAAGCATATTCTTGGATGACACCGACTGTCACAGCTGCACTGAGGCTCAGCTAATAAGTTCAACAAATCCCGTATCAGGATCCATTCCAATGATAAAAAATAAAAGTATTTACTCATGTTTGCTCTGCTCTCTACCTCTTTTCTTTTCCCTTGTGTATGAAGGAAATAGCTTTGTAGAGCAAAAATTCCCTCCAATTAAGTGTGCTGGCATAGAGATCAGCCTGCTGCCTTGCAGTAAATCAACAGCTTTACCATTAGAGAAAAGGGAAAATGTCTTTGATCATAGCACAACCTGTGTGGAACTCTTAGTGATCAATGAAAGAAGTACCTCATTACTGATCCTCCATCTAGAAGGAGAAGTTATCTCAGAAGATAAGACAGAAGGCAATCTCAAAAAGCCAATACAAACTTTAGAGTAGAGAAATTGGGTTCTGAAGAAATTGTAGTGCATGGCTCATGTTGCTAGCAAAGACCTTGCTAGAAGTACCCGTATCTTGATTCAAACACAATCTTTGTGTTGCACAACAAAGCCATGACATTCGCCAGAAAAGCCTCTGTCCTCCACAGTCTATCTCCTTTAAATGAACAAAGAATCCATTTAAAGATATTTAGTTTCAAAATTATTCAGTTTTGGCACTTCACCACAGCCTCCTGAGGGGACCAGCAGCAGTACAGGGGCCTTGCTTTCTGCCCTCATAGAGCTCCCTTGTTGAGAGGCAGTCCATAAAGTATCCTTTCAGCTTTACTGTCAATAGTGATAGCCCACATTTGTGCCCTGCTCCTCAGGCCAGGCAGTCACAAAGCCCTCCACCAGACCTCCTTTCACAGAAGAGCTGTAAATGCACATCCCACCCATGCACACACACCCCCCCAGCACATCCCCTTTTACCTGCACAGCCCAGGTGATCCCTCAGACCTCCCAGCAGAGTAATTACCCAGCTCAGCTGGATTTAGATTGCAAAAGAAAGCAGGATTACATTATTCTCTGCAGGATTTTGTAAACTATGAAATTTTGTACTCAAATATTCCTTTTAACATGTATCCTTGTGATACAAGACTGGATAACAATTCATGCATTTATGTTAAATAATTCAGGCCAAGTATATGTTGCAATATTGAAAGTAAATTTTTAGCAACACAAATAGCAAGAAAGAAAAAAAATCATCCCTGTATTTCTCCACAGGAGAATCAGGGAGGTATAAAGTATTTATTTTAAATTACCTGCACTAACAAGCATAGCAATAGTTGTTTCTTGTACCTCGTGATGTCAGAGAGTATTGCCAAAGGTAAAACTGTTGCTCTGGATGTGAGCATGGTTCCAAGAATGCACTTTCACCCCCATATAATTTTCTGCAGTGGGTCAGTTTCCTTTTTGAGCTGTACACAGCTTTTCTAGACTGAAAAAAGAGGAATACTAGGTAGAAGCACTGTTTGGATTGTGTCTCTGCATACATCCTCTATCGTCTCAGAGGGGTGGAAAGAGTAGGAACTACACAGCTACTGTTATTTTCTCTGGAAGGGTGATTTGGAAAAAATAAATAATTGGCTTTTCCTTTAGGACCAGTCACAAAACTGAGCCAATGTGGGTGAGAGGCTGGAAAACAGAAGTAAATTACTTTTCTTCCAACAAATGGAAGAAATAAAGGCAATTCCTTCCTTGGAGCAATCACATTTATAAAAATTGGTGTCTAGAGACAGTCTGGCCCTAGAGGAACAGAGATCACAGTAATGAGGCCAGCTGCCTTTCCAGGCAAAGTTCTCCTGGGTTGATGTGACAAAGACAACATTCACATGGGCTACCAAAGAAGAAATCATACAAAATTTAATCTGAATTCCTGAGTCGTGGTTCTTGCCACAGAAGACAGCAAGGGGACAGCTCCTTGACTTTGGACAAGAAAATAACTTTGGTCCTGCAGGCAGGGTATATGTCTGGAACAATAATTTCATTAAGGCCAAGGATCCACTTTGGAACCACAGCTACCTGCACTGATCATCAAGGCCTTAAAATCTCGTTTAACTGTGATGTCCTCATTTATCAACTCTAGTTACCACAACAAGATTAAGGTTTTGGACTACTGCCCTGAACTTCTCAATTTTGGAAAACTAAAACTTCACCATGTTCATGATGATTTTATTGCTCAGGTGAGAGGCTGGAGAGCTGCCTGTTGTGTCACCATGCAATGGTGTCAGCAGCTCTAAGGTTAATGTCAGTTTATCCACAGGCTCTAGACAGACAGTGTGAGGCTTGGAGTTATCTCTGAAGATTGTAAAGAGAGAGATTCACCACGGTGGTGAAGTTCTGCAGAGAGGGCTGCCTCAGCTCTTACAAGCTCCCAGATTTGAAGGACAACCTGAATCAGTACAGCCAGTCCCATATCTTGGGTAATTCAAGGATAGCTGAAAGTTTATGCCTCATCACTTCATTTTGCTTTGAGTAGTCAATGACTGTTGATCATTTCAGTTATCCTCATGCCATAAAACTGGAGCACAAGGAAAAAGGAAGTTTACAAAAGAACTGGCTCCACAAATACTTACAGGTGCTCACAGAGCCCTGCCAGCAAGACATCTCCTGCAGTACACTCAGATTTGTCCTGCTTCCCTTCTATTATTTCCTACTGGAAATCATTCCTAGGAAAATTATACTCAGCATGATACACACATCTGGTATACATTACTCTTTCATTTAGGTTTTCCACTGGCTGTGTGAAAGGGTGTAACTATTTATATTACTTTAGTATTTCTTCTCTTCCTCCATTCATTTATTACACAACTTCTGTTTGGTAATAATTATCTGTCCTCACAACTTGTCCCCAGTTTTTCTATGTGGGATCCTTGGAAAATACTAACCAAATCAATGACTAAAAAAAAAAAAAAAAAACAAAATAGAGACATTATTTTTTTTAAAACCTGCAAACCACAAAATTCCAGAACTGCTTCCCAGCAGGTTTTATTTTGTAGTAGCAAACATGCCCAAAGAGCAGGAGCAATCTATGGTGTGGCTTTATGGTACCACCAGCAAGGGACATAAAATGTTCTTCAGTTGTACTTTTCACATAAATTATCAGTTGGAGAAGAATAAGGTGAGAATTGGTCACGTCACTGAGGAGCAAAGTTTACTGTTTGATGAAGGTAAAAAACATGAGAGCTGTTCTATCTGCTTTTAGAAATCTGTCTATAAAGACAGTGAAGGAGATGCACTTGCCTTCAGTTTACAGGTCAGAAGATTATGAGCAAACTGTCACACATCACTTCAGTGTAAATGATAAATTCTATTTGTAATCAACATCAGCGATTTTCACTTTTAATCTGGAAAGCAACCACTATCTTTTTGGCTTTTTAAAAGGTATTTTGTTCCAAGATGTTCTGGTGTGTGGCAAATCCCTATAAAGACCATTAGACCATTGTCCACTGAGAGGCCAAATGCTGGCATTCAAATCCCATTACACTACTGCCTCACATGTGAGGCAAACACACTCCTCCCACAGTCTATTGCAAACAGCTTATTTCTGTCCCTGTGCCAGGAGGACCGTGGAGCTCAGGACCAGCTCCAGTGACAATGGTGGAGGAAGAGCAGTGGTAAACATTGGTCATGCAGCTCCTGTCACAGAAACCAGTGCCAAACCTCAAAGCTAACAGGGCTGGCACAGGGGAACACCTCCCTTAGGCCAATACTTTCCTTTGTACTTTACCATACATGAGGCATTATCAAGGATTAAGATGCAGCACAGTGTGAAAAGCAGAGGCCTCCATCCTTACAACTATTGGAGAATAACATGCACTCAGAAAAAAATCCCCTTTCTGCCAAGGTAGGAGAAATTTTGCTACTAGCTAGGCTTCAGGTTGGGTCAAACTTTCATCTTTATCCACTAATTAGCTTGATATCCCTCCACTGCTGTATCATTTCCCTTAAATATAAGGCCAGGCTCTGTCCTCCTGAATTCCCCAGAGCACCAGAAAAATCTTACGTGAAGGAATAGTAAATCCTACCTAAAATTAATAGCTGTTTTAATATAGAACCAAAGGGCAATTCACTGCTCAGGAAACCAGTGGTACACCCATTCCCCAGTCCTATGGGCAGAATAACTAGTGCAGGTTCCATGTGAGGCTTTAAATAAAGGAGGGTATATATTCAGATACCCAAAAATTTCAGAGTTTGACCTGCCAAAGGCATGAAGTAGTAGTGACTTTTACTGTAGCAGAATCACTGAGTAATACCACCCAGGGGAAAACTCCAGGCAAGTTCTCATCTGCTTGCCATTATAAATTATGTCGACCCTTCAGTTGGACTTATGTAATTTTCCCTGTGGAGACACACTGAAGTTGTACAACTTTTCAGCAAGTCATTCTGGGGAAAAGCCCGATAGAAACCTGCCTGTGTTTTGGCAGAATTTAAGGGCCAATATCCAAGGAAATAATCCAGAAAGCCAGCTTTCCAAAGGATATTTAGCCTTGGGGACATCTAAAAAAATTTTAACTGTTCCCAAAGTGTTTCATCCACACCTGTGCTGAAGTGCAGGGCAGTTTGGAAGGTTTCTCACACAGCTCCACCTAAGCTCCCCAGGCTCCCGAGCCCAGGCAGCAGTGCCTGCAGGCCAGTGAGCTCCCCAAAGAGACACTCGATCCCTGATTAATTGTGCAGCAAAGGAGGCTGTAATTTGCAAACATCCAAACCCCAGCCCACTGCTGGTACAATGAGATCAAGAGGGAAATACAGAGGGCTAATGCATCCTCTGCACCTGTTTGTTTGACCACTTTCTGAGAACTTCTCTCACTTTCTCTAAGGTAACTGATGTATCACATGAACCACTGGGCATAGGGGATACATCCATCATTGCACATATGCATAAAGGAAAACTAAATTATATGAAAAATGTTATTATGCAGGAGGACCTACATTTGTCTTTTGATTTATACTGAGTCAAGCCTGTTTAAGACAGAGGCTTAGTTTGAAAAAGGTTGTGTTAGCCCTGAGATTCCATTCGAAAAAGAAAACCATGAGCTGAATTTTCAGTGAGTCTACCTTTACTCATCAGCTCCTTCATTTTGCAACTTTAAAAAGGGGTTATTTGGTTTTTTGTAGTAATAAATTACTTCTGTTGCACTGTTTGTCTATAGATGTTAAAACTAATAAAAAAATATGTCTTACTATCAGTCAATTTTTTGCACACTCCTGGTACCCTTACTGCTGTGGGGCTTGAACCCAACCTTTAATGCTGCTATAGGCCAGGTGCTGCTATAACTTATTTAATGCATACTGTGTATTTCATAAACACACAGACATGTTTATTTCCATCATACCTATTACTATTAACATTGACCCTAATTTTGCAGCAGTGACTGGGGATCAGTTGGACTTACCCAAACAAAGTAGTTTCACTCTATTCAGCAGGTTGCCCTCTGTAGTGATTGGCAATCAATAAGGGTATTTCAAAAAGAAAACCAACCCCTCAACTCCGAGATTTTTCCTTTTTTCTTCTCTCGAATATTTTGGGATTAACTGCATTACAGTTATTTTCAAAGTGTATGTGTATTTGTCTTTATGTTTCATGATAAATGTCTTTATAACTGAATTGACATTTATTTTGACAATAAGCTAATTTCTTATGAGCCTATCTTTGGCACGTGCTCTGTGCTACTTTCACATTAACAATTAACAAGGCACATTTAACTGAACCCCTACTGCTGCAATGTGATCTGTCACTAGAAACTTTGCAGGAGTCTTTACTCACAATTAGCTAAAGTGAAGTCAAAATGGACTTATTGAGTAGGATATGTTAGAAGAGAAATCAATCAGGAATTGCAAATTATTTCGTGTGAATTTTGTGTGGTGAGGTACAATTCAGGTAGAAACCAATATTTGTTAGTTTTGGAAAACATTTTTTTCCTATTTCATTTGTTAGCTCCTGATTCAATTAAGAAAAACCTGAGATAACATAGTGAACACTTTTGATTCACCTGATTTCAGTTATTTGTTTTGTACCAAAACATTAAATACAGTACTCTCCAATAAAATATTGCATAGAAGAAAACCTCTCTGAACAGCCTATAAAAATTTTGTTTCCATTTCTAAAATCAGTACAATGATCTACTGAACAGATTAAGATTAGGTTTTACAAAGGCATAGTAGAGGCAGAAAAATTGGAAATCTCACTTCTAGGCAGATGCAGACATGAGCATAAAATGTCTGCAAAGCACCAACATTCAAATACAGATGTGAATTAAAACGTCTGTAAGGTTTCTGCATCTATAGGACACATTCTCCACAGCGGCTGCACACAGCAACTTCCTGGGCAAAGTCTTTCACCTATTTACATGGTCTGTTCTATCAGCCAAGCTTTTTCCCAAAACATGAGGTTAAATCAAAAGTGTTAATGGCATCTTTCAGTGCTACTAGCTGTAAACCTCTTTTATAATAACATTTAAAGCATTAAACAAAAAAATCTGTCCTTACTTACAAGGCAAAGCAGAAAAGGAAGGTCATTCATTACACCCCATTCACTATTTTCTGTTTCATTCTGTAAATATTATAGTGCTACTGAGAAAAAATATAATGTCTGCGGTTCTCAGATCTTCCTTCAGAGTTTCAATCACTTGCTTCCCAAGAAGGGGTTTAACAAATACCACACTGTTCTGTCAATATTTGTATGCAGCACCACATAGGGCAAGCTGCCAAACTTGCATGGTTTAAAGAGCCAAGGGTGGAAAACTGACACCCTAACAAACACACTCCCGGCTTTGTCTCTTTTAAGGTGGTGGTAAAAGTGTCATCTTTGCCTCTGACTGCAGTTTTGGAAGGCTGCTTTGTTTGCTCGCTCTACTTTTGCAGAAATGCAGTATTTAATAATCGCTGTTCACTAAACTTCAGGGATTTGTTTCGTGCTCAAACATTTCTTATGCAATTATAAGCCTTTTGCTCTCCACCAGCTGCACTTTAAATGTATTTTAATTGGATGGAATTTAGAAGGAATCCATTTGGCAGTCATTTACATTTGAAGCACGCCCCTAGCAGCCGAAAGAGACCCCAGAAGCAGCTCGATTACTTCATCAAAAGAAACTGCTTGAATACCCTCAACTCCTACATAACTACAGTGAACTCTATTCTATAGGTGTGGTGATGTAATTAACAAATCTCTGATATGTTTTTGCTTATACTGGGACTAGAATGGATTATCAGCTGATGTATTTAGGGAGTGGTCTCAGGTTTACAGCACTCAGCACTAGTTCTCAAACATCCTTGTGTTTCCAGAGGGGCCTTTCTTGTGCTGTTTCTCTATCTGATGTAGCAGCACTGTGGCCCTAACACTGGTATTATTGTTTCTATACTCGCAGCACAGCAAGAATGTCACCAGCTGGAATTTTGTGTATAATATTATTTTAAAAGCTTCTAATGTGCTAGTTATTCATGGATCAAAGTATAAACTAAGTTTAGGACATTACATTAGGAATGGCTCAGTTTTCCATTTCTCTTTATTTTTGGGCTCCTAATGTGTATTGCAAGCCAACTTTGCAGACCTTGATTTAATGCAGTACATTCACCCCGGCCTGCAGTTTGTAATGCAGAGGTTTAAGAGTTGACAGCAGTAGGGAGAGCTACCAACAGCTGCTCAGAAAAAAAGAATGAGAAGACATTAAGGGGAGAACCACAAGAATTCCCACTGTAAAATGCAGCGTTTAGGATGAATGTAGCTACATTAACAGGTCAGATTTAAAAACAGGGAGACATTCCAAGTGGTGCTGATTGAACCCGTGGTATCTGAAAAACCCAGAGCTCTGCAATCCATGAAAGCTCCTGTGAAATTGTAACTGCTTGAGAGTTCACTTATCATCAGCGTGCCATGGAGGATGAAGGAGTGAAAGAAAAGGGATTATTCTCTAGCTGAAGTACAATGAGAACTGTTTTCTGCATTTAAAAGGTGAATAGTTCTTAAAGTGAAGTTATGACAATACTTGCCGCCTACAAAGAAAAGCAGTATTTCAAGTGCATTGTATGAAAAAGAGAAGGATTAATGCCACAGAGAGAGACCATAATACCGTAGAAGAGCTGCATATTTTAATAATTTGACTCCATCCAACTCTGGAAATTTCCATAGTTAACTGGCTTTTATTCCTAAGTGGAAGCCCTCAGTGTACTGAGTACTTAGGGGAACTTACTGGACAAAATACTTTTTAAAGTCCTGAAAACATGCCAAAATTGCCAAAGTAGATGATAAAACATGAGAAGCCAAATAATTTGTTATATTTCAACCATCATGAAGTGGTTCTTCACTGAGAGAGGGCCAAACAGCTCTCCAGACTCTGTTTGCATTATTACAGTAACCCATGCTCACTTACTGCAGTTCAGATACATCCATGACATACAGAACATTTCTTGCTTTCCTCCTTTTGAAGGCACAATGCCTATGAACAACCTGTGACAGGACCCAGCTCCTCCATGCCTTCCTCAGTTTATAATTGTCCCATGTAGAGACAATTGTGGCCACAACCCAGATCAGAGTAGACTCAGGTTAACAGCTGAAAAGCACAAGGAAGCATCTTAGATCTCTGAAAGCCAAAGGAAACAGAAATGGGGCTTAAATCCAGAATTCTTTCACCCTCATCCAAGCAGAAAAAGAAGATTAGAGAGCTGGATACCTTTGTCTCATCTGTAGCCTACCAAAACAGATGACAAAACTCCAACTGAGTTCAAAAGGTGACACGGACAGAAGAAGAAAAGAAGAGTTGCAGAAACAACCATGACCTCAACTCTAAATGAAAAGAAAATCCTATATCATTACAAGCAAACAAAATACATCATATATGAATCCTTACTCATTCATCATTGAAAACTTCACAGCTCTGACTGCATGACTTTATATGTTTGTTTAAAAAAACATAGAATCTTCTTCATAGAAGGATTAGGGTGTGAACATGTGGGGTAGTATCAATAAGAAGGGTGTGATGGAGGAAGAGGAGTTCTAGAGGAAGGCAAATGACAACGGACATAACAGCCAGCTCCTGTCCTCCTGCCTCTGCTGAGGGGCAGGCAGCAAACTTGGGAAGAGAAAGGTCAGCACACTATTCATGCTGCCACTCTGGGAATCCCCTGCGTTGTCAGGGACTGCGTGGTGACAGCCATGAAGCCCTGATGTGTCCTTGACTCTTACAGGACACTGGAGACAATTGGCCATTATTTAGCTTCAATATCTATTTTCACTATTATTTAAATGTGAGCCATTGGCAAATGTTTCCAAAGAAACAGTACTGGTGTGATTTTCTAAAGAGGGGGACTGATTTATTTTCAAGCCTTATCTGAGATTCGAGTCACAGCAACAATAAGCCTCAGACAAGCTGTACACTAAACTAATTTTCTGGTAACGGTTCTGCAAGAAAACCCTTGGATTGACAAAACTTAAGCATAAGAAACATTTATTATTAAGACAGTTAGTAGCCCTAAGCACAGAGAAAAGGAAAAGCATTTCTTTGAAATTCCAGAAACTATTCGAAATAGAAGACAGAAAGAGAAACATGGTACTATCAAAGGAAAGATAATCAATCCTTCAAATGCAGAAGTATCAAGCAGTAAAGAATACTTTCACCATGCCTAATGGCAATTCTTTGCTGCCTTCCTTCCCTAAATGCTCTTGCATTCAGCTGGACAAGAGGGGAGAAAAACCACATTACAGTCATGCACACAAGCAAAAATGAACTGTGGCAAAGAGACACCCCACAGTGAATGAATAGCTGGTGTGCTCTTATGCAAATTCTATGCATCAGTGAACCAGATTCCAGTCTAACAGAACAACCTCCAGGAGATATATAAGGCTAATAATGTAACTGATACCTGGTTGAAAATGAAGGAGGAGAGGGGGATGAGAACACAAGCATGTAGGATTATTAAAACAGCAGCCCAGCAGAGTCCTAGTGAAACATATGAGAAATGACAAAAATGATGTCTCTGAAGAGGACTCCAGGAATAATATGTCACCTATCCTGTATGCCAGAAACCAGGAAGTGGAAGTATTAAAATGAAGCTTATTGTAACCTTTTGAAAACTAGGTGAGAACACTGGCCACTCAATTATTTTTCTTTAATCCAGAAGCTGCCCATGTGAAACACTCTGAAGGCAAGTAATTGGATGATGAGGCTCACCCTGGTCCTAACTGAAATAGGCAGGCAGAAGGAAAGCAGAGAATAAATTGCAGCCTCTGCACTCACAAAGTGGGATTATCTCTCTACATTTTACATAATTTTCTGCCTCTCCATCTGCTTTCTGTACATTTCAAGATTTCCAAATCTGCAGACAAACGGAGGATAACAGCAGAGTTAAGCTCCACTGACCTGTAATACTTTCCTAAGTATCACCCAAAAGGTGTCACAGCACATGCATCACTCCCTCTATGCTGTAGTGTATGGGAAGGGATGTATATTTATTAACATACATTTCTTTCTCTGACATTCTGAAATGAAATCTGGTTCTGCATCCCTTCCTCTCTTCCTTCAGGGAATTACATCCAATTCAGCCCTACATACACATAGGGTGTATCTTCATGAAGACTGTATAAAATCTCTGAAACTCACAGCATGGCTGCCAGGTCCCTAGCAAGATTATACTCCATTGCACCACTCCTGCTGCATTGCACTGCTTATCCAAGCTGACATATCCCCAGTGGAAACCATGACCTGTTATGGATGTCTCTTATGCTTCTGAATAGCAAAATTGAGGCCTGGTAAACAAAAGAATTTATACAAAAGCTATCTTGTTCTTTTTGGATGGCAGTGACCTGATTATAAGACCTTGATGCTGTGCGGGAGTAGAATGGGTGAGGAAGGCATTCACTTTCCTGTACATTAACACCTCACCTTCTTGAGAGCAACTGCAAGGGGTTTGGAGATGTTAGAAACCAACCCCGTCCCCTGCAGTAACAGCACTGAGAAAGGATTCCATGGCATCGGTCTGCTGGGAGTTCAGATGTCATCTGCCTGTGACTCCTTTGAAGGAGCAAAATCTCTGATATTAGAACTGGAACACAGGGCATGTTAGGGAATACCAGGAGCTGAGAGGACAGACACCCTTTGATAGATCAGGTCCCTAAAGATAAGCTGCATGTATTGTTGGTCTGTTATCTGCTACACACACTCCTGCGATAAGGCATTTCCAGCACTATTACATTCTTCTAAGTAGGCCTCAGTGCTAAATATGGAAAAAAATTTCAAAAAATAACAATTAGTTTGTGTCCAAGGTTAAATCCATACTATCAGCAAAAGTGGCTGAGTATAAAGTCATATTATTCAGCCTGAAGATAAATTTGGAAGCTTATCATGGTATTCACATCCCTGTGCTTCTTACCACAGTTTCTCAAATTTTCCCCTCAAAATGCTGACTTTCTTGTTGCCTCATTTCACTTGAAAAGGGAAAAGTAATTTTTAAAAAGAGTTTGGATTCCGAATTGACAGAATCATATGCTTTACAAATCACTGCAGTCAGTGAAGGCAGTGATCTGTTCATGAAGAGGAGAATAAGACCAAACCTGGTTGATACAAAAAACTCCAGACCATTCCTTTGCGCAGGCATGGCCTCAGAGTTCAAGTTTTCAAGGCAGAAGACACCAAAGGCTGTGGGATAATGCAACCGACTACAAACAGGTCTGGACAACATAACTGACTGGAGGGCAAAAGTAAACAGGGGTGGGGCAAAAACAATCCAAATTATGCATCCTGCGTGGATGCACATTCACCTTCAGGGCAGTCAGTCTGCTGCCCTGGAGATGTGTCATCTTCAAGTGAACAATATTTACTTTGATGCATAAAGACAAATGTCATTTTCAGTTGCTGCAAGCTGGTTTACCTTTTAACCAAGCAGATTTACATGTCAAGCTGTGACAACTTGAAAAGTAATATAAAAGAACTATAGGAAAACTATATATTTTAAAAAGGTAACGATGTGTCATTCTCCTCTTGTGGAAAACATATAGCACCCTGTTGTAAATATTTAAAATATTTAAAACACCTACTGCTATTCTAGGACTTTTCACTGAAGATTAAATTACTTACAAAAGTTGGGAAAGACACAGGGAAGTCCATGACTGTTCATTCTTATTACTTTTATCAGCTTAAGTTGTTAATAAGTTAACAGTAAGTTTGAGGAAGACTAATGGGTACTTAGCACAGGATATCAAGGACCTCTACAAAACTGAATGTTTTGTTTATGCACATTTCTAATAATCTCTTCCTCATAAGCACTCCCAGCTTGTAACAAAGTAATACATGAAAGTTCATTTCAAAGACATTATTTTCTATAAATATCAGAAGTTATGACATACTCATTAGCTTAATTAAGATAAGACAACCTGAAAAGAGCAGGTGGTTTTTAATTAAACTATGTCTTAGAACAGCATAGAATGGTAATGTACAGTGTTACCAGTGACACTGGTAAAATACTAATTTTTGTGAAATAAAGTTCTGATCCAGGACACCAGCCATACCAGCAGATCATCAATGCTGAACCACCAGTTCTGGGGAATTCCTATATGAATTCTAATATTCTAATAAAATATTCTAATATTTTCCTCTGATGGAAGAAAGTTCCAGATAATACTTTAATCACTCAGGTTTCCACCACTACTTAGCAATTATTATAACAAAGCATATATTAATAAACTTGTTTCAAATATTCATTTAATAACAGCAACTGGAACTTTATAAAGTATTAGAGGATTCAGCATCTAAAGATCCCCAGAAGGCAGGGATATAGTAAATGACATGTTCTCATAATGCATTTAGGTACTGTATAGATGGGACATAATTAAAGTAAGACTTAATTAAAGCTTTTCTTCTCCAAAGACAGACAGGTAAAACATAACTTACTGTATTCCCAAGCACAAAAGAGTCTAAAATTGTCTTCATTATTACACAACTGTAGATTCTCAGTACAGCAAATGAGAAATACAGTGACAGTTGGGAATTAGTGTTGTTTCTACCTCTTCCCATTTCAATCTGAACTAATTTCTAATCCCTTGAAACAAAGCAGTCAGGGTCTGTTCTGCTTAGTATAGAAAACTTTCTTTGTAGTGTATTGCTAAAAGATTGTATAGGTGATTCTGCTCGTGCTAAACTGGACTGCTTTCAGTGGTGCACCACAAAAATCCACCTGGGTGGAACCAGCCACTTCAAAGTGTGTCCCTGGGCAAGTTACATAACTTTCTTGGTTAACAACTGGTTTTCTTTGTGTCAGTACCCACCACTTACTATCTGTAGGTATAGAAAGCAGTGCATCCAAGAAGCCACCACATTAATGAGGCCTGTATAAACTCGGTGGTTGTTGCTTTATGTCTGGTGTGAGATCTCTGAGATGATGGCTGGCCTCAGTGCCCTGTGTGATGCATGGGGAAAGACTGAAAAGAAAAAAGAAAAAGAAAACAAACAAACCAGAAGCACGTGCTGAAGTCAGGACTCTACATGAATCCACACACTGAGCTTCAGTCCCTCTTCAACCTGAAGCACTGATTCAGGGTTCTCTAGAACTCTTTCTGCCTACTTCTAATTTGTGCCTCCATCTCTTAATGATGTTTGGCAACAAAAGTACTCCAAAGCCTCACACAGAAAGCCCCCAGAGGAAGTCACCTCCTCTTCTGTGTATTCCCAAGAGCAGCTAAAGGTAAAGTGTGCTAGGGAAAGGTGCCACCCATCAGTATTTTCTATACTAGCACTGAGCCAGCAGCAAACACCCACCCCAGCAACAGTAGTTCTCCCATAGAAGCCCCCACAGCCAGCTGGGGTGAACTGGACATCTCTGCTGTCCACCCCTTCCACTGCAGGTGGGCAAGGGAAGGGCAGCAAAACTGTCCATGGGCCAATGGTTTTGTCGAGGGAATATAACCAAGAAGGCTGGCCTGCATTAATATTGAGAGCTGATTATTTTCCATCTGCTTTAGGGCTGATATAAAATTACTCCCTTGGGTAGGGCCCTTAGAAGGGCCTAAAACAAGGCAAAAAACTCCTTTTGAAAGCTAGACGGCCTGTGTTAAAACATGAACTCAAAAGTGGAGTAACAGGAGGCCCCAGGCTTGGCTGACAAGCTCTGAATGGCTGGACCTGGTGTCCAGCACCAGTGCCAGTGACTGGATCTCCATGCAGAGGATTTGTGCCCTCAGCAGTCACCATGCAGTGGTTGGTTTGGGTTCCAGGATGATGCAGAAGGAAAAACTCAGCTTATAAAGGCAGAGCTGGGACAGGAATCACAGCCATGAGGTGAAATGGGAGAGCAGATATCTGCCAGTCAGGACAGAATTACTGTCATTGCCTCTTCTTTCAGCTCCTTGCTCTGCAGAATGGATACCTTTCTCCTCAAATGACTGTGGTAGAAAGACACAAGGAACTTAGCTGTGAAGGCCTCCTCTGGAAGCACTTACAGAAGCTGAACATTGTATTATTACTTGAGAAACATCATTCTTTTAAAATCTATTTTAGACACACTGTTGTACTAAATTTTCCAGAGCATAGGTGACTTCTAGCAGAATTTTCTTTGTTTATAGGGACATGGGAAAGAGAGTGGGACAAAGAGTTGCAGTATGAGTAGTAAACAGATCAAAATTTTCTTAGGTCACAAAATTAAAGCAGGTCACAGAGCTCTATAAGATCTTACAATTGATTCACTTTTCCTCCAAAAGCCACTGAAGGTCTCTGAGCACAGCAGAGAATGATATGGCCAGTTCTCCTGCACTAAATAATTGTGGTTGAATTCTGAACAAACAGACCTCTGTAGGATAGTGCTATTTACAGTTACTCATATTAGTGAACATGAGCATATATAAACACTCCAACCAGAACAAGAGCATTTTCGTCAATGAACCAGCAAACAACAGGAAGAAAAAGGCAAAATCACTACCGAAAAAGGATGAGAATAAAACAGCTAGTCTGGGAAGCAGCAGTAAGTTTGGCATTTCAATTTATCTGACATGAAATTCAGGTTTAAGGTATATTTTCCTTCTTCACATTATTCCTCATTTTCTGAGGCCCTTAGGTGTTACAGCGTGGGCAGCTGAATTTGCTCTTCTGTTTCTATTTCCAGGATAACAATAAGCATTGACCAGATCAAATCTGATTTGTGCCAGCACAGCTTTTGGCCCGTGCCTCCTTGACCACACAGCCCACAGATGGGTTTTATCTATGTTCAAAATAATATAATGGATTACTTAAAGCATCTCCTAATGACAAAGCACTTTTAAGCATATTCATGGTGCAGGACTGAGAAAGGACAGCTGGACGTCTGCAGGAACAAATGTGGTGTTTGTTTATAGCCAGAGTCTGCAGAGCCCCAGCAGTGATGCTCTGAGTCAATGCATCCTCCAGCTACCCAGGTCAGCACCATGTGTGTTGAGGTCACATTAACCCTTCTGCACTTGCAGCAGAGTGTTCCTGTAAATGATTGCTTATTCCAGCTTTCCACTCCAGAAACCCTGTATGAGGGTCTTGTGTTGATAATACACTGACAGTGAATCAGACCCTGAGAATCTGACAGTAGACCAGCAATTAACTTTCAAACATACTGCCTGGCTGTAGAATTATTGAATCTAAATAAACTGCATGTCTAAGGCAATTTTCTTCCTTGCATGACAAACCTAGGTTGCTTTCAATCAGATCCCTAAATAGACCTCTCCCTTTGCATTTAGCCAAATATTTTGCTGTAAAACTTTAACAAGAGGAATGATGATTCACCTGAATTATAGCTATATATCTGCAGTAACTGTTTGCAAAGATGCTTGGATGCTCAACACACCCATGGGACGGCTTGCAAAATAATCCACAGGAATGTACATTAGGAAAACACAGCCATAAACACAGCAAGATGAAGGTTTGTCTGGAAACCAGTCAGTTAAAACAAAGATTTTTGCTCCGAGCAATTAGAATCACAATTAAAAGGTGCTCTCTACAGTTCACATAAAGAAAAGTTTAGCTCTTAGTAAAGTGCATTCTTTAAAAGTGCATTCTTAAAAACTGCAAGCACAAGGGGCAGATAAAGAGCCTGAGCCCAGGTCGGCCTTGTATCACACATGAAGATTGATTGAGGCAGAGCAATTGCAATAACAAGCATTTCAATCATGCCCTAGGCCTCGCTAGAAAAGGGCTTTTAAAAGGCAACAATAGAGACACTGCTGCTGATACAGGAAAACTCCAGTGTGTATCATCTGGATCTCCCAGATGCTAGGCTGTGCACTCATGATGGATTGACTTGTCTATACCACGGGAGCACGTGGGGAGCATTTCATTGTTCTCTTCTTCTGCCACTATTCTTTGGACTCAGCCCCCACAGGAATTGGACATGGGGCTTCTCAGGACCTCAATGGCATCACATGGCTTCTTCCCTGAGCTATCATCACCTTGTTCTGGTTATCACTTTTCTTCCAAAGAAAAATTGTACAGGTTCTGCTTTTCATGACTCAGAAGGCAGCTGAAAATGAGGATGATAAGCCCTAACAACCCTAGCAGATAAAATGTATTTAATATGCTATTTTTATTCTACTGTCATGTTGCAATTAAAAGGAAAGATTTGCCACCTCCTTCTTCCCAATTAAAAAATCTCCAGATGGAAGTTGACTGGGCATGCTGTAGGGGAATAAGGAGTCACATTCATCCAAGAAGATAGCAATACATTTTGTCTACAGCATCAAAGCAGGAGTCTGCAGGTGCAGAATGGGAATTTACAGAGATTCAGCAACGCTTTTATATAGAAGAGGCACACATTGTTTGGAAAATAAAATTGGAGGATGAATTCATTTGGTCAATGATCAGAGACCTCAGCACCACAAATCACTGTACAATTGATGTCACAGCTTTGCAGCACATTGAGGATTTCCAGGTTGTCTGAGCTGCTTCCATTCTGTGTTGTGGGAGGGATTCTATCTGTTATAATTCCTATTTATTCTGTCTGTACAAGAAAAAAACAGTGCATATTTGTAGTACTTGTGTCATTTCACAGAAAAAATACAGAAAAGCTGACCAAGCCATAGAATAGTAAAGTTGATTTGGGAGAGGAGAGAGGAGAAAAAGCAATTTTTTATCCAAAAGGATCTTGGAGAACTGGAAGACTGCTGTAGCAAAAAACAGAGACCTGAGTGGAAACTAGAGCTTTGATAGATGAACAAGAGAAACAATGGGGTGCTCAGAGTTGCATGAAGAAGGGTTCTGCTCCTTCTGCTCCATCACCTATATTCACATCTAGTGCAAAAAGAAGAGTCTCAGGGTTGCTGCTGATTTAAAAATAGATCTGCTAACCTGTGGGTTAATAGTTACAAGCAAAGAGTGTACAATTTGTTAAGTTTCAGGCCAGGCTTAGTCATATTTCCACAGCACAGCAAATCCACCTACCCCTCTGGCAAGAAAATGAGAGATCACAGAATCAAGAACAAACATGTACTGCTGGAGGATGCACATTACATTTTTAAGCTCAGATGCTTAAAAGTTTTCACTATAAAGCAGGTAATGATGGGCCAAAACCCCAAAGGTTGTTATCCTCCTTTCCCAGCTGTCAGCTTCAGCTGCAGATAAAACAGGATCCTGATTTGAGCTTCGTATATAAACCCAGCAAAATGTGCAAAGTTGAGATCATTCCCACAAACGCTGGTAAATTCCTCACACACAAGACCATGATGCTTTTCAGTGTATCTTTTCTCTTTTTTTGTTTTACAAACATCAAAAGTACCAAATTTTTATATCTGTGCCTGGGAAATGCAGTTGCTTCCCTAAATCTGTGAACTTGGCCCAAAAGTCAAAGGCCATAAAGTAATTGTGGCCAACTGAGAAAAGAGCAAGAGTTGCAGTGCATGTCTGATGGAAGGAAAGCACTCACAGGGGTGTCACCAGGGTTATTCCCATTAAGTGGATTGGTGTCTTTTCCTTCTGTTGACTTCATTACCCACTTGATTTCATGCAGCATGTTATAACACAGTTCTGTAACAAAATGCTTGTATTCATATTGACAGAGCTTGTGAAATCTGTGGAAATGATTATTTTTACTAAAAAGTGGAAGAAAACAAAATTCCCAACTTCCTCAAATTATGAAATTTGCACTAAAACCAAGATGATAAATTTATGTGTCTCAACATAAGTTTTGATAGCTGATTTACAGATTAGTTGTGAGGGAGCACAGACATCAAAATCACTTCCCAGAAATTAGAACATGAGTTTTGGACAATGAAAAGTGCATCAGTCATCCATTCCTCTGAAATAAGTGTCATTCATCTTAATATGCATTCCTCTCCTCTTGCTTCATTTCAGTTGGAAAAGAATCTGGTAAAACTTGGTATATTTTTTATTATAAACTAAGAAGTGAAAGAATTATTTGCTCTGAGTATTACTTAAGAGTGAATATGTAGTCATTTTTTAAAAAATGTGGGTTAGGATGAAGACTATTTTTCTTTTACTTTGCACATACCAGATCTACAAAGGAAGTATAACACACTTTTAGAATTCCAGGATGTACTTTTTTAAATCTTCAACTACATTAATGTTAGTGTTCTTCATACTTGGAAAAAAAATCAAAAAATACAGGCTATTAAGTGATTTAAATCACAGCAGAGCCTTTACAACTGACTCAACAACCAGCTGTGAAAAGAGCCAGATTCTAGATGAAATGGACTGTAACATATTTACAAAAGAAAGTAAAGAACATAACCTTCGACTTTCCCTTAGGCCTCATAAAAGAGGTTCAGATGTGATTTAAGAGACCTGGGGAAGGAAGGTACAGAGCATAACAGACTTATTTGATGAAAAATGAAATTAAAAAACACAGGAAAACCCACCAAAATTTAGTTGCTTAAAATATTATGAGCTCAATTATTTGCAATTAATTCTATATCTTTCATCCTGTCTTCGTCCAGGAGATAATTACAAACAGTTTAAAAATCTATAACTAAATTGATGTGATTCCATGTAAAGTATTCTTAAAGAAAAAAAAACCTAAAAATCAGAAGTACTCTGTGCAGCTAGTTTAGAGCAACAGCAACTAAACAGGAGTCCTGCTCTATTCCTCTGGCAGTGAAGTTCAGACCTGCACTAAAACTCTAATTGTCCCTGCAAGAAAGTTTCTCAGTAGAGTGTAAAAAACTGAGAGGAAACTAGAGGGAAATTCAGAATTTACTTAAAGATAATTTAACTACTTCATTTCTCCACAAAATTGGACCAGACCCATGTTACCTACATCATCTTCCTTCCTCCCTCCAGTTTATCAGACACCAGCACAAGCTTTCTGAAAAACCTGATGTCCCATAAGATATTTTCATATTTGGTGAAGAGTGAAAAAGAAGAAGCAAAAAGAAAAAAAAATAAGTCAGTCAGGTGCTCTATGAATCATGGTGTGGTTTTAAGCCTGAATTCCTTAATAATAATGTTTTTGCTGACACATAATGTTTTTATTTGCCTTCAGAACTGTCTGTGTTAATAATGAGTAATTCCACTTGGAAAATATTTACATTAAAGTATTTATTCTTATGTCACAGGCATAGATAGTGTCTTCTTTAAAGGGAAAGAGCAGCCAGGAAATGACTAATCCTGAAGCCAATTTTAATGTGCTGCCTTGGGATATCCTACCAGAAATCTAATATGCACACAAGGGCTATGACTCCAACCTCAGCCACCACCACCTGGGAGACACAAGGGTGGAGTAGCCCTCAGGATTTGGACATCCCACTGCATTCAGTCAGTCAGACACAAACCTTTCAGGAGTTCCCAGCACACTGATGGTTTTCAAAGCCAGTCCAGTGTAGCCTGCAAACACAATTTAGAGTCATGTATAACATTTACAGGATGAACTGATACCTCAGGCAGAGAACTATTTGCTATATTTCACTAATACCACACCATTTTCCTCTTCCAATCCCAAATTCACTCTACACAGGCATTCTCATTTGGAGACAGAGGGAATACAATGCACTGTAATGTGGGTGAAGGGATTAATGATCTCTTCTGGAAAGTCTGTGGATAAGAAATAGAATAATTAAGGGCTATGCTGATTGATTTTAGGTATGAGGCAATAGGGACCACAATGACTCTGAACTCAGAACTGTGGAGAAAACAAAGCTCAGGAAAAAGCTGAACCGGGTATTAGCAGTTAAATTAACAGTTGGGAATCCAAAATCAAGCTTTCAGACTAATTTTTACACCCCATAGTAAAAAAAATCTGAAAAAGCAAGACAGTGAAAACAAAACAGAACCCTTACAGAATGAAATTCCTATTAATTATTGACTATAATAATATCTAATCACATTTTTTAATCACACCAGTTTGCATTTCACTAGAGAATTCATAAATTACATGGTAAGGTAAGATTAGAAAGATCTTTACTGATGCCTTTATCTGCCAGAGTATCCAAGACGCCTTTGCATCAATTGTAGGTAAGAAATATAACAGCTTCTCTTTGTGTTAAGTTTAACAGTTAAAGTTTAAATGGTCTACAGTGGTTTTGAAGTTGTCAGCTGCAATTGGACATATCCTTCTGAAAACAAAGTCATTGCCTCTGTAAAAATCTTGCCCAGAAAACTTTTTCCACGCAGTGTTTGCTGAGAAAGGGCTGCCCAGTTCAGGCAGAAACAAGCCCTTCTGAGAAGATGGGAAATCGTAGTTAAAGAGCATAACGAGAGGACTCGAAGGGAACTTCTCAATGATGAAAACAGAGAGCAAGGACAGTGCACTGTGCTGCTGAGCATCAACAGCAAAAGGTTTCCCAATGTTGTCAAAGTAGGCTGTAGGAAAACCCACCAGACTGAGGTGCTGAATGTGACTCTGCCTATAATACTGATTTAAAAGTGAGAACAGAGAAATAAGACTGAAAAGAGCAGAGTAAAATATTACCTACATCATGTGTTTTTCTTCATAGCCACATCCAAAGATAAACATCCCAATAATTCTGAAGATGTCTCCCTTAAATTCCTAACAGAAGATAAATATCTGCTGGGCCTGAAACAGAACCAAGCAGATAAATATTTCAGGTTGAAAATACCCAAAGGACTTTGCATATCTTTAATACCTCTTTGGACTCTCTGACTGTGGGAGACAGAAGTGAAATTCAGTGTGAAGCAAAGCCATGTATCGGAGACACAATTAAGATATGCCTTAGTATCTAAAAATTCTGGCTTCCAAACACAGAAGGTTCTCTGTTTGCTTTGCATGACTGAAGGAGAAAATCCAAACATGATACATCACTTTCCCTTTTGAACTTGCACTTTTAAACATTTCCAACAGCCTGTGCAGGAGGCAATCAAGGAACTAATGAGATTGC
This sequence comes from Sturnus vulgaris, assembly GCF_052056855.1. Lineage (NCBI taxonomy): Eukaryota > Metazoa > Chordata > Aves > Passeriformes > Sturnidae > Sturnus > Sturnus vulgaris. The sequence continues at coordinate 35,156,850 of NC_142249.1, forward strand.
CACATATGGCCTTTGGATGTTGGGGCCATTGTGTGCTGCTGTACATCAGTCCTTAATGACATCTGTCCCCTCGCAGGACATCCCACCCAGCAGCACCTATGAGCTGCAGAGCCAGTTGTCTGTGTTGTGGTGGGGACAAAAGGTTGACGTGGGCACAATTCAAGTGGCTCCGTGACAGATTGTGCAGCACAGCATGGGCTCCTGGCACTGCCCTCTGCTCCCCGTGTCCTCCTGAAGGGAGAGGTCACAGGCAGAGGGGTTTCCCATCAGTTATGATCAGTTCTAAATTATGGATGTATAAACAGTGCGAAAAACTCGGATTTTGTCAGTGTTGCTGCCCACAGGCCATCTGAGCATTTCCCAGTTGTTTTGCAGAGGAGGAGCAGGCTGCCTGCTGTGCATAACCTGTACCATGGCCTGTCTCACACCTTGGCTCTTGGCAACTTCTTTATTTGATCACTCACCCATGGTTACAAAGCACATCGTTACATTGTGCTACTTTTATAAATGTTTCCAGGCTTGCTTTTTAAAAGTGGCCATTGTTTTCCAAAAGCGAGCAGCCGCAGTGCTCCTAGGTGAACCAGAGCTAACAAAGGTAGAGCCCTGCTTCTCTAAATCTCTGACAGTTTGCTCAAGAGATGGATGAATTTGTAAAGCTGGAAAGCATTGTTTCTGAGAAAGGTGACATGAGACAGATGTTAGTCATATTCCCTAATTTTTTTCCCTGAGACACACAACTGTGAGACTGAATTTACCTTTGCCATGATATAATATGCAAACTCTTGTTTCTCTGTCTTGAGAAAAAAAGCTATTTATTTTTTCTAGGGAAAAATATACAAAGACATGCCTGAGTATAGCCACAGGCACCTTTAACGAAGATTTAAAAGACATTTCAATTGGAAACCCTGGCAAACCTTTCCTCCTCCCCAAATCAACTGCCAACAGCAAATGTTTCTGCTGGCAAACACTTTTCTGCTCTATAAAATTCTTCCCTATTAGAAACCTCCTTCCCCAAAGGCCTGGTAAAAAGGGTTTAGAAAGCTCCATGAATATTGTCAAGTGGAGGCTGCACTTTGCCTTAGGGCCAGAAGGGACCATTAGATCATCTCATCTAACACCTGCATTAAAAAAGGAAAAAACCAAGCCCACACCACAATAGAACAACACAAGAAAACCCCCAGAATTTCACCCACCCACTTCTGTATACAGTCAGCAAAATGTGCTTAGTTAGCAAATATCTTCCACAAAGTCATTCCTTTGCCCTTGATCATGATGAAATGGAGACTCCATTCAGCAGTTTCAGTAGTTTCCATATTTTTATCTCAATGGAAAAACTACATTCTATATCTCAAGAATTACTTCCCAGTAATGAGCTCCCCCTGTTCTGGTACCTGTGTTGATACCTCTCAAATGCCTCCCTGTGCATGCAGATTCTACACCTCATGGGGATGTACCTGGACATCAGGTGGATGTTACTGCACAATATTGAACATACAAGTAATTTAGGAGCCAAGATATGATAAAGTTTTCAGTTTGCCCATCAGTAATTGCACTGTGCTGAACATGTAAAGTGGACATATGTTCTATGGGTATTGACATATGTTCTGTGGGTATTGAGCCTAAGCCTGAATTTGGAGACAGGTTTTGATTGATGCTGAAGTACATTGATTTACCCTCATCTGTAAAGTCAGACTCCAGCTGTTAGAGCTTCTTTCTATGTTGCCCCTGCTTATGCAGAAACCTCGCTTTTTTCATTTCACAAAAGTAATTCTTAAACATAAAACTAGAGAGAAAACTTATTTCACTCTGTATTTGTTTAAAAGTCATAAAATGTTTTAAATTTCTAAAAAATTCATATCTTACTACATCCATATTAAAAATCATTGGCACTGGCATATAACTTCCAAAGAATATTTATGTTAATATCTTACATATTTAACATTATAGCGCATTACTGAACAGTTTGCTAGAACTTCCTGTTTATAATTCTTTACATGTTCCTTGCCTAGCCTTGTTTGCTGGAATTTTTCCCACTTGGGGAAAAAATCCAGATTGGAGTTTTGTTCTCTATTTATCAGCATATGATTATTTTGGCTCTGGGCCTGTATAGCTATGTTGGTTTCCGAAGTATAAAGAATAAAAGACGTTTCTGCCTTTTTGAGAGAAATTGTAATGGTAATACAAAATGACATCCATTGTCCTCATAAGAAAAAAAAGATAGAAAATAATGAGGAGATAAAAGGAGAAGCAGAAGTTTAACCAGGAATAAATCCAACAAAAATGGAGGAATGAGGGCTTTTGAAATGGTATTGTGCCATTGACTGCAGTCAGCCCAATTAAGGCTTGTGTTTGGGTGCACACGTGACATTGCACTGAATCACTGTCCAGCCAGGGTCACTGGGAAGAACCTTTTGTGGGACTGGCCCGCACAGGGTGAGATCTGACACCTAATATACAGCTTTAACATGCAAGCTGTTTTGTCTGCTGTGAATGGTTTAGCCTAGAGAAGAGCTAAAGGATGATAACACCTGAAAAAATCTTCCCAAATTACACTGTTCCCTGAGTGATAGTCCCCACACAAGTTTATGTTGTTTATCTACAATAGATGTAAGGATTTCAGAACAACCACTGCCAGAACTTTCGAATTTGCATCCTTGCCCATTCAAAAATTCAAAGTACTTTGCTCTTAATCATTTGGGGAAATTCATTCATCCTCAAACACCACCCATCTTAGGCACGTCTGGGAAATTGCTTTCTCCAACACTGACACACACCGACTTTCTTAAGGAGACAAATATAGATGAATTTTATACTACACAGCCTTCTTATCTCTGCATAGCATCATCATAAGCTTTCTCCTGTGTCAAAAACTATGCTAACCATTTGCAATAGGCAGATGTTTTTTACTCTCTGAGAAAAAAAAAATTTACTGTTTTACTATAATTTATGGAAGAAACTTCATCATTCTAGAAAAGCCTTCATCTTTCATAGCTAGAAAAAAAATAACATCGTGCTCTGCTTTCAGATGCCTCCACTGGGAGGCATCCCTCAAACACGAGATAACACTGGCAGGCATAAGAGGAACTCCAGTCTCCTCCAGGAATGAAAGAGGAATTGAAGCTCAGACATAAGGATTTATAAAGTTGCTTGAGGAAAGCAACTGCAATTAAAAGACATATGTTTAAAACAAATCTTGGAATTTGTGAAAATCTGCAGGGCTGAGGCACCTACCTACAGTGAAATAGATGCTCAAGTACTTTATTGATTTAGGACCACAGCTGGGAGGAAAGAGTTTCTCGTGAGAGTCAGCTCAGGTTCCCAAATGTCTGACAATGAGGAAATTAAAAAGCAGATATACATTTGCCACTATTCATGCTCTGTTCTAATCAACCTGCACTGACTTCAGGCTTACAGCAAATCTTGCTCAAAATCATGTGCTAGCTGGAGAAATAAGTCACTAGAATAAAATTAGGGAGTAATCATTAGGAATACAGCTGTGAAAACCCATAGGGCGATACTGCTTCCTTACAGTACCAAACTGGTCATTTCTGTAGTTCCTATGTTAGAGCTCTATATAGGCAGCTCAGGACTTTGCACACACTGTAATAGTTCCCCACAAACAGCTGCAAGATGAACCAGATCACATTAAGCCATTTACATGCACGGAAGTTGAAATCTCAATGGGTATCAAAGCATTTAATAAAATATAGCCCATGATAAATAGACAGAATAGATGGTGAACTGTGTTGTAGGTTCCTGGACACTGCAGAAAATCTCCCACAGCCTCTTCCAGGATGATAAAATGGCAGGTAGGTGGTTAGAGTAAATTCCCTCTAGTAAAGAATCAGCTACTTATCCAAATTAATGAAAAACTTAATGTTAATTTCAGCCCTGTTGCAAATATACAAACATGGATCATTAATATTAAATTATTTCCATTTGCAGAACAGCAATTTATTATCTGATACTATATAGAAGCAGAATAATCTCCTCTCCTTAGCTACATAACTTTTCCTCTGGCTGGAAGTTTGTGCATTACATGAGGTAATATCTCTTCTGAGATACAGATACACAGAGAAGATTTTGTTATTGTTGGGAACACAAGGAATGACCACTTTTAAAGATCCTGACATAGGTGGGTAAAGTGGTCTCTTCTGAAGATCAAGGAGTTACAAAAAGCCCTTATCCATGAAGAGCTGTATTCAGCTAAAGAATTAAGATTGCATTTTCTTCATTCTGTCTTAACTTGCTGATTTTCTTATATAGCCTTCTTAGAAATATTAAAGTGAAGTGATCAGAGCTCACTGAGCACAGATCAGCTGTGCATTAAAAATGAATTAAAGTTTTAATTTAATTAAAGGTTAATTAAAGACTGTGCATAAAGAACTCTCCAGACCAAGTGCCTGTCATCCTATCTGAGCATGGCTATTAAAGTCATTTCTACAGCTTTACTTTCAAATCTTTATACAACGTCACAATTCCTCTCCAAGTCATTTCAAAGTACCAATCCAATGTCTCATTTTCACTGCTTTTCTCCATCTCCAGATTTGTCAGACACAATTTATTCCTTATGAATCAGAACTAGTAGGTTTTATCAGCTGATATTTCTCCAGATGTTTTGCGATCTCACGTCTTATTAACTCTCCAGGATATTGCCTGCCAGTAAGATTAGGCACATAAACCTGTAATTGTTTGTCTCTTGCCCTTCCCAACGGCTCCCATGCTAACAGGTTCCACCAGCAAGGTCAGCCAGAGAAGGCACAGGGAGAGCTGCTCACATGTCACATGCAGGATATTTTTTCACTCATTCAGTGACCACAGTATTTTCAATTTTATATATGGAAAACATATATCTACTGCCACAAAGCTGCTAATCCAGTGGTGAAATGGGAATGAAATGGCTATAAAGAGAGGAGAAAGAAAGAAAGAAAGAGGGGAAGATGTTTCCCACATCTATCATTTGAAATTTCATCACAGAAAGAAAATCTCTGTGTCTTGCAAACACTCTTTTGAATCTCATGGATTTCAAGTTGCTACTAGTCTTCAGGTTATGCCCTGAAAGGAGCCAGAACAGTAGAAAGAGCAAGATGTGACAAGAGAGCTGGCAGGAATCCAGAAGATATCATTTGCACTGTGTTGATTTGAGACAGTTTTAATGGGGATAACCTACTTGGGGTTGAAGTCATAGGCATTCAAACTGTATTTATGCTAAGATTTAATGCACATTTCTGTAAGGGTGGTGTCATTTCTGTAAGGGTGCCATCTTTACAGTTGCTTTAGACCAGGTAACAGAGAAAATACAACAGTGTTAACTACACAGTAAGTGTCAACTCTTGTGTCCTTTGAGCTAAAAGACCTCAAGTATATTTAGAGACAGCATGAACATAGCAGAGTGTTCAGTATGAATTATCTCCTTATAAAAAACATTGCTGGCACTAAACAGCTGCATAAAATCTTCATCTTCTGCTGCTGCTATTCCAAATTCAAGCTTGCATCAATGTCATTAAATAGTTTTCTTTCAAAATCAAAGACTTTACATAGTTTTAGAGTACAAAACAACATGTCTGTGCTTGTGCAGGTGCTTCTTTCCTCTCCTCTCCTCTTCTAAATGATTGAAGACCAGACACAGGTATCTCCCTACAGACTGACTAAACATCCTTGCTATGGCCACAGAATTTCATCTGTTCATTCAGTATGTTATGAGGGAGGTTATTTAGTTCATCCTAAAGGATTTCATCAATATTTTTGAAAACTATGTTAAATGGAACTTTACACTGACCACCCGTGAGCTTCTGTACACAACAGCCCTCAGAAATTCCTGCATTTCTTCCTCTCATATTCTGAGAAGGGCTGACTGTTCCTTGATGACACTCCACCTACAACTGGTAGCCTTTACCCCTCACATCCTCTTTAGCTGGTTACTGCAGCAGCCAATCTCACCACCATCCTTCCTCACATTCACATTTTTCTTGTCATTAACCTCCTCACAAAAAAGAACTGCTGTTTAGATCCTCTTGGAAATTAGTTATCTGCAAATTTCAGGCTTACCACCAGGCTCATCCCCCTCAATAGTCTCGAAATTAAATTAGAAATCCCAGGACTTTCTTTGATTGCCTTTCCTTTCCATAGATGTTTCTGTCCACAAGGTTTATTAAGTGCTCTTTCACAATTCCATAAATCCTGTACCCTGTATGCTTGCTTGCCTATATGTCATGTATGTCATGTTTTCAAATTTGATTTCCTCTAATGCCATCATTTCAATCTTCCTTATCCTCACCAGAAAAATAGATGGAGATGCCCCCTCTTTATTTATATAAGCACAAAAAAGATCATATAAACTCTCACACACAAAAATTTGCTGGCTTGTACTACTTGCTGAACTTCTGGTGAGCACAGTTTGTTGTGCTTTCAAAGCTCTGTCCCTCAGACAGATCCTAAACAAACATAACCTGTGACCACAGGCAGGAAAGAGGCTGACAGCAAAAAAAGCCTCCTGTAATAAACCCTGGAAAAGGATTCCACAGACATCCAACTGCTACAGGTTGATAGCACAGCACAACATAAAACAACTGCTCCACAGAAAACCTTTGTGCAAAACCTCTTTTCTAATGCTCTGCTCCCTCTTTTTCACTGGTTAGAGGGACTGGAACATCCTTCTGCTCCTCCTGTTAAAATGTTTTCATGAAGGATCATGATCCAAGGTGAAATCTTGGCATCAGGGAAGCCAAGTGGCCATTAACATCAAAAGGAAACAAAATTTTGCCCAAAGGTTCCTTTGCCCAAAGGAACAAGCACAGTCATCTCGTCAAGTTTCTGCATGCAGAGCTGGATTAACTCTGTAGATTAAGGCACTCTATCATCTCCCGAGTATTTACAATTTATTTCATCTAATACCAAGTATGAATTTTGTAACTAGCTATTGCATATTAGGCTCCTTCATTTTTGTGATTTATGTTGCTCGTCTCTTGGCATTCATGTCTTAACATAAATCAAAACCTGTATAAAAAATCATTGCCAAAAAGAAATAAGATTTTTGCACAACTCACAGTGGTCAAGCAGTATCTGTAAAAGATGCTCTCTAATCAATTTAAGATGCATCATCTTTCTTATCTCAGAGCTTTAAAAATATATGTTATCTTGAAAACCTGTACAGAGCACTCCTCAAAAGCTGCATTTGAAATACTAAGTCAGTTTCTGATGCCAAAAATCACAAAAATACCACCTTTGTCTTAATTTTTTAGCAAAGAATTATTACTAATAGAATTCATTGTTCTCGAAGCACAAATGAAAGGTAACTTCTAGTGATAAGTACTTTCATCATCCCTTATGTGATTCACAGTATTTTTTCGGGTGCTATTGTTGTCTTTATGTGAATGTGATTACTTTTAGAATTACAGTTGTACATAAAGTCTATAAAGACAAAGCAGGTTGTATCTACCATAGAGGTAAATATGAAAAAATATCACTGCTGCTGCTCCCTAAAATTTTTCACTGAAGAGTTGTATATGATAAAGTGTAAATTCACCTTTATTAAGAGTTTTGATGTGTGGACACATTATTTTGTATGTTTCCAAAACAGGTAGTTACATTTTCTAATAATTTATAAGCTTTTCTGTGTGCTTTTTTTTTCTTTTAAAGTTTCTTTAAAAGTATTCTAAACCCTACTAAAATTACAAGCAAAATCCATTGAAAAAAACTTACAACATTTTAAGTTCTACTCTTATGATACTAGTGGGAATACAAAAAAGGCACATTTTTCATTCTCAAAAACTAGAATGCAGACATACATATACAAAACCAACAGTTTTCAGCAAAATCATCTTTCTTGCAAAAAAAATATATATTCCCACTAAAGAAACACAGCTTCAAATATTTTTTTCAGACCTGTCAACAGATACAGGAATGGAAACACACTGCATCCCTCCTCTAGGTACTTCAGTGTTATTAAGAATGTAATTCAAGAAGCATTAAAGCCCAAGGAAAATGAGAAAAAGAGGCCTCTCGTTTATCATAATCATTAATTAAAATGAAAATCATTGCATTTTTATAGATCTCTAGATGCTGGATGAAAGACACAGATTCCTTGACAAAATTTCCACCCAAATTGTTAAGAGCCCTTTTCCAGGGCCAGTGAATGGACGACAGCCTTTCTTCTTGCATAACACTTTTTCATTTTAGTAGACTCCTACTACATAAAATTATAGATATCTTGGAGGATTTTGTCTGGATAATTTTCAGCTCACAAACCTTTTCCTATCCTAGATTGAAATACTAGAGAGATCTATCCCTCCTTAGTGGTCTGCCTGGACCCAAATCCAAGGAGTGCAGCTCTTTCTCCAGGACAAAGCTGCTCCCCCAGAATTCCAAAGCTCCCGTGGATAATAACTCCAGCTCCTGGGAGAGCTGAGGGCACAAAGCCCAGACTTCTATGTGGAAAAGCCATCCCCAGTCCCTGAGCTCAGAGTTAATATTCCTTCCCCTACATGAACTGACCTCTGTCTCACTCAGGGGAGTTTCATAGCATGGTTTCCATCTAACCTAGACACCTTAAAAGCCCAGCTGGCCACTTCAGCCCAAATATCCTCCAAGTCCGTGTGTGGATCCCCACATATTTCTTTGCGTGGCTCACTTGCAGGGTTCAAGACTCAATAAGGATCTCTCTCCAACTGATTCCCAGCTCTCATTCCTAAGCAAAAGTCTGGTGACTTTAAAAATGAGACACTCATGTTTTATGGCCCTGACAAAGCATTTGATTTTCACAAGGGAAATAATACAGAAATAATGATAAATTGTCCAATAATTCGTCCGGAAGGAATACAGAGAGAGAAGACATTGAAGAATTTAAAACCAAAGGCAGGACATACAATTTAACAGCAGAATGGTTTTGTTTTGGAAGAGTGCATGTGAAATGTTACTGTTGACTGTTCTTTTTAGCTGGGTTACTTCTACTGAGAATATTGGCTGGAAGTAACAGTGACAAGTGAAACTCATTCTTTAAAGACTGCTGTGGCTTTCTGTAGTTCAGTGTAGCATGTCTCTGAAAGCCGGGGTTCCAGACTTGCAGAAATTGAAATTGCAATTGCAGAAATAAACATTGGTTTATGTAGCATGTCCCTTATTCACCATGTAAACTTGAGCAGTCTGCTGAGGTCCAAGAATTATCCCAGCTCCTGGAGACCTGGCTAACAAATTAAACAGTTGGAAAAGCTTTCTGTGTGTATTTGTACAGCAGCACATGCACAGCACCACATATTCCTGTCTTTCATGTAAAGAAGAATAGGTAACTCTTACAGCTGGAGTATTACAATCCTTCCCAATTTGAAAATCATACTGCTAAACTCCAGAGAAATGAGTTCTCTGCTCTGAGATCTGGCTGTGCCTCATGATATTCAAGTACAGTGTGAGGACAGTATTTTCACCACATGCAAATCTTGGATATGCTGACATCTATGCCAAAGCTGCCATTTAACTTCAGAATTTTAGCTCAAATCTCACTGAGACACTGATCCAACACCAAGGTCAACTCTAAAAGGATCATGAATAGGTAAAAGCACTTTATTTACAGAATTGAAACTAATACAATCAATGCCCTTCAGATGAGAAAAGAGTGAATCATACCAAAACATCTCACCCAGGCAAGACAGAGATGGCAGGAAAGCCTCAGAAAAGTTTAGCAATTATCTTCATAGAACTTTTTTTCATTCCTGTTACTTTGCAATTGTAAATCATATTTCAATTTATTCACACATAGCCAGCTCAAAACACAGTCCAGTAACAGCTCTTTTCCACAGTTCTGCATAATGCCAGGAAAGGAGAATTGATAAAAGAAATAACTTAGACAATATAGGTATTCATTTCATTCTATGGTATATGTGCACCCAACAAAGCAAACCCAAATAAAATTCAAAAACCTGAAATGATCAGAGACAAGACTTATTTCAGGACACAGGGTACAGTAAGGTAATGCAGCTTTAGGGGAAAGATTGCTCGTCCTTTTCAGTCATCAAAACATAATGCCTTCCATTCTCATCCACCTTAATAGAGGCCACAGAGCAGATGCAGATGACACTTCACAAATTCTCTCTCTTTTTGAACACTGAATGTTCTGAAAAACTATTTGTTTTTAATCTATTTTTTTGCATCTTTTTATAAGGCAATGGTAGTGGGGCACTCACATCCCCTTGTAGCTGGAGAGAACTGTGAGCACCTTTTGTGAGCCTTTTATCAAAAACTCCCTCTGATCTTTTGTATTTTTATATCAATGCAAATTCTCTAGGAATACTCTAAATTGCTACTCATGCTTAATATCTTCATGCAATTCAGCACCAAATATACCTCCATTATGCATTCAGAGCCTGGAATTCATTACTAAATGCTATTTACCGTGGAAATAAAGACACTGGAAAGACCTATTACCTGGTGTGAGCTTTTCTGCAAGGCACTTATCTATGTGCATGGAAGCAAGCAGACATTTCCAGTGTCCCTTATCTGTACCCTGACACTGCACAGCCTATTTAGGCTTCTGCAAGGGGAGGCTGATGCCTCTGTGACAGGTTTCATGTGCATATTCTAAGAGTAACCACTGCAGTGATGTCAGGATGACAGGTAGAAGGAGCTATTACTGACTCCTTTTGTCTTGAGTTGCAGACACAGCACTCTTAGCAACAATCCTAATATTTCACATTCACAGTTTAAAGTGGTGAATCAGATTACTCATTAACATACTGTACTTTTTAACTATAAATTACTTGTAAAAATGACTGCCAGGAATATCTTTTAAAAGATAGATGCCCTTGCTGCTTTTTCAGGTCCATTGTATGATTTTTGGTGCATTTCTGACTGGCAGGGCTCTGTGCAGGGGATTTAGGAAGATAGGCTAGACTGTAAATGGTCTGAAAAAACCCTGAGAAATATGGGACAACTTCATTGTGGACAAACTTCTATTCAGCCATTGAGTGTAATACAGTGAGTGACAGCTTATACAGAACTTGGCAGGCTTCACAAACAGGGAAATAAAGGAAAACTTTTAGCCTGTGATGAGCTTTTTGACAGGGCAGTAAAATCCTAATTGAGACACACTGAACCATACAAAGGAGTTTGTATAACACAATACAGGTTTAAATGAATAGACATAGTCATAAGAAGATGAAAGAAACTCACTTTAATGATGGATCCTCTGTTTTTTTAGAGCATTAACTTTTACAATTTTTGCATTTGCTGATTTTCTTACCTATTCTTGTCATTTGTATTATGCATAAGCAGATAAATTCTCATATTTGCTGTCATTATTGTAATTATTTTGACAAGCTTTAATTGCACTAATAATTTTTAATTCCCCTTTTTATAGGAATACATAACATGACCTCAAAACTTGTATCATCTTGCCTTAAAAATTGTGCTACCACAAACACCATTCTAAATCTGCTGAAATCCAGCAGATGTTTAGTTCATTACCACGTAAGGAGTGTGGGAATAGCTTTTACCATAGTTCTATTTCAATGCATCCTCACTACAGGATTTGGTATGGCAGGATGATTTTTATAGAAATTAAGTCAGTTGGAGCTATAGAACTGGAGATATTCAAGTTGAAATGAATAGACCTGAGCACAGCTCAGATACTCACGGAGGCAAACCATCTGAAGTGGTCACATTGGAATCAAAGAATTCATAAAGGATATAAAAATAAATACCTGATGGCAGAGATTTATTTTATAACCTCTACTGCAACATCCTGACAAGGCATCTGTGAGGAAATGAATGATTTGTCTAACTTCAGTCTCTCTCCCTCTCTGCCAGTCTTTGGTCTACATGGAATAATGCTCACATAAAAGGCTGCAAAAGGCTGCATGACCTAAAGATACCTCACTGAGCCAGCACCCTTTCTGAAGTCAGTAACAACTCAAGCTCCAGTCCCAAACCCAGCTCAAGTTTTGCCAGTTGATATTCTGTCCTCAATGCTATCCCATTGGTAAATGGCAATTTACATCTGCCCTGTATCCATCCCTACTTCATCAGCCCTTTTGACCTCCAGCTCTGCCGTCTACTGTTAATTCAGATTTGTTCTACATGTACTCTATACCATGATTTGTACTCTCAGATTTGTATCACTCATCTTCAAAGGTGCTAGAAAATTATTTCTGAAATGAATAACGGGGTAATGGTTGAGAGAAGTCTAAATATGAGTCAGCAGTGCCCTGGCAGCCAGGAAGGCCAACTCTGTCCTAAGGGCATCGGGTCCAGCATCGCCAGCCGGGCAAGGGAGGAGATTGTCCTGCTCTGCTCTGCACTGGGGCAGCCTCACCTCGAGTGCTGGCACAGTTTTGGGTGCAGAATATAAAAAAAAAACATTAAACTGTTAAAGAGCACCCAAAGGAGGGCCATGAGGATGGTGAAGAGCCTTGAGGGGAAGCCAAATGAGGAGCAGCTGGGGGCACCTGGTCTGTTTTCAATGTCCTCATGAGTGGGAGAGGAGGGGAAGGCACTGATCTCTTCTCTGTGGTGACCAGTGGCAGGACTCCAGGGAATGGCCTGGAGTTGTGTCAGGGGAGGTTTAGGTTGGATATCAGGAAAAGGTTCTTCCCCCAGAGGGTGGCTGGGCACTGAACAGGCTCCCCAGGGCAGGGGTTACAGCACCAGCCTGACACAGCTCGAGGAGCTCTTGGGCACATGGTGTGATCCTTGGGGATGGTCCTGTGCAGGGCTAGGAGTTGGATTTAATAATCCTTGGAGATCCCTTCCAATTCAGTTTATTCTGTGATCCTGTGATTTTATTCTGTGAAAAGGAAATTCAGTCTAATTGTTTGTGGTATCTCCACTTTTTGTTAGACCATGTAGTGGCTGCATGGAATACTACTTCAGAGACATGCTGATACAGCACCTGGCTGCCATTAACTTGAAATTAAAACTGACTACCACGCCATCACTGTCAGGTTAGAAAACATGAGACACAGATGTCAATTTTCCTGAGACCAGGTACTGACTGAGCTAATGCCTGTCATTTTCTGGTTGGTAACATTTACCACAGTTCCCTTCTTTCAATTAGTCCTTAAATTTGGGGGTTCACTTTACAAGTGTATAATCCTAACCTTTATATAGGGGTATTGCTGAGCCTCTTCCATCAGACAGTGATAAATTCCCCTCCAAGATCAAGAATCACAGGAATACAGGCTTTCTTGATTCTTTCATTTTAGCTTCAATTTTCCTATTGAAATCTGAGCTTTGGGAATGAGACAAGTCACATTCACTTCAATGTGTTTTGCTCAGTATGATTGTTTTGATGTGTACACATTATAAACCCACATTTCTGACATATTTTTTAATTTAGTCAGTGACCTTCCTACCTGATTGCCATATGGAATTCATACACATATGCCAGTACTTGGCAGCAGAACATCTTCCTTTTGAAAACTGCATTGAAAACTCAAAATTTAAAATCATTAGCGCTTTCTGTCAATTATATTTGCATAAACAATTGCCATTACCCAGGAGCTGCAACAGGATGAAAAGCATGTACTCAGTTGAAAAGAGACCATTCTACATTGGAAAAACTTCTACCACACAAATACCTGGCTTGGACCTCAAAGTAGTTTTATATTTAATTTTGGAGAAAACGAGGAGTGAAAGGGTTGAAAAATTCAGGGACAGTTTTTCACCTTGTCATTTGGCACTGCTTCACTAATTTAAACAAATTTATTCGCTCACTATCAGCTGGTGAGGTAACTCTTGGTATTCAATAATTAAGGTATTACTTCCATTTTACCATGGCCACAGTTTAAAAAAAGAAGACAGATTCTGTCTGGGAGAGACAGACTGAAAGGGAAGGAGAGTGTAGAGCTGTTTCCATAGCAACTCTTGAGATAACAGTAGCAGCCTACCTAGCCTAAAGGGATAGGTAAGTGAGACTAAAATATGTTTGTAAGAGAAGCACTTTCAAGGTCCCTTTCCAGGTTAAATACATAAATTTGAATTTAGGTACTGCCTGAAAACTCTAGATATAATGAATCCTATATGTTCCATATAAACAGTAAAAGAACATCTGTTTTACACTGTACTGAACAATTTAGGTGAGAAAATGTTTTCTGAGAAAAGCCTGGCATCTTTCCATGGGAAAAAAAACAAGACTATATATTTCCTAGGTAAGTTGTACAGGCTTTGTATCATTTAAAGTCCCACCAAAATCCATAATATACTGCTTTTGTTTCAGCATGTAAGCGGTTGACTTAGAAGGTCTATACAATTATTTTCTCGCCGTTAGTGAGAAAATTCTTCCTCATACTTTGCACCAACACCATGAAAAAGTCCCAGGGCTGCAAGAATTTGAACAGCAAAGAAAGGCTAGGAGCATGACTGATAAAAACAGAGCAAACAAAAAGCTTGGAAAATATGGAGAAAAGAAAGGTATTAGTGAAAAGAGTCAGATAGTATTAGAAGGGCATTTAAACAATAGAGTACTCTTGGGGAAATAAAGCTCAGAATAACATGAATAACACCAAGAAAATCCAGTTCCCAGTGGGAATGTGTTGAATGTTTCACAGTTAAAGCCAGGAACTGCAGTGGTGAGGCCAGTCCCGGCCACACTTCAGGATGGCTTAGGAAGCAAACCATGGGCTGTAGAAACTTTAGCCCAGTGTATTCAGACAAACTAACATCAAACACAAATTCCTCAGAAGCATGTTCAAAGTTATCCCATGAGGAGTTTAGTGGTGGTGCAGTAAGGCTTCACCACCTCAACTTTGTCTCTTCTCAGACAATCATTATAAATCCAGTTAGAAACCTCAAATCACATGCAAATATTTGCCACAACTTAAGCAATTCCTTTTTTTCTGTGAGGGGAAGAAATAATTATCACTTATCTCCAATCTCATGTATTCTGTACCACCTGCTGTTCTCATTACTCTGCTCTCAGCTGTTTCTAACTCTTTTTGAAAGTGTGGTGCCCAGAGCTGAAGGCAGGACTCCAGCTGAGGTTTCAACAGCATTGAGGTGAGCAGAGTAATTACATTTGACACTCCTCCTACAACATTCTGGAATTATATTTGCCTTTTAACAACTGCATCATGTAGTTGGCACACAGCTGACTAGTCAAAGCCTTGTGGTACATATGTACTTGATTTCCAAAAATAGAATGGCACTTTGTTTTCACTTTAGTCTCTGTTCTGATGCCATCCTTCAGGACGTTCCCTTCCTGTTCTTCGTTTAGAGTCTTAACGAGTTTTGTAACTGAGTTGGTTGTCTCGTTACCTAAGTTAAAATAAAACGCTGACCAGAACTCAATATACAAAAGACCTATCTGGTCTACCTCAATTTCAGAAGTATTCTCAGTTTCATACTAAGCCATGGCTGAGCACTCAGACAAGTGAACAGCTGGCTTTAAAAAAAACCATTTTGTTACAGCAGTGACCATTTTGTTGTGGCAATAGAGTAGCTTTCCTAAATGGCCTATGAGAAATGGCATTTGGAACTATCAAAAAAAAAATCTTTATCTAAAAAGTACTTAAAACCTCTCAGATATAGCAATGATATTGCTTCCACCCTGTTGGTATTTCAATTATTCTGCCACAATTACATTATTTGTCAAGATAAAGTCTGGGTTGTCTTAGCACAGAGCCCACAAGGAATTGAGATTTGACTGGCTTCTCTGGTATCAACTGGGCTTTCCACACTTTCTCATTGAAAAGGTGATGGCTGGGCTAATTTTTCTCTTCTCCTTTGGGATATAACTGATGAAATCTTACAGATAGACACTAATAGTTGAAAAATTACTCCAGTGACCTTCTGAGATACTCTAGACCAAGCTTAAGGTTCACTGAGCTCTTTAAGAAGAAGGCACAAAACCCACTCTTTCCTTGTACTGGCCTTCACAATTATCCCCTTCTTAAAATGAACTTCATGACATGTCTAATCATAATTAACTATTTGGTGAAGACCAAAACAAAGAAGACATTGACTGCTCCAGTCCAGTCTGCTTCACCCTTCATTTCCTCTCTTCCTTTGTTTTGTTTCTTTCTTTTTTCCTTATTCCCAATATATTCACAGAACCCCCTGGCTATCTTTTACACACTTTGCATCAAAACTTACAGAACTTTTCTCACTAAATGAGACCAACATGGCTGAGACTCAGGTAAGAGGGTAATTCTCATTTTAAGCCATAAAACCTTTTTTCAGACATATCTCAATTGCTTGCTCTTGTGCTTTTGGAAAGTATCAGCTGTGGGTCAAGTAGATTGGAGTAGATTTTCAAAGAGCAGTTCATCAGCTACCAAATAGAATTCCACTCACACAAAACCTACTGCAGAAAACTCAAAGGAGACTTTTGCACTGTGTAAAGTGACATTCTAACCTGCACCTTGTTGTTCAAATGCCAAAGCTCAGACTTAACCGTTCCCTTCCTTACAGTTCAAAATGAACCCTTTTCTCTAGAATCAATGTGATGAGTGATTTTTACCACAGAACCATAGGAAGAGTAAAAGTATTTCAACTTACATTTCAGAGTTAGTTTTTTTTAAAGTTTTTATATGCTAGGATCCATGTGAATTTGTTTCAGTTTTTTCCAATAGTCAATCACTATCACTTGGCTTCCCACTTGCACCCAGCTCCCTCTTCATAAATTGTCAAGTAACTGCCTAAAGAGGTTTTAAAAATCATGAATTCTCAGCAAAGGTTTAAATATTTATTGCTGGCAGGTATTTGGAAATTAGCCTGCGTATGTCTGTCCAAGAGTTAAAGAGAAATAATATTTTCCCCAGCTGGAGAAAGTTCAGCAGTACTAAAGATGGAGGTGTCAAGGGAAAAAAAAATAGTAAAAGAAAAAAATCTGCTCACTCCTTTCTTCCTTCCTTCCTTCCTTCCCTTTCTCCTGTGGTGAGTTCAGTATGATTTACTAGCAGTCCATCTTCTCCAATCCATTGCAGATTCATTGCCCTTTTGAACCCAGCCAACAATCTTATCTGCAGCTCCTACAGCACCAGGCGTGACAAACACAAATTAGCAGAACATCAACGGCATTTATCAACTACATACGACTCCCTTTGTAGACGTCTATAATCAATATTCTATATTCTGTGTCTGTTCAAATGTAGAACCTGAAACAGTAATGCTATTCCTCATAAAAAATGCTCCTACCAGCAGGTCCTGCAGATGAGGTTAAAAGCCTGTGAATTTGGCCTCATTTGAAATATGAATGTATTCAACAATTATTCCTCTATTCTTCAGTCTTGAGGTGGGTTTTAAAAGGGAAAAGAAAAATCAACACTATGTAAGAATACATAAATTCATACAGTTTTTGTTAGACATTTTCATACTAATATATGCTTACAATTTCTTTAGCAATTAAGCTTTGTGCAGTGAAGAACATGAGCATTTTTGTAGTTTCTCCAGGAGGCTTCATTTTGCTTCAAATTGCACCTCACTCTCCTGACTCTGCCACGCTTAACAAGCAGTAATTACTGCACCACAGAAGAATTACATTTGAAAGCTTTAGTAACATTTTAGTAACATGATTTAGCATTCCAGACCCAGAAAAACCTCAAAGCAAACAAAAAACCGTGGGTAGTACGTTAAATTTTTGCACCACTAAACAGTGAGTGAAAGTGAGAAGTCTTAAGAAAAAGTTCTGAGCAATGAAATGCAGGTCTGTATGGGGGTTATGGGCTGTCAGTGTAGACACCTGCACTACCTCTGAACCATCTCACACAAGCCTGACCTGGCACCAAGAGCACGATGCTCTTGACTGTGCCATTTATCCCACCCCAAACCACGGTACCCAAGAGCCATCAAAGCATCAATATTTCTTCTGGGACCAAGGTGGTGCAAAAGCCATGTTGCAGCAGGCTGGCGTACACAGAGCAGTGGCAAAAGTGCAGTTTGATCGGGTAAACTGTGCCACTTTTCAGTTAAGTGACTTAATGGATGCAGCACTTCAAATCTGTTCCCATGGCAATGTAGAAACAGCAATGGCAACACAGGCAGTTTCCTCTTAGACTCGCAATACAAGGAGGAGAACAAAAGCCTTTTCTCCATTTGAATGAACAAAAGGAGAAGCATTTTCCAGTGCAAACACGTAAAGCCAAAATCTTTCCCATGTCCTGACCACAGTAAAATTCATGAATAAACAGAAAAGACTTGCCAAAAAGGTCAAAAAACTTGGGTTTTGCTTTGTCAGACCAACAGGGGTTAGGACTGATTCACAGAGGACATCCTGCTCCCATTCCTCCTGAGCTAAAAATCAAAGCAGTGTTGGAAGAAGAGTCCCAGATGTTCTTTCAAGAGGGTGAATAAAGGAAGAGACAGCCCAAAAGGTAGCTTCAGCTGTGCTGACTAGTCATCATTTTCCATTGTGTTTGGAAAGAGACACGGCAGCAGAGGAAGAAAAGAGATGCACCACACAAAAAGTGGTCACCCAGAATAACTTCAG
This sequence comes from Sturnus vulgaris, assembly GCF_052056855.1. Lineage (NCBI taxonomy): Eukaryota > Metazoa > Chordata > Aves > Passeriformes > Sturnidae > Sturnus > Sturnus vulgaris. The sequence continues at coordinate 35,175,262 of NC_142249.1, forward strand.
TCCTGAGGTCAAACAAAACACAGGCAGCTATCATATGGTCTACATCAAAAAACCAGCAAATTCCTAGACAAACAAAATTCAAACCAATTATCCTAGTCACCTCTGCTGCCCTAGGAATCTGTAAAGTCCTGTCACTCCCAAACAGAAAATACCTCTCAAGCTGCTGGCCTCACTAACTAAAGGGATTTCTTTGGAAAAAGGTATCCCTTTCACCCCATTTTCTTATTGTCTAGCATCAGCTCAGTCTAGTCTGACTTAATCATTGGAAGAGATTGCTTTTAGGCAGGCCTCCAAATCAGGTGTTGAGAAAGCAGCAAGCCTGCATAGTTGAGGGAATGCTATGGATCAGGGTACCCAGCTGCTCAGGTATCTCATTGCCTATTGCAGCAGCCTTCTATTTGTATTTGAATTCCAGTTGTACCTAAAAACACCCATCAGCAGCCAAAATTCCACTCTGCCACACTTGTATTACATGAATCTACAGCTGTCTCACACAGACACAGTGTACACACCGAAGTCGTCCAACAGGCTCTCCTGAGGGAATAAACTTGAAGATAATTCTTTTGCTAACTTTCTAAACTCAAACACTTGGAAAACTAATGCAAAGCCTTACTAAAGTACTTGCAGCAGTAGTAGCTGTAGTAGTAGTAGTTGTAGCAGTTGTAGGAGGTTTCCTGAACCACTTCCTGTGGAACAGTAGATCCTGAAATTAATCAGAAGCCTGACCAAAGAACACAGATATTTTATAGCACTTTCCTTAAGGAAATACAGGGTTTCAATAGGAAGCAGATGAAGTCTCAGAATTATCATCCTTACTTATATTGCTCTGTAAACCATTGCTGCCATGCCACATGCCATCCATCGCCTATTGTCTGTCTTCAGAAGTCCAGGTCAACAGGTCCCCTGTTCCTCCTGTAGAGTCTAGGTAACCTGTTTCCTTTCTTTTCCTAATGGTTTTGCCATTTAGAGCTTCATTCAGGCCTTTCTGCAGTCATCATTTCAGATCTAGAGCTGGCAGCAAATCTGGACCAAGGTATAGCCCGTGTAGAAAACCAAAGTGAGACAAGAGATTTTTGAAAGCAGCAGTAAAAAAACATTCTGATTACATTGTCTGTCCATCTTATTAAAAAGTCCTTTGCCTGCCTTCCTTATTTTCTCCTCCTGAGTGTTAGTCATGAAGGAACAAGATGCAATAATATACGTCCTTTCAATGAACACACAGAGCTGTCACGGTGCCCTGAAACCCAGGACACTGCCTGGGCAGCTGCTTTCCATCTCATACTGCCTGACATAAAATTGAGCACTAAAAAATGAAGGGCTCCAATAGAGGAGATGCAGGTCTCCCACTACCCTGCCTTTTAATTAAATGATAAACAGGATTAAATGGAACTTAATCTAATTCCATGGGAAATTCACACCCACTCCATGGGTGTGCATCACTTGCTAGCAGTCAGCACTGTATGGATGTCTCTTTTTATTAATAAATGCTCCTCCATCCCAGAGGCAGTGTTTGTGTGTCTGTCTTCCTTTCACTCTTGACGTGTGGCTTTTCTAATCTCTTGCTTATAAACCCTCAAAAATCCATCATTGGGGTATTCTGAAAGAATTAGTACTGGATGTCTTTGCACATGTAAGCTGCAGTATATTCAATCGTTCACAATACCCAATTGAATTTAACCCCACAAATGAGGCTGGGTATTTTTGTCAATATTAATGAGATAATTATTTACTTTATAAAGGACACAGAGGCAGTTTCTTTTTGCTGACTGCACTGTGCCAGGCCCCACAAGGAATAGTCTTTATCTCACTGTGATCCTTAGTGATAAGAATTTGGGATGTTCACTTTTGCAGTGGTTTTCTAACTGCATGAGCTGAACATGGTTTGGAGACCCACTGTACTTGAGTTCACACAGAAGCAGTGATACTCTATTCCACTTCATCCCTCATGTAACATTATCTGAATCTGGGGAACTTAGCTGGCCCAGATATGATTTATCCTGTACAGACTACAGCAGTAATTTCAGAATAAGAATATCACAGTGACCTTGACATGCCTTCTGTTCCCTGTTGTTTTTAGCAGTTTTAATGAATATATCTTTCTTGAGCAAAGGATCAAGATGTGGTCGTTTATATTACCCACACAGATGATGGCTCCTAAATTCATTTTAGAATCGCAGCAAATGGATTTAGGAATTATTATGGACAATTCAGAGATGGTGCCCGCTGAAAGCCTGATTATACTCCCAGCCATCATTTTTCAGACATGGGGAAATCTGTTAAAGTAAAGCTCCAATTAGGATGCTTGTGTTCTTTTAAATTAATGTTTCATTTCAATTTTGTTTCCTAGTTCCTCCTGTCATCTTCTGAGAAATACATGTGTTGAAATCATTCCTTTGATGAGGCACAGACAAGAAGCTTAGTGTGCTTTGATGTGGAAAAGGAAAATGAGCCCTTTTTGTTTCTATGGAACCAGCTTGCAAATCAAGGAATGATCACAATCACTGTAGCTGATACAGGGTAAGCCCAAATATTTTTCCAACCAATAAAGAAGGCTGGAAGACGCAGCTAACCCAGAGATTTATGAACAACCAAGTAAGGACAAGACCTTTCATCATTATCTTAGCTTCTCTTTTCAGTTTATTCAAAGCATCATGAAGCAGTGAACTGGAAGAGCAAACTGTGTTTGGACAGGGAACTCTGCAGGGCAAAGCTGTATCAGCTATATACCAAAGAGACTCAGACTTCCAGCATTTGACTCCATATATGTGCAACCTTTGCATGTCTTAGCTGGAACTGGGTCTTAACAGGACTGGATCACAGTGGCAAGTCTCTCTTTGGCTGCATTTGTTATTCTCACTTCTCCATGCCTGCACACAAGGAGAAAATGACTGAGGACATCCAGAACACTTTTACATGGCATATCCCAGCTGTGCAGAGGGAGAAAAATTTGACTATAGAAAAAATACAGTTCCATAATCTGTAAATGTACATTGATGTGTGAAGAGAAGGGATCCAACTGTACAACCACAATCTCCCCCTATAAATATATGTCCCTTAATTTCCTCTTTTAGAAAAATCAGAGACAAAGCTCAAAGTGTCCTCAGAAAAGTCAAGAACAAAAGTAATTTTTATGCCAGTGTGAAAAGGGTCAAGTCTACTTTCTACCCTGCTGATGCAAACTGGAAATGGGAATTTCAAACAGTGTTAACATAATGAAAATTGTGAAACCACTTTGTCTATCTAGCTAACTTCAGTAGCTGTCAACAGAGTAAAGGAGGTGTGTGCTCAAAGACTTTGTACTTTCTGACCCCACTGCATCTAGAAACATTAGCAATTGCTTCATATTGCTGGATTGGGTTTTCATATACAGCATGATGTCCCAAAGTGAAAGTCACATTAAAAATGGATTACTTTAGATTAGATGTGCTAAGTGCAGCATGCCTTCAGCTCCCATGGACTCCTGTGAAAAGGGGAAATACAAGCACTTTGCAAGAGAAGGCCTGTTGTGATGGGCTGGTCCCTCTTACCCTTTCAGCATTTTCTCATATGCATTCTGTATCAGTAAGAGGGATAACTTTTACTGTTATTATGAGCTAAGGCATACATTACACATATACCATTTATTCCTCACATACTTTGTTCAAAAAAACCCTCTGCTGTTAGTTTTAGAATTGGAAATTCCCAGTTCTGCTAAGTCTTATTGTTCTGTTGACTGCACACAGTAGACAGACAGCTGCTACTTCACTTTATGCTACTTGGACATTTTTGATGCTTTTTTGAGCAAGTTTCTTCCAGGTCAGCTCCATATACAAAGTAGGCTGAGAATTAATAATATTAATAAAAAATGCGCATTAATCAACCAATTCATTTTTTAAATATACTCTTAGTCAGCAAAATGTGTCATAATGAATGATACATTGTCACCCTGATTCCACAGGCCACCTGCAGCTCATCATCAATCTATTAAGTAAACTCTTCACACAGAGAATAATGATCTTCAGGTCCAAAAATACAGCAAGAATGAAGGCGGAAACCTCTTCCCTCTATTGTGACGCTCTTCCCCTGCAAAAGGACAAACCTGGAGCAGCTACATTTGGGGTACTCTCATGTTCCTACTCCTGTATTCTTTCCCATTTCTTTGATCTAAAAAAATTCTCAGCCACTGGGGACTAAACCAATCCAGGAGATTTACACGGCTTCTCTGTTCACTTGCGGGTACTTACCACATTCTCTACTGCAGACGCTTTTTAACAATTCATTTTAATTTTATTCTGAAAAACACAGATGTTATCATGGAGCAGATATTAGCAGGAGAGATTGCATCCAAACCCCCACTGACCTCCAGATTAAGAAACTGAGATTCTGCTCCTGGCTGCCATAGATCCGTGCAAATGGTTTCAGTGCTGGGCTCCTCACCCTACACAAGTGCATCCCCCTTTTTTTATGCTGTGTATCATTGCTAAAAAGAGACCAAATCAGTAATACTGCACTTCTAGTCAGACGAAGATTTTTTTCCTGAAGACAATTTATTTTTCTTAGAGGAAGTGTCACTACCTCTGACCATTGTCATGCCTGCAAGGCCATGCAGAGGAAAGGATATGGAGACCTGCAGAAAGGAAGAGCTTACACCACTAAGAGAGTGCTAAACACAAGCTCTTTGTCTCGAATTAAATGACTTTCTGGTAAAACACTCCCTGGCAAAGTTACAGAGGGCAGTAGCTGCTGTTGGCACCTCACAAACTCAGCTACCCAGCCATACCCTGCCTTTCTTGCCAGGTAACCCATGAGGGAGCCCCTTAAATCCCAGAGGAGCCAAAGAAAGACGTGCCTGCCACAATCATCAGTGTGCTGGAAGATGCAGAACACAATGCCACAAAAAGGAATGGTTTTAACAGGAAAGTGTCTGTGCCACAGAAAGTCTGTATTTTACCTACCTGGAATTAGAAAATCCTCCCAGTACACTGCGAGATAAACTTCTGAGAGTGACAAAAAGTTCTGAGGCACTTTTTGCCTGGCATTCTGCTGCCTCCAACAAGTACACAGAGACCCCTAGCTGCAATTCTGCTTAGGACAAGCATTTGCCTCAGAATACCATTTAATATCATTTTAATTGAATAGTCAGGTTTCATTTTTAGCAGGCACCACACGAAGCCACAAGACTGTATAATGCCATCATCCGGCCAGGATACCTGGCAAGGTCTTACAAATTTCCATTGGCACAAGTTTGCCAATCATCTTTGCAGTTCTTCACTGAAACTTCTTGGTGGAAAGGTAGCTCAAATGTATATTATCCCCCGCAGAAGTAATCAGAGCAGCCTGTCTCTGAGCAGTATGATTATCTACCTCAAAGCCCCGTGAAAACTGACATATCATCAGGCATTATTTGATTCTTTGGAGAGACACCAGGGAGCCCTTTAAAAGTCAGTTATCAGATCTTTTATGCTTAGACAAAGTGCTAACTCCCCACTGCTTTCAAGATCCTCAGCTCACAGGCTGTCCCGATTTTGGGATGTGCATAGCTCTGGAAGGCAAATGACAGGACAGCTGTGGCAGCCCTGTCCTCAGAGCCAGCCTCTTCCACAGACAGCTGCCAGGAGAGCCCAGCTGTGCTGGAGCCCCTCTCTCCTGCCAGATGCCGACTGTGCCAGCTGTGCCCAGGCAGACAGGTCCCTGCATGCTCTGGCCACCCTTCCCCTGAGGGCTGCTCAGCAAATGACAAATGTGGCCAGAGCCGGTCACAAGCTGGGACAGGTTTGTTTTGTTGTTCCCACATCACACTGTCACTACTAAGATTGCCTTCTTTCCGTGCTCTTGGAACAGTGTTTGCTGTTCCTCTCTAGACACAAACAGGTAGTGCTACTGATTCAGCAAAACCATCCGTGCCCTTACACTGTCATTTATAAACTGATTTGTGTGAACCCCAAGAAACACGTGAACCTGCAGAAGTGATGAGGTGTCCTTATTTCTCTGGCTGAAACAAAACAAAAAAAGGTCTTAAATAATTTATAACTTCATAGGATCAGCACGTTCAGCAGGAGAACTGCTTATGCAGCTGACTCACTTAACACAATAATGAGCTTTTGGCCAGGTGATAGGTTATGCTGAACCTGGCCAGATCAATGTGAAGAGGGAAAAGCTCAGCTTATTTGAGTATTCCATCCTCTAAATGTACACAGCAAGATGTCAAAATGACCCATATACACCCTGCAAAGGAAATTGAAATTAATTCTACCATATTACATTGCCTTTTCCTATCCATCTTGCTTTCTCTCACTTATGCTCAATGTATTAGGATTTTAGCAAATAAAAGTTAAAAGAAAAAAGGCTGAGACCTCATTACATCCTGTGTCTAAATCTTCTGCCACTTCAGTAAAATTCAATCCATTTTCACTGGTAAAATATCTCTTGGAGATAATCGATAGAGATCAGCTGAAATACTAACTCTATTTGAGTTCAAATATTGATGAGCAAATCTTTAGCAAAAAATATTGAAAAATATGTACAAAAGGCAAATGAGAATGTGGTTGAGCTTGCTATTGGAATAGACATGATATGGAAGCTGGAAGAGGGATGGCAGACTATAGTCCTGCTCCTGTTGCTCACATAAAGATGATCATCATCAAATTTTGCCCTAATTTAAGACAAAATCTCAATATCAAAGGGACTTCTGACATGTTCCCTATAGAAAGCAAGCCCTGCAGGGAGAGCAGGAGCACCTGGCCAAGGGCAGCCCATCTACATTTTCCCCAGTGCCTGTTTTCACCTTCAGTAATCCCAGAGGAGCTCTCTGAACTGCTTCCCATTTAGACACACATAGCTGTGTACCCCACTCCAATGCATGGCCCATGGCTGAAGATACCTGGGCAAGAGGAAAAGGACAATCCACTGTAATGCCCAAGAGTTTCCTCACTGCTCTAGGGAAAAGGAAACTCTGAAAAGAAATTAATTTATTATATGTGAACACATTCAAAGAAGAAATTTTCCATTGAGGGCAATGGTAAGATGCACTTGCATTTCAAAGGAGATAAATCTTCCTAAATTCTAGAGTGTCATGAGGAGGATTTTATACCAGCCCTGCCTGTTATTAACAAGAAGTCACTCATGTGACAGAACTGTCCAGGAAAGAGATGGATCATGGAAGTGCTCAAGTCACAGAAAAGAAAGCATTTTGACATCTGCAAATGGAAAGTGCTGTGGCACAAAAGTAGATATGCAGGAAAGTGGTTATTCATCATCTTTGCCTTTCAGTAAGACAGCTTTCCAGACACCCAAGCAACTTCTGAAAACAGTTTCAACAGTTTTGATTGTATGTATGTTTCCTTGTTAAAAACAATAGAATATTCTAAAACCGTCTACAAATGTTCGATCAATGTTAGAAAATCTCTTAAAACAAAGCATTTCTTAATTTCAGTGCAGCTTCCAGAAACATACTCATTAGGTCACAGAAAGTGAATAGGCACATTTATGCTAATACATAACTATTTACACAGCTTTTGAAAAGCATAGACTGATACCCATAGATTACATGGCTGTAAGACAGGACGTCTTGGTTAACAGAGGGAGATTTTGAGCTTTCATAAATTTTTTAGTTTAGAAGTTGAGTATAAAAATCACGTGTAACTAGAGTGACAAGATTTGAGAAGCAGCTGACAGCTGCTAGAAATTCATTGTAAAGCATATGAATTTTGACCTTCCCTTTACAATGAACTAAATTATCAGCAAAGGCCAAATACTTGCCATTCTACATTTTCCTGCTTTAGGCTACAAACCTTAACGTTATCTCAATACACATTATGAATTCATGCGCTTCATTAGCAATAAGTAGGCAGGGAAACACGGAAACGGCACTTTAAAGGCTGTTCAGCGTTTCTCACACTGCGAGGGAGAATGCCAGGGAGTTTTCGAGAGCTCATTTACAGTGGGCATACACCATCTCTGAAGCGAGCAGCTTGCTGGCAGCTCGTCTGTAGGCAGTGAGGACATGCAGGATTATTTGTGCCGCCGCAGTGGTTCCGTGCGGGGCGGACCCCGCGCTGCCCCGGCCCGCCCGGGAGCCCGAGCCGAGCGGAGCCGCCCGCAGCCCGCGGCGTTCGCGGGGCTCTGCTGACACCTGCCGGGAGCTCCTGCCCTACCTGTGGAATGCAAACCCTCCCTCCAGGCCTCTCCTGCCTTTCCCGACTGCCGGTGTGCCGGCAGCAGGGGCCGAACAGGTCCCAGCCGAGATGCCGCGGGGCTTGACCCGGCTGGGACAGCGGCTCGGGTTCCGACACACCCCGGCACTGAATCTCCCTGCCAGCCTTTAGATGGTTCCACAAGTGACGGCTGGGAACGACAGGATATTTTTCACCCAGCCAGTCCCTCTACTCATGCATGCAAATCAGCGCACACGGGGGTTTATGCCCATTTTTCATTTGGAAGGGAGCTAGGAGAGCATAAATTTGTGTCAGTCCTTCTCCCGTTCACAACTGGTCATAATTTTAATTTACTGTTTGTGCTATTCTTTAAAATTAACCACACTGCTTTCTCAGCTTTCCATTCGCTGTCTCCTGTTTTTCTCCACTTTTCCAAGGAGTGACACAGGAAGGAACTCAAGAGGAATAATATGATGAGTGCCCGGGTTGGCGGCAGACCCAGCCTCATGTAAGCAAACAACAGCTCCAACAGGGTCAGGGCAAGGGAAAGTCGTTTTGATTTCTTTTTCTAATATATGTAGATGTGTAAACAAAGCTTAAAAAGTAAAGGATTTTTCTACACACCAAAAAACCAAAGAATAAATCTAGTAGTCTGCTGCTTTTGGATTGATATTGAAATGGTTAAAGTAATTGGAATCAAAGGAAGGTGTCTAATTTATGAATAAGGCCAGGAAAACACCGAGAATTTTCTACTAGACTGATTTTCTGGTCTCTAACATAAGATTTTTAATTTATTAAAATAAAAATGCTCCAAACTACTTTTTTTCTTTTCTCAAGATTATCTCTAACTGCGTTTTTTCAGATGAGTCCAGCAACATTAAGAGCTGCTACAGAGCTGTCGACACACCGCTCTCCAGGATCAGTACTTTGAGCCTCCTCCCTCCTCTCTGGGTCAGATTCCTGCAAGGCTGCAGCTCCCACAACTGTGAGAGTCTGAGACCCACTAGGATAAAATGTAGCAGTAGGATCTTAATGGGAATTTCACTGAGACAAGGCACAGACCAGAGCTGAAATGAAACATTTTGCAACATTAAAAACAGGGAAAAAACCCTCAGGCATGCTATTGTGAAGAAAAATCCAATGTTGTGCAGATGCGCCAGAGAAAAGACACAAACAAGGAGTTTCCACTTTTAAAAATTAATTTTACAGAAGATATGAATGTTTTAAAATATGAAGTTCTTTTCCAGGCATCTCACTGGGAGGAAAAGGATTTAGAGTAAAGTGAATGCTCCCTGGAAAGATTTTTAAAGGCATTTTCTGTCAAGAGAGGTTTGATGTGTCCCATCTTCTATAGCTGCTAATGCACACACAGAAGAAGTGCTTGGATAAAACCGTGCCAAAACAGCAATGCCAGAACAAAGGTGGGCTCTCTCGCAGAAGACATAAACAGTGTTTGATAAGTCTCTTATCTAAACATATTAATTACTGGTGCTTTTACTATGGAGCAAGTGGCAAATCAACTTGGATGGCTTCATATCATTACCCAAGATGGCAATGATTGACCTCTATTAAATGACTCAGCTGAGGTCCTCAATTAGAGGTGAAAACATCCATCTTTGTTTTAGTTCATGTGTCTTTGTAATGAAGAAACAAATAGGTGATGAAAGTCCCCTTGTAGCAAAGTCTCTGTTCATTTCTGGCATTTTCACAGAGACACCTTCAAAATCAGTCAAAACAAGCTTAGGGAGAATCGCCAGACCCATATGGCTGGGCCAGCTGGTCATGTTTCACTATGAAGTGTAACTGCTCATTTAGGACTGAAGTTACCACTCCTGCCACATAAATTGTGTACCCTTCTCACTGTTGTGTAAACTTTTTAACATTAAAAAATATGGATACAGAAGTGCTGAAGCAGAAGTACAAGACAGCTGCTGAGAGCAAAGAGATATATTCAACAGGGCGTGAGCTCCCGTGTGTTAGCATTCTGTGAGTCTTGTGTGAGATATTCAGAAAAGCGAACTGCAAAGTCTGGAGTTATGTGCTGATTCCCCTGCCAGAGGAAGTGGCATTCACTGTGAAGGCAGTATCAAAAAAATTAAAAAGTGATTGCTTCAAACACCAGATTTGTTAAATAATAAGTAATTTATGAGACCTCGTCGGAAAGGAATAACTAGAAAACTTCATTTAGCTGGAAGAAAACAAGATATGATGAGAAAGGGTTTCAGAATAAATGAAAAAATCCTGAAATGAGCCTAAATGGTGCCTCATATTATTTTAAATGATGAATTACTGGGGTTGATCCTGCTAAGAACTGAATATTCAAATTTATGAAGTACAGATTTTATTAAGCTTAGCCCAGTCCAGGTGAGAATAGAAGCCACTGCTCTTATACACACTTCCTTCAAACTAGGTGGCACATGGCTCCAAACTTCTCCTAAAACTCCTTAACCTTGAATAAAGTCTCCTGAGAGCAATGAAGCACATTTGAAAAGCATCAAAGCACTTTGTGAACAGAAAGCTCTTTAGACATTGATATGTCATCACAACATTTACATTGGATCGTTACAGTGAGTGAGACATGGGGGAGTCAGATTGACACCTTGTTGGGAAAGGCACCCACCAACTGCCTGTCGACTGCTCTCACAGCAGAATGACACAGAGAAAGACAATCACTTGGTGGGAGGCACAGGGTGACTGCAGGAAGATCATGAAAAATGCAACAGACAGCACATGCAGCAGCTCTAGCACCCAGAGGGGCTCCAGCTTTCCAGACAATATGGTGGGAAAACTCCTAAGAAAGCACAGAGGTACTGAGCAGTGGAATGAGAATGCCTGTTGTAATGATGAGATATCTGTACAACACCTGCCTCCATCCAAAAATTGTACACTTTAATAGGCACAAAAAATAGTCACTGCATGTTTGTTGTATTCTCTTCTCTTTTAATACAAACTACAAATGGTTAAAGGCAGCCAGCTTTTCTTTGAACTCGAAGGGAACAGAGTGGCTCTAAAATGCAGAACCAGCTAAAAGATGTTTAAAGAGATGACAGACTTTGATCTGAGACCACTTCCTGACTAAGACTGCAGACAGATGAATACATATTATCATCAAACGTGTAGGTATGCTGATAAATACATGACTGAGTTCCCACTTCATCACATTACCTCTTTTGTGACATCATGCAACATACCCTGTAATGCTATTCTACAGATAAATTTTAAGTGTAGGAAACATAGACTAGTGAAGTACGTTGGTAGAAAGAGAAGCTTGATCAGAGCTGGATGTCAAAGCTTTTCATGTTTGGAGGAAGGAAATGTCAGGGCAGCCTGAACACTGCAGAATTTTGAGTAGTGTACCTTCTCCTGCTCAGAAACCAGGCAATAGATAACAGGTCCTTCTGGTGAGAGGAAGTAAAACGGGGCTTCTTGCCCCAAAATGAGCTTGACATCCAAAACCTTTCAAATTAGTGTTTCACAAAGCTGTGAGAAGCATGTCAACACAGCAGCATCACAGACAGAGCTTGCATTAGGGTGGGAAAAGCCTGATATTCTCCATGCTTATGTTCTTAATAGAGAGTTGACATAGCAATGTCATCTAGACTTACAAGGAAGTTCTCAACACAGAATTTGACATCTGTGGAGAAAATTTGACATTTTAGGATAAAATTTCATTGCACAAAAATTAAGCAAACATTTCCAAATTCCTGGGTAAATGTACTATTTTTGTTTTGAGACAAGTATTTGTAGCATCCCAAATATTTCATAGAGAGTGTTTGTGTTTAAATAGCCAAATAACTTCATTTTTGCACCAATCATAGCAAAATGAGTAACCAGAAAAGAATTTCACAGACAAGTTTACAAGCAGAGACACACCTTGACTAGTGACATCAACATTTTTCAGTGGCAAAACATTACAGTGGGGTGAATGTTCAACCAGTTCTAGATCACAGCAATTATAATAACATTAGAGGAGAATTCTCCAAGCTGCCATAAATGCTGTAGGAAAGATTTCCTTCACTGCTCTGCTCATTCATTGCCTTCCTTGGGAATCCAGGAAACGTCCAAATAATGCACATGCACACTTTCTAGAATTCATTCATTTGGAAGCAACAACATACTTTATCTGCACATCTCAACTCACTCTTCCAGCACAAAGTAATGCCAGCACAGCAGGGTGCAGAACAGTTCACTGTGCCAGCTGTATGATTGGAGCTAACCTTTAAATTCACAGCACTTCTCAGCCCTTTATTACCACAGGAAAAGACAAATGGAAAAACTTTGGGCATTCTGTTCTCTCTATACAATTCTGCAGGTAAGAGCTGGAGTCCAGAAAGCAGCACTCCTTCACTTCAGTACACTACTGGTAACTCACACCCTGCAAGGGATGATGGATTTGGGGAAATGACTTCTCAACTTCTCACACTTGAATCAGCACCAGTTGCAGAGGTGCCAGTCTTCTGGGGGTGCTTTCCCCAGAAGTTATGGAGGGTGATACCTACAGGATGTTTCCCTCCATCAAGGTGGCATGGGGCACTGGTTAGACACCTCCAGCCTAACACAAGAAATTTAGGTTCAACTGTGTGTTTAATCACAAGTTCTTGTATGACCTTGTACAATTCCCTCAGTTCCTCAGCACTTTGATTGCTTTGCTGGAAAACCTCACTTCTGTGGTGGAAAAGGTGTTTAGGTACCCAGAACACATGGATGTTGGAAGAGAAACGGATGAGACAGGCAGTGAGTGATAACCCTCTGACATGCATTTCTGCATAAAACAGTCTGTTGTTTCTTTTCCTCTCAAATTTTAGCAGCAAATAAAACCTTTTACCACATCCAGCACTTGCCAGCATTGCAGGTGAAGAGGTCACCTGGCAGAGAAAGGAGCACCACTGGCCTGGCAGCCCATCCTTCAATCCCACTGAGGTGGTCTCCAGCCTCTCTGCACACTTGCTTTCCCCAGCAAACAGCTGCAGCCTGACACGGCTTAGCAGAGACAGTTCTCCATCAGCTTTCACCCACACTCTGTGCTCTGATACTGCTGGGGAACAAAGAGGCCTTCTTTAAGCCAGACATGTCTGGTGCAGTGTCACCAGCAGCCTCAGTCAAACGAGCTTCTTCAGTTTCTGAATCTTTCCATAAAAACTGAATTCTGTCCCAGGAAAACCCAGGGCAACACTCCAGCTCTGCACATGCTGCACCACAGATGAGTCAGGTGAAGCCAGGGCAGCCTTCTTGAGTGGCTCTTCCATGAGCCTGGGGCCACTGCCACAATAGTACTGAAGTTGTAATGCCTGACCCGGCCATCATCCATCTTAGCATACTGGTTTCAACATTTAGGATGAAAAATACGCCCCAAAAGTGCTAAACACCAGGTAGAAAAATAGATTTGAAAGTATTTCACAGCTTCTCCTCTCACTCAAGATTTGAGTTTGACTCTGGTGTGCTGAAATATGGGTATAATAGGTATTAGATTTTATTACTTGGGGTAATTTACTCTTGCAATAATTTAAACATATTTGAATGAAAAACAAATGGGAATCTTTCTCTTCTCAAAAAGAAAAGTTTGCAGCAATGTTGTTAGAAGGAGGGATACCCAAGAGACCTTATTTTCTCTTCTCTTCCACTCACAAGTAGTTCCTAAAACAGATTTTCCTCCCCATAAATTATCTGGAGCTTTAAAAAAAGTTCCTTTAACAGAAGGTAATACTCTCATTCATGCATTACAGAGAGATTTCATACATTACATTACATTCTTTAAACTTAGGACACATTTGCTACATGCTCCAAATACGACCATCTTTCTTGAGAAACTGGAACAGAAAAGGAGAGATCAAAAACTTTGTGTGTTTGACCTCCCAAAATCAAATGGGTACTTGTGTACAATGTCTGGGACTTTCTGCTCCTGAACACTAAAAAACAGTTATTTCTTGGTATTATAAAACAGAAAACTACCAAATAAAATAACATTTAAGAATCCATACAGAAACAAAAAACACTTTTCCCACCAAAATGGACAAATCTCTCTAAAGGACTAAAAATAAAGACAAAATCTTTATCAAAATCTTGCTCTAAGGAAACCATTTGGAAAGTCCAGGCTCTAAATTTGACTGGGCACTTCAAAAAGCAGTGGCTGAGAGAAGAATCTCAACCCTGTAAGAAATTGCCAATTCTGGAGCACATTCTGCTTGTTTCAGATTCCACATATTGCAATTATGAGTGAATCACACATCATAAGCTTATATAAATATTAAAGTGTTAGAAGTTCACTTCAACAATGAGCACATTCTATTCTTTCATGCTAAGTAGCATTTTTCTTTTAATCTTCTTTAATTAATAGCCTTCAGTTAATTTTTAATTTTCGTGTATATTATGACCAATGGGCAGATGATTCCTAAACTGATAGAGCATTTCAAATACTCTTTAATCATTAGCTTGCATTCTTAATTATTTTGAAATTTCTATATTTGTCAAAACTCATACTACACTATCTTCATTTGTTTCATGCCTGAAAGTTTCAATGAGAGTCCATAGTAAGTAAATGAAGTTTTGATGGAACCTGAAAAGTTTGAATACATCCTTCTTGTTTGTTTGTTTGTTTGTTGCTTTTATGTTGCACAAACAGCTACCTAAAGAAGAAAGGGTTTGACATGATGCCTGTAGATTGAACTTCTGTGGATAACTCTAAGTGGCTAAAATGTAATTGAATAGAATATATATGTCTTATATAGATATAATAAAGCAAATGGTAAGATCTTAGTCTATAAAAGTGGGATTTTATCTACTCAAATGAAAAACTAATACAGAATCACTCACCCAACACTCAAACACACGAAATGCCTCTTTTCAAACAATAATTTGTTGACTGTCTGGGGTTCTGTACCCAGAGCAAAAGAAAGCATGCTATGCGTATTTTCAAATGGAGCAAGTGAGAGGATATTATTGACATTTTGCAAGACTTTAGTACCATTATTATAGAATGAGTAAATCTAGGATGGAGAACTAAATGAAAACTGTGATAAAATACCACATGGTTTTATCACACTAGATTGTGGTAATCTGTAGAGTCTTCAACAAGATAACTGGTTTTTTAGACACGCTCAATGCACTGGAACTAATCTCAATATACTTAATCGGAAATTGCTTTCACTGCCTCAAGGGAGATTAATTATTTAAGTAGGAAAAATTGATATTAAAAGAATAACTGTTAGGTAGGTAAGAAGCAGCAATTGCAACTATTTATACTGTTGGGAGGAAGAGGGCATCCTTTTGAAGTCTGTGTTCATCCCAGCTTTGCTCAGTATTTTAATAAAAACGTTGGTCCAAGGAGAAGATTGTCCAATGTGCATGGTACAGAAGTTTTAGGTAACACAGAATAGAAAGGTAATGCCAATTACAGTGGACAAGTTTTCATGAAAAGAGAATTGCACAGACCTGTGGTGCAGAGTCACAGACACGGAAAGTCAACAATGCCAGGCCTGCAGGAACAAACAAGCATTTTGCTGCTGGAGTCTGGGCTTTATTACATAAAGTTGACAAGAAAGAAAATGGTAAAAGCTGAATGGTTAATGGCAAGAAAACCATGTGAGGCCAAAACAGTTACCTGCAGAGATCACCAGGGCTGCTCACAGGTAATGTTCCATTGTTGATTTACTTCCCGAAAGAAA
Source organism: Sturnus vulgaris (assembly GCF_052056855.1). Classification (NCBI taxonomy): domain Eukaryota; kingdom Metazoa; phylum Chordata; class Aves; order Passeriformes; family Sturnidae; genus Sturnus; species Sturnus vulgaris. Next base: position 35,191,055 of record NC_142249.1, read on the forward strand.
TCAAAATGAGGAAAAGAGATACGTGATACCTGCAAACTCAAGTAGCAGTGACATGGACAGACACATACTAAAATCTTGATTTGAAGAACAAACTGATGTTCATGGGATGAAACTGAACTTTAGGAATGCGTCAGTTTCAGCCCATATCTCAGACTCAAGAACATTCAAATCTGGGGCTGGAGTCAAGGCTTGTATCTCTGACTCTGTTTCATCTTGTAAAAGGAGAAGCAACATAAATCAGGCCTCAAAGGATAAGCCACTCCCCTTCTGCAGGGCCTGAACAGTTAATTTTATTGATTAGACTTAGAAAAAGGGAAGATTCCTTTCCCAGATTTACCCAAGAACTGTCAAGATGGTGAGCAGGAGAGGAGTCTAGGCAGCTACTGCCGGCTCTGAACAGCCTGGAAAGGGACAGCCACTGTTTACTGAATGAGAAGGTTGCTTATAACCTACCTGTGCCTTTATCCACATTCTCCCTATCCTGTGAAAAGCCTGTCTAGAGCAAACACCTGTATCCCAATGATGTTGGGACACTATTTTCCCCGTTTACTTGCTCTTATTGTCTTCAACCTTTTCATGAGATATGTTTTATAGTGTAGAAATTAGGAATCGTCTTCTCTGTCATGTTTGCCAGAACAAAGGTGAGCAGGTCCCTGCTTCCAAGCATCTCAGTATAAACAAAAAGTAAGCAGGAAGATTATTACAAATGCTCAGGGATTTTCCTCTGCTCCTTTAATGTGTTTACACCAGACAGGTGCTACAAGGGATGAAAGCTGAATGCAGAGACTTCATCAAAGTCTATGAAAGCCTTAAGCTACTCTGGTTCAATTTGCCATATCCATTCTGGAAGGCATCCAGCCAGTGACACGAGAAAAGGGAGGCACTAAGAGTCTTTAGCTTCAGATTATGGACTTTTTGTCCCAGTGAAGGTAAATCAGAGCAGAGAGGAAGGCTGAAACACCTGCACTTAAATAACTGGTCACCAGATGTCACTGTCAAATGCGGCGAACACAACAGGAAACCCATCCCTGCCGGTAACCGGGGTCAGCCTCACTCAGCCCCTCCAGCTACGACTGGTTGTTTTCAGAGAACTGGGAAACCCCTGGCTAGAAACAGTAAAACACTTGCAGAATCAGATATCCATTAAAGAGTTTGGATGTCCTGGGCGTTAAATGCTGATCTCAGACTAGCTGGAATTTCACCTTCCTCTCAAGGCAAAGTATTACTGGAAAACAAAATGGATGGTCAAAGGCGGTTTATACACATCATACTAAAATGTTTGTGCTTCACTTTACACCTATAAAATGTCTGCTTGAACCTTTAACCAAGGTTATACCGTTCTAAGAACCATAAAAGCTGCTACTGAAAGTGGATCTTTATAAATTATTAAACTGTCTCCCAGCAGAGACACTTAGTAGCAACTTCAACACAATCATTTGTGTCATATGCACTTCGTGGGAATTATGGCAATTAAATTTCGCTCCTCTCTGAGAGAGCATTCTGGACAACCCTCGCACAAAAGAGAATTTTAAACACCATTGTGTTCACAGTCCTTGCTACTGCTTCTTGTTCCACTTTAGTAACTGGAAATTTTAGTTTCTTGATCATGAATGTAATTCCCATGGTACTTCCCTTCCAGCAACAAATTTCTTGTGGGCCTGTTCCAATTGAAATAAATTGTAATTGGGGGGATTCACTTTAACAAATCAAACAGGAAGTTTCTTGTGTTTTTGTGCTTGGTGCTTTTCCCTCCCAACAAAAGAAAGATCAAATCTCAGTTCCTTATTTTGTATGAAACAGTCTTTGATGGTTTGCTGATACAAATAAGAAATACAGAACTGACAGATTCCGTTTTCCATAGCTCCTCGCTGAAAATTTAACCACTGTCTGTGTAACACTGGGGCCCTTTATTTTTGTAATCCTCGTGAATATATACCATACTATGCCTTCTTCTATTTCTCTCCACACATTCACTCTCCTTTGTGTAGAGGCTGTGAATTACTGTTCTTGTTTCTCACAAACTTTCCCTCTCTATTTTCCCATCTACAGTGGAAGAGGCTCAGTACTTGTGAAAACATATTTGTTTCTCCCTCCCATCTCGGGCATGTCATCTACTCCATGAGAGAGCTGCTGGTTTCTACAGCTGTCTTTCCTCCTTGTTGAGGACAAGTACTTACCAAATTATTCCGTTTCCTGTAATTCTCTTCCATTGCTGCCTGAGAAGTTTTAGCCTCTGGGCTCACTGGTACGGATATTCCTTTTACAGCAGCAAGAATTAGGGGTAAATCCATAAATTTGCTACAATCAAGACTAAAATTCTCACTGATTTCAAGAAAATAAGGATTTTTAACAGACTTATGCTACTAGAGAAGAGAGGAAATAGGGCATCCATTTCTGGACTCATCTGTCTAAATTATTAGACAAAACACTCTGCAGTAATTTCAGTTTAGTTGTGATTTTGCAGCTTATTCACAGTGGATTTGATGAATGAATGATTTTTTGTTTCCTGCTCAATGGCTGTATTTTTGACAGGTCTCATGATGTTCTCAAACCCACACTGTTTATTTGTTTCCATGATTAGAGAGCATAATTTTCTAGATAATATTGAATGTATTTTTCAATAATTTTTACTTTAAGTACTTTCAGATTCCTTTAAATTTTAATGTACAATTTAATCTTCTTTCTCCTTGTTTTTTTCTGTGTCACCTCAACATTCCACTTAAAGTCAGTAGCAGCAGCTGTACCAAGCAGAGCAGTGGGAAAGGTGGCATTATTTCCCTCAAAAACAGAATTAAATATGTATTGTAGAACTGTTTTACCTTTAGTGAACTTGAATTCCCACTTCCCAGAAGTCAGCCTGCATGAAGGCTTCAGGACTGATGCCAGAAATTGAAACAATAAATGACAACTCATAGAGTATTCCTTAGTTCTTATCTCTGTATTATACACTCAAAAGTGTTTTAAAAATAGATTTTAGAAGACTTCACAAATCTGTATTGCAGACCCTTCTCCTGAGTAGAGTAGAAAGGCAAAGTAGAAAGGTACAATCTACAGAAGTAGATTGTGCTTTTGCAATTGCTATGCATTGAGGGATACAGTCTCCCAAACACAAATTAAATCTGCAGGAAGTATATTTGTCTCCCCTTCATAACCAGGGAGCTGAGATTGCTGGAGTGCCTAATTTAAGCACCACGTCTGGCTGGCTTTGTTTTTGTGTCAGGACTATTTCTCACCACAGATTGTATGGGAAGTCTGACTCCTGACAGCTGAGGAAAGCTGGCAGACTAAATCACTTGCTGCTCTTTGAAACTGTGTACCACAACACCCAATGCACCCTGTACAAAGCAGACAGAATTCCACTCCTCAGCATTGTACCTCCACAGAAGCCTGGGAACAGCCAGCTTTAAGACAAAGACCCCAATTTGTTATCAGCAATCTCTTTTGGACCTTTAGGGCCAGTGCAGCAACCTGTTCTTGGCTTTGGGTTACGTCCCCATTCTACATCAGTAGGGAAAAAAAAACCCAGGCTGACAGCTTTGGATCTCAGGGTGAGTATGTAGTGCTTATGATCATGGAGAGGGAGAGAGAAGAAAAACATTATTGTCCACAGAGAAAGCTACAGATTTTGAAACCAAGAGATCATAAGGTGACCACTGTCATGAGGACACTGATCAGCATTTAGCCTCCGGCACTAAATGAAATAGATTGAGTAAATGTAAGCATTCCAAGCTTAAGACACTGGGAAAAAATCAATGAGCATTTAAGGAAGAATCAAAAGAAAGAAATTAATGTCTGGCTTAGATTATGCAACTAATCTAATGAAAAGAAATAATCAAAATATTTATCATATATGATATAAGCTGATTTCTCCCAGTGGCATTATGTTACTGACTACTCAGAACTGGGCTCTTAAACTTCTTAAACATCTCTGGAAAAAATGCCTGCTTGGATTCTCAGGGTTGCCAGGCCTGAAGAAGATTAGCTGGTGAGGTCTGCTTAGAACTACTGATCTTGGAAAACTTTGGTTTCACTGCCTGTATTCCAGTAGATTTTGTTCTGATTTGGTGGAATAAAAATTCTTGACATGTATTACTTCAGCTGAAGAAGAGACAAACAACAATCCCTAAATATTTGTTACACATAAAAAACAAATACTGTGAATCTACTCTTTAAAACAATTAAGTGTGTTGTGCATATAAAACCTAGAGGAACTGTTCAAATGCTTATTCTTAGTGCCTTGATGAACATGATCTTAACAGAAAGCACACTATTTCTATTTAAATCATCAGAGAAAACTTTCCTTTTGGAAATATGAGAGAGAGATAGATGACTGACTGAATCCTAGAAAATGTGACAGGGTAATGTATATATTTGCTATGTAAAATTTATATACACATATATATATATATACAGCCTACATGAGCTAAAATAGGATTTTTTGCATAGACACAAAAGCACTGGTTTTGTCTCAGTCACTGGTGTATAAACAACCTTGGGAAAAGTTGGAAGCAGTTTTCAGTGTTTCTCTATGTGGCAGCTGGTCACAAGTAAAAGATCATTTTTTGTTATGGAATGATTAGTAAAGATAAACTCTTGGGAAGTATCCCCATAGGCAATTTAAATAGATTTTGTTACTTGCAGAAGGCAATGTTACTGTTTAATTTATAAAGTTAATAAAGTGGTTTCTAAATTATTTAATAAGGTAGGGAGTAATCACAAAGTTAGCACTTGTTTGCTTTGATAGCGCTATGAATCATACACCAGATTCTGATCATGAAATAAACAATTATAATAATTTCAGTTTAAATAAAAAATAATTACAAAGCAAAAGGACTTAGCTTAGAAATACAAAAATTTTACTATTTTGTACATGAATTTTTAGATCCCTTATTCTTTACTATCATCATGCATCCCTAATTCATAACACTATTCAATGCAAGTACTTTATCGCAGGCTTTTTTGAGTTGCCACAGTATTTTTGGGGCAGGGAGATCTGAGGACAGAGTGAAACCACTTATGGTTCCATTCTGAATATAAATCCTTGGAAAGAGGCAGACAGAGGACGGGAGGGGAGAGGGAGAAACAAGGATAATTATAATTCCTTCCCTTCTCAGTCTAAAGATCAAGTCTTTCAAACCCCATTTAATAAACTGCGAAAAAGATTGAAGTTGCTGCAAGTGACTGAGTGTTTGTGGGTTCAGCCCTGCTCTGGTGCCAGGTGACAGATACAAGTTCATACAATCCATGTACACTTAGTGTGTCTGTGTGCACACAATGAAGAATTAGGACTGACTTTGTAAATAAGTCTGTGATGTCTAGAATAGATGGAGAGCTTTGCATTTTTCATGTGACTAATGCTTATCCTGCTGTTCATAATGTACAGAGCTATTATTGAAGCTTACCTACAATCTAAATCTTTGGTCAAAGGTTTAGAAATATTTAGCAACTATTAAAGGGAAAAATGCAAATAATTATGTGAAATAGCCAGGACACTTGCATTAAAAAAAAAATTGCTGTTGTTAAGGAGAGAGCAATAGCTCCTCTTTTTCACCAATATTAGTTTCCCAGTCAAGCCTGCTAATGGCAGAACAGAAGTTTTCATTTGTGTCTTGGATTCATACTTTTAATGAACAACAACTTTTATAGTCTACCTCAATATATTTCTTCTAGATGTCCACAGTGTCCACAAGAACTTCTCAGTAAATCTGCAGTGAATCTCTCAAATTCCTGTCCCATTGTGACAGTCTCCATTACAATTACAGTCCAGAATTTAGCAAGTACAAACAGAGCAAAGCAGAATAACAAATACTCAGAAACCAAACAAGCGTTGTCACTAAGTCATGTAGATTCTTCCTCCCAGAAACTTTTCTGGCAGCTGAGTCTCCTCACCTGGCTACATTGTGGGAAAGTAATAAGCATGGAAAATCAATCTTGCAGTCAAATCCTTGATTCCCACTGATTTCATACAGTTTGTGCACAGAGGAGCAGCATCCATTGCTGTCTCGTAACCAATGGTCCTATGAAGTCAAAGTTCATTCAAGACTTACCTCCTGGAGCTCCTTTTTGCTTGAAATAGCTGTTGGTCTGGCAGGTCCATATGATGAAAAAAAGAGGAGGAAAAAGACATTGTCTCCTTAGGCACATTTGGCAGGATACTGGAGGGAGCATTCCAGCCTTCAGCTCTTCTGTGGCCAGCTTAAGGCTCTGGGAATGAAAACTCCTCTCCCTACTTACCTACCTGCAGAGGTGTCTGTCTCTGAGCTCCACATAACCCACCCCAGGGCACTCCCTTCCCAGCCCTCCCAGCAGTGATCACCAGAAGCACCATCCTGGTCCTGCCACAGCCTCACACAGAGACTCGGGGTTGCCCCTGGCAGCCCCCCATCCTCAGCAGCAGCAGCAGCAGCCTCATGTTCCTGTCCCTGTGGCAGGCCTGGGGGCTGATTCAGCTCTGTGGGCTGCTCCCTCCTGCCTCAGCTGCTCCCTGTCTGCTCCAGGGAAGCAGTGGTGAGCCAGATGAAAGCATTGCACAGGTCACAAGCTGAGCCACGCTCACCTAGGAGCATTCCAAGAGCCTTAGCTCTGAACCTCAGGCCAGAACTTCTCCATGAGCTGATATCCCACCCTGTTGGGAAACAGCTGGCTTTGCTACCAGTACACACTGGGGCCCATCTTATCTTGTTCCTTCCTTCCCTGTCCCACTGGCACACACCAGGGCCTGTTAGTAGCTTGACCACAAAGAAGTCTAGGTCACATATTCTTTCTTCCCAACATGGGAATTTTTGCTTCAGTCAATCCATTTGTCAGTCACTACAGCAAACTGCATATAACAACTCTTCCTGCAGCAAAGGCTCTTGACAAAGCTGCTACTATGATTGCTGTTAATGTGTTAGTGCTAAAAATTACGCAATTTTATGCCAATATTTGTTTAAAAAAAAAAAAGCCTGCAATATGAAGCTGCCATTCAAACGAGGAATATGGGAAGGGTTGGAAGGTGCCTCCTGAGTTAATCATGCAGTGCTTGCTCTTCCTGATAGAGACCAGATATCACTGAATTTCTTTGATCCTTGTCTCCCATATCACATACATGCACAAGCACCCATATTCTTACCTCGTTCCTCTTAATATTAAAAACTTTCCTGTAAAGGTATTACACTTGGCTGACTTACAATAGAGATTTCAGAGGTCAGGGTGACATACATGAGAGCTAAGGATAGACCATGGTCTGTCAGAAGGATCTAACTATGAATATTGCAAAGGAAATTAGATGATTTCAGAGTCCAGGCATCTTTAGAGAAGATAGCAAAACAATCTCTCCTTTAAATAAGTCCACTCATGACAAAAACAACTCCCACAATACTGACCAATCCCTGCTTCCCAGACACAAACACTTCTATAACAAGGGGCAACGAAGGGAGGGGTGAGGGGGGGAAATATAAATACATATTTAAGGGAAACCTTAGAACATTGCAGTAAACATACACAAAATTATTAAAACCTGAAAGTTAAATCATATCCCGCATTAATTTGTCAAGCAGAGCATTGGCCCTGAGAAGGGGAGAAATAGGAAGATATCACGCAGTCCTCTTAGGGACTTGTGCTGAGCAAATTACAAGATATTATTCAGAAACTACAGCATTCAGGAGCAACCTGGAACTGGAGGGTATGGAGGCAGGTATTACTTACCCTGACTTATGCTGAAGACTCAGCAATGATAAGGACTCTGCTTTCCACCAACCTCAGCCATGGACATCGTTTGTACTATGATGTGTGCACTAATTTTAGTCACATGGACATTCCCCAAGGACTTCTGACAGGTGGTTTATCAGCAGTGGATGTCGTGAAGGCAGACACTCCTCTCCAAATCAATTTTTATCCAGTCTTGACAAGGTAACAGATAAATGCTTTTTGTAGTCTTGCTTTCAAGTAATTGGTTCTCAAAGCTTTCTTTTTCCAGACTGCTCCTTTAATACTCTGTAATGCCATAGACTGTCTTTGAAGAGTGAATAATAATGAAGAGCTTTAAAGAGACTTGTAAAAGTTATGAAGTCATAAAACTCTATTTGATTCCTCCTTCAGTCTGTTTTCTGGGAATGTGCTGAATATAAATAGCAAAGTGAACTTATGGGCTTTGAATGAAAGATTCTTTCTCCTTTCAGGCTGCAGCTCCTACTGTGTTATCCTCATTGATATTTCATTGCCTTCAGGATGATGGGATGTATATAGAATCTTTTTCCAAGTCCGTTATCAGCAGTGTTTAGGGACATTTGGCCAAAAAACTGTATGCCTAGTCTCTAGGGTTTCCTTTTCAAATGCATGGTGTAAATCAATTCTGTACAGAGCCACAGTCATTGTGATACAGAAGGTACATCAAAACACACTTCTTCAAACAGGAGCTGTTCTCGTTTTCCTTTCCCTCCTTGTTCCTGGTTACTGTGTATAGGAGCTTCCCATAAATGGGGTTCATTTCTCCTCCTCTTTTCCTAAGGTGCGGCTACATTGTGAAAATTGATACTTCTGCAAAGAAAAATAGTTTTCTTTATCATGTTGTGCAGTCTCAACTTCCAGCAGCCCATTAACTCAAAATAAACTCCTAAGCATTCGACTGTCTGATCAGTGTCTGCACAGTGACATTTACCAGGAGAGGCAGACAAGAAATAGTCAGTGACTGGAGATTTTAGACCAGAATAGTGACACTGTAATCTTGCTCTTTCCCCCCCATACCCATCACTCTCTTTGCCAATCTCTGCACCCTTTTCTGGACACAGCTGAAATGACCATTAGAAGTGTCTCTTGACGTGTTCAAATCCAAAATACAAGGATTAGAATTGACTTGAAATTTCAAAAGAGAAAATAATAAGAAAAAAAAAGAAAAGCAGTTTAAGTATTCTTTGGTTCTAAGACATATAACAGAAAAGACATCTCTATTACTTAGCTCATTTCTGAAGTCAACAGATGGTCACGCTACATTTAGAGCACTTGGAAGTTGTTTTCTCTGTTGTTTGTTAAAGGCAAAAACCCTGGAAGTAGGTTCAAAAGACTGTATCCAGAAGGCTTTATGCCAATCCTACTTAAACCTGCTTTCCTGATGCAGCTGAAAACAAGTTTTACAGCTGTGAGCAGGTATACAGTCACGGGACATTTGTAAGTACACATGAGCCAAATTAGAAACAGCGTAAGTCTGATGTTATCACCCCAGGTGATTTCAAGCACCCAGTCAGTGGCAGCAGCTCACAGATGCTGAGGCTAGAGATGCTTTAGTAAACAGAACAATTAGCAGCGTTGTGTGAGACACCAGCACAGCAAAATAAACATCTTGGAGATATGTGGTTATACCTCTTCCCAGAAAGAATAAATTGGAAAGCACAAGATAACTTCTTATCTGCAAGAGTAGATTAGCAACTGCCAGCTCTGTACCATAGAGATGGAAGCAAGAGTTCTTGAAATGGGAACTTACAAAGGTACATACAATGAGTAATAATACCGTGCCTCTGTATAAACCATCTTTTTATTTTGTTTTAAGGGAAAAAAAACCCACACTTTTTTATTGTCATGGCTTTCTTGTCATGATGCAGTGCCATCGAACGCTGACATACAAATGATCAATGTTTAACATTGTTCCCTACCCTGGCTACATATATAGTTGTATGTGGTATTCAATGATCCATTCATGATAGCTCCCTGCAATTATCACAGCAAAGACTGGGGACAGATAGGTGTACAAGGTACTAAAACTAAATAACCACAAAGCATTTCACCCGTGCATTCTCCACTTGCTTCCTCCATTTATGGATAATGGCCCTATTTGCAGACAATGGCAGTAAAATTTTTCCCCAGGGATTTATTTATAACACTTTTTTCTTGGATTATGGTTTGTATTTCTAGTGTGATAAGTGCCCCAGAGAAACACTTAAGTGAAACAATCAAGAGAGGAGTTTGTTCTCCTGTCCCATAATTCCTGCATCCTAAACCTTTAACAGAAGATGTGCATTAACCTCACCCTTCCCCAGCCTCCACCACTGCCAGCAGAGCACACAGGGGTTGCAGTCTTGCTTACTCAAATGTAAATAATTCAGGTATATATTCAGGTAAATAATTCACCCGGGCCGTGCCCACAGACTGGTGAGAAGGAGAATATAACTTCAGTGTTTCACTAGTGTTTGTATTCTCAAATTAAGACCTAAAGCCATCATTAAACTCCACCAAGAAAAATGGTGGGTGAAAAATTGGTCATTGACTTGCCTCTCCTGTGAAAACTTGAGGTAAGTCTGAGGTAACTTGAGGTAAAGAGAGGTCTACTTTATCATATTTTTTCCTGAATTAACTGATTAAAATATCAGATGACTGTACTGTCAGTGATGTCTTATGCTGTTTATGCAGATAATCTATGATCCATTGTCATGTCTACTAAATTACAAGTCCCTACTGACTAGACTAAATAATAAGGTATTTGCAAAAGCAGCTGAAAGGAATAAAAACCAGGAGAAAAAACAAAGCTTTTACTTCCTTTCACCCTTATTTTTCACCTTTAACATTCAGCAGCCAGAAAATGAATGACAGTGATTAAATGATTTGCCTGCCAGATTATCTCAGTGGCTGATTTTCCTGCCAGATTATCTCAGTGGCTGTTCTTAGCAGAATATCCATGGAAGTCATTGAGAGAGCAGGATACGAGCAGGTGAATCAGACTCTGCAGGGTGCCTGCACCTCTGACTCTCACTGTATCAGCTGCTCCCTGGCATTACAAAAACTCTGAAAAAAGATAGCCAACCTAAATGGATACTAAACATTGAACTAAATCAAAGACAATAGATGTGAACTTTAATTGTCTAACAAATCTGACCTAAAAGGAACAGGAATTCTGCAAATGAGAGCCTGAGAACTCCCATCATGCTTCCACCTGCTTATCTTTTGAGGTACATTTTGTTTAGTTCCTGTAAAATAAAGACATGACTCACTAACAGGACATATGGGGTGTTAAAGTATAGAAACTAAGATTTCAAAGCCACCACTGTGTCTTCAGAAAGCTTAACAATGATTTCAAATGCTCATTGTTATGGTGCAGTCCCATGTTTATTTTTGCACACATTTTCTTATTAAATTGGGAAAGTGGTTGTTGGGAAAGTGGTGATTGGGTGAGTGGACTCCTCCCCCATATTGTACCTGTGCAGTGGCTTGCACAATTAAATATTTATCTCCAAATGCAGATTCCAGGCTTTATTACTACCTGAATAATACATGTGGCTTGAGTTATAACCTCCCAAAGACCTATTTGCAAGTCAATTTTCTCTGTCTGTTCAGCATTGTTTCCTGACTACAGCCACTGAGTATTTTAATTAAACTCTTTGGTCTATGCATATGTTACCTGTTCTTTCTCCCCTTAACCAATTTACACCACTTGGTTAAATCAATGGTTAAATTTACTTATTTAAAAAGAAAAACAACTCTCTCTTCAGTCAAGAAAAGTTGCTGTTAGCCACTTAACTTAATGAGTAAGTTATCCCAATGGATGAGACATTAATTTAAATACAGAGCAACAGAATTTTCTCTTATCACAGGGATTGCTTGGTAGGGAAAACCAGCAGGTGAAAAAATTGAGGATTCTCAATACAAGCACCTACAAAGACAATATATTCCTAATATACATACTCCATCTTTAAGAAACCACTTTAGGACATCAGAACTCCTCTGTGCTAATTTTTGTAGAAAGAAGAAAGAACTGAGACAATATGGTTTGCTTGCCTAGGCACTCCTAAGTTTTCCATGATTCCTTCACACAACTGATGAGAAGAACATTTCTCAGGATTTTTAGAGTGCTACTGACAGTTTCTAAGGATATTCAAAGCATTACTTTTCTAAGACCTTAGCCCAGACACACAGTTCTGGAGGCCTGTCTCTCATGCTAAAGATGCCTCACATCAGCTGCCCTTTGTCTATTGACAAAAATAATGAACTTAAGTAAGCAGGTGTAATAGAGTAAATCAAGAATATTTGTGTTCACCTTGGATTTTTAGGGATTTTTAGGTATTTTTAGGTAAATCCCTCTCTGTGTATTTAAGAGAGTGTAGCCTTGGGAACATTAGTAGGCAGTGTTGCTTCAGGGAAGAGTGTGCTACATAAAAAGGAAAGAAGTTCCTTGGGCACTTATCCTGCACTTTCTAAGAGGGACCCTGCCTTCCAAGGGAAAGCCTGACCAAATCATGGAAAAGCTGCCATGGCCTCCTGGTCATATGGGCTTCACACACTGTGTGTCTCAGACTCTCAAAACATCTGATGGGCCAGAAAAATGGAAAAACTGAAAAAGAAATGACATTTCACTTAAGCCTGCTGATCAGGCTAAAAGCTTCCAGATGCTAAGAACTAAAGATAAGGCACACTTCCCAGCAGTGAAAAATTGAATGAGTTGTAACAATTGCAATTGCCATTTCAGAGCCTTCTGAGTGGTGAATGGTTTCATTATAGATAGTGTTGACAGCATGACAGTTCTCTGAGACTGTATGCTACCTGTATACACCTCACACACTGTTTCTTCTGCTTCTGGCACCCAAAAGAACCTACCAGTACATACAGAAACATGCTAGAATGGGCTTCCTAAATTGACAAATTCAGTCCCTGCTAGCAGCCAGCTGTGTCACACAATCCCCTTCATAAGCTGATTAAAGAACATCTCCAAAACTCTCTGTGAAGAGAGGTATTTTTACTCTTCCTAGAAGGACGATGTAGGAACTCAAACATCTGACATTTAGAAATCATGTCCTGCCTTAATATAGTCATGTCCCAATTTGTTCTTATGCCAGATTTTTCTTTTAGGTAAATGGTTGTTTTCCCTCTCTGGTGTTTTTCAGCCAATACATCTGTATGCAGCAACTGCATTTCCTTTAAGCCTTTCCTTTTGATAAACTAAATAAACCAAGTTATCTTGCTCCTGCTTTCTTATTATAAAAAATACTTCATCCTAGGCTGTTTGCCTTTTTTCTGGCTAACTTTCCAGCATTAATTAGTCCTTCTCAAACAGGAGCACCTGCAAATAGTAAGAGTAGTATCTATTATTATGTCTAGATCTTACAGGATGGATCCTTGCCCTCATCTCTACTTACTCAGCAAAGATGCTTTTTTTCAGGGCTGCATCATATAGTCAGGTCTGTTTTATTTGAGTCTTCTCTACTACTGAATTTTGAACAGGAAATATTCCAGTTGACAGCAAATATTTTTCTGTTTATCTACCTAAATCAGGACTTTGCATTTTATATTAATAAATTCAAATGTAATTCTACAAGTGAGGTAGTTTAGCTCTTTCTCATATATTTGCAAGTTCCTTTGGGAAATCCAGTCTTCTCCATTTTTAAGGTATTGTTTTATACTGTAGTTCTTAGCAAAAATACAAAATAAAATCAGTTACTACCTCAAATGAACATCTTCACTATTATTCCTTCTCAAGTATTCCCTGTTCAGCATAACCTCTTTTCAATACTAAATGTGATATTTCAAGACATTCATCAAATCTGTTTATAATTATTACATTAACACTAATTTTTAAATTATCTAACACAGAATTTTATGTATTTATAACATGTTTTTGTCCAAGCCTCTTCCTGATCTCCAACGATGATCTTCACATACTTTTCTTACTATAAGATGTCATTGCTTCCTGCAGGATGACCAAACCACAAATATGCACAAGTTTCTTGCACAAGTTCCTTAAGTTCTTTGGATAACTCATACAGTAACAGAGTCAAGCAAGTTTCTAATGTCTTGTCATGACAGACTAGGCATATGGGTATTTCCACACAGTAGACACAGTCTTAAATATCATCATAATGAGGACTCTCCTTTTCTTCCCCAGCCCTTTCCCTCTCAATCCCTTCTTGTGGTGGGTTGACCACATCCAGCAGCTGCACCACCCAGCCACTCACCATCACTCCACACCCAGCTGCAGGACAGGGGAGAGATTAGGGAGAACAGAAGTAAGAAAACTCACAGATACAGATAAATTAGTCAGTTTAATAAGTGAAAGGAAGTAGAAGAAAAAACCCAAAACAAGTTTTGCAAAGGCCCTCACTCATTGCTTCTGTCAAGTACCCCGATGCTCAGCAACGACAACCTCTCCAAAAGCGCCCTTCCTGCAGTTTGGGAGAATTGCTGTGCATGATGCTATCTGGCAGGGAATATCCCTCTGGCCCTTTTGGGCCAGCTGTCCTGGCTGTGTCCCTTCTCAATTTCTTTCATACCCCCAGTCTACTCACTGAGGAAGCAGAGCAGGAAAAAGGGAGAGCCTTGTCCCTCTGCAAGGACTGCTCAGGAGCAGCCAAACTGGTGTGTTACCAGAACTGCTCCAGTCACAGATCCAAAACACAGCACCCTCTGAGCTGCTAGGAAGAAAATTAACTCTGTCTCACCCAGATGCAGTGCACCTCCAAACTGCAGAGAAGGAGCCATGTGCACATTCAAGTATCTTGCTTTTTAGAGAAGTTGACATTCTAGGTTATATTTTGGGGATATTTGCAGGAACAGCACATTAATGCTGCCACTGCATGAGGGGAAAACATGAAAGTTGTCAGGGTTTAATTAACTGAAGGACTTCTATATGTCAAAAGTATATTTTGGAAAATTCACAATGGTTAGAATTAGTCTCACAAACATAGAAATGGGGAAAAAATGGGGCTGTCAAAATTTAATCTGTATTTGAAAGAGATATTGCTTGGTTTAAAAAAACATGACAGACAATGACCTTCAGAGATACTCTAGGACATAAATGCAGGGCCTAATGGAACCATTAACATCCATGGATCCAGCAGCACTTCCTAGATTGGTCATGGCTTGGGGGGAATCTTTCACAAGACAAAGAATATCTCTTTTATATTGCCAACAAGGCTACTCATTTAGAGAGCCCTTATGACACCAGCATGATATTAGAGCACTTCTAGGAGCTCAGGGTGGTGTTTCAGATCTTAGTTTGTGCCAGAGCTGGAGAGTAGGGGAACAAAGCAGGGATAACAAATAAACAGCAGGTAAGAGTTTGATCCAAACTGTAACACTGAATATAAAACTTGCATAAGTGCTTTCTGATATGTATATAACTGTCTCATTAGCAAAATCCTAGAATTAGATTAATTTTAAACAAAATTACCAGAATATGCAATATTTCAGCACATCTTTATACACAGGAGCAGAGGGCTTGCTGCTGTCATCTCTGGCAAGGTATTCTATTCATTTATTACAGTTTAAGAGAATGATGCAATCCTCCTGCAACTAAGTACCTGTCTTATTACAGACTGTTACAGAGAGGTCCAAGAGAGAGGCAGCAAACTGGGATGCTGGTGCACAAATGCAAATTATTTGCTAAGGTGTAAAGAATTTGTTTCTTGTTCTCAACTATTCTAATTTCACACATCTTTTTGTCTCAGTATTGCTCTAAAGGCATAATAAGCAGGCATGTGTGTAAGTGCATGATTATTTTTTTTTTCTAATAGGCACTTCTGACTGGGATAAACCCTTGCTAGGGTTTAGGATTTGACTGCATCAAATTCAGGCATATTCTTAGTGACACATTGAGTATATGGAGATAAAAAACATAGAAACCACTCACAGAATTCAGATTTCTAAACAAGAATGGTGAATATTTCACCAACAGTTCAGAACAGCTCTCTTTTTACCTGAGCTTTAAACTGGTTTGTATTTCTTGATTTTTGCTCTGGTTTTATGTTTATAAAAATACTCCATAGCACGTCTATAATATTTTATGCTACATACTCAACTAGCATTTATAGTCATTCAATAGTAACTGATACTTTAAGGTTTGCAGAGGTCTGAACTGCATGTATATCCATAATACAAGAAAGTGCTATTGCAATGTATTTGTTGAGATAATGAGGCAGGAAAAACAAATAAAAAAGACACCACTGCTGTAGCTGATTTTACTTTTAAAACAGTCCATTAAATGTCTTTTGGCAAATTACTTATTTAAATCCATGGACAGCTCAGGGAATTGTTTCCGTGGCTCCTAATAGATTTCTAAATTTCTTTGTTTGATTTCTGTTATTGCCCTTGGTTGCAGCAGACATCTGGGAACAAGTTAAAGAAAATCTAACAATAAAAAGGAAGCTTTGTGACACTGAGGTCAGAGAGTAGAAGGCTACACTGAGAGATTAAACCTACCACAATGAGGAACGTGTATCCTGCAAGGAAAGGAGGGCCCATTCTTTTTTCCCAGGGCAATACAATTTTCCTATGTGATTATATACAAAGAGCTCAAATTATTCATGCAAACACTTGTATTAGGGTCAGCTGGAGTGCAGTGAGCAGGATGTGTAAGAGCATTTCCTTGGAATCAGCAGGGACCAGGAACTCTGTTGTGCTAGATATAGTTGAGACACACTGAAGGGTCTTTTGGGCATTTATCGTCTAAACTGAAAAAATTAAGAGGAAGAGAGAACAGAGGTACAGTGCAATTAACACCTTGATGCACCTTAAAGTAAATAAATGTTAATTTCTGGTTGCATAAATGTTTAACTTTTTGCTGGACCATGGCCAAACTGACTTGCCAAAGGTCATACACATAATATCTGTGGAAGAGTTAAGCACTGAGTTCCATTATTCTATAATCAGAGGTACATCAGTTTTCAGCCCCAAGCAATTAATCCAGGCAATAACATGCTATGCACATTTACTTCTTTAACAGGAGCTTTACTGTATCTTTGTAAAGAGATAAAAAAGATTAAGAAGAATAAAAAAGGATCTAACAATATATTAAAAGGGTTTTTTATTATTTAAATTATGGAAAAAATCTAGCAACCAGATCAGATTCTTTAATAGCACCTATTTTTATTATTCACGTACCTGAAGTATTTATGATGTGTAAAACATTTATTTTGCAACAGATATTGTAGAACTGCCTCCTTTGTTATCATTTTAAATGTAGCTCCCTGTAAGGAATACAATAATATTCTCTTGATAAAAGGGAGGTATATTTTTTTCTTAATCAAGCCAAGTGTCTGCTAGAACAAGTTAAAATCAAATGCTCCTCTTAAGCAGTTTTTCCAGTAGTCAGCCTTTCCAGAACTGGAGGTGCTGTCTTCGTGAAGTCTCTGAAGCCATGGTTGGACAACATGACAGGATGTAGCATGAACTGTTTGATTGAATCAACCACAATGCTAAAGGAAGCAACAAGACTGTCACATCAAGCAGGAGGCATCTGATGGAAACCTCTTGTGACAAATTAAAACCTTCCTGGTCTCTAAAAAGTGGGTACCAAAGCCGTGCCCTAAATAAAATTGACTGTCCATCAGTCCATGTATTTATAGACTTTTCAGACAGTTATTTTTGTTGTTTCTTCATTCCACCTAAATCATGTAGTTAGCAGGAATATTAGTCCTTAAGAAATGTGGTACCTGATGCACATTTGATGCTGGATTTATTTTGTTCTGTTTATAACAAAAATGAATCATTTAAAAAATAAAATCAGCTACAACAGCAATGTCTTTTGTTTTGCTGAGCATTTAGAGCCATTGAAAACTCTGTTCTAAGAGCTGACAGGACTTTACAGCACTCAGGATCCCACAGAGCTCAGCTCTTCAAATAAACAAGTCATCTATGCATACATTTGTACAATTACATTCCAATTACAAAGACCCTTAAGAGCTCTTTTACAGAGACCATGCCCACTAGACATTATCTACATGATCAACTTCCATGCATATCCTTATAATATGATTGTCTCAGGAAATGCATTATTGAGGGCTTGCCAACAAATTTTTCTAGATTCTAAATTTTTTTCTAAGAAGTGCTGAAAAATTCTTACTATTTGCATAACAGCAACCAGTCTGTGAATGAGTCTAACCCCAGTCTCCCAGTTTCAGTTTTGTGTCCCTAAAAAAACTGCCTTATCTTTATTTCATAGAGCAGTGCTTTATCACATAACTAAGTAAGCAAAGCTAAATATTTGAACTCTTGTTCAAATTTTACTTGTTACAGTAAATTGTTTTACCTAGATTGCTATCATTTATTGCCTCATTTCCACAATGGTGGTTCACTGCACACTGACAACTGAAAACTGTTCACTTAGAAATCTCTTTCCACATACTTTAGTCTTCACTCACCAATAACTTAATTTTCTATCTTTCCAGTATAGGCACTGACAGGTCACATATATCAGAACATAAAGAGCTGTCATGGCAGATCAGACCACTGGGCCATCAAAGCCTGCTAGTCTGTCTTTACTGTATCTCAGAGGAAGGTGCAAATCCTCACAACATGATAAGCAGTTATGCAATGGTACCCATAAGGGCAACATTTCTTTTTCACTTTCCAAATCAGCCTATACCTAGAAGTGAAAGACATTATAATCCCTTCAATAGTTTCCTATGCTGTGCATGTCAGACTCCCTCCCCCTGTGATTGATATCCAACAGGACTCTGTTGCAGCTAATAGGCTCAAAATCTCTTTTGGCTAAAGAAGAACAAGACTAAAAAGCAAGGTTAGCAATAAAACTGTGTTTCAAAAATGAGGACTGACAGAGAGAAAAAGAGGGAATATGCAGCATTAACTTTGTTGAAGTTTTATATGCAAGCTGTTCAATGAATTCAGATTCATACAAGTGAAGAGGAAAAAGCAAATTTTAAGATGATATGTTAAAGGAACAGTCATGGAGTTCATGACCTAGATTTATCAGCTCTCCTACAGTAAATTCTGAATAGTAATCTTTAATGGTGAAACCAACTCATGAGAAGATGCTGCTTTTATTCATATGTCCTGGTGGTATTTTGCATGTCAGCTGCCCTAAAAAGCACTGTCCAAAACTGCATCAGTGATGTTTTATGGAAATTAATCAAAGCCTATAATCCCATTATCCTGTGATTCTAGCATTTCTGGACCTGCTCCTCAACAATCTGCTGAGCTCAGAATAACTCGTTTTACATGATTTCCAGTCTACTTTGTAATTATTTTCTGTAATTAACAGCAGATTATGCAGAATATCCCATAGAGATCTTCAAACCATCTGAGCTCTCTCTAGCTTTGAAAAAATCATTGAGATGTCAGAGGGCTGTGAGTTCAGATTTCCTTTTTCATAATGGGTAGTCATATTTCCATTCTTTCAAAACCTTATTTTTATCCAAAATTTGACATCTCCCTTGAAAGTGGTCAGCTGTTAATCCCTGCTGGCATTTGAGCTCAGTGGGAAAAAAGAGCAGCAAAAAAAGAAGAAGAAGAAAAAAAAAACAACAAACCCCACAAACAAACAAACAAACAAACAAACAAACAACACCCCCCCCCAAAAAAAAAAAAAAGCCAGGAGAGAATATCCAGAAAACAGTTATGGAAAAGTAATTTGTATTGGAAATTGTAATACATAAAGTACCAATTTTTTTTTTCAGGGACGAATTAGCTGCCTATTGAAGGTTACCAGCTTTATATTTTATACTAAAATGTGTTATTATCCAAAACATTTGAAAGATCAAAAATACATGAGTGAAATTATTCTGAGTTATGTAAATGAACACTGGAAGTGATTACCTTAAACTGAAGGCAAAGGAATTAATGACATAAGAGGAAGAAGAAAGCTGTTAGTTTCCAGAATATCAGTTAAATATGATACACCAAGTTAAATAAAGTGTAAGTATTTCTAGAGTATTTAAAAACAGATAAAATGAAACATTATCAAATATACTGAGTGAAAGAAGGAGGACAGACATGCCTTGCTTGGTCTTCTTAAAGGCTGTAAGTCTCTACTGGTAAGTACAGGAAAATAAAATTTCTGAGCTTTTTGAATAAGTACATATAAATTAGTACATTTGAGATTAATTTCCATGAAAGCAAATGTAAAATAAATGTTTTGAATATGATGTGCATTGGGTTGTCTGCAGTGCATATACAGTTAGAAAAAAATATGCTGTCTAAAATGGAAATACCACATTTACAAGGGTCAATATTATTTGTTCAGAATTTGCCATTAAATTATTCTCTTTTTTATCAGTTGTTTTCATCCAGAACATTTCACCAGAGTGAGTTGTGCTGAGGAATTTCAGTGATATGAAAATCTAGGGATGTTGATATAAAATAGACAACTAAAAGCTGTTTGTATGTTCTGAGTAGGGACTTTATGATTTTTGGGTAACGTCACAATGAATGAATGAACAATTCAGAGCTCTTCAGAAAATTGCCAAAGACCCACAGAGCATCTGAGCCTGTGAGGTAAAGCTGTGGTCACTTGACAGGCTCCTCCTGAAGGAAGAGCCAGTTTGAACCTTGCTTTATGTCTGCCACAATGATTTGCATTTGCACCTGTCTGAGCTCATAGGATGAACCTGGAAATTGCTACACTGTTGGTACCACCCCTCCTTTACCAGCCCAGCTCAGCAGGCAGGGGCAACATCAGATGTATTAAAGTAACCCTAACCCTTCATCTACCTGATCTGACAGACTCATGTAACTCAAACCGCAGT
This sequence comes from Sturnus vulgaris, assembly GCF_052056855.1. Lineage (NCBI taxonomy): Eukaryota > Metazoa > Chordata > Aves > Passeriformes > Sturnidae > Sturnus > Sturnus vulgaris. The sequence goes on from NC_142249.1 coordinate 35,211,493, forward strand.
ATTTTTAGGCAATTACTAACGGTTAATTAATCAGCTTATAAAAAATACCTGCTTTCCTGTTAGCACCCCACAGCTCATTGATCTACCTCCCTGTAATACACATTAAAAGATTGCATTTCTTTCAACACTGATGGAATATTTGCTTTTGCCACTAGTCAATAACACTAGGTCCTAATGGCTTTTAAAAACAAGTCTTCAAGCACTAATCTGTATGTTATTTAGCCAGATTTTCTTAAACTGCAGGCATATCTTAAATCCTTTGCTACTCTCCTAAACTACATAGGTAACCTAAAAATATATAATGTGATAACGTGCAGTATGTTAATGGTAATCCACTGCAGGCCTTAGACAACACATTTTCCAGCTTATTAAGATCTAAATGATTCACTTTAGGACCTCTACCATGTGCAGCTGCTGGGGTCATTGAGTTAAAACCTGAAACTCTGTTTCACAACCTGGGCTGAAGAAGTTGCATTAAAAATGTGCTGCACCCTTTTGTGCAAATACCCTTCTCTAACAACCAATAACAAAAGAGACTTAGAAGCTTGATGCTGAAACAGTATCTCAGCTATAAAACTGGTCAATATTCAGCTCTACATGTGTGGATGAAGACACACGATCTTTTCCTGCATCTAATACATGTTAGGCATATATGTCTAAGGAGATACAATTACCTATGAGAAATATATTCTAGAATGTGTAAGGAGACCAGGGAGCAAAGCCAGTTGAAGCAAGGGACCTAATTAGAAATGTATTAAAATTCCAGGCTCTCAGTTGTACCAGGAAACTCAGACCTTGACTGCATTTGCTTAACATTGGGAGGCACCTCCAGGAGTAACCAAATATCTCTAAATGATTCCTATCCACAGGGACTGGTATGGCTCAAAGACTGTAGTGATGTGAGAAATGGATTTGGAACATGCCCTCTTGAATATTCTTGAGATTGAGTTTGTTAGGTTTTGGGGTTTATTAAATAACAATGGCAAAGAGAGGAAAAGAATATATACAGGGTTATTTCAGTGTTTGGACAATCTACAGAACAATTGAATTCCAGAGCAAAGTATTAGCCTAATTTCTAGCAGATTTACATGTAGAAATAACATTAAAGTGGACAAACTGCTGTAAGTTCATTGCATTATGTTCACATTTGATTGCAGTTCCTTTTTGACTGCAGTAGAAGTTGGGTTTCCATCACATTTACAAGGCTGTGAAAAGTCTGGGATCTTGGCATGTTAGAAAGTGATTTCCTCAAGCCTCACTGTAAAAAGAATCCTTTTTTAAAGGGTCTTCAGCCTCATGTGGTAAAAGCACGTTAAAATAATGAGATTTGGGAGGAGAAGGTGGTGGTAGGATGTGGATGAAGATGTGATAATTATTCTAGTGAGTAATGAAGATACTTAATTCGAAAAATTATTTTAAGAGTGAAATTAGGAATTACATCCTATTTTTACAATTCTAAGTATGTTAAGTGAATACTGCCTTTGGGCTAATTTTTCCTTAGCAAGCACCAGGCTCAAAATCCCATAAAATTAAAGGTGCTTTTCCACTTTTTGCAATTGGAATCGTGTTCCAGAAGTGTTCAGTAACAACATGAAAAGATTTAGAGGGTGGACTGAAATTCCAGAGGGACAAGCTTTGCTCTGTGACTTTTGCAGTGCTTGAAAGTTTGTACACACAGCCTTTCTTGTGCAAACTTGGTGGGACCACAGTTGCAAAATACCAGACAACTGCAAGCACTAAAAGATTCTCACCTAAGCCGGATTAAAATTTTCCAGATGATGCTTTACATCCCTTCCAATGAGATATTATTTAGAATAACATAAAACATTCATTTATTATTTAGCTATTAAAATCTCACCAAAACTGTAATTTATCACCAAACAATGCAAACACATGCTCATATTGCTCAGACCTTAGCCAGCCTGTTTTTTTTTTCTTTATAAATAACTCCAAACTCCAAACAGCAATATAAATATGCATGAGCCTGTAATTCGCTGACCACAGTAGTCTCAACCTTTTCAATTTTTAAATTAGATGAAAGGGGACCTTCTAGATCTGTGTAATCACTTGGAAGCCCACAGGTAAGCTCTTCTATGTGGTGATTCAACAGTCAAGAACTCCATTTTTATTGCCTATCTTGAAAATAACAGACAAGTCCTACTGCAAATAATGCCATTGTGTTGGAAAATATGTGAATCAGTATCCTATATAAGATTTCCTCCATTTGAGGGGCTGAGGAGAAAAGAGTGTTCAAAAGTAATGATGTAAATCTCACAGTTTGAGTTTGTTTCTAACTTCTGCCCATTGAAGCAAAAGAGTCTTGTCACAGCTCATAAACTCCTGAAAACAGTTTCTGTTTTAGTGAAGTTTTATAATTATTCCCTTTTAGCTATAAAGCAGACTCAGTTTAATATCTTTTATAAATCAAATACCTCCCACTTTCAGACATTAATTGCAGAGATAGGAACAACAGTTCTCTATTAAGTAGATAGGAAATAAACTAAATCTGTTGTTAACACTCCGGTTTAACAGTTTCTGTAAGTGAAACATCACCTGGCCACCTGAGAGAGAAAAGATGATTCAGTGATTGCCTACATTACCTGTTTTCTTCACTCTTGGGTGGTAATGCATTTAGTGATAAGGAAGAGTAAAAATAAAATATGTTTCTGAGCCTGTACATCTTTTTGAGCTTCAAATTCACAAGTTTTAGAGAAACAAAAAAAAAAAAAAAAAAAAAAAAAAACAATAAAGGGTCATTTAAGAACAACTACAGGTATGTACAACAAAAATATCCAGGTTATGAAATTTGTCAGAAGTTCTGGAGATTTGTAGGAGATAGTGTATTTCCCAGATGTGTTGTTGCCCAAAGCGCAGGCCTGATGCTGAAATCACAGCTGATATCATAGTTAAAACTGCAAAACCAGATTCAAAAATAAGGATTATTTCACTCCTGGTGTTTTCTTTGGATATCGAGTAACAACACAAAAACAGACACGTTAAGGATGAAAAGCACTAGATCATTTGCTTTTGGCATTGATCTGGAGCCCTCTGTTACACTTGTGATAATGTAGCAGAGATCCAACCAGATACCTTGTATTCCAAATTCAGCACTGTTCCACTGGCCACAATCACACTGTAACACTAAGGACATGCAATGGCTAAAAAACAAGGAATTTGACTTTTCACCACCAAGATTTTCCAGATTTTGTCCATGAGATACAGTTCTGTGAGATGCAGAACAGCCACAAATGCCTGGGGCTATACTGGGAGTAAATAATTGGTGAATAGATGGATAGACAGACAGACAGACAGATAGATAGATACTCTTTTTTTCATCTGAGACACAGCATAGTAACATTTTCAGAATATTTTTAGAATTGTTTATTGAAGTCATTCAGGTTCACCGTTCAAAAGATGGCAGAAGCTGCATGGAAACCTACAAAAGCCAGTAAGAGGAACTGAGTCTGCATGTAGTTAGGCCTTCTTGAACTGGAGCTCTTCTGTGACTTGGAGAGGTCGAATTTCATCAAGAAGAGGCATTTTATGTCCTGTTTAGGTTGCTTCTTGAGTTAGACATTAAAAGGAAGGAATGAGGATGCTGTAAGAGCTTCACTGAGTCACATGAAGGACCAACTCAGCATCTCAAAGGAAGAACATGAGGAGACACTTAGGAGAGCAGTGTAGGAAACAGGACAAATACAGAATGGTCCCCCCAGGGACTGTTTTGCCATCTTTCTATCAGTCAGACTTAGAGGCTGCTTGAAAGTTGTTACCTATTTAACAGCTGCTAAAGGACCTCTTATCCTTAAACTATCCTAAAACTCCTTGCATCCATTTACACTTTTGGCCTTCAAGAAACAGTGTAGTTTCTACAATTTAACTTAGATTTTGCCTGGCTGAGTATTTTATCTTATTTCTTTGAAATCCACTATTCAAAACTTCATTGGGTGCCACAGGGGTTTTTCCTGTGTCAAACACTGAACAATCCCTCCCTGTTCATCCATGTGTGATCTGTGATTTCATAATCTTGTTTTAGTCAATATTTATCATCTCCTTCCCAAATTGCCCCTTCTCTAATTTCTAGTCAGCTTCATCTCTTTCCATATGATGTAATTCAAAGTCTCTGATCACTCCTATCATCCTTTATTGCTTTACTGTATATTTTCTGAAGTAGGGAAAGAGAACAGACAGATTCAGATTTGAGTGTACCATGGATCTATACAGACAAAGGGATGTTTTGTTTTGTTATGTTTTGTTCACAAAACCTTTCTTAATAATTTCCAGCTCTGGTTTTTTGATCACTGCTGAACATTGAGCTGCCATTTTCAGAGACTATTTGAAGTAATTTCACAATCTCATTTCTGATTAGCAATATAAAAAGTCCATTTGGTTATATAGGCAGTCACTTTTCACTTCTAATGTAATTCTGCATTTATCATGCAAAGTACTACCAACACTAAATTATATCTGCTGTTTCATTTCCCTGTCACGTCGCATCCCAGTATACTTTTGCAATATTTTGCAATCAGATTTAGATTTTATTATCCTCAGCAATTGTATAACATCTACCAGTGTCACCTCAATATTTCTCCCCTTTCCAGACCATTTACAAATATGCTGAAAAGCAAGGTAGAAAAACAAGGTCCTGAGAGATTCCAAATTCCCTCCACAGCAAGAAGTGATTCCATTTTCCTCTTTCTGTTTTTTATCTTTTCTACTATTTTTGGAGAATCTTATAAGATCCCAAGGAGATCTCATTCCTTTAATGATAGTATTTGCTCATGGTTTTGTGCAAAACTTCACTGATAATTGAATAGAGACCACTATAAAGATCAGAGCTGGCTCCTTCAAATAACAAAACAATCTGAGAGATTATTGTTTACCTGCATAGAAGAGGATGACAGATCTTTACCTATTATACACATGCTATCTATAGACAGCCCAAGTATATTTTCTGCAGATTCATCAGGGCACAAGACATCCATTCCCAATTTTCAGAGTTATCACTACAGACCTTTCTGAATTTTGTGTTTCTGATAATTACAAAAAGAGGTTGATTGGACAATACAACAAAGACATTCACTCAGAAATTTCCTACCTAAGTTCCTTTAAAACCCTTGGACAAATACCATCAAGCCCTGGTACTGCTCATTTTACTTCAATAGTTTCATAAAGATTATACTGGGGGGAAAATGTAGAAAATTACCATCTCCACAGTGAACACTAATACATATAACTCATCTATATTTTTTATTCTGTTCTTACTGCTTTTGTTCTTTCTTAGTCTTTCTCCTTTTATACATCAGTAATTTGTCTGCTATGCAATCTCTTTGGCAAATCTCCATGAGTGGCTGGTGACTTGTTTCCTCAGGGAAGTTTCTAATTCTCCCAGGTCCAATGAAGTCTGTAAAATAAATGATGATGGTATTTCAGTTTGCATTCAAATGAGAACACAGAGTGTCCCTTGCACCTTGAGCTGTCATTCAAACCTGTGCAAGGTAGATGAACACTAAGGCCATTCTTATTAATTATGGCAAAGGGAACAAGACCATGGAGAATCAGCTCGACCAAGTTTATACTGTGCCTGTGGTATTTTACAATTAGATGCCACTTTGCATTGAAATGCTAGAGTGATATCTGAAAAGAAATCTCAAATAATTTCCTGCAAATGGGGAGCTCCTTAGTGAAGCATGCTTAGTGGATACACTAAATACCTACTAGAAATGTCTAGTTTGGTACCTAAACCCAAGAGTTTATTTCCTGCTTGATAACCCTGGGCAAAGCTAATGGAAATACTTGTAGAATTTATATTTACAATATCTGTGGAAAGAAGCAGATTAATAGAATAATATTTCTTGGTGCTGGAATATTTTATAGCCCAGTTGTTACTTTTATGAACAGGGAACTGAATAAAACTTCCAAAAGCAAAACTCAAATAATAATTCATGGGTGTTTGGGGAGGCTCTTGTTTGTTTGTTTGTTTTTAGCTGGGCAAATACTATAATACCTTTTAAAAATCTGACTTTTTACTATCCATAAAAACTTGTTGGGAAGGATCAAGGTTATTCTATAGCAACCTCAGATTGTGACTAGTAAGACAGTGTGTGACTTCTCAAGATTTCACTTTGTGATCAAAATATTAGTAGGATTGGGACAGCGTTTCAGCTTTTCAGAATTGTGTTGTACTTTATTTCGAAAAGCATACATGAGGTCCTGAGAAATCAGAGGAATCAAACAAAAAAAAAGCAAGATACATTCTTGAACAAGAACACTTGAGTTTTCTGATCTCTAGCACAGTGGTTTGAGTCAGTTATCATTTTGCAGTAAATTCAATTCCATCAATAAAGCTGATGTAGACATCAAACAGAAAGCTTTAAAAGCATATCTTGAAATCCTCAAGTATGATTATTTTGTTTAGAGAAGAATAGACAAAGGTATTTTTCAGGAAGGTCTTTTTTATCTTATCTCTGGTTCAACTTTCATTTTCCTGGGGGTTTTTTGGGGGTTTTTTTTTCACTTCTCCTTTTTTGTTTTGAAGTCATGTCCAGCATTATTAATACGATACTCAGCCTACCATCAAAGAGTCCACTTAGTGTCTGCAAAGCTAAGAACCCTTTATTCAGAGGAGCTTATGAGGAGTTTGTAAAAGAAGGGAAGAAATGCTACATAGAGGGATGGAGCCCTTCCAGAAACCAGGCAACAGGACTTTGAAGGGGATGCAGATTATAAAGCAGATTCCCTATCCCAAGTGCTTTATTGCTGTGGTGATACAAGTACAATGTGATGTAATGCTGTGTCTGCCCACTTGACACAAGAGGGGGGCTATGAACCACAATAAAGGCAGGAATGCTGCATGTAGTGCCCCTCACAAGAAAGGGATTTCTATATCTATAATATTTTCTCTATCTATATTCTCTAGTAATAAGATATAATTAATCATAACAGATTTAGCTGTCATGAAAGGCAAACCATATTTTATTCGTGTTCTGTAATTTTGTTATACAGCGTTACAAGTCAAAAGGGAACACGTCTGACATGTACTTCCCTGGGGAAACGTTTATGGAGGCATTCCTGTGAATAATCCCAGAGTTCTTGTAAGTTCCAGTCACGTTTCTCCACCTTACAGTAGTTTATTATTTGAACATATGGAGATAGGAAACTCAACAAGTATGCTAGTTTAAAGGTAATATTAAGCAATTCTGGAGTTAGCACTGGTGATCTCTCTGCATTTACATTTTATGTTATCAACCACCATTCTGTAACCAGAATTCTCCACAATTCAGTGCAGGAAAGTGCCAAAGAATTGGTCCCACAACAGAGACAGTCCCAGCTGTGTTCATTGTCTTCTTAGGATTATTCTTGTCCTTTTATGCTGAGTGCAGAGCAAGCTAGCAGAAGTTAGTACAGATGTGACTTCTGCACTTTGGCTGCCTGAGTTCTCTGTTATTCCAAAGCTGTGACTGGCTCTCATTCACACCAAGGAGTTTTTGCCATCCACTCAGGGTAGGGCTGTACCTGCAAGTTTTGGACGCAAAATAGAGCAGGAAAACACTGTCAGTAGATGATACATTGAATGTCTCTACCAGAATATAATTGTTTCTCTCATGAAGACACAGGCCTCACAGTAACCCAAAAGTTCTCAGTTGGCAACAGCTACAGCTGTAATGCACAGTCCCAGCCTTATACAATGTTTAGGGGGTTTCACACAACCAACAGATGTATCAACCATCTTCTTTAATCACTTTAGTTACTTCTGGAATTATTCCTCCTTGCACCAAGGGTCAGGGGATTAGTACATGGAGTCCTGGAGAGATGCAAACAGGCAAGATGAGACGCCAGCACCAGGGCCCCGATTGCAGTAAGAGGCCTCAATGGTATTGATCAACTTCTCCCGGGGCCTCCACCCACTCTCTTCCTATGGCCATGGAATGAGCAAGCAGATGGGTGGAACTTTCAATGTGGGACAGGCCTGGCAGAGCTAAATCTGAATAAATGGTGGCCTACTTGTCCCCCACTAAATGAGGTATAAACATCTTAGTGGTCAGTTCAGATTCTCCTGATACTTCAGTGCTGCAGAGGGCTGTGCTCTCTCTTCTTTCAGCCTCTTGCTCACTATGATCCAAGAATCCAACATCTCAAAACTTTCTCAAGTTTCTCATTTCCAAATTTTCTCCCTTGAGCAGGGAGAACACACAGCAATGCAGTTTTCACTTCCCTAATTACAGCACATAATTTCCTCATAACTGCCGTGGTTTTTTAGCTATGTCAGATATAAATACTGTGGAATATGTAGTGTACCATCCTGTTCCTGAATGGGAGATCTGGTTGACATCAACAAGCTTGAGAACTGTGAGCCAGTATGGGCTACTGTTGCCTTTGGGAAGAGCTCTGCTAGGAGATCACTCTTGTATAATATTTCTATATAAGAACATATCAAATGTGACTGCAGTGTTAGGTCACCTTCTGTATATGAGCTATACAAATTAAAACCATAATAAATGGGAAAAACTGAAGGTGCTGCAGTTGCTGTTATTTCACTTGCTTTGTTTCTCTGTGACAGGAGCCTGTTCCACAAACCACAGAGGATCATTTAAGAAGTTCCTCATCTTATGCATAAGGATGTCCAAGGCTTTGATCATTCAGCACCCAAATCCCTAACCTTTCATTAAATGCCAATGAACTGTTCTAAGCAGGAACACTGCACAAGGCTGGGTGAAAAGCAAAACTCCAAAGTACCCAGCATTATTGCAGATGCTTGTGGGTGCAGACAAGTATCCTTCAGCATGCATTTGTAAACCTCGAGGAAGTGAATCATCATTTTCTGTCCTGTGTGGAGAAATCCCAGAGGAATGGCACCAAACAGCAGTAGGGATTTTTGTCCATTGTCGCCAAAACCATACCCATTTGCTTATTAAAAAAAAAATATATATATATATATTTTGCAACCATTTCCTGATGATTCATGATGAGATAAATGAGATATTTACCATGTGATAAATATTGTGACAGATATTGATCAGAGTTCTGCATCTTATTATAGCTTACAGCTATGTTTCTTTAATTTATATTAGGTCGCGGAGGTGACCAGAAACAGCTTTTCACTTTTGTGTTGTTCTTATGAAAGAAGGCTGTATGCATACAGAAGAGCAGGATTGGCCACGAGATGTCACCCAGCCTCTATGAGCTCTAATGCAGGTTGAAGGAGACAGACCATTCTGAACTGAGCTCAACGAGAGACTGAGGCCAGCCCAAAACAGCCATCTCCTCCTTGCAAAAACACACCAGCTTCCTCTGCGCCAATGCCTCTCAGAAGCGAACTTCTGGTAGCGTGTAGAGCGTGTTTTAAACACAGCCTAAGCGGCTGAACAGACACAAATACCTGTTCCTAGTGCTTAGGAACCGTGTTGGCTGCTGTAACGCGTCCGCTCAGAGCGGGCAGAGACGCACTGCTGCCAGCGGCGGGCTCGGCGCCCGGCCTGGCAGCTCTGCTGAGGGAAACCCTCACAGGACGGGAACGAGCCCGGGGGGGCACAGACCGGGAGCCGCCTCCGCACGCTCACCACGGCGGGCGGCGGCTGCGACCGTGCCCAGTGCCCGCTGCCCGTGCCCACACCCTTGCCCGCTGCCCGGGGCCTGCGCCCACACCCGGGCGGTTCCCCCGCACGGCCGCCCCTGCGCGCTCCGTGCCCGGGCACGCACTTTGCAGACGCTCCCTCGCTCTGCCTCGCCCTGTCACAGGCGCTTCCGGCCGCGAGCGCCCGCTGCCCCGCCCCGCCCCGCCCTCCTCTCTCCGCCCACCCCGCCCCGCCCCGCCCCGCCCCGCCGCGCTGCGCTGCGCCCCCGTGCGCGGCCGGCACTTTGCAGACGCTCCCCGGCGCCGCCCGCCCCCGCCTGGCCCGTCCCCCGGCGGCGCGGCCGCGCCTCCGCCCGCGCTCGGCCATGGGCGCTGCGCCGCGCTCCGCCCGGCGCGGAGACCTGCGCGCCGCCCAGACAGGTGAGACAGCACCGGGCTAAGGGGCCGGCGGGGCTCCGCCGCCGCGCCCAGCCCCGCTGCGGGGGTCGCTGTAGCCGTGCGGGGGGGGTGCCGCTCGCCAACAACACCACCACCCCCCTCCCGCTCCGGCGGCATCGCCCCCGCCCGCCGGGCGCGGCGGTGGGCGCGGAGCGGGAGGGATGCGGGGATGGGGGGAGCGCCGAGCGGCCGCCCCGGAGCGGCGGGGCCCGTCCTGGCCGCGGCCCGGCCGTCCCCGTCACCTTGCGGAACGACCTTCCGCGGCCGGGGAGCGGCGGGGCCCCCCGGGCCGGGCGGGGGCTGCGGGGACGGGGCGGCCCCGGGCGCACGGGGAGGTTTCGCGGTGCCGCGGGTGGGAGGATGAATCTCGGGCGAGAGTCTGTTGAAATCTTCCCCTTCACGATGCCATTTACACGCTCTCGGTTCCACCCGGTTTGCTCGTTTTGTTTCCTCTCCAATGCTTTGGTAACCCTCTAGGACGTGAATTTGAGAAAAAGGTTCCTGAAAGCTGTCATCTCGGTGCCAAATGTGCCTTGGGCTGCCGTAACTACTACTACTTTTTTTTTTTTTTTTTTTTTTTTTGCCAGAGATGCATTGACGTTTGGAAAAAAACGGCGCTTTTTATTTGCCAGCTTCGGTATTTCTTACACATCAACATCACCCTGTGGTTTGATGGCAGGGATTTCTGTCAAAAGCACTGACTGACCTGATGTGATTGCATAGGTGTGTGGACCTATATTGAACGAGTATTGTATTGTCTTTTCTTGAGTTTCAGCGACCGTTTAATGCAAAGTTACTTTTTAGCATATTCGGGGGAAAATGAACGTCACTCGGTTTTCAGGAAGTAAATCTTTCCTCTCCTGGGGTAGAGGCTTTCCCCACTGTCAAGAGTCTGTAGGTTCCATCTTTTCCAGATATGGTACGGTATCAGTCTCATCTTTTGAGAGCATATTTTTCTTCTGGCATTGGGGTCAACAAACCTGAGAAAATGAATTCTCAATTCTTGCCCTAGGTCTTGTTACATCAATCTCTCTTGATAACTGCAGCAAGAATAGAACACTTTATATGAAGGCTCACTCTTGAGATTCATGTTATTATACAGTCCTATTTGTCGCCTTGTCCCCATGAAATAGTATGATGGCTTTTTCAACAGCATGACTCATAGTCCTAAATACAGGAATGAATTTTGACTTAGTGCTGTGCAAGTGCTTTATCTCAGCAAACAGCTTTGTGTGTAAAAATGCCAGTAGGGTGGAGGGAGTCGCTGGTACTCATCAGCTAATCTCTGTCCTCAGGAGGAGAGTGTTTGAAGTTGTTTCCAGATTGGGGGTATGTCTTTGCTCCCAAATCTATGAGGTGATCTCAGTTCTTTCAGAATAATTTTGCCATTTCATAAAAAGCTTTCAGGAAAGGTGGAACTGGTTAGTTCTTGGTTTTTATATTATTGAAAACATTTTGCCTGGGGACACGAAGTTCAATTTAGTCTGAATGGGCAATTTACCTTTTTCCTTCTTGATCTCCTTGTAATGACTGACTGTACTTCATGAGAAACACTGCTTACTGCAGCACCCACGATTCACATAATTACTGCTGATTGTACCAAGCCTCATAATAGGGAGAAAACCTTTCACCTTTTTCTTTAGTGGTTTTATTGCATACAAGGTATTTTCCCTTCTGCTTTCTGTTCTTTGCCTATCTGAGATGTAGGGAGTAGTTTACTCTTAAAATGGCCCGTGGAGTGGTATGTTTACTGCAAGAAATGTCTATTCTTCATTATTTAACATATGCACACTGTTTTCTGTTGCTCTTATGTAGAATATGGATTTATTTTGTATGAACAGAATAAGGATTAAATAAGAACATATGCTTCCTCTTTTCTGGGTGATAAATCCATCTTGCTGTCCCGGAGGAAGGCAGCTTATACAGCCTGGACTAAAAAGATGCTGAAAGACAAAGTGACTGAATGCTGAATATAAGAAGATCAGGTTGTCTAAGCTCCCCAAACTAGACTGCCTAAAACTTGGGTAGCAGCCAGCAGCACTGGGTGCAAATCATGTAAAATCCTTAATCTGCTTCATGAAATAGAATCTGGCAAAATAATGAAGCTTTCTGAATTCTTAAAATTACTTAGAATAAAGACAATTGCTCTCCAGTTTTAAGTCATCTCCCTCCAACCAGATTCCCTTCTATTCCCTTGTATAAAAAAGAAAAAGAAAGCTCTTTATTGTTAGTTTCTATGCTTCAGATAATACGTGGAATTTTACTAGCACCACTCCCTTCCCTTCAAGTTTGAAATTATTATTTTTTTTATTTCATTTGCTGGGTTATGTTTTTGGCATTGTATGCAACCGTCATCTAACAAGTTCACTCTGCTTTTGCTTCTGTTGAGTAAAATAGCTTAGTGTGCAGTTTCATTCCTCATCTTGGCTCCAAAATTTTAATAGAACTTCAGGAGTCATTGACATTAACTGCCCCTAGCAGGTATTATTAGCTTTGTGGTTGGTGTTTCGTAGGCTTATGTGAATGCAATGTTCATGTTTTGAGAAGATTGAGATCTAAAGGATACTTGATGTCTTATGAGAGAATGGGAGAATTAGTTCAGGTTTTTTGTTAGGAAGAGCAGTCCCAAGGGAGATCCAGTGGCAAACATTATGGTTATTTGCCAACAGATTGTCTGACTTAGTGTTTGCTCAGTCTCTTAAGTAGATGGTGGAAAGAAATACACTGATGAATATCAAAGTGCCAGGTTCTGATAGTATTTTCACTTATGTCACATTGTTCCCAAAGTGTCTGCAGAACTCTTCTCTTTAGCCTGTTTTGGAACCAGAGTACTCCAGCAGCAATTCTTGGTGAAAAACATTGGAAGCATCTGCTGAGGAAATGAATATGCTGCACAGTGCTAATCAGCTGGGAATTTGATGAGTGGAAACTCTCAGGGATCAAGCAGTTTTGCTATTACTGCATCTTCAGTTTCAAAAAAATTCTTAACTGTTTGGAGTGGAATAAGGTCATTCTTTATTCCTCTCTACTTTTGCCAAGTGCATTTGTGCATCTCTGTATTTCATATAACACATACTCACATAAACAACCCCCCCCTAACAAGTCTTTTGTCCTTCCATACTTCAGAAGAAAAAGTGGAATATTGTATTTGCTACCCTCTGTATGTCTGCACACTCAAAACCTCCTTGTTTTCCTCTATATGCCCTCTATTATTGAAGTTTTGAAGGCTTCCTTATCAATTTAATTTTCATTTCTTGAAGAGCTAAGACCTATAATATAAGGAAGTATAATTTCTCTGAGGTATAAATCTCACTCAGATCATAGTGGCTTGCTTTTGACCCTATTTTATTTTTTACTATTTCTTTCTTGTTCCTGTGACTTTATAAGTTACTGTCAATTATGGCTACAAAAAGAGGGTGAGTGGAGTTTATATAAACTTAGACTAGTTCAGAGGAAGATTTTGGATAAGGACATAGACTCTCTAAAGTGGTTGTCCTTAGAGGAGGAGCCACCATAATTACACAGAATTCACAACATAAGTACTGACACAGCCTCCAGGTGTGAGGCAGAGGCTTTCCGTGGCAATGCAGACTTTTATCAGAGTGGATAGCCTTCTTCTTTTACTCAAGCTGGAATAGTTCAGCTGCCTTGAGATGAATTATGGGGTTTTGTTCTTACCTTCCCACAAGGAGAAGTCTTGTCTGCTTTAATCAGGTCAATCCTTCGAGTCCAAGGTCTGTGAAAGCACTCAGGCCATGATGCAGCTCTTTCTTGTAGAAACTTCTGCTAAAGAGATTTCATACATGTGTGGCAGCTTGTGTGGTAGGGAGACACTGCAGTGAAAGTACAAAGAGGAAATACTTTGAGGGACAGGGATTCCCTCTTACGGTACTCTAAATAGCGAAGTCGTTTTCACGAGGAAAGTCAATGCAGTGATTCATTTGATTTATTATTTATGGTTTGTATGAGTTAAGAATCCTGTGATCCTGGCACTTTGAGTCTCACAAGGACCTCTTACTCCTCTTAGCTAACTGTAGTTTTTCTTATATCCCACAGGCATTCCAAACTGTTTAACCTTGATTATTAGTCTGACCTGCTGACATTTGTCTTACTGATTTTTATATCCTGATAAAATCCTGTAATCTTTGAAAGCAATCAACTACCTCTTTTGGCCTTGTCTTTAGACAAAAGGATTTCCCTAGATTACAAGTAGCAGACTGGGCCAGATTTAACTTTTATTGGTTATTGCTATTGGGTCATGTAGTTTGGTACATTTCTTTATATATAATCTTTGACATAAAATGTATTCCTTGTGGTTATGTTTCCCTAGAATAGCTTTAAAACGAAAAGCTTTTTTAGTTGTTGGTTTTTTTTTCACTCCTGTTAGGGTAATGAAGTTTATTGCTGCTTGTTTCCCCTTGCCTCTAAAGATTGTGTTCCTCCTTTCCTATGTGCACCGTGACTGGTTCAGCTTTTTATTTAACCTCTGTTGAGTCAAGCAAGGCATTCTCACACAGCTACTAATCAAGTAATAGATTGCATGCTAGGTAAACGTCCTAAAGTCACCAAAAGGGTTGTCAGGCTTTGGAACAGGCTGCCCAGGGCTGAGCCAGCATCCTGGAGGTATTTGAAAGATGTGTAGACCCTTGGACTAGATAGTCTCACGTACCTTTTCCAACCGAAGAGATTTTATGATTCTACCTGGTCATAAAAGGTACAAACTGCAGTGAATTACCTTTCCTGACCAAGATTGTTTCGTGAACTGGATGGTTTTTGACCTTTGAAAGGAACTGAGCACTTAGATTCTGCCAGGTTGTGTCATAGTCCTCTTGTCTGCAATATGTGTAACCAGAGTGGATTAACACATTTTTACTCTTTTACTAATAAGAATCTTCTTTATCGGCATATATTCCCTTGGGCAGTAGTTCTCTTGAGCAGGAAATGCTGTGTCTTACTCTTCTTTTTTTTTCTTCTTTTTTTTTCTGTTCTCACTCTTTTTCTCTGATCCATTTTTGCAGAGAGCTGTTACTGTTCAATGCAGCTTCAATACAGTTTTTGAACTCTGCAGAATGCTTGTGATATACCTGGAAGACAATTTCAAGTACTTAAGGACCCACATAACTAAACTTGTATTTTCTCTCCTATTTTGACCTTCTTTTTTGTAAAATGATGCATAACATGTGTTTTGATTAAAGATGGACTATCTGAAACATTTCATTAGACACATAAACCTTGTCTGCATGGTATACATGACTTAAAAATATACATAACTCCTTCATTCAGTGAATTTGAAAATTGCTATAGTATTCATAATAAAATCCTTGAATCTATAGTCTACCTCCTAACAAGCTTATAAGTAATTTCTGAGTCTTTCTTGATAGCCCCTGTTCAGGTACAGTTTGTGCAGTGACTCAGGTTTTTATATTGTTGATTTAGAAGAATGAAAATACCAGCTCTAAGTTGCTCAAGGAAGTTTCATGCTGCACCACTACATCTCTGTATCAGGCATTTCAATTCATTACCTTTTTCTTAGTTTGCTTCTCCCTGTACAGGTTTGATCTAACAGTATAGGAAAAGGGTGTGGAACACACTGTAGATCAGTAAAAAAAGATTTCTCAGTCTTTGCCACTCAGACTTCAGCCTAGGCTTCACAGGATATTTGACCACATTATTAAAGCTACCTTGTTCCAATCAGTCCCTTAGCACATTGATTTGGTTTTCTGAGTTCTTGTAAAAATAAGCAGTTTGCTTCCCCGTATTTCTTTTCATGAAATGCAGTTTCTTTTTCAGGATTATTGATCCTCCAAGAACATGAAGAAATGCAGTATCATTCTGTTTCTACTTCACATCTCTGTGTGTGATGCAGCTACTTTTCTTTTACTAGACTGCAAAAAAGCATGCAGGAGTAGAATGCTTCCAGTGGCTTTTCTGCTAAATCTAACAGCTATTTTACTGCAGATTAAATTAACCAGTTTTGAATACTCTGTCTAATTTTAAGAGCCTGTAATCAAGTTGCCATATTTTATAGTTATACTTGAAATATGCTTATGGTTATCACTGAAAAGAAAACATTAGCTTGTTATTTTCAATAGACATTTTCTTAAATGCCAATAGAGTTTGTTTATAAATCAACAATAATAGTAAAAAAAAGTTTTTCTTTCTTTTGATAGCTTAACTTCTCTTGAAAAGCAAAGATAAACTGTGCTCCTTATAGATAAGCTGTAGTTCTTGTTGGAATACTTTCCCTGAGTTTTTTCAGTAGCTCAGCATTCCTAAGTTCAAGAAATTGGATAATCAGTAAAATAAAAACTTCTCACTGTATTAATGATGTGAGAAATGAAACCAAGTTGCAGGAATGTTTGGTTTCACAAAGTGATTTGACCTTTTACTGAATCTGCATCCTGGTGGTTTGAGGCCACTCGGGCAGCTTACTGATATCAGGTTTTGGCCCCAGTTGTCAATCTTTATGAAGTCCTCCAGTATCTGAAATGACTCCCCTTGGGTTCTGGATTGATAACTTAATGGGACAATTCATGATTCCTTTGAGGAAAAGGTTACAGTAGCTTTTCACTTGAACCACCATGACAAAATTCTCCCCAAGGTAAATTAGAGCATATTTGAGGGAGCAAGGAGGAGCTTCATGCTGGAAGATGCTTGAAGGCTTGCTTTCCATTACCACTTTCTGCATACCTGCATCTGAGATTAAGTTCTGTGGAATTAGTACTTTCCCACTGTAAGTTTGGAATTCCCGAGTTCAAGTCCAGTAGTTGATCCAAGCTGGCTCCTGAACGTGCAGTAAAGGAGGAGTTGTTGCAGCACTGTTGATTTGTTACCAGCAGGGATTCAGTATTGCCATGGGTCTGTGGTGAAAGGACTGGATCTTTACAGGGATGTAAGGAGAGATTAACCACACTGGGTGAACTTCTGTGCCGGTGTAAAAGGCACATTGCAATTTACTTAAGCTCTTTTTGAGTTGATGCTACTTAAACCTCTGTCTCTGTATACTGAAACCAGCACAACGAGACCCAAGTGTACACTTAAACTTTCCTTTGAGGGCTGTACTGGCTGATACAGAGCAAAAGCTTGTAGCAGGCTTAGCTTCTGCTCAGCTTCTATTAAAGTCCTTGTACCTTGATTCATTTCCTGGCATCACAGTTTCCATATGCACCGGTTGCATAGCTTGTGCACTGTGTAATGCCACAGAATGCCACTACTGAGTTAATCAAAACATGCCTAGGAACACTTTTTACACACTGAGATATTGACGTGTACATGGCCACTTCTAGAGCAAAGAAAACTGTGAACCTTATAAATGGAGATAATAAAATTCTTTTTTAAAAAGCTGTACTTGAAAAATAGTATTGTAGTTTAACTACATGTGGAAAACTGGTCTACATGAATTTTGCATTTTTTAGGCTTAAGAAGGGGGTTAGATGGAGATCTGGAGAATCTGTTTTCTCATTATTTGGAGTTTAAAAAAATGTTAAGTAGCAGGGGTTCTTTTTTCCCCTTCATTTGAAGTGCAAGTTTCCTTCATCCCATGTACTTAAAAAATGGATTTATTTTCCCCATCGACCATTAGTACTCTGGTTTGTTTGAATTGTCTTGGGCTCTATTTGGACTCTCATTTCTACCTCAAGTCTGTTCTACCTTTGAGTGTTGTTCGTGGCTGATATGGCAAGCTTGAACTCCATTGCCTACTATCAATATACATTTTTGTTTGTTTATCCAAATCTAAAAACACAAAAAAGCCCCCTCACTGTATACATTCCTGATGTACAACTCAGATTTCACACTATTGATTTCCATGTGCATTATGAAAAGAGTTTTTTAATGAAGGTGTACTCTTGCCCTTTGTCGAGCTACAGAATATTTTTAAGTATGCCACCCACCTTATTCTTTAACTAAAATTTGACATTTAATTAAAAAGGGTGCTGATGCAGCATTGTAGTTTGGAAGAAATTACTGCAGGAACCTTACAGTGCCTACCTTGACTTTACTATGGGGATCAAGCCCATTGCTCAGGATAAAGATGTTTGTCCAGGCCACAAAAATGCAAAATTAAAACATTATCATTTTTTATTTTGGACTGTCCAGCTCTGTCATCCTTACATTTGACAGAGAAAGAAATCTGTCAAATGTTATTTTCATACTTCTTTTTCTTTTGCTAATATATTCCCACTTGTCTTGGTGTGTGCCTCAGTGCAGTGCTAACCGTTGTCCACTTTACTATGATATTCAGGTCTTTGTTTCCTTTATTAAAATTTATTTAAGATGTCATGGGAACCTCTCAATCTAAGTATGCATAATTTGGGTTTGGTGTTGTGGGATTTCAGTTATGTGTGAGGAGGGCTTTCTGTATCTCCTGCTGTGCTTGTAAAAAATCATGATTTCTGTCTTAATCCAGACTTCTGAATAGCTTTTGCTGTTTTACGCCAAAGATTTCATTTTCAAGGATGCAATTTCATCATGAGACTTGAAATTTTTTGAGACACATTACACGTAAGCTTTACCTCATGCATTCCTTCCCATCCCACAAAGTGTTTTTCTGAAACTTTTTCAGTTCCTATAACCTAATTTTTATTTTTATTAAACCAGTTAGGAAATGTCCGTATTTGCTAAACTCCTTGACTTCTTGAATTGACTAGAAGAGAACCCACTCATCCTGCTCCACCCACCTGACAAGCCCGGATGGATTTTTTTTTTTTTTCTGTACAATTAAGTCGGACTTGATGAAGTCTCTGAATGGTGTATGTGCAGTTGTGCTGAATCTTTGTTACAATCAGCTAATAATAGGTTCTAGTTCATCTTGTACCTTTCTGTTGGGTTGCTCATTACCTATTTATGAAAACAGATGGTTTGAAGCATTGATTTCATGCCCTCAGAAGGCCAGTAGTTCATCTTTTTCTTTGTCACAACAAAGTTTCCACAAGGTTCCTCTTTCTTCTTGTTTTGTTTTTTTTTTCCTGATGAGGCTTTTTCAAGGGAACTCAGGATGTCTGTAATGATTCAGAGATTTTTTACTGAAGGTCTGACTCTGCCCATGTTGCACAAGCTTCGAATTTACAGAAAATGAAAGTAGCACATTGAGAAACTGGATAATCCATGAATGTCCAGCAATTTGTCCTGGTCTACAGATTTTTTTTCCCTTGTGATTATTTGCACCAGAATTATCTTCCATATTTTTGCTAATATAGCCAATATATTATTGGAATAACATATTTGGCTTGATTATTCTAAATATTTGTGTAGGAATCTCATCTAAGGCTGTCATTATACCTCCCAAAAAAGGCTAGTCAGGATAAACAAATGAAAATATTACGGAAAAAATATAAGTTTGAAACTTTACATTATCTCAGTGGTCTGTTAGAATGTAGGAAAGCTGAACAGAGAAAGGCAGCAAATAAATCTTAATTTAGGCAACTTTTAAAATTCTGTCTTGTGAAACGTCCAGTAAGTCCATGGTAACTGCTGTCATTTCATAATTAAGCTGCTTCTTTCAGTCTCAAGTCATATGTTGAGTCCAAAGTGTAGGATACAACTTTTCCCATTGTTAAAATAACAGCCTAAGTTGGAAACTATTAAGTGATAAAAGCTGCAGAAAGAAATATCACATTCCTCTGAAATCCAGAGGAAAATGTTATTGAAAAAATTTATTCTTTGTTTTGTCAGGCAGACCCAATAATAGAATTAATCATAAAATCACAGAATACTTTGGGTTGAATGGGATTCTAAGGCTCATCTCATTCCAACCCTCTTGCAGGGACCCCTTCCACTGGACCAGGTTGTTCAGAGCCCCATCCAGCCTGGCCTTGGGCCCTTCCAGCCCCTGTTGAAGTGAAGGCTGATGTGTTTTGGTGTCCCCCTGCATGCACGTGGCTCAGGTACACATTTCCCCACTTCAGGCACTGGAGCACAGGTGTAAGGCTGGGATGGGATACCATGCTCTGTTGGACCCTCATGGTTGTAGCTTACACAGCAAATGAACTGCTCAGAGTGTGAAATGTGCTAAGACAATGCCTTAAATAGTTATTTGCAGGTTATCTGTCAAATCCTGGCTGTTACAAAGATAAATAAATGTAGCCCAGTGATAGAGTTGAAAAGAGAGAGGCTTTTTGTATCAACTTTTAAGATGTGTTTGCCAGCACATTTCCCCTGTGAGTTGAAAGGAATGAGTATTTTCATAATATTAGAAAATCTATTCCTCTGTCTCTTTGTCTCTTTTTCTCTTCATTAGGTTTGACTAAACAGTAAAGAAATCCATCCATCTGTGGTAGTGTCAGTAAAGTGGTCTGTGTTTTCCTCTCTGCTGGTACTACAGTACTGTTTCAGGATCATTTACATTCTGCTCAGAGCTGTGCGTGATCTTTTTGGCAGCTTTGTGCATTTACATTAACTGCTGGATTGTAATAATTTTCAAATAGATTGTCTGAAAGTAGAGGGGTTTTGGTATATATTTATAGATGAATATTCCTGTCTGTGGGTTTATTTTATGTCTTGTACATTTACCTAACTAGAATCTTGTTAGATCAAAATGCAGAGCTTTTCACTGTCACCATTCTAGAGATGGACAATATTGCCTATTGAATTTCCTTTTTGATTCTGGAAACCATTTGGATTTAGAAGGCTATTTAGGAGGTATTTTTAGAGGGTTTTTTTGTTTTTTTGTTGGGCTGGGGTTTTTTTTGGTTGGTTGTTTTTTTTTTTTTGAGGAAGAAGGAAGGAAGCCTTGGTGTTTAGATTATATTGTTTATAGTGTGTTTGTATTATTGAAACACATGAGAACTAACCTAAATAGTAATCTAATGTTTTTGAGTGGACCTTGGAAGTCTGATTTAACTGCCTTGTAGATCTTATCCCTGTTTTTCAGATAATGTTTGACAAATATGTGGATATTTTGTTGTACAGAGGTGGTGTTTTCAATTTACATTAATGTCCATCTAATGTGTGGAGGAGCTTTTAGTTGATACACAGCAAGATTTTCTGCTAGAAGGAACTTTTTTTGTCTCTTCCATCCATACAACTATGAATGGCAAAGAGATTTGTGAATGCTAAGTTTTATATGACCTTTTCAGAGAGCAGTTACCAAAGTGGACCCAGTTCTGCTTGTTTTTGGAAAAGCTTTTCATTTAATGACAGTGCTTCAGTTTAAACTATGTGTTCTAAGAACTGGTTTGTGTTCCCAGCACTGCAGGGGAAAAAGCTCAACGTGCATGTTTGAGAAAATGCCAAAGAGTACATGCGGGGGAATTCCAGGACTGGTGAAAATTTGAGGAGAAGGTATTTAACATAATTACATAGCTTCAGATTGTATAAACCTTGTACAGTTCAGACAAGTGCAAAGTTACCTCACTAGGCTTACTCGGTTTTTTTGTTTTTTTTTTAATTGATTTGAAAAGCTAGAGAGGGACTGGATTTCTTAAACTGAGAAAGTTCAGAAAACTGGTAGTTTTCTGCCTAGTGGTAGGCAGGTGAGGTAAATAACCTTCTGATATGATTCAGACTGAAAAATATAAGACTAAATCCATGACAATGCAAATATAATCTTATTTTTGAGTTACATAAGACTGTTAAAAGTAGGTCATTAGTGTTGGGGAAAAACATGTTTTAATTTTATAGGCTTCTTTTTTTGCCCCCTCCCCTTCCCACACTAGAGAGAATGCTTTCCTCTAGGGACAAAGCTGGGATGAAGCTAAATATATCACTCATCTAATTTATTCTCCATCATGTTGCTTCAGTGGTAATCACTTGTTTGAGATTCACCTTCAGAGATTCTGCCTGACATATGGTGATGTGCATAATGAATATATGCAAGCATATAGCAGTTTCAAATTCATTCTTTATTGCACTTACGTTTTAGTTCACAAATTGCTGTAGTAATTAAAGAGATTTGGTAAGCATTAATCTATGCACTTATGGGAAATTTCACCTTAATTATTTATTATTTGTGTGAGATTAAAAAAAAACAGTTTAAGACTTGCCTTGAGAACTGGACTTCTCTTGTTTCCTAATTTCAAATGATGTACAGGCAGATTAAGTTTCTGATTTTTGAAAGTACCACCACTTTCAGGGGAGGATAAGAAGTTGGTTGTTTGAGAAGTGTGACCTGGATAGCTTAGAGATTTTGGCTGGTGTTCAGTTTGGGGGTTTTGGGAGGTTGTTTTCTTTAGGGTTGTAGGGGTTTTTTGGAATGGGGTGGGGAATGTTTTGTTGTTTGGGTTTTTTCAGCTACAAAGAGATCTCAGATAGAAAGTGAATAACTTCAGCAGCACCTTAGAAATGAGATATACAAAGGGAGGTACACCTAGGTGTTCTCTAGACATCCAAGAATGTAAACATCAAAAACTAACGCTCTCACAAACTCTATTTATACTGTGTTGTGGGTAATTGGTGAAAGGACTGAATTGTTTTCCATTCATAATGTGAACCATGTGATGGTGATGATGAGCAAGAACAGCAACTGCTTTGCTTTGGTACTCCTGACTGTCAAAGTTTTCATAACTGGTTGCCAGCAATGCCCACAAAATCCAACTTGCAGCTTCTGATGATTGAGATAATTTACTTTGAATTTCCATTCAGTGGCTAAGTCCTCTTAATCCAACCTCTTGTTCATCCTGTGTTTAAGATTCTTTATGGGAGTTGACAGTAAAATTTTTCAGTTCATGCTGAAAATTACATGTTGGCAAATAAACAGGTAGCCATTATAGCACATCAAATCAGCATCTATTCAAGCTTTGTGCAGAGCCTTTGATCAAGTACTTGATAATAAGTCATGATGTCAGTCAGTGTGCTGAACCAGAAGAGGACAACAGGATGACTGTATGACAGATTCCTGCAATCTTGATGGAAAGGCCAGTCTACACAGCCTGAACTATGCTAATCAAACGAGCAAGAGCAGATTTGTAGCTGAAATAGCAAATTAATTATTGCCCTATTTAGTTTGCAGTAATGTCTAGGGGACACTGAGGTTAGTTCCATGGGCAGATGTGAGGGGCCAGTGACTTCTGGTTGGAGAAGAAGTCTGCTGGCACAGATGGAGTCAGAGTAGCTCGTGTCTTCCTCACTTAAGCCTGCCACACTGAGATTTAAGCCATGCATACTGAGTCACGTGTCTCACGTCATTTCCATTTGTCAAATCACAAAACCATTTTCCCTGTCACTCTCTCCACTATTTTCACTTCACTGTGATAGTTTCTCTTAACAAAAACGGCTGCTGGTAAGTATGAGATTTCTGTGTTTTCTAAATTATTCTTCATGATCAGAAAGAGACTAAAAATTTGCTCATACTATATTGTAAAGCACTATTTTGAAGAACAAAAGAGCAAAAGCTTTGGATGAGTGACAAGCAATAATTCCCTGATATTTGTTGAGCTGTAGAATATTGGGGTGCACAGAGAAAGGGAAAAGAAGGGATGAAAGCACATCCTAATTTGAGTTTAGGAAGCTCAGGTCCTTCCATAGTCAATAGAGATGATGAGGCTTTTGGGGCTGCTGCTTTGAATCACTCTTTAAAAGCTAAGCATCTCTTTGCTACCGAAAGATACAATTTCTTCTTTTCATTTTCACCAGCTCTGATACCTATCTGGCCCATCTGTTAGACAGCTTGGTTTGTGAAACAAGCAGAAAGCTAATGTAAGAAAAAGGCTTCTTTTGTTTTCACGATCTCAGTCAGCTCATGGAGGGATCTGTTGATTTGGCACATGTAGCACAAAGGGGGTGTCAGACTGAGAGGTTTGGAGCAGTAGGGTAAGTGCACTGAGATGAGGCTGTTCCTCAGCTGGGAGCTGCTGGCTCAGCTCAGCCTCTGCTGTGCCTGGACCCTCCCCTGTGGTCCAGAGCCCTCCAAGGGTCCCAGATGTCCTCACTGACTAGAGTGACAAAATGACCCACTGCTTCCCCTTCTGCTCTGGTGGCAATGATGGCTGCTGTTGTCATCTTTGAATGTTAACTTTTCCTTCCTCTTCTTTCATCTTGTGTTACCATGATATTTTTTCTTCCTTTTTATTTGAAATATAAAGTATTTAAAATAAAATATTTGAAATGTAGAAGTCATAGTAAATCTTTGTACCTTGTTAGGTATATCATCAGTAACTAAATGATGGAAGGGTTTCTGTGGCAAATAAAACTGACTTTGCCTTCTCGATTGTAAGGTATGTCCAGAATTTCTGCTTTATGGCTGTGCTCAAGAACAACAAACTTAAAATGTGCTGCTTGGTCAGATTGTCCTGCCACACCTGTGACCATGTCAGAGTTCAGTGCCAAACCTAGTGAAGCTCCCTTTCACTTGTATCATCACATCTGGGTACTTCACCTTTTGGCAAGCAGTCAAAACCTGGTTTAGCCCTTTGCAGGCATTAAGCCCTGCTCTTAGACACCGTAGCTCCAAAGACTGTGTCCAGTGTATGGTGTGAAATTAATCAAAAGGAAACAAAATTAATGACCTGCTGTGGTGCCATCCATCACGATATCGCTCAGCAGGTGTGAAATTAACTTGCCTTGCCTGTGGATTAAATTGAATGGCGTGACGTGAGGCTACAGGAGCTGTGTCTGCTGATACTGGGGAGCAAGTGTTTCTAAAGATTCCGGCTTAATGAACTGCTTGTGCCATGCACTGGATAGTCTTATGATCATTTAACAGCATGAGTTTAGATTATGCTCCCTAAGAAGATCAAGTATTACTGTATCAGTAAAAATTGTTAAAGGCAGGCCACAGAAATGTGGTTTTAATTTGTGTAATTACTGTGCACCAGATGGTGTATATATACTTTTTTCCAGCATAAGTACTTCAGCTCAAATATAAGCAGTTGTGATCTTTATTTACAATTCATCAGATTTTAACCTAGGTGATAACGATTCCTTTGTTATGGCCCATTATGATGACCTTCAAAGAAGTATGTAGACAAAACCTCACTATTGTTTGTTATGGTTACAAAAAAAGCCTTTCTTCTTGGGTTTGTTTGGCTTTTGTTTTTTCTCCCAGATCTTAGTTATGGTGATAGCAAAAATACCCACTAATATTCACTACCCACTCACTTTGTTCTGGAATAAGTTACCTAATATTAAAAATATGTACTTTTAACACTTGGTAAATGCTAGTTAATCTAAGAGCAATACTACAAAGATGGAAAATACATTAAAGGTTAGTAACAATTTGAGAGAAATGAGGAAAATGAAGGAAATTTATTTCCCAATTTGAATCTAAAGATATTCTACCAACTGCTTTTTTCTGTCCAGTCCTATTTCCTGATGTGTATGCACTTTTTCCTCCATAGCTGCTCTGATAACTGTTTTTCAAAGGACCTGTTATCATTGCTGTGGAAGCTTTCTTTGACTTCCAAGTTCCTACTGGATTTTTGCTTTGTATGCCCAGAATATTGTCCTCTAAAACATTCAGAGTCATCTCAGCCCTTTGGAGAATGCCTGGTGGTTTTGCCCTTGGCAGAAAATGTCATGTATGGGTTTGTTGGGGTTTTTTTGTGTGCCTGCCCTCCCCCTTAAATTTTGAATATACATTTCCAAGAGTTAAGGAATTTTCATGTTTGTGATTAGGAGGAGGACTTAGTTATGACTTGCATGGCAGCTTTCTTTGAAGTAGGATTGGCATGCAGCCATTAATACATTTTCAGGATAATGTGTCCACAGTATATTGACATACACTTGATAAACTGATCTTTATACGTTGATTCATTTGACCTCTTATTAAGGGCTGTCTGTACTTTATACAAGCAGTACTGTTTTGTTAAAATACTGTTGATAAGAAAGATATTAGGCTGGTGAAAGTTACTTAATCTTTACGGTTGTTGTAACAAAGTACTGTGGATTTTGTGTCAGAAGATAATTCTGACATTAGCATTACTGAGGTTGGTTTGGTTCATAACAAATGTGGTGTAACTACTGAGAAATGTTGGGATTGTTTTAGTTACTTCAGGTGCTGTGTCACTGGCAGGACTTTCTTCAAGGACAAACACATAAGTAGTAGCTCTAGATTAATGGGATCAGTACTGTTGGAACTGAGGAGCTCTGTAGGCCTTTTGGGTAGAGCTGACAAGATATTTTAGAAGTTTTTCTTTCCTTGATGAAAAGAAACATCAGCCTTTGTACCCCATTTCAAAGTGAGGTAAGCAATTCATGGAGGCCTCCTGCTTTGTAACATTATAAGTATTAACAAAGTCCATCAAGCTCTTAACAGAGAACAAAGGTTATGTGGTTACTCTGTCAGTCATATTTCAGTTGGGGCTTTCAATTGCTTTCTTTCCTGCATTAGCAAATTATTATGTTGGTATGAGTGTAAAGAAACTTACTCTTAAGGCTTAGATTATAGCACAATGCTCTTTCAACCTTCCTTAAATTGAAATCAACCCAGGGAAACTGTGTTCAATTGTCTGCGTGCAGTTTGGGTTTTACATTAGTGGATTTGTTTAATTGTACTCCTCCCTGCCTCTTGTTGATTGCTTTTATAGTTGCTTAAGCTTTTTTAATTAATTTGTAGCTCCAGGGGAGATGGGGAGAGAAGAGGAAAAGAGATAAGTTTACCTTCTTTTGTGGAACTTCTAGTTTTTGAAGACAAGTGACAAGCCAAGCAGGAGTTCTCTCTGACTATTGTGGCAGAAAGAAAATTTAACTGTCCTGGCAAAGCTTTTTGTCAGCCCACTTTGGTAGGAAAAAGGACTTTCACACCTGTTTGCCATGACAGGCTGTGTAAGTTGGGTCCCCCAGCTCTTCACTGGGCCTTGCATTCAAACTGAGTTTGTGTTGGCTGGTTTTGCTTTTGCTTTATCCTCTTATAAATGTAATATCTTATCACAAGAGAGCATGAAGTAAAGGTTTCTTCACTGCAGGGTTTGATTGTTTTTTATGCATCACTGCTAGATTGTGGTATGAAGAGAACTCAGATTTCTCTACTTTGCCTGTAGCAAGAATATGCAAACTCGGTTTGTCAGAGTTAAGCAGTGTGATGTTACATGCCTGTGAGTATGGGTTCCTGAGAAACTATTTGGATTTGGCTGAAAATGACTGAGAACTGCAGCTAAAATTAGCAGAGATGGTCTACTGCAAGTAAACTGATCCAAGGGAGAGAAAAGCAGAGCAAAGTCAAACAAGCCCCCTGCTTGTTCAATGCCATTTTCACAATTGATATTGTGATACAAATGTCTGCTGGTTACACCCTGTATCTACAGAGCATTGTTCATGTGCCAGGTTATGCTGACAGTGCTTTACTTTCTGATGGGCTCAGGGCACACGAGGAAGTGGAGTTTTTGCCTACTAGAAAAGATGAGGCAGTAGACACTGGTTAAATCATTGGGCAGGGTTTGCTTGTTGGGGTTGTTTTGGTGTGTTTTGGATGTGGGGTTTTTTGCGTGGTTATATGTGAGGAGTGAAAACTTTGTTTGGCTTTTCTCATGACATTTTCTATATTTTCTCAAACTGCAGTCTCTTCCCAAATGTCTCTTCCCAAAGGAATTGCTGGTCTGTAGACTTGTGATTGTCATTGTAACTCAGCCAGGGGTAGACAGGAACTTGTTATATGAGAAGTCAAAAATTATGATTTTAATAAGGGGTTTATTCTGCATGGCAAGAACTTAAACTATTGTTTAATTAGCAGGCAAACCACATACTTTGCCCTCTAGTTCGTTATGTGTTATGAAGGTTTATGACACTGATTCATATAGCTTATTACAGCTCATAAATGTGACCATAAAATTAATCAAAATAAGAGTGTTGAAGTGTCTTGCTGCCATGAGCTACCCAGTTGGTCTGGCTTTGGTGACAAGTTTGTAGATAAAGCCTGAATTTTAGAGTTGAAGGTGTCAGTTGAGTACCACGCTGCTTCTCATTATGGAGTCAGCCTCTACCTAAAAGTTGTAGCTGAAATTTATTTTCTGGTCATAGCTACTCCTTGCTTCTCCCTGTCAGCAGTGTCAGTCAGTGAACTGCACCAAGGTTAAAAGCCAATAAAAATTGTGATAATTGTCAGTAAGTCAGTGATGCCACTTCTGGGAACACAATACCAATGAGGTGCTTTCATTTGGTATTTGTGGTTTTACCCAAATGGCAGTCAGTCAAGATGTGGAGCTTAACAATGTGAGCTGAAGTGGCCACTTCTTTAATCGTGCAGCTGATGACTTCCAGATGCAAGTTATTGTAATATGCTCAAATACTTTACCCTGGAGTCTGCATCTTGGAAGACTCTTGTCATTGTGAAAAGGCAACCATGTGGGAGAGATAGTGATTTTATTATGTGGCTTTACATCAATACATTTCAAAAACTGTCAGGTATTATATACTGTTTATTATTTTTTACGTATAGAAAATAAGGTATGGGAACGTACAAGGAGAGTAGTCATGGCAGTGACAGAAGAACTGTCACCTGATCCCAGATCATTTTAAGGAAACTAAAGCAGCCTGTCAGATAGCTTTTGTTTGTTTGCTTGATAGGGTGTATTTAGAGATGTGTCTTAAGTGACTGAAGATAGGTATTTTTTTAAACTGTCACATTAAACTAGAATGTCACTTTTAGTTAGTCTCTGTTCAGAGGCAGATCTCCTCTGTTTTTAATAATTTATGTGGAAATTGTGTGAAAGATTTAAAATGTGACAGCTCTGAAATAAGAAGATTGATGCTACTCTGGTGTGATCTGATTTGGATTCTGACCTAATTTATTTTGGTTAGTGATTGGTGTAGGACTTGTGGGGTGCATGAACGAGCTTATGACTTTTGGAGATTACTGACTGATATTTTTAGGTTACCAGCTAATCCTGTTTAGGAATGGGATTTTCATCTGAAAACAGACAGCTCCTTAAATTCTTCCTGTTTTACTTGAAATGACAACTGAAAATTGTACAGAAAAAGCAATGGATTGTTTGCTTGTTTCACAATGCCTTGTGCTGTGACTTTCTGCTACATGATTATTTTCTGTGTGCACAAGTTTAAAAAAATGCTATTTTTCTTTAATATTTAAAAAAATGTAAAATCTCCCATTGAAGCCATTAGTTTTGCATATGCTCTAAAAGAGGAATGGGAGAGCATTGTGTACACATTGCCCCAAAAATGTTCTGAGCCTTTCAGTCTGGATTTTTCTTACACCTTGTTGCTGTTTGCAAAGCAGCCAGACTACAGATAAAATAACAAATGCAAATTCACACTTCCCGTTTGCTTATTCAACAACTGTGTTCCATATATAAACACTCCCTTCCAGATGTTTTTCTCCTTGTTAGCAGTACCTTTCATGTGCTCGGTATTGCAGGGAGAGCCTTGTTCTTCAATTCCACACTTAGTGAGGGGTTGCCATCTGCTGTGTGTGTCTGTTTGGAAGGAAAGCATTTTATCACCTGTTCCTGCAGATTGAGACTTAAGGCTTTACCAGCCTTATTTATGGGGTCACCTCTGTGAAGTTTTATTCAACTTTGTGAAAAGTGTAAGGAAGCAGAAAAATAAAGGCTATTGTAACTTGAATGTTGGAACGTTATATGGAGGGTTTTAGCTCCTGTAGCTGTTTTGTTTCCTTTTTCTATGCCCTTTATGATGGGAAAGGAAGCCAAACTGAGGTGGAGAAGTGAGAATTTGCACTACAAGTGTGAAGTGTATGAGTAATAGCATGTTGTATTGACAATATTGTTTAAACTGTGTGGGTTTTGCTGCTGGCTTGGCACGCTAATATTGATAGGCTCTGCCCGTTTCAGTGAAATGACATATATTGGGCTGAGCTTGATGTAAATTTCTATGGGTCCCCAAGTTTTCCTGCCTCAGAAGAGCTCTTGCAATGCATACTCTGAAGCTTCTTCTATTCCCATTGCACAGAGATTTCCCCTAATGGCTTGGTGAGGTCTTCAGCTCACTGGAAAGAGGGCTGAAGTGAAAGGGAGGGGAGTAGGAGGATGTCACATTCACATGGGAGATGTCGTGCCTGATGTGACATCCCTGCATCCTAGAACCCAGTCACAGTCATGCTCCTGTCTTCTTTCTGCAGAAAAAGTGCAGCTCTGGGGGCACTGTCAGCAGTGAAAGGCAGCAGCCAGGTCCCAGGCTGTGTGGGAGTTCTCCCACACAAATCAAGATGAACTTTGCAGGGCTTTTTTCCCCCGTGTTTCCTTCCACAGCCAATTCTCGAGAGTTATTTAAGATGTGTTCAAGGAAGAAATCAATTCAGCTGCTGCTCTGAAACAGCTGTTGGGGTAGAGGGAGCGTTACCTCTCACTGAGGCTTTATGAGCCTCTTTTGTCCACAGCTACTTCCTTTTCTTCCTTTTCCCTTCTATTTCCTCTGTAGTTCCTGTCTATCATTTGTGGGTTTTTTGGTTGTTTTTTTTTTACTCCCACAATGTAAGAATAAATAATTCCAAACAGAATGGGCTTGATAGTAACCTGCATAAAATTTCATTGATAAAATGCTGTAATTATGGAAAGCTGTTGAGTGGAGTAATGTCTGTAGCTATCTTTTCTTTCATACTGGATATACAGTTCTTTTAAGCATTTTCAAAAGACTTGTATCATTACTCTGATAAAGGCAGCCAGGATTTGAGGCCAAAATACATTTACTTGCATGTTAGAAATTGTGTTGATGAAGGAATGCTTATTGCTTGGAAGAAAAAAAAAAGGTTTTGCAAGATCTTAATGGCTTTTTCTAGTAAATGGTTGCAAGATTTGTAGTAGTGGCTCCAAAATTCTTTATCTGTATGGGTTGTTTGTAAAAGCCAACTGTGCATAAATCAAGTAAGATGCTTGGAATAGATATTTGAAGCATGAAATTTATTAATTTAGTCTTTGAAGTTTTAGTAAGCCTTTAAAAGGCTACGCAGTCTTCCAGCTTGGTACCTTGCACTGTGTCTCCAATGTGTATGTTCTCATTTGGTTGACTTTTACTGCTGCTGCTGTTACTGACTCTGAGTTTGGTTGCATACAGACTTATGTTGATGATGTTCTTTGGTATTTACAACTGTGTTGAAAATATTTCACTTACAGCAGATCAAGATGGGCAAATGTAGGCTTATGGTAGTAGCAGCATAATTCAAGTAAGCGTGAGAAGCATTAAAATGCCTTGTTTTTTTGAAACACCTTCACAGTTAACAACACAGTTGAAAATGTAAATTGTGCTTAACCCCTGAGTCATTTTATGCTTAGCACTTTATGTTATTCTGTGTTTCAAGTACCATATCTATGTGAAGAATATTTGGTTTTTCACAGATGATGCCATGCTAACAGGAATATTAACTGAATTGCTGCCACAACATTTACTCCTAGAATTCCCATGTTACTGTACACCCCCTTGGGTGCTGTGTCTGGTTTGAAGTGTTCAAGTTTGAGTGGTTTTCCACTCTGTCAAAATGAGTTGCCTTACCTACTTAACTTTTGTCTGGGGAAGTTACACCTGTTAAGGGGCTGCATCATCTGGCATGAGATGAGAGGCTGAGAGAGCTAGGGCTGTCCAACCTGGAGAAGAAAAACTTTGGAGGGGGAATCTTATTAATTTTTATGAATATCAGAGTGGGGAGGTATAAAGAAAACAGGCACAGACTCCTCTTGATGGTGCTCCGTGAAAAGATGAGCTGCTTTAAAATAATATTTAAAGATAAATTTTCTCTATGTGTTTCTTGTATATTCCACATAAACGTCTGTGCATGTGTCAGTGAGTACTATCACAAACCTTATAGTATTTGTTTAAATTACTTGAATTGTGTGACGGGAATTTTAATTTAAAAATTAATCCCTCACAAAGCCAAATAAGAAGTTTACAGCAATGGAGAAAAACATGTGATCTAAATCTAAAACTAGAACACAGATAAAAGGCTTTCTTATATTTTAATAGTAAATTTTGAAGTAGAAGTATTGCATGTGTGCTAGGTGAGATTTATGTGACAGTGGCTCAGTGTGTCAGTAGACTAAGACAATTAAATACTTAAGAGGGGCAAGTAGAGGTCAACTGCCATTTTAAAAACTGGATATGAAATCCTACACTGTCAAAAGTAGTCGTGATTTTATTCAATCTACCACTTAAGAGGTATTGGGAAACAAGAATACTTTTTGTACTGAGAAATAACATGTTCATGTTCCGTCAAATGAATGATTTTCAAGAAATTGAAAGTAGGTGTTTGGGGTTTTTTTCCAGTCTTTTTTTTTTTCAAAAACAGAAATTGAAAGAGTTGCTCAGTCAGTTTGGAAGGCTGTAACAATGGGTCATTGCCAGGCACTGCAGTAGGGGTTAAAGATGATGGAGAGATCAGGCACAATGCTTGATCATTCAATACAATGCATTCAGTATTTCTCATTTACAGAAATATAAAGAGAGTAATGCTGATTTTGGGTCAAACTTTTTCTTTTACTTCTTCAAAGGATCATATTGTTAAAGATCTTTTATAAAAAGAGATTAAGTGCATTCAGTGGGTGGGTTAACCACTCAGTGTATTGTGTATTATTTTCCTAAATGAAACTGCTACTTTCACTACTTAAGAAAGAAAAAGAAAACAAAAAAGGAACAAAACTGCATGAGCGGAGGTGATTTTATAGTAGTTTTCATTTTCTCTGTACTGTAAATGAATGCACTTTCACTTTGAGTAACATCATCTAGATGGATTTCTGAGTGATGGAAATTATGCCCTCTTAAAGTGCTGTAAGCCATGATTTATTTTTTTTGTAACTGACAAGTTCACCTCTAAACCATGTCCCTAAGAGCCATATCCATGTGACATTTCCATCCCTGAGGAATGGTGGCTCCTCCACTTCCCAGCACAGCCTGTGCCAGTGCTTGACAACCCTGTCAGTGATCACCTCTTCACCTGCTTCTGCTGGTAACTAAATCTACTTCAGTTTGCAAAGGATAAAAAGCTTTCCAAGGGTTGTCTTCTCATCTCTTTCCCCTTAGCTTGGCTGCAGCCTGGGCTGGGTCCTTATCAGGCTTGTTCTGTGTTTATGAAAGCCACGTTTCTTAGCAATGTGAAATCCAGAAACAGCAAGAAATTCCCTTGCCAGGGACCCAATCTTTTGGTGCAAAAGTTCTGGCTGTGAAATCTGTATTTATTAAATTTATTAAGATTTTGCAGGAAGTTATAATACTGTTAGATCTTCAAGTTTGAGTGACTGACCCAGACAAACTTTTTCTGAACTAGCTGGAGACAGAAAAGTGCAGTGTTCCTAAACTCTGCTGTCCCATCTGCCTGTGGGTTAAATGAGTCCTGTCCTGGAAGGTCAGTCTGTCCTGCCTGTGAGCCACATTCTTATTCCATCTGTTAATATGAATGTTCTGAAGATGATGCCAAGAAAGAGTTTACTAAATATACACACTTTTTATGGGAATAGATAGTCCTTGAACTGATCAAATGTTTTTCTGAATACCATAATTAAACATATTTTGACCACACTCTCAAAAGTCAAGTGCTGGAAAATGACTTCACACACACATGAAATAAATATATATATATATTTCCTTTCTCTTCTGATTCTTCTTCATTCATTAGTCTATTTTTCAGTATAATATACTGTATATTATTTTGTTGATATATCGATTATGAAGGTATTTATATTCATAACATATAAAATGCACTACTATAAAAATATCTTAAATTCGGATGCTAGACTGATACAACATAAAAAGCAGAGCTGTAAACTTTGATTTCTTGTTATGAGGGAAATTGGGAATACGTAAAGCTTAAAATGCAGGTCTCTTAATTTTTGTCCATGTTTAAGCAAATCACAGAGAGTAGCTGAAAAGAAAACTTCTAGAACCAGTATTCAAATCTCAAAGTTTTCTTATTCTCATGAATTCTTGTTACAGCTATGATTTATATTTCTAAATGTAGTAAGTATAATATTCCAAATCCTGAAGAATTTTTTTCTTTCCCTCCCTCTTTAACACATTAAGAAGGATGTGGGGAGGGAGACTGGAATACTAAGAGCAATTTATAAAAGAGTAGGAGTGAGGTTGGAATTTTTCAGCACCAGCTTATTTCTTCTGTCTCCATGTGTGAGCCCAAGGTCTAAGCTTCAGTTTTAAATTATAAACAGAGATGAGATAATTTTGTACAGGAATAAATGTGCACAGATGGAGAGAATCAGAAGTGACTTAAATGTGTGGGCTTTTCTGGAGGTGCCAAAAGCCCACCACACCACACTGACGTTGATGGGGACCACAGGTGTGAATTATTCTCTGCCATAGCCGAGTCTGCTTTGTAGAAGGTGTTCAGACACCTACAGGAGTACCCAGGAGTGTCTCATTAACTGCTGTGGGAGTTGGATATTGGGGCGTGTTCATAAATCTCTTAGATGCCTCTTTGCATATTTATTGAGATTTCTTTAAAATTCTTGCTGTGCTGTTGACAGTTGCCATAATTAAAGTGACTTTTTTTTTTTTAAGCGCTTGTCTTCTAGTTCTCAGTTAATTAAAAGAAATCCTAACGTTGTGGGCTCAAGGATAGAAGCAGCAAAAACTTTCAAGGACAGTACTTTGCATAACATGAAGGATCTCTCTAGGATTCTTTAACCTGTTGGATACATTAAAATTCAGGAATAGGACCTTTTGTGCTTTAAAAGTCTTAATTATAAATGCAAAAAAAAGCCTTTTGAAAATAAAAACAACACTTCCGTAGATCTACCTCTGAGACATCTATTCTTTGAAATTCAGAAGGAAAAATATTTTAGAAACTGTTAAAAAATTCTGAGCATTTTTTTATTGACAGTCATCTGGCATGACTGACAAACCCCTTATTTTTCTTTGTGTTACTTCCATTTAAGGCACAGTTCTGCAGTAAAGGAAATGTTGGTATTGGCAGAGATTCAGAATTTTTTCTCACTCCTTAATAGTCATAGTGATTAAATGTGAATAGTAACAGAGCTTTTTTATGTAAGAAAAAACCTGTAAATTAGTATTATTTATGCAATGACATACTCTTGCATGTAAATCCTAGATTGCACAGTAAGCCTCTGTTAAGCTAATAGATCAAACTTCCATGTTCTTGAAGTTATTTTCATCTCCATTCCCATTCTTTCAAAGCCACAGTAGCAGCCTCTCTTTCCAAATTCTAAATGTGAGAATATTAAAAAAAAAAAGGCAGAAAACCCCCAAGTGTGAATCTTGCAGAGTTTTGACACACTTTCTTGTGAGGTGTGGCCATTTACATCCTGTCATGTAGCATAAATGTTTTAACAGGCAAACACACCTCCCCATTTTCTAACCTCAGTTTAGTGTAAAAGGATTTTTCTGTGGCCTTGCTGTGCTGACAGCTTCCTGAATTTCTGTACACACTGGTCTGACAGTGTTCCCCTTGCCCATCCTTTGCTCCCCTCCTGTATCCCCACTGCAATGTCATCATTTTGTCTTTACATCCCTTGTTCCCACCCTCCTTCCCCAGCAGGGTTGGCTTCCCCTCTGCCAGGACCACGTGCTGCCCACGGTGGCTTTGCCTGCAGACAGACTCTGTGAAAAGCATCTTTTGCCTTCTGCCTTCTTCCTCCCGAGCACACAGTTGAGAAATCTCCCTTTAATCTCAGCAAAGCCTGACCGTTCTCAGATCTCTTCTGAAAGCTCAGCTTTGCTGCGGTGGCTGCAGGACAAAAAGGAGACGAGGCTCTCGCTCTTGTTTGCAATAGTTCTGAGGTTTGTTTCTTTGGGTGTCCAGTCCATCCACTCATCCCTGTCTCTTTTTGCATGATTTGATTGTTGAGCACAAGACAGATCTTTGTCCTTGGTATCAGAGAGACCGAGGTCTCCTAATTCCTGAGCAGGATTTACTGCAGTGCAAATACCAGTCTGGAGAGGTAGGTCTGGCTTTATAAATCCTTTCTGTATGATAGGAGGTGTTCACTATGTACCTCAGTGAAATCCAGTGTTGGCTAGGAGGGAGCTGTGGTAATTTTCCTTTCTTTTTTAAATTTCTTTGGTGTTCTGTGGCCTATACAGTATTGTCCAGTTTGATGCATCCAGGTACCTAGAATCTGACTTCCAGACAGAAAAATACATATTAGGGTTTCAACTCGTGAAAAATATGGTCAGGATTGTGGGGTTTTTGTGATTCACAGGATTTGCATTTATATGTTTATATTATTCTGTGTGTTTTTAAACATTAAAACATTTAAAACCTTATTCTATTATTTACTTGAGCTGTAGTGTGTTCTTGCAATTTAATTTTATACATAGACTTAAAACCTTTTGACAATTTAGCCCTTAACAATACTGCTGGACAAGCTAGGTTTTCCCTTCTGCTTTAATTGAAAGCTTAGATCAAATGGAGGTGAATGTATTGTCTGTGTCATTGGAATTTGTAACCAGCCTTACCTTCTTACAAATTTTATTAATTTTATTTTAATTCTGATTTTGTTATAAATGGTACATAAGGCAATGTGTTTTGGTGAAAACTAGGGGTAGCTGCTTTTCTTCTTTGCCTCAATTCATTCTTTTTTGTTTGGGTTTTGCTTTACTCCGTTTTAGCTGGTCCCATTTGTTTGCTTTTCTTGAAAAATTGCACAACAGATACTTGATTTAATATTCTTTCCAAACCTGAGCTTCTGAAACTTTTTTGTCACATTGCAATAAAAAAATCTTCAGTGAAGGAAGAATAGAAAATATTAGTAAATATATTTTTATTTAAAATAAATTTAATTCAGTGGATGACTTTTTTTTCATAGTTTATGCAACACTAAGTATAAAAATGAATTCTTGTCAAGGTTCTTGAATAAAAATTGTGGGATGTCTTGGCACCTGTTTTTGAAAGGGAAAAACTCTCTGCTCTGGTTCTTTAAAAACTACTTCATTGGAATTGGCTGTAGTG
This sequence comes from Sturnus vulgaris, assembly GCF_052056855.1. Taxonomy (NCBI): domain Eukaryota; kingdom Metazoa; phylum Chordata; class Aves; order Passeriformes; family Sturnidae; genus Sturnus; species Sturnus vulgaris. Next base: position 35,248,257 of record NC_142249.1, read on the forward strand.
TGGGAAGGTTTTTTGCTAGTGGTTTTGCTGACATTTCTCTAAGTCTTGCTTACTTGCATTTTTAATCTTCCTGATGTTTATTTGCTTGCAGTGTTTGCAATGTCACTTCAATTTCACTCATAAAACTTCTTAGGCATTTATCTTTCACACACTGCTAATGTTAGATCTGGGTTATTTGTGGTTCCTGCTTTGTCCTTCAAACTCCTTCCTTCTCCCTATCATCTAAAAAGATACAAATGTTGACTTAAGTGGAGGAAAATGCCAATCGAACTTTTTTTTCATTATCATGCAGTCTGAAAGACTGTTTTCTTCTGTATTTTTGTAAAGCCGATTTTGCAAGAAGTCTGTATGGGATTTTTTCTTTTATTGCTATATACACATGCACAATATATGTTGTGTATTGATTTTTTTTTTTTTGCCCCACTAAATTTATTACTCTAAAGTGTTGAAAGTGTTCTTATTTGACTGTTGACTTGTTTGACTTGAGAGTTGGCTCAGAAATAGCTGACTTTCAGGGAAGAATGAGATATTTTTTCTAATGAAGTTTTGCCTCTAGTGCATTATAATACTTAAAAACTAAATAATGAGAATTGCTGCTTCTACAAAATTCTGCCAAGTACCACGTGTTTGATGGAGTATTCTTTTGTTGGATTTGGAGTTTGAAGTTTAGATGGCATATAAGCAAAGGGGAAGAAGAGCAAGATGAGGTATTTAAATCATACTTGATTGAGTAAATCTTATCAGATTTTTCAAATCTGATAGACAGCAAAATCATTGTGTTCTCTAGCAGTCAGTGCTCCTTGGTTTGTGCTTATATAAAAATGCAAGAGGGGTGTTATGCACCGGAGTGTTTCTGCTTGGCACTCACTATGACTGTACCTGTTGAAATGTGGATGATTCCCAGTGCAAGATTTAAAATGTGGCTGCTGGTGATGAAGCACATTTACCAACCCTCAGGAAGCATATTCTGTTGTTAGCAAAGTACAGTTTGAAAGCCTGATCAAGTGAATGCATACAAATTTTGGAGGGAGTACATGTGCTGAGAGGTGGTGTTGGTACTAGTGATGGACTCTGAGTTGTGAACTGACTCCTGTAAAAAACTGCTTAAACATGACTCTGCACAAGGGTGGGTTTAAAAATATCTCATTTGGACATCGTCAGATTTCATAGTATCAAAAAAAGCCTCATGGCACTCTTGTGGAATATTTAATGTGGCAACACTTGACTAGTGTTCTAACCTCAGTGTCAATAAATGTAATTAATCATGTATTGTCAGAGCATTGAGGGGAATTTATTCTCAAAATAAATGTGGGGGAGCTAATGGAAGTCCTCAAAGTGTATAAAGGATGTTGAGTCCTGTCTTTTCTGTCACCTGTGGTTAGCTGTGTGGGTATTTGGTGTTTCTGAGTATCTCTCCTGTGTGTCTCTGTGTATGAAGTATGTTAAATAGGGTGGCTGGTTTGGAATATTTGAAAGTACTACGCTGAATTTGCACTGACCACATAGGGTGATGTTCACCAATTTAATGAAGTAATTAATGGGACCCTAGACTTTGGACTTCTTGAGCAGTAAATGCTTAATATGTAATTTGTACCAAATATTTTCATCATCCTGCACATAGATCTTGAATGTTCTTGCAATGTCTGTAGTTTTGTTTCCTGTTACCGTCTGTCTCCAGAATCTTCTTACTGCCTATGAAGTAACATTTTCATAGACCCATAATGTTTTATGCAAAACTAATGTTACATTTTGTCCCTGAGGACTACTGAAAGCTGTAGAAATTATTATACTTGTGAATATATATACATGTAGTGGAACAAACCCTGTTTACTAAGGACGAGATGCTTATGGTTTGAATCAATGCCAGTGTTTGGAAGATAAATTACATAGGGAGCTGGCCCTATGAAAAAATAATTATTTTGATGAAGTTGATATATTGGTAAGACTAATGGTCATATTGAGGAATAGTCGTTCTGAACAACTTTCCCATTATCTTAAATATTTTATTTAATGAAGGCGTTGATATAAGAAGTTCTATTCACTGTTTGTGACTTTCTCATAAACTAAAAGCTCCACTTGTTCTCACTTAAGATGGAAGTTTTAGCAGCTGAAGTGTATCAGGAAATAGCAGTAACTTTGCAAACTCTATCAGTGTTTCCTCTATCAGTAGTTAAAGTCCTATTTGTTAGTTCTGCTTTGCCCCTTGCACTTGTAGTCGCCTTTGTGTCTTTGGCAAGTCACCCACAATGTTGATTTAGCATTATTTCATGTTCTGTGTTTTCTTGGTCTTGCCTGACCTGGTGTATTCAGCCATTCAGTTTGTGTAGCCCTTGTCTGTCAGGCTGCTCTCTTTAGTACCTTTTCATCTGCTTAACCTTCATTTCCTTTATTCTCTTAGACTTGCATTTAGATGTTTGCTTACTTCATCTCACTCAGGGCATTTCTTTTCTTCACCCTTCCTCATCTTTCAATTTCTTTACCAGTGTAGTACTTGTGTTTCTTGCAGTGATTTCCTACTCATCAGATTTTCAAGCTTACCTATTGTTTTCTCTACAACTTTCTTCTCCTATCTGCTATTCTAAAATTTCATCTAGTACTGCATCAGTGAAATGCTGATGATATTTGCAAGTACTTGCTCATAATTGAAAAGGAAGATCGTAGCTCTGCTTTCCTATTGACAATAGTATTTATCTGTAATCTGTTGCAAGAATGTGGGAATCCAAAATTTCTGCCCCTTTGAATTTATTCTATTGTGATTTCCCAATGAAACAACTCTTTCAGTCATCCAATTTTGTTCTTTATACTTCAGTTCCTGTTGGAATTGCAGTCAAATTGGTGAAGAGATTTCTACAAGCTTTCTGTGAGTCAGTAGCTGGCTGAGAAAGCTTCTGCTTCCTTTGCTGCAGTAAGGGAAGATAGGAAATAAGAAAAAAGTAGAAAAGTGGAAAAATGTAAAATGGAGAAAACTGAATTGGTATTCATCTTTGTAGTATTTGCATTTTGTTGCAATGTTTGGGGGCTGTAAAAGGGAGAATACCTGGTATGGGCAGCCTTAGTGGGTTACAGAGCTGCAGGAACTCAAGAAACCCTTTTGGATAAAGTTAAAGCTCATTCATGCATGAACTGAACTGTTTCCAAGTGTGTTCTTAGTAAATCTGCAGTTATGTGCTGATCTATAACCAAAACACATGGAAAGGAAGCGATAAGGGTTTTGTGTATCTTTTTGGCCATTAACATTACAAATTGTATTATGTTACTTGAGAGAATAACTACAGGTAATTGATTTGAGTTTAGTTACTTGGCAATTTTCTTGATACATATCTATGACAGGAATGAGTATGGTAGCTCAGAGAAGTGTAACATGTGCTCAAACATGGGTTTGCACGAGATGCTTTTGGAAGTGAATTGATAACCTGCTAATAACACCTTTAAATATATATATATATATATACACACACACACACACACACACATACACATAGTGGAGTACTCTTGGAGACCACAAACTAAGTTGCTCTGTAATGAAAATATTCCAGGAATGCAGTTGATGTCCCTGAACTGTTTGTATTTATTCTTTAAAACCAGATTAGATACAATCCACAGCACCTTCCTCCCAGTACTGACACCCACACCTCTGAGCTGAAATGCTTTTGGTGTGAATGTCACGTCCTCAAAACCTATGGGGTTCTTTTGTAAATGTGCTCCTGTTCTGCTGTGGTATTTGCTCACATAAATAGAGATTTCAAGACCTAAGTTGTGATTCTATGTCTATTAAAGACAGAGCTCAAGCTTTATTTTCTGATTTACCTAAAGATAACTTCCTTATTCAAGTTTACCTAGAACCTTGGAGAAGGAAGAGGAAGCTCATGACTACTCAAGCATTCAATATTGCAAATAATTAAATTTTCCAAGATGTTAATGTACATTTACTTTGAAACTGCATTGCAGGGGGAATAAAGGTTTGCTTTCAGCACTGAAATTGAAGCTACTTTTGCTACCAAACCTTGAATGGGAGTATTGATAATAGCTTCAACGAAGCATGCTTTGGAAAGACCTTTCTAGTAATTAGAATTATTTATAAAAAGCACTGAGGCATTAAAGAAAGTTCATTACCCAAACTATTACTGCACTGTGGACCAGAACCAGCAGATGAAATAGTTTTTTTGAATTGTAGTTTATCACTGTCTAGAGAAAACCTGTGAGCGAGAGAGGCTAAAAAGAGGAACGCTGTTGTTAATGATGGGGTATAAGCAATGAGAGTTTAGGGGGTTCTGTATGAATCCTTTAGTACTGTGTTGTACAGAACATCAGATCAGAAACCTATGCTGCTTGCTAGGACATTTTCACATTATTTTTTATCGTGATGATGAGATTGTGTGTTGCTTCTCCTCTGCCTAGCAGTCTGGAGAGAAACCACAAAGTCCCATTACGAATTCATTTTCCTTATACTGCCTGTGCTGGCTGTTTTCTGCACGTCACTTCTTTCTTTTTTTCCCCATTTAGCTTTGTAAAAGCTACAGCTGAAACAGAGCTATTCCTCTGAGTTTGCCAGTACAAGTTGTTCTACAGCTGTCTAGGGATACTGAAAGAGGGGAGGCTGTTTTCCACCTACTCACAAGAGTTCAGAAGTTGTGCCCTGTGATGAACCAAGTACAGCTCATTTGTTAGCAGAGGAAACCTGTGCAGTTTATTAGATCCTGCAGATGATTGGAAAGCTGATGCCCTCCCAGCAGTGCAGTAGTTACAGTCAGTGACAGGATTGAATGTGGTTATGATTGCTCTCATCTGGCTGTCCTTTGACAATAGCGTTGGGGTCATGGCCACATCATTCAGTATTTGTCTTATTTTCTCACAAAGCTTTAAAATTCTTAACAGTGTTGTGAGAATCACGTGTGGAGGTTTTGTGAGAAAGCTCATGTTAGTACTGTTTCCTTTTGGCTGAATGGATCAGAGCTTTGTAGACAGTGAAATTTGTGTCTCATGTTTCCTCTAACATTACTTTCAAGCCCTTTGCTATAAGGTTCTGTCTTCTGTGACTGTAGGTTTCTAACAGGGTTTCACTGCACATGTGCAGAACTTCATCTATGTCCCTTTAAATATTTTGACATCTCCGTGTGACAAATTGTTGCTCCTTACAAAGAGAAATAAGGAACATTGGCAGTTTTAATTATTTCATTTCAAAGTGCTTCTCTAATCTTTGGTGGTATCAGATGTTGAAAAACACAAGTGTTAAGCAACAGGATATATTGTTGCAGGAAAAGAGGAAAGAGGTTAAAAAGAGGAAAGCAGAAAAAAGGTTAAAATATTTTGCTGCCCTACTTACTTTTGAATTAGATTACAAATTACAATTTATCCTTTCAATGATAAAGAAAAGGTCTTAAATGCAGAGTGATGGAATAATCAGCAGCATTGCTGCTTCCAAACAGGTGACAGTGTTGAAATTTTAATTCCATTAAATTTTGTTCTCTAGAGATGCAGCTTGTACTTTCAGCCATTTGTCTAGCCACATAGCTGGAATGTGTTCAACATGCTTGCCAAGAACAAATCCATTGGAAGAAATGTTATACTTTGACCCAAGTTCAAGAAATTCTAAAGCAACAAAAGATAAATATTCCTGAAGACTTATTAATGTTTAGCGTAGCTGTTTACTTTTTTTGTCCTCCCTGTGATCTGATATGCACTTGCTTAATAGCACGCACATATAATTTTTCTATATATTTATTTCTGCTTTCCTCTATTTTAATATGACTGCTGTCTTTTCCCTTGGTGTTTGTCCTTTGCAAAAAGTTTGTGTGTAGAATCCTGTAGCAACAATTAATTTAAACCCAATTTAATGAGAATTTATTTTTGTTTTGATTATCTACAATTCCCAGCAAATGGTAGAAAATTCAAGAAAGTTAACTCTTTTACACAGATGTACTTACATTCTTTGTTTTCTATTTTTAAAAAAAACTTTCAGTAAGGTGTAGTGAGTATTTTTAGCATGAACATGTTTGGATCTTTTCTTAGAACTTGTATTTATTTCTGTGTATTGTCTGGGGTCCAGCACAACTGGTGAAGAGCACATTTTGTGTGTTGACCATGGATTTGACAAGGGATGATAGCTGGGCATCCACATTGATGAGAGCTTTCTTGCTGAATACAAAGAAGGTTTTGACTTTCCTCTGAGAGTTGGACAGAGCTCCTGTTGAGAGTTGCATGTTTTTCCTCTTGGACAGACCACAAGATGTGATGTAACAGGCTGATTTGTGGTTAATAGCAGTGGGTGAGATTGGAGCCCAGAGTATCAGCTTGATGCAAGAAATGAGCTAATGGATCCAATTTCTATATAATAAACTTAGTTGTTCTTGGAGTGCCTCATAATTTGGTTGCTTTGATTATAAGCTGAAGTTAATTTTATTACTCATTAAAAAAAATAAAGTTTTCTGCATAAGTTCATAGCAATGCTTGCAGCTCTTGCTGCCATAGATACTCTGTGCCCTAAAGAAATGGGAGAGAATTACCAGAGCATGGGATTGTGGTGTAGGAACCAAGGATGTTTTGCTCATGACTCTGGAGATCATCCAGGTGATCTGAAAAGGGTGAGGCCCTGCTTCTCTGCAGGTGCCATGGTTTTGCCCTTCAGAGGACAAATGTCAAATGTAAAATTAAGAATCACAGAAGAGAATGTCATATATTAGCCTTTCACTGAGGGGAGTTGCGAGGAGGGGAAAATAAAAATATATGTACTTTATCCACACTAGATATATGATAAAACTTATTGGCCATGAGTCCTATTTTTTAAATTAATTAAAATTAATGAAGTATCTTAAAGGTTTGTTTGTGCAGTGGGCTTCAGGGAGTCTTGAAGCCATGAAAGCATCTCGTGGGTACTTTTCTTGCTGGTTTTAGGGATTTTGTAGATGATGACTGGGGCTCTCAGGCTCTGTAAATTACTTTCTTGCAAAAAAACCCCAACCAAAACCTAGAAAAAACCAAAAACTATTTCTTAATCTGTCAGTCATCATGCTGACCTTCCAAAATGTTCTTTTCAGTGTGAAAATGCTATTTCGGGCATGTGGTTTTAACACAGCAGCAAGACGAAGGTTATTAATATTCCCCATGCTTTGACTGTAAATGGCTGTAAAATGTACACTTCTTTTGCCTGTTCAAGGTCAGGAACATTTCTGATTTTCTGAAGTTCATTGAAGTCCTATTCCTAGTCAGTTTATTGAAAGATCGGATTGGTTTGTGATTATGTTCTTAAATACATTGCCTGGAGTGTTTCTCATCAGTAAACAGTGTATGTACCATAAAGATTTCAAGACATAAGGATTTTTCCTTATGGCTTTTCCTCTAATCCTTTTCCCCCTTATCTGTTGTGTTCTTTCCTTTTCTACTCCTTTCCTCCTTGAAATATAACAGTAAGCAAACAGCACGAAAGGAGGGATATCAGATGATTTAATTTCTGTAGGACTGAGCTACAGCAAGTGATGTGCTAGGTAGAAAATTTGAAACACTTCAGAGTGCTCTGTGAAAGCACAGACCCACATGGGGGAATTAAGGTGGGATGCCACCCAAATTGTTTCTAAGTGGAGGAATTTATTTTTGAAAGTGAAGGCAAGCTGCTTGCTCAAGATGAAAATTTACTTGTTTTTATGGCACCTTATCAGAGACTGCTTTCCTTTCCTTCAACTTTCATCCCACCACCTCCTGCCAATTTGTACTACATGCACATGCACAAAAGCAAACATGCCTCCCCAACCTAAAAAAACCTCCAAACCTGGAGTATTTTTACTCTTACTCTCCCTCAGTCCATCTGTCCTGCTGCTTCTGTTGTGACCCAGTGTTGTTTTACTTTTCTCACTTCATGGGATTATGTCCCAAATTGCCACTTCAGGCACAGTACGTGGTGCCACATCAGCTACAGAGGGGTGGTGAGCGAGAAGACACCATGACATCTGTCAGCTAGAAGAAGAGAATGGATTGGCAGAAACATTGCTGGAAATAAAATTGAGCAGCAGAAGGAACAGCAAAACTAAGACTCCATAATACAATTAAGGGAAATGCTTTCATACATTTATTTTCTATATTAAGAATCTTAAATTATAAAATGTGTAGTTAGCAAAAGTATGCATAAATCTGGTATAGTTGCATGATTTTTTCAGCTACCTCTTCTTCCTGAGGAGCCTGTGAGGTGTGTAGGGAATGTGTAAAGCTTCAACCAGTTGGGAACCCTCACCTAGACCTAGGATTTGCAGATCTGAACTAGTATTACCAGCTTTGCTGGCATGCTTCTGCTTCTTCTAGGACATTTTATCAGCTTTTCTGTTAGACTTCTGCCTTTTATTGGACTGATCACAGCTAAATGAAGAAAGTTTATTTTAACATTAACAAAATGTTTTGAGGTGACTTTAAATTTGTGACTTGAGCTACTGAAATGAATGTTCTTCTTTTGTTTCTGTGACCCACTCAGGCAGGATGCAGCCCTTGGCACCCTAAGCAGCTGTGGATTCAGCTTTGGTTGTCCTGCTGTCTGACCTCTGCTTTATGCATTTGACATAGTCAGTGGCTGAACAGCAGCTAAATTGCTTCTGAACACTCGGAGTAACTGAGGCTCCTAAGTTTTGTTTAGATGTGTGGATGGTTGAATGTTAATGGGGTATATTTCCTAAGTGTACTGGTTAATTAATGGCAGTGTCAGTGCTGGAGTCAAAATGTGTGTGGTACAAAGACACTTGACAATGATATGAGCACACATCGTGTCTAAATGCAAGTAATCTTATCAGAAATCAGGCTTCTTTTTCTCTTCTCTGATCCTTTCTTATCTGCTACCAACAGAGCATTGACTGTTCTTTGATTTCTCTTGCCTGCATTAAGTAGGAGGCTGTAACTTATCTTTCTAAATGCTGTGGTTTGAAAGAAGGAAAGGTGGATTGAGCCTCCAAAAGGACTGAGGGAATCCAGCATCTCACAGTCACAGCATGGATTGCACTGTCTCAGAACACAGACTGGCCAACTGGGGTGGGACATCTGCTGGGATATTCCTGCAGGAATAAACAACTGCAATACCAGGAAATCCATTAATTTGCATTTGGTTGGGGTATAGTGCACATCTGTTTAGGCAATCCAGCTGCAGTATGAGACTGTGGTTAACATCAGCCTGGAATTCTAGTTTATGTGTACTGGAAGTTTGTCTGGCTTAAACTGTTAAAACGTAGCACTCCCAGTTTGGACTCATTACTCCTAGAAAAGAGGTTTTAGAGGATTGCTATCCCTTTTAGGACGTATTGCATCAGTTTCTGCATGAAGCCTCACTCCTGGCATCCCTTATCAGAGGAGGTCTGGGATAGGGCAGGTGTTTTCACTCATCCTGGGTTTGCTGGCTGTAGCACTGATGTGCTTGCAGCCCATTGGCTTCACACTTGAATTATCACAGCTTTTAGGTTAGCACGCCCTTGATAAGAATAGAGGAGGTTCTCATCTTGGTGTTTGTCCTTGGCTGGTCTGTAACAACTTGTTCTACGGAATCAAACAGCTGCAAACAGAAGGGCAGCTTGCCCTCTTCAGGAAACAATGGGGAAAATAGGTCAGTATTTTCATTAGGATCCTGATGTGAGGGGTTGAAGAGCATCTCTTGGAGCTGGTTGTGATGCAATAACTGCAGAGTCAGGCAGGGTGGCCTGAGGCTGCATCTCAATGCACATGGTTAGTGTCTGGATGGATATATGTGAGAGGAGAATGAGATTGATGTGGCTGAAGGTTTAGAAGGCTGATGAAACAAAGCAGTTTAAAACCAGCTTTAAACTTTATAGCAGAACTTGGGTAGATTGACATTCATTGACAATACATGTTACTGAAGCTGAGTTTTACTCATTCATGGTCATTACCACTGCATAGTTAAAGCAACTGGTCCATAAACGTTTCATAAATAATGAGCAGAGGGTGACAGAGAGCTGGTGCCATGGATTTAGCACTGATGGGCCTGTCACAGGTGCCTTTTCCTGTTCCTAAGCAGTACTATGCCTCCTTTTCAGCTTTTATTGCTGTTAAAAGAAAACCTGTTTTTTTTCCCCAAAATTCAAGGTTGCATCTCATCATTGACTAGTAATTGACCATCACTGAGTAACTCACAATTTTGGGGCCTCTCCTTTCAACCTGTGCCTGTATTTTCTAGCCATTAAGCTGCTTGCTGTAATAAGAGGCACCTGCTACCCAGCTGTAGCTCATAGTTTTTTCTAGAATAATTTCTTAAGCATAAGAGGCCAGAATTTGTGTGTTTGGTATTTGAATACAGGCCTTTTCCTAGCAGTGGCAATACTATTTTTACTGTGCCACATGGAACAAAAATACATATACACTTTTTACTAGTCATGATGTGTAAGATTGCTTATGTTTGAGTTTATAACAAACTAATAATTAAATACCACTCAAGCTGCTGTTTTTATGGGTGCAAAAGCTTCTGCTTTGGCTATAGACAATTAAAGTTTCAGAACAGTGTAGCTACTAATGAATAGTGCATTCAAGTGATGAAGAGTTTAATCTTGAGTGTACTGATTTAATCCTGAATATCCTGAGGATAGTGGTGTTCCAAGCTTATCCTAAGTACCATTGCTAATATAGGTAGAGATTGGACAGAGAATGTCAAGCTGTGTATGTGTACATACTTATAAAGAGACTTTGCTTAATCCCATGTAGATGATTAATTCTCCTTCTTAAAAAGTGAAGAGGAATATGTGGATCCGTGTCACCAAAATCTGTTCACATGAAGATTAACTGTTTGTACTCTATTTTAAACATTAAAAAAAAAAAAAATTAGTAAAATCTTAAAATTCTGATAAATGTGTGGTTTACACCCCTGATGTTCAGATCACTTAATTAGAGTGCTTATCTGAGATGTTCTTGATAGTGTGATGTTTCTTTTGTAGCAGTGACATCAGCGTGGTAATGTTATCCTCTCTATCTAGTGAATTGACCAGCTGTTGAACAGCGGTTTATTAAATACAGAACAGAAGAAATGTGTTTCTAATGAAGCTACATAAGAGTACTTGCAGTATTTTAAAATTCTGATGCCTATGTAAATGGGTGTAAGGTTAGCCCTTTTTCAAAGAAATATGTGAATCATTTTTGTTCAGGGTAGGGGCAGTTGAGTTGTAAGTTGTGGTATGTTTTTCAGAGAAGCTGTAACTAGTCTGTTTAAAAACAACTCCAAAAACCCAAAGACCTGCCTACCACCCTGAGAAATGTTGTTTCAGTTGTGGTGGGATTTTGGCTGGCTAGAGTTGAATTTGAGAAAGAGCATAACAAAGATGCTGTTTATTAGAGGCGTTCTTGCCTCGTGTGTCCTTTCACTTTCATACTGTTTTTCACACTTGGTGTCTAGTTTTTACACATTAACTGCTCTGACTTTAGTCAGGAGGATATCTTCCTAACAGTTTCACAAACAAACTCACAACTATAACATCCAGTTTCCAGAGGGGGCTGGAATTATTTCAAGAGATGTCTTAGAGTGGGAGCGCTGCTTTCCAAAGCTTAAAAAAGGAATGGGGATTGGGTGCAAAAACAGAAAACAGCACCTGTCATTCTTCAGAGGCACAAAAAAATATGGGTGTCCATATCCTCTCTAGATATGTGCATTTGGAGACTAGACTAGGAAAAAAGCCATAGTAATTAATGGGATTGCTTCCTTTGGAACATTTATAAGATGTGCAGGAGAATAAGGAAAATACACTACCACCTGAAGTTTTGGGATGTCTTATTTGGTGTGGTCAGAGAGATAACTTGTCAGTCAAAATCCATCAGTGATTATAGCAGACAAATGTGTGTTTATTGCTTCAGCTCTTGCTCAGTTCAGTTATTAATTTCCTGTCAAAACAGAAATAAACACAGACATTTCTGTGCTGCTGTCTTCATGCATTCCACATCACCCCTTGATATCTTCTGTCCACTGTCCACTTAGGTACCAAATAATGACTCATTATAGGTATGTGGTAATCATTAACTGGGGAATAGTTGTGTTGCAATCCTTGACAGCTGTCAAATCTGGGATTAAATATAAACCCAAGTCAGTGCAGCTGCCCATGGAAGCACAGGGATTCTGCTATGTATTTTCTAAACCTCTATGGCCACCAACAGGGCTGTAAACTTAATTAGTTAAGTACATGTTGTTGGGTACTCATCAAGTTGTTGGCCACTGGAATTGCTTGAGGAAAAGCAGGGCTTGTTGGTAATATTTGGGTTGGGGGTTTTGTGTTTGTTTGTTGAAATTGTGAGGGCCATTCTTCCATCTGTCAATGAATTTTAGTCCTTTCTTATGGCAAAATTTTAATATTTACTGTCTACCTTTTTACAGTTTTTAAGTGGATTTAAGATTTATTTTTCTGTTGCTAAATAGAACAGAAAAGTCAACACCTCTCTAAGTAGATCATTCTGATAGTTCAGTGACATTATGCTGTTTTTTATACCATCTTTCTTTTTATTCTAGAACTTTAAAAAGACTGTGAAATACTCGCATTTTTAATTGCTGTTTTTAATGTTAATTATGTTCAGAGGTTTTTTTCCCCTAAACAACTAGTCATAAACAATCATTAGCACTTGTCTGTTGAAATATGGTGGTGACAGGTTTACTTTCTTATTCAGTAATTTCTGCTTCACAAACAAGTGATAATTGAGAAAGAAATATTGAGTGTTTTAATTGAGGAAGAAATATTGACTATTTAACCACAGATCTTACTGCTGTAGAGGATGCTGTCAGTGCTTACTTGAAATTAAGTCACTGAGGGAGTTTATCTTGAATATTTTAGATTTCTTTTTAAAGTCATGATATTGGTTTAGATTATGGAACTTTCTATACTTTATCGCACCCGATATTGCAGAAGAATAGTAAAACTTTCAGCTTTTAATCAAGTAACAATATTCTATTATTTAGTCAGACCAAAAATATCTCAAGACTATGGTTAAACAAACAGAAAGAAGTAAAATTTCTCCCTGCCATTTCTTGGAAAATTAACTGACGTTTATGTAGAGCACTGTTAAACAGAGTCCTTCATTTTCTCTGTTGAGACTGTTCATTTTCTTTACTGAGATATTTTCAGTGTGAAAAAAGCCAGCTTGAGGGATTTATGATGTTTTTTCATTGTACTTGGAATTAATTTCTTTGTCCCATTCCTCCTCAAACAAAAGATGTCTGCAGATTGTTCTTTTAGCAGCACGAGTGCATGGGACAGTGCCTGCCTTGCCTGCTTTTAGTTTAAGTAATGTGCCTTCACTTCTACAGTCAGTCTTAATCAATGATGTGAAATGTGCACACCCAAGACACGTTGAAGATTGTGTCATATAGCTGAAACCTTATAAAAGAAAGGCTTTATAAAATCAGGCCTTGCTCAGCTGAACTAACAGCTAGCCTGTTGAGTGTTCCCATGAGAAATGAATTCTAAGAATGAAAATCAGTTTGCATAACAATATATTATTGTGAGAAAAACAGGTTGCACCTGCAAAAACAAGAATTCTATTCCATGAGAATCCACAAAGAAAAAATCTAAACCCCTGTGTAAAAAGAGAGTCTTAGCAGGCACACACACAAGCATCTTCTGACCAATTAATTGAGTGGCAAGAAAGTTACAAACCAACTGGAGTTAAACACAGGTCTTTGGGAGTTGTATGCAAATGTGCTGTAACATTAAAGTGAGACTTTAGCCACTTAAACTTTGAAGGATTGTACCTGTCTTTATTTGCTGCCGTTGTTATAGAAGATAAATGCTCCAAAGGTATTTCTGTCCCACTGCAGAACTCCTGGAAGCAGAAGATCTATAGGGAATTTTAACAAGCAGGGAGCACTGCTAGCAGGGATCTGAGTAATTATCCTATTAAAACAGCAACATCTGCATTATCTGTGGAAGCGCTGAATGGAAGGGAACATTATGTTCTCTAATCCTGTCTAGGAGCATTATGAAGTTGAAAGGATAACATTTTACCAAATCTGTGTTCTAATATGATAGGTTACACTTAATTACCTTTTAATTACCCTTCTTGTAATTGGACTTTAAGCTAAGGACCCTGCCTCTAACTCTCATCACAGACCATTTCTTGCCTTTGGATTCTTCATGTCAGGTTTTATAATTGAGTTTACCTTGAAAAGTTGGTCCTATTGTATCTTGAAGGCCTTTATTGCAATTATTTTTCCCTTGTGTATGAAAAGCTCTGAGAATATTAGTTTATGTATAAAAGATATGTTGCAGCATTCAGAAGTTTGTGTTTTCCATTTAATTGCAAAGAGCAACCTTGTTGGAGTATGTTTAATGGATAAGGAGTAACTGTGCTCAGCAGAGGCCACACAGGAGCAGGACATTATTCCAGCCTCCCAACTGCTTGCAGTGGAAGCCAGGAGAGTGTATTGGCTTTAATAATGTAGATTTCTTCTTTCCTCTTTACCCCTGAGGGAGTCTGATTTCCTGATCACCTATCTAGCCATATGCTGTAGCTCTTGCCAGGAACTCCGAGCAGTGTCACTGCCAGCTAAAATTACTTGTTTTCTGAGAACTGAATTACATTGAGAATTGTCTTAAATTGCTGCACTGGCAACATTGCAAAGTTTTGCATACACACACAAATAAATATGTAACAGCAGCCTTACTTTGAAATGCAGCTTAGAAACTACTTCAGGCAGGGAATTTGATCCAGATCCTGTGAGGTGTTCTCCACCTGCTCAGGCACATCACTCCTGCTTTGTTGTCTTTCCAGTGCTTTTCTCACCCTCTTTTTGCTCTGGCTGCTACAGTACAATGATGAGACATGCAAATTAAACATTTACAAAGCAAGGTATTGTCTCTTCCTGGTTTGTAGCAGTTAGAGGGAAGACCGACCTAGTGTGGCTGGTAAAAACTTCAGGTGTGCTAACTGTGCTCCTTTCTCTCCTCTTTCAACAGGATGGAACTGAAATATGGATATGTGTTGACAAAGGAGTGGGAATAAGACTGAGTTCTGCTCTGTGATATTTATATACCTGGACCATGAACTTGCTTTTTGGCTTTATGCTTTAGGAACCTTTGTAGTAACTGTGTGAAGCTGTTGGGAATCATGGCATTCTCTCCATGGAAGCTGTCCTCCCAGAAACTTGGCTTTTTTCTGGTGACTTTTGGTTTTATTTGGGGAATGATGCTTCTGCATTTTACTATTCAGCAACAAACACAACACGAAAGCAGTTCAGTCCTGCGTGAGCAAATTTTGGACCTCAGCAAAAGATACATCAAAGCATTAGCTGAAGAAAATAAAAATGTAGTTGATGGGCCTTATGTTGGGACAGTGACAGCATACGGTAAGTGTGTTCTCTGGATTATTTGATAATCTGATTAAGGCTTTTCCTCAATTGTCCAAACATTTTTGCTTCATAATGCTGCTCAATTAGCAGTACTTTACCCTGTGCATTTTCTGTACAAATGGAGAACTTTTAGGTGGGACAAACTTTACATTTCCAATCACTTGGAAATGAAGCTGTCTGCTAATTTTTATTACATCTGTCTAGTAGCTCTATCTAGTATGCCTTACGTTATTTTTTAGAACTCAGTCTTCTTTTGGCGTTTTTAAGAAAGTTGAGAGACTTTTCAGTTTTAGTTTCTGTGATCTAAGAAATTCCCTGTGGAAAAACTTGTCTTAGTTATAAGATGGAGACCTGTTACATTTATTTCTTCTTCTTTCCCATTTCACTTCTTTATTCAGACAATTTACTTAATGTTTAAGTTTTTTTTTATCTGGCATAATCTTAAATTACGGTTAAGTATATCCTATTTGCCTCAGGGCAGAAAACTCCTTGAGTTTTAGTGCTTTGTTTGGCAGCACGTTTTAATGCTTACTCTCTTCCAGTTTGTACATGAGACTTAAGTTTTTGTGCATGTGTCAGACAAAGCAAGCAGAAAAGAATGACGAATATTACCCAGAAATATTACTAAATAAAAATAGAATCAAATTTCAGGTTAGGTGTGGTTCCTTTTCAGTCTGTTAAGATCACATAATACACCTTGCTTGTTTAGCAGTTTTTAGACTCACTCTCTTTCCTACTTACCTATGCACTTCCAGACTGTCTGGAAAACTAATTAGTCATTTAGATTTGTTTTCTTTTATAGTTGTCTTAATATTCAGGTCTGAAGAAACTGAGTAGATAGTTTTTGTATGCTTAGACAAAGAATGTAGACTAGGACGCACCAGATAGAATAGCTGCACTTTTTTTCTCTAGTTTTCTCTTAATCCTCTATACTTTTTGATGCATGCAGTGAAAATATCCTGCTGGAAGGTTCTCTCTGTGTCTTATTTCTGTCACCAATCTTTTTTCCTCTAAAAAACAAATTTCGAGTTTGTGTGCATTTGCTTGACTGTAAGCCTAAGTTTATTATCCTCAATGTAGCTAACAATTAAATTGCTTCATTGCTTAAATAATAACCTGCCCTTACTCTGTAACTCCAAATTTGTGGCTGCATATTGAACTGTACTGGAAGTGGAGCCTTACAAAGCAACACAAGCAAAACAAAGTGGTACCAGATCAATATTTAGGTTGAGGATCTCTGAGCAAGTAGAGATCCTTAGAGGATTGTGTGATTAGGCTCAAAACAAAACTTTATCAGCTTTACCAGTGTCCTGTTACTGTGTAGGGGTGCTAGATGGTGGATGCCTTGAGAAAGCAAATAGACAAAAACCCCAAACAATCTGGCTCCAGATATTGGAGGTAACTGCATTAATATGGGTACAGGATATCCATAAGCAAAGTTCCCCCTGCAGCTTATTGCCTGTGGCATTAATTTCCTGTTCCAAATCCTGCTGGGGAATAAGCTGACTTGCCTCCAAACACTGGTCAAGTTCCCAAGGAGAAGTTAAACTGCATTTGGAAGTGGGTGAAATAACTTTATGACACTTCTGTAAAGGGAAGGCCAAGGCTTGTGTAGCAATTTCAAGTCCATGGCTGTGAAAATTTTTAAGATTAAAGACTTAAATTTAAAGTTTGGCCAGGTGTTTTCAACAAAGTAGTTGGGAAAGATGGAAAATAATGGTAATGCAGTTATTTAAAATATTTCAGGGAAAAGCACTCTGATGAATGAATAACACCATATTAAATAATAGTTTATGGAACTGGGTAAGGTAATTGCTTAATAAGTTAATTTTCCTGTTTGGCATACCAAATGACTTGTTGCTAGCAAATAATCAGGTTAGCTCTTCAGAAATAAACACATTAATGACTGATGTTAATAATAATTTGTAGAGGTTTCTTCAATAATCTGTGAAAATTAATGCTCTTACTTATTTAGGCTTTTTATTTTTATTAATGTTTGTCGTCTGATTGCTTTAAGTGAGCACAGTCGTGATTTCCATGTTCAAGAATAAATTTAATGTTTTCTGGGTTTGGCTGCTTTTACCCACCTGAAAGGTTTTCAGTCATTCCTTAATTGTGGTTGCACAGCTTTTTTACTGTCTCACTTTTTCTTTCTATCACGTCAGGTTAGTGGCTCATAAATTTTCCTTTTAAAAATTACTGTTCAGATATACACAGTGAATATTAAGATTTTTCTTCATAGCAGCAAACAGTTCTTTTACAAAAAATTACATTAATCTGTGCTTCTGCCCTCTCCTTCTCAAACTAGCCTCCACTTGCCTTTTTGTTCTGACAAGATGTCTCTCACATCAGTGTTTTGGTATCAGAATTTAAAAAAATATATTTGACGCTTTTTTTTTTCTTTTTGATCTGTGTATGCTTTTATGTAGGCTATGTTTCTTCTTCACAGTTTCCTGAATTCTTTTTGCTACTTTTTTTCCTAGATTTTTTCTTCCTTCTGTACTGTAGTTGTGTTCATGTTAAGTCTAGAGTTTCCTTTTCTTCTGCATGCTCTGCCATTAAATAACTTCTGGACACCTTTTAAAATGGTCCAGATGTGTGGACAAGTGCTTCAGATTCCACCTTCTGATCTTTACAGGACAAAGGAAAACAGAGTTATAATGAGAAAGGCTTTCTTTATGGCACCATGGAATAAATATGATTCTCCTTTTATTTGGAGAAAAGTATTATAAGCTTTCTAAAGTAATAGCATTTTCTTATTTAGTCTCTTATTTGCACAAGAATTGAGATGGTCATGGGAAAATTAAAAAAAAAAAAAGCATAGAATGAATGTGGCCAAAATACAACTGTTGTAGAGACAATGGAATCTCTTTAGATGTATGGAAAAGTTTTCTATTATAGACTAGAATGTTATTTGATCCTAAAGTTGTGTAAAACAGAAAATACATTATACCAAAACACGTGCAATTATTTTATGTATTTAAATGTATTTAAATTTAAATTAAAAAATAATGTAAATTCCTCGTACCAAATTCTTTAATCTTTACAAGGGTAAATGAATGAAGGACAGTAGCTTCATCTTCTTTGGCTTCTTGCCATTATAATTATAGTTTAGTCTGATAGTGGTCTAGTTTTCTCCTCTTGTCCTCAGTTTTTGGCTTGCCGGAGTTTCTTGTGTTCCTTCAAGGAATCTATACAAAATAAAAGCCAAGGAAAAAAATATCAGAGAACTCTTTCTGTATTGTCATTTGATGTGCAAATTCCTGTTATTATTCGTTGCCTTCCATGCCAAGGAAGTGCTGTGTCAGACCAAACAGAGACAATCACCAAGAGACTGAAGAAAGGAAACATGATTTTTGGTGTTTTGTGAATACAACAGAAAGGTTCAACATAACCTTTTTTTTTTTTTAGAAATTATTATCAATTTTTAATTTGCCAGTGCAGAAGCTGGTTATGTGGAAGAGATGCAGGAGGAAGTTTTTGTGCTAGCTTAAAGCTGTCCTTTTTGGGAAGGGGATTTTTGTTCCCAGGTGACTATGTATCAACAGACTGTTCCTCTGAGAGTGCTTGAATATGGATTTAGGTTTAGACTCATTATTATTTAAGCAGCTTCTTATTACTTGAGCCATTGCAAAGCAAGCATTTTTCTGTTCCCATAAAGGCTCACACTTCACCTTGAACATGGATATCTATATGAGTTGCAGTGTGCTTTGTAAAATAGGCTGACAAGTTCCATGGCCAGAGAAACTTGTATCTGAGGCTGAACAAAGCAGGGAGCATGAGTGCATAAAGCTGGTAATGACAAAGATTTGCACTGAGGAAATGTGTTTATATATATATGTATATATATATTTATCTCCTGTCTCATTCGTGTATCTATTTTTTTTATTCTGTCTGACAAGTGTGCACTGCATTATTAAGCAGTTTAACTTTTCATTTTCATTTGCAGATTTGAAGAAGACACTTGCTGTCCTGTTGGATAATATCTTGCAGCGCATTGGAAAGTTGGAGTCCAAGGTGGAAAATCTTGTACTTAATGGAACAGGAGCAAACTCGACCAACAATACTACCACTTCTGCTCCCAGCTTAGGAGCAGCTGAAAAGCTTAATGTAGCAGGTGTGTATGGCAATTACTAAAGTTATTTATGGGCTGTTTAATCTGAACCTTTTCTCTCCTGAGCATAACATGATTTTTCAGTGCTTAAAGTCAGGCCTTTATCAATGACAAACTGAAGTCCAAGCTCAGTGGAAGATCTTTCTTCTGTGGTAACTTGACATTAGAAAATCACAATCTCTGCTAAAGGGAATAGTTCACCCATTTATAGTAGATTTCTCGTGCTTTAAATGGTTGTACTTAAGAATGATGAAACTCAGGAGATCTTTTCTCTCAAAACCTAACTATTTAGGTTGGTATCAATCTACTTTGCCATTCTACCATATGCACTTTATTGGTTATTAACTGAAAGGAAACATTTATTATATTTGTTGTCCATGATTTTAAAATGTCTTTCCCTACAGTGCTTAATAGCTCTTAGGATTTGACACAGAGAGATCACCTACCTGGTACATTAATTTAAAATAAAAACATGTTTTGAGATGACATTTGAAGTCATTCATTTTGTCTTCAATGAATGGATTGTTTTGTTCTGCCACCAAGTTGAAACAGATACTGGCTGTCCTGACTCATAGGAAAGTCTGAGTCTAAGTCCAATGATCTTTGCAGTCCCAAAAAGAGAACAGAGCAGAAGAGTTAAGGCAACTTGCTAAATAAGCTGATAACTGTGCTCCTGTGTCTTGTCTATCATTGGGTTTCATGCAAAAATAAATATTTCTGTTGAGAAGCAACAGCTTACTTACTTGCTTGTTACTTTCTGAAGTTCTCAAAATAGAGAAGCAAATACTACCTTGGGTAGGGAAATGCCGCTGGAACAAGTCTAGGACAGCAGATTTGCAAGTGATTGCCTGATGACAATGTGGCAGTAGAGTTGCTCTCAGCTGCTCAGTTCTAACTGCATTTATCTGTACCAGGGTGCTAAAGTCATCTCTTGGTCAGACAGACCTTTCCCTCCCCCATCTGCCTTGCCTTGGTAGAGCTGAAGGCAGAAAAGGAGCAAGTACCTGAAGAGGTGCAGCACCTGCAGGATGCTGACAGACTGTGCCACCTTCCTCCACAGGGCATCCAGCACAAGATCTTGATTAGAAAAACTTCCAGTGAGATGGAAAGTGAATGAGTACAGCACTATTGGAGATTCTGTGCCATATATAAAATGAAAACCGTCCCTGTATGTTTTCATTTCATAGCTGGACAAAAGAGACTTACTGCTGTTATTTCCTTAGATTTGCAGATCATTGGAACATGTACACTCATGTTGTTGCTTTATAATTTATAGTCAAAGGTCCATTGTTCTTACCTGTAAAGGAAACATCTTTCATCAGTTCTTAGGGTGATTTGAATGTTGTTTGTTAGTCTTGGAGTGGGCTGCATTCTCAGTTTTGGTATTCAGGAGCAATGTTGAAGGAGCCTGGTAAGAGTTTTCCGTTTGCAGTGTTTTCATTACTTTGAACTGCCTGAGGCTTGCTCTGAGGCAAAGAACACAATTCCTCTTATTAGAGCCACAGGTTTTTTACCTTTGACTCTTGGTACACTGAGTTTAAAATGTCTGAAGCAACCATTTAACAGCAACAACAGGAAAAGGCTTTAAGTAAGAGTTCCTTAAGGTTTGATTAATGTATTATGCTGATGACTGGATAATGTCACTGCTCAGGTACCTGTGGACTGGATAGTACCTAGGGTTAGAGTAGAGCTTGAACCTAATCCCTGTGTTAAGTGCCTGCTCTTCATCCATTTGAAGCAATCAGTGGCAATTACTCAGATCAGAGACAGCCAAATGGAAATGAAAAACTTGTCTCTACTTCTTCCTTCGTGGCAATTTCCTGACAGCACACTTTGGAAGCCATATGATGCCAGCATAATTTTAGTATAAATATCTTCTCTGTTAAGAAGGAATTGTTCAGAAAATAAGCTAGGTGAGGACATTGTGACAATACCAATGTTGGTTTTGTCTGTAATATTTCAACAACATCCCTTTTATATTGCATTAGAGCAATTGAGGTAATGTGAATATTGTGGTGAAGGCATTTTGTTACCCAACATTTTGTCATTTTACTGGAGTTGAAACAGGTATGTGTACAAATACAGATGATATTTTTCTTTATAACATTCAGCTGTTACACTATGAAGTGATCACAACAAGCATGTTAGGATTACCCTTCCTCTCTTTACCAGTTACAATATTTTAATGCTGAATTTAGACAAATTCATGTAGCGATTGTGAATGGTTTTGGTCTGTCTGAACAACAATAGTGTTTGTGGAGCATCTGATTAACACAATGTTTAATAATTTTGGTTATCTTTTTTTAAAGGCCTCTTGAGTTTGTTTTGGGGGGTTTTTTTTGTCTCAGAGTTGCTGCTTAAAACTTCTGTATAGCCTCATTTGTCAGTGAACCAGTGCAATGTCATTAGCAGAATTTCCTACAAGCGTCCTGCTTCCAGTGGAGCTACGTCATGCATTTATTGTTTTTGGACTGAGATTTCACAGCACACTGACACCTCTGATTCTGTAATTTGTACAGCCATGCCCCTTTACCTATGGAAAGCCTTTCTGTAATAAGTGAGACTTCATGTTCACCCTGTAAACCTTGGCAGAAAAGAGTGGAGCCACAAATCATCCTGAGATTTGCATTTTGTTTCCCCTGACCTTGTGTAAAGGTTACTGTGTTATATACTACTGGAGTAGATAGAAATGATAAAATAAGACATAGGATGACAGGGAGGTTGTTATGCTGTAAGTATTTATCCTCACTGCTGGTTATGACAAATTCAAGAGCAAAACATAGTATTTTTCTTACAGTTTAAAACTGACTATGATGGCAGGCTAGACTGGCCAGTCTGAATATACTGTAAGTTTTTCTTTATTGTGTGTTTTAAGTATCGATAACATTTTCATGGAAAAAAAAATTAACACTCCTCTGCAAACCAGGAAGAAGAAAGATTATGATGATTAATCAGCATTTCTTCTTCTGAGGCCCCTCTGCAAGTACAGAAGTTAATAAATAGAAAAGCTTATTTTTCTTGTTTTAAACGATGTTCAACAAAACAAAATATAGTCTTGACTGTGTAAGGTGGGCCACAAAATCTGGAGAAGTCCAGTGTTGGGCCAGGACATGTTGAAACCTGAAGTTTATAATCCATTGTAATTTACTTCCTGAAGGAATGAGCAATAACTTCTCTGAAGGAGCCTGACAGCAGAAAAAAAGGAAGCACTGGCATGGGAAATAATCAAGTTGTTTAGCAGTTTGGAAAAAATACCTAAAATACCTATCTTTGTTTCAAGTTATGAAACGGTTTTTTTCTTTTTAAGTTGTTCCACATCTGGCTATCAAGTGTGGTGTAAAACTGAGGCAGCAGTGGTGAAATCTGCCATGGAAATATCACTCTGTGGTGGTGTGGAGTTTTTGGCAGATAAAAGGATCTGAAGAAAATCCATCTGGATTTGACTCCTTCATGATAAGAAAGTGATAATGGTAGTAGAAATTATTGAGGATTTAGCAAAGACTGTAATTTAACTGTCTCTGATGTAGGAGAACTAAACTTTCTTTTTATTCAATCCTGAGTTTTGATTACAGGGCTGGAACACCTCTCCTGATGAAGACAGGCTGAGAGACTGGGGCTGTTCAGCCTGGAGAAGGGAAGGCTCTGGGGAGAACTCAGAGCCCCTTCCAGCACCTAGAGGGGCTGCAAGAGAGCTGGGGAGGGACTTCTCACAAGGGTATGAAGGGATAGCCCAAGAGCAAATGGCCTTAAGCTGAAGGAGGGCAGGTTTAGATTAGATATTAAGAAGAAATTCTCTGAATGTTGAGACACTGATACAAGTTGTCCATAGAGACTGGTGGACTCCCCATCCCTGGAAGTGTTCAAGGCCAGGCTGGATGGAGCTTGGAGCAACCTGGTCTAGTGGAAGGTGTCTCTGCCCATGGCAGGGGATTGGAACAAGATGATCTTTAAGGTCCTTTCCAACCCAAACCAGTCTCTGATTTTGTGACTCCCAATCTAATTGCTGTGTATATGCAGACTGTACTGTGTATTCATACCCTTACTGTGTTTAGCTTTAGTGTATTTAGTGTGGTGCTACACCTAGTTCTCCCTCTGAAGTTAGTTTTATGGAATCTTTCATTAAGGGAAGCCCGAGAGCAAAATGGCTTTTTTTTTTTTCTCTTTTAGGCTCTATGAAGGGATAATAGAGCATGAGCTCTTAGTAGCATAAGTATCTTTAATCTTAGAGGAGCTGAGGATGGGACTTGTGCTGGAGCGTGAGGCTGCATGGAATATGTTGAAAAGCAAAGCTGTGAACCCATGGGGAGCTTAAGTGTTACTTCCCCCCCTTTTCAGATCCATATATAAAGTCGTAAGCATATTTTGCTTTTTCTTCTTCCTTCCACAAAACTATCAAACAATCTGGTGGTTTTGATACTGACAGTTTGCAACTGCTTTTTACAACCTCCATTTTATTTATGTAAGAGTGAATTGTTAATAAAGATGCTTATAAAGCTTTGGCTAATAGATTTCGAAAGCAATAAAGCTGTCTTTCCTTCTCTGTCTTCTGTTTATCTAAGTTGTATCTGAAAAGCTTCTGAGATACTTGATAGCCATCCTTTTTTGCATCTGTGGGAAGTAATATATTCCCATACACACAGGAAAGTATTAATCTAAACTTTGGGTGTCAAGTAGATAAGCGTTTTTATCAGCCTTTAGAACAGGAAGCTTTGAGGCACTGCCACAAATGACACCCTAAGTAAATTTAAAATTGCTGTTTTGGAGACAAACAGAAATACGGAAATACAAAACCGTGGCACTTTCAAGCAGAGTTGTCTACAGGGCTGCTGCTGTTGTAGCTGCATCTTTGGTTCCATGTGACAGGCACAGAATCAGTTTGGTTTAGGCAATTTAGTTTTTAACAGTTGTACTTTTCTAACATAATTATAAAGATATCCTTGATTTTTGTGGGACAGCACTGCAGTATTATAGTTCATCAGACAGGGCAATCTGCTTACACAAACATGATCAGAGAATCAGTCCTCTGTTTTCTTCATGTGATATTTTTGGTAAGCAGTGGGAGTGAGGTTAGTGTGTTGTGTTCTGGGATGGGTTTATTTAGAGGTGGTCATCACTCTTTCTGTGCTTGTTCAGTGAAAAGCTAAATTTTTTATAATCTTGAACATCTAATGCCAAAGATAGAATAATTGTACTGAAAACTCTGCCAGACTGGCTGTTTACAAAATGTTCTTTTGCCTTGGAAAATGCTGCTTTGAATGATTTTGTGTGTCTTTGATCCCACAAAAATGAACAGGAGCAGGTTTATGTTAAATCTTCCTCAGCCTTCCCCTTGTACACAGTTGATGCCCGTGCACAATTCTTACAATTAACAATTCTTGCTAAGCCTAAGGACAGCCCAGGCTCAGGCTGCTGCGAGTAACACTGCACAGTGAGGGAGGACATTTCTGCTCTATCTCTTCAAAGTTTCCACAGCTTTTCTGCCTTGTGCATTAACTTGTTCTGCTGTGTTGGCTGTTCAATTCCCTTTTAACAACTTTAGTTTTAACATCTTTAAAGTCACTCATTAAGATGCAAACTTCAGTGTATACTTGTCATTTAAGACATGATGGCTTGGATGCCTGTCAGATACCTGGCATCCTCCGTGAATGTGTAGCAAGGCAGGCTGACAAGCCAGCTTGGCAATGCTGCAAGAAGGCTTTTTTTTTAAATGTTACTATGGTGAGAAGGACCTTTGTCATGGTATTTATTTATTAAGATTTCCCCCCTTCCCACAAAGGCAGTTGTGTGGAGCTGGGGAGTTTTGTGTGCCCTCAAACCTGGCTGTCACAGCACAGTGTGCTGTGTGTAGAAGACCACTGGTGAATATTTTCCACTGCAGTGCAGAGCTCTGTTAATAATGCTGAAGGGGGCTCTTAGTGGTCCCCTGGGCTGCATTTTGATTAACCACTTGACTACTACTTGAATTCTCCTAACACTGCATTGATTTCAGTAGTGCTAATGGAACACAGCAGCACAGCTTGTGTGAGGATGGACTAGAGGTAGAAAAGTCAATTTTCTTTAAATCATACTAACACTTTGCTACAGAAGTTTCTAAAATGTTGGTAGAAAGCATTTTGTGCTCTGCATTTAAAATCTTGAAACCTTTAGCTCGTTTGATTGAATATGTTGTTAGAGCTTTCAGCTCACACTGCAAATTCTCTCTTTAAAGAAATCTTACCAGCTGGAGATTAAAAATGTGAATTGAATTGAGAATGTGTTAATTAGTTGGAGAAGGGAAAGAAGACCTTACACAAACTAAACCAGCCTTAACTACAGTCTGTGTCTAACCACAGATAGCTGATTTCAGGACTGAAATAGAAACAAGAGAACAGTTTCATGAATTAAAGTGAGAATAGTACTTATATTTAATGATCACAACCAGAAGGAGAACAGAGATAAAACTGGTGCATAGATTTGATCGGATGTGATTACTCTGACCTTATAATGCTAGAGGAGTTCTGTATTTTATGAGATCTGCTGATGGGAACACTTTTGACTTGAGCTATTATCTGTGCTGTATATCATCAAAAAATACTTTAATATGCAGTCGTCTGAAAATCAGAGTTTAAGCCTCAAGGTTCCGAAGTACATCATTTTTAGTGTCGTGTTAAATTCTTAATACATTTCTATTCTCAGAGGAACACCAAGCTGGTCCTTAGCAAAGTAGGTAGGCTGCTGGTGTCAGCTTGCAGTTTCAGCTGTATTGCAGCCTTTTCATTTGCTTTAACCAATATTGCTATTTTAAAACTCTTATGACAAACAGA
Source organism: Sturnus vulgaris (assembly GCF_052056855.1). Taxonomy (NCBI): domain Eukaryota; kingdom Metazoa; phylum Chordata; class Aves; order Passeriformes; family Sturnidae; genus Sturnus; species Sturnus vulgaris. The sequence goes on from NC_142249.1 coordinate 35,274,469, forward strand.
GAACCTATCAAACAGCACTCACTGCTGAGTGACTAATTATAACTCTTATTCAGTGTACTGTCTTAGTGAAATATTTCTAGACTTCCTAACTGTCTGATGGAGAAAAATCGAAGCAGAATTTTTTTAGCCTATTACAAAGCACATTATTTGAAGGGTGTGCAATATAGAAAAGGGAGAAAATATGCATGTAGCACTTACTATTGCTCATTTTTACTGTTTTATTAAAGAGCAACTTGAAAGGAAACAAAAATCAATTCCCTACCACACACTGTGCTTTTAGCCACATCATTCTCAACGTGGGTGTTGGAAGCCTTCACTATTGCAAATAAAACCTGTGGACATGGAGTTTAAATGCAGGAGGCAATGAAGGCCTGCATCTGTGAGCTGGTATTGAGGTGCTGAAGGCCTGGGGCTTTAGCAGATGCAGTTGCTTGTAGCAAGCAACAAGAGAGAAGCTTCTTTCCCAGTGCAGGGTTGGTGGCTTAGCTCAAATTGCCACGTGGTTGATGCTGACGTGCCAGACTTTGCACTGAAACAACTGAGGATTGTTCACAAGTTCAGGTTCACCTGCTGTGCTCTAACGATGTCTGAAGCAAAGCTGTAGATCATTTGTGAAGGGAACATATGGCTCCTTTCTAAACATGAGGATGGAGTTTGTTAGTTATATATTTTAAATATCCCAGGACCTCACAAGCAGTATTTAAAGAGATTTTTTTTTAATCTGCAGTTGGTTGATGTTTATCAATATTTTTTGGTTTTTTCTAAGGTGATCTGTACCAACTGCATGCTTTTAGATTTATAATATGTCATGTTCATGGTTTTAGTTTGTTAGTGCGTTGACTTTTAATGTAACATCATATGAGATAAGTGTTTAATAATTATGTCTTTTCCTAACACCAAGTCAAGAAGAGATAAGCTATGCATTAATTCAAAAACACTTAGATGTGTGTAGAAGAGGAATTAATATAATGGCTCACACAAAGTTTAGGAGAAAAAAGTGTTTATTAACTACTGTTGCTACTTGACAGTTGTGTTTCTAACTTTTTTTTGGCTGAAAGTTCTAAGTTTTGGCTGGGAAAAGAGATTTCAGAGCTAGCATTTTAAATTACATAAATCCTAATTAAGAATAAAAATTCTTGTGGTTTCTCAAATACTATTTTCCAGCAAAAGTAACTTGAATGTCTGGTTTAATGTAGTTTTCCCCTTCAGGAAAGAATTATCCAACATGAATTTGCTAACAGCATAATACATAGATCCAGACTTTTTAACAAGAATCCTCATCAGATATTAGGGTTTGGGGTTTTACCTCCAAATGATGAAAACCTCCTAAGTCTTGCTTTTCACGTTTTGGAAGATCTTGATGTGTAGATTGGCATCCCCAGGGTTCCACTTTTGTCTCCCTTGTCTTTAGGATCACACTCAGAAGTGTAAATTGCCGGTGTCTGGTTGAGCTTGGTCTCAGCTGCTCATGGGAAACACAAGATTTGTTCACCTCTGGATTCCTGTTTAGGGACAGCCAGCTATCAGGTGTTACCAACAAGCTCAAGCACACCCTCCATGCTGAGTTAAAATGAACAGCAAGAGGAGCAGAAATGTGATTCTTCATACAGGGGCTGAGCATTAAGAAAAGATCTGGGAGGGGAGATTCTCAACCTAGAACTCACACTGGCTGTGGCCGAGAAGAAAGGGTACAACCAGAGCGTGTAGTACTTGACTGGAACTGTCAGGATTATTCACTGGTGCATTCAGAGTTCTGCACTGAATTCTCAGGCTTGTGTGTGGAAACCAGCACTGACTTGCTCGTTTCTGCAGGCAGTTGTTGCTTTGGACAGCCGTCCTCGATGTAGATGTGTTTCCAGTCTGACTGCATCGGCTGGCTTCCTGTTCATGGGCACGGAGCAAAGACTGCTTCTCTAGGGAATACTCAGATGGAACAGAATTGCATTTCTCTGTTCTTTCTGCTGTTCTTTCACATTCATTTCCTCTTGTATGCACATATTGCTACTTTTTTTTTCAGCTCAGGACAGTAGTTTTACGTAAATTGCTTCATGAGACTGTTTATATTTCAGTTTTATAGAAATGCCTTCACTGTGCTATTACCTGATTAGTAGCTGAAAATGAAACAAATGAAAGCTGATGGTAAGGCTGAATGGGAAGATAGAAGTGGGGAGCTGGTGATTGTGTAAAGCATCTCCTCTCTGTGGACTGTGGTGGAGAAAAAACATGAACATTTTTGAGGAAGGTGAATCTTTGGAGTGTTTACTGTTGCTGGCAAGAAGGGGGAAAGATGTCAGATATTACTGGTAATACTCCCAGACTTATTAATATTTCAATATGGTTAGAGAGGATAAAGGTGGGCATTAGTGTTCCATGTTGCCTATACATACAGATTATCCTGGAGAGATCCATTCTGTGTGTCACCCATCCCAGTGGAGGAGCAATAGTGGGAATGCTCCTGAAAAGCCTTAGTGCAGCTGGCCACAGGGGAGACCAGAAGCCTGAGAAACTCTGTAGCTTGTGCTGAGAAAAATGTCTGTCTCCTCCTTTTTACTTCTTGGAATGGACAGGAGCAGGAAGGGCAGGGAGAGTTTCAGCTTGGGAAGTGTCTGTGTGTTCCTACCACGGCTGATGGGAGCTGTTAAAGTGTCAGGCTGATGCAAGGTGTGACTTAATTTTTAGGTTGAGGGGTTTTGTTCTTGCAGGTAGATCTCACAAATACAGGGATCCTGTAAAACCTTGTGAGCAATGAGCAGCAGAAAAGATCTTTGCCTGTCAGTAAAAACACACTGGGGTGCAGAGGATGTGGTCACACATGACAAAAGCAAAGATTTAGATTGCAGTTGTGTATTTACCAAAAATCAGGCTGTTGTCCATACTTTGGGTTTTTTCTTCATCTTTTGTTTCTTTAACAGGCCATGAGATCCCCATTAAAATGAAATATGGTATAAGTGATAACTTGGCACAGTGTACTGTAAAATAAGGAATTATAGCTTGTGCTTATGTATTACCCTGTATTTAACAGGACTTAAGTAGAAGAGAGGATTTGCTTGACTAACCTTCTGAAGAGGAAAGCAATCATATGATAGCATAATTAACTTCAGATGGAAGACATATTTTTATTTTAAATGACTAAATTCATGGCTCATTCTTGTTGGCAAGCTATACCCAGGCATTCAGCATTTTCCACCCTAAACTGAGCATGATGCTGAAAGTTGAACTTTGCCTATGGTTGAGCTGCATCTCTGATGTTGTACCAGAGATTTCAGAAGTCTTTTTTTTTTTTTTAGGAAGATCTTGAGTTCGACATGCCTATAAAATCTGTTATATAGGCATTCAGACTTATGAGTTAGGAGAAAAAAAAAAAAAGAAAAGCAAAGCCTATAAACCCTTTTAGACTATAAAGCTCTTCTAATGGAATTTTATTAATTATTGAAAATTATCATAATGGTAACCATGCCTCTTTATTACTGCTAGATCTCAGGTACTGATTTTGGTGTGATGCAAGAAAGGTCTGATTCCTGAACTGCAGTAAAGCCAAATGTCCTATTATTATGTAGCTCTACTGACTGAATTGAGAATACACTTTAAATTGCTGCTATCTGTATGCATGCTCTGTATGTTCTTATTCAGAGCAGAAATCAGAGCTTTAGATGTCGGTGGTCTGGTCTGCAAGAATCCCACAAGGATAAGAACACAGGCAGAATATTTTGAAAGTGCTTATTGATTTGAAATTACAAAGTCATTGTACAAACTGCTTTGCTTCAGTGCTATTGTCATTGGCAGTACAGCTCAGTTTGTCAAATCACTCCTGCTGCAGAATCTGACAAAGAAGTGGGGACTTCCTGCCATGACTTTTCTTTTCCCCATCAAGTTCATTTTGTAATGCTTGGCTCACATTTCAATTTTTATCTTTAAAAGAAGCTATATGCAAAAAAATTGGGAAATAGATCAGGTTGTGGGTTTTGCAAATAATAATATAATGCAACATTCTAACTTTTTACCCACACGTTTTTGTTGCTATTCTGTTCTAATACTGCAGCCTTTTTTTGTATTTTCTTTTGGGCTCTCTAATTAAGATATTCTGGATGAAATTGTTCACAGTTGCTGCCACAGCATAAAGTATTCCTAGGTTGATGGCTGGCTGACTTTAATGATCTTGATTCTTGCCCATAGGAAAAGCCAGAAATGATGCAGGTATAATTTAGATAACTGTGGGATGAACTACCTAAATTGAAAACCTTCTCTTCCACTGCTTTTGGCAAGAATCTCTCCACCATGGTAATAATTTTTCTTGCCTTAAGGGCCTGCATTAGAGGGTTCTTCTAAGAAGAAAGTTCCTTGGAGCTGAAGGGGCAATGTCCTTTAACACTGCTGCTTTTTTCCTTGGCTCATGGGCTAGAAATCTTGCTCTGTATTACAGTCTTTAATGCATTGCAGTAATGTAGAATGAAAAAATATTAAAATGGGGAAATAAGAAGAAAAAAAGATCTTGTGAAACCACAGGAAATGTTTCCTGTGAGATGTGATGTAGTGCTGCTCAGTTGTTAAATTAGATCATATTGCAACATTTATTAATTGGGGCATATATCTGGTGCCAAGTTTCAGATCATGGGTATTTGATAAAGTGATAGCAGAGCTTGAAAAACTAGTTTTATATTTAAGAGCCATATATATCCTATAAATGTTTGACAAATGAAAACAAATTGTTCCAATTTATTAGTTTTAAGCTCACTTTAATTAGGAAATTATCTTGTTATTTTCAGTATGGATTAGCATAATTTTTGAGTCTTCATAGACCGATTTCTGTAATTCAGCACTTTTACTTCAAGTCAGAGTTGAAATCGCTGCAACCATTTTCTCTTGTGGTCAGAAAGGAGCACACTGAGTTTTAATGTTATAACAAATATTACCCAGTAGGACCCTTCAGTCAGTCTGGACTGTGGATTCGTGAAAATAAAAGGCAGGATTCTTCAGGCTATCTGTCAGAACTGTGAAATGAAGCTCAGTTATGGTCCATGTTTCTCTTTAGATCTCATAAATGGAGCCCAGGAACAGTGTGAATTGCCTCCTATGGATGGTTTTCCTCACTGTGAAGGGAAAATAAAGGTAAGTGAACTGGTTTTAATCTTATGTGCATTCTATTAAAAATATGGAACATATGTTGCAAAAGGTCACTACTCAGTGGTGTAAAACAAGAACAAGTGAGCCAAAAAATAGGGTATTTAGGACTGTGTGATACTGCAGCATTGCTCACCTCAAGCCTTTAATACTGCTGCTGCAGAGAAATAAAGTGGCATCCTCTTAAGACAGGAAAAAGTTGCCATATTAAAATCCTATATTATTTACTGAAAAGCCTTACTGTTGTTATTCACAAACTCCTCCTTTTGCAAAACCCCTCTTCTACCCATGATGAGTAATTTGGTGCTCCCCTGCCCCAGAGCTGTGATTCTGTGAGTACCTGACTCCAGCCCCTTTTTCAGCATGAAGTTTCTTTGCAATTCTTTCATCTCTTTGCCCAGAGGTCTGTGTGGTTCCTCTGTTCCCCTTTTCTCTTGAAAACATTCTGCCTCTTCTGCTCAGGAATAGGCAGTGCCTAAGTGTGCAACCAGAATTCTGGGATTTACAGTGGGTGCTACATAAGTCCTGTATTTTACTGATAATGCAGTTGGAAAGTCTAAATATTACAACTTATCAGACTTTAGTTGGAAAGGGAAAAAAAAAAAGGCAGCAAAAACAAAGAAACAAACTCCAACAAACTTGCAGAGATGGAGGTTTTTAAGGGTTTTTTCCTCCCAAGATATGTTTCAAATGTAAGGGATACTGATTTATTACTGTGAATGCCCATCTCTAAAAGATCATGGCCAGGTTGGATGGGGCTCAGAGCAAGCTGGTCTAATGGAAGCTGTCCCTGCCCATGGCATGTGTATTGGAATGAGATCATCTTTAAGCTCTCTTCCAACCCAAATCATTCTGTGATTCTATGATTAGTGGGGGACAGTAGTAAAATTTCTGCTTGCTTAAATACACAGGTATTTGTGAAATTAAAAGTCTCTACATTTTGAATCTCTAGTCTGTGTTTTGATCTGTTTTGGCAAACAGACTGCATAGTGACTATGTAATAAATTATTGGAATATTGAAATATAAACTGAAATTCATTATTTGCTTCTGTAGAAATGGCATATTCTTGGCAGATTTCAGTCTTGGTAACTGAAACGATCTGTGAAATTCTAGAGGGAGCATATCATGGTGGGGAACACACAGTGCATTCAACTCCAGCCACAGCCAAATGTCTGGATCCCAATTTTATTTTCCTTTTGGAATTTGTCTCTGCTTGCCTGGCTGCCGGTTTGTATAAGCTATGTTCACATCTGCTGTGTTGTTGCTTCCTCAGCATTACTGAACGCAGGGATGCAGTATGCTGCTAATCATTAATAAAATCCCGGGTTTGTTATTTGTAGTGTTTATAGCTACTTTGCCACTTCTTCCATTATTCCTGGTTGTGAAACAGAGATGTTTTGTGTGCTTTAAACTAATAAAATTCTGTGTCTTTTGTTCTGTTTCAGTGGATGAAAGATATGTGGCGATCAGATCCCTGTTACGCAAGCTATGGTGTAGATGGGTCCACGTGCTCCTTTTTTATTTACCTCAGTGAGGTCAGTAATCTTTTAATCTGCAGAACAACATATTGCCTTCAGAGCTTTGTAACTGCTTTTTTCGAAGGAAATCATCGTTTTGTTCAAAATAATTGTGTCAAGAGGAAAGAGTTATTAAAATGGAATTATTAAGTGTGTTGCTATTATTCATAAACTCTGCAGGGGGTCCTAGCCTGGAGAATTCTGATGTTTGTAACTGCAATGATGTAAGCAGCAGCTCTTCAGGGAGTCCACCTTGGGTATCCTGTTAAACCTGAGTATGGAGCTCAGTCAGAGATCTTTGCCTTTAAACACTTTCTCTGTTGCTTTTAATGCAGCTCCTGAGGTACTAATAGGGAGGCATTTGGAATGGAAAATTTAGAAAGTTGTGCTAGGTGATCCATTGTCCGAAGCAGCATGGCCACTTCCTGCTTGGAGACTGTTTGTGAATTGTGGAATCTGTTAGCAGAAATAAAAAAAAAAACCACTAAATGTCACGTTTTTGAGTGAAGTTGCAGCTATATTGGCTAAAGCCTTTGGTATCTGTCACAGTGTTTTGTGCACAGCTGAGTAGGGTGCTTGTCCTGGTGAGGCTTTTTTTGGTTTTTTGTTTCCTGGGTAACACTTGTTTCCCAAGAATTAATTTTGTCAATCAATTATCATGAACTCTATTACTGGCTTGAAGTACTTGCACCAGAAATAGTCAGGTGTATTTGATCACTCGGCCTCTTCTTCCTTACAAGTGAAAGTTTGATAACTTATGGCAACTGATCTTAGAAGTAGTATTGATATCCAGTGGCTCACTGCCTGCAAAGAGCTGAAAGAGCCAATGTGGCTGCAGGATTGTAGCTAATAATAATTTCCTAGCTTCTATAGGATTGGGCTGGGATTTTAAATTATTTATCGGAGATTAAAACAGTAAGGCTATTATAATAAATAACTCCATTGTAATCAAAGCAGTTTCTGTTGATTTACTCAGCCGACTGTCATTGAATTTCTGGGGGTGTTGCTTGAAGCAGCAATAGTTAAATGCATATCCAAAACATTTATCTGAAGGCACAACAGAGGCCGGGTTGAATCACAGTTTTGACTCATTCCATTCCTGTGTTGATTTATTCATGGACTGGGAAGCTATGGAAGGAAAAGATACAGGATGACTTTATTATTTGTCTTGTTATTTATCATAGAGAATAGAGATACAGTTTCATAATCATCTGAGATTGATCTAAGGTTTCTACTAAAAGGTTTTGTTTTAGCATCAGCAGAGCTATGTTTGGTCATTAGTATTCTGTCAACCAGCAGGTGCTTCATGGTTTTAATGTAGATATATTGTAAAAATGATGCTGTATCTCAGCTGAATGCAAGAATCTAATATTCTTCAATGACACTTATTATTTTGCATTTCTGTTAAATCCCAGTTTTTTACGTGACAGTCTTCCCTTATCATCAGTTTTTAAAAGTCAGTTGATGTTGTTAGCTCTTTCATAATTGATATTTTATGACCAAATGTGAGAGACTTTCAGAGGCCAAATAGTTGTTTTTTCAAGGGTCTGGGATTTGAAATTTTTCTTGAGGCAGCACTATTTAATGCGGTCAACTTTTCATTTCATGAAAGAATAAAAGTGCAATTAGCCTGTGTGCATATTTGGTAACTTTAGAAAAAGGTCTTTTTTTTTTGTTTTAGTGTGTTTTCTTATGACAGAATGTAAAACTAATATTGGGTGAACGTGTTATTAACCTTGAGTTTAAATTTGGCATTCTTAATCCTATGATTAATTTTATGATTAATGTCCAGCAGCAGAGGTTGAAAGCTTAAATGTTTGCGAATGCAAGCATGAAATGAAATTCTAATAACACTACAATGATGTGGATTTATGAGGTGTGTTGGCTGCTAGGGATAACGTGGAAATGCTGTTGCAAGAGTAATTTGTCAAAGTGGACAGTGATGAAGAGTTGACAGTTTATAGCATGGTTGCACAGCTGAATGATAAATGTGTCTACAGAGCTCTCAAGTCAGAACTGCTGATTTAAAATATTAAAATGCATTAGGGTAATGGAAAGGATATTACTGTTAAGATTTTTCTTTTTTACTTCAAGGTTAGACTATTGGAGTGAGATGGTTGTGTATGTGCATGTTTCAAAAGGCAATATATGCATAAAATCATGTACAACCACAGTTTGGAAAAACAATGTGTATGAAATTATGCATATATCTAGTTTTACTCTTAAAAACACCTCTACAATCTAGTGTGACAAGTCTCTGCTCTTTCATACTCTTCCAGAATCCACTTTTTTTTCTCCTGAAGCTGTTCGGTTGGGGTGTTACATTATGCTCATCCAGTGCTCTTTGTAATGTAATTTTAAACTTGTAAACAAAGGAGCCCAAGACGTTTGGTTTTGGGGAGCAGTATGAACCACAGAGGCACAGTCATCTGTCCACAGTTTATGTAAAGTTTTAGAAACAAAAGGTTGGCATAAACCCTGGCCTTTGGGTATCAGCCATGTGCTCTGTTATGTTTTCCCCATGAGTGTCTGCAAAACAGAAATAGTGCTGACAAAATCCAGGCTGCCCCTGAAGAGCCTGCCCTAGTGCAGGTATCAGCACTTTGGATGCACTCCTGCAGGAACTCAGGAACAGCTCCTCTCCCTCCTCTGTGGCTTGGCTGCTTGAACAGAATGGGAGAGAACAGAATGGGAAAGCAAGAAGCAACCCAAGATATCCAAGCTTCTGCCTTTTATTTAAAGCTGTCCCCTGTGCAAACTTGCAGATGAAACTGTGAGAACTTTTGCACTTTTTTCTCACTGTTTTGCTTCAGGCACTGGATCATTCCTGGGGTGTGGATAGGCAACTGTGTGGTCACAGACTCAAGGAATGGTTGGAAGAGTCTTTAAAGATCATCTTGTTCAAACCCCTGCCCTGGGCAGAGGCACCTTCCACTATCCCAGGATGCTCCAAGCCCTGTCCAACCTGGCCTTGGACATTTCCAGGGATGGGGCAGCCACAGCTTCTCTGGGCACCCTGTGCTGGGACCTCACCACCCTCTGGTCCTCAGAACACAAATTGTTCTGGAGTCTTTGGAGAGTGGTCTCAGTAGCAAAACCAGACTTACATTCTCTTGAATAGAGTCAGGGATTAGAAATAGCAAACATTACAAAGCAAGTTAAACTTGCTTCCTTTTAACCATGATACCCATAGAGAAGAGCTACTTACTTTTAAACTTAGCATTCAGTTAGTTTTGAAAAAGGCAGTTGTTTAACACTGTAATGGCATTGGCACAGTTATCATTTTCAGGGATGGCATTGCCTCTGGGGATAAATGTGAAAAAATTAATTTGTAGGCAGTACAAAAATACATTCCACTGCAAAATGTCAGTTTGCAGCTGAGGAATGAAGTTTTTAAAAATATCTTCTAGAAAATGAGTTTTTCACACTATTTCCAAGCTTAAAAAAAAAAAAAGTGGAGAAAGTGGAGGGGGCTTACACACTTTTTTTTTTTCTTTATCTACATATGTGTTTCTCTGAGATGTCTGCTTTCCACACAGGAATAGGACTGGTGGTCAGCTGGTAGCTGTGGTGTAAGATACCACCTCCCATTACACTGGTGCTTACCTGCTGGAGCTGGGCAGATCTCTCTAAAATCCCAGGCTCTGGATCTCCAGCTCACCTTTCAGGTTCACATGTAATTTTTGGTACCTGTCTTGGAATCCAGCACTTCAAAGATTTAAAACTGATTTGAATTCCAGTCTGTGAGCTGCATGTCACATTTTGCATGTGTGCTAATACACTAGTGGAGAGAATTCTTATTATCAGTCCTTCAGACTTAATGGAAACACAAGATATAGTTTGGTAGTGGGAGTATTTTTCTTCACACTCCTGCTTTGAGGGCTGAAGCAGAAAAACACAAATCAAAGGTGATTTTGAGCATGGATTTGTTTCCAGGGTGCAAAATGTAGTCTGAGGCACAACTTAGGGAAAATTCCTGGGTATCATAATTATAGAGGTTCCTAAATCCTTTTGGTTTTTCTAGTTTACTGCAGCTTGCTCACACCTATGGGAAAGTCCCCCGTCCATTCTTTCTGCTGCTGATCCTGGACATTGAGTTAATGATTTGCATTTCTTCCATGTAATGTAGCATCAAACCAGCTTCTTTCAATTCTGTGCAAATACTCAGAAATTTCGTAAAACTGGTGTTGTTGTTTGAAATGTAAATTACCAAAAGTTCAGACTTACTTAGTCATCTTACCTATGTCCCTAAGAAACTGAAGTGCTAATGGTAGTCAGCACTTTGTCCCTGAATTATCTTCTGGTGGATTGGCCTGATTTTGAGCTATTTGGGCTCAGTTATTTTTAGTTCTTCTGTCACCTTAAACTGGGATTAGTCATGTAATGACTTGTTGGGAAAGACATAAATGCCAGTGTATGAGAGGAATCAAATACAGTGCACATTACTGGAGTCAGACAAGAGGACATTGGTTGATTGATGTATGAAATGTTGTGTTGCCATGTCACTGGGGCTGTGGGTACAACACCCAACATTGGAGTCTGCTTTTGGAAACCACCAAGGCCACCTGTGCCCTACTCCATTTCACTAAGCAGGCAGGCACTCATCTTGTGATCACAGATTCTGCAACCCCTTCAAAGGGATTCTGTCACTGAGGAAATGCTAAACAAAAAATAGGAGTTGAGAGAGTCACCTTCCCAACTGGGGCTGTTCTTTCCTGCCTTCATCCTGCTAATATAGATTTACTTTCTTTCACCAGATATTGCACTGGATTTTTTGTAGTTTGTGTATTCTTCTCTCTTAGGTTGATTTAAGACACTTAAGAGAATCCCTGTACCATGAACAGAAGTACACTGAGCAGTGTGTTCACCTGGTGTGCAAAGGAAGTTGTTTTAGCTTCCCTGTGGATGGGCTGCACCTGCCCTTTGGCAGAGTCCAAAATGAAGATTATCCCAAGTGCTCAGAGCATACCTTTCAGCTCTGGCTTTATTCAGTGCCCACTGTGACTCTTTGAAAGCATAAAAGTCTTTCTGAAATTTTGGATGTGGAGAGCTGCTGGCAGAGTATACTTTGATTCAATTTGGAAGATGCTCAGACTACTCCAATGCTACAGATGTTTGCCAGGTTCTTAAAACTCCACTTGAAGTACTTGCTCTGTAATAGAGTCAAGTGCTGCAATCTTGCCTTGCATTCAGTTTCAGAGTGTGTCTGAGGAAGAGTCACTGGAACAGATAACTGCAAAGCTTCTGTAAAGCAAGTACTCTTCAAATTGATTAAGTTTGTTTGGGTGTTTTTTTCATCCTAAACCTGGCTATTTACACCTCAGAGCAGTTCAGAACACCAGCTTTTCTCTAGTATCTGGAATCATTTAGCACTTAAAATTTGAGCTTTTAAACTGCTGTGCAACTTAACCTTAAGGTGCTGGCTACTTATCCTCCAGGCAGTGCTGTGACTAATGTCATTCCAAACCAAGTATGGAACACTTGACTTCTCAGGTGGACATGGTTTCCTGAGCAGGATCAAAGACTGTCTAATGCACTTGATTTGCATTGGATTCAGTGCCAGAACAGGAGGCACAGCTGGTCTTATTCAAAAATATGACAGTACAAAGATAAATATAGTGTGTTCTGAATAATAGCTTAGCATTTTTATCATTCATCCAAAAAATGATCTGTCTTCAAATCTGCAGTTGCTGCTTCCCAACAGTCATCTTTAACTGCTAATCTGTCTGGTATCACATCCTTCCTATTAAATCATTTACATGACAGTACAACAGTAGGTTGCTGTAGAGAGAATAAGCTGGAGGAAGAATTGATGGTAACCCACTGAGAGGAAGGCAGTGCTGGAAATGGGGAAGAGTAGTCCTGGTTCCTTCTTCAGAGGCAACTTTAGACTTTGGTCCTAAATGGTCAAATGAACAAGGTGAGGAGCAGGATCTAAATGAACATCACTGCCTTCATTCACCTTGCTCAAAGTTAGGGCTTGTTGTATGCAGATCTTCTGTACCTAAACAAATACAAAGCTGAAGTATTTATATGTTTCTGATGAGTCTTCATCTAGACCCACTTTAGTGATATCATAATCCTTTCTGCCATTGTTGCTAAAGATCAATGAGGAAAAATGAGAGCCAGACCAACTGCAGATACTGATATTGCATTGAATCTGTTCCTTAAGTGTTTATTTGTGATGAGAATTTTATTGTAATTTATTTTTAGACTAGAGGGAATATTTCTAAAAGCACAAAAGAACTGTATTTGTTTTTCAGTCAGTGAGGCATGCAGTGAACTGTCCTTGGCAGTCCTGAAAAATCTGCAATTCCTTTAGGATGCCTTGTGGTGCAATGTGAAATACATCAAGTCAGAAAAGGGGCACGTACAGTAGTCCTTGAAATGTCATATCTTAATTTAGATCAGTTCTAATGGTAGGAATAATGCGAAATTTGTACTATAGAAACAAAGAAAAAAAAAGCAGAGAGAATTTGTGACTGTGCATGATTTGTAATGTGGAGCTTGCAACTCTTTTCTGCCACAACTTTATAGTTGTAATAGTTAAGATTGATAATTGCCACAATTTCTGATGTGGTTTCAGAGATGAAGACCACTTAAGAATCAGATGGTTTCAAAGGAGGTTGATAAGTCACTGCTTTCAAATGTGCTAAACACATTGAGTAGGTTAAGTCATAGCATTCAAAAAGCTTTTTTATAATTTGTCTGAGAAACCCAAGGTTGATACATTTCTTCTCTTTAATGAGGTTAGGATGGCTATTCATTTATTTTCATGTGATTGGCCTTCTAGGCAATCATATGGTGTGATCTTAAGCCTTTAATCTGTAATGCTCCAGGCTTCTGCAGCATGATTAAGCTAAAATTGTGTTTTGACAGGTCTGTGATTGGAGGAACCATAAGAGCTACTCTGACTTTCAATTCTCTGAGAGTTGTGAACTTAATCACTAGTGATGGGGTGTCTTAGCCAGCTGATAAATTTTTGCATTTCCCCCTTTTCACAGTACAGTCATGTTTCAGTTTCCATGGGTTTGCCTCTAACAGTGAAATTTCTCCTTCCCCAGAGCAAGTGGTCTAATTTCTTAAGGTCCTTAAATAATTAAGATTCTACCCAACAAGCAAGATCCCTGGGGACAGCTCAGGAGCTCTCAGTGACTTGCATCCATTTGCTATTTCTTCACTGACTACTCCCTGTTGTACTTTTTCTAGTAGAAGTATTGCATTTGCCTTGATCATGTTTCTCCAAGAATCACAGCTGTTGATGCTTGTGAATATTGTTAGTTATAATTACCTTATTTATAGCCTTCAAACATGGTGGCTTTGATTCTATGATGATTCTTACTTTTATGGTCTTCGTTGCTACAAGATAGAACTTTGATCCTTTGATTTAGCAGACTTTGTCTTTTTATTGAGATATTCTAGGGAGATGGAAATGTTCCAAAATATGTATTTTTGTAAGGTCTGTAAGCATAAAAAACTTACTGAAAACATTTTAGAACGGCTCACAGAAATTGTATTTTGAGCATTTAACAGCTGCCTTGATCTTCTGTTTTCATTACCATGAATGAATATCTAAATGTGACTTTTTGTTGCAAATTTGCTGGGTTAAAAGAGCATTGAATTGCAAAAAGTAATCTTAAGCTTTTCCTCCAAAAAAAGCAGTTTTATCTTGAAATGATCACCTTATTATCAGCTGTTGCTTTATTTAAGCTATCACAGGTTAACATAAAGGTGTAATATAAAGGCAGTGAGTGGAATCTTTGGTCAAGCAGCTGAAAATAAAGTAACATTATTTATTTTAATGTGATTGTTTTACAGGTTGAAAATTGGTGTCCTCGTTTACCTTGGAGAGCAAAAAATCCTAATGAAGAAACTGATCAGAAAACAGTGGTAAGAGCAACCATGTCCTTAATGGGACAAACATGAGCAATAATGCAGTAATTGTGATTCATGCAAAATATCCTGGAGTTCTGTGTCACATAAATGCTAAAAAGATTAGAATTTACAACTTTTACTCCCCAGTTCTTCAAAGCTGAAAGGAATCCTCCTTGACACGTGTAGCTCATGTAGGCATTGTATTGTGCTCTTACTGGTAGATTTTCATTACAAACATTTTTGTGTTTAAATTTATGAAATACTGTACACAGATACTGAGAAAAATTACAAATCCACAGATTGCTCACCACTGTTAAGTATATATGAAAATGTTCATTTTTATTGCCCCAAAAATCTCTGCCTTTTTTACAAAACTGCCTTAATGGAAAAGGCTTATATCCATTTCAGGTTTGTAGTAACATTTTGATTATTCCTAATTTTTTCCCATTAAATACTATACAGCACACAGGGTTGTTTCTAAATTATTACAGCCTAATTATGCAGCAATTAGGTATTTCAAGATAATGTAATTGCTGGGCTGCATATGAACACTACTTACATAATATAGATATAGGCTGTCTCATTTTGTAAAACCAATTGATCTTAGAACAGTCTAGCTTTGAAAGAGTATTTCCTTTAAAATTCATACCCTAGTAATGTTTCTTCCTTTCTGGTGTAATTGGAGACTTCCATGTGTTTGGAAGATGGATGATTTATATATGATATAAATCTTGAGCCTACTGTTCTGTATTATGATTTAGACATACCTTTACCTCATTTTAAAGCACATGAACAAAACCAGATCTTATATTGCAGAAATAAATGCATTGTGAAACACTGCAAACATATTCTGGGCTACCAAGTACTACTAATAAAAATAACAGTAATTTATGTAGCTTAGAAGTGTCTGTTTAAGTATATCTTTAATATTTGAACTAAAATCTTAATCTGCTAAGAGTGTATATATTTCTATTTTTTTTGTTTTTAAGAGAAATATAAAGCACAGAGCTCACATTTGAGCAATTTTTTTTAACTTCTGGAAAGTATTCTGAAGAATAACTGATGTTTGGGGTGTTTCTTAATGCTTTGCTTGAAGGCTGAAATTCGTATCAACTTTGATAATCTCTACAAAATGATGTCAAGGCATGAGGAATTCAGGTGGATGATGTTGCGCATCAGAAGAATGGCTGATACCTGGATTGAAGCCATTAAATCTCTTGCAGAAAAACAAAATTTGGAGAAAAGAAAACGAAAAAAGGTAAATAAGAACACTTATATTCCTGTCACTTGCTGTTATATGGGCTTCTTCCAGGTGTTGATACTCTTTTTAAGAACTATTCTGCTGTTTGAAATTGTGTTGCAATGGGTGTTTGCTTTACACATAGTTTTATGTGTTTTGCCTGAGTCAATCTTGGAGTAAGTTTTCTGACCTCTGTAATTTTGGATAAAATACAGACTATGTAGACTAAATAGAGACAGTGTTTAAAGGGAGAAAATGTGAATTTACTGCAGGCTGATGACACTGGAGTGTTTTATGCAATCATGGTAAATAACAGTTGTCCATCTTCATTGTCCAAAATTGAGACTAAATGGTGTATCTTGGGTGTGGATTTGAGTCGAATTAAAGTTGATCAAAACTTTGGATTGGCTCAGTTTAAACTCCTGTAATGAGTTCAGTTTTAAAGGCATGAGATACCTGAAGTGAAAAGGTGTCATTCATTTGATTTAATTTTTTTTTTAGTTTTTTTTTTATTACCTCAACTAGTTAAGACAAAGCCAAAAGTTGCAAACATGACAACAGGTTCTTTTCCTGCCTTGTTATTCCTGGAGCCAGTCCTAGTGGCAGCAGCCCCATGTGTGTTCATATTTCTACCCTCTCTTAAACCTGGCTGGCTCAGCTCCTTGCTAGAGATTCTCAGTCCTTGCATTCATTACAAAATTAAATTATTTGGGGGGAAGTATTGGCTTCTTTTCATTGATGTTTTTTTGGTTGGGGTTTTTTTTTGTTGGTTTGTTTTTTGGTTTTTGGGGTTTTTTTGTCAGTAGTTGGAATTTAATAGAAAAACTGTAATGTATAATACTTGTATGTTTAATAGCAGATGTCAAGCATATGACTTTCCTTTCCAGATCCTTGTTCATTTGGGGCTTTTGACAAAAGAATCTGGATTCAAGATTGCAGAAAATGCGTTTAGCGGTGGCCCACTTGGTGAACTAGTGCAGTGGAGTGATTTAATTACATCTCTCTACTTACTGGGCCATGACATCAGGATTTCAGCTTCACTGGCAGAGCTCAAGGAGTAAGGAGATTACTTTCACTTTTGAAACTGGAATTAGAAGAAAAGAATTGTAAACTCTTGAAGCTTCTATTAACAGTCTATAATTTCTTGAAGCATAAAATGAAAGTGATAATTCACTAAACAGA
The DNA here is from genome assembly GCF_052056855.1 of Sturnus vulgaris. Lineage (NCBI taxonomy): Eukaryota > Metazoa > Chordata > Aves > Passeriformes > Sturnidae > Sturnus > Sturnus vulgaris. Next base: position 35,291,402 of record NC_142249.1, read on the forward strand.
GGATAAGATTATTTTCCTGAGCTAAGTATATGTGCCATGGAAAGGATAATGTGTTTTCATTGTAGCTTCAGGCTCCTGGGACTTCATAAATGAATGTTGTAAAATTCCAACTAAGCAGCTTAGTCTTTAACATTCCAGGTGCTTTAACCAGCTGCAGTGGGAAATGTTACAGATTAGCCTAACTCTGTGTCCTCTGCTTCAGTTTCTGCTGTTCTTCACTCAGTATCTCATTTTAAGATAAAGGTTTAAGTTCTTTAAACATGTTACTTTTAATGTAGTTAATTGTTTGTGTTAAGTTAAATTGCTCTTTATTCTTCATTGTCCTGCTTTGCCAGCTAGTTCAGCACCAGACATAAAACATCTGTTTGAAGCTTGAGCACATGTGCTTTTTCTGCATCTTTCTTTTTTAAATTACATGACAGCACTGTTTTAAAGGGAGCTCTTATACTATAAAGCTGTCAATAGAAGTCAGAATTATTTTGAATAATTTCAAAGCACACTATTTTTAAGTATTTCAAACATATTATTCTTTTACTTAAACTAAATGAAATTTTTAGTGAAAATTAGTGCTTTACATTTAATAAGTGTTGAGCATCTCTAGCATTTCAGTGTTCTTATATGGTTCATGATTTCAAAACAGTAAAAGCTTAAAACTTTTTTGGAAACTGGAATTATTGGAATAAATAGAATTACAGCATCAATTCAAGGTATTTGGAAAGTAATACTTTTTCATATTGCTTCTTTTTTTGTTTAGGATTATGAAGAAGGTTGTAGGCAACAGATCTGGCTGCCCAACCCAGGGGGATAAAATTGTAGAACTCATTTACATTGATATTGTGGGACTGACTCAGTTTAAGAAAACCCTTGGTCCATCATGGGTTCATTACCAGTAAGTATAACACTCACTTGCCCTCTAAACTGCTTTGTTAAAGAGCTTTTTTGAATAACACATGTCAAAATACTGAAATAAGTCCATTCACATGAATTTATTTAAAAATGAAAATGTACTTTTATGTTGTCCTTAGCTCTTAGGATTAAAGGGGCTATTACATGTACTTTGCATGCCATCATTATCCCCCCCAGCAAACTTGAAATTCTTGGATTCAAGCATTTATAATTTTAAAAATCTTAATTATCCTCTTGGTGAATCATCATCTCTGCCCCTATTTCCCTCCTTTCTTTACCTGCACTTCCCCTTCCCTATTTTTTAAATGAGTAGATGAGCTAAGAGATTACTTTTATTGTTTAGTTGGAATACCAGAGGCATGTTTTGCTTGTTGGTGTTTGTCACCACACTGGACCAATGATTGTGGAGATTTATCTATTCTAATTGTATTGCCCAGCAACTGCAGTGCAATTTTCTGTTCCATTCCTTAAGATACTGGACAGAGAGTTGTCTTCAGGGGCAGGTCTGAAGAATAAACTGTAGTTATTGCTGCTTTTATAATCTATAAACATCCTTCCATTAGAAATGGAAGACGAGGGTCACAAGAAATGACTTTTCTTAGTGTCTGCAGTTTTAGAACCTCTTTTCTTTTTGTCAGTCTCTTTAGATCATTAAGCCTCCCATGCATTGTACAAATACATATCAACATGACATAAACCCAAATCTAAATTACTGACTTGATTTTTCTATACCTGCTCAAATTAGCTGTGTTTCATCATCCAAAAAGTCCAGTAAATCCTGCTAGAAGGAAGGTATTGGAAGGTGTTCACAGCAGAAGAACTGTTTTCTTTCAGCCTCAGGATTTTCTAGAGCATTGAATCTTTCCTGTGTAATTTTAAATTAGAGTACTATGATCACCATTGCAGATTAGATTACTCTTAATCTCTTTTTTGAAGCAGGGGAGTAAATGGATATTCTAGTTTTTAGGAGCCTGTTAATAAAGATAATCCCATTTTCCACCGAGCAACAGTTGCTTGTCTGTATGCCAGATGTAATTGTCACTAGGAGATCACATGCAGCACTCTGGTCAGGATATGAAACCCTTCTTATAAATGTTAAATGTTTCTTCCTGGCTGCTTGCAATTACCTGTCTGGTATATCCTGGAACAAAGCTATGGAAATATATATTGAGATTATAGATTTTTATTATAGATTATCAATTTTTCTTTCTTCACGGAATCATTACATCATGAATGATCAATCTGTTTTTCATTGATTACTGTTTTGTGGTAATGGCTTAGGAGAGCAGAATTACATTTAACTCCAAGTACCTTGGGTACTGTACAATTTTTTTAGGCTTTTGGAGGAGAAAAAGGTATCTTAATATCTGTCTTCTACAGCACTGCATTTCATGGACTGGAAGGGAGTCTCATCCAGTCTATAGCCTGACTGACACTGATAAGGGTGCATTTGTCCTTCATGGGAGATTTTTGCCTCATCTTTTACTGAAGACTGAGAAAGATGCACCAACACGTTGCTTTATAGGGTTAAGCTTTTTTTAAGTGTTTTTCTTGGCCCAGTAGTTTCTTGCTAACTGCCTGTTACTGCTTATTCTAGTAAGGTTCTGGAGAATAAATTACTTCTTTCTCTTCTCTGCCAACCCCTAGTATGTCTTCTATACTGCCTTTCCTTCAATTTGCATTTTTAAGATATATACATTTAAGGGTTTGAATCATTACTTACAGTTCATCTTCTGTATACCTTTCATGAAACTTGTTGCATTTGTTGTGAATGTCTGTAATTATGTGATGCTTTTTCTCAAGTGCAGTGTACAAAAGAGGATCCAGAGTCTAGCAGGGGCTACAGAATTGATTAAAGCAGGAGAGTTAATTCATAGCTTCATGCATGCTGTCTCCTATTAAGGATCCTCTTCCAATAATTGTTTTTCTCCCAGCATCATGAGTTATCTTATAAATTTTGTCATTAAAATGTTTTGAAGTTAAAAGCACTAAGTGTGTTATAACAGCATAGGCATCCATTTCCATTTAATTCCAATAAAATAAACATTGTCACAAATAAAACTGCTTTTTAGCCCTTGTTCTTTACAAACTTTGCTTTTTTCTCAGTTGTGTTTAATGTCAGTAGGAATAATTGTTTGTCTTGAAAGTGTTTTTCAGTAGATGTATGCAGGTCAGCTTAGTCTGGTTTATACAGATCAGACTCAGATGAAAATGAATTAAAATATTTTTATTCACTTCAGATCAGAATAGAGTGGCAGAATAAGCCTCTGCTTTCAGAACAGTCACTTGGTGAGAGTGCTTTATATAATCTTTCTGGGTGAACTTGAGCCCTGAGGAAATTTTTGGTAGTTGCAAATCAGGTTTCTGGAACTGCAAGCTCGAAAGAAATGACCCTGCTGCTTTGGGAGTGAGCATTTCTGAAAGGTTCTTCTGTACAGCTGAGAGCACCAGTGCCTTTTGCTGCTATGTGCTTTATCTGTGGGATAATTGGTGCTGCAAAAAGCAGGAACACAACAAAACACATCTCATTTTGGAGTGCACCTTATTTGCAAGCAGAACAATGCTGGATTTTTCAGTTCTGAGGTGTGGATATTTGAATGCAGTTTGTGTGCAATTTGCAACATACAAATTAATGGCTTAATATAGTTTGAGAAGTGCAGTCTTTCTTAGCACCCTCATCCTTCATGCAGCACATAAAAATCTGGTATTTTTTCATTTTTCCACAGTCTCTCTAGCAGTGACTCATTCCCATATGCCAACAATCCAACTGGCTTTTTTTTTTCTTGAAATAAATTAACGTGACAGCTATCCTGAGAAATGAGCAACATTCCTGCCTTGTATGTGTTCTCTAGAATACATCTTTTTTAGGAGAGTTATTTTCTGTCCTAAGATTTTAAATGCAAATACTGAGTGGCTTGATGAAGTGGGAGAAGGATACAAAAAAATGTGTATAAATACTTCCACTAGGTCAACTCATAAGATTGTGCTTCTGCCCAGTACTTAAGGGGGGAAAAAAAAAGCTTCCTTTAAATAATCCTGGGTTACTTTTGTCTGATTTTTTTTTTTTTTTTTGTAAGCCCTGAAATTGTCACTTTTAATGTGCAAGACAAAAAAAGACTAATATGGATGTTTCTAAAGCAATTTACTACCTACCAGTCCATTTTTTAATGAGACAGAGAATAGACTTAGTCTGACACCAATTTCAGGGCATGCTGCAATTCTCTGCTGCTTCACTGCTAAAGCTAGGTGACATTTTAGGAAGGAAGAGTGGGAAAACTGAAATTAAAGGGTATATCAAATTAGGATTTTAATTTAAAATATATCCCTGAGTTATTAAAAAAAATACTGTTTTGTCATTTTCAAAATCAATTATTTCAGTTTAGAAATGTTAATGCATTGTATGCAAAAATAAAAAAAGCATCTAAATTGTTAAGTGAAACAAATAGAGGATAATAGAGGATATGGTACTAGGGTTGACAATCAAGGCATTCTTACATATATTAAAATATCAGTTCAGCATAACTGGTATTAATTACATTCATTTCTAAATTTTAAATCTTTACCAGCTATTTTCTGCTGCATTTCAGGGATTAGTTTCACCACTTGAAGCTTTGATCTCTCATACCCACAGACTTGCACTTTTAGCTATCATCTATTTTTCTGACTTAGTTGATGCTGAATCATATAAATATTTTTTTTTCTTGCTTTCTGGTTTAGATTTCACATTGCCTGTCCTGATTCAGAGATCCTGTGTGTATTGGACATGATTCCTTGTATCCCTATGAACCATTAGTGCTACTTCTCTTACATCTGAATACAGGAAAAAGAGAAGCAACAAAGCAATGTAGAGCTCCTTACATACATCTCTTGACAAACTCCAGTAATGTTGCAGTTTTTCAGTAGCTTTCTCCTGTTTTTCATTCTCCTGTACTCAAGTACCTGGCCAAAAGCTGTATGTTTGAGAGGAATTTTGTTTTAAGACCTGCCAAGAAATAAGAGGGCTTTTATTACTGAATGATTCATCAGTGCAGAACTTGTTTTGCTCCTGCTGAAGTATTTTGTGTGATGCAGAGATAATTGCCACAGTTGTAAAATATTTTCATTGAGAACAGTTGACATAAAACACTGCACAGAAACTGATCTGTCATCTTTGTTGCTTGGTGAATCATAATGTGTTGTATATTTTGACTTTCTTTTTGTTTGAAATATCTCTGTGAAGGTTTAAAAAAAACACATAATTTTGCTCAATTTGTATTTTGAAATACGAAGGTAGCATTTCATAGAACATGAAAGTTGCTGGAATTTTTTTTTTCTACTTCCCAAATTATGAATACTTTAGAGAAAGGAGCAACATATAAGTAATATGGAAACTTATTTTGAGGACTAAAATCTTTTATTTTTAAAGCTGACAAATGGTTGGTTGAAAGTTCTTTCACCTTGTGAGGGCTAAATTCTTTCACATTTGAAAACCAAATCAGGTTTTTTACTGAACAGAATGTACATGTGGGCTTGGAGCATGGGAAATGTTGAAAACTGTGAAAAATAGCCATTTTTAATGGTAACTTGCAGCTACCTCCCTTCTCTGCCACCATGAGTTTGTGTCCCTTCCTTAGCACAAGTGACACAATGAGCAGTGATAAGAGTTCGTGTGTTTGCAACACAATAGCACATGATGTTTAATTCCTGTGTAGTATTTTCTGCAGTTTTGTTTGGAGGGGGCTGAAGAATGGTAGGGTCAGCAGCTCTGGAGCCCTGTAATGCACTTCAGTGGCAATGGGCAGCATGTCCAAGTCACATCAAAGGTTTGGCAGACTGCATTTTGGAAACAGAACTTCTAGAATCTCTATCCTAGAACACGTACTGTTGTATTCATACTGACACCTTTTCTGCCTGTCATGCACTATGGGCCCTTTTTTTTTTCAAGAAATTAATAGGATTTTAAATAAAGGGTCAGTATGACTCTCTCATCCCAGGCCCTTTGTAGTCCAGTGCCAGGATTTCTCTCTGTTGTGTGCTGGTCGATGCAAGTAATTGACTTTTATATTGTTTCTGTACAAGTCTGTGACAAAATGTTTCATAAACAAATAAATGAGCTGACTGCAAGAACTCAGCATATTAAACCATCTTCAGTGCTTTTCCACTAGAAAGTCAGAACCTGGAGACCAAATACAATTGTCTAAAGACAATGTCCTCTTCTGCTCTGATCTTGGCATATGACCCCTGGCTGCTGCATTTGCTTTGTGATAATGGTTGAGAACTGTAGAAAACACATGGAAAAATCCTCTCTTCTGCCTAAATCCTATTCCAGAATCCTAGGAAATGCAGTGACCACTGTGGCATTCCCATAAGCTCTATTTGGATTTTAAACTTAATTCTGTAAGGACATTAATTCTGTTATTTGAATATCTGATACATCTTTGAATTTGCTATTCATAACATCTTTGTAAATGTGATATGAACAGAAATGTTTGAAATTGAAATGTACCTTCAGTTTATATGTTCACCACAGCTACAAAGACAAAACACATTTTAATTATCATAACTATGTATATACACACACATTCTTATATATGCATATGTAAATGTACCTACAGTAAATTTGGTTTTCTCTTTTAGGTGTATGCTACGAGTTTTGGATTCCTTTGGCACTGAGCCAGAGTTTAACCATGCCCATTATGCCCAGTCTAAAGGCCACAAGACACCCTGGGGAAAGTGGAACCTCAATCCACAGCAGTTTTATACAATGTTCCGTAAGTACCTCTGTGCTTATCAATAATTTAGAGCTTTTAAAATGAATGCTGTCATTGAGAAGATTTTTTTCATTATGAAAGACAAATTCACAGTTTAATAAAATGCAACTGCAAAATGGGAAGAATTGTGTCAGTGTCTGTACATTGTACAAAAGCTCTGTTGTGCTTCCACCCAGCAATGAGAAAATTAAAATGCTGAGCTAATATAAATAGTGGTGGGGAACTTTATGCTCTGGGTACCTGTGCAAAGTGGTGCTTGGCTTTTCCCTTAAGTGTCAGGGAGTTTGTTACTTTTGCTTTCTCTAATATTAGTATGAAGCAGTAGACCTAGGAGCTTGCTAGGTTATATTTTTATAAACTGCATTTCATTGTGTTGAGCTGAAGTTTGGAACTATGTTAGCTATAGTTTTATATTCCTGCTTTTGTTCCTCAACAACTCAGCAGCATCCCTTCACTGTTTCTTTGTGTTCAGAGTTTTAAAATGACCACTCAGCAAAAATTTTTTGTCTCTACTTTTTTATGAATTTATAAAAATTTTTACCTAGTTTGTTTTCATATTGTGATTATTTCTCCTCAGATGAAATGATCAACATTTGTTTGCCAGTAGTGTACAAAGCTATTGTAAAATCAGTAGTAGATTTCAGCACTGCTGTATATCTTTCAAGCATTGATAAATATCTTTTGAAGTGACCCCAGCCAAACCTAAAAAAGAAACAGAAGAGATGCAAAAAAAAAAAAGGTATAAATTCCCTATAAATTGGGTCAGATTAAATGATTTGTGTGACCTGGTCTACACCTAGTCTTTGACTCTATGGCAGTAGGTTCCAGAATCAAGGGATCTCTCTCTTGGCTGCTGCAGCAGTAATTGAAGTGTGTTATCTCTGAAAGGTCACTGCTGCAGGCTGGAGGGCAAGGGAGGCTCAGGGCAGTTCCTTGTGCTGTGTGCAGAGGCTGCTCAGCCCAAAAATGTAAGGAAACATTTCATGGTGACCAGCACACCTCCAGAATTTGATGCTGTTTCCTGTCTGACATTAAGACCAGGGCTCTGTTCTCTCTCATCAGCTTTCATCATCAATCTTTCAAACTTTCCTGCTTTTCACAGCAGAATTATACACGCTGCTCTCGGGTTGACACGCTTTTGATTTCAGTTGCCCTGTAAAATTCTTGAGAGAGGCATATTTTGTCTGTCAACATTTGCTGTGCAAGTTTTTCCAGAGAAATATAAGTGAAGGTTGTTCAAGAGATAAAAGGCTGCATTCACAGTTGTTGGGAAGCAAGTAACAAAACATGTGGTGCTGAAATGTGACTTGGAAGTGGCTGCAGAGTTTGTGTCTGGATATTAGTAAGCAGAGCTTGTTCTGTATCCACATTTGCTAATATTAATTGGTTCATGTCCTAAATGGAAAAGGGACTCAATCGTGCTTTGTTTAAGTTGTCCAGCTGTTGGGAAATTGAGATGTGAGGTCCTGTTCAGGATAGCACCAAGGGGGATGATGCACTCAATGAAAACAGCTGGATGAGCACTGCTGGTACAGCTGTGTGTGTGCACTACTCAGTCCCACTCCATGACATGCAGAAGAAAGTAAATCTTCTCCTGGAGGTTTCTGTTGTGGCAGTACAGACTGCCACTGGTACAGTCTCTTGTGCAGAGAAAATTGCTTCATAATGAATTTTCCAAAGAGTAAGACTATATTGGAATTTTAATAAATGACAATTTCCAATTTTTACTGCTGGAAATGACTGCAGTTCTTCCTCTGCAGGAAAAGTGGTAAAGAGATTGCAGGCAAACTAATTCTGAAGCATGAGTGATTCCAGTGCTGTGGATTATTCAAGGATTTTCCGTTGTTTTTTTTGTTTTGGTTTGGTTTTTTGTTTTGTTTTTTGGTTGTTGTTTTTTTTGATACTAGGTGCAGATGAGTCAACATGTTTTGTGATATTTAAAGTTGATATTTGTTTTGTTCTCTGATGCAGAGATAGCACCATCTTTATGGGGTTGTGATTAAAAGTGCATATTATGCACCAGTAAAGATTTTATGGCAGATTGGAACCCTGGACAGCTTCCCAAGATCCCCAGACTCTATTATGTTTTGAGAACTCTGATTATAAGGGCAGAAAATTATCCTGAGCAACAAGCAAGCCATATTCAAACCTGTGGCATATTACCAAGTGCTTGACTGTTCTCTGAGTTTTCCAGAAGCATGAGAGCTTTTCCCCCCTTTTATGTTTTCCATGTTTTTAGTTCAAATACCTTCATGCTAAGTAACAGCACTGGTACTTCTAAAAGTGCGTGGTCTTGCTTAAAAATCCATCTGAGTGCTGCTTCCTGTCCATGATATTTGAGACACTGAATTCCACCAGTTCTAAGTGCTAACTTTAACAAAGGTTTATTTTTCTTTTGAGTGTGTGCTGCCTTGACTCTACTTTCAATGCAGTCTCTCATCCAAAAATATGAAAGGATGGAAAAATGCCCCTTCTCAGACATATTCTCAGAAATGTGCTGTTTGCTATGTAAAATTCTAAAAAGTCCTTGGGTCTAAGTGGGTGCCTGGCTGTTGCTGAGGCATTTTTATGTGAAAAAGAGTAATTGTCATTTGAAAGACTAAATGTAATGGCAGAGGGAGTGTATGGTTTCTCTGTTCTCCTGTATTATCCACTTGGCTTATTTTTAGGAAAAAAATGCAAAACCTCATAATTGCAATAGAATTTTTTTTTAATAACTCTACTAGAGGTTTAGCATTACATGTATTGAAAATGCCTGGGGTGTTGTCTTTGGATTTAGGGTCTTTTTGTTTTGTTTTGTGTTCTTAAGCTTTTCAAAATGTGATTAATTGTCAGCTTGTGTGCCAGAATTTAACAGGAAGCCTAGAGAGGAGATCCTGCTGTTTATTGCAGCCTTTTTCTATGTGCACTTGTGAGGCTGTGGCACTTTTTAGAGGCAAAAAAACCCCATGTGTTGGAGTAGTTTTTATATAGTAGGGATGGATTTTTACCTGAAGCATTGAGTGTTGGAGTCCATCACTGAAATTAAACACCCTTACTTTTAATGAGCCTAAATATTTGTGTCTTTATAGGGGGGAGAACAGTGACCAGCACTGCTGGATGTCACTGCTGTAAAAGGAAAACACTGGGGATAAAAAGAATATGAAAACCTATGAGTAAATTGTGTATCTTTTGCACACACTTTATTTGCCTGGATGGGATCGAAAACAGTTTTGCCAACTTCACTTGCCACCTTTAAATATTTTATGATCACTATGTCTGGGTGAATGAGGCAATGCAATTTGTATTCTGGTTTGCATAGTGTGACTTGGTAGGCCAGTAATTAGCATATATTATCACTGACACACAGTGAGTTGGGTGGTTGGTGCTGGTAATTCCAGTATAGGAGGTGAACCCAAGAAATTTGCTAAAATTTATTTATGCCATTGAGCAACTTCCAACTTTGCTAACAAGCATAAATCCAGGGGGTTTTCAAACTGTTGGTATTGTATCTCTGAGATTTGTCTGGATTTCTTCTGTTTCTTTTATCTCTAATAACAAAATAAAGCTTAGCACACAGACAAAAAATATCATTACCATTGGACTCAGTCCAGCTGCAGAGTTTTTATCATCAGAAACAAGACAGAAAATAGCTGCTTACTCCAGTAGGCACATGGAGCAGGACTTAAAATTAATACAAACTATTTTGGATAATAAAGCAAGCAAATGTATCTTTCAGTGCTAATAAGAAGGAGATGATCAGTTGCATAATATGTTCCTTATAGCTTCTTTTCTGACAACATTCACTCTAATGTAGCATAAACCAATATTTTCAAAGGTGCTGAATCTGCTCTGTTTCTTACAGCTCACACTCCAGATAACAGCTTCCTTGGATTTGTAGTAGAGCAGCATCTGAATTCCAGTGACATTAAGCACATTAATGACATCAAAAGGCAGAATCAATCTCTCGTTTATGGCAAAGTAGATAATTTCTGGAAGGTGAGTTTTTTTTATACTCATATGCTTTAGTAAATTTATGTTGGTCGATATAATAAAGCATAATTTAAAATTTGAAAGTGTCCCATCTGTCTAAACCCATTAAGTTCTTCTTCTGGAAACAAACATATTCGAATAATTAAATTGAACATTTTAAAGTCTTTCTGTTAGAGAAATTTCTGTCTAGATTGATGTGGATCCTTTGCTATTTCTGTACACCTTTCTGATAGAATAAAGATATAGTCTTAATGTCACAATAATTTTAGAAAATGCAGAAGGCTGGTAAACATAATGGAAAATTTAAGGTGTGAATTTTCATCAATCATAAGCAAACCTGTCTTTCAATTACTTCTGTTCGTATGTCTACAACGAAAAATGTGCTGCATTTTGAGATGGAAATTCTGTTTCACTAAAGGTTCTAAAAGTGTGCAGTCTCATTTTATCTCCTCATAATAATATCAGAGTTTTGTTTCTTTAATATTACCATTATTGTATTTTCTCTCATCTGCAGATGAGAGCAGCAGAATAACAGCAGCAAGGTTTGGTCATATTTTCACTAAATTAAAGTATATTGTGTTATTACGTCACAGTGTTATCTTTTTTTTTTTTTTTTTTTTGCCCACTTTCCTTTTCTGTGACTCCTTCTGCCAGGCTGACATATCTGGGAATGTGTGTCTCATACAGTTTTTATAGAGATTACTTACTAGTAACTGGATTTCTTCCAAGTTACCTCCAGCTCTGTGTGCCCAAATACTCTGCATGCCCATATCCTCCATGTGCCTTCCCTCCTGCCTAAAAAACCCTTTAAGCCTCTTGTCAACTGAAAAAGGGATTTTTCAGTGCCATGCATAGGGCCAAACAGTGCAAGAGCACCTGGCTCTCACATTGTCATTCCTTTTCTCTTTATTGGCATGAGAATATTGGTCTTGCACAGTTTTTCAAACCACAGAAGCAACATTCATTCTGACCATTAAGATTATACAGAATAAATTCTCTAAAGATGATAGCTACAAGTAAATGGTCCATCTGTGAGATGAAACAAGACTAAAATTTGATAGAAACAGTAGAATGTTTGCAGTGGTAGCAGAACAGGTAGAGTTGGATGCTTCTTGGCTACTGTGCTGAGAAAGATATGTAGTAAATACATGAAAGTATTTATATTTTGTGTTTGGCTCATGGTATAGAAGGACTCTGTGTGTCCCTGTGTGCAGTCTTTCCTGTCTGCAGAGTGCTGGAGCAGAGCTGGAATCCTTTCTTGAAGTCTTTTCAAGCTTAGGCTCTTCTGCTTTTACTTGTGACTCGTACTTTTACTAGTGACTGATCTCATTATCAGTCTCTGAAGTACAGCAGCATGCAATAATCATCTGAACTTCCTGGCCTGATTTGCAGTGCACATCAGCAGAAGGACATGTTGAATACTAGTTGGATTTAAGGAACAAGACAGCTCCTTAGTCACCAGGGTGTTTTTCACTGACATATATATATTTCTCAGTTTATTCAGTCTGTATGGAGTCAGAAATATGTATGGATATTTTATATGCCCAGAGGGGAGATTTGCGATTAGTCTCAGATTCTGTATGACACACAGGATATTCATGGACTGATTTAGACAAAAAACATGGCTTTTTGGATAAGAACATCCAGTCTTGATTTTTAAATAGCACACAGTGGAAAAGCCCACTGTTTCCTCTGGTGAAGTCCTCCAATAATTGTCTTCTCCCTTAAGACTGGCATTATTTCTAGTACAGATTTCCATGTGGTTGCTTCAAGTCTTAGTAGCAGTTAAAAACTTTCTCAACTGGGCTGATGATGTTTCTGTTCTGTTGCCCTGTAGGAATATATAGGTTGAGGTCAAAGTAGCCCATAGTCATCTCCTGAAAAGTCTGTATATGCTGAACCCCTGAGAGCTTTGTGCTTTCTAATCCTCAAGAGTTTTCACATGTCTGTTTTCTCTGAACCCTCTCAAGATTATTCACATTCCTCTTGAAATGTGAATGTTTGCAAAGGGCACGTGGGCCATACCAGCATCCAATCCAAAAGGAAATACTGTCTCCTTTTCAGACAGGTCCCCTTTCCACCATTAGGAACTCTCAGCCAAGACCTTTGTATCATTTTTCAAGTGCTGCTTTTCAAGTCACTGCTGTATTTTATCACTATTGCCTATCTTGTTTTTTCCAAGATGTCTCATCTGGTATCTGGCCATATTAAAATGTGTACTGTGTGCTCGTAACATCGAGCAAATTAAAACTGTAATTTGCAGATTGTAACAGCAGTCATGCCCATATGCACTCATATATAAAGTGCAAATCACTGCAGATAGGCTTTGAATCAGTTACAGTGTGGGATTTCTTATCTGGAGTGATAAAATCCAATTCTTGTGATCAAGAGAAAGCCTGAACTAATCTTCTGTGTGTATAATTTGCTTATTTCACGTTTCTTTCATTTTCCCTGTTCAGTGCTCTTTTCATCTGCCACCATGGCTTGTATGGAACCAGACTAATCTATTTATCCTGCTCCTGTTCTTCTTACTGAACATGGCCAATTAATGAGAAGTGTAATCTGCACAGAGTACATGTGTCACTGCTGGGGCTGATCAGTCATTAGAGAAGCACAGTGGAGAGGGGGGAGCATTCCTGTCCCCAGACTTTGGTGCTTTTGGGGACTAGCAGTGACAAATCAATTGTTTAATTTTAAACCAAGCAGGCTGAAGTGGGACTGAAGTGTGCACAGGACCTCTTCTCCCTGGGGCTATATAAACCACCATGGCTTTATACAGCCATGGATAATACTGGTTCTTTTCTGTGTCTGAGCCCAGTGACATCCATCCCATATCACAGTGGCCAAGCCTGGGTGCACCTCTTGAGGTCAGGATGGGTGTATGGTGCAGAGGGTATGAGACACATCTGCTTTATTGCCCTCTAATAACTAAATCAGTCCTAGGTGGGTTGAGGATTGCAAATCTCAGAATTTGTAATGTGTCTAAAGAATTTTGCCACAGTTCTAAAGGTAATCATTGGAGGTAAGATATGAAGGGCAACATTTGCCAAGTTTTGGAAAAGTGTTTGTTGGGATTAATGGTTTGGGGTTTTGTCTGGGAATTCTGGCAGTACTAAGGAGTAAAGAGAGTCCTATCTGCCAAAGTGGGTGGGGGAAAGGAATTAATAAAATGTGTGTGAAACCCATAATGCTCTCCATTATCAAAATTTGCTTTAATTACAGAACATTTCAATTAAAAGAGAATGTTTGAAGCTTTTCATGCTGACTTAGCTCCTGTTTCTAAGTCTTTTCTTTGTTCTTCCTGCAACTTACTGTTTTACTCTTCCACTAATTTGACCCTTAATCCTAGAAGAAAGAGTAGAGAATCATTTTGCAGTACTTGCTATTTCTTTTTTTTTGTGAGCTGTGAGGGAAGTCAGAAGGTTGCTTTATGTGAAAATAGGCATCAATGCATAACATATGATCACTGCTTTAGTATTTTATTATAGTCTCTTGGAGCTGTCTTGAAAATATTTGTATATTTAGAGGCAAAATAATGTGTGAGTTTCTTACTAATGCCACTTGAAAAGCTGGGCATTCTCCTTAAATATATACTGCCTGCATAGCAACTTCTGAAGAGCTGGATTGGAAATGGTTACCTTTAGCTTGTTCTCAATGGGAAAGCACATCACCCAGGCTGTTCACACTAATGTCTTCCCTTTATAGCTCCAGGGAACATGCAATGAAATGGAATTTCACCAACATATGCCCCCTTGCACAAAGCAGGAGGAAAGTCCCTTCCTTCTGGTTGGTTTTTGTACTTCATGTTTAGTGTTGCACTTTGAAGAAATATTTCAGCTTTTCAACTAAAAGAAAAATAAGTAAAGGGACAAAGTCCTTCTCACTTTTTCTCCTCTGTGGTCAGTGCACTCACAGACTTGTCTTGTGATTGCTCTATTTTGTGTTCCTCCAAATGTGCAGCAGCACTGGGGGTTTATCAGTTGATCAAAGGTTACCCTAGAGCCTGGCACCAGCACTGTCCTGCCTTATCCCACGAATATAACAATGGAATATATAAATTGGAATGAGCCAGACATTTTAGCTCAGCAACATTTCTGAAATTCACCATTTCCTTCTGAAAGCAGTATGGATCCAAAACAAGTAAATCAAAATAAATTGAGTGCAGTAAATAAGCATCCACTTTTAAAGGCTTATTCTTTAACATTTATTATGAAAATTAGAATTTAATGTATTATGAAGGAAGGAAAAAAAACCCTATTGTTTTCATGGATATTTACCTGCCAGTGATCTCACTTTGCAGAACTCTTCAGCTTCAAAATGAATTAGAGAGGTCTTACAGTACTGATTAACACAATCATCTCTTGTTACTTGGTCAGCACAAAACCAACACAACCTTTTCTTCCTGTGGTCTCACTTTCTGTTTTCATCTGTACTCCTGCAGTTTTGTCCTTCAGCAGTTACAGTGCACAAGGATGTCTCATTGTTGGTTCTGGAAATTTCCATTCAAAGAACAGGAAATTGCTGCTTAGGTGTTGGTGTGCATTGCATGACCATGAAATTGTCAAATTGGGAAAAACTCCGTGTTTAAAAAACTCCAACTCTTCATGGATGAAAAAGATGAGGATAGGGAACTGGATAAGGTTCTTTAAGCTCTGCCAGAAATCCTAAACCTTCACTGAGATGTTTTATTCATTTTTAGTGCAAAATTTATATATGTGCCAATGTATGTTTTATTCAGAGATACATGGTGCCTTAAAAAGAAGCCATAAATGGACATTCAGGAAGAGCAAGAGCATAGCAAAGTTATATAATACTTCCCTTGCAAATTCTCTCTTTCCAGCTTTTCTAATCTGATGTATTTCCTGAATCTGTTTCTCTGTTGATAAACTGTCTGTTCACACATTTTTGAGATGTCAGTAAGAGGTGATTTCAAAGTGTTTGTTTGATCATGAACCTATGCAAACATTTTTTTGCCTCTGCAGCTTTCTCTGTCATGGAGTCCCTCAAATCCATGATCTGTTGCAGGAGAAATTGTTAACCTGGGCATTTTTCTTAACTTGTCCCCTATGAGCTTTATTTGGATTTCTTTGTATAGGACATTTTGAATAGTCAGTCACTATCCACGTTCTTTATGCCAACTATGACTTTGTAATCCTCCCTCATATTCTGACAAGTTGTCTTTTTCAAACTGAAGAATTGTTAAAGAATTTCTTGCAGATTTCTGTGTATATCATTGGAAGCTGTCCTGTATCTTGGATCCTTCTTACCCCTCTCAGAACACTGTCCAATGTTTTCAGCTTCTTTTTGAGAAAATGGACCAGAAGTGCAGAGTGCGTGAAGAGGGGGAGAATGTTTTTTACAGAATAGTTCTATAATATTCTCTTTATTTATGAATTTCGTTCCAAAAAGTTCCTATCATTTACTTGCTTGGTGAGTGGGCTGACTGCTACTGAACAATGGACTGATTTTTTTTCATGGGCCATAATCATGTGTTATTTTAATGCAAAGTCTTCATTCTTGAGTGACACTGGTTAGCTCAGGGGTTTCTTTCCACACTTGAAGTGAGGACTGGTTTTCAACATTTCTGTCACTTTAGTTAAGTTACCAAACGTGTTTTATTTCTGTGAGCAGAAGTCTATGCAGCACTGGGGGGAGATGCTGGAAAATTCTTTTAGCTTTAGCACAAAGTGTATGATCCCCATATTCATGGTTAACACTTAGTTTTGTACCATACAGTGCTTAGTACAAAGATTAATGTGGCCTTGTGTTAACTCCCTGTGTCTGAGACTAATGAGTCTTGTGCCAGCTAATGCCTCCTTGTTTACTTGTATTAATGATTCATATGTACTGGCTGATATCTTAGTTTTGAGAACAAGGATTGTGTGTTAGAGAAAGGAAGGATAAGAGAAGTATATTATGACTTGATGACATATTTGAGATACTCTCGAGGAGAAAAGATTCATCAAAAGAGCCAGAACCATATCCAAACCAGTCCATGGCAATGATTAGCATATGTGCTAATTCAGAAAATGTGATGAATATGGATTAGTTTCAGGGATATAACCTGGTCTCTTAAGCTATTGAGCATGCATGCCTTGGGAGAATTCCCCATGCATCCAGTGCTGCTAATAAAGTAATGGCAACTTTTAACCTGACTAATTGGCTGGAGAGTTTTATTTCCTGGGTTTTGGTGATAGATGAATTTATCAGATGGTTTCTTTTCTAGTCTCTCTGTCCCTTAGATTACTGAGGGGGCTTTTTCAAAAGCTATAAAACCCCAGGTGTTCAATATTACAATGTTTTTATGCAACATTTGGAATTAGTTTGTGTGTTGTTACTGTGAATAATGAGAGCATACTTTTGTCCCTTCTTTGTTCTCTTTCACACGATGACTGTTCAGTCACAAGAGTGATTCCCAAACTCTCCCCAAGAGATTTAATTCCTTTAAGGTCTTCAAAGAATTCCTACAAGCTGATTGGCTTCTTTAGAAAACACTAGCAATTTGGTGTGAGGGGGTTTCCTTGGACAGGAAGAATTGTCATTGTCATTTTGATGGGTTTATGTGGTTACATAGGTAACTCTTTATTTAAATTTCAGATTACTTGTTCAGTGTAGAATTCATACTTACTAGTCATGAATCTTCTCCACATCCATTTGTGAATTCAGGGCTGTTTGAAAGTTTCATATTTGATTTTGAGGAGACTTAATCTACTCTTAGTTATATACCCCTGTAAAACACTGTCTGTACTTGACTCTCTTAATATTCTGCAGCCTTTGTGCACTCTCCCAGCTCCCTGGTAGGCAGGATTTTCATTATTCAGGCATGTCTTGAGAAGTCTTTGAGAGGGTGACAGTTCTCGAGCAGAGATTATGTTTGTGTCACAATCTCGATTGTCATACACTGCATTTTGGCTTATTTTTGACTTGACACTGCTACAGATAAGCACCCAGATGATAGGATTCTCAACTTTACAGTATGCATTTAGGATACACAAAGATTTATCCCAGTACTTGCTTCTCTGAATTATATTTGTCAAGCTTTATAAAACCATTGCCCTCTGAATTTTCCAGTGCAAGGAAGGGAGGCTGGATATATGGGCTATTTTACATATGTTTTGCAGTCTGAGCTTTCAAGCCATGAAGCAGTTGAGGACTTTGAATCAAGCTCTGCTGTAATGCAGTTGGCCTGTAGTGGGGCTTAATTCCCTTCAGTGCAGAAGTTTTGGTGCTCTGTGAAGGCACCAGAATGGTCCAAAATTGCAAAATACTGTCATTACCTTGGACTGGCACACTGTTGGTAGAGCAGAGTTGTTAATTACCACCAGCTACTACACTGAGGAAACTAAAAGCAGAGTTTAGTTCTGGATGAACTGTGTTTCCACCACCTATTTTTGTAGCTTTTATATTTAAATTTTTCACCCACCACACTTAAAATTTCACCTCTTCATGCTGTCTTCTTGTCAACATTGTCCTAGGGAAAGACTTATCAAACAGTTGTCGCTTGATTTCTTTGATGAGAAAGGCCTTATCATGATGCTTTTAAAAGTAGGTGGAAATGATTGATGAACAGTAATAGCAGTTCTGCAGTCAGTGATCAACAAAAAGTACTTTTCTGAATGGCATGTTTATTTTAGCTGCTGAAAAATTGCTTCAGAGAAGGTTTTTGTAGCTGTTACTCAATGTTACATTTCCTTTTTGGTTCTGAGGAGAAATAATTTGCCTTTTTTAAAATGTGATTATCTTCCATCCTCTAAGTCTAGGTTTGCAGTATGGACAGCAGGGTGAGCAGTGCAGTCTGACACAAACTGCAGAGAATGGCAGGTTTGCTTTACTGCCCAGCAGCTCATGATCTTGTCTCTTTGAATCCATCTTAGAGAAAGTAAAATTCAAGGAGTTTAAGATAAAAGAATAATTATATCTGCTCCCAAGTGAGCAACTCAGATAAATGGTTAATGGAATGTTAGTATTTTGTTTGTAAGTCACATTTCTTGCTGTATTTACATGTAGCCTTTCTATTTATAAATGCCATTTTTTCAATCTTTCATTTTCTAATTCACTCTTTTTAAAATCTAGAATTTGATTATGTATCCTGATTATTTTTCTGAGGTGGCTTCCTAGAATATATACTTTTATGATCCAAAATAACATGTGTCTGCAAGGAATGTGGAAATTCAGGACTACATAATTGCAAAAGGAGACAAATGTTAGTGAGCCTTAGGTAAAGTATAAAATGCTATAAGGTACCTTTATGGTACTTTATAGATGATTATGAAAGCAGTTGGTTTTGACTCAAAGTAAACAAGAAAATAAAGGAGTGAGATTTTGGTTGGATAAATTATCCATTTATTTGGATAATAAATGTTTCGCCTGTGGTTTTAGACTCTGAATTGGGAAAGAAGTCAGGCATATGCCTAAGTAATATTCCCAGTTAAGGCTGTGCGTGGATAATGTAATTTTAAAACAGCTAAATAAATATTCTGTGAAAGGCTTGTAAAATTGTCATTGCAATCCTGAAAAGAAGTGCAATTTTAGGTAATCTTGGTTTCATTCTTTCTAACGGCTTGTTCCTCAGATTCTTCTTCAGGTAGAGTGCATTTGTGTCACCAGGGCTTGTGTCATGGGCCAGTAAAATCTGGGGCAAGTGCCTTGGTGTTGTTGCTACAGGTGGATCATGTCAGTGGTACCTGCTGCTGCCTTCCCTCCTTTTCCATTCAGAGCCCTGAACACTCCAAAGTTCTGGATGTATTAAAAGCCAGGCAGGCAGGATTAAGGTGTCCTCTGGAAACAAGACCAGGCCACTCTTCTTATATTTCTCCTGCTCATTTCCAAAGAAAAAGTTCTAAATGGATTTTCACTTGACAAAGTATATGAGTTTCTCACAGTTTCTAATTATGGTATTTTAGTTATGTGAGGAGCATCTCTTACAGAGTGGTTCAAATTTGAAGTAAAAAATGGAGCAAGCTTTTAGTATTTTGAATAATTTGTGTTAATTAATAACAAGAATAGCCACACTGAGCAAGAAAGCATCTTTGTCTTTATCTGTTGGCTGTTTTATGTAATCCATAGCCCAGGGCAGTGTCTGGCTGGTGCAGCCTTGGCAGAGCTGCCAGAAGGGGCATTCAGGGGTGGGTCAGCACAAGCAGCTCACCAGCAGAGCAGGGAGAAGGGAGAAGCCATTGTTATGGACATTGAACACCCTCTGCAACAATTAATTCATAAGAAGTAGCACTCATCCACCTAGGCCTGACACCTGCTCCTCCAGGGCTGGAAAAGACAGGATTTTCACCAGTCTACTTGTCCTTTGAATGAACTTCAGTAAAATTGTTGGCCAGCTTTCACACAGGGCTGTGGAGGAACAGTGCACAGAATTTGCATGACAAAAATAGTGAGTGAAAGTAGAATTTGTGAAAGCTCACTTGCTGCCAAGAAGTATAGCTACTTGTTGCCTGATTTTAGAGCTATTACTAAGACTATGTGCAAATATTGAGGGAAAGTCTTCTGATCTGTGTTGCAGACTACATGTAAATACAATCTTCAGCTAATTGCCTTGGAATGCCAGTAGTCTTGAAAACTCAAAAAAACATATGGCACTGAAAATTAAAGTAATTCTTGTGTGCAAACTAGGATGGTGTACTATTTTTTCTTAATTTTTTAAAAATGCAGCATTAAAGCCATTGCTCTTCTCTGGTTCTTTTCCAAAATGCCTTTAAAGCTTCAGGTAGGTGGAACATTTGTAGGTCTCTCATGGACCTCAGTTCAGTTATTCAGCTGCCAAGACTGCATCTTACTAAGGTGACATTCACCCTTTTCTTCACAAAGAAGATAATTATTTTGCATCTTCGACCAAAACAGGGAAAATCTGATATTTCAAAATGAGTTTTTAGTATTTTTAGGCCAGGTATTGTTTCGGCATGCTGAGATTGCAGCTGTCTGGTGGCATTCTGGTTTTTGTCCAATTAGAAATTAAGAGGACTTTTATATTGAGTTCTTTATGCCTCAACTATGAGAGAAAAAGCTACAGTTTTCTTCCAGTTTAGTAGAAAACCAAATTAATAATGTAATGAAAGTTCAAACATTATAGCAATCAAATAGGAATGAGTGAAATTCTTCTTTCCCTGGCTTTTGTGGTACAGGAGATAAAAAACCAGCTCTGATTAAATATTGCTGCTTCAAATTTGTAACAACTGAAAATATTTCTTCCTTGCCATTACAGGATAAGAAGGCTTATCTGGATGTCATCCACACCTACATGGAGGTCCATGGGACTGTTCATGGGACAAGCACCATGTACATTCCTGGCTATGTCAAGAACCATGGAATACTCAGCGGGAGGGATTTGCAGTTCCTACTGAGGGAAACCAAAGTAAGTTTGTTAAGCAGGAGTGGTGGCAAAAAATATCTACAAATAGAGGGTGTCTGAAGTGCATGCATTTCACCTCCTATGAATAAGCTCCAAATTTAAAAGCACTGGAAAAAAAATTATCATGTGTAAAGGAGCTTAAGTTGTGTTTTGTGTGCCAAGAATACATTTTCCATAATGTCTGTGTTTGGTGGATTGACAGCTCATATTAGAAAATTGGGATGACAACCTACAGTCCCATTTAACAACCAGCTTGAGAAACAGGGATAAATGCATTTTTCATTTTCTTGAATGTGATATTCAGCCCAAGGAGATTATCAGCTGAGAATGTGCTCTGTTTTACATCCCTGAGGTCAAAGTTAGGTAACATCCAAAAGCTGCACAGGCACACGCTGGCTCTGCCCTCCCGGTGACTTTAACCCAGAGTGACCCTGCTCTCTCAGGGAGAAAAGCAAAGCTGCACTTGCTTTGCCATTCGTGTCCTTCCCCTGCTTCAGCTGTGCACACACAGTGAGCACAGCAGCGTGGCTTTCTGTGATGGGCTTTGCCTGTGGCTCCAGAGTCAAGAGAACTCAAGATAAGGGACAGGATAAAAATAAATAAATGAAATAAACTTTTGTCCCCACAGTTCTGTCGGGATTCTCTGCCCTTCCCATAATCTTTGTGGCACTTTGCAGCAATAAAACACTTCAGTAGATTGCATTTAAATAGGATGTTTAACTTCAAGTTGGTGAAAGAAGGGGGTTGTGTGTTTAAAATTAGCAAAATCTGTGGAAGTGTACCACTGTTGATAGTTTCTTGCTGTGCACTTCCACAGAAAAATCTCTTAAAAAGAAAAAAAAAAAAAGAGAAAAGCAAGTACCTCTTAGGTTTTCCACACAACTGCAGAGATCTCCTTTTTAAAGTACTGGGAAAATGATGGTAATTTGACATCTCTGTGTGACAGCTGTTGGTAAATTATGAGTTTTTAAAGGCAACCACTGTGTTTATGTGCTTGGTGCCTGCAGATACACATAATGTTGCACATTAAAAAGTCAACATTTGCTTTCGTCATAGATAATCTGAGATTACACAGCTTTTGCCTGTGAGGAGTATGAAATTCCTGTGTTAATAATAATGTGGGAAGAATATTGACCTTGTAATAACCCCAGGCATGAACAGTGACTACCTCTAAAAAAAGTGTGTTCTATTCACTGAAATAGTAAAATAAGCAAATGGACTTCCTGTAAGAATTACTGAAGTCCCTATACAAATGTCAGTTCATAATAATAGTTCTAGTTAACTGAGCCTTCCTCTAATTTTTTATCAGCCATCTTGCACGTATCACATTAAAAAGCTTGTTTTTCGGTCTTAACCAAATATCTCATGTAGTTTATTGGTTATATTTGCTGTGCTCTAAGATGCAATGTGAAGACACATTCAATTTAGGACAAATTCTAGTTGATACCTACATGTTATGCAATTTAGTTGTATGGATTTTGTGACACAGGAGGTAGCAGTCTATTTCCACTCAGATTTTGAGCAGTGATTGCAGCTTCAGATAGAAGAGACTGTTGGTATTGTGAAGTGCTCTGAGACAGTAAATTGCTTATTTTTCACAAAAAGTATTTGGTAAAAAGCATGGATCTGTGCTGTACCGTTGTCAGAGTCCTAGAGCATTTTAGACTCTTGTTGTGCATTAGTTGTGGTTGGTTTTTTCCTCCATAACATTGGGGAAAATCCTTTTCAGAATTTGCTGCATTTCTTAGTAGATGGCACTGAGAAAATCATTGGTGTGTTTCAGAACCCTGCATCAGGAAATCAGTTTTAAAAATTATGTCTGCAAGCAGTATTTTTATATGGCTTTTCTGAACTTTTTTTAGAAGGTTTGCAAATGACAAATCTATTTTCCATTTAAGGAAATTATATATTTAGGATACAGCCAGGCTAACAAAACTTTGCAATGATGATAAACCATTAATAGTCCATCTGCTTCTCCTAATACATAAGTATTGTCAGGGAAATGCCAGTGCAATGTATTTCTGATTTTGCAATGAAATGAAATTAAATATGGCTTATTGCATCATGCATTTTGCTGATTATTCCTGTTTAATACAGTTCCAATATATCTAATTGAACAGAAAAAGTAAAACAGCAGCATCCTGGGATTCAAAGTGGAAACTGAGATCTCCCTGTTAATTTGTTTGGACATTTCACGTGGAGGGGGATTGGGGTGGGTGGTTGTTTTGGGGTTTTTTTTGGCTGGGTGATGTTTAGTATCTCATAGGTACTCTGGCTGTTCTGCCTCAGCATATGGTTACCTGTCAGTGTTGATCAACAGACACACTTGCTCCAAGTCTTTTTGCTGCCTGTACATTCACAGGTCCAGATTTCGATACCCTTTTAAAGGCAATACTTGAACACAGCTTAGTACAAATCACTGCTTACCTGTCACCAGTGGCCATCTGCTGCCTGTGAGGGTCAGTTGTGTTTATGTCAGATGGATCATGGATTGAATTGCTAAAATAAGTCCAGTTTTCTTACAAAAACCAAGCTGACTTGAATAGGAGCTCTATGCCTGGAGGAGGTGTGTGTGTGTGCACATGCATGCAGTGATGTTCAAGGACACGTTTTAATCATAATCACTTTATTCACTAGGCAACATGGCCAGAGTCCCCTAATGAATTTAGTTATGGGGCTTTGTCACCAGACTATCCATGTGCTGTCAGTGTGTGAATAATCAGGGCTGTAACTCCAGGCTGGGAACATGTGTGGGTGCAATGCTTGTCTGGAGCATCGTGGGGAGACAGCAACCTTTGTCCTTAAACTGCCAGAAACTTTCACATGCTTTGAGACTGTGGGCAAGAATTGTCTGTCATTGGTTGTGATTTCAGCACTGTGTTAGCAGGTTTTTGTTAGGTCAGCTGACAAATGTTCTAGTTCGGGGAGAGCTAAATAATAATTTAACAAATCACATGGTTCAGCCTAGTCAGAAGTGTCAGCTTATGCTGCACTGCTTCACTTTGTCCTTAGACAGCAAAATACCAGTAGGTGACAGGCTCAGTCCTGTGATTTTTAATCAGAACTTTGCATTCCCAAAATGTCTTTGGTCCCTGCAGTACTGGTAGGACACAGTTATTCGGGCAGTGTGCAGCTGCCGTTTGGTTCTGTGTGTGCTGTTAACCAGCACATTGCAGAGGGAGCGAGTTGTGCAGGCAGGAGGGGCTGTTTGACATTCACCATGGCTGCTTCAGCTGTGTAGAGCATGACAAAAACGAGTCATGTCTGCAGCTCCTAATGAGAAGATGTGAAGCCATTCATCACGTCGGGGGAGAATGGGGTAGGCGAGCTGGCAGCCTTCCTGCCACTCACAGGGCTCCTGGCCAAGTGGGCAGCTGGGGGACTTGGACCAGGCTCTCTTGGAGGAACCAGTGTTCTTGAGAAGTATTTCTCCTTTTGAGAAAGTTTTAGATGCAACTTTTTCCTTCAAGTCACTTTGAATTTTTCAGAGTTCAAATTCTTTTACCAAGTGGGTTTTGTGATTTCTGTATGGGGATTAATAAAAGTAGGAGCAACACCCTGCTTAGACACACACAGGCAAACAAACTTTGTTTCCATATTGCTTTTTATGAAGGAATATATATTTACTTCCACACACTTCATAAAATCAGCTGAAAAGATATTTACCTAGTTATTTTATTCTCAACTGGTTTGAATCACAAAAGGATTGACTTTTGCAGGAGGTATTTTGTGTTGATGAGATGAATATAGCAAGATAGTTAACCTTTGCTATACTCCTCTTTCTGGAGTTCAGAAGAGACTGTATAAGTTCAGTAAGGAGGCATATTAAAGTGGTGATAAACCTACCAACCTGACAGAATAAATTAAATAAAGTGCAGTAATGTTAGAAAGGAGAGAGGAGAAGATAAACACTCCTGTGCATGGAAATACGGCATTTAGTCTCTGGAATATGAAATTTTTTCTTAACTATTCAGCTAGTCATAATTACAGTCAGTGAAGTAAAGCATTCACTCCTTATTTTATACTTTTGGCTATAATTTAGGAAGACTGTTTAAGTACTTATTTTAATAGTAGTCTGATGTGGTGCTGTAAACTCCACCCAAAAAACAAACAAACAAACCCACGAGGGAGTTTGCTTTTCATGAGGGGTTGTGAGTCACTTTTTGTGTCAGAGATGTCTCTACTTAAAACTACTGCACTGTGAGAGCACCATTTACATTACAGCAAGAAGAGGGGTGTCTTGGCTGATGTGATGCTGGGTGACCAGCTCAAAAGTCTGCCATTCCAAACCAGAGGATCAGTTCATTACAAAGGTGGAAAAGGTTCCTGAGGAGTCTTTGTTATGAAAACCAAACTATTAAAGATTTCAACTTGAGTAAAGTTGGGCCAGTGACGTTGCAGATGCAAATCTGGTCTGTGCAGACTTACAGGCACAGACACACTGGGGCAGAAGACCTTGCTAAAAAGAATAGACTAAAAAAACCTCAATGCCATACTGCTGTTTCGATGATCATTCTACTTCTGTATTTGTTGGCAATTATCTCTTTTAGATAGGCTTTTACATTGTAACTTCCTCCTGGCAATCACCACATTCTGTGGGGTGTCAGCGTGCAGAGCTGGCTGTGCCATGTGCCCACTTAAAGCTCTCCAGGAAAAATCATGGCTTTTGCTTTCAGAATCGTTGGAAAGGTGAGAAAAACACTCACAAACAGAATATGAATTTTTTCCAAGCACTAATCACCAATAAAGCATAAAGCAATTCTCCTCTGCATAGCAGTTCTGCTGCAGCTAGCAGAGTGAGATCAGGACTAAAATTTTTTGCCACATGTAGTGTTACCAAGACACTCACATTTGAAGTTTTGCAATATGGATCTTCATCCCTAGGGTGCAGGTGCCTCCCCATGGTGGACTGGGTTACCAGACCTACATCTGATGAGAAATCACCTTAAGGAGCCACTGTCAGCACCTCCAGTGTTAGAGGCAGCAGTGTACAGCTACATCACAAACTAGGGCAAGCACAGTCTGGTCTAAACCTTCACTCTGTGGGACAGAGCCTTGTCTTCCCCACAGCCTCATCTGTACTGAGGATGGATGTTTGCTTCACTGCTACCTGAAAATGGTTGACTGTTTTTTCTCCTTTTTTCCTTTTTTTTAGTTAGTGACTTGCAGTATTTGCTGCATACTCTTTGGAAGTACCTTGACAGATTGTTTTAGCCTTTCTGGAAATAACAAGGTGCATGTAATTCAAAGGATTAGCAAATGAGAGCATTGTGAATTACAGAAAAGGCCTGTGTTCTCTAATACTTGCTCTTTTAATCATAATGAATGTGACTTTATTGAGGCATGTAGAATATTTCTGTTTTGCTCTTTATACCAGACAAAAATCATGATTCCCTAACCCAAGAAAATTAATCATAGAGACTCACAGAGTGGTTTGGGATGAAAGGAACCTTAAAAATCATCTAGTTCCACACCCTGCCGTGGGCAAGGACACATTATAAGGGGCAGTTTTCTGGAGAAGGCTCTGGATTGAGTTTGGGAATTTCAGCTGGTTTGCTGATGATGTGCTGGAGGGTGATAGAAGAGCTGAAAGGAGGATTTGAGAGGCTGCAAGCTCAGGCCACCAGGCAGCACACACACACACACACCCTGTTCTAGGGATCAGACACATCCTTCTTTCCTCCTTCAAAGGAACAGTGCTGCTTAGAGGTGAGGCTGGAAAATGGATGGGAAACAGGTGGTAAGCTATTTATTATAGATTAAGTGATGCCAGTGCACTCTGTGCTGTCAAAACATAAACTCATGTTTCTTTTCCCATGGAGCTTCCTCCCAAATAAATGGACCAGTCAGACACAGAACTCAGCAGTGCACAGCAGCAGTTTATTAAAAAAGTGCAAAACTAAGCAAACAACCCAGCATTCCCTACATAACAGACAAACACAGGATCATAGGAGAATTGATATTTCAGATAGGTTTAATTGCTGGTTCTCAGCTGGTTTTCTGCCTGAACTAAGGAGTAGTTTGAATAAATAATATTTTATTGCAGATTGCATGAAATGGTTTCATGTCCTTAATTCATTGTTTTCAAGAGATTATCTTTTTGGAAATTCAGCCTCTTTTGAGATTTTATGTGGTATGCATTTCTCTGAATGAAAGGTGGTACATTTTATGCCATATATAAAACTAGAATTCGTATAATATGTCTTCAGTAGAAATAGCTTCTGGATCTTTTTGTTATCAGCCACTGGAGAGGTTCTGTAAGATTTAAATCTGTGAGAGAGTTGAGAAACTTTCTGCAAGTAGGCAACTTCTTTAACCTGAATATTGAGAACTGAAATTACAATATTCAGCTCCATGCAGTGAAAATTGTATGTCCTCAGCTATGATGAGAAGTGTTAACTTGCTTTTCTAAAACGAGCCAGCTCTGAATTTATACTGTTGTTGCCATGGGTTTGGGAGGATTGATATTGCAATGCGTGTGAATGACAGAGCTGACTACAGGTTTATTCATCAATGTTAGGATCAGCTCCTAGGAAGAGCCTCCAGCTGTGAATGTTCTGTTACTGGGATTCATTTCCATGTTGCAGAAGATTTAATGAAGAATAGTATACCTTGACCTATGGAAATGTGTGTCCTGATTGCATGACTCTCATAGTTATGAAGGTTGTACTTTATTTTCCTGAGAAAAGCAGTGTATCTATATATATATATATACACACATATATATACACACATTGTTATGCAGTAGCACTGAGAAATTGCTGCTCCAGCTTCATTCAAATGAAGATGAAAAATCCTATATTTAATTCAGGGGCTTGCATTATGTTTAAGCCAGGAAAGGGGTCAAGATTTTTTCAGACAACTCCAAAATAACATTGCATGTGTTTTCACTGGAGCAGAGCAGTGCCTCTTCTAGAGCACCTGGAATCTCAGCTGGGGAGGAAAAGCTTTGGGATGGATTTTTGCTCTGGTTTCCCTTGGAGGCGTTGAACCCTCTGAAGCCCCTGTGGGCTCTGGCTGTGTCGTGAGCTGCTGTTTGCTGCCACCTACTGTTTTAATTAGGAGGCTTAATTAGTGTGCCAGGAGCATGTTCCTTTTGGCAAAGCCAATGGCTTGGCTGTTTTGGGAGAGCACTGGTGCAGCTGTTCCTGGAGGTTGCTGCCTTAGAACCTGTACCTGTAGGAAAGCCCCAGCAGCTCCACTTCAACACCAGCTAAACCACCAATTCTTCCTCTTCCCAAAAAAAGCCCTAAAAGGGTCTGTTGTTGCCTCAGCTCCATGGAGAACCACCTCAGCTCGTTACAGATGATGATTGTCAAATGTGTTTTACAGGACAATCCATTACTGCTTGGGTGGCAGGTGGTGAACTGTTGAATTTCTCCCATTTTCTTCTTAGCATTGCATTTTCTTCAGGCTGGTACATTTAGAGTGGGGTTTTATTTCTTTTAAGCTAGCTCTTAGCTTTTTTTGTGAATAACAAAAATTAAAATATCGCTTGTTTTGTGTTTTTCAGCTGTTTGTTGGTCTTGGATTTCCATATGAAGGGCCAGCTCCCTTGGAGGCTATTGCCAATGGATGTGCTTTCCTAAATTTAAGATTTAACCCACCAAAAAGTAGCAAAAATACAGATTTTTTCAAAGGCAAACCTACACTCCGAGAGGTAAGCTCTATCAATCTTGATAATTTTTTATTGAAAATGCTTGTGGGTTTCCTTTTAGTAACAGAGTGTAGGAGAAATTGCATTAGCATTCAAGGTTTATTACCAGAGATGTGCAACTGCTTTTTTCTTTAGTCATTGATGGGAATATCATTTCTTCTTATTATAGGAGAATTAAAATGATGTTGTTAGCACACTTCAAGCTTTATTTCTAGATTTGCTTATAGGTACATTCTGCTACTTCTTATTGAGACATCATAAACTGAAGTTTCACTTGAAAATCTGATGTTCTGCCCAGGAACAGATCATGTTATTTTGGTACATCATTTGAAAGTGTTTTTATTTTGTTGAAGAAACAGACATTGCAGTGTACTGTGCAGGAAGCAAATAGGTATTTAAGTAAATTATGAAAAGGGCATTTGTGTGTGTTTTGGGTTTTGGTTTTTTCCTTCAGAAAAGACCTGTTCAAGGCACTGTTGAGTTAAGGTATTCATGGTCACCCACCGTGTTTGTGGTTAAATGCTGAAGACTTTTGGAGAACTGACTTTTGAAGAAAACAGGAAAACCAAACTCCAAGCTTTCGAAACAGTCACTGTGTTTAGTGAGAGAGGACTGAAGCTAAGTAAACTAACTCCTCACCCTGGCACTGACTTTGGAATATTTTTCTTTTATTCAGTGTAGGTAAAATTCAGCCTATACTTGTAAACATTTAATAGTCACAGAGCCATTTCTGACATCAGCACTCATGTGTGTGGCCATGGCTTGCTCACAGGTGTATGTGCATTTATTCTTTATGTATTTACATCAAAGGAAAGCTCTCAGGTGACATGCAGATGATGAGAACCTTGCACAGCCACACTTCCCAATACAGGTTATGCTTTGGCCATATAAACTGTGTCCTGAGCAGCACCAGCTGGTTGATAAGCAAAAGACAGTTTCCCATTTTCAATCAGGAAGATAAATTCCTTATACTTTCATGATCCACAGCTGTAATTGCCTTTCTTGTTATACACTGAATTCATGTCCTGTACAAGCTGAGGCTTGCCCCTTCTCTCAGTCTGTGTTGCTAACAAAGGAGACAGCAATAAGGGAATAAAAGCCCATTTTAACTTTCTCCTTGGGCTTGACACCTTTCAGACTTTTCTTCTGTGAGTTTTTGTCTCATTTCCAGTTATTCTGTGCCCAAACACCATAACTGGTCAGGCTCAGTAAATAATCCAAACCCATCTGAGTGCTTCATAGGAATTTCAGGGCTTGGAATGCCATGATAAATCCTGATTCCATGTGTCACCACTAACAGAAATGCTGTGTACCTGACTTGTACAGAAAAATATTCCCTACTGACTGCTCTAGTCCAAAGCACATCATGTATATCCATCAGGAATATTTCTGCCTTCACATGCCCTGCTGACCTTTCCTGAGAGTGACCTTTTCTCTGACTGGTGTTCACAACTGCATTTAGATCTGATTGCCAATAATCCATGTGCTGGTTCTTTGGGATTAAGAAAGCCCTTAAATGCTTCTCAACATTCTTCAAATGCTAAAGAAGAACAAAAAGAGCTTGTTTAGTTCTGTGCCATGATTATCCATACAAGAATTTGAAGATAAAGGCTATGTTAAGTGGTTTTGTAAAGTAACCTTTACAAGTTACTAGTCTCCACAAGCAAAATGCAATGGCTGTTTTTCTAATGGGTTTTTTAATATTTTTAATAGTAAATGCAACAGTTTCTTGCATTCACTTGAGGAATAGATCAAGTACAGTGATCTCCTAGTGCAGGAGAAGCTTCTTCCCAACAGACACTGCTTCCTGCTTCAGATCTTCTGCAATGCCTTTTTATCATAAGGACAGCATAAAGAGGCAGCTGTGTAAATATTGCCTACAAACAGCCCATCATGTGGGGGTTTTTTGGTATTTATTGAAAAAGCAGAGTTCTTCTGAGCTGGTGTGAACCACTTCTCTCTTCTGTAGCTTTTGCTCCCCTTTGTGTGTTCATGTTCATGTTCTCACTCCTCAGTGACCAGTCACAAAAAATACTTATTGATCTGTCCTAGTTCTGAAAGCAACTCTGATACAGCTTTTCTTAGTTACCTTCTTGGGTATTCATTGATACTGTTTTCTGACAAAGTGGTGAGCAAAATATTGGTTGTCACTCTTGGTGAGGTCACATTACTCTTCTGCTCTCAGTCATGAGAGTCAGAATTCATCCTTTGTTATAAAAATTATTCTTTCTTCAATTTTGCTCACAGAACTCTGGAAATGTTTGAAATTGGAAGGATGCAGTGTGAGGATGACATCTCTGGGAGCCAGCCATGCAGGTCTAAGCAGGACTTGTGGCAGAGAGGTTGTGAAGAAGGAGGGTGGCTCTGTGAATGAGCTGTGGGGAAGCAGGGTCGTGGTGCAAGTAATTTCAGTAAACATCAAATCTTCTGTGGGTCTTTGTGAGGATTGAAGCCACAAAATAGAGGTGCACGTATCTTACTTGTGATCTGTGTTACCTGATTTTCAGTTTTCCAACTAAATTCACTCTCTAAATTTAAAGAGAAAATCTGAAAAGCAACTCAGAAGGAATGATGCTGACTGTTGTGCTCTAACTGAATTTTTGCACTATCCTAGTGCATTTCATCCAAAAAGTCTGATTGAGAGAGTGAGAGGCAAGGATATCTTTACACATTCATTTTTATCAATATAATTTCCTCTTTCAGTTGACATCTCAGCATCCTTATGCTGAAGTTTACATTGGGAAGCCCCATGTGTGGACTGTGGATATCAATGATCTTTCTGAGGTGGAGAAGGCTGTGAAATCAATTTTGAATCAAAAGGTAAGAAATGTGTCTTCAGTTTGCTATCAGCACTTGAGGGTGTAGTGTGTGCTGCACATACAGTGCTTCCTAATGTTAGTCTAATGAGTGCTGCATTTTGGTAGGATATTGAAGAAAAAAGGGTTATTACATATCTATGGTATCGAAATTCTCATGTTTTAGAACTGGATATGTCAGGTTCTTACTTGAAAAGAAGGAGTGGGTGAATTTGTATAGAAATGAGAATTTCACATGTGAATTATACAGCAATCTGTATTTTCTGTGCATTCAGTGAGGAAGTTTCATTGTTTATTCTTAGAGCATTGCAGACTCTGCACTGCTCAACTCTGAGTTTGTAGCCTTGAGATTCCCACAGAAGTGCTTGGCACTTACAGTGTGGAATGGTAATGAGGGCCCTTCAAGGGGGGGAAGAGTATGAAGGCATTTTCAAAGGTACCACATTCTGTTTTGTCACTTCAACTTCAGAACTGAAACTTAGTTAAAACAGGAGCTCTGGAATCCCAGAGGGGCTCAGACAAGCCTTGTATCTGCCACTTTGCAGTGTATCCTGAGTTTCCATAAAGATAGTCATGGAGTAATTCTTATTGCTTTTAAAAATGAGAAAAATCACCTAAAACTGCTGATGTTTTTGTAAAATTACTATTTTTTAATGAGTCTATTAGTACTTTTTCTTGCTACTCAAGCTATAATGGAGTATTTGGAGCAGAAGCTGCTGCCTCAGAGTACACCACAAAGTTGACTGAAACAAAAACCCCTCTAACCCTAACACACTGTCTCCACAGATTGACCCTTATTTGCCCTATGAATTTACCTGTGAGGGAATGCTTCAGAGGATGAATGCCTTTATTGAAAGACAGGTATGAACTTTTGTTGTGGATGACTCTTGGGTTATGTTGGAAAGGAAGGAACATCTCCATTTTAAAGCTTCTCAGTGTTGCTGCTGTCCAAGTAGAAATAGTAGCTGTGCAGACCTTGGCATTATATGAAAGCAGAAAGGCAAAGCAATTTTTCAGTGTGGATGTGACTTCCCTAGCTGTGTACACACATAAAAGCTTTGGATCATGAAGGATCACTCAAATAGAGAGGTACTTTTTGGTAGAATTGCAGCCTCTGGGCAGATTTTTCAAGTATTTAGTTTCAATCAATAAAGATTTAAATGGTTTGGAGCCCAGTTACTTAAGGAACTTTTGGTCCCTGTGCATTACTGCCAGCTGAGAGCAGCAGAAGATGTTGAGTTGGAATAATAAACTGCAGAGATTTACATGGGATCCTGATTTCTAGAAATTGTCTGCTTGGACTTCTGCCCAGGCCAGATCTGTTGCAGTAGCCAGATCTGCCTTTTGTTCTGGCTGCTGCAGAAGAGAGATAGGAATAACCTTTATCTCTGATATGTCATTTAACTGCCAGGATTTCTTTCAAGGGCACTGGACATGTGTCTGTACTTGTATTTCTGAAGGTGGGTGCTATTAAAGACAGTCCTAAAGGATAGCACAGCTCTAGGTCAGAAGGGCAGTGAACACAGCCTAGCTATTCCCACTTTACTGCCAATAAACACTTTAAGCTTTTTGCTGCTGTATTGATGACAAAACCTGTAAAAGTATCACTGCTGGTTTTGATTCTTCTACCTAAGTTAGCTATAATTGGGAGCTTTTGTCAATCAGGAAGAAATGGAGCTCAGTGTAAGGAAGACAAAGAGACAATCAAGAGATGGCAACTGTGGCTAAACCTGTCTCTTCTTCTGGCCCTCCCCCGAGGGCTAAGCCCTCCCTGGTGCTTCTCAGAAATCCACAGAATATTGTAATTTTGTTCATTGCTTTGACTAATTGTCAAAAGCTGGTGGTGTTTCACAGCTCCCAGGATGTTCAAGCACAATTTTTAGCTGCATGTGCTTAGCACTTTGCCTAATTAACGTGTCAGATGAACCAAAAACAAGAAGCAAAAATAAAGACTGAGATCTTATTTTGACGAGTTTGTGGTGGAGGCAGGAAGAACAGAGAAAGCAGTACAAGCTTGACATGGGAGCAAAGATGCTGGAATAGAGCTGGTCTGGTTCAGTGGTTGTGTGCCTTGACCATGACTGTGGGGTCTTCAGGGGATGTGTGAGTGTGAAGAGATGGGGCCAGATGCCCCTACTCACTCTATGGACAGTGAAACGGTGGCATTTAAGGGAGGTCTCCAGGATTCCCCTTCTGGGCCTTGGCTCAGGGTCAGGAGGACAATGTTCACAAGGAAGGTTTAGTGAACTCCCCAAATCTTCAGCTCCAACACCTGGGCTGAAAGCCTTTACAGTCTGAGGTAAGAGAGCTGCTGTGAGCTGTGGCTGCACACCCAGCAGTGCCTCCTTCAGCTGGGTTATACCAGCTTTGTCTCCAGGCTGCTCCATCCTGCCCGTGCCCTGCCCCTGCCAGCAGCCCAGTGTGCCTGTTGGGTGCATCCCTGCCATCTGCTGAGCCCATCCCCTGATCCTCTTTGCTCTGTGGCTGAACCCACACACAGTTGTGGCTGCTCTGCAAGGCAGCAGCAGAGGCTGGGAACCAGAGGGAGGGATTGCTTCAGTTTTGGCACTGGCATCAAAGGAGCAGCCAGGCAACCACAGCCAAAGCAGCAGGGATTCCCTGCTGCAAATCTGGGAGCTGTTGGATGAGGGCTGATGGAACAGACACTCTGACTTTGAAAGATGTGGCAAAGCAGAGAACTTGATAACCCAACAGAAAATGTTTGGGGCAGGACTCTGTGAGGTCAGAAAACTGACTTAGCTCAGCAGAGGGTCAGCTGAGCCTCAGAGCTTGGCAAAGTGAGTGAGAACATTCACCCAAGAGCAAGAAAAGACAGATGAAGGATGACACCTCCTTTGGTCTCACCTTGAAACTTGCAGTCCCTTCCAGCTCATGGTATTTTGCGATTCGTGACTGTATAATATTACATTTGTGGTGAGACCTGGAAGTATGAAAACCTCCTTCTTCAGCAGAGGAAATCAAAATGGAACAAAAAAGCTCAAGCTGATATTGAGAACTGGTAAATGAATTTGTGGGCTTTGGGTCACAGTGAGGCATCAATTCACACCAGTTTTGGTTTGGTTCAGAGAAAGCAAACCATGATGGACCAGGCCCAAATTATTTGATCACCCTTTGGCGAGAGTTGCCAAATGTTAAAATACAGTCTGAGAATTGTGAAATGTTGTCTGAACACATCATAACAAAACATGATCTGTCACTGCAGGATTTCTGTCATGGGCAGGTGATGTGGCCCCCATTAAGTGCCCTTCAAGTAAAAATTGCTGAACCTGGAAAATCCTGTAAGCAAGTCTGTCAGGAAAGCCAGCTCATCTGTGAGCCTTCCTTCTTCCAGCATCTCAACAAGGACAAAGCTCTGCTTAGGTAAGTGTTTATAGCACAGATATGTTGTCTGGTCTCTATTGCACTGGTTTTTGCCACACTTGGAATTTAAAGCCCAAGTTCTGTGAGAAGGGAAGGTGGGGAGAGCAGCTCTGGCTGCAGCAAGCTGTGAGTGAGGGCCTGGCAGTGCTTTGTGTGTGGTAGTGGTGGCTGCTGAGAGCCCTGCCAGGAGCACAGGGGCCCAAAAACCTTCTGTCACTATTGTCCTGGGTAGAGAATTGTGAACTCTGGTACATTGGAGGTGTGGGTGCAGATGTGTAAAACTCACCAGCTATGCATTAAGGAAAGGAGTGCTGCTTTTGGGTGCTGTCTCTTTGGAAATGTGTCTGTGTTCCTTTCAGAATGAAAACAAAGTCCTCAAAACCAGGCCCCCACAAATGGCTGCTAGGGAATCTGCTTCCCAGGTTTTCTATGCCCACTTTTTTCTAAATTACATTGCAGAAGATTTTGGGGTTTGTATTTTCTTTGAAAAGTTATAATTTCCAGTGAAGTACAGAAACAGCTCATATAAAAACTTTCTTTTCTAGCTGTCTAGACAAAATCATAATCCTGTGGAAAAAAAGGTCTGTTAAATGCTGAAAGTTACCAATGTTTCCAGCATAAGTGAAAAACAAGGCTCTGGAATTGCTAGCCTGGTGCTTAAGCTTTGTGGTCAGAAAATGGCAACTGGCATTTTTCATTTTCCTGCTGGCTGGTTCCTGGGAGCTGCAGGCCCTGTTCCCTGTAGCAGCATCCCTCATCCTCACAGTCCAGCTCACCCCCTCGAGCTGCCCAGGCCTGCCTGGCTCTGTGGGGCTTCCTTGGGGTAGAGACTTCCTGAAATCAAAGACAGTATGCCCTGAGTTCAGATTCTTTGATCCTGTCCTACTGAAAATCCATAGTGTATTTAAATATTAGGTTTTGGGGAACAGTCAGGAGCATTTTTTTTTTTCTTCTCTTTAACTTGTTTTATTAATCTTTAGGAAATAGTAAAGCTGTAAAGGCTGCACTGCCCTCTGCAGAGAGAATCTGTACAGCAGAAAAGTCATGCTCTGGAAAGCTACACTTGTAAATGCACTTGATTTAGGATCTGAAAGAGTGGGGTTTGTTGTTTTTAGTGAGGAAGAATGAAAACTGTGCCAAACTCCTGGAAACTCAGGTGTGATATGGATCACATGCTTTGCTTTTTAGGCATAATATCGAATGTCTCACCATGGAGTCTGCCAATGATATCCTGGTCCCCTCTTTTGATGGAAGGAGGAAGCACTGTGTTTTCCAGGGTGACCTGCTACTGTTCAGCTGTGCTGGCTCCCACCCTGCCCACAGAAGGATCTGCCCCTGCAGGGACTACATCAAGGGGCAGGTTGCACTGTGCAAGGACTGCCTATAGCAGCAGCAGGGCTGCTCCCAGCTGGGGACAACGTGAGTAGTTTGGAGAGGAGTTCCTGAGTACTCCCTGCACTTTGGTCCAGGTTTTCCACTGCAGGCAGAGCTATCATTGCTGGGCAGAATTATCTACTAAGAGAGGAGGGATTCATAATAAACAGCTATAACTGATCTTTTCTTCCTGTAAGGACGTTTGCAGTGTCACTCTTCGGATTCCTTCAGCTGTTTGCGAAGAGAAACGAGTCTCATGTTCGACAGTGGTTGAAGATGACTGCACAGAATAGTTTGTAGAAAATTTCCAGACCCATCAAACTTCTGTTTTTGTGTTTTGGGTGAAGTGCTTTCTATTTTTTTAACGAGTTAGGACATCCCCCATCATGGTTAGCTAAAGGATCTCAACTTCATTCCAGTAGAAAATTGAAAAAAGTGTGCTTGAAGGAGGGGATGCTGGGGAAGGAGGACTAACATTTTATTCAAGGTGCACTGTTTGGGTACAGCTTTGGCTTGAATGGCTACAAAGTAGTTTACTTCACAAGAACTTGGAATAATGAGAGAGCTCTGTACTCTGCTATTGGGTTATTTGGGCCCAGTTTTGGTTTTTTTTCCTTTTTTTTAAAATTAAATCTTTGTATACAAAAAGGTATTGTCTGCATCACAGCTGCTGCACCAGAGCAGCCTAAGCAGAGTGTCACAAATGAGCAAACAGGCAGTTGCCAGCATGTGACACATCTTGGTGACTGCACAGCTCATTGGGGTTGTGGCATTCTTCAGTGTGGAAAAGCTACAAAAACACAAAACCATTTGGGAATGGACTCATCACAGTTTACTGGTCCCATTTAGAGAGTAATTCTTGGAATTTGCCCACGCTTCTGTTGTAGTCTGTCTGCTAGAAATACTGTGTGAAGCAAAAAGTATTCAGCATCATTGGAGCAATATTATCATTAGAGTCTCAGTTTGCTACGGCTTCCAGTAGTTAAAGTGTTGCTGAATGACATAGAAAGGTTAAATTAAGCTAACTATAATTATTGTATGGTAGAAATGTAAAATGTCTTCGCAACTAGCTAGGTTTTTAAAGAGAAATTTTTTTCTGGAGAACAAGTTAGAGGAGATAAAAAAAGTGAAAAGAAAATAATCAATCCTCTGAGGTTCTTTGATTGTTTTTCTGGTTTTAAGGGGTTGCTTGTTTCTTCTTCCCTTTTTATCAGGCACACCATTTGCAAATTTAAAAGAAAATTTTTAAGTTCAAAATTTAAATCAAAGCTGGTTGGGTTTTTTTTGAGAGAAGCAAGTTAAACTGCCTTCTTTTTACAGAGGTAATTTTTGTTATTTTCAGCAGAAGGTGACATGCTTGACAGCACCATTTGTAGTCAGGAAGTTTCATGTTAAGATTAGGGAGAAACAAATCTGCAATCAGAGTCTGTAGGTTTGCAATTTGGACATGCTCTCACCATGCTGGAATAAAACCTCAAATCAGTACAGATTTTAATTTTTTTTTCATAAAGATTACTGGGTAGTAATGAAAGGCATAGATGCTTTCCATTTTCCTTTCTTGAACATATCTACTTGGTTCAGATTTTTCTTGCAAGCAGTGTTCATTATCTGTGTGGGATTATTGATGGACGTGGTCACCTACCAAAGACCAGGCAAGGGAGATGCTGTTGCACTGTGGATAAATCCTCCAGAGCAGTCTACAATTTAACTTCAATGCAAAAGCAGTGAATGAGCCTTTTCAAGCATTTTGTTTCCTGCATCAACACTCCTGACAGTGTTACCCTGTAACACTCCATAACATCGCTCTGCACAACACAGGAGGTTGTTGAGTATCCAGAAAGAGCCTGTGGGAGCTGTTGAACATCAGGGTCACCAGGATCTGGGTTTGATGATGTGAAAATCTGCTGTATTTTAGATTAATTTTCCAGAAACAGAATAGCTGGGTTTTCTAATGGGAGGCAAAATTTTTGTATGAAAAGAAAACAAATGCAAACCAGTATGAAAATCACTCCTTTGCCATAGCTCAGCATGTGCTTCAGTCAGCACAAATGTAGTTTACCATAGTTCCACTGCCCTGGAAAAGCTGAGGGAGGACAATTGGAAATGAGTCTGAGCAGGCACAACAGCTCATTCTGTATTTATATAAAATATCCCCTGCAGACCTGTGCATATTTGTGCAACTAGAAAATCCTGCCTATCACAGTGTATGAACTTCCAGCTGGTGCTGAAAGTAAAGGCAACAGCAGGATTTGTCTTCACCAGTTCAGCCTGATGCTTCTCAGGCAGGAATTGATTTTGGACTAGGATATCACAGAATTATGCTGGAAACAGATTTGTGAGTGTGCACTTAAAGGATGCAAAACATGTGGGTTTTGCTGTAGTGTAATTCTTTGCTGTAAATACATGTTTGCTTGGTTCCCCCTGCTGTAAGGCCCACATGGCAATACATACTGCATTCCAAACCTTTAAAGATGGGAGGGGTTTGGTATTTGTTATTATGAGATTTTCTGGTCTAGTGCTTTGCTCAATGCTATGTTTGCCTTTACCACAGCAGGGAGAGTTTATTATAAGCTCTGTTTTTTCATGCTGTAGCACTGTTTCTAGTCTGCTGAACTGAATTACTGCATTCTGGCAAAAAATGAAACAGCAGCACTGAAGGCGCTTGCATTTCAGCCAGGAACAGAGCATCCCAATTGGCTTCAGAGCCAGTGGTCTCTGATCTTATTTCCACTGAAACCTATAGAGAAGACTCATTAATCTTGAAGAATAACAAATCAAGACCTACAGGTTCAGTCTATATTCCTGTAAAAGGAGACTATCATGGGAACTGTAAGTGCACAGACTCTTCAAGCATTGCTCACTGAGCTCCACACACGCTCCCTGTCACACGTTCCCTCGTGCAGTGAGAAATTAGTGAATCCTTCTGCAGATAAACACTCAGGCAAATCCCTGTGGGACTAGTGAAAAGTTTGATTTACTAAAACCTGTAATAGATACCCACATTTCAGGCTGGTGGGCAGCTTTCTGTCCGAGTTCCATAACTATTTGCTTTCCTAATTGAAGAATAAAGGTGTAGTGCAGTTCTTGCACTCAAGCAAGGACATCACTGAGGGGACCGTGCTGCTGTTTCCAGTCTGACAGCAGAGCTTGCAGCTTCCTTTGCTCACAAGTCAGGTTTTTGCATGACTGCATTTGAATATATTGATCTGGGATTGATGGGAAAAAAATGTCAAAAGTTGAATATAAAACCATTTTACAAGCTTTTAAACATATCTCTCATATCAAGACATTCTTTGTTTTAAAATTTTGTATTTTTGTATGTGACCTAGTTTTTTTCAAAAATCTTGTTCCTACGGGATTAGAAAACTTGAGAGAAGCATTTACATATTTATTAAAATTAACATAAAAGGCTTGCCTTTGAAAGGTAAAGTTGGTAAATACACACTGTTTAAAAATGCCAATAAAAACCTCA
Organism: Sturnus vulgaris; assembly: GCF_052056855.1. Taxonomy (NCBI): domain Eukaryota; kingdom Metazoa; phylum Chordata; class Aves; order Passeriformes; family Sturnidae; genus Sturnus; species Sturnus vulgaris. The sequence goes on from NC_142249.1 coordinate 35,331,090, forward strand.
TTTATTTCATATATGCAAGTTGATTTGCACATGTATAAATAGAGTTGCTTTTTGCATTTTTTGCTTAGTTTCTATGTTTCTTTTTTGTAATTTATAGTTGCAGCAGTGTGTTTGCTTGTTTATATCAGATTATGTTTCTACAGATATTTAATGTTTATGTGCCTTTTTTACTTTCTTTGGGGTTTGGATGTGTGTTTGGAATATGGACATTGTCTGAACAAGTATAATGGAACACTAATTCCAGGTAAATTGTGCTGATGACTCTACAACTTAGTGGTGTGAATTTTGAATGTTTTTAAGTAGTGGAGAAATCTGTTCTAAAACTATATAAGACTTAATTAGATAAGAGATATTATAACTTTTAATAATTCCTGCAAAACATTGCTTCTGCAAGCAGAATGCAATTTACTGAGTATCTGTGATTTGGCATGAGAGCTCCTGCTGGGACGGGATGTCTGTTCAATGACCAGGGAGCAAAGGAAAGCCATTAACATTCCCCAGGGAGACAATGATAACAGAAAACCTCCAGGAACAGCCATAGCTGATGTGATGAACAGGAAAGTTGAAGATCCACATTGAGATTTGTGAGCTGTTGGTTTTCCAGCTCAAGATGTCTGCATGGATGTACAGGGGGCAGTTCCTGATGCTACCAGAGACAGAGGCCTTTTATCACAGCTCAACTGGCAGCTCTTGGTGGGAAGGGACTGGTCAGCTTATTGCAGATGGATTTTCTTTTTTCTGCTACTTCTTTGCTGCAGTAGTATTTTGCAAAGCAGCTGCTGCTGAGATTTCAGTTGGGATGGGGCTGTAGCCAGAGCCTCTCTGCACCTTCCCAGCTCCACTCTGCTCCCAGCTACTTTGTGTCAGCTTTTGCACCTTGCTGATTATCAAGAATTCAGACTCACTGGAAATTTGTCTTGATATCATCAGCTCCATCAGGCTGTCATGTTGTACCACTGTCCTTTAAAATCCTAGGCAGCATCCTTGATTTGTCCTTAATGCAAAAGACATACCCTCCCCTCTGTGTGTGTGTGGCCCTTTTGAATTGCAAAGGTGATTGATGAGTGTGACCACTGTTCACATAAACAAAACCCAGACTGCTTTCTCAGGTCTTTTGCTCAGAGTTCCTTTCAGGACCAAATTTTGCTAGTAAAATAAATGGGATGAATCAGGCTGGATACAATCTCATCCAAGCCTAATTAACTTCGTGACTCCCACTGGCTTCAGTGATAGCACAACTCCTCCATTAATGTTTCTTAAAATTAAAAAGTCAACCCTCCCTTTTTAATAAGTGTAAAGCACTGTATCTTAAATGATAAAGAACAAACACTTGCAGGGCATATTGTACACATATCAGCAACCAGTTTTTCTTGCTGTCACAACACAGATCAGCTCTAAGCTGATGTTACTGATTAGTTGTTAAAGTATCAGTTGAAAACGTGGATAAATTGCTGTTCTGTCAACAGTTGGGAGTCTGAGGGATGGCATTTTTTGATTATTTTTAGAGAGACCAGGAGTTACCAGTTTCTGATTTCCCAGTCTTTTTTCCAGGGGTGCTAACATTTGGCATGGCTGTTTGCTTGTGATGTTTGTCCTGCAGCTGCTATGCCTTCAACTTCTCACTTGTGATCTCTTTCCATCTGTAGTTCTCCTTTGGCCCCATTGTTGTAGGGATTGCTGTAAACTCAAGGAGAATAATGCACTGACAGATGTGTTTTCATTGGAGCTGAGATGGCCAGGGACATAGAGGATTTTATTGAGATCTGCTTTAATAATATTGCTGTAAATGTAACACCAAAACACACTGTTTTATGAGCAGTGACTTAAATCTCATCTACACATTTTCAAGCAGTTCTGTAGGGTTTTAAATTAGTTTGTAATTTCCAAATATAATTATATTTAAATGGAATGTGTAAGCAACAACTCCATGTATCAAGTGTAAAATGTTTACTGTAGGAATGTGTTGAAAACACCAGAGGCTGGACCCCAGAGTGCCTCAGGTGTGAAGCATCATCCATTGTTCTTTGTTCCAGGAAAAGCAACAAAGTGCAACCATTGCTGCTGTGCCTTGCACGTTGGGACCTGTTCATTTTTATAGGTGTCATCCTTTGCATATTCATGTAATCAGAACACACAAAAGTGTGTTTTAATTCAGCAGACCTCTCTCAAGAGCACTAAGCCACCTGTTTATTAAATGAGTAAATAAAACCAGGTCCTCGAAGTTTTGATAAAATGAATAATAACTTCACCCTCAATGCACATAAACTGCTTTAAAAATTTGTTGTGCTCAAGTGACTGAAACCGTTCTCTCTGCTGGGCAGATTAGTGCAGGTGCATAGGACCAGAATTTGTCACCTCATGTATGGGCTCACAGAACTGAAGCATTGAGGACCCTGCTGTCCCCATGGCCACCAAAGCACATCTGTATTGTCACTGCAAATGCCAGCCTTGAGTCCTGCAGGAGCCACCAAATCCTTGGCTTTAAGGAGAGCATGTAAATAACGCCTGGCATTTCCTGGAGCCATCCAGGCACCAAGTGCATGCAACACGACCTGGCTCGGGCTCCAGCAGCTGCAAAGTAGTTTGAAGTATCAAAAACTAGGCACACAATAAATCAAGTTAAATTGCTGTCTAAGGGCAGTTAATTTTAATAGTGTAATACCCAGAACTAATTTATGTTCGTTAACAGGTCTGTTGCAGTACAGTGACAGTGAAAAATATTTTTAAGGAGTCATGGGTTTAATTTGGTTTTTGCAAGGAGTGCAGGAGAGGAGGGGGAAATGGCAGTTTTTACCAAAGGAAAAAAGAGAGTTAGTTTTGTGAGGAAAGTTACCCTGAAGATTCTAAGAGAGCTAAAAGAAAAATATCAGGGAATATTTACAAAGCTAATTTGGGCTTGGAGACATTGATCCCCCTGAGCTTACTGAGCTGACCACTGCAGGGAGATTCTCCAGAGTGCTCTTTGAGGCAGCTCTTTGGGTTCTGGTCTGCATCATTCCCTGGAGGAGTCTCCCTCTTCAGGGGTGAAGAGGGTCAGAGTCTGAATAAGCCCTGTAGCAGTGTAAATTAGAAAAGAAACCTACTGAATTCACTGAAATTGCTTTTTGCAAACAATAATGTGGAGTCAATGAGGGGTTTTAAATGTATACAAGAAGTTCAGGGTCAGGCTGGTACTATGGGGTGTTTGGTTTGAATTCTCCCCTAATAGGTTAATCCTTTGTTTTATTTCAATGGTTGTGTTCCACTATATTACGTTCAAGCAGTTGGGTTCAAACAGAACAAAACGCAGTGGTTCAGATACTGCCAAGTTCCTGGGGTTCAATAGGATGGGAATTTTTTTAATTTTTTTTTTTAGAACAGTAAATGTCTGTACTTTAATGGCATAGAAAAATGCTCTGTTTTCACTGTTGTAGAAAAAAACTAGGGAGAATTTATTTTTCAATAAACTTTTTTCTTGTGTGATTTGGATTTATGATTGCTTTGTGCTTAAATGGGAATGCCATTAATTGCCTTTTATCCCAAACTGCATTTGTGTGGCTTCTTCCAACTCCCCAGCTGGGTGTTTCTGTTGCTGCCCCACCTCTGCACAGGTAAGTCCCACACCTTAGCCAGAAGAACATCAGGTGAGTAATGAACTGTTTGCTTTGTTTTGTTTTAAGCCTGGGTTGGATAATAGGTTACTTCAAGCCTTCTTTCAGGAGGCAATTTTGTCACAGCATTAGTTAGGAATTTCTGCTTTCCTGTAAATTTACAACCTGCTCAATTACAGCACACACTGAATTTACAGCACACTGTAAATTTGGGAGAAAGGGAAAGTGAGACTGGAATTGCTCAGTGGCTCTCAGGCCTGCAAGAGTTCCTGGCACAGTACATTATGGAGCTGAAAGATAGAGCTACACTGGTAAAAGAGCAGCTTTAGAGAGTTTTCTCCTGCAGGATTTAACATGCAAAGCACTGGGGAGCTTATGAAACATTGGCATGTGGAACAAGGGCTCAGGTGTGAAGCTTTGGCCCACGTGGGATTGGGGTGTGCATTCAGTGCCACATGAAATCACCTTGGCAGCTCTGAATGAATACAAATGTCCAGAGTGAAACTTCTCCAGGGGAGCTGTCAGGGTGTTTCTGCTGACAGGCCTTTTCTGCCCCCCTCAGGTTTTGTTAGCCCAGCCAAGACTGAGGGAAGGGCTCTCTTTTGTCAGCTGCTGGGAATGTGGGAGGTGTTGGTAGAGGCATCCAAGAGTAATAGAGAGTAATTAATGTAGGAGCAATATGTAGTGAAAAAAATAATAGTTAAAAAAAAAGAGACAGCTCTTTATCTGTTAAAAAAAGTCCATTTGTAGCACAGTTGCTATGTATTAAAAAAAGAACACAAAAACAATCACAGCTACACTGGAGAGAAGCAACAGCTCATTTTTTCCAGCATTACCTTTTTCCAAGTTTGTTCTTTGTTGAGGCTTTGGTTTTTTGTTTTTAATGTGGCCACACATAACTGAGTACTGTAGAATCAAAAGAGTACAGAAGTCAGTAAATATCAGCTTGAGATGCCTTGAACTGTCCTCCCAGTTAATGACACACACCCCAGTAAGCCAGAGCATAAATAAAGATGTCAAACAGGTGCCTGCAGGCTGGGAGGGGGTTTGGGAGGTGGGTTTGGATATCCACTTGGCCAGTCTCCTCACTGGACAGTTCTGTGCATTGTGGCCTCAGAGGGTGGTTTTTCCACTGTGCAGTGCTGCTGCAAGAGCCTTTTATGGCTGTTTCAGTGAGGAAAAGTATGTGAATATCCTTCACCACTTGCCCCTTTTTATGGTCCTTGGCATACTTCCCCTTGGACTGAATCGGGTGAAAATGTTGTTGGTTCTGTGTTGCTATTCAACATTCCACAATTTCCAAATGTTTCCCACCATCAAAATGAATTAGTGGAGGACACTGCTCATTCAGGCTCTTGTTCTGCTTATTTTTGGAAACGTTTTCCTTCCTGTTTCATTCCCTTAATTGTTGTTCAGCTTTGACATCTAAAAAGCTGAAGAGACATCTGTAAAATGGTGAGCATCTAGAGTTAGATGTGAGCTGTGTTGCAGTCACATAATGGAAAAAAAATCTATGAAAATTGGAACTTGGAATAAAAAATACTCCATGCAGCTGTATTGGAAAACTCATTTGGGGGAGTTTAAATACTGAATACTTCAAGTCTCACATGCTTAGACTGGGTTTAGTCAAACTCCAGCTGGTAGAGAGTCCACAGATGGAAATGTTTTGCTGGGATTTTGTCCCACTCAAAACACTTCCCCTCCGTGTGCAAGAGCTGGAGCACCCACTTTGCTGCCTCACACTCCCTTGTATTTGTGTTTATGCTTGTCATGACTTGTTATTTTGATTATGGAGATTGCATTTAGCTAAAATCTAGGTAGTAAATCTTTGTAGCAAAAAAAACTGGGAACAGTTTGCACACACCAGACTCCAGCTGCTCTGTCTCCCTGTGTGTCCTGCTTTGCTTGGGAGCCTTGGCTCAGGGGTCCTTGCTCCTGCCTGGCTGAAGACATCTGCTTCCTGCACCTTTGTGAGGAGAGACACATCAAAGCAGTGCTGGACAAAAATGCTGAAGGAGTAAAAACTCCAAAGAAAATGTACTGAGGTGAGAGCCTTTGGTGGCTCAGCAGGTAACAGCTGGTGTTTCCAGCCTGAGTACAGGGCATCTTGGCAGGGAAGCTGCCACATCCCTAGAGACCTCTCCTGGCTTTCATTTCCTCCCCAGCTCCATAGGAGTGTGGAATTGATGTGATCAGCCCAAGCTGTGCTGCAGGCTTGGCTTCTGCCTCATGGCTCTGCCCACTAAGAGGAGGTTGGCATTGTCATTTCTCCTGTTTGAGAGGAGCTGCCTCCACTCCGTGGTGAGGTGAGGGGTGACAATAATCCCTGCCTGTGTCAGCACAAGGTGACTTCAGAAGGGTGCTGGGTTTGGTGCCAGCAACAGGAGCTGACAAAATGGGATGTTTCCCAGTTACTTGCTAAACTAACTTGAAAAAAATGTGCTTTGAGCCTGCCTGCAGCTGAATGTTGGTGCTGCTGTCAGTCCCTGCAGGACCTGAACTCTGAGCTTCCCTTCTGCAGCTCCTGATGAGCTGTGCCACCACAGTGGGCAGCTGATCCCACTGAACAGGGAAAAAGCAGGAACTGTTCAGTGCTGCCTCCAATACCCATCCCGTGGCTGAAAGGAAAACAGCAGCTCCCAATCCTGGGGGGAACAGGAGAGGGAAATATCCCTGGCTGGTCTGTTACTTGAATTAGTTATGCTCTCACATTGCCTAACCTGGCCCCACATGCCAGGCCGCAGGAATGTGTTTTTGTGTGCTACTCGTGTGCAGTTCCCGGTCCTGGATAAACACAGCCAGAGGTGCAGGGATGGGCTCTGTCACAGCTCCTGTCGGTGGCAGCACACTCGGCACAGGCAGAGGTGAGAAATCACTGCCAGCACAGCAAAACGATGTGCAACCCCTGTGTGAAGCATCTACACAAGTCTGGGAATTCCAGGGATAATCTCTGTTCAAGGAGATTCCTTAGCTCTTTATTTGACTGCCTAGGAAAAATGTGTTGTCGGGTTGGGAACAAACATTGCTGGTTTGCATATTATTAAGGCTTAATAGATGGGACTGGATTACCTTGGGCTAGATAACCTTTAAAGATCCCTTCCACCTACCCTGTCCTGTGGCCTAGCATCTCCATGAGCTGGTCCACAAAAAAGGATGCCAGAAATGCCTTCACTTTTTCCCAGGCAGCTGGGATTGCAGAAATGCAAGTGGTATTGGCAGCGGTGAGCACCTCTGTGGTACATTCCCAGCTGCAGGTGTACCTACAGCTGCATTTGCCCACATCTGAGGAGCTTCTTGTCTGGGATCTTTGCTTCAGGTCCATTTCTGGAACATCATCAGGGAGCTTCTTTTGAGGCTCTTTTTCCACCACGGTTGGATGGTGCTTATTTATGGTCTGCCTACTACAGCAAGAAATGAAATGGAATAAATCAGCAGCAGATGTTAGTCTGGTGATTTTTTTCAATGACAGTCAAGATTCAAAAAAATCTGGCTTTTAGCTAAAAGTGAACATTATCAGTCCCCATGCCTACCTGGTGCGTGTGGGTCATGGCTGGGGATTCAAGATCCCAGCTCGTGTAATCCTGACAGAGTTTTTGATAGCTCCCTTCTCTGCTGAGCAATATGGCCAGATTCAAAGCATCTGCTCAGTGTCACAGTCACTTTCAGGGATTAACTTGCAATTCTGAGCTTGGCCAGGCTGTAATAAGTGTTGGTTTGCAGCCTCATTCTGGTCAGTGCTGTTCCTTGTGAGAGCACTGAGGCTCCTTCCTCACATCCTGTGCACAACAAGGAGCCCTTGGCAGTGCTGAGGGCTGCAGTGATCTCCAGGCAGGTTATTGTGTTGGCCAGTGCCAAGCTTCAGGTGATTAATCCGAGTGCTTTTGAGGTGTTGTAGCTTTTGAATAGTCCACCTTCACTTAGCCTAGCTGGAAGTACACTTGCTATCTCATAGTTGGAAAAAATTAACTGGTACTGGCATTTAATAAAGCAAACTCGTACAGATGCTGGTCCCTGTGAGCGTGGCTGGCTCGAGCAGTGTCACAGGACATGGATGAGCAGTTATTTTCTCTGCTATTGTCACATACCACGCAGAGTCTCCTTGATGCCTGCTGGCTTTATCACCATTTCTGAGAATCATCTTTTCCTAGACTTTTTTAAGTAGCACAAGTATTTGTGTAATTTTCTTGTATTTACCTGCTGATACTTAACAATTCTTTAAAGCATCTGTGGTAACTGAAAACTCTCTGCAATTGGTTTAAACTAATCTGATAAGAGTATGATTAACTTGTCTAACCACATTTCCTTTTCAGATGTCTGTACTTAGAAACATCCTCGGAGCATTGCAGAGTTCCAGAAGGAAGTGTGAAACGTCATTAACTGAGTGTTTAACCTTCCTTTGTGCATGAGCACATCTGTGCTCCTGTTCACACTCGGCATTTTAACAGAACTATTTAATGTTTGAACTGGGTGTTGGTTTGAGTGTCCTGCATACTTTCAGTGGTTTAGGACTTTGGTGTGGCAAAGGTTATACCAGGAGTTCAGCCACCACCATGTCCCTTCTCCTCAGTTTTCTGCAGCACTGGCTACAAACAGGCTGCTGGACTGCATGGGCCTGGGGAGAAGCACTTCTGGTAGCTCTCCAGTGTCATTCTCAAAACTAAGAATGGGACTGGAGTGGGAATAAAATCCTCAGGGAGGTGGAAAAGGTATCAAGGTAAACAGTATCAAGAAAACTAAGAAGCCATGAAATGTCTAATATTGCTGGTTCAGGCCCTGGGTCTGTGATTCTGAGGCTGAGGATGCCTGACAAACACTGTTAATCAGTGAGGAAATATCAGCTCCACAGCTCCTGTCATGGCAGTGGTGTGAGAGAAGAAACAATGGGAAAAGCAAAGGTGTAAGACATTAAGGACTTGTGCAGGAAGACAGGGTCTTGGGGTGACATTTGATATTTAAAAATCCACCTGTGCTGAGTACAGTGAGTGCTCCTACACTTTCCAGTCCTTCTGGAGTCCTTGCTGAATGCTCCTCTGAAGTAGCTCTTTTGTCACCTTACAGCTGAGTGACATCATCCTGTGACAGCAAGGCACAAGCAGCATCAGCACTGATAGCACCACTTTGCATACAAATGCTTACACAAACTTAATTGATCTAAAAGATGTGAAAACAAACCATAGCAGCAGAGTAAATTTCGTTTTGCCATAGAGAATCCTGTATCAAGGCATGTTCTGTTTCCAATACTCTCATATGGGTACTGCCAGGTCAGGGAAACCACTGGGGCATCTCTTCCAACACAAATCAGTGGGAGTTGGCTTTTACTAGAGATCTTTAGGGACCTGGGCAAGTCACAGATGATGGGAAATATAATTTTAACAGCAGACCTGTGAAAAAAACAGTGTCTCCACTGTACATCCCTCACTGATCAAACTGTACATCTACTCTCATATCTGTAGTCTATTGTTATGTACTAGAAATGGGCATTTCTAGCCACTCACATACTTACCATGGTCTTACTTCAAACTCTACAGTGGTCTGTCTTATCTTTTATTGACCTGTGATAAATAGAAGCAACAATACTGATTCTCTGATGTGCAAACCGACCTGGAACACATAAAATAAAGAGAAAGTGGCTATAGCCAGAGAATCCAGTTTAATAGGCTGCTATACAGGAAGACTTTGTTCTATGATACATTCTGGAAATAGTTTTCAAATGTTACTTACAGATACTGTATAAAATAGATACCAGTTTTATTGATTATACATCAAGATTCTTTGATCATTTAACCTGCTATTAAGTAATATATAAGATGTGTGGTGGAAAGTGAGCAACACTTTACAGGACAATCTAAATCTAATAAATAGATCTGTATCTCACCATGAGATTGAGCCACTGCTGTGCCTTTGTCAGACTACAGAGCAACCACAACGTCACACACGCTGGTACAGCTGCATATGGTAAAATAGGAGATGAAAATCCCATTCCTTGAGCAGCTCCTCTTCCCTGCATGACTTTTTTGGCTTTGGTCTGTACAGTAATACTGTGTGTGCTTGCTGGGTCCATGCAAAGCTATGCAGAGTGTCTCATTAAGAAAAAATAGACTTTAAATTGAAGAGGTATCGTTTCAGTTAATTTGGGGTTGAAATGCATTATCTCTCTGATCACAGAAAGGGCTGCACCTGCTCTTTCTGGGTGTCTATTTCAATACAGGGTGGAAGTAGCTACTTTAGTGTTTTAAGCAACACAGCTCTGGGTGTCCAGACTCTATGTAAGATACTCTTAGTCGAAGAGGTTAGCAAGGATTGTACTCCTGTTACAGCATGTGTTTGGGAAAATACAGGCCAGGGGAAAAAAAATCCAAAACTCAAATCTGAAACTGGCACTTCTTTACCCACAGGCTTACCACACCATTGAGAACACTTTCACTCTGGAATATACAACATGGCAGCTGGGTTCAAACTGAGAACTGCATGTTTTCTATTGTCACAGGAATCAATAGCATACTGGAAATAAATAAGGAAAAAACCAAACCATAACGCTGCTGAATCGCAAGCTGTGTGCACAAAATGCCAGATTTACAGAGAGATTTCCCATTCAGACAAACTTCAACAGAAACAGACCACGGGGAAGCAAACTGCATACTCAGGAAAATGCCATTGGCACCACTTGCCAAGGATGCTGTGGTTTTACAGTCCTTGCAGGGAGAGGGCAGCACCTTCACTCGAACATCTCGTAGTGGCGTGTTTGCCTCACCCTGGGCACCATATCGATGAGCAGCCTGCAGGGAGAGCACAGAGCATCAGGCACAGGACAGCCCCAGAACGGAATACATAAATAGTCATGAATAAAAAAGAGCTCAGGTGGTGTAACAGCCTTTACAGTTTTCCAGAAGAGTTAGTTTTACAGTGGAAATTGTGATTATACTGACCTATTTAAGAGTGGTACTCCCCATTAAAATGTTAATTGAATTTTCCAAGTTGAAAAAAATAAAAAAAACCAAGCCCACAGCTTCCAGCTGAGAGCTGACTGCAGCCTGGCCAAGGGCTGCTTCTCAACGGGCATAATTCCAACTAAGATGCTCCATTTCCCACTTTCTCTTATGGCAGATAAGCCATAAAGTGCAAAATTCGTGTTAGATTCCATGCAGTCAAGTGAAATTGTGGCAGCAATGAAGTGCATGGCAGAGCTTCATTTGATTTTTTATTCTGTTTCTTGTGTGAATCAAGAAAGTATCTTAAAATTCAAGAGAAACAACATCTGAAACATGAGCAGGAACCTTCAGTTCTGAAGTTGCCAAAGGTAGGGCTGGGACAGAAATCAATATCAAGATCCCTCTTTAAACTTGGGCACCTTTCCTTTAATCCAGACTTCCTTTGGCAAAGCAATTCTCATAAATGTGCCATAAATGCAAGTAGGACTGTTTTTATCCATCATTTGTGGTTATTTTTCAGATACTGTATTTCAGGTATACAAAAATCTAAAATTATTCTGATTTCTTTTAAAGTCCTGGTTGTTTTCCAGCTGATGTGGAGGAGGGACACAGCCTTTTATAACCCTTTCCACACACTCTGCTCCAGTATTGGCTGCTAGTCTAATAAATCCCAGGGACTGATTTCACTGGAATTACCTAAAATCCTAAAGGCTATGACCTCCTAGCTCTCAGGGCCAGCCCATCTGCTGGACACAGGGCCCTGCCTGCTCCCAGGAGATACTCACTTGATTCCATAGGCAGATATTGTAAGTCCAATTAACACTCCTATACTGCCATCCAGGTACCACACAGAAGAATTGTGTTTAAACACTTCTGCACTAAGAAGGATGGAAAATCCCATTATTCCACCTACAAGAGAGTTGAAACCTAGAAGGGGGAAAAAATAATTAAAGGATGAATGGTAGGAGTTTATGGGAAGGAAAATTGTTTTGCACACTAACCTGTCAAAGACCCTCTCTTGGAGTTTTTTTTCCCATTCCATGTATTTATTTACATGCCTGGCACTACTCCTTAGGGCTGCAGACATTGCTGAACACATACAAGGTAATCCTAGTCATATTTTCCATTTATGCTTTAGTTATACCACAGCAGCTTCTTACCTACTATTTACAATTTTAATGAACACACTTTTAGATTGCTTTTTTTTAACCCTTTCTCTTTTTCTCCAAGATTGTCCCTTTGAAATTCTCACAGAGCTTTTGGAAAAATTAATTCCCCTTTTCATTCAATTCCTGTTTGATTGATTATTGATTTGGGGATTTTGAAGTCATTCTATGTGTACTGTTTTCTTAACTCAAAGTTCTCTTTTTCTGATTTTTTTCCACAGTAACCCAAAAGATACCCCTGTTGTTCTACACACAAAAAAAGTCACTGAGAATGCATTAATTTGGTAGATCTGTACACTGTTTAACCTAGATAACAAATGAAATATCAAACTTGAAATATTCTATATTGCTTGGTGAGTCAGCTCTAGCCAGCTGTTGTTTACAGGACTTAGCCAAGTTTTTGCAATTCCCCATGACTGCCAACAATGACACCCCTGCCATTTGTTCCTGAGTGTCTCCTTTGATCCACACCTCTCACATCCAGTCTTTGTCTATTTATTCATTTATACTGCTAGCACATGTTGAAATTGTGTATATTGTGTCTATAAGGACTATAAAATATAAATTAATAATTAGAAATTTAAACCAGTGCTACTTTCCCTGCCCCAGTTTAACTTGGAATCCATCAGCACAATATGCAAAAGAATAAAACATTTTCATGCCATTATTGGCTGATGGTTCCAAATTATTTCAAAGCTATTTGCAAAGGAAATTGTTTTTCCTTCCTGACTCTCATTTAGCCAAACCTTTCTTTGCTGATGTGGCAGGAAATAATGTAATGGCTGCAGGTATTAACCCAGACACTGTTCTAAGGCCAGCACAGGAAAAAAGAGGTGGCTAAATCTGGGTAGGAAACAGGTACCTAAAACCTACAGGAAAGTTGGCTGACATCACTGACTGTCACAGACTTGTCCTCTGAGATGTCACAAAATTCAAGGCAGGAAATGGCTATTTTTATTATCCAAAAGGCCAAGAGCTTTTGCCATAAACAAACTGTAAAAATAACATTTTGCCTCATTAGGATTCATACATCTAGGCTTTAAACAGATATTGCTGTTAAGCCCTACTCTAAAACAAAATTATTCTAAAAAACAATTGTTAATATAGGTTGACATGCATAAAAGAGAAATTGCTGTTCTGAAAATAAACCTATTTTTTAGGAAGAAAAATTCATGCTCCTTTTACTCAAAACAGTTTGTTGGTCTGGAGCCAGGGATCACAGGAGGTAAATTAGCAGGAAACAGAAAACACTAAAAAAAGATATGCAAGGGACTGCTAAATCTGTCTCAGCTGCTGAATCACATTGTCTCTTCCTGATCATTAATAAATCAAGTACATATGTAAATATATTTTGTGAAAGCAGATATTTAACCACACATGTTAAGATCATCCTCCTACATTTTCTAAAGTAGTTCTAAAGGGGAGAAGAGAGATAAAAACCAGGCTGAGGTAATTGTATACTTTTTTCCCTAATTTTTTTAATCAAAGAATGAGCAGTCTCCAGCTCAGAAGCAGTATCATTAGCATGAGGATGTAATTATGGGGAAAGAGATTTCTCTGTCATACAGAAGAACAATTCAGAGCTGGAGTTATTTAGGATCTTTCAGTTAATATTTTGGCTGAATAAACTGCTCTGTTTGAAAACTAAGCTACATTTTTTTCAAGGGAGGGTTCATCCTTTGCCTGCCTAGGCAGAGTTCTGAAATGGTCAACGTGTCCCACTTCCACCCTGGCAGTGAAGGAAGTCAGACTCACTGGGCTGCAGTTCCCAGCATCCTTTCCAGAATCCTTTTTGCAGGTTGGAGATATTTTTGTTTTAAAATGTCTAGAGTGGCAGAGCCCATTGGAAAGAATAAGATCTCTGAGCTGGAGGTCTGTTGGGAGAGAATCCCAAATGCAGGGAGGCAATAGCTTAGTTGTAACCCACTCACTGCTATTCTGATGCCTTTTTTGCTTTTTTCATATTTAAAATATAAATACTCATGAAGAGTTTATAAGTGGGATGACAGAGATACTCATAATACGTGTTATCACACATCATCAAGAAAAATTTTAAGTATGTTTAATTTGCTTAAAATAAAGCAAATTTTATGTGTCCCTAGAGTAAGCTGAAAATTTAATTTCCTTTAAGTGAAATCTTTAGCAAAGAGTAAAATAATGTAGGTACCACAACCCATGAATCATGAACGCTGTACAGTGTCTGTTTACTGAGTATTTCAAGCTGCCCTGGCAGATACAAACCGGGAGAGATTTGTATGGGGTTGTGAAACTTCTGCCATCACTGTGGTCTCACCTGTCTGAAGGGCAGATCCCTGGGATTTCTGAGGATTCAGAAGCTTGAGCTCTGCCAGTGAGAGGAATATCCAGACTTATCTTTAGAGCATGGTTTTAAACCTACCTTTAAAACCAGAAACAGCCAGGTGCTGCACACCTCAGCTGACACTGGTGGCAGTGAGGAGTTCCAAGGATGCTGTGCAGGAGATCCACCCTGTGCCAAACCCAGAGGTTTGTTTCTCTCCTGCCCTGCTCCAGCAGCTCTGCTGAGTGGCAGGGAAAGCACTGTGGTGACAAATGACACCAAAGGGGGTCCCTGTGGATGCTGGTGATGATCCCTGCTCAAGGCAGGTTTTTCTGCAGCTTTTACCAGCACAGGCAGTGAGGATGGAGGTGACTTAACCAAAGCTCTCTAAATTTGTGTAATATCCCCCTGCTGCAGCCTAACCTCTGACTAACACACCTCTAACCCATTCTCTATGCTCTACCTCTAACTCTCTATTATTGCTTGCTATGCACACATTCACTGTTTGGCTTCCACCAGACGTTCTCATTTCAGCTGAGCTATCTGTGCTGGAGGCCAGTGGTACCACAGATTGTTCTTGGGTTTGGGTTTTTTCCCATTTCTTAGTGGCTGATTTATTTCAATGCTCTTTCACAGTTGTCATCGTGCAGGGGTCCCTGGAAGAATCTATAAAAGCAGGAGGATCAATGTCACACTCACCATCAGTTATCAGTGCTCTGCTTGTAAGGACCTTTCCCAGCATAAATTTGATTACTGCCAAGACGGTGCAAAGGATTCCACTTAGAACAGAGACACTATACAGAAAATCATCCTGAAAAAAAAAAAAACAACAAAAAAAAGAAAAATATCAGACATTAGTATGACTTCTGGTCATGTCCCACCTATTAAATGACAAATAGTACTAATTTCTGTGCAAATACTTGTGCTACAAGAAACACAACCTGAGATCAAGATTTCCTACCTTATGACTTCCACAACAGCTGGTGCTTATTTTGCTTGTATTGTCATCTGCAGTCGCTTTTGCAGCCATAATTAATGACAGTTTCAATCAACAAATTGTGAATTGACCCAGCCTCCTCAGTCAGGAGTATATTTACCTGTGGGGCTGAGTGCAGACTGCCAGGTCATCCCATGCCTAATGCCAGCAGTAATGAAGTCCCCACAGGCAGGAGGAAGGCTTGAAAATAGAATCCCATTTAACCAGACCAATATTGATTCTTAGTGTAAGAAATAACCATTTAATGTTGTTTCTGATTCTGGGCTTGCTTTAATTTTGTTTTATTTCCTTTTCCAAAAGTCTGGTTCAAGCTACATCCATAAAACTTCTGATGCTGATGTGCAAAGTAAGGTTTAGCTCTTTCATAGAAAAGAAACCTTTTCATGGACTTCCATTTCACAGGAACATTCCCATTGCTTAATTTGCATGTGAAACATGGAAGAGAGCTGTGTGTCAGTGCAGGGCAAGGAAGAGTTAGTTATTACTGTTTAACACTCACCAGGAGACCCCAGCCCTTGCTGCTGACTGGTTTGTGTTTGGTTGGGCTGGGAGGACACCCCTGGGTGCTGCACTAAGGTGCCTAAAGGGAGTCCTGGTGCTTCGCCCCCCCTGAGGTACATCAGCCCATGGGCTGCAGAAAACCCAAGGCTCTCAGCCTGCCTGCCACCTAACCACAGAGCTTTGAGTTAGATTCATTTATTACTCTTGATAGAAGCTTGAATTTAAGCTGTTGCAACACCAGTACAAATAAAGGAAATAGTAAGAATTCTTTTTTAATTTGTATCTGCAGGTCTAAGTGGGCCAGTGCCACTGGGACCCTGCTCCTGATTAAAACACTCCAGCAAAGGTCCCCATTGGTACCAAACATTGTCATGATGATTCATCATCAGCTCCATCTCCATTGTTATTGTTTTAGCAGCAATTTGAAACCCAAAGAAATCAAAAAATAGTTTTGAAAGCTGCTTAGGAACATACTGGGAATTAGATTACTGGTATAATGTACTCATATCCCTAAATAAATCATTCAATATTTTTATATAATTTTGTATGTCACATAATTTTGAAAGTCTACTTCACTCTCAATCATGAGCTCATTCTCTCTAGACCTGGTACAATATTAACAATATTAAGACAAAATGCGCTCAGGGAAGGAGAGTAAAATAGAAGCAATGGGAACACAGAACTCAAGTACTGGGTAAAGGTAGGATAAAAAGCATTTGTAAAGTTATTTTAACAGAACAACTGGAAAAAATCCAGGTAATTTCTGAGTTGAATTCTGAGGGAAGGACTATGGAAATAGTGGCAATATTTGGTTGCTGTCAGTCTAACAAGGAAAGCTGGGAGCTCTCGGAAGGTTTGAAATGACAACAAAGTTTCAAAAGTCTGGACAAGCTTTGCCAAAAACACTCAAAATTTGAGACCCTTGTCAAAACCATGCCTCTAACTTTTATGCATCTTTCTCAAAAATGTGCATTTACAGTGCCCAAAGACTTCATTTTGATAGCCTCAGAAGTTTTGATGGGTTAATCTAATCTCATCTCATATTTTACCTAATATTTAATATACAGCACAAGTATAAGGCTTCAGAATAATCTGAAGTAGAATGCTGTGCTGCACCAACATTCCTGGCGTCTCACTTGGCACAAGGACTCATTGCTCAATGACTGCATGAGATCCCTCATTTCCCCATCACCCCACAGACCCTCCCAAGACTCTGATTCCTCCCAGGCATCCCTACCTCTTATCTTTGTCACCAGCACAGAGCTGAACACGGCAGCTCCAGCAGAGGTGACAGCATAAATCACTTTGCTATTGCCAGTTGTGTCACTGTCAGCCTTGGGATGACAAAATGTAGTTTTCCTACACCTGTGAAATCCTTGGGAATGCACTGGAAAACCATTACAAACTGATGTAGTTTGGAAAAAATCTAGGGGATCACAATACAAGATGTTTTGAAAATTATTCGAGAGATGTTAAAAATTCCAGTTATAGATTCACAATCCTGAAAATGCTATGCTTTATTCCCTGTGCTATCATGCCTGGTTTGATCCTCTCCATGGCACTTTATTTAGAGCTTTTTCTTTGGTTTGTTTTTTTTTTTTTTTTTCCCCTTGTCATGGCGTGCCACAAATTTTTGGGGTGAATTCAGGGTTTTCCCTGTGCATGTCACTATAATCACAGTATGTGGAAATGCATCTTGCTATTTGTTCTACTAAAAACAGTCATGACCAAAATGAGTCTAGCTACTCTACTGGAATCCAAGAATGACCTAAATGTGATGCAGCTTTCTGAACGAAGTCATGAATTGCTGAACAGGATTTTATAGAGGATACATATTCAGGATCTAGAAATTGTTCCTAAGTTTGCTGTTTTGGTTTTTTTACACCGAATCACACAGATCAAGCTCATTCTGCTGGCAATACAAATCTGATAACCATTGGTAAAGCAGAAAACCCGACAAATCGAAGATCCTTCCACTGAAAGAAAGGGAAGAAATTAAAGAAGCCTTCTCTGAATGCAGAGCCTTAGGCTGTGCCAGACGGATTTTCGGAAGGATATTCCCGGATTTATCCCTAACCAACACCCAAAGCTAGCGGCTCCTGCCGTGTGCAGCTCCGGGCAGGAGCCACCGGGAGGCGGCAGATCCCGCACGAACCGAGCGGGCTGGGCGGAACAAACCAGCAGGAAAAAAATCTTTGAAACTCTTTTTTTCAGTGCTTCTCTGTGCTGTCTGGGTGTCCAGGAACCCCAGAGCTGGAAGAAGAAAAGTGAGGCTATTTGCTGCTATCAAGAAGGTTTTGTGGGTGTAACAGGTCAGCCCAAAGTGAGGATGTCCAGCAGCGTGGATAACCTGGATGTTCCCTGAGCAGGTGAGGATGAAAGAGAAGAGAAACAGCTCAAAGCGTTGCCTTGGCACTATGTTGCTGCCGAGAAGGTTTAGGACTGCAGGATTCAATGAATTAGCCGAGGGAAGGCTGGGCTGGAGCAGAGGTGTGCAGCCCTGGAACACGCGAGTGCCAAACTCTGCTGCAGTGCCCTGGGCTGCAGAGGGTTAAACACGGCACCCACGGCTGTGAAACGATTCCCATTAAACCAACTCATCCTTCGGAGAGACGAAGAAAAGAAAAGCCGTAATGGAGGTCTAAATTAATAAAATAAACCGGGCCATCTGGCACCGTGTCCCTCCGGATCTTGCCGCAGCCCTGCCCTCTCCGCAGCCCTTGCCTTCCCATCTGACAGTCATTAGGAGCACGCAGCACAGCTAGCCCGGCTCACTCGGTGTTATTTTAATTAAACCAGCAGCAAATTGTGGCAGATGATAAAAATTTAAATTCTGATCATTTCCATATGACAAAGGCTTCCCAGTGCGGTAAATAAAGCGCCTCCCTTTTCCATTTCTTTTCATCATATTCCCCCCACTGCTACTACACTGTACATGAGGCCATCATTAAAGGACATATATGTGATTAGGTGGCTTCATGTATAGACCAGCACTGTACAGAAAGCAAGGTGCCCATCCTGGGTTGCCTCCTTACACAGCACTTTAATAGCTATAATGTTCCTACTTAAGATTTATTTTATGCCAGGTTTTTTATTGTGGTTTTATGCTTTCTTTCCCAGAAGAAAGCTTTCTTAGGAATAAAATATTTTCCTCTTTTACTATTCCTAAGAAAGGAATAATAGAAGTCAGCAGGCAGCTTTCCTCCACTTTATCCCAATGCATTGTTCCCAGCTGTGCAGCTGAGAAGAGGGGGTTGCAAAATTGTCCCAACAGTTCTGTCCCTGCTTTCAAGGATTTCACCAAAAGCAGCAGTAATCTTATCTCTTAAGAAAAAGTTTGTTGGTTTTTATGTTGTAACTTTGATCTCTTTCTGAATCTATTGTAGAAAGTAAAAAAAAAATAAATCTCACAACGGATTCTTCAGTGCTTGGCTTATTAGGTAGAAATATTTTAACCTAACTCCCAGCCTAATAACTAGGTTGCAACTGATTTGTGTTCTTTATTTTTCCCTAGAATGCATATTGCAAATTCTGACCCTAAAACTTTGCCATGATTCTCTATATTATTTCTACCATCTCCTCTCTGCCCACTTTCCTTTAGTTACAGTCCTTACACTTCTGAGATGTAAAAATATTCTCATCTCACTTGCATTGTACAGTGTGGAGTCAAAAGATATTCACTGGTATGGGAGGAAGCTGTGTCCTTCTTTGGTCACTCATTCTAGCTGCAGGCTTCCTTCCACTCTGCCCTCTCCTTGGCTTCTTCTCTGAACCAGCCAAAAGTTTCTCCACACTCCTGCAGGAGCTGGGAATTACTGGTACTGCCTTTTTCATGCCATTTTTTCCCTTTCCAGAGAGCCTGGTGTCTCAGAGTGTTTTGCCTCTCCTCTGCTAAGCCTGGCTCCTCTTGGCTGAGGAGGTAGGGATGTGTTTCTGGAATGCTACAGATGGTGTTGGCAGGAGCAAAGTCATGGCTGGCCCAAACTGAACTGAGTTTGTGTTGTTAAATATTAATTTTGCCCATCTCTGCAACTCACCATCTGTCTCCTGGATCCCAGCAATGACCCTTCTTCAGTCCAGGTGATTGGTGACCGTCCTCCCCAGCACCTGCTGGGTTCTGCTCCCACCCTGGTCCCCCATCCCAGCCTGCACATGCTCCTCCAGCTCCCCCAGCAGCTGCCAAGTCATCTGGGCACACTGAGATCACTAAAAGCCTCTCTGCAGAGCATGTTACTCAGTAAAAAAAGGACTCCCTCTTCTTCTCCTGAAGGATTATGTTAAAATATAGAGAGCAGCAGAGATGTTTCTAATACAAACACTTTAAAAAAAAAAAATCCAAATCTCTTATCACACTTTCTCCTAAGTAATAAATAGTTTATGTAATCAGTCTAAAGGGAGCTCCTGGGAACTCAGAGGGTCTCTCTCACTAGCAAACTTCAAAAGGGATGAGCTTTAATTGCACTTCACTGTCAGAAAACAAACCAACAGCCCAGCCTCTGACTCCAGCAGGAGACAGTCTCTTCACATAGAGATACAAAGATCTATTATTAGTACAAAAAAAAAAAATTCTTATGAATGTTTAAACTTGTCTTTGGTGTGACAAAGCAATTCCACAGCACAGAGTGCTTTTTCAAGAAACAGATAACAAAGACAGGGTGTGCTGAATGCCATGGCAAGGCACAGGGGCCAGGAACCAAGGGACTGGAGGCTGCAGAGAACTCTCTTAGGTGACCTTAGGACTGCTGTGAAGGGTCTGCTTAACTATTGCATCAGGCATGCCTCCCATTCTCCCAGAATTTATCCACATTATTTTAACACCAAAGTTATGAAACATAAATTAAAATTGTATTTATCTACTCTCAGAAGAGCAGGACTGATTTTTCTGATGAGAAGGAAGCTGACACCAGCAATGCATTCCACATCACCCACCAAGTGGGGAGCAGCCACCAACTTTTCTTTCTTATCACCATGTGGTAAAATCTGGAAATGAGGCTTTCCACCTGAGCAAAGAATGATGTGTAGCTGATACATTTGCCCTATCTTCAATTCAAGTATCCACAACATTCTCAACAACCTGCAAGAAGCACATGTATTTTAGGCCAAACTCCAAGCCATAAATAGAAATAACAATTATAAGGCAGGACTCTAATGTATAATTAATATATATGATACTTTGATTTGAAATGGCAAGCAATAAATTATATATGAGGTTTAGAAATGTATAGGGAAATGTGTATAAGAACATATGTGTATATAATCATCAGTGTTATTTGTTATGTTGCTACTGACCTATAATTCAATTGCTGACATTGTGGAATATATGTTTATGGTGTGTTTATTTTAAACTATTAAACTAATAAATCAATTAGACCTCACAAAGCTACACTGTGCCACCCTTACCTTTCTTTTCCAGCTGTAATCAATAACATACAATAGAATAACATATGGCCTAATTTTTCAAGAGATTTCATTTATAAAACGTTGAGGCACCACATGAGATGGGTTGCACGTCCTTCATACACAAACTGATTACATCTTTCCTTCTTTGTTCTGCAGGAAATGTCACAAATATGGCATGATGCTTGCTTACTCTTGCAAAAAAGTGTCCTTTGCCATACTAATGAGGACAAATGCCAAACTGCATTGACATTACATGTGTTGTACTATTACCCAGGGAAATGCAAGCAGTAACTGAATAGTAAATGGATATTGATTTACAACCCCAGGTGAAATTAAAACAGTCTTTCTCAGCGTGGTTGGGTTGGGTTTTTTGAGCCTTCTTTAAGAAACAAGAAAAGGTCTGCAAATTCTTTGTGGCAACAGTCAAAATAAAGCACATCATTCACGTCTAAATTATATTTGTACTACCCAAGAATATCGAGTAATTGACATGATGAAGGTAAAGGGGCAACTGATGAAGGGTTTTTTATCACAGAGCTGGCACTAACAGCAGCAAATGCAAACACAAAACAATTCTCAAGGATTTTTAGATTCCTTTCTCAATATATTAATAAAATGTCAAAAATAACTAAAATTTACACAGAAATCCAAGCATGATATCATCAACAGTATGCAAAGTCACTATTCGTTCTTATTTGTAGTGAAATGTGTGTGTACCAAGTCCTCAGGGACAGCCCTGGCTGTGGATATTGCTCTCTGAAACATCAATAAAGGAATGGTAATTCCTTCCCCTACTGGGAATTATCTTATTATGGCTAACACAGGTTGGAGAACAAATGCTGAAAGTAACAATGAGGGAAATATTCTGAATCTCATAGCTAGGGGAAAAGGAACCTCAGTCAATTATTTCTGAGCCAACAAGAAATTATTCTATTTTAGGTTCAATACTCATCATTGTAGGAAAGAAACCCAGCCTAAATTACATGATCTGAGAAATATTCATTTAAAATTAACCTGAAGGGTAAACAAAAATGAAGACTTTCTCTTCCAAATGTCAATTACTGATTAGCTTTTTAATTCAGGTGTATTGAACAAGAGTTAAATTATTAGAAATTTTAATTCCAAACACTCCAGAAAGAAGAACAGCTGGCCTACTTCATCTAACACTTTCAGCAAGTGCTGGAACAAAGGAAAAAAGAAAAAGAGGGAGGGGCAACAAAAAGTCAAAGATCTGGTTGGTGAAAAATATCTCCTTAGAGATCAATGATATGAAACTGAAGTAATAACTGCAGCATGTCATGTTGAAGCAGACCCATACAGAATAAATATTCCCAGATAAATAAAAAATTCCCAGCTATATAAAATATAGGACAAGAACACAGAAAGAACTGGAATTTGCAGATGTAATGTTTTCACACATTAACAGCACATCTCTCTCTCTCCTGTGTAAAACTTGCTCTCTTTGGGTTTTGTAATCTTTCCATATTATTTTGAGTTTGATAGTGGCACTGAAAATCCTGAGAAGGGCAGGGAGCAGGGTGTGGGCTCTGAATAGCTCCTGTACAGGAATCTTACCCTAAACCCAAAGCATTCTGGAGATATAAGAGTAGGAGAGAAGCAGCAAGATTTCCTTCCAAATCAACATGTTCCAAGGCAAGTGGAAAATGTCATCACATCTCTAAATTCTCAAAATGAGGAATCTTAAATTTAAAATATTTTCAGGCAAGTGAGAATGGAGGTCACGGCTCGATAAAGCAATGCGCGTACGTGTTGGTGCAGGCAGAAATTGTCTCCACTCCCACACCCAAATTGTCTCCAAAGGAAAATAAAGCATCTCCACAAATCCAAGGTGAGGTTACATGGCAGACAAATCCCCTCTGGAAGTGACATGAAAACTCTGTTCTCTCCAAGAATCAGAGAGCCATCGTATGCTTTTTAATGCTTACAAAGAATAATGTAAAAATCTTCAAAAATGCGGGAGAAAAAAAAGATCCATTCCACTTCTCACTGCACATATTCAATGCTGGCATTTTCCATCCCTCTTGGACAAACAGATCCCTTCAGTTGCAATATTTCTCCTACATCTACCTTATTGTCAACCCTGAAATTCATGGCTTCATTAAATAATTCATTTCCAAACATACACCATTCTATGGATCATTGTTGAAGAACACTGCTCTACATCAAGAGTACCAGAAACATTGGCACAAGGGATTGTGTTTTGAACACTGAGGATTTATATGGATCTCAGTGACTTGAAAATGAACTTCCCCCCACAGTTAAGAGATGTATAATTAATACAAATGCAGAGTTGTATAGTAAGTGTATAACTAATTGTCTGGCCAACTCTCCTGACACAGAATATCGTTTTTCAGGGCAGGTGTCTTTTTAATTATAATATAAATATAAAGTCCTGTGCAAAGGGAAAACTCTAAGTTTACCTAATAATGACAATTTCTGGACTTGCTGCTAACTGCAGGAAATGAAATCTACAGCCAAAGTTCTCTAAAAATATCAGTTCAGTGCTAAACAGTAATTTGCAAAAATGAACATATTGCATAAATCCCTGGTGACCCTTATCCTTCGAATTCTGTGGGCTCTCCAGGCTTCCTCATCTAAAGATGGAGATAAAATTAAAAAGAAAGGCCTGAAGAAAACCAAATTTGGGCCTTTTGGGCCAGTAGGGCCATGGTTGCTGTTGCATGTAGGAAACACACATATTACCAAAGTCAAAATTCCAGACAAACACTTATCATTAAACTCACCCAAGCTATTTTAAACTAATTAATCTACCTAGTCATTCATATTCTGCCTTACAGGATATGCCAAAGTTAACTACAGTCCTTAGCATATCAAGCCAGGGAACCAAAAGGAGAAATATACTATTTCTGTGTTTCCCAAGGTTTTGAGGCATTCAAAAGAATTACAAAATCACTGCCTGTGCTGAAAGCTTGTGTTGTGACATAACACTACCTATTGTTTCATTTTACTTGAGACACAGCAAGAGGTAAAACAAACAAGAAGCAGAAAAGGAAGGGAGAAGCAATAACAAGAAATACAGAAAGTCAGGAGCTCTAATTGCCCTCCCTCCTGTGCCAGTGCAGATCAGGAGTACTGTCATTCACAGGGTTTCAACAAAATTACATTCAGCATGGAATAAAAGAGAATTCAAGTGGGTGACTGGAAAATGTCTGACTGAGCTAACCATGATCTCCTGCCCTGTAAATTGAGCAGCACCTCTCTGCAGTCAAACAAGATTCTGTGACATTCAAGCCCCTTACAGAATGGGGAAGTCAAGGTGGAAATGCCATTAATGTGCAGTAAATCTGTCATTCTCTTTCTGGTTCTCTGAATCCTGCTGAGGATTGCCAGACCTGCACCTGAAATCATCATTTGAAATGGCAACAATACAGAAGACTCCTGTTTCTAACTGCTACTGAACTGAGTATCTGTTCAAATCATTTGGAAAAGTACTTCAAATTATTTTTTAATCACGCGATTTTAAAATTTTCTCTTATTGCTAGTATTTTCATGAAAGCAACTCTTTTAAGATTCACTTTAAGGACAACAGAATCTATACATAAAAAAAAAATTAAATCTTTCCAATTTTTTTTTTTTGCTATGTGCATATTAAGAACTGACAGATACATAAGCAGTGTATCTCATATGCAATAAGAAATACAATGAGCTTCCTATAATTGATCCAGAATTTTTCAAAAGTTACTGACTCTACATTTAGTATTTTAGTCACAGTTCTTTACAATTGGCAAGCAGATTACCCAGCCTGCCTAATTTCTGAAATTAAACCTGTCCATATCATATTATTTTCTCTGAAACTTCTGCAATTTAAAATTAACTCAGAGAAATTATTACAAAGTTCCGGAAGTTTACCAGAAATTAAGACATAAAAAGAGACTTTATAGCTCTAAGAACAATGCACTCAGTCATGCTGCTTTGCATTATTATTATCATTAAATTAATCTTGAATCCCTCTGTAGAGCAGTACATTCCAAACCATCTCCATTTTCAGGGCTGACAGTGCCAACTTTGTGTTCAGCATCTGAACACCAAGAGCAACATTTTCCACTTGGGTTTTTGCCACATTATGTCCCTTAAGATCGAAGTCATACAGCTAAAATTTCACAAGACGCTTTAAAAATTACCCACATCTTCAGTGACCTTTGCTGCAATAAAGAGCAATAAGGATGTAAACTGTACCAAAAAAATCATGCGACTCTGACTCATGTGAAACTTCTGTTGAGGCACAGATCCTCTTAATCTAGTGCTCAGCTCTTCACCCCAGTTTTATACCAGTTTGGGAACATCAGTGCAGTTACTCTACCTTTCCTTGCTCTTAATGTTCTGTTCTTGCTCACACCACGAGGATAATTCCCTGGTCTCAGAATAGCAAGTTCATATCAAGTCCCAGCAACACAGATATCACCACTAGAAAGTATTTCAGATCACTCTTTCGATGCAGAACTGGTTACTTCACTGCTATGCAAAAAACTATTAACAGAAAACTTTGTTCTGTTATTTTTCCAGATATATATCCATACACTAAAGCCAAATTACATGATAAGACACTACAGAAATTAGTATCATTAGCAATTAGATCATCAGTGGCCCAAGAAGTAGAAGACAGCATCCTGGATAAAGGAGCAGAGGCAGAAACTTCTGCCTCCGGCTGATGACATTTGAGCAGATTTCCCCTCTGCTTAGATCTGATGGCATGGCCTGGGCAGGTGCAGCTTTGCTGGGGACACAATTCATCAACAAAGATCCAAACAACTGAGAAGAACAGCTATTTCTGCTTGGAGCAGCTAAGGGAGCAAAAAGCAACCTGAAAATCAGCCTCACAGTCAGGCACAGCTAGGGCAAATGGAAAGGTTTCTATTCAACAACATCCTGTTCTCCCAGTTATTTTTAATGTTGGCAACCCTTAGGCATTATACCTCACTGGCCATGACTTGCAGCCATGGTGCTGTCCTCTGAGCCTTCCCATTTTTCACTGTTATTCTGAGTTTGCACTGAGATATTTCACCTGCCACACAACCTTTGCTGGATCAGTTTCCCACAAGATGTACTGAAAGACTTTGAAATTAAAATCCTTGCCATGTCATTTAAGAAAGACTGAACAAAAGTTCCATCTCCTTTCATCCCATGCTCCAACCTACATTCCAGGCAGAAATTAAATCCTGTGTGCATGTGGCTTTTACCCTGCCACCAGTCATCCACAGCCCGTGCCTTGCCAGATACATCCTTCAAACTGTTGGTAGTTCTTGAGTGCCTAAAATGAGTGAGAACAGGCACAGGAGGAAGATTACCCATCAGTACCCTGATACTGTGTCAAATGTAAGCAGTATCCACTCTAAATTCTTCCTACTTGACACAGATTTAGCACATGAAACTGAATCCAAGGCAGCCTGTGACAAAAGTCTGTAAAAATCATTCTTATAGGACACTGAAAATGTAACAGGATCTTCTCTCCAGGGATGCCTTTCTGTAGCTCTGATTCAGTATTTTTTCCCGTATTTTTTCATTTAAAAACTTTAAAATGAGGAAGTACAATATGCCTGCAAATCATTAAAAATGTTCACAATCCAAATATGAGACATTTCTCCCCATGTCAGAAATAGAGCCCTCTCCTGTAGACAGAACTTGTAATGATGGAAGAGTGAGATATAGATGAAACAACTTTTAAATTTTTTTCCTACTGATAGAATTATTAGAGCATTTGCCCACAATGGATTAGACTGAGATATCCAAGTTAATCTGATACACACTACCAGAAATTCACCAAAAAAAGTGTTTTAATTATGGTTGTATCCTTCCTTATCTCTTCTCCTTCACTGAGTCAGGACTATACATTTCATTTTCTCACTAAACAGAAGTCAAACTGTAACCAGTTTGCACTGTTTGGGTGCAAACTAAGACAAGTTAAATTGTCCCTTAGCTGACCATCACAGCAGGGTCTCCCCTCACCCTTACCTGCCTCCTCTTCATCCTCACTGGCACATGCCCCATGCTTGCTCCCCAACCCAGTTCTGTCAAAATGTTTTGGTTGGGTTTAAGTGAAAGTGTTTAAGCTAACCCAGATCAGTTTGACAGATCCAGGCTGGTGAGCTCCATGTGCTGTAATGCTGGCAAAGCTGAGGAGGCAGTAAATTTTGAAGACTGGAAAAGAGGGCAAGCAAAATGCAAAGGGAACATGAATCACCTGCAAACAATGCACCTGGCTGAGATTCAGGGACATGTTAACTCGTGGGCTGTGCTACTCTTCTTCACCCAGATTTCCATAAACTACTGAAAATAAACTTCTGGAATTGCCCAGCTTCTTGCAAGTTTCCATGAGAATGCAGGACCCAGTAGGTCATCTGCACTGCTAACAGTGGGTAACAGATGGAGTTCCATTTTGGCTTTTTTATTTTCCAGCTCTGCCTCCATCTCCTGGTGGAAAGGAAGGAGTTTTGGTTTCTGCGTGGTGCTGAGTCGAGAATGGCACTTGGCAGGGTGAATCCTTGATGTGAAAGGCTGAACACACAACCAGACCAAGCTTCACAAAGGCTGAAGGCAAAGCTCTGAGTCAGGCTGTGCACACAACTGAACTGAAGCCTCATTTTATCTGAGCACATTAGGAAGAGTCTTGTGGGACTGGGACCACTGCCAAATGGTTTTCCCAGAGAGCAGCTTGTTAAGATGAGTAAAAGTTAATAGCCAGTACTGAAAGGAAGCAAGCAGGACAGGCCAGAGCAGAGCTGAGAGAAAGGCTGCTGGGGAGAGCTGCTCTACAGGCCAGGTAGGGGCTGCTTTCACAGCCAAGAGAAAGCAGAGAGCAGGAGAATAGCCCTGTGTGCTGCTCCATGGTGAGCTAGTCTAAAAGCCAGCTCTTCCACCCAGCATGATCCCCTCACCTGTTTCATCCCTGCCACATGTACATGGCTCTGGAGTTGGAGACAAGAGCTGCAATATATTAAAATTTAATCCAAAAATATATTTTTTCTACACTGAAAATAAAATGCTAAAGCCATTGGAGTAGTAAACTGTGGAAACATACTTCTCAAAAAAATTCTAGGACATTCATTAAGCCCAGAGAGGCCTCCTCTCTGTAAGTGAACTCCCACAGTCCTGTGTAGAAGTTTTAAGTGGTTACACTGAGAGAGATTTTGTGTCAAACCTATAAAAACCCATAATTAAAATTCAGAAGTAGAATAGACTCCATCACATAAGTAAAAAATACTACTGGAAGACCAGGGCCAGTATGTGCAGCCAGGCAGGAAATGCACCTGCTAGAGCTTCACAGAGTTCAGTGGGGCTGCTGATAGGAGACACTGGCATTTCTTACTGGCAGGGCAGGGAATAAAGAGAACATTTAAGAGAAGAGGAATCACCTTACCACTTCTGGAAGCACCCTCTTCGCAAGATCGTGGATGGCTTTGATCACAATACATATAGATGACAGGAGGAATATGACACCCAAGATAACACAAGCCCTGGGGAAAGAAAATAGAGAAAAATACAAAGAAACATTAAGAAAATATTTGAGGTTGCCAACTCCTCCAGGGTAACAGAGGGTGACAGAATATTAATAATAAAAAAATGTCTTAAGGAGATAAAGATAGTGGCTTAAATTAAAGAACAGAATGAAACATCCAGTTCCTCTCCCTTTCTTAAAACCTGGATTATGTATGAGAAGACAGGGCATACCAGATGATGTTTCTTTTTCTGATATTTCAGAGACAAAGACGTGCCACTCCTGCTCCTGATGATTTATCACAGAGTCCTCTAGAGAAGGACTGTTTCTCTGTGTTTGTTTTGCTAGGATCTCCCATTAGAAATAATGAAAGGAACTTCATTCTCTTTACCAAGCCAGCAGAGATATTTGGTAAATGTGATCAGTAGCATAACAGAACCTGGAACAGCTGTTTCCTCCCCTTTCCTCCCCAGTCAGGCATGACATAACTCAGGAACTGGCCCACAAAAGCTGGCTGATTTGCCTAAGGTCACTTCTGAGCCAGTGACAGCTTGATATAAAACACATGAACTTCCTGCAAGGATATGCTGACATTTAATCTGAAAACCATTCTGAAAGACAAGCTTTCCTACCACCCCCAATGGGTTTAAACCAACACAGCCCCAAATCTGTGAGCAGCAAACTGTGGATCACACTTCCTGTGGCAATACACATGGTTGGATGCCCGTTCAGTGCACCATCCCCTTCCCTCAGCACAGCTTTTATTCCCTGCACGCTTCTAAGGAATACTGACAAACATTCCCTAAGGGGAATGCCCTGACCACTGGCTGGATTTTGCTCCCACATAAGAGAGTTTGGGGTTATCTCTGTGAACCTGCCAACCACCCAAGTCTAACAGCAAATATTTTACATATTTGCCAGCAGATACACAATGACTTCATCAATCTTGATTTGTTTCTCTTATTCTCCAGCTCAGTTTTACTGTGGCAAAAGAATTCCCATCCACCTACTTACCCAGAAATAGCTAAAGTAGATAGAAGAAAAGGAAGATGATAACAACAGTGGCAAGGGTATTAATAGCAGACAGAAATGCAGTCTGAGGTTTGAATCAGCATTCAGCAGTCATATTTAGCAAGCCTAACTTCTTTATATGCTGGCTTTTGGAATCCACAGCCATGCAAAATTCATGAGTATAGTACTTTAAGCAAAAAAATACATGTTTTTTTTCTTCCTGAGTGTATTTATTTATCTGCAAAACCGTTAAAACACAACACTGCACAGTGTCTTCTTTTAATCTCATTTGCTAGAAAGAAATAACTTCTAACTAGACTGCAAATCATGCAAAATTCAACTACAAATGTAAAAATAACAAACCTCCAAAAATTAATCTGAGAAACTGTAGTACATAATAAACAAGTTTCAATTGGTTATTGTAAGCATGCTCTACTTTCAGTGTACTAGACCACAAAAATTTTAATACAAGCCAGCTCACTTCCATCTGCTAACAATCACTGCTGTGTAACTAAAGAGTTTCCAACTGCACACCAAGAGTGTTAGTGCCAAGGTGCTTGGCAAATGCAGTTTCATTAATAACATTCAATTGAATCAGATGAGCAAACTGCCATTTCTAAACAAGTTTAAATCAACTCAGAAGTACCCACATAAATAGTGAAAGAAGAGTGATACAGAAGTGAGGGTTGACTGATAACACAGAGGAGAATTTAAAATCAGCACTGATAGCTTCATCCTAACCCTTGACTCACATCTCCAGCACCTATTGAAGATCCTGTCCTTATTTTACAGCCATTTCTACCTGAGTTAGTGTCAGAGGTTCCCACTAAGTATCTACTAAATCATTATAATTTTTCTGTAAAGCAAAATAATTGATTGCTGCAAGTTTGACAGGCCACAGAAAAGCTCTAATGAAGAATGCATGAATCTAGAATCTCCTCCAGTCCCATGTAATATACTGCTTCTAAAAAGAGAAAATTTAGTTAAAACATTTAAAAACGCAGTGGAAAAGCTTTATTTGGTTTTCAGAAACAATAAGCTTTCTGGAATCTTTCAGAATGCAGTAGTTTGAAGAATAATAGACTAATGCAGAAAGCCTCTTTTGTTTGCCGTAGATGTTGGTAGTTGATCATGATCTGCCCAAGATACTTCTTGATGTGTTTCTGATGCAGTATTTGTATGTGAAAATCCAGAAGACTGTATGAAGTGTAATTCATTGTGTTAGAAATTACCTCATCAGTTTTGTCAAATTTTCAGTATAATTTTGTCACAGATGAAACACTCTGTTAAATTGGTTGTACTGCAGCCTCAGGCATTGAGAATGAACTATTTAGATTCTCGAAACCATGAAAGACTTTATATAGCTTTGGAGCTTTGGTCACTGCTAGTTCACTTCTAGTGGAATTCAGACACCTGTATAAATCCTAAAAACTAAAGCTTGATTCTGGAAGTGCTACATCTTGGCAATTTTCAAAAGACATTTTCTTGAAAGCAGTATTACAACCCACATACAACCCATTTATATTTACACAGCCCTATAAATACCCATTTTGTATTGCAGCAGCCCTGGATATTTGCACTCACACCCATCAGGAGCAGATCAGTGTAACTGCATTACAGCACACACAGCTGCCACCTCACCTCTTCCATCACATACTCCCTGTGTGGAGCTCTAATAGACACCATTCCTCATTTTGATGACAAATTCTCACAACTCATAAGGAAACCAGAAAAGGAAATCAATCACTGTAAGTGCCTGATATTCTTTTCCTTAATCAAAAATTTGTTGCTTTGCATATGTCAGTGGCTTTTAAGCAGGTAGCTACAAAAAGTACTGAGATTCAGGGGCTTCCATCTCCACAAACTGTCAATTTTCAAGATGCTGTTAGTAAGTTAGCACTTTTCCCCTTTGTTTTATCATAAAATTAATTTCCTAAGGAAAGTAAGTCCAATAATCCAAATAATTTGCATTTAGCAGATGCAGCAGAACAGCCTCCAAATTCCTGGATTTAGCCTTAATTCTATTTTATAGTTTGCAATTCTTTGTTATAATTCCTTACAGGTAGTGATAAGATTAAAATTCGGTAATGTTGCCAACGTAGAATTAGAGATTAATCTCACTCAGATTTCTATGGTGATTAATCTTCTACATAATGAAACAATTTTACCTTTAGCATGATCTTGCCACACTAAACACCTTTTCCATGAGTTGATCCCTTTCAGATAAAGAGGCTGCTCCTCCAGGTAAGCAGCAGTCAGATTGATGTAAGACTGCAGGTTTAGATTCTCAGCTACTTGTTTGGTAACATTTTGTAAAGAATAAATTGATAATAGTAATGAAATTACAAATATATTTGTCTAAGTAAGAGTAATGAGTAATTAATTTGTAAGAGTAATGAGCTCTGCTATAAACTACCTCAAAAGTGATCTAGGAAAAGCTACACGAGGGTGACTGCAAATGGAGTTTTTCTCATATCAACTGACTGCTATGAAATAGCCAACGCAAGAATTTTCCCTTCTTAATTACCATTCCATTCTCTTTCTGGCAAACCTTTACAGCAAAGCAGTACCAGAGAGGGTTTGCAATGTAACCCTTGGTAATTACTGCTCTCAAGTCAATGTGCTCTCATGCAGCAAAGGTGGTACAACAGAATTAAGGATTCAGAAAAAATTAGTGATGTATTTGAATACAATCTGCAGAAATGTGTTCACTTTCTCCAAGCAGCTCACAGGCAGTTGATTCAGGGCAGTGGGGAGGGGAAAGGATCTCATGCACTTGGTAGTTTTTCTGTTACAGTCTGGAAATTATTTCACCACCATCCTTCAAGTTCATTAAAATAATGCCTGAAACGTGATGACACCATGTGGAATAAAACAAGTTTGTCAGTAGCAGTCTAATTACTTCCCAATTTTGTTAACATATGATACAATTAAAATGCAATATTAAAAACCTAACTTTCTTGTCAAATACTGCACTTTTCTCCCACCTGTTTCATTCATTGCAGTATGCCAGATTAGTTGACCTTTTTTGATTATATGGGTTGTTTGAGTTTTGGGGTTTTTTCGGGTTTTTTTTCAGTTTTACCACAGTAAAGGGCTCACAGAACAACAGAAGAGCCCAGGATGGAAGGAACCCCCAAATGTCATCTGGCCCAACCATTCATGGGACAGGGGAGCCTAGATGAGATTCTCTAGCACCCTGCCCAGCTGCATATTGAAGACTTCCCACAATGAGGACTCTGCCACATTCCTGGGGAGGTTGTTGCAGTGATTGATTGCTCTCACTGTAAAAACTTATTTTCTGGTATCAAGACTACTTGTCTTATTCATGGAAAACATTTTGATCATTTCAGCTGAGCTACAGGGGTAAACATGACAAAAAGAATTGGAAAAAAAAAATCATTGTATAAACCACTAGGATTTGTATTCATATTCTTGAGATAGAAACTCGATTCTCACATTTGCAAAGCTGCCATCTAAACAAGCTTCAGTTCCTCATCCAACTCTCTGGCAGCCACAATGCTGTAAATAAAAGACAATGCTTTTAATTTCTGCATATATTCTGGCTATGCTAAAAGAGCTGGTTGAGTCTATTTTTATTCTGCATTTCCTTGATTGTTAAGAATTTTACCATGCTATATTTTCATAAGAGAAATGAGATTTCCACCATGGATTAATAGTGGAACAGTTTCCCAGAGAGGCTGTGGAGCCTCCATCCTTGGAAGTTTTGGAGACCTGACTGGATGAAGTTTTGAGTGACCCATTCTGACCTCATAGCTCAGTCTGCTCTGAGCAAGAGCCTGTGCCAGAGACCTCCTGAGGCCCCTTCTGACCTGCATTATCCTGTGATCCTATTAATTTTTATTCACAGAATCTTTAACTCTGCAGCCTCTGTCAGGATCTTTCAGTACTAATGACTCCTAATAGCCCACAGAAAAGGAAATGTTAAAATCTTTGCAGGCTGTTTTCACCACTGAAGTGGTGAAAAATATTACTTTGCAAGGAGCTGTAACTTCACATTAAAGTGAGCTGCAGGCCAATAAGAGCAATATGAGCTCTAAGCCCAGGAGTAATGTGAGCTTCTTCAGCAAAGCTGAGAAAATCAGTTTTATGATGGATACAGAATTTAATCTCTGAATAAACCCACCAATAAAACCTCTAGAGTGAAAGTAAGAAAAAAATTATAAAAGCAATTATTTTAATAAAAACTGTAAAAGAGCTAAATCCTGTTTCCCTGTGATTAGAAGGGATTTTAGTATTAGTGGCTGACAGAGTGAATATCACATATGGGATCATTCAGGGGAGTCACATGGTGCAAAATGGAAGACAATTGTCCAGGAGGTTTTTACTGTCAGAAGTTAGGAAGATATTTTTGAGCACGAAGTATTCATTCACTTTCTAATTCTGTATCTATGCTTTTTTTCTCAATTATCTTCTATGTCTAACCACATATCTCTTTGCCTTGCTGGTACTTGTTTTCATTCTTCCTTCCCAAAACCAAACAAATTACATTCTGTGACTGCTCCTTCATTAATAACTTGGAACTTGTAAAAACCTGCACCACATTTCTTCTAGAAGAGAAGCTGTCAGCCTGTTTAAACACAGCTAGGACTGCTTTCATTTAACACTGGTACTATGACAGCTCTCATAGCCTACTTGCAGTAGCCAAGTGTAAAATGCCAGTTACAGCCAGCCCAGGATTTCTCAAATACAGTCAAAAACTGAATGTTAGAATCCAAAGGATAAGAATTTGGGAGGAAAAGGTTCAAATCTGGTCACAAAAAAATTATTTTCTGAAGGCAAACCAGTGGGATCTGCCTGATGCAGATGATGAGAAGCACAGTAGAGGAAATCTGCTGTCACACAAGTGAGGAAGAGGAGGAATTGAGCAAGGACCACTCCTGCCATGAAAGAAGGGTGTGTAAAGAGGCAGAGGGGATCTGTGCTGGGGATGTCTGTCAGCACAGCACCCCTGCACACAGCCCAGACACAGCAGGGCCAGGTGACAGCAACAGCTCTATTTTGGGGACTGTACACCTCTGTGGCAGGAAGGGCCTGTCCACTCTACAGCACACTGTGCCACAGCTCTGCTGCTCTTTACTTTAAATAGAGGCATCCAAACTATAATGCAGCTGTTCACTAACATTTGCTGCTGTTCCCCAGCATTACTGAGACCATTGTAGTCACATTTTTCATGAGGGTGACATCCAGGACTCTGACAACTATAACATCTGCCTCTTAAACTCATTAAAGACTTTCTCTAAAAAGAACTAGCCACTGTGACATATTATGGTAATACACAGGAGAAAGAAGCAGTATCAAACTCAGTCTTGAGACTCCTGCTTATTTGTCATGCTCTACTGCAAATCTAAAGCTTCCTTGTGTCCAATTAGGCAGTTATATTAGCTGCTGGTGTAGCTTATCTGTTACCAGGTGTAGCTCCTGAAGAGGTTTTGGACAACAAACTGTTCAGAATCACAGCTGTTCAGAGTATTTACACCTGCCTGGTGCTGGGTGAGGAGGGAATAGAGTCAATTTAAGACACATTTTAATAGGAACAAAGTGGGCTTGCTGTTCATCACACATGTTCCATAATCCACCCCCAACTGCCAGGATCCAGATCAGCATCATTACAGTTACTCCTTTTTTCTCATCATAAAAAAAAACACAAGCCCAAACTAGGTTACATAATAAAGAGAATACAAGTAATAGTCCAAATCACCACTGAAAACCAATTTTTCTATTATTGTGTTAGAAAAGTGTGCTGTGATATCACATGGTCTAACTTCTTAAAAGACATGGTAGGGAAATGCTGTTTATGTCTGAGACCCAGATCAGCTCAGCTAGGGAACCATTTCATGCTGAAAGTGTTACAGGCCTTCTAAAACTTTTATTATCCCTTAGGATTTCAACTAGTTGCTGCAGAACAGGGTATTTACATACTTTAAAATCATGCAGCTGAACTGGGGCAACAGTTCCATAAATAATTTGATACTCCAGGTATAGAATATCTGCCAGAAAAAGATAACAGATATTTCTACAACTGGGGGAAGTTTGAAAACTCTCATGAGCTATTTTGTAGTCCCTAGGTCTGCACAGTCTCTGCAGCTGCCTTGGAGTACACCTGCCTTACAACCACCCTCCTGGCTCCAGCACTGCTCCTCCACTTGCAGCAGATGATCAGAGACTCTGCCATTCCCTGAACCTGGAAATTAAAGCCTTTTGAGAACTTTTATCATATTCATTTTTATGGTGATCATCAAATTCCAGCACAGGGGATAGCCTATCCCTGATTTTACACATAGGCCTCGGTGTAAATACTAGGCAACACACACAAATGCTGCTCAATCAACAAGTAAAAAGACAGGCTTCCATAGGTTTTGGATCTAGCTCCAGTAAAATCATTGCCAAGTCTACAGATGCCACAGTTTTTGAAACAGATTTTAGAATATATAAATATATATATTTCCTGTTTCATATTTAGTATAATTTGTATGTGCAATGATTTTTTTTGTGTGTGCATGCACAACCACATGCATTTCTGTCTGGGTAGGAGCAAAGTTTATGATTGATTTACTTCTGTCTGAATATGGGATAATGAATTTCATGGAGAAATTATGATGTTAATTAAGTCAGCCTAATGAAGTGCCTATGAAACTTGTATCTAGCACTGCACGTGGATGTAGAATTTTAGCCAAATATTTCAGAAGAAAGAATGGTTTAGAAATTTTCAGTGTGGTTAAGAAGAAACTATAAAGCAGATATCCAAGCACAGGTGAGCACTCCCTTTGAAAAGTCTTCACTGTGCCTCATTCTGTGGGAGAGACATGAAAATGTGGTATAAGGTGAAACTCCTGGTCACTGAGAACCACACAGAGGTAGGTTCTGAGCTGTGTGCTCTTTGCAGCTTCATGCATTTGACATTTTTCCAGATCACTTAGGTATTCCATTCACTCATCACAAAAGAGCTTTGCCTCCAGCCACAGAGGTTTGCCCTGAACTGTGGGTAGGTGTGGATTTTACCATCTGTGTTTCAAGTCTCTTTCGTATGTATGGTATAGATAAAATTATCTGCAGTTTTTTCAATGTGACTGGTATGTTGGGTCTGAACCCAGAGGATTATTTTCATTCAACACTGCTAAATAGACAGTGCTCATTTAGCTGGGTTAACCAGTACAGCAGAGCCAATCCGCACATGAAAATTTAAATACAACAGAAATATTGAAAATGTGGGTGGGTTTATTTAATTCTGTGAACCAAGAGAGAATATGCACTGAAACCATATAGATCAATATGCTTTCTTTTAGAATCAGAGGAAGAGAGAAGAGCCAGACCTAACTTTGCACTATGACAGTCATAAAAGGTGGCTTCTAATTCTTTCAAGCTATGAGTGCAAATGTAGGATACGTCACAATCCCCATATGCCTAATTGTAATGCACATATATTCAGTATAACTTCTGCAAGGCTCCCCATCACCAGAAACCAGGGTAAATATTCCCAAGTGGTGTCATCTGAACATGAGCAAGAGAGAAAAAAGGGTTACAATTACTTTGGAAGGAGAGGCTCTCTCTGTCTTAGGGTCTCATCACATTTTCTCATGTGATTCCTCATGTCATTTCTGATGAGGAGCAAATATCTTTCTTAGAGATTGCTTATAGCTGAAGCTAAATTAGAAATTCTTGTATTAAGCTCTTACAGTTGTGTTCTGAATGTCAAAAGAGGTGAGAACCAGTTCTTCCTCCCCATAATTTAGGACCCTATTAGGAAGCAGATCCCCAGAACAGGCATTCTTCACGAAATATCAAATATCAAATCCACAGTCACAGCTGAGGTATGG
Source organism: Sturnus vulgaris (assembly GCF_052056855.1). Lineage (NCBI taxonomy): Eukaryota > Metazoa > Chordata > Aves > Passeriformes > Sturnidae > Sturnus > Sturnus vulgaris. The sequence goes on from NC_142249.1 coordinate 35,368,295, forward strand.
AGATGAAAGTTAAGTTACAGGCACATAGCAAAGTGTTTAGATGATGTCTAATTGTCAAATGAGTGTTTTCTTCTGGCAAAAAGCTTTCTCAGAAGCAGGTGAAGGTATGACAGATATCTGCACCCACGTCTACCACGCTGTAGATTTTAATTCCTGTAAATTTAGTATTACTGCTCATGTTTCAGACAACAGCTCCACCAATATTAAAAAAAAAAAAATCTGGATTCATTACCAGAATTATGGCAACACAGAGCACCACAAGTGTGTTTAAAGTAATTAGTCCATGACACAATTTAATTTTCTTATTAGGTAATAAAGGAATGCATAGCTAGAGTCTGAAATACATAATAAAAAACTCATGCAAACAAACAAACAAAACAGTGAAAGAAATGTAAAATATGTGTGATTTCTGCTCTTTCCATAATCCAGAAGTTCATTATGAGTCAGGATTCCTATTTACTCTGGCACCAGGTTAAGAAAGATGTTGACAGACTGATTCCTGGGAAACACAGAATTTAACTTGGTACCATCAACAAAATAATATATAGCAAACACCAGCTGCAACTGTCAAGAATCATGGTTTTAAATGGTGCTGTACAGAGCTGGGGTTTGCAATAAAAAAGCCAGTAGCCAAAAATCACAGAATCGATGGATGGCACAGGCAGATACTGGGTCCTGCACAGCATTGTAGAAAAGCAAGATCTTTCCAACCAACTGGACTGGAAAAGTTCTGGTTTTTAAAGCTTTCCCACAAGGCTGTGAACATGTAGTTCGTTATTCTGTTTTTCTGACTTTTTTGGTGGTATTTCTCACTTTCTCCTCAGATACATTCCTGCACTCCAAACAAGTCATTCATTCCTGAATTTAACAGAAGCTAAAAGCTGCCCTTGGCTGTATAGCCAGTGACTAGTTCAACATCTCATGAGACATTTTTCCAGTCTTCTATTAAGAAGTTTCTCCTACAGCTTATTTACTGAGTTTATTTAAGCAGATGAAAAACCACTGTTGCCAAAACAGTGCCAATAAAGTTCTTCCTTCAACACATTTATATTTGCTTCAGCAACCCAATAAGCTACCAAGCTGTTAAAGATTTACTAAAGGGCAGAATATTCAAGGCATTTGTAAACTGGTTATGGAGAGCAGCCAGGGGGACCATTCACATTTCTTTGAAAGTCTTAAACACCTCAGTCAATTTCAGTTGTAAATTTTCATCTTTAGTGAAGATTTCAAATTATTTCTCCAGTTACTTCAGCACTCCTTTCTTAAAGTCCTTGATCATTGCTTTTTGATGACTTGTTCAGCACCTTTACATTTCCTGCATGTTAATTTACAACCCAGCAGATCACACTGAGCAGATCAAGTATTCATGAACTATGCATGTACTCTGACTCTCTTCCCAGATATCTGTAGTCCTTCCTTCCCAACTCTTGCATTGCCTCAAGACTTACAATTCTTTCAGGGACTCTTCTAAAAAGCATCAAATATTCATTCCACTCCCACATACTCTTTCATTAATGAGCCAGTAAGGCAGAGTCAAGCAGTGACTCAGGACCTACAATCTTGCAGCTGTTTAATTCCTGATCTTGGTGAACATTTTAGCCTCAGCTTTTATTTAATGTGGGCACCAATGATACATCCAGGAGCAGTCTGAGCAGCAGCAGGAAGGTGACAGAGTGGCAGTAAAGGACTCTGGAACAAAAGGAGTTTTCTCATCAATCCTCCCAGTCAGAGCAAAGAGATTTGAGCTGGCTGAACCTGGAGAATCAACAAATGGTTACAGGACTGGTGTCACTGCCAGGGGTTCAGCCTCTTTGAGCTGTGTGTTGTGGTTGACAGCCTGGAGGGAAGGGATGAACCAAAGGCATGAACACTGAGAAAGTACCTTCTCACCTCACCCCAGAAAGCAAGAGAAATCAAATTATCTGATAAAAATGAAATGCATTAAATGGATTTAAAGTCAGCAGGACACATTTGCATGATGGTTTCAGCTCTCCAATTCCCCTGAAGTCAAATGGAAATGCATTGGTTGCTCTCAGCAGAATTTGGCACTTCTGTACTCTTAGGAGTGCCAGCCCATCAAATGCTGCAGCTCCAACTGCCATATGGCCACAGCTGAAGCAAGACTACGCATTCCTTTTACATCTTAGCATTTTATTCTCAGTATTTAATTCATAGCACATCATGAGTCAGGCTGTATTCTCTGTGCCTTTTCCTGGGGGTGTGTTTTTCAGTCTATCTGTATGTTCTCTCTCAATGACGTCCAAGAGCTAGCACTGATTCTTATGCTGCCTTTCCATGAGAGGCTTTACACTGATTTTAACAGATTTTGGATCAATCTCTTGCTGCCAAGTTTATGAAAGAGGAAGTTTTATAAATTTGCAAAACACAATTAATTGGCAATTCCACTTGGCTTTTGACAAGGAGCTAAGGATTTTTTCAGATATGTTAGGATACACAGACAAACGTAATATTTAAATCAATAAAAGACAGACCTATAAATAAAGAATTAAACTGAAGCTACTCTGGCACACCTTAATCTGGTAAACAGACCTGCACTAAGGCAGAAAATGGCCAGGCACACAAAAACAGGAATAAAACACTGCACAATTTAAGCACTCACACAATTTTGCACCACAGTGTCCAGGAGTGTGAGGGAGGAGGCCCACAGAAAACAGGGATTGTGCCAGAGCAGGTGGAGTTAGAGGCAGATATGATACAAACATTATTCATGGGCTGAGCAAGCAGCCAGCAGGCGTCATTGCAACATTTTCCCAGTGTCGAGGAGGAAAAATAATTACATGCAGTGTTTCAAGCTGGAGATTGATTAAACACAACAGGAAATTAGAAATGTGCCTGCCTCAAAAATCTGACACAGTAAGAGTTGCCTTAAGCACCACAACCATCTCACCAGCTCTTTGCTGTCAGTACTGTGGTGATTCTCCTGTCAGCTCTGGAAACAGAGGGATAACCAGGCTGACTATCCAGTGATTCATATTCCCAGCATATGGGAACGTTCTTTCACTTGATACTGAACTCATCATGTAACCTTAGCTGTCTTCAACCAATGGGCATGGCAAGAAATTCACTGACTTAATTCAGCCTTATGTAAAGCAGGAAAGCAAATTAAAAATGAGCATAAAAACCAGGAAAATATGTTTACTGTTTTGCCTGTTCACTTTACTGACTTAGCCATAGGGATATGTTGAATCTTCTTTTGTATGGGGATTTCTTTTCTCTTTTACATACTTTACAAGGTTCACTTGAAAAAGCTCAACAGAAGGAGATTTCAAAAATATGCTAATTGAACATTGACAGGAATCTCTGTGGACACCCACAAAAGCAAGACACTAAGAAAATGTCTGTTAAAATCTCCAAATCTGTGCAGGAAGACTAATTTTAATCACATTTTTCTGACTTTATTTTTATGAATCAATGCCACATCAGTCTTTTATGGCCTTTTATTCCAAACTGTTCTGTATGGAGCCCTGCCAGAAAGGAACTCACTGCCCTGGCAAGCTGTTGCATGAGCCTGAGTTAATGCATGCAAAAATACTGCTTACTTTTACTTAGTTTTTAGAAAAAGATTGTGAATATGTGATTGAAACCCTCCAGTGTGGCTTTTTGTGGTTGGTTTTCTGTGGGGTTTTCTTTTGATCCTACCAGTTATTCAACGTTCATTTTCATCAAGCTGCCCTTAATTTTAAGACACATCATTAGAGGTGTTTCAGCACAAAACCTACCTTATCCCCCTTTATTGTAAAATTGCAGTCCATTCCAGGGGACAGTTGAACTATTTTCAGCCAGATGGATTGCTGCCAGCAATGGCAGTACAGAGAAAAACCAAAAACAGGCAAATGTACTGCAATTCTCCACCTAGATGCCCAAAATTTGAGCAGGAATTTTAAGTCTTCTTTATGCACTAGTTGGAAAAATTCTTGAGCCAATCTGAACCTGATCTTCTCATAGAAATGCTCCGCAATGCTGCAGAACACAATTCCCACTGTAATCAATACTGCACTGCATATATAAAGACTTTTTTTTCCTCCATAGGATATATACACCAAGCATTAAATATGAAAAAAAATTGCTTGCAAAGTAAGCATAAAGAAGACATGCATGATTGGTATACTCTTACTTAAAAAAAAGTTAAAGTGATTCATATTCAAACTTGTTAGGGGAAATACAAATATAATACAAGCATCAATGTCAAAAAACATACTCTAGTAAGAATAATTCAGTAAGATTTCAGTAAGATTTCAAAATGAAAGATTTACAAATCTATTACAGATTGCAAATACAGTTGATTTGATACAGGTGCTGCAAGGGAAAACAAATTGCAAAGGCCTAACCATTGCTATGTTGGCTAAAAAGAAACTGAAAATCCCAATCAAGGGGAGGTTTGCCAAAGGACAGGCTGCGTGTTTGGGAGCAAGCAGTGAGCTGGCAGAAGGAAAGAATACTTGCTGATGTGACAATTTTTTTTTTTTTGACCAAAGCTCTGGAATCTGTAGCCTCCCAGCCTGGGAAGAAGAGCTGTGCAGGCCCCAGCAGAGGCAGAAGGAATTGGGTGTACTCACATGTACTCCCTGTGTGCAGAGTGCACGGCGGCTGCGTTGCTGTAACGCCACAAAACTATCGCTGACGACAAAACATCCAGGGTGGCATCAAACTGAAAGAGATACAGAGTCAATTGTTTTGTGGGCCATTAAATGTGCCCTGCACTAAGAGCAATGCATTTACCATCCTGCTGCACAGGCACAAAGCAGCTTCAAATAAATCACTTTAATGAAAGCAGGATTTACGTTTGTTGAATTGATCTTCACATTTTCGCCTTGCATTATTGCACAATGATACACTTCAGAGCTCAGAAAGTCAATCAAGGGATTTAAAAAATTTGAATTTTTAATCTATCACCTGTGAAGATGTTAAGAACAAAACAAACATCACAGTCTGCCACTGTAACACTCCAAGAGATAAAATACTAACATGATTCTAATGCAAAAACTGTAAAGAAATAAGTGTAGAAAAATGCCTGTCAAGCATTCCTTTTTCCTGCAGTCACTAATTTCCTGCAATGGGTTTTGTTTCCAGCCAAGACAATATTAACTTTTTCTCCAAAATCCCACCCAGATTTCATTCTACATTCTATTATTCTGTATCATCAGCAGAATTGCTATGATTGTATTCCCAATTAATGCAGATGTGGTGTCAGGAGCACTGAAAACCAGGCTTGTTCCATTGTAAGAACTTTCACTCTCATGTCAAACTTCCTACAGAGTCAATCTGACCTTCAAAATTGAAAGCTAAAGATAAATTATTTGATATGAGTCACTGCTTGTCGTTAGGAATTTTTTGCTCTGCCACTAATCCAGAAAGTCATGGCAAGGACTGGAGAGGAAAGCTGTCATTCCAAAGTCAATAGTAGTCTGACCATCAGCTTCAATGGGAAAAGTTCAGAAGGGAACTTCAGAATCTGGCTCAAGTTCAACAACAAAACTGATTTTTAATTGAGAGATTTTGGTTAAGATTTTGTATCTGGTGGATAACATCTATCAACAATAAGGTATAAGTATGGGTATTAATTCCAGGATAGGACTTAATGGGCAGAAACTGAAAAAGTATAATTAGAGTATCTTTGCCACCTTTTCCAATGCTTGATTTTAACAATATTTTTTTCTAACCCATTATTGAATTTGCACAACTTTAGATGAATTTACCATAAGAAAAAATATAGTATTTCGTGTTCAGAAAAAGCTTTTGGAAAGAAAAAAACAGTGGATAATATTTCAATTGTATCTCTACTTACAGCAAATCCAAAGGATGATGCACTGTATCTCATTACGGAGACAGCTGAAGGAAAGAAAATATTATTTAGAATCACTTGAAACTTTCTTTACATTATTTTTCTTTTTCTGTTGTTCAAAATCTACAAAACCAGTTTTAACACATGGATTTACTTTCACCCAATTCCCACTAGAACAACCTGACCCAACACTTTAAAAATGTCTACAAAAAAACCTTATGCCACAGGAAATGGTCAGAACACTCCAGAGATTTCTGCCAAAACTCTTATGGGGGAGAAGGAGCAGCATTCAGAAAGTCTGCTCATGAAACAAGCTGTGTTTTAGATGCAGATTTGAGCCAAAACCTTTTGAAACCACAATATCAAACTCTCAGGAAACTGAACACATCTCAAAGTGGCCCTTGCTGCAGCCAGGAGTTTCAGGCCACCTGAACTGGATGACAGAAAATTGCACAGGCCCATTGAGATTTCTTGAGTTCCATCTTTTCAGCAAAAATCCCAAGGGTAACTCACACAGCCCCAAGAAATGCTTCAGGTCCCATCATTTCAGTGGCTTCCAATGGAAAAATACCAGTAGGAAAAGTTTTGACCAATGCTGGCTTTGACCACATAGTACATTCTAAAACATAACCAAGACTGAAAATGGGCTAATACCTAGGAAAAAAACCACAATTGTTTAGATTTTTCCTCACATCCTAATTTCATCACCTCAGTTTTCAATTCTAGGAAGGCCTATCAGAACAAATATTCAACAGCCCAGAGGAATACCAGGGGAGAAGCAGGGACCAGTGGAAGAGGAGTGCCCTGGAGATGGGATTTCATCAAATGCAGCTCAGACCCACAGCAGCCCCAGCCAAGCTCTCAGGCTCCACCTGCTTGCTGTGTTTTGTCAAGGACTACCTGAACTTCTGCTCCCTGAATAAACTCACAGAACTCCAGCTCCAGTATTAAGAGGGCTTGAAATAAAGCCTAAAAGGATTGATTTGACTACTCTTATATGAACAGATATCAGCTAACTTAATAAGAACACATTTTTTGTAGGAAAAACACCCAAATAAAACAAAAACCAGACTCACCAATGGCTTTGTCAATCTTAGGCTGACAAACACAGTATCTAATTCTCAGTGTTCATTAGAGCAGCTTGGCAGAACAGAGACTATGATTTGACTGTGCTTTTGAGTAACAGCAAGCTGAAGTTCTGTGGCACTTATCTGGATAAACAGAAATTAAATTCTTGGGAAAACAAAACCCTTTTGTTATGGATCTAAGACCTGGGTGTGTTCACAAGCACACCAAATGTCAGAAATATTTGCATTGGCCCAAAACACAAAGAAAAGTCATCAAGGTTTCTCTCCACATTCCAATTTTCTCAAAGTTGAAGAGTATTGAAACAGTGCAGATTTACATCTCCCTCTCATTTTCAAACCATGATTTCCCACTATTCTTTCCCTAGATAAAAAAAGAATCTATATTTCTTGGTCAGACTTGCCAGTGACCTGCAAAATTCAGCACTTCACTGCATAATAATAGATTGCCTATCAAATTTTTATTGTCTGCCTCCTTAGAGGCACGTAGCTTCAAAATCTACAGAAGTTGCAAAAAAAATGATGAGGATTCACAGGTACATACAAACTTGCAATGTTCCTGTCATTGCTGCTTCCATATGATACAGTTCAAAGCAACACTTTTACTCCTACTTCTATTTCTAGCTTATCCCTCTAGTGGAATTAACTCCTCAGTTTTTACTAAATTACCAGTTTCTTTCCCAAATCAGACCCAGACTTTAAACAAACTAATTTTATGGTTCCTTTAAAAATGAATATGCAATTTCTCTGGTGATGAACTGCATACAGATAGCCACACCTTAGGAATGCTAGAGGGGACATATTTGGTATATTTAAAGCACAGGGAATTCAGCATGAGAACTATTTTTATTTTATGTATTCTATCACAGCAGTAACACACAATCTGTTTGTCCTGAGCTATCTAAAACAGCGATGAAAAACAAGTATTAACTAACAGTGTCACAACTCTGCTCAAGTCTTTTTGCTAATTAGTGAATATGACTATGACTGGCATCCTATAACACTAACTTTTAATGGTAGAAGGCCATAATAAAGGTAATAAATATTTTTTTCAGCACTGGAAAGATGTATTTCTATATTATCTATTTACAAACTGGCTTTTTAGTGGAATAAACAGCACATTTATTTTTCTTTCAGAGTCAAATAACAATGTTAGAGCACTTTCAGCCCTGACTTAAACACATTAATACTTCTAGCTGGCAAGTACAGTCATAAAGCCCCCCAGTAAATCATCCTAGCTTAAACAGGATGTTTGTCCACAAATCCAGGTTCTGTGGCACAGTGAAAGCAGCTCTAATATTGGATTACAGGGTATCAGCCAATACAGGCTGCAACAGACCAACCACATCCACTAAAATCAACTGTTCCCACTCCAGACACTGCAGCTGAAAGGACTCTTGAGGACATATTTCTCAGCAGGCAAGAAATTGGGAGCCCTGGGCAAAGGAATAATTGTGATCCTGAAGCCTCCAGTATCACTGCTGGAGTGATCAGGGCACTGCAGGGATGGGCCACGGAGCTTTTGCTGATCCCTCACCTTCCCTCTTCTCAAAGTGCATTTTCAGCTACTCCCAGATGGGAATAAAAACCCCCAAAGGTTCCTAATCTCCATATGAGCCAGGACAATGTGGGAAACAATGAGGAAAGAGCAGAGCAGGCAGCTTAAAACCACTGTGAGGCCACATTTAGCAGCTACTCTGTCATAACAGTGGGAGCCTGCTTTTAGCTGTTTTATTGGCTAAACTGGACAACATTTTATTACCTCTACAATAAAACAGATAATCCTAATGCATTTTCCTGACATTTGTAAACAGAACTTGCAAGCAGTCAGAAACTAAAAATAGAGCCAGCACAGTAAGCAACAAATCTTCCTCTGTCTCCACCTGCACAGCAATATCAATTTGTGAAGTCTGCCAGCCTGCAGGTCAGGTTTTGCTGGAATTCCTTCGCCCCTTTCAAAGTGATTTCAAATTTTTTTTTAAAATAGCCTATTTCCCACACATTCTACCCTCAACAAAATAAGGGTTTTACTCATTTCATGTGCTTCAGAAAGGAATCATGTAACTAGGGCCTTAACTCCACAAAATAGCTCCAATTTAACTTTCCAGACATTTAGTCTGCCACCAGCCTTTGTCAGTTTTAATCCAGCTGAAATTTGTTCTTGGGTGAGGACCCTGCAGTTACCCTGGGACTCTCATTTCCTCCCCTGTGTTGGGAGAGCTCCCTGGCACCTTTTTGTACAAAGCTAGGAGACAGGAAATGGGAGAGAAAATTAACTCTCACTCCAGGTCTTTCAAACCAAAATTTTGGGATGAGTTTCACTACAAATAAGAGATGGTACATAAAAACTGCTCCTCCACCTGCCATAAAAATTGCCTCTTACCTACTCAGGATGGGAAAAATTATTTTTAGGCAGCTCCTCTAGATGGAACAATCACTCCATCATGTTTGCTTTGAAATTAGTCTTTCTGAAAGACAGGCTTGGATGTCAGCACATAAAATACCAAGGCTTCAAAAGCACATGACCTGGACTTGGCAGAAATCAGTCAGGCAATTTGAACAGTGCTGAAAGTGGTGGGTTTATATCTCTATATATTACCATACAGATCTTGCAGGTTGTACAGTCACGAGCAAGAGGAACTGGAAGTTCTGTTGAATCAGAAATGAGAATGAAATACAGTCTGTTTTCATTGCCTAGTGTTGGTAAAACATCTAAAACTAATGTAACAACAAATATTTCCAAATAAATCCATTCCAAACAGAGAAAAACAAATAAGCAGTTCTTTTCTAAAAATCCTTGACAAGAACTGAAGGCAAAGAACAGATATGTCTGATAATGTTAATACTTGTTAAAAATGCTATTGGCTCAGATCAACAGGTACACATACCTTCCTCATGTGCCTTCTCACTTCTCCAAAATTCTAGTAGAGCAAAATTTAAGGATTTTTATGCACATGCATTAAATTTCTCCAATTAGCAGCTGCAACTGGCTGCCACATATTCTACCTTATCTACATGGGTAAATCCATAGTTATCCATCAGTGTCATCCTTCTACATCCATATTTCTATCCCAAAGTAATTGGCCAAAGTGTACCAACATTATCTATACAAAATCTTTGGCTCATTTTCTAAGTTTATATTGTATCAACATGGTAAAGGCCCTCATTTCTGCTCAGTACCATTACACTGTTATGTATCTAACAAGTGAAGCCTAAATTTAATGTACATCAAACCTGGATCTTCATCTCATTAGAATTTATGACCAATTTAAAGAAGTCCCTAAGAGGGTTCATTTTTCCACCTGCCTGAAAGGTGTCACAGCAACGCTGTGCAGAATGAACTGCAGGAGAGTCCCAGGAGATTTCAGTCCTTGGGGAAGTTCAGCTCTGGGAATTGAGTGAATGGGGCTCTAGGGCCAGACATAAAGTCTTCAGCTGTGCCACTGCCTGGAAAGTGTCACTGTCACGCCAAGAAACTACAAAAAATCCTCAAGCTAATCATTGTTTGGCAATGGTCAAATCTTCAGCAGTTGCAAACTTCCATAACTTCGTTTTCTTCAGTAAACCACAACAGTTGAATCTATTCCCCATTTATTATTACAGAAGCAGTAAAGTTTCAAGACTTTGTGCAAAGGTTCTCCTTTGAGTTTAATCAAAACAGTTCTTTCCAGTTTGTTCATGTTAGCAGAACATTATTTATTATTTATTATTATTGTTGTTGTTATTATTAATATTATTATCTCTGACTTCGGGATTTTCTGTATTGTCATTCATTTTTCAATGCTTCAATTTTAAAAGTTTTTAAAACCTGTTTTTGTGGTTCTTGAAAAGAAATGCCAGTTCACCCCTGATTCCCTTTGCTTACATGTTTCTTGTTTCCATCTGAAACTGATTATCCATTTTACCATGGTGGTCAGCAATAGTCATAAAGAACAGCAAAACAGACCAGTCCTAAACCCCCCTCAGGCTGGAGATCCATCTGTGTTTTGGTTGCTTTCACCTTCTTCCCTTTAGCCACCAAAAGAGCAGCCAGGCCTCCCCTGGCACAAAGGGGCCAGACTGGGCAAACTCACAGGACTGCCCAATCCTGAACTGTGAAATAATCCTGCCACAGAAAACAAGGTATAACTTTTCAAATGATGAAAACATTCCCCTTGTGGAGAACACAGTGACCCAGCTGCAATACACAGCAAAGTGAGCATAAAGAAGCCTGATATAAAGGCCCTGAATGACAGGGACACACAGACACTGACAGTAAATCTGTTCCTTATTTCAGGAAAATAAAAAATAATGCCTGGGATATCTTTTAACAGCTGCTGAAATATCTTCTATCTACACCAAGCTTTCCCTGCCACCCTTCAGTGAGTAGAGCACTAATAAATGGTCAGCCAACGATACCAGAGCCCTCAATTTGCTATGGCACTCTTTCCCAGCATCACTAGAGGTGAACACCAGGAACCATTTCCTAGGGAAAGCTGTTTGTAAACAGAAATGAGGTAACTCCATCAGGCAGAGTTAGCAGCAATCTCCAAGGCTGAGCCCATGCAGGAGCAATATTCCAGCAATATTCCAGCATGTGCAAGTGCTCTGCAAAGCACAGGAGAGAGCAGGATCCCTCCTGTCTGGCATCCCACTGCTTCACACACTCCTGTGCTTCCTCTCTCAGGTGCCAACCTTCTGTTTTCAAACAAGATCATCTCAAAAAAAATAGAACACCAATAAATCAGAGCAAAGGAGGACTTGGTCTTTTTGTTTAGCTTTGGCTTTCCAGGGGGGCCGGAATGAAAAGAGGGCCCATATGTTACAGCTCCAGTTGAGCTTTATTGGGATACTAAATGCATATGCTGGCATTTCAGAATAGAAATATTGAAACTTTTAGGTCTATAAAAAACCAGCTAAATACATGGTGCAAACTCTCTGCAACTGAATATACAGGTGCATACTTTCATCTGTTGTATTTCAAATGGGGTCACTTGAAATGCCCAAAATAACTCACTGCAATGACATTAAAGCACATTGTCTTTTAATGAAACTATGTATTATTGATGCCCCAACTCCAAATATAACAACTGAAATGGCCTAGAATGTTGCAAATGCTTGTAACTGCACATTTACCAGGAAGGTTTTTGCAGTTTATGCCTACAGTCCACAAGTTTTGTAATTTCGAGCCTGGAGTGAGCTTCCAAAACCAAAGGAAGCACTTTGACCCTGAACAGGGACAAGCAAGGAGTGGTACCTTGGCTAAAAAAGCCACAAATTACCACAAATGTTGGGTGATATCAGACACACTCAACAGCTGTTTCTGAAGCCCTCTGGCCAAGATTTGTAACTTGCTGTATCCAGAGCAGGGTTATTTAGTTTTAATGACCTAGGAGACTCTCCAAACACAAAATTTCTCCCAATTTTTGTTTTACTGACTAGAGGCAAGAGAAGTATTGAACTTCTACTCAGCACAAAAGAAAAAAAACCAAACCTGTTCTTGGAAATCTTGAACAGTTGATTTAAAACAAAATTAACAGAATAATAGCCAGGACACCAAGGTGAAGAGCGTTATCTGACCTAAAGAGTTTCTGGAATCTTCATAGGGATTCAACAAACTCATGTTTTATAAACGTATCCTCAAACCTGTAACAGCTTGGACACAGATTAAACATTTTTGCCAGTCTGACGATTTTGAATTGTTAATCAAAGAGATGAAACACTGCCATTATTCTCAGTTTCTGGTAAGTTCTTGTCCTCTGGTCACATTAGAAAGATGAAGACATCCTTTCAAAAATATAATTAAGGACAGATATTGTACAAAAGCTCAGATGTATTAACATAGAATTTATATGCAAGGATTCAGGCTAACTGCAGCACAGCCAACAATAAATATATGGATATCATTGGCTGTGCTACTGGATGCATATTGGTGTCTGTAAGAAAAAAATATTGTTTATAATTTTTATTTAGAAGCACAGCACACTTAAAAGGGCATCACCAGTGAGAACTGCATCCCCTGTCCCTGACAGGGTCATTTGTCTCTGTTCCTGTACAGAAGCCCACTGGTTGTATTTTAAAAAGATGTGCAATTTGAAGTTTGCCAGATTTAGACTAGAAGAAATATATCAGATATATCTAAGTGCCAAAGCTCCAGATTTAGGGTATTTTTTATTTATTTTTGCTCTCTATTTTCAGGTTACTATTTCAAACTTTACTGTGAGCAGGTTGGGGTATTTTAGAACTCAAGAGCTTGAAAACTTTTCCTTTTAGTGTGTGTGTGAAGGAAGTTATGGGTTTTGAGGTAATTATAGACATGTAATTATATTTACAATACATTAAAAAAAAGTCTTCCTATTTCAGAGGAAAGGAAACAGAACTGGATCAGGAACCACAGGAGATATTTGAAGATCAGCAATCCAGAATAAGCTTAATAATCCAGAACTGGAGTCTGAAGAGATGTGACTGTGTGAAAAGGCAGGTAGCTCCAGGTGGCTGGCACAGTCCCACATACCTTGCTGCCAACCCTGAAACATTTCCTTTGCTAGGATTCTTATCTCTAAAACAGGGTGCAAGTACTTCCACAGACTAGCATGTTACACACAGGGAAAATCATTTTACCATATGAAAGGATGGAGTAATTCTGCAAAGAGTGACAGTGGGCACCAGCAATATCTTATCTATTTGAATAAACTGTGTCGTGCTATGACCTGCCTTTTATATTGCACATTGTCAAAGCCTTAATTTTTAGAACTGCAGCCTTTACCCATGGAAAACAGTACTCCAATTAGAAACCTTCTGTAGGAGCTTTATGGCATTCTACAGCTCAACAGTTGTGAGAGACTATTTTTATACTAAAAGTATTTGAACAGGCTTCTGAAAATCAAAGCAGATTTCTTCTATAGAGAAATACAGCTTCAGAAGTGTATCAAGTGCTGAAATAAACATTAATTTTGAAAATGATTTTGCATTGTCCCTTAACTTGCATTAGTATAATGTAATTATAATTTCTGAAAATGTTGTGACTTGTGCACCACTGGTAGGTTTTAAAGCTTGTTTTTGTCCTGCTGAAACTTCTAGAACACAAATGCAGTGGGAGCCATGAATGCAAAGGTGACTATTTTAGGCATCTCTCATTTTAGCTCCCTATGAAAAGTTCTGAATTTGGATCAGAGAAAAATGAGTCCATACAAAACTGTCAGCTGGACACCAAATAATGAATACACCTAAAAAAATTGCAAAAGGTATTAAAAATTACATTCAAACTCAGATATCTGAGAACATAGAGGCAGGCTGAAACTTTTTTAAAAATACATTTCTAGTATGACCACCTATCTGTGTTCCATTTTTTTATGAAGGTAAAAGAAGATATTTGCTTGGAATTTTCCTTGATATTCTTGTCTGGTTCCTCCCTTAACTCACAGGTGACTGTCTTGCAATGCTGTTCTTGAGGAAGATAAACAGAAATAGAATAAATTCTCTTCATGTCTACATTTGGGATTTAGAGACCTAAGGCTGCTACCCTGGTTGGACCCCATCCACACCTGACCAAAACCAAAACTGGAGGTTTATATTCATTTCTCTGTGCATGGCTCTCCTGAGAGTGTCAAGAATGGAACAAGGTGTGAGCACAAGACCAGAAGAAATTCACATTCATGACATTTCATCTCATACAAAATGTTTGTTCTCTGAGCATTTTAATGAACTTCGAAATATGAAAACCAGGGAAGATCCAAACTGAAAAGCATTGGTTGTTGAAAGATAATTAGTTGCCTTCACAGCCCTTTTCATCATCCCTATTGATTTCAGAGACAAGACACGTATCAGGGCACCCCCATTTAATTAGAAGGCTGGTGAGCAGCTCCAGAGCCAAAACAAGCTGCCAAGTACAATTAAGCAGGCTGCCAGAATACAGCACAATCTTAGAGATTTTCCTTTTGTAAAGGGAGATTAGGAATGCACCATCCCAGACAGCTCAGTGACTTACTGGAGAAACTTAAAAACCCGGTTTTACATACATGTCTAAACAGAATTCCAATTTAAAGTTGCTTTTTGATGTAAAAAAATTTAGATACCTCAACTGGCTGTGGGTAAAGGATCAGACTTCTCCAGCCCATTTTAGTATATAGGAGCCTGAGGACCTGTTCTCAGAAGTTAAGCACACCATGCTAAGGACACCTCTACATCCTTCTTCACAGCTATTCCATACCCCATTAAATCCTTCTTTAATTTACTCTTCAGTTTTAACAAGTGAGAGTTCAATTCCTGCCATTTAACATCATAAACTAGTAAAACTCTCACAGAGGTGTTCCCACGCTCTAAATCTGCAGTTTTAAAAATGCAAAGTCATTTGCTGTCCCTTTACTGGTCAGTATGTTCAAGAATTTCTTTATGTGGCACATTTGACAAAGCACCAGAATTCACACATGGAAGGATTATATTGGAGTAAAGTAACAGATATTTTCCAACTGAGGGTCAATTGGGAAAACTATCACAATTCTAACAAATTTTGCTAATAAACTTGCAAAATGCCAAAACAACAATGGTCACCCTGAATAAGCAAGTTTATTCATAATTTAATCTCAGTACTGTCCTAGCAATATTTATTTATATTTACTGTATTGTCAGATAATCTGTGGCAGTTTATCACTTAGATTGTTACACTAAAAATTCATTTCTATGATCAGATAATTTGAAATAAAGAGATGACTGAAAATGTTACCTTGTACAGTTAGACCAAATGGCAGATTTTATCACCTATTTCCATATATTTTATCATGGGTCATGGTCAAAGTAATATTAAACTAACATTCCATCTCTGGTAGTGAAAATTATGTCATTTTGCACAAAGCAGTGAAATAGTCCAGGTAATTCAAGTAAAACGGATTGATTTCAGCTCACCATCTAAAAGATAGTAGATTGTCTCTGCTTCTTGTACGGCTGCAAAATGCCAGGAAATCTTCAAGTTTGAAGTGAATTACTTATGCTCCTTTAATAAAAACCTCCAAGCAATGAAAATTCACCCTTCTTGCACAAATTTAATCAAACACTCAAGTTCTGAACACAAACAATTCTGTTAAACAAATCAAAAGTCAGAAAGAAAAATAGAAAAAGTAAACCCTCTGTGCTATCTTTTATCTTTCTAAGCTGAAATATAAACAAACCTTGTGGGGAGAGAAGCAACTGTCTGCTGGTTCTCTGTTGAATGTAACTGTAGGGAGGAATTGCAGGCCCTTCAGACAAATCTCTTCCTCAGACAATGTGTTAATCTCAACAATCTATTGCTAAGGGCTGCAATAAAGAGCCCTGTCATCAATCCTCCTTCAGTGCAGTAGCAGGGGATGCTCTGGCAGCAAGGATGCCACAGACACATAGCACACATAAAATAGCTCTGCACTCAGGCTCAGCCCACAGCTCAAGAGCAAACCTGATGTATCACATCAGCTGTGAGCCCCGAGTCATTAAGCAAAAATTAAAATGAAATGTGAGCCTTACTTACAAATTTCCTTTGTTGTGTGTTTTTTTAAACAAGCTCCATTAGTAGCTTTTAAATGCAATAATTCTAAATAAACCATCTTGCAACACTTTGGAACATCTTAGAACAGTTTTCTTCCAATAGCATGGTACTGACTACAGGCTGCAATAGGAAATCATATCCAGCCGTTCAAAGACTGGGAAGAGCTTCCCCGACAGACCCAGAGTTGTAAAACTGAAAGAAAAGCCACTAAGTGATTGACATACCACACTGCTCTGCATCTGCCCAATTTTAGAGTAATTGGCTTGACACATCTTCTGCTAACTCTGATCAAAGTAACAGAAGACTTGAAATCCTCTCTGATGAGATGAGCTTAATTCATTTGGACAGAAAACAGTCCAGATAATATCACAAAAAATGTGATGATAAGACAGAGGGATATTACAAGGCTGTATATTGCTATTTACAACATGCAATCATGTCAATAAAACTCAAACTACATCAATTATTTTTTGCTGTTCCATGCACAACAACTCCAAGGAGCAAACTCTTGAAAAGCCTTACAAACATATTCCCAGGATAAAGCCTGCCATGTTAAGAAGCAGCATATACATGTTTTTAACATACAGAGAATTTCTGCTGTTGGTCTTTTTGCTTTTCTTTCCTGTTATGCAGCCTTCAAAACTAAGATGAAAATGTTATTTGTCAGTATACAGGGAATGTTTAAAGCAGAGTTGATATGCACTTCACCTGGAGTCTAAATGACTTTTCAGTAGAAGATACTAAACACCAAAAACCCATGGAATCATCTAAAATATCCTGACTTAATTTTTCTGAAATGATAAGCATAGTCTCTGAAAATCCAGTTTCAAGATTTCTGCAGTTGCCCTTCTAAAAATGGATGGAACTTTAAATGTGTTAAAATGTCTTCTACAATCACCAGAGAGGAAAAATTTTTGGCAATACTATATTTTTAAAAACATTTATTCAGATTATTGAAAGCAAAAAACCCAAACACGCACACACTTTTGTCATTCTTAGATCATCATCTGCTCCTCTTTAAGAGATCAGCCAGTATCTACTCATTCTCTGGCTTTACATACCAGTAATGATAGGTTTGGGTTGCATTTGTTTTGCTTTTTTTTTTTTGTTCATTTATATATCATGTTGAGAATATTTGCTGGTTTTAAAAAGCAGAAACCTAGAATTACTAACACCAGAATGCTGGACTAGTATTTATAAAATATCCAATGGTCTGGACTCATAGTCATCAATCCCGACCCTTGAAGCTGCGATTAATTTAGAAGTAGTGGATTTTGTGATGCCTGAGATTGTAACACTAGTGCAGCACTGCAGATTGAGCAAAGATGTCTTGCTGACCATTCCCACGGTGCCAGAATTGGTGTTTTCCTTCCTTGGCAAGGTGAGGCTTTGAACCTCCTTGGCTGATGCAGCAGAGCAGCCCCAGCCTGAGCCCCCGAATGACAAAAATCCCAATGATTCCAGCCCTGATTCCTCTCGGGATTTCCCTCTCCTGCTGCCTGAGAAGGGGCAAAGCCTTCCCAGCCAAAACAGGTATTTCATACTCGGTGACAGCTCTAAGTGTGTTCGCTCAGCCACTGCTCTTGATGACCTCCCAGCCTCCCCCACAGGTGAGACATCCTTTTAAGTTTACAAGTTATTGCATTGTTTTCCCTGGGCTGCTCTTACTCATCCTTCCAGCTGCCTGGTGGGCAGAGCCATAAAACAATGCCAAGTCTGCTTTGCAGCAGCACAAAAGAGACTGCAGCAAGTTCATTCAGTCATTTTAAGAGAAAAATCAAGAATAAAAAAATCAGCAGTAAAATGAATGTAAATAATTTGATGTTAATGCATACAAGCACACGAGTTAGTTATCTTTGTAGTCTTGTTATAGTAGAGTCTAACAAATGTTTTCCTTCTACCCCTGAGCATATTGACTCAGGAAACACTATTGCAACATTCAAAAAGTGTAGATTTTATTATTATGTTAAAAGTAGCTTACTTTTGGAAGCAGAATGAACAACTTACTTTTTGTCACCTGTGCAAAGAGAATTAGAGTGACTTCCAGAGTACTCTGAATTCACTTCCCTGTGTATTTCATGATAACTTGATTGTGTACCTAGGAGGTAAGAGTCCAGAGTCTCAGACTGTGTAAATTTACACCAAGTTTCTCTAGATATGCTTGTTTATTTATACTACTTGATTATCTTATCTTCATACAATTGTATGTGTTCGTAACACTCAGGTGAAATTTAAAATTTCCCATTTTGAATAGAGTATAGTAAAGAAGTCTAAAAATTTCCATGGAAATTATTGAGATAATGATAGTACTGGATAAAAGAATACTTACAAGTGAAAACATTATTTTGCAAATATATGTTTGAAATGCTGAAAGATAATATCCTTTCTTCAAATTTTTAGCAGCTTCTTAGGTATCCTGATTACTTCGTTTTGCATACTGTCTCTTAAAAAATATGCTGCCACACACTACTTCATTCTGTCAAAAAATAAAATAAAGGAAATTGAAAGGAATCTCCAGAGAGAAAAAAAGTTATTTCAGAGCTGGAGCTGAGGCTCCTCTGGGGTAGGAAGTGGGAATGACACAGCTGCTCCAGATGGAAGCCATGAGATTAGTCACAGTTCACACATAAAGTCTTGAAAGGGCTTAAGAACAATTCTGAAAGTTCTTCTGCAGCAAGAATTTATCCTTGTACAGGAAAGGAGGTGATCACTCTGAACACACACAGTGCAGACACGTACTTCTAATAATGTTTGTGAAGTGGATTTGCAATCTCCCATGTGTCAAAAAGCTCTTATGATACAGTAAGCAATCTTTATAATATGCATATATTCTGTTCTATATATATGATATAATCTATAGGCTCGTCATTTCAAATAAAATAATTATTTATTTCCTTTGCATTTTTTATAAATGTACGACAAAAAAACGAAGGGCCATGGTTCAGGATCAGTCACTAGGTAGTCACTACAAGCCCACTTTCTGTGGCATTTAGTACTGCACTGTATTTTGAGTTATCAGCCACAAGACTGTGCCAACTGTCCAGGAGGGATCTTGGGGCACAGCTCTCCCACCTATGTTATCCAAAATGACCTCTTGGAATGACAGGTCACTTTCAACAGTCATTCCAAATGTAATCAAAATCCTGAACAAGTTTTGATGGATCCCAGTCAAAACAAGGAAAATTCAGAGGGGAAAAGGATCAAAAGCCTAAATTATACCCTAAATATTCCATTTATTTTCTTTTTTTCATTTTTTTCCTTCACATGCATGATCTTCCCAGGAACACATAGCAAATGTATTCCTCTTTTGTATAAAATACTTATTTGGAATTTGCTTTTGTCATAAGCCATAACAGGAACAAAATGTCAGATCCTTACCTGGCCAGCTGTGTGTTAAAGCCAACACTGATTCCTACCTGATTTCACTGTTAGACTTGAGCTTTGATTTAACAAATCAACAGGTTACAAACTTTACAGTGGGAATTATGAGCAAACTCACTCACTGGCATGGCTTTTAATATTTTTCTAATTTCCAGCCTAGAAGGGAAATACCTGTGTTCACCTGCTCTTGTACAATTATAATTCTTATAAAATTAATCTTGCCCCTTAATAGCTCAAATACCTCCTCCCTATGACTCTGACTGGCACCCACACTGTCCAAGGCTGGCTCCCCTGTGCTGGGGTGGCCCAGATCTCATCTGACAGTGACACAGCACCAGCCCACAGCTGGGACCTCACTGGTTATCTGAGCACAGAGATCTGATAATCACTGACTCATATGCATTTGCAGAACACTTTCATAACACTAATTTAATTGGAAATATTTTCAATATCAGAGTCTCAAAAGATAATGACTTGTTGGGGTGTGATACTGATAAAGTAGAGTCCAAAATAAGCCATTTCCTTATGAACTGGGTAATGACTTTAGACCAGATATTGCTTTTGCTGCAAATGAAGCATTTACTCAAAAGCAAATACAATAAAGGAGTAAAAGGCACTTATCAGGAGTTATTAAGTAAATATGATGGCGAGAACTTTAAATAAATTTGTGAATTATTTTTGTTCATGCTGTACATTAAGAAAAATTATTCTCTCAACTGTTTCTGCTATTTATGTCATGGAACAACAAGAGAGTGATTATTTGATCCATATCTTTGATGTTCTTTAACAAATTCAGGATTAAAAGTCTGCAGCTTTGTACTGACACAAATGGAATCAATGAATTCTTCAATTCTGCTGTGAAAGGAATTGTGAAAACAGGTGTTGGCACTTGGGAACTGCAGTGCTGAACACAGGCCAGGTGATTAATTTCATCACAGGTACCATGGAGAGCAGTCTCAGAAAGAAAAGTTCATTGAGACAGCTAGAAGAATATATGCACAAACAAATGGAAACCATTTTATAAATATTCAGTAAGATTAGACATTTTACATTCATTCAGATTGACTGTTTGTGCCAGTTTAGTTTCCCTATATAATTCAGGTTCCACCTATCTAAAATACAATCTTTATCATTTATTGATACAACTAGTTTGGCACATATAGACAGAAGTCTGAAGTGGCATCCAGCAAAAACCAGATTCAGATTTTTACACCTCAAGAAAAAGTTAATTACAGTAATTTTGATTATTTGCAAATTTGTATCTGACAAGAGTCAGGGGCTGGGCCTTTACCACTCTGTGATGTTCAGACAAATTCTCAGAAATGTAAAAATCTGCTGGTGTTAAATTTTTTTTTTAAATCTCTGGCAGCTGACCTGAAATGGATGTACAGCATCTGTTTCCTCTCAGCACCACTTTAAATTTGTACAGAGAACCATACCAAGAACATTTTCAATTCCTTATAAAATTACCTCTGTGAGTAATTTTGATCCATAGGCAAAATAACTGTCAAAATAAAGCCCATCAATAAGGTACCAGTTCATCCTTAAACTTCAAAAGAGCTACTTAAGAATCCACATGAAAGTTTATCACAGCAAGGATAATGACAATATCCTTCCTTTCTTAAAGAAACTTTAATCTAGCTTGACGAACAATTTGTAACTCACCTTTTATTTTACAACCAGACAGAAATAAAATATGTAGAAACATCATCAAAGAAAATCCTTCATAATTTCATTACACAGGTTTGTACAGATTATTATGAACGTTAAAAGACAGAAGAGTGTCTGCATAGCAAGTCCTGCAGAGATGAGGTGATTTCCTAAAGAGTTTGGTCAATTAATGATATTCCTTGATGTTACTTTAAAGATGCAGGTCCTCTCTCTAATAGATTTTAGTGCAATGTGTTTCTTGTGACACATAACTCCATTGTCAGAACACGAAAATGACACAAAGATGTATTCTTATTTTCCCTTTGGTTTCTTTTGGAACTACTGCAGAACAAACATCATCCCCAAAGCTGCTCAAGTACTGAAAAACAATAAAAACAACTGGCCAAAACCATTCCCTCAGCCCCTAGGTGTTGCTAAGGATTTGAGAAGCTGTAAGGAAGTATAAAGCAGAATTCACATCGAATCAAATGCAAACTAGCCACTTGTTTACATCTTCCAACTAAAGAAAGGGACAGTTTAGCTCAGGAAAGGTGCTAAACAAAAGCTTCCATGTGTTTTCCATGTGTGTGTAGGCACAATTACACATGCAGTGGGAGGAGGGAAGGAAACCAAACTGAGCTGGCAGATATGGCATTTGTGACATTTGTGGAAACACAGAATGGAAGAAGTAGAGCTGGCCTAAACCATCAAAGACAGGAACAGTCACACTTGTCAGCACCCACCACCAGCAGATCTTTGCTCAGCCTTGTGTCACCAGCAGAAAAGGCTTCACATGGGGGAAAACAAGGGGAATTGTCTGGAGGTTTAAAAAAAACTCTTCAAACTTAACCCCCAAGGCCAGCAACTCCTTCTCCCACCTCCCACAGCATCTGCTGCCTGAGCAGAGCAAGAGCAGCACAGTCCAGCTTTGAGAGGCTCAAAACCACAGGTGAGGTTTGGCTGCAGCTTGAGCAAGGCTGAGACCTGCTTCATCCATCCTGCCACATCTTCATCTGTTGCCATGACAACACTGCCATCTCCCCATGCTGGGAAGTGCTCTTACTTTAAATATTGTATAAATGAACATAAATCTTGAATATATCTCGTGCAGCTGTTGTTTGTGGAATGGGGGCAGTATTCCTCTTAGTTTTATTAGAGGAAGAAATATTACACAGATCAGTCATACTGTTATTCACTGAACATTGAAGAATTTCAACAGTGCAAACCTGAAAAAAGTTAATATTTTTTATAAGAAGCAGCATAATAAGGAGTTCTGTATCTTCAGCACAGACAAGGGCAGCTTCAACTAATTTTCAGTCCTGAAAAATTCTGCTGTATCAGAAATAACTTCACAATAACTTATTTACAACTAAGAAACTTAAGGTAAGTCAAGTTGGTTTTGTTTTATTTTTTTGTCAAATGTCTCGATTTACAATTAACAGTTTTGGATGCTTTAAATTACTTTTGGATATTAATCATAAACATTGAACAGTTTTTTAGGATAATAACACTCCCATCTGTCTCTAGATGAGTTTCAAAGAATTTACTTGCAAATCTGTAACATTGATTCCATTATTTTTAATTCTACATTCATAGAAGTACTTGAGACAAACCTAGAAATAAATTAAATCATTCTAGCTTTCTGTTTGATTAAAATAATTTAAGAACAAATATGCAAACAGAGAGAAAAAAGAACAGCCAAACTCATCTTTAATCATTCCCCGCATTTATTTATAGATAGACAGATATTTCATCTTCTCATTTGTCTTTCAGGCCCACTTTTGGTGGCTGCTGTAGCATTTAAATAGAGTTAATCAGTTCCCTCCAGAGCAAAGGCAAGTACTATAAACAGAGCTTCAGGGCTCCAGGGATGTTCAGCAAATGTGTTCAATCAACACTTGCTCCTTCTGGAATAAAGAGGATGTGCCTCTGCATCAGATTCAGCTCTTGTCTGCTGTTTGAACAGTGTGGGGGCCTCTGCCCGTGCCACGAGGAGATTTGGGATGAGGGGAAAAGGCCAAGGGGTTGTTCGAAAACGGAATTGCACAGCCCAGTTTCCATCTAATGAGGATTATCTCATTTACATTTGAAAACCAGCGCCCATCCCAAAGGTGAGAGTCACAAAGGGAGGCACGTGCAGGGCTGGAGCTGCTGGTGGGGAGGCAGATTTCAGTTTACTCTCCCAGGACTCTTGATCTGTATGAACATATCAGTTATTATCACTGAAATAAAGATTTTTATTAAGCAAACTAATACAATCTTGAAGAATAATATTATCTTTTTTCTGATTAAGTTAATTTTAATAGAAAATATCAAGCTTATGAGCATAGCAATTTTTGGTGCATGAGATGGTGCAAAATTTGCTGCTCTTAAGTACCATGGCAAAAAAAGTCATTTAGTCATAATAACCATTAAAGAAAGGATCCTGATGAATGTTACCAATAAATAAATATCAAGTGGAAGTCCTAATTCTGTAAACTACCACACAGAAATTGGCAATTTCAGCCATGTCCAATATGTCCTTCAAATTGGCTAAGATTACCCAAATTCTTATATGTAACACTCTCTCTCATTATTTCAGTAAGTTGTAGGTTAATTTTGAGAAGATTTAGAGTCTTCTCAACCTATCACTTTACATCCCAGAAATCCTTGAAGGGAAGAACACAGGGCCATTGTGCACACCAACACATAGATTCCTTTCATCTCTAGAGCCAAGCTGCATGACACCAATTTCCCATTTATTAGATAATCTTTCAGAGGATTATTTGCTAATTATCCTCAATAGGTTTTCAGCACATGAAAAAATACACAGAAGAAAGAAAAAAAATACTGAGACTTCTCTAAGAAACCTGGAATCATACTTGGAGAGCAATATGGGAATGCCTAAAGATGCTCTGGAATCCTTTGACCACAACATTCCAGGTGTAACAACCTGCTTGTGTTAACTGCTCTGGGTAACAGATACCCGAGGTCTACCAGACTTCAAACTCAACCAACACCAGACAGGACTTTAAAATAACATTATTTTACTAAAAAGTGTGTGGAAGCAACTCCTTGACAGATTTGTAAACAGCCATAAAAAATAAGTGTGATATCTAATAGCTATGTGTCATTTATTAGCTGTGGGAATTTCCTTCTTTTTCATTCTGTTAGCAGAGCTAAGGGCAGACACAGGAGGGATTTTTGCATTTGTAATGATCAAGAACCAATTCTTAAATGAAACTACTTTTCCACAAAGTCTATTCCTAAACAGAAACATTTGCTTGGGAATTTTTTGTCATAAACCTCCCTACTAGGAATTCACTAATCTGTCAGTTTACTTGTAATGTTTCATCCTGACATGGAATTCAAGCAAAACATATTTGCCACTTCCTTATTAATGAAATGCTATTTGTGGCAGTCTTATGATGCTGCATGATGGTGCTTTTGAAGCATGCAGCCCTTTCTGCCAAACCTAAAAAACTATTAACATGGGGTATACTAAGGATATATTCATCTGATGCTAACAGGATTCCTTCTGCCAGAACAGCTCATGTCCTAGTACATAATATGTATTTTGACAATCCCTTTTCACACAACATGGTTACTGCCACTAAGAAGTGCATGTTAACTTTTGCATACCATCAAAAACTCTGTGCAGATGAATTGAAATTTGAGGATTCTGATGTATTTGGGCAAGGTTACAACTTTATCAGTATTTCCAGGATTTGGAGGGCATAAGTTTTATACACAGTCTTGCTGCCTACATGCTTTTTGCAATGCCACATAAATAAAGGAATCAAAATGACTCAATCTACTGGGCAAATGGGCTGAACAAGAAATGTTGAACTACTTTCTCCATTAGTGCTGGACATGTGGTAATAAACAATCCTTCTTTGTCCAGCCTTGCATTTTTAGCTATTCATTCTTACAGACTTTCTTTCACTTCCTTTCTTTCCCTCACACAGTTAAACTGCAGTTGCTGGGTACTCATGTGATCAGCTGGCATAAGAGCTGCCTGGTTCTGTGGTTTGAGTTTCTCGCGTCCACCCAGGGATTGCATCTGTAACCAGTGAATCTCTCCCAGACTGCAACTTACTTGACAAATTCGACATCTGTAGCCAGAAAAGATGAAACAGGAAGAAGGAGCTGTCAGATTTATCCTAGCAGCAGCAGAATTTTCTTCCCCCACCTACTGCCAGCTAACCAAAACATAGCACAGAACTCTGGCTGCTGTTCTTGGCTGTTGCAGCTGGTGGCTGCCATATCCTCCTCCATTATTTCCAAGGCATAGAAATGCCAGGTCTGTTCCAGGATGTCCCACACCCAAAATCTCAGCAGCAATGTGCAGACAACACGACTTGATGCAACTGAGACCAGCAGAATGATACCTCAGCCAGCTATCCAGAGAAAAGATGGATCAATGCTGGCAGCTGCAGAGCACAGCCTTGTTTGCTGCTGAGCCAAGCATTTGCAGCACTTTGGACAGCAGCAGACACAGCCCAGTGTGTTTTAAGTTTCAGCAGCATGGAAATATCCTGCCAGCAACTCCAGAGCCACAAAAACCCTAACAAAGACATCATCCACGTTCATTAGCCTCCAAGTACTTACTGGTTTTGAACTTGGGTCCCTGAAGTCAAGACAGACATTCAGAGAAAGTCAAGCATTGGTTTATGCAGTTGGAGAATTTCCTTTAAAGGAAAGGTAAAATCCTTAGATTCATAAATAATAATTAATTAATTCATAATGATAATAGATTCATAAATACATCCTGTGTTACATTTCTGGTGCAATGTGCCAACGTTTTCAGTTACTGTAGATTGAGTAAACCCAAGAAAATGCATATTCTTTCCCTGTTGCCCTTGTACATAGCATACTCCTGCTGAGATAAATAGAAGATTTTTTGGTTTGACAGAAAGAAAATAAAAACATGTACAAACTGCTCAACAAGGATTGATGGCTTTCTCAGAGCACTTAGAAACATCTGGATTAAATGTTCACCTCACAGAACTGCTTATATGTCCTTGAGGGATTTCTTTTATAAAGAAGTAAGACACTTAATTTTTGAAGTTAAAATAATGAAATAAAAGGTACTCCAGTCTTATGTTCTTCAGTTGTCTGCAGTCTAAAAGTCCTTGTATCAGATCCAATATGCACATTAGGGAAAAAAGAAATCTGTTTGATTTCTATTTTTAAAATAACTGGAATAAAACAACGGGTAGAAAGTTTCACATGTATAATAAGCAGCTTGGAACAGACTTCATTTTCCAGCAGAATTCCTATTACATATGCAGACCTTGAAACATAAATATTAATGTCAACAACAAAACTAATTTGTATTTCTATCTGTTTGTGAACAAAACAAATGCACTTAGTAAGACCAATCATGCCACTAGTCTACTGCAACACATAACTTTCTAAAGTATATTAAATACTCACCTTAAAGGTAGGGGGTTTTTTGAAGACTCATTAAAATCTCCACATAAATACTGGATGTTCTAGTGGGTTTAGAGTCACTGTATTTTTGTAGTCAGTCCTTTCCCAAAAAACAAGACATAAAATTGTAATACAGAGTAAGAGGTTGCTCAAATCAAAGCTAAGTTATAGAGAGTTTAGAATTAAAACTCTACACTTACATATGCCAGTTCTGTTCAACCAAACAAAAAGAACAACCATGTAGGGTCAAACAGATCAGAATTCTAATTAACACGTTAAAGAAAAAAACGGCCATAAAAGACCAGAGTAAAATTTCTACACAAGTACAAAACTCATCCTGCTCTGGTAGAGTGTAGTATCAGTTTTGTTGCTGAAAATACTTCTGCACACACCAAGTTCCTAGAAACTTACTTTTTTTCTACTCCTATTGGAGAGTCACACACAAACCTTTACAGGATTTAACAACTTGCAGGCTAAAATCATGCTGGAGATGGCTAACACAACTGGGCTGAAAATAAATTCATATTTCAACCATGAAGCAGTTTCAATTCAAGCTCTAGCACATGCACTGAGGCAGTTCCGTTTGTGTAGAATGGTAACTAAATTTTAAAAATTCAAATAAGGAAATGTAAGTAAGTAATATATATAATATTGCTGCTTATTCTGAAACTACCATTTTTCTCAAGCTCTCCCCTTATACCCAGTCTGATTTTCTAAGAATATAATCCAGCAAACCTTGGATTTATCAATGAAGAAGCTAAAAAGAACAATAACCAAAGCTGTATGAATATGGTGCCCTTTCTTCCCCCCACTATACCTAATTCCCACTATCACCATATGAACCTCACACAATTGGCCTCAGCCCTTTGATCCAGCCTGTCCAGATCCCCCTGCAGAGCCCTCCTGCCCTGCAGCAAATCCACACTCCTGCCCACTTTGATGTTGTCTGTGAACTTGCTGAGAGTGCCCTCGATCCCCTTGTCCAGATCATCAATAAAGATGTTAAACAGGGCTGGCCCTGGGAAGCACCACTGGTGACAGTCCCAGCTGGATGTAACTCCAGTCACCACCACTCCCTGGGACTGGATGTCAGACAGGTTTTTACTCAGCAAACTGCACCAGTCCAAGCCATGAGCAGCCAGTTTCTCCAGAATTCTGTGGGAGAGGATGTCTTTACCAATGTCCAGGTAGAGACATCCCCAGCCTTTGCATTATCCACTAAGTGGGCTTTGTTGTAGAAGGAGATCAGGTTGGCCAAGCAGGAGCTGCTCCCCATAATCCCATAGTGGCTGTCCTGCTCTAGGGAATGCTGTGTTAGGCAGACATCAGCCTACAAAACACCTGAACACTGAAGTAAAACTGCCTCCTGGTGCTCACAGCACTGACATTTTGTTTTACCATTACGTGGGCAATCCACCAGTATTTCAAATCTTCAGATAACTGCAGCCATGGACAGTGCAGTTAAACACAATCTAATAAAATATGTGGCAAGTAGAGGAAGCTGAATTTAACACAACAGCTGTTTGCTACTCCTCTGCCAAAAGAGAGCCTCAAAGGAGTCCCAATATCAAAAATCTGAATAAGAGGCAAGAAAAAATAATTTAATTGGAACCATTAATCTTCAGTGAAGGACTTTTACTGGTCAAAACTTATGGCAGCTGATAACAGCAGTAGCTATCTTACTACAAATTAGAGATAAAATCCTAGCTCCAAAGTCCTTGCCAAATTCCAACAGTACTTTTGAGCAATTCTTAGCCCTTCTGACTCAGTTTTTGAACTGTCAGTTGAGTGGGATGTGTGAATTGAGGAAATGTTTTCATGAGTTTCCTCATTTAGCCATTTTTCCATAACATACATTGGCAGAGCTCAGAGGAAAAAAAAAAACCCACTCTGCAGACTGTTCACTGTTTTCTGAGTGAATTACTCAGCTCTTTAGCTAAGCCAACACTTACACCTTCCAAGGTTTCCAGAAATGCTGAAGGCTGTAATTCTTACTCCTTAACACAGAGAATCAAATCCCAGGAACAATCCTCTTTCTAAAGTCCGATTTTTGCAGGTCCCTCATCATATAGATATCCACATGAAACCTATTAAACTTCAAGCTATTTCTTAAAGGAACAAAACTGCTTGGAGACTTTAATGCAAATAAGAAACAGATATAATATCAATTATCATCATAACTTAAATATTTATCTTGAACTTCAGAAAAACTTGAGCAGGATGAAGTAGGTAGGAATTCCAGGGCAAGAAGGCAAAGACTTAGCACTTAGGCCAGGATTTGGCAGTCTGATCTCTGGGTTCCCATTTCCAGCTTTGCTTCTGCCTGATTCTGTGACTTCAGAGAGAATGATACAAAATGCAAAACATAACAATCCCTGCAGGGCCCAATGAGCTCTGTAAGCTTTGGCCTGCCTTTATGAATTCATAACAGAGAGAATAAGAAACATCCATCTGTCTTTGAAACTCCTACTTGAAAGGGGGTGAACATTCAGCATTCCCTGTCTATGAGAACAAAATGTCAGGATTCAAGTAATCCCTCCAGGATTCCTACAGGAATGGTGAGAAGACAAGCAAAGTGTGTGCCCAAAACTGGCTGTGCTAAAGATAATGAAATGAGGGGAAGAATGAAGAAACTTTTGAAACAAAGAAACACAGGTGTTTGTAACAGCAGCAGGAAACAGCACGGGAGGAGCTGTAATCCAAGGTGTGCCTGGCACTACCTGGAGCAGCACAACAGCCCTGCCTCCTTGCCAGGCTCCATGGGGAGCCAGCACCCCAGGCCATGGGACAGCACCAGGAGCAGCACAGGTAGGAGCCAGAGCACACACAGACCTCAGGGAGTGCCGAGGATGTGCCTTGGAGGACACGCAGAACACCCACATCTGTCACCACTGGAGGGGTGGCATGCCCAGGGAAGGCTCCAAACTTTATTTCTATAATAAGGGATGGGGGTGCACATATAAACTTGGGGAGGTTAGGGTTAGTTATACAAGAGTACTTGGCAGTTTGATGTTGCAGAGAGACATCTTTCAAGTGCATAATGTTGTGGTTTATCCATTGCACTGCTTGCATTGATCCTTAATGTGCAATTTACTGATTGCCAGCTAATTACATGCCATCAATAAATCAGTGAACCACTTTGATCCCTGTTTGATTTAATCCATGTTACCAGAGCAGTTTGTCCCTGAAACCAGCATTCAAATGAAGTGTCACTGCTGGAAGAAACCCAGAAGACACTATTGCCTAACTAATTACCCTAAATAATTTTGCATGTCCCCAAATAACAATTCCTTGTTGAGCTACAAAATAGAGGGAGAGCTCCAGGGCAGACAGCATTTTCAGTCAGAGCAGCTGTGCTCTCCAAATACACACAGAAATCCAGGTTATCATTGGATTGCTGGAAATCATTATGCATGCATACTATTATTTAAAGGTATTTGTATTTCTGTGCCCTATTTATAGAGTACTTTGCAATGTTTGGGGGAGTGCCCATAGTCTAATAAATAAAAAATCTAGCCTTTTAAGGAGTCATCATTGGGAAAAGTGCTTTTTAAGTACAATGTACCACCAAGAATTTTTGGAATCTTCTCAGTTTGAGACAACATCACTTTTGCATAGCAACAGCCATCATGAGCAGTCTGCAGAGATGGATTTCAATGGATCTGTAATCCTATTACTGCTGATTTTATTTAAAAGATAATAAGAATGAAATTAGCAGGGAGATAAAAAATAAGTAGAAAAAAAAATCCAAATACATTTTAAACATAATCCTCTCCAGTGGGTCAAATTACTTATCTCTTCCATGTCTGCCATTATGAGAGCAGTCTTCTGTTACATTGGTTTACTAATTTCCAGTCTCCCCACAAAATATTGACAAAACCAACCCAAAAACAATAAACAGCAGAATACACAGCACTGGTTTCTCAAGGGACACGTATGTGTTGATGCATGACTGGAACATGAATAATTCAGAATCTTCTCATCTGAAAACAGTTTTTGCATAACTAAGGTATAAAACCCCCTACATTCATTAAGAAAGATTAATAGCTACAACTGCAAATTCAGGGATTTCTTATTGTCATTAGACATTGTGCTTGGAACAGGAGTTTTATATAGGCAAGGGGCAAGTATCTCCTGCCCATGCTCTGCATCTTCTAAATAAATCACTCAATAGCTTCTCTGTAAAATGCATTTTAATGATATTGATTGTTCAGGTGTGCCAAATTAAAAATACACCACTTAAAATAACATTAGGGTAAACAGCTAAATAAAAAGCTCAAAGGAAGCTTCTGCTAAGCCACAGACAGCAAAATGCCATTTTGTGTCATACCCCTGACAACTCTGAGCAAATGGGGTGTACACCTACATGGTCCACAGGGACTTGCCCTGGTCCAAAAGAAAAGGCTCAGCAGGAGGGAGCAAAGGCAGTGGATCTACAAAATCCATCTTCTCTTCTGCCAGGGAGAGACATCTCTATTCTCTGCTTTCAGGAGACATTAGTAGATGAGGTGTGTTACCAAATCCTACACCGAATTTTGGCTAAGCCAGGGCACTCATGATTACCACAAAGGATGCTGAAATTGAGATAGGGATGGTGAGGGAAGCAAGGGACAGGGAATCCTCTAGGTTTCTGTTTGTGTGGTGTCCTAAGTCCAGTTAACCATGCTGCATGCTGTTCAAGTAGACACCAGCAAAGCCCTGTCTGCTATACTCTGTCACTTGAGAGTTAGCAAAGAATGATGTCCAACTATTAAGCTTTAAACATTTTTATGTGAAAATAGAAAAAGTGTTTATGCTTCCAAAGAGCAGCCTCTTCCAAGAAAAACAAAGGACTAAACCATAAATGAAATATCCCATAACACTTCATAAGTGATTCTTCTCTATTAAACGAGGTTAAATGAGCCTCACTTAAATGATTCTATTGACATATTTATGATTTGTATCTGTGGATTTTGTCTTGCTCTGCAGAGTCCACTAATGATAATAGGGCGATTCAATATATGTACACTAGCTAGTAATATCCCATCAGCAAAATATATCAAGCCCAGCTCTCAAAAGATCTCTGATGGTTGTGATTCTTAAATTGTAGCCCAAAAGTCTAAGGGCTGCCTATACAACTCCATCAGATTTTTATAAGCTTGTAAATGCATTAGAAGAGCAAATCCTGAAAGGTTTGCTCAGGTTCCTCATGCCAGATTGATTATATCAAACATCTAAATCCATTGCTTAAGTTTTAATTCACAGCACAAACACTGATCAATAACTTACAGAGTTTCCTTTCTTCAGAGTAAAACATTCTGTAAAAGGCAAGAACTTTAGATACTGTCACTAGTTTCTGGGATTTGTGAATGTCTGGACAACCAGTGTTGTCTTTGCAGACCCTTGAAATTAAACTACTGCAAGACTCCTTGGAGGCACAGAAAATGAGCCAAACACCTCTTTCTGTGCCTGTACTGTGAGACCTTCAGAAGCAAATATATGTAAAGAGCTGAAATGCATTTGATTGCAAATCTAAATAAAGCATGTGATCAGCTCAACAGATCCACTAAGAAAATTTCTTTCTCCCAGTGAAGATTTGAATCTTCTCCTTTGCAGGGTTAAGATGCTCAGCTCAGTTCAGACACAGTCACCCAGCTCAGAGAGGGGGCCACTGTTTTAAGAAGAGTGAATGGTGAATGTTCAAAGGCTAAAATCAGCAGGAAACCAAAGGACTGCTCCAAGGAAGCACCTCTTCCCATCTCATTTGCTGTTTCATTGCTCTCTTCAGTCCTTTTAGTCCAGGTCTGCACAAAATAAGCCCATAGGTCAAGTATATCTTGCAGCCACCAGTAAGACTATACTTTATTATGTTATAAATGATATTTCAAGAACACTGAATAATTTATATCAAGTATCACTTGTACTTCCAAATGCTAAGACATCAGAAGGCACTACTCCAGGATTAGAAATAATCACTGCATAAGTTGGAAAGAGCTGTTCCCCTTAGGTAAAATATTAGCTACCAAAAATATAAGTGAGATTTTCGAGTTCCTCCAAATGTTTTCAACTTGCAAAATCAGAACCAGAAAAGCTATGCTGTGGAGTCAATAGTGAAGCTCACAGTGCAACCATTCCAATATTTAATTGGTCTTCAATGACTACATACATATATATAGATGATGATGATGCAAAGTCAGTATTTGGAAAAATTATGGAAAACTTGGGCTAACAAAACTATTCAACAAAAATACTGCATCTGAGAGGCAAAATTCACTATGGAGGGAAACATGCTCATATGGCAAGAGGGCAATAGGGTCTATTCTTGGATATATAGATTTTACAGAGCATACACTTAGTATCAAGGTTATAAAATATTTTTCAGTGATGAGAGCTTTCAGTCCCTCCAATATTTATGCAGGAAAGATGTTTCACATACTTCTCTTGGTATGGAACTCCACAGTAGTCTTTTGATTTAGTTAAAAAATCATTTCCCATTTAAAGCAGCAAGACGCTTTAAAGGATGGAATTATTAAATTTTCTAGCATCTTTTTGTTGATATTTCTTTCAGTGGTCTTTCTTATTCTAGATCCATTAACATTTTTTATTGATACACACAATTTTAGGGATCAAAAAAGTACAGTATAACCCCCAAAAAGTCTCTACATAAGATCTTCATTTCCAACACTGCCTTAAACAAACTTTTACACTAGAATGGCTGAATGCATAATTACCATTTAATTATCAGATGAAACAGATCAGACACCTCAGAGGCCCTTTCTCTGATAGCCTTGCTGATTTAATAGCAATGCATCCTCCCCAGCTGCCATGTGATGTGTGAAAGCTGCTGGAGTAGAACTCCACAGTGGTAGCACCTTCAGGTTCTGACACAAACACAGCTTTAATCTATTCATTTATACAGTACAGAGCTTGTTAAAACAGTTTGGTGTTTTGAGTTGGTATAAATTTAACTCATGGTGCAATTTTTAAAATTACAATTTCCCCCAGTAGATTGCTTCAAAGCGTAGTGGTAAATTTATAAGATTCCTCCTGAACTTCTCCACTAATAAAATAAATATTTAATTGGAAATCATTTTGCTATTTCTTTCTCTTTTCAAAAATCAATGCACATTTAGGACTGTTATTCAGTGAACTCAATTATATTTATTACTGGAAGTACCCATGAGGACTATTACCATGCTCTGCTCTCTGTCTGATAATTACAGTGTTGTTACACATGGAAACCCCACACATGCCCAAGTCAGGCTGCAGGTCAGAAGCCAACAATTCATAAATGTTTGTCAGTAATTCATTAATATATTTCTCAGCTACACAAGCAGTTCCTAGTGAAATGTGCTTCAACCAACACCGTGTTTCCCAAAGACACTTGTTATAAAACCACTCCTCACAAGCAGTTGTTAATCACCCCAGCCATCAGCACTCATGGGCTTCCTCCTGAAATTCTGAATGCTGACAGAGAATTGACTCAGACTTCACAACTTCATCGACTTCCATCCCTAACTTGATAAGTTTCAAAAGCTGCCTGTTAACACAGGGCACACCATGACAAACACAATTAAATCTGAAATCCCAAGTGGCTAATCCTCAGCGGTGGGTTAGATCTTGAAAACAACAAACTTAATGGAAGGCCATTGCCCTGGCCTATGAGTCTTTAAGCATTAATAAGCATAATTATAATTCTGAAAGCATTGCAGAGAAATTTCCCTTGAAATGAAGAAGATATGGAAAAAAGTTGCAATATTTCTATAACAACTCCTCTTCAACATTTTAAGAAAACATCATGTAATGCAAAACTATCCACTGGGAGAATATTCAAAGAGGTGATCTGAGATACTAAGAGTCAAAATTAGGCTTCTAAAATCTGTATTCAAATTATTCTTCTTCAGTATAACCTCCTCAGTGGCATGGAATAGTAAACATGATCCAATTCACAGGAATTTAGTGATTAACAAAGAACCAGAAACATAAAATACTGCAACACACTACAGATTTGGGACCTGAATATGCCCTTTTGAGACATGATAACAGCAGAGTTAGAGCCAGGGAAACCAGAGAAATAAAGAGGAGCTGGTTGAAATGCTCTTGATACCACACAGCAAGGATATCAATGTTCATCTTCTTTAAGGCCAGGTAACAGCCTAAGAACAGGTACCTGCCCCTGAAGTCCATAATCATTGTATATATAACCAAGACCACATACTTTCACCTAAGAATGATAAACATGTAATAAAAAATACAGTTTTCAGTGATCAGGATGGTCTGAAATGCACTGTTTAAGCATTTTAACAAAGCATAACTTGAGATTCAAAACAAGTGGGCACTTGAAAAAAAAAAGAAAGAAACACAAAACCAACAGGTATGGGGGAAAAAAGGAGGAAGAGAAAGAGAACATGCACTTCTTTAAAATTGCATCACTTCTAAAATAGTATCTTATATTACTAAGCATGCAATGTAATTCTAATGGAGTTTTTATTCTAAAGGCTTTTTATTCAGAAAATATTTTTTTCCGTATTTTTCAGAAGATAAAGGTAAAATTAAAGAGAGGGAATATCAGAGGGGACAAGTTACCCACTGATTTGTATCCCAACAACCCACCATGTTCACCAGACCTGACTCTGAGTTTGTATTCATCTTCCTTTAAGAGTAAGCAGCACCTCAACAGAAAATTGGAATTTGGGCTGCATCTGTGCTCTCCTTCTCTCCATCTGGAAGAGAGGAGCAGGAGTTACTTTTTTACTCCTTCAGGGGTTGAAGTGCAGGCAAACACAAATTTGTCTTTCCTAGGACCCTCAATCTCTCTCTCGCTCCACAAACAGCATTTAGGGTAATGTGCTTTTTCAGAATAAGACTGCTTCTCCCTCTCCAACCTTTCCTTTTCAATCCTAAACCTCAATTACAAAACAATTGCTTTCTCAAGTACTTCTGGAGAACCTAATTTAATTTTTTTAGGATGACAAGCCATTCAGTTGCTAGGGCCTGAAAACCATTTGAACATATTGCTTTGAGGTCTACTACATTCAAGCCTGACCTAGCTCTTGCTAAAGGCAATTAACCATATGAACTATATCAGCAAGACAGTCGTGTATCATCAAACATCTGCAATATTGCATCACTACATTTGCAGTGAGCACAGAAGAGAGGAGGTTGCCTAATATTCTTGATCTGTTTGATAAATCATCTATCTTCACAATACATTTTTTTTTTAAAGTTTAAAAGCTAAGAAAATTTTCTATTTGAAAAATGATTTCATTTGATTGCAAATTATGTAAGTGTATAAAGAATTCACGTCTCCAGGTTCTGTTGCTTTCCTATCCCTTAAAGCTAAATTCTCTCTTTGTATAATCTAAACAAATCAGGGAAGAATGTAAAGAAACTGTCAATTAATTTTTGAGTTAGAAACTTGATAGTTGCTTGAGCCATCCCTACTATTTTTACTAATCTCCAAATTCAACATGTGCTCCATGCAACGTTATGAATCACTTTGTTATTTTCTAAAGCAGCTCAGATTTAATCACTGTTTCACAAGCCAGCAAAGTAACAGGATGTTCTGCATCCCTCACCAGTGTCTGTGGAAGTGGGCACGGCACTAGAGGCAAACACTGTGTGTGAGTTTCCCATGTGACTCAGGACCACAGCTGCTGTGAAATCAAACACAGAGCAGGGCAGCCCTTGCAAAGGTGATGAATGAAAATTTGAAAAGATTAATAACTCTCAATGCCCAAACTTCCCTCTTTCCATCTGTCAAACAGACAAAAGTTTGTGTGGGATAAGAAGGAAATCAGGGTTACCACACCCCTGTGTTACTGCCCCTGAAAACAGTGGGGTGTGAAGGATTAGGTTTTGTTCTTCCACTTGGAGCTGACCACCACTGGAAATGAGCACTGCAAGATTAACAAGTGTTTCATGTACAGAAAACTGTTTTCACATTGGGGATTTC
Organism: Sturnus vulgaris; assembly: GCF_052056855.1. Classification (NCBI taxonomy): domain Eukaryota; kingdom Metazoa; phylum Chordata; class Aves; order Passeriformes; family Sturnidae; genus Sturnus; species Sturnus vulgaris. The sequence goes on from NC_142249.1 coordinate 35,405,059, forward strand.
ATCATAGCAATCAAAGGCAGAAAGCATTCCAGGAGGGCCATCTGAGCCAAGGGGAATGTTTTCTCATGGGGAAAACCAAATATTCCTTTCAATCATTAATATTGTTAAGAAATTAAATTCTGAACCTATTGAAGAAAGAGGAAAAATCCTACAAAGCCACCTCGGAGGCCAGAGGGTTTGTCCCTGTCTATTGGAACTCTGAACAGTCATGTTTGGGTTTTTTATCAATAGATGAAGCTAAAAGAGGAAATTCAACAAAATCACATGTAATTGCTTCTAAACCTCCAAGATCCTAAGTATCTTCGTCTGTATTTCTTTGCTTTCTATAACTATCTAGCACAGTCATTTTTTGCCTAAAACTGGAGGAATTCTATACCATATTCTACTGTATCAACACTTAGAAAATACTTTTTTTACTGAAAATTTCAAAGCTCAAGATCATGGATCTTACTAAAGCTCAGGAACACAATGCGAATAATCTCAATGAAAACAAAACAAATTACATCAGCAAATTAAAATTCTAATTTCTATTTAATTTCTAATTCTTCATCCTAAATCAGAATTACTAAAACCAAGTGCAGCCCTCAAAATCTAAGTGCAACGTAGTGACAGAAAAGTTAAGTACCCTACCAGCACCAGAACTCAGATTTTCCTAAAGCCATGCACTTTTTAAATTCTTCCCAGCTATTGATGTTGTCCTATGTCAAAGGATTTCTACTGATTGCAGTGAAGATAACGAATACCAAGCATCTCCCAAACAGAACCCCTTTATCAACATCTTCTGCTGACCCAGGGCCTTGACATTCCTTATCTTAATTTCATCAGCATCACAAGACAGACACAGAAGCACATAAAGGCAAAAATCAATTCTGATTGAAGTTACAGAAGTGAAATCAAGGCAGATACATTCCTGGAGCAGGGGAGCTACACAGCATCATTAATGGCATGTTTTATTAACTTCCCTGCATCTTACCTAACCTAGTGAAATCATTATATACACTCATGGAAAGTTAGAGCTGAGAAAACAGACTGTAAATGTTTAGGTCTAAAAGGTGTCTTTGCTCTGTAGTAACTAATATTTTTATCAGTTCTATCTGCTAGCAAATGTGAAGCCCAGGCCTCCAGGAAAGGAGAAGCACGCCATTTCCATTCCTTCCTAATTGGACCCCAGGGAGGGACACATTTAAACCAAAGATCAAATCTGGTGCTTCTTGGAATGCAACTGCTTTGTAACTGTCAAACTGCCTGTAAGGGACAGGTAGCAATATTATTTCTTAAACTAACTGAAAAATGTGTCACCTGAATGACAGTTAAATACATTCATTTACAAGCAAAGGTCAGCTCCTCTTGTGACCTCTACTGTTCTTGAATAACCTATTTATACTTGTATGAGAAATTAAAACCAACAAAACAGAACTGAATACAAGAAGCTCCAGAAAACTAAATTCTTTCCCTTCAAAAGTGTATTTTTTCCAAAGATTTCTGGGTATTTCAAAGGCTGACAGTGTAGCACACTCCTGCATAAAACCAGTCTTGTATCATCATCTGCCATAAGCACCCTTGCTCCCTGTGCCAAGCAGCAAAGAAACTGACTGTAGTGCACAAGAGTGCGAGCCTGGTTTTATAAACCTTGTCCCTCAGCAGCCCCAGCTCTCCTGAGACCTTTTACTTGGTCTGGAACTGAGAACATGCTTTTAGAAGTACTACAGCTCCTCAAAGTAATTTCTCATTGCACAGTACTTATTAAGACCCATAGTTTGTGCCCTTACTTTAAAGAACAGAATCTGCACGCTTATGTTTATACATTTGTGTGAGATTTCCAAACCTAATTTTTAGTCCTGCAGTTTCTTTGCAACCCAGTTGTGCAAACTGTTTTCCCACGTGTCCTCCTGCTATGTAGGGCAGGATGAAGGAACATCACCTCCCTGTCTGTGTTCTGCTGCCAGGTTTGATGGGTTTTACCCTGGATGATCCACTTAAAGAGTCTGTTTCCACTTGTGTTCAGCACTGACATCACTGGATTCCATCTCTTCTTTCCAGCTGAGAGTGTCTGCTTTCTTCAATTCTATAAAAGTCCCTGAATCCTCAGGCCCAGCTACATTTTTAAGACTGCCATTGAAAGAAAGGCTGATCGTGCTCACCTCCATACAACAGCACATTAAAACCAAGAATGCACAAAGGCAAAGCAAGCATCAAAACAACTCCCACCTCTAAAAGCACCCAAGTCATCTGCCCATATGAGAATTAAAGAACCCTTTGGCTTTTCCTCATTCTAGGAACTCTGAGCTTTGCCAGTGCACATGAGAACAGCAAAGACACTGGGACTGACAGCAGCTCTTTACACAAACTCTGTTTCAAAGATTTGACAACAGGACTTCGTGACAGACAGGACTGAAACCGTCCCAGGATTAACCTGCAGACCAAACAGATGCACTGTTAGCACATAATCCTCTGTTCTCAGAACTTCTCTGTATGACTTCCCTACTTCCCATCCACATCCTCAAATGCCATACAAGGCTGCAAAGATGCCACACAACTGTAAAGATAAGGCAAGACAACAATCCTTTAGTAGTTCTTCCTCAAACCATCTACCTGAAGTTCCTCTCCATGCCAGGCACAGGAATAAAGGTATAACAGGCTCAGGAAAGAACACAGCATCACAGAAACATGTCCTTTAAACAAGTGATGTGCATTTGGTTATGAAAAATTGATTTGATCAGTAATAAGCACCATTTACCCTAATTTTTAAACAAACTTAACCCAGCATTTGGGGTGCTTTTTTTATGTTGTCTAAGTCATACCATATTTAGCAAAACTTTTCTCCTCTACTACAGAAGTTGGCTTATTATTTTGACTTGGTTTTTTGCAAAAGCAAGATTTAGCAAGGTATTTTACTGCTCAGCAGAAACCTGCAATGCAGCAGGAAGCCTATGCAGAAAATGTGCACAGTACCCAGCCAGGGTAACAAATCACCAACTCACTAAACTCCACCGTGCCTCACGGTCACTGCAGAACAGCATTTATTTCACAGTGAACTCTAAACACACCAGGGGGAGATATAAAGGGAAACTTCATATGCAGAGAGCTGTTTATTATGGTTCTAAGACAACATGGAAAGACTGACTTCTCCATTCTATAATACAGGAATACAAACTTCCAGCTACCTAAGAAAACCATCCTGTTCATGTTGGCACATTTCCTTAGCCTTCATGAATGGATTTTTGCTTATTTTTTCAGCTACAAGGGGTAGAGACACATCCTTCTACTGACAGCAATCTCTAGGGACATACCTGCTGTACCTAATCTGATCCATTAGACACCCATTTCACTTCCCTGTGTCATGCCCCGAAAAATATTCACAGCTCAGTCACAAATTACCAGCAGATTCTTACAGAGTAGTAAATGCAGTGACCAGTCTGTTTATATATTCTGTGAATAATGTAACTTACCTAGTTTTAGACTGACACTCCTGAGCCAGCCAAACCTCAAATGTCTGTTCAACTCTTGACAAAATTAATAAAAAATAAGGAAAACATTTGGTAACCTCAGGGAATCCAACTGCACTTTTTATACTTTTTCTGCAGCTTTCAAACCTTACTTTGAAGTCTGGACTGCTGAGATTTGTTACAAAAACCTCCAGCTCAGTTTTTCCCAAAAAGACAAAAAGTACATGCAACAAACCTAGCACAGCCCTGCAAAAAATAACATCAAACATGAAAAGTTACACTGAACATCAGGTCAAACAGATACAGGGCAAAATAGGTTCTTTCTTGAGAGTCAAGGCCTCACTAATGTGTTTCAGGCAACTGTCAAAAGTTAAAGCCATCTTACTTGCTGCTCGAAGATACTTTCAAATTTTTTAAACTGCCATCCTCGGTAAAGATTTCCTCCTTGACCTCAAGAACTTTATTCACTTAGGACTCAAGGCAGGTTATTTCCTATAATTCTCCTGTCCTTTTTATTTCTCAATCGTACTCATTTGACAGCAGCTTCAAGTTGTAAAATCCTTTCCAACCTCTACCTGACCAATGAAAATGGTTACTCCAAAAAAGAGAACAAACATAAGCTTACCAGCACTGGAAAACCAATTTTAATAACATTTCCCTTCCTCTACCACCTACGAAAGGGAGAAGAAAAAAAGAGAAAGCAGAAAAAAAAGAAGATTCGAGCCCCTAAGTACTTCAGGGAGTTTGAGAGGCCCTGCACAAAGTGAAGCTATTCCACCAAAAGCCAACACTCTATGTAACTTCCCAACTTTCTTCTCTTACTCTACATTGTCTCCAAATTGTTCCAGCTCATCAGTAACTGGGTTAACTGCACCACCAAAATACATCAGGAGTAGCACCATATTCCTCAAAACCCACCAGCCCAGAACACATCACTCAGCCAAAAAGTTACCCCTGCACAGGCAACAAGAAGTCAAACACATCTAAATGCATTCAGTACATTACAGCATTAGAAATTGTGACTTTGAAACAGCTTCCACAAGTTAAACCACAACAAACTCTGGAAATTACCCCACAAATCAGTGGGTCCAATACTGAGATGGAGCAGCCAGCAATGCCTTCCTATAACTGCACATACAAAATTCAGAGCAGGTTGTTACTCTGAAAGACTTAGGTTGCATATAAACGTCTCAGCTACTGTATAGCAAAACACTCCAATTTTTGGCAAAAAAATCAGTTACCTTTTCATTTATCAAAGCTTGATGTGTGCAGATGGAGAACAAGCTTATGGCAGTAAAATTATTTTCCCAAAGCCACAAAAAAATCTTGGGCTATGCCCAGGATTAGAACAGTCCCTGGAGCAAATTCTTGGCCCAGCCTCTATGAACCTAGCAGGATCTGAGCTGCTGTTAATTCACCTTTTTTCCCTAGTGTTTACAAATGCTTGTAAGAATCAAGACAGACTGCCTTAAGCAAATATTTCCTCACAAAAGTGAGAAACAACTTACTACCAAAACACCAAGGAAATGTTAAACAGAGTATGAAAACTCCTCATCTACTACAAGGTCATCCTATCATTTGTCATAGACTTTAGGGACTGATGTTTATTTGTTTCAAATTGAAATAAACCCATGGAAGTCAACAAATCTATGGCCTCCAGCTAGAGATCTCTCCCTATAAATTACCTTAAGTGCATTCAGGTGATTTCAAGTCTAAAGATTCCATAAGCCATTAGACATCCCTTGCAACATTATCCCTTAAATCACAGTCTTGTTTTCATCCACCAGATGTTTCTCAGCAGGCAAATGTACACGCAATAACCCCATGAGTATCTCTCAGTGGGAGAGTAACAGGAAATTTCACTTTGAGTAGGGCTTGCTCAAGTGGTAGGACCCAAAATACAAAAAATGGAATCCTTTTCCTGCCCACTTCTCAGTATCAGACATTTGTGGGTTTGGTTTTTTGACACATTCACAGGCAGTAACAACGGGTTTCCCACAATCAGAACTCATATGGTAAAGGGCACATAACTATGATTTCTACCTCTTTAACTAAAAATCTTAATAATTTCATTTGCTCACTTATTTTTCAGGGCTAGAGAGAATTGTTAAACAATCTCTCCTTTTCCTGTTGCGGGCGATTACACACAGGAATATCGAGTCATGCTAAACGACAAGGAGACACAGTTTACTGTTCGTTTTTAATGTGCCACAAAAATGAGCAGATGAATTGGCTCTTTTGGGTACTATTAGTTCCACATAGTTAGACATTATAGCCTGATATATGTTAGCCTCAGCAGCAAGTCACAGAATAGTGATGTCTATCAATTTGGGAGGTACACAATAATCCTCTGGGCATACACACAGCCCTGTTTTACACAACAAGCTGAGACTGATGCCTTACATCTGTCTTCCTTATTCCTGGCAGCACGCTCCAGCACACATGCAAATTGATCCCCATAAACCAGTGCTGTACAGGCTGTCTGGAGCTGCTGAGCAGTTTTCTCACAGCTCCTGAGCCATGTATTTAGGAAGTGATCTGCCACCACTGCAATCACCAGCAGTTTTGTCTCTGGCTTCCATGGTGTTGGCCAGCTCTGATGCTGGATCTGTGCTTTCTAAGCACCTGTTAGCAACACCTAACTCAATTCACACTAAATGTGAATTTAACATCAACACTTCAAGTGTACCTTAACTTGTCTGTGGTTCCCTACCAGAATGGGAATGCATGGAGTTACTTTTCCCCAGTTATGCATCCTAGCTGACACTGCAGGCTGCATTTCCATCCTATTAAATCTCCCACTGAACAATAATAAATCTTTCTTCTAAAATTTTTATTTTCAGAACCTGGGGAAATACTGGCATTCTTTGGCCATTAAAATGTTTCACTAAAGAATGTGATCTGTGGACAATGCACTTAGATGTGTTTTTTCTTCACTTAGGTATATTGAAAATATACATTGTACTTAGCAGTTCCTTGAAGCAAAATCTTTAGTAGCAGAAGATAAACAATCCTTATATCTGATGAGAAAACTCCATTTAGGATTCAGCCAAAGATCCTGTTCTGCAGTAGATGTTATTCATTCTCAGCATCACACCTGGCACAAAAATGGCTCAGAGATCTCTCCAGAAAGGAGAGCTTGTGGTGCAAGTGCCAAAAGCCACTTATCCTGCAACAGTTCCTGGAAGGCAGATGCCTCTTGTCTACCTATTTTTATGGTATCTGTCAGACTGTGCCACTTCCTCTGCAGTCTAGCAAAATACCAGCTGGTTATTTCTGGTCATTCTTCTTTGACTAAGCACTGACTAATTTTCTTTGAACTCTGAAGATAAGCTTCTGGATTGCTCTGGATAAGCAATATCCAGAGAGAAAAAAAACAGTAATGGAAGTCATACATGAAAGTCAGAAGAGATACACAGGAGCTCTTTATGGTTTTTCTGAAGGAGACTGCTTTGCAAATGAAGGTTAGTGTCCATTAAGAGTTATCTTGTCTTCCTCAATCTCCAGACTTTTTGTTTTAGTCTTTACCAAAGATTGTGATAATGTTTATTTGAACCAAACTAATTCAACCAGGTTGTACCATCTGTTTAGTACAAGGTATCAAGTTTTGCAACCTTTAGATTTATCAAACTGGGATTTTCACACAGCATTAGCTTGCCTCCTCTCACAAAATGTCATGGCATGTGACCAATAGGAGCACCCAGGACACGAGGTTTATGCTCTTGCTGGTGGTATTTTCAGAAACCAGAGTGTCCTTCAGCTCACACTGGGTTATTGACCTCAGCAGAGCTGGTGCCACCTATTCACACAACCTCATTCTCTGTTATTTTCTCACCAATCACTACCATGGCTTCACATCCAGCTCCAAGGTATGGAGCTGCTGGGAACTCAAGTGCAGGGTAAAGAACACATATTATTTATGAGATTATTTTACTAAGTCCTCCTACAGTGCAGTTTAAATAAAATGAGCCATTGATGAATAATATTCTGTACTGAGAAAGTATAAAAATCTAACAAATTTATACTTTCAGTGTAAGGAACTCACACACTGTTACTGAAAAATCACAGAAAATAAGTGCCAAAAAGGAAACACCAAGCACCATCAACCTCCCCAGTAAAGCAAAAGTTACAAATGTTAGCAAAAAAAATTGCTAAAACTGAGGTACAAGTTTATATTTTGTTGCTTATATTTTGTTGCATATTAAGTTAAAAAACATGAATATTTTAAAATTTCTGGCAGAAGAACCTAAGAAGAAACCTAAGAAGAAAGCTGTGCACTGATTTTCATTACTTTCACTGCTGCCCATGAAGATTGAATCCAGTAGTGCTTTAAAAACTCACAGAATTCAAACAATAAAGTGAAACTACACAATGAGTATGAAACATACATTTTCTGTCACTAATATTGATTTTCAGCTCCAGACACAGTTACAAGTTCACCTTTGCCAATAAGCAAAGAAGTGCATTTTTAAATTACGACAGCAGAGAAAATCTATAATTATCTATGAAAATCAAATTATATTGGTATATAAGGCATTCATAAAGAAATCTGCTCACACATTCTTGCCTTTGCACAAGCCTGCAACAGCTGAGGCACTACTTTGTGGAACTAATACTACAGTCATTGATTGAAAATACATTTGACTTTGCAGACTGCAGGGATGGTCGTTCAAAAGGCAGATGTACATCCACCTATGTGATGCAGAAAATATAGCAAGAACAACAATTGAGACTTGTGCTAGAGGATCATTTATTTTCAATTTTATACATAAAATTCAAGCAGGTTTTTTATGGATAACAGTTAACACCAATCACATGCAATAAACTTAATATTACTTTTTTTCCCCCTAACTATTTCCATCTACTTTTAGTCAAGATACACTCACTACAAGCTAGGGATGGCTGCAGGGCACATTGTTCCCACACCACCCAGGTAGCACCAAGTGGCCTGCCTAAAACCCTCCCCATTCAGTGTTAAATTCTCCCACAAGAAAAATTAGCCCTGTACCTACACCTGTCTGTAATGGCACAGTAGAATTCTCCCAGGGACAGGAGTAGGATCCATGATATCCATGAAATTACTTAACAATAATTATATGTAGGTATTTAAACTTATTTGTATATTGCACCTTGCTACACAACTGTATTCTGATCATTGAAACCTCTGACCCATCAGAGTCACCTTTGACAGAATCCAAGCAGGGATCTGATGGCAAAACTGAAGACCAAATTTCAAATGTCTAAAACCTCCTGCTATAATTTAAATATAACATATATTACCCACATTACATAACATAGATGTCAATTCATTTGAAAGACTTTACCATTCTTACTGGTCTAAATGTTGCATAGACTAATTTCAATCTTTTCCACACAAAATAAACCCCAAAAGGAAAGGAAAAATAAAGCAACAAAGGAAGGAACTGTAACTGTGATTATTACACTAAGCAGCCTAGACAATGTACTTGCACATTTCTCACTCTTCATGAAGTTGTGTTATAGTGTTGATTTTCCATCAGCACCCTGTTTTAATTCCAAAATTCTTTGGGATGATATTCTCTCATGAGAAAAGAATAACGACTTAACATCAGGAAATATTAAATTGCAATTTTCTAATGCAAAAATACAACAGACTAGTATCTTTTAAAGGTTATAATTTAAACACAAATTCAGCTGTTTTAACAAACTTCCACCCCAGCAACAATTTTTTAATTGTTTGCTCTTCAAATACACTTTATCATTATCTAGCCTGTTCTAGATTTCACAGACTTCTACCATCATTTTCCTTGCCAGCTAAGGAAAAGATTTCATGAAGTGTGAAGCACTGCAGATTTTAGACCCACACTTCTGCTCAACAGCTATCAGTCTTGAACTTGACATCCATATGTTATTTTCTCCTCCCAAGAAAGTCGCTTAGAGCTTTGTATGACTGAAAAAAAAAAAAAAAAAAACAGACAGGCCCTTACTGGCCTCTCATTTCATTTTCAGTGAATGAAAATTGCATTTTGTCGTTATTAAGTACAGACTGACCTATACAAAAGGCTGTCTTCTGTCAGTGCTGCACAGGTAATGGATTTTTTGTCCTTTAGATTTTATGTGTAACATGGTTAGGACCAAACTCTATTTTCACTTGTAGTGCTGCAGCTGTAACAAGGGTGACAGGGAAGCACACGAGTCACCAATATCAGAACTCTACCTTGGGAATTTGAGTTCCATATTTCATTAACGCTTCTATGAGGCTACAGCCCTGAAACATCTGTCTTTTTGTATCTGAAATAATTAAACACCCTAAGAAACATGCAAAGTGAGGGATCTGTATACTGTCATGGAGGAGCTTTAGTCTGTATTTAGTCTTTACTTGGTTTTAAGTGTTTGCATGGTATTGTGACTTGACATGCAACTTTCTGAATAAATGTAATGTACTCTGCTCAAGAAAAAAAATCTACAAAAAAAGTCTTCTCAGATCTTTAGAAGTGAGACATGCAATTCTGTATAATTCCTGGAAGAGAAAACACAAAGACCAAGACTTTAAAAATTTTCTGTCATCCTGGAGAGTTCTGTTTAGGTTCCCAGATGAGACACTCTAACCCCAGCCTGAGTGCTGAAGGCCCATCATATGTCTGAAATTAGTGACCTTTAAAGAATTAAATATCCAAACTAAAGAGCCCCAGAACCATGAACTTTCCCTTACATTTTTTATTAGTGGTGTTATCATGATTCACAGCTGAGCCCAGGGTATACTAAGTATTGTGTAAACATCAGGGAAAGCCCACATATATTTAATTTTTCAAGTATGAAATAGAATGATCCACAGAGAAAATGATATATTCATCAAAACATTAATAAAGTCACTCTTCATCTCAGTTGTCTGAGGAGTGACAGATTGCATCAGTACATCCACATGTGAGCATCCAGAGGACAGCAGCTTCAATTGCTCAGTGTTTGTCCCATGTAACTTTATTTGCATGCACCAGAGTAGAGGAAAACCAGTAGTCATGTCCTATAGCTAACCCATATGAGACTTTATGTCTCAGTGTAGTCATTCCAATGAAAAACGTGAGCCAGAATACACAATTTCTAAATTTTGTGGCATTTATAACTGCTAGAATCTGAATTAGCATAAAGCATTAATCTGAAAGCAAAACCTACCCTGAAATTTGTAAGCATTTGCACCACATATTTCATACAAAATGCCTGTCATTATGTGGAAGGTCCCTATGATAAATCGTTTTTCAGCAATTCATCTGAAACACAAATAATTTTTTATATAAAATCAGAATGTCAGTGTCTGCATTTACATTTAATATCTTATCCATGGGCAAATAGCTAATCCTGTAAAATACTCTCACTCACAGAATTCTACCTATTGAGTTTCCACCTGAGATTTGATCCAGATAAATGGAATTCACCTTCTCAAAATACCAGCACCTCTTACCACACCAGACTAAACACTTATGAGGATGTGACTTTTTGCTGCAGTTATTTCTGTACAGCTGAACCTTACCTGTGCCTGTGGTGAGCTGAAAGGGGGGATCTCCAGGGCAGCCCTGGGGACAGATGTGAGCACCCAGCTGCCTGCTGCTTCCCAGCACTCTGCAAACAGCCCCTGTCACCTCCCCAGCGACCAGGGCCACTGCAGACCTGGCCTGGCCATGCTGGGGCAGGCTGGCTGCAGCCCTTCACAAAGCTCGCATTTACAAACCCATACATTCAAACCTTCTCTCAGTCTCCCACTACAAAGAAAGCCTTCAGTGCAGAATTTGGTCTATACATTGTTTTGATGTATTGATAGGATTTCTCCATTCACTGTGAAACAATTTTGGATAATCAGATCAGGAAGATGAATGAGCATGCTGCTTTCTGTGAATCACAAGTCTATACTGGACAAAAAATACAAGACAGAACGATCTTGTTTTCTGCTTTGACAATATTATCAGAGATTAGCTGCCTGAGCAGAAACTGAACTGCAACAGCAGAAGCTGTATTTGTATATTTTTCAAAATTATGCTTTAGTAACATAAATGTCAAGAAACTAAGAATAATGGGTTTCAAAACACCAGAGTTCTATTCCACCTGTTCTTTATTATGATTCTTAAACTAGGCTGAGTATGAACACATAATACTGCAGCTATGGAGAGAAATAATAGCTGTTATTCTGAAATGACTGCAGCCTTATATTGCACAGATATACACAAAAAAAAAAAAAAAAAAAAAAAAAAAAAAAAAAAAGAGTTTTTATTCTGTTATCATTCTTTTCTCTGTTATCATTCTTTTATTATATGATTGTAATCCAGAAATAATTATATTAGCATTATTATTCTGGCACTTACTTGGGGTGCAAAGGAATATTTTAATGTTCATTTTAATAACTTTCATCATGTTCAGATTCTGTTTATTGCTATATGTTTATAACAAAGTAAATCCACTCTTGATGAGAGTTCTACAAGTACACGCATATTTCAGGCAGCACTGAAATGAAGAGCAAAATTAATTTATTGACCAGGCATTGATTAGCATTTGCTCATGAAAGAGTTGCACAAAACAACACTGCCAGAATATTTTGAGAGCACCAGATTTTCAGCTACTAAAGATGATACATGGGGCTCTACTGACCTCAAGATCTCCCACATTTAATTCTATAGAGATTTTACTGAGGTCTTGTGCAATTTCATGTTGGAGAGCAACATCTGCAACAGCTCTCAGAGCCATGAGACCACAGTGGTTACCACAGAGTGCAGGAGATGCATCAGAGACAGCTGCTGGAACTTCCCAATGGTCTTTTGTAAGTATGGCATTTCTGCAGTAAAATTAAGTTTATTAAGTGCTTGACAGTAAGAGATCTGTTCTTTCAGCTAAGTGGAAAAGCTGATTTCATGGTCTGAGTCCTACTTGTCAATATTAGTGAATGAAAGGTTACAACTTCATTTTCCCTTCAGCAGTCATTCTGCTCCACACCCAGCCTAGCTTAGTTCAGCTTTCTCTGAAAGGGTGGTCAGGCACTGAAAAAGGCTGCACAGGGAAGTGGTGGAATCATCATCTCTGGAAGTGTTCAAAAAACGTGGGAATGCGGCACTTAGAGACACTGTTTGGTCATGAACGTGGCAGTGCTGGGTTAGCAGTCAGACTCAATGATCTTGGAGGTCTTTTCCAACCTTAAAATTCTATGATTCTATGATCTCAAGCCTCATTTGACATAAACATTACCTAATAAAGAAATTACTTTCATGTATTCAGATCAACATGAGATTTTTCAGACTCCTTCAAAATGACCAAGTGAAAGATCAGAGTTCAACTGGGGGCAGTATCATAATTCTGCCAAAAGTAAACACCTCATACCAATCAAGAAAAACCATTCCAACTTACTCTAATGCTGGAAAAATATAATGTTGAAGGCAACTGGACCAGCCTTGAAAGGAGGGATGGTGAGTGGACCATAAAAAAGGAAAGGCACTCTACTTACAAACACTTGGTTAGAAAAGGAGGCTCCTGAACCTCTTCCTTGCTCTCCACATGGGCATCACTCCCCTGAGCATTTTTCCTACAGTCATCAAGTAACATCAATTCCCTAGCCTAGCATCTTGACTATATCATGTGGGATACACTTGCAAGAAAGTATTTTGAAGCCTATAAGGGGATAAAAGAGAAATTTAAATGAGGAATCTATAGGGGAGCCAGGAAGAGCAGTGAGAATAGTCAGTGTAGCCTGACAATTACCACAACAGGTCCCCTCTTTTCACTGAAATGGAACATCAGGGCTGTATTTCTAACACTTCACCATTTCAGACAGGAGGTAAAATGGAAAGAGGATGCTTTAAATAGCAGTTGTGTGCAAAGAATTGTCGGTGTCAGATACCCCAAAGTGACAACTAGACGTTTATATCAAACAGGCAGCAAACTCTGGTCACCTGGCACCTCTCCCAGCTCAGGGATTGGCTACAGGAGCCTGCTAAAAGGACAGCTCTGAGGAAGAGAGCAGCCAGTGCAAGACAATAAAATGAGCAGAATTTCTGAAATTGCATGGGGACAGCAAAGTGATCCCAGAAGTCACTTTATTTTCCTCAAAGATTGAAAATGTTTAATAGTGAACACATGAAAAGCCCTGGCAATGCTTTTGTGGCATGTAAGTTAACTGCCAAGTACCTATGAAGAGATTCCATGCAGATTTAATATGTATCTGTGTGCTGATTCCTCTTTTATTCTTCATAATTTTTGCCTCAGCAAACCATGGGGGAAGATACATTCCAAAAACATATAATTAGTCTGCTACTGATTTCATCAGTTCAGTGCCTGTCCCTTCCAGCTGAATATGCAGCCACAGTGTATCCAGACAGGAACCACACTCCTTGCTGTTGTTTGTTTCTCTAAACACTACCAGAGTGCCAAAAATAAGGAAAGAAAGAAAGAATTCAGCCTAAATAATCTTTAAAAATGTGCTTAAGGATCCTTTTAAAAGACACAGTTTTAGTTATCTGTATTACACTTAATTCTTAATTAACCCTGACAAATGAAAATAAGAAAATTAAGCCATAACCCAATGCTCCTTGAAACTATAGTGTTAAGAGGCAAAGAAGTTATTCTGTAACATAGTATTTACCTTTATGTTGTTTCAGTAGCAAAGACAGACCACTGTGTTACCATGAAGCAGAACAAAATGGAAACTTGTTTCACTGTCTTGTTAACATTCAAATTCTTCACAGTGTCAGATTCTGCTTTTAAGTGTTCCTCCTCTTTCTTCTTATTTCTGAACCAAGTTATTGTACCTGTGTTTCCATATAAATTGCTCTGAGTAGTATATGTTGAGTTTTCAGAGACCATTTGGTCAGATTTTAATCACCTCTCCTGGGAGCTGACACCAACTTCCAGCAGCAGGTCATACAATGCAGATTAGAATAACAAAAGACATGGTGCTGTGATTCCCAAAAAAAAAAAAAAAAAAAGAAAAAGAAAAAAAAAAGAAAAAAAAAAAGAAAAATAATACAAGTCTGTCTTTATTAAGCTTCAGAAGAAAGAATGATGTTTTGAGACCCCTTTGATGTCTCCTAGACAGAACCTTCCTTTTCTTTGTATTAAAGCATAAATTCAATCACTTGTGATTTTTCCTTCTATAAAACAGAGAATGTGCCACTGCAAAGATTTTGTTCCACATTCCATGTTTCTTTTTGTCTTTAATGTGTTGCTTAATTGCCCAAGATAGAAAGCTTGTATTTTGCACATTTGCATTAAGCCAAAATTTGTATTTACACAATGTTGCAATTTTTTTTCCTGTTTTGAAATAAAATAAATAGATTTTATTTTTTCCCACATAAAAGTGGTTTGGGTTTAGTTTGGATTTTTTTTCCCCACTCAAATTCTTTGTTTAAAGGTAAACTAGGAAAATGTCATGAAACTTAGAGACAAACATTGGTCTAAAAAGAAAATGGAATTTCTCTTCCAGGTTAGCATTGTCTTGTGTTGTCTTTCAGTGTAATACAGATAAATTGTATATTTCTCCCTTACAATTCACTATTCTTTATTATAGCATTCCCACTACAAATCCCAAACAGATTAGAATTTGGCATATTTGACCTCTTCGGTAAAAGGCAACTCACTGCATAATGATTTTTACACTATTCTCCAAAATGAACAGTTCCACATGTATAAATGCTAGCAGGAATCAACATCTCCTGTTTCGTTCTCTGACCTTCAACAACCTTATACTCTGCAGAAAAAAAAACACAACAGTTTTACTAATTTATAAGCACCATGCAGACACAGCCAGTCTAGAGAGTAACCTCCCTAGCAGTTGCAAAGAAATAAAATGAGAAAGCTTACACAAATAAAGAAATTTTGAGACACCAAAAGAAAAACAAAAAGGAAGAGGTGTGAAGATTTAAAATATTCCCAATACTCACTGAAAGCAGCCACTGCAAGAGCCAGTGTGACAATAATGGAGACCCAGGAAACCCACAATGCCTTCTTTCTGTAGCTTTGAGCTTCATGAGGTTTTAGCCTTGTACTGCTTTCTAGTAAACCTGATAAGTAATAAGCAAAGAATGTATGAACAATGCATTGCTCTTTTTAAAAACACAGGTGTGTTAGTTCAGCCCTAGAACACACATTTACATTCTATATTACACACAGAAGCAAGACAGAATCAAATCCTGCTCACACTATTAAGGTTAAGTGAATGAGGCCACCAGGAATATGTGAGTAAGCAAGAAGAGCACACACAAGCTGTTTTGACTACACACAGAAAGACCCACACATCAATCTCTTAAAAAGAGCACTGCATTCCTGTTATAGAAATCCACAAATCATTATGATTTCCACCTGTACCTCTACACAAGAAATGGCTCAGTCCTATACTCCCTCAGATCAAAACTTGTTTTGAGGATCCTGGGGCTAATTAACATAAGAGAAAGAGTCCTGCACACCAGTCCCTGTGGAATAACCTCCCAATGCCCGGGGATGCACTGCACATATTGATCATCAAAGCACAAGTGGGCATGCCTCAGAATCAGAGCTATCACAGCTGAAAAAGCCTCCTGAAGCACCTTGTCCTGCATTCGGGGTAAGAACACATTCCCACCTAGAACTACCTGCAGAACCAACTCTGTCCTTGTTGCAGTCAGTGCAGAAGGCTGTTGAACACAAGGGAATGTTATTGCTTTTTTTCTTTTTTGATGCTTTCAGTCTATGGAAGTCTTTTGTCCACTGATCTTTAAATTACAGAGAATGCAGGTTAAACATAAATTAACAACATTCTTTGGTTTTTATTCTCTGAGTCTTAAGCTACTTCTAAAATGCATTCAGAATTTCACATATTTCCATTCTGTATATCCTATTCTGATTATTTTATGCTTAATACATTCATCTAATTTGAAACATACATTCTTTTTCACCATCAAGTTTCAGCTCAGATCTGCTTAACTGGAGAGAAAACCTGATGGCTTTGAATTTCTTAATGAGTTACTCCAGAAGATGTGGGTGGCTCCTCCAAGATGATGAGCTCTTTTCAGAGAGATTTGCCTGCACTGAGTACACTGAACTGAGACACTGGTTTAACAGCACGACTTTCAGTAGCTGGTCTAAGGTCTCAGACAAAAGGTGGGGAACAGGGGCTCTGTCACACTCAGCATCAGATTAAAACATAAGAGTTGAAGCTGTTACTATGCTCACCTTCCCCAGTTTTCTCTCTGATGGTTATTTCCTCATTCAAGGCAGGGACATCTGATCTAGTTCTCAGTGTACTCCTGAATCCACACCATGTTTAACCAAGTTTATTAACCTTTCCAGATTTTAATTTCAACTGACTGTAATATACTGGCTGAAAACTGCAATGGTTTTGGAATCAATTCAGAACTGAATCAGACATCTCTGCCTCGGGGGCAGCAATGTGTCAGCAGAGGGGCAGGCATCCAGGGGTGGTCAAATTTCAGCCATCAGATTTTGTTCTGCCACTTGGAGTCTGTTAAAATTACTGGTTGTAATCCTAGCATAATTGGTGGGATACATGCTGTCTTGGAAACATTCTTTATGCTTCTTACACCTCAGTTACAATAAAGCACAGAGAGTTTCTCTATGGGAGTTCAGAAAGCCACTCTGAGAATTTCATGTTTGTATGGTATTTTTAGAAAATTTAAAATATTACCACACTTTGTGCTGCACACTCCCCCCTTGATGAATGGAAAAGAATCTACAAACTTGCATGGACCAGGCCCTATACTGAAGTTATATATATTTCCTATTTACGTGCATTCTCTGTCTGTAATACAGAAAAACTGATAGATAACAACTCGAAAAGCTTTGAGTCTTTTACTGATAGTGTTGCACAGCTATTTCTCACATGCCTGCTTTCATTTGTATGAAGAATTTTTTTTCCCACAAATGTTTGGCCTATCTTCTGTTACTATATATAACGATGTATAGCTTAATTGCTGTCTGGTATGAGGTAATTTAACAACACATCTTGAAACATAGGAGGGATTTCTACTAATATAACCATAGAGAAAACATATCTTCTCACATTTTGTGTATTCATCCCTTCTGTCCCCTCCCCAAACCAAGGATTTTAAATTATGGCCCAAATCCTTTTGAAACATAAAGCAAAGGTTTTCTCAGCCAATTTTGGCTCTCAATCTTTCAAACCTCAAATAAACACGGATGAGGATGACAGATATCCTCACCTGTTTCTTTTTTTTAAGACATCTTTTAATTCATGGCTACAGCTCACTATCACCTGGGAAGTCCAACATACGTAGTTGATACTAACAAACCAAACAATATCCTAATTAAACAGAGGGATGAATAATAAGCCCCAGAGGTAGTGCAGCGCTCCTGATCACTATTCACATGTCAAGCACATGTCCAGTATGACAGAGACTGCGGTCTGTAAAACTCAACCACTTCTGCCGTGTGTGTGTATGTGTTTCTCTGCCTCTCAAAATGGCTGTCAGCAATGTGATCCCTTCCTTCTTGGAATAATTCAAACACATTTTCTGTATTTAAAATTTTCACCCCCAAGAAAGATCATATAATTCTTATGAGTGTCCTGAGGCCAGCACAGAAAAATACAAACTCATTCACATGATACCAAGCCCACAGAATGAAAATTATTTAGAAGCAACAACAGCTCATTAATTTACACACAAGAACAAAATTTGCAACGTAAACATCCATATTTTTTCACTGATCATAAGAAAGCAAGTTTTAAGCATCCACAGGAGGATGAAAGTTTATCTTTCAGTATGAACTGCACTGCTACAAAAATAAAAAGCTAGCATCTACAAATGAAATTCCTCCGCCCTGAAATTAGCATACTGAGTAATCTTATTGCCAATAATTTATTTAACACGTGGATGCCATTAAGGTTTAGAAAGGATGGCGAACTGGTTAAATTCACTTGATTTTTAATTTATCTTTCAGCATCTTCACATATTAACAGATTTTCTTCCATAAAAAAATGAGAAGGAGAAAAAAACCTGCCCAACAGTTGCAGAACACAAGCTTGGCATATTTGTGAAGTGATTCTAGGATATTCTTTACCATATGCTGACTTACCAGAAGTACTTTTCTATTTGGCTAAGGGATCATTTTAAAATGTCAAGTTAGAAATTGTGTAAGAGATAAGGCTAATAAAAAAACCTGTTCACCTAAAGATGTTAATTTAAGGATCTCATCCACAAAATTATCACTGATTTTTGAATCTGGCTCATAAAGAGCAAATATCTTGTTCCAAAATTTAGGGTTAGTATTTATTTTTAGCAAACATGGAACCATCATCTCTATAACTGGATCTGGTATGATTCATTGGAAAGGATTGTAGGGAAAAAGTACAATCTAAAAGGACAGACTGTTAACATTTTCAATAGGGACAACCTGCAAAAAGCATACCAGATTTCTCTCTACAATGACTGTGAATTATCCTGGTATAGATGGAATCAGGAACTACAGGAAAGACTAAAAGAAAGGTACTGCAAGGGCCATAGAAAGAGCAAGGAGGCAGGGAAGAAAATTAAATCAGCCCTTTAGCTTCATCTCCCTCACAGAAAGAGATAGGTTAGGTACAACAGACTCTATCTTTATGGAATTACCCTTAATGCCAAAAGGCACAGCTTTCACCTTTAGCTCTGTCATACTGGGCACAAATTAAAATTTTCTGTAACCAAACTTCTATGTTCGAACCTTAATCAAAATTTCTCACTCATGTAAAAGAGAACTGAAGCCTCAGATTGCCCTCAGGCAGGCACAATGTCTGTCCTCAGCCACTGGCAGTGACAGTGAGGGCACCCCTTGACCAAGGGCTGTCCCCAGCCCCAGCATGAGTGGAACCTGTGGGGAAGGTGGTGAATGCTCTTCCCCCTCACGCCTCCACTTTGCGTCTACGATTTGTGAGCAGAGACAGGCTTCGGGAAGCGGGGCAAAGAACAGGACAGAGAGGGGGTTACGGATGAAGACTGAGAACACAAAAGGATGCTGAAATCAGAATGGAAAAGGAAGAAATTACAACAGAGAGGCTAAGGGAAGCAAATAGATGAAATTAAAAGATGGAGACAAATAGTGTGGAAGAGGAGGCGTTGTGGCGGACAGGGCAGTGGGGAGGGAGGGTTAAAATGGCAGCTGCCTTTGTGGGCGGCAGGTGAGTGAGCCCTGAACAGATGTCCGGGATGGATGTGCTTCGCGCTAAAGCGCAGCACGGTTTGGAATCGGGCAGCTTTCCGTCCCTGCTCAGGTATTTCAGTAAATAACAAAGAACGAGTTGTGTAGAAGTGCACAGTTCGGTGGGGGAAGGGAGACAAGGCGTGAGACAAGTGCCCCGACTTCAACCCCCAGCCTGGCTGGGGCGGACCCCCAGGAACGCCCCGTTGTGTTCTGCTCGGGGGGTGGCTGCGGCCACCCCGCCGGCTTGGGCACCTCAGCTTTCCCGAGGGAACCCCCGGCCCTGCCTGGCCCTCCCGGGAGCTCCAGCAGCCCGGGAGCCCCGCGCCCACCCGCGCCCCTCGCCCGAGCCCTGTCTGTGGAGCCATGTGCCGCCGGCAGCCGCTCCGCCGCCA
Source organism: Sturnus vulgaris (assembly GCF_052056855.1). Classification (NCBI taxonomy): domain Eukaryota; kingdom Metazoa; phylum Chordata; class Aves; order Passeriformes; family Sturnidae; genus Sturnus; species Sturnus vulgaris. The sequence continues at coordinate 35,425,037 of NC_142249.1, forward strand.
GGCAGGCAAGTTCTCAGGCGAGGTGGGAACAGCCACGAATAGAGTTTATAAAAATACTTCAAAGCTGTCGCGGAGCGCTCGCACGGGAGCTAAAACGGGGCAGAGCTTCGAAGGCGGCGGGGGGGGGGGGAGATGTTAAGCGGCTGCCAGCGGCGGGATGAGGGGTGGGAGAGCGGGGCTGGACCGCGGAGTTCGAGGGGCAAGAGCCGGAGTGAGGCTGCCAGGGCTGGAGGGGAGGGGACGACAGGGCTGCGGCGGCTGCATGGGCAGGGTGCGGGTCCAGGGGAGCGAGCGAGAGGATGCTGCGGAGAGGGTACCGGAGGAGCCGTCGGGGTGGATGTCAGGCGCCTCGGGACGCAGGGGAGGTAATGGGGCCGGCCACAGCGGAGGGCGCCGTGCAGGAAGGCAGGGGACGGACAGACGGACTGGCGCTCACCTCTGTCCTCCAGCCCCTCGCTGAACTGCCCGCTCTCTCCGATCCGCAGCTGCTCCTGCTGCTGCTGCTGCTGCTGCTGCTCCCGGGGGGCCCCCGGCGGGTTGGCCCCGGGGGGCTGCACGATGGCGGGGTCCGGAGTGGTGTCCAGGGGGGCAGCGGACGGCTCCATTTCTTGCGGGGCGGCGGGAAGCGGCCGGCGGCTGTGGCAGAGAAGCGAGGAGCGAGCGGAGCATCCAGCCCGGGTGCGAGCCCGGGGAGAGGAGGAGACTCCGGCTCAGAGCATCAGGGAGACGAGGACGGGCAGCTGAACAAACTCCGGGTGCTCGGCGCCAGCCGCTGCCCGCGGCCGCCTCATCACTGCCCGCGGCGGAGAGGGGCAGGTGGGAGCGCGGTGCCGCCTCCCGGCGCGGCCCGGCCCCGCCCCGCCGAGCTCCCGCCGGCGGGAGCGCCTCAGGAAACGGGAGCCTCCTCAGTCTCCCCTCGCCACAGTGGGCTTTGCCTCCTCCTCCTCTTCCTCCTCCTCCTTCTCCTAGAGCCGAGCCCCAGGAGGAAGAGCTGTCCAGGGACTGTCCAAGGCCGGAGCCCTCCCGCCGCTCCCGGGGGCCCCGGCCCTGCAGCGAGGCCTCGTCCGCCTCGCCTCCCCTCACACAGGTAAAGACACGGCTCTCCTTTGCTGGGGATCTGCTCGTTCTCCGTCTGCCATCCCTTTTCCGGGATCATCGCCTCACACAGGCACCTCTCAGAGCCCGCAGCACTCACGTTCTGGCACACTCGGAGTTGCCTCAAAACTGCCCTCGAACACAGAGCAATCTCATGCTGAAGCACGGGGTTAGACCTGCTGCCCTTCGCACTGCTCACCTGCCTTTCCTAGGGCTGCAGAAGAACACGGGGGAAAACCGAAAATCTCAGGAGCACAGAAATATTTTTTTTTAAAGTAGAATTTTACAGATAAATCTGTGCCAGGCCTGCTTGCTTCTTCTGTGCTGGTTTCTAATGACTAGATGGAGAGGTGCAAATAAACAAAGCCTTCTTTGTGAGAGCACAGTATCCCAATTGCATGCTTACTAGCATGCAGATATATTTTGAAGCTGCATCATGTTTTGACTTGAAAAATTTGTCTAGGAAAATATCAAAAGAATTAAACATTGCAGCCCTGGTCCTTTGATGATACATAAGGATACAATGCCCATTTAAGTTGTAGGAAGATCAGGTTGCCTTTCTCGTTTGAGAAATCTGTGAATTTGGGGATTATAGAAAGGCCAGTAGGAAATTAATATTTATGCCAACATAGGGACATGATTTTAAAAACTGTCAGAATATTGCTGATGTCAGCCTTACAAGAAGTTTTGTAGTAATACCTGTCTAAAAATAGTCAGTGCAACATTGTTACCAAAATGTCTTAATTTTAAAAAACACCCTTTAAAACTGTATAATAATCTTCAAAATCTTTTCATCTGAATTTTAAATCATTAATTATTTGAAAAAGTGTAAGTAAAATATAAGTAAATGTTAAGTGCCATAAAATACTAGTTTAGAAACTGATTGGCATTTTGGCAATCTTGTGAAATGGAGATGGCTGTTGTAAAGTGAAGGATTGGTGTTTTTACCTAACATAGGTTAACACAAGTGAGTTCTTTTGAGGGAACTGTTATTTTGAGGTTAGGGCTGAGTTGGGAGGGGTTGAAAACTAGTAACTGCATTTCAAAACCTGCTTTTTTCTTGAAGGGCTCTTTATTAATCTCTGGTTACTTTGAACCTGCAAGATGCTAGAGCAGATGGATTATGCACGTGAGAGGTGAATGAAGAGAAGAAAAGGCTCACCTTTTGTTGCTTACCATAAAAATAGATTTTGATGTGTCTCTTTCACTTAAAATGTATCTGTAAATTGAGAATCCTTAAATGAGTAGAATCAGTTTTGTAACCTGGTCTGTGACAAGGAATGGGGACCGACCACTCCTCAGGACCTTGCAGGGACACAGAAACCTCTGGTGACACCATCCCATGCAGAATGCAGCCAGGACAAACCATGAAGAATCCCTTGAAATTGCTGCAACAGATCCAATGCTCCCTAATGCAGTTATTGCAGGATCCCTCCTCTTTTATGGAGATAAATCCATATCTGATCCATTCCAGTAAGAACTTTCTTATTCCTTGCATAAATGAGAAACTGACCAGTGACTCTCTTTGAACACTACCTCCTTTCTCTTTGTATCTCCGAGCTATTTTGGTACTCTTATAACTTCCAGAAATCAAACCAAGAGAAAAGTGCCTGGAGAGTCCTAATTCCATTTCTTTAAAAGGAGGTCAAAGGGGTAGGTTTCCAAATGAATTAGAGAGAAAAATAGGAACTAAGAACACCAAAGCACAAGTTTTAAACTTTAATGTGTTTCTTTCTCCTTTTTTCAGTTGCCCTCAATTGCTGTTCTTACATAAAACTGTGTCTGGCAGGGACTGGAGCTGCCTCTAAGTGTATAATTGCTATAGTGTTCAGGCTATAGCAAAGAATATGAGGCCTGTAAAGAGCATTATAGTTTCTTTTAAATGACTCTCTTCAGTGCTTTCAAACACAGCTTCGCATGTGAAGGGTCAGGCACTGCATTTAGCAAATATAAATTCAAAACATTAAGCAGATCCACAATGAAGGGCCTTACAGATCAGACCATAGTCTATACAAACTGGCTACTAAGAAGCAGAAAGACTGTCATATGATAGCTGCTGGAAGCTGATTTCCAGTATTGCCTCTTATTTCTCATGACATTCATACAAAGTGTAGCCCATTGGATAAAGATGCAGAGCTAGATTTTTAAAGGCATGGATCCTGTTTTCCACCCCTTTTGGACTTCTTGTGTATGAAACCTATAGGCAGTCAATGAAGATAAGAAACCTCATTCTAATAGCCATATTAATACATTATTTTATTTCTTGGCCCCTCAAGCCTCCCTTTGTTGGATGGGAGTCATGGAAAGCCAAAATCAATTAAAAAAAAAAAAGGCATGTCTGGATTCAGTCTAACTAGATTGACACCATCCCATCTTCTGTAACTGCTGCAAGACTAATACACACTTTGTTCCCAGCTCTTCCTTCCTTCCTTCCTTCCTTCCTTCCTTCCTTCCTTCCTTCCTTCCTTCCTTCCTTCCTTCCTTCCTTCCTTCCTTCCTTCCTTCCTTCCTTCCAATAAATGAATAATATCAATCAGATCTGAATTTCTGTACAACTGACTGGAATGGTTTCACTTGAATTAGAACACAGTGGTGCACTCAAAGGCTCCTGAGAAAGAATTTTGCTTGTTTCATTTATATTAATTTGTCCATATTGACCAACATCTTAAGTGCAGCACTTAATTTGAGAGCACTCTTGTGGATTTGGAAAGAGTTGCTCAGCTGACCTGGTGATTGTTTTTTATTATGCTTAAAAGCATAAGAGCAAGATAATGCCATACACCATTCTGTTTGCTGGGTTGCATTTCACACATATGCTAAACACAAAACTTCCCCTTTTTGGCAACAAAATCTTGTGTTTGTCAGTGACATTGTGTTGCAGTATCAGGAAGTGCAAATGTCAGCCAGGATGGTTTATTAATATGCTCTATCAGAAATTTCATGGCTAAAGAAAATGCTCACTTTTTACTTGATCAATATATGCCTTTCATGGCCCTACAGCAGGAGCAGTTCTGCAGGGAACACATCTCAAACAAAACTAAGAACCAATCCAGTTCTAAAGGCACAGGTAGCCACCAATCCATAGTCCCAGGCCAAGTTCCATAAGGTCATCACTATAGCTCATCTTCAGTGCCACTCCTCTAGGACCAAAGTCTGAAACTGAGTTATCCTGATATTCCAAAAGGCAACACCTTCAGTAGGTGTTTATGGTGCTTAAATGATCAGAAATTTTGCACTACAGATCCCTATTCATGTCTGTCTGTGGATGAAGTGATAAGACAGTTGAGATCATTTGGACATGTCCTTCTCTGATGACTAAATAAATTATGTCTCTTTACTGATAAAAACCTTTAGATTCTATATTTCACTTTTTTTCACAAACTTAGTAATTTCTTTTAATAGTCCCTCAGCCATTGTGAGACATTGGCTGCCATAGTTTTCTTTTCTCCTACAAACAGTTTTCTTCTAGAAACAAATCAGGCTACACACTGTAGGATGTTTTTAAATTCTTTGTTTGTTTGTTTGTTTGTTTATTTGGTGGCATGCAGGCAGAGGCAGACACAGATATTGCTCTTGTTCTGTAGCTCACCTGTAGCCCCACAGCATCTTCAGTGGTCATTAGGATGAGAATACCAGGTTCTTTTAACCTGGTCTGGACACTTCTCAGTCTAGTATTACCTTGTTTGTTAAATTTTAAATTTTAAATAAAACAAAAAATAATGTTGATGTTGGTATACAACAGTACATTAATTTTTAAAACACAGAGTGTGTTGAAATTATTATCCAAAGTATGTCGGTGGTTTAGTGTTTTTCTCTTGCACTGGGTTAAATAGAGTTCAAATTGGAATTGTCTCTCTTCTTGGCATTTTTAAACTGAATATTAACTTTAAAAGTAAACAGAATGCTATTTTGGAAAAACGCATATGATAACCCAGTAGCTTTTCCTTCAGGCTATTAAGAGTGCCCATAATATGATTCCCAGAGAATACAGCATGCAGTGACCTTGGTAAGTAATTGATGACACCTCACATAAGCACCTACAGTTTCCCTATACAATGCTATTGCGGGATCATATTTGCAAAAAATGCCACAGCCAGCATGAGCCACAAGCACTCATAGATTCCATCGTGGCAACAAAAGAGGAATAAAAACAAGCTGCAAAATATTTAATCTGAAAATGAGCAGAAAATCTTGGGAAAAAATCTTTACATTGAGCATTTTCCAACTATTTTAAGAGTTGTTCTTAATTCAAAATAAAACTGCTGTGTAAATATGGGAAACCATAAAAAATAATATGACAGTTTTGTTCAGATAAATATTTTGCTGTTAAGAAAGACTGAATGTGTCTATTCCACACAATGCTGTTTCTTTATACCATTATGACATCTCATTTCCAGGTTTTGTGTAACCGAATAAAACCGGCTTATTTGACAGTGGTTTTATTTCATTGTTAATATTCACAAGTATTGAAGAGAAATGGAAGGGAAAATTCATTTTCAAGAGGTAGCAACCTGTTATTTAAATAATAATCTTCCTCTTTTTTACTTCCTTCTGCTTTCCATACTATGTAAAGATCTTATTTCCAATGAGACTCTAACCATAGCCAAATTAACAATGTGACTTTAAGAAGCCAATATTTCATTTTTGCATCAAAGAAAAGAAAAAAAGAAAGCTAGGAAATTCCTAGGAATCAAAATAATATAATTTTGTAGTAAACTTATCCAATTGCTTATAATTGCTTGATTATTATTCCCATCCTAAAGCATCTTAACCACCAGTCAATTCCAACATATTTGCATCATTTCAATATTCCCACATTTATTTTAAAAATTTATACACACTTTTCCGTTAAGTTCATCTGATTAAACATGAGATAAGTGAACTATAGAAATCACAAAACATTCTTTTTATCATATATAGATTGAGTCCCTGTTCCTCTTGCTAAGTCCATTCCCCCTGATGCACCTATTTCCCTTTTCCCACCATGCCAGGCCCAGGTTTTGTTTAAAAGGCTGCCTGAAAAGGTAGATACACACCTACTTCATACTCAGACTCCCCCCATGCACGTAAGAAATATTTATAGTTTATAAATTTCACCCTGTGCATTTAAGAAAAGAAAGAAATTAACAGTGGTTATCCCTACTTTGAAGGTAATGAGAAATCCCATTTCTTTATGGGGTTTGCATGTGTCAGAAAAAGCAAGCAATAGCTTTTATGGGGAATAGTGCCCAACTCACATCTTTTCTCATATTTTAAGCTCTAATTTGTAATTTGGTTTGGTATGTTATTCCTTGTGTCATCAGCAACACAACGTTTTTTTCTTGCTGTATTTTTATCTTTATCAAAAGGCCCTGTGTGAGTGTGTGAGGGAATTACCTTTCTACTCCTCTGTAGCAATAATACTTAGATTGCTTCTTCTCTGCCCTGAGTACTCCACAGCTCACTTTTGCTGTAAGTTGTTTGATAAACTCTATGAGATGATAATATTTCTGCATTTGATTGAAGAGTATTTTATCCTTTTCTGATGCCAGATGAATTGTTGCTAGGGTTCTGCACATTCCCACCTCAGTTTTTAGCAAGGCTAACTATAGAGAGTGTTTGGAAAAAGCCTGATAACCACTGCCAAAATGAGTATTTGTAAAACATGTTCTTTATAGCCAAGAAACCATACACATTTCTCTGGGTACCAGTTTTGGAGTCTTTTCTACACCTTCTCAAGCAGATGTCTGACACTTTAAATCAAACTCTGCTAAATCTTGATGGACACCAAATTTCTAATAGCTAGAGGAATTCTGTTACCCACTTAATGTTTTTTGCCCGCTTGATTTAGTTACTGATTTTTTTTTTCTGGAGGGAATAAAATTAGTTTCCTGAGTTCTGACGTACAATTTGGGTTTGAATACTTCATTTTAATGAAGAGAGATGCTGTAGGTAAAATAATTATATTCTCTAGGTACTAATTTTTTGAAAGAGGCAGAAATATTGTCAACCACATACAGAGGAGTTATAATAGATTTCTGCATTCTTTATTCTCACAGTGTATTGATTGTTTCTCATCTTCCTAAAGAGTGAATAACATAATTCTTGTCATTCTTCTTGTAAGAAGAAATGGGGGCCAATTTTTACTGGAATTCAACCCCAAAAATTTGAACCCAAAAGCCAGGCCCTTCTCTGTGTGCAGCATTAGGAAAAGCAATGGATCTCTGTTTGGTCTTGCATGGGGAAATACAACGTGAATATTGACATTTGTCTATGCATAGCAAACACTGTCAGATCTGGATTTATGGAAGATTGATAAGGTACTTGGTTAATAACCCCACTAAAACATTTATGTTATATTAGCAGTGATGGAGTTATGCATGGCTGTTAGCATTTGCCAATTTTACAAGGGAGAGGAGCATCTTTAGGAAATTGAAGAACTTTCCTCTGTAGAATGAAGAGTGTTAAATCCACTTCACCTGCAAATGCCTTTTTAAACAACCAATAAAATTCAAATTTAAATTCAATTGAAGTTTGAAGCTCAAAATGTCAGTGAAATTTTGAACTTCTGCTGCAATAAAATTGTCCTGTAACCAAAAAGAAAGATGACAATGTCAGTCATATAATTTAATCAGACCATGATAGAAGTCAATTTCTGCCTCTTTCAGATTCTCTCTAAAGCTTTTGATGATGCCTAAAAGTTATCAAGGGACAGGCAGTCACAGAGTAATGCAGACAGCTCCCTCTCCATCATCAAGACTACTGAGAGTTTTGGTATTGGGGTGCAGGGATGCCTTAATAACCACAGAAGTTTCACTTAATTTTCACATTCTTCTATTAGAATATGTGTATTTTAAGAGATTGTATTTTACTGACAGAAATTATATAGTTTGATTACTTTTTTCTCTATCCACTGACTAGCAAAGATGATACTGGACTATACAAATTGATTTTAGTTATATATTTAGGCAAACAGAGGCACTATCTGTAAACAAAAATAATTTGTTTTATTAAACCAACTCGTTTAATTAATTTCCAAATAATATGCTCAGAATGTGTAGCTAGGTGTACAGTCTTCCTGACTTCAGGGTTTGCATGTCCAAAAGTACCTGCTTGCTTCACTTCTTTTTTTAATTAAAAGCCTGTTCCAAGACTTTGCCTTATCTTTGTACCAAAGTGTCTTCATTTCACATGTCTGGATTTTGTCTTATTTAGGAAACCAATGTATAATTTGTTGGCAGGAGATGCATCACAAAGTGAATTTTCCACTTGAGTCAACTACAAGCCACATTTGGGTCAGAAAGGATTTTTTGTGTGTGTCACAAGAAAAGAAGTTTCTTCCTATAAAGTCTGAAATTCACCTAATGGAGGCAAGGTGATGTGCTTTTTAATTAGCTGGACTTTTAACAAGTGGACCAATATTGTAACACAGACATGTGAAGCAGATAAAGGCCTCACTGTGGCAGTCACAGCCTCAAAATGCTCTCACAGACCCACTGCACATTCCATGTACAAAAGGAGCCCAGTTCCTGCTCTTGGTGCAGCAGAGCACACTTCTTGCACCAGACAACACTTGTAAGAGATTATTAGTGTTTGGGTGTAGTTGTTATTTAGTTATAAGATAGATCTGGCTTTTTGCTTCATGTTTCTTAACTTTCACTTCTCTAACTTTGCTCTGGATAGCTCTTTCTTGGCTTACTCATTTGAGCCTTTCTTGCAGGCTGAGAATTTGGGGGGCCACAGTTCCTCCACATAAGATCATTTTTTCTCCATTATTCTGCTGTGCAAAATCTCTTTTACTTCTACAGTAGAATTGCTTGTTCTTCTTCCCTTTTCAAAACTGAAGAGGGAGAATGAGAATGAATGGCCAGAGCCAGTCACAAACTGTGTCATGAGAGGTTCAGATGGTTCATTAGGAAAATGTTCTTCACTATGATGTTGGTGCATCACCAGAAGAGAGGTGGTGGAATCTTGCCTCTTTGAGGATTTCTAAGCTCAGCTACCACAAAAGCCCCAGGTAACCAGAGCTGACCTGGGATACTGGTGCTTATGACTGTTCCCAGAGAAGAGAGTTGGACTAAATGATCTCCACAAGATCCTTCAGGCCCAAAGTTCTTTGGTTTAACCAATATAAACATCAGGGGTTCTATTGCTGTAATGTTTTACCTTGTAAATGATAAATAAAGTAATATTGACACAAAATGTGCAGAGGTTTAGTGAAAGTTATAATTCCAGCCCAAGAGCAGGTTAATTTACCAATAAAGGACAAGTGCTATGTTTTCCTGAAGAATAAAATACTGATGACTTACTCCTCTTGGATTATTGCTTTACTGTTGATTTTAGATGGGCTCTCAATAGAGTACATTACTAATCTGATTGTCTATCTAAGCCCCTTATTCTATCTTTTTATGATAAGCCTACTGCCTTTATCTTATATAACTTTGAATTTTAGTCACTTTGTTTCCTTTTTTATTTATGGGTACACTACAGTGATCTCATGAAGATCATTTACTGTGAAACTCTCCGGAATTATAGGTTGTTCTGGCTGATGTAACAGTAAACTTTGAATTGTCTCCTTTATCAGCCTGAAGTTTGTGTAATTGTGTTTACCAAAAATTCAATCTCTAAATGAAATTTAATCAGGAAATAAAATCAAGAAGCTACCGAGGTCTGTTTCACATCCCATAATCATTTTAAATAGAAGTTCATTGAGATTGTTTTGCTTTTCTTAACTTTGAGGATAAAACATATTTGGAAGATATTTAAATTTTCATGGAGTCATAGAGCAATTTGAGTTAGAAGAGACATTAATGATCATCTGTGAAGATTTGTTTTTGTGGAGGTTCTTTTGCTTTAAACTTATTTCTGTATTAAAACTGTCCAGTGATTGCAACACTAATTAGATTGATATTGCATGAGATATCCAGACTTGTTGCATCTGGACTTGTTGATTTTTCCACTAGATGCCATTATGCGTTAAGTGCAAGTTAATTTATAGGTTGACTATAATTGCACATGCTAAAGATTTTAAAAATAAGCAATTATCTATTGTATTTGCTGTTAGTCTGTGCTTAGAACTGTGGCTTAAAAATCACTTGACCTACTTCTACCTAACAGCAACCCAATCCATCCTTAATGCATCAAATATGGATTTACTGAAAGCAATAAAGGAAGTCAGCCATGGCAACAATATCTGATCATGTGTGCAATGTGCTTTTTAGAACAAAACTTGTCCAACCATTTCTGCATTTAACATTTAAAGAGTGACTTTAATGCTGCAGATTGCTTCCTTTCTGGCTGCATGGCTTCAGCTGAAGTGATAGGAAGTGTCCTAAGTAAAGCTGCAGTGCTGAAGACTGTTTTTAAATAAAGATCCCCCACATGAGCTTTTTTTTTATTTACTAGCTAATTCAGGATAGGTAATCAGAATAATTTATCACTTCAAGTTTAAATATAGAGATGCTGCTGTTTCCTCCATTCAGATGAAATATTAGCAATCCCCTGACAAAATTATATGACTCTCAAGACTGAGGTTTCTAGAACCTAAGGTCCTGACCAGTGAAGCACCATCTGAGGTGGAGCAGAAGTCCAACACCTTCAAAAGAACCAATCACATACGTGTTATCCAGGGTGCACTTCCCTGTATTTTGTATTCTGAGCTGTGTATTTTCTTTATTCTTTATGTAGAATGTAAGAGGCTCCAGGCTGGAAAGGGATAATCCAATATTGCAACATTTTACTGTAAGAAAGGTGTAGAATATGAGCTGGATTAACCAGTTCAGTTAGCCTGGGACAACAATAGAAAAGTGTCCAAGAACAAGAAATCAAGTAAATATTAGCTTAATATTAAAAAGGTGTTTTAAATCCTCATGCTGTTGGAATACATAATAGAAAAGTAGAACCTGTTCTTGTTTCTAAATTGGTTTGTGTGAAGAGGACAGATTAATGCCACCTGGAGAAACTTACCAAAAGATTGTCATGCACTCAGGCTATTGAACTGTTCGTGTTTTCTGTTTAAAACTTTATTTTACTCATGCTATGCCATGAGGTTCAATAAACTATGATTTTAATTGTCCTGTGCAGTGCAGGGCTGTAGATAATGCAGTGTATGATTCCTTCACATAGAAGTGTTTATGATTTGTATTTGCCTATGATGGGTGATGGGATTCAATCCTTTTGTAACATTGCTATAAAAAAATATCTCATGAGAGCTGCCTTCAACCAAATTGCTGAAGTACCTACAAACTGCAAATATGAGCTAGGGTATAGATCCACTGAATTAGAGCAACTGGTTTCCTCTTGTCACTTGAGATGAAGAGATTGAATCTAGCTTTTAGATGGTTAGTAATAATATAAATAAGTAGACATTAATAATTGTTAATTGTATTATTGGTTAATTTAGTATTCATTACTAGGATCCAAAACTTGAGAGTTCCACAAATGGTATGAAATCTTATTGCTAATTAACATTTTCATATGGAAAGGTTAGTGACAGAAATTTCCTTTATTATTTAGTCAATGGTGAACACTTAGTGAAAATCAACATCCCAACGCTGGTATTTGAAGCATGTATTCTACATTGGGATCCTAATGATTGTGCTCTAAGCCCTCAAGGGATTTTGATACTCCCAGTTGTTCAATAACATACAGCAGAGACAGGCAAACATGTTAGAAAAATGGATATTTGGAGGCGTGTGGTTCCTTTCAGCTCCTAAAAAAGCTGAATTAGTAGAAACAAAGGGATTTTAAAACACCCATTCACCACCCAGTGCATGCCATGAATGTGTAAAACACTGATGATAATCACCACGGGGCTCAGCTCCCCCCAGGGCTGCTCTGACACCGCAGCGCCGGTCACGAGGAGGGAGCGCAGCCGCGTCACCTCCCACAGGCAAACCCAGCATGAGCAGCAGATCACAGCTCTCTGGGACCTCTGTTCGCTGCTCCACAAACTGCAGCCTGCAGCACTCACCGGGAGCCGCACAAACATTATTAACAAATTTCTGATTGATAATGCACATCTTGCTTTTGAGGCACCAAGCTGGCATGGGCCATCAGACCTCGTCCAAAACCAGCACTCTGGTGTTTAATTACTGAACTCCAGGCAAGGTTTACCTGTGATTCCTCATTTAAATAGGTCTATCTTTCCAGGGGCTCAAAATTACTTTTTGAATCTCCACTTGATTGATCTCTTCTGTAACAACTAGCTTTCCTGGAGACTTAAGGAGTCTTTTTGTTGGGTCTGAAAGTATTAATTACCGTAGAGTTCTTCTAAAACACCTGCAATTTTTTTCAATTGTTAAAAAATTTACATGAAACATTAGATGGAGATGGGTGGCAATATCCTGAAGGGGAAAATATATCTTATTTAGGAACAGCTTTTTTTCTGATCTTCACACACAGAAATTAACACAAATGTTTTGGTGTATATGCAATATAGTCCTGGCTGTAGTTGTGACCAAGAAAGTGCCAATTTCCTCATCTTTTTTAGCAAATTAAAAAAAAAAAAATCAAGCATATTAGTAAAGCACATTTAAACACAGCCAGGAAGTCATGGATCTATTTTAGTAATCGTGAAGAAGGTGGCTCATCCTCAGAGGGTGTTATTGAATTCCTAATGTCAGAATAAAAAAAGAGAAAAGGCAGTACCTGCCTGTCTGTAGCTGGACTCAGCAAGTGAAAGCAAGCTCCAGAAATGTTCTGTGGAGGAGTTCTTCTGCCAAGCTCCCCACTCCAGATGGATGAAGAAATTGCAGCTGCAGCACAAAACCCTAAACATTTACACCACAAACATCTGCAGAGCTGGAGACGTCTTTGCTTTGGCACTCAATTCCTCTCTGAAGCAGTGAAAGCTCTGAGAAGACTGTCCTTGTCCCTAAAATTCAGATGTGCCCAAAGAGTGGCACAGAGAGGCAAAGAGGGAAAATGAGGATTTGACTATCTAGCACCCATGAAAAAAAGTTGTTGAGACAACATATGGCAGGAGTTACTATTAATTTGTTTTAGGCACCAGCCTTCTAAATAATTGAAACTATTTCAGATGTTACCATGAGGTATTAACTTCAAAATTATGCATTTTTGGTATCTGTAAGCTTCATTCCATCTGTTCTTTCTGGCCCACATTTATGCTGCTGGTATTTGTGTGGTTGTTCCCACTGCACAGGAGTGACCCTTGGCCTGGTACATGCTTAAATAGAGTTTTTATTTTTTGCTTGAGTGTGCACATGGGGGAGAAAAATAAAGTTCTATTTTTCTCATACTGGCATTTTAGAAAATATCTATTTAATTAACACTTTTAGAAGTGTTTAGAAGTAGATTTTTATGCAAGATAAATGCATGGTAAGTGTAAATTGCAGAACTGCAGTTGTAGTGTATTAGGAAAATAATTATGTTATTTGAAGGTTAGCCATATAATTTTCTTTTATTCTTTTAGAATGGCAGTTGAATTTCATCAATGTAATATTTTCTAGAAATAAGGATTTTTTAATGGCTTCACTTAGGCAGCAGAGAACACGGTAATGGTCACGAATTTGGCAGAGGACATTGTTTGCTTTCACCACTATGTGATTCATCAGAACTCTGATAGGATGGTGGTCACAGAGCAGTGCAGGGCTGCCAAAGGCATCAGCAGCCTTGGACATCTCTGCACTACAAATTTTAGTGGCACAAAAAAGACTTTGGCAGGTGTGATAGAGAGCCCACCTGGGGAGCATCACCCTGAGCTTGTGCAACCGTGAAGCTTCACTATGCAGAGTTCATAGCTGATATCTTGGGAGCATTAGAGAGGCAGCAGTTCAGCATCACACCTGAGATAAAAAGCCCAACTTCTCTGCAAGGCTAAATGGACTCAGGATACAGAGCAGCAGCAGCTCTGATGTCTGTCTAAACAGAGGCTCTCACAGTTGTTTGTTTCTGCAAAAAGCTTTTTAATAACAAAGTAAAAAATCTACTGCTCTTTAGCATTTAGTAATGAGTACACCTGCACTGCTGCCATCTTGAGCTGGTTTAGCTGGCAGTAGATTGGAGATTTATGTGCCTTTTCAGCTGCATTCTGCAAATGTGTACAAAGGAAACCCTGGCATTGCAGTCCAGCTGGCTGTGTGAGCCACCAGGAGCTCAGGTAGTCGCACTGGAGTGTTTTGTTTATTGGTTGGAGAACAGGGAACCATAATACCACCCATTCTCTGGGAGACATCTTGGTTAAGGACTTCACTGGTGTAGCTGTAGCTGGATGTGTCCTCCTGGTGTAGCTCTGCTATTTTTCCTGTGAAAAATAGCACTTGGGAGCTGCACATGGGAAGTGCTGCATGGGAACTGCTTAATGTTATTCCTCATTAGAAGGGAAACCATAACCATGGCTGCTATTCCCTGCAGAACTCAGACCACGCCACTCCCACTGAAGTCTGTGTTCTTTAGAGTCCCAGAAGAGGTTTAAGTTCTGTGATCACACTAATTTAATAGGAGAGGTTTAATTATTTGATACCATAGGAAAAAAAATAGAATTACTGACTTTTGCATCCTTTCCAAATCTGACATTTCCAAGCAGGTCTGTAATGGCAGTCTCAAAGGACCCATGCAGTCCCCAGCACAGCCAAAGGATAACCTGTTGCTAAGCAACCAATATAAGTGTGCTGCTCAACATTTATTTCATTTGGAAAAGAACCTATTCTTTAAGTACTTCATCTTAGCTACTAAGCACAAAGAGTTTTCCACTTGTTTTTCTGTAGCTGTGCATATGTGTAAAACAGCCCATTTGCACAATCAAATGTGCACTTCCAAGAACACGTGCCAGAGAGGAACATGCAAAATGGAAGGTACAAAAACTGGCACGAATACTTTAGTCCTTTCTAAGATCAGCATCCTGAATTTGCCTCTTTGTGTCTTTGTTCAGCCTAATTGAAAATGGGCTGCCTTGGAAGCATGGATGTGGAAGCATTTCTTGCAGCATAGAAAGCAGAGCTTTCTGCAGAGCTTACAAGTGTTTGGTGATGCAGCCTTTTTCGAAGATGTCAGGGTTTTCCCACTGATACAAGGAAGCACTTTTAACCCTGATAAGCAAAGGCCAGAACACAACACTGAATTTCAATACTGAAGACTCCAAATCTCAGATTCTGCACTTGTTTCAGAAAAGCAGCTAAATAGCTTTGGAAAACAGCACTTAATGCCCTACAATTAACACCATTTTCACTTTAGTACTTGTCCCTACAGTGAAATAAAACCCTATAGATCTGCTAGGTTTGTGTGTGTGTATCTGAAAACAGCCTTGGCTGAATAGTTTATAGCTAGATTGTCCTTGAAGGAGCTGTTAGTCATGTTTTCCAGTTTAGAGTACATTGGGTGCCTGGGTATCTGAAGAGCTTTTTGTTCCTAGCCAGTGAGGGTCTTTCTGCTGCTGACCCAATGGATCGTGTTGGATGTAGACAGATGTCTCACTGCCCTTTAATCAAGTGACATGGATACACACTTTGCCTTCATCTGGTGTGGTTTCCAAATGATGTGTTTTGTCAAATGAAATGCAGTGTGGGAGTACTACAGTGTTTGCAAGCTAAGCTGTGTCTTGGGAGCAGTAACTAACAACCACGGCTTTTTTTAGAGCTGAGGAAAATTAAGCTCAGTGTTAAAGAAATCCAGCTGAGCTCTGCATGGAATCCTGCAGCTTTGGTGACTGAAGACTCTTGGTGTCTTAGACTACTCAGGTGGACAAATCTCCCTGCCCCTCTCCCTCACTTCACTCTGCTTTCTATGCTTAAGGAATTGTCTTCTATACATCTCTTCATTGGAGGACTCACTTTGTTTGCCTCCCATCTATGCACTCATGATGCAGATCTCCCAGAGCTGAATCAATCCTTCTTTCTTCTGTCAGCTGTAGTCCATGCAGAAACACTGCTGTCAACAGGCTGACACTGCAGTGCCACATCACACAGCATGGCTGTCACATCTGGGAGCAGGAGAGTAAATTTACTGCTTAACCTGGCAGCCTGGTCATGAAGAGATTGATTTTGGTTTTGAGATGGAAATAATTGCCATTTTCAATCCCAGAGTTTTGATCTGTTAAAGTAAATTGTTGGCTGTCTTGCTTTATTTGGGGAATACTTTCCCAAAACTGCTGCTTCCCATTTCTTTGGAGCACTCAGTCTTCAGTGACCTCTTGCTGCAGAGAAGTACGAGATCAACCAACCAACCAACCCTGTCACAAGAAGCTGACATGAAAAATAACTCCTAAGAAAGTTATCTGACCAAATCCAAAGCAAACTTGCTTAATGAGTGAACAAGTAGAGAAATATAAGAGTCTGGGGTTCTTTTTTTTCAAGTCCAAATAAAATAGGGAGGTCAGAAAAAGGATAAAACAGAATGGGCCACTTATTTTTCAAGATCCTTGATTTCAGTTTGCAAGATTCACAACAGCATTTGGGTTTGGGAAAAAAAATCAGCATTTTTCACTAAAAAACCCAATCAGGGAATGGTTAACAAACACTCACAAGAGGACGTTGTGTGAGTAACATATACTGAAATAAAACTACAGAGGGAATAAATTACAGACAAAAATACAGCACAAATAAAGAGCAAGGGTATCTTAAGCAAAGTGTAATTCTAAAATGAGTAAAGGGCAAAAGATGAGATGCAATTTCACAGGAAATCTGAAATAGCTCCAGTTAAGCTTAACTTAGGCTGCAGAAGTTGTTATATTTGAAATACATCTATGTATTACTGTATAATTGAGGCAACTTGAGAGGCTGTAAACACCATTATGCAGTAGCTTGTGTAAATATCCTGAGTGAACCAATGATGAGGAGGGAGAATATAAAATGCAGAGCATAGATTTGGCTAAAATTCAATATTTTGGAGGGGGTTTAATATAACTTCAAAGAAACTGCAAGAGAAAAAATGAGAATAGATGAGGATGTGTGACTCTGCCAAGGATATATTATATGCCTTCTACAAATTATTTCACAACCTAAGAGGGAGAAAGGAGGAAATTCAAGTCAGCGTGCTTAATACATTTATTCTAACTCGATTTTATTGAATTATTTTCGACATTTTAGATTCCGTGTAAAATAAATCCCTTCATAGTGCCAATATAAACAAGTATTTTTCCTTTGCCCTCAGTCAGCTGCAGTTTATGCATTAACAGGGACTTTCTGCTCGAGGTTGTTCTTTTGGAGAGCCACTCCTCTGGAATTAGGCTCCCTGGTTGGCCACTGTACCTGGTTCTCCTGATAGGACAGCAGGTGGATCTGGAGAGCAGCCAAAGTGAACAACCTGTGACCCAGGGACAGGAGGGATAGCAGCACTGACACAGAAAACATTAGCACTGAAGGAGTATTTCTCCTCTTCAAAAATGAAAATTGATATTCATAGCCACATTCTACCTAAGGAATGGCCTGACCTAAAAAAGGTAATGAGAGTTTAGATATTCAGTGCCTTATGTTATCAGCAACCATTTCTATCAATGTGGTCTTTAAAAGAAAAATGAGTGAAGGGTTCTGTGGTAAATACCTCTAGGTTTTTGTCTAATTTGGGATTATTTTCCAACTGTAAAATATTTGTATTGCTTTGAAAAGCAAGAGTCCAGTCAGAAGGAGATGTAAAACTGGGCTCTCTTCCCCACTTTATATTTATTCTGAAGCAATCCATAAAGTTTTCCTTGAGTTTTTTGAGACACAAAATTTTTAGATGATAATATAAATTCCACTTTCTTGATAAAAATAGAGCTGCTCTGTTCCACTCCTAAATGGTATTCACTTCTGTTTTAAATAAAATAAATAATCAAATATTAGACAAAATTAATGTTAACTAAGACAAATTCATTCACATCATTATATCCACAGGCATGAAATCATTAACTTCAATGGGAGTGGGGTCACTCTAAGAACAGCTAATTGATGATGATAATTTTACTAATATCTGTTATTTTTTCAGTTACTGGAAAGAAGTAGTATTGTATTTAAAATACAAAATCTCAGTTGTCAGAACACTGAAGCTATAAGTGAATTTCTGTTAACTTATTATTGTTGTTGTTGTTATTGCTGTTGTTGTTGTCATTCAGTAACATAATTTTTTTTTGTTCACAATATTTTTCATGATCCTGTGAAAAGTATTTTAGAATGAAAAATGTCATTTAGGATTTAATGTAATCAATCTGAAAGGGTATCTTATCTATTAGCTCTGCATTTCTGTGATTTTAAGCAGTCCAGTTTCAGTCAATATTAGAGAGAGAGCAGCTTGGAAATGTAAACAGCATAATAGGAAAAAAAGTCATGAGAAAACCTGGCATTAAAAACATATATAGCATTATTTCTTCATTAATTGTGAAAAATGACATCATTATGCACAATACCTCCTGGAAAGGAATGTTTATTTCCTTGTTGAGCTAGAAAGGTTTTTATAAATATCTATTTGAACCTTCTATTTATAATAATAACAGCTCCTGATGAAAACCACATCTACTGGATAATGTAGGTGAGGATACAGATATTTTTAGAATAATTATACCTGTCTTAAATGGATAGGAGTTTAAATATCCAGACTGCAAAGACAGATTACTTTTTGCTTTCAGATTTTGTTGTCTTTGTGCAATAACTTCATAAAAACGCTTATAGAATACCTTCATTCTGATGTTAAATGGGTGGTTTGTTTTTTTTTAACTAAATGTTTTGTCTGTAAATACTTTAAAAGGGCAGTAAATTCACGGAGATAAAATGACCCCAAGAATTCCTTGATGTTCAGAGATGTACATCAAGACTAACTTCCCTAATGTTAAACACTGTGGGCCAGCATTGCATTTATTAAACAGAGATAAAGAGGCAAATACCAAATTTTTAAAATTTAATTTCCACCTGCTAAGTTTTTTTCCTCTGTTCTGAGCGAATCAATGGTTTATTAATGGGCTCAGAGTAGAAAACAACGCTGGGAATTCCCTGGAGTCCTCTGGAAATTCAAGCCATTAACACAGATCTCTCCATTTCATGCAAGGAAAACCAATAAGGCATCTGAACATGCACAGATTTAATTAGTGCTAAACTTCTCTTTCTTGTTTCCAGCTTTGTAAATACTGGACCTTCAAACTAAGAAAATTCTATTGTCAAAATACTGATTTAACAGCCTAGGAAAATATCACAAGTATAGAAAATCACAGAAAAAGCAGATATGGACTGTCAATACCTACAATTAAGAGCTGAGGGGAAGAAAGAATAAAATAAGTTGATAATAAGTTCAAAATCAGACCAGTGAGTTTCTCTGTTGCCTGTGGGCTCCTTCAGTATCCATTTCAGGTACTTGTTTTCTGCTCAGCTTACAATTGCAATTAGCATGGATCTCGCTTAAAGTTCTCATTAGTTGTCACTCATTAATCTTACCCAAAATTTCAGTATTTTGTATGTATATAAAGCTATAAATGTATAAATTTAAATAAAATTTACATAGTTGCATAATTACACATAGCACACAGCCTCAGTGACTGCATCTCTGGCTGAGGTCAGGAGATTTGGCTCTTCACAGCCCCATTAGGAAAGCTCACAGTGACATTAAGTACTGGTGGTATCACAGGAAATTCAGGACTGTGTCCAAATCATTTACACTTCAGTGAAACAAATGCCTGCTCTTAGTTTCATTTTAAATGTTTCTTTTTTGGAGAAATGGGAATTCTGAGCATTGTTTTCACTCAGAGATTTCAAGAGTTCATTCCACTCTAATTGATATTTTATGAAAGTAAAAGGAAATCAGCACCTTATGTAGGATTTGCGTTTTTTGCATGAACAAATCTGAATCTCTCTGGAAGAATCAATGAGCATCTAAGCTTCTCCTTTCTAGCTTCTCTTCCCTGTTTAAATATTAATAGACAAGAGGCTGACCTTCACTCCTGCTGCTGAATCATGGAAGCTGAAGAGTGGAATCAATGCATCTTTGTGCTAATGATTAACTAACTGATCACAGATTGGAAAGTTGTCAGCTCAATTTTCACACTGCCAGATGCTTAATTTAATATTTTCTGTATGAAAATTATTTCAGTTATAACCTCAGTGTAGTAAGCAACTTTAAGCATTTTTAAAGCAGTTGTTTAAAAATGTTATTGAACTGGAAACTAAAATTTAGCTCTACTAACACCATTAGTCCAGTCCAGCTCCACTTCAGCACTTCTGCTGAAGTCAGTGAGGCTACTCTGGCTCTAAGCTGAGCATGTGTATGTGTTTCTCCTGAATGAGGTATTTTTGTAAGAACTGCAATTGCTATTATTATTACTATTATTATTCTTTTATTTTGATTTTATTATTATTATTACTGCAGAGAGCTAACTAGCACTGGCTTTCTCTTCTTTCCTCCACAGAGATATGGATATGGTGGATGGGTACAGCTGGATCATCACTGCAAGGTTTGGGCTGTTTGGGGCTCATAGCAGATCTTGTGTCACCATCAGAAACTCCGAGTAGATCTATTAAGAAGCAAAGTAGCAATAAGAATAGACCTCTAGAGAAATCTGTACCAAAGTAGCAATAAGATTGACTGTGTCTTTGGTACAGATTTCTCTAGAGGTCTATTTCCTATGAAGTAGTATCAGGCCAAGTCCTAATATACCTCAGCAGAACCTTTTGTCTGAAAGGTGAAACTCACACTCTCTTGTAGGGACCAGCATCCATTCTTCTTTACCATCTCATTTTAGCACTTGGAATGGATAGCTCTGAGAAAGTCTTTTCAACAAGAGAGGTCAGGCTAAAGCAGATTACACATAGCTTTGGGTTGAGTTAAATGCAGTCATCTGTATGAGAAGCAAACCGGAAAAGAACTGATATTTTAATAAACAAAAGCCACCTGTGGAACCAAAGCTTTTGGGATACCTGGCAGCTGCAGGAAGGAGACAAGGGCTGGACATTTCTGGTGATTTTGCTACAGGTCTGAAGCTAAAATTCTATGCTAAAAATAGTTTCCAGAGGAGCTCTGTGGCAAGTCAATAATGGCCTTACATGATCTGCCAAGAATTCTATCTGGCCTACTTCCGGCTGGAAATTTTGCATGACAAAAAGTGCATGGCAAAATAAAATCCTGTTCAGACATGTGGAGCTGGGGATGTTAACTCCTAAGATTAAAAAAAGACCCCAAAGATTTCCCATAGAATTCTCTGAAGAAGTACCAGGGTCAAACTGGAAGAAAATAATTACGTGCATATTTTGAAAGTGCAATTTGGAATGTGACTGAGTAGTTTAGTGATGGGAGAATTTTAAATGTGGTTTGCTGAACCAAATCCGCCTGCAGGATTTAATTTTTAAATGTCTCTCTCTTAATTTCCACAGATGTTAATTAAAACGTTAAATATTAGATAATTTTTAGGATGGGATAGAGAAGTATAAAATAGAATGGAACAGTAAAGGCCATATAATCTATTAATACGTGATTAAGTGCTCAGTTCTGCTCTTTTTCTCACACCCCAAATATTTTTTGTTTATTGGATAATCTGCATCAATGCACTAGACTTTTCTTAATGTATTTGAGTGCATGGCTACAGTAAACCTCTCCATGAGGTTGGAAAATCAGTTTTACAAGAGCTTGAAGTATTTCACCAGGGGATCAGGACCGTGTAGTTGTAATATTTCAGGTAATTTTCACAACCTGTGATACAGCTAACAAGTAACTTGACAGGTTGCCAAGGCAGCATACTTAGATTTGTTGGGGAGGGCTTTAAAATATTCATTAGGACAGTATGTTTGTGAATGATATATGAAGTTAATAACAAATTCAAGGTTAAGAACAGTTTGAGTTCTCAGAAGAAGGGGACAGCACCCCTCCTGGTTGAGCACACTAGTAATAAATATTCTGATTTAACAAGTTCTTTTCTTTAGAAAAAATGACAGGATACTAAATAAGACCAATTTTATGAGGAAAAATAAAGTGGCTTTTGGAGAGAGAGAGAGAAATCCCTTTCTCGAAGGGCCTGAAGCCTGCCTTGCCCTCAGCTCCTGTGTGCTGGGAAGCTGAAGGAGTGGTTGCTGTGTTTTCTTGTGTGGGTTTCAGTTTCCACCTGCAGATGGAGTGTGTTCTCTGCCCAGTGCCTCTGCTGCACGACTGCACTTACCCACCCCACGAGCAGAGCAGGGATCTTCGGACTTTCCAGCTACCCCCACAGTAGATTAAAATAACCAAGAAATACTTAGGGCTTGCAGGTGTTGGTGAATTGTATCTCATCCATTTGTGCCCACAGAAATCCTGTTGTGTCTGTAGCAGCTGCTGGGTACCCCTAATTGTAACAGACAATTTGCTTAATGTGGTGACACTGTGCCTCTCTTTGAGCAATTCACACATCAAACAAATATGAAGTTTTAAAAGTGTCCATGCTGATAAAGGAACAGTATTAAATTTCATGACTGTGATAACATGTTGAACTTCCTAAATCTGGAAATTGGTGGCATATGAGGAAGGTTTTACACTAATTCAGGTCATGGATTTATAGTGTGTATAAGTTTTGTTTGGGAAGTTTTTTTCCCAAATTCTTCAATTTTTTTTTTTTCTTCCCAAGGAGAAAACGTAATCTGAAGACAACACAATAGGTCTCCTTTTGTCTCAGTTTCACTGGTGATAAGAAACTACTGGACTGAAATTAACTGTTGCACAATTATTCCTGTAGTTACTGGAATCACTGTGATGCTATTGACTTTAAAAGAATACATAGATACCCAAAGGGAAAATTTAGCTCAGATTTAATTAGAGCATTGTTTTGAGGTCAAAATTTGGTTTGAGGATAAATTTGAATTAAGGTACCTGTTATCTTTTCCAAATAAATATAGAGGAATGTATATTGCAAAAGGAAGGGGATTTTTTTTATTATTCTGAAGAATTAAATCTGAACTATAAATGACTGTTTTATTCATGTCTACTTTAAAAATAGTCTTTGTTTAAAAATATCTACTGAATAGAAAAAAATATCAAAATTTTGCCACTGAATTTCTGTAAGGAGCACAATATACTCAAGAGACTATAAATTAACAGGTACTACTTTGTCACATTTATAATATATGAAAATGTCATTTCACAGGGACAGGCAAAGATGATGAAGGATGGAAAGGTTTTTAGAGTTATTCAAGAGAACTGCTGGGATCCAGAAGTACGGATTAAAGAGATGGACCAGTCAGGTACCTCCATGAAGGAATTCAAATCATTGTGCTTCATTTCGATTGCCTACTTACTTCTCTGACAGTCCATCTGAAAGTGCTCAACTGCAATATCAAAAACAAGGTTTAGGATAATAATTCCTTGGTTTAAATCTGTTGAAAGTAATTGGAAATTGATATGCTTTATACTCAGAAGGAACTTGTGCCTATAGCTTTCCTCATTCTCAGTAGCAATTTATTCCCCACTAGAATTTGTTAGTTTTGGTAGGATTTAAGGCACTAAGGAACTCATTGGCAAAATAAGGATGACAGACCCTGGACTTGAAATGGCACCATACATTCCAGTTAAAATGTGATTCACATAAAGGAGGATGAAGGATTTTCATTTTTGTTCCAAATATTAAAAATATTCTTTTTACACATACAATTTCTTGTATGTCTTTTTCCTTTTCTAATACCTTTTTTCGGTTTAGCCATGTTGCAGCTTCATTCTGTGTTTCTTCTGGAGGACTCTGAGCCCAGAGAATTGATACACTTTGTCAGAAAAGGGAGTTTTCCTCAACTTAACCAGATGCCAAATTTGCAAATTTATTTTCCGTCATGTTACATGCAAGTCAGTAATAGGGCTGGTAAGATGGGAGACTGAGGATGAGGGAAGGAATTTCTAGGCTGGTCAATTTTTTTTGCTAGTTCTTATTAACACTGTAATTCCAAAATACTCCTGTAAGAGAAATATTATGTTACTAAAGATTATTTTTTCTTAGATTGAGGCTTGAATAGTTCCTACATCAGTTTCCCAGTAGACACAACTTGAATATTTTCAACTTTTCATAAGGAACAAACACCTGAATTGCTTAAAAGAGCAGATATTGTACAAGTAGCACCTTTATGATTACTGTTTCCTCCTCTCAGGTCTTATCACCCTCGACAAACACATGAAAGAGGTTGTAGCCAGTGGGGAATTGATCTCTTCTCGAAGATAAGGAGTAATAAACGAGAAGAAATGGCCAGGGAATGTTTCGATTGGATAATAGGAAAAATTACTTCACTAAAAGTGTTGTCAAGCCCTAGGACAGCCCTGGTGGAGTCCCATCCCTGGAGGGATTTAAAGGATGTGTAGATGAGGTGCTTGGGGACATGGTTCAGTGATGGGCTTGGCCACCACTGAATTAATGGTTGGAATCAATGATCTTAGAGGTCTTTTCCAACCTAAATTATTCTGTGATTCTGTGTTAGGAGATACTCTGGGTTTTTCTTCTTATGGAGGTTTAGTGCAATACATAACATAGGCAAACTTAGGAACTCACCAGCTAGGGGTCAATTTATGTAAATATCATTTGGATCATTTTCATCTACTTCATTTTCACCCTGGAAAAGCAGTATTTGAAACTCCAACCATTAGACATTTAATGGGAATGCCAGAAAGCCTTTGCAAACTCTGGAATATGCTGCCTTGTCACAGAATCATAGAATCATGCCTTGACTAGACTGTAATGTTTCTCTGAGTTAGCTCAGGGATTTTGGGGATTACCAAATCACTCAACTACAGAGTGGATCATAAATAGCCTTTGGGCATCTTTCTCTTTCAGATATTTCCCTCAGCACTAATGGCAAGTTTCTACAAAACAGTTCTGCCCCATATATTTGTTGTAGACAAAGGGAAAACACAGGAGGATGGTTTCTTCAAATTTTTGCAGCAGCTCTCCAGAAAAGAAAATGTGTCATGAAAGCAGCATCACAATGTTTCTTCATGAACTAAACAGTGCTTGCTTGGTTAAAAAAAAAAAAATCTAAACCTGTATGTTACAGCACCATCTGGTGAATTGTGCCCTAAAAATTTCCCTTTTTATTACAGCACTTCAGATATACAGGCATCAGCTAATTAATTATGTGGGGGGGAAAAAATGGGCCTTGGTGTTTTTCATTCTTTCATCCTTACTGCTCAGTGGAAGATAAAGACTATGGACCATATTTATTCCTTTCTGGTTTAGAAAGCTGTAGCTACTTAGTTCAAAGACTGTTTTCTCTTACACAGGCTGAGATAGATTATACTAAAAAATTTAACCTCTAAACATGGCATAATTTTGGGACAAAGATGCAAGGAGTGTCCCAGCTGAACAGAGCTAGAATCAGTCACTGAAAGGTATTTTTAACTCAGGGAGTTAACTTAGAGCTTGGCTGCTGAAAGGCTTTGTTTGTGCAATGCCCAAGAAATCTTGCCAGTAATAAGAAATGGTCTCCAGTGGACCAAAGAGACTCAATTAGTTCTCCTAATCATATGTCCTAGGTTTAATTGATGTACATACTTCTGTCTTGATCCACTCAATAAAACAAGCTATCCATGTAACTCAATAAAACAAGCTGTAAAAGTAATTAACATCACAGTTCTGTGACACAAATCATCACAATTTTGTTTGAGAAAACATATCAGTTCATCCTAACTGCCTTTCCTTGTTATTTTCTCCTTTTTAAAACCCTCTGAAGAGTGTAAAAAAATAGAGGTTTTTCCGTCCTGATTCTTCTTCCTGAAGCTAATGTCTAGCAACAGTCAGCTTGGAAATGTACCTTTAAGGTTTGTGTTAAAGTTGCTCAGAAATGTAAAAATGGATTGAAAGCAGATACAATGATTATTGTGGAAAACATGGAGAATGTTCTGAACAGACTAATCAGGTATCCATATTGGTGGATGATCCAACTTGGATAATTCAGTATTTATGTAATTCTGCAGACCTAATCCTTACCCTTAAAGCACTGCTGCTGTACATAATATTAATCAGTTCTTGTCATCTGAGTCAGCTTCTCCTCTTGTTTCCTTCTTACACTTCTGAGGAGGAGGAGAAATCATTTTAATCATTCAAATGTTTTGGCAAGTCATTGTCTTTGAGTTCTCCTAGAGTTCATTCTCCTGGAGTTTTTTTCTGCCATCTTTTGTTCTAGTAGTTTTATTACTAACAACCAAGTTAAATTTTTTAAAGCATGACAAGATATGCACAAAAATATTACAAACAGACCTAACAAACAAACAAACAAACAAACAACAAAACAGTTTTGCTTGTAGCTATTTTGTGCATTCCTAATTACTGTTTATTGTTTATTTTGTTTGTCTGCCAGGTTTGTTGTTTTCACTCCTGTAACCTGTCACACACAATGTTATGAAATAGATTTGTGTTTGAGCAGAAACAAAACAACATGGACTTAATTCTTTTTATTTTTAACACATCAAAGTTATTTCTGAAAACAGGCAGATATTTTATATTTACAACCTCAGTAGTCCAGACACAAGATGAATGAAACCTAACACAAAGCAGCTTTAGAAACACTTAGGAAACCATTGTTTAACAACCATTGTTAACATAATGTTATTTCTCTTTGGGCTAATTCATTTATTTATTTTATATATATGACAAATTAACCCCAAAGTAAACTTGAGTTACTGTATTCTGTTGGTTTAATGTCAGTTTCATTCATGGGAGAGTAATACTAAATTGCTTTTAATTGTTTGTACATGTGCATACCAAATACTTCTAAAATCAAAAAACCTAATTTCACAAATTATCTATCTATCTTTCTACTTAGCAAAAATATCCAAATCCTAATAAGCTGATACACTATAAGGTTTATTGCCATGATCCTTAATTTAAAAAAAAAATCTCTATGTTACTGCTAAATTAGTCTTTCTTATAATTAAATCTTTTACATTCTGCCTCTCAAACCAAAGAACTTTCTTATTTGTAACATTTTATCAAATACAGACAGCAAAAAAGGAAGCATTAATATTTGCTTTTTCTTACTCAGGAGTCACCGTCCAAGTCCTGTCCACAGTTCCTGTAATGTTCAGCTACTGGGTAGGTTCCAACTAACATATTTTGTAACTCATATGTAGCAACATTTTTAAAATACAAAAGCATCTTCCTACAAACTGAAATAGTCGGTAGAATTGTTCTGCTGTGAAAACAAAAAGGCAAAAAAGGAGTGCAGGCATGAGAAGGTGTCTGCACGATGTCCTGGCAGCTCCACACAGGAGCACACACCGTGAGAAAAGATGAAACAACTGAATTTCTTCTGGGGACCTCATGGAGGCATCTGGAAACGGAGAGAAAAAATATATCCAGCATGAATCCATGGTTAGCAGGCAGACATATATGTACACATTCTATGAAAGCTAGATATCAGTCACTATTTTCTCAGGGAAAACAAAAAAGGATGTATTTGTGGCTTTGTCCCACTTCCTTTTCAATGTGGCATGGGACTCATTAACCTAGAATGCTTTGAATCTTAAAATTCAGGAGCAAATTTAAGTTCCTGTGTTCCCCACGTGGTGATCTTGAATGCTTCAAAGAAATAAAGGCAGGCTGAGGAGATAAATCACAGCACAATGCTGCTGTAAATACATTCTGAATGTGGCTACTTAGCAATGTGTACAGGTCAAGATGTTTATATGTAAATGGATTTGTGCATTAAGAACCATTGTGTTAAGCCCACATATAAGAAATACCATTGATATTCACAATTTCTCGTTAGTAACATCTCTTCAAAATTTTATTCTGGTATCTAAGGGAATATTTTCCATTAAATATGTATTGAGAGAAAAAAAAGCAGATTGATTGCATGGATATTGCATTTCCTTATTAGAATTATGGATGTTATCTCCTTCTAAATGTTAGAGAAGTTTACTCAACTTTCTCTGTAGAATTCATGTGCTCCAGCATCTCATATTTCTTATTTTTATTTCTTCAGCTGCAGTAATAGGAGAGTAAATATTCATTGCTATGTATAAATTTATATACTGAGGTTTTTGCATCAGAATAAACAAAACCAGGGGACTGCTTTACACAAAAGACCGGGTACTTACATGCATCAGCAACCTGGGATTTATGACACTCATCCTGAGCAGCAAAGGCAACAACAGTTGATCAATTTTCAAGAGAAAAAGCAGAACTGCACCCAGAGGTTTTAAAGAAGGCAGAATTTCGCCCTACTCTTTTCCAGAACTGTAAAGCAAATTTGGGTTCAAACACTATCAGTTGTTTGCAATGACATTTATCCAGTAACTTCCAAAGGTGATAACATTTGAGAATTATATTTAAATATACTGTTCTGCTTCATATCTTACCAGGCCAAACCTCAGGACACTTTAGATCTCGCCCAGATATTAAACAATGACTTAGCTGCTACAGTAAAAAAGTACCCCAAGAGGTTTGTTGGGCTGGGCACGTTACCTCTGCAAGCTCCAGAGCTGGCTGTGAAGGAAATGCATCGCTGTGTGAATGAACTTGGGTTTCCTGGAGTGCAGATAGGATCTCATGTCAACGAGTGGGACCTGAATGCCCCAGAGCTGTACGATATTTATGCTGTGAGTAGCTGCTGCTTTCCTTCTTTGGGGGAATACTGTGGTATGGAAATCTGTCTAAAAATATCTTGGAGAACATTCAGTCATCATTTGAGCCTTCTAATCTGCTTAGTGATCAGAGAGACTCAGCTTTAATTGTAAATGATAATTCTTTATAGGATGTAATGGCAATAATACAACATATTCTGAAACATATTTTATAATAATGAATAACAAATTTAATTTTATTATACAAGTTCTCGCTGTACATCTGCCTTCTTAATCTGTGAGGATAAGTGCAGTATCAAAGAAAACATTTCTGCACTATTTGCATTTGAGTTCAAGTTACTGTATCCAACCCTATTGAAAAAATTGATAAAACTCCCTAAGATTTTTATAGAGATACCTATAGCATCAAGGTACCACACAGAACTATGTAAACAAAATTTCCAAACTGAATGAAATTATTATCAAATGAATTAATAGATAACGTTTCTTAAACAGCCTGAGGTGCAGATAAGGGTGGTCATTTGTCTAAATTAGGGGTTTAATCAATATCCGTTCTGAATCTCTTTCTCAAGTTATTAAAGTTGTCAGCTTGGAATTGATTCACAGAGGTCATTTTGCAGGATGCTCAATTTATTCAAAAGCTCTGTTGGTGCAGCCCCTGGACTGTTTGTTTTCATAGCCATATAGAGTCAGGTAACAGAATCTGCTGGGAGATGCCCACATTTATGGAATCACAGCGTGGCTGCGGTTGGGAGGGGCCTCTGGGAGCCACCTGGACCAACACCCTGCTCCAGCAGAGCCACCTACAGCCAGATCCCAGGACTATTCCCATGGTTTTTAAATATCTCCAAGGATGGAAACTCCACAATCCCTCTGGGCAACCTGATGTTTCCTGATGTCCACTGAGCCTTCTCTTCTAGGGGCCAAACAGTCCCAGTTCTCTCAGCATTTCCCCATAGGAGAGATGCTCAGTCCCTTCATCATCTTGGAACTCTCTCCAGTAACTCCATGTCTCTCTGTTCCTGAGATCCTCTGCTACTACTCTATCCCAGAGAGTTCTGGGATCTCTCTTATACTGTACATCCTTCAGCTTATGTTTCACACATGTAGGAAGTAACCCCTTTCATTTTTAGAAACATCTCTGGATAAGACAGATTATGAAATTAAGCCATATTGGATAATGAACTTTGCCAAACTACCAGGCCAGTTATTGAATTGCTGTTTTTAGTTTACAAATGTAGATGGCAATTATTCTCCACGATCCAAAAGTTGCAGCTTTTATTTATGCATGTATGGGTAAATAAACCCAAATTTTTTGAATGTGTGATAATCTCCTTGGCAACAAGAGCATGTCCAGAAATACATCTGACAAAACGAAGCTGTTAAATCCTGGTTAAGCATATGAATGACTCTGATGACTATGTATTTAAATTTAAGCACACAGTTAAATTACACAGTTAAATTACTAGTCTTCTGTTTTCCTTTCCAAAGATGTCAGTAGTTTTGGAAAAATTACCATACTTGCATAGAGATGGATTATTGATCAGAATACAGCCAGATTTTGAACTCTTTGGAAGGAGTAAGAATATTTATATATCTTTTTTAAGCCAGGCAGAAGGCCAAAGGGGACAAATGTAGTGCAACTCAGTAAAAATTTCTGAATGCAGCTGGAACAACTCTGCAAAACCATCCTCAAATGATTCTATAAAACATTATGGGAATTCATTCTCATACGTGTAACGAAACCTAAACAATGTTTGCTTGAACTGAGTTTTATACTACAGCATGGCTGAAAAACATAGCTGGAAAAGCACTTTTATATTGCATTGTTCTGAGAAGCACTTGGATCACTGAAGAGATATTATCACCTATGCTTCCAGTCCTGTAGTCACAGGAGGAGCTGTGAAACTGAGTGAGGGCTACAGAATATGGCCCAGAAGAATAAATATAGCCAACTATTGCTTATAGTTCTCACTTGTATTCTCCTACTTTCATTACTAGTGTTACTGCTTAGTAGATTTGCAGGTCATTGAAAAGCATGACTAGAATCTAAGATGCATTTTGTTACAATTAGTCAAGATTTAGACTTTTTCCTTTTGCTGCAGGCTGCTGAGAAATTAAATTGCTGTCTCTTTGTGCATCCCTGGGACATGCAGATAGATGGGAGGATGTCCAAATATTGGTTTCCCTGGCTAATAGGTAAGTGTATATTTACTTTGCTTAACCTGCATTTATGAACTGGATTATGCCCAGGAGATTGTTGCCAAGTAAGGTACAAGTACAGAGAAAATTACATTGCTTTTCTGTCAAACTTTCTTTTTTTTTTAATCTAGTATTATGATTAAGTCTGGTGTGTAAACTCAGCAGCATTTGTTTCTAAGCTTGTCTAGTTTTTCTTTAAAATGTTTAGAATTAAAATTATTCAGACTAGCAGCAGAATATAGTATTCTCTTTTGCCCTAGATACAAAGAGTAGATAACAAGGAAGAAATGAATAATCTCAGAAATGAGCTCCTCAAAAATAACAGGAGTAAATGAAGGCATAAGCAAAACCAAACATTACTTCCTAGAATTTCTTGAGTTATTTGTTAGAAACAGGTTGATCAGAGACGAAATAAATCTGACTTTACATCAGCTATAGCTGAAACAACATGTACTTTGAAAGCTCTCAGTAGGTGTAGGATATTATCTAGTCTCCATTTTTATCCTGTTTGATAGGTAAATCATAACATTGAACAACAGGAGCAGGGCTTTTCTGCTACCTAGAAATGTTTAGACCTGATTCTACCCTCATGTATTTTTTTCTGTGTTGGTTTGTTTTGCATGGTTTTGCACTGCCACCAATTCTGAAAAACATACACAACACACATATAATACACATTCTGCCTGGGAAATCTTGCTTTCCCAATCACCAGTGCATTATCTTACAACAATATCAGTTACTGTTAATCAGAGCAGGCTCAACAATACAGATTTAAGAAGAAAATAAAATTATTGCATTTACTTAACAAAGTGTAAATAGAATATTTTCCTACTAAGGCTAATAAGGCTTTGCATCTGAACATATGGTAAATATTAATGAAACATAACCCTTTGAGCTGGATAGGTGTTGCTTCCCCCATAGATTAGAGGAACTCCATTCCTAATTTCCAGCTGGATGTCTGAAGTTGGATGTTTAAAAATGGCAGGATATTCTAAATATGTTGGGTGTGATCAGAAGCTGACACCTGTTGTAGGAATATAAATTCCTGTTCTGTTCCTAACTCTGGGCAACCAACTCAGCCAGGAGCAAAATGAGAGACAGGTTAGTTCTAAACTGTAGGATCTGGCATCATGTCAAAACTAAACCCCAAATGTGTGTTGGAATATCCATCAACGAATCTGCTCCACTTTCCACACAAAAGAAACCCACAAGCAGAGGTGAGAAGACATCCTGGCATATTCCAGACTTATCCTTGAGCAAGGATAATGGGAATCAGGCCTGTACTGGGTATTTCAGGACATACCCAACCTGTCTATCATCTGTTCTAGTGGTATGGAGTAAAAACTGGACTTAGAATTCAGAAGATCTTCACTTCCAGGCCTGAGTCTTCATTTCAGTTAATTTGAGTCCAACTCTGTGTCCCTCCAGTAGAAATAATGCATGACCTTTGGTAGCTGCCTTGCAACTATTACTTTTTCAGTTGGCTCAAGGCTAATGGAAGAAAATTAAAATAACATGTGAAAATCAAATAAGAAGTTTAAAACATAAAGCTCTTATACAATTAAGATGTTTCTCTTCTTAGGCATGCCAACAGAAACAACCATGGCAATTTGCTCCATGATTATGGGAGGAATTTTTGAAAAATTCCCTAAGCTGAAAGTTTGCTTTGCACATGGAGGTGAGTAGTGTACCATGTGAAACTCCTGTTCTTTGGCTGAGCATGGTACAGTTGTATTTTCTGGTATCTCAACTAATGGGGTCACCACGTGAAGCCTGCCACCAGCTGAGCACTGTCACCCCAAAGAAGACAGTCTGACAGATCAGCTGCTTTTATGAACACTCTCTAGCCTGCAGGGTGTGAAGTGATACAACAGCCTTTAACTGTACAACAGCCTTTCAGGGAAACAAAAAGGAAGGGGAGGCAGCAGGTGGTTTAAGGAAAGGGATGAGGAAGCAGCAGGAGGAATTTGGGCATCACAGCAGCGAAGAAGTGAGAAAAATAGAAAAATAAGCTAATGAAGGTAAAGGAATAAAAAAACACTGGTGCAGAGCACTTTCTTTCTAAAGAGCTGACAGGAAAATTTATGAATCTTTGGTGATATGGTTGCTTTTTTCTCTTACATATTTTCAGCTTATTATAAGTTATTAAAAATTCCTTCTTGCAGGTGGAGCTTTTCCATACACAGTGGGTCGAATCTCCCATGGATTCAACGTTCGCCCTGATTTGTGTGCCATGGATAATAAGGTGGATCCAAGAAAATACCTTGGCTCATTTT
The DNA here is from genome assembly GCF_052056855.1 of Sturnus vulgaris. Lineage (NCBI taxonomy): Eukaryota > Metazoa > Chordata > Aves > Passeriformes > Sturnidae > Sturnus > Sturnus vulgaris. The sequence continues at coordinate 35,458,024 of NC_142249.1, forward strand.
ACACAGACTCTCTTGTCCACGACCGTGGGGCACTAAGGCTGCTAACAAGTGTAGTAGGAGAGGTGAGTTTTAGTGCTTCCAGAAGTGGGTGAGTCATCCTTCAGTTAATTTTCCAGGAAAAATCAAAAGGAGAAGAGAAGAAAAAAGCAGGAAGAAGACAATGTCACGCAGTGAAATTAATTGATGGGCTTCTGGATGTTGATAATGCTTTTACCATACAGATTTATTGAAATGGTGGGTTTGATCCAGGAAATTGTGCACTGTCACCCTTAGTTCCATCCTTCTCTAAGCTTGTTCAGGATGGAACTTCAAGCAAAGACTGCTTCAATTTGGAGCCTTGTTTTCAAACAGCTTAATTTTCAAATTCAAGTGCATGCTTGAAGAAATCAAATTGTATTTCCACTTGGGAAGTTACAGACAGAAAAAAAATCAGTAATAAGGAAAGCTTTTGTGAGTATCTCAGAGAGACAGTTAATCATTATGAGTTTGCAGAAGTATTTTAGTTGTTTGTAAAGAAATATTTGTAGTTTAGCAAACCATTTAAATGAAGTACAGCATGGGGTAGAAAATCTTAAAACATTAAAATAATCCTTCTCATTTAGTAAATGCTCAGGAAGGGATTGAAGATGCCATCCCTCATGCCAGCTTCCAGTGGATCACTGCAAATTAACAAGATGCCTGTCTTTGTGCCTTGATCTCTGCACCTCACCCTGCAGCCAGAGGCAGATTCCTCCCAGATGTCAAATCAGAAATGCAAGCTCTGACAAGAATTTTCTTGTCTCAACAGCTGCAGTCCTGTTTCCTGTACATCAGTGTCTAGGCCCACATGGTATGGGGCTGTTGCTGACATCAGGGCCTCCTGTATGACCAAACTTCACACACACCACTTTAGCTGATTGGGTTTTTTCTACACAAAAGAATCTGTTCATTCCCTAATTTCCTCTCTAATATTCTGAACAGGTTACTGCAATAAATCTGCCTTAGAACTGGTGCAGAAATGACTTGCCTAGACCACACAAAAATAGCAATGCAGCACTATTGCTTTTTTTATTGTGGTACTCTGAGCTCAGGTATCACACTTGAAAATCTGTGGGTTTTCACTTCATGCTGGACAGGATGTCTGTAGCTTTGTGACTGGACTTCTGCCTGCAGCTCCCCTGCAGGACTTGTGCCTTTTAGAAAAACTTTGCATTTGAAGATTCATGGAAAATTCAATCATGTGACAGCACAACTACAGCTTGAAACAATAGTATGGAAACTTTTGTGAGGTGTGTATGCTTGTACAACACAGTAACACAGCAGCTCTAAGGAGTAGAGACAATATTTTTTTGTTAAACCCACCCTGAACCAAAAATAGATTTATGGAAGGAGCCCCATAAAATGTGCCATGGATCCTACTTCCATTAGAAACAAATAAGATAGAACCCAGGTCAATTTACTTTAAAAAGATCTGCTAATAGGCTGTTAGTACTGGAAAGTTCTGATAACGTCAGTGGGTATTAACTCAGGTGACATTTGCCATCTCTGTGCCAGAGATTAGTTTTAGACACCAGATGGGTTACTAATAAAACACTAGGGCTCCTGCACAATAGTGATTTCTTTTCATTTCTGTTACCAACCTCTAAATAGCAAATAGATCATGGTCCACAGCCCAGTAGTTTTTGATATGCATTATCTTTTGAATCTAACTGTAGCTTAGAGTAGTAAGCAAATGGTTTTAAGGTGCTTTTTAACAATAGATTTTCAAATTTTACTCTGTGTGGTGATGTCCATGTCCATTTTGAAAAACACCTAAAGGTTTATGGAGTAACAGTCCAACACTTGCCTCTGTTACCTCCTCTTCTGAGAAATCTCCCCAAATCCAGACCATGTTCATTCTAAGTATATTTTTGTTCCACAGGCAGTTCTAGCACACAAGGATGAGTCTAGCTCTTGAATTTAAATTGCCAGTGCAAGGAGAAAAGGTCACTTGCTTGTTTCTTTTTACCCCTTTAAAATGTTGGGAGACTGTTTTGCCATTGTTAGAAAGGCCTTGGTAAATTAACTGCTGTGTGACTCAGCCTGGCAGAGACCATAGATTCTTTTTGTCATCGGAATCTGTTAAGCTGAACTGTAGATGTCAAGAGCAAAGCAGGAGGGAAAGTACAACAGGATGCTGAATCCATTGCTGAAGAATTGAAGTTTTTTTTCTGTCTGAGCTTGTGTAGCACACAAGTCTCAGGGCACCTCTGCTTTAGAGTCAACTTTGCATCTCAAGGCTGCTCTAAACTATTGCTGTTGTGGTAAAGCTGCTGTCTTTGCACCACATTTTAGCTTCTCTACTTTTCATCCTAAGAAGATACACATAGACTGTGGTCCTTAATTGTGATTAGTCTTTGCAACTGGAATTTAGTGTTTTTAGGAGAGAGAGATTATGGACTGTAATTTGATAATCTAAAAGTGACTCCACGTTAGCCTGTCTGGTGTCTTATTTATTTTGTCAACAGACTTTTAAAATTAAGAGTTTTAACACAATAAATTTGGCCAGCATAGTACACAGGATGTTGGTGTCTTCTTTAATTCTCCTCTGAGTATTTTGAGCTCAAACAATGTGACATCAGGTGCAATCCCAGTACTGAAAAGTCATGAGTCAGATACCAAAAACATAAATGCTTTTTACACTCAGAACTTTCCTTCTCTTTTCAATAGCCTAAGGCATCTTGTCCTTAAAAACAAAAACATTCACATCACGATTTCAAACTTTACTTTATAACCATAAAGATTAAAAAGTTCCCTCTTTTTTCTAAGGAAAGTTGACATTCTCACATAACACCCTTCCATGAGTCAAATGCTTAAAGAAACACCAAATATCTCAGCACTTTCAGTGCAGGAATGTGTTGGCAGAGTAACACATATAAGATTAATAAATGCTGGGCTAAAAACAATGTGATGGAGTCTTGAGGCTGACACTGTAACTTTGTGAGCTGGAGGTTTGAAATAGGCCAGCTCTCCGGAGAACAGCTCAGAGCTGTGCAGGAAGGGCATCAGTGTGAGGGAAGATGTGCTTGGACATGGCCGTGGGTCCCTGGGGAACAGCCACTGCCTGGCACCAGCGCGTGGCCTTGAGCTGATCAATGTTAAAATCCACTGACAGCTGTGAGGAGTCGTGTCCATTTAACCTCCTCCCTTCTTAGTTCGGGGTCTAGGTTAATTGGGCATGGAAGCAGAAATACACATTTGTGAGAAAGAATTCTGCAAGAGTGCAGAATTGCTGCAGTCCTTCGCTCCTCCCGTGATGAGGTAGCATGAGGTGAATGCAAATAAACACAAAATTCCCAATATTGCTGGCTGTAAAAAGTGAAGAACTGAGTTGACATGGGATTAAATGATTCAGAGCATCTCTGCAAAAACTTCCCCATGGTGATTCCTCCAGAGCCATCATCCAAAGGCAAAGCATTCTCTGGCCAGAAGTTGGAGCTGAACTGACTGTAGCATTCTGGACTTTTTTTCTGGTGTATCATGGTATTAGGAAAGAAGGAGAAATTCAAGGCAAATACAATTTTTCCTTATGTAAGAGGATGCTTAAAGCTTTTTAAGATTCATTTTCAGATTTGGGTCCTTCTTACTGTGAAAAAAAGTTGTGCTGAGTAGCAGCATCCACTGAGGTTAATCATTAGCCCCATGTACCTCTCTAATAGGAGAGATGTGCTAATTAAGGAAGCGACCTCCAAGTCTTCTAGGGAAAATTGACTTTGTTGATACGGTTTGGAATAATATAACAGTACTTCCCTTATGCTAGCAGCATTATTCATCTGCAGAGGCTTCACAGCACTCCTCTGAAGCTCGTTGCTGAAGACAGGTGTTGCAACCCCCATTTTATAGATGGGGACAAAACTGAAGCTCAAAGGGTACAAATAAATAGCCTAAGATCGCTGGGAGCACAGCAAGAATGCTGCTTCTACATTTTTCTTACTGATTTACAGCTCTTAACTTTACTACTAATGAATAGATCCCATGATTAGCTGTGAAATACTTTCAAATAAAGGGAAAAAACATATCTACATAGAGATGAACAGAACTATATTATCCCAGTAAGGATGTGAGATTTCTTTCTGTTTTAGTATATAGGAGATGTAAACAAGAATATACAAACCTTACATGACTTTCCCTAGTAAACAGATGGACAAATTCTATGTTTTCTTCTCTTTTACTTAGAAATCCACTTTCTCATATAAACCTGGTATGTTTTTTAGTTGGGATGTTTTATTATAAAATACATGACATTTGTTTTTCTTATCTGAATAAAGCGTCTTGGTATTTAATCGAATATTATAAATAAATGAATATATTTAGCTCTTCAAAGTGCACACATCCCAATCTATTTTGTATAGTCTATGCTCAGAACTGGATTTATTAGACAGAGGGTATAAACTTTCCTATGTTAATCTTATGTTAATTCTTCTATAATAAATTAGAACACAGGACAGAACATGGGAGAGAACAATAGAATGTGTCTCTTCTGTTTAGATTTTGGGTAAAGGTTTGTGTAGGCTCTTTCAGAGACTTTTGGGTGACATCTAGTGGAGATTTAAAAAAAATTTAAAAAGCATTTGACAAGTAAGAAAAACAAACCATTTCAGAAAATAACCGAATGGTGTTTTCTTCGCCCTATTTCAGTATTGAACTGTGGTAACAGAGTTCAAACATTATAACAGGTGTCCAAAATTCATCATTTCAACTTCAAATCCATGAGACATTTAAGAACATACATTTTTAATGAAGACTCAGGTTTTTCAAATACTCCTGTCTTCAGGAGATGAAGAGTAACGGAAAACAGACTTTTGATAAAATCAGGAGAGTTGGCAGTATGCACTCTCCAAGGCTGATAAAATAGGGAAATATCATGCCAGAGAGAAAATGAGCCTGGAACAATATGGTCCTATTGAGGATCTGCTCATTTCTTTTCATCTCTGATAACAGGGATGTTGCACACAGATTTTTATTGAATTTTCTTCTCACTGACTTACTTTCAGAAACAAACTCACAGTTTTCAAACTCACAGTTAATATCCAGTCCCAGCCAAAGACAGTGACATTTTTAAAAAGCTGCAGACTTCCAGAAATATATGAAATTTTGTAAATGAGATTTAGGTTTTGTTATCTGAAGCTGAATACCAGTTAATTTTTTTTAAATTTAAGTATTTGTAGTAATTTTATACTGTATCATGTTTTCAGTAGTACCCTATTGTCATTATTACACCTTTTAAAATAGCACAGAGAAGACAGTTTTTATTGTTTTGTATTTCTTATTACACATTCTTCTCACCCATTGATAATTTTAAATTTGTGTGGGTGCATTCAGCCAAAAATTTCAAATTCAGGACTGCAAATCCAAGCATCTTTTCTGAGTTTGGTGGAGAACTTCCTGAGAGTCTTAAAGAAATGTATCCAAAAGTCTCATTTTATACTTCACACACCAGTGCAGAGCATGGAATGAGTAAGTCAAAACTCAGAAGGAAGAATTCTGTGTATCCTTTATTGGCCATTTAATTACAGCAACACTTAACCAAGATTAACCATTGCAGTTTATGCAGACCACTTGCAGGGGCTGTTACCTTTCAAATCAGCACCACAGTACAGAAAATCAGTCTGAGTAGGAAATGTGTTCTAAAAATTTTTTTTTAAAAAAAGCATTTGACAAATAAGAAAAACAAACCATTTCAAAAATAACTGAATGGTGTTTTCTTCACCCTATTTCAGTATTGAACTCTGGTAACAAGAGTTCAAACATTATAACAAGTTCTGTTTTATTCACCCAAGCAATAGACACTCATGCACAGGCCTGGGATTTGCATTTTTAACTTTATGCTTATCAGAATTAAAATACCATAACTTCAGTTAGACACCACAAAAATTATTAATAAATAACCTGCATTTTTTTCCCAAATAAAAGTCATCCAAAAAAACTCTTTAGTCATTGTTTTTAAGGCTTGTTCTTTTCCTAGAGGAAGTTATGCTCTTCATATTCACTTTTGTAATTATCAGTCCAATATATACATCTAATTTCTTGTACTTCATTATACATTCCAGAAAGCATGTGCCCTATTGCTTAATGTTAATTGAAACGAAATTAAAAATCTGAAAAAATTAAAATGTACTAGTTTCAAATATAATGTTAGTATTACTCTAATACTGTATCATGTTAATAATAATATTACAGTAACTCTATTGTTTAATGTTACCACAAAATGTACAATTATTTTTTATTACCAGGACAAAGTTATTTTGGGGACAGATTACCCTTTTCCACTTGGAGAACTGGAACCTGGAAAATTGATTGATTCAATGGATGATTTTGACCATAAACTGAAGGTATGATTTTTACATTTGAGGGGTTTTCTTTCCCTCTGTTTGAGACATGAGATAAAACACTGAGAAATCCGTGTAGTACACGGATTTCTGCAAAGACTGGAAGAGGCCCTTCAGTCTCTTTGCAGCAGTTCTTTTCAAAGCACAAGAAAAAGCATTTGAGTTGAATACAAGCTAAGCACAAACATATCGATGTGTTTTGTTTTTACAGGATAAACTCAAGGCTGGAAATGCTTTGGAATTTTTAGGTCTTAGCAGAAAACAATTTGAATAATTATGAAGTATCAAAGCACCTAAACTTCGGAAATAATATCCTTATATTTCTATTGACATATGCAATTGTACACATAAAAAATAAAATTGACAATTATCTGACAGTCTCCTGTTATTTCCAAAACAAAAGCAAGGGTACTGGAAATGAGTATGCACAGATATTGCCTGAGGATTTAGGCTGTTTTTAAACAATTCTGAAATCCTTGCTTTCATAATAAAGGAAAGATTTCATCTTTTGCAGTTGTAATAAGAATCTCTGAAATATAATCAATGCCATGTTATTAGGACTCGATTCTCAGGAATGAAAGAGCTGAGAAAGTGATGTACCCACTACATTTCTGTCTTTGTTACAACAGACAAACAGAATTTGAAAGAATATAAAAACAGAATTTAAACAATGTTGATGTTGATGTAAAAGGCAACATTTGCTTTTATCCACTGGTGGAAAATGCAGCACACCACGCTCAGCTCAGCACTGCAGGTGCACTCGTGCTTTGTCAATGTTGTGACAGGATGGAAAAGGTCTGTGTGGGGACTTTACATTTTAGCTGCCACCTACACCACTGGGAACTTATTAATCAGAAACAACCGAACAATATGGTTGTAGGTGCAGAAATAATGTATTTGTGTGGGTAATACTTGGTGTGTCACTGTCACTGTCACAATAAATACTGGCAAATACATAAAGTGTTTGGCAACAGTATGAGTTAATGTTCTATTCCTTACAAAATGCTTCCTAAAAATAATGCTGGAAACTTTAAATGTGGAAATGCTAATGCTCTCCTTAGCTTGAGTCCTGCTATAGGAATGGAAAGATGATTTGCTTTATAGACTATTGATTGAAACAGGTTTTCATTATTATCCAGTGAGGGCACAGGCATCCTCCTCCTGAGAGAACTTTGTGCCAGTCAGAGAAATGTGGATCAGCACTTACAGTCTTTGTTCTCATGGGAACATTGGCTGGCTACGTGTGGTGTCACCATTCTTCTGTTCAGTCTTGGCACATTCCAGGCAAAAGAGTATTTTAAAATAAAGTTTTTTTTAGCTGCGGCCATAGCTGTCACAGACTGAACCTGAAGGATGTTGAACATCAGCAGTTCCTGCTCATCCCAGCCTCTGTTGGACTACAAAGAAAGCTCTGTCCTTCTTTACAGTGTCAAACACACACACACACACACACACACACACACACAAAAAAAAAAAAAAAAAAAAAAAATAGTCAGCAGCCCAGAGGTTTAGAATATCAAGTTTTTATGTAAGAGGAAAACAAGAGCCAGTAAACCACTTTAACAATATTTATTGTCCTAGGTTCACAAGACGTCTTATTGACTGTTTTTATTTAAATATCCACATGCAAGCATTGAGTTTTCAGCATGCATGATTTTTCAATCAGATTGTTTTAAATAAATTTCAAAGTCAAAAGGCAATCTCATTCTCATATTTCCCTTCAGTATACATGATTCTCACAGATGTTGAAATGGATTTAAGAGGAAAATACATTGTGATTCCTCCAATATATTTTAGTTGGATTAATTCTTCAATTTTTTAATGAATGAAGCCAGTTAAGTTAGTGAAAATGCAATGTCACATCTTTGGGGACCAAGGTCTGGAACCTCTCCAATAGCAAGAACAGTATTTAATTACCAGAACCTATGACTAAATGGGTGATTGCAATACTCTGCATGGGAGTTAATTAATGTGCATACCCTGCATAAATCATATTCATTATGCACTGTCATTATTTAATGATATTCTACCTATTCTTGATATGTTAAGATTTTTAAGACAGGAATATATATATATAATCTTCCCTCCATCTTTTTATTTCATTAACAAAGCTAATGTAAAATTCTAATTGCAGTCAGATGAGAACATTCTTAACACTCCTCCACCAATTACTGCAGGAATAAAGAATCTAAGTTGAACACCCAAACTCCATAAGCTTTACACAGTGATTTAAACAATGAGGTAAAACATTGTACCTTGATTGTTACAGACACAAAAATATGAAGTCAAAGATCAGCTAATTACATGAGAAGTCTTTGAGGTTAAATTTCCTCTGCACATGGAGGATTTAAAGATGATGCACATTTGGGAAGATCAGCCAAGTAATTCGTGTCTGTGCTGCATTACGCATCTATATATTTCATCAGTATTCTGTCGGGTCCAGTCCTAAGATTACAATTACTTGTACAAAATTGGCACCGAAGTTGTAAAAGAACTCATTGTGATGTAACTTCAGGTGAACAAAACCACTGCAGGCTGCTAATGGCACATGTACCGATCATGAGCGGAACACTTGGAGCTCTCATTTTCATCCACGCTGATCAGAACTGTAAATACCTTTTTGCACCCTTTGAACCTTGAATCCATAAACTCAAAGCACTGCTGAAAATCCATAGCTGAATACAGAGTGCACAGTGAGGACAACATCACTGACATCCTGGAGCTGCTCACCTGCAATAACACAAGGGCCGTAATTTCCTCGCGCATTTCTCAAGTGTTTCAGGGCTGATATTGCCAGCAGACAGGAATTTTCTAGGAACTATTCCTGCACTCTAAATCTTTACTTCCTTCCTCCCTTTCCACGTCCTCCTACAAGCAGGCTATTCTGTGATTTGCTTATATTAAAAAAGGAATCCTCACTTCTAACACTTTTTATCTTTATTCTTCACTTTATTAACCATAAAGGTATCCAGACCGAGGCTGAATATTTGAACTATCGTATGAAATAGATACGCAGTTATAGGGCGGTCAGGCAATGGGGTAGGTCCTCCAGGGAGGTGGTGGAGTCAGCACCCCTGGAAGTGCTCAAGGTGTTCAACCCCGGCACTGGGCGATGGGGTTCGCTGGTTTATAGGGGTTACAGTGGCGGTGCTGTGAAGGTCCCTTCCAGGCTCCACAGCACCATGACCCCACGGTTCCATCCCCTCACGATCCCCACCCCGCGGCCGCCATGTCCGCCCCCCTTCAAGCCCTGTAGGTCACGTGACCCCGCCCGGCGCGCGGCCGCCCCGCCGCGAGACTCTATGGCGGAGGGCGCGCGCGGGCCCTGGAGCTCTCGCGAGAGCCGCGATGGAGGCGGCGGGAGGCGGCGCCGGAGGAGGAGGAGGAGGAGGTGTCATGGCGGCGGCGGGCGCGGGCTCCGCCGGGTCCGCGGCGCGGGGTGGCGGCGGCTCCTCGGCCGCGTCGCGCTGGTTCTTTAGCCGCGAGCAGCTGGAGAACACGCCCTCGCGGCGCTGCGGCGTGGAGGCCGACAAGGAGCTCTCATACCGGCAGCAGGCGGCCAACCTCATCCAAGACATGGGCCAGCGCCTCAACGTGTATCCGAGCGGGGCCGGGCGGGACGGGCGTGAGGGCGGCGGGGGCCGCGTGTGGAGGGGCGGCGGGAGACATTTTCCCTCGTGTGGGAGCTCTCCCCGGGGCCCTTCTCCCTGCTCCGCGGCCCCGGCCGGCGCTCCCGCGGGATGGAGCCGTGGCCTGGAGCACAGAATGGGAGGAGGAGCCTGGCGAAGCCCCCGCGCCGCGCTCTTTGTCGGCGGGTGAGGGACTCGGCTCCCACCTGCCCTCTCCGCTGCCTTCGTGGCCGTGGCTGCGGCTCGGGGCACTTCTGAAGTAAATCCCAGCTGCTCTTTTCCCCGAAACGGGCAACTTCTCTTTAGCCGTTCTTTAATGTGATTTTTAAAAGGGGAAAAAAAATCGATCAGAACAAGGCCAAACCCTCGAATCCTTTACTGAAATAGTTGAACTGGAACAAACAAAAGCACTTGAGAGAGTGTTTCAGTGTAGGTCGCCCATTGAGGAGTTTTCATTCCGTGGGTGACTGTGCGGAGCCTGGCGTAGGAATCTCCACATGGTCTGCGAGGCAGATGGGAGCGATACGTGTTAATATCAGATAAGGATGTGTTAATATCAGTTAAGTTCTGAAGTGTCACGTCCCTAATCCATTTTCTGCTCAAGAAAGTGTGTTGAGAGCAGTGATTGATGTGGAAAGCGCGTGGCTTTCAGTTCTTGTAGACAATTTTCTTATATGTAGTGTTTCCTTCATTTAATCCTCCAGATCTCAGCTTACGATAAATACAGCAATTGTTTACATGCACAGGTTTTATATGCATCATTCCTTCACAAAATTTAATCGAAATGTAAGTATGATTTTATGTTTGGTAATAACATGCCCATAATTTTGGTAGTTCTGACTGCAGGAGTGTGAAGTGATTTGTTTTTAGGAATTCTACCTTCTTATCAATGGTTTAGAAGCAGTACTGATACTTGTTTTCAACTTTGGATTGCTTTCATCTTCTGCCATCAAAATTAAAAGAAATAAGTAGGAACCATCAGCAAGCACATTTCAGATGTGTGAAGAATACATTTAGATGTTTCAAATGTGGCTGGTGTTTTTGTGCTGAAGTTTGAAAGGCTAATGTGTAGGAGCACACATTTTTCTTGGTGAAGTCAGTGGATGTTCTGGCATGGTGTTTCTGACAATGATAATGTGGTTTTGTGTGTGTCCATATGGATTTTGTAGCTGTTCCTGAAGCAGTGTAAATTCTTTTAGCTAGTCTAGTCTCAAATGGTGTGATAAGTCAGATTGGACACGAAAAATTCTTACATCTGATGAGGTAAATCTTGTTTTACCAAATAACCTGGACGTGTTGACTCTGAACGCTGAATGTGTTGTTAAGAACAGAATTTTTCAGTAAAAATGCTAGCTGTTATTGAGGAATATTGGAGATAACAACTTGGAAATGTCAGGCTTTTTTATTTAATGTCAAATACTGGATGCAATAGGTGGAAAAATAATAATATAACAGTCTAGGTGTTCTTGGGGTTTGTTTGTTTTTAAGGAAGAGGAGTTAATAGTGATGGTGATTTGTCATGAAATGTTAAGGATGAGTTTTCTTAGATCTTTTAATAATAAAATAAACAGATTGAGGCTGTGACAGGTGTTAGGTCTGGGTCAGAGCAGACCTTTATCTACCAAGGGGTAGACTGTTGCAAAGCTTGCACTGTCTGCAATTGGGGCAGGTACACAGTGGGGTACAAGGAGAGCCAACTCTTCTTCTGGCATGAATTTCTTATTGTTAGCTGAGCAAGTGGGCATCTTATTTGGTGCCCATTTAGCTGGAAATACATATTTTTTGTAGATACATTGGTACATTTCAGAAGTGTATATAATTATTTTTCATGCAAAATCTGAGTTAAACTGAAATTTCCAGCAGCTTGTTACCGAAACTGTAGTGTTCATCCATACAAGTTCCTCTTTCTCCACTCCTGCTGCTGTTCTGCCCATGTCACAGTAACCTGGAGCTGGTGGAAGAGGAGCTGGTGAAGCATCCAAGATTTTCTGGGACTGTGAATGGCTTGTGGGATTAATAAACTGGAGCTGCTTGGAGTGGAGAGATGGCTCAGTGTAGAGCTGCTGTGTTTATATATAGACCCCCATACCTGTTATATCACCTGCTGGAGTACTGTTTGTGCTGTCAGCTGGTAATCTGGGCTACATTTAGGCAGCAAGAAGCTTTGGCTGCTGTGTTTGCATTTTCACTGGGTACTGGTAAATGACAGTCATGGAACTGGCAGCACAGTAGTGTTTGAATGTAGAGTGCTCTTTATATGAAAACTGTGACTTAAGTTAAATTATGAATCTTAACATTCTCAAGTAGGCTAGGAAAGGGCAGAATGCCATGGAAACTGCAACTATTACAGGGGAGGGAAGTGTAGTGTTCAATTAATTCTCAGGTAATAATGTTCAAAGTTAAAGGCAAGTGAACTGCAGGTTGTACCTCAGTAATACTGATTCTTGCTGAACTCCTTTTTGTAATTCTTAATGAGCATAAGGCCAGAGAGTGGCTTTATGTGTGTGCTGATGGGTAAGAGCATTTTCTTTTTACAATTCTATAGGGTAAGGAGGGTCTCAATGAACGGAGTCACTTTTAAAATACTCCCAAACCATCCATTAGGTCCTCTGTAGAGAAAGCAAAAGCCAAGAACTCTAATAAATACTTAATATCAGGTCTCCAGAGTACTTGGCAAGCTAAAAAATGTAACAGTATTCATCTCTGCAAGAAGAAAGTAACCCTTAGAAAGGAATAGGAAGGTACTGGCAGTTCAAAGGTAAGACCTAGATAAACTATCCTACAGCATATGCAGTGTATCTCTAATGAATTTCTTTGTTGTGTGCACATGATGCTGTTTGTCCATGGCAGGAGGAAATCTGAATGCTGGGGTTAGATGTTAGTTGGCCATTAGTCAGAATGCCTTATGATCTTCATCTGAAAAAATGTGGCCCATGTTGTCTTGTTTTATTGATAGATTAATGTAATGGTAATAATTTATTATCATGTACAACTGCCAGGTTATACAAATATACATGTATGTTATGTATGTGACATGCACTTAATTGTTAACAAACAGGGCTTCTAATGAAAGCTCAGTTGTTGAATAGATGCTGCCTTAATTTTATGGGTTTTTTCTTCAGTTACTGCTCTACAATTTTACAGGCTTTCAGGAGTTTGAGTCATCTATGAACAGGGCACAGAATTCCCAACACTATCTTCAATCTGTAGAGCCACAGGAGTGGCATGTACCAGTTAATGTAGCCTTGGTTCATTGGGAATGTGTTACATGTACTGCTCTAATGGCCAAATATCCCTTTTTTTGTGAAGTTACTGCGAGCTAGCAAGTCATGAATTACTCTGGATTACCTACAGAGTGCATCCATTTAGGTGCAAAGAAGAAGGTATTGAGGTTTTGATGTTGCAGTCAAGGCAGGGGAAGAAGTTCTTGCAAGTTTGCTGTGCCCCAGTGAGGATGGAGACCTGCTTCATCAGTCCTGGGAAACAGAATTGGATGCCTTGAGTACTAACATAGCCACTCCCTGGCTGTGCAAATGACAGGAGCTACTGTGGATCTCCTCAGTACAAATTATTCTTTTCTACATTGCTCACCAGGGCATAGGAACTTTGGGTTGCTGAGTGTAAAGTTAGTCTGGGCTGATATTGGGATGGGGAGGCACCTTGCTGGCTTTTTATAGGCAGTACCAGCCTCACTATTATACTTTAAGGTATCTTCAGAATTAAAATTCTTCTGCAAATACTGTTTCTATAGTACTTGGTGTGTTGCATTGTTATATAGCAAATAGTTCTTTTAGATGCTTATTCTTCAGTACACTGTGGTTTGAAGAGCAGGAAGAGGGAAAATCCTTCATATGCTGGCAATGAGAGGTAAGGCATCCAAATGGTACCTGTGGTTTTTACATACAGTCCTTGGAAATGTCATGTGGAATACCAACCAACCAGTTGGAAATAGTCTTGATGATGTCAAGAGGTTTTTATGACATGCAGTGGAACTTAGTGAAGGGCCTAAAGAAGGCTGCATGAGGAATTTTTTTCCTTCAGGTGCAAGGTAGGTGAGTTGTATGGAGGGTATTTTGTTTCCAGTCTTTCTGCATTCCCTTCCATGTGCCTTGTCCAAATAACAGTATTAAACAGTTGACATTGCAGTTTTGCAGAGTTCTTGAAACTTTCATAATATGCTTCAAGCTCTAATGAGGCTGTTTTTGGTACTTCAGTTCTGGTTTTAATATTGCAATTTAACATATTTGCTGCTTTTATGCAATGTGAGCTCCTGGTTATAATAAAAAAAATTCCTCACAGCTCTTTGTGTTTGAACTTGAAAACCCTCTCATAGACTGGAAGCACTTAATGTCTTAGGCTAAACTGTATCAAATCTAAAAACATATTAATATTGGCATTAGAAGGGAGAGGGAGATTTCACATCATGCATGCTGCTGATGTGTTCTGAGACTTTTCTGAATGCCTTTGTCTTTAAAGTGTCTTGTACTTTTTAAGTGACAAAGGACTTGTACCAGAGTTCCCAGTGAAACTTGCTTTATGATGCTTTTGGATTGTGTTAGCAAGGCTCTTATGTTTTGGGTTTTTTTCCTTTGATTTCCAAGATTCTTGGCTAGTAATAAAGTGGGATTTAATGTCATGTATCACATGTGTTCTGAAGATTTGTCAAAGTCTTTTAGACTATTTTGGGTGCATAGTATAAAATTACTCTAAATTATTTTGGTTGGTATCAAATTAAGATATTTATATATAGGAAATATATTATTGCTTTGTCAAGTATGTTTCTTTAATTTCGCTTTTCTTGTTCTGCTTTGCTTGGGTTTTTTGCCATTTTTGGTAATTGGAAATGAATGAAAGCGTTTGAGTAACTTCGCCAGTTATACACTTAGCAGGGTGTGTTCACTGCAGACTACATTTGTGCCAAGTCTGGAATTTTACTAGGATGTCTATTTTTCTGAATCAATACCAAGGGAGCTAAAAATAATGGCCTACTCTAAACAGAGAGTGAGAACCCTTGTCCTAGATAAGACAAAGACCTGAAATTCTTTGGCCAGAAGCCAACACTTCTTTTTGAAGGAAATAGTTAATTGGGCTGTACATAGATTTCTGACAAACCAGAGTTAAATGTCAGTTAATCAGCTTGACTTAATCAGCCTCCAGACCTGTGTTTTGTGTAAGGTCTTGGAGATCAGGAATTGTGTAGAGACTTCTTGGCCAGATCTGATCAGTAAATCAGAAGAGATCCTGAAGTCAGCCTGATGGTGCCTTCATGGAAAGAAGTAGAACTTTGGTGCAGTCAGACACGGGGTAACAGTGAGTGAGAATTTGCTGATGATTTAATTGTGCAGTCATTGGTGACTTGGTTCAAATAATACCTCTGTGAAATGGAAATGTTTTCAGCCACGGCAGTTGTTGAAAAATGAGTTCTGTAAAATACCTTTATATGATATGTGTGTGTTGGGTTATGCCTGTGTGTGCTGCCTGGCATCTTCTGCATTTTCTGCCACTTCAGAGCCGTTGATACTCTCACCTTCTGAAATCCAGAAAGTGTTTCCATCATACTTACTGTTTAAAAGTTTTATCTCCCAGTGTAAGACACATTTCAAGTAGGATGTCCCTGGCAAAAGAAATTCCTTCCAGAATTTCAGATCATTACCTCAAGCAACGAGGACAGGAACTTCTACAGAATCATCAGGAGTATTAAATGACAGTGCTAATAGAGCCTTGTTCAGCAGTGCTTCACTTTGGGTTTTTATTTCATTTGTTCATCAGGCTTAGGTTACAAGATTCTTGAAAAGAAAACAGGGGTTCTTGTCTTCCTTGGAAAAGAATTTGCTCCCTGTGACTTGTTTTGGGTGGATGGTTTTTATAGACTGAGATGTTTGCTAGATTTCTCATGGCACGCTTCTGCTCCTCAAAGGGTATTGTCTTACCAGGGTGTCAATTTTCAAGTCTGCCAACTTTATTGTTTTACTTAAGATCCAAGCAGACATTTTAAAATGATTTAAGGATGCAAAAAGTACTTTCAGTACATTTGAAAGATTCTGAAATGTAATCTCTTAAATGTTTAATTAGTTAATTGCAGTTTTGCATATATTGTATATATACCCAATGTTTCATTTTGGTATAAAAAAAGACTGCTTACTGGCAAAAAAAATGCAAATCTGACTTTAGGGGGCTATGCCTCCTATTAGCCTAGTTCTATTTGGTCATTGAATGAGAAATCCAATACCTGCACTTCTTGCACCATGCATTAATTAAATTCTCAGCAAGCAGCTATTTCAGTCTCTGAATAAATGCTTTATACTGGTTTAATTTTAACCATTTTAATCAGCTTTTGTCTGGATGACTTCTAGTATCATTTTAATTCCTGGTTAACATGGGCAGCTTTTGCATGCAAAG
The DNA here is from genome assembly GCF_052056855.1 of Sturnus vulgaris. Lineage (NCBI taxonomy): Eukaryota > Metazoa > Chordata > Aves > Passeriformes > Sturnidae > Sturnus > Sturnus vulgaris. The sequence goes on from NC_142249.1 coordinate 35,474,399, forward strand.
ATAACCTAATTAATCAGTGATTTGTGGGTTGCTGTGTTCTGTCTGCACCCATCAGTCACTCTGGCTGATAACAGGCACCAAAATTGTACTTCACACCTAACTCTCAGTGACACTGAACTGCCGCCTTATGACACCTAGAGTTTGATATAAATTTTCATCTTTAAATGTAATGTGTAGTCTTTGCTAACATTTGATATAACTGTCTTTTATGAATCCTTATGCTTTGCTCTCCAGATACTGCTGGGCATATAGTAAAGTTTCTAAGAATATATGTGTATATATAAAGTTTCTTCTACTTGTAGAGCCTATGTTTATATAACAAGCTGTTTTTATTAAAGTTCTCTGCAAAGTTTCTCACTCTTTGGTGATGAATGCTAGCAGAACTTGTGATCAGCTGTGTTACTGAAAAGATGGTGTAGTGACTTGCTCTGTGCAAGAAACTGGATGAACTTTCTCATGAAGTATATTTAACTTGAAACAGCCTGTTCTGCTGTGACTAAGTCTTCTGGGCCAAAATACTTTTTTTTTTTAATGTTGAACTAGAATTAGTTTGACCTCAGACATCTTACTCACAAATGTAATTTACCATTCTGCTACTCCTTCCCTGTGCTGCCGAGAGGATTGCATCGGTTACAAAATAAAACATGACTAGTTATATTTTTGTTGCCTTGCATGACTTCAAAACTGAAAAAAAAAAAAGCCACAAAACCAACTTCTTAAACTTTTTCTATGCTAGTTTAGAATCCATAAAAATTAAAGTCCTGCTTGTAAAATGTTAAAAAATACACGTTTTTCTTCTTCAGATAATGTCTCCCACGGCATTGTTTTTGGCTGCAAAAGTGGAAGAACAGCCACGGAAACTTGAACATGTTATTAAAGTAGCAAATGCCTGTCTTCATCCTCAAGAGCCACAACTGGATACAAAGAGTGATGTAGGTGGAAGTTATGGTTTCAAAGATACATGGTTTGAAAGATGACATTTCATCTAATGATTTGTTACATTGTCTGACTGGATTATTGCTGTCTGCAGCCTAGGAAAAAAAGCCTTTGTTTTTACACCATTTAAGTCTTTCTGTTACTTAATGCAGTTTCTTAAAGACTCATTTATTTGTTATGAAAGTTGAAGAGATTGCTCCATCTTGAAATTCTTACAGCACTCACCTGACCTCCCAAAAATGCTTTGCTGGAGTAGATTGTCTGAGATCCAGACTAAGGAAGTCTTCCTGTGAAAGGCAGCAGGTGGAACTGAATTTATAGCAGTGCTTGTACTAGTGGAAGGAAGTAAGCCCACTGTGTTGTGAATTGTCAGTGCTCAGGCAGGGATGCTGCTCTTGTGTTGCCAGTGCTGTATCAGAGTGTGTGAATGAAGTTCTGGGGCAAGCCATTGCTGTGTCTTCACCTGTCTGCTTGTTTGTTTCAGGCATACCTTCAACAAGCCCAAGAGCTGGTTATACTTGAAACAATAATGCTTCAAACTTTAGGTATGTCTTTCTAAATACCTCCTGTGCAGCCAGCTTGCCATGAAGAGCTAGTGGGACCCAAATAACTGGATTTTTGATGTGCTATTGGTACACTAGAATTTAACTGTATAACTTCTGACCTGTGAATTTAGTTTTGTGTTAGCAGTTCTGCTGTGTTCACTGTGGAGAAGAAAGGTGTGTCTGTACTGGTGAAAGAAATGTTTCTGACAGAATGAGTTAGAAATGTGTAGGCTTCCAAATAGGTTTTACTCCAGGTAGTAATTACATTGACATTGCTTCCCATAAGGTAACATGGTGTAGTAGGCTGGCTGTGTGTGTGTCCTGAAGCAGTTGGAAAGAGCTTTGTACCCAATGCTCTTCCCCACTCTGCCTTTCCATAGAACACTGTAATTAAGCAGGTGCTGACTCTGAACAACACAAGTTGTAGTGTAACCATTTAATGGATTCAGATTATTCCAAAATTTGAAGTGGAATATTCTGCCCAGACACTCTTCTGACTAAAATACCATAGAGACAATTACAGCCAGAGGCCTGAAAACACTGACTGGCTCAGATATTCTTAAATACCACATGGGGTATTGTTAAAAAAAATAGCTCACAGTAGTGACCTAATTCTGAAAACAGTGTCATAAACCAAGAAGGGTTTCTTAAGTCACTGCTCTTCATATTGACTTACTTTCTAATTTCATATATGCAACATGTTTAAGTGCTAGAAATCAATTTTAAAAAGTAGATATGCACACGCATATTTCATTGTGTTTGCAGTACAGTTTTTACTGACTTATTAACTTGCTAGGAATTGTTCAGATACATTTAGCTTTAAAAATATAGTAATTTCTCAGGTTAAGTGTGTACAGAATTTGAGCTTATTGGAGGAGTATTTTAGTAATGGATTACAAAATGGCTTTACCACCTGCCATTCAAAAGTATGAAAAGGTAAAGAATAAAAGGCACTTAAATAGTGTTACTTATTCTGCAGTGCAAAGGTTTAGCAAGTATTTTAGGTCTGTGGGGAAACATAAGGGGTTTGCTTTTTATTTTACAGGTGGAAATGCATAATTCTAAAATGTATTTGTAACTCCTCAGGTTTTGAGATTACCATTGAACATCCACACACAGATGTTGTGAAATGTACACAGTTAGTGAGAGGTCAGTGACTTTTAACCACTTCTGTAAGTCCTTTTTTACCTTTCTAGTAAAATTTGAAAGTAATGTTATTTGTATCATATGATTTTTCACCATCTATGTTATCCAAAAAGTATGTTTAAAATTATTAAAAGTTTGATCTTAACCTTTAGAGATTCATAAAGAGTCCAGTCTTTTGTCCTTCATAATTTTTTTGTTTTCTTATTAGCTTTGATTTTAATAGTACCTGTTCCATGTGTTCTGAAATGACAGAAGTAGTCAGCAGTTGCCAACTCCTTGGCCAGATCCATAGCATCATTCTGAGCTGATGATTTTCACTCTGAAGTAGCTTTGCCCACTGATGGTTAATGCCAGCTTTTTGTCTTAGCAAATCTTTTCAGGTAATGGACTGAGGGGTAAAGAGTGCATGGCAAGTCTGCTGTCACATGCAAATAGGTGTGACTAATTATTTTTCTGGAGCAGTGTGTCCTTACTTGTTTTGAATGGTAGCAGAAAATCCCAAGCCTTTAGTTAAACATTTCATGTACCTTGTCATTAATGTGACTGGCTAGAAACCTGTTTTGTTCTCTTTATTTTTTGTGGCATTTTGGCACATCTTCTTTAATTCTTGAATTGGTTTCTTTTGGAGCTTTAAAAAAAGATTAAAACAACTTCTTACAAGATGTAGGATGAAAAAAATTAGAATCGGTAAAAGTATCTAAAATAAGCTTTTCACTTTAATTATGTTTCTTAAGTAAAAAGTGTTTCAAAATGATTAGACCATGGTTGTTAGTCTCTGGTCATCAGCTGGTTTTGCAGTGAAAAATGCATAAATGCTTTGAAGTTTTTGGTGTTTTTTCTTCTCTCTCTATGAAATATATAACAGTTAGGTACAGCCTAATCCTGTTAACTAGATTTGGTTTGTAGTAACTCTGGAATTAATGGTGTTCTTTTAAAGAAGAGTGTCTCTTACTTGCTGTACCTTCCTGGTGTAATGTCTTCGGATACTGAGTAGGGCTGGTGCGGTAACTTATTTGCATATCAAGTAGTTTTATTGCTGTCCTTGCTATAAGAGAATGATTCTCTGCTTTCTGCCCAGATTTGGTTGAGACTTAGTGCATGAGTCCAGTTGCACCTGAAGTCTCAATAGTCTGCACCAGTGCTCTGTAGGGTTTTGCTTTGGTTTTTCTTAGCTGTTGATCACTGTAAATGTGAGCACATTTTACTGTCTTGGGGAGCCCCTGTGCTTCTGTTTGTGTTTGGGGAGGGGTGGGGGCAAAGTTATATTGCCTCAGTATTTGCACATCAGTGTGTGTCACTCAAGCCTACAGGCACACTGCTACACAAACTGGATTTCCTTTCCTAAAGGGTAGATAACCACTCCAAGGAGTTCAGCTTTTCCCTTTGTGTTTTGCAAGCTAATTTTTTGTACTGCCAAAATTCAAACTTTGAAGATACTGTGATTTTTTTAATTTGACATCTTTAAACTAGTATTTAATGTCAGCAGACTTGAAAAAATACTTAGAAGTATTTCGGAATCTGAAGACTTCAGTGAGGGCTGAAAATCCATGTAGCCCAAGAATTGGTGCACAGTGAATGTAATGTCTCTGATGTTTGAAAACCTGCTCTCTGGAGGAGGTGTGCTCCTTAGTGTGTGTATGGAACCCTTGGCAGCATGTGTCCCTAGGAAAGGTATAGACTGTGAACACAAGATTTGAGTACCTCATAGTAAAATAAGAAAAAGGAAGCTAATTAATTCATTTAAAACATCAGGCATGAAATTCATGCATGCAAGTCTAGCAAGGACAGAATAAGTGCCATGGAACACTGGTTTTATGTGTTGAGAGGACAAAGAGATGGGCCTGTGGGCACAGTGATTATCTTCAAAGACACAGTGGTAGGAGTTTAGTTTTCTGTCCCTGAACATTTATTTATTGGACAGTGTCAGTTTTCAGTGTCAATAGATGCAACACTCTGATATCTGAGTCCTGAAGCTTCCAAAATATATCTAAGATTTGTCAGTGTTAAACCTTTAGTGCTAAAGGGATTGACTGAGAAGCTAAATAAATCCAAAGGTACTTCACCCAGTTCTGGTAATGTCATCTTGAACAAAAAGCACCATTTCAGAAGGCAGAGATACCTTTTTTAAATAAAGATGATTAACTTATCCAAGCCTGTTATGATTAAAACCTCCAACTGCATGTTTGGAGAGAGGAGGGAGGGAGGAATGTAATGTCTAATAATCAAAAAAAGGCAGCAGAGTTAGGTGAGGTTTGCAAGTGTGCTTCAGGATTTGGCTTAGGTTTGTGCACTGCGTTGTCAGGTGGTGAGAAAGGGCCCTTTGGCTGACTAAACAGCAGTGCCTCAGAGGATGGCTGACTCCATCACTTTCTGCTGTCTTGCATCCAGGGTCATTTGTTTTATGCAGTCACCTGCTTATGTTACCTGTTATTAAGTTGTAAGCTATCCCCTTTAAAAACAAAATGAAAAATAAAAACCCTGGTTGTGTTGATGATGCTCAAAAAATTCAGCCAAGTCGTTTGTCAGAAGACTGTCTAGTCTGGCACACCAGAATCAATGCTGGAAGCTGAAGATGAACTAGGAAGTGGGAATTGGTTCAAATAAATATAATTGCTTCAACACACAACTAAAGAAACAATGAATTCTTCTCTAAGATTGAAAGCCCTTTTGAAGGTGTTATAAGGCAACATATCCTTGCAGAGAAGGGGTGACTGGATGGACAGATAATGATTCATGGTGTTCAGGAATACAATATCTAGTTGCTCCTTCTGGTGTTCAGAGACTCATGGGTTAATGAAATTGTTCCATCCTTGCAGTTTGGTCAGCATAGCAGACAAGGAAAATGGTGTGGGCTTAGTATTATTTCTGCACCATTCTTCCTCAGTGTCAAGAGGCTGAGGAGACAGGACCATCATTCCTTAGGATCCCACAGGTCTAAGGAATCCGAAGGCAGTGGATATGTGAGGGCCTGTCAGCAAGCTTCAGTGCCCATTCCAAGAATGCTCCAGTAGTGAAGAGAAGAAGGAAAAAAGAAAAGGGAAAAAAACCCACAAAACCACCAAAAACTGTTCTGGTTTTGAACCTTGTTGCCTTTAACGCTAGCTGATTGATCAGCAGTGAAACTGCCCTGGTGCCAAGACTGTGGCATGGTGCTCTTACACTGTGGTGTAAAATCAGTCTGTTCTCAGCCTGCTTCTGGTGAAACTTGGAATCTGTATCCTCATCTCCATCTTGGGAAGTCTTCAGTCCCTCCTTTGTCTGTGCTGGAACACAACCTTTTGGAACTGAAGATGAGATCTCAAGGATTTCTAGGATTGTTGTCGCTACTCTGCAGGTTATCAGGTATCTTGAACACCCATGATCCTTACTAATCTTTGGTGGAAATTGCACTGTCAAATCCTTCAAATATCCCATAGTATCCGTGTGCAGATGCTGTTGCTTAAATCAGGCTGAGAAAGACAAAGTCAGCAGAAGAGGAGGTGAAAATGCATCAGCTTTCTCAGAGGGTATTCTCATGAGGAAAATTTAAATCTTAGTGGTGTGGAAAGATGAGAAACACCAGCTGCACTCCAGCACTGCTACAGGCGGCCTTCCCATTCTGAACTTTGACCTCAGGCTTTTATAGGCCTGTTCCCAAGCTTTAAATACTTTCAAGAAAGTAAAGCCACCAGGACTGCTAAGACCTGAATGCCTACACCATGGCCTCCTCCAGCCCTTTCCAGACACAGCAGGCACCCTCCAGCATCCCTCTGTTCAGAGCCTGGGGCTTTTTGCTTTTGCCAGAAGGACTTCAGCAAGCTTCTCTCTTCTGATGCTGACTGACTTACCTGCAATCTCCTCTTTCTGGGGAATGCTCCCACGTTGTCAGGGTCCAGGCATAGCCAATTACCAGCTCCTAATGGGGACTTAGCAGTCACGTTTTCATGAGCATCCCAAGATCCCAGATAAGCTGTGTTGAAGAAAAGACTCGAGTATCTTGGAATTGCAAGTGGTTGAATTATGTGGCTATGCCCAATAAAAAGCATTTTGGTTTCCAGTTGACAGTTTTTTGGAGACAGCCTTTCAGAAGGTGTGTCAGACAGCAAGTCCTGTTTCAAAATAATGATGATTATTTCACTAATCCCTGTTTTATGGCTGCTTCTGCAGCAGTGAGACAGGATGGATGTTTTAAATCACTCCTGGATGCTAAAATCTAAAACTGATCATTCATGGCTGGTGTTGTAACCATCAGTCCTGCAGCTTGTGAGTTATAAGAGCAGCTCTGCTGGCTTGTTTTAGCCCCTGCTTCAAGATGATTTAAATTTTAGAGATGCACTTTCCACTACTGTAATGGAAATAAACCACCAAATTATATAGGAACCAAAATTCGTTAGATTTAATTGCCCTGATGGATTCTGCTAAACCAAAGCTGCCCTGCATAGAAGAGTTTGGGATGGATATTTTCAGTTGTGCCTTGTGTTATCAAAGGCTTTAGTTGCAAGCTAAATTTCCTGCTGTTTTTGGCAATGATTATTTAGCTGTGAATAAGTTGAAACAGAATCATACTGCTCATAGTATAGGTAAGGTATTTAGCACAGTAATTTTTGATTGAGGCTAAAGGGTGTGTTTCAAGATGTGATTTTTTTTCTTCCAGGTGTGTGTTTTGATTTACTCAATCTTTCAAGCTGATGTTAAATAGAAGTTTTCTGGCATCTGCTTTTCTTCTTTGTCCAAAAGGGACATTTCAGTGAGAGTAGAGATGCTTCTTGGTCTTTCTCCCTTAATTCAAACATGTAATGTTACAGAGTATAATAACCATTGAAGATCCTTTAGGTATTGCTTTATGAAAAATGAAGAGCAAGACATCAATTTCAGTCTTATTCAACCATTGTGTATTTTTATTTGTTATGACAGTCTCATTTCACTTTTTTTTGGTAATTCCACCTTCCTGTTTTTAGATGGGAGGGAGAGGTTGAACTCCTTGGTTTTTTGGCATGCAATTAGCATTACAGCGTGCAAACTAGATACTATAGCATAACATATTGTCAGTTCACCTTTTGATTATTATGGATTAGTAGAATTTGTGTGTAGGAACAGATCCTGTTACCTTGCAACTTCCACATTCTTCTCAGATTATGGCACTGCCTGGCTGTGTAGCATAAAGACAAATCTGACTTTTATTCCTTGGCAATTACTAGAAGTTGAGTTAAATCACATTTTAATATGCTTTTTAAAAACTAAATTTTAAAAGCCACTGTAGTATTTATCAAACTTTATAGAATTATTATTATTAAAATAAAAGTTTAACAGTATTCCCTTTGACATAAAATTCAACACTACGCTTTCTGCAGGTAGCACTGATTTCAAGTGATAGTGTCAAAGTAAGAATTCAATGAAGGCTGCATTCAATCTGCGGTTAAACCCCTTGTGCCCAGCTATTCCATTAAATGCATGTTACAGTAAGTTCTCTTACCTGAGTGAGGAGCATTGGGGTGTCACTCTAGGGGTCAGCACTCTGGCTGTAACAGCTCAAGTCAGTTTTTCATTTCTGGCATGTTGCAGTCCTGTGGTTTGTTTCAGTATTTTTTTTCTGACTGATTCAGATGAATTTATCTGTTTCCTATCAAAGCTTTGCCGTAGGTTTAACAAATACGGAGCAAAACATTATGACTCCAGTGCTCTTAATTAGAAGGAGCAGAAAACTGATTTTTTTTCCCACATAGCTTGGGGGCTTGCTGTGTTACAGGGCTTTGGGAAAGAGACGTGGCTGTTTCTGGGGAGGTGGGAGGGTGTCCTGCCATGCCCCTCTCCAAGAGCAGGACAAGCACTGTGCTGTGAACTGCCTGGGACTGACTGCCTGCTGCACTCCCAGGTCAAAGCAGGGATCCCCTGCAGGTGAGGGTGGGGCAGCAGTGCTTCCCAGAGGAGAGTGCTCACCTGTCAGGTGTTGGAGGGGTGCAGCAGCAGAGGGGGAGGGAGGGGCACTGAAGGGAATGACAGCTCCAGCTCCACTACTGAGTGTGTCTCAGTCTTCTGTGTCTCTGAAAAGATTATTTTATACACTAGTTAGCTAAGGCCAGATCAGTACTTTAGAAATACCCTGCAGTGATTTTTGGAAAGTAAACTGCTTGAATTTTGGAATGAACCCGACTAGTGCAGATCTTTAATCTCTCTGTTTTTCTTTTCTTACAGCAAGCAAGGATTTGGCACAGACATCCTATTTCATGGCTACCAACAGGTTGTTATCCTGAACCTCTTTGTTGCACTGTTGTAGCACACTATAGCTTCCTTTACTGCAGGGCCCCCTGATGTGTCTTACCCTTGTTGCAGTGGGGGACTGGGCCACCTCCAGTGGTGGTACCTCCCCACCTGCAGTGCGGTGTATTGGACAAGGGCCTGACGGCACAAAGGGCTTAAATGCACAATGAGAAGTGTAGTGGTGCTTTCTGATGACTTTTTCTCGATTGTGAGTGCATAAGTCTAAAATTGGTAGCCTGAATAGCAGCTAAAGATTACAAAGAGATAAACTTAACCTAGAAATCCGAGCATCTTGGTAAGTACAAAACTATTTTTAGTTTACACTTGTAGTTAATGGCAGTTTTCTCTTAACTTTAAGTATATTGATCCAGTCTTAACTTATAAAATTCTAGTGGGCCTAAGATATTTTTAACTAGCTGATTTTTCTTTTTAGATAGACTAGTATTAGCTCAATGTTATTTCTTTTAGAAACAGCTCTTTAATCTTAATATATAGTTTTAAAACTTAAGTACTTAGATAAATTTATAGTTCTAGGATTTCAAGTGGGTGTTTTGTAGACATAGCCTGTCATAGAAAGAATTAGAGAGCAGACTTTAGTCTTGATTTCTTGATTACTTCAATTTGCCTCTTGCAAAACTACTTTAACCCTTATTTAAGAGGATTACATTATGTGTAGATACAGTTTAAACAGTATCTGAACTGTTCAAAAATAAATAAATAAATCCTGGTGGTTCCTTTATGGGCAAGATTCTGTACTTAAGCAGTTGTTAAAGAGAAGTTATGCTGCAGCAGTGAAGACACACCACAATGTGTTGTGCTGGAAGCTGAAGACAAGGTCACAAATGTCACAAATCCAAGCCTGGTGAAAGCAAAGCCCACAAATAACTCACCTGGCTGCTGTGGAAGTGCCAGAGGCCTTCTGGTTGTCTCATTCAGAGACTGCACAATCAGCTCTATGCATTCTACTGCAGAATTTTAATTCACTGTATTATACTGCCCTGTTTAGTACTTAAGTACAGTAGAATAATTGGTAAATTTATTTACTGTTCATCAGGCTTTTGATAGCGAAAACAAATTAAACTTTTCTACCAGATAAATGCCCTGCCCTTTGTTTTCTTAGGGCAGTAAGATATCTTATGAACTTATTCAGCAAAATGTTTAACTGCTGTTGATTGGTAAGCTATCTCATTCTGTATGTTAATGATTGATTTGTTTGGGTTTTCTGTTTTACATGTTTGATTTCCTTTGGTTCCTCATTACGAAATTTGTGCAACAGCCTTCACCTTACCACATTCTGTCTTCAGTACAAGCCCACAGTGATAGCATGTGTGTGCATTCACTTGGCCTGCAAGTGGTCCAACTGGGAGATTCCAGTATCAACTGATGGAAAACACTGGTGGGAATATGTAGATCCCTCAGTTACTCTAGAACTACTAGATGGTAAGTCATGCTCCATTCTCATTTTGAAATTCAAGAGTTTATTCATGTAAGGATGGAGCATGGTATATAGTGAGAGCTTTCAGCTGAAATTGTCTCACTTACTTCACGTGCTGTATCTTCAGTGAAAGAAAGGGTTAGGAGTGGGGAGAACGTCAGGAGACAAACTTGGTTTGGCTGTTGGCTGGGGTGTCCACATACCTTTTGCAGGTGCAGGATAGAATCCTGCTTTTAAATGCTTTTCAGAAGCAGGACAGATGGAAATCTGTCAGTGCAAATTCATGCAGTCCTGATTGTTTCAGGTACCTCAGTGTTGTTTCAGTGACAGTGTTCATAAGACTGTACAAAAAATTGCCATGTTTATGTAAACAGTTCTGTGTTAACATTTTGGTGTAGCTTGAGGGATCTCGGACTCTGGTAAGGAAAAAGCATATGCCTAGAACACCCTATACCTAATACTACTTTTTAAGATAGTATTTACTACAGTGGAGTCTGAATTTAAGGGCCAGATATGCTGCTGTAGTTGAGGTGGGAACTCCTGGGGCTTTCACATCTGTGTTTGGACTTGTTTGGTCCTGGAGTGAAACATTTGTTTCACAGTAGTGGTGGAGATCTCCGGGCTTCACATGGCCCAGCACTGACTCTGTGCCTGCTGCTTTCCTCTGCTGAGCTGTTCTTTCTTAATGGCACTTTGGGGAGGGAGGGTTTGAAAGTGAGAATTTGAGTACATGTCACGTGAAGTAGAGAACGAGAGAGCTTCAAAGTGCAGGTTCAAACATCTCTGTCTTACTGAGCTTCTTGAAGTTGTAGCTGCAGTTGCAAACACCACCCTGCTTCCTTTCCACCTGGCTGTGGCTTTGGTAAACATGCATCGTTTGGATTTGTAAAATCCCCCCAAGGGAATGCTGTGAGCTCCTTGTGAACATCACTTAATCCTTCAAGTATTTATGGAGCTGAGGTCTTTAATAGACCCAGGTAGACAAAAGAGCTGAGGTAGTTTTGCACTTGGGAGCAGCTTAGGTTATAACTTGGAGAATTCTGGAGAAGCCAGTTCTTCCAGATCTGTAAAAGATGTACTTTAACATTCAAATTCTGACTGTACCCATCTATTTTTAGCTTATGACTAGAATTAAGTCTCAATGAAAAGTATTTTTATTTGCAGCTGATAAGCATGGAGACCTGTGGTTT